>NW_027509197.1:22017500-24707500 GCF_051911475.1 Siphateles boraxobius | reverse complement strand
AGCCAAGCCTAATTAAATTGAAAAACTTCTGACTCAGGGTTTAGGAGAAAGAAGAAGAATAAAGAGATATGGCTTCAAAACCTTGACAGGATTCACAGTCTTTGGACAACTCCTGTTTCGCAGGGGCCCTCGAGATATACTACAGGTTCCTGTCTGACTTTACAAAGAAAGGAGCGTGAATATGAAAAGGGAAGGGATGAGATTTGAGCTGTCTGGGAGTGCATTTCATTTCAGTTTTATGCAGAGCCTCGGCTTCCCCCGGCGGACAGACTTGTGAGGCTTGCGATGTGTGATACGACACTTCTCCGCGCTATTCATTTTCCCGCTAATATTTGAGCTTACCTAAGAAGGTTTTAAAATGAAGTTTGGTGCTTTGAAGACCAAAGCATTCCGATTTTTTCCAACAGACCAGTTCACAGCTAGCCGTGGACTGCCAGTGGGCTGCCCAAATTCCAAAATCTATCATCTGGAAACACACAAAAGCTCCCTCTGTCAGATATTTTCTTTTAAAGCCTGTACAAAAATAAAAGGAGGGGGGAAGGGAAGGGAAGAGAAAAAAAAAAAAAAACTCAAAGCAGAAAAGTGTAATTCCCTGTCCCCCCCGTTCCGTCTCTCTTTCACACATTGGGGACAGCAGATTAAAATAACCTCAGGTACGTCAAGGCTAGTTTTCCAAATAAAGGCTAAAATATCCCACACACACTTGTTTTATTAGCTCAAAGAATATGCCTTCATTGAGGGATTTTTTTCTAATGGGGGAATTTTAATCATCTCCCCATTCAATCTCAGTAGGATAAATCATATCTGAGAGATTTGCATAAATATAAACCATCAAAGACTTTTCATCTTCAAAGGGGTTTTCAAGACCCAATAAGCTTTGTACTGTAATCATCTGAGGTCACAACCCTGCAGGAGTAATGCTGCTATGGCAACATAAAAACGCCAACGGCTTAGCATAATATTCCCCTCGAACGGAGAAAAGGGAGGGAGAGGGTAGGGCTTGTTTGGCGGCCCTTCCATTTCCTCACTGTCTCTTTTATCAGACGCCACACTGCCCTCTCCGATGGCTCCATATTTTTGCGCAAAATTATAGCCACTTGGCAGAGAAATTAAGCATTTATAGCCCTCAATCAAACGCAAATCTCTGTCCCGTCACGAGGCGCCATTAGGAAGTCGATGATTGACAACAAATTACAGGTGTGCTTTTACTACACTGAAGTAATGGGAACGGTCGGCCCTTTCAATGTTTACACAGTCTGGGCATTGAACTGCACTTGTGCAAACGCTAATACCACTCTCAGGTGACAAGCTTTTCCGGTCGCTATAGGCCGCTTGTGAAAACCCACACTTCTCAACAACAAGTGCCACGGCGGCCCCATCCACCATGATCCGGATGGAAACGAGGCAGGGATTTTGGGGCGAGGGAGCTGCTAGAGCGAAAAAGGCGGCAAGTGGATAAGTTTCAATTAATTCTCTTCAAAAGAGGGCCAGATTAAATGTTTCCGGACTGCTGAAGTGCTCATTTCACCGTGTGGTGGTGGTGGTGGAGGGGGGAGAATTAGGAGCGGACGGGGAGGGACGGGACTCGAGCTGGTTCCTTTCAGGACTTAGTAGTGTGGCGGCCAAAGAATGCGCACAGCTCCGAATCTGTGGGAGAATTGTCTGTGGACAAAAGGAGGAGGGGGGGAGAGTTACGCCTGTTATAGTCCAATAAGCCTTGTCAGTCAAACAAGCACAGAGAGAGAGGATAGAAAGGGAGAGTAGAAGATTTTCACACAAAAGGAAACAAGTAAGTCCATCTTTTAGCAACAAATCAGTCTGGAGATTCCTCTGCTCATCTACGTTAAAAAGGGGAAGAAAATAAACAACAGAGGGATTTTGGGTCGGTCGGCCGCCGGGATGAGAAGAAGAGGAGGAGGAGAGAGAGATAATCAGGCTTGTAGTGGTACGACTTTGTGATGTGTGTTGGATTAGACACTCACTGACTGCTCATCAAAAGACACAAGTACATAAGGGAAAAGAGATATGTAATGCTAATTTAATAGCTGACGATAATTTTATTAAAAAATAAACTGTAAAAAGTACCATTATTAAGCTCCCTCTTCATTCCAGAGTAAAACATGTTACTCACATGTACAACATCACTGAATTACTCAAACTAAAAACAATTAATTTTTTAAAAGGTATGAAAATGCTGCGGTTTAAAATAGTTTATTCAGAATGTTGTTATTTTCTTTAACTTGCGAAAGTTGCGGTGCATCCAGATTTCCCTCAGAAAAGCAACCCTAGTTTCTACAGTTATTGTTACTTATGTATGCTTAAAATAAAGTAAATAATAATAATTTAAACATTTAAAGCAAATAGAATTACAAAAATTGTTCAAAAATCAGTTGTTGAAAATGTAATGAAAAAACATTTCTCTGCCATTGATTGGTCAAATAGGTAATCCTGCCCCCTAACTCATGCCATTGGTCGAATCAATGTTGCTGTGTCAGACAGCACAAACAAACTGACCAATAACAGCACAGACCCACCGTCCTTTTAAGAGGAATCAACCTACAAATAACTTGCATGGTTTCTGCATATTAAACAGCTTTTTTTTAGGATATATAGTTTTCACTAATAGCAAGATACCACAGAAATAATTTGTGGCAAACAAAAACTGTAGTAACTATGATATTTTTTACAAAAACTACAGTGACCAACCTCGGTCAATTTTAGTAAGGACTCTGTATAACAAAGTATGATAATATATCTAAACTGTTTAGATCTGTGAGACACAACAAAAGGGAGAGAAAGAGAAAGATAGAAACATCCTCTCCTTTCATGTTAGTCTCACGCCACTTTCAAAGCAGTGGGCCCATGTCAGGTCAGTGCTACATGACTTCCTCTCTGCTCACAATCTCCCATATCCTGCTGCGGCTATGAGCTCGACCGTGTGCAAAGCAAGTGGAGAGCATGTTCTAACCCCCACAACATATGTGTGCACTTTTATAATGCATTCACACACACTGTATTACTCAATGTGACATATGTGTAGGGGTTGTATTGATTTTCGAGTGGCTAAGTGAGTAGTGAATAGCAGATAGCTTAGGTAATTTTACTTTGACAAAACTCTGAAAATGGGGTTATTTTACATGTGGCTGAGAGAGGAGGATACCCAATACCAACTGTATGTAACAATGATGGTAAGATAATATAATTGGAATATTACAGAGTTGCAGTAATATATATATATATATAAATATATATATATATATAAAAATATATATATATAAAATATATATATATATATATATATATATAAATAAAATAAATAATATATTAAATAATATATATGATTTATTAATATACATTACACGCACACACACACACACACACACACACACACACACACACACACACACACACACACACACACACACACACACACACACACACACACACACACACACACACACACACACACACACACACACACACACACACACACACACACACACACACACACGCATAAGGGCTATTCATTCAAGTTGTTGTTTATGAACTACTCTATGGACGGCAAATATTTTTCAGCAATAGACAAAATGGTAGTGAACAAGAATGAGAGAGAGAAATATGAGCACCTGTCAGCAATTAAAAAGGGAAGAAACATAGAGCGGCCCGGGAAATATATGAGCACTAATTAAAACCACTAGTTAAAAACTTCCTGCTTCAAGCCTAAACTAACTGTGAGCAACAGACTAGGGGCCCCCTCCATCTCTCAGCCTCCATCCCTCCCTCCTTCCCTCCCTTCATCTACCTAGTTAAGACATTGTGGCTTCTTTCAGGTCTTTTCAGTGCTCATGCAGAGTAGCTGAATACTGCAGATTTGGGCTGGGTTGGCTGGTTGGGGGAAATGAGCTGGAGGGATTTGGAGGGGCTGGTGTATTGGCTGTGCTGGGGGCCTCCTGGGGCCGACTACCAGAGGAAGCCCTGCTTTGATGGACGAACAAACGTCTAGAAGAATCCTCAACACCACCTGCAACTCACACATGGAGGCGATCAGGAGGAATGAGTGTGTGTTTTGTGGCTTTTAGACCATGTCTGCTAGCTTTAAGACTTAAATGCTAGTATCACTGACTGACTGACCGGCCATCTCTATAATAATGATATCTACGAGTGGCTAAAGTGTCCACCAGCTTTGAATTTAGAATATTTATGCATTAAACATCAAAGCTCAACATTGCCAGCCTCGTGGTAGGTTAATTGAAGGGGCCCTGTGCTTCCAGGGAAAATAAGTATATTGTGACATCTGTCTCTTGTAGCTAGTTTTAAAATGTCATGGCTTTCTTGAGCTGATGCCAATATATACAGCCCCATTTCTCCCCGGGCCTGACTACAGAGATCAAGTCCTCTGTACAGCCTAATAGAAAAGATTGTTATTGTTGCTATGAAAAGCCCTGTGGTTTCTTCTTACCCTGCGAGTTCAGAGAGTATTGTGTTCTATACAAATGATGGAAAATGCAAGAGCACATTAGAGGTATTTTTAGTCATAGTCTTCAATTTGTGCGATAAAATGATCATGAATGTCACATTAACTATAATCTAACCATAATCATATGGAAACATATGAGTCCTCAATGTACAATTCAATGTTTGCTAAATGTACTGATAAAAAATAGTTTTGGAAAAAAACCCATATTTTCTTTCAAAAGTTTGGGGTCTGTAAGATTTTTTTAAATGTTTTTGAAAGAAGTCTCTTATGCTCACCAAGGCTGCATTTATTTGATCAAAAATACAGTAAAAAAGTAACATTATGAGATATTATTACAATTTAAAATAACCGGTGTCTATTTTAATATATTTTAACATGTATTGTGTATAGCAAAATAGAATTTTCAGCATCAGTCTTGCTCAAAAAAAAAAATCTTATTATTGTAGCATAATAAATGTATTTTCTGACACTTTCGATTTAATGCAACCTTGCTGCTTGCTGAATAAAATAATGACCCCACACTTCTGAACAGTAGTGTACAGTATACGGAAAAATTTATGATTTTCAGAAAATACTGACTTAAATGTTGCTCTGTTCATCACACAAAGCTGCCATGGTTAAGCTGAACTTGAAAAATAAGACATGGGTGGTATGGACTTCTTTTATGGTGCTTTAAAAATATTTTTTGGCCACTGCACTGTTTAGTTTCCATGTATTCTTTTGTATTCCACAGAAAGCGTATACATATTGACAATGCAATTTTAGGTCAACTCTTTGTTTAAAGTGCTTAAAGAGTCATGATTCACTCACCCACTGCACCTCTCCTGTGTTCTCCACCTTTGGCAGCATGAGAGCTGTGGGCAGCACGTCCGCCTGTAGAATAACCTCCATGTCGGCTTCGGCCAGGCCGCTAGACACAGAGTTCAACCGTACACACTTCTCCGTACGCCCCAGATCCAGATCAGCCAGCATCTTTGGGATGGTTTTCCGAGCATCCTCCTGTGAAAAAAGAAATCACTTGTGCCATTGTGTCAAAAAGTGCTTACTTCACCACAGCAGATAAAACAGCATATTTCTCAATGCAGGCTGGACCACAAAATGAAAGGGTGACCCAACTGTTTATGCTCAGCTGGGTCGCTATTCAGTGATGTAATAAACACACAATATGATTGCAAATAAACACTGAATGGTTGTGTTACCCAATTCAGACTCTCTATTTGACAAAGAACACAGGCTTGTGGGTATCAAACCTGCAAAAAATGATTGAAAGTAGGTTAGGCAGGTTTTATTGTTTGCTTTTGTGCTACTGGATGACGATGATTTGTGTTTACCTGATAAACGGGAGGAAATATGTCACGTATGAAAAGCAACAAGCAATAAAAATGGCCATTGGAGCACTTTTAAAAAGATAAAGTTGCATCAGTTTGGACGAGCGGATGTTATGTGAATTTACAGGGAAGTGGCGGTTGGCGCCTGGGATTACGGTGCGGAAAAAGATCTAGTGAGAGGGATCAACCTCACTACAGCTGATCCACCAAAAGCCATAAAGTGAAAAGCCCTACACACAAGTCTTCCACACAAACACCACAGACACATGGCCAACGGAAGTGGAGCGAGGAAGAATCAAAGTTAAAGCCAAGTTCCAGGGCCTAACTGTGACACAGCAGCACACGCCAGGAGATTCAAACCAGATGCAGCTCAAGAGACTGAATGTAGGTGGGAGATGAAGTTTCCATTGGTCGGAAAACAGCACTCCGTCCAAAGGGAAATGTGGTCTCAGTTAAACAGGAGGAGGAAACAGTAGCTCAGGAGTTGTCAGGTTAGATCAGAGGAGGGATGAGAAACGTCAAGAGAAAGAGGGGAGGGGGGTTAGCTCAGGGGTTAATTTAACTTGAATAAAAAACTCCTTAGGCTAGGTCATCCTCACACCGTCCCAACAACTAGGGTCACCTCTACCCAAAAACTGTTGAACTTTAGCCTCCACCATAACGGCCAAATACATGGTATTTATATCAAGATTACAGATCATTTAAAAAAATGAATGAATTAAATGATAATAATAAATAATTAAATAAATATTAGTCTAATAATTAAATTAAATAACAACAACAATAACAGTTATTAATATTATTATTTAAATAAATCATAATAAAATGAATTAATCTTACAAGGTATGTAAGGTTTTTTAATCTTTTAGTCTAATAATCACCCAGGTGTTATGGTGTCAAAAAGCACAAAAAGAAAAATAACAAACATTTGGTTCTGCATATCAGTTACAAGACACTTAAACAAAAATAACCATTATGCATATTGGTTATAAAAAAGGGCAAAGATAATCTATCTCTAGTCTAGATCTATAACCCCCTTTTTAGATGAGCCTGCAGGACCGTAAAACTCAACCTTTTGAACTGGTAATCACAACCGGTCTGGATTCAGACTCTCTTAAACTAGAGCTAAAATAACAACACTGTCAACCATTTTTATTAGAAAAAATGATGTGTGTACAAGCTGTGAAGCCTTCTATATGACATCTGAAGCATTGCAGATATACTAGCAAAACAGATTAAAACCAAAACACAGTCTAGACACTCACATGTCTAAACTAACATTGTGGTCCTCAACTTACAGTTTATGTTGAGAGTTGTTGAACTGCAAAATGAACACAAAAGATTCCTCGATAGGAAGTCGTATGCATGCTTATAGCCTATAATATATTTGAAGATCACAGTGGTAATATTAGGAGGGCCGACGGATTTATGAAGCCATAACTCAGCATTCGTAAAGCTGTTCCATGGTGGATCCAGTTTGAGTCCTCCAGTATAATCCAAGACTGATCCAGTGTCTTTGACACTGCCGAACCACTGTTCTTTGTATGTCTGGTATCACGTTCACTCTTGAACAAAAACATGAGGCTTTGAGTAACAAATCAACATCAAAAAGCACCTATATCAAGTCAAAAGATATGAGAGCAGATAGAAATGGACCAATCAGACTGAAATAACCACGGAATTGTGTAATGCTATATCAAACCTTCATGCCACACGATTCTCTGCTTTTTATCACCACACTTCGCTTTGAACTGATATTCCTGACAGAAAAACATTTGAATTTCTATCAGTAGGAAGGGCTCGCTATTTCATCTCCCCTCATGGTAAATTGACAGAAAGAACATTCTCAAGAAGATCTCGGGCTCCTGAGGGGACCCAGCCATTCCGAGCCGGAATAAAAGTACTTTGAAAGCTGAAATGTTTTACATTAATGGAGGCCTGTCCAACTAGTTGCTTCAAAAGACCCTTCCCCAATCACACAGCATCCCACAGAGTGACCAGGAGAATCGCAGGTTTGAGGGATCTTTGATTCCTTCCATCAAGCCCCATCATTAAAGCTCAACACAGTATCATGACAGCACATCCACAAAACACTCAAAACAAAGGACAGACTTTAAAGTTTGTAGACGCTGACTAATCTTTTTTTTTTTTAAAAGGCCAGATCTTTTACATTTGTAGAGAATTTGGACTCCAACTGTGAGATATGTCAAGAAATGGATCTGCGTTTGGATTATTTAATGTCTAATCAAGCGCAGGAAAAACGTGTGGTTTGTATGACATTTTAAATGTATAATGATTTTGTATAGATTTGCATGATTAGAAATGAGAGCAAGAATTTTTGAGAGGGAGGGACAAAAAGAAACTCAATTTGATATATTTCCATTTAATGTTTCTCACTATTATTTTTTCATCCCAGCTTCCTCCAACCAACCATGACACTTAAGATTTCAAAAACGATGTGTAATCTAAGCAAACAATGTCTCACGGACAGTGTCTGACAGGTGACGCACCGGGCATCTGGAGCTCTATTCCAGATGAATGACTAACAGATCCGGCATCTGATTCCGCATTTGTCCGGTTCCGCATGAGAGGGAAGCCTGTCCCTCTAGGCTCGCTGCTAGATTCTCTCAGCCTCTCGAAAACCGCCACTTCTCTTCACACTGTGAGGCTGAAGAATGATCTGTTACTACTTCAGAGCACTGCTCAGGCAGCTCACATTTTACTGACTGGTTCTGCCAATCAAAACAGAGGGCTGTAATTTGATAATGAGAGAGGGACAATATGTGCACTTTTCTTTAAAACTCAGCGTTTTGTGATACGCTGGGCTGCACTGGACTCCCAGCATTAAGATGATAGAGAGGTTGCGGGATTGAAGCGTTCAGACGGGACTTTCAACATCTGCCGTTCACAGTTAACTGGAGGCTTACTGTTCATGGGTGCTATTTACTTCTGTTCTAGAAGTACTTGAAATGTCTGTCATCATAAGCTGATTTTAACTAATACAACCTACACATTTGATAGCTGTGCCAGTGAAAACTTCAACCTAAACAAATAATGCTTAATGTGCCAACGGTGTAGCCCTGTGATGCAGGATGCATGTGAGAATTTCTTCTGCTTTTGAAGTGCTGAAGGAAAAACATCTAAGCTTGTGATGAGAGTGGGAACAGAAGATGTTTGTCTCTGGGGAAATGACAGAGCTCAGTTTTTCTCAGGGTTTTGTACTGCATCAAAGTTTTATAGGTAGCAACTCTGAGAGAATTATCTAATACTATTCAAAGACCAACAGAAAACACCAGAATTGCAAACTAAAGATCTCTGTAACTTTTCAAAGCTGATTATGATTGGACTTTTTTCTAGTTGTGTTGCAATCATAAAAGTAGTCATGTAGACACTTTACAAAAATATAGGGCCCGAATTGTTTAACAATTTGTTTTCTTTTTGTCACAACCCTTATAGTTTCACAACCCTGTAACCAAAGTTTTGCATATAATTTAAAAATAGATTAAAGGAATATACATTAAATAAAAACAATAAATTGTATTAAATTGATCAAATAATGACAAAAAAATTAATTATATATATATATATATATATATATATATATATATATATATATATATATATATATATATATATATATGTTTGACACCGTGGAACAGGGTTGAGCTTGACAGAGGCAGTCAACACTACAATTTAATGTACAAAGTAAGAAATTGGAATGATTTTATTTATTTTAGTTTAAAAATGTACATTTCTTATAACAGAATAAAATTCAATTTTACCTTTTCATGGATTTTTTTATTACACCAACCCATCTCTACCTGGCCATGCTCTCTATATAATCCAGACACGAAGGTGTTTCTTACCCAGTTTCTTCTTGCAATGACCTGCTGGAAGGCCGATTATTTGCTAGGCACTTATAAAAGCAAAGGTCGTATTTTTAAAAAGTGGCATTACATGGAGTACCCGAGGCACATGGAGTGTTGGCAGTAACTGTCTTTCAATTTTCTAGTCATTAGAGTAGTTCACACCTGCCGCCTGCCAGAGCTTTATAACAAAGTCACCTTTCTATGTCAAGTGTGCCATGTAATGCAAAGGAGACTTAGTATTATTAATATTATTATTTAACAACAACATGCTATAAGGACACAACAAATCAGAGTAACAGTCCTTCAAAGTAGAGCATATGTGAAAGTCCAGTGAATTATGCAATGCAATTATCTTGCTAAATCATGCTTAAAAAGCTGGAACATTTTGACGTTTATCAGTTGTTTATACAATATAGTACTGATCCAACACAAACCACGAGAGTGTGATCAAGTCACATTTTGTCAAGAAACAAACAATAATAATTATGATAAATAATAATAGTATCGCTGCAAGCAGCAATGAAAGAGCAAAGCACAAAAAATACACGATGAGTAATGCAAGCATGGCTGGGAGCTTCAGAGCAATTGCAACAATGAGTAATTAAAGACTTTTTCAATATGTCAATATGCCAAAGCCTCAGAATCAGCTTGGCAGCATGCCTTTTAATAAAGTTTTGCCAGGAATAGACTGAAGATTGCCGAAAAAAGGACCAACGGTCTAGGACTTTGAATAAAATAGGTTTTCAGATACATTTTTATAACGATTCGTTAATGCATTCATAAATACAGCATTTTATGACAAATTTAAAAATGGCTGACATAGGAAACTTGGGTATCATTTGACTCGATATGCTGCACTGAATCAAAAGAGTTATTAGAAAAGTTATAAAATATAAACTAGCCATTGGAGAGAAAAAAAATATATAAAAATAGCAATTTTATACATCTCCTGACCAGTAAGTGGCGCTGTGCAGAAACACTGCAAGTAGCCTCAGGTCATGACATGTACCAAGATTGTTCTCAATATGCTAAAGCATTGTGGAGTTATAAACTCGCATCCATTTTAATGCGATCATTGTCCAGTTTGTTTGTGCTTTATTCGAGAACTGTTCACTTAATCAAAAAGCTTTAAATAACTTTATGCCATCATTGTTTCTAGCCCTTATCAAAAGTTATTAGCATAAACGTAAGTGCAACTTTGGACAGTTGGTGGAGCTAGAGGAATTGAATTAGAGACAAAATTGCTCTGGTTAATGTTCAGACTGTCCTCCATCTGTGTGCCAAAAATAATAATTTTCCCACAAACATTTCTATGGGCTGCCATAGACTACTAGTAGTAGTAGTGGAGGAGGAGGAGGAGGAGGAGGAGGAAGAGGTAAAGAACAAACAATAGGTGCCTTCGCATCTTTGCTGTTTGACCCCTAATAATAAATAATAAAATTAATTTGCAGATTTAGCATGACCATATGTTATTTGCATTGCAAGATGAAAAATGGGTTAACATGTATTAGATAACATGCTAGATAAAAGACTTTACAATTTTAAAAGACTGTAGATAAATCAAGTTGACGGTATTTTTCATTCGTAATGTTGTTGAATCAAATTCCTCATGAAGCTAATCTCTAATCGTGTGTTGTTATTATGATAAGAGCACACTTATCCATTCATCATAAATAAGGCCATTACACATCAACTGGTTTTAAACACCTCTCATAAGCATTCATCATACTGGGCGACAGAGAAGCCCCCCCAGATCAAGTAATTTTCACTAACACAGAAAACACTCCACACACATCTTATGACCTATCTCAGTTACACGCATCAGGCATAGCATATACGTGTCTGGTTGCTTATAATGCAGCAGCTTTGTTTGGCAGCATTCTCTTCCCTAGTGACAGTGTGAGGACAGATCTTCATATGTTGTAGCTGCAAAATATGAGTGACACAATGAGATATTATGGCTTCCACAGGATTCACAGCAAACAGATGTGTGTCATTTGTCTTAACACATCATTAACATGAAATAAAATAGTTTACCCTTCATAACTCATTTCTCATTTGCGCTTATTCATATACATTTATGGCATAACAAGAAATGGCAATGCCATCAAACTGCATTGGTTCGGTTATCTTTTGGCAGTACATTATGGTCTGTTCTTCACACTAATCTAGGGTATGGTTTGTATAATATTTTTATGGTGCCCATTTTATCTTTTCTGAGTTCGACTGCCCTTGGTCAATGTCTATTTTCATTGTATGCCTAACACAGCTTGAAAAAAATAATAATAATAATTTTATTTAAGAAATCTCCTCAACAAAGTTAGTCAAACTGAAGTTTAAACCAACACGAGAGTGAGCAAATGATGAGAAAATGGTAAATGACCTCCTTAAAGTAACCTAGAAAAAAAAACAGGCTCTACTAGACCTCAGATTTCACACACCAAATCTTATAAAAACATGTACAGATGTCCAATCTATCGTGTCATAATATTGAATTTACATAAAAAAGCAAAATGATGCCAGTACTGTGATGTTGGAAGAAATCTTTCAATCTCTTCCTCAATCATCATCGTTCTCATTCAGTTCCAAACAATCGGGACCACCCTACTTCACTGACCCCTCAATAAACTTTAGCCTAGTATGACTATACAGTGCTCATAGCTCCTGTGACGAAGGTATGACACACACACACACACACACACACACACACACACACACACACACACACACACACACACACACACACACACACATGGTTGACTGGCAGGCAGTTTCTGGCAGAACACAGGCTATCAGAGTTCACTAATGCTGGGGATCCATTTTCTGGGTAAACGCCTCAGACCGCTGTTTGTTTCTCTTGGCAGCAGAATGCCCTGTGTTCCTCTGCTGCACCCTTTGATGAGAACCCACTCTTCTTAAAGGAATAGTTGATCCAAAAATGAGCGTTCTGTAATAATTTACTGACCCTCGTATCACTTCAAACCTGCATGATATTCTTTCCTCTATGGAACACAAAAAGAGAAGTTTAGCTGAATGTCCAAGCTACTCTTTTTCATACAATAGAAGTGCATGGGGACTGTGACTGGACCTGCTGAGCTGAAATGAAAAAAAGAGCATCATAACAGACAAACATTTGAGTGGCAATTTGTTAAAAAATTTTCTCTGGCTTTCAAATCTCATATGTGCATAATTAATATATACATATTCATTTGTAGCAAGTAAATGACACTGATTAACTACATTTCTGTCTTTTCCTCACACATGTTGTCTGTATTCCTTTATGGTGCTTTTTGTACTTTTTGAGCTTGGCAGGCTATTTACTTTCACTGTGTGGAAAAAGCATAAACATTTTGCTAAACGTCTCCTTTTGTGCTAAATGAAATAAAGTCACAGGTTTTGTACGACATGAGGAAGAGTAAATTACATAATTGCACTCTCTCTTTAAGACACAGTCTTTGTTTCCTACTCAGACATCAACAGCCACCAATGAGCACTAGGACAGCTTTCTACAACAACCTCCCAGCTCAAATGAAGAGGGCTAAATCTTATTATTTAAGTAATGTGGACTTCACTAACACTCACTAAATCTATACATCACTACACTATTGCAAAGTATTGTGGCACGATGACCCTTTGAACTGACCCACAAAGAGTGTGGCAGAAGAAATCGGAGACGACTTCAAAATACCGGCATTGCATTTTAAGCTTCTATATCAAATAACAGTTGGTTGCATAGATTATGGTAAATTGGAAATGTTGACAGGAAGCCAAAGTATTACACTTTCAAATAAGCTCAAGCTGAAATCCAAGACTATAATAGTGTATTATTGAGCCAGTCAGAAGATGCATACTGTACTTGTGAATGTATACGAGAGCAAAAGATGACAGAAACGTTGTCACAAAGGGCGCCATTGCTATGGAGCTATACTGCAAAGTATTTTAGTCATAGCTGACAGGTGAACTACAGATAGCATATGTTAAAAATATAAGCCATTTCTTTTCACCAAATCATTTCATCTACTGCCACCACCAGGGTTGACAAAGAAAAGACACCACAACATAAAAAGACACAGTACAGTCTGCTGTGACACAGTCAAAACATTTGAGGTCTTAGTATCACAGACATGCAGTCAGTAACTTTGTGTTCTTGACATTCGGTTTGGGGTCAGTACATTTTCTTTTTTAAAAGTCTCTTATGCTCAGCAATGCTGGATTCATTTGAACAAAAATACAGTAGAAATAGTAATATTGTGATATATTATTACAATTTAAAATAATTGTTTTCTATTTTAATATATTTCAAAATGTTATTTATTCCTGTGATGTCAAAGCTGAATTTTCAGCAGTCATTACTCTAGTCTTCAGCGTAACATGATCCTTCAGGAATATTTATAATATGGATATTTACTGCTCAAGAAACATTTTATTATTATTAACGTCGAAAATAGTTAGGCCAATGTTGCTTAATCTTTTTTGAGGAAACATTAGCTATGCTTCCATCACCCTGTTTTTATCACCCAACGAATTAGGTGCGTTTCCATCAAGTTGTTTGAGCGGATGATGGAGGTATTGGTAAACTATACAAATGTATGTATAGTATATAGTAACTAGTTTGGATGGAAACCCAGTTAGTGATACTTTTTGTTCAGGGTATTTGACATTAAAAATGCCTTTACTGTCACTTTTGATCAAAAAGTGTTGAATAAAAAGTATAATGTATATATATATATATATATATATATATATATATATATATATATATATATTACACCGACCCCAAACCTTTGTTTGAACGGCTAGTTATTTATTTTTGAGTCAAAGACATCCTACCCAAATTAAATTGTAAATATATAAATGGTTATACATTTAAAATAGCTTCAGATTGGCAAGTTATTTTTTGGTAGCAGCTAGTTATGGCTGGCTATTTTTCAAAAGTAGCTTGACAATCATTAAATATCTGAAACCAAGCTATTTATTATTTAGAACATATTCTCCAACACTTATCTGGATTTTCAGAAACGTCAAAATCAGAACCGAAAATAAGCAAACACGTCTCCATCAGACTGAGCCGAACCAGCAAACCTGTTGTTTAGCAAGATGTTTGGCACTTGCTCTGCTGACTAAAGAAAGAGTGTAGAGAAGTGACAGAAAGGTAAAAAAAGAAAAAAGAGCAGGGATAACTGTCATGATTCCAAGCATCAGCCGTCGCCACCCACAGGTGATAATACAAGGGCCAATGCCAGTGACACTGCACCACCACAGCAACTAGGACAGACACACACACACACGCATACAGACAGGCATCACAGCTCGAGTGTGCCCGTAAGCAGGGGGATTTATTCTCTACATACGGTGCCGGGTGGTTTGAGGGAGCTCGGAGCTGATCACAGAGGATCCGAAAACAACATCCGTCCACTTTCACACTTCAGTGGAAGAGGTGGCCCCTCCCGGCAGGGCTGCGTAGTCTTGCCATCTGGAGAATAAATCGAGTGTGAAGTACAGTATAGTTTGGGACCAAGCTCCGTGGCGGCAGCTCAGCAGTCAGTTCATTAGTTCCAAACTTCCAGGGATTGGAGCTGGGAGGGGGGCAGTGCGGAGCGAAGCTGCCGCGGAGAGAAAGGGGAGGCGGGCAGGGAAGGAGAGGGGAGGAAAGGAGCCGTTGAGTGGAATGCCCCAAACTGAGCGGCAGTCTATAGGGCATCTCTGCCACAAAACACACAAATAAACAAACTCGCCCCCGGAGCGAAAAAAGACAGGTGTAGCCATCAGCCCCTGCCAGGGGGAGAAAAGGACAACTTCCTACCCCTCCTAATCAGTAAGGAGAGATATATTTACATACTAAGTGTGTGCTAGTGTGCAGCCATCATTTCAGAAGTGAGGGGGACAGAAATGTCAAGTGTAATAAATTTCTTTCTGAATAGAATAAAATTTCATCTTATTTCTTGCTTTTAACTGGCTAATAAATCAAACTCACTGCAGAACAATAACCAGACATTTGAGTTCTCTAATATTACAATAATAATGTTTCCTATATTTTTCTAATGAAAATTGTATGATTGGTTTATGTACTACAAACACATGTGCATTAAGTCAAATGTAATATGCATTAATATGCAAAATGCAATAGCATTTATTTTTTAAAACCACTCATACCCTTTCATATACTTTATTGTTAGGAAAATACCCAGAGATGGGGTGGGGTGGTAATGCTTTTGGCACACATACAAAATCAAATCATCAACAAACAAACAAATATTTTCTCGCACTTTCAGCCTGGGAAATCATCCTCATCTACTGTGATTCTACTTCAGCTCAACAGTGTATTTATAAAATGACAGCAACAAAAATGTGATGGAGGACTAAATGATTCCTAAATGTTCCAAAATCTAGAGAGCGGCCTCGCAGCCTACTAGGGAACCCCATGAGGGACTCGTTTAGAATGCTCTGCATAGGCAGCAAATTTGTGGCACACAAGTGCCTCTGTATGGAAGACTCAAATGACAATGGATTTCAGTTAGCATGTTGCTAAGCTAACAGCACAATATTCTAAAAAGCATAAAATACATAAAACACAAATTTTGGGTACGTTTAGTGTAGAATGAAAAACTATTTTAAGTTGGTTTTGGAACAGAGCATGTGTATTCAATAATTAATTTGTTAATTTAGGTATTAAATATGAAGATTGTACTTAAAAAGAATCAGAATAAACACTTCTTCCACCTCTTAAAGGAACAGTTTAACCAAAAATAAAAAAAGATGCAATCATTTACTAAACTTCTCATCATTCCAACCCTGTATTTTCTTCTATACTTGTACTTTTCTCATCTAAAGTTTACAGAAAATATTTTGAAGGATTTTCACTGTTTTTTTGGCCATACATTAACATTCAATGTGGTCCAATTTTTTTTTTGTTGCTTATCCCGTATAACAAGACATTCAATCTGACGTTACCCTTTTCCATCACTCTACCCATTATTTCCAACCCTCTCTTCAATAAAATGTAACAAAAGCCCCAAATATTTAACATTTAGAATTTTACAGCAAAGATGCTATCAATGCACAGCTATACAAAACTGAAATTTTGAGCACTGCACGTGCATGTGTGTGACTCTTTCCTTTTTTTTCATCCGCACAGGCTTATACAAGAGTAACTGAGCTGCGGGAGGAGTGTCATTTAGTGGCGTGGAAAATAAAACATCCATCTATAGGTATACACAAACCCCCATGGATTTTCAATTGCCAGGATAAGGAAAACAGCTGAGAGTGTGGGAAGTGAAAGAGCGGGTGCAGAGGAGCGAAGTGTGTTTTATTATTGAGTTAATAACTCATTTTTTACATTACGCAGTTGTGCGCTAGCAAATAAATAATGGATCACAGCTTTCCCAGTTCCACGCCAAGCTCTTTAAAGCTAACATATGGTCTTTAAAATTGACTGCGTCTTGTACGAAGGATTGTAAGTGCTTGTAGCCTTGACAGATTTATACCATCAAAAAGCAGAGAAGCAATGGGATTATTTTTCAGGCTCGTCCCGAAGTACATTGTTATTTTCCAGAGTGAGTTATTAGCATTTTTATCTGAGAGACTACAGAGAGTGTTAATTCTATCAGCCCTGACAGGAACATGAGGTAGCAAAAAGAAACCCGCTTGGCTCCGAGAGGGGACCCGAGACCCTTCTCTAATGCCATTTTCTTCCCTCTCAGATCACCCTGCATTAATATTCCACCACAAAATAATCTTATCTGGGCAGAACCCCACAGAAGAGCTGAATTTTGGCTAAGCAATCTTATCTTTTTATACTAGTCATTCTAAACCAACGTTAACATTGATATATGTCAATATGCTAAGGTCTTACATGTTAACAAAGGCATAATGTTTTTATCCTTTGAGTACATTTTTGACACTTATAGGCCATCAAAGATGTATCAGGTTGTAACTAAGGCTCTGAAACAACACAATAGTCTTGAAAGCATTAAGCTACTCTTATTTGTCTAACTTTAGCGGATACATTCTTAAAACAAATTCCCCCACTTGGCTGTGATAAAAGAAATTAGTGGGTGTTGGAAAACATTGGGATCCATCACCTTTTTCAGGGGTCACCGTTTAGGCTGTCTGTCAAACTTTTTCCCACTCAAGCAGGAATAGCCTCTGGCCATATCAATCATCTTTATTAACATGACTTAAAAACCTTTGTTAGCTGACTCTTTTCCACTGGTTCTCCTTTTAACTCCTGCTCCAATCACGATTTCATGGAGAGGTAAACAGGGCCAATTGGCTGGCTGTGTGGGCGGGTCGAGAATGCTTTTAACCTGCAGCATCTGCTGAAGTCCTGCTGTTTTCTCAGTGTGAAGTGGGCACCTTGTTTCATGTGAATGTGATAGGGGGGCATTTTTGCCTTTATTGGCACATAATGGGACGGAAATGTGCTTGTTTTAAGCATTGCGCTTAGGTAGCTTTCTTTGGAGTGATTAAGGATCAGCACCTGGCTAAAAGAGAGCTTTAAATGATGAGGATTTTGTGATTATGTCCTACAGAGTCAGGTGCTGGACGAAGAATGAGAGGTTAGGGTGGTTGGTACCTTCTTGTTAAGGGCGACTCCATCTTCACAGTCGAGAACAGCGCAGTCCACGTCCAGTGAAGTCAGTTTCTGCAGTTTTCTCTGGTCGTTGCCGGGAACGTACAGCACTGCGCGGCGTGGTATGTACTTCAGAGAGGTGCCAGGAGTGTGGTGGGAACGCTGGCCGGACTGACACCAGGGAACCGCAGACAAAAGTAGACGACTTATCCCCCTGAGAAAACACAAGCATTTTATAATGGATATTTCAGTACGGGTCAATGACATGGCACTCATTTTCTGTCTCATCTATTAAATTTACATTAAAATGCAATTCATACATACAATGACTTAAATACACCTGGTCTATTGTGATGAGCATGTTTTTCATTTTTGGGGGGTGGGGGCATAAAACAAAGAAATACTGATATAACGGTCCTGATTAAAAAGCTAATTTAAAGAATAAAATTCTTAAAAAGAAAACCTTTAGCAGTTATAGGTATAATCTTTTATTCTTATTTCGTACATAATATAACTTGACTGCTTAATATCTAATAACTGTCCATCACCTCAGAGTCATGTGGCTCAACCAACATTTAGGAAAAAAACAAAACAGGAAATTATATGCAGATCCCTGCAGACTCTCATGAATGTGTCAAGGTCCATAAGCATCTTAAAATACCAGATAATTTGACGTTTTTATGACAAGGCAAAGTTAGTTCCGTTTGCAAAATAATGTGGTGCTTTTGCACAAAAACAATTATATTTATAAATAAATTATTATTTAAAATATTACATAAATGTTAAATAAATTTTACATTATATTTACATGATACCTTAATATATTTTATGATATATATATATATATATACACACACATATATCAAAAAATTTGCATATTGTGATAAAGTTCATTATTTTTCATAATGTAATGATTAAAACTTTCATATATTTTAGATTCATTGCACACCAACTGAAATATTTCAGGTCTTTTATTGTTTTAATACTGATGATTTTGGCATACAGCTCATGAAAACCCAAAATTCCTATCTCAAAAAATTAGCATATCATGAAAAGGGTCTCTAAACGAGCTATTAACCTAATCATCTGAATCAAATAATTAACTCTAAACACCTGCAAAAGATTCCTGAGGCCTTTAAAAACTCCCAGCCTGTTTCATTACTCAAAACCGCAATCATGGGTAAGACTGCCGACCTGACTGCTGTCCAGAAGGCCATCATTGACACCCTCAAGCAGGAGGCTAAGACACAGAAAGAAATTTCTGAACAAATAGGCTGTTCCCAGAGTGCTGCATCAAGGCACCTCAGTGGGAAGTCTGTGGGAAGGAAAAAGTGTGGCAAAAAACACTGCACAACGAGAAGAGGTGACCGGACCCTGAGGAAGATTGTGGAGAAGGACCGATTCCAGACCTTGGGGGACCTGCGGAAGCAGTGGACTGAGTCTGGAGTAGAAACATCTAGAGCCACCGTGCACAGGCGTGCGCAGGAAATAGACTACAGGTGCCGCATTCCCCAGGTCAAGCCACTTTTGAACCAGAAACAGCGGCAGAAGCGCCTGACCTGGGCTACAGAGAAGCAGCACTGGACTGTTGCTCAGTGGTCCAAAGTACTTTTTTCGGATGAAAGCAAATTTTGCATGTCATTCGGGAAATCAAGGTGCCAGAGTCTGGAGGAAGACTGGGGAGAAGGAAATGCCAAAATGCCTGAAGTTCAGTGTCAAGTACCCACAGTCAGTGATGGTCTGGGGTGCCATGTCAGCTGCTGGTGTTGGTCCACTGTGTTTTATCAAGGGCAGGGTCAATGCAGCTAGCTATCAGGAGATTTTGGAGCACTTCATGCTTCCATCTGCTGAAAAGCTTTATGGAGATGAAGATTTCATTTTTCAGCACGACCTGGCACCTGCTCACACTGCCAAAACCACTGGTAAATGGTTTACTGACCATGGTATTACTGTGCTCAATTGGCCTGCCAACTCTCCTGACCTGAACCCCATAGAGAATCTGTGGGATATTGTGAAGAGAAAGTTGAGAGACGCAAGACCCAACACTCTGGATGAGCTTAAGGCCGCTATCGAAGCATCCTGGGTCTCCATAACACCTCAGCAGTGCCACAGGCTGATTGCCTCCATGCCACGCCGCATTGAAGCAGTCATTTCTGCAAAAGGATTCCCGACCAAGTATTGAGTGCATAACTGAACATAATTATTTGAAGGTTGACTTTTTTGTATTAAAAACACTTCTTTTATTGGTCGGATGAAATATGCTAATTTTTTTAGATAGGAATTTTGGGTTTTCATGAGCTGTATGCCAAAATCATCAGTATTAAAGCAATAAAAGACCTGAAATATTTCAGTTGGTGTGCAATGATTCTAAAATATATGAAAGTTTAATTTTTATCATTACATTATGGAAAATAATGAACTTTATCACAATATGCTAATTTTTTGAGAAGGACCTATGTATATATGTGTATATATGTATATATATATATATATATATATATATATATATATATATATATATATATATATATATATATATATAACAAATTGAGTTGCATGTATTCAAGTTGAAAGAGAAATAGGTTATTACTTTTTACTTGATGTTACATTGAATGACATTTCTAGAGCCACCAAGAGTAACATTTCTGAGAACATGTGTTTTTAAGCTAGATGAAAATACTATAACTTGTGTAAAGTGTTATATTTTAGAGATCTGTTGTAGCCTTCCATTTGTTTGCAGATCTCTCTTTTATGCCTGCACCCATGTAACAAACCTCTGGCTAATCTCAAGTACTTAGCCTGAACTTCAATTTCCTTCCCAAATCTTTACAAACTGAAGAAACAAGGTTTGTTTTCCTTTCAGCCCTCTAATGGATAAGCACTGCTGACCTGAGGCCGTTATCTCCGACAACATCAGAGCAAACACTCCTTCTCTAATGCTAATTCTCAATGGCTTAGCAAGCACAGCTGAATAAATCTATTTAGAGCCAAGTCAGTGTGATGTGAAAGAGACTCGGGAGAGATTACATACCCCAATACAAGAAAGTTGAGACAAGACCACAAATCTGACTGGTAAATTACTTCTTAAAGCTGTCAGATGCAGATTTCCCCGCGTCAGGGCTAATAGAGGAGTGCGTTTATGGCTTAATTTCCTCCTATCACATTTTATCACACACTAATAACCACTGTTATGCCTCAGACACGTTTTAATTGTTTTTTCGGTATGTTAGGGTGTTCAAACAATTAGCGTTAATAAATGCGCCAAATAATTGGTATCACATACAACTAATTACAGCCGGGAACAGTCTTCGCATGGCGGTTCCTTGCGATTGCACATGAAGGGAGCGTATTAGTTGACTGTATTTCTTTCCGCCTTGACAAAAAGAAGGGGGTAACAAAGTGCTTTAAGGGGGGAGTGAAGGGGTGAAGTATTCTTTTTTGGTCTTTGTTGTCAAAAGAAGCTAAAGTCACTTCAATAGCCACTTAATCCAATCCTTCATGCTTACAATTGCCCTCAAGAACCAAGCCAGCATATTCTCGACTGAGATGATGCAGCCATGCCAGGCAATTAAAAGCAATTCAGGTAGTTATGGCTGCAAGCACTTTGCAGGCCTAAGTACAGAGTCTCGGTAGGGATTCTCAACTCTATAGTGTTCGGATTTGGTCAGTGGCAGTACCTCAACAAGGGAAAGGAGGATGAGGAGATATGAAAAACCACTCTCAATGCAGACAGAGAGAGAGGGGAGGAACTTACTCAAGACCCCCAAACCGTACAGTGCCCGGATTGGCAATAAAGAATACAAACAGAGAAATTGGATGAAACAATAGCAGAGGTGGTAGAGGGCATTATGCATGCATGTGTGTAGGGGGTTGGCGAAGAGCAAAAGGGGGAGGGAGGATCCAAATTAAATCTTCTACATTCAATGCGTACTGCTGCAGGGGAAAAATGTTAAAAAGACATTTTAAGTGGGCACTTGAAAAAGAAATAAATTATCTTGTAAGTAGGAGGCTTACAAAATGATGGCACTCGTAATTAAAGAATAGATTTCATAAAGGTGCAGAAAAAACATTAAAAAAGCTCCATGGGGGAAGAAAGGGGTATCCTTGATGGATCTTTATCAGAGAGAGAGAGAGCGAGAGCAGATCGCTTGACGGAGGTACAAGGGGTCTAATAGAGAAACGCCATTCAGTGCTACTCTCCCTCTATGCCTTTTTAAACACAGTAGGGGTTTCACTTTGCTGCAACCTAGCTGCCACGGGGGAAAGAGAGGAGTTTGCTTTGTTTAGTTGTTACTCTCTCTTTTATGTTTGAAGGAGATAGAGGAGGGAAAGACAAGTTGGTAAATTCAGGAAAGGTTTTTTGGTGTTCTCAGAGGGTGGCGTTTTGAAAGCCAAGCGGCTGGCCTCTCACGAGAGAGAGCGTGATGATGTGTGAGCAGCAGGGGACGATGCTGGCTGTGTTTGTGTGCTGTACAAACGCACACGTCCACGTCATAGTCATATTAATACATGCATAATCATCAGGCTTCTAATAAAAGACTTCAAACGAGTTGCATGACAATACACACACGGATGATCATGACGGAATAAGAGAGTATTGTGCATCTCACACTCTCATTCTTCTATAGTATATACATATTTTAAATAAACCTACGTTAAAGGGATAGTTCACTTCAAAAATATATGACTTACTTTCTTCTGTGAAACACAAAGGATTTGGTATTGTTTGTCCTTACAATGACTTTTTTTTATCCATACAATGAAATTAAATGGCATCCAATCTTGTTTTCGCCTAAAGTTCGGTTTCGCAGAATAAAGAAAGTCATGTTTGGAATGACAGTAAGTTAATGATGACAAAATGTTAATTTTTGGGTGAACTATCATTTTAATGATTTTTGTTTTAAATAAATATACAGAATGAATTTCTATAGAAGCATTTTTGCTCTGTAATATGTTTCAAAAATATATATGGTGGTAAAAATAAAGATCAAATTAACAATTTTAAGTTCTTGGTCTTGGGGACTATTCCCATTTTAATTTCTTCAAATACATAATTACGATAAAGATGTAAGGTAATGGGTTTAATACAAATTGGATAATAGAAATAGAAAACCCTTTTTAAATAAGCTAGGTCAGTGGCTCGAAATCCACTTAGCACATTTCAAATCCATTTCATTTTAAGGGTTCTTTATTCAGAACAAAGTATTATAATTCATTCTGACTTGGGAATTTAATTCTCAGGTGGAGGAACTGATTGACAGAGACCAACCAAAGGGAAAAAAGGCCTGCATTTACTGAATGAGAACACTCGGGACCATGTCACACAAAGAAATTTCACCTAGTCCCTTTTTTTTTTATAAATAAAATCTGTAACAAATGTTTTTCACGGTTTATAATATGCCGTATTAATGCTATACAATAGGAATGCTGAAACACTGCAAAGGTAATTAGTATTAGCTTATGCAGTAGCTTGCAATGTTGGCTTACTTAGCCATGAAAGTCATAAAACTTTGTGGCATACCACTCTCACATTATAAACCAACCGGAATCCTGTTTAACAATGGCTAATGAGATTTTTATACCAGCATAGTAATTCATTCAAGAAATTCACTTCAGGAAAATGAGCTTATCTCCCAGTGATTTATTTGATTACATGATTTGCCCACTTCTCATTTAGATCCACGCTTAGCTAAGAAAACCCTGAAATTAATATACGTAATAGTAACTCAAGTGGCCAATATTAAGTGTACAATAATTCACATAAAAAGCAACACAGAGCCGGGGCAATAAAAACAAGAAGCAATAAATATTATTACGGCACTATGGCACCTCTGGAACCATTTGGAGAGAGCCGGCCTTTCAGACCATATCCATACAGTGCTTCCGAGATATGCAATCTGGACCGTTTTATTGTTACATCTGTCCAGCATTTTTCCCTGTCATTAAACTATGATATATGTTTTATAAGTTCAGCAATCCCTGATGTAGACAACATTTCTGCAGTCCTCACTTTTCTGGACTTGAAAGGCTATGATAACAGAGTGGTTAGCTTAGCAGTTAGTGGATTTACTGGTGAGAGTTCTGAGGTTTTCTGCTCTTTGCTGCTTTTATATGCTTCTAGACAGGCATGGTCCTCATTAAATGTAAGTCTGGCTTTCCCTATATAAGATGACCAAGAGAAAATACAGAAACCTCTGATGGTTTCGTTGGACATTCATTCTGCTCAGCTGTAGCTCAATTACTGTCCTACCAAACTGCACTGTTGTGTCAGAAAAAGAAATGTCTGAACATTAACATTTCTCAGATGTTCTTATTTATTCTCAGATGTTCTTTTTCCTCCTCTTACCTTGAGATTAAACCCCAAGTAGGAGGTCTGAGAATGTATGGGGTCGCATACCATCACTTTCAAAATGCCAACTTACCAGGAGACATGATGTGAAGATTTACTGTAAAACTTTAACTTTGACATAAGTAGCTATTATATTTCTTCTAATGATACTGTAAGCTAGCCAAACAAACTAAGAATGCACTCATTTAACCACCCACTGTGTTGGCTCTGGTGACATTTTAAATAAAGTACACCGGTCCTATGATGCTACCTGCATCTGCATTTTATGATAAAACAAAAAGACCAGCATTTCATCTTAACTTGCACTGACAAAACAATCAATAGGCCAATTCTTCTTCAAAACCCCACTTTAAAGCGGCTGTGAAATCAAATGGTGGCAACAAAAATAAAATAGCCTTTTAGACATCACTGAAAAAACATAATAGTCATTTTTTCCAGACAAAATAAACAAAGATTTTCTCTTCCGTTTTGTCTGTCTGGTACAGCAAGGCATTTCAGCCTTTGAGCTCCTGCGTTTCATGTGTTCATAAACAGCCCTGGACACGGCACCATGGATAAATATGTTGTCCAATTTAACCCCCCTTCACTATCTCATATAAGCACTGTTAACAGCAGCTCTTTCAATATGCAGATTTCACAATTATTTCCAGCGTCTGGCCGCAACAGCAGTAGCTGTATCTAAAATGCCTAAAATTAAAGATTTGTTTTCGACTCTGCGATAATCAGGATGTT
Organism: Siphateles boraxobius; assembly: GCF_051911475.1. Lineage (NCBI taxonomy): Eukaryota > Metazoa > Chordata > Actinopteri > Cypriniformes > Leuciscidae > Siphateles > Siphateles boraxobius. Next base: position 24,682,173 of record NW_027509197.1, on the reverse strand, counting down.
TTTAATATGCAAACTATTTCCAGGATCTGTCGTGTTTGGGCTTTTAAATTAAATTTAAGAATGGGGGGGGGGGGGGGGGGGGGGGGGGGTGAAACAGAAGGATAAAAAGAAATAACAAAAACAAATCAATGCCTTGATGCATAAACATGAAATAAATTTCGGAAGACGGTGGAGAAACAAATGGTCAAGGAGTCATCAATATTTAGCCCATTTCCAGGCCTTGTCTTGCCCTCCCACCTCCTCCTGGCACCAGGCTAAAACAATCCCAATAAAAGCTGTTTCTCAGCATGGGAATCTGTGTTGTTTTCCAGTTAAAAGACACAAAGTGCCAGTGCTAAAATATGTGGCCAAATTAACTGTGGGGCATTGATGATAGTAAGGGAGGAAAAGTGAAACTTCTTTCTGTTGCCTCCTTACCTCCCTCCTTCCCTCCCATTCCTCTCTTGGCTGACAGACACATCTGATCCGCTCGTAACAGGATCAGCTGGTGGCAGGTGACCCTGGCAACAGTATCCCGGAAGTGGCATGTTCTCTGCTCCTCCATCATTCCCCTTGCCGCTGCCTCATTAGAGAGGATTTTACGCCCTAAGCTGCACATTGAGGGTGAATTCATAGCAGTTACGTGCAATGGCCTACGCGTATACCTGTAATCCATGTGAAAAAAGGTTGCTCACTCTCTCTTTCGCAAAGCTGCAGACACACAATGGCTGACAAACCGCAAACTCTAATTCTTCTTCACACAAAGACTACAAACGGCTCAGCTGTCAAGCATCAGTTTTTTTTGTTTTCTGGACCAAAGACTCATGACTACCTGCCTTCAGCACGAGGAACGTCTATATCCAATTCATCACACCAAAGCAAAATAATAACGGCGACCGATTGTCGAAAGTTACCCAGTCCTAAAAGAACTTCTACAGATGTGTGCGATAATAATTGGCATAAAACCTAAAGTTTCAACCCACGCCAATGAGATAAACCGACTGCTCCGTTCGATTCTCTTCCGCTCGATTCTCTTCCGCTGCAGGATCGACACTGAAAATGTTCCCATTCATTTTTCTTTAGAATTAATTGAGAAGGGTCCATCAAAAGGAGGGAGCAAGCAATGGGTGTGGGGAGGCCAACAGGGTTAGCTTTTAACTTAGCATTTTTATTGACTCCAGGAAAACAAAATAAGGGATCCTACTAAGAGTGTGCACTCGGCAATAGCCATTCAGGCCTTTGGAGCTCCATTGTAGCACTTTGAAGGGTTTGAAAGGAAACCCCACTGGTGAAAATCCAGTGGAACATCTCCACAACAGAGCACAACTGTTCCCTTCGGCTTGAATGGGAGGGACATAAAAGGGGAGATGGACTTCTGAGGTACAGCCAGAAACAAAGGCAACAAAAGTGCTGATCATGAGGGAAAGACACAACTCGTTGCGGCAGAGGGGCTTGGAGAAAAGGAGCCTTAGACAATGGCACTCACGGCCAAGTGACACACTGAAGAACTGAAAAATCTACACAAGAAGTGCTTCTCTCCCCACTTCACAAAAAACCCACAAGGAACTGCTGGATGGCCGAGGGGCCAGTGTGTCCCGGAGGGGAATAGGACGAGTGAGCGAATCAACGGCAGACTGACAGCAAAGTCTAGCCAAAGAAGTGAAGTCAGAGAATCTGACAAGAGACGATGCAAAAATAAAAATAAAAAACAAGGGAAGTTCCCTTTTTCTTTAGGGAAAGATGGGAACATAAAGGAAGAAAGAAACCTAATAAGAGGGAGGAAGTTGCCCCTGTCTCTTTAGGCACTTTAAAAGGTGAAGCTCAATCTCTGATGCATTCCCACAGTGAGAGCTCTGCCACAGCATCACTACTGATGCTCCGCTCTGTTCTTTTCCAGGACTTTTGAAGTGCCTCAACACAATTAGCTTTTAACCCCCAGAGAAACATTAATTCCCACCAACTTGCCCATTCAACATGTGGATGACACTTAAAGAGGTGTTCGCCTTCATCTCATCCTGATAAAGGCCCTTGTGACTACAGACATAAATAAATAAGTCCCATCTATAATCATTATGCCCTCCACTAACATTTCCCCTATTCCCGACACTTTGTTGGAACAGAAAAGATTATTTTACCAGAACCAGCATGCGTTGTCCATTTTAATGGGTGGCAGGGCTTCATTTACAGTTAAATCGTGTCACCTCCAAGACTGAGCGCATCTGAACACAAGCCGGCAAGGAGGAGAGGGGGGGGGGGAGTGATTTGTTTGACATGTTTTTATAAAACCTCTCCAAACGATGGCCGCCTCCCCTTCGCACCAGGTCATTTGCATGCTCCGAAGCACAGCCCCAGTCTGAAAGATTAACGCTGATATGCATACAGAAAGAACAAATTTTGAGATATGCATAATGTGGTTTGAACTGTTCTGCGCGTGCCTGTCCTTAGAACTTATGATATGCAAATTAAACCACACTATTTGAAACTTAAAGGGGATACTTCACCTAAAAATTTTAATTGTGGCATAGTTTGTTCACCCTCATGTCATTCTAAACCTTTGACTTACTTTCTTCTGTAGAAATCAGATGGGTCCAAGTTTATTTTGGACCCCATTGACTTTCATTGTATGGACAAAAATACCTTCTTCAAAATATCTTCTTTTGTTTTTCACTGAAGAAAGTCATACAAGTTTGCAACGACATAGTAAATGATGACAGAATTAAAATTTTTGGGTGAACTGTCTGTTCCTTTAAGCTGGATGATAATACATTCAAACTAAAAAGTCAACTCTGAGGAAAGAATTATATATATATATAAAACCTGAAAAGATTTAAGGGATGTTTAGCTGCCTATTTTTTCATCTGGTCACCTATAAATGATTTGAGGACATTTAAAATTTATGATTAGAGGTTTGTCCAAATTCTTAGTCCTAACTACCACCCTAATAGTAAACCTTGCCGTAGCAAGCATTAGTAACTTGAAAATTAATTGTACTGTCATTTATGCTTACAGCTAAAATCACAGAGTGGGAAAACCAAATTAAAATCTACCGTTTCCTCCTGCTGACGCTGACAGACAGCATCCCAGCTTGCACATTCCCAGGCAAAAGGTCCTGGCGATTAAGGCATGCACTGCCCCATGCAATCAAGAGGAGCCCACTTTTAACCCACGACTCTGTCTTCCCCTTTCACTTTAGTTGATTAATAGATCAACGCTGTAATTGATTAGTGGCAAGGTGTGAATTTAACCAGAGTTCAGCAGCAATAATGGTCTCTCCACAATAGCAGCCGACATAAAATGTAAAATGATAGCCTGCAGCCTGATGGCCATCAAAGGAGTGCAGCCCACATAAAGAGGCCAGCTATTCTCTGGAGCACTGAATTTCTTTGGGCTCTTTTCTCTTGGTAATGCTGTCAGTTTAACTGACAGGAACCATTATGGACGGTGCTTGTGAGCTCACCTTCATAAAACAAGCTGTAAAACAGCAAATAACAGGCTTATATGGCTTCATTATCTGAGGCACTCTAAATCACAGTGGAGGCGCTGGGTTCTCGTGCGTGTACCATCCCTTCAGTTCAACCCTCATCTGAGAGGGCAGACAGGGAGTTTTCAGAGTAAAAAATAGGGAGAGAGAGAAGTTGAGTGGCCCAGTCTCTTCTTCTCTAAGCGTTAATAAACTTCATCCTTTTCATCAGCCACAACAGCAAGAGAAGCCCCTCACCATGTTCAACAATCATTTTCCAACACGCTATTAATTAGACCACATCCACTCTTTTATAGTCCCAAACCGATGTGATCAGGGGCACCCAAAGTTAAGATAAAATGTCCTCACAGTGGGACACAACTGAAGTGGAGAGGAAAAAAACCAGGAAGGAGAAATCTAGGGACAAAGAGAGAGAGAGAGAGAGAGAGAGAGAGAGAGAGAGAGAAACTGTTAATAAAAGTACTGCTCCGGTGAAATTATTTAAGAGGTAACACGACAGAACGGGGTGGTTGAGGCACAGATGGAGACTGCATCTGGGAATAGAAACCTTTTGCCACTGCAACACGCTTGACGAGCAATTGGTTTTATTTATTTCATGCAAATAGATCCGGGCCTTTCACTAACCTGACAGCGGGGGCTGTGAGGTGTTGGCCTGTTTGAGGTACTGAGGGTTTCTGACTGCTTGCTGAGGTGCTGCCGGGAAAGATTGTTGCGATAGGTGGAGGCAGGGCTGTCGCGATATTAGATTTTCACTACATTATTATTGGATTAATAGTATTGTCGTGATATCTATAGAAATTATGAGAAAAAAAATGCTATCAGTCAAATTCATAATTTGTGTTTCTATTTTGGCAAATTAATCACACTCAAAATAGGAATATGGAGGCGGAGAGACTAACAAAAACAACAAAAAATATAAACAAATAACACTGTTGATCATCACCTCATGTAGATGGTGATGTCTAACACCCTCATTTTTCTTTTGTTTGACTTTTTTTTAAATACAGAATCTGAAAAAAAAAAAAAAAAAAATTCACACACTGGTGAGATAACAGCATTTCTCAGCCGGAGGTTCCTGAAAATCTCTTGTGAAATTTAGCCAGCATAAATTAATTTAGGGTGATATTGAAAATATGTTTTTTATAAAATGACGTAGGTCTGGTTTTTAGCAGGTTTTTTTTTAGAAGTAAAGCTTTGATTTATTTATTGATTAATTGAATCATTCCCTTTTTTGATTAATTCATTCTTTCAACCCTAATAAAGAACATATTAAAACAAAGACTATGAAAACCAAATAATTAGTATCAGAAATAAATCTATAATCATGATGAATGCAAATTAAGTAAGAAAATAATTGAAGGGGCTGAGCAGAAAACAGTCATTCTGTATTTCACTGAAAGTCTGCCTTTGGCTGAGACAAACAAATGCGGTAATTGTTTGTCAAACTGTGTGATTTGAGCGGTGTGGTTGGGATTGTTCTAGATGCAGCAGTGAGTGGAGGACAGAGAGAGGAGGAACAAGAGATCAGTGTAACTGTCTCTTTAAGCACATGGAGGGATAGAGAGACTGTCACAGGTTGGGAGGGTTGACTGATTAGCGTTTGTTTTAAAGCAGTGCTAAGATTGACGAGTTGCCGCCAATAGCTCTGCGTCCCTGACACTCCCTCACACCCACACACTCAAATGCACTACAAAAGACATTAGATGTCATAAATGACTTAGATGACAAATTACTATGAAAAGGGACATTTTTATACTTTCTTTAGAAAATGTGAGTGCAAGGCTCACTGTTATGATGCAAGGGCATCGCCGAGGGGGTTAATACTAGAGTGCTAAGGTGATAAAGGTTGCTAGATAATAATTTCCTGGACCAAATAAATAATCCCACTTTGTCAGTCTCTATGATATTCCAAGCTACAGATATAACTCGGACCCCTCCTTCAATAGAAGACAATGGGATTATATTTGCAAATGAGGCACCAACATTCTGTCAACAAAAAATACTCAGCCAAAATAGATAAATAGGGCCAAAATCATTGACTTTCACAGATGGAGCGTTTTGACAGTGTCTATTTCGTGTACACAGTATGAATAAGCAACATCAGTTAAATACGTCAGACACTTCACCATGACTAAACATTTTGCTAGAGTATAGAAATATGTAAAATTGTTCAGCTGAAATATTGAGAGGCGGCACAATGCTGAAGAACTTTACTTTACTATGACTGATATAGTTTATCACCTGAGAACAAGACACTCTGAACATAATAAGAGTTCAATTACACAAATTTAATTACAAAAGTTTTAGTTTTTGGATAAATTACCTTTATTTGGGTAAAAAAAAAAAAAAAAAATTCTGGTGCAACACTATTTTGTGTCCATTTATTGTTTACAAGGCAAAAATTGTGAGTCAAACAACTTAATAGCTCACCTCATCTCAATAAGCCACATTGTTTAAAGTATCATCCATTTCTGTAGCACAAAATGTTGCAAGATGAGTTACATTAAGAAAGTTTAATACTTAATTATGTATTCACTAATCCACTCACTACTCCTGCGTTAAGAATATGCAGGTGTGCACATTCAAGCACGCAACCATGCACCCACACACTCTTGCACACACCCACACACTCTTGCACACACCCACACAAGTGTGTAAACAAATCTAACCTATATTCCATGCCAAAGGAAGCAGACACACACACACACTCACTCAGCCCCAGAGAGGCGTTGCTTTGTCATACCTCTACTCTCGACAGGCCCTGCCGTCGCCATGCCATGCTCAACTCTTCTGGCTACACTCCAAAGCACCTCCAAAGCACGCCTCGCTCTGTCCCTCCGCCATATGGACAGATCTGAGCCCTTTGTAGTCATCTCTCTATGGAGGGTCTACCTGACTAAAGCCCAGCGGACTGCGACCTGCAGGGATGAGCACGCCGGCGCCAGAGATTGGCTCTTAAACACGGCGTAACACTTGCCATCTGACTGCCGTAACAATCTGCACCCTACACACACACACACATTTTTCAAACCGTCTTTTTCGTGAGTTCAAATGTAACACATTTTGAATCAAATAATATCAAATATATGTGTTAAACAAATAGCTATGAAAATCCTGATTGGTGACAAAAACTTTAAATTAATAAATAAATATATTCTATCATCAGTGGAATGCACGTGAATATATTCTAAAGAACGCGCAAGCTGCTATTTTTTCATAGAACAAAATCATATAGAGACCCAAGTCTGTTAAGCACTGAAAATGTAGCCCCTGAAACTCACGCACAATATTCCAAACACCCCTTTGCCTTCAGAACTAACTTATTTGGTTTACTTGCACATGCCAGCATGATGAAACTTAGTGTATTTACTAGTTGCCATATCAACACTATATAGAGAATACTCCGAACACCCCTTTGCCTTCAGAACTACCTTATTTCTTTTTGGCATAGATTTAACAAGGTGCTTTCCTCTTGCAGATTTGTTGGCTGCACATCCATGATGAGAATCTCCTGTTCCAGCACAATCCAAAAGTGCTCTATTGGATTGAGATCTGGTGAGTTTGAGAGGATCTGAACTTTGTGCCATGGTGCGTTATATTGTTGGAAGTAGTCATCAGCAGATGGGTACAGTGTGGTCAACAGTACTCAGGTAGGCTGCGGTGTTTAAATGATGCTCAGTTGGTACTAAGGGCCCCAAAGTGTGCCAATAAAATACCCTCCACACCATTACACCACCAGCAGCAGCCTGAACCGTTGATACAAGGCTGTTGATATGCTTTCATGTTGTTTACGACAAATTCAAATGTCGCAGTAAAAATGGAGACTCAGACCATACAACATTTTTCCAATCTTCTATTGTCCAATTTTGGTGAGCCGGAGTGAATTTTAGTCTCAGTTCCATTCTTAGTTGATAGGAATGGCACACAGTGAGGTCTTCTGGTGCTGAAGCCCATCTGCTTCAAGGTTTGACATGTGGTGCATTCAGAGATGCTCATACCTTGGTTATAACAAGTGCTTATTTGAGTTATTGTTGCATTTCTATCAGCTCGATCCAGTCTGACCATTCTCTTCTGACCTCTGGCATCAAGATATTTTCAGAACTGGATATGTTCTCTTTTTCAGACCATTCTCTGTAAACCCTAGAGATGGTTGTGCGTGAAAATCCCAGTAGATCAGCAGATTCTGTAAAACTCAGACCAGCCCATCTGGCACAAACATCCATGCCACGCTCAAAGACACTTAGGATATGTTCACACTGTTATCCCAAATCCAATTATTTGTGTATCGGATTGGAATCTTATCTAAAATGACTGACAGTCCACATTGAGTATCGCAACTGTTCATATCCGATTTGTGTCCCATGCTGCTTTTCCAGAATAACTGCACTGGTTTTTATGGCAATGAAATTGCATAGGTAGGTATACACCAAAAACAACAACTTCAACGTGGAGTGGTTGGCAATATAGATGATTTTTACAACATGACAATGTGAAGCCCTGCATTGGACTACTGAGTATTATGAGGCAGCAGCAGAAACATTGGAGGCTGGTATGCATGGCTATATTCCGGGGCTATGCAACAACACAACCTTTTTTCTTCAGCGATTTTCAGCACGTTTCCTATAACAATGTCAGAACAGAATCTGATTAGAGCAAACAGACTGAAACAGATTTCCAGAAATGCAATTTTGAACAGGATCACATATGAACGTAGCTCAAAACAGATTTGTAAAAATCGCATTTCATGTGATTTTTTGCCGTTTACACTTGCTAAATCTGATTGGATTTCAATCGTATATGCGCAAAAAAAGGATTTGGACTGACAGTCTGAACAAGGCTTTTAATAAACTTTCTTCCCCATTTTGATTCTCAGTTTGAATTTCAGCAGATAGTCTTGACCATGTGTACACGCCTAAATGCATTGAGTTGCTGCCATTTGATTGGTTGATTAGATATTTGTGTTAATAAGCAGTTGAACAGGTTTTCCTAATGTGGCCGGTTTTGAGAGTATATTCATATATAAACTTGCCATAATGGTTGCAAGACATGTGATAATCAATGCTGTTTGGTCAATTATATTAAATCTTAATGTGACAAGTTTAGAACTTCAAGATGCTCAAAAAGTGATTTGAGAAACATGATTTTTTTTTTACAAAAAAGTGACGTAAAATTTACTCAATTCCTCACACAAACTTACCGTATGGCTTATTAGAATATAGTGCTCAAGTTGTATGGACTACTTCAATGGTGCTGTCTTGTCCTTTTTGACTACCCCTGAGTGAGTTCATTGAAAGGACAAGAGCAGCGTGAAGATTTTTCGGTATTTTCTATATTTTTTCCAAAACAGAAACACATAAAAGGTTGGAACACCATTAAGATGGGTATATGATGACGACAGCATTTTTATTTTTGAGTGACTATTCCTTTAAGTGTTACATTAAGACATCAGGTGGATGCTTACGCAATGACTGTGGGGTACAGCCCCTAGCAGCGTGTGGATGTGTGTGTGTGTGTGTGTGTGTGTGTGTGTGTGTGTGTGTGTGTGTGTGTGTGTGTGTGTGTGTGTGTGTGTGTGTGTGTGTGTGTGTGTGTAGGGGAAAGACGGATGGCCTAGCTGCACCACAGGTGGCTGAGGCCCAGCGCAGGGAGGATACGGGTCAGAGAGACTCTGTCTCCAGCTTTGTGGATGAAGGCAGCCCATGTGGCTCTTTGAACAGAACAACTGAACACAGAACAAATAGTAAGAACACATAGACACAGACAGATACAGGTAAGATCTTCCCATACCACCCAGCAAGGAGCTTATGTATATGATGGACATTGGGGTTTTGTACACACCAGACCAAACAAATGGCACTGGACTGAGCTTGAATTTGGTTAATTTGTTAATGTTAGAGAGCAGATCTGGAAATATATTCTGCTCTATATGTAGCATATCACTAATTAATTGCTAATATTACCCAGACAGCAACATAGAGTTGGTCCAGATCCGGCCCACATCTGGTACGCGTGGATTCCAGTCCGGATCTGGGCCGACACTATGTTGCTGTCTGGGTATTGAATTCTTAACTCACTAAATGATTGGAGAAGTCCAGCATATGAAGATTGCATTGTGTATCATGCTTCCAAGTGAGAAAAGTCCCTTGTTTCATAATCATTGTTAATAAATGGAAAAATAATTAGGCTATATGCAAATTTCATTATGCAAATTGTAATGTTAACAGTGCCTTTAAAAATTAAGTTGAACTATAATTAGGGGTGAGCGGAGCACAAACTAACGTGGGTCTAGTTGTAACACACATGGATTAAAACTTTCCACACATGCCAGCATGACGAAACTTAGTGTATTTACTAGTTGCCATATCAACACTATATAGAGAAAAAATGGTGCCAAAATGTAAAAATCTTAAGAGTCAACGTTCTGAAACTATTAATTATTATTATGTTTTGAATTATGCTGTATAACTGTTTTTTGCAGTATGTTTGTTGTCAAACTGATTTTTTTTAATTATTATTATTAAAAAAATTCCCCACCTATGGGGCATGTTGTCACATTTCACTTCCATTCTTTAGGGGTATATCAAGAAAAAAAGTACACACTGTATTAATAAAGCAAAACCACATAATTGTACCAGACATGTGTGAAATTAATGTGGGTAAAAAATAAATAATTTGAACCCCAAGTGAATTTACACAAACTGTGAAACTCAAAAAGTGTTATACTAGCCTATACTAGCCATGTCCAGTGTAGGACTGGTTACTCTGTTGCAGTTAGGCAATGCCCCGCTCTCCCCTACACACTTTATCCACAGAAATCACAATATTTTTTTTTAAAACAAAGAAAGAAAGAAAGAAAGAAAGAAAGAAAGAAAGAAAGATGTATCAGTATTGGTTTTAATAGTGGCGTATTTAAAAAGTACTGGATCTAAAATAGAGAATTAGCCATGTCTAGTATAGGACTGTTTACTCTTTTGCAGTTCTATCTAATCCCAAACACTCCCTTTCAAGCTGCCAAACACAAGCCTGAATAGTTTACCTCGCCCTCAAGTGGTAGGATCTGGTACTGCATGTTTTTGTTGCATCACCTGGGTGCGCTTTTGAAAACATGGGAAATCATGACTGATTTTGATCAGGCTGGTCTCCCAAGAGTGACTTACAAATTAAAAACAAACACACAATTATATATGCATTTATAGATAGGAACAGTTCAACTGTTTTGAATGACATTTCCTGGTTCAAATTGCACAAATTACAAATTGCTCAGATAAACTCACGCATGCTTAGGTTGGTGGTTAGACACTGAACAAATGAGAGGTGCCTCTTTCATAGGTGTCCCCCTCTCCTCTAAAACACACTAAACCCAGAAAAGACACAGAAACGGGCACTGCCATTACTTAACAAAGAGACTGTGACACTCGCACTGACCCTGGGTCAGTGAAACCTGTCATGAACCGTGTGCATTTACAGCACTATTAGACATTTAAGCAGGATTCAGCCTCTCTCAGGCATGAATGTTTCCACCAGACCAGCACTAATAGCATCTAAACAGCTAATATCAACAGAACGGCTATTCAAATGCTGCACGCATGACTGACGTTTAGCTAGAGCTCTGTATCAAGCAAGATACCAGGGCAAATGTGTAAGCGTTACCAGTAACATACATCGTAAAATCAATGTATGAAATGGTGGAATACCATTTGAGATTAATTTATAGTTCATAATAAAATGCTGTTCTAAGAGCGTTAATATAAAAATCGCTTTTAGTACACAAGTAATAATCTGTTTTTGAGGCTGTTGTGGCCTGTGTGTATGTGTGTGTGTGTGATCCAGAAGCCTATGTGACTGAACACCCCCCACCCCCCACCCCCACCCCCCCACCCCTATATGCACCCTCCCTTCGGCCCAGTCCAGATCCTTTAATTAATACTGGCTTAGACCCGATTGCTTCTGACACTACAGGGAGTTTCCTGAAGCCCAGCCTACTTCTGCTCCACAACACAGTGACCAAATCCACCGAGGCCGCCCACCTCCACTCAGACACAAGACCTTGTGAAGACAATAATTGAAATTAACCATATTCTAGTCACTCAAACAGTAGCCTTTGGTCCTTACGATCAATTTCAAGCAGCAAAATAACGAAGTTCTGGCATCAGGCTCCAAAAAATGATCGGTGAACAAGTATTACCGAACAATCAAACAACAAACCACATCAGATTATTGGGCCTGAATTGTGGTCAATGGTGATAACGCACAGCTGAAAACCTAAACATTTTCACTCAGGTTAACCACTAGAACGTGGGGAAGCAAATCCAGATAAACAACACTGCCAAATTTTCACCCAGCACAGCGTATGAGAAAAAGTGGAGCATGTATGTTCCAGTGCCACGATATTTGGCCCATCGTGGAGTCATGAATCCAGCAGCGCCCTGTGTGGAATCGCTCCAACTCAGAACTTCTATGATCCACACAGACTTGCAGTCTGCATTGTATGCTGAACATTAGATCAGACGGCTCCGGAAACGTTTATTATGAATATTGATCTTTTTTGTTTTTAAACTGAGGGCTTATTTAAATGCATTTACGATATGAAATTCCAGCTCAAAATGCTAAACAGACACGCTGCTGTGTGTTTCTCGGAAGTAAATACCAGGTTTTGTTTAATTAGCGCGACAGTGGAAACATGACTGAAGGCTACGGCTATAATCCAACATTCCAAACCTCTGAATAAAGTATAAACATACAGAATCTAATGGAATCTGAAATACAAATGCTGAGCGGAGGGCAGCAGGAAATAAAAAAAAAGAGTGAACGTGGAAAGGCAGAGTGGAGGTGGGAGGGTGGAAAGGGCAGCGTGTTTGTTTTCTTGCCTCTGGCTAATGAATTTACTAAACTGCCAGGTGGATGCAAATGGCAGAGCAGGCGCCTCGACTCTGCAGACGGCAAACTTCACAGCATCTGTAGAAACGCCGCAGTACATCCAGAAGGCCTACATCAGTGTATAAGCAGAGGGGGCAGGGGGGATAAACAACCCTTCATCCTAAGGAGAAAGGCATACAGTCAAACAACTCTTTTAAATAGACAGTCAACAGATTAGCACTAGCAACAAACAGCTAAGTAGAGTGCAAAAGGTTGAGTTTTTCACTAAATGACGGTACATCTTCTCATTTAAAGATATCAACTGTATTCATACAGAAAAACCCAACCTAAATATTACAATATCTATGTAGTGATGGTTAGCCAATACTTCATAAAGCTTATCTACAGTAACCTACAACCAAGCTAGCCTATAAACATACTGAAGTTAGTGACACTATAAACTACTAACAAAAAGAAGCCCGTAAGACGGGCCTAGAGAGAGACAGAATTCACAAAAACTGATTTGCAAGCTGTATATGTTATAATTATCAGGGCATGTATATGAGGGAAAGCTGATTAAGACACGAAAGCTGCATTTACGTTTAACTCAAAGTCTTTGTGGTTACTCTTTTCCCCTGTGTATGTAGGCAGCTTTCTCTACTGCAAAGGAGATTATAATGTTATTCCCTCTGAAGTTGATGTATCGAACAAACATTAGATACGAGAAAGACATATTGCTCTCTGTTGCTTTGCTTAATGTTATATCATGGCCTGTGCAATGCTGTTCTGCAATACTGGGGTTGCTCTCAGGCATCTCACTTCAGGACTCCCTCACCATTGGGGGTCACTCTAAAATGTTTATTGTGAAAAAAGCATGTCTTTGCTCAACTGTGGCTTACTTTAAATAAGCTTGATGAGTAATTTTAGGCTGTGATGTACCATTTTGTCATGCTACACAACTACTTGTTGGGAAAAATTGTTAGTGGACTTCAAAAACTGAGCAGTTGCAGGGAAAAAAGTATATAAATTAGTAGTTGCTATTTTAGTTGAATGAGTTTAGTTACCCCTCATCCCTGGCAGTCAGTTCATTCGCTGATAAGCTCAGCAAAATTAATTCTCACATCTCGCTGAATAAATTCAGTACGATGATAATCAGTACGATGGAGGGAGGGAGGGTTGTGGGAGGGTTGTGGAAAGGGAGGAATGGAAGCTGTTGAGCTTGGCCGTGGACCGCATCCAACCACCACCCTTCCTTCCCCACTCCACCTGGACAACATTTTCACCATCTGATACACATCAACATGGAAAATACACGTCACACGTTTACAGCAGGTACACGAGCTGAGAAAGCACAGCATCTTGGGATGTGAACGGAGTTTATAAATTATCATTGGCTCTGGTGATTTTGCAAAGCCCGCAGTGTCTTTTACTTAAACTGTCAAACTTATTCACCTCCAGCTGACATAACTGCCGACAGCATGGCTGATGACTCGGAGGAAATTATTTGAAAAGTTTCCATGTGATATTTCAGAAGCTTTCCTGTCCAGGCGGCACATCGTTGTGCTAATGATGGAAACTTCAGCAGATTGACACCCAGGCAGGATGGCACTGAACACACGGTATTTTGCTTGGATAATGCTGGCATTTTTAAAACCGCTTGCCTAAATGTGGCATCAATTGATAAGATTTATCTTCTTGTTTGTGCTATGACAGGACTCTAAAAATAGACACGACTGCATCACCCCGTAAATTACATACACAAATCAAACTTAAACAGTATTCACCGCTCAAGTCAGAGTCAGATTATAACTGCGCCCTTACCACTGCAGTGACTCTAATGAAGTCCGTCTGCGTCTCCTTAACCCGAGTTAAAGGAGGAGTAGCGAACTGGTTTCAATTTAGACTTGTAAGAGACAGAAGCTTTCCAAAATCCCAGACCTCATGACTTCCTTCCGTGGATGTAGAGGTATGCTGTCTGGCTTTATGCACTGCTGTAGGACTATAATAAAGCTAGAGGAAAGGAGGGTAGGCAAAGTCAAGGGCATGTTTTTACCCTTTCTATGCAACACTTTACCTTCATCTATGAGAACTACAAAAGACTGGGACAAATCTAACCAGACAATACAAGAAGTTGAACCAAAATAAAAAAATATATATGTTTTTTCATTTTTTATTTAATCCCCCCAATAATATTCTTTCAGTTTTAAAGTTCAACTCACCTACAATCCACCAAAAATACACTACTAATAGAATTAAATAATAATACAAAATAATTAACAGCAAAAGTTACATGCTTTAGTAAAATTAACATAAATCAAAAAGTGACCTTCCTATAAAAAAAGGAAAATGCAAAATGTAAAAACCTTGCTCAAAGCAAGCTTGCCATAGCCTGTATCAAACACACACTGGTTAAAGCAGTCGAACAAGAAGTCCCTTTTCTGACCATGGCTGTATCCTGTATTTTCCAATTATCACCTTTTAAAGGCCAGCTGGGTGCATTCCAAACCATCAGGGGGCAATTCCATTTGCATTGCTCTGAGACAAAGTCATGCTCAAGTACGCTCGTAGTAAAGTTCATTACGAGTGGAGAGACACCATCATTGCTTTCATTATTTTGGGAACAGGTTTCCTCATTTTCTGATCCCGGCCCACGTTATTGATCCAATCTTTCGCGCTCTCTCAGCTATGACACCAATCAGAATCTGCACAAAATCACAGTACTCAACGCGAGCCACAGAGAAATACACTTCATTACGGAGGAGAAAATTGTCAGTGAGGATAAACTGGGCAGTTTGTTATCTCTATGTTAGTTTTCCTCTACCCTTTACTCTTTATCATCTCCATAAAAGCTTGTCTGGTCTATATCAATGATTATATTTGTATTTTGAACATTCAAAGGGTTTTCTACCATTCTACCGTAGCAAGGAAAGTAAAGTCAACAGGGACACAAAAACAGCATTATGACGACTCTCGTTTGACATAATGGCAGATCAAACACAGTGTAACAAGAAAAAGAAGCAAACAATGGGCACCCGTTCTCACTGGTGGAGATATATCTAAATCAGGAAGCTACTGTGTGAATGGAGGTGGGAGAATGGGGGGGGACGAAGTACAAAGGCCCGCTTAGAGCTTTCGCAGTGTCATGGCCCCTGATCTGTCCAGACAGAGCAAAGGGGGCGAGGTGTGAAGGAGGAGAGAGACGAGGGCCTCTGGGACACGCACCCACCTCCACACCAGCAGCCCCTTAATGTGCTGTGTCTAATGCGTCCATTTAGGTTTTGGGGTGCAACAGTGCACAGACTCAGGTTTTTGGGCGGCCTCGGGGTGAGGAGCACGGCTATCACCTATCCAAACAGCTGGGGCCCAGGAGGGTAAACAAAGGCCTGTAGGAAGTAGCGCATGGCTGCGGCCGGGCCTGAGAGACATGGTGATGTGCCTGAGAGACGGTTACCGTGGTCTGACTACAAGCTAGAAGTCTGCGTGGGATGGGTTTTTCCGCTTCCGCCAAAAACATTTAAGATTTTATCCCGTTCCTGCCCGAAACGTTAAGTCCCGTTCCCACCCGCAAAAGCGAGCTACGCAAATTTATTTTCAGTTAGATTCCGTCTTGATGTCTATAGGCTTTTTTTTTTCAATTTCACACACACACACACAACGCTTCAAATGTCTAGAACAGCCTTTGCGTGCTGTTATTATTAGATAATTATATTTTGCAGGAGCCCATGGGTCATTTAATTCTCCCGCTACCCGCATACATTTCATTATCTCTCTTCCCGCATATGCACGCAGCAATTTAAAGCTTGTCCCACACCGCACTCTGTTGCGTTGGGTCCCACGGATCTCGCAGACCTCTACTACCAGCAGTGTGAAATGATATCTAATGCCCTGGAAAACAGTTACAAAAAAACGCCAAAAGGATGACCAGAAATTCAACAATCAAAAAGTGACCCCACAACAGGTTTTTCCAGTATTTGTGAACACAAACAGTTCGTTCCAAACACACGAAAGACCCCCAAATGTTATTTTGTTCCATTTCATATTTAGTGTCCAGTTGACTTAATTTGCAATTTTGTGAAGGGCTCATTGTCAAACGGACAGATCAAAGCTGTGCCAACTGGACCAAGGGGGGGTTTGTGGGGACTAGCCAGCACCGGAATTAAAGGGAAAAGGCCTCAAAAGGCTGTTCCTCTAAAAGCTTTGGTGCCATTCCCAGGTCGTCACTTTCAAATGACCTGGTCTGTAATTCACACATCTTCATAATCATGGCCCTCCGTGCCGACTGAATACAAATCCATGCGGATCAGACAAATAAAAGGGCTTTGCTTTTTTTAAAAGGCCGGCCATGCCACCACCAATTTCAGCCTATCTGTTTGTTGGGCCGCTCGGGAAGGTTAAACCGTTTAGAGGACCTTTTCAGCTAAACAAACCGTTCAGACATGAGCACAGAAAAAAAATGCCATGGGCAAATTCACGAGGCTGCTTTTCTTTGTTCAGAAGTAACCACAAACAAAGAGTTTGTGTCATATATTCTTAGCTACAGATAAACCAAACAATGCCAATCCCAAACGTTTTTTTCCTCTGGTAAAACAAGTAGGCCTATATCAATCACAGCAAAAAAGCCAAAAATGAACCGAGACACCCTGTTAGATCATTTTGCAGCTGGGCCAGATTCTGATGAAGATCGCTCTTCTGGGGACATTTACAAAGGTGTTAAAATAATTCACTTTGTGCTCTCACGGAAGCAGAATCAGAGAATAATTAGCCTAGTTGTTTGTTGGCACATCAGCTATTAAGTGTTAATTAGTTCAGAAGCGAAGCATTTGAAAATGACTGTTTGATCTATGTACTAGTTCCCAAATGAACCTCTATGTTTTGTGTAACAATTAAACCTTCAGACACGCATTTCTCAAGTCACCAACAGAGATAAATATTTCTGACCCAAAGCCCATCAGTTCAAGAGGTGAAAAAAATGAAAGGATTTTAAACAATATGTACTAAAAAAAAACATTACATATTGGATTTTTTTTTAGAACCTATGTAGACTCCTCTCCCAACTTCTGTACTGCAGTGACGACAAAGTGAAACAATGGGGTATGCAACATATGGATCACATAAATGTTGTCACAAATCCATACGGATGTTGATTGATGGGTATATTATGTGGCAGCCATAACCACCCCCTACAGGTATATGACAGACATCTTTGTCTCCACAATACGCAGCGGAAAAAAACACTTTCTATTGGATTTTTTCAGAAAAACTACATAAATTCCTTTCTCAACTGTTTTGTGATTGCAACAGTGGAACAATATTTTGGTACAGAGTTTGCCAAATTTAGCCTCGCACTACCCTTAAAAAATATGTTGTTGTGCCCTTGTGTGACGCAACCACTCATAGTGTTCAACCACTGCAAAATTGAAAAAAAGGCCAGTCGTCAAGGACTTCCTGTATCACACCCTAGTGTCCCAGAAACAGGTTAGTGTAATGAACAGCATTTAATCAAAAACAATCTAATCAAAGACTTAACATGCATTAACTACAGTGTACTGTGAGTACTACTTAAAAAGCTATTAGAGCACAACACTGTTACATTCTTGTCCTTTAACGTCCCTTCTTAATCACCTTAATGCATGAGGCTTCCCTGCTATTAAAAGAAACGTGTGACATGATAACTCAGTTCAGAAAAAGTGCAGCCAAGAGTTGTTGTCCTCCTCCCGACCCAAGCTGCAGAGCGGTCAGGGAAAAGATTAAACAGACAACAAGGTCCGGAGAAAAAATAAAGCTTATACGTCACGGTCACACCTCATCCCAGGGGTCAGCCTCAGGCCAGACCGTGTTGCAGAGCTACACGCGATACTGTATCACAGCTTTCTCAGCACCATAACAACATGATGATCCCGTGATTAAGACTGACATGAGCTAAGCCCTGCCTGACACAGTCATCACACCGTTACCATGACGCCTTGGTGCTGACACCAGCTGCGTGCAACGGGAAACGGGTCTCCAGTCGTTTTAGCAACGCAAACATACGGTGGCAACAAAACAGGCTGTAGTCTATGGAGACTGTTGTGGCATAATGTTCGTTACTACAAAAATGTATTTTCACTTGTCCCTTGTATATCATTTTATTTTTAATTTTTTTAAAAAGCTCAAATTTGGGCTTCAGTGAGGCACTTACAATAGATATGAATGGCGTTTAACATTTGTAAATGTTAAAAACACCATTTCAATAGTATGGCCACCAAACATATAATTTCAGTGTGGAAAAAAATATGTATATATAGCCTATATATATAAATATTTTTTTTACAACTTTGTCACTATGACAGCACAACTGCCATTAACATAAACAGCTTAACATTTCTGCCTTTAAATTCTCCAAAATTCTGTCCCATTCTCTTCCATTGCAAGTGCTGCAATTTAAGTGATTTTTGTTTCAAGTTGCAATTAGTTTTTGTTAATCAGCATTATGCTACAAAATTATGTTGAATGAATGAATAAATGAATGAGGCATTTAAATGGTGCTTTACTATGTACTAGGGTTGGGCGGTATTTCGGTAATATCGTATACCGCGGGGTCTTAAAATAGCAACGGTATCAGTTTCAATACCGTCATTACCGGCACTTATATATAATAAATAAATATAATTTATTCAATGCCTAAAAATGCTTATGTAGTTGTCATCAAGTGACAGTGTGGAGGAGAAAGAGAGAGAGAGAGAGAGAAGGGAGAGGTGGTAAATACTGACTAGGCAATTTGTAAATGTTGCAATAAAAAGGTGACCGCGAGAGATGGAAACACCTCTAACCTAATGTCGCATCTCCGAAACAACCACCCACTCACTGCTGCGAGGATGCATTTTGCCCCGAGTTCATTAAATAAGCGCATTCGTTTATATTTGTTAAAATATTATAATGTTATTTTTTTTACGTTGATAATGAAAACTGAACAGCACGAGTAAGATGGGATGCATCGGGAGTCAGACATTGACCACTTAATTAAGTTTCATTTTGTAAAAGGCCTTTCTTTAAAGTGAATTTCGTTTTGTATAAATTGTATCCTAATTTTAATTTTTTTTTTTTTACCAACCAATAATAAATAAGAATCAAATATATCAGACAACATAATCATGACATGATCGTGCGCTGGCGCGCCGCGGTCACTTGCATTGAAATCTCATCATAAATTAACCGAAACTCACATGTATGTCTCACAGACATGACAGATATCTAAATAAAGCTTGAAATTTCATTAAACGAAACAATTCAAAATGAAAAGAAATAGGCCACTCGCTGATTATTTAATCCATGATGTGCATTTCTCTCTATGCACGTTCTATACGGAAATGGCAATCATCAAATTAAACGAAACTATTCCAAACGAAAAGAAATAGGCTAGCCTACTCTCTGATTATGTAATCCATGATGTGCATTTCTCTCTATCGTTCACTATGGAGATGGCGATTCGTCAATTTCTTTAAACGAAACATTTCAAAAGGAAAAGAAATATAGGCAGCATACTCTCTTATTAATCCAGGATGTGCATTTCTCTCTATACGCGCGTTCACCACGGAGATATCAATCGTCAATTTCTTTAAACGAAACAATTCAAAACGAAAAGAAAAAGGCTAGCCTATACCTTCTGATTATGTAATCCATGATGTGCATTTCTCTCTATATATGCGCGTTCACTACGGAGATGGCGATCGTCAACTTAATCTTTGAAGCACTGACAGAAAAGTTGTATTAATAAAAATCAATGGACGCGTGTCACCGGATTTACAAATGCACTTCTTGCTTGTTAATTTAATTTAAATTAATTAATAAAATGAATACAATTGTCATAATTAAAATAATTAAATATTATTAATTTTCCCATTTTTGCTCATTTATAAATAGTATTTATATCTACCACCCCCTCAGCACCTGGGTTAAACAATTATTTGGCGCCACCATATTATAACGGCCCACGTCTTAAAAATAGTCGAGTCTAAATAGGGCTACGGCTCATATTACATTTAATGCCGTCAACAGGGATCAGACACAACGTGCACGGGTTGGCCTTGATTTTTTTTGTGTGTTTTTTTATGCCCGATCTGGTATTCAGTTTCTGAACGGTGTAGGCACAAGCCAACAGTTTGGTGACGCTGTCTGAGCCTTATGTCATAATTTTTAATTAGTCACGGTAATACCGTATACCCCGGTAAAATAGGGAGGAGGTTTGACGGTATCAAAATTTGGATACCGCCCAAGCCTACTATGTACTACTGTACACCCAAAGCACTTTTCAATCATATTGTATCAATCATGTTGATTGAGCTAAACTTGTCTTGAACCCTGAGTTTGAGCTGCCCCCCTGGTTTTAACCGCATCCGAAGAGCAAGTCATTCACCCCCAGTTTACAGCCGAGACTGACCTCCTGTATTCCTGTAAATAAGTGACGTGGCTTTAACGGTGCCCAGATTCAACCATGGGAAAAGGTTTCCAGCCTCATCAGTCCTTCTCATAACAAAAGGACCACATTTCACTGCACCTCCACGAACAAAGGAATTTGGCCGGTTCCCAATATGGAACTAAATTACGGAGAATGGGACACTACCTTCATAACTGACCCTTAAACTTAGGGTAAACCTTGTGGCGTCACAACAAATCTACACTGCACCTTTTCACGGTAGAAAAACACAGACAGCTTTTGACAGTTGTTACCAGGTTCGAGGTAAAAAAAAAAAAAGTGCAATCATAAAGCAGGGTCTAGGAAACAGGATAAGCACCCCAGCCAAGACTATAAAACGCTCGCTGGGAACTTGAAAGCCACGCAGGCAAAGTTGAGGTCTGCCATCTGGAAACAATAAACAAACAAAAACTAACCAAACAAATATTGCGTGTACTCGGGAGGCACTAACTGTAACCGAACGAACCAAAGGCAGCTGAGCCTGGAAACTAGCATCTTAAGGGGGTCAGTGATGCGTACATACGCGTCCTACGAGGACAGATTTTTCTCTTGAGTGTGATGAGGTGGGGGGGGGGGGGGGGGGGGTGAAGAGGAGAGTCTTTGGCTCGGTCGAGTTCCTGTTTTGGCAGGACCTTGGCCTTGTTCTAATGAGCTGCAGCACTAGCAGGGCAGTGTCGGCCCAGCGATGTGAACAGGCTCCCATCACGCTCCACATTAAGAGGCGCAAGTAAACGGTCTCGCTTGCCTGCGTGCTCCCACCTCCAAAGGCTGTTTGCCCAGTTCATCCCTCTGGGAAAAGGACAGGATACATGGAACAAGAATTTTCAGGAGCAGGCGTTGTACCTAGAGAGCTTTCAGAAGGGCAGAAGGGACAGAGTTGAGAAAGCAGTAGTTATGAAATCTATTCAAAAAAGCTAAAAGCTTTCAGAGTACAAGAATCTTTTAGGGCCCTAGGGATGGGTTGTTATGCTTGGCTTGTCGTCCAACATTCTACTAGCTAATTAGTTACTATAGGGCAACGTTCACACAGCAATAGAATACGTTTGTCACTTGTCAGTCCTGAGTCCCTAATACACTTACTTTCATACACAGTTCAGTTGCGGAAGGGGCCGCTCGGTCAGAACCGCATTCTATAACCAAACTCGCACCCGTATATTTTCAGGACTCAAAACCGCATTCTCGAAAAACATCAAAATGTCATAAAGTGCGAGAGAGCTACTCTGTGTTGCACAAACGCATGTCTACCGTGTGTTGCACGTTTTCGAGTGTTCTAAGTGCAATTAAAATGCCCCACTTTCCACCCAGATATAAAAGCTGCTGTCGTTTAATAAAGATTTGACAGATGAACTCGAGGGTTGATTGGAGTGGAGTGATTTTTAAGTTTTATGGATGTCTCCTTCGTTGATATTACTTTGGTCACTGTCACTATGGTTGCTGCTAAGAGAATACGGGCATGACTCCCATTGTATATTCATACAGACATTATTCAAGACGCTACTGTAAGTTGTAGTGCGAATGGAACATTTCGAGACACCTGTAAGTAAATGAGGTTGTCAATCCCAAAAACTGACAATGTGAATAGGTTGTGTTTAGGTTGAATAAATATATTTTAAGTCATACTAACGTCGATACTACAAAAAAAAAAAAAAATAGAAGATACCTGGCTTTCTGCAGTACTAGCCTACAGTTTCTGTAGTTCTGAGCAAGTACCGGGTCAATCCGGTACCCGCTGATAGGCGGCTGTTTTCAAACACTGTGCCAGTATTTGTGTGAGCGTGCTGTGAAGAGCGTCAAACGTTTCTATTTACAACACGTTTTTGCAGCCTTGAGCATTGTAGCCAATCACAGACATTTTTGTTGAGCGTGTAAATGCAATAGCCAATCAGAGACATGTGTTATTCAGAATCCGCTCAATACTGCAAAGTTTGTACCTGTAGTGTGTATTGTGTTTAGTTCGAGTCTGAATGCTCATAAATCAATTTGTTATAACCAACAAAGTATAAATAAAGTGTATAGAAGAGATTCATTGTGCAGAATATAATGAGTTTTCACTTAGTGAGCTTGCGCTGTGGCTGAACTGAAGTGATATCAGCTTCATTGATTATAAAGGGAGCGCTCTTAAGTTTAATTAGTTACAACCAAGTCTTGCAGTGTAAGTACAATAGACCTGCACTTGTTCTGTACCTGACCTGTAATGTGACCTTGCCTTGCCTAATGTTGTAATGTGTTGTTTACTCATTTTTATTAAAAGCATTTATAATCAAGTAATTTAATTTATCTAATAGTTTTCAAATAGTAAAATTAAAAAAATAAACTATTAAAATAAAACAGTTACAATAGCTTTATGGTACCAAAATTGGAAGAACCATGAAATTTTACTGGTATTGGACTGGTACAGACTACTAAAATTGTGACAACCCTAATTTTTACATGAGTGGTTGACCATAGTGTTCCATCCCCAGAATATATATGTATGTATTATGGATATACCTACTATACATTTAGTTTTTTTGTTTTGTTTTTAATGCTGTGAAACCCTTTTGGAAAAGTTGAGTATTTAACTTTAACCATTTTAAATAGGCTACGCAGCTTGACATATTCGGTCAATGCATTAGGGGTGAATTGAGGTTAATTGGGACACATTTTGCCATTGAGATAAAGAGAAAAATAGTGTCCCAATTAATCTGAATTCAATTTAACCCCTATATCTTGCACTTTTTTTTAAGATGCGGTTTCAATTTAAAAACAGTCCAACTTTTAAAAACAAGACACTTTCTGTTCCATGTCTTGCATATAAAAATGCATTCAATGAAGATAAGGTGAACCTGGCTGGCCTAATTATACAGGGCTTCTTTCTAATGGTGAACTAGGCTAGCCGATTAAACATTTTTAAAAATAAAAATACGTAATTTTGCACATTCCTAGCCGGTACAAATTCTGTCGAATATAAGCATCTAAAGTAGCTAGTTTCTGACATTGAGACAAACTACTTTCTAGCCCTGAAGGTGAAGCTAAATGACACGAGTACACGAGTAGCAATAGGAAAGAGGAAGTATGGTGTAATAATTGCGGGGGTTATATCCATAATTAGTAGGTTTTTTTCAGGTTTGTCGTTCTCCTAACACATGTCTGCAGAAAGCAGAGAAAACTGATTAACTCTCTCCAAATCCCACAGACGTGTGAATACCTGAAAAAAAATCAGTTTCAGCCAAACCTTGAAGATCAAATTGGAGAGACAGCATTGCATTCATAGCAAAAAGGAAAAAAAAGTACTAATCTGCTTATTTAAACAGACAGGGGTAATTTCATAAAAGTGCTTGAATAAGCTTTTAGTGTTTTTTTTCCTGAAAGAAAAATCTGAAACAAATCATATTGGATGAGAAAAATAATGTTTTTTTTTGTTTTTGTTTTTTTTACATACAAACACTACTTGACTAAAAAACAGACAATTCGGAATAATAAATTGTGTCCATTTAAGCAACACTATGCATGTTTATATAGACATTTTGGCAGAACAGTATTTCTGTGAACTGTGTTACTTTCGTATGATAAAACAGTGTTAAACAGAAATGATTCCCTGAGGAAAAAAAATAAAGAAATTCACAGGCAGGACTCGGGAGCTTTGTTCTCCACAAAACACGCATCCAGTGCATTAAAAGCCTGTTATGAAAAGAGAAGTCCAATAACCTAAATTTGACATTTAACAGTTACTATAAAATTAACATTTAATCACTTATTCAAATCCATAAACAAACTTCCTAGCAACATAAGCCAAATGTTCAATTTGGGATTGCAATAATTCATCCAACACAGTGGGGAAAGAGCCTTAAACCAATATGAAAATTACAAAAGCATTTATAAACTACAACTGGTGTTTTAAAAGTCCAAAGCACTTTGAAAGGCTGTGAGAGTATACAGCTTGCCCGGGTTGTAAATAAGCTACAAACACTATTCTAATATCCAAGCTATAAGACCGGTCAAGCAAGGGCATATTTAGGATCTCCAGCGCCACCTATCTTCCAAACACTGCCAATTGCAGGGCTCGAACCTCCTGCTGCGTAGCCTGAACCACGACGTGCTCATTTCCAAAGCTAATGAGAAACGGTGG
The DNA here is from genome assembly GCF_051911475.1 of Siphateles boraxobius. Taxonomy (NCBI): domain Eukaryota; kingdom Metazoa; phylum Chordata; class Actinopteri; order Cypriniformes; family Leuciscidae; genus Siphateles; species Siphateles boraxobius. Next base: position 24,657,297 of record NW_027509197.1, on the reverse strand, counting down.
AACGTTGGCTGGCTTGGTGGAGTCTCACAGACACAGAGAGAAGGAGCCCGGCCCAACCTCAGGGCTCCTATCTCCCCATTTCCATGTGCTGCACCATGGGAAATCTGCTCCTATTATTATTTCTCCTCTTATTGCTTATGTTCTTTTAATATTTCATTCAGTCATTAAAAAAGGGATGGATATGATTTCATTGCACGCTTCATCGCCGGAGACTAATTTCACTGTAAGTGCTGTTTGCTCTGGCCTTTAAATTAGAACTTAAGATCCATGTATCTACATAAAATAAACTGCCTCTAGTGATTTAGATGGAGAGATAGTAGATTTAGGTTTGGGATATATCAGCCATGCACTTATTCAAATATATGATTTTTTATTGGGGGGGGGGGGGGGGTATGTATGTATGGTTGTACTTTATACTACAACAATATATTTGTAGGGCAAGACTAGAGCTTATTACCCTCAAAATAATAAATCAACAATATTAAATTAAAGCTATAAAATAAATCACTGATATCACACCAATTTGTAAACTATTTTTCTTGATAAGGATAACTATTATTACTTAGACATTTTATGTTGTTTAGATGTAGAAATAAAATTAAATATATGTAACATTTTATTGTATAACGCATTGTACAAATGCAAATATATTACTATTATAAATTGTATACTTTTTTTATTAATTATAATGTTAATACTATACTTTCCTAATAATAATTGTATTAATTATTATGTTAATGCTATTTCTTAATATTAATCTAATATGTTTCTATTATTAGGCTAGGCCTATTACTATAAATGCATATTTTATTGTTATATAATTTCTAATAATAAATTATATAACAACTATTTATTTTTAAATAAATATATAATATATATTTTTTATTTTTTTTTACTAAATTGTTGTTTATTAAAATTCTGCCTATACCGTAGAAATACCCTGCAAGTCAATGAAAAGTTTCAGGTTCCTATTTTATTGACAAGAATACACTTATATTCTTTCATATACACACACACACACTATAGATACACACTGAAAAACAAAAACAATGAAAGAATATAAGTGTATTCTTGTCAATAAAATAGGAGCCTGAAACTTTTCATTGACTTGCAGGGCCTGCACTGCTTACCTGGTGCGTGACCAAAGGGCAATAATCAAACGTTGCAAACACTGACACCATGGGGACTGAGAGAGAACTGCTTCCACAAACCTGAGCATCTAAACCACTACAAAAATTACTTCAGCTGCATTCCATAAACTCAGCACTAAAGTTAACAATTATGATGTATAAGACAGAAAATGCATGTTGATTACGGTTGATCTTGGCACAGCTTGACTCTCCCAGTCCAGGTGTCTCTCCAGAGCTCTGCCTGGAGTATGATGAACTAAGCGTGGCAGACGCTGTGGCAGGGAGATCATGCAAGCCAACACACTGCACACCTCACACTGCAGCCAGTTCACCTGATGCAAGCAGTGAGTCAGTGGACTCTTAGTAAATGTTTTCAAATAATTGTTCTGTTCGGTTTAGTCACGCACACAATCAAAAACAGCCGTCAGATGTAACACCTTTTTGTTTCCTTATAAACATCACCTCTATTTTAAGAGCTGTGTAAACATTAGTCATAACAGTTTAAAAAAAATACTGCACATTTTTCTATTAGTTGGGAGAAAACAAATTAATATTACTGTTAATTATGTATCGAAGTCAAACGAATTTAAATTGTAGCAAACTGGCTCCATGAGGTTTCTCATCATTTTCGTGCCACTCACACGTTTAAACTCGTGTGAATCAAAGGCAAAGTTTCAACATCGCATCGCTGTTATGTCTGAAAACAGTGAATATTCCCAAAACTGTTAATTCAATCCGAGCACAAGCTCGATCGGTGAACCGCACGAGTCCAGGGGTCTGGCTCAAGAACAAGATTCTATTGTTGCATTGTTCACACATTCCTGAAAGGCCATGTTTATACAGATGCGAGTCCACGGCCTATCTGAGGAGCCGCTCTCTGGCCGAGACCCTCCGTTGATCAAAGCATTTAATGCAAGAGCAGAGGCACTTGCTTGAGTCGGTGGGGACTCGAAGCACAAATCTCCATCTGTTGGCCGTATGGACCTTCTCAGTTACCTCCGGGACAAGAACGCTGCTCCGAACTGCCATCCCTCTAACATTCAGTTTACTCAGCTGGCTCCCAATCCTGTTACCTCCCCTTTGTTTTCCCCCAGAACATGTGTTAAGTTAATGCTCTGTAACAAATTTCAAAGGCCCAATTTAGGGGGGTCAACAACAGGTAATAGACCGATATATTGACGCACTGATGTGAAATGCGAGAGCAAGACGGACTCAAAAAACGATATCTGTTTTTTTTCTGGTTACGTGAAGTGCAGAGACAAATAAACACGTCTCACAACCTCACACACTTTATGAGGGAGCGGCATAAATAAATACAGATTACACTTATTCCACACTAAAACAATCTCAGGCTTGCTTTGATCACACTGGGTCAGCCGGTTAACCCATATTTCGGGTTACTCGGTCCTCGGTATAGGCAGAATTTCGTTACAGTGTGGCTCTGGTTTTCTTTCGTAATTGGATTAAGGCCACACACCTCTGCTCCTGTTACCGGCACCAATCAATGTGGAAATGAGTTGTCAACACATCACTATTTACTCAGCACTCATTTATTTTTCTATGGGATGCCAAAGGCTGCACCTACACTAAAAGGCACCAGATGAGGGGGGACCGACGTCTTTGAACATTTAAAATGATCTGTCCTGTCCTGTTGACTTTGTTCGGAAATGTCACAGTCCTTCCACACACACAAGGAATATTAGAACAGGAAACAACAACAACCCTAATTTATCCCTTTCATGCGCTGCCAACGCAGTTGATATAAAATTCTAACTCGGGACAAAAACGTATATTTGATCCAGTAGTTTAAAAGCAAATAATATGAACAATTAACTTGATGGCGATGGGCACAGTGGGATATTTTAGGGTACGGCATTTAGCATTTAATAAAAGTGAAAATCTTATTATATAAGAAAAAACCCATCAAGCTTGGATCCCGAAGAGAAGTTCATTAAAAATGTTTCCTAAATGAAGGCATCTAGAACGCCACCTTTGATTTATGCTAACAAAACCTGCTTCCAGGTATCCGAGGGCATTTGCACAGTTGCTCTTAATTGAAAAAGTTATAGTAGCACATTACACTTCATGGTTTTATAACCAGTACTATAAAGTCTTGGCAGGCCTCAAAAGGGGAAGCTGCCTATTAACTTATAGGGTCCAGGCTCGGGAAGTGTAATTGACAAGCTCTAGGCTACTTTCATCACTTGTCGAGTTCATAGCGTCAATCCATGTTTCCTCTGGGATGCTGTTGCATCTTTGACATGAGGGTGTTTGTGACATATACCAGTCTGCTTCCAAGCCAGTGGCTCTCGGGTCTCCATAAAACATGCACACACACACACACACACACACATTCCGCTCACGGGCCCTCGGAATTGGGTCCAGCCCGTGCAGTTAGCCATGTGTTCAAATTTCCTTCCAAGCCAACTCAGTTTGCTTTGTGGCTTTTGTGGAAGGAGAAAAAAAAACACTCACATCAGCTCACAGTTTTTAAACAAATGGGAAGCTGATGATAATCCAGGTCCTCTATATGTGTGCTCAGGCAAACTAATTTAACAGTGAATGTGTGAGAAATGCATTCCTTTAGAGAAGCTGAACAAATGGATTTGTCTTCAAGGGATAACAAACATGAACTGCTGGTTTAATTAACGGAGTTAAACACATCCTCCTGGATGACCTCAGGCACCGAAACTGTCATTGGACGCACCACATATTCACATACTAACTGCAAATATGACAAACCCTGGCGTGACAGTCACAGTTCACACTGTACATTAGCTGGCCCATCAGTGGAGCGCCTCTGGAAATTCATCTGCTATGAATTACAGCCACCTGGCACCATGTCCTGATGACCAATGCCCAATATGGACAGATTACTGGGACCTTAAAACCATGCCTTCTTTGTAATTGACATTTAAACTGTTTGAAGTCCCTCATTAAAGTCTCTCAAGAGGAATTAGACACAGATGTACCATGTAGAAATACAGTACTAATTTGCTTTAGTGATTTTGACTGGTTGTTTAAAATACCCAAGTCAAGCTTGTCGTACTTTTATTTTCTTAAGCATAGAAAATGTGATGTAATTTAATAGTCATTGATTCATCATGTCTGAAGAATGGCGAACACATTCTATCAAAATAACATTTAAGCATGGTCATTTTTTCATTTTCAGAGATTTATCTAGTCAAAACTGGGACTTTATTCACATGTTGAAAAGTGTCTTACAACAAACAAAATAAATAAATGCATTCATCGATAATAATGCAGTACGTTCTTTAGACTTAACCACAGACAACTCCAATAAAGATATAAATGAATACAAAAAGGTATAGGCTAGAATAATTCAATATTTTAAGTACAGTGTACATAAAGAGAGAGCTGTGAAATATTACATATATATTTATGCATATACAGTACATTATTGCTCAAAAGTTTGGGGTCTGTCTGTAAGATTATTTTTTAATGTTTAAGAAAGAAGTCACACTGCATTTATTTGATCAGATATACAGTAAAAACAGTGATGAACAATAATGTTTTAAAATATTTTTGTAATTTATTCCTGTAATGTATTATTTATGTCATTTATTAATGTGATGCAAAGCTGAATTTTCAGCAGCTTTTACTAGTCAGTGTCACATGATCCCTCAGAAATTATTCTAATATGTTGATTTGCTGCTCAAAAAACATTTCTCATTATTATTTATCAATGTTGAAAACAGTTGGGCTGCTTAATATTTTTGTAGAAACCATGATAATTTTCTTTTTTATAATTTCCACTTTGATAAATAGAAATCTCAAAAGAACAGCATTTATTTGAAATAGAAATATTTTGTAACATTATAAATCTTAATCAATTTCATGCATCCTCGTTTTTCATTTTCTTTTAATTGCTTTTTTAGAACAATGAGAGACTTAAAACAGTTCGAATGTAAATTGCAATGAAGGCACTGTCAGGTAATGTAGTACCAGTATGTCATGTTCATGTATTTATCTTTTATTTTAAATAGTCGTGTAACGTTATTAAACGGGATGATTTACAGGCAGCCTATCTGGATCGCAAACAGATGACAGGTGTATCAACAAGCTAAGTTAAGCGCTAAGTTACTCGACACCTTGCTGTCTTTCTTTTTACATAACTATAGAATCAAATTCAAATTCAATTCAAAACAATATTTCTTTTGCTTTGGATAACGTATGATAACGTAACGAAACAGGGATATTTTTCCATTCTGCATGTCTGTCTGGTTAGGAAACAGTACGTACGATTGACCAATAGTTTTGGACACTTAACCTATAACGAACGTAACGTTGCTTTCATATCATCAACCAATTCACATATCTGGTAAGACATAAGCAAACGAGACACATGGAGGATTATTAACTTCGACTTTAAGGCAACGTAATGTTAGGCGTTTTATGGCGAAACAGTTCATCAGAAAGAAACAGACAAACTGTTATTTTTGTCAAAGCATCCAAAAATGTGTCAATGTCACACTCATAAAATTGGAGTCATGTTCTCCTTTAATATTCTCCGCTTGTTTATATGAGACACCTTTTCATTACTAATGCAGCTTAAAACCGAGCAGTGTCATTAACACACAACGTATAATGCAACGAGGAGAGAAATGTCCAGTAGGTTCAAACTTACAGCACAGATTCTCTTCTGTTAGCGGCATGTCCTAAGCGCAGCGCCATGTCTTCTGCTTCCTCACATGAGGTATTCCTATTGGCTACCTGCGTTGCCATGTGTAAAAGTAATGACTTTTGATTGGCCAGAGAAAAATGGGTGCCTATGAAGAACCGCCCTTTTCTGATTTAAAGTGGCAGGCAAATGCATATATTCTAGTAAATAATAATAATCCATATTAATGTTTTTTCTTTCTTTTCTTGTTAAACATTTACTCAGCCTTTTATATTTTATTTCTCCACCTTTTAATGTGATCATGTCTAGAATAGTAGACATTAATGTATGTTTGGAGACAATGTTCAGGAAATACTGCCATACTAATGATATTATTGCTGCAGTATACAGTATATACTGTGCATATTATGGTAAATAAAATAATCTCCATGGCCTACTACATTTGCCAATAATGTGCAGCATTCAACCAGAACACAATGTGTGGGATTATACCAATGCAATGGATTAAACTGAGCTTCCATTTACAGTGTGGTGCATTAAGTAAAATGAACCTTGAATTTAAACAAAAGTTGACTCATTACCTAAACTCACTGAATTGCAATTTTTGTTTCACAGAACTGGATTTCAATGCAAAATTAGTTTTTTATTTTAATGTTTATTTCCATAATGATAATAGAATGTCACTCACTAAATGTAATACATATCACATTAAAACAATTTAGCACACTACTGTTAAAACATTTTTTTAGCATATAGTGTATACTGAGTTAGTAAACTGTTATTCCGTCCAAGCAAAGCCTCAGTTTGGTGATGATCCTGGTTGTCATGTCTATGCGCTGACGTGCAAGACACTATGACTGTAGAGCACTCCAGGAACCAGCTCACAGCGGTGGTGAATTACTACTACTACCATCAGCCAGGTCCATGCGTGGCAAACAAATGACACGCAATATTTGCCATGATTAAGTCAGCAGGGGACTCTGAGGAAATGTCAGGTTTCAAAAACCCTTTCTCTGACTATATACAGTATATGTGATGGTTGTGCACAGCATTCCTTGCAGGAGAGGAACTCTGTAAGAGCCAAAAAATACTAAAAGAAAAAAACAACAACTGTGGCACAGTCCTTTGTATCCGAATCTAAAATAAGTGAGCGAACCATGTCAGGCTTCCTACATAAAAACGGTCTATTTTTAATGTCAGAGAAGATATAGGCCTACCTATCATCTGTGGAATCAAGATATATGTTTTATACTTTATACTACACTTATTAATAATTCCCTTGATGGGTTACTTGGAAACTCCCTTTTTCTTGCTCAAAGCCTTTCATCAACCTCAATTGTCGTCTGTTAATCCAGTTTTGATAGCATTTGGCACACTTTCTTTGGATCACAGCAAGATCCACGACTTCTATTCTCGTCTCCCCTAGGAACCACAGAGCCCCCGAAAGAAGCCAGAGTTCGGTTGTCCCAAAAAGGGGGTCTGTGCCGTCTGATGAAAGTCGCTCAGATATGCACGCGGCAAAATCATAATCAGACCATTTCACTTTCTATACCAAATCTGATACAGCAGCACCAGCATTATTTGATGCCACTGTAAATCATGGAAAGTGGATAATGGCTGAATGTCATGATTTGATGTTAGAATATATTGAATGCATATAGTAGGCTAACTCTTGACCGCCTTTGTTCTCTTTGGTCTACCCTGGTACAAATGGACAATGAATCAGCAGGGTTTGGTGTCTTGGATGTCTGGTTGATTGAAAATCTTGAAATAGTGCCAAGTCTGAAGCTGGAGATTAAAGAAAAAAACATGGACAAAATGGATGGATGGAAAGTCACAATCTAACTCTGGCATTTCAAGTAAGCCAAATGTTCTCTGTATCTGTTATTTTATACTGTGAATTCTGCGGTTTTGATTTATTAGTATTGTCCTTGCAAATCTGTTTAGTTCATAAAAGTTACTTGGTTATTCATCTTTGATGTTATTAAAGAAACAAGAATGAGTAAGTGATACAACAGAAATAAATAAAAGAAAAATAAGAAAAAATAATTTAATACATGATAAAAAATGTAAGTATTTTTATGGAGCCTAACAAATGCAAATCACAAAGCTTCCTTATGAGTGCCATCAATGCTCTGCTAGTGTTGGCATTGTTCACCCAGGGGTACATCCCATCACAGAAATGTCATTGGATTTGGTATGAAACCATGACATTTAGATCTAAGATATCTATTGTGATTTCCAGGAACATTTATTTTTATTATAACTTTTTCAGACACACATGTAAGTTAATGTTAAAATAATAATATTTCTGAAATAAAACCTGAATATGTGTGTGTGTGTGTGTGTGTGTGTGTGTGTGTGTGTGTGTGTGTGTGTGTGTGTGTGTGTGTGTGTGTGTGTGTGTGTGTGTGTGTGTGTGTGTGTGTGTGTGTGTGTGTGTGTGTGTGTGTGTGTGTGTGTGTGTGTGTGATTTCTTTTATGATTAATAATGATATCGAAACAAAATTCAGTCAATTAAAGTGCAATGGTTTTAACACAATAATGATTAAATATTCTACAGTATCAGAAGCACAAAATAAACAAAAGATATGACTTAACAGATAAACATAAAATCTAATATTTTTAAAATAAATATTAGAGAAATTTTAACATTTTCTCTTTTTTTAACTGGCAAGCAACGCAAAGGAGACTTTCAAAAGTTATGATTCTGGGGTTTCCCTTTTTTTGTTTTTGAGGGTAAGGAGGTTCTGAAACCTGCCAAAACAGTGCTGTGCTATGCTGCGGTGAAGACCTAACTCAAGACAGCAGCAATTTGTGACATTATCACTGTTCATTTATAATGAAGAGCCCAACCTAAATTTAAAGCAGGGCAACATGTCACAAACAACCCATGTCAAGGTCATAACACCTACAACCTGTAAAATCACAATGCCGAGACTATTTATTCGTTGCCTTCTCGCATTAGTAGTAATCTCAGTTTTGGATGAGGTAGAGAGTCCGTCCTTACTGAACCGCCTTCTTCCACAATTCACATTAAGTATTACAAATGATATCATGGCAATTTGTCACGCTCCTCAGTTCAGTGATGTTTTACCGACTCATTTACTATGATACCTTGTTACGGATCCAGCTGCGAATCAGAGGCTTGTCATGCGGCTTGGGGCAGACCCCCCTCTGCGGCTACCCAATGACCTGGAAGGCAATAGGGGATGCCAGTGCCTAGAGCATGTGCTGCACTGACAGAGCAGCAGGGCTCTGTCAAAAGGCCTCCCATACAAACTTTCCAGATCACTCTGTTTTTAACAGATGAGTAAGCAGCCACGGAGCGAGCCTTCAGATTTGTGAATCACAGGTTTCTTGTTTGGTTCTGGTGGCTCTTTTTGACACACCCTGTATCGCCTACCTCCGAGGGGGATCGTGCACTGGTGAATCTGGGCAGAGGGGGGGAGATTGCAAATGGCAGGGTCACTGGTTGGGTTAAGCAACAATTCAGATATGTGCTTTTAACAGACAAATGCCTGTGAAGGTATCTTGCGAGATTTTCTAGCACAAAGATGGCGAAACTGATCTGTGCTGGTCTGGAGATACTGGTCCCATCTGCTCTTTTAGGGCATAATGGTAGCTTAAAATCAATCAATTCTTCATTTTAGGTTTATGCATAACAAAATATCAGCTTTTGCTCTAAATCTATCCAGGCATTCAGTTCGAACTTCATTGATTTGAGAGGTGATTTGAGCATAACTGGCAATGTCACAAAACATTAGCCCCTAGAGGCCCAAAGTAAATGGAGTACAGCAAAGACTTTGAGTGAGATTATGGTCGTTGACCCAGTAGCTGCTTGCAGTTGGTGGACCTGATCTGCACATTAAAAAAATCACAGGAAATGCTTTCAAGATCGCCCAACCCCCTATCCACCTCGAAAACAACTTTCTCACCTCATTTAACTAAATTAATGAGCAGGTTCAGGCCCATTTCAAACAGACAGAAAATAAAAGAGCCAATGAGAAAAATGGCCGGTTCTGCACCTGCCATGTTTGAAGTGAACGAGCATGTGTTGCATTTTATATGTTCATGCATTTGATGGCATCATTTATTGTTTTGCATATTTTTAGATAGCATTGATTGTTGTGCTACAATTTAGCTCTCATGACCTCCCCTTTAGATAAACTCACTTTTCTCATGTGCCGTCTCTCTCTTTTCTGCTTTGTTTTCTCAACCCCCCCCCCCCCCCCCCCCTCTCTTGTGACCTTCCACTCTCATCAAACAGACAAGGACAATATGTTTGCTTATGCCATGGTCATGTGATCTGTGAATTGATATGAGTTCATCCATAATTCATACGCAGTTTTGCATAAGCATTTCCCTATCATGCCTGTCACTTAGCCTACATAGTCAACATTATGAAAGCGGCTCGTCACCGACTCGGCCTCACAGTGGTCACAACTAGCTAGTTAGTACAGACATGACTTGCACAGGGGACATGCACCAAATGCCACTCCACTGACCCGTGAACTATAAAAACAAGCAAACAGCGACAGCAAGACATGCGGTGGCAGTATCTGATTATTAATATATTATTGAGGCGAGGAAACATGCACCACTGCCAAGCCATGGGTAACATGAATTCATTGGCCCTCAAGTACACGCCGGTGATGAGGGGAAAGGTGAAAACAGGTTATATTCCACTCACTGGACACATAAAAGAAGGTCATGTGACAAATTAGGTCTAATTATTGCAGGCGCCAATGAGGGCTTATTCTGCTCCATATGTATTCTTTGAATTGACACAATATATCTTCAGCTCAAGAATGACAATAATTATTTAGCTGAAACTGTCTAAAGTATAGAACTGCATGTAGTGGCAAACAGTGGCAAAAAAATAAAGATAAAATTTATGCATTGTTGGATTTTTTTTTCATTCTAGAATTCTTTTTTCAATAATGACAATAAAGATTGAGACATCAAAGGAAACATTTCTAGTTAATGCCTCAATGATGCATACATTTTTAATAAATTTACAGAGATTACTCATCACAGTAAGCGAACTGCTGCCAGTTGCCCCAGTGCTGAGGATAACTGGACTACCACCTAAAAAGTTCTCATTAAAAAGTGTTTCTCTTGCAATCTACCATGAGTCTAATCTGTCAACTGTGTGAAAAAATATAAATAGTGACTATTTCAATCCAGAGGTATACTATGCAAAAACAGGGGGAAAAACTAAATCTGTAGCTTGTTGGCCTGTTAAAGTTACATATCAAGGGAAGATGGATGTACAAGCTTTGTAGGATGGTTGTGTCCAGATGTGCAGTTTATTTCATTAATAAAGGTATTCATACAGCTTTAGTGCTTCACAAAAGTAAACATAATGCTATAATATAATTTAAATAAAAGAAGTGTTAAATAAATGAGGGACTTCATGTTATTGCCCCACCTAGGAAAACCCACTCTATACAACTAGTTACAGCGGTCTTATGTTACTGAAGCTTTTCCTTTTCCTGAAGCCAAACAAAGACCAATTCACACTATTCTGACGTATTTTCATTGTGTCCATCCATCAGCTAATAAAATAACATAATTAACACTTTAAAGTGCTTAAGGTACCAAATTTGCTTGAGTCCCTCAATACACCCTTAGCACTGACTAGCAGGACTATAAAGCTCTTTATGTTCGCACCTTTTTGATATAAATATACTCCCACCCTGGGCATAGGAAAGCTGTCAGTAGAACATTTGTTTTCCATTTTTCACCACTGAGGGCTGTTCAGGAGGCAGAAGTTTGACAAGGCGTTACAAATTTACACCAACACTTACTATTTGCCCTTCAGAAAATTTTAGCAGCTTAGCAGATGGGGTTTAATCTGGCACCATTTATTTTCTTCCCATTTTCTCTCATTCCAATCAATGCCACTGAGTGTCCACACATTGCATGAAGGTGAGCACTTGAGTGCACAGACAAAGAGAGGTTCAAGATGGAACAATAGCATATTGCTAACTTCACATATACTTGTACAATTTTTAAGATGCAGAAGTCAAGAAGCATATTTTGGATTGTATTATATTTGAAGTTCATTTGTCACAGTGAAAATGGAAGGTCAAGTTGTGCACTGCATTGTGGGATACAGTATTTCTTTATACTGTGTACTGCACATTTTGCAGAATGTATTCCTACATTTCTCATGCATACACAACATTTGCATTCTGCACACAGTATACAATATGCTATATGCTGTTAATATGAACCAAACAACAAAAGAAAAACAGAAAATCACTCTCTGCTCTAGGTTGAATTTTAGCAGCTTTAATAAGAATACATTTCTTATTTGAAAGCTGCTGTTAAATGCTCTAGTGAGGAGATAAACATGGCGGTGTGTGTACAGCTCACTCAGGACAAGGTATATGCTAATAGGGCAGAGTCCGTCAGTGGTCATTGTGGCCTGTGCAATGTGACGTCACATCGCATAGAAACTGCAAACTGCTTATTCCGAGACAATGCTTATGATTTATGGGGATTAAAAAAAGGGAGTGGGTGAATTTTTCGCAATTATAGGGTAGTTGTGTTGACACTGTCAACACACATTTATGTTTAAACACCATGTAAAAAGTGATTTTTGCATAATAGGACCCATTTAAATCATACTAATTCCACAATGAGTGGTATTGAGACTAAGAGTATCCCATCATTCATCATGTTCAGGAACTCACATCCCTGAAGTCAAGAGAATTTCCAGTGTAAGGTAAATTGATTCTACATATAATTTAGTAAATTATATGCAATGTGTTGTACATTTTATTGGTATAGAGATGATTAGGTGTATTTTGTAAAACATTTAATTAGACGCATGCATCAGTTACTAAAGTTAAGTTACATCAGTTGTGTCACCTGTTAAACAGGGCCTGCTAAACTTTAAAAATAAAATTATTTTAAAGTGCAAAGAACTGAGAATCAAAATGTATAAATAAAGCTAGGCCTATATGTTGTAAATATGTCAAGTTCTACACACCTGCTGTCTTCAAAAATACAGGAAATATTGTCATGTAAGTGGTCAAGTGCAAATACCACAAATAATGGCATTGGGACAACCTATAGGCCTAAAGGTTTGTGGAGATAATTTTGGACAAGATTTCAGGAAAAACATGAACATTTTTCACTATAGGTAAGAAAAGACTAGCATTTTTCGTTTGATGGCGACTTTAATGAAGGTGTGTCAGTTATGTGATCGTAAAAGAGCGCAAATATGTTATGGAAACACCTTATGAATTAAATGTTAAATAGCCTATAATGTAAACGTTTATATCTTAGGCTACTCCGTGTGCTAACATTCATGACACACCAGAAACACACGTCCGACACAGACAAAATTACATAAAGCCCCCTATGAATAGATAGACACACATCTGTTACCTCAGTGTCTGAACCTGCATAAATGAGACTCGCTATGGCTCAGAGCGAGCCCGTCGGAAGCTAAGCGATCTAGACACAGGAGATGCCGCAACACAAGACCGAGTTGAAAGCGCCTAGAACACGTGGAATTCCGCGTGTCAGTTGGCGAAGCAGACTGAAATAGATATCACCAGCACAGCCCGGAGAGTATAACCTATGGCCGCAGTTGACCTGATACCAGCAAGGAGAGCACAAAGAGTGGCCGAGTGACCGGGCAAGGCTCGAGTCGTCCAGTTGTCACCCCCTGATGCTGATGTGGTTTAATGAGAAGCGTGCTGTCACCACACATCTCTCCACTGCGTACGCTTGTACAATCTGGCAGCTGCAAAACCTGCTGGAGTTCGTGGAACTCCTCTCTTCACTATTAAATAACCTCCAAGTACATTACGTTCGTTTGACGGAAAATAAACACACAAACAAAACGGAGGAGCATTTGCACGCAAGCCTTTAGAGGCCAGTCACATCTGTACAGTGTACTGTTGACCACCCCCCCCCCCCCCCCCCCCCCACACACACACACACACACACACACAAACACAAACAAACAAACACAAACTGCCTCAGTATTTCGATTTGGTTCAGCTTGCTTTTCAATATCCTCTTAATTATTTATTTATTTAAAGAATTTAGCTCCACATGAGCTTATGAAAAATCAACCTGTATTCAATTTAGTCTGGATTGTATTCTCTTTTACCTTAATTGTATAGTTTGTTCATAGAAAATGAGTCCTTGTCACAGAACCTGTCCATGTTGTCAATTTAGCCTTAAATGTTGACCCAAAAAAATGACATGGATAAGATACGGAAAGTGTTTTTTCATCCCTTTTTAAAAGTCGATGAGCATATACATTTAGCCAACTGCACAGCCAAATGGTTACATTTTATAATTTGCATTTAGCATTGTTGCCTGTGACTGTCAGAATAGACCTAAACCCCATTTTTGGGACACATCCCACCAGATGAGAACCATTGGAATAGGTAAATACAGGATTATACAATTTAGTTGCAGGAAAAGAAAATCAATAATTGCTGGTATGATTAAAAATAGACAGGTCACATATATAAAATACAAATCCACTTTTAGATTAAGTGTTTGTTAGTGACAAACCTTTAGGACAGAGGACAAGTGAGAGCAGACGAGCACAGAACAGAAGACTATCGTTCATAGAGGTTCAGGAAGAAAAGTGTATTTCTGTGGATTTGAAGACGTCTTTACCGACCAGCCTCCACCCTGCATTCCTCATGGGCATCCTCCTGGAAAATGGCATAAGGTTTACAAAACATCATTGTGGCGGTGGCAGCAATTACTGTTAATATATGTCAAATGGCTAAAGCAGAGGCTTAGAAGCAGACTGATCACTCCGATAACGCCAACTGTCACTCTGTTAGCCGAAGAGCAGACCCACTGGAATAATTAGTCCACTCTCTGTGAATAAAACAATATGAAAACAACCAACATGACATCCAAAATATGGGCTTTGCCTCAGATGACCTGAAAACGGCTATCCTGTATAGACCACGTACAAAGACAACATCTTCAAACACAGAATTGCATCAATATTGATTCCCCATATATTCATTGTTATATTCATTTCATATCAAATTGGATCCTATATTGAGGGATAGCATCACAGTGCTTTGCTTTTGAACAGGAAGAAATTGTTGGTATTATAACTTAAAAATGAACAGATTAGATAACTAAGTATTCCTGTACAAATGCAAAGGAAATATAAAAAGAAAGAGAAGTTAGTGATCCACTGACATAACAGTATAAAAACAATGCCATTTGGCCAAACGGCTAAGATAAGTATTTACAACATTATTGAAGAATTATGTGAATGTAAAGGCCAATCTTAAATGATTAAAATGAAAGCTCTAGCACCAAATACACATGCATTCAAATTATAGCCATTTTTCATAAGCAAATTATTCTATCTTTACATTTTAGAATGTTGCCAAACACAATGGAGTTTTTCCAAAAGAAATCATAGACTTCATTTATACAGCAAGTTCAAGGATTAAATTAAATGAGAGTGACCTGACCTCACTGGTCAATTCAACATTAATCAGTTTGCAATTTGAATAATAGAATGAATCTGCAACCTGTTCAATGAGTTTTGACCAAAACAAAATGTGTTGAATGTGAAGGTGGTTAAAAGGGTAAACACATGCAAAGAAATCAAAGGGACCCGTGTTCATCTTCCAGAGGAGCATAGCCTACACATTTTCTTAAATAAATGATGTCCCTATATGACAAGTAAATTAAGTTCTGTATCTTGACTGTTATATTAGGTAAAACATAATTGTAGGATAATCATAACCACAATTTTTTATTTGTGACTTATTTGTGAAATAAAATGTATTTGTGGAATGTTCTGTAGGCCTATTACAAAACTCTCTCTCTCTCTCTCTCTCTCTCTCTCTCTCTCTCTCTCAAAGAAAATCCTCTTGATAGATTTGTAGTTCCTACAAAAAATGTAGCAAACTCCTTTATATAATACACAGTGGAAGAATCAAACACATTTTCACATAAATAGGGGAAAATTCTCTCTGTCTCCCTCTCAAGTCTCTCTCTCTCTCTCTCTCTCTCTCTCTCTCTCTCACACACACACACACACAGTGCAGGGCAGACAGTCGGGGCACGGCTCATCTATGTGAAGCCAGCTGGCTGCGGCGTCCCTGAGAGCCGAGCACTTGTCCCCTGCTGAGTGCAATTGAGAAGCGGAGACCTGCCTTTACTCTGCACACAGCCCAGAGCCAGGCCTGACAGACACTGTCAGTCTGAAACACAGCGACGCAGGGCCCGCAGCCTTATCCCCACTCAAACAAGCAAACATAGGCCTACACAGGGCACTTTTAGCTTTGTGTGCTTGTTCGCACACTCCCTACACATTTTTGTTTTCTTTTCTGAAATGAACTCTGAGTGTCGGTTCCCATAAGAGGGGAGACAGCTAAACGGGAGAGCCAAATTTGACAAGCGGCTAAAGGTACGCAGGGCGTCTTCACACGAGTGTAAATGAGTGACACCACCAGTGCGTCCGAGAAAGCCACGTGTAATTGGTGATGATGGGAATGGACACAAGCCACATGAGACCGCTGACAAAGAACCAGCATCGCCACCAACAAAGGGCTGGCGGGAGAGATGACGGCTCTGAAAGGGGCAGGGCAGCTTCAAAGCTCGCCAGAGTCGTTCTTTTCTTCTTCACACACCCAGAGAGCCTCTAAAAAGTGATATTTCAGCATATCATTATCATTCAGCCTGGATGAATTCACAGCCGAAGATCAGAAGAACAGTTGCATTAGAGAGAGATAGAGATATATCATAATTACCCCGGGTGGGCCGAGAATCTAAATGGGTCACATCAGGCTATATGTGGAAAACATTACGTTAGAAGTTAAGATTTACATTAGAACTGCACTGGGAAAGTGTCCAATAACAAAGGGTTTACCAAGGTAAAGCGAGTTGTACGCTATTCGGCTGGTCATGTGATCTCAACATGTCCACCCCCATGAGACGACCTGCTTTAAGCAGAATAAGTCGCATGTGAATGTAGGCTATATGATTTTAAACAGATTTTCAAAAGTAGCCTAGGCTACTATTCATTTATTTGTGTAAAACTTTTTAATGTGCACATTGAACTTAAACCAACAATTTTGACTTTCACCAGCTCGTAAAGCCTGTTAACCTGCATAATTATGCCATCTCCTATAATGTTATTGATAAATCATGTTAACTGAATTTGATAATCTCCATTGTTTAAATAATCTAATGAGCTGAGTCATATTCAAATCAGTAACGAAATGCTGAGTAAAAGCAATATTTGTATCACTTTTTTATGGAGCTGTTGATAGACATCTATATAAAGACAAAATAAATAGTGAGATGCAGTTCTGCTAAAGTGATAAACTACAAGCGTTATTTGTTGGGTCAATAAGGTGAATGTCAGCTTGTAAAAATGTTTAGGTTAAATATGTGCAGATCTTAATTTCTTTATTACTGCCACATTTTATTCATGCATATGTCACTTTTTGTGGATTTATGAATTTATCAGGCAGGTACTCCTTCAAGTGGATTTGATAGTACTTGGTTCCCTCTAGTGGTCAGAGAAGGAATGATCAGGTTTTATTTAGTTAAAATGAAAGAACTGATTTATCTTTTTAAGCAGTATGAACATTTCTGTCTTAATCTTCAGTTTAGCGTGTCCTGTATGCAGTTTATTCAACTGGCTAAACAAACTGCTGTCAATAACATGCACAAAGTCTGCACCTCGTAGTCATGGCATTTGGCATGCCATTTTCACATCCATTAATAATTACTGTCATCTGTGTCCTAGGTACTGGACCCCTGTGTAGATGATTGAGACCATTTCACTGATAACTGCATAGAATTTGAAATAATGCCCAAATACAAATGTGGAAGATTGCAGGAAACATTATATGCAGTATTTACAAGCAAAGTCCAATTTTTTTATGAATAATTAATAAAGTGAAATAATTAACTTGTTTACAGCATTTTCTGTAAAACTGCACATACAATCCTGTTTAAGTAAAAATAAAATTAGTATATTAAAACCTATTTTAACATCAAATCAATTCCCAAACTCAAAAGTGATTTGAAATTTGGAGCAAAAACAGTGACTGCCTATATTCAGTTTTACCTGTGTTTTTTCTGAAACTGATGTTGTACTCAAAATTCCCTCCAAATCGGTTTAATCTCCCTCCCCTTCTAAATCAAACAGAAAAAGGTCAGACTCCTAAGAACTGACTTTCATGTGTGTCTCACGCTGGTTCATCACTTTCAGTATTCAAAAACCTTTGCTGTCACTTGCCAATGCCTGTAAAGACAACTGTCTTTTGTGAGCTTCCTACTACATTTCCTACATCTATCTATCTATCTATCTATCTATCTATCTATCTATCTATCTATCTATCTATCTATCTATCTATCTATCTATCTATCTATCTAATCAGATATTTCTAGTTAACTCTGGTCCAGCATAGATATAATTGGACAATTGTCCTCACCGTTGTGCACATGCTTCGAAAGGCCGAGGTGATGAGCAACGTGAAATTCAAATATTTGAGTCAAGTACACTTTACAAAATCGTGCAGCATGGAGTAGAGGGGACAGGAAGAGCTCTTTAACTTTGTGTCTGCTTATACTGAAACATGAAATCTAGTGCTGACCTACAGAATGCTATCATCTCAGACACTGTCCACACGAGGCACTGGTGTTGTGACCTGTCTGGACTATATCATAACTGTAAGCGACTGGTGATGATTAGTGACCTTTTGCTGGTTTCGAACCATTTACTTCAACTACAGTGTAGAAACCAGCTGGTTTTCATGTCTTTTATTTTGAATTTTTTTCACTGTCATGTTTCCTGGTTGTTATGTGATTCCCTTGCTCCTCATTTGAAAAAAAAGGGGGTTATGAGTATTATGTTTTACCTAATATAACATTTAAGATCCTACAACATCTTGCTTGTCATACAGGGACATGATTTATTTACAGTTTTTCTCAATCGCTTTGGTACCTTTATCGAATCATCCTCGACATTTGCAAAACCGTAAGTGCATTTCTCAAAACAATTCGTACAAATAGCAAAACACCATGGATTACCTGCAAAAGCCAGTCTCTTTCTCAAAATCCTTAGTTCATCTCTCAAAAGTAGATATCTGTGTCAATGAACATGTCAGTGCCATCAGAATGACAAGTCCTTGTGTCATTGTGTACGGATAAGATAGCAGTTGTCAATATAACAGTGTACTCTGGAGGGATGTTCTGATGTAAACTATGGCTAAAGTTTTGATGACAATTATTGTAAATTGTAGGTTAAACCTTAGTGTATGTGGGAGTTTGATTGCAAGAGACTGGACAAGATTCACATTTACACTTTTACTGTTTGTAATTTGTTGACAGACCATGCCATTGCGATACAGAAAGGAAAAGACATAGCACAGCACAAAGAAAAAAAAGAAAAAAACAAAAGTAGAAATGTGAACATAGGACAATCTCCTTAGGGAAACTTGTACATGCAGTGATGTAGGAATTACAGTGCAGTCTTCCTACACCTCCTGACGTTCCTGTCTGTTGGGCCACAAATTCTCATCCACATCGCAACAAATATCTTCTGTTGCGATGCAGCATGGAAATAATATTTTAGAGTGTCTTATCCATCCTCTGCAGGCGTCTGCTGTGATGTCATCACACACTGAAGGGTCATCTTTGTATGTGGCTGGCGATCATATACTTTTCATCTCCATGCTGAGAAAAAATTCGGAGAAAAATGGGGTTAAGGAATGGGGAGTAGGGTGAGAAGAACTGCATCAGTATCCTGTGTTGGGCCGCAAACCATTGCCTGATGATGTTGGAGTGATGGAAACTGACATTGTCCCAAACTATCACGTACTTTGGCAGGTCATCTCCAATCTGACCCCACTCTTGTTCAGTGATGAGATCCCTGTAGAGAGTGTCTAAAAAGGTGACAAGACGCTCTATATTGTATGGCCCAATAATGGGAATATGCGTTAGCACACCATTCTCAGAGATAGCAGCACCCATGGTTATGTTCCTGCCCCGTTGGCCTGGCACATCAACTGTAGCTCTGTGGCCGATGATATTGCTTTCTGCATTTCGTTAGGTTGAAGACAGCCTCATCCATGTAGATGAAGCTGTGCGGTGGTTCACTTGCTTCCAGTTCCATTATATGCTATATCCAGAAGACACAAAATGAGTTTTATGAATTACATGCATTTCAATTTTGGGCAAGATACAGTTACATCAAATGTATACAGCACATATTGCATCTTCTTTTCTACAGCCATAGCAAATGTATAAAGGTCACACTTACTGTACTGTATATCTCTATACGATGTTGTACTGTTTACTGTGAGGTACAGTTGCTGTATGCTCATACATGTTTTAACTGTACATACTGGTAGCGCAGCTCCTTCACTCTTTCACCATTTCTTTCAAATGAAACAGTGTACAGCTGAGTCATATTCATTTGGTGTCTTTTCAGCACCCTGTCAGTGGTTGAGATGCTGACTGTTTGGATGTTTTCAAAGATGTTGTTGTCCTCTATAATGGCACTCTTTATCTCCCTCAGTGTTATGGCATTGTTTTCTAAAACCATGGTGCAAATAGCCTCCTCCTGTTCAGGTGTGAAAAGGGGCCCTCTGCCACCCCCGTGAAGCTGTCTTGTAGTCCTATGTGGAAAAAATATAGTAATGCAAAACACAAAATTGGGTAAGATAAAATGTCATTGTCTAAAGTATACGTATTGCATATTGTAAAATGCAAGTTGAATTCTGTAATATTGTATGAAGCATTACAGAAAGTATACAGTACAGTACAGTGCCTATTGTTAGATTACATACTTGTTCTGTCGACGACAAGTCTGAATGATTGAGGACACAGTTGTTCTCCCAACTTTTGGCTGCACCCTTCGACCAGCCTCGGCCATTGTAAGCCCATGATTGAGAACGTGGTCTACAAGTGTGGCTCTTATCTCATCAGGAACGTGCATATGTCCTCGGCCTCTTCCTCTGTTTTGCCTTCCAACTCCTCTGCCACACAGCCTCAGTCCTCGTCCTCTTCTTCTTCTATCTGGCTGTTGACCCCATCCAATTCCTTGTCCTTCCATTGTCAGACATTGTAACATTGTGTTGTGCTCCGGCTATATGCCAGTTGATGGTTCATGAGATGCACCTTTGTTAGAGAAAGTCAATTCACCTGGGAACAATTTACCAATTCTGGACAGATTTAGAAAAAAAGTCTAATGGAGATGTATAGAAATATGCTTGACATATTATGACAACTTGTTCAACCATTTTCATGCAAAGACTTATGCTATGAACTAATGCCTAAATGTTGTGGGAGTTGGGACTATTCAACAGAGACCCATTATAATACATTTTGATCAACATGAATTGATAATGTAGGAAACAGCAGAGAATTGTACATAATCATTTGCATGAATTTACCAAAGCATTTGAAACTTGTTCAAAGAAATGAGAAACTGCTTTTTTGATGTGCACAAGTGACGCAATGATCAGAAGATTGAACAGGTATTTTTGAGAATTTCAATTCTGATCTGAGAAATGTACCAAAACGACTGAGAAAAAATGTAAGAAAATGTGTATGCTCCTCTGGGAGATGAACACGGCCCTGTCCCAAATGGCACCTTAAACACTCCCGGTCTTCCTCTGATTTCGCAGATTCGTGACGTAATGCCGCTTTGACTGTCGGGAAGAAGTCTGCTGTGGAGCTCGCATCAGTGCGGGCTTGGCAAAAGTGTGCATCGTGGGTGCATATGGACCGTAAAGCAGGCACCCAAGTCCGAAAGTGCATAAGAAGTGTGCCATTTGAGACAGGGCCATCATGTTGTGTGCTACTTTTATACTATGACTGTGTTTGAAATCGCCCCTGTACCCTTATTCACTATTCCCTACATTACTCCACTAATATAGTCCACTAATGAAAACGAGTGAGCGAATTCGAACACTGAGTACACCGGAAGGGCTGTAGCTTTTGCATAGTTTTCGCTTGCTGTTTAATAAGGATTTGAAACTTGGCAAACTGGCAGCTCCAGTAGTAATGGAAAGATTGATCTTGAATTCTATCATGGAAACTAGCATGTATAAACCTAATTAAACTATTCAATAATCAATCAAAAAGGATTTTATACCTGTATGATATTACACTGTACCCACATTGGACCAGCGGTTTGGAAAATGGATGGATGGATGAATGATTCGCCATCTTCTGGCAGAATGAGGGAATTCATTCAGCACGACCTTCACAGTGCATGGGTATTTTCTAGCTGTTGAGCGTACATCAGTTGTACACTCGTTACTGCAGTGCATTGTTGGATTGAATGAGTGCACTCGATAACATCAACTATGGTTTCGGACACCAAATGGCTGGCTGCCTCAAATATTGCACTATTTATGGATATGGGGGTGATTTCGCACACAGCTTTTATATAGCCCTTGAGTTTCCATTGTGCCTTGTCTAGCCCCGATATGACCCGCTGTTTGTCAAGTCATGTTTTTAGTTTTTGAAGTCTCTTGAAGTTTTTCATATCTACAGTTTGTATTTTGTTATCACACCAATAAACTTCTGGGTTCTCACTTTCAACTTGCCTTCAGGGGACATGTAACAACTTTGGTGTTTTAAAATTATTTGTATGTGAATAAATTTTTTCAGTGTAACAATGCTTTCTATCCCAGCTTAATATGCAGAGGCTTATAGTTGTCTCTGATTATCGAAGCCATTCGTAGGTAGACCTTCTTTCGAAAAGTGTGAACACTCTGTGGCTTTGTGGCACATTGTTTGTGTCAGTGGCCTGACATGTCTTTTTACTGAACCAATGATTTACACAAGATACCTTCAAAAAAGCAAACAAAGATGATTATAACCGATGTCCGTCGTATTTGCAGATTGATATATATATATTTTTTTTTCCATAAATTTCATTGTCAGTTCGTATTGCCATTAACACTTTCTCAAACATGCGGATGCAATGGGCCCCTTTTTTCTGTTTCTTCATGTGACGTTCGACATAAATTCTATAAATCAGATCTGATTAACCAATACTAGTAAATCGGTAAAGTATTGGTCATTATTAGTTATGTAGGGTCTGGACCAATCAGACACACACTAATTATTCATATTCACTATATTTAATGAATATAAAGGTCTATGAAACTCTCCCCCAAAACTAACCTCACAAATGAAGTTACTTTGTCAGCCGGGTGTCCGGTTACAGAACACTTTAAGACTGATAACAGACTTTACGACCTCAAAGGAATGTGGCCACATGCGCCACATGCTTAAGAGAGAGAGACCATCTTTAATTAAATAAACTTTGCGGTGTTACTCTGATCTATGAAGGAACATGCCTCACAGAAACTGTGATGATTTACTGTCTCGTGTACTATTAGGTATAACAACATGGTATGTTTGATTGGGGTGTATGTGGTTGAACGACCACCCAACGGTCAATATAACCTCACCTGTATCATGCTTCCTAGCAAATTAATCCTCATTTAATGACACACACTTTGATGTACATCACCTTCTCTTAGAATGCAATGTGAATTTGTTATGTCTATTTGAGCTTGAATGAACAGTCTAAGCATGCTGGGGACAAAGACCATAAATCAACTAAGAGCCGCTTCCCCTCTCGGACATGTCACCTTACTCATAGGTCCATTCAAACACTAGGGGTTGGTTCTTTCTCAGGTTATATCAGAGGCAGGCAACAGTGACCGCCCTCTCTTAGTTTTTTCATCCAGCCGCAACACTGTTCTGGTGAGACTGGGGAGCCCCCTCCCCCTCCACAGGGGCCCCAGGGCCCAGCAGGCCTCGATTCCAACCAGATCCGGCCTCATGGAAAAGAGAGAAGACTCTCTCACAAAGAACCAAGGACAATCTCAGGAGTTTTGGAACAAAGACTCCAACCAACAACGACTCCAATCACCCATCCTTCCGACTTCCTCACTTCTCCTGGGTGCTCGGCGTGGCCTCAACAGAGTCCCAGGCCTTCACCAAACCAGTCATGCGTTCCTGGAGAAAGAGAACGCTCAACCAACTTCCACTTGACACTGCCGGAACCATCAACGACTTCAATTTTCAACAACTTCAACAATTGTTCCCATTACAAATGCAAGTATTCAATTCAATGAAATGTGAAAATGAAATTCTGATGGTTCTTCTCATAGACCCTCTTCCGGTTTCCAATTTCATCCTATCACTAACCTATTTATGTATTCATGTGTGTATGTTGTTTAGTTTATTTATATTCATATAAATATCTATATTTAGTTAATAAAACTTGTACATAATATGTATTTGGTTCTGTTTTGTTTGCAATACAAGTCACTTTACGATCACGGTTTTTGCTACTGGCTCAAAGTACTGTACAGGCGAAGAAATAATTATTCTTCGGTGGCCATGGAAGATACCCTTTATTAGAATAAATTAATAATCAAAATAGTTCGTTGGAAGAACTGATTAATTGATTGTAATATTAATTCAGCCACATCAAGTTAATCCAATTAACTGACCCAAATATTTATAATTAATAATAACACGATATTATTGATTATTAATATTTCCAAAAAGCTGAGTTCCTTACAGTTAATTAACAAATTTTGACAAACCTTATTGTAAATTATTACCAAAACTACAGTCTGATGAACGAATTACATAGTTCTGGCATCTGGTTAGTAATAAGTGAAGCTGGTAATGCTCTTTGTGGAGTTGTTTATTATTGGCTACAATAAGGTCCAGTTCTGGTTTATTTCTTTGCTCTTGGCTGACATGTGGCATTGCTATGCAGAGGTGTAAAGTCCAGGTTCAGAAAGTAAAAGTCCTCCTCAGTATTTTGTTCCAATCACCTGGATTTGCTACTTCACACAGGAGATAAAACTAATTAGTGAAATCAGCTGACTGAGTTCATGGGTGGAATAAACATATGGCAGGACTTTTACTCTTTGACCCCTGAATAACCCACCTCTGATTTTAGGTGCTAATATGTACCATTAAGGTACCAATATGCACCCTTTAGGTACTAAAGTGTACCTTTTGAAAAGGTACAGCCCCAGTGACAGCTTTCGTACCTTTTTTTCTGAGAGTGTAGATGGCGCAGGCTGATACGTCCCTAATTTAAATAGCGCAGCTGATTGGTTGCTGTTGCAACTGCGGCTTAACATTAAAATACTGGTAGTGCTGTTGTTAGCAGTGCAGCGCGTTTCCAGAAACTCCACCTTCCCCAGCTCCACCTGTAAAGATCTGCTATGGGGATCTGCTATAATTCATGTATGCTACATGTGCAGCAGCAGGAGCATGTTGTAAATGCTCACAGCAATGTCTGTGAATGTATTGGCAGTTGCAAGTCTCGGTACTTGTTCTGCAGCAGCAGTTCAAATAATGGTAGTGCTGCTGTTAGCAGTGCAGCGCGTTTCCAGAAACTCCACCTTCCCCAGCTCCACCTGTAGAGATCTGCTATGGGGATCTGCTATAATTCATGTATGCTACATGTGCAGCAGCAGGAGCACGTTGTAAATGCTCACAGCAATGTGAATGTATTGGCAGTTGCAAGTCTCGGTACTTATTCTGCAGCAGCAGCATAGCAGATCATTAACACTGCCATATCCATTACCATGCCAATCTCTCCAAGAGTTGTCATGACAGAACTATAATGATGCAAATGTGTTTATATAGTATAATTTGTAGTCCATTCACAACAGTTGCTGTTATGTTCAAAGATTATGTAAAAGCATGTATGGTGCCAGCCTATGCAAGATCAAGACCACAGGGATATCTTTAAGCAAAATCTCTCGCACAGTTTTGCACCTTTTTTAGTATTGTGAAATGAATGGCAGTTTTTTTGCTGTTGTTTTTTTACTACTTTCGTCAACCAAAGCCTAAGTGATTGGGAAACTGCTGCCATATATCAAACATGAGGATGAGGTATAGTGCGGTAATAAACCACAGATGTTATCAGCAGCTTGCTCGCTGGGTACTGCAGACTACCTGTGTTTTCATACTAAATCAAAGTTGCACAACTATGCATACTTTGTTTCCGTTTAAAATTGACACCTAAAGTGACTTCTGTTGGTTCTTCAGAGTATGTGCTCCCTGTGCCTGTAGTGTCTTACATTTATCCTCCTATTTTTGAAAAGGGATGTTGTGAGACCCTGCAAAAGTACCTCAAAAGTACCTTGGCATTTTAACTGGGTCAGTGCTGCAGAAACAGGAGCTTGTGGTTGTACCTGAGCTGTAATAACTAGAAAAAGAGGTATTATTGCAGGTGTTGTAGCATGTCTTTTTGACTGTTAATACTGACAAAAAAAGAGAGTAAACATTGACTTTTAAGACTACAGCGAACATGACCACTCAAATATTTAGTATATTTTAGTTGGAATTTCTCTGATCATGTGATAATGGCAAACAATATTTATATTATATAGCTTTAAAAATATAACTGAATAATATAAAATTGAAAAACAAAAGAGACATTACACAGATAAAAAATGTTTTCATTACTATTCACTCCAAGAGTCACGCATACCTCACTTAATCTCAACTGAGCTTAACCACTCAGGTTAAAGGGGTGGATCTATATTGAAGCAAAAACACTTACTAACTTAGTCACATCACTATCCAATTCAAAGAGAGAGAGAGAGAGAGAGAGACAATCAAACTTGCTGTAAGTATCAGACATTTAATATGACTTTTTGATCCACAATCTTTTGGATCACTATATATATATATATATATATATATATATATATACACTGTACATATATGAATATTTACTTTTATTGACATTTTTTAAAGATGAAGCACATGCTAATATTTTGATATTTATTTCCTCCTAAACCAAAGTTCTGTTTCCCCAAACGGTCTCAACATGACAGATCAAACTCCACTGGAATTTCAGACGATGCCAATGAATGACAGCTACACAAACCAGACTTGCGATGTTTTCATCTACAAGGAGTCTGCTAGGATCCTCTTTCCCATTTTCTACTGCCTGATTTTTGTCATCAGCGTGGCAGGTAACAGCCTGGTCCTCTGGATCACTTCTCAGAAAAAGCAGAAGATGAACTCCACCACAATGTATCTGATCAACCTGGCCATCTCCGACACCCTCTTCACCTTGGCTCTGCCCGGCAGGATCACATACTACATCAGAGGCTTCGACTGGCCATTTGGAGATTTCTTGTGCCGGCTGACTGCCATGATTTTCTACAGCAATACCTATGCTAGCATCGCCTTCATGACCTGCATCAGTGTAGATCGCTACTTGGCCATGCTGCACCGTCAGCGCTGTCAAAGACTGAGGAAAACCAAGGTTGTGCGGGGTATCTGCACTCTGGTCTGGGTTGTGGTTCTGCTTGAGACGTCCCCGCTGCTCTTCAAGAGCACCATGGAAGACAGACCCGGTCATCGAACGTGCATGGAGTTCTCCAATTTTAATGGCCACAAGATGGCATATGGTCTTCTGTTTGCTTGCGTCATTGGGTTTTGCGTGCCATTGGGACTCATCCTGTGCAGTTACAGCAGGGTCAGCTGCAAGCTCTACAAGACAGCCAAGGAAAACCCGGTGACCAACAAGTCTGGAAGCAACAGCAGAGCCAAAAATATGATTCTGCTCATTCTGCTGAGCTTCATGGTGTGTTTCAGCCCCTACCACATTAACATCATGCAGTTTGTAGTGAGAAGGCTGTACCATGAGCCCTCTTGTGAGGAGTTAAAGACTTTGAAAATATCCTTGCAGGTAACCGTTGCCATGATGAACTTTAACAGCTGCCTAGACCCTCTTATTTACTTTTTTGCCATCAAAACATACAAGCAGAGAGTGATGAGTCTTTTTAAGAGCTACATTTCCATTTCGGCATCTTCGAAGAGCATGCAGGATAACAGCAGCAGTAACACATGAGGACCAATATTATACAAAGTAAAATCTGATAGTGTAAACTGCAAAGGAAATGCCTGCACACGTGTTTAAATGTGGTTGGATTGACTGCAGAGACTAGTTATCTTTGAACAAATTTCTAATTTCTTATGACTAAATGGGCTCTGAATCCATGGTATTTCATTTGTTTTGGGATTTTTGACCACATTTTTATATTAATTTTTTAAGATCACTGACATACTTTTGTCTTTTAGCACATTTTTGTTTGGTCAGGATAATTTGAAAATGTTTTTTTGTGTGTGTGTAATATATATTTTTGTTAATGATTAATGTGCTGTTGGATTCTTTTTTTTATCTTGACGTTTTTTAAACCAAATAAATACTGTAATGTATTGCTTATTATTAGTTCATGTTAGTAATTGCACTAACTATTGTTAACAAATGAAACCTTATTGTAAAGTGTTACCAGAATAATTAATTAAGTGGAAAAATCCCACATAAAGGTCAAGGAGGCTAGAAACCAATAGATGATTCTGAGTAAGAATGAGTGATGTAGGTGTATGTTAATACCTATTGACATTTCCTTTAAGCTGCTGTTGAATACTGCGTTTTGCTTTAAAGATGCTCACGATGTGTGTGTAACATGTTGAGCAACCCCTATAACGGTATTTTCCATTTGGGAATTTAATGCTTATTTAGCTGCCAATTGCTCTAATCAACTTTCTTTAAACCTCTCTTTGAATATTAATAAAAGAAAATCATTATCAAGTTTTGTGTTTTGTATTATTATCATCATCTCAAAAAAACGAATTTGCCCTTTAGTTATCAACCACTGGGAAAGCACAACAAGA
The DNA here is from genome assembly GCF_051911475.1 of Siphateles boraxobius. Taxonomy (NCBI): domain Eukaryota; kingdom Metazoa; phylum Chordata; class Actinopteri; order Cypriniformes; family Leuciscidae; genus Siphateles; species Siphateles boraxobius. The sequence continues at coordinate 24,628,797 of NW_027509197.1, read as the reverse complement.
CTCAGAACACCACAACAAGAAGACACGTATCTAAAGTCAGAATCACATCTCAGTGTTTCTTAGAATATCATGGCATTTGATTCACTCTTTGTAGCTATATATGAAACAAATCAACTGAAACAGTGTTACTACGAAACAGGGATGACTTCACCATCAGACATTTCTGTGCGGCAGCAGGGACGAAAAAGCATGTGTTTGATGGGTGCATGTGGGTGTTAAACACACATGGCAATGATGTTCTTTTTCCTGCTTAATTTCAACTGAGCTTCAGAACAGGATATCAACATAACCACAAGCACAAAAAGTGTCTTTTTTAGCTGCTACAGGTGGTCTGATAGACTTTGTTGTGTATTCCATGAAGCTACGTGTCTATAAAAAAAATGCGGAGAATGTGTCAACCATGTAGCAGCCTACAAAAGACAAGGATGTGGTGGCATGTATGTGGGTGGAAAAATTGTGTTTGTAGAGAATATATACTCAGAGTATAATCTGAATTTAACAATGATCAAAAATTGGCACTAAAATACGCTAAAACATTAAATGAGGCAATACCACAATATTTTCTCAACCTCACCACACACCATAATCATCTATTTTCCCAAAATACATGGTACAACACACTCTTGGCAACAAACATTATAAGTCAAAAGAACCTTAAGTTAACCTGAAACTCATGAATATTGATGTGAAAGTGAATATAATTAAATATTTACTTTTCAAATAAATGTATTGATATAATTAACATTATATTCAAATGCACACCTCCACCATAACACTCCTGTCCGCAGTCTGAGCAAAGTGGTCTGATACATTTTTTACATGTCAATTATGGTCTCTAATCTATTTCAGATGAACCCAGCCTAAAAATAAATCAAACTTTGTCATTCTCTTCCAGCCCAAGTGACCTGTTTTTCACAGAATATGTTAATTGAGACAACATTTTCCTGTGCTCAGACTGAGGATAGGAGCGTTATGGTGGAGGCGTGAATGCAGCAAAGAACTGTTACTATTCAACAGATGAAGAGGGTGTTTACATAGAAAAGTGCAAAAAAAACTTCAGTTCAATAGGGGTCAGAGAAGGGTGGAAAATATTAATGTAAAACTAAATTATGTGACTATTATATGCAAAAAAAATTATTGACATGACCCATTTGATTGGTTCTGCACACATGCTAATTTCATCAAAACGATTTAAAAAATATATATTTGCTTTCACATCAATACTCATGAGATTCAGGTTAACCCTTTATTGGTCCTCATATACAGTTAACACTTAGGGTCTTTGGGGTCATTTTTACAGAACGATTGTATAAAATAAGTTATAGAAGTACTGTTTAACAACATGACAATTGTTCAGCTGACAAAACATCATTCATTTGTATTTACGCATTTAGCAGACGTTTGTCAATTCTTTTTCATGTGTGTTTTACTATTTTGCAAGTGACTGAGCATTACAGCAAACTAATGTCCCTATTTTAAAAACAAAGCATTACAAGGCAACAAAATATAAAATAAAAAAAGAATGGCAGACATTAAGGCCAAAAATCTGTCATTAGTTTCATTGTTATTAAAACAAAGATACAAAGAACAAGATACACATTACATACACAACATATAATATACAAATTAAATAAACAGTGCTTTGTTTTTTTCAGCTACAGTAATAATAATAATATCCTTTATTTTATAAAGCGCCTTTAAAAGCAGCTTCTCAAAGCGCTGTACACACAATAAACAATTGTTAAAAGCAAAACACATCAACAGGTAAATGCGTCGAACTTACGCCGTAGCTACGCCGTAGGCTGTGCGTAGCGCGCGTACCCTTCGGCGTACCCTGACGTGCACCTCTCCAAAAATGTAACAACGCGTCAATTCTAAACGGACGGCGCTGTGATTGGTCTGCTCAAACCGCTTCCTCGGGTTTCACATGCTCCCTCTGCGTGCGTCAACGCGGACAACGACGCAGAAGTATAAATTAAAACCAAAGCGTAGGCTACGGCGTAGAGGCTCCGACGTAGGTCCGACGCAGAAGTATAAATCAGCCTTTATATGTAAGCATCATAATCTTAAAATCGACTCTGAACCTAACTGGGAGCCAATTCAAGGATTCCAAAACCGGAGTGATATGGTTGCATATTCTTGACCCAGTTAAGATCCTAGCAGCAGAATTTTGTACACGTTGAAGCTTGTGTAGTGTAAATTTAGAAACTCCGGCTAAAAGAGCGTTACAATAGTCAATCCGAGAGACGACGAAGGAATTTATCAGCTTTTCAGCTACAAGAAAAGTTGACATAGGCCGCAATCTAGCGATGTTTCTAAGATGGAAAAAATATGTTTTAACAGTACTCTGAATGAAAGAATCATATGAAAGATTAGCATCAAAAATAACTCCAAGGTTCCTCATTTTGCTCTGGATACCCAAAACAGAGCCATCAAAATTAAAAGACAGAGAACCAACTTTGGAGGTTTGATGACGAGAACCAATGAGCATAACTTCAGTTTTATCACTGTTCAAACACAGGAAATTATTACTCATCCAGGTTTTTATTTCACTAATAAAACCAGAAAGAAAATCAACGTTGGAGCGCTCATCTGGTTTTGAGTGTATATAAATTTGCGTATCGTCAGCATAGAAATGATAATGGAGGCCGAGCGATCTCAAGAGATAGCCAAGTGGTGATATATAGATGTTAAAGAGTAAAGGGCCCAGAACTGACCCCTGGGGAACACCAGTGAGAACCGGGCTAATCTCAGACCTATGGTCACCCATTGAGATGAACTGGGAACGGTCAGCAAAGTAGGACCGAAACCACTTCAAAGCAGTCCACGACACACCAGACACTCTCTCAAGACGTGTAAGCATTAGACTGTGATCAACAGTGTCAAAAGTGGCTCTTAAATCTAAAAGAATGAGAATAGATGTTGCACCAGAGTCAGAAGCCATCAACAGATCATTGGTGATTTTAACCAGAGGCGTCTCAGTACTATGAAATTTACGGAATCCTGACTGAAGTGGTTCAAAGAGGTTATTACTTATGAGATGTTTACACAAATGAGAGGCAACAATACGCTCAAGTATTTTTGCCAGAAACGGAAGGTTCGAAATAGGACGATAATTATTAATATCATCCAGGGCAACATTCTCTTTTTTTGGTACTGGAGTTACCGCAGCAATCTTTAATGCTGCTGGAACAACCCCAGTCTGCAAAGAGTCATTCATAATACTGAGAACCACCGGAGACAGGAGCCCAAAGCAAGATTTAAATAAGCATGTGGGAAGAGGATCAAGCAAGCAAGTGGAAGCTTTAATGCTTGATACCTCCCTTGTAAGAGTCTCAGTATCAAGAAGAGGAAAGTAAGTTAGAAAAGTACCAGTGAACCCAGGTGGACAATGGAATGAAACAGTAGAAACAGATTTGTTTACGAACACTATCAATTTTTGAATTGAAGAAATGAAGAAAAGTATTACACAGCGGCTGAGAAGCAGGCGTGGTAGTAGCAGCATTAACTTGAAGAAGTCTGTTTATAGTTTTAAATAGATGTCTTGGGTTTTCTTGATTGTTTTCAATAGTCTGAGAGAAATACAAAGATCTTTCAATCTCAATTAATGCTCCGTAGTCACTTAGAAGATCCTTTCAGGCTAGATAATGAACATGCAAGCCAGTGAGACGCCATTTTCGCTCCATTTTCCGACAGGCCGCCTTCTTAATGCGCAGATTGTCATTATACCATGGAGCAGTGCGAGTAAAAGTAACCTTGCGTGACCTCAGGGGAGCAAAAGTGTCTAGATTAACAGCAAGAGCGTTATTCAGCTGTGAGACTTTCTCCTCCAAAGATGTGAAGTGCAGATCACCGAAAGTGGAAACAACAGAATTCGAAAATACTGTCTGATCAATAGACTTCCACTTCCGAAAAGTTACCGTTCGGGTGGCAGGCACACATGAATTGTGCAATACCAAATTAAAAAAGACAGCTGAATTATCAGATAATCCAATATCAACAGATGATAACTGTGATAGAAATGAGCTATTTGTAATCACAAGATCCAAAGTATGGCCTTTACAATGAGTAGGGCCAGTTACCAATTGCGAGAGATTGAAGCAGTCAAGCAGCGATAAAAATTCCTTAGCCGTCGTTGAATCACTTTGATCCACATGTATGTTGAAGTCCCAGACAATAAGAATTTTGTGGAACTTTAAGGACAGCATTGACAGAAAATCTGCAAATTCTTACATAAAAACTGCATGTGGCTTAGTCTTAGGTGGTTTGTAGACGGTCGCAATGATTGTAGAAGTAGGAGCGGAAATACTCAAAACCAAGCATGCAAATGATGAAAACTGAGGAACAGACACAGAGCTTAAATTGAACTGCTGGTTGTAAACCACAATAATGCCACCCCCTCTGCCAGATGACCTCGGGAGATCTAAAACTCCAAAACCAGCAGGAGTTATCTGGTTAAACAGAAGTCCGTCATTCTCTTTATGCCATGATTCAGTTAAAAACAGCAAGTTCCAGGTCTCTATCCGAAATAAAATCCGATAAAAAAAGTGTCTTGTTATTCATAGAGCGGGCATTAAATAATGCAGCATAAGCCAGGCTCTGAGTAGGAGACGACATTAGTTTAGTCTCCACACGGGGAACTTATATTAAATGTCTGTGAACAGCACCAACGTAAGGCAGATAGTTTTTCTTACGCCGTAATGCACGGACAAAAACATTAGGAGAGTATGAGACGGAAAAACTGCACCTCGAGCCCCGGTGAATATATCGTTTGGAACGCAGCAAGCCAGCGTCTCGACAGCGTTCGTAAGAGTCTTTAACTAAACAATAAGAGTTTCGTTTTAAGCTCAGAAGTTGTCGGCCAGAGTACCTCAGGGCCATAGTCAGTAAGTCCGCGTACACAGCCGGATCACAGCGTTGAATCCTCGATGCACACCGTGAGCATAGTATCACAGAGTCCTCGTACACTACGTACACCGCCGAAGCACTGCGTCGATTCTCGGTAAGGGAATTCTACCGTGAGACGTTGCAGGTTAATCCAGGTGGAGTACACAATTAAAAACAGCAGTCCAAAGTATATAAAATGGTATACGTCCACATCGCAACCGCAAAGGCGCGGAGAATAATATAGCTTAAAAAACAAATTGAAGAAAGGAGCGGCAGCCAAGCGCGCCAGCGTTCCCTCACCTCCTCACCTAAACTGTGTATAGCTTTTGTACTGTATGTACAAATAAGTTTCTTTCTTCTGTTGAAAATAAGTTATTTTAAAGAATGTGACCAGCATGGACACTGGCACCCACACCGGCACGGACATAGACACCGGCACGGACACCGGCCAGGCAAGGACACACCGGCATGGACATGGACACCGGCACAGAAACCGGAACCGGCAAGGCAAGGCCACACCGGCATGGAAATGGACACAGGCATAGAAACCGGAACCGGCAAGGCAAGGACACACCGGCATGGACATGGACACAGGCATATAAACCGGAACCGGCAAGGCAAGGACACACCGGCATGGACATGGACACAGGCATAGAAACCGGAACCGGCAAGGCAAGGACACACCGGCATGGAAACTGGACCCGGCACGCACACCGGCCAGGCAAGGACACACCAGCACGGACACCCGCCAGGCAAGGATACACTGGAACGGACACACTGGCACCGACACAGATACCGGCATGGACACCGACACGGACACCTGACACGGAAACCCGAACACACCGACACAAAATTTTTATTTATTCCTGTGATGGCAAGTGGAATTTTTAGCATCTATTACACAAGTCTTCAGTGTCACATGATCCTTTAGAAATGCTAATTTGTTGCTTAAGCAACGTTTTTGTGGAAACACCGGCGCCAACACAGCCACACCGACACGGACACCGTGAAAAAAAAAGTCAATTTGACTGGTTACATAAGACTCACCAACAGCAGTTACGCAAACAAAACTAGACAAGATGCAATGGAAACATGAGGGCTACAATAAACACACGTGTTTGTGAAGTCAACCAATGAGAACATGACAGAGGAAGCTGTGGTGTCCTTGTTGGAACCTCTAATGAACACAACTCTTGTGCACTGTTAAACCCAGATGTACAATTTCTTCATCATGAGCTATTATATTTTGTATATATATAAACACAAACACACACACACACACACACACACACACACACACACACACACACACACACACAAACACACACACACACACACACACACACACAAACATGCAAAATACTGTCATAGAGAAGTGTCAGCACTTCTGTTCATATTTTTTTATTCTGTTCATGTTTGTGTTAGAGGGTTTTGAAAAAAATATATATTAAAAGAGGAACTGCTTTAACATTCTGCAGCTATATTGTGGCAACAAAATAAATTAGGTCACTTAATAAATTACACTGTAATGTAAGCAGTAAGCTTTTGTACTGTATGAGTGGGCTTGTAGAAGCCATTATACAATCTTTAACTTGCACATGAAATGAAAACACCTTTGCATACAATAAATACTCAGTCATTTATTATTTAATTTTCAAATTTAATAATGGCCATAAAGTAGCATGTTGCACTTTTATCTATACCTGTACTAGTTATTGGAGCACTACAACTTTGTACAAACCCACAACCTGTAGGTGGCTCCGTATCTACAGACAAGAAGATCCCAGCCCACAACCCTATTTTCAAATGCCATTAGTTCATTAGGTCACACAGTCTTGTGAACTTTATATGCACACGAAGGGCATAAACAAATTATATTCTTTTTTTATTATTTATAATATTAAATTTTGAAATTATGTCAAGACTGTCATGTAATGAACTGATAGTCCACACAGTGCTGTGAGGGGCAAGTTAGAGTGCACACCTCGAGAGAGATTATAATGTTTATTCATGGCCCTCTGCATGCATGTAGCTGTGTAAATGCAACAATGGAGCGTTACTGCCATCTTGTGACTAAACACAGTAACAGCTAACTTTAAGTACAAATTACTTTTGTTATATCGTTTAAACTCAAATGTCCCCTTTTCATGATACTGTATTTTAAAGATAACTGTGCAAAATCCAAATAAGCTTTACAGGTCAGAAAGACACTAAGACACTGTAACAAGCGGTAGAAAATTAGCTCACTACAATAAAGGTATCTTTCTACTGACTCTGAGGCTGCGTTCACTTCACACTTGTAGTTCGGTTCGCTTTGTTTGTTTCGTCCGGACTGGTCTGCTTAGCTTTCACATTGGCATTTTTCATTTTTACCTAAAAGCATAGGGCATAGAGATGTATGGGATATGTTCACATCCTGTTTGTTCGGCTTTCATGACATTTCGAGACGGAACTTACCGAACACCAAGAAGCATGCTTTTGTGCTGATTCTCGTTGTGCGTTGTGCTACATGAATTTTTTTTTGTTATGTTTTGTTTTTTTACCAACTGAGAACTCGTGAAGAGCTTATAAAATGTGTGAAGGAGTCGAAACAGTGGCATGAATCCCTCCGTCACAGGTTGCACACACACGCAGGGGATAGAATACACTTTGTACAGTATAAATCATTACGACTATGGAAAGTCCACATTAAACATGAAAACACAAAATTGTTTGGTCTGTTGAAATGAGAAGTCTGTTTGATCAAGTTGAAACCTTTGTCATCCCAGTCTCAGCTGAGGCTGAAATAAGTTTCATTGCTCTTAGGAGACTGAAAACATGGTTCAGAACAATGGCACAAGTTGTTGTGTGTTATGTCCAACAGGACAAACTGGACAGTAAGGATGTGAAAACAAATATGCTAAAAGTTCATTTCTGTTAACGGGATGGTTTCCTTAAAAAGTGAAAATTCTGTCATCATTAAGTTGTTTCAGACCAGTTTCTTTCTTCTGCTGACCACAAAAAAAGTTATTTTGAACAATGTTGGTAACTAGACAGTTCATGGGCCCCATTGACTTCCACAGTATTTTTTTTTATACTATGGAAGTCAATAGGGTCCATCAACTGTCTGGTTACCAACATTCTTCAAAATATCTTCCTTATTGTTCAGTGGAAGAAGGAAATTTATAAGGGTTTAAAACAACTTGTGGGAGAGACAGAATTTTCATGTGGGTGAACTATTCCCTTAACTATCCCTTTAATGACAGATGCAGACATGTGTTTGGCTTCTTCAAAAAGCAAGGAACAAGACCGCATTGCACTATTGCACTGCACTATGAACGGAGGAAAGTTCAGTCTCTGTTAAACTCCCTTCTTGTCTTTAATAGTTGTCCAAACATTACAGAATTCATTAACGTATTGTTAAGGTCAATATAGACTAAAAACCTTAATATTATCCTATTAATTTCCTGATTCCTCAGCTTCTGGGAATGTCCCCACCAATCTCAAAACCAAACCTACGCCCTTGATACTGAGCCATTCCAAATGTTTTCCGATATATTGGGCATCTTATGATCATATCTGACTCATCTTATGCGGTTCCCTTTTCATATAATCAACATAGATTAAATAAATTTAAAAAAAACATTATATTGTGAAACTTAAATATAAAACGTATGTTTAGTTGTTTTTTGTTTAACTTATATTTAAGCGTCACACTGCTCCGCTTTGCTCATGTGCTCTGGTTGGGGTGACCACCTTCTAATGAGCCCAAGGGGCGACGAGGGGTATGTTTCTGAGGGACAATGTGGGACACTGCCTGGCGCGGCGGTGGCCCCACCCCACGGGCAGACTCACTGATAGTGGTTTACCCATTTCTAGCACATACCACCTTACATGGTATATTAATAATGCCCTATTCCCCTAAACATGTGTAATTGCTGATGTATGCTCATGAATAGGCCAACCAATGTGTATTTTTTTTCTAAATAAAGATTCATAATATTTTGAACATTCAATGAATTGACAGATGCACTTCCACTTACGATTTACTTTAGCTATTTAATTTGATTAATTTTTCATTACAATTTATTCACTTTAAATAAATTATAATATAAAATTATACGATTAACAGGAATTGTAGTTGCTCAACACCACAGGAACAGTTAAAAAAAAGTCTTAACTCACAACAGAGGTTCACGGAACGAGAAGGGGGAGGAAGGATGGTGAACTTGCATGTTAGTAAAGACAGGCGCAGGGGGAAAAAACTGTTCAGTGTTCTGGGGACACCTTTAGGACTCAAACCTTTTCACCAGCATCTAAATCAAATAAGGAAGAAAGATAAGAGACAGAATTAAAGGAACGTTCATTTTTATGATAAGCTTCCAAATGGTTTTCCAGTATAGGCAGAGGAGTGCAAACCCATCACCATCACAAGGTGACAACAATACAAAAAGGTGCCAAGATACAATACTATGCAAATCAATGACATATTTTGACCTAAAAGGCTAACATTACTGTTTCCTAAAAGTGACACATTTGCACCCCTGTAGACAGTCCAACAATGTTCAAAATCAATCAAACTTCACCTTAGACAAATAGGGTCTTACATAACTTGGTTTCTTACCTTCAGGTTTCTTCTTGAACTTGTATTTCTTGTTTGTACAATCTTGTTCTCCATTTTTCGAATTGGAAAGCGCGTATCTAAAAGCTCCTTCCCAGTGTCGTATGCACGTGCGTGCGCTGTCATGACAACAACGAAAAAGTTGACTACAACCTAGTCAGTAGATCAACTGAGGGGTGTGTCACGTGGGTGTGGCAACAGTAGCGTGTTGAACTGTCAAGTAATGTTCGTTTGGCTGCCTGGGGCTCGAGGATATATAGAGCGACCAACTTTTTTTTTTATTGTGCAAGCATTGATTATGCGTGAAACGGTCTCAATTTGCGGGACATATGAATTGGGCTTCAAATGCTGTGCGCGCACGCGCTACGCCGTACGGGTGGTAATCCTAGCTCTGGTGTGTAGCCTATGCATGTGTGCGTGATGTGATGGAGGGGTGCGATTCTCGAATATTAATTGCATAATACCCAGCGATCTTCGAATATTATTTTTGCTTTAAATGCCCATCCCTACTGGTACTACACCTTTTTCGTTGGATGCTTCAGTTTTAGCGCAGCTAACCAAAAAACGTCTACTCTCTGGTATTGAATGTAGCTGATAAGAACCGGACATGCATTCTCTCCTTTTTATCTTATGCTCAAAGCACACAGTTTCTAAAAAGTTTTTTTTATCTCCTTTGAATTGTTAAAACAACCAACAACAGCACATGTAGAGCCTGAACTCATTCTCTCACTGCTAATAAAATACGAACCGGAAGTAGGCAACCAGAGTCGACGTCATGGCGGCGCCCATTGTTTAGAGCAGAATAAGGTGGATAACGAGAGAAAAACAAGTATGGAACTCTCTCTCCTTTTTACGGCTGCATCTTGTAACATCATGTCCTGATTTTGGTTTAAATGTCTTTGGTCCAAGTTGCGATCATATTCGAACCGCGCCAGAGCTCATGGAGCGGACCAGAGACCCATCTTTTTAGCGGCCTCGGTTGGGTACAGATGGCAGCGTTCACATTTAGTGCGACAACAAGCTTGGCCCCCCTTGTGGCCCCCTTAAATGTGGAGAGTGAAATAATTTTTACAAAACTGTTTTTTGCTATCTTTGTTATCGTTGTATGCATATTATTTTTTTATTATTCTATCTTTGTGGATTTGCTTGTTCATGTGACAATTCGCATCACATTCGCGGGAATCGCAGCAGAATAACGTCTGTCTCCTGCACGCGAGAGAGGAGAGAAGGAGAAAGCTGGTCAGTTGCAAGTTCATTCTTTATGTGCGTATGGTGTGTGCTATGTGTATTGTCTATTAAAATATTGTAATCATTGTTTTAACTATGTACGAGGCACTGTGAGCTGACATCGCATTTGTCTATCGTTCTTTCACTGCTGTGTGCGGTTCATAGGTAGGCTATGTCCCCAAATTAGTTTATGTCTTATATTTATATCATATTATGTTCTTATATTAGAATATCAAATCAGCAAAAGTGCCTTTTTCCCGTGCACAATTGCAACTGTGATATTGATGTTATACAACAGTTAAATTAACAATAAGTTAACATGAGTTACTTTTTAGACACAATATTGTCAATATTGTTTGTTTTCCCTTTATTTCGCCGACTAGAATTTCAAAATGAAACCGTAGCAGAGTCTCAATTCAACAGACAGCGATGATTAATTGAAATCCGCGTTTTGAAGGAATCACTTGCTCCTTTCCGAATGAATCAGCCGTTTGAACAAATCGGTTGAATGAATGAATCCCTCAACTCACTTCTGTGACTTTCCGCCGCCTACTGGCGGTTTTAGTTTCATATTTAAAGTAGCCTACCCTTTAATTAAAACATTAAAATTAGAAATCATTTCATGTTTAAATATTGATTTAAAAAAAAAATCTCATAGCTTTATTTATGCTATTGTAAATGTAGTGTAAATATATTAATGCCGCTTCTGTCACCTCTATTAAGACAGTGACTTGCTGCCGCCTACTGGCGGTTTTAGTTTCATATTTAAAGTACCCTTTAATTAAAACGTTAAAATTAGAAATCATTTCATATTTAAATATTGAATATGGATTTTTTTTAAAACTATCTCATAGCTTTATTTATGCAATTGTAAATGGAGTGTAAATATTAATGCCTCTTCTGATGCTGCTTCTGTGTCTCCTCTGAACTGCAAACATGGATTTTGATTGAATTAATTAATTTTACTGGTAACAGTGGTACTGTATAATTATTGTATAATTAAGTAGCCTATTATTGTATAAATAAGTATAATTACTGAATAATTTGAATGTTAGTATTTGACATAAAAGGTGATTCATAACTCTAAATAAGTTTAGAAAGAATGTCCATATATAGGTGAAAATGCCCCTGGAAATCAATTTGAGGTGGCAAATTAAATTAATTAAAAATTAATTAAAAAATTAATTTCGGTCCCTGCTGTTAACTGACCACTGCATAGAATATTAGAAAATATGAATATCTTTGTGAGTCTGCTGTCACCAACAGGCCTAAACCAGCCATGGCACCAGCACAAAAACACAATCAGTAAAATATCATCTAATTATCAACAAAACATTGAAAATATTGAGATATATTTTTGTCAATATTCCACACCCCTAATGTACGGTATGAAATTTGATTTCTTCAGGTCTTAAAAAGCCTTAAATTTCACTTTAAAAAGTGTGCAGGAACCCTGTAAACGGTTAGACACTTACCTAGCAAGTCAGTTATTTTCAGTAAATGAATTAATAAGCTTCTTGGTCCCCATTGCTTTTGCTATATAGTTCTCCCCAAAATGAAGAGAAAGAAGGACATCATGTCAATTACAGTTACTGTGACTAATACTGAATATGTAATGCAAATGTAAAAATATAATGGAGATGCAAATACATTGTTGAATGAACTATAAACATGGTTGTGGCGAGGGGGGCGTGGTTCAGCGAAGTCTGTAGTGCGAGATCAACGACGGAGCTGAGCGGTGAGTAAGTAGGTCAAGTCCAAAATGACGAACACCTGTCTCTGATTGCAGTAATTGGCGTGGGGAAACCGCATAAAAGCCGGCTGGTGCAAGAGAGCGGGGAGAGAAGGACTGGGTACTCGTGCACGAGACGTGAGCTGGACGCTGAAAGTGGAAAGAGTGTTACCTGATATAGTGGAAAGAGTGATGTTTTAAATAGTGGAAAGAGTAATATATTTATAGGGGAAAGAGTGTTCTCTGAACTTGAACGTGGTTTATGTTAGAGTGCGCACAGCGCATTTTTTCTGTTTCTCAACCAAATAAAAGTGTACGAGTCCCAGTCACGCCGACCCCTGTCTTCTTCCATAACACCAACACTGAACCTTCTCTACACTGGTGCCGAAACCCGGGATGGAAGAAGAGTACGCCGCCAGACAGTCCCCGTCCCCACTTGCGGACATCATCCACGCGCTCGCGGGACTCCACCAGCAACAACACCAGGCACTGCTGGCCATGGAGGAGCAACAGGAGCGCCGGTTCGAAACACTCCTCCGGGCCCAGCAGGAGGACCGTGAGCAGTTCCGGAGCTGGCTGGACCGGGAGGTTCGGGCCACACCATCATCTCCAGCTCCAGCCTCGGCCCAGCCCATGCACCTCCACAAAATGGGCACAGGAGACGATCCCGAGGCCTTCCTCGAGCTGTTCGAGAGGTCGGCCGAGGCCTGGGGCTGGCCACCCGCGGACTGGCCGATGCGGCTGATCCCGCTGCTGGCCGGAGAAGCCCAGATCGCCGCACATCAGCTGCCAGTCCAGAACCTCCTGGTCTACGAAGACCTCAAGCGCGCCATCCTGCAGCGGGTCGGCCGGACCCCGGAGCAGAGCAGACAGCGGTTCCGGTCACTGGAGCTCGGGGAATCTGGCCGACCCTTCGCCTTTGCGCAGCAGCTCCGGGACGCGTGCCGCGAGTGGTTGATGGCCGACGGACGCGACATTGAGGGAATTATAGACCACGTGGTACTGGAGCAATTCGTCGCGCGGCTACCCCGGAAGACCGTGCAGTTGGTCCAGTGCCACCGCCCGACGTCGCTGAACCAGGCCATCCAGTTGGCGGAGGACCAGATGGTGGCGTGCCCAGGGGTCGGCGAACCCCTACCAGCAGCTTCTCTCTCACTCTCTCTCTCTCTCTTCTCGCCCTGTCCCTCCACCCAGGTTCCGTGGAGGATTCCTTCCCAGGCCGGCGCCCCGCTGGAGGACCGGACCTACGGCTGAGCCTGGTCCCGCACCCAGAGCGCCGCCCAGGGGAATAGCCTCCGCCACTGCACCTCCTGCACCCCCGCTCTCCCCACGCCAATCGCTTGACCCACTTCCCGCCATTGGGGCGGCGGGAAGGACTTAGCCTGCCTGTTGGCGTTGCGGGGACCCTGGACATTTTATCGACCGGTGCCCCGTGATGGAGGTGGGGACACTGGTCAGGGTCCCTGACACACCGCAGGCTGCCCCCGATCCAGCTGGGTTGTACCAAATACCAGTGAGTATTAAGGCGGGTACCTATCAGGCTTTGGTGGATTCAGGCTGTAACCAAACCTCCATCCATCAAAATCTGATACAACCAGAGGCATTGGATAAGAGCCGCACGATTAGGGTTCGGTGTGTGCACGGGGAGGTGATGGATTACCCTTTAATGCCAGTCATTATCCAATTTCGGGGCCAAAAGCATAGTGTGGAGGTGGCCGTTAGCCAACACCTCCGGCACCCGTTAATTTTGGGGACCAATTGGCCGGGGTTTAAAACACTATTTGGTTATTTATGTGCGGGTGCTTCTGGGACAAAAAGGAAGCAGGAGAGGGGAGCGGTCGCTCAGGTTGGAGAGGCTATGCCGGGGCCCTCGGTACCTGTCCCAGAGGTTCGGAACGCGGTTGAAAGAAGGATTCTTTCAGAGTGTGATGACTTTCCTCTGGAACAGTCCCGAGATGAGACGCTTAAAAATGCGTTTGACCAGGTCCGTACGATCGACGGGCAGCCCCTCCACCCCGACCGACCGCCTCATATCCTTATTTTGCTATCATAAAAGATAAGTTGTATCGGGTGACCCAAGACACCCAGTCAAAGCAAGATACAACTCAGTTATTAGTTCCAAAGAGCCGTCGGGAAATGCTTTTCCAGGCGGCTCACTGTAATCCGATGGCTGGACATTTAGGGCAGGCAGCTACACTAAATCGTTTAATGACCCGATTTTTCTGGCCGGGCATTCACGAGAACGTGCGCGTCTTGTCGTGAATGTCAGTTGGTGAATCCACCGGCCAACCCAAAAGCACCTTTGTGCCCTCTTCCCTTAATGGAGGTCCCCTTCGAAAGAATTGGAATGGACCTCATCGGGCCATTAGAACGATCTGTACGGGGGCATCGCTTTGCATTAGTCCTGGTGGATTATGCAACGCGATACCCAGAAGCAGTGCCGCTTCGCAATATTTCCGCTAAAAGCGTGGCGAGCGCACTGTTTCAATTAATCTCCCGGGTGGGAATCCCGAAAGAGATTCTAACCGATCAAGGCACTCCGTTTATGTCACGCACTATTCACGAACTGTACGAATTATTGGGCATTAAATCGATTCGCACCAGCGTTTATCACCCACAAACAGACGGCTTGGTGGAACGTTTTAATCGCACGTTAAAATCCATGATTCGTAAGTTTGTACGGGAAGACGCCAAAAATTGGGATAAGTGGCTAGAACCCCTCTTGTTCGCTGTACGCGAGGTCCCCCAAGCCTCCACGGGGGTTTTCCCCCTTCGAGCTTCTCTATGGGCGTCAGCCCCGCGGGGTGCTGGACGTGCTTAGAGAGGCTTGGGAGGACGGACCTTCGAATAGCAAAAACGAAATTCATTATGTCTTGGACCTGAGAACAAAACTCCACACTTTGGGGCGGCTCTCTATGGAGAATTTGTTACAGGCTCAGGACAAGCAAAGTCGGCTGTACAACAGGGGGGCTAGACTACGCAAATTTGCACCGGCGGATAAAGTACTTGTATTGCTCCCCACATCCAGCTCTAAATTACTCGCGAAGTGGCAAGGGACGTTTGTGGTCATACGGCGAGTCGGGGACCTCGACTATGAGGTTGTCCGATCAGATAGGGACGGGGCACATCAAATTTACCACCTTAACCTCCTTAAAAAATGGAATGAGGCAGAGTCAGTGATGCTGGCGACGGTGGTAAGTGGGGAGGAGGATCTCGGCCCAGAAGCGAGTTCAAAACCCCAATCTCTCGCTCTGGCATTTGCTGGAGACCACCTCTCGCCGTCCCAGATCAATGACATACGTAATTTACAAGCAGAGTTTGCTGATGTGTTCTCGCCCCTACCTGGTCGGACAAATCTCATTCAGCACCACGTTGAGAACGAACCGGGCGTAATAGTACGCAGCCGGCCGTATTGTTTAACCGAAACATAAAAAGAAAATAGTTCAGGATGAATTAGAAGCTATGCTGGACATGGGGTTAATAGAAGAATCCAACAGTGACTGGGCAAGCCCGATAGTTTTAGTGCCTAAAACCGACGGCTCCGTCCGGTTCTGTGTGGATTATCGCAAGGTGAATGCTGTGTCGAAATTCGATGCATATCCAATGCCACGGGTTGACGAAATGCTTGATTGGCTCGGTACCGCTCGATTTTATTCGACACTGGATTTGACAAAAGGGTATTGGCAGATCCCCTTATCTCCAATATCTAAAGAAAAAACTGCTTTCACGACGCAGTTTGGATTACACCAATTTGTTACTCTTCCTTTCGGCTTGTTCGGGGCTCCCGCAACCTTCCAGCGCCTGATGGACAGAATTCTCCGGCCGCATACTGCATATGCTGCTGCTTACTTGGATGATATTATCATCTATAGTAACGACTGGCAGCGGCATATGCAGCATTTGCGAGCTGTCCTCAGGACGCTGCGAGGGGCGGGGCTCACCGCCAACCCGAAGAAGTGTGCAATTGGGCGCGTGGAAGTTAGGTATCTGGGCTTTCACTTGGGTCATGGACAGGTGCGTCCCCAAATTGATAAGACCGCAGCAGTTGCCACCTGTCCGAGACCTAAGACCAAAAAGGAGGTTGGATAGTTCCTGGGGCTAGCTGGATATTACAGAAGGTTTGTGCCTAATTATTCGGACCTTGCTAGCCCGCTGACTGATCTGACTAAAAAGGAAGCACCAGATACTGTCCAGTGGACGGAGCGGGGTCAGCAGGCCTTTACTCAGATAAAGGCTGCTCTACGTGGCGGACCGCTCTTACAGGCTCCTAACTTTTCTCTCCCTTTTTCCCTACAGACTGACACGTCGGACAGGGGCCTGGGCGCAGTCTTGTCCCAGGAGATAGAGGGTGAAGAACGGCCGGTGCTGTACATTAGTTGGAAGCTCTCGAAGAGAGAGATTATGTACATCACCATTGAAAAGGAAGCTTTAGCCATCAAGTGGGCCGTTCTCACCCTCCGCTACTACCTCCTGGGTCGAGAGTTCACCCTCTGTTCGGTCCACGCTCCCCTCCAGTGGCTCCACCGCATGAAGGATACCAACGCGCGGATCACTTTTAAGTTCAATGTGATCCACAGGCCAGGTGCACAGATGGTTGTGACTGACTTCCTCTCCAGGAGGAGGGAGGGGGGGGGGGAGGCTGCAGGCCTGAGTCGGGCGGTGGTGGTATGTGACGAGGGGGGCGTGGTTCAGCGAAGTCTGTAGTGCGAGAGCAACGACGGAGCCGAGCGGTGAAGTAAGTAGGTCAAGTGCAAAATGACGAACACCTGTCTCTGATTGCTGTAATTGGCGTGGGGAGACCGCATAAAAGCCGGCTGGTGCAAGAGAGTGGGGAGAGAAGGACTGGGTACTCGTGCACGAGACGTGAGCTGGACGCTGAAAGTGGAAAGAGTGTTACCTGATATAGTGGAAAGAGTGATGTTTTAAATAGTGGAAAGGGTAATATATTTATAGTGGAAAGAGTGTTCTCTGAACTTGAATGTGGTTTATGTTAGAGCGCGCACAGCGCATTTTTTCTGTTTCTCAACCAAATAAAAGTGTACTAGTCCCAGTCACGCCGACCCCTGTCTTCTTCCATCACACCAACACTGAACCTTTACTACAATGGTATTTTGCCTGTTAATGCCTGCAGTGCAGTGCAGAAAATGATATGACAACAATAGGGTCTATATGTAACTGGCCCCTCTAACAGTACAACTGGCCCCAGCTTGGCCCCCCCAGTTGAAATGGTATAGAACCGCCACTGGAGAGCTGGATCACTCCCTCCATAGGCTTCTAAGGGATTGAAACTTGTCGGCCCCGAAAAGTTATTAAAGACATTGTTAAAATAGTCCAGATGACTACAGTGGTTAAGTTTATCGAGTGACGAGAATACTTTTTGTGCGCAAAAACAAACAACTATTCATTTCCTTCTCTGTGGGCCTCTAGTCAGTTAAAGCAGCACTAAGTAAGATTTTTTACCTTAAAATAATGTTTCCAAAATCGTTTCAGTGGTTCATCAAGTCGTGACATGGTAAAATGCACTTATACCACAGCTTTGCGGTCCTTTATCTGATATATCCACGCTATGTAAGATTACCAGATCGGGTCGCGTTTCTGTAGTTCTAATGAGACATAAGAAAACGACTAATTTGACTTGCTTTATGGCAAGCGTTACAGTTGCTACAATTGCTCGTTTGTGATGTCGCAATACATCATATTTTCATAAAATCATACATCATACTCTACCTTGTCTGTGGCCATTGACGATTCCAAAGCCGGTGCTGGATAAACAGTGAGTATGTGTGTGCGTGTGCGACAGTAGGCTGCAGTAGGCTAAATTATTTACGACAGCGGTAATGGACAATTCCGCTTCCAACCTGTAGGGCGACTGCAGAGGAAAATTTACTTGGTGCTGCTTTAACGTAGTGTGATTGCGTGGTGCTACGTCACACGTAGGCTCACTATTGGCCGACGCTGGTCATGTGTGTGATGTGTGTGACGTACAACAACAGAAGCTTAGGCTATTACACTAGTGAACTGACTCAAGGCCCACAGAGAAGGAAATGAATAGTTGAAATAAAGTTTTTTCACGCACAAAAAGTATTCTCGTCGTTTGATAAACTTAAGATTGAGCCACTGTAGTCACTTGGACTATTCTATCGATGTCTTTAATAACTTTTCGGGAAACAAGTTTCCCTTCAGAAGCCTATGGGGGAGTGATCCAGCTCTCAGATTTAATCAAAAATATCATAATTCGTGTTCCGAAGATGAACGAAGGTCTTACAGGATTGGAACAACATGAGGGTGAGTAATTACTGACAGAATTTTCATTTTTGGGTGAACTATCCCTTTAACGTGCGGGAAAATTCCAGAGCTCCCGGAAGTTAACAAAGAGGAGGAAAATCCGGCAAACAGCTTTTTACTATGGAGAGACGATTGCATGGGCTGATTGTATCCTCGGTCATAGTGTATTATATGGTTTGTCCACCACTTTAGGGAAACAATAACATTTGAGAATGAAGTGAGGATGCGGCTTAATGTTTTAATGCACTGCACGCGGCGAAGGAGCATCATCGCAAGTCATTTCAGGAGGAGGCGTGCATTAATGTTGCTAAACAGTGACATGCTCATCCATAATGCCATAATGCACAGCGCAGCTGACTACGGCAGCTGGTTTAGTCCAAAAATGCGCAGTTCTTTGGCAGTTCGGTCTGTTCGAGGTTCAAACGAACCGCTCCAGAGTTCGTTTGAAAGCGTACCGTACGATTGTTTGGTCCGCTTTTGGTGCGCACCCGAGTGCGATTGCTGCTTTCACACTTGCCCAAACGAACCGCACCAAGGGGGAAAAGAACTCTAGTGCGATTAAACCGAACTTAGGGTGCTTTCACATATGTAGTTCGGTTCATTTGGTCCGGACTAAGGGCGAAAATTTATACTTTGTATCAGTTGATGAGTTGATGAAACGAACCAAGATGCAGGCACGTGACAACATCCACATCACTCGTTGGCCAGATGTGTCTTGAACGTATTTCCACAACTGCACTTAAATTGGTCAGAATTAACGTGCGGGAAAATTCCATCAGAACTCCCGGAAGTAAACAAAGAGGAAAATCCGGCAGACATGTGGAGAATTCGCTCACAACGTATGTTAAGAAGCAGCATGAGCTTTATCCTTTCGCAAATCCCCCCATAAACAAAGTCTAGACGCGATATAAATAAGAAATTCACTGTGCAGTGCAGACAACTTCAGTGTTTATGATAAGGTTTTCGTGAGACTGCAGAACGCGGTAAGTCAGTCATGGCTTAAAGCTAAAATATGTAAGAATTTTGCATTACAATATCCCATAATCTCAAGGCCAGTGTTATATATATTTTTAAGTTGATTACTTACAATATCCCAAATGTTTTCAACTATTTTTAAATCATGAGAAAAATGCGATTTTAACCAAGGAAACGGGGCGTTACAGCAGGGGGGAGCTGGGAATCGCAAGTAAGTGCGATTATCTGATTAAGTGCGTCATATCTGAGTTACGTATTGCGTGGAGTCCTTGACAAATGCGGAAGTTGTAGTTGTAGCGTCTGTCAAGCTACAAACGTACGCTTGTTTCGTGCAGTCGACACGGAGTACAGTTATTCTTTACCGATCGCAGCTGGTTCTGTCGACAAAGCATGCTTAATTTTATATTTTCCAAATGTAGCATTCGTTAATAGTTATGTTTATGTAAGGGAAGTATTATTGCTTTAGATTTGTGTTTAGTTTATTGACATTGTTTATCACGTCTGATGTTTATGGCCATGTATAAATATGTTATACATCAGTATTTTGGCAAAAATGTGGGTATGTTCGAATGTACTTTTACAACAATTGTTTAGAACACGTAAAACTGCACAGCATTATCACAATAATGAATTCGACATACAGTAACATCTATGATAACCAATTTAGTATTAAACCTTACTTTTCTTGCGGTTAATTCATTTTAATGAAATAAAAGTGTGATGAGGTTCAAGAGTCATGAAGGAAGAAGACAGGGGTCTGCGTGACTGGTACTCGTACTTTATTAAAATAAAACAAAACAAACAAAAGTCGCACACAACGCGCATTAACTGTGGCACCCGCGACGTCACAAAACAGTTCAAAAATGAGAGCTCGGATCCACCGGTTTTCTTTCTCTGCGTCAAATTTTCTCTCCAGTCTCTCTCTCTCGTTCCAGCGCGCGGCTGCAAGCGGTCTCTCCACGCCATCACTGCAATAAGACACAGGTAGTGATGGCAAGATGAGGCTTCCTGAACCACTGAGACCTCGCAGCCCATTGCTTCACCCAAAGGTTCATTACTCGAAGCTTCATTCAGCATTGCTCACTAGTGACACCTAGCTACTGTGCAAGGAAATAGCAGGCAAATTAATTCATTCTGAATCAATGACCCGCCCCCCTCCCGCTCTGTTTTATTTATTCATCTTCTTCTCATTGTTAATGTCTCTGTCTTTCATTTGCAATAAAAAAGAGATCTGTGCAGACATTTGTCCATTGCCTGGGTATGAAATAAAACGTGTATCTTTCTCTGTCTGCATTTACTTGTACAGAGACAACTGTCACACACACAGTTAATTAATTATTTTAAAAAAATTGGATAGTGACAGTATGAACAACAAAAGTGACTGTGTTGAGTGCAGTGCTTATGGTGGAGGGACTCGAGGGAGTGTAATAAAGTAAACTGCAGTTTGGGGTGGATGAAGGAATTAAGGATTAAAATTAGATTTTTATTGAGAAAATGAATTTTTTTTAAGTGTGTTGGGGCTTAGACAATTTCTCTTCTTGGACAAAACCTCTCCAGCCTTGGAAAAATATCCTTTCACAAGGAACAGAGGATGCAGGGGAATGTCAGTGCCAGTGGGTATAAATGAAGATACTGATGCTTCTGTTGAGCCCAGACAGGGGAGGATCTCCTCTTTCTTGCTGGCTCCATTACCATGAAAAAGGAAGATGTCATAAAAAGCAAACAAATCCAAAAGGGCAATCCAAATTAAAAGTCCAGATCCAAACATCTACCAGCAATCCAAATAATCGTATCTAATTAATATAACAAGACTATAATATAGCTACTATAATTAATAATAACAATTATTAATTATTATTAATAACAATTCTAACCTGATATAATGTAATAATATACAGCCCTAACACATAATATGACACAATAACGACAATGCGAGTTCTCTCTCTAACACTACTACAAGTGCTTACTACTCCTGATAACACCCACAAGGTGGCGCGAGTTTCGACACTCAGACCGAACAGATGACGTATCCACACAAACCGAGGCCTCGTTTGTCATTAGTCACGTGATCTTCACGTTAACAACACAAGCCTCGAATCGCGGCTTCATCTGGCACGCCCATTTTCTGGCACGAAAGGTCTTGGGGAAAAAAATGCGTGCACACAAAAATCCTTACCAATACTTGGTAACATATTTATTGGTCCCATATTACGAACAGCATAATATTCACAACAGTACTTTTTCTGAAGCACCAGAGGCGCTCTGTTCCTCGTCCATGCTGTCTATTTTGAACTTGAACTAGCTTTCGAATTCGAACTCGGAGCAGCGGGAAAGGAATTGTCTCTAAACAAGTGTGCGTGAGATTAGGCCCCGCCCTACCCGACAACATTCACAAGTTTAGGCTGCTTAAAACGTTTTTATTGCTGCCAATCAGAATCTCCCTCACAACTACAAATTATGTACGCTACTTTAATCATTTATATATTTTACTTTATACTCATATTTAATTTGCGGGAGTGCAGCGTATCATCCCTCCCGCCCGCACCCGCAAGTGCACCTCATCATCCCGCCCGCTCCCGAAATACCTTTAAAAATTTGTTTGTTTTGCCTCGGGACCCGCGGGACTCCCGCGGGAGTGCAGACCTCTACTCCGATGCCTCGGTTCAAATGTCACATCACTAGACACAGGTGTTCATCATTTGCACTTGACCTACTTCCCGCTCGTCTCTTCTCTCTCCCATTACAGACCACGCTGAACCACGCCACCCTCGCCACAAAAAGCATTTCATTATATAAAAAAAAATAACCTCATCCATGAATATGATTTTTCGATTCCCGTCTGACTGATTTACATCCACGGTGGAGTTTAAAACGACAGTTCCCATCATTCCACGCTCCTTCACATAATCATCAAGCTACGCCGTTGTTGTTTTTGGAATGTAGCGCCCTCTAGCGGCAAACAACTCTTGCATATTGTACCTTTAAACGGAGCACTATTGACAATCTAAATAATAATTTAGTTTGACTACAGTAGCAGGTTTAGTCCAAATGTGCAGTTCTTTGGCAGTTGGGTCTGTTCGAGGTCGGATTACGTTCGCACCACAAACTAAACGCTCCAGAGTTAGCTTGAAAGCGTACCGAGAAGGTCTCGGTACGCTTGTTTGGTCTGCTTTTGGTGCGCACCCGAGTGCTATTGCTGCTTTCACACCTGCCCAAACGAACCGCACCAAAGGGGGAAAACGAACTCTAGTGCGATTCAACCGAACTAAACGAGGCAGGTGTGAAAGCACCCTAAATGAGGCAGGACCGCAATAACAGAGCAATCGAACCAAACATGCCAAGTGTGAACACACCCAGAAAAACAGCAGGAGAAAAATACCCAGGGTCTCTGATCACATAGCCTACATGAACATGATGATGTTTCTTTTTTTCTGATTGTAAATTAGGGGCTTTTCAAGTAAAATAAACTAAATTAAATAAAACCTAAATGATGTTATTATAATTATTTTTAAAATGACTGGTTTTATATATATTTTTATGCTCTTTGAAGAAAGTAAAAATCCTTATTAACAGTTAATTTATTTGCAATATCTTATAATTAAACTACATAAGAATTACTTCTCTAGTTGTATATCTGATTTCTCTTGAATGGCTCATCCGGCAAAAAGTTGCATGTTGCTTCTCAAAATACCAAAGTCAATAGGCTAGTTTTTAATGATCAGTCGATTAATCTGTCATATGCAGGGATAGGCCAAAGCAAAATCATTTTCAATTTATTTGTATATTAAGTTATTCAAATGTATTTGTGAATTGCTATTCACATTACATTTAGTTCCAAAGCAGCTTTACAAACCCCCAGTGAGCAAGCCAAAACAGAACGTGCAGTTATTAGATATTAAGATCCTCCTCTAAGAAGAAACCAAAAGGAGTAACCGCAAGAGTAATATGCTAGAGTATGCTTTTCTGAATTTAGCTTAAGACTGAGCAGGGGGAGCCCTCCTCACGGGCAAAGGGATTGGCACCTACTAGCCTTTTTAGACAGGAAGCAACCAAAACAAAATACAGTTATCAGAAACACAAATTTCCTGAACGTAGGCTATCTGCTAAAATGATGACACAACAACCCAATGCCATGACACCCACAATAACATTAAAAAAAAACAATGGAAGCGGTGCATCTAAAGAAAAATACTCGCACACCTAATACCTTGGCCAACCTTTCATGTTTCCATTATATGAAATACAAAACTCAGTTCAGTAATATTTAGGTTTTTCAAAATAAATAAATAGGTGCTTTTTAATAGATTTCCAAAAACACTGGCATAAAGCAAAAACTTTATCTTGCAAGATATCCATGAATGACCCTACAAAATTGTAAAATGGTACTGGATACAGTGGTAAACATGTTTTTCATTTACTAGCTAAACCAAAACCCAGTTGTGTGAACTCAGCAAGAACCTCCTTACCACAAGCTCTAACTTCCTGCTGATGTGTTGCAATCTTATCTTTGCCACCATTATAATGCATGGCACTTTATACAACTTCCATTTTGTCGGAATCTTAAAGTTTAATGTAATGTTGAAAAAAAAGAGATTACTGAAGAGAATATATGAAGATATTTTTAATGAAATCTGAGAGATTTCTGCCCTTCCTCTGAAAGTCTATTCACCCTAAAACTGTGACTCTTCAAAACATAACTCTTCATAAAGGGATTGTAAAAGAAATACATATAATCTGTTAATTGAAATTTGGTAAACAGAAGCTCAAGCATGCTTGCTTGACATTCAAGAACCACTGAGGTTCATTCTTGCCTGTCAGTGTCACGCCAGGGCATTTGAGCTTCCACAAAAACCAGACTGCATCTGAAAGACATCGGATGTGTTGCCTTGCTGCCCTATATCAGGCAGTGACTTTGCAGGCAGCGTTTGTGCAGGTAGGCTACCTCACAAAATTGATTTAGCCCAGGTTTCTGAGGCAGCATAATGGTTTAATGATCTACGATAAAATAGAGTGAGCTTTGGTGATAACTAAGTAACAACTAAGTGAATATTTAGTAATTTCTCGCTAAATAACATCAAAAGTGAAAAAAGTTGTTCAAAAATTTACATTTACACACAAACTGACCACCAATCGCAACTTTCAGATGTCATAATTATTTTTTAGCTCAACTGTCACGGAATGGGACACAGGATTGTAATAATCCTTTTAATTATTCACATTTTCTTATTTAATATGGAATGCACTATTAATGATGTGTTAATGACTTTGTTATATTGTCTGCTTTGAAAATATGAAAATAATATAGTCCAACTTAGTCCACTGGCCTTGAGATTATCGGATATTGTAATGCAAAATTCGTACATATTGTAGCTTTAAGCCATGACTGACTTAAACGATTTATTTATTTTTTGTTTTTGTATCGGAACGAGACTGTAATAATATTCAGGTTCAGTATTGTGAGAATGGAAAGGGTCGGTGTGACTGGGTCTTGTAAACTTTATTTAGAAAATAAACAAAAAGGAAAGAAAGTTGCCATCTGTACACCCGGCCTGTGGACCACCAGAAATTTAAAAGGTTGTAACGCTAGATACCAACGATCCGCGCGTTGGTATCCTTCATGCGGTGGAGCCACTGCAGGGGAGCATGGTCCGAACAGAGGGTGAACTCCCGCCCCAAGAGATAGTAACGGAGGGTGAGAACGGCCGACCTGATGGCCAAGCATTCCTTTTCAATGGTGCTGTACTTAGTCTCTCTCTTCGAAAGCTTACGACTAATGTACAGCACCGGCCGCTCCCCCCCCCCCCCCCTCCTCCTCCATCTCTTGGGACAGGACTGCGCCCAACCCCCTGTCCGACCCGTCAGTCTGCAGAATAAAAGGGACAGTTAGGAGCCTGTAAAAGTGGCCCGCCACACAGAGCAGCCTTTATCTGGGTAAAGGCCTGCTGACACTGCTCCGTCCACTGGATGGTATCTGGTGCCTCCTTTTTAGTTAGATCAGTCAGCGGGCTAGCGAGGTCCGAATAATTTGGCATAAACCTTCTATAATATCCCGCCAGCCCCAGGAACTGTCTTACCTCCTTTTTGGTCTTAGGTCTTGGGCAGGTCGCAACTGCTGCCATCTTATCAATTTGGGGACGCACCTGCCCATGACCCAAGTGGAAACCCAGATACCTGACTTCCACACACCCAATTGCACACTTCTTTGGGTTGGCCGTGAGCCCAGCCCCTAGCAGCGATCCGAGGACAGCCCGCAAGTGCTGCATATGACGCTGCCAGTTATTACTATAGATGATGATGTCATTCAGGTAGGCAGCGGCATATGCAGCATGCGGCCGGAGAATTCTGTCCATCAGGCGCTGGAAGGTCGCCGGAGCCCCGAACAACCCAAAAGGAAGCGTGACAAATTGGTGCAATCCAAACGGCGTTGTGAAAGCTGTTTTTTATTTGGACATTGGAGTTAAGGGGATCTGCCAATATCCCTTCGTTAAATCCAGTGTCGAATAAAATCGAGCAGTACCCAGCCGGTCAAGTAGCTCATCAACCCGAGGCATTGGATACGCGTCGAATTTCGACACGGCATTCACTTTGCAATAATCCACACAGAAGCGGATCAAGCCGTCAGTTTTAGGCACTAAAACTATCGGGCTCGCCCACTCACTGTTGGATTCTTCTATTACCCCCATGTCCAGCATAGCCTCTAATTCCTCCTGAACCACTTTCTTTTTATGTTCGGGCAACCTGTATGGCCGGCTACGCACTACTACGCCCGGATCTGTCTCAATGTGGTGCTGAATGAGATTCGGTCGACCAGGCAGAGGCGAAAACACGTCAGCAAATTCTGCTTGTAACTTACGTATATCAGTAATCTGGACCGGCGAGAGGTGGTCTCCTCCAAGTGTCAGAGCGAGAGATTGTGATTTTGAGCTCGTCTCTGGACCGTGATCCTCCTCCCCACTCACCACCGATGCCAGCATTACTGATTCCACCTCATTCCACTTTTTTAGAAGATTGAGGTGATAAATTTGACGTGCCCCGTTCCTGTCTGTTCGAATGACCTCATAATTGAGATCTCCCACTCGCTGTGTAACCTCAAAGGGTCCTTGCCACTTTGCGAGTAATTTAGAACTGGACGTGGGAAGCAATACAAGTACTTTATCTCCCTGTGCAAATTCTCGTAACCTAGTCCCCCTGTTGTACAACCGACTTTGCGTGTCCTGGGCCTGTAACAAATTTTCCATAGAGAGCCGCCCCAAAGTGTGGAGTTTTTTTCTCAGGTCCATGACATATTGAATTTCGTTTTTGCTATTCGAAGGTCCGTCCTCCCAAGTTTCTCTAAGCACATCCAGCACCCCGCGGGGCTGACGCCCATAGAGAAGCTCAAAGGGGGAAAACCCCGTGGAGGCTTGGGGGACCTCGCGTACAGCGAACAAGAGGGGTTCTAGCCATTTATCCCAATTTTTGGCGTCTTCGTGAACAAACTTCCGAATCATGGATTTTAACGTGCGATTAAAGCGTTCCACCAGGCCCTCCGTTTGTGGGTGATAGACTCTGGTGCGAATCGATTTAATGCCCAATAATTCGTAAAGCTCGTGAATCGTACGTGACATAAACGCCGTGCCTTGATCGGTGAGAATCTCTTTTGAGATTCCCAGCCGGGAGATTAACTGATACAGTGCACTCGCCACACTCTTCGCGGTAATAGGGTGAAGTGGCACTGCTTCTGGGTATCGCGTTGCATAATCCACTAGTACTAATGCAAAGCGATGCCCCCGTGCAGATCGCTCTAATGGCCCGATGAGGTCCATACCAATTCTCTCGAAGGGGCCCTCCATCAAAGGAAGAGGGCACAAAGGTGCTTTTGGGTTGGCCGGCGGATTCACCAGTTGACATTCACGACAAGAGGCGCACCACTTGCGCACATTCTCGTGGTTGCCCGGCCAAAAAAATCGGGTCATTAGACGATTAAGTGTAGCTGCCTGCCCTACATGCCCAGCCATCGGGTTACAATGAGCCGCCTGAAAAAGCATTTCCCGGCGTCTTTTTGGAACTAACAACTGAGTTGTATCTTGTTTTGACTGGGTGTCTTGGGTCACCCGATACAACTTATCTTTTATAATCGAGAAATAAGGATATGAAAGAGGTTGGTCTGGGTGAAGAGGCTGTCCGTCGATTGTGCGAACCTGATCAAATGCATTTTTCAGCGTTTCATCTCGGGACTGCTCCAGAGGAAAATCATCGCGTTCTGAAAGATCGCGCTTCATTCCTCTGTAACAGGCAGTAGCACCTCAATTCAGTACATGAGATCCATAGGGAGGAGTCGGATCAAGATCCAAGGGGTGGAGATGGGTAGGATTAGGGTTGGGTTTAGGGATTAGGGGTGTGTTTAGGGATCAGACGGGCGGATTTAGGGATTTAGGTGTATGTAAGGTGGGAGGAGTTGGATTTGGATCCGACTCCTCCCCGTGGATTTCATGTTCCGCAGTGAGTACCATCTCGAAACAGGCTCCGATGGTCCCGGAACAGCCTCTCCTACCTGAGCAACCGCCTTCTTCCCCCGCTTCCTTTTCGTCCCAGAAGCACCCGCACACAAATGACCCCCTAACGTTTTAAACCCTGGCCAATTGGTCCCCAAAATCAGCGGATGCCGCTGACTAACAGCCACCTCTACACTACGCTTTTGTCCCCTGAATTGGATACTGACTGGCATTAAAGGGTATTCCATCACCTCACCGTGCACACACCTCACCTTAACCGCGCGGCTCTTATCCAATGCCTCGGATTCCATCAGGCTTTGATTAATCGAGGTTTGGTTACAACCTGAATCCACTAAAGCCTGATCCGTACCCCCCTTTATGCTCACCGGAATTTGGTACAGTCCTCCCTGACCGGGGGCAGCCTGTGGTGTGTCGGGGACCCTGACCAGCGTCCCCAACTCCATCACTGGATACTGGTCGATCAAATGCCCAGGGTCCCCTCAACGCCAACAGGCTGGCCCAGACCTCCCCGCCGTTCCAGTGGCGGAAAGCGGGTCAAGCGGTTGGCGTGGGGAGAGCGCAAACGCCGGCGTTGGAACGCCGCTGGTCCGGGAGATGAATTTCCGCGGAGCCGCCCACGGACCCTCAGTGTGCTCCGTAGCGCTCCCAGACCTCCACCTCGGCGCTGGTTGGGGTGTAGCCGTTCCTCGAAACCTGGGAGCAGGGACAGGAGGAGAAGAAGAAGAGGGAGAAAAAAAAGAAGAGAGAGAAGACGATGGCAGTGTTTCACCGACCCCTGGGCACGCCACCAGCTGGTCCTCCGCCAATTGGATGGCCTGGTCCAGCTACGTCGGACGGTGGCACTGGACCCACTGCGCAGTCTTCTTGGGCAACCTCGCCACGAACTGCTCCATTACCACCTGATCGATCACTCCCTCGACGTCGCGACGTCCCTCCATCATCCCTAGTAATAAGATTTTTGTTTTGCTTGCATTAAAATAATTGTCTCTTGTTTTTTTATTGAAGTCTTTTTTGTTGCTTCCATCTGGCTTCTCAGTTCCATGCAAAGATTTTCTTGGCTCATTCCATAGGCGACCTCTGTCACAGTTTGTTTTACAGTTTTTTCAAATTGCTAAGACACTAAAAGTGGACTTTGAGGCTCACTTGGTGAAACCATTCACTCATGTAACGAATCTAAAGACCAAGTCTGCAAAAATACAAGGACACTATATGCTTTGCACTCAGTTTGCATTTGAAAAACAAACTTTTTGCAAAGCTCTAAACACTGAAACACATCATTCAAAACTATAACAGTTCTTGTGTTTCATTTGGGAAACACTGCCATTTAAATGCCACATTAATTTACTGATGACCTAAAGCCAATAATCATGTGGGAAAACACTTGTAAATAAATTGATCACTTAGAAATCAAAACTCAGTTTTGAGAATGACAGAAATTATATTTACCCCCTTGAATTTCTGTTTTTAGTGTAAATATATGTGTACTGTAAGTGTATGTATATACAGTATATATTTATTTGTACATACAGTATACACACACTCACACACAGCGCTTTAGAAATAAAGTTGACTTTCTGACTTGACTTGTACGAATATTCCGTGAGTGTGTATATGTACTGAATACAAGCTACAATATAGATTGTTTCACAGCAGCTTCACAATAGTAACAAATTTAAAACAAATTCTGCTGTAGAGCAGTTCTAACAAACCAATAGTGTCAATATTCAAGTCACTTCATTGTTGATTCAGTTCAGTTCAATAACTGTAAAATTAATCAGTTATCCATACATACTGTAGGCCTATACAGTCAGTGTTTTTGTGCACATACATGTACGTGTGACAAACTCCTATACACTCCACTGCACACTGAACAAGCAAAAGACACAAGATAGTAGTGTTTAACATTTTTCACATCTGTGTGTAGTTAGGTGTTTATGAGGCTAATCATTTGATGTTTGTGTGTAGAGTTACTACGCAAAAACACAATTTTTGGTAGAGTTAAAATAGTTTTGAATGCAGTGATTTCTTTTGCAAGAGATGTTTGATATTTTCCATGTTGTGTGTTTTGTGGTTTTGTGTGTAGAGTTTCAAGAAATGGAGCCATAGTTTCAGAAATTGTAAGCAATTTGAAAAATGTGAAAAAATCCTGTTTATTTTAGTTCAGGACTCCAGGTGTTAGTCTCTACTTAATCTTTGTTTCAGACAGCAATTTTTTTAAACCCACGATTAACTATTCAGCCTACTCACAATTGAAACCCTGTCCAGGAAACCGCCCATTGAAAATATCCGTTTCTGCATTGATAACTCATAAAATGGGGTGTGAGCTCAATTTAAATTACAATTACAGAAAAACACAATCTGATTTAACTATTAACACACTAACAATTGTACTTTTCACATCCATGTTAATAGCCATTTAGAAATCATTCACACTGAAAATGTTCTTTGGTAGTTTGCTAAAACATTTCTAAGAGCCATGGTTATGGTTTCAGCTTCTTACTTTTGTACCTGGAACGTAGGCCAAAGAACGTAGGGCAACTTAAAAGGAAATGACAAATCATGACATAAGGCTGACATCACAAACAGCGTACCAGTGCATTATCTCTCATGACCAATTATAACGTTGATGTTTATGGAAGGCCAGAAGGGCCAAAACGTGTGAAACTGTCGTGTAAACACGTAATTACGAATTAACACGCAATTTACACGTTAACACGCGTAATTACGTGTTAACGCGCAAATTACTGGACATTAGCACCCCCTACTGGTTTTAGCACCTATATTCTTGCTCAAACACACAGAACTTAACTAGATTAAGCCTGGTTCACACGTGACGATTTTAAAATTGTCGGCCGATTTTCCAAACCTGAGAGACCCCACACACGGCGATAAAAAATCACGGGTCTAATAGTTTTGGTCGTACATTGTGTGGTGCGCAGCCACACGGCAAAATCAACACATCACATACAAACCGATTGGACTCCCGAACATTCCCAGGTCAGACGGAAAATCTCGCAAAACCCTCGCGATCAAACGTGACTTCAGAGTAAACAATCATGGCGGACAAAGAGGATGCAGTGGCGATAGTTTGTAGTTTGTTTTTAACTGAATCCATCTCCTACGTCCACCAGACTTTCTGGTGCGCCATGCCGCCGGCTGTTTTGATTTTGTTTCCCGGTGCTTCCTCTGCGCCTCGTTACCTTGCTTTCTGATTGGCTACAAGCCACAGTCCACAGGCTGCATGCTCGTTTGTCCCCGGGGGACACCACACACAAGGAGAAATCGGGCCAAAAAAATCCAACATGTTGGATATCCCCGATTTGAGATCGGAGCGGCCCCGACATCCTTCCAAGCAGACGAGAGCAGTCTTAACACACCACACACGGCAGGAATATCTGATCAGATTATTGTACGATAATCGGAGCATCCTTAAGATTGTCAGAAGGGCTAAATCGGGGCTAAAATCAACCTAATTATCCTGCCATGTGATCCAGGCTTTAGGCTTGTAAATAGCAGATTTTAATGCGAAAATACATGTTGAACAATGTCTTTAGGCTACAACTATAGGCTACATATACTATAACTGTTCAATGTCACGAACACACACACAGGAAATGTAAGATCCAATAGCAATTTATTGGGGTAATCCGTAATCATAATCCAAGTCAGGCAAAAGGTCAAAATCCAACAAAGGCAGTCCAGAAAACACGAAACAGTACAGGCATGGAAACATGGTAGTGCACGGACATCAAACAAGGACTCCATGACAAACACTGACACAGACAGGGTATAAAACAAAGAACTAACAATGAAATAACAGGTAACAGCTGGGTACAATGATGACGGGGAACAGCTGAGTGCAATGAACAGTGATTGGTACAGACAAGGATTGTGGGGGATGCAGTTCCAGAGTGAATGGTGACAGTATGGGGAAGAGACCTCTAGTGGACACCCGGGGAACACAAACCAGACACTGTGACATACCCCCCCCTCTACGGAGCGGCTACCAGACGCTCCAAGACCCACAAAGAACAAACAAAACAAGAGTCCAGGAGGGAGGTGGAACGGTGGAGGATCAGGGGGAGGGATGGGGGGCCAGGTCCATGGAAGGGAACAGAAACAGGGGGTGATGGTTTAGCCAGCGGCAAGGGCGAAGCAGACGACCCCTCGGGCGGCCAGGGCGGTGAAGAATCAGGGGGAGGGATGGGGGGCCAGGTCCATGGAAGGGAACAGAAACAGGGGGTGATGGTTTAGCCAGCGGCCAGGGCGAAGCAGACGACCCCTCGGGCGGCCGGGGCGGTGAAGACCCCTCGGGCGGCCAGGGCGGTGAAGACCCCTCGGGCGGCCAGGGCGGTGAAGACCCCTCGGGCGGCCAGGGCGGTGAAGACCCCTCGGGCGGCCAAGACCCCTCGGGCGGCCAGGGCGGTGAAGACTCTGGGCTGGACGGGACCAGCGGTGAAGTCTCTGGGCTGGACGGGACCAGCGGTGAAGGCTCTGGGCTGGACGGGACCAGCGGTGAAGGCTCTGGGCTGGACGGGACCAGCGGTGAAGGCTCTGGGCTGGACGGGACCAGCGGTGAAGGCCTCTGGGCTGGACGGGACCAGCGGTGAAGGCCTCTGGGCTGGACGGGACCAGCGGTGAAGGCTCTGGGCTGGACGGGACCAGCGGTGAAGGCTCTGGGCTGGACGGGACCAGCGGTGAAGGCTCTGGGCTGGACGGGACCAGCGGTGCAGGCTCTGGGAGAGCGTTGGCGAGCAGCTTGAGCGGAGCCGGCAAGGCGAGGCGTCTGGGTGACCCCGTCAGGGCATGACGCTTGCGTGGCGCCGTCAGGGCGAGACGCTTGGGTGGCGCCGTCAGGGCGAGACGCTTGGGTGGCGCCGTCAGGGCGAGACGCTTGGGTGGCGCCGTCAGGGCGAGACGCTTGGGTGGCGCCGTCAGGGCGAGACGCTTGGGTGGCGCCGTCAGGGTGAGATGCTTGGGTGGCGCCATCAGGGCGAGACGCTTGGTTGGCGCGTCAGGGATGGCAGTCACCTCTGGAATGGTCTCTGGGTTAGGAGCCACCAGACAAGTCATTGAGGAGACCTTTCTTCTCCTCCTCCGTCTCCGGACCACCGGACTCGGGGCCACTGGAACTAGGACCACCGGACTCGGGACCACCGGAACTGGGGCCACCAGACTCGGGACCACTGGAACATGGACCACCGGACTCGGGACCACCGGAACTGGGGCCACCGGACTCGGGACCACCGGAACAGTCACGGAGGAAATCCTCCTTTTCCTCCTCAGTTTAGGGACCACCGGAACCAGCTGTGAAGGGTGAGGCGGTGGAATGGCGGTAGGAAGCTCCAGTGTGGAAGCCATCTTGTCTGGTGACACCGGCAACGAGTCGGCCACTCCTTCTGGAAATGAAGATATCCGACAAAGCCGTCAAAGTCCAGTATCTCCAGTCCCCTCATTTCCCAGGCTGGCAAGGGATCATCAAGGCAGCAATTAAAAAGGTCTTTCAAAGCTGCATCATTATATCCCATGCCTCTTGAAAGAGTCAAAAATGTCTGAGCCAGACAACCCACCGTCTGGCCCTGCTGATGTAGTGTCATCAAATTCTTGACTCGTCCCCTCCTCTCCTTCTCCGTGTTGGGGGAAAGGATACGAAACCCCATAATGCTGGATCTATAAATGATGGAGTCCTTCTGTCACGGACACTAGGGCTGAACGATTATGGAAAATAATTAATTGCGATTTTTTTTAACCAATATTGCGATTGCGATTTAATATGCGATTACTTTAAGTTCTTTACCTTCTGTATTAGTAGACAAAGACAAGCAATAAATCATTGTACAGTAGGGATGGGAATCTTTAGGCAGCTCATGATCCAATCTAATTTTTTTCTTATTAATTAATCTTAACACTTAAAATAGGTATTTAATTACATGTGTAAATATATATATATATATATATATATATATATATATATATATAAACATTTAATTAAACCAATTATTTAATTAAACCAATTACATGTTAAGAATTTTAAATGGGCTATAAACTAATATAGCTTCAAAATATAAAAGCTAGTAAATAAAGAGGAACAAAAAAAACATTACAAGCAATAAACAAAGAGTGCTTTCAGTATTTAAAAGTAGGCTGTCTGAACGTTTTCCATTCAAGAGCTGGAGTGATTTTCCCCCTATAGGATAAGCTGCATTCACACACTAAACCACACGTCCTGTTGGTTTAAGATATAATTGACCGTGTTTACATTAATTTCGCGTCAAAAGCATTTTGAGATGCAGGTACATTTAACCAATGAGTCGCTCACAGCCGCATGCTCGAACACTCTTCACAAAGCGCGCGTAAGTATTTTAAAACGAAAGCAGCTTTCTCAGTGATTTTCATATTTTTTATATATAAGCCAACTGCATTTCAAAAGACATAAATAATGCCTTTGTGGAGCATTTGTAAAGAAAATTCCGGCGGCCAAGACCGCGCACTGCAAGAGTAACTTTAACATCAAAGCGGCAAAACCTGTGCAATGAAGCCTGCGACTGTCCTTGTAATTCGCTTAAACCCCGAACTTTATGAGAGCTTATTTTTCGGAAGGTTCGAGCGGTGTCGTGTGTGTGTGTGTGAGAGAGAGTGAGAGAGTGAGAGAGAGAGAGAGAGAGAGAGAGAGAGAGAGAGAGAGATTAGAAGCAAGCAGAATACGTTATTTCTAAAGCACGCGCAGCGTCATCTGTGTTTAAAAACTAAGCTCAGACTCGATTCTGAAATTCTCTGAATCGATCCAGAATTGTTGGAGAGAGAATAAATAACACTATCACATACATAAAAAATAAACTGTTCTTTCCTGTATGCCAGGCCTCAAGTTGATGCTTGGTCTGCAGAGTGCTTTTCTCTCGCGTGTCACGTGACCAGTGTAATCGCAGCTTTTGCGGTTACAAAATCGCATTTCATCATATCGCGATATTATCGCAAATGCAATTAATCGTTCAGCCCTAACGGACACACACACAGGACATGTACAGGGTTCCTGCACACTTTTTAAAGTCAAATTTAAGGCTTTTTAAGACCTTTTTAAGACTTGAAGAAATCAAAATTAAGACCGTACATTAGGGGTGTGCAATATTGACAAAAATATATCTCGATATTTTAAACGTTTTGTTGATAATAATTAGATGATATTTTACTGTTTGTGTTTTTGTGCTGGTGCAATGGCTGGTTTAGGCCTGTTGTTGACAGCAGACTCACGAAGATATTCATATTTTTCATATTCTATGCAGTGGTCAGTTCACAGCAGTGACAGAAATGATTAATTAACGTGCAATATTTGCCACCTTAAATTGATTTCCAGGGGCATTTTCACCTATATATGGACATTTTTTCTAAACTTATTTAGAGTTCTGCATCACCTTTTCTGTCAAATACTAACATTCAAATTATTCAAATTAAATTATACAGTAATTATACTTATTTATACAATAATACTTAATTACACAATAATTATACAGTACCACCGTTACCAGTCAAATTAAATCATTCAATCAAAATCCATCTTTGCAGTTCAGAGGAGACACAGAAGCAGCATCAGAAGAGGCATTAATATTTACACTCCATTTACAATTGCATAAATAAAGCTATGAGATAGTTTTAAAAAAAAATCCATATTCAATATTTAAATATGAAATGATTTCTAATTTTAACGTTTTAATTAAAGGGTACTTTAAATATGAAACTAAAACCGCCAGTAGGCGGCAGCAAGTCACTGTCTTAATACCGTAAGCGAGATGAGGAGTCATTCATTCATTCAACCGATTTGTTCAAACGGCTGATTCATTCGGGAAAGAAACAAGTGATTGTTCATTGAATCGTTAAAATGACTCGTTTAAAACGTGGATTTCAGTCAAGAAATCATCGGTGTCTGTTGTATTGAGACTCTGCTACGGTTTCATTTTGAAATTCTCGTCAGCGAAATAAAGGGAAAACAAATAATATTGTCAATATGCTGTCTAAAAAGTAACTCACAATGTTAATTTATTTTTAATTTAACTATTGTATAACAAAATATCACACTTGTGCACGGGAAAACGGCACTCTTACTGATGTGATATTCTAATATAAGAACATAATATAAATATAAGACAAAAACTAATTTGGGGACATAGGCCTACCTATAACTGCACTGACACATCACGCAGTGAAAGCACGAGAGACAAATGCGATGTCAGCTCACAGTGCCTCGTACATCGTTAAAACAATGATTACAATATCATAATAGACAATACACATTGCACACCCCTACGCACAAAGAATGAACTTACTACTGAACTGACATTTGCCAACTTTCTTCTTCTCTCCTCTCTCGCGTGCAGGAGACAGACGTTATTCTGCCGGCCGCGAATGTGATGCGA
Organism: Siphateles boraxobius; assembly: GCF_051911475.1. Classification (NCBI taxonomy): domain Eukaryota; kingdom Metazoa; phylum Chordata; class Actinopteri; order Cypriniformes; family Leuciscidae; genus Siphateles; species Siphateles boraxobius. The sequence continues at coordinate 24,592,188 of NW_027509197.1, read as the reverse complement.
ATTGTCACGTGAACAAGCAAATCCACAAAGATAGAATAATAAAAAATAATACTACGCTAATTAGATAGTTTTAATTTGGAAAACATTTAGATATGTCTAAGTCGAAGTGTCATCTAAAATTTAAGACCTTTCATAAGTAAAAATAAGACTTTATAAGACTTTTTATGGCCTTAAATTTTAAAAATCTAATTTAAGACTTTTTAAGACTTTTTAAGGATCCGCGGGAACCCTGATGTAAGATCCAATAGCAATTTATTGGGGTAATCATAATCCAAGTCAGGCAAAAGGTCAAAATCCAACAAAGGCAGTCCAGAAAACACGAAACAGTACAGGCATGGAAACATGGAAGTGCACGGACATCAAACAAGGACTCCATGACAAACACTGACACAGACAGGGTATAAAACAAAGAACTAACAATGAAATAACAGGTAACAGCTGGGTACAATGATGACGGGGAACAGCTGAGTGCAATGAACAGTGATTGGTACAGACAAGGATTGTGGGGGATGCAGTTCCAGAGTGAACGGTGACAGTATGGGGAAGAGACCTCTAGTGGACACCCGAGGAACACAAACCAGACACTGTGACATTCAAGCCCTGAAAGTCATGACCATTTTCACAATCACAATATAAATTGTGTAAGGATAATTAAACATTTATCCAAACAGAACTAAACTATAGGCTATGTCCAATTAATGAAACTAAATAATTCTGCAGGCATCCTGATTTACAAAACAAAAGAAGAAGAAAAAAAGAAAAAGACTATTAGAGACTAAATATAATAGGACAACTCGGCTTTCAGCTGATATTGCAATTAGTTGTAATAATTATTTAAATTCATTGTAAGTTTTCTGCTACTATTTTATATTTCAGTATAATTCCTGCAGAAATGCACAGAGTTTGCCATCATTCTGATTTGAATGTGCTTTTACTGTATCAGTTTTGAAAGCATTGTGTTAGCATTCGAAAATGTGCATCTGTTCATATCGGATCTAGCCTGGCTGCAGTAACCTAAATGTTACAACAAAACATCCTCTATTTTATTATTATTATAATTATCATCATTATTATTATTATTATTATGCTGATTTAGCCTGATCTAGGCTAATTTATTTTGATAATATTAATATTTCACGAAATAAAACAAACTAATTAGGCTATAATCTTCGGATGACAGTGCAAAACCCTGAATCATCAATTAGCTAAATTTTCACATTCATTAGATTTCAATTTCGTATATATTAACATAACAGATCCATTTATGAATGGATTTTGATGTGGCTGCATTGTTTCCGATTCGTGTGATTCAGACATAGAGTTATTAAGTCCAAAAGTCAAACTGTATTGAAAAAATATATTAATTTTACCAATTCACAACATGTTTTTATCTACCGACATTCAATCTTCTGATTCAATCCATATTTGTTGGCATTTAGACTTTCAAAAACAAAATTTTCACTGTGCTTTGCTTTCTCATGCTTGCTAGACAAAAAGCGAGGTAGGTCTTAGAACCTTCAGCGACGATCTTCTAAATTGTTTTAAAAGGGGAAGGTAATAATATAGCATAAAATAAACTAAGCCTAAACAACGACACTACTTAGAATGAGTTAATTTTTTCAGGACAACGGATAGCCTAATTACTGCGTAAAAACACAATGCTTGCGTAAATTGCGTGTTAACGCGTAAAATATTGTACATTAGCACCAATAACGTGTAATTACCTGTTAAAACAACAGTTTCACACGTTTTGGCCTTCCATAGATGTTTGCGTACGTGCAGACCAGTATACCATAACGACATCCTTCATGAATAAACATGACTTCTGATGTTTGTATACGTATACCAATCAGAGACATACATACCATTGCGTCACATATGCAAATATAGTCACAAATACAGCAATTTCATTGGCTACTATGCTTTTTGCCGCGTTAACGCGAACAAACAGTGCGTGTTGACCTGGTCAAATTTCACACGTTTCGTTTAAAGACTTTTGACCCCGTTCCATAGTGTAATACGTCTTATAGCGTCCAGAGGTGATCTTATCTGTGATGACGGACATTCAAATAAAGTGTAGGAATCATGAGTCAAAGAGTCAAACCTTTCTTAAGCCAGACAGCTACATGATGTGTAATTTGGAACATTTTCTGTATACAAAATGTATCTTGTACAAAATGTATCTGTATTTTTTTTAAAGAACTGTGATTTTCTGTTGAAACATTACACTGTAAGACCAAACAACTTTGATAAATAAAATGGGTTGCATATTACTCAAAAAAATAAAAAAAGTTAATTCGCCTTTAATTTTCTGTGTAATTTGAACGAAAGTGAAATTTTAAGTATACAGCACTCAAATGCTTTTTGAGGACGTGCTCCTCCTTCTTCAACTCCTCCTTCAACGGTTGCAAGTTCGCGAAGACACGCCATGTTTTTGGTGCTCGCCTGACTTGCCTCGGATGAAAATAAGTTTGCTACGCGCGAAAAACTCGCTCGTGTTTTATGAAAGAGAGGGTATATGAGATATTTCTCGATTGGTAATTTGAATTCGATCGGTGTTGTATGTGAGGAAACTGCTTTCTGAACCGGCTGCTGGTGACAAGATTTTCTTCATTGTGCCCACCATTATATTCCTCTTCTCTTTGGGCACGCTAATCTGGTAAGTTCCCCGTTTTATTTTCTGCAAATAGTTTTAGTGTTATGTATTTTAGTTAATGTAGTTAATGTATTTTATGCATTTGCAAGGCGAATAAAGATTTGAGTAATTTTATCCTTAAGGCTATGTTATGGATTTCTTGTTCAAGCAACTTAACTTGGAGATGTGCTCGAATATTCGATCTGTAATTATCATTCGAAAAAAAAATACTATACTATTGATGTTCATTGATTCGAGTAAATGTTTTGACATTTGGGTATAAAGTGTTTTAATTCTACAATATATTGTGTACAAACGTCTGAGTGCTGCCCTCTTCAGGTTGAATGGTGGCTACTGCAGTTGAATTTTCGGATGTGAAACAATACAAACACGATAATGCTGACTCCTGCATGTAGCCTACGTTCTGTACGATAAATGCACAGTCTGCTTTATTATTTTTTTCATTCTAGCTGCTTGAGCTTAAATGCCTTTGATCTTTATATTTTTTGTTTCCACATATTACACATATTGTATATATATATATATATATATATATATATATATATATAGGTGTTGTGTATATTGCCTAATGTAAGCTTATTCAGAAATATGGTGACAAAAACTTAAAAAATAATGCCTCTTTCGTTAAACGACATTTAAATAAACTAATACTGGATTATTCGATTTTTATGAACCTGAATATTCGAATACAATGTTTTTGAAAAATGCCCATCCCTTAACTGGTAGTTATTTTTTAAAATATATCAAAGTGTGACTTTTTGCACCGGTTGTGCACACATTAACAAGTTTTCGGGCAACAAATTTTAATGACCTCGAAATGGCGGGCTGTGACTCATATTTAATTGGCACGTATGCTTAGACATAAAGTAGTGGTTTTCATAGATGTTTGACAATAATTTGATGCAATTTGTTCCACGTGTTGTACATGTTTGTATGGGCATGCATTTAAAAAATGTATTAAACTAGTTTGCTCAAGCCATACCAGTAAAGCTTGTGTTATTTAGCAGAGACATTTATTTGCTTGCTTAAAACCTGCCCAACACAGAAAACTTTATGCATTTTTACATTTTCAAAATTCAAAGTTCAGTATATTTATTAAACCACTTCCCTCATGGGGACTGCTGGCTGGTGTGTGTGAGTGTGTGTGTGTGTGTGTGTGTGTGTGTGTGTGTGTGTGTGTGTGTGTGTGAGGGTGTGTGTGACACACACACAAGTCAAGTCAAGTCATCCTCATTTATATAGCGCTTTTAACAATGTAGATTGTTTCAAAGCAGCTTTACAGAGATAAACATATAATTTAAGGTAACAGAGATTGGTTTGGTTTTATAGTGGTTCTTTAAAAAAAAAAATTCCAGCTAAAGTTAGTTTTGATTGATTCACTTCCGTCTAAATGATCATTTGTTATTAAATTAGGGGCAGCTAAGACGACACCATTCTCCCTAAACAGACTTTAAACGCGAACCTGTGATAGGCGCTGATGGCGTTTACATGCGCATTAAGAATTCATTCTATAGTTATGTGCGTTTGAATATGCGCAGGTTTGTAATTCCTTACAAACCATACCTAAACAAACTACTTTGTCTTGTCTATAAATTTTGATGCAGAATTTTATTTTATCTTATCACTTTGGGTAGGTACGCGAACCGAAAAATTCCACAACGCTTTATCTGTAGAGTGGTATTGGGATCCTCCATAGGGAGAGGCTAGTTGGCACTTCAGCACTGCATTGTCATCGGGTCCAGGCGAAAGTCCTTCGTCAGATCTGGATACGGCCTGGATCCGGCAGGCTGTGGGAAAACCTCGGGATAAACAAAGACACTAAAATTAGCGTATATGCCATTCTTCTTATGATGTAACGAATACATCAGGATTTAAGGGAAGTTTTCCCAGTTCCGGCTGACCTAATCTAAGCAGCCTAATATTGAATTATAGAAGTCTATAGAGTGTTATGTGAATGCAAGGTCAAAGAGATGTGTTTTTAGTCTAGCTTTGAACTGACAGACTGTGTCTGCTTCCCGGACAATGTTAGGAAGATTGTTCCAAAGTTTTGGTGCTAAATAGGAAAAGGATCTACCGCCAGCTGTTGATTTAGATATTCTAGGTATTATCAACTGGCCGGAGTTTTGAGATCGCAATAGACGTGCAGGAACTATAATGCGTTAAGAGCTCGCTCAAGTACTGGGGAGCTAAACCATTTAGTGCTTTGTAAGTAATCAGCAATATTTTAAAATTTATACGATGTTTAATAGGGAGCCAATGCAGTGTTGACAGAACCGGGCTAATATGGTCGTACTTCCTGGTTCTGGTTAGAACTCTAGCGGCTGCATTTTGAACTAGCTGTAGTTTGTTTATTAAGCGTGCAGGGCAACCACCCAGTAGAGCATTACAAAAATCTAGCCTTGATGTCATGAACGCATGAACTAGTTGTTCCGCATTTCTCAATGAGAGCATATGACGTAATTTAGATATATTTTTAAGATGGAAAAATGCGGTTTTACAGACACTAGACACGTGACTTACAAATGAAAGATTGGTATCAAAGAGCACACCCAGGTTCCTAACTGACGATAAAGACTTAACAGAGCAGCCATCAAGTGTTAGACGGTATTCTAGGTTATTATGTGTGGAAGTTTTTTGTCCAATAATTAGAATCTCTGTTTTTTCAGAATTTAGTAGCAGGAAATTACTAGTCATCCAATTTTTGATATCAACTATGCATTCCGATAATTTTGTGAATTGGTGAGTTTCGTTAGGTTTGGAAAAAATATAGAGCTGAGTATCATCAGCATAACAGTGAAAGCTAATTCCATGATTCCTAATGATATCTCCTAAAGGTAGCATGTACAGAGTGAACAGAAGCGGTCCTAGCACTGAGCCTTGTGGTACGCCATACTGAACTTGTGATCGATAAGACATCTCTTCATTTACTGCTACAAACTGATAGCGGTCTGATAAATATGATTTAAACCATGCTAATGCAATTCCACTAATGCCACCATAGTTTTTTAGTCTATTTAAGAGAATGTTGTGGTCAATGGTGTCAAATGCAGCACTAAGATCAAGTAACACTAATAGAGAGATACAACCACGATCGGATGATAAGAGCAAATCATTTGTGACTCTAATGAGAGCTGTCTCAGTGCTATGGTGCGGTCTAAATCCTGACTGGAAATCCTCGCAGATACCATTTCTTTCAAGAAAGGAACACAGTTGTGAGGATACTGCCTTTTCTAGTATCTTTGACAGAAAAGGTAGATTTGAGATCGGCCTGTAATTGACTAATTCTGTAGGATCGAGTTGCATTTTTTTAACAAGCGTTTAATCATAGCCAGCTTAAAGGTTTTTGGTACGTATCCTAGAGACAAAGACGAATTAATGATGTTAAGAAGAGGATCTATGACTTCTGGAAGCATCTCTTTCAGTAGTTTAGTCGGTATAGGGTCTAACATACATGTTGTCGATTTAGATGAATTAACAAGTTTGCAAAATTCTTCCTCTCCTATGGCAACAAATTAATCAAATTTTACCTCAGGGAGACTATAATGCACTCCCTGATGTGATGCTGTAGAAGACGGTTGCATAGTTATAATTTTGTCCCTAATATTATCAATCTTATAAGTGAAGAAGTTCTTAAAGTCATTACTGCTGTGTTTCTTGGAAACTTCAGGGCTTGAAGCTTTCTTTTTCGTTAATGTAGCAACTTTTTCAAATAAATACCTTGGATTATGTTTATTTTCTTTTAATAGGGTTGAAAAATAAGCAGATCTAGCAGCTTTTAAAGCCTCTCTGTAAGCAATCGAGCTGTCCTTCCATGAAATCCGAAATACCTCTAGTTTTGTTTTCTTCCAGTTGCGCTCCATTTTTCTGGCTGCTCTCTCAAGGGCCCGGGTGTGCTCGTTGTACCACGGCGTTGGACTATTTTCTTTAATCTTCTTTAAGCGGAACGGAACAACTGTTTCTAAAGTGCTGGAAAGGAGAGAGTTAAAAGTTTCTGTTGCAATATCAAGTTCTTCTAATCTATCTGGGATGCTGAGACGATGAAACTGATTAGGAAGATTATTGATAAAGCAATCTTTAGTGGCAGAAGTGATAGGTCTAACATACTTGTAACACGGAGTTGGCTTTGCAGCCTTGGCTAAATGTAATTTACATGAGACTAGATCATGATCTGAGATGTCGTCGCTCTGCTGCAGAATTTCAACAGCATCAACATTGATTCCATGTGATAATATTAGATCTAGAGTATGATTACGACAATGAGTAGGTCCTGACACGTGTTGTCTAACTCCAATAGAGTTAAGAATGTCTTTAAATGCCAATCCCATTGCACCTTACACACACACACACACACACACACACACACACACACACGTCTGGTTCGCTATCTTTATGTGGACTCTCCATAGGCATAATGGTTTTTATACTGTACAAACTGTATATTCTGTCCCCTTACACTAATCCTGCCCCTAAACCTGCCCAACACAGAAAACTTTATGCATTTTTACATTTTCAAATTTCAAAGTTCAGTATGTTTATTAAACCATTTCCCTCGTGGGGACTGCTGGCTGGTCCACACAATGTAGGTGATCTCAGGTTTTATCCTTGTGGGGGCATTTGGTCCCCCGAATGTAATATAAACAAAGGCACACACACACACACACACACACACACACACACACACACACACACACACACACACACACACACACACACACACTTTCTTCCAACTTCCCTTCTCCATCACAACATCTATGTTGCCTAGTAACGAACACAATCTGGCCAAGATACGTGCTGTCTCACTGCCAATGCGTGAGACTTGAGAACCCTGCATATATTTTTCCTAGTATTTTGGCAAATATTACAACCAAACTTCTCAATCTCTCTCTTTCTAAACCATGGTGATTTGTACGGAGGCTTCGTGGATTTGCACTTGAGCCTAAACAGACAGTGGGCGTGCTAAAAGTGAAGCAGCTGGCAGTTGAGTTTGGTATGTTTATGTCCAATTATTAATTTTAATACACTTTCAATGCATACTAAAATGTGAATTCATATTATTTAGTGCACAACACAAATTGAAAATGAAAAAAAGAAATCAATAACGTGCGTTGAAGTGCAAACTTTGTGCTGCTATCTTTGATAAAAGGAGTTAATGAAGACGGCCTTTGCCCTGAGACGCAAAGAGGTCATCACTGATAACTTAACCTTTTGGTGAGATCCTGGAACGCTGGCCTGCCTTTAAAATGTAGTCACAGTTAAAAAATATTTTTCTTAGTTTTCTTGAAAATGTTTTATATTAAAAGGAATAGTTGACCCAGAACTGAACATTTGCAGTTAATTTACTCTCTCTCTCGGGCCATGCAAGATGTACTGTAGGTGACATTCTTTCTTTAGTTGAACACCAAAGATGATTTTTAGCTGAGCTCATGGTCCTTGGCGATTCATAAAATGCAGGTCAATGGGTGCCACCACTTTGCGAGTCAAAAACAAAAACAAGCAACACAATTTACCTGTGAGACAGAAATCTTGAGCTTCAGACTCTTGTTTTTCTGGTAGTAATGTTATAATCTGTTGTCTATATCTGCTTTTTGACTCACAAAGTGGTGGCACCCGTTGACTTACATTTTATAAATCACCAAGGACCACAGGTTCAGCTAAAAAAATATTTTTAGTGTTCTACTAAAGAAAGAGAGTAACCTACTACATATTGGATGGCCGAAGGGTGAGTAAACTGACGGCAACTTTATTTTTTTTTCAGTGTCAGGTTTTCACTTTATTTTTTCTACAGGATCACAAATGTACACTGTGTACGTATACCTTGGCTTAATCAATTATTAATGTGTGCAGATCTGACAAAATTGACAAACGTCAACCTGAAGAACCACTTTTATGCCGTGTTGGACCAGCATGCTCCCCGTCTTCAGAGCTTGTTCAGAAAGAAAGCTGCTTGCACAGGGAAAGTGGTCTGAAGTACTGAGTCAGCTCTTCAGGATATATGACCTCCAGGTCAGTTGGTTACAATTCTTGATGCCTGATACATTTTAAAATACTTTTAAAATAATTTACCTCAAAACTCACTTTCATGTTTGAATGCCTTCTGAAATTATCATTCTTTCTAAATGTGATGTAAATATGTCCTGTAACTACAAAATAAAAAGAAACAGCCTCGACTGAATAAGTGTGTCCTCTTTCTTTTGTGAAATAGACCTAATAGTAAACCACTTTATTTCTGTGAATAATGTGCAATTTTGACAAATTAATTCATTCTGATCAATGTATAACTCTTTAATGTAAACCTGTGGTAAAACATCGATGCTTGGGTTTTAAATATTCAAGGAAACAACAAAAATGCCAGCAAACGGTCGCTTTTATCAGGTTTGTTTTGCGATCACGCTGTTTGCAGTGATTTCTTTCAGATTAGTTTTCTGATAAAACTTCCATTTGTTGGTGAAAAGATGGGTTAGTGTGACGTTGTTCCAGAGAGGCGTGTCACAGGCGTGTTTTAGTGAAGCGCTGCAGAGCTTCTGGCCCCACAGTGGAAATGCAGAAGAGTTTGGGCCGGGAGGCTTTTAGCTTGGCACGGCCCATTTAAAGCCCTGGCTCGCACTGGCCCGACAGTGGAATCGCGGCTACTGTCTGTTTAGGCTAAAGTGCAAATCCACGAAGCCTCCGTACAAATCACCATGATAAACAGTCTTTTTATCATTAACTTATTTAATATTCAATAGGCCTACACACGAAGTTCAAAACAAGAAGGGTATAGCCTTATGGAAAAAAGAAAACATGCTAATATCGCAGTTGCTGTGGTTACTTGCATTCCTCTGCGGTTGGCTTGTCAGTAGCGTGGTACTTTAATATATAATAATATTTTATAGATCTTTTATTGAAACTGTTTTGACTTTTGCTATGATCTGTTGATTTTATTGATTAAATGTTAAAAGTAGATCCCAGCTTCATAGAATTACTCATTTAGGGTCAAAAATTACATGCTCTGTACAGATAGGTTTGTCTACTCTGTGTGAGAGGAATGTTCTTATGAAGTCTTTGACTATCCTGGATGATACATCTCACATCTTGTTTTCAGAATTTGAACTGCTCCCCTCAGGTAGGCGATATAGAGTGCCCAAATGAAGGACAGTTAAAGCTTCTAGATCTTTTGTTTCAAATGCAGTTATGAGTGTAAATACTTATCTGAAGCAAATATAAAGGTATCGTGTACTTATAATAGTAGCTAGAAGTATTGTAAATGATCAGGGTTTGTGATGTGATGTTTGTGATGCTTTATTTGTGATGTATTAAATTGTAGGTTGGGAGGTTTTTGACGCTGCTTAAATTGCCCTGCAAAGGGACAAATAAAGATTTTACTACTACTACTACTACTACAATCTTGCAGTTATCCTTACAGTCTGCCCGGAGAAGATTGTGGTTTTACTTGAGGGTAACATGGTTATACCGTAGATTTTCTCACATTGGCTGATGCACTTGTCATGTTTTTTTAACTCATAACACCTTGGAGTTGGCCAACTCATTTGATTTTATTCAGAAAGTCTTGATGGGTCTGGAGGATGGGACGCTAAGGCCCAGAGTGTTGAGTCTTAAAAATTAGCTTTTGGCAGTGGAGGCTGTTCATTGGTTGTCCCAATTGTAGCTTGTTTACTTCAAAGTTTACTTTTCAGTTCCATGGTATTACGACTTTTCTTTTTTGGTTTTCTTTCAGTGTTTGAACAAAGCTTACAATGGTACTCCTTATTTGAAATTTCATTTAAAATTACACTCCTGTCACTTTTAGTGCACACCATAGAGCAAGGAAATTAGTTTTTTGAAAACAGCTTACAGATGTGTTTTAAAGTATGATAGTTCAACGTACAGTACGACAATGCAGTACATTGCAGTTTACGCTGTAGTAATCATATCTTTGATTTCTGTATACTAATAATGTTATTATGTGCAGTGTAGTAAATCATTGAGAAAACATTTCTCAAGGGCCTTGCACTATTTTGGAGAATTTACATTTGACAAACAATTTATTGTTGATGTTTTGTGGTTACTTAATAAAAGAGTAACTTGAACTTAAATAGTCTTGTATTAACCTGTTTTTTTGTTTTGTTTTCAGAATGTGCATAATTAGCAATTTAGTTTGTAGTGAAGATAATGGGTAGACGCTCAGTCTAGGTGCTAGTTATGGGTTTATCACCAGGTTCACTCAGAACACCACTTAAGGCCAAATATTCCAGAGTATGAAATGAAGAGCTGAGAGATACTTCTTATTCTGCTTTTTTCTTCCTCATTCTTGTGTGAGTGAGTTTGAGGGTGAGTGTAATTCTGAGTGTGGTTTCTATAAAGAGAGAAACAAAATAAGTTACAAATGAATAGAGGAAACATATACACTCATTCCTCCTTAAGCACTAATATACATTACCAAACATAAAATAAACAATAGTCAGAATATGACTAACTTTTATTGTGAAAACCCCGGACCGAATAGGCTACTATGTTCCTCCGAGCTAGCAAAGACTTGATAGAGAAGCCTCGATAGCGGTCCAGACAACAATATTTAACACCACTTCTTATTTTATTCAACCACAAAGTACTGAACAATCCTAACAACAAGTAGTAAAGTTTAAACACATCTAAATATAGAGTTATATTAACTTATCCGGTTTTACGGTGTACTCGAATGCACTATAACTTAAAATCATTCATCATCTCATTGTAGAAATTTGATTGAACTTACAACAAAATGTGTCTTGGTTCTTCACTCATCTATTTTAGTGATAACTAAGTTTTCCCAACTAAGAACATGAGGTTATTTGAGTTAGCTCCAAAATGTGTAACTACTAAAATATTTTGTTGCAAACTTTTTACAGTTTTTGAAATATATTTTTTACAGAAAACAAAGACAAAAGTGAGTAAACACAAAAAAAAAAAACATCACGTCAGTGAAAAACACATCCGTCTAAAGAATTATCTGTGGTCCAACACACACTGTGCCTCTTGATGCAAGGCTATGAGGCAAGGATTTAAATTTCAAAAACACATACACACAAAATGTCAACATGCAAATCATTTATTTCCTTAAGCTGTTCAGCACGGTTTGAAATGTATTTCCTCTTTCTAACAATTCTCGAGTCCTTGACACTCTACCTCATGCGTTCACTGACCAACAAGAAAAAAAAGTCAACCTCAACTGCCAATCAGTTAACCTTTGTCACAGATATCCTGTAAGCAGACAATTTGCATCACATTTCAATATAACAAGAAATCATTGTCTGTATTATCTTTTAGAAGAATCTCACTATGAGGTGACTGTCTTTTAAAATTGAACCGATTCTGTGTCAATAAGTCTGGGCAAAACCAAAAGTGCATTGCTGACACTCAAAACATTGAGCTCTCTTTTGCTATGAGTCAAAACTGAAACTTGTTAGTGTGCTTAAGATATCAAACAAATTCAGCTGTCATTTTGCCAATCTCAGTGGTGTTTGTGGCCCAAATGATATTGTCATGACAAAAATGCAGCAAGGAGTTTATTATAAAATATTTGTATTGGCATTTTGTTTTTTTACATGACTCTAACAGGAACAAATCTGTCTCCATGATTTTAAAAGCATCGGCTCTGAGTTAAATAGTCAAGCAGACACATGTGTTTGACTCATCAAGTCACACACTGTCCTGTTCTTCTTTTCAGACACAGACTCAGATGCTGGCTCATGAAACACTAAGAAATGTATGTACACAGTGTTTTATCCAAAGTGTCTTACAGCACACTTTTGATATATTCAATCTTTAAGCAGTAATATAAAGCGAAGAGTCATGCTCAAGCGGTTCATGGACCAACCCTTGATGGGTTCAAAACTACAACCTTCCAAACTAAACAAAGCTAAAATAATAAAATATGCCAATAAAACATAGTCATAGTGTAAGTTCAACAGTTGAAGAGAGTTCTGGAGCCCTCAGCGGGTGTGAAAACCACCCTGAAAACATCATCGGGAAATAGTTAACAGCTATATATGCAGTGCCCTTGACGTGAGAAGTTATTGCTTACACATTTGAAAAAATGTGTTTTTGAGTTGTCACTTAGGGTGTGCAGAAGCGGCAGGTGCCACAGTGCTTTTGGAACAGGGGTCAACCTGTAGACAGCAGAAACGGAAGCCATTTATTTTAGGTTTCCTGTTAAGCACTGTCACAGATTTGACTATAAAACAAACATCTCACCTTAAATATATTCGTGGAAGAACTGAATTTGACCATTTTTTATCCGTTGTAATTGGACATTAAAGAAATCTCCAAAGTTAGAACCCAAACTTTAAAGATAGAGTGCAGTGATATTTGCAGTGCACACATATTTCAGAGACTTTTTGTGCAAATATATAAAATAGGACTCTGCTCATTGAGGATCGGAGTTGTTTTGTAAACGTTCTGTCTAACCAACCACAAATCTACGCAAGTAGAAGGGGACGTCACAGGAATACATTAGTCATGACTTTATATACTTTAGCTGTGCAGTCCATGTGCAAAACAGAGATAACACATTTTGATAGCACATTTAAAATGTGTTTATCAGAAAAAAAAGAAAGATTTCTCAAAAGCCACATCCTCTCAAAAGTTAGGATGGTAGCTTTGGTGACAGCAGCGACCAGTAGCCGGAAATGAAAAACACCTTTTCAATGTCTGTTTGATAAAAGTAAGCTCTGAAAGTATTTTAAACACTGTTAATTTAAAAATAATTATTTAAAAAATTTTTGTGGATGTCTTTTTCCTTTGTCATCGATGTCATATGTATTACTGAGAATATAAATCCTCAACATTAAGGAAAATACAAGACATTTAGAAAAATCAAGTCATAAACAGTTTCATTTGATATTAGAAGTTGTGTAGAACAAAATCATGGAATGCAACCTGTATTCTCAAACTTTACATCAAACGGTACTACTTGTCTCATCCAGCTACTGTAGTTAAGTACAACCACAAAGCAGGTATTAGTGTTCTTTGATTCATCAAAATTTTGTTTTAAGTGGTTGTAACGAATCCCTACAGGTGTATATAGGATGTTTCAAACTAGGGAAGTCTTTCAAAAGTTTGCAGATGTAAATTTCAACTTCTAACAATAGAACGAAGAACTGTGCACTTTCACAACTGCTGTCACACCCAATAACGCTGCAAACCGCATTATAAAATATCACATATCACAATAACACATTTTATTTAAACAAATGAAAAATGTAACATCCCAATTCACATATAAAACTATATACTAAATGAAGCCGGATTCTTTCCTGCTCATAAATACATGAATATGAATATGTTTTTTAAAAATAACAATAATATATATTCTCTATATATAACAATAATATATTCTATTATCATTCTCTTTCTTTTCTACTGATGTTGTCACAATTTAAGTAACCAAATGAAATTATTAAAGCAACCCTTAAAGGGGTCATAACGGTACATGCACTTTTACAAGTTGATTGTACTGAAATGTGTGTTGCAGTACCTGTTCACAACCATCATATAATGATAAAAATCCATCCAGTGTTTTTGTTTGAATCTCCTTATATGTTTTCCCCTGTCTCAAAGTGAGCCGTTGGATCTTGTGACGTCACTAGATCGGACGCCCCTCCCACAATTGATAATTGAAAGCAGCGTTTCTATGGTTTCAACACAGACCCGCCCTGAGCGAGCTGTCATCGTAGTCCGCCATTGTTGATACACTGGAGCAGAATGCCGTCTAAGTGATTATGGTGTTCTGTTCTTGGCTGTAGTAAGGAACACATCAGTCATTTTAATGTTCCTAAATTCGAACCGCTGAAGACGAAGTGGCTGAGTTTTATTTTTGAAGGGAATATTCCCAACGATCAATGTAAATGCTTTTATGTTTGCGCTAATCATTTCCCACCAGACTGCTTTATAAACGAGGGTCAGTGTAAATCTGGTTTTGCTAAGAAGCTGGTCCTGAAAAAAGAATCGGTACCAACTATTCGTGTTCCTGCAGCACATACAGAAGAAGTGAGTGTAACGTTTTATTAACCTTTAATATTAATGTTTGCAAATCGCTTGCACACTTGATGAATGCGGCGAATGTTTACACTCAGGGTAAAGTTTTTCAGCATCAATCTGTCAACGAACTAACATTTACATCAGTAAACACATAGCGTCTGTATCTCACTAATCTACTCTGTCAGTACAAACAAGAATAGATCAAAGTGACATTACGTTAACCAACCATTCAGTAACGTCATGTTCGAGCCTTAATTGTCGAACTTCTTCGGGGCCGTCATCTTGTTCCGGGTCCGATTTCGGTTCAAATTGGTATGGTTGCACAGATGTGTACTCTGAGACTCCCGCTGCCTTTCTTGTTCCAAAATATACCCTCAACTGTTGTCAAGGCAACACTCCATGTGTGTTGTCAAAACGCCTAAAAGAAAAGAGGGGCGGATTGAGCTAAGCTCATTATCATTTAAAGGCATATGTGCACTGAAACGGCGTGCTGTAAACAGAGCTGTTTTTCACCAGGTAAAGTGAGTGTTTTCTTACAATACTATTGATAATTTTTGATAAAAGTATATTACACAGTTTTCATTTTGACCCTAAGGATTCATATTAACTTGTACGAAAATGGCATTATATGACCCATTTAATAAGGGTTATTAAGTCCTGATGAGTTTCATTTTTCTGAAACCACAGTGGAACACGTGTAGGATGGCAATTAACATGTGACAGTGAGAGGTCCTCACTCAAATGAGAAATACTGAGAAAAAGAAAAATGGGCAGATCTTGATCAGCAATACAGGAAATTGTCAGTCGTCATGGTTACAAAAGCAGGCTGGAAACAGTATTTCATCGCTCAGTTGTGGTGTGCTAGAAAACGTGGTTAATGCCAGACCAGGAGGTGCTACGTTTGACACTGCCATGATCAGATCACTTGACAAAACAGAAGCACAAAAACTGGAGCAAAATAAAGTGTTTGTAAGTACATATGCTTTTATAATAATCTTTTTTTATTATAAAATACTTCAAATAATAATCTTTTTTTAAGTATTCAGACTTTATTTATATGTATATTTGTACATATATTCAGCTTGCATAATACAAGTAAAACTATGAATGCGAATTCAAATGGAAATATCAATTCCAGTTTGCTGTTACGCTTTAGAGCATGTGAGTACTGAGTGTACTGGCACATGGATGAAAAGATCCTACTTCTGACTTATTAACATACTGCAAATCATGATTAAATATATGAATAGCATGGTTACCACTAAACTGAAGAAAAAAATATGAATTATTGTAGCATGCTAAAACAGTACGTTCTTTTTTTTTTAAGCAAACTTGGATTTACTATTGAAATTTACTATATAAAAACTTTCTGAAAGAAGTTATTGGCTTTGCAGAAGTACACTAGCCATTACACAATCACCATTAACCCATCACAGAGAATTGTATTCCTGAGTTGTTTTTCTTGCAGTCAAGGTCTTTGTGAGGGTAATTCAGGCAGTTGTAGGACTGACAGGAAACACCTTTTGCTGCTCCAATGGAGCATGGTGCTCGTCTGGACCCCTATTCTAAGCATTTGTGCTGATGATTGACATAGAACTTCCTTGCCGTTCACAGCGGTTTCACAAACTTCCGTACATGCACGTTACAATGATTTGACTTGTTCATAAAAACATCCTTGTAATGATTTTTGGGGCAAGCAAGTGCTTTAAAACCGCAGGTGGCTTGTGGCGTTTCCTTTGCCATGTATGCCCGTTGCAAAAAAGAATGCAAAATTTTTAGACTTCCTTAGTGAAACAACACCATGAAACCTGATACAAGCATTGATTGTGGTCTCTCAGTTTTGTAGTAATGTATCTGTTTTCCCTTCTCAGATTTCATAATTGACCCCATGGAGATGGTAGCAGCTACAAACTCAACTCGCAATGACTCTGACATCTGTACCAACCTTTACGACCATCGTGGTTGGGCACAGTATTTCCTGCCTGCAATGTATTCTCTGATTTGCATTTTGGGACTGCTGGGCAACGTGTTGGCTTTGCATGTCATTTGGCCTAATTTAAAAAAAATCAACTCCACAACTTTGTATTCAGCCAACCTGGTGGTTTCAGACATCTTGTTTTCATGCGCTCTGCCCTTGCGTGTGGTTTACTATGCTATGGGATTTCACTGGCCAATGGGGGAGGGTTTATGTAAAGCCGTGGCTCTGCTGTTCTACATCAACATGTACGCTGGTGTCAATTTCATGACTTGTTTAAGCGTGGACCGTTTCATTGCAGTTGTGCTGCCCCTGCGCTTCTCCCGCTTCCGGAAGGTTGAGAAGGTGCAGTACATTTGTGTGGCCGTATGGGTCGTGGTGTTGATGCAGACACTGCCTTTGCTGTCAATGCCCATGACGAACAAAGAGCAAAGTGGTCACATAACATGTATGGAGTATCCCAACTTTGAGAAAATCAACAACCTGCCTGTCATGCTCATCGGTGCCGTGTTGCTCGGCTTCGGCATTCCTGTCATCACCATCCTGGTTTGCTATTCGGCACTGTGCTCCAAGCTCCGCATCCTGGCCAAATCTAATAAACTGACAGAGAGGTCGGGTCGCAGTCGTAAAGTCATCGGCGTGATTTGCTCCGTCATTCTTGTGTTCGTGGTGTGCTACAGTCCATACCACATCGACCTCCTGCAGTACATGATCAGAAAGCTGCGGTACAAGCCAGACTGCTCAGAACTGCACGACTTTCAGATCTCCCTCCACATCACTGTATGTCTGATGAATCTCAATTCATGCCTCGACCCCTTCATCTACTTCTTTGCCTGCAAAGGATACAAGAAGAAGGTACTCAGGCTGCTCAGAAAACAAGCCAGCATTTCCTTCTCGAGCGTGGCCAGGACCTCCCCCGAAGGCTCCTCCAAAGACGTGTTTGGGAATGACAAAATCCACATGAGCTTAAGAAGCAGCCAGAAAGAGAGGAGCAGTGTGCTATTGAGTGACTAATGGCAGCAATGTTTTTGAACTATAAACAAGAAGAAGAAATGCAGTTGAGTGACTGAATGAGACTTAACTGTTTAAGTCTCATACATTTCTTACCTCTGGGTTATTTTTGGTTCTCAGTCAGTAGATACTATTTTGTGTTGCTGTGTAAATATTATTGCACATTTGTCTTAGTTCATGATAGAACTTGTTCTGGAATTTTTCATTTGATCTTTTCAGTAATAATGAAAATAGATGAAATGACAAACACACCTGCAGTGAAATGATGAGCTACAGCACTCATAAAATACCAAGAAACAGTAAACCAGGTGACTCAATTCTGTGATTCCAAAGAATGAGATTCCAGTCAGAAAAAGATTCAGAATCAATCACTGATTCACTCAGTGATATTCCATCATTACAATCAGTCACTCTTTTTCACCAAAGTCTCATCCTTTAAAGGTATGTGATGGTTTTGTAGTTTTACCTGAGTTTAAAGAGAATATCACTAGCAAGAAGTATTATAGTGTAGGCAGTCTAAGACAGTACATAGAAGTGAACAATCCCCCGCCTAAAAAGCATGAGTGAACTATCTTATTACAAAGAGTCACTCGTGTACCTCAATGGTTCCTAACTTCCTAGCATTAGTGCCTCAGGACCATAAACTTGACAATCAAACTGACAATAAAGTGTGACATTATCCATTTAAATAGTACACATAGGTTGTCAACCTCTACCAACTAAACACATGAACTTGTCTATTTTGATTTAGGTGTGAGCGATATTCTGGTATGTATGAGTGACCGGTAGAAATTTGTCAACCGGTAGAGATTTCGCAATCATCTCGCAATGACGTTTCTGTGCTGCATGGTCACGACAGCTCATCGTTTGCATGCATTTTTAAGCATTGCAGTTTAAAAACAAGTGATTTTAAACCATTGAAGCGCAATTAGCAGCGAACGTAAACAGTTCAGAAAGAAAAAGCACGAGTATAATGGATCCGTGCAGTCGGTCTTAAAGTGACAGCATCCAAATTTACCTGCTGTCATTATTAAATACAAACAACCAAAAAGAGAAAATATTTCACTGCTCTTAACTGAATCACTTTTGTACCTGTAATAAGAATAAATGTATATTTAATTTACATAGTAAAAACTATGCATTTTTTAAATACATTTTATTATGACACATTTTATGTAGCCTAGTATTTCCTTTTATTAGTGCTTGAAGGTTTTCATATATGTCTTTTTCATTTATCACCGTTTACTTTTCTTCAGTAAGCTTGAGAGTTTTTTTTAGGCTGGTATTAGTTTTTTTTTAATGATATTGTAAATGTTGATAATAATTAATATTTCAATGGTATCAATATTTTTGATATCATAACCTTATTTAAAGCAAAAATAACTATATTGTGATGTGTATTGTTAGTGTGAAATAAAATTACTCATTGTAAGATATAAGAATTTTATTTTTATGTTACTTAATTTTGACCAAAACTGTAATTATTTGCAGACAAGCACCGTGCAGTATCTCTGTGGTCCACAAGGGGGAGGTTCCGGTAACCTCTCAACAGGACCTTGGGTTTTAGGCAGCTGGGAAACCAGACGGTTCACAGCTAAACTACTTTAACCACATAGGACCAGCAAACCAGCCTTTTTAGCAGGGCAAAATGTTTTTACTCATGTAGCCAACAGCTCAACAAGAACAACAAAAAATACAAATAAAATAATAATAATAATAGTAAAGAAAAAGAGCACAAAAAATCTGCCCATCTTTTGAAATGTATTGTAACAAATAATAATCCTGAAGATAAAGATGACCATAAAATTCACACAGAATGGTTCAATATTTTCTTGACCATGATCTTACAGCCATGTCAAATTTGAATTCAGTGGAATTACAACAAAGAGCCATAAGAGGGAGACATAAAGCAAAAAAGTTCATGAATAGCAAAACATGTCACTTCTTCCTCTTTACACAGGGAACTATATTGACATTTACATTGATACCAATGAAAACAAATGGTAATATTGCTTAAAGACACGGGGAGATTAATTTGCTTGCTGTACTAAATTGAATTAAAATTAATTAAAATTTTCACACTTTATAAAGGCACTAAAATGTACAATTGCAGTAAATGTTTACTGCAGACTTATTGTGATTGGTTAGTTGACCAATGGTTAGATTCTGGATTGAATAAAAATAATTGGTCTGAAAACTGGCCAAACAGTTCATATTCAGAAAGGATGTGAAAGACTGAATTAGTGACACCACAGACAAAAACAGGAAAAAGTTTGAAGACCAATATATGGTGTCTTGACAAAGACCCCAGAGAAGCAGAACATGCAGATGCGGGGGGAATTGTGGTTAGCTAAACTTTGCAAAAATGGACGGAAGCTGCTGTGTTGCTTCAAACCTCTTTGAACTGATCCTTTTTATAGGAAAGAGGACACAGTTTGTAAGCTTGATTTAAAAAAACTTTTATATGAAGGCCTAGAGGTTCACTGTCAGGAAAGGGGTAAAAGTCTGTCAATAATTGCATCTCAAATGCAAATAACTCATTGGCTGATAAAAGTACTTGTTTGGGGTATTATTTGGTGCATGATTAGAAGCTTAAGGTTAGCTAAAATAAGTTTATCCACAATTCCACATCATATTAAACCTTCATAGAATATCATGGTAATGTCATATTTCTTTTTTAACCTTAAAGTATGATGTGAAATTGTCAAATAGATTTATTATTATTATTATTATTTTAGGGATCACAAAAGACACATCACATTCAAGTTATATTCAATGCAGTTTCCAGATGAACTATGTTTTATATTATGTCATCTACTATTAGGTCCTGACCTGTTTAATAATTTCTGTGTTTATATTACCTGTTTCAGGGGTTTGACAATATCTCGTTCCAATTAGGCCTACCAAAAAACTATTTTAAAACGTGATACTTCTTGTCTCGCAATATTTCACCAGATTTGTAATTTAAATCATTCAAAACCCTACGCCAACACAGCGGAATATACATTAATTTTGTTTCGAAATATGCAACTTGTTGTTCATCGTGATTTCAAAATAAAAGTTTAAACCCTTGCTCTGAGTTTGCATGTTTTGATGTCCACATGTTCTTGTTCAAGAAATTCTACACAGGCTGAGAAGTGGCCAAATCTTAAGATTAAGTGGCCATTAGAATTACATGTTATTTGGCCAATGTTAAACAAGGATTTGATCATGCTGTGAAGTGCAACACTAACAACAATCACCAGGCCTTTGTCGCCCTCTGCAGGCATTTGTTATAATACATAATGTAGGCTATACAGTATAAGTTGATTATGTTTCTGTTACATTACATTATGTATTTTAACAGTGTTGTTCAATAAGACCATATGATTACTTGCTTTTGAAACAATTATTATTGCCTCATTGTTATTATATAGCTATGTATTTTAAGTTATTTTAAAGGCTATTGTTCACTCTATTTTTAGTAATTAATCGTCAAAAGAATCAACCGACTACTCCAAAGTGTCAGTGACAGCACTCGATTAGTTAACAAATTTCAAAATGCACATGCATTGTTTTGCATTTGGTGACTTTCAGTCAAATAAAAGACTGTCCTTACCCAGTCATATATTTGTCATTGAAGGGTTCTTAAAAACAGTCGCCTCGTTCTCCTGAACCCAATATTCTACATATCATCTCGTCTAGTAAGCAAAGTGTATCGTTACACCCCTACTGTATCTTAATTACGTACATACCAACTTATGCAAAAAATGGCCATACTATGTATTACATATTTATGACAGCTCAGATCAGAGTGTTTCAGTCCAAGACCATGTTTGGACAAGCATCTGGACTTAGACTGGACAATGTTCTGTTGCTGGCCTTGACTCAGTCTCAATCTTCTCAGGGGTAAGGCCTTGACCTAAACACTGCTGTCTCTATTTCAAATAGCCATACAAGTCTACAAAATGAGATTAAGTCATTATACAGTTGTCACTTCTCTAGGGCTATAATATTCACTTCTCTAGAATCTACAGTATAATACCCGGTATGACATTGGCATATGAAATCATTAAGACTAAATATAAAACCGTTTTCTCACTCATATATTCTGGAGAAAAAGTTTTTAGCTTATAAGGCCTGTTGGGAGTCTAATTTGCATTGACCAGATTTGATACATTCAAGTGTACTGCCCAAGGTTAAAGTGATACAAGAAACTGGTAATCGTTCTTTCATAACCTACCATTTTTGGATTCAAATATTAAAATGTTTACAATTACTTTAATTGCATCCTGAAATGAAGGTCAACCTATACAAAAGCTTTCTAATTCCATGTTGCTTACACTCGTCTATTATATCCAATACATTCCTTCATGATGCTAATAATCATACAGATCTGAGCACAGGCTATAACAGTCACAAAAAAAAATTATTATTGCTATAGTGCTTAGTAGGACTTGTAGGTCTTCCTTCCCTTTTTTTTGTAATATGGAGGAACCGAAAAAATCAACTATGTGCACTCAGACGTTCCTCATTACACAGGCCTTAAGTTCATTTCTCTAATCTTGCACAACAATCTTCACAAGAAATCCCAAGATTTCAACTATATGTTAACACAGATTGTTTGTGTGACAGTAATCCCCATATGGACAAGTTAAAACTAGTGACTTCCTGATGTGGGCGATTGTTGAACAGAAGAAATGTCAGACAGCGTTTTAAAGGGTGAATGAATCAGCCAATGTACAGTGTAGGTGTCACATTGGTGCGAATATTAGAGTTAACAGTCACAATGGAGAACATGGCTCCACTTGTTATGATGGAAAATATGAATGTACCACACCACACAGATTACAAGTGTTTTAGTGTTGATGTTTTTGACATGAAGACATGAAGATGAAGAACACTTCATTTGTGTGTTCTGTTTTGTTTTTGTCACAGAACAACAACAGCAGTTATTAAAGTTAAATAATTAAATAGTTCACCGACATAAAAAAAAGTTGACGTGTTCCTTAGAAGAAAGAAAGAAAGTTATGTGGGTTTGAAACTACATGAATGTGAGCAAATGATGAGAAGAAATTATTTTCTGCCTTCAAAATGCAGACCAACAATGGCAGCCATAATAATAATTTTTCTTTATGAAAAACTCTTCACACACAATACCAAAGCTGTTTTAGATAATTATGCGTGAAAAATGTGGCAGTCAACAATCATATTTGTTTTCAGGTAACCAGTTGACCTCAGCAAAAGTAACTGAGTCTAAAAGGGATCTCTTTAGTCAGGTCTAGAGCATGTTCTGTTCGTTCTGTGACTTTTAAGATGAGGTTCTGTCTCAAGCTTACATAAAGATCTCATTTCCTGTTTACACACCAACAACCTCAGCATCCTGTGTTTAATTAAAACTCTTCAACACCAGATGCCTTCTGTTGCCACCTGCTGTGTGCTGCTCCCAAGAGAGCTAATGCTGTGTGACAAACCCTATTTTCCCAATCAATAACCAGCACCCAAACCTGTCACATCTTTAAAGTACATCTCCACTGCTCTCAAACGGCATATGATATACAATTTGCTTTTGAGATGTATACTGCACCAACACACGCATTACAGGAAGTGAAGGGGCTTCACAGAAACCAAAAGAAAAATTCTAATCTAAATAAAGACATTGGCTTCATTACTTCCTCTATCTTAGATCGAAGCTCAGCAGCGATGGTACATTACAGTCATCACCCGTAACAGCCCTCAGAACAGTTACGATGCCAACAACATGGATCTCTGAGGTAGGTACCTTTGAAAGCTTTACTTTGTTATCTTTTAGAACAACAACAACAACAAAAAACGATCGGTTTTAAAAACCAGCCAATCATATCAGAAGACAATGATGTAGGTCAAATGTGTTTTTTTTAATACAAAGTTAATCTAATAACTAGACTGTTTATCAACAGTATGTGTAGCATTATATCTACTAATTTAAGGTAGAGGATGACTTGATGAAAGATGTACATTGATAATGCACAGATTTTTGAGAATTGTAGTAAAAGTAGCATTCTTCCTATTTCCTTCAACTGATGCACTAGTATATTGATTAATATTCAACATTTTGTAATTACTTTTTTGTATCATAAGTCATATTTCTTTTCTCTTTTTAAGACTTTTTGATGAATTGATTTTTTTTAACTCAAATTCAAATGAAGAAAAAGTGATAGTCTTGTCTTATAGGATAGTTCATCCAAAAATATTTTTTTTATATTTGTACATGTATATTGTTTTCTGTTTCTATTATACTGTTACTATATTAAAGGGACAATGTGTAGTTTTTTAGGTATTTATTATCTAAAATCAATATTTTTATTCATAAATATGTCCTCAATGGTGTACAAATACCATGCCAATTATCTGACTTATCCTCGTAAACGAAGAATTTATTATCTTTATATACATGTGACCGTAGGTGGCTTCCATGTAGTTCCGCCATCTTGAAAAACTATAATAGCTGACAGGGTCAAAAAGTACAAGGCCAACGCATTTCCACAACGCGTTTTCGTTCAGAGCCAGCGTCACATAACTGAAAGCAGCAGAAACGGAGGAGCAGAGCAGTGAGAGTCGCTTGTCACGGCCCCGGCAAGTTTAAAAGGCTGCATTGCACTGTTATTATTCATACTGTAACATTTGTTTGTTCGTTGTGTCAAGTTGCAGTTTGTTTGAAATAACAAACCTGTTCACCCGAAGGAAAACTCGAAGACATCCCTTCACTAGAAGACATCCTGTCATAGCTTTTTGGTACATAACAGCTACCATAGATGCAACACGCACTTGAAAAAGCAAGGCGCTGGAAAGCACATTTCGTTTGAATGCAAAATACAATTTCACCGCTAGATGAGAGAAATTCCTACACAATGTCCCTTTAAATAAAAATGTGGAATAAAAAATTAATTAGAGTAAAAAAGAGAGAATTTAAAATAATATGTAAAGACACGTAAGAAATAAAGTCGCAATTGCAAGATATTTGGTCACAAGTACAAGAAACAGAATACTATAGAATTACTAGATATAAAGCTTAAATTGTGCGATGTACAGTAAAGTTGCAATAGACCTTAGTCAGGGTAGACGCAATTTTGAATTTAGATGAAAACTATGCTGGGAGGGAAGAAACTTTCAAAATTGTTTTATGATTTTTTTTTTCTGTTTAAAAGATTTTTAGTCAGCTGAACAATCAGTATGTTATCAAAGTGCCCTTATAATGCTATTTTAAAGGCTCCTAATTTTGTTCTGTCGGAAGCTACATGCTCATTACCATAACTGAAGCTCTGTCTGGAGGCTTCCTACAGCTCAGCGATTGAACTGTAAAGATGGCGTCAGTTTTACCATATCAATCTGAGCGCGAGTCCGATGATGAAACATTAGAAGAATTAGTTATTCAACCCAAACCTCCATTGCAAGGACAACTCGAGCAGGACGTTTCTCAGTGTGATACTCTACTCAGTTTGAGGTACATTATGAGATGTTTGTTTCAACTGTAATTCTTTACCATCAGCATTAACAAGAGTATGTCCATCAACAAACTCAAGTGTATATTTCTAATTTATTGCGGTGCACATGCAGGAACTCTTAACTGTATCAATAACGGTGCATATGTTTGCCCAACACTAAGGTGAATGACTGATGTAACAAATGTTTGTAAAACAAATCTTGGTCCATCCTTTATCTTTACTCAGAGTTGTAAGAATGACAGACAATCTGCATTAATAGACACAGTTATTAATAGACACAGTCTAATAGTGGCCCACAGTTGCTTAGCAGAAGTATTTCAGTAAGACAGTAAGCTGGTTAGCCAGAAAATTACACAATATAAAACACAAAACTAAGTATTTTGAACACCAGGTGGAACACATCAATAATTATTCATACTTACAGGTTGTGATTCTGAGGAACAAGTTGGACCAAATAAACTGGGTACTGACCCATCTTTCTAGAGCAAGTGTTTTGCGAATCCCACGTTGAACTCAAGTTGTTGTAAGATAGTCAAGTTGTTCGCGGGTGGACAGCGTGCAACATAGGTACAACATTACGCAAATGTATCGTCTAGTGACGTAGAACCGCAAAGCAGTATGATTCGAATAAAAAAACGCCTCGTATTGGCGGATCAGAGTCAATTCTTTCTTTTGGGAGACAATAACTTTATTGATCGTGCACGTACGACCTTACAACTTTGCATAACATTTACATTCACAAACAGCTATATTACACACTGCATGAAAGGGAATATTCAAAAACCATAATAGGGGCACTTTAAACATCACTGCAATCCATTGAACCCACTGTACGTCTATCCATCACAGCCTTGTTTTAATTTTTGCCAAAAGGTAAGGTAAGGTCTAAGGTCTATTACCTTGTTTTTAAAATTCTAAAATAGGCTTCTAAAGTTACAAAACATGTAAAAAAAACCTGTTTTTAATTGGTTTCTTTTTTTATGGGCAAATCAGGCAAACCATCATGGATCATAACACATCTTTGCCCGTCATCATGGAGGGTCACGTCCCACAAGTGTACCGGCTGGCTAGCCTAGTGTTTTACGGCATTATCTTCACCATAGGCATAGTGGTCAATCTGACAGCTCTCTGGGTCTTTGCCTTGACCACTAAAAGACGGAACTCCATCACCGTATACATGATCAATGTTGCTTTAGTGGACTTGGTATTTATCTTACTGCTGCCCTTTCGAATTGTCTACTACAGTCAAGACTACTGGCCCTTTGGGGACGTGTTCTGCAGGATTAACGCAGCACTAACAGTGCTCTATCCCTGCCTAGCCTTGTGGCTCTTCGCTCTCATCAGCACAGATCGCTATGTGGCCATAGTGCAGCCGCGACACACCAGAGAACTCAAAAGTGTTCGCAAAGCCTTGCTGTCCTGTGCAGGAGTCTGGATCATGACCCTAGGCAGCACGGCTCCGCTCGTCTTCCTGGAAGAGGACCCGGACCGTATCTCAAACTATACCACTTGCATCAAGATGCACGACATCATCTACTTGCGCCGTGACAATCCCGTCCACTTTGCACGTATCATCTTCTTCTTCCTGGTGCCAGTGTGCATCATGTTGGGCTGTTACATGATCATCGTAGAAAACCTCATCCACGGCCGGACGTCCAAACTGAAGCCCAAAATCAAGCAAAAGTCCATCAGGATCATCATCACACTGATCGTTCAGGTGCTTGTGTGCTTTATGCCTTTCCACATCTGCTTTGTTTCCATGCTGCTGGCCAGCGGTGGGCAGGGTTACAACACCTGGGGGGCCTTCACCACATTCCTGATGAATGCGAGTACAGTGCTGGACATCATACTCTTTTACATTGTGTCGAAGCAGTTTCAGGACCGTGTGATCAGCGTGATCTTGTACAGAAACTACCTGAGGAGCGTTCGCAGGAAGAGCCGTCACACCAACAGTATTCGCTCAATCAGCAACCTGACCAGTGCCATGATCTGAACAATAACACAGCTGACAAAAACAATGTAAACATGTCGATGTTTGTAACTAAATTACAGAACAAGATTTAAATTGCAGAACAAGATGAACGATTATCAATTAATGAGTCAAACTCAGTTATGTTTTCCAAACAGAAACAAATCATACTGAAAAGTGAAATTGCTCACAGTAACAGTAACTTCTTGTCTGCAGTTAACTCACATGAGACTAATCACATGTGCACAAGTGACTTCATTGGTAGTCCCTGCAATGTATCACTGCTCATTTGCATGAAGTTAAACTTTTTTTTAGTTTTGCTGCCGGATATGCATCACCACCCATTGCTAATTCACCTGTGCTGCAGCAAGTTTTACTGTATGTGTGAACAAGGAGACAAACTGTTTCGAGCTGTTGTGTTTAATGCTCCAAGTGTGTCTGTTATTTTAAAAACGAGTTTTATATAAAAATTGGGAATGTTGTTGCATAATCATGGCAAGGTGTTTGAAACAGTTTCCTTTGTAAAACTTTCTTTGCAGTCTCAGCACAATCTGTGCAAAACATGTTAGTCTCTTGCAAAGCATGCTTTTTTATATGATCTTCAGAAACAGTGAATGTCTTTGATGAGGTTAGTTCAAAAAGAGTGCGTACTAGGATATTTGGTTCTTTCAAAAGTGTAAAACGTGATACTACCTTTCAGTGTGGGGTTTCAAGTTTCACGTTAAATTTCTCAAAAAGGGAAAAGCTAATTAAATTACATAGCAGCACTTTATTTTTAAGAATGTAGTTAATTAATAAATAACAATTAAGTACCAATTAATCAAATATATGTGATTAAAATACTAATTTAAAATATTCTGCACCATTTTTTATCAAAAGCTGATCACAATGAAACCAAACTGAAATAGGCCTTTGGTACAGCACAACATTAAACTTGACATGTTGATTCCCAACCACGTTCAATACTACACATTTTGCATGTCTCCTTAACTCATCAGCTCGTTGGAAGAGATTTTAAGACTTGAAATGGGAGTCATACAAAGGAGACGTGCAAAATGTTCAGTGTTGGGTGTACTCCATTAAACGTGGTTGACCACTGCTGTATAAGGCACCAGCAGGTGGCACTACTGACCAGGGCACATTAATGCTATAGCATCACAGTGCTTAGTCTCAATATCACCATCAGGTGGTGTCATGTAATGTAAACAAATTACTTGAAAGTGGCATTATATCTACTCAAAGTTTTGGATTGTGATGTTTTCAAATAAGATTATCTCTTTTGTGTTCTTTAACTTTCCTTAAAATATGTGACTGGTAGACTGATTTATTATTCGAGAAGCTGATAAATCCTGTGGTGACATGCTATATTCCTTCTAAAACTGTTTCTTTTCTCATTCTGTTGTAATTATTATTAATGTTTGGAGCTTTTGTGGCATATTAATTGAGAGCCTGTATTGAATATTTGCAATTTTAAAGTGCATGTCTCACTGCAGGACCATTTATAATAAAAAAGTGAAGCCCACCCCCACCCCTACTGACCACTTGTGACTAATCATGGAGCTTATACATTCATATCAATTTTAAAGTCAACTCTGGACCTGTTATGCATCATATACCAATATACCTAATGGATACACTGTACTTCACTTGATTAAGCATAATTTAAAAAATTTGATGCATGTTAATTTTGTACTGTCTACTGTTAAAGCAGAGCCGGCCCAAGCCTTTTGGCGGCCCTAAGCATAATTTGATTTGGGGGCCCCCTCCCACTACGCAAAGTCACCTGTGCTTGACGATTATTGACACAAATGTCACGCAATAATGATACATTATAAATGAATACAGTGAGGTTATGTATTAATACAAAATAAATACTAAATAAAAAATAGATGCCTACTTAAATACTAAGTTTTAAAAAAAAAAAAAATTTAAATTACTCTTTTACTAACTCTTTGAAACTTCTTAAAACAAACTGTCTCAAAACGTATAAAATAAATTATTTGCAAAAAATAATGACAAAACTGAGAAATCAGAAACATTATAAGAACAAGGGTTCAACAATGACAATTATTGTTGAAAACTGTAAAAAAATATTATTATTATTTAAATAATATTATAACACGAATTGTCTATGCACTCGCGAGGTGTCTAGATTATGCGCATGATTTAAACGCTGGCAGACACAGCAGCAGTTGTTGGCAGGTATATTGATCATGAAATCAGAATTTTGTTGTTTTGAATTATTCATTCATTCATATTCATTCATTCATTTATGTCACTTGTTTAAGTCATAAAAAAAAAAATTTAAACTCGATTGGGGGGCCCCCTGGTGGCCAGGGATCTGAGATGGTAACTTTGGGGTGGGACCTGTTTGGATGAAAATTGCAATGGAACTGCGGTACATATGTTTTTGAAACTTGTTTATAAAGCTCTTAAATCTATATAAATCTCTTACATCCAAAAACTACATCTATAGTTGCCCCAAAAAAGTATTTAGACACTGTAAGCAACAATTAAATAGTAGTACAACTTCCATTTCAAACATACTTTGATATGATGAACTGCGTGGTTATTCTATCTAGGACATGTGTGAACTTGAGGGGAACTAACTTTATACATCCACTAAAAAATGCCTTTGAGACCAGTTTGTTAAAAACAACTGAAAAAGTGAAGTTCATTCTGAGGATAGCTCTAGCATCCTTTGTTTGCAGATGCCAGCTGGATTTATATTTTTAATGTGACTTATATGTCCAAATACTTATTGGGGACACTGTATATATACAATCAGCAAAACGATTGTTTCAGTACCTGTCATGGACAGACTGATTTGCCCAAAATAACCGTATCACACTACTGTAAGTTGTTGTGCACTGCAAACACAAACACCTGATACACATCAAGTTAATGGAGACAGACACTCTCTGAGCAACTGCAGTCTTCTGTCCGGCCCATATGATGAATTATCTGGAAGCTTTCTCAGTAATTTAGAATCTTCATAACAAGTGCTTTTTCCATAGGAAAAATTAATGGAAACAAGATTGTCTTTCATTTGAGTTGATTTAGCCGCCTCGGCAGCCAGATGTCTCTCTCTGGGAATAAAACAGTCGGTGCTTAAACAAAGCCCAGCAAAAAACTACCTTTTTTCTGCCGCTCGTGTTACAAACAAATCAGCCAGCGCACAATGGCCATCTGTTTGTTATTTGATATGTGTGAATACATGTTGTAATGACTTTGTTTGTGAATCAGTCAGTGCACTGGAACACACGAGAGCTCTCCAAGTGGCGGAGTGTTTGGAGCTAATCATATAATTGGACACAATAGTCAATGACAAATGGAGTTGCATGGAGCCAGCCAGCTGGGAAGTGAATATGTAATCATTGTAAAATCATATCATTTTGCATATTTGAAGACAGCTTAATAGAGTTTGCTTGTCAGCACACTATCAAGTGATGATCAGAGTGGGCCCGCAGTATGTGTTTTTGGTGGGATATTGCTCTGCAGCGTCTCCGGTGACTTCAATGGAGTTGGTAGGGTGTTGTTTTATGCCTCAGCTGTTGCAGTTTTATATTGTGATATGGGAATTATAATGGGATTCTACTGTTTGTGAGCATTTATACCAGAGCCAACTTCACAAATCATATAAAAAACATGAGTAGAACCGTGTCTGACTGGAGACCACTCAAGGGCAATGGTATTCATGTGAATGGCTGTACAGTAAACATGTCTTAGGACATGTGTATGAACTCTAGACGTGTACAAGAGAACTCCACATTAAAAAAATATCACAGTGCTCTTAAAGAATTAAAAATAGATTTTTCATCAGACATATTGGATTTGTTTAATGATGGAAGTACTACTGTTTGACTACAACACTTTGCGACTTGAGTACTAACAGGTCTCAAAAACTATAAAATACTCAAGTAATTTGGGAGTTTGCAGGTGGTGGGGTGGGTCAGGGAGTGTCTGTCCTGGTGATAATGAAAATATTTTAAATTAAAACACTTTTATGAAAATTAATGTTGACAAAAAATATGACAGGAAAATGTGTATCAAAGTATGAAAATATGACTAGAAAAATAACAGATAATCAATAATGCATCAATGTTTTCGAAAAAGAAATATCTAAAAGGAATAGCTGCATGAGGTGAAGCTGAAGAGTAAATGAACACCAGTAAAACTGAACCCCATTTTATTTGACCAATCTTATATGAGATTAATCAGATATCCTAGATACACAACATAACCGTAACATTACAACTTGTATCTGCACAAAAGAACTCGAACTAAGTTACGTGCTAGCCAGAAAGTGTTACTACCGTTGTGGAAGCACTCTTCCCGTAACAACGCGCTGAAACTAAGCAATTAAGGCACACAAAAAAATCACAACGTTTTATAGTGTTGTCATTATAATATACATCTTGCGCTTCACTGTATTATCATCTATCTTTATCAAGTGATTGCAGACATCCTTGTGTGTTTTCGAAGCCATGACGCGAAAGGATTTTAAATCAAACATAGGCCTAGTGGCCTACTGGTGAAAAAAAGATGATGATTAAAATAACACTGCTGGATTATTCTGAATGCAAGCTTGCAGTTGATTGTAATGATTGGAGAAGACAAGCATAAGTCACCAGAGAAATCATTTTACCAGAAGGTCCAGTTATGACATTTTGAAATGTCGTTTAAAAAAAGAAATATATGCATGTATGAATCGTTAACAATAGGATCAATAAAATGTATTCAGAAAATACCTTTTCCTTTCATGCTGACTTTAAAGACTATACAATTGACACTCAATTGATAGCCTAGATACTCTGTGTGACTATAGGGTTTGAAATGAACTTTTTTTTAACCTTTTTACTGGCCAGCAACTTCTACTATCCAAAATAAAAATATAAGAACCAGATAATCAAAGTCACAGCTTTGATTTAAATATAGTAGTTATTGTTAAAAATTTAAATGACTGATTTTGAATCACTAAATTGCTTTCAGATTTACAACAGTCAGTCATTGTTTGTGGTCACCATTAAAATAAAACAAAGGCATTCCAAACAGTTAATTCTAATTACTCTATGGGCAAATGTTCCTTAAAAAAATTAACAAAGTGTGTGGCATCAATGACTTAGTTTGACTCATGCTCATACTCAGAAGACTGTGTTGGGTTTTAAATACATGGCGTTGAATGGCGCTTCTCTCAGTGTGTGACCCTCTTCATGCTTTGCTTTGCTTATATTGGAGGCTTCTCCCTTAAGCGACATTAGGACATCATTTAGTCATAACCCACTAAACGGGCTAGTGAGTAGTTATGCATTACCCATCATGGTTGATTCTCACCTGCATTCAAACCCTGACTATACAGCTGTATAGCAGGTTTCACCATTATTCAACTGAATGTACAGTTAAGTCTTAATTTCAGAAAAAAAATGTGTAATGTGTATCTCCATAAGTATGTATGCAATGTTACTCAAAAGTGCCTTGCTATATCATAAACAAACAAACTTTGTTTCCACCCCTTGGGGGGGAAAGACTTCAGCCCCATTGTCCTCCTAATTTCCAAAACAATCATAACTTTAGGTACAGCATCGACAAATAAAGATTTGACATTGCAGATTACTCTTATAAGAACTTATGCAGAGTCATCTCATTTACATTTTTCACCATGTGGTCAAGCTTTTTAGAATCTGGTATGAAAATTCCAGGCATCCCCAAACATACCCCCCCCCCCCCCCCACATCTACCCGAAACTTGCCAAGAGTGGCATGTTGGCCTAATGAATTGATGTGGATAATGGGGTTTGAAAACGATTGAATGGTGCCCTTCATTATCTCTACAGCCACAAAAATCTCAGAAAACGCCTCATGAGGTTCCCAGCAGTGCCTGTATTTACCCTCACTGGCTTATGCATTAAGATCTTGTCTGGTCAGAAGTCGGGAGAAAGACCTTGCGCTCTTTAATCTATATCATAAGGTGTGATATCCCTGAAAGAATGCGCTCAATGCAAAGAAAAGTCTCATTGACCCGTCAGTTAGTGGAGGAGAGGTGAGGAAAACATATGGCTTTGATTACAGCAGCGGCTATTTTAGCGGACAAGTCTGTTGCTGATTCACACAGAAAGAATAGCAGCACCATTAGAGGGCATAAATAATGTACAGTCCTTTTTCTACACTACTCAGCTAAGTGCCTTGAAACCTTGGTCTCCACTTGTCAGGTTTTTCAATAGATTAGGACAAGATTTATTTTAAGTCTGTAAAGTAGCATGTTCCTGACAGCGTTCAGCGGGGATCGAGCGTTGCACGCAAAAGCACATCGCCCTGGTTTAATTGTAGCATTGTGGAGCAGACAGGTCTCATGTCGGATTGGTTAAATATTTAATTCGGTCTCACTTAAACTTCCCCATTATCCATCGTATCACACTAGCAGAACTTGCAAGGCGGAATTACAACAGGGATAAGAGACATGAAAGTTGTAATTCCAAACATAGCCCTTGCTAGAGCTTACAAAGAGAGATTTGTGTTAAGAAACAGATCAGAGACTTCACCCTGTCTTTTTCTGTCCGTCTCTCTCACTCGCTGAATTCGTCTTTTTCCCACCCACTTCTCGCTATCCATTCCCTCTTTCTTCCTCGCTCAATCCATCCCCCTCTGTCTTTGTTATCCGACTGAAGTTACAACTGAGAAAACAATTAAATCCAATTTAAAATTCAACTACATGTCTGTGTCATGCCTCATTATGGGAAGGTTTTTGGTATTCAAAATAATTGAAACCTGACGCGTTAAGTGCGCGGGCAGACTCCCACTGCAGGGCCTAGGGAGCCGCAAACAGAAGAATGATTGTGAGGGAGAGAGAGGAGAGAAAAGGAGACCACTTCAGTGTGACAGCGCAGGGCAGCCTCGTGTAGGGATCTGACAGCGGGGAGGGTTCTTGTGTGTGCGTGTCACGTAGCGGCCTCCGAGAGCTCAATTACAAGATTGATACTCAGAGAGGAAACTTCATTTTGCTTTACAGATGTCGACACCGCCAGAGAAAAGCGAGGTTTTTGTTTAACATAAGACGGGTTTGTGCAATGAGAATAAGCCCATGTGAAACTAGAGATCTTCTATTTCTCTTTCATATCAGATTTAAGTTTTTTTTTAGGTTTTAGTCTCACAAAGCCAGACTTTCGACTAATAGCGTAAAGTCTAGACTTCACTGCAGCTTATTCTGGCCAGACTGTCTGACTGACATTTAAAGGTGAACTATGTTTTTTATCTTAAAATAGATTTGCTAAACCAGTTCATTGACTACTATTAGTATGCCCCCAAAATTGTGAACATTGAGCCCCCCCAGACACCATCAAAACATTACCATTCCAGCTCTACCTATAGCAAGAGTTTGGCATTCAGCTTTGGTTACAGAAGTGCAAGCCACGTCAAAAGCGAGTTGTGATGCTACACTCCACAATGGGCGATTCAATAACAGGATCAGCATGCACCCATTCAGAAAGACAAATGTACCAGTTTATATTGTTCACTTTGATGTGTCCATTGAAGAGAGTCACAAAGTGTTAGCCTACAGTTGTTTACTCATGAAACACAGCAAACAGCTAAAAAAATATTCCTAATATGTTGGACCCTTTATTGGAAGTAGTCTACTTTTACCTGTTGGAATTGACATTTTTTACAAGCACCTGTAAGAGCAAAAGAGTTGTTTGCAAGGTTGTTTGAGTATATGCTTTTTGTAACTGGGCTAGGTGCCACTAGTTTCGCAGAAACTACACGTTTCACCTTTAAAATGACTAGCCACAGCTTGTTTTGTTTTTAGGTGGCGATTAGGGGCGGCATTACCTGTATTAGATGATACAACAATAATAGACTGAAACAGAACAAAATAATTAAAATAGTGGCACAACAGCCACTGGGAATGTACAGTGTAAAATAAGGGAAAACGTGCACAGACTTTAAGATCATGGAAATGTCTGATAAAGTATTTTGATTAAAAGACATTAATATGATCACCGAGTCACATATTATTAAGTTTTGACTATTAAGTCACAAGACACAAAACTCACAATTTCGCCAAAAAATAAATAATTGATATTCAAAAAAACAAACAAACCAATAAGCAAAACTCTTTATCTGTGAAAAAGCAAATCTGAAAACACCTGCATCACTTTTACAAAACCCACATGATTTTGTTGCATGACATCTAACAAATAATAACTTAGCTTTACATTAACCATAAGCTGTCATATGCAACTTTAATATTATTGAATACAGCACCGTAAAAAAGAACAAAATTGTTGCCATTTACGTTAGAGCTGCGTTCACAGCTCAGTTATCACAGACAATTATGAGTTTGCCACTGGTAATGACATCACTCATTCACTTATGTGCATATAGCTCCTAATTTCAATATTTTCAACTCTGCATGAAGGCCACATAAGGTCTACTGAAGTCCCGTTCTGATTGTGTTCAAAGAAAAAGAAATGTTCAAAGGAAAGCAGTGCCAGACTGCATTTGCATTTGAGCATCGGCCAACACTTGATGAAGTTCTGAAAACATCTCTGTTTCGTTTCAAAAGACCAAAGGGCCTTCTCTATATTTTCATCTTAATTTGATTACAAGCCATCCTGTCTCTGTGAATGATCTGTTTTGCCTCAAGAGGATCTTTTAATCACTTTTCTCTCGTAGTGTTGTTCCTCTAAACATGCCGCAACTGTCTTGGACCATTCCCAACCACACTTGATCGAGTGGTAAAAAGACATTTGGGAGAAACTCTGTGCGTGTATGTGTACGTGTCTGAGGCTGGCATGTACGTCGTCAAAAGAACTGACAATAGTTTACAGTGTCTCTATAGAAATGCTCACCGCCTGCCTGGTGGCGGAGATGCTTTTGTCTCCTGTCCTCCATTAAGAGAGCCATAAAGGTAGTGAGAACAGATGGCTGCTGGCCTGCTCTGTCCTGCATCTCCCCGCAACTGCCACCGATCCTTTGCGTCCATTAATCTCCTAGTCCGTATTCCTGCGACACAACTATATTAAACAACTCAAGAGAGAGAAAAAGAAAAAGAAATGGGGGAGAGAGCCAAACAAGCCAACGCAGCTGTCAGGAAGCCTAGAGTGAACCATCAGTCCACAAAAACCTCTCTAAACGCTTCTGTAAAACAGTGCGAAGAAAATCATTCCGCCTTGAACCTGACCCTATAAAAGTGGTATCCATGGCCAGAGAAACAATAAATGCTCATTAAAAGGCAGCTGCCAGTGCTGTTGAAGACTTCACAGGCCTGGCTGGAAAACACAAGCACATCTGATTCCAATTGTAATTGAAGAAGACAACTGTTTCCGCCCGGGCTGAAGCTGGGGAAATTTACAGTGCTGATGGCAGGGCTTGTTAGAGGCTGGACTACACAGTAGCTGAGGCCTGTTAAACACACAAGTTTGGCCAGTGTAGCTCAGTCTTTTTTTTTTTTTTTTTTTTTTTTACTGCACCATTAAGTTGAGATTGATTCGTTTTTACAGACAGGAGGTTTTAAGATTTCAAGTCCAAGAACAAATAGTCCAATGCAACATATTCTCTATCATATTTTACATTTGTGCATTTGGCAGATGCTCTTATCTAAAAGGACACGTGCCAGAAACAAACTCCACACAAGTAAATGAACGCTACACATGATTTAGAGGGTTGTGACATTGTTCAGGCATTGTCTGCATTTTCTTCTACAGTCATAATCTTATGAGTTTTATGTTCCCTCAGTTATTTTCTTTTCTCCTTTACTATGTATGATTCAAGCCAGAGATTTAGTCTGTAGTAGGTTCTATTGGCTAGCCTGTAAAATGTAAATGTGAACCATTTAACATGGATATGAAATATATAAATAATATGCATCAAATGATTATACAAACAAAAAAATTCATTACACTGCCACTAGGAGTCAAAGTGCAGCAATTGTATTCAGTAGCCACAGTGAAAATCAGACTTGAGACATTGCTGCTCTTTTCTAGTGAAAGTGCACTTTTACCTGTTAATATAATCAAGTCCACATTAAAAACTTTATCATTCTGGCTCATGAATATAAAATGCTAGACAATGTTTACCCAGTAGTTCTAAATGATTTGTCAAAAAGCAGGAGCTAGCCGTTTTGCTTGAGATCTTAGTCCTAAAGTTATTTTAGGTGGCTGGCACTGACCGCACTGAAATTGGGTGTGAACTTAAACATTTATAAAAGTGGAGAAATCGTTGCTATTCTAAAACTATAGAGAATTATAGCAAGAAAAAAAAACACATTTAATGCAAGCAAACAGTAACTACATATTATATTTTATTATAGACAAAGGGTATGTGGGCTACAAATGTGGGACTGGCTTGCCCCACCAACACCTACCCCACCGCACTCAAGGTTTCAACACCCCTAATCTCTGTTACATTGCTGCTCAGTGCATCGCTTCTGATCAAATCAGTTAGACTATTTAAATGTGCACAAGGTTACAGCTACCTTACAAGAAAAATAAACCCAATCGTACTCGGCCAGAAAAAAGAAACCACAGGCACCAGTCCAGTGCTTTGCAGTGTGAGGGAGGTGGCCACTCTTGATGGGCTTTCTCTCCATCAGCATGCTGAGCTAAAAATCTGTTGTCTGCGGCAGTGGCGTGCAAAACACATTAATGCGTTCTAGGCCACCGTGACTTTAGGAGGGACAAATATTTCAGAACGCAGCTCTATTTGGCCCCCTCTGCAGCATGTCCAGAACAGTCAGTGGCTAAATTGAAAAATCAATTCCAATTTAAATGATTGGAATAAAGAACTCCTGGAGTCAGAGATAAAAAGACTGTCTTCTCCTAGATCCCCTTTAATTGGAAAGTCATTTCTTCAGGGTATTCTAATGGTTCAGAAAGAAGATTGCAAAGCAAAGTTGATGAGCTGGAGGAGGGTTAATAGCTTCTGTATGCGTTTCTGTGTGTCTGAATGGCTGTATGTTCAGAGGGTTTACATGTTGTCCTCATGCACCCAAGGCTTCCTTTTGACAAGTGGACAAAATGAAGAAAAATCCCTGGATCAAGACACATGATAGTGGATTCGCTCTCGTCACACAGGTGCTGTTCACAGAGCGCCAACATGCAAATGTCATTGGAACAAAATTTTCATTTGCTTTCGGTAGATCAAATAAACATGCCCCTTGAAATGATTTTAACATTAATAATATGACATTTGGTAATTATAGCTATCTAATCCGTCTAATCTATAGATAAATGTTCTTCAATTTTCACAACTCCCCTAAATATACTTTTCCACCCCATATTTCTATTTTTAAAATGCTGAACAAATTACATTCATTTACATTTATGATTTTTTAAATACTTAAACATGAGCCTACAATATTAGCATGAAGTTTGAAAATGGTAAAAGATATAAGCCGTTTCTCAATGTCAAGGATACTTCCTTGGCAGGATTGATCCTTCCAAGTCATTTCCTTCAGTGGCTAGGCGAGGCTCCACTTTAGCATTAGGAGAACATGTAAATGGAACAGGCTAGCAAGTGCACGTCATTGCGTCATTACGTCAGTGAAAAGGTCAGCTTTTGGCGCTGCAAAAATTCATAAAGTTGTGATGTAGGCTATAGTTACACTACCGTTCCAAAGTTTGGGGTCAGTACGATTTTAAATGCTTTTAAAATAATTCTCTTCTGCTAACCATGTTAAATTACTTTGCACAACTTAATTAGTTATTTATAAAAAAAAATGCCGGTGACGGCAACCAAGTTAACAATTGTTAAATGACAGGTCCGGTTCAGTTAGCCATCAATAACATAATTTTTATATATTTGTATAATTTGTAATATCAATACGGTAGTAATTTGTGCTGGAATTTAAACGTTAAACTTTACTTATATGTACTACGGTTATAACAAATGTATGGTAACGTAAATATACTTACATTTAAAAGCATATTGCCCCGTTATTGCTCCGACTCCGCAAATGTCTGACATTTTTTAATTTTTGAACAAGATAGCAAAGCTGGTGCATAGGATTGTAGGTGATTTGAGAGCGCGAAGGCTACACATATGCATCCTTTCCTGTGTATGGGAAATTTTCCGAACGAAGGACTCAGTCCTTGGTTGAAATTCTGAGGATCCTCGACATTGGAACAGTCCTTCGACGTATTTCGATGACGTAGTATCCTCTAAATAACGGCTTCCGAGGATCCTTCCTTGACACTGAGAAACACCTATAGTCTACTAAAAAGTGCTAAAGTTCTAATTTGTGTTTGCAAATTTGCAAAACAGAAAACATTTTAATTCCACACCAATGGCTATTACAAAATCCCATAAACAAAGGCCTAATTTCAAAGTGATACAGATTTGCTGGATTGAGGTAAAAAATTAAATTGCTCTTTTATGTAGCCTACTCACGCTTACTGCCTGTATTGACGTTTCAACAGTTGAAGGATGAGAAGATGGTGACTGCAACCGTCAAGTTAAAAAAAATCGCTGCATTATTATCCATAGCTCATTTTGTTTGTTAATCCATGTCTTCCAAAGTCAGTTAACGCGCTCCAAACATAAGGAGAAGGCGGCAGAGAACAAGAAACTACAAACACACTCCTCATTGTGTCCTCAGACTGTCGTCAACACGAAAGTGGACAAGATTGAACCGGATTGAACAGTAGGAAATAAGCCATTCACTGAGAAGACTTGGCTGTGTCCAAAATCATATACTCTTGAGGTACTTATTTTGAATAAAGAATTACTTCACGGCCGCTAAAAAAATTATGTTCTGTATCATGAATGTGTGTGAATTTAATCCGGTAGCCTACTACATTCCATGTTGTCATTATCACGTGACCTACCAGTAACTTGTGTTGCTTCACTGCCATTCACAAATCCTTTCCCGTGGCCTCGTTTGCACACTTCAGAATCTAGTTGGAAGAAGTAGGTCCTTCGGGTACTTTTTTGCCTACTCAATTATGAGTACTGTGAATTCGAAATACTTTGTCACATACTGTTTTTCACCTACTATGTCCACCTTATTAAGTAGGGATACCAAAGTGCAGTAAACTGTAAAACTGCTACAAATCAGCGTGTTTATAATTAAAGGGTTAGTTCACCCAAAAAGGAAAATTCTGTCAGTAGCTAATTACTCACCCGTTGTTCCACGACTTTTTTTCATCTTCAGAACACAAATTAAGATATTTTTGATTAAATCTGAGAGCTGCCTCACTCCTCCATGGGCTTCTATGTAATAGAAACTTACCGGCCCAAAATGTTTAAAATAGTCCAAGTGACTACAGTGGCTCAATCATAAGTTTATCAAGCAACAAGAATACTTTTTGTGCGCAAAAAACAAACAAAAATAACAACTTTATTCAACTATTAATTTCTTCTGTGTGGGCCTCCGAGTGAGTTCACGTAGTGTAACAGCGCAGCGCTTCTGGGTTGTATGTCAGAATGTAGGCTCACTATTGGCCAGCATCACACGCATCACACACATGACCAGCGTGGGCCAATACAACCCAGAAGCGCTGCGCTGTTACACTATATGTGAACTAGAGGTCAGCACGGGCTTTAAACTGAAGCCCAAACCCGGCCCACACCCGAAATCATGTAACCCAACCCGACCATTACGGTTATATTTTAACCCGACCCGAACCCGAGATCCTTTTCTCACAGAAAAAACTTTTTTTTGCAATAAGCTGTATTTTATGATCGCTTGCAACGTTAATTAAACATATACATGTACAAACACCATTTCACCAAGGCACAGCGCCCCACTTAGCAGTCAGCACACAAGTAAAAAAGAGAAAAAGCACGAACTTTCTAATTACGAAACTTTGATGTGGTTGAACAGGTGAAACATTCCTCTGGATCTCAAATATTAAAATTCAAAACAAAGTTTGCGCAGTTGCACAACTATTTACATAAATATATCCTTCTCAGTACGAGTTATGAAGGAGGAGAACAGCATCGACAGTTTATGGTTTCAGCACGTCCTCCTCTGATTGCGGTGTTGTAACTGAAATTTTGCACGCGGGCGCACATGCGCAAAACAGTTTTGTAAAATGATATTTGATAAAATCAAAATGATTCATATATCATTTTACAAAATGGTTTTGCGCATGTGCTCCCGTGCGCACTATTTCGGTCACAACACAGCAATCAGAGGAGGACGGTGGCGCTGAAACTGCGCACATACTTTCTCTCTTGCATGCTCATATTTGCAAGCACACGGCATTGAAACTATATGTATAGCCTATATAATTTTTCTTAGTTACAAACCCGAACCGAACCCGAGGCTATTAATTAAACATTAACCCGAACCCGACCCGAAACCCGTGAGTTTTTCGGGACCTGTCGGGCTCGGGTCGGGTAGCAGACCTCTAACATGAACTCATTCCGAGGCCCACACAGAAGAAAATGAATAGTTGAATTAAGTCGTTATTTTTTATTTTTTTTTGCGCACAAAAAGTATTCTCGTCGCTTGATAAACTTGGTTTATGGTTGAGCCACTGTAGTCACTTGGACTATTTTAACGATGTCTTTACTAACTTTCTGGGTTGGCAAGTTTCAATTAAATAGAAGCCTATGGAGGAGTGAGACAGCTCTCAGATTTAATCAAAAATAACTTAATTTGTGTTCAGAAGATGAACGAAAGTCTTATGGGGTTGGAACAACATGTGGGTAAGTAATTACTGACAGAATTTACCCTTTAAGACAATACATTAAAATAATATGGTAAGAAATAGGCCTAGCACGTTGCAATATCAAGCAGCATAACAAGTTGTTTTGTACAGCTAAAAATAACTGGAAACGAATGACACCGAAAACTAGACACATTCAAATTACAAATGGCATCGTCCGCTCTTGCTTGAAAAATAAGGTGGATAGTAGGATGCGATTCCGGATGCAGCTCTTGTTTCTTGAGTTAACTACTGAGTATACTTCGCACTCTTTGTTAAACCCAACCTTAGCAATGTGACCAATCCTACCTTTGCGACGGTTGCCGTTGGTAGTTTTCTCAAACAAGCTTATGCTCTTTTATTGATTAGCCTATAAAAGATAGGCTATAAAGTAGAAAATATATTTTTATTATATAAAAAGTCTGTGGAGGATTTGTGTCATTCATAACCTCCTGTTCATGTTTCCCCCCCCCACACAATGCTCTGTAATGCTTGCAAAAGTAACCAAGGGTGGAGTTTAGAAAAGGGCCAATTGGAAGTTGAATGTGCATATTCATAACCATTAAGAAAATAAAACATCCAGTTTATTATCCATATCTGACATCGGGCTTCAACTGTTCATTGGTTGTATCATTGTGCAATCTGTTACAGCTTGCGTTCAGTATCAGTTGGTAGAGCACAAAGTGCTAACATGAGCAGTTGTTATTAAAGAAGAAATAATGGTCATTGAAGCAGGGCTCTATAAAGTAGATTACAGAGGTAGACAGGATATTTACAGATACTGCAGAGGTCAAGAGATTGTCTATGTCTGTGCTGGAGAGTTATGTGTTGGTTGGTTGGTTGTGTGGGGGGAGGGGGTTCACAGAGGAAAAACACACAAGAACTCTGGTTGGTTTCATTTCCTGGGAAGAAAGGAAAAGTTAAAAGGTGGCCCCCGAACAAATGAAACTCAATTTCACGGCACATTATCCTTCCCTGTTCTCTTCTCCTGGCTTTCTTTTTCATTAAGACCACAGACGGGCATAAATTAATAATTACTGCCCGAATGTCTAAATGCAGGCCGCTCTCCTGTAGCCTTTCATTTTCCACTGTGGCCTTGCATGTTCATGCTTGCAAAATGTTAATTTAGATAATGTGGCCTGCCCCTTGTCAGATAATTCTGTTTGGTGGTTCCACTAATACATAATGGTCTTTCTGATTAGATGACATTAAGTCTATCTTGTGTTCAATCAAGCCTGTGCGATTTCCTTCCTCGCTGACTCAAAGATGAGCAGATGAAGAACAGTCACATGGCTGGTAAGTCTTTGATACCTTTTTACTTTTTGAACTGTGCTGAATGTCAAATGAGGGTGAGTAATTATGTCTGACCACCAAAATCTCTGACAAAACCCCCCCAGAATTATACATTTTAGTATGCGTCTGAAATAGGCATTATGCTGCATCCCAGACGTGCGAGGGAAATGATTGTTTAAAATAAAATAAAAGAATCAACAAACCTAGAGCTTATAACTTGTTTTCAGATAAAAGTGGGCAGCATGTTCAAATGCTATTAGCACTATCTTTTTTTATTACCTGAATGAAATAAAAATGATTCATGCTAGTTAGTGTATTAGTTTGTTCATTAATGCAACTTGCACATTAGGCTTCCTTTTGTCACGGTTGAGGAATTCATTGACGCTCCCTTGCGCTGTGTGTGTGTGTATTTGTGAATGAATGTATGTGTGTGTGGGCGTGGTCGCTGATTATCCTCCGGGGTTATCAGCGACAGGTGTTGTGCATTACCACTGTCTATTTATACTCACCTCGTGTGTCTTGTGTTTGTCAGATTGTTGTTTTGTGGATGTTACCTGTTGTGTTCCTGTCTCTTCGGCTCCCTGTGTTTCCTGCCCTGTCTTCGTCTGGAGGCTCGCCGTTGCAGTCCTTGTCTTCACTCTTCACCGACACTGGGTTCATTACTTCATGTCTGACCATCGGATCGAGTTGGCCACGCAATCCTGCGCTGCCCTGCCATCACCACCACTATCGGAGATTACCACCGCATTGAGAAGGATCTTGTGAACTGTAGCTGCGATTCTCCTATACCACTGAGAACTTGTCTGCTTCTCTATTGTCTGAGACTGGTGATATTTACTCAAATAAAGATCTGTTTTACTTGCTATTGTCCCCTCTATCCATTCGTTACAGAACGATCTGACCATGCAGAGGGCAGCAGGTGGATCTGAAGTCAATGATTACTTCGCACACAACACAGCCCGTATGGAGCAGCAGGAAGAGAATCTCGCTGCAACTGGAAGAGCGGTGCAGGCATTGGTAGCGCAGGTGTCTGGGCTCACCCAACAGATTCAACAACTGAGACTGGCCATTGCGCCCAACCCACTGCCGATTCCCCCCGCACCACCCACACACGTCCGTCAACATGATCCGCGTCTGCCGACGCCTGAGAGTTATCCTGGTGAGCCAAGTTATTGTAGAGCTTTCTTGACCAAGTGCTCTATGTTTTTTGCTCTCCAACCCCAGACATTTTGCACTGAAGATTCGAAGGTGGCCTTCGTGCTTACACAGCTGTCCGGACGGGCGGCGCTATGGGGGACGGCGGTGTGGGAAAATCATCGATCCTGTTGTGACTCATTCGCGGCACTCTCGGAGGAGATGAAGAGGGTGTTTGACCGGGCAGTCGCAGGTAGGGAGGCGGCCCGCCAGCTCGCAGACATCCGCCAGGGAGGAAGATCCGTCGCCGACTATTCAATCGAGTTTCGCACCCTCTCCGCAGAGTGCCGCTGGAACGAGGAGGCGCAATGGGACATCTTCCTGCATGGGCTGGCTGACCGCATCCAAAACGAGATTTATACCCTGGACCTGCCAGAAAAGCTCGACGACCTGATCGAACTGGCCTTAAGAGTGGATGCACGCCTGCATCGGTTGGAACTACGCACTCGTACGGCACCTACACAGAAGAGCTTTGGGGTTGCCCCACTCAACGTTCGTGATGCGGTCAGCCCCGTCGACGATCACAAGCCCATGCAGTTGGGTCGAGCCCGGCTCTCCCGGGAGGAGAGAGAGAGGAGGAGGTCCCGAGGATTGTGTCTCTATTGTGGCGGGGCTGGACATTTTATCCATAATTGCCCAGTAAAAGAGCGTGCCCGGCAGTGAGGA
This sequence comes from Siphateles boraxobius, assembly GCF_051911475.1. NCBI lineage: Eukaryota > Metazoa > Chordata > Actinopteri > Cypriniformes > Leuciscidae > Siphateles > Siphateles boraxobius. The sequence continues at coordinate 24,547,320 of NW_027509197.1, read as the reverse complement.
AGAGGATCCTGTCGGGCGGGGTCTCCACCCAGAAAACCTCTTCCACCCTTCTCCCGGTGAGATTGCAGTGGTCAACTCGGTCACATCACTGCCAAGCTCTTCTCGACTCCGGCGCAGAAGGTAACTTTATGGACTGGTCACTTGCACAACAGCTTCAGATACCCATCATACCACTCACTAACAAGATCTCAGTCAACGCACTCAATGGTCAACACTTGCCCACAGTATCTCACACCACCAGTCAGATAACACTCATCACATCCGGCAATCATTCAGAAGAACTGTCATTTCTCCTTATGGACTCCCCTCAGGTTCCTATTGTCCTCGGTCACCCCTGGCTGGTGCAGCATAATCTCAGGATAGACTGGGGACATAACTCTGTTTCTGCCTGGAGCACTGAGTGTTATGCGTCTTGTTTAGTGTCTGCTGGTTCGTCTCTGTCTTGTTCTGTGTTGCAGGAAGAGTCGGTGAATTTGTCAAACGTGCCCGCTGAGTACCTCGACCTGAAGGAAGTGTTCAGTAAGTCCAGAGCTGCTTCTCTTCCTCCGCATCGTCCCTATGACTGTGCTATAGATCTACTGCCAGGTACGTCTCCGCCCGAGGGCAAACTTTACTCTCTGTCTGTTCCCGAGAGGGAGGCCATAGAGAAATACATTTCTGATTCTCTGGCATCCAAATTCATCCGACCTTCCTCTTCTCCAGCGGGGGCGCGGGGTTTTTTTGTGGGAAAGAAGGACGGTTCTCTGCGACCTTGCATTGATTACCAAGGGCTGAACAACATCACGGTAAAGAATACTTATCCTTTGCCGTTGATGTCTTCAGCCTTCGAGAGATTGCAGGGAGCGTCGGTCTTCACAAAACTGGACTTACGTAATGCTTATCATTTGGTCCGCATAAGGAAAGGGGATGAATGGAAGACCGCTTTTAACACCCCCAGGGGGCACATTGAATACCTGGTTATGCCTTTCGGACTTTCCAATAGCCCAGTTGTCTTCCAGGCACTCGTCAATGATGTGCTGAGAGACATGGTCGATCAGTTCATTTATGTCTACCTGGATGACATATTGATGTTTTCTTCGTCTCTCCAGGAACACGTTCAGCACGTCAGACGAGTGCTTCAGAGGGTGCTAGAGAATGGGCTTTTTGTCAAGGCGCAGAAATGCGCTTTTCATGCACAGTCTGTCCCTTTCCTGGGTTACGTCATTTCGTCTGAGGGAGTACGTATGGATCCTGACAAGGTTAAGGCTGTGGTGGATTGGCCAAGTCCAGATTCCCGTAAGGCCATACGGAGGTTTCTGGGGTTTGCTAATTTTTGCCTTGACCTCCCCCTGAACGGCGTTCAGGTGGTCCGAAACAGCCGAAGCTGTATTGGCCAACCTGAAGAGCCGCTTCGTTTCGGCTCCCATTCTTACGACCCCTGATCTGTCACGTCACTTCGTGGTGGAGGTCGATGCGTCAGAGGTGGGGGTAGGCGCAGTGCTCTCGCAGCGCTCTTCTTCAGACGACAAGATGCATCCTTGCGTGTTTTTTTCTCATCGCCTGTCGCCTACCGAACGTAACTATGACATTGGTAACAGAGAATTGTTGACAGTCAAGTTAGCTTTGGAAGAATGGCGACATTGGTAAGAAGGGTCGGGGGTACCTTTTATCGTCTGGACTGATCACAAGAACTTAGAATACATTCAATCTGCCAAAAGACTCAACTCCAGGCAGGCTCGGTGGGCTCTTTTTTTCTGTCATTTTGATTTTACTCTTTCGTACCGCCCGGGTTCTAAAAACATCAAACCCGATTCTTTATCTCGTATCCATCCGAACGCCTGTCTACTCCCGAGTTCATTTTACCGGAGACTAGATTCATCTCCACACTCCGATGGGAGGTCGAATCGAAGGTCAAGGCGGCCTTAGAAGGGGTAACGCCTCCGTCCCGGTGCCCACCTAACCGATTGTTTGTGCCGGAGGGATTACGGGCCGACGTTATTCAATGGGATCATTGTTCCAATGTAGCCTGTCACCCAGGAGTAAACCGAACTAGATTTCTAGTTAAGCAAAGATTCTGGTGGCCATCTATGGCTTGCGACATTCGAGGTTTTTTTTTTGGCCTGCTCGATCTGTGCGATTGGTAAGACTTCCAATCGACCCCCAGATGGGCTTCTTCAACCGCTGTCTGTCCCTTCGAGACCCTGGTCCCATATAGCGCTAGATTTTGTTACCGCCCTCCCGCCCTCCCAAGGCAATACGGTTGTTTTAACCATAGTGGACCGGTTCTCGAAGGCGACTCATTTTATTCCCTTGCCCAAATTGCCTTCAGCCAAGGAAACAGTGGTGACTGTCATCGATCACGTCTTTCGGTTACATGGCCTCCCGATGGACGTGGTCTCTGACAGGGGATCCCAAGTTGTCTCCAAATTTTGGCAAGAATTTTGTAAATTACTGGGAGCCACTGTCAGTCTATCTTCGGGTTACCAACCCCAGAGCAATGGGCAGAGAGAGAGCCAACCAAGATCTGGAGAGAATGTTGCGATGTGTTGCCACCAAGAATCCTTCCTCTTGGTGTCAGCAACTCTCAATGGTGGAGTACGCGCACAACTCGTTACCTGTGTCATCCACGGGCCTATCTCCGTTTGAGGGTAGCTAATGGCTCGTTTCCACTGAGCGGTACGGTACGGTACAGTTCGGTACGGTACGCAATTATTTGCGTTTCCACTGTCAAAAGTTGTGAATGGTACCAAAAAGCCGAACCGTACCGTACCACTTTTTGGGTACCCTTCCGTTGGGGTACCTAGCACAGTGGTACGGTACTAAAGGGAGGAGCTAGACTCACTGCAGAACGCTGATTGGTTGACAGAGAATCGTCACTTGCGCGAGCTACAAGGGGAATGGCAACATAAGCGCCATTTTTTAATATTCAGTTGGAATATAATACTACGGTTATTCTTTCACGAAATCTAGTTTTAAGAGTTTTTGAGGCGAGAATGTAGTTGTTTAAAGCTCAAATCTGCGGTTTATTTATAATGATTTATGATAATTTGATCCATTCCAGGCGATCACCGGGCGCTCGGCGCTCATGTTCCACACCTGGAACAGCCTTTCCTCGGCTAACGTTAGTCGTTCTGACGTTTGCCGCTGACTCTGTAGTGGTAATTCGTGTTGTGTATATCTAACGGGTTCTCTTTGGTCTCGTGAATCGATAATTCGTTCCCTGGCCAATCGTTTTGGCTGAGGGCTAAGTGAAGTTTCATATATTTAGGCTATAACTTTTCCGTTGTAAAGTTAACTTTAGACTAGCGCTGAATTTGTATATTTGACTGAATTGTTTGCTTTATTTCTTATTGTATAGCTTCTTGTAACGTTACCTTTTACTTATACTTTTATAATGGCTATTATTGATAGACCTGAAATTTAACAAAAAGAGATAGGGTTGAGTTCTGTCATTTTTTATTACAAGATTATCAGTGTAATGTTGTTTATTGCAACATTTGTACAAATGCACATATTGCCTGGAATATGTTTAATATTTTTTTTAATTTAAACCTAAAGATGCAGGGTTGTGTTTTATATTTCGTTTTGTTATAAATAGGCTAACGTTAAAAATGTATATAATCAGGTCTATACATTGCCTGAACCACATTTGTGTGCCTAAAATGTTTAAAATTTATTTAAATGAAAACGTAAAGAGGCAGAGTGGTGTTTTATAACATATTTCGTTTTATTGTTGCCTAAAATGTACATGCAGAGCGAGCTGAGTGACGCTTTCAAGAACGCGCTGTTCCATGCTGTACTTGGTATTGAGAAATGCCTAATGTCGGCGCTTGTCTTCTTGTGACAAACATGCCGAGAAGCAAGGACAAGATCTGCTGTAGCCTATGCCATCCAATGGTGTTTACTTTGTCGCTTTCTTCTTCGCGCGAAAATGACGTTGATCGCTTCTTTCCGGCAAACACCATGCCTATCAAGTAGGGTACTGTTGGCGGTGGAAACGCTAGCTGGATCATGGTTTACCGACCCGACCCGAACCGTACTGTACCGTACCGTACTGCTCAGTGGAAAGGAGCCATTAGGGTACCAGCCACCTATTTTTCCTAGTCTGGAATCCGAAGTCGCGGTCCCCTCCGCTCACGCTTTTGTCCAGAGGTGTCACCGTACATGGACCAGAGCCCGTGAGACTCTGTTCCAAGTAAGGGCGCGCACCAAGGTTAAGGCCGATCGCCCCCGGTCAAGACCTCCCGTGTATGTCGTCGGTTCCAAAGTGTGGCTTTCTACTAAGAACATTCCACTCCGCTCCGTTTCTAATAGGCTAGCTCCCAAATTTATTGGCCCATTTCCTGTTACCAAGATCATTAGTCCGGTGACAGTTCGCCTCAAACTCCATCCTGCGTTCAGAAGAATTCATCCCGTGTTCCATGTTTCCAAATTGAAACCTGTATTTTATTCACCCATTAATCCGCCAGCCCCGGTTCCCCAACCGCCGCGACTCGTAGATGGGGAACCCACGTATTCAGTAAATCGAATTCTGGACTCGAGACGGAGGGGACGCGGATTTCAGTATCTGGTGGACTGGGAGGGTTACGATTCGGAGGAGAGAAGTCGGGTTCCTGCTAGGGACATTCTGGATCAGTCCCTTATTGATGATTACTGTCAACAGGTAGGTTCCTCTGGGAGCTCCAGGAGACGCTCCTAGGGGGAGGGGTACTGTCACGGTTGAGGAATTCATTGACGCTCCCTTGCGCTGTGTGTGTGTGTATTTGTGAATGAATGTATGTGTGTGTGGGCGTGGTCGCTGATTATCCTCCGGGGTTATCAGCGACAGGTGTTGTGCATTACCAGTGCCTATTTATACTCACCTCGTGCGTCTTGTGTTTGTCAGATCGTTGTTTTGTGGATGTTATCATCACTTCACGTCTGACCATCGGATCGAGTTGGCCACGCAATCCTGCGCTGCCTTGCCATCACCACCACCATCGGAGATTACCACCGCATTGAGAAGGATCTTGTGAACTGCAGCTGCGATTCTCCTATACCACTGAGAACTGGTCTGCTTCTCTATTGTCTGAGACTGGTGATATTTACTCAAATAAAGATCTGTTTTACTTGCTATTGTCCCCTCTATCCATTCGTTACACCTTTGTGTTTGAAGACTCAAGGCCCGGGAGGTCATTAATATTGTAGTTCTGCTTCTAGAATTTGATTGGCAAAGTAGCGTTCCAAGAGTGCTGAAAAGATGGGATTTTTTAATATTTGAATTACTCCTCTTGTCTATTAATACACCAGTAGGTTGCGTTAAGGTACAGTCAGTAATTCTCCGAAGCATTGGCTGCGTCCGAAATCACATACTCGCTTGAGTAGGTACTTATTTCGAATAAGTAGTTACTTTGCAAGCACTAAAAAAACATGTTCTATATAGTATGAATGTGTGTAGTTTTAATGTAATGCAGGTGTACTACATTTCAAATGTTGTCATTTTGCTTCACATGCCATTCACAAATCCTCTCCCAAGTGTCCATCCTATGCACACTTCAGGGTTCTTTTTATCTACTCTTTTATGAGTACTGTGAATTCGAACATACTACTTTTCTGACATAGGCCTAACTCTTTTTCACCTACTATATAGTACTCAGTGGTGCTCATTGCAGAGCCAAATGACGCCCAGCTCCCCCTCTCTGGAAGTAATGGGTGGAGCTTAACCTAGACCAGCTCCACCTCTGTGGACCTAATGGGTGGTTTTATGTTTGGCGATAGGATTATGGTCAGGGTTAGGGTGTTGTCAGAGAATGTCTAATAAGGGGAGAACTTCCACTCTCAGTAAACGGCTTCTGAACTGGTTGCAGTTCCACTCTGGTTCCATATGAGGGCGCTCACAGGACGAGTGCAGAATGAATGGAGGTCAATGGAGCTATACCCCTCAAAATCCACTTTTCTCAGGATATAATTTTTTGTCTAGTAATTTGAATGTTGTATTCGAAAGGAGATGCAAAGAAATTACACATTGCTGGGTGTTCGATTTTTTTTAGAGTCACTTATTTGCTTTAAAAAGTATTTTAAAATGTCGATGACGTCATACACATCGTACGACCGGAGATACTGCTTTACGGCAATCCTACAGTCACTTTGGTGCTTTCGCGCTCTGCACTTTCTTTTCTCTCGAAGCATCGACAACACAGCTGACACAGGTAAATACACGTGCTAGAAGAGTTTTTGTTTTGTTGTTTTAAAAGACCATGCCGAAAATACACACACACACATTCTGGTCCTGCTTCGGATGCCACGATGCCATCAAGCGGTATTTCTGGTCGTATTCAGTCCTTCACTGACCAATCAGCGTTCATTAGCAGAATGTTAGCGTGTTATAGGCAACAACAACTCAACCTGTAAGAAATCGAAAGGACATAAGTACTCGTTCATTTAACTTTCTACCTATAACCCATGTTGAACTTGCAAGACCTACAATCAAATCTGAGATTTCTCAACGGCAATCGTGTGAAAGAGACAAATTTAGCCGTCTAGCTCCATAGACTCCCATTCATTTTGTACTAATGGGTGATCGCCCCCAGTGGAACTCTCTTGGAACTACAACCAAAATTCGGTACAATAGGACTTACTAGGGAGTGGCCAGGTTCTCCGTAGACAGGCTCTGGTTGGGTTGGTGTATAGCTCCACCCATTACGTCCAGCGAGGGGGAGCCAAGCTCCAACCATTGGTTCTGCAGTAAGTAGCCTCGATTAATTTAAGAATTAAACAATTTGAATGAGTTATTCAATCATTCTCAAATAACGATTCTTTCAGAAACACTGATTTAGTCAGGAATGCCATTACTGTGTTTGTTTTACACGGAAACGCAACCGATACAATTCTGCTGTGGCTTCGTTGGAACTTGTCGTTCATGCAAAACACAAATTATGTCTATCATATCATCTACTCAATATTGTATGTAAAATGTAAGCTATATCAGCTGACAGGTCATGGTACCAGTCTTTGAAAAGTAAACAGCACTGAACATGTGGATTCATTTAAAGTTACTGTATCTGCACTAAACAAATCGACCGAAATTATCATCTTGGATATGGTGGTATTAGCAATGAAAAGACTGGGAAATAATCACCTGGAGGATGTTCTTTATATGCACACTCGACACAAGAAATGTACACACACTCCAAAGTGATGACATTGATACGGTCCATGTTTGGAATGAGCAACGCTCGTTATAAATGTGCTCGACACGGGACGCGATTACAGCAGCGTGGATATTTTGGTCTTTGTGCCTCAAAGTCATGTTCTAACTGAAATGAATTTATTACAATATGTGCAGTGATATGAAACATCTAGCTGGAGGGGTAAATCTTGCTTAAATAGCTGGGGCAGAACAAGACATCAAACAGCTCATAACTACTGTATATTTCTGTCTGAGAGAGAGGAAACAGCATATTCTCAGTCAGAGAGTCTTGATCCACTGCTGGAGCTACAATACGGATCTCTGTCTACTAAAATATAAAACAGGAAGACAAAAAAAAAAAAAAACACACAATTTGATAGACAGCACATTTGTGGCTTTTTTACTGCATCAAACCCTAACAGTTCAAATTTCACCGGTGAGCGACAGAAACCTTTTATGCTCGTGTAAGGGCCAAACTTGAATTACAGTCACCATTGATTGCCACTTTATATGTAGTTTTCCCAAGGTTGATAGAAACTTTAACCTCATTTTCAATAAAGAAGAAAAACATGAAACGTTCCAGACCTTGAATTTTTACAATGCTGTGTTGAATTATGCAGTGACCAGTCAATTATTCATTTCGAAGCCTCTCTGTTACAGCCACGCTTTCAAAAGCATGCAAAATGGACCTGTGCACGGCTGTGCTGTGTCAACACATTTCCATCAGAATTGCTTACGACAGGAAATTGTCATTCAGTGTCAATTCTGCCTAAGCTTTTATAAATTTGAAATAACACTAATTTCAATTAGCTGCATTGCATCGGAAAACAGTTTCCTGAGCCAAACAGTTAGGTGTTCTCATGGGTCATATCAGTTGTGCTCTACCTTCAGAGCTCTGCAACTTGTAGACGTAATGTTTGTGCTGCAAATAAGTATTTCTATTAAAAAAAATGCATCAAACTTCTAAAAATGTTCTGGTCAAGCTCAGGCGCTGTATTAGGCTGATTGTAACTTGATCATTTACACAATGGCAAAACAATGAAATAAACAGAATTATAAAAATAAATTTGAAAAGAATTACAAACAAACAGCCATTGCTCAGTAAGAGAATGAGAGTGACCTAACATAAGGGTGTCAACTTGAAGGTAATCTTGATTTTTTTTGATAATATATTTACTTCTATGATTTGATTTGATGTTTTAAAATATGACAAACCAGCTAATATCACAAAACAACATGATTCATCAAATCCATTGCTAATACGATGTTATAAGTATGATGTCATTAAGGAATTGGCTTTTTTCTTTGAGCTAGAAAGTGGAAAGGGGCTAGAAATTTATGAAATGCTTACCAATTAAAATGATATTACCAAGAAGACATGTTTGGTTTGAACATTTTGATTAGATTAAGTAAAAATGAATAAGCACTTTTTATTCTTTTTTTAAATCAAGAGTTTCATCTTAGAAAGAGTCAGGGACATCCATTCAACATTAAGTAGTGAAATTATTTAAAATCCACTTATTGTGATATTAAGAGAAAGCTAATATGATTTCCATCTTTACAAACTGTGATTTTATTTATTCACAACTGTATATGATGGAAGCATGAAAATGTACTTCATAACATGATTGACCCTGGTTGGCTCAGTCCTAACAGTTTATCAATAAGTAATTAAATTATACAAAAAGATGCAAGTTTCTTTTCTTGTTTCCTTCTTTCTTCATGCACATTTTGAATATGTGGCTTTTCCCAGGAATATTGTGCCCATTCAGCTGGAATGAATGAAAGGTATTATTTCTCAGTCATGTGTTGTGTAGAGCAGTGTGCTCACTGTACTAAGCACGAGTGGTTTTATACTGCTAGATATTGTCATTGCTCAGTAACACATGTTTTACAACTCAACCATGAACAATTTTGATTGCCCTTCAGATTAAAATATAAGCACACAGCTTACGTAATATCATACGTGATGTTTGTTTTGCAGCTGAAAATTCAGTCTCTTTATTACAATTGCAAATTCTTTTTGGATTGAACCATAGTAAAATCACATAGATTCAAGAGTTTAACTGCATTAAACCGTGACATTTGATGGTAAAGTCACACCACAAACAGTGAGTATTTCTCTCTGAAGTTGTTTATAATGACAAAGTGATCCATTCGCAAAAGAGCTTAGTATAATAATCATTGACTCACAAATATTTTATTATCATATATAACACCATAGAATAGAAAACAGACACACACTCATGCAACTTTGCACAGATACACTTCAGTGCATGTGTGCAGGAACACACTCGGACATACACGCGCACACACACACAAACACACACACAAGCGCGTGAGCGCGCTCACGCACACACTCTTACATACCATGTCATTACAGGAGACGAGATCAGAAAAAAGGGAAAAGCACTTTAAAAAAAGACATTCTTTCAATATTTGTTTCCTTTACTGCCATAGAAAGAAATAAGGAACAATATGTCCATAAGTCTTGCTACAATGTTTACATCACATAAAAAGAAACTAAAAGGCAAGTCCTCGTTGATGAGGTAAAAGATACTTTAACATGTAGTTTAACACAATAAACATTGGAATTGTTACAGACTGAGGACAAATGTGTGACAAAATAATGTCTATGATTATAGTATAAATAGCTGCCCCATAACATTAGATACGTCCATCTAATAAAGGATCCTTCAACGCATATTCTTTCTTGATTATCCAATAAGTGCCTCATCACCAACATCAACATCTACTTGGTACAATAAAAGCCTGTAATCTATGATTTAATATATTCAACATTACCATTAATTAGCACAGTGTAATTTTAAAGTCATCTGGCTGAATTGTTTCATTCTTTATTCAAATGTGATAGTTTGGGATTGCTATGATTACTTGATTTTAGTTTTCTGTATAATGTGTAAAGGACTCATGTGGATGTTTGCAATCTTGGCTGGCAATTGTTAAAAAATCTGTCAAATGATTTAAAAACATTTAAAAAATAAGCATTAAAATAAAAAAATAAAAACAATTAAAAACAATCGTCTATAATCGGTTAAAAAAGTATTATAATTCTGCACAAAAAAAAAATCCAAATTCAATATGCATTTTTATCAAATATGATTCACATGGGTCAATTATGAATAATTATCTTCCAGTTATCATCCTCTTTCATCTCAGATAAAAAAAAAGGCTAATATTATTTTGTCTGTAATTTTCCGATGGGAACCTGTTGCCTGTTATTGAGATTGACAAGCTTTTGACAAGAATAATACATATTTTTTTTATTATGATGCATTAAATACGGTTTAAAGGGGTCTTTCACTGAAAGTAATACACCAAAGTGAGTGTAATAATGATGGGTAACATTTGGCTATACAACTTTTCCATAAACTGAAGTTGAAATCAATCCATACAAGCTTCAGATTCATATCACTGCAAATTGAAAATGTAGCTGTGAATAAGATAGTATTGTTTATCAACTTTTACTGGATGTGAGTGAAGAAACCCTAAGTACAGTACATTTGTTCAGCACAGTTAAGTATTTATTGAATAACATGAATTCAGGACAACACATTTACATGCCTGCATGCTTCCTCACCATAGTGGCTGCGAATTGAAAGAATGATGGCTCAGAAACAAAACAAATCTATAAATTCAATATAAACGTTGGCATTGTTCTTCTAATAGATCTACTGCATACACAATACCAACTTTTAACATTATATACAAATACCAAAGTGAGTGAGTTAACCTATCTTCTGTTCTTGTATATACAATAATGATAGAAATGAAACTTGATTGTTTTTTTCTTCTAGTTTAGAAAACATTAAAAGCAAATATTAGTCTTTTCTGTTGATCAACATATATTCAAATTCACATTTTCAGAGGTTCTTCTCCAAGTTTGGATCATTAACATCTTGGCAAATAGTTATGACATTGATTTATGTTCTTTTTTTCTTTTTTTAATACAAAACAAAACCTCTGAATCAGATTTAATTTTCGAAGCTTTTTCGCTGGTTTAAATACAGTATAAAAAATCTTCAGTGCTGTGAATTTGTTGTAAATATTATCATCGAGTGTACCAAACGGTACATTTTACTGTGCTCAAATTGTCACCTTCGGCAACTCATCATATCCAATCCCACATCTGGAATAATATAACGTTTATATCATTGAGAATAAGAGTCCTAATACTACATTCGAACACAATCCGTCTTCCACATCGGGCCAAGCATAAACCCTTGATGCACCTCTACGAGCGATTGACCTGTTTCTGTAACTAAATTACCCTGCGAGGGGACTCTGGAGAATCTTCATACGATACACGCTGCCAGTCTTCAACACCATGCTGTTAGTACATCACTGTGGTTTTCAGAAAGAGTCTTCCATCTGCTATTGATAAAGGGAGAGACAAAGTAAGTATACAGAACAGAACAGAGCAGTAAAGCAAGGATAAGTAACAGTGATGCAATGCAATTGCACAAATTACACCATTGTAAACCCCAAATCAATGTATGTCACATTTAAAGAACATAATATTGCCCTCATGAAGGCACATCATAATTGACACTTTCTATGCATAAATGAAATTTAGAGAAAATAGCAGCCTTTATTTTGTATACGTATACAATCTAATGAGCTTTGTCCATTTCCAGCGAACCTTTATTGGCAAGTGCATGCCTGAATGGGTGGCAGGTCTCTTTGTCTCTTCTGGTAAAAGCATCTGTTAAGCATGGCTCAGGAGCTTGTTTGACATTTATAAGCAGAACATTTCCTCTGTGTTCGGGAATGCTGCATCACTGCATTTAAGCAGGGTTTTCTCCCTTTGACAGTGCAAATAAAATTATATTCTGATGAGCAAAAGTAGGGACTGATCGAGGTTGCTCTGTGTTGGAATTGGTTGAAACGAGATTTGGTGTGACAGATACTGTATCTGCTGCATAAGTGATGTGTGTTACCATTCCGTTTATAATCTGCCTTTTTTGGGATTGCTCAGCGATACCACATTTTGATTATGTGTTCCATTGATTTTGTGTAAAAAAAAAGAAGAGAAGTATTTTATTCTTTTACTATTAGATGTACATTCCTAAATCTATGCTTTGTGATTTAATTTAACTCTGACATATATACATATTGATTCATGTGAATCCAGTAATCTGATGAAAATTGATTAATTGCAGCCTGTGCATAGAGCTGCAACATGCCTTATTTTGTATGCATTTTGCCATTGACTCGGCTCTTACAGGTTTTAAAGGGTTAATATTGTGATCTTGATAAATATTGAATATAATCAAATATATGGCTCTAGGCTCACAGGGCATGTGAAGAGCTTCATCCACATTATCTACCCCATTATATAAATGCTATATACATATTTATTCAGATCATGATAAATGCATGTGATTTTGATTGTCTTAATTTATCAGATTGCACAATATTTGGTGCTGGAGATAGTACAGTATTTTGATATCAGAAAACAACAGCAAATATTCAATAAAGCAAATCAAAAATAAAACCAAAACTATTATCCTAAATTATTTATAAAATATACAATTAAAATATTAAAATACCACAGTCAAATTTAAACAACATGAGAAAAACGACAACAAAAACAAGCAGAAAGCTAATCTTAAATGTACAAATTAGCATATTAATTCTGGGTCAAATGGAGTGTAGCTAAACTAGCTTGTGCAAACAGTGCCAGGAATGTTTCTTGAGTGAGAAAAATCGAATGACTGCCATGTTGTTTTATGAAAGAACCCCATCATTAAAATATGTTAAAACTTTGGCATTTTTATATTCAAATCAAGATGAAAAGTTCATTAAAGAGGATAAATATTTCATTAGATACTAAATAAAACAAAGGAATTTTTGGCTTCTCTCAGCATAAAATTCCTTTGAAAGATTAATTAATACATGTAAATTATGCAAATTATGCCCATGCAAATATTTTATGAAGACAATTAAGGGAACCATTAATTACTGCCTTTTTTGCTTCAGTGACATTCATTCATTTAATTTTAATTCCACTTTAACTGTTTTGATGTTTTATCAAGCAACAAAAAACTTTATCTCCCCTCACAGGGTCTTGTAAACTTGCAGAAAACATTGAGAGGCGCGCGCTGAGCATCGGGAAGAGATACCGGGGAGATATTATGTTCGGTATCACAAGGAATTAGTGGCGAGATGTGCTCCCAGAAGCAAGGAGCCAGGAAAAACAGTCAAGCTTATTCTTGGAATGGATTCAAAACACTGGAAAAGCAATTAATAAACACAGACTGTGTTAATATAGCAGAATTACAGAGTGTGACAAAAGACAAATAGAAATAATTAGTTCTCTGAAATTATGCTCTCATTATTATTTTTTTTCCCAACCGCCAAGTGCTGAAATTATAGCACGTCTCTTTGTTTTGTTTTTTTGTATACAGATTGGAATAGAATTTTCCCCTCACATGCAAGTATAATTTATCAGCACCCTTTTTTATGTTTTTGCCATTTAAGAGTAATTATGCCACACTGGTTGTAGTCCACAGTAACCATGACATGAACACAGAGATAATTGAACGGACACACATGCTATTTTAATACACATACACAATTCCTGTGGCCAGTTTTTAAGTAAATTCTTTAAGGGCGCTGACCATAAAACCTATGAAATGATTGCATCTTGTGGAGAAATGACTACGGTCTTGTCAGTAAAAATATACATATGTTTTTCTCCAGATTATATGACCTAAATATATCAAATTTCACAATATGTCTGCTCAAAGGAACTACTTTCAAAATCAAGTAGTAATGAACAAGCTTCTCTCCCCTCCATGCTTATACTAACTTTAGCAATTAATGCTGGAAAATTATTAATCTTTAGACATAAGAACCATCATAATGCTAATGACATTATATGCTCAAAAAAATAATGATTTCCTGTTCATCAAGTCAATGTCACTTGATTTAGTTGGGCAAAATCATACTCCTTGCACTGGATCTCCATTTATTTTTACTAAAAACTTCCTTCACACACACACAAAAAAATTAACTAGGCTAATCAAACTGGGTTACGGGGCTTTTACTTGCGACGGGGTATTAAAATGCCATTTCCCATATTTCATAGCAATTTCCACACACTATTTTCAAAGGGAAATTGAGACCACTCAAGACGACGTTTTTTCTATCACATGTGCTGCTGGGTACAATTAAAATAGACATCAGAGCGATGAGCGACTTAACACTTAAGGTGTAGTTAAAAGAGTGTGACTAAAACATTTGCAAATGGGCAAGTGGTTTTCTGTGAAACAATACCAGACTAAACCGGGTCCATAAATACACATAAACCAATAAAGTGTGTGTGTATTTATTTAAGTGGGCGTGTTGTGCTCCACTGTGGGTCATCTTCAGATAATGAAACTTCTTATTATGCTCATTAAACTGGATTGGTCTCTGAGGTACACAACAGAAAGGGTCTTACTGTCAAGGGGGTCTATCTTTAAGATGATTCTATCCATATAATATTATCCTTTACCTCCATCTATTGAGCTAAATACCATATATATATATATATATATATATATATATATATATATATATATATATATATATATATATATATATATATATATATATATATATGTACTGTACAAAACAACATTGGACCCGAATTGACTTTCACTGCATGAGAAAAAAAAAATCAAAAACCTTTCAAAATATATTTTGTGTTCTACAGAAGAAAGACATTCAAAGAGGTTTGGAAGTACCTGAAGTTGAGTAAATGATTAAATAATATAAAAATCGTTGGTTGAACTATCCCTTTAATAATATTTTAATACATTCCTACTGGTAAAAAGTTCAAAACAAAAGTACAATTTTAATTGACTCAGTGGGCTTGTTTAATGTTTAATCTTCTCCTTGTTCCTTGTTTAATATCTCATCAAACTCCTTCAATTCTCCAATTCGGCAGACCATGCCACTGTCATAATTTCATATATTTTGAATATAATATATGAAAATGAATGTTCAGAAATGTTCTCTTGACAGATCCTACTGATCTTGACCTTTGTCTTGAACTGTAGGATCTGCGGCCCAGATGGCAGGCTGCATGCATGAACAGCAGCCGGAGTTAAAGCGAGGCTCATATACCGGAGCTGAGCCCAGATTTATAGTCTCTTGAAAAACACGTACCTTGTATTGTCCTCTCAGCATCTGTTCTGCCACTGCTGCGGTCAGTCTCTATCTCCTGGGTCAACGAGTCTGGCAAAATGAAAAGATAATGACGATTAAACATCCATGACATCTGCGCTTAATTAGGAAAGTTTTCTAGCCTCGTCTTTCTTGATGGGTGGATGTGCTCAGCAGATCGCTCGGGTCAGGGCAAAGTTTCGACCAATGGATGAGCAGTGTTATGAATACTGAACAGAGGATTTCGCCACGTTACCCTGATCTTATAGATCTTGCTTGGAACAGATGTAGCTAATGCAGAATATACTTGTTTCATTCAACATTTTAAACCTTTTAGAGGATGTAAAAAAATGCAGTGTTATTTCAATATTATTTATATGCTTTCTAGAGTTTAATAATATCTTGAATTAGCTTTTTTTGTTAAAATTTCATTTTAATTTAAATTTTTGTTATGTGCTTTTATAATTTAATATTAGTTTTATATCTCTATTCAGTTTTAATTTATTTTTATCTTAGTTTTAGTAATTTTAGCACTTTATATTTTATTTCAGTTAGATGACAAGGCAACATTTCTAAGGTTCAGCGGACATATTATATATATTTTTTATTTTATCAAAGCATTATTTAGTTTAACAAAAAATCTAAAACATTTAGTGGTTTTGATTTAATTTTAGTTAATAATAGCAACACTTTAACAAAACTTTGCTCAAATTACTTTGACGGCAAACACTCAGAAAGAACCAGATTTGGAAAAGAAAATGCTTTTTTTATGGAAGATATGTTTTTTATCACACACTTCATCATACTGCAAAATTCTCACATTATATAACAGATTTTTTGTCAGTCAAAAATTTGACCTCTGAACTCTGTTTACAGTACAATTTGTCCAAAACACATTTTCTAGATAAATGTGCAAAATTCAAGTCTCTTTTATGATTCCTTTTTTTCTCTTCTTCAAAAAATACATTTTTGACTATTGAATATTTCATGCCCATTTATGTTTTGTTTTTTTTGGTCAGTCGGTGTGTATTCATTGGGATCATGTATTCTATAGTCACCTGGTCATTATCCCAAAATAAACCCTTGTAATAAAGGGTTGACCCTGAAGTGAAGGTTTTGTTTTGTAGTAATCTCTAACATACTGAAGCACATTTCATCCGATTATTCTCAGCAAATGCATAAAATATATATTTACATGAAGTGACCTTTATCAACATGGCAAATTCCATATCTAGGAATCCACATGAAATGGCAAAAATACACCCTTTAACAAACTGAAGTATGTCAACATTAGACAGGTAAGTTGTCTCACCGTTGAGTGATCTGAGAGTTTCTGTGGGTGATGTCTGTTTCAGGGTTTGCTCCACCTGCTCTCGTCGTTTAGACTCATACTCCAGTGCCTCCTGCAATTTCCTCTTCGCTTTCTTCTCCTTCTTCAATCGCTTCTGAATGATCGCTGTGTGCAAAGAACACAGAAAAGCAGCAGTCAAGGACCCCAGTCATTTGCAGAGGTATAGAGCTGGTTTTCAAACTCTGTCAGTGAGGAAATATTCATAGAAAAGTTGCAGCGGAAAAAATGTTCAATGAGAAATTGACTGTGTCATTAGAGAAATAATTGAGCCAGCGATAACCTGGATTAACCTAGGTTAAAATGCCAATGAGACGAGGTTAAAGGAAACTTTCTGTAAAGAAGGAGAGGAGAGAGGCACGCTGAATATTAAACAGAAGAAAGCTGGAGGGCTGTAGGCATATTTATAAGGAACCTTCTGTGAAACTGGCTTAATA
This sequence comes from Siphateles boraxobius, assembly GCF_051911475.1. Lineage (NCBI taxonomy): Eukaryota > Metazoa > Chordata > Actinopteri > Cypriniformes > Leuciscidae > Siphateles > Siphateles boraxobius. Next base: position 24,530,213 of record NW_027509197.1, on the reverse strand, counting down.
AGCTCAATTTGATTCATTATGTAGGATAAATACACAGAACATAAGACTATTAAATCACACTTAACAATATTTTTGTGCAGAAAAAAAATCTAAATCATTTATTGATGCCAAAATGTAGATTCATAATTATATGTTCATGCAATAATAAAATACAATAGAGTATGTAACTAGAGGCCATCTGTAATACACATATCACTTTTAATCTCAAAGAGAGTTGGAAATTATTAGCTAAACTATTATCAATCTGTAGTCCAATCATGGCCTTCCCTCGAGAAATATTGTGGCTCGTTAAGAAACATTTACCATATAAATTATTTATTCATATTTCCATGAGTTCAACCACATTCACTCGAATAAAAGTTTAGTACAGTATATCTTTCATTTTCATTGTCTATGCAGTTACTGTAATATACTGTATTCCCAAAAGCACTTCTGCACACATAATCAATATGTGCTCATGTATTGATCGTAATGTGAATATGTCTCATTCTGCTCGATTTATGACCTTGTCTCTATTACTTTGTTTTGTGTACTTGTAATTAACAACTGTGTTTGTAACATAGATGTTCAGGTTATTTTAATGCACTATTTGCACAAATTGTTCTATGCTTTGAAAATTGGCATTTATGAAGTTTTTTTGTTTTTTTTTGTGGTCGGTTGGCTTATAAGCCCACGACAAAAAAAGGCCACCAAAAGCCTCTGATGAAAAACTGATGCCTAGAATTACTTCAGTCAAATGATCCTTCAGAAAATATTCTAATATGCAGATCTGACGCACAAGTAGCATTTCCAAATATTATCAGTTATGACTCTGATACATTTTGTTTTTTCAGGATTCTTTGATGAATAGAAAGTTCAAAAGAACAACATTTATTTAAAGTATGTAATGTACACCATCATTTTCACAAAATTTGAATGGTCCCCAGAATACTTTTGCTGTATGAATATCTAAATATACAATGCCAAAAGAAAGAACAGACTTTCTGCTTTAAAAAAAAAAAAAATCCTGTTTTATTCTAGCTTAATGCATTCTAAATTCTTTTTTAAAGCAACATTTTGAGCAAAAAGTAGAGAAAAACATTTTTTCAAAGACAACATCCAGATTGGATTCAGAACGATGTTCAAAACATAAATGGAGTAGATCGAGTCTATAAACACCCCCAAAACTTTCCTATACCTCATCCTGGGTTGACATATCATTCAGTAACATTAGACCGTTTAGAATTATATGCTGTTTAATGTTGATCGCATTATTTTACATATGCATCTGCTTACATATGCTATCGCTTGTTTCTGCTTCTTCTTCACCTGAGTTTAGATCAGAATCCCTACTCTTTCAGAAGATGTGTCATAGCGCCCCCTACCATATAACAGTGAAAACATGGAAAGCAGGAAATTTCCGTCTATGGCGGGGATAGAGTTAAGAATTTGTTCCTATGACTTAATTAATTCACTCGTTTTAGTAAATCGTGGCCACACTGAACTAATCTGTTTGATTTAATTAAAACAAGGGAAGAAATGATTCCAGTGTGGCCACAATTTAGTAAAACTGGACAAAATATTATATTGTGCACGGTGCACACGATTTACTTAAAATGAGGGAACAAACATTTTTGACATATTAATTGTGGGAACAAATTGGCCACGATGTACATATTCATTGCAAAACTTACCCAGAGCACCGTTAGTAACTGTGTGTGTGTGTGTGTGTGTGTGTGTGTGTGTGTGTGTGTGTGTGTGTGTGTGTGTGTGTGTGTGTGTGTGTGTGTGTGTGTGTGTGTGGCCTGGTAAACCCTACCTTATGGGGACAAAATGTAATAAGGATGGCAATATCTGGAATCCTTGTTCGTGTGGGGACATTTTTTGGTCCCCATGAGGAAAACAGCTTATAAATCATACTAAGTGATGTTTTTTGAAAATGTAAAAATGCAGAAAGTTTTCTGTGATGGGTAGGTTTAGGGGTAGGGTTAGTGTAAGGGAATAGAATATACAGTTTGTACAGTATAAAAATCATTATGTCTATGGAAAGTCCCCATAAAACATGGAAACACTACGTGTGTGTGTGTGTGTGTGTGTGTGTGTGTGTGTGTGTGTGTGTGTGTGTGTGTGTGTGTGTGTGTGTGTGTGTGTGTGTGTGTGTGTGTGTGTGTGTGTGTGTGTGTGTGTGTGTGTGTGAGAGAGAGTAATACACACCTCTGTTCTTCTGCTCGACAGCCAGTTGTTTCTCCAGGGTTTCTCTGAGCTCTCGCTCTCTAAACAGCTCCATCTTTAGCTCTGTTTTCTCCAGCTGCACTTGTTTCTCCTGAGCGCGGGCGTTATCAATTGCCACCTTCAGTAAACCCTTCAGCAGCAGGAGACAAACTCACTTTATAAAAAGACCACACACATCTACTCAGGAGTCAATCAACTATATGAATGCTTTATTTTATGATAAAGCAGTGGCACTCGAAGTTCGAAAACTTTCTTTGAAGAAACTTGTTTTCAAAAGTCAATGTCAATGACGATGGTATTCAAAACAACACATGAGGGTGAACAAATGATAACAGAACTTTCATTTTTGGATGAACTGGCTTTCTTCAAATGAACAGAAACATGTCATGGACACAATATAAGATTTAATTAAACTATAACTACTGTTTGTCAGTTTGTGAAGCAGCAGATTGTATAAGAACGATCAAATCTTGAACTAAACAGCAGTTTGTCTCAAAACAACACAAGGTATTTACCGTGCAAACAGCGCGGTGACCATTTCAAAACAATTATTCCCTGTACACATGCAATTAAGCCAAATGCAATGGGCTATATCATACTAATTGTTCATTCGTATGACCCCAATTTAGACTAAGTTGCTTTATCTCAATTTTCTGCTTGGGTTCGTTTTGTTGATTTGTGTATGAATGTTCAATCAAAACATTACCCTGAAATCATGATTAAAGATGACTGACTGAACTGAGTCCTGCTAATTAACAATGGGGCCGAAAGCAGTGCGATAGATCTGATGGCCATATCACAAGAGCAATGAGCAAACCTCTCACTCCCCATACTGTACCCACATCATTAGTCTCAGAGGCGGTGTTAATCAACTACATTCATCTTTCTGACTGGGTCTCACTTGTATAACAACCACAGTGGTGATCAAGGGAATCGTGGTGAATACATGCGGTTGTGCATTTGTTTTGATGGGGAAAAACATCAGCTGGAGGAGCACCCAGAAAACTAGTATTTCAACTTTTTTTCAAACCTGCCACAGGCAACTGCACCGGGTATTAAATTAGTAAAGGCACTTCTGATTAAAAATAATTGTTTTTTAATGCATATTATTATAATATGCTGATTTAGTGTTCCGAGAAAAAAAATCTTCTTATTATCAATATTGGAAATTGTTTGTTTTTCCTCTTTTGAAAGTTGCTTTGAATTAAAGTATCTTCTAAATGATTAAATGCAAACAGCATGAATATTTCTTACTGTATGAATGTTTGACTTAACCTCAAGCATGATGCTAATATCACTGCACATCAGCCTCCTTTCACAATATTTTCCAAACATTGGCGTTAGACTGCCATAAATTGTGATAAAGGACTTGATGTGCCATCTCCTTCCATTATGTGTAATCTTCAGAATCACCGGTGTTCACTGAGTTATGACACGTGACGTTATAAGATCATGACATGTTTCAGCTGGCCAATCCACAGTGGGATAAAATAGAACATTACTATAGCAAACAGCAGATAGCCTGCTAAAATTCAAGGGACACATTTTGTTGGAATCATCATATTACCGGTACTCAATAATGACTTTTTGGTTATATAACATTTATTTCAGATGTTGTCAACAGTTTCTTTGGATGTCTTATACTTCAATAGGTAAAAAAAAAACACCTTAACACTCAATACCATTTTCAAATGTCCATTTGAGGGAAATTCAGTCTTACCCAGCCTAAACCAGGCTGAGAGCCTTTGATGGTCTTAGCTGGTTTCCCAACATAACACATTTTTGTCGTCAAGCATTTTATTAATGCTTTGTGAATAGTCTGAATTTGACCAATTCACTAATTAGTAGTTAGAAGACCATCTGAATCAACCAGGGAGAACTGGGTCAAGAAAGACCATTCATGGCGTATTTCACCTTCTGCTAAATATCTTCTGACAGAGAGGTCTCTTACCTGGATGTTAGTCAGAAGGGTCTCTATAGACGACAGCCCATCAGGGAAGAGGAATGGTGAGGGGAATCCTGGAGGTAAAGTCTGACCTGCAAACGACAGCCTCTCATAGCCGTCTCTCGCCGTCGGCGTGCACATGGGGGTTTCTTCTGGTGGCAAGCAGAGAAACATACACATTCAGCACAACAGATGACACACTTCATGTAGTACTGTGCTGTAAAATAAATCATTATTTTCCTGAATTGGTGTTTATACACCCAGATTGTTTGTGAGATGTAAAATTAACATCTATACAAGCATGCCCAATCAAGCACATATGATTGATAGCCCATTCTGTCAGTGTCAGACGGCACTCTATTATTGATGCTTCTGTATTTATAGGCGCTATAAATGCTTGAGAGATTTTACATACAGATAAAATGAGAGGCCCTTCTAAGAAAAAGGCATTTGCATTTTTGGAAATTATGTGTTTCTCGGTAGCATTGAGGGCATGGATATGTTGGGAGACAAAGCCCACCCGTTCCATATGGCACGGAAACTCTCTGATAGGAAAAAAACTGCACTCAAGCAGATGCATATGGCTAGCTGAGATTATCAAGGGCCCTGGCTTCTCAACAAAGGCCATATGGCACAAGGTGGTGAACCCTCATTGACCATGTTTCAACACTACTGCCGCCCCCTCAGCAGACTGGCAATGCCATTCTGGGCAAATGAATTAACTCCCTCAAAGGAATCGGTGCATAAAAAATCAATATGATTGGAAGAGATTCAAGAGGAACCTGGTAGAGCAAAACAGAGGAGGAAAATAAATATCATTTATTTTCTCTCAGTCGATGGTTGACACATAAATGTGCAGGTGTAAAATGTCACAGGTGGGGCTGCCGTTAAAACCCTCTGGAAATAAAAGAAAAAGGATTTTATGTCTACCAGACAAATAAAAACAGGGGCTGGCACATTAAAGAGTATATATTTTATCACCTAGTCCACTGGGACTTCCAGCTGAATGTCATAAGGAGAGAAAACGCTGGGATGAGCACTGTAAAGTGTGCAGCATGTCTTTACAAACAGCTTTCCAAGATTAATCACCATGTCAACTTATTAAACATTATGCTGGTAAATGAAAGGAATCTGAAGTACCTCGTATTAGAAAAAAAAATGTAATCCCCTTTTTAGTGTAGTATACAGTTATGTTACAATCAATATGCATTACATTTACATTTATGCATTTGGCAGACACTTCAATCCAAATCCATTTACAATACATGCAACACACTTTAATAGCATGTTTCGTGGAATTAAAACCCATGACCTTGGCGTTCCTATTGCCATGTTTGACCATGAGCTACATGGACACATGCACTGCAATAATACTAATAAAAAAATGAAAATTCTAGTGTTAGTTTTTTTTTGTATTATTATTTCAAAAGTATTGTAATTCATTATTTAATAATTCCATGCATTAAAGTTTCATTTCAAGATCTACAGTCTAATGACAATATTTCTTATCTACAGAGCTAAAGATGGAGCTGTTTAGAGAGCGAGAGCTCAGAGAAACCCTGGAGAAACAACTGGCTGTCGAGCAGAAGAACAGAGGTGTGTATTACTCTCTCTCTCACTCACACACACACACACACACACACACACACACACACACACACACACACACACACACACACACACACACACACACACACACACACACACACACACACACACACACACACACACACACACACTTTATTTATTTATTAAATAAAATATATAAATATTTTTTTCAAATCTGCCATCACTCAATTTGAGTGAACTAAATAGTACATATATTTTATTATATCTTAAAATGAATTATTATATATACATTTTAGATTCAGGGATGCATTAAAACTAAATGAACAAATGTTTCAATTCATTTGCTGTAATAATATATTGGATGATGCATCATTCAAAATTCATATTTAGATGATGCATCATTCAAAATTCATATTTAAGTATGTTTTGTTGTAAATTATTGATATAGTTGAGGTTTGAACCTGCATTATTTCAGTTACCAGCCAGATCTTTAACCACTAGGCTACAGTAAATTAAAAAAATTTACCTAAATTAAAAAAGTTTTCTAGTTAAAGTATTAAAAAAGTATCTGAGTTGCATCTGAAAGAGAATAACGTGAGTGTGGACACTGAGCAGATGTCCAGTGGGTCTGAAATGTAAAGCAGATTCCTGCTCACTTCCTGTGAGCAGCCACCAGTGCCTGTCAGTGCCCTGATGACATCATCTGCCATTCATCAGTTCCGTTAGGGCAGACCTCTGCCATCTGCTGCACGGCCAATCATAACTCTACATCTCTCTCCACACACATACGCACACAGAGGCCATCAAAACTCCACATTTATCTTAACAGCCACAGCCTTATACAGGCTATCATAGGCTTGCATCCATCACTACACACACGTAAAGGCCTCATAACCCCCCGAATCCATCTCCACACACACATGGCCAAACATGTACACACAGAATATCATAACTCACTTTAAACCACACAGCCCTGTGCTGACACTATCTTAACGCTGTCATAGCGGGCTGCCAATCACAGCAGAAGTCTCACAACATTCTGCCTGCTACAAAACGAGAAAACACACAGGCCATGTCACCAACTAACAGAACACAACACGATGATTCAGACTGTCTAAATGACAAGAACAAAAAGAATATCTCAATAATACGTTCTATTAATATAAAGCATTATGAATGAATTGATAATGCCTTTTGATATACAGTGTATTCATTTTAGGGATGCACAAATATATGTGTGTACCATTTTGAGCATGCTAATTTCCCCCATTTTTACATTATATCACATTTTTGCTGTCATCTAACACCCACTTAATGCTAATCTTCAAAACACTAATAATTTTACACTGTAAAATTTAATCTTTAGCAAATTTCAAAATGAATATCTATTTTTATACATATACTGTTAATATTGCAATGCATAAATTCACTTCCTGACTTTAGTTTTTTATTTGCAATTTAGATCGAATATTCTAAATGAGAAAATCTGTAAAAATCATTATAATGTTTTTATATACCTCAAATTTAATTAAACACTAACAAAATTCTTGTTCATTAATTCAAAGCACAAACGGTATGGGATAAGCTATACATCGTGGTTTATAAATTTATTGTAAGTGTTTGTTTAAACTAATTATGGGCAATATTTTTCTTTATTATATTATATTATATTATATTTTACAAGATAATACAACTAATTATAAGGTGTATTAAAAGGCATTACAACATTTGCTTTAAATCCTTATATACTAGTAATTAAAAAGCCTAGAAATCTATTTCTCATGCATTTCAGTTCAAGTATTAAACCCCAGAATCAGGCCCTCATACAGAATTAATACGTGTTTATATGACTCCCTAAATCATGCACAAACACGGCACGACTTGAGGAGCCCCTCTTCTGCCATCAGCATTCACTAACGCCAGCCAAGGCTTGGTAACAGCTGGTCCTACATTAATTAGTTTAAAGTATTTATTTCAACCATCTCTGCAGCAGATTGCAGCAAAACATAAGAGATTATTCCGAGCATCTGCAAATGCCCTGGAAACATTCAGCCAACCAACAGTTGAATATCAGCCGCCACTATTAAGACTTTACGATTCGAAATTCTTGGACGGAGGAAAGGCCAAGAGGAGTGCTGGGAATCCATGGAGGGTCTCCACCAATCTCTCCCCGATTTAAATAGCCTTTTACTCCAGATCATTACCAACAATGGGCGGCCGAATATTAAATGTGCATTTGCTTTTAGTCAAAAAAATAATAATTAAGAAAAACTTGTTTTAGTGCTGTTTGATGGCATTGTTTTGTGCATTCATTAACAGCTCATGTAAACAGAGTGAATTATATGAATTTAATGTAATTATTACATCCCAGAATATGCTATATACACAGTATGTTTTTGTCTCTTTGTCTCATTTATGGCTCTGATTCTTTGGATGCCAAACATGTAGCGAATCAGCAAATGAGAAACAATAGTGGAGAATTGGATGTCAGAAGCCTGTATTTGGTTTGCAGCCACTGTATTCCTGGATTTGGTGTTGGCATTAATAATACATCATTGCTAAAACCAACTTCTGCTTTAGACTCAGCAGGACCTCGCCGCAAACACAATACTGGATCACAGGGTGGCTCATATTGCTTTGTTACTAGGAAACAATCTGTCATGCATTAGAAAGCAAACAGCACATTTCATCTCAAATGACCAATTCAGCTCTCAAATAACCGAAATTTGCCATTTTTTTGGTCAGTTTCCATTTACATTTGCCACACTTGAGTGCAATTGTGTCTGTTAGCATTCTCTTGTTTCTAGCACTCCATTTTGGCCAGGGTTTAGCTGTTTATTTCCTGCCATTGGTCCAGAATCATTGACTTGGACTTAATTACAATGCCAGACGCCAGCATGATGAAGAGAGCGAAGGAGAGAGCTGTGTTTTCCAGGTGATATTTCTCCACCGGGGCTGCCCGCAGCAGCTGTGACAGGTCCGTTTGCAGCTTTCTGCCTCAAAAATGAAATCCTTATGAAATCCTTTTAGGTCAGCCATGTCACAAATAACATTTCATGCGCAACTGTTTCGCTGGATAATAGGAGCAGCAAATAAAAATGGGACGCTGTAAATACGACGCATTTGGAATGAAATGCCATAATTTAAAACAACGCACATACTCACAATCACACGTAAACATGTGCACATACACACACAAACGCGCGCATGCTGTCCCTCCCTCCTGTGGCAGCAGTGGGAGTCCTTGACAGTGTGGTAGCAATGATAAATCACCTTTCCTGTTAATTCTCTCAGTCCTCATGTGTTGTGCTGCTAAAACAGGGGCTCAGAAATCAACTTGACAAAACTATAAATGTAAAACATATTACTTGGAGGGATCTGGGCTTATCTCCAATTTACATGTTATTAGATTTGTATTGTGAACGGCTGCGTTGAGGAAAAGGGAAAAGCGAAAAGAGATGTTTGCGATAAGAGAAGATAAAATGTCTCGAACCACTTTCAAAAGCTTTTGATGTCCTTGATGGAGTCATGACAAGGAGAGTGTAAACCACTCCACTGATTTTTAATATGATACACAAGGCACTCTGCAATGAATTGAGTGCAAACCTTGGGAAATTTAGCAACATTCTCTCAATAAATAGCTTTAATTGACCTTGGGAGCTGAAAATGTGCCATATGTTGCAAGTTGCTGTGTTTGAATTGAGGTCCCAGTGGACCTTTCAGCTGATTTCTCCAATGAAGGCACTGAGCCGGAGGAGGGAGAGTGAGGGGGGAAAGCATTGCAGCATTTGGCTAGCCAGTCACTGTGATATATTGACAGGTGAAGCCTGTGTCCTTGCAAACCTGTGTTCCTCGCAGCAGGAGAATTGAATGTTTAAAACGTGGAGGATGTCAGTTTCCCTCTCCGCTACCTACAGCAGACAATTACATTTTATTTGACCTGCCAATGGGGCTGAAGAAGTTGCCTCCTTCCAGGGGAGTGGTTATGACCTTTCAGTCTCATAAATGGAGACAACAGTGCATTAATCAGAGGTGAATCTTTAAAACTGCATTGTCTGCTCTCTCTTCTGCATTCCATTAAATATTTCAACAGCAAACTGTTTTTACTGACCTAACCGAAAGTGGCCAGTTTGAAGAACCTCTTTAAAAATGTTAAAGTATCACTAACTCTGTAAAACAGAATGATGATCAAAAATAAGAGCACCAAGGATTTTTTTAGGTAAAAAGATATAGGTCAGTTAGGTCGGAGTCTGTAGTCCCATACGACCCTGTTTGCCCTCTGTCCTCTACCACGTCTTCCTGTGCACTCTTGTACTGTCCTAGAAAATAAAGGCAAGAATGCCAAAAAAAAACTTATGTATGGATAAAAAGAATGGATAAGAAAGAAGAGACTAATCACTGCTTAGTATGCAAATATTATGATGAGTGTCAAACAGGATGCAAGATAGATAGATAGATAGATAGATAGATAGATAGATAGATAGATAGATAGATAGATAGATAGATAGATAGATAGATAGATAGATAGATAGACAGACAGACAGACAGACAGACAGACAGACAGACAGACAGACAGACAGACAGACAGACAGACAGACAGACAGACAGACAGACAGACAGACAGATAGATCATTCCCTTAAGGAAATATCAGCGATTGCAAGGCAGCAAGTGAAAAATATCCCATTTTTAGCTAAGCTGCGATTTAAAGTTTTGGTTGGAAACTCTAAACCAGCTGTTTGAGGAATATCAATACATCACTGCCTTGCAAACTGCATAAAAACAAGAAAACAAAAACAAGACAAAAGCAATGAAAGGGAAAGCAATTCTACCTTTACAGCATGTGTACACATTTAGACCTCAGTTCGAAATGTGTGCTGTGATCCGTAGTGGGCAAATTCCATAAGAGTGACTTAAATGTGCATATGTTGTGCATATGGGCATGGTGAATACACACGTGTTACAGGATTGTTACAGCTATCTACCGCAGAACCGCTAAACCCGCTCACACCCACTTGGCTTTGCTCTTTTCTGCTCTTTAATTCCGAGATGAAAATTAGCCATTACCAAATTCCTGCTGAGAGGCAAAGTCAAGTGCCGGAGTCGGTCGGCCCTGGATTAACAGGTAACATCTGACTTGGAAAGCCTTATCTCTGAGAAATGCACTGTGGTGTTCCTCTGTCTTCTCTCTCTCTCTCTCCACTAATGTTCCCTACACTTAGAGATTAAATCGCTTGCTGCACAAACCCATTTGAGAGCACAAGGAAGGTGAGGGGGATAATCAGCACAGGCACTGGGCCGTGTTTCCTAAACGCGCTCCCAAACATTACTGTGCACGGGCATAAAATTAGCGTCGGGACCTTAAAACGCTGACATTTCGCATGACTTTTGGGAAAGTGACACCATCATATTTTCTTGTAGGATATCATTAAATTTCAACTGCCCTGTGGCAGAGACTTTCCATTAATAACCAATTCTGTGTGTCACTCCGTGCCCCTCTTCTGAAATAATGAGTCCTTTGGTTTGGCTTAATAAATTGAAACATATTCTCAAGGCCACGCTGAAGACAGCCGCACAGATGGGCAGGCGAAGGGGAGGAAATCTTCATAAATCCTTAACTGTCGCACACGGTCAGGGATAAAAACAAAAGCAGCCTTTATGGAGAGTAGTTCACCACCAGAGGAAAAAAATACAGGTCTTGTGTGGTTGCAACAAACTACAGCAAACTGTTAAGATTATAAGACACATGCACAGAGCATAAAATGATTGTTAGATCAAATACATTAACAGCAATAAAACTTTTAGTTATTTCCTACTTTAAAGATCTAACAATTTACAGTTTTTAACAACATCAACATCAACTATCATTGTATACTTTGAACCAACATAAGAGGTGAGTCTGATGCATGAGCATGACTTTAGCTGCATTATTTGATTTTATTATTATTATGTTCTTTACACTGTTTTTAAATATGTTTTTATTGTCATATTTTGTAACTTATGAAAAAACAAAAAAACAAATGGCAACATTTCATCCAAAATGAAAATTCTATCATCATTTACTAACTCTGTCCTTCCAAACCTATATTTGGGCTGAGTGTCTTCTGTGAAATGTGAAGAGTGCTTTGTCTAAACAAATTAATGTCAATGAGGTCCAAAGCAACATTGAACCCCATTGACTTTCATTGTGAAACATTTTTTAAATATTTCCTTTGTGTACCATATATTGATGCTTTGCGATTTCATGTGCTGTATTGTCGCAGACATCTTATTTTCTATTGGTGGGCCATACAGCAGCGGCAAGGCAAAGAGTCTCTGATGCAAACCCCAGCAGAAGAAGATATCTTGTCTTTTTATATGGCCTGTGTCATATTTATTGCATAAAGGTCAGAGTGTTCATTTGTTCAAAGTCAGCGTTTTTCCACGCTCCTCCATGTAATAAATGCAGAGGGGATGTCATTATCGGACCGCTGAGGATTAAAGGCTTGACTGCCTGTGATGACTGCATAAAAAAGCCCCTCCACTACTTTTGTTTCTTCAAGTGAGCGTCCTACAAAAAGGCCGCACTCGGCATACAATGACAACCATCGTTGCCAAAAACAGACTATCCTCAAAGGTGGATGAAGCTTTGGGGAGAGAGGGTTGCATAACCCAATTAATAAAGGTAAAGAAGGATGAGTAAATAATGTTCTCAAAGGCCTTTGAATTAATTACCTTTTGAGAAGCAAATGTATACAGGACGACTTGTATGTAGTGGAGAGTCTTGTTTAGGGTCTATGTGGGGGGTGATGATCACTAAGGTCTTGATATCAAACATGTCTTAGTTTAGGGGCTGTTTACACGACACCGTTTTCAAATAAAAATTTTAAACTTTTTACGCGTTTTGGCCCTTCATTTACTCGACAATGTTGTTTTGGGTGCCTGGAAACGCAAAGTTTTAAAAACAGGTTTCAAAGTGCATGTTTTTGAAAACGGTCTCCGTGTAAACAACAAAAACGTGAATCTCTGAAGATGATGACGTCCTGCACATGTGTATGAGGTGTTCAGTCTATAGTGATTCATTGCCATCTAATGGCTTGGAAACAGAATACAGCATTTGCAACAGGTCCATATGAATGGGGATAGTTTTGACAATGGTGTAGTCTGTACGCGGAAAACTCAAAGGAAAAACATCTCCATTTTAAGGATATCGTTGTCGTGTAAACATACCCTTAGAATCTAAAAAATTGATTTTTTTGGGGGTATTTTAATTGGGTATTATTAGCATGGATTACAGGACTAATGCGCCCAAAATGAGTCCATTTATTGATCATTGAATGCTTACTGGTGCACACCCTGAAAGCTAGATTAGCCTACTACAATCACACTCTAGAAGCCTTCTGCGCAGTCTAGTGCTAATCATCTCTAGAGATGGGTCTGTGTGGACATCTTTATTTATTTTTGTTATCTGGAATTGTCCTCAGCTCACATCTGTTTGAATTTTCTCTTCTTCTATCTTTTATAAATGCGCACATTGCTGTCCTTACAAAGAAACAAATGTGTTTCGGCGGCAATATGTAAATGCCTTCCACATTTTACACGCAATGATATTAGAAATTCAAACAAGGAGTAAAAAACCCCGACATAATCAAAACGCTTTGATAGAGCAAGCACTCGAACACTGAGAAACAGAAGATAGTCTGTGGACTGATCACAGAGGAGTGTGTTCCGTCGAAGACGGGCGGACATATTAATGTGATTCGCAGCAATCCTACAGGGAATGAGGATGTTTGGGGCGACAATCGACTCTGGCACTAATCCAGGCTCTATGTACTGAGCCGCTTTGGAGACAGAAGATGAAAGACAAAAAGAAATGTAAATGTAAACTTTTTAAAAAGCAGAGCTTAGGAGCCCCCCATCTAACGCCCTCTCTCTGTGTATCTCATGCCCTCGTGAGCAAAGGAAAATGGATGCAAATCCATTTGCGTCTGGTTCACAGCTATAAAAAAATACTTAGGATTTTTAAAAGCGGGTGATGTGTTAAACGTGTGGAAATCTGTTTTGATAACATTATTCATAACACTGGCTTTGCGCAGCTTGAATTAATAACACTCCATTTACAGATGGAAGAAAGCTGGCATGGTATTTCCAGTTAAAGAGATTAATTTTTAAACACCTAATTGACAGGCCAGGGTTAGGCGGGATAAGCAACAGCATCTCCGGGCCTGTGGCTGCAAAGTCAAGGTGACTGGAACACTTAGGCGAGCTTTCAAATGCTGGAAGAGAATTAGTCTTCCTGCAGTTTTTCTCCACCCCCTATTCTCTTTTATTAGGAACAATTTTGTTCACAGTGAAAGGATATAACAGCCCTAAGTATCCGTTGATAATTATGGAACAGTGAAATTGTAAAATTTGACACACTTTGCCCTAAACTCAGCAGCTTAATAAGAGAGCTGCATGACTGTGTAAGTGCCCCAATATGACATTAAAGGGATAGTTCATCCAAAAAAGAATTTATAACATTTACTCTCCCTTGTCTCGTTCTAAACCAGTATGTTTTTTTTTTCTTTTGCTGAATACAGGAGACGATATTTTGGAAGTCAATGAGGTCCAAACAACAAAACAGAATTTCCATTTTGGGGTGAACTGTCCCCAGCTATAATGGTGCAACGTTATAATGGATGTACAAAGTCCAATCTATGTTTTATGTCAGAAAACATCTTGTTTAGTTACGTCTGGTAAATCTGCCTGTGAACATGATGTTGACCAAAACGTGCACAGAAAACAATGATCTTTGAGGTATTTAATTTTTATGTCTGGGACGTCTGGGTTGTAGAAAGTCAGGGTCAACCTTACCTTAACACAACAGTTGTTCTTAAGATTTTTGCATCTTGAATGGCAAATTAGCATAAACAGCATTGCTAATTGTTACATTTCGTCTGTCCAAGGGCAAGCAAATGATAAATATGTTCACAGCAGTGCGCATACCGTTAAGGGCAGATGCTGAGTACAAGAGATATGTACTTAGAATTCACAAAGAGACTGTCCCTGCTGCACAATGAACCACGTTCATTCTAATTGCCCTTGTAGTGCAAAACATAAAGAAACTCACTTGCAAACTGAGTGAAAGGAAAACGGTGGAACTACCAGTGCAATCAAAAAGCGAAGCCCTAACCCTCTAGGCCAAGACCTGCATCTTTCCTTTTTATCAGAGCAGGTGTCTCTGCAGCACATTGCTCCCTTTGAAATGAAGGGTAACATAAAACGGCTCTGGCGTGTTGTGATGGACAAGGAGATTTCACCTTCTCTAGTGAATGATAATACATTATTAAATTTGCCTCTCTGCTCGTGAGATACTCTTAGCTGACCACAGCATATTTATCTCTCTATCTACGCCTGACAACTTGGCAGGAGAAAGCATTCTGTCACTTTTAAGGCATTTCAAAGATTAGAAAGAACCACTCGCTTTTCAACATTCCTAAAAGCACTGTCTTTCTTGTGGAATGTGATTAGCAGTCCATGGTATCACGTAATGGAACATTCATGAGGGAGAACAAATATCCAAATGAAGCGCCATGTCCTGGAGGGACGGCCCACGTTTGCATCATCAGCACTATTTGTTTCGCTGCTCACAAACTTGATTGATCCTCTATTGAATTATTTTTTCTTTCTTTTCGCACCCCTTCATTTCGACAGAACACACTGACAAGTTGTTTGATCATACACCGCGATTGTCTGCCAAGTCACATTTCAGATCCCCATGGCTAATGATCCAGCCTTTTGTCTTAGGAAAAGTCGGCCGAGTCAGCACAAGCCTCAGTCCGTTTCACTTTTGAAGCCAGAATCTCAAGGACACTTAAAAAGGCAATAGAAAACATGCTTGGAAAGCAAGTGTGTCTGATGAAAGGAGAGTGTGCTAGTATACCATGATCAGACATGAAGTTAAAGAACCGGAGGTGTGTTGTAAGTAACATGTTTGCTAAGCAAAAACCTATGTCTCTATAACAATGCAAGATGGTGATCATAAAACTGTTGGACCGGAAACATTTCTGAACTAAATACTCTATCACTCAATAGTCCTCGCTCAATAGTTTTGGCTTCTGGTTGATCAAAGCGAAATCAGTGTAAGACATTAAAAGAAACGCTTGATACGCAATCCAATGTTTGTTTGTTTTTTGAAGTAGGGAGTAATGAGTAACAACTTTTCATATTCAACCACAATAATTAACAGGTACTTGTATAACAATAAAAATGTAATTTTAAATATATTTCTTGTAACCGTGACTTCTTTCAAATGTGACTTCATAACTAATAATGTGACTATTTATTATCTTAAAATTTGAGCCACAAATACTTATGGGGCAGAAATAGTCTTAAATAGTTACAAGTAACTTTCTGTTCATTTTTGTATTTACAGACTACTACAGTGGAAAACATCCCACTTTCCATCATGCTATATGATACAGCATGAATCAAACATCATGATGTTTACTTTGTTCAAAAGGTCCACCAAATTTGTACAATTTCCTGCAGAACGCTAAGTGAAATTAGCCATATTATTTCTCAAGCGTTACGCTCTAAATGAAATAAAGCCTCTGTCCTTAGGGATTGTGAAGACAATTACATCAGCAAAGCAATCTAATGAGTTTTCATTCTTGCACTGCAAGAACAATATCTAATTCTGCAAGATACAAAAAAAATTCACAGTAGATTTCCCCACTCCCTTCATGTATATTACATTTAATGTCATTAAACTTGAAAATCCAAGATCTTACAATGTTAGTCCATCTGCAAGTAACAATACACAAATGCAATGTTACATGCAGTCAGACTAACCTTAAAAGTATAAAAGCATGGTTTTTGTTCACCACTTTTTTAATGATTCATATTTTTCTCTTTCATTGAGTTTTTAAAAGCAAAGAACTTTTATTTTCACATCTTTTGATGTTCTTAGGGATGAGGTATTTTATGATGAAATCATATAATGGCTAACACATGCTTTGCCATTCACTGACCAGCTGGCAAATTATCTGAGTGATACTGCGGCTGCCATGCTCCATTATTCATATGACTGCATCTCTGCGCTTGTCTGTTTGGCCAAATCAGATCCGATTATTCCACACACATTTAATGCTGAATTCAGAGGAGCGGGTGTACGCATCAATCACTCGCATAACCAAAGTCATGATGTACTGTCAATAGAGAGACTCAGTTATGGTACAGTGTTTCTTCAAAGTCACACAATATGCTTGTGATGAGGATGTGGTCATTTACGTATTTGAATACTGTGGTAACTACGAAAGGGGGAAAGGGTAATAATCATATATACACTTGTAAAATGAAATGCATCAGGGTTGTTTGTAGCAATACTCAATAAGAAGTGATGCTTTGAGTAGACTTAGAAAATAAATTATTTCATGATCAGGTGTGCTCATTTCCCTCATTTTTTCAGAACTTTTAGGACAATTTTAAGCATTATACAAAATGTGGTACAAAAATGAGTCTGGAATAAGTGTGCATTTTTACAATACGAACGTCCTTTACACAAATCAAATTTTGCATTACTAAACATGCCATGCGGCATCAATATTACATTGCCACTCATCAATGTCATCACATATGACTCATCTGTTATGATCAATAATGCAGGAATAATTTATGTGAGAGCAGCTCTCATTTGGTAAAAATAAACCTCTACCATTCCTTTGGGCAAGTGAAACTGTTTGCAGTTATTATCCCATAAATTACTCTTCTAGTGTTGTTATTGTGCGGCGCTAAGCTACAGCTCCCGCCCATATGTGGATATATTCACGAGCAGCTCCCCCAAGGAGAGGAACCATGTTAAATGTTTGATGTCCAAAATGAGTTTACTGCCAAAGGCTTTAGAGCCTTTCAAATTTCCTTGTTTGTCAACTACCTGCTGTTTCACAAGAGCAAGGCTTGTCAAAAACAATTCTGACAGATTCCCTTTGTGAAGCAATTCAATTAGTCCAGACTTTATAATAAATGTGAGCAAACTGTTCGCTTTTTTGCTTCACTTCAAGGTAAAGCGCTACTTAAAGCGGTCTAAAATTCTACTTGCACAGATATGCTGGCAAAACATGACAGAGATGAAGGACACCAAAGGGTAGCTAACAATGTATTATTTTATAGAACTTTTTTATTTATTAGAGTGATAGCACTGAGGTCTTAAATCGAGAAGTTCATTGTCTTTACAAGTGAATCATTACAACACAAAATATATTTTAAAAAACAGTAATGAAATTCAGTACAATTTAGTGTTTATATGAATGAGTCTTTGAATCATTCAGTCAACCGATTTGTTCAAAACAATCGGAACAAAACACTCTGAAACAGAACAGGTTACTGTCTGTGAGTGTATTGCTGAATCATTAACTAAACTGATTTATTCAAAATAATTTTTTTCATTCAGGAAAAAAAACAAGAGACTGTCTTTATGAGCGAGTCACTGGATCATTTACTCAAACAGATTCATTCATTCCTAATTCATTTAGGAACAAAACACTGATAGTGTGTGTTGGTCGGAAGCACACAACAATAATGCTTTGACTTTGTTGGGAACTAGTTTTGGAACAAAAATACACAAAATAACTGGCAAAATTGTAAAATTGTCTAAAATTTAAGCTACTTAAAATTAACCTATTTTTTTATTGAACTGATTACTAATTAACTCCAACAGATGCATTAATTCCTGATTCATTTAGGAAGCAGACCATTAATTTAAAAATTAACTTCTTGTTTATTGAACTGTTGTATTGAAGAAATATCACATACGTGATTGTGCGGTATGATTATCACAACAGCACTCTTGCTTGTGTGACACTGCTTAAATGTGAAGTGATATTCTAACTGCACGAGACACAAAAACCGTCCCAAACTCATCTGCTGCCTTAACCTGCTTGGATACTGGTGACGTAAACACCTCAATCGTAATACTTCGCACTGAATCGAAAGTGCACGACGTAGCATTAATTTAATGCTCTGCCAGGACCATAAAGATCAAACAAGTGGAGAAATATCATTAAACCATTGGAATGTAATCTCATTTGTCTAAACAAACTGATCCAATGAACAACCCTAATTAAAAAGCCTGCTATAAACAAAAGCAGGCCAAGCCAGACGAGCCCCTCCTCTTTAACAATGGGACACATTTATTTTATTAATCTAATGCATCATGTATCATATCATTACAGTTCAATATATCTATCATTAATTTTATTCCCTTCACTTAAGGCTTTTATTGGGATTACTTTGGTTATTAGTTGGTCTAATGTATTGGTTACCTCCAGATCCGGCGCTACGATCTCTCTCATCTCGCGGCATAAACCTGTGCGTGTTATTCAAATTGCCTCATTTATTATGATAGCTTCCTCATGTAAATTGTGCTGACTGCTCGCCCTTGCACAGTCCTCATTAGACTAATGAAAACCTTCAAACGAAAAAACTAAACAACCTGCCAAATAAAGGTCTGAGGTTATTATGAAAATTACAACTCTGGGAGCCAGGAGAAGCTCTGTTCATTAATTCATGCTCAGCAAATTGGTAACTAATTTAGTTGCACTCCTCTGCATTAATGGATTATTTTATAAAAATGTTTTCCACAGCCCGAGACCTTTGCCGCACACGTTAGAGAGCTTTGGATTCTAATCAAGAGGAGTGACATATTAAGCATGCCAAGCGTCTGAATGATAATGCAGCAGCGATGCAAATAGACAATGTGGATTTTCACTCGGTCGGAGAGAATCAGGACCAATCTAACTCAATTGATATCTTAAGGGGCTGGTGGAACCATGGCGTGCTGGCGGATTAGACAGATCCATCTCCACATCTCTATTGGGGAACGATAGAAAAAATGAATCATGCGTACTGTGATAATGTTAACATAAACAGGCCAAGATGTCAGTGGTATCGTATAGTACACAATCAGTCACTAGAAACGTGAGATCGAGAATGAACAAAACACATCGACCGCACACACCAATCCCCCTAAGACCCACACAAAAACCTCATCTTCACCCCACCATCCAATCCCCCAGCCCCCCGCCCATCACACCTAAGTTCTGACCTGTAAATTCATATAATCATGCTAATTACTTTGATTCACAGGCTTGGTTGGTCTATGGGAGAGAGCTACACAGCGCCTCCTCTCCGGGCAGATCCAGCAGGGGACGTACAGCCCAGTGATTTCCACCGTGGTTTTAATGTCATTATCACCCTCTCCAACACTTCCCCAGCCCGGCATTCCGCCTGGAGACAATTCTCAAATCTATTATATGCATCATTTTGTGTTTATGCAAAGCATATGATAGGACACTTCATTTTTTCTTTGCCAGACCAAAGTAAATATTGAAAACTGAAAATTATAGAAATTTGTCAAATGTTAAGCAGCCTCCAATTTTATACTCAAGAGCTGGAGATTTGTTTGGATTGAATATAGTAGAAAAAGGCATCTGGGAATCAGAATCAATGTTTAAATTTGTCTTCTTAAAGTTTTTTAAATGGACACTCCACCCGTGTTTATTAAATTATTTGGTAACCCTTTACTATAAGGTTCATTAGTTAATATTAGTTAACTACCTTAGTTAACATGAACTAAGAATGAACAATTCTTCTTCAGCATTTATTAATATTAGTTAATATTAATTTCAACATTTACTAATACATTATCAAAATCAAAGGTTGTATTTGTTAACATTAGTTAATGCACAGTGAACTAACATGAACAAACACTGACCAGCTGTATTTTTATTAACTAACATTAACAAAGATTAATAAATATTGTAACAAATGTATTGCTCATTGTTAGTTCATGTCAGTTAATACATTAACTAACATTAACTAATGAACCTTATTGTAAAGTGTTACCAATTATTTTAAATCAGAGTGTAAATTGATCAGGTTGGATGGATTTCAAAAAGTCTAGAATTTAAGATCCGAAAGATTTGATTGAATGATAATGAAACGGTTATTGTACTCTTAGCAAAAAAAGTACTATGGCAGTACCATGGTGCAGTGATATATAAATGGTAATGTTAAGGTACTCAGTTAGACAAAAGTTTGGGGATAGTATGATTTTTTTATGTTTTTGAAAGAAGTGTATTGTGCTTACCTAGGAAGCATTTATTTGATCAAAAATATTTTCGTAATATTCATTCATAAAAATCATTATAGTAATATTCTGAAATATTATAACAATTGAAATAAAAAACAATTTTATGTTTTAATATATTCAAAAATTTAATTTATTCCTGTGATAGCAAATCTGATATTTGATAAATGTTATGCATTCTTTTTGAATTAAAGTATTAATTTCTTTAAAAAAATATAATAAAAATCCTATTGACCCCAAACTTTTGAACAGCAGTATATATGCTATGTATATATATATATATATATATATATATATATATATATATATATATATATGCATGCTACTAGCTAAATGCATACCTATAGTGATCAACATATTTCTATACTAAGCTATTTAATTTATACTGCAAGTAACTATTACTTGCACTTACTTAAAACCCCATTACAATCCAAACAAACATTTTTGTACCAAGTTTTCTGCATAAAAAAGAGATTAAAAAAGGATTAGTTCACTTCAGAATGAAAATTTCCTGATAATATACTTGCCCCCACGTCATCCACAATGTACATGACTTTCTTTCTTCAGTCGAAAAGAAATTAAAGTTTTTGAGGAAAACATTCCAGGATTTTTCTCCATATTGTGGACTTCAATAGGGTGCAATGGTTTGAAGGGCCAAATTGCAGTTTCACTGCAGCTTCAAAGGGCTCTACACGATCCCAGCCGAGGAATAAGGGTCTTATCTAGCGAAACGATCGGCCATTTTCTAATAAAAATAAACATTTATATACTTTTTACCACAAATGTTTGCCTTGCACTAGCTGTGATACGGCACACATTACGCATTCACGTTGAAAGATCACGCTTGACGTAGGCCAAAGTACCGACTTACTATTTACAAAGTGAACGTGCAAGTCAAACGCCATTTTCAAAATAAATAAATAAAAGGTAAAACAAAGATGTCGGACGATTTTGAAGTTGGGGCAGAAAATGAGAACCGGAACACAAATGGCCTTTCAACGTTATTACGCAATATGTGGCGCATCACAGAGCTACTGCAAGACGAGCATTTGTGATTAAAAGGTTTATTTTTAGTTTTTTTTTAGAAAATGATCGTTTGCTAGATAAGACCCGTATTCCTCGGCTGGGATTGTGTAAAGCCCTTTGAAGCTGCATCGAAACTAAAATGTGGACCTTCAAACCATTGTACCCCAATCTCCACTATATGGAGAAAAATCCTGGAATATTTTCCTAAAAAACCTTAAATTATTTTTGACAGAAGAAAGAAAGACATGAACATATTGGATGATGAGGGGGTGAGTAAATAATCAGGAAATTTTAATTGTGAACTTAAAAGTGAACTAATCCTTTTACCGTGTAATATGAAAAAGTAACATGGAAACCAATAACATGATTTTTGCACAGTAGTGCCATACTTAAAAGTGTTTCACAGATATTTCCATTAAATAAAACAGAGCTATTTTGTTGGATTTAGGTACTGAACTCTGACCTTTCTCGAGGTGCATTCTTTTGGCCTCATGGCCGATGTCGTGAGTTGCCAGGTCGCCCTCTTTAGGTCCGGGTAAGATGCTGGGAGACAGACCCAAAAATGCCTGGTTCATCGACAGTCCATTCTGATGCACAGCTTTGAGAGAACACAGAGACACATTATTCCCATCTCCACATGCTCTCAATTGACAATGCAAAACACCTCGAGTGATAAATAATGATTAGTTGAAAAGAGCCCTCGTCGTCCAGTGGCTAGAGAAGGTGAATACGTCCTTGGCTTTTAACTGTTTGTGACTTGTGGTATACCTCATCTCCAAATCAATGCGCCAGTCAATCAAAATCACATTTGCCACTCTGCCTGGCGTGTGCAATTCTCAGTGCAATTCTCTATAACATCTGAGATGAGGCGACAGAACTTAAGTAAAAAAAAATTATGTATTTATGAATAAATAGGCCTTTTTACAAAAACCTGTGATTCACTAGATTCACTGCTTGAAATACATAGAATCAAACATTCAATGGCTTCCTAAAGTCTGAGACCACTAGTGAAAATGATTTAGCATTTTTATAATTTAAAAATTACAAAAATTATTTTAAGAAATAACCAATTCATTAAATAATGGGTTTTGCTTTAAAAACAAGAGAGTTGGAGCCTAATGAACTCCACGAGTTTGTGTAAAATCGGATTATGTTGATTTGAGTTCACATGATTTGTGATGATCCAAAGAGCATCTAGTGCTTTAATGGAAGCAAGAACATCTGACCATCGGTACAAAGTTGTTCACATGATCAATGTCACACATTAAATTATTTGATTTTGAATTGAGCAGTCTTATTTTATGTCTAAATGCATTATAAGTTCTATGTTCATAAATTTTTTAACCATTTTAACAAAGTATTTCCAGGTTCAAACCCCAGTTTTTCAAATAAGCTCAAATAAGTTTTTAATCAAAATAAACACTTACTCGTTAAGACACCGCCTCCAGAATAACATCATAAAACAGGGTAGCATATTTCAGAGATGACGAGAAACATATATACAGGCTATTGTTTTTATTTTATGACACGGCTAATGATGAAAACATTTAAGGTCTGTCTTTGCACAACATGAGCCAGAACCAAACTTGAAGATAGTTAATATCTCTTTGCCATCTGTTGAAAATAACAGAAAGCGGGATGGGACGCACGTGTGCTACGCTCTTAACAAGAGGCACTTTTAGCGCGGTATTTAGCAGCTCTTGAATGTATGTGCACCGACCGGTGTGCTGAGACGCTGGAAAAGACCAGGGAGAGAAATTGAGAGACAAAGAGAGTGGGAGAGAGATTTATGAGGTGAACATACGCATTCTGTCGGAGGAGCTCTCCGTGTGCGCGGGAGAGCTGGAGACGCTGCTGCTGCGCTGGGATGAGGGACGGCTCCCCGGCCTCCTGCCGTCTTCCAGAGAGGGGGCAGGGGAGGGACTGTCGGGGACCCGTTCCTGCATAGCCAACAGGAAAAACAAACACAGCCAGGGCGGCCATTACATGACACATTCTTTTCAGCAACACACCTCTATGGACACACAAGTGTCCATGCTTTTTTTCCCTCTTTTTTTTTTTTCACGCACCGTCCCCCCACCCCTTCTCTGCATCCTTTCCTTGCTTTCTTCCCAGCCTATTGTCTGACAGACTGTTCCCTGCAATGCCGTATGAAAGCATGGATCGCGCACCACCCAGCCCCCTCCACCTTCCCCCAATGGCTGATGAGAGATGTGCACGACACAATGAGAGAACGGCGCTGTGGGTTACCTTAATCACTGATGTCACCATTCGGGATGGGGCACTCTGTCCCTGTGCTGCGGCGGCCATATTGGCGATGGTGCTGAGGTGGTTCATCTGACTCATCGCCATGGTGACGGATGCGGGAGGCAGGCTGACAGGGATCAGGGGGTGGGGCATCATCATAAACGGCAGTTCCAAGCCTGAAGATGAGAGGGGAAAGTAGCTGATTAATTAATCATTTCTGGCATTAAGTTGTGTGCAAATGGAAGACGCGTGTGCGACAGAAAAGAAAGCGTACTGCTGAAGAAGAGAGGAAGATTTAAAGGAGAAACGCTATGAATTATTCACACGTGACCTATCGTGTGAGCGGCGTGGCTTACAGAGTAAATATTCATTAAATAATAATCGTCACATTAGATAGTGTATTATATTAAAGCTATTGACGACTACAAAAAAAATAATTACGGCATATTTTCAAGCCATTATGGTCATTAGAAACATAAATATTCACTTTGGTTTTTAATAATACATAATGCTGTTAATAATAACAGTCATAATAACCCAATAATTGTGAGATTTAAACTAATCTTTATTATGTTGGGAAAGGGAAGAATTATGGAAATATATCACTATTAATAGTAAATGCATTCAAAATATCTGTGGAAAAAGAAGGCAAACATGAAAGGCATTAGTTAAAATGAGCAAAAATGAGCCAATTAAAACTAAGTGTGTATCATGAGATGCCTACAAGCTAATTACGAGTATTTGTGCCAGAAACTCCATTACTTGTATAACAGAGTGCATTTATAACGTCATTTTTTCAAGTCCTTGATAGTTACACAGGACTGAAAAAATGAAGACATTCAAAGTATTTTGATGAGGAAAACCAGATCATGCAGGAGGACATGTGATTGTACTGTTAAACTCGTATATAAAACTAATGCGAACTGTGCTACATTGTTAGACAGTGATTAAATGGGTAGAAAGGAAGCTGTCCCGCTTTTCAAAGGACATATGCACACAAATAAGGTCACAGCCTGGTGTGTGTCCCTGAACTAAAGACCCACTCACTCCCACTCCTGACTTTGAACTAAAGGATCAAAAGTAACTGAGAGAAATTTCAGTCTCGGGCGGTCAAAGGCACCACTCGAGCACTTGAAAGAAAACTTGAGCGTTTGCAGTGGATCCGATCGAGCGGGCGGCCCCATGCTCCATCCCACACTTCCCCGATATCGCCTGGCTCAAGGTAACAGAAGACACAGAGGGATAATCCAGTGAGTTGTTTTTGTGTGAAATATCAGTGGCCAAGGGCTGCAAGACAGTCTACATCAGAAAAAAACAAAAACGAAAAACGTAAATAAAAAAAGGGGAGGATGGAGGGGGTCCCTAAAGTGTGAACGCTCTTCGGTGAAGCATTGTGCATTTCCATAAGAAAGATGACCAGCAGATGCACAGGGAAAACACATTCCCTGACATTAAAAAGGAGGCTGAGATTAAAAGAACGAGAGGCCAAGCAGCACCTTGTAAAGGCGTCTCTCCTCGAGTGCCGAGTCTGAATCAATTACCACTCGCAGGACCGGACTCAATTAAAACCTGCCACGGCGCCAGCGTGTGATTGCAGGATACTTACAGCGCCACGCCGAAACAAATTGAGAGAGGCATTCATGCACGTATCTACCTTTCAAAGCTTTCGAGAGCCGGATTGAGTGCCGGCGCGCCTTTGTGATTCGCTCAAGAAGATCTGACTGGATTTCAGGAAATCAACATTTACAAGAGAGGGGAGAAACGTATTAAAGTCTGATATGACTTTGCTTTTGTCATTTAAATGGGCGTCCTTTATCAGCCTGGCGGTGAATGACGTCTGTTGTGTTGACCGACTTCCACAAAGCAGAACTCCGCGTGTGAGAGCGACTACGGGCTTACAGTAGCAGACTGCTCTCGGGGGCCTAATCTCTCTCCCTCTCTCCCCCTCTCCCCCCATCCCACCTCCTTTCATGTTCCGTCATCCTTAAGTGATGTTTCAGCCATAATGGCCTATTGAAAACCATAAGAAAACATGATACAAGCTAAAAGAGGTCCACCAAGGCTTTTCAGACAGACTGAAAGGCAATGAACTATAGATGGCTGATAAAGCAGACACATTGTTCATCAACTGTTTTTTTCCCCTTCTTTTGCAGTTTTCAACAAATTTCTCTCAAAGCAAAACCCCTTTAGACACTGTCAAGGCTTTTTTATGATATTAATGAATTTTCCTGGTCAATAAAGATTTTTATTTAAAAAAGACACCTTTTTCTATTGTGTTCCAGATTATGGATTAAATTCCAAGGACAAAATCAATGGTGCTTCAAAATATAAACATGTTTTTTTAATATATATATTTAAAAGCAAATGATTTGTGTTCCGTCAAATCAAACTTTAGTCCTGAGGCTAAATTTAGAAATAAGATAAATATAAATATGTCATAATATATGACATAATAAAGTTATTAGAATATGCCTGTATTATACTTGTATGTGGGTCAATAATAAAATCTTCTTCATAATACATATTATTATATAAAATAATATTCATTATATATATAAGAAATATCAGCACTCCTGAAAGGCCTCTTAGCCAATTAGATTTGAGGACCAGAACTAACTGTTGTGTTGTCACACACATCTTTATTAGGATATTCAATAGACATAATGATTTTTATACTGTATATTCTATCTCCTAACTCTAAACCTACCCATCACAGAAAACTTATCAAAAAATATCAAAATATCAGAAACAGCAATACTTAGGAATTAGGAACTGAGATATTATTGTCAAACAGATGAACTTTGATTCCAGTGGCCCTTAAAAGAGACCGACTGAAACAGCTATTGTCTGGGTAAAGCTGGCTTTCAAAGCACTAGCAACCTGCATTATCCTGTGAGGGAGGAAGCTTTCCCTTGACAAAAATTAAACCAGCTCCTACTTGGCACTTTATTATCTCTTCAACTGAGTGATTTATTGTTTGTGGAATGAAAGCAAAAGAGGAGGAAAATTACATTTTCAGCAGAGCCAGGGCTTGTTCTGCCTCTACTCCTCTATCCTGGAAGAGCTCATGACAAACAATAATGTCAGCTGTAATTGATCTGAGGTCAACGGTTAGCCCTCCAGTAAAAGCCCACTATTTAAGCGACAATCCGCCCTGCCTGCTCCTTAGATGCTGTCTAATGAAGCTGTCCATCTCTGCTATTTACCTTCTCTTAAAATGGAAGAGAAAAGATGTACTGTATGAAGCCCAGCCAGGGAAGATTTGCTTTCCTCCCGTGAAATAGGACCTGCAGATGCTGTTGGAATGTGTAATTGGCTGCAGAGTCGGAGACGGGGGTTCCAGCGCTAATTAAATGACTTGTTTCTGGCCTATCCATCTTTGTTTGCGAGCACAACGCGACGGAGCAGTGTGCTGTAAATGCTCTTATCTAAACAGACGTTTTTTTGCTCGTCCCTTTGATTTGAGAGCCAAAATCTCACGCCTTTTGAAGTAGCTGTTGAATCAGGATAACAATTTAAATTGCTGGCGTTTCAGAATGGCAGATTGTTATTTTTGCAATACCCTAAAACTCAAGGCTTTTGCCACAGGTTTCTCATTCAAATAGCAAACCATATTACATTTTAATTGTAAAAATATAACCGGCTACTCATAAACTCATTCTGGCTATTACAAAGGACCTTCAACCATAAAAAGCAGAGCTCCATCTGAGTAGAGAAGATGTTACTGGAAATAAATGCATAGGTCCTTCATAAACAGGCATGCTGGTAAGGGTATATACGGTTTTCTTTTTCCCAGAAGGCATAGCTAGTCAAGGCTGTTAAACGCTGTAACTCATTAAGGCCCGTTAGAGGAAGGTATTTTACTTTGAAGTAGCCACCCACGGTCTTTCTGTGTCATTGAGAAAAACTTTAAAGTCTTTTCTTCCTGTTTATAATCTTAATGCTAATCATAAAAATAACATCTTGAATTTGTTAATATCACCCCCCATCCTGCCCCCCCAAAATGATAATAAAAAAGAAACAGACCTGTACACTATCACCAACAATCACAGTGCGCTAAAAACACCCCCAGATGCTTGAGAATGTGATGTGATCTTAAGCCACAAGAACAGAGAAACTGCATCCCTGTGTAAAATAGGCATTTACTATACTCACTCTGAAGTGAGAATGGTTAATAAGAAACAGAGGGTAAAGAAAAACATCTATTACACATCTATTGTGAGTGTAAAAAATAATGGCAACAAAACATCTCTGGTTTGATGAGGTAGCATAATTACGTAGACCCACAACCCCCACAACCATCAAAGCAAACATGTGGTAGGGATTACGGAGGAGACAGACAGTATTGTTTTATTATTTATTTATTTATTTATTCTTTCTTCAGGAGGATAAAGGCCCAGCAGCAGTTCTTGGCATATGCTGGAGTGCTTTTGGTCACTACCTGTTGCGCAAGCTGGCTGCTAGCAAACGTATGATATAGGTTCTGATTTTGATATAGAATTATATCATTGAAGTGTTTTTATGTATACTAAAGGGCTTAGAAATGACCAATAAATAAAAGCAAAATGATATTTATTCCACAAATTCATTCAGATATAAATAAATCAATAAATAATAATAATAATAATTAAAAAAATAATTAAAACTCAAATGACAAGTGTGCCGAACAGGATGGCCGAGGGACGTGAGAGAACGGCGCGAGGCCGGTGGTGCGATTGATAATGAGCAACACCTGTGAGCACACCGGTCTCGCATCTCTCACGGAGGAGCGGAAGCATAAAGGAGGAGCGACGACGTTGATGATCGAGAGAGGAACAGGCCTGTATTTTAGTTGAGTTTTGTTTTTTTGTATTTGTGTTTTATTTTAGCCAGCAGTCGTCCGCGAGGGGCTGCTGGCCGTTATGTTTATTTTAGGTAAGCCAGCAGTCGTCCGCGAGGGGCTGCTGGCGGTATTTTAGTTTGGTGTGTTTTATTTTAATAAAGTTTATTTGAATGTTCGCCGGTTCCCGCCTCCTTCTTCCCTGAACATTGCTACAACAAGGCTATCGGTTGGCTCTTTTGTTTGTTGGTGTGCACCACAGTTGGCACCACATATTCACTGTGATCTTGTGGTCTGGTTGACACAATTACCTGCATGGTACGAGATGCCCAGACTCAGGCTTCAGGACACATCACTGAAAGTACACCCAATTTCGATTTGAATTAGGTTCAGCTTAACTGTGTCCCCGTATCACTCTCCATAAACTACTGCTGGTTTAGGGAAAGCATAAGGAAGCGAACATTACCACCAGATGTTTCCACTGAGGGTACAATATATTCAAGTCCAATCAATAACCCCCCTCCCTGAGGGACTGTGACACCCTGGGAGAGGAGGGGTGGGGGGAATCATTTTCATCAGATACTGAGCAAAGGGTCCCGTTTAAAAAGATTGCTTTTGGTCAATGGCAAGCAGTTGTCATTTGACTTGGACTCTGAAATGAAATGTATCGAACGGTGTTATCAATCACACAGTGCAGGGGTCCATGAGACGGCTTTCCAGGGGATAAGACAGCCTCTTGCATCATCTGTTCTAATTACAAAATTAGCATCACGTTGCAGAGGCTGCATCTTTGCGTGATTCTGAAATTCATTGTGAAAGGAGATTTGTTATGTCTTTCATGCCGCTTTGGACTTATTGAATGTGCTTAAAAGGATAGTTCACCCCAAATGGAAATAATGTCATCATTTACTCATCCTTATGCATTTCAAATCTGTATGACGTTTTTTTTTCTTTTATGAAAAAAAATATTTTTATCCATACAACATAAATCATTGGGGTCCAGTGTTGTTTTGGAGCACATTGACCTCATTACAGTTGCAACATTCTTCAAAAATATCATTGTTTGTGTTTCACAAGAGACAGAAAGTTTGTCCATTTCTCCAACAATGAGAGATTACACGGAGAGAAAGTAAAATAAAATAAATTAAAATAACATGATATAATAATAAAAAATATTTAATGATATTTTTAAGCATAAATATAAAACTAAAACTGTTTTAATTTATAAATAAATAAATAAAAACAGAGTGATATATTGAGAGATCTATCCATTTAAAAATATTTTTTCATGTCTTTAGTGTTTCACAAGAGACAGAATGTTTGTCCATTTGTCCAGAAATTTGAGATTACACCGAGAGAAAATAAAATACATAAAATAAAATAAAATAAAAATGTATCCGATTTACCTCTGTATTGTGTCTATATTTGTGACTATTTCCTTTTATACTAAAGACATTTAGTGGAAACAACTGACACAAGCCAAACATAACCGAGAACTCTTTTAAGCTTAAATAAAGCAACCTTTGCACACTCAAATTTCTTCTGGGTCACTAAGAAAAGTTCAATTGCGCAGATTCTTGTATTTCGTACATGTACTACGTAGGCTAAATGCGGGCTACTTTCTGTAACTTGAGGCAGTGGGATGATTTGTTCTGGCAAGAAGCCTGACCCAGAGTAGGATCGCTAGTCTGGTT
The DNA here is from genome assembly GCF_051911475.1 of Siphateles boraxobius. NCBI lineage: Eukaryota > Metazoa > Chordata > Actinopteri > Cypriniformes > Leuciscidae > Siphateles > Siphateles boraxobius. The sequence continues at coordinate 24,499,595 of NW_027509197.1, read as the reverse complement.
GGGTTTAATGGGGCTCCAGGCATGATTGATACCCGTGAGTGATAATGGCCGCGCCTTCATTTCTCATGTTCTAATTGCTGCAATGTTATTATCACTGCAATAATCGTGGCAATATTCCGATTACAGCGCATCCTCTCTGTCATCATAAGGCACAGCGGTTACGCATCACATGCTGGTTTGTTTCTCTCTCGTAATTGAGTGCAGTGAGATGACCTATCGGAGGAATATTCCAAGCAGTCAAAGCGCACGCATCTTTCGCATTATGGACCCCAGAAGCTTATCGTGTGTGAAAGGTTGAATGTCATTTATTACATGTATCACATTTACACCATGTGACATTGTCTTTTCAAATTGTGCAGATCTCTTCATCCCTATCTTTGCCTCCAAAGGTCACTCAATTCCACTTATAAATGCAACCTGACAGAGATTAGTAAAGAGGGACGGGCAATGCACCACGTCTCACAACTGAATCAAACGGCTCCAAATTAATTCATCCAATTAATGAAGAACGAGCTTTAATGTTGATGAGGCCACACAAGTAAGCCGGCTACTTATTTATTTCATTTACTCTGCAGACACAAATATCTGCATGAACATGTGCCACGTTTATGCCGTCTACGCTCACTGCAGTAATGTAGAGCTGTACTGCTTTTCAGAGATGATAAAGCATGATACGGATCATTACAGAAATAATGTTTAATCAATTCCCATTTTGTAATCTGTTTCTGCAGTTGTAGGCATTTGCGTACACCAGCGCTTTGCACACCCCCCTCTTCCAAAATCATGCATATTCAATTTTATGCTGATGCTTAACTGTCGATGCAAACGGAATTAAAACAAGCAATTCGACTTCATTAAAAAAGTAAGTGATTATCGAGTTATCTTTTTGAAATTCTATTAAAATGTGTGACGCTCTCCACTTATCTGTCACCTGCTTCCCAGGAGCACAACACACTAATAGAGGCACTCAGAAACGAATGCCCAGGAGAGGCTGCTTGTCTCTGTAAACTCAGCCCTGGTTCTCATCCCGGTCTCAGAGCTATTACCAATGCTTCCTGCCTTCCCCTGCTGATGTTTGAGGCGAGACACAACAGCATTCAACAATGTAAACCGACATAGGTGAGACGGTTTTGAAGAAACTTGCTATCTGAAATGCTAAATGCCTATGGTGGAACTCAGTCAGAGAGTAATAAGGAACCAATCATTGCCCTGAATTCTGCTGATGCGACTCAGATGTGGCTAGGAAGTGTATATGGTTTCACAGTTTAGCTGCGGGCTGGTTTTTCACTCAGCAGACTTCTCGGCAATATATCACATTTTCATACTATATTCGTGGTGATTTAATTTAAGCAGCATCATGAATATGATGCTGATTTTATTGCACTTTTATTTATCCAGTAAGTTTCCTGAAGAGAATGTCATTAAACTAGCTTCACATGTCTCACGAATTGCAAGAATGTTTCTGAAACAAAACTCTGATAAAGTTTAAATGAATCATCATTCATATTAGTCAAATACATAGAACATATTTTTTTTACATATCGTCTTAGTAAAAAAAAATTGAATATATGAAAAATGCAATGTGGACATTTGAATGATGACTCAAATGAGTTTCAATTGCATAATCACTCAAATGAAGTCTATTTCATCTTGTGTTCATTAAGTGATAATTATTGTCACTTTATTTTAGCATGAAAAATTTTGAATCAACTCAGCAACAAAAGCTGTTCAGCAAAAAAAGTCCCGGAAAACATTATAATAAAAAAAATCCACTTTTTAATGTAAATATAGAGAAAAATAACAGAAAATATAAAAAGAACATCATTTCATTTTTATCCATAACATAATTTATATATTTTTAAAAAAAGATTATTTATAACCATTTCACCCTGACTTAGATGGAGGCATGAGAAAAGAGAGGAAGTAAAAGTGAAAGTCAAACAGAAAGACTCGATTTAACCAAACTTTCTGCTGTTTGCCATTGCCGTTTAGCAGTGCGAGGGCGGCAGATTGAAAAACAAAGCGCAACCCTTGTTGGATTTGTCCTTCCACAGTGTGGGATTTATTATTAGAAAGGACATAAACAGACTAATTAAATCACAGCAGTCGAGGCTGAGATGACAGCTGGTGCTGTGTGTGACCAAACAGATCCCTATCAAAGAGCAGGAGGCATTGCTCACTCAATCCGTCCTCTATGGGGAACTATTTTAAGAGGCCCGGCATTGAGCACGAACGCTTTATGCTAAATGAGGGCTCGATGTACAAGCTGGCTGATTATAAAGACGTGACACGGCCCCGATGCATGATGGATGTGCATGCTGTAAAGACAATGGGTTTAGGGCCTATGTTTTTTGATAGGTGTTGAGGAAATGTGACAGCGCTCATCAGAAAGATATCGCACTGCCACCGACTTCCTCTGTGTCAGTTAAAAGCGGCGAGAGCTTGACGCAGTGATGCATTGAATTTATGACGAGATCGCTCTTGACAGTGTAACAAGTACAATAAGAGGCACGAGTCTTACAGTTATTAATGTGTTTGGAAGCTTATCCATATGGTTAAGTGCATAATAAGACTGATTCAGAGACGGTGCGTTCCCCTTTGAAGTGATTCTTCATCTCATGCATCGAAAAGGGTAATTCTGCACACAAATTTATACATTTTGAGTAATTATTACAAGATTTGAAACACCACCGGTTGATTGGTTGCACATGTGAAATCACCGATGAGAAGAAAATATGGTTTTAACAAGTCAATAATGGCAAGTGCAATGAAAACAACTTAATCAATTGCACTGCAACGTTTGCAAACAAGAGCTTGAATTATAACACCAATAATTGATTCCCCTCCTCCCCGCTTTTTTTTTCTTCCTTTCCCTCCCTCGTGATGTCATTTCCAATCGATTCCTTCCTGTGTACAATGATGAGAAGTTTCCCGAGTTTGTTTTTTCGCTCTGACTCTTTCACCCGCTCAACCAATGGAAATTTGCAAGCTGCACTAGCAGCTTAACCAAAAAGGATTAACTCCCATATCCAACCGAGAACACAGATAATGCTCTGTAATTGGTAAAAAATGAAGATGAATGGGACAGCAAGATAAGGACCAATTAGCTCCTCCACGCTTACAGCTGCGGTCTCTCTACAGATCCATCTCTTGAGTGCTGGCCTCCTCTGCCAGAAGAAGCCTGGCGGAATAAGCGGCCTGGCCTCATCGATGGTGGGAAGCCCACACATCATCTCCCCCCATCACTTTCAATTCTGTCCCTAACATAGACACCTGTCACCGACCCTGACGTGACAGGTTTGCGCTCCCCCATGTCCCCCAAAATGCTAAACGCCAGGTCTGGCCCAGGTCTGAGCACACTAACTCGCTAAATCGGAGAAACCCACACAAGCATGTGCGCACATACATGCCTGAAAGTTTGTCGCTTATTTCATTATGGCAGCATCATCTGGTTGGTGATACACACAATTCCCCCATCTAATTACGGAGAGGATTTAAGGTCCATTAACGTTGCCGTGGCAAGGAATCAGATGCAAAATGGCACCCAGTGGCCACCAAGAGAGGGATTCTTTTCACCTCCTTCCATTTCTTAACCTGAAGGCAGCAAATGCATGAGTCACAAACGGGAAAGAAAGAAATAAAAATGAATGAAAAAAAATCTAACAATTCATCATGCTGAAAAGGGCAGGTGTTGGTTTTGGTTCAGGTCTATTCAATGCGAGAGAACGGATCACTGTTTGCTTGTCTTCCAGGCACATGTTTTGCTTGGTTTGTGATCTTGAATTGTGCCGTTTCCTGTGAGTCAATAGAACAATCCACATTGTAAGAGAAGGGAACCCCCACCTCCTTGAAAAAATGCTGGGGAAGAATCAAAAGGGAAGCGAGCGCTAAGCTTAATCACGCTCACCACCTCCTCTCTCGCTTAGGCTGTTTGGCTCCAAATTGAACTGGCTGACTGTTTTTCTCTCTGTTTTTGTAATTAATAATACTGATGCAAGCCGGCGAGAGTGATTGAGCTGAATATTTAATGCAGAAGAAAGCCCGTCCAATTTGCATCAACATCAACAAGTCCGAAGAAGAGTACAATGTCCTTCACACACTTAATATCAGCCTGTCTCTACTTCAGACTAAATCTATTCTGCTCTAAACTGAGAATCTCAATCAGAATATATATCATTGGAGGAATAGAGTATTTATATATATATATAAAAAAAAAACAATCAAAGTAGAAGCAACTATCAAGCAACCATCAACAACACCATAGCAATGCTGGGAATACCCTTGAAGTGTAAACTTTTTCACCACTCAAAAATAATACAGCAAATAAACATGCACACACACACGTTGGTAAACCTATGATTATTAGGACATTCCATAGGAGTAATATTTTTATACTGTAAAACTGTATAATAAATCCCCTTACACTAACCCTACCTAAGAAAACTTTATGCATTTTTAAATTTTTAATAAAACCTTGTTTAGTATGTTTTTTAAGCCATTTTAATTACGAGAACTCAGGACATGTCCTCATAAAGTAGGTTTACGTTGTAATACCAGTGTAATACCCATGTCCTCATACAAATTGGTGTCCTCATAAATTATATTAAAAAGCACACACACAAACACACTTAATAATAATAATTTGTATGATGATTATTGTAATTGGTGGTGTTGCCCCTGTTGACATTTAGAAAAATAATTACACTTTCATGTAAGCAAGTGTCTCTAAATAAAACCTCATAGCAAGAGCAGCTGTTTTATTATAGCACCGGCTCACTTCCTGCTCATGACATTGTCCACCCAAGTCTAGAGTGTTTAACTGAGTTCCTCTGCTCTAAAGTCATCCCTATATCTGTCAAATGATTTCAGACTCTGGACTCCAGCTGCAAAAAGCAGGACATAATAGGCATTCACAGCCCAAAATCATTAGAGCCAAACACGAGGCTCAGAAAGGTAGAAGTCAGCAGAGCACCGCAGCTAAGAGTTTATTTCCACAGTTGTGTGTTTTCTCTGGCACTCTTTTAAAACACCCCGATGCGATATCACTCTCTCGGTTCTCTGGCGAAATGACCTTTCCGTTTTAATGCAGTAATGATCCGGAGCAGTGAGGGAATTCGCTGGGAGACGGGAATGGAAAACACTGTCTATTTCACTTAAAAACCTAATTTATGTTGCAATTAAAGGCTGAAAGGAGCTTGTTTCTCCCCTCTGGCTGGCTGAATAGAAGCAGCTATATTTCGCCCTCTTATCATGCGGGTGACTCCTATTGGCCACCCCGTCACAGGAGAGTGCTTGATATAAACAAGAGATTGCACTGACATCCAGTAATCAATATTAGGATGGCTTCAGTACAAAACATCATTTGTCTCGGCCTCCGTTCTTTTGACCAAACGAAGCATTAATTTAAATCATAAATCTGGGAGTGATTTAAATCCCGGAATGAGAGGCCCGCCTGCCTTTAATGATTTATTTTCTACATTTCTGCGAGCGAGAGATTTGTCCATACGCGGTGACAGGTCACCTTCAAACGCCAGAGGTAGACTGTTCATCACCATGCAGACTAGCATCTCATCGCTGCAAGTAAATATTAAAGTAAAAGAATCCAATTGATTGTGGATGGGCCGGAGAGGCGTCTCAGCCATATATTTCACTCAGAGCTTCTAATGCCTCTCTAGTTCGGCTCCTTCGCTCACCGCTGGGCCAGAAATTATTATTCTTCAGGGAGTCTGCATGCTCAAGGTTACAATTTAAATTGTAAAAAGATAAAAACAGTTTCTTATTAGCCCCATTGCCGCAGCCTCGCCTATTACGATTCGCATTTATCTTTATTTCGGTGACCTCGCGGCCCCCCGTCGCCGTTCCCTGTTAGATGACCTCAGCTCCGCGCGGCTTCCTTTCGATAAATCTGCTTAGAGCGCACCGTGTTTTGCCAAAACTCCTAGTGTCAAATGCAGCTGGGAAATCCTCGACGCAGGGTGGATATTCACAATGGAAATTACACACGCACAGTTCAGCTCTGGGATTATGGTAACTGAATCATTTGTAATGGATTTGTGGTTTAATATAACAGTGTAATTTCCACAAAAAATGTCTTTAAGTAATGTTGCAAAGAGAGAGAGGAAAAAATCTGAATGTATCTGAGAAACGATTAATTGGAGCGGGGGACATTCAAAACTAATTTTCTTCACCAAATTGAATTAGCGGCTCGCTTAATAGCTATTAGCTTTGGGATAAAGTGCTCATGGATGCATTTGATGTGTAGCTACTTTAAAAGTGCATTACCTGCTAATGATGAATTTGGAATCAGCCAAACAAACTGACTGCTCAAAACAAGATTACACAAAGCTTTCTAGTTTTCTTACAGATTTGATATGGTTTGCTGTTTGATCTGCATTTGAGTGAGCTTAAGAAAATATTTTAAGAATTTTCCATGGATAAATAGAATGAATTATGTTTAGTTTGATAACAGCAGATCAGTTTGTTCTCAAAGGCATAGTTCACTCAAAAATTTCATTCCAAAACTGTAAACCTGACATTCTTTTAGGGAACGAACAAAAAAAAACATTTCTTAGTGTCTTTTTGAAAAATGTGGACCTTTGATCTACTGACTTTTATTGTGTGGATGTAAACAGTTAAATTCTTCAAAATATCTTCTTCTGTGTTTCAAAGAAGAAAGAAAGTCATACAGGTTTGTAACAACAAGAGGGTCAGTAAATAATGACAGAATTTTCATTTTTGGGTGAACTATCCCTTTGAGTAGGGCTGCGACAATAAATCGATTCATCGCAAATCGATTCAAATATTTTCCGAATGCATCGCCATTCTCTCTCGAATCGACTCTGGGCTTAGTTTTTAACAGCTGATGGCGCTCTAGGCTAGTTTTTAACCGCACGCTCAAATACTCATGAAGAAGAGCCCTCGTGCGTTCTGCTGAGTCTGAGAATGTACTTGCACCGAAAGTTTTTATGACGCTAGATTAATGTAAACAGCCCACTGCAAACACCCTTAATACGCTTCAACCTTTTCGAACTTTATGATTAATTATTTCATAGAAGGTTCAAGTGGTGTGTCTAAGGCACTGGAAGCCAGCAGGGTTTCTAAAGCATGCAGTGCCTTCTGCTGTTAAAATCTAAGCTCAGAATCAATTCAAGAGAGAATCGCTATGCATTCGGAAAAACTCTTTTTAAACAGAATTTGTTGTCCCCGATTTATTGTCCCAGCCCTACCTTTAAGTGATGAGAATTCAGTAATTATTTACCCTAATTTCTTTCTTCTGCTGAACATAAAAGAAGATATTTTGAAGAATGTCAGTAACCAAAAAGTTGATGGGCCCCATCTTTTTTTGATACCATCGAAGTCAATTGGGCACATCAACTATTTGGTTTCCCATATTCTTCAAAATATCTTCTTTTGTGTTCAGCAGAAGAAAGACATGATTCATACAGGTTTGGAACAACTAATATTTGGGTAAACTATCCCTTTAAGTTTGAAACCCTGTTCAAACTGGCATTGAAAGCTTTGAGTGCTTCTGGTCAGTTTCTGGTCATCTGAGTGGACAGCACTAAATAAAGGTGTAAATGGGGTCCAAAACACTTTGCGAATGCTCAAACTATACGTGGAGGAAATGGAAAACATATGACCACATCGCATTCTGCCCTAATGAGTCCCACCAACTCATGTGCCAATCAAAAACGTGCCAAAACAAGGATTTTAAACTTTGTATCTACATGTGGCTTTAAAAGAAAATAACCCTCTAGTTGAAAATTTGGAAAGCACATACATATGCATGCACAGGACTTTACAGAACATCTCCGACATGTGTGATATTAACATGCAGTGACAGATCATGTTGGTTAACTTGGTTAAATAGTTAAATCAAACAAATTTCTTTTTTTTCCCCACTTTATTAATATATAGTATTAAATAAGGGACCCTCCCCTCAAAATCTGATCACAAGCAGACACATTTGAGAAGCATGTTACTTCCAGGTGTAAACAGCCCTGTGTCTTGCCGGACCACTTGTGACGGGTTGTGAGACGGCTGTTAACAGGGCCTGCATTCAGTGTGAGTCATGCTGTTGGTGGATGGTGACTCACCCACACTAGAGCTGAGGTCTCCGTTTTCTGAGTCGGCCCCATGCTGGGTGTTGCTACCATGGTAGCTGCTCATCACCTCCAGTTTGATCTTCTTCACCTTCATGGCCTCTGCAATAGCAGCGTTGGTGGCGGCCGCAGCGGCTGCAGCGGCGGCTGTGAGACCTGCAGATGGGGGACAAAAAAATGGAGTCACTGCATCATAAGGGTTCAGCTCAAATAGACCTAAATCAAAGGCATGGTCAAAAAATGCTTCTAGTAAATACATTGTGGAGGAATTTCAAGGGGGATAAGAGACAGTAACACACATGAGAACAACACGTTCCAAATTTTAAAGGGGAAAAAATCTATTTGAAATAGGATGCATTAAATTGATAAAAAGTGACAGTAAAGACATTTATAATGCAGGAAAAGATTTTGATTTCAAATAAATGCCGTTCTTTTGAACTTTCTATATCAAAGAATCCTGAAAAAAAATTCCACAAAAAATTAATCCCAACTGTTTTTAACATGTTTATTGAGCACAAAGTCAGCATATTAGAATGATTTCTGAAGGATCATGTGACACTTAAGAATGGAATAATGGCTGCCGAAAATTCAGCTGTGCCATCACGGATATAAATTACATTTATATTTACATTTATATACAAAAAAATAAAAAAGTTATTCTAAATTGTAATAATATTTCACAAAATTACTTTTTTCACTGTATTTTTCTGAATAAAAGTTGTGAAGAAAAATTGTACTGACCCCAAATATTTGGCTGTACTGTATTATAATATTGTGTCTACAAAATAAATGTAAAAATAAAATAAAATAAAAATCGATATTCATTTTGAGATTTGCTAAAGATAACATCATAAATGTATCCTATTGTGTTTAAATATTACCTTTAGTGAGCATCAAATGACCGCAAAGGTAATCTAAATGTAAAAATAGAGGAAATAAACATGCATAATTAAATATCCAATATCAATACATTATGTAATAAGGCAAAATAACAATTTTACACTCATGTTTTTGAAATACACATTACTTTGAGTAGGGCTTTACCTCAAAAAGAAGGGGGAAAAACTGCTTTTCGCTCTATAACAGTTTGACAGTCTTTTCTCCCATCACTAGCCTAACTCAGTCTAGCACTGCGTCTTAACTAGAGCAGATCATTTGCATCCCATCACCGACAGTAGCTTTGCTGTTTTTGATTACACGGCTGGCCCCATTGGACTGATGCAACATTTTCAGCTGGAAGCCACACTGTCATGTACGTCTTCTCTGATTTCCATCTCTTTTTCTCTCTAAATGCAAAGATGACGCCGTTGAGCTTTGATGGTGACAGATGGAGTCAGGAGAACATATCAGGACTGACATGTTGCCATGGTTTCTGTTTGTAAATAAACGGGTGGGGATGTACGACAAAGTGAAAACAAACAGTCTGTAACAGTGGGAAACCGAAGAAGACGCGCTCAAATATGCACTCATACACACACAAATGTCTGTAACATCTCAAACACACTAACATTAAACGGCACATCCATTTTTATTCCCCTTTGAATGAAGAGGAACGATGCAATTCAAAGTCTTTTGGTTCCAGTGGCAATAATACATTTTTTTTTTCCATTGTTTGATTTGTTTAAAAGGAGCACAGTGGAGATGGAGAGATTGGATAAAGAACTGACTCGCTGTCATTTACTCTTTTTCAATGACAAAACACCTGAAAGACTCGCAGAAAGTAAAAGGAGGATCCTTGAAAGAGACCTTGAATCCATGAATGAAGATTAATGAAACGATGTGAATGGATGAATCAAAGCTGAGCTTTTTTTCCAGCGTTGTTCAGTGAATCCTGTGAACGCAGTCTCATTTTGTACGTAGTACAGTGTATTGAAAATGGTTACAGTACAATAACCTCATTTATGAGGCAAAGTGGATTCTGGAATAGGGGCTGAGCAACGTCATGACACCACAAAATATTAAATATCGTGACTGAATGTCACAGCTGTCATAACTGAATTTTTTATCCTGTATTAATGCATCATTTAAACAGATCTGTATCCTGCATATTTAATGATTAATATCCTCTTAATTAATTTAAAATTAGTCCAATTAATTTCAAGATATGCCAATTAATTAAGAAAATAACTCCAAAATATCCTCAACATTAGGAGGAAAATAAATAAAACACTGAATAGGCAATACAAAAAGTACTTTACGTTACGAGTCAACTATTGTATGTTTTCTTTCCATATCATTACACATAGGCCCGTCATTTGTTGCTAAATTGACGGACAGTATATGTATCGCTTGTTAGCAAAGTTATTAAAAAGATGCAGTCAGTATTTAAAATGTAAAACTCCCCTTATGTACCAATCAGTGATATGCTCATAGTTTGGCTTTTGTTTTCCACCACGTGAGGGAAGCCAATTGGCAAATTCATCATCACTAAAGTGTCACTTTCACTGACATGACTCGACTGCGACCATTTGGCCACTGTCTCCTTTCCTGAGCACGACGAGAACAGGAAAAAGAAAGATACTGAACATGTGGCTTTAATACGCCACCTTGCCTCCCCAGCAGCAGACAGGCAGATGGTGTGAGCAACATTGCATGCCACCAGCTTTCTGGGCTTGTTTGCATTTTAAAGTACAACAGTACCATATTGATGTATCGTATACACTGTGTCGGAGTGGCCGCTCTCGTTTGTTGTTGTATATTCATGCCCTACAGCTGCAGCTACCCCCACCCCTCCCCCACTCATAATAAATATGGCCTCCAGTCGCACCGAAGGTCAATCTTCATTTGCGTCTAATGGGAGAGAGTCAACTGTTTTCTAAATGAGATGTATGCGTAGAAGAGACCTGAAAAAAAAAAAGTGACAAAAAAAAGAATAAAATCACCTTCCGGTTGCTTGTGTGAAAAGTCGGGCACTTGAGTTGCTTTTACCAAAATTTTTACTTCAACAATTAAGCACTTCAATAATGCATTAAACATCCGTCATATTGATTTATCAACTAAAATGGACATGTTGATACGTAATGTCCTGCAGGTATGGATGTTATCAATAAACAGCTTAACACAATTTCCTGCTTAATTAGCCTATTACAATATAGACCAGTGGCTCCCAGCTGGTGGATTGTGACCCAGAAATGGTAAAGTCAACGACAGCAAGGAAAAAAACATATGCTGCTAATAAACATTTGTTGTACATTTATGATAGCAAAATAAATATAAGTATAAAAAAAGTTTGTCAAATGCTGTAGTTAAAGGCAAAAGACCAATTAAACTTCAGAATTTAGGACAAATTGATTGCATCAGTCAAAAACTGAATAATAATAGTAATAATAAAATGAATGAAGCAATCAAATAATCTTCAAAAACAATCAACAAAACCATACAAGTAAAAATGAGATGAAACCCAAACCACATTAAATATGGGTTTACTTGCAGCGAGGATAAACATGGTTTGTGCCACCCATGTTTTGGAGATAATATATAATTAGATAATAAAATCCTAAACAACAACTGTGAAATATATTATTATGGAGATAAATAATTTTTAAACCATTCTGGTACAGCACTGAACCACTACTTGACGTAAAATGTAAAATCTGGGTCCTGAAGCAGTCAAAAACCAGTTGAGAGCCACTGCTACACCTACAAGCATTCATGAGCAATTGTATTCACGTTTATGGGTCCTCTTCTACATTATCATTCACTATTGTTCCAGAGAGATAGTTTAGTTCATTAGATCACAAATAACATCCATCATAGGCTACAAGGGGGTTTGACTGTAACATCTACATCAGAGTACCCATCCACAAACTGTTCTTCACATCAGCAACAAGTCCACTCGTAGTGCCCGTGCACGTCTGAGCATCACAACGAGCGACCCACTCCTTCTTCAATTAGCATTCATTAGTATGCCAAGCACCAATAGCAGATCGCAATGTTTCGACTTTTGAAAGTCACCTTTAGATTCAGACCCACATGTCTGTTTTTTTCACAGACACAAGGATCTCTTCAGCCACATATAAACAGCCAAACATAAAAGAGAACGAGCGGGCAGACGGGGCGTAAGATGGGGACGAGGGGAGGGGACAAATAAAGAATCACTAGGTACTGTCATACTGCGCACAAAACAGCAAATAATAGAGATGGGGTCTGATCGTAGCCCTTGGAGCAGCTGTCATATTAAATAATAATGAAGGATCTATTAATATGCAAAGGAACCAGCAGCAGCCTGGCTTAACGCTGTCATGCCTCTGAATATTGTCAGAATGTTCATTATTAATTAACATGCGGGCTGCCCCATACCTGCTCAATGTCAGAACATTCTTATAACAAATAAGAAATGTATGTGCCTCCTTCCACTAATAGTGTAATTAAATTAAGATCAGATTAACTTCACATCAGTACACAAAGAGTGACTTAGCCATGCTTATGATAAGAAAGTGCTTATCTACTGACTCAATGGTGCACGCTCCTAATAGAGATCAAGGCTAAATGTGACTATTTACTCAGTATATTTTCAAAAATGAGCTCTGTTTCAGTGACTATTGAGAACCGATCGCACACACAAAGCTGAGGTTGTGCCAATGAGGACTGGATTGTTCCGTCTGCATTAGAGCCAAATACAGCACATCAATTATAAGCTGCCGACACTCGGTTGAGGAGAGTCACATTAGAGTTGACTGATCTGTTTATGACAGTGTAATCTTGCATCTGCGTGAAGGCCTCATGTTTCATTAACCTCTTTTTGTGTCTATTCTCCCAGTCTTGCTGCATTTCTAGTTGATTGTGTCCACCTAATGACAGACTGATGGAATGATACTCTGATGCCATTACCTGAATAGCTGTAAAACACTGTTCACTGTCTTCAGTATATATATATATATATATATATCATTCTAATATAATGATTTATTTTTCAAGAACATTTCTCATTAATATCAATGTTGAAAACAGTTATGCTATATTTTTCTGAAAACTGTGATAAAAAAAAAAATCAGGATGAATATAAACTTTAAAATAACAGCATTTATTTGAAATAGAAACCTTTTGTAGCATCATAAATGTTTTACTGTCAGTTTCGATCAGTAAATTACATTCAAGTTCTTCATACAAGTTTTTTTAAATCTTACTGACCTCACCACAGACTTTTGAATGGTAGTATATGTAAATAATGTCAAATTATAAATCCATTTCATGGTTCTTATTTCTGTCAAACCCAGAGCAAATGACCTGTAAGAGTAATTTCTGGTCAATATAGTAATCTGAGACCAACAGTGAGATAAAAATGGCTCTATTCTAGCGAAGTAACTGGGGTGCTAAATGACATGCAACTGGAAGGAAAACATCTCAAGTGTTGGGTTAACACTGTTGTGCACAAAGGCCCTGAACATTTGCCAACATTACAAATACACTCTTTTATGATGATGTTACATCAACAAGTATAGAGCTGTTGTCTACATTTGCTCTCCCCATCCTGGTGCTGGTCAAGATAACTGAGATCCAAGAACCGAATGCGAGCAACTCTCATTGCATCTACTCATTGTATGCCGCTTCATCAAACAACCGAAGACCCTTACAAACTTGATTGTATAAGATGTTACTTTTCTTTAGATGTTTCAACCAAAATGTCAAGATCAGAGCCTCTCTCATGGTTTAAAGGCTTGGATATCAAAGGGTTTTTGTCATGGGTTCTAAGGACTAAATAAGAGAAGACTCTCATCCTGGGCTCTACCACTGGCCTTTAAGTTCATGTTTCTAAACAAGACACTGATAGGCTGACCTCACTCAAACATAAAGGCAGGGTTCCAACACATTTTTCATTTCAAAATTCCATACTTTTACAGAATCTCATTTTCAAACCTCTCTGTAGATATTCGGACCATAATTAACATAAATGGTTCATACAGAATTGTGTTCAGATTTATATTTGGGTTATAGTAGTCATCTGTAAATATTTTTATTTTCTCAGGGTTTCTTTCATTGATTTTCTCAAAGTGACAACATACTGAGCCACTAATATAAGAAATAAAAAAGTACAGATTTTTGCATGCACACGAGAAACTTTTTTTGTGCACTCGAGAAACTATTCACATGCGCACAGGAATTTTTTGCATTTTTACGCATTACAATTTTTGTTTTATATATACTATAACCATTTCCTTTGTGAATCAATGCCATCTCAAGGCCTAATGTCCAATTTAATGCATCCTCTGTGGTGAAACCATGACGCGAAATGGGCTGATGGCATTAGCCAAGTTCAAGGGTCTATAAAAAAGACTGGTATTGTTAAAAAAAAAAAAAGTGCTTAGAATTTGGCTTTTCATATTTCAGGGCATTATGGTCTACTTTAGGTCTGGAAATTCTGCAAATCAAATTCCATACTTTTCCAAACTGCGTAGGAACACTGTAAATGGGCAGTTGGACGCAGTTTCCCAAGCAGATTGTTTCACTAATGCTTCTGCGGCATCATTCAAAATGACCAGTTCTGTTGTCAAGCTGGAATTTCAAAAGTTTCCTCCTCAGAAATATCATATCGGATTGCAAAAAGATATAAAATACAGGAAATAAATTAGGTTTGTGCATAAACTATTTTAGATTAGTGTAACTCAAGTAACACGTTTTAATGCGTTCCCTGTAAACTGGACCCATGACTTTGGTGTTGCTAGCGCTACTGCTCTATTGTTTGAGCTACAGTATAATCTGAAAATTATAAATATATATATATATTTTTTTTTAAGTGTTGTGTTTGAGATGTCCCAAAGAGTGGTGGCCAAATTCACGACTACATTGTGACATACTGAAATGTGCTGGTAAATTCAAATTAAAATACAGACTAAATTTAATTTAAATATAATTGTTAAGAAATATATTTAAATTAAATTTAGTCTGTATTTTAATTTGAATTTACCAGCACATTTCAGTATGTCACAATGTATGAATATATCACTTTATAATAACTTTCCTTTATGTGCCTTCACGTAAAGTTGGAAATTTCATGATTACAAGCACATGAAAGTCATATTTACAAGTGGATATATATATATATAAGATATATCTATAATCTAAATATAGATCAGTGAATGAAAGAAAGTCTGTAGTGAATTATAATGAATAATTTTTGATCAATGTACGGAACATTCACAATTCAGGGTTTGGATTATGTAACAAATATTTAGTTTTGATACAATGTATAAATAAGTCATAGAAATGTAAAATGTACATATTTTTAAATTCAGTGTAGTTCAAATGTATTTATTTGGGTTTATTGTTAACAATATAATTATTATTTTATTGTTTCTGTGTTTTGTTTCTGATTTGAATTTGTGACTGAAACAGTTACTTAAACAGAGGTATGAGTTTCCCAGGTGCACTTAACTCTTTCCCCGCCAGCGTTTTTGAAAAAAGTTCCCAGCCAGCGGCAGCATTTCTTATCATTTCCACAAAAGTTTCATGGCCCCAAAAATATTTTTTTGTTATGAATATCTAAACATGCGAAACGTCAGAAGAAAGAACAGATCCTCTGCTTTTAAACAAAATCAAAAATGTTTTATTCTAGCTTAATCCATTCCTTTTTTATCAACACTTGAATGTGGGAAAGTTTAATAAAAAAGCAACATTTTGAGCAAAAAGCTGAGAAAAATGAGTTTTTGTCAAAGACTACGTCTAGATCTGATTCAGAATGATGATCAAAATATAGATGGAGTAGATTGAGTCCATTAACCCCACCAAAGCTTTCACAGTCCTATGCCACTTCCTGGGTCGTCATTTTATTCAGTAATATTAGTCAGTTTTGATTTTTATGCTGTTTAATGTTGATGATTTTACATATGGATCTGCTTACAAATTCTATAGTTTGTTTCTGCTTCTTCTTCACATGTGTTTTATTTCGGATATTCAGTACTCTTTAAGAAGATGTGTCATAGCGCTCTCTGCCGTACGGTATAACAGTGAAAACACGGAAAGACGGACATTTCTGTCAATGGTGAGGAAAGAGTTAACATTCTAACATTATATAATTCTAACCACGATTAAATAAGATGACTGGTCAGTATTAGTGCTAACAATGCCCAAATATTAAGTTATATTTCTAGGGAATACGCATACGGATAAAATGCATAGCTTAGTGGCATTCGATAAAGTAAATGCTTGTAAATGTAAAGTCATCATGAAGTCTGCTTGTCTGAAGATTTATTGTTAGCTTGTTGTGTAACAGCAAAATAATGTGCCTTATAGGACAGAAAACATCATACTTTGCAATGAAAAAATAATAATAACACAAATGGTTTGGTTTAAAAATGATGAGTATATGGCTTTGTGTTAAATAATTGCTCAAGAATCCACAAAAGAGATTTAAGTTATACTATACATTAGGAAGGAGTGAACCATAACCGAATGAGTGTGTGTTATTAAAAGATGGCAGAACAACCGAGAGCACGATATGTAAATCAGGACCCTTTCTCGTGAGTGACTTCAAAGCTGCTACAATGAAAACCAGCCATAAATAGAACAAAAGCATAAGAGTTGCTCCAGGCAAACTGAAGGCACAAACGGTTGTTGTTGATTCTTGTGGTGATAAGCTCACTTTAACATCACGACGGCCTATGTACATTTAGCAGTGAAGTGGATTTAATCGGGCTAATTAAAATCCACTCAAGGCAGAATGCAGCATCCACTATAATAATCTGGAAGAGAACAACTCTCCACTCCAATTTATTCAGGAGCTGTGGTTGCACAGGGGGGGGGCTTGCTGGGAAGGGAGGGGGGCCGACGGGAACGGTCAATGGTTCTGGCTGGTAGTTTGGATGAGGACTGTCAGATTTTGCAGTCTGCCATTTAACGGATGTGCAGCGGGTCGCTACGAGAACGGGCCGGGGCGTGGGAGGTCTGCGCGAGTTACCTGTGGGGGGAATGATTCCCGGCGACATGAGGCCTGGCACAGAGTGCGGCATGATGTGAGGGTTCTCCGGCGATGTCACACTCTGGGTCCGTTTCGGAGGCCTCCCGGGTCTTGAGCTAAAACAGAAGTGAAGTGGCGGAAAGGGGGAGGTAGAGGGAAGTGGAGAGAGAAGGGGAGGGGTGAGGGACAGAGGTTGCCGTTAACATTCGGACCAGAACGCAATTCCATTCCGAAGAGCTAACATGTACTGTAAATAAATTCATTTTCAAGGACAGTTGCTTTTTGCTGCTCGACATAATAGACTTCCATAACTAATTAGATTACACAGTGAATTCATTTCCTTTATTGAAGATCAACCACTTTTTGATGCATAATTCATGACCCGCACCTCGTTACCTGCCCTTCTGTATTAATATCCCTACACTATTTGAATTACCTCGTTTGCATATGCTAAAATCCGGCCATGCGGCTTTCAGCCTGGAAATTACATGTTAACTTGTTATAATTATTGCAGTCAGGCCACTATTGATTTATGAGACTTTTAAAAACCAAATATGTGTAGTTCTAGTAATGAATGATATTCTACGGATCTTTAGGAAATTAAAAAGAAAAAGGCTGCCTTAGGAAACGTTCTGCTTGCTTGATTTAATAGGAGTCGTAGCTGGAAGCTGATGTGACTGAGTGACTCAGACCTGTTGTGCGTTTATGATTGAAACTTTTATTACTTGAAATGAGTGACCAAGATCACACAATGATTAATGACGCAACAATTGCCAAATCCGACGGAGGAAAAAAAATAAAGATATTTTTCACACATTACAACGTTATTTTCATCAGCCCATGCATTTTTCCACTCTAATTTCGGCAACAACAAAAAAGTAGCTTGCGTAATCTCACAGAAATATTTATTTACAGAGAGCATCCCTAATAAAATTGTGGTTGTTACCAAGAGCGCTTCAGACAATGGGGTTTTTACTCAAGACTTTTTACCAAAAAAACAAAAAGTGATTCCATCCCCTGTGCTTTTTCAAAACTAACTACATACCAAAATCATTCAAAATATGATGAGTTGGTCAACTGATATATGCAAACCTATTATGTAGCATTGTTCAATCCTATTTACTGATGAACAAGACCCTCCATTCATGTTCATCATTCAATCAAAACACTGTAAGAAGCAATCAATCAATCAATCAACCAACCAACCAACCAATCAATTTTTATGTGCTACCTAATGTTAACAATTAAAAATTATAAAAAAATTATTTAAATAAATAAATAAATAAATGTCGTTGTTACCAGGGAGAAAAGCACATTTTCAGGGCATTGCCTATATTTCACAGCACTTGCGTTACAATGGCATATCACAACATGATTGAAAGAGACCTTCATTACCTCAAGGATTCGTTCTTTGCTTTTCCAGTGACTAAACAGGGTCTCATTTTCATGGCCAAAAAAAAGCAGAAGAGTTCATTATGGCTCAAGGCCAAAAAACTCACTTATTCATGTACCACCAAATTCTGTCATGTGCATCAGTTTAGTCCATTTACAGACTGAGCAAATGAGCAGCATTTCATTGCGTTTTATCATGTTCTATCCCTGACAGGCATGAAATTGAAACAGAAATTCTTTACTTCGCACAGTAAAAACAGAAGAGGCCATAAACTCCATGCTCAGAGTTTTAGCCATGAGAAAGAGCAGTACTCGATATAGTCAGGCCTGGGGCCATTCACACTGTAAGGAGTTTGAACCATATCAGCCTGTTCAGATGTGACAGAATCATTTCCACATCGCATCACATAACGGAAATAGAGACATCATCTACTTCATACCTCATATAAATGTTCCAGTAGGGATTTCACACTTATTTTAGGTTCATCTTTAGGAATCTTTCAAATTCATCTTTGCGGTGTCCCTTCTGTTCATAATTGCCATGCATCAAGTTATTTATTGCTGTTCTATTTGATGTAATTATGCTAATCTCTTAACTTGAAATTAACTTTAGTTTTTTTAGAAGAATAATTTGCAGAAAAATTATTCTGTCATTATGCTCTCACCTTCATGTAGTTTCAAACTCTTAAATTTTCGTTATTTTGGGCAGGATGTTCAAGCTGCTCTTTTTCATACAACAAAAGTGAACATAGAATGGGGCTGTCAAGCTTAAAAAAAAACATTAATTTTTCATATCAAATTCGCATATTTGTAAATAACCACTCAAATTTCCATCTTTTCCTTACATAAATCTATGACTTCAGCTTCTGAAGCTTTTTGTCATTTTACAGGCTTGACATTCTGAACATGCTAAACTTCTTGAGCATTCAACAGAAGAAAATCAGCCATGCAGGATTGGATGAACATGAGGGTGAGTAAATAATAAAACCATTTTAATTTTTGGAAGAACTATCACTTTAAATATAGCACTTTATCCGAGTTTTGTTGTTTTGCTGTCATCACTTTCAATGTACTGAGCTGAATTATTTATGAAAGACCTCAACAGACGACATGTGATGGTAAAAGCCTTCCTCCCTCCTCCCTCAACAATGCCAAAAGCAGAAAAAACTTGGACAAAAAAATGAACAAAATGTCACATCAACTTTAGCTCCAGGAAGAGCAGGGGATTGTGAACAAAGCAGACGTTTAAGCTGCGAGCTGTGGTGGGATCTGCTCACGGAGTGTTTACACCATATCTGACGAAGGTAGTATAGAGTCGAAGAGGAGAACAGTGTTTTTTTATAGGCTGTAGCAGCAATATTTTAACTTAACAATACATATTTAACAGGACAGTTCACCTTTGTTTGTTTTTTCATCATGTCGTTTCTTTTGCTGAACAAAAAAGGCGCAATAAATTGCAAAAAGCAGCATGAAAGTCTTAAAATTCACAATACTCATTTTTTTAAACCACACCATACCATTGTGTGAGGAACAGACTGCAGCATCCAATTAATGAACAAATCATTCTTTAGAGTCAGATCTTTTCACTGATCTTTTCACTGAACTGATTGAATCAAAAGCAGTCTGAATGCTTCGTTCATGAATCAGACTGATCCAGTTCTTCAGTTCAATTGAATAATTATATTTTTCCGTTCACTTACAGAACTATAGCACAAGAGTCATATAGGATACTTTTATGTTCCTTTTATGGAGCCTCTGCCTAATTTCGAATCTCCCTTTGAGCTCCAGTCCCCATTCATTACAATTGTATAAAAGTATAGGCCTATTCTTTAAAATTTCGTCTTTTTTTGTATTCCAAATCAAGCAAAATTAAATGTCATACAGGTTTGAAACAACAGGAGCTTGAGTAACAGTTTTTTGTTACACTTTGTTTGATGATCCACTTTAGACATTCTGCTTACTATAAGTAACTTTGCAACTATATGTCAACTAACACTTTAGACAGTTAGGTTAAGGTTTGGGTTGGGGTTAGTAGAATAAGTTGACAATATCAGTATGACATGACAATAACAAAATTACAATAAGTTTACTTATAGTCAGTAGTATGTCTGTTGGGGGACCATCAAAATAAAGTGTTAGCAGATATTAGGAAGACAGTCTACAATCTTTTTTTTTCTAAGAGCGTACTAACACTGTTACGATGTGGTAGAAATGAAGCGGAGAGAGAATCCAAATGCAAGCACTTTAATAAAACAAACAGGTAATCCAATGGACTCAGGACAGGAACACGGAACAGCTACAAGCAACATCAAAACAACGACCGACAAAACACAACTGAAGCACAGGGGTTTAAATACACAGGCAAACAAGATAACGAGGGGGCAGGGCTAATTAGAGACACCTGGAGAGACTAATAAACAAGAAAAACTACAAAGGACTACAAAACATGGCACAGGACAGGAAATAACAAAAGTCAACACAAGACAAGGAAAACATAAGACAGGAATCGTGACATAGCCCCCCACTTAAGGAGCGGATTCCAGACGCTCCTCATGAACAGTCCAGGAGGGAGGTGGAGCAGAGGCGGACCCGGGGGCGGGATGGAGGGCCAGGCCCATGGAGCGGAAGAGGACCTGGATACTGCGGCAGGACGGAAGGCCAGGGTGGAGCATGATGTGCAGGCGGCCAGGGTGGAGCAGGCAGTTCAGGCGGCCAGGGCGAAGCAGACGACCCATCGGGCGGCCAGGGCGAAGCAGACGACCCATCGGCGGCCAGGGCGAAGCAGACGACCCATCGGGCGGCCAGGGCGAAGCAGACGACCCATCGGGCGGCCAGGGAGGTGAAGACCCCTCGGGCGGCCAGGGCGGTGAAGACCCCTCGGGCGGCCAGGGCGGTGAAGACCCTTCGGGTGGCCATGGCGGTGAGGATCTTTCTGGTGGCCGTGGGCCCCTAAGTTGCCATGGCGAGGACCTACTACCCCCCCCCCAAAAAATTTCTTAAGGGTAGTTACGGGGTCATAGGCAGGAACAGACACCGGCTCAGGCTCAGGAACAGGAACAGACACCGGCTCAGGCTCAGGAACAGTCAGAGACGCCGGCTCAGGCTCAGGAACAGGAACAGACGCCGGCTCAGGCTCAGGAACAGGAACAGACGCCGGCTCAGGCTCAGGAACAGGAACAGACGCCGGCTCAGGCTCAGGAACAGACGCCGGCTCAGGCTCAGGAACAGACGCCGGCTCAGGCTCAGGAACAGACACCGGCTCAGGCTCAGGAACAGACACCGGCTCAGGCTCAGGAACAGACACCGGCTCAGGCTCAGGAACAGACACCGGCTCAGGCTCAGGAACAGACACCGGCTCAGGCTCAGGAACAGACACCGGCTCAGGCTCGGGAACAGACAACACACGCACGGGCTCGGGAACAGACAACACACACTGGGGCTCGGGAACAGACCACACACACACTGGCTCAGGAACAGACAACACACACACTGGCTCTGGCTCGGGAACAGACAACACACACACGGGCTCGGGAACAGACCACACACACACTGGCTCTGGCTGGGGAACAGACAACACACACACTGGCTCTGGCTGGGGAACAGACAACACACACACGGGCTCGGGAACAGACAACACACACTCGGGCTCGGGAACAGACCACACACACACTGGCTCGGGAACAGACCACACACACACTGGCTCGGGAACAGACAACACACAGAATGGCTCGGGAACAGACAACACACACACTGGCTCAGGAACAGACAACACACACACTGGCTCTGGCTCGGGAACAGACAACACACACACGGGCTCGGGAACAGACAACACACCCTCGGGCTCGGGAACAGACAACACACACACTGGCTCGGGAACAGACAACACACAGAATGGCTGGGGAACAGACACTGGCTCCGGTTCTGGAACAGACACCAGAACAGAAACGGCCACAAGGACAGACGTAAACACAGAAACAAACATAGAGCGATCAGGTTCAGGCGTGACTTGAACAGTCTCTGAATCGGCAGACGTGACTTGAACAGTCTCTGGATCGGTGGACGTGACTTGAACAGTCTCTGGATCGGCGGACGTGACTTGAACAGTCTCTGGATCGGCGGACGTGACTTGAACAGTCTCTGGATCGGCAGACGTGACTTGAACAGTCTCTGGATCGGCAGACGTGACTTGAACAGTCTCTGGATCGGCAGACGTGACTTGAACAGTCTCTGGATCGGACGGGACCAGCGGCGAGGACTCTGGGCTGACAGGAAGTACAGGGAGGACTTCCAGGCATTGCGGGACGTGGGAAGTCCTCTTCCTCTTCCATCTCCGAGAGCGAGAGGGCGCTGGGCTGGACGGAACCAGTGGTGAGGGCGCTGTGCTGGACGGGACCAGCGGTGAGGGCGCTGTGCTGGACGGGACCAGCGGTGAGGGCGCTGTGCTGGACGGGACCAGCGGTGAGGGCGCTGTGCTGGACGGGACCAGCGGTGAGGGCGCTGTGCTGGACGGGACCAGCGGTGAGGGCGCTGTGCTGGACGGGACCAGCGGTGAGGGCGCTGTGCTGGACGGGACCAGCGGTGAGGGCGCTGTGCTGGACGGGACCAGCGGTGAGGGCGCTGTGCTGGACGGGACCAGCGGTGAAGGCTCTGTGCTGGACGGGACCAGCGGTGAAGGCTCTGTGCTGGACGGGACCAGCGGTGAAGGCTCTGTGCTGGACGGGACAAGCGGTGAAGGCTCTGTGCTGGACGGGACCAGCGGTGAAGGCTCTGGCTGGAACTGGCTGACGTGAAGCTCTGGCTGGACGTGGCTGACGTGAAGCTCTGGCCGGACGTGGCTGACGTGAAGCTCTGGCCGGACGTGGCTGACGTGAAGCTCTGGCCGGACGTGGCTGACGTGAAGCTGAGGCATGTCGTGGTGAAGCTCAGGCATGTCTTGGTGAACGTGAAGAACAGGTGATGACTTGAACAGTCTCTGGATCGGCGGACGTGACTTGAACAGTCTCTGGATCGGCAGACGTGACTTGAACAGTCTCTGGATCGGCAGACGTGACTTGAACAGTCTCTGGATCGGCAGACGTGACTTGAACAGTCTCTGGATCGGCAGACGTGACTTGAACAGTCTCTGGATCGGCAGACGTGACTTGAACAGTCTCTGGATCGGCAGACGTGACTTGAACAGTCTCTGGATCGGCAGACGTGACTTGAACAGTCTCTGGATCGGCAGACGTGACTTGAACAGTCTCTGGATCGGCAGACGTGACTTGAACAGTCTCTGGATCGGCAGACGTGACTTGAACAGTCTCTGGATCGGCAGACGTGACTTGAACAGTCTCTGGATCGGCAGACGTGACTTGAACAGTCTCTGGATCAGCAGACGTGACTTGAACAGTCTCTGGATCGGACGGGACCAGCGGCGTGGACTCTGGGCTGACAGGAAGTACAGGGAGGACTTCCAGGCATTGCGGGACGCGGGAAGTCCTCTTCCGTCTCCGAGAGCGAGAGGGCGCTGGGCTTGGACGGAACCAGTGGTGAGGGCGCTGTGCTGCTGGACGGGACCAGCGGTGAGGGCGCTGTGCTGGACGGGACCAGCGGTGAGGGCGCTGTGCTGGACGGGACCAGCCGTGAGGGTGCTGTGCTGGACGGGACCAGCGGTGAGGGCGCTGTGCTGGACGGGACCAGCGGTGAGGGCGCTGTGCTGGACGGGACCAGCGGTGAGGGCGCTGTGCTGGACGGGACCAGCGGTGAGGGCGCTGTGCTGGACGGGACCAGCGGTGAAGGCTCTGTGCTGGACGGGACCAGCGGTGAAGGCTCTGTGCTGGACGGGACCAGCGGTGAAGGCTCTGTGCTGGACGGGACCAGCGGTGAAGGCTCTGTGCTGGACGGGACCAGCGGTGAAGGCTCTGGCTGGAAGTGGCTGACGTGAAGCTCTGGCTGGACGTGGCTGACGTGAAGCTCTGGCCGGACGTGGCTGACGTGAAGCTCTGGCCGGACGTGGCTGACGTGAAGCTCTGGCCGGACGTGGCTGACGTGAAGCTCTGGCCGGACGTGGCTGACGTGAAGCTCAGGCATGTCGTGGTGAAGCTCAGGCATGTCTTGGTGAACGTGAAGAACAGGTGATGACGTGGCGTGCCACGGGAGGAAGCTCTCCAGACATCTGGAGAGTGCCTTTCTCCAGTCCAGACCGGAGAGATCGGGGAGCTCCCTCGGGTCGACCTCCTTAGCCCCCAGCCGGTAACACATCTTAATCGCCTCATCACCCAGAGAGCAGGAGGCAGCGAGGGGAACAAACCCCCAGGTGTACTGGAACAGATCAAGGCTTTCCAGGGCCAAGGCCGCGATCTGTCCAGCGAACTCCCGGTCTAGCCTGTGTAGATCAGGCGGGATCCGTGCTGCTGGATTCATATTTGTGGTCGGTCGTTCTGTTACGATGTGGTCGAAATGAAGCGGAGAGAGAATCCAAATGCAAGCACTTTAATAAAACAAACAGGTAATCCAATGGACTCAGGACAGGAACACGGAACAGCTACAAGCAACATCAAAACAACGACCGACAAAACACAACTGAAGCACAGGGGTTTAAATACACAGGCAAACAAGATAACGAGGGGGCAGGGCTAATTAGAAACACCTGGAGAGACTAATAAACAAGAAAAACTACAAAGGACTACAAAACATGGCACAGGACAGGAAATAACAAAAGTCAACACAAGACAAGGAAAACATAAGACAGGAATCGTGACAAACACGTACTAAGTGTGTGTGTGTGTGTGTGTGTGTGTTTGGCCTGGTAAACCCTCCATTATGGGGAGAAAATATCCACACAAAGGTGGCAATATCTGAAATCCTTATCCTTGTGGGGAAATGTTTTGGTCCCAATGAGGAAAACAGTGTATAATTCATACTAAGTGATGTTTTTTGAAAACGTAAAAATCCAGTTTAGTGTTATGGGATAGAATATACAGTTTCCACAGTATAAAAATCATTGTGTATATGGAAAGTCCCCATAAAACACAAAGTGTGTGTGCGTGTGTGCGTGTGTGTGTGTGTGTGTGTGTGTGTTTGGTCAATTGCTTGTATTTAATTTATGGCAGCAGCTAGCATTTTGGAAAAACAAGTTGGAAACAAAACTGAATCACATCAAGTGTTTGAAACTGAAATCCCCATCATGCGACAGCGCGGAAGGTTTTCACTTAAAACAGCACGGCCTGTACTCATATGTTCAAGAGGATACTGCAGTCATTTAGCTGAGATATGCATAAGCATTCTCTGCTGTTTGTCGCTTCTGTAAACAGCGATTATGGGGCCACTGAGGACGAAGGGAGAACAAGAGCTGGACCTTCACGAAAGAACAAGTACAATTTGTCATGTGGTGGATGCTGAGTCCTTAAATAGCCCAAAAAAAGTCCTCAAAAGTAGGCTATTAGAGCACAACAATGGTTCATGAGATCCACTTGTGTCTGAGATATGCCCTGTGCACTCCACTACTGGATGTCACCACTACCAAACTTAGTTATATCCTTTTTCCTTTTCCTTTTTTTTAGGATATTTTTCCATACAATGGTAGAAGCAAGGCTATCGGTGACGTTTTGCTGAGCGCGACGCTGACAAATTCAAATAAACAAGATGTTCACCCCTAGAGGGAAAACGCAATGTTTGCTTGCATTCATTTATTAGATGAAGCTGAGTGGTTTGTATTACTCAGAAGGTAAACATTTGAAATTAGCTGCAAAATGCAATGCAGACACAGCCAACCAGTTATTAATGAAGAGGGTTACAACCAGGGTGCAAATAATGGGAAGTGGGGTATTTAGGTTTTGACCCTCTAGCCTCAAAGGAAGTGGGAATAAGAAGGTTTAAATGATCTAATAAGTACTTTGACTAAACAGTTTTAGTTTTACATATTAAGAGCGTCCGAGTATAATGTTAAGAAAAAAAAATAGTTTGCACATTTTCTCGTGGTATGAATAATCTGTATAAATACCTGTACATGGATATAGTATGTGTGTGTGTTCTGCTATACTGCATTAACTTTTCAGCACAAAACCCAAATAATCACCCAGCAATCTCTCTTTATTGCTCATACTATAGTTAATAACAGATCCTGTATCAAAACTTAGGATCTTTTATAGACAGCATTTGCCCGAGGCCAAAAAGTGGCAAATTTGTAACAAATGTTGGAATTCTCATTTTGTTTTGCATTCATGGCGAAAAGAAAATAAGAGTGAACTTTCCCTGAACCATGCTTCCTTTAATGGACTTGGTCCATGTTGACCCAGGAGTTCACACTGGAACATGATCTCCTCCGTCCCACCACACTGAGAAAGCAATCAGATTAGACCCTCAAAAAATATGGCCATCTCACTTCCACAATACAAAAGTCAGCAAATAACTGAATTCAACCTCTTATGTTGTTTCTTATTATTTGTTTATTATCTGTTTCATAAACAGTGGATCCAAAGACATTTCTTTCTTCCAAGTCATTGGCTAAATCAAAATCTTGGCTAATTTCATCTCTGTATTAAACTAGAGTTTTATGTACATAACAGGCAACATGAAAGCCAGTTATTATAATTTATTCAAAAGGAAATCAGAGACCAATATACAGTAATTTTTCCATTATTTACAGAATAGCACACATACTGTATAATTGTATAATATCTAGCTAATGATCTCTAATATCTAATGATCTCAGTTGGAATCTGTCTAGAGTCAGTTTGAATATCTTAACAGCATATTCATTTACCTAGTTAAGATTTAATAAAAGCAGTTTAACGAAAATGTTTGTAATTTATGAGACAACGCTTCCCTGCCATTGGCGGAATTTTTCTGCTTTGCGTGTTTTTACTCTTATAGGGTTGGGGGCGCTATTAGACATCTTCTGAAAGAGTAGAGAATCTCCTGATCAAAACACAGACGAAGAAGAAGCCGAAACAAGCGATAGCATAAGCAGATGCATATGTAAAATAAATACGATCATCAACATTAAAAAGCATATGAATAAAAACTGCCAGATAGCTTTTCTTAGGTTTTTGATCAAACAATTTTTTTTTTTAACTTTCCCACATTCAAGTGTTCTTTTCTTTCTTTGGGCTAATTTTGTTCAGATATTCATTCAACAAAATATTATCGGGCCATGGAAATTTTGTGAAAATGATCAAAAATGCAGGCGGTGGCTGGCAATTTTTTCAAACAACGCTGGCATGGAAAGAGTTAAACACACATTTGAGAAGCACACAGAATATATTTGGTCAGAATTTTTCAGACAGGTATGTGGACCTCTGGACCTAATGGAGACACATTTTGCTGTCAGCTGATGAAACGTTATCCAGGAGTCAATACATGTCTCGCTCAGGTTTACAGAAAGAACATTCCATTTTGATTCGCCTCAAATGGAGCAATTAACCTTTCCCGTCTTCCTTTTGTTTGTCATTGGGAAAGGTAAAGATGGAGATATTTATTCCATTTACTTGCAGTCAACCAAAACAAGCGGACAAATCACAGCATCTCTGCTTCTGTAAATACAGACTCCTCCA
The DNA here is from genome assembly GCF_051911475.1 of Siphateles boraxobius. NCBI lineage: Eukaryota > Metazoa > Chordata > Actinopteri > Cypriniformes > Leuciscidae > Siphateles > Siphateles boraxobius. Next base: position 24,471,675 of record NW_027509197.1, on the reverse strand, counting down.
GTAGCCCGCCAATCAGGCCTTATAAAATATTAACCCAATGTCATTGCCCTTTTCAAATCTCTCACCTAGAATTCCCTAATTGTTCCCTTTCTTTATCTCACCGAAGCAAAGTGTAAATAAATTAGCAAAATAGCTTTTATCAGCCTGAATAACCTTTTAACTGAAGGATTATCAGTGGTTTATTTTTCATTTCTTTCTGTGCGATAGCACTACATGCCTCATTGATTACTTTGCTGAGGTGGTGGCCAGCAGAGAAAACAAGGGCCTGATAACAAACCGAGGTCTCCGCACTAACAATAACACACTACGCTCAGATTAGGCCCCCTGACTTTGCAGCTTTATTCGGCTTGATTAGATGGAATGCTGGCAGGTAAAGCTCTTCCATTTTACTATGCAATCATTGTGCAAACTGACTAAAAGATCGAAGCATATAACTCTGGCCAATTGATCAAAGTTAGAAAGACATTCAATTGAAACTACTGTACACTGAAAGGACAGACTTGAAACTGAAACATGAAACTAGGCCAATACATTAGACTGGATAATCAGAATTTATGGACTCTAAACCTAGTGGAATGATTGCAAATGGTTGTTCGAAACATTTTAAAGGGAAACATCTCCTTTTCTGTTCCACAGAAAAAACAACAGCATATGGGTATGAACAAACATGAGGGTGGGTAATTGATGAAATTTTGGGTGAACCATCCCTTTACTGCTTATCAAACTGTTTTTTAAAAGCTCAGGGCCACCATGGAAACACTATGACCGTGATCGCATTACGCATACGAAACGCTAACATTCTTGACTTTGCAAATCACTAATTATCTCTTTTATTCCCTACACAAACCGCCAGCATAAACTTCAACTTCCCTGGAAGTTTTCAACAAGGGTTGTAGGGAAGCAAAATAGTAGAATCTGCAATGATAGCAGATATATAGCAACACAAGTGGCTGTCTCAGTCACTTACACCTGCACATGAATGGAACGCTAACAGAAGAGGTCAGCCGTTCCACAGGCGCTCCTGCATTAATCAGTGCTGCCTCAGATTTTATCACTCTCTTTATTTGCATCGAACTGTTGTTGCTTTATCGCCACCAGCTCTCTCTCTCCTTCTCACACCTGTCACCCTCAGCCAGGTAGACGCCTTATCAGATCAGCATAGATGGATTATGTGTGAGCACTTCATATAAAGCATTTTATAAGCAGGAGCAGCTGCATCCGCTGGTAAACGGTGAACTTTAGTGAGGAACAATATATTAGATCAAATGCAAACAATCAAAGGGAGCAGTTACCCTCACTACAAACTACAAACAGTGGACCTCTCCTCCCCAGACGTGTTTTTCTGCCCGATCCTTCAACAGTACCGCGCCAGGCATAACATTTAGAGATACAGAGAGTGCTCAGGTTATAAAAGTGGCCTTCCTGCTGCTTTTGTACACAGCACAGTCTGATTAAAGAGCTTCTGGACAGGGCAATCAGATTGCGCCACTGCAAAGGAACTCGCAACCCAGTTATGTTCCTTCCTTGAGCTTTATTTACATGGCCGTGTAAAAGTATGCAGAACATGCTATTCAAAGGAAACTTTGCTTAAAGCTACAATATGTAAGATTTTTGTAAAAAAATATACAAAAATCACTTGCACAGTGTGATATATTCCTGCAGTTGTGTACTTACAATATCCCAAAAGTTCTCCCACTTTAAATAATGGCTCGTCCATGTTCACTTGACGCCTATCAATGACATAATATCCGCATTATCCCTGGTTTCCGCTCGTACTGCCAGAGTAGCCATAGTGACAGACGTGGACAATTGCGTTATGTCTAGCGGCACGCTCACGCTGTTGTTGTTTCGTTCAAACATTATGGACCATGGCAAGCAGACTTTGGGACAAAAGGAGAACTAAAACGAGGATCAATTTATGGATCGCTTATGTGTCATCAACCTTCGCCTTGGTTAGCGACCCCTAGCGGCGAAACAAATTACATATTGTAGCTTTAATATGTACCTCAAACAAACCATGCCTCAAACAAAAAAAGATCTTAGAAAACCGAAGACTTGGTCAACACCTCCAGTCTCATCTTATTGACTGGACCGCAGGTTATCTGACTTACGTTAGCTTTTGGAGAACACGTGTGGGATTCATATATTTTTTCCAAACCAAAATGATCTGTGTGTTGAATTTGTCTAAACATAATGTTTTTGTCTATTCTTGACTGAATTGAAGTGAACCCTGTTGTAGTTTGCAAAAACAATCACATGTCAATGCATTTTTAGAATAATAATAGAAAAAAAGCCAGATAAAAGGTTACTGACCAAAACATTGTTCATGCTATTCCAGAGTGTGTACCATTTCTACAATTTTCTCATTACTGGCTGTAGTTTTTAGGTGTTTGACGGTTGTTCTTTTCTATTGGTGCAACTTTTATGACCGGTTTATCCATAAATGCAAGCAAATCCAAAAGGGTTAATTGTGGACTGCAACTGCAAACATGACCCGTTTGAGATAACTTCATACTGGAGGGAGATTTTAGAGGGAAAAAAAGATCTGAAAGCAAGATAAAATGCTGATTATTTTAATGCATCATTAATGACAAAAAGCCGATTTCTTAATTGCATACTATAATTGTGAAGCTTAAAATTGTTTTGTATCAGTACTATTAGCACTAATAAGGAGCAGCAGGCCTGTACATCCTGGGAACTGATGTAGAATGCCTAATTGGTTGACTTTTCCGTGCCTAATGGACGATTCTCTTAATTAAAAAGACACTGCAGAAAATGTTATAGATCAGATACGGCAGAGAGAGGGGAAAAAGTAAATGCAGTTAATCAAATGTATTAAAATGAACAGTTCCAGGAAAGTTAAAATGAGATTGCTAGATATGATTTCCATCGCAATATTTATTAATTTCAGTCCCTTTGGTTAACAAAACAGTGCTGCGCTTATCTTCGGAATGGTGAGGAAATGCTCTCCGTGATCTCCCTTTACCACGCAGAACTGAGACGCATGTGAAACAAGTCTTCAAAACAAGGCTTTAAAAACTTACTAGTCAGGGTGCCTTTGAGGATATTTAATTAAAATCTAATCCTGCATTCATTAAGGCTCACATAAATTAAGCTGTCATTCATAAGATTTATGGATTCTCATTTGCATATTGCATACAATTCATCAATTACTCAAGTATGAAAGGAGCACATTTCCCTTGGAGCTGCCTGCTGCCCTGCCAGCATTTGAAATGAGAGAAAGAGCGATACTGTCAGGCATTCGAAACAAACTTTCCCCACAATGTCTGCCTCTTGATTAATCTAATTTCCAAGGCATCCTTTTACAAGATTGTACACAGTCCAGCTGCAGTTTTCAATTATATGTCCTGTCCTCACCACTAACTTTGAATGGGAGATAGATGTAGCGCAGGGCAAGTATCCAACCCCGGTCTCCTCCGCATCACATGCCTGTTTACTCCGATCTTCGTAAATTAAAAAAAAAGAGAGAGGTGTTTTAGAGGCAGATGGAGTCTGGAGGGAGGGAGAAGGGGAAAATGCTGTAATTTTATTTAGTGGGATGTCAGACGAAAGGCTCGGTTTGTAATAATAGCATATTTCCTGTCACATTTACATCAGCCGTGCTTTCTAACAGAGGGAGGTTTCATCTAAACACATTAAACGACTCCCTTTTGGAAGAGGCGCTCGGCCACTGTGGGAGAACGCCAGCATGGAGGAAGTGCTTAAACCGAGTCGAGCGTGAATACTTCTAAGATAAAAGGTCAGGCGAAAACAAACAGATGACTTGCGAGGATGAATAGAATTAATTGAGTCATTAATATGCATGGCTAATAAAGCTCGAAAAAATCTACGTGGAGAACAAAATCATTGTCGACTATTCTCTCTTAATGGCCCATATTTTCAGCTTGAAGGGATCTGGGACGTGTACATATCAATCTCGGAGAGGGGGAGGAGGGGGGAATTTGACAAACAGGTTGGGATCACCTCAGTGCCGATTGTTAAAGTCAGACAAAGCAAACAAAGCAAACTTGTTCTAGAGAGGATATTAATTCCCAATTAATCCCAAATTCTGGCAGAGGAACAGACCAATGCAGCAAGTGAAAGTCATCTTGAAGGGTACTTAATTGGTTCCCTATAGTAAAAGAGCTTGATAACAGAGATCAAGCTGCAGTTTATTAATCCTTCCCATTGTCTTATTAAATTGTCGTCAAAAGTAACTTCAGATAGAGCCAATAGTTAAGACTTTAATGTGCTTTTAATATTAACAAGAGGACGCAATTAAGACAACACAAAACAATAGCACTCTCAGACTGATGCATATTAATTCGGCAAATATGATTTCAGAATCAATACGATTAGGGCAGTGTCTATACTGACACACACACACACACACACACACACACACACACACACACACACACACACACACACACACACACACACACACACACACACACACACACACACACACACACACACACACACACACACACACCTTCAAGAGCCTTTTTTCTTTAACTGAGAACATTTGTCTCACATTAGGCCTACATGGAATTATGTTTCATAAACATCCATGTTTTGCATTACATCCATTTCAAATGGTATTTCTGGTTGTTCTTTGACGTTTCATTCAACTAGCCTACTTAATTCAGGCGGCCGCAACTAAAACAGGCAACTGACTAATTATAACCAGAGCAAATATCTGGTATTGTGCAAGACATAGGATGTGAGGTCTGTATCCTCTCAGGGACAAATAAACTTAACCCAGGACTAAACAGGAAGTCCTTAATCATTAACATTAATTGGACTGTGGAATCGGAATCCTGTGTGAAACATTAAACAAAATTTACCCACTGTTTATATTCTTTCTGCTTTCTTAATAATTAATGAAATGTAAATATTCCAGGGAGTCCAGAAGTGATCTATGGAGGGAGAGGAAGGGAGATGTTTACACAATGGCACAGCGAGTCTGCATGGCAGAGACGATCCGCCCCGTCCTCCTCCTCCTCCTCCTGCGCTTCTAAATACTGTTTATGCAGAACGAATCATCCTCTGTGACTCCCGGATGCTGATCAATTCCATTTGAACGCTGTTTACTGTGTAAACAAAACAATTGACCCCACAAAAAAACGGCTCCTGCTAACAGAATCCCTCGATTTGTCCCTGCTAAAACGAAATGAAGGCCCGGCTGCTAAACGCATGTCAGCCGCATCCGTCTGCGTCTCTTTGATCCTTCAGAACGAATCACCGACTGCGTGCGGAGAGCAAACAACCAGAACCTTTTAAGACAGTTGGAGGGAAAAGTGTCCCACCCAGTCAGGAGACAAATCGAATGTGGCACGTACAAGTTTACTTTCATCCTCGCTGTCTGATTGCCATCAACTGCCAAATGTGGCGTAATGGCAGCGAGGCAAGGCCCGTGTCGTTAAACCCACAGAATGACAATTATTTCAGACAAGCTTTATCAGGGCCCGTGACCCAGCCTCCACCACGCTAACTAAATCACTTGTTTTATTCCTGGAAGCTCGCGATTCCATTAAAAAGCTTCATGAGGAGGTAAGAAAAGTCCATTTAGGCTCAGCGTGAGGGCAAATAGTCCGACTCAGCACATCGTGCGAAGTCTTCACACCACTTGATGATGTAATTCTTAATGCATGGCCCTGGTACACATAAATCTTAAGCGAGACATCACCTGAAATTTTTTTCCTTCCCTCTCTGCTATCTCTCTCTCAGTTTTATGATGAATTGTTTGCAACATCTCTGCGACTAAAGCCTTCAACCTCTTCAAACCGCTGCCTCTAATAACTCGTCGCTACAGGAGGGGGGGTGGGTGCATGACAGAATGATGAATATCACAACAGACAGCTCCAATATGGTACAATTTTAGCAGATCAATATCGCACTGCAATATAAGAAAAAGCAGTAGATATTAGTCTACACAGTGTATTACAGATGAGAAACATCTATGCTCTCTACTCTCGTGCCAGACCCTTGCAGATATTTCGAGCACGTCTTGTACTCTGCGCCTCGCATATCGAAACTAATCACTCTGTGGGTCGAATGGGCATCTGCTTAGAATTAGCATGACGCGCCAACGTTTGAGTGACTTCCGTGGACAAGGTTGCTTAAACAGAAATAAATTTTGGCAAGGTGCTAGGGTCCAATTATTCATGAGAGAGAGCAGAAATATTTCTCACAGGCTGATAATGGGTTTAAGGAATAATGTTGCATGGATACTTCTGGATTATTAGCTAATACATAGGAGACTATGGAGGACAGAGGTGGTTTTCAAGGATGAGGGAATGTCCATGTTAACCCTCTGGGGTCGACAAACACCCCGGAGTCATGAACTGCAATTTTTTTAATAATGTTCTCTGAGGTCCACTTATATTGTTATTTTTACATCAAAAAACATCCTAATTTAGAATTAATAAACTATATTCTATACCGTTTTCTTTCGAACACTCTGTTTTGATGGGTGTACCGCATTCAAGGCTTGGAAGTAAACGCCCACTGCTATGATTGGGTAACAATTTTCCATGTTAAAATAATTTTGTGGAATTGTTCTGAAAACTTCCGATGTTGAAAAATATCTTGTTACATAGTGAAACATTTGCCAACAATGTGAAACATTTATGCATTTTACATGCTCTTTAAGTCTTGGTTGTGGCAATAAAGTTTAAGTACTTAGAGTTACTCAACCACAGTTATAATTGACAAAGGCTGACTTGCGGTGTTATGTGTAAATGGAATTCTGAATGAATGTACCAGTTGTTTGTCACACTGTCGTTTTTATAGACTATTCATAGTTCATCCTTTACGATACAGTGAAAAACGTATACATTGTCATTTGAAGAGTCATGTTTTAAATTAAATAAAATATGTAAGAAAAATGTCATTTACGGATGACAATACAGAGGATGTCACCCACTGAAGCTTTTATTCAGGATTTCAGTGAATGGCTAAGATCAAAACAATAACAAAAGCAGCGTTCTCTACGTCCTTTCTTCCGTATCCGATAATCCATTGCATAAATGCGGGAGCAAATGAAAAAAACAGAAAATCACAACTATTCACAGTTTGACTGTTGCGCTACAGAATAAATACTCAGTACACATCAAATGATCTGTATCATACAAAGCAATAGTGACACATGATAAAAACAATGTTACTCACAATTGTGTGTTTTGTGTCACAATTGTGTGGCATTACTGTCAGATCCAATGTAAATGGTACTGCATCATCTTTTATTTTTAGTCTCTCTGAAAAGCCTGTGTGAAGTGTGTCTTGTTTAAAAAACGAATTTGCAGTAAAATGAAGTAAACAAATGAACAGTGGCTTACTGACAAGATCTGACTGGAACTTAAAAATAAAGTTTATCTACGTTTTAATGTTAGGATCACTGGGATACGCAGAAACGCTGAGGCATTAGAAGAGTGCTGTTTTCGGAAAAAAAAGGGGAAAACTTTACAGATGCAATTTACATGCAATTAATTTTAGTTAATTGGATACACTGACTTCATTTATCATGCATATTTATGTCAAGCAGCTTGAAAAACGTAGGCATTGATATTCTTCACGAAAAGCAGTCTTTTGTCACCATGACGTAATAATTTGAGAAAATACAAAAAGACCCATTTTCTGAGCTTGGTTTCAATAAAAGCTGTTTTTGGACCAAGGAGGAAGTTTTGAGTTCTGAAACTTACAGAGTATTTTTTATTGTACAATGACCTCTTATATGTCAAAAGATCAAGAAAAATTTGATTTCTCAATTCATGACTGCTTTAACATCTGGCCAATTCTTCAACCAATGGACAGATCAGATGATTGTGTTAATAGACCATAGACTTTGAATGGATGCACAGCCTTTGATATGCCTATTTATTTTGCTTTTGCTATCCAAGGTTGAATGCGTTTCAGAATTGAATTGAGAATGCCGTTTATATTCCAGTTTAATTACTGAATTTTAATTGAATTCGAATTGAGTAAACATGATGCAGAATCGCAATTTGAGGAAGTAGAATTAAATGAATTGAAATTCAAAACATCTTGTGGCGAGCAGGATTACTGATGAGCGCTACGTGCGCGACGCACCTGCTCATATCTCACGGAGGAGCGTAAGCATAAAAGGAGGAGCGACGACAGTGGAGATCGAGAGAGGCCAGACCTGGATTTTATGTTGTGTTGTGTTTTGTTTGTTTTATTAAATGTGAAAGCAGTCGTCCGCGATGTGTTTTACTTTCATTTTGTATTTGTTTATTTTATTATTAAATTCTTTGAATGTTTGCCGGTTCCCGCCTCTTTCTTCCCGTAACCTCGTGACACATATATTTGACAATTTTTAAATAGAAAAAGAAAGTTTGTGAAGACACTTTTGCGTGACTTACAAATAGATAGAACCAGGAAGAACGATAGGCTGCTGTAGATAGATAGAACGATAGACAGAATAGAACGAGTTAAGGAGAGATAGAACGATAGATAGATACAGTACAGTATATTGATAGAACGATAGATAGATAGATACAGTCACTGGTGTAGTGCGGGTATACGCAGGTATACGGCGTATACCCACTTCTTTTTCAATCGGCATTGCGTAGGCTAAACCCACATCACCTCTAATGTGCATCATTTCGTAAGCTAGCTAATCCAATCTCATGTGAAAACACCCAGTCAGGGCCGTACCCACCATTGAGGTCCCCCAGGTCCGGACCTGGGTAATTTTTTTTTTAGTGTATAAAATGAAACTTGTGAAATAATTGCCTTTAACTCTAATTTGGTGCTGCAATGATTCGCCCATCGCGACGATAACTGACCTTCTCATCTGAGCTGCTTCAGTAGGCTACTCAAACACCCGCTCGTCAATGTCAAAATGTTTGAGACCAATCAAAGCAAGCGGGATTTATGTTCACAGAAGCGCAAGCCGAGCGCAAATCTCAACACGACGCTTCACGCCTCAGTTAACGATAAAGTTTCAAATGACGGACAGAAATAATCAGTTTGATCAAAAACAGTGGAAACTATAAGCTCAATTTAACAACACAATCACTCTATTAAATGTATTGGCATTATTGTTATATGTGATTGTGTATTGTCAACAATAAGCATAAACATTCTGCATTTCCATTTTGTAGTGTGGATCATTCATTGCGACATTTAAACTAATTCTCATGTTTAGAAATATCTTATAAAATACTTCATGCTACTGCCGACATGCTTTTAAAACTACTGTTGTCCATTTTTTTGGCCTTCAAAATACCTTAAAATACACATGTGGAGATCAGGAAAATCGTCTCGGTTACTGATGTAACCCTCGTTCCCTGAAGGAGGGAACGGGAGACGTGACGTCAACATGGCGACGTAATTGGATCACTTCAGGGAGCCCTATCAACTTCGACTTTGGCGTGCGTGAAAAGCGTCATGCGCCCTGCCCCGCAGCGCGGGTATAAACAGGAAGCGGGCACAAGCACTCATTGTTTTTCGAGCCGAGATTGAGGCGGCCATACAACGATGGTAAGCAACCATGGCGACGGGACGTCACGTCTCCCGTTCCCTCCTTCAGGGAATGAGGGTTACATGTAACCGAGACGTTCCCTTTCAGTCGCTCACGTTCGACGTGACGTCGACGTGGCAACGTAATGAGATCCCGTGGAAAACGCCGTGGTTGCTGCCACATCCAGCGCCCTACGGAAGACTCTCAGACCCCCATCTGGCTGGGGCGGAAGACCTGCGTAGAGGTAGTGCACTGCTGTTCCGTTATACCCCACACAGTGGAACTCTTTGGATAACACTGGGAAAGCGTGCCTTCCAGGGGAGAGGGACGCTGCGGAAGCCACATCCTGCCCAAAGGGAGGTAACATGTGGAGAATACACATATGGACTGGCCGGAGGGGCAGTGCAACATATGGAATGTCACTGGGATGGCTCCAGCCTGAGAAGGGGGAGGCAGCACCAGACAGTGACAGCAGAGCGGACTCTGCCAAGGGAAAGACACGGGCTCACTGCAGGGAGCAGATCGTGGAAGAATACGCATATGGGATCACCGCAGGGATCACCACATATGGAACCCAGCCTAGCACAAGTTACACAAGCATACGTGCACTAGGCCTGGTGTCAGACGCTCCGCAACGTCTGACTGCCGAAGGGGTGCAGAGGAACTCTACATGGTTCGCCTGAGTTGGGAACTCGACTGGAGCAAGAAGCGCACGTATACGCTCCATGTGGAGGGGAGCGGCGCAGCAAGCCGACACTAGAGCGGGTACTTCGGTGTTACCAGCTGGATGAAGCGAGCACACAGGAAGAAACCGGCTCAACACGTAAGCTATAAAACCTAGCGAACGTGTAAGGTGTTGCCCAGCCCGCAGCTCTACAGATGTCTGTCAGCAAGGCGCTGTGTGCCAGCGCCCAAGAAGAAGCGACACCCCTAGTGGAGTGGGCTCTCAACCCGGATGGGCAAGGCACGCCTTGGGCTTCGTAAGCCAAGGCGATGGCATCCACTATCCAGTGGGCCATCCTCTGCTTGGAGACAGCCTTTCCCTTCTGCTGGCCTCCGTAACAGATGAAGAGCTGATCTGGCGGGGTAGAGAAAAGCCAGGGCTGGGTCTGCCTCCTCCGAGGGCAGCGCTTGCAGGTTCACCACCTCGTCCCGGAAGGGAGTGGTGGGAACCTTGGGCACGTATCCGGGCCGGGGTCTCAGGACCACGTGAGAGTTAGCCGGGCCGAATTCTAGGCACGATTCATCGACCGAAAATGCATGCAGGTCCCCTACCCTCTTGATGGAGGCAAATGCAACCAGGAGTACTGTTTTACAGGACAGAATTTTTAGCTCTGCTGACTGCAAAGGCTCAAAGGGTGGTCTCTGAAGTGCGGAAAGGAACAGAGACAAATCCCAAGAGGGTATAGAGAGTGGGCGAGGAGGATTTAGTCTCCTCGCTCCTCTCAGGAACCTGACGATCAGGTCGTGCTTTCCAAGCGTCTTACCTTCAACTGCATCGTGATGTGCGGCGATAGCGGCAACATACACTTTAAGGGTGGATGGAGACAGCCTTCGCTCCCACCCATCTTGCAGGAAGGAAAGCACAGCCCTGATCAAGCAAGTTCGGGGATTATCCTCGTGAGAAGAACACCAGTCAACGAACAGGTTCTAATTAAACGCAAAGAGGTGCCTCGTAGAGGGAGCTCTAGCGGAAGTGATGGTGTCAACTACCGCAGAGGGTAGATCACCTAGAACCTCCTTATCCCGTCCAGGGACCAGACATGGAGTTTCCAGAGGTCTGGACGCGGGTGCCACAGGGTGCCCCGTCTCTGAGAGAGCAGGTCCTCTCTCAGAGGAATGGGCCAGGGGGGGCTGTCGCGAGGAGAACTAGTTGTGACATGCGGCGGGAGCGTAGACCACCTTGACGGTTGATGTACGCAACGGTCGCAGTGCTGTCCGTATGGACCAGTACATGCTTGCCTAGTAGCGGCGTTTTGAAGCGGCCCAGCACAAGATGTACTGCTAACAACTCGAGGCAGTTGATGTGCCAATGCAGTTGAGGCCCCGTCCACAGCATTGAAGCTGCATGCCCGTTGTACGTCGCCCCCCAGCCGATGGCAGACGCATCCGTGGTGACCACAGATTGCCTGGACACTTGTTCTAGGGGAACACCTGCCCACAGGAACGAAGGGGCCGACCACAAGCTGAGAGTTTGGTGACAGTCCGGAGTCAATTGGACCCGGCACGAGCCGCTCTGCCACGTCCATCTCGGGACTCGATCCTGGAGCCAGTGTTGGACCGGCCTCATATGAAGCAATCCAAGCGGGGTGACCAAGGCTGCAGATGCCATATGCCCCAGGAGCCTCTGAAACAGTTTCAGTGGTGCTGCTGTTCTGCGTCTGAGTGTGCTCACGCAGTTCAACACTGACTGGACGTGGGCCTCGGTGAGGCGTGCTGTCATGTTGATTGAGTCCAACTCCATACCGAGAAAAGAGATCCTCTGCCCGGGGGTGAGTTTGCTCTTTTCCCAGTTGACCCGAAGCCCTAGGTGGCTGAGCACCATGTCCCTGTGTTCGCACAACTGCTCTCTCGACTGGGAGAGAATAAGCCAGTCGTCGAGGTAGTTGAGAATACGAACACCACGCTCGCACATGGGAGCAATGGCCGCCTCCGCGACTTTCGTGAAGAAACCAGGCGACAGGGCCAGCCCGAAGAGTAAGACTTTGTACTGATATGCCCGTCCCTCGAACACAAAGCGAAGAAACGGTCTGTGTCGAGGGAGAATCGAGACATGAAAGTACGCGTCCTTCAGGTCGATCTCTGCAAACCAATCTTGGGGACGGATGCATTCGAAAATGTGTTTCGGTGTAAGAATCTTTAAACAGCAGCCGGTTCAGGACACGCAGGTCCAAGATTGGCCGTAACCCACGGCATTTCTTGGGTACAATGAAGTACGGGCTGTAGAAGCCGGTCTTCATATCGGGACCGGCTCGATCGCGTCCTTCGTCAGTAGGACTACGATCTCCGCCCTGAGCACAGGGGCACTGTCCGCCAGAACACGGGTGAACAGAATGCTCTTGAACACAGGGGGACGCCGGGCTAACTGAATCGCATAGCCGAGTCTGACAGTACGGATGAGCTAGCGAGATGGGCTGGGAAGCACTACCCAGGCTCCAAGACACCGTGCAAGCGGGACCAAGAAAACCACAGACGTACCCGGGGTGGGGCAGCGCGGCGGAACGCAGGGACCCGACTCGGATGGCATAGCGGCCCGGAGTGGGGTCTGAGTGTGTGGTGCAACACGTACCTGCTTCCGTCAAAGGGCAGAGTGAGTGTGCGGAGGCGTCAGTGCGTCCGGAAACACAGCCACTGTTGCTCGCTGGCGATGAAAGAGGGGCTTGAGGGTGACAAGACATAGTGTCGTTGACCGCAAAGCGCACCCTCTTGGGACCCAGAGGTTTAAGAAATTGCTCTTTTGCTGAAAATGTGGGTACCACTGGCAGAACAAAAAGAAAAGGAAACAAAGGATTCTCCGCCCGGCCCTCCACTGGGGGAGCGGTGCCTTCACCACCTCCTCAAGAGCAACTTGATCCACCTCTGGGTCGCCCGTCTCAGGGTCGTTTGCACCTGCGCTTGCCTCCTGGTTTGGCAGCGGCCTGGACGGGCGTGGTCGGCTTCCTGCGGCCTGCTCCACGCTGAGGCCTGGATGGTGGCTGCTGCTGCTGAGATTTAGCGGGAGCGGACGGAGGGTCTGCGGGCGGCGGACAGGTGGGAGCAGCAGCGGTCTGCCGGGGCAGGATGTGTCGGATGGCCTCCGTCTGCTTCTGGGCGGCAGAGAACTGTTGGGCGAAGCTCTCAACCGCGTCGCCGAATAGAGGGGCATCCAGGAACCGATATTTATCGGTGTTCCTAATATCCGCCATGTTGAGCCAGAGGTGGTGCTCCTAGACCACCAAGGTGGGCATCGCCTGACCGACTGAACGTGCGGTTTCCTTCGTCGCTCGGAGAGCGAGGTCGGTTGCCACACGGAACTCCCGGAAGGGGGTAACGCAGCCGAATATTCATCTCCAGAGGACTGAAACTCCCCCTCCGATGCTGTGATCGACATCTGATCGTCAGGTGGGGCCCCAAAGGACACGGCTGGTCGTTCATGAGAAGGACCAGCGCGTTCCTTTGGAAGTTTGGAACTGCGGTAGTGCTTGAGAGGCGTGAGGGGCCCGCGGAGATTGTCTCGGCGGTGAAGCCCTCACGGTGATCCTCAGATCACCCTCACCATGTGCAAAAGTAGGTTTATTCTGAGGTCCAGAATAAACACTAGATCTGGGCATTGGCGAGGGGACTGCACCTCCCTTGAGGTAAGCGAGTCTTGATCTTAGCGCTGCCATAGTCATATTCCCGCGATGAGAACATGAACTATTCACAAAAGCTGCCTCAGCGTGCTGAACGCCCAAACACGAGAGGCAACAATTGTGACCAATTGACGCCAGGGAACGACCGCACCCAGAAACACACAAGCGGAATGACATCCTGAAAAGGATGCAGGGTCACGCTTTTGTTGCTCTTTTAGTGGAAAACAAAAAAAATAGAAAAGAAGAAAATAACTCTCTCAGTGCTGAAGCACCCAGGGATAGCCGCGGTGTAATCGGGGTACACACTCAAAGAGGAATGCCCACCGAGACTGACACATACACATAGACAGACACACACAAACAATGCTGTGAAAACAGCAGTTGTGAGCTGTAATGCTCGCGTCTACCGCTGATCGCGCCTTCACACCAGCACTGGAACAGAGTATTTTCCTTTTGAAGCAGTTTTCAACGTTGCAGCAGTCTGCAGAATCTCAGAGTCGAAACGAAAGCTCGGCTCCAAAGCGAAAGACAATGAGTGCGTGTGCCCGCTTCCTGTTTATACCCGCGCTGCGTGACGCTTTTCACGCATGCCAACGTTCATTGGCTCGTTCTGTAGACACTTGAAGTTGATAGGGCTCCCTGAAGTGATCCCATTACGTCGCCACATCGACGTCACGTCGAACGTGAGCGACTGAAAGGGAAATATATTTTCTCGAGGGGGCATGCCCCCCAACCCCCCTAGCAAGTTTATTTTTGGGACCTCGGTATTTATAAAACCCTGCATACGGCCATGAATAGTCACTCAAAATTCATAATTATTTAGTATTAATAAATAATTAAAAGCTAGTATTAATTGCAAAAACTGCACTTCTTCTCTGGCTAATATTAATTTCATAATGATCCTTTATGAAATTATATGTAGATAGATAGATAGATAGATAGATAGATAGGTATATAGATAGATAGATAGATAGATAGATAGATAGATAGATAGATAGATAGATAGATAGATAGATAGATAGATAGATAGGTATATAGATAGATAGATAGATAGATAGATAGATAGATAGATAGATAGATAGATTCTCTTCTTGTCATTGCAATAGAAATTTCTGTGCGGTGTTGCCAATTTAAGTCAAATTCTAAGTAAAATCCTAATTTTGCCCAACTGATTTTAACATGAAATAATTTTGTTTTGTAATTTTGTAAATCAGTTTAAACACCAATCACTACAATTAGGCACATTTATCCAGTTTAAGACCACTCTCTTTTTCAGCAGAAAAAATAAACCAGAAAGAAAAGTAAATTCAAACTGAAGTCAATTCATACAAATCGAAATCTCATACAAATAAAACAAATGATAAAAAAACATGACAAATGTATTCCTCCCTCATTATTCATCGCAGCATCACATATGAGAATTCATAAAATTCACAACAGCATGGTTTCCGTTCTAACCAGACACCACTGACCATATTGCAACAGACTGTCTAACTCTCACTACTATCAGCAAGACAAGTAAGATGGTCTGGGGGCAAGAGGGGGATTGCAAATGTTCATAATGCATAATATCTTCTCTCACCGGGGAGCAGCAGTGGGGCCCCTGAGCTGTCACCGGCAATAGGGCCCAGCCATTGTGAGAGCTCAAGGTTCGTTAAATACTATTAATGGAACACAGTATCCGTTGTGCGGCAAAACTTGTCAGCATTTCATTAGAGACTGATAAACATATAATAGAGAAGTGTCAGGCCCAGAGTGGAGTGTGTGACAGGCCGGCGGGGGAAGGATTTGGAGGATTTTGCCGCTGCGATCATTCATTCCCATGATCCACTGCTGACTGACAGAATGATCTCGACCAGTGCGGGACATTACAGGGAGGAACGAGACCCAAACTGTCTGAATTGGGGCTCAAACCACATATAAAAGTAGTGCATCAGACAATATGTCTTGTTCTTTTTGTTTAAGCATCAGGGCTTAATCAGTAGAAATATTGAAATTTTTCATTTTGGTCTAGCTGGATTAAAGAATAACAGCAGCTTTGGGATAGTGGGGTCAAACAGAGAGAATATGCCTAATAATTTAATTTTAATGTACGAGTTCTTAAGTAATGTATTTCAATTTAAAAATGTTATAAACTTTTCTGTAGGGAATAGCTATTTTTTAAAAATATAATTAAATATTTTGATTTAATATTTAGTATTATATATATATATATATATATATATATATATATAAATAATACGATATATATATATTATCACAAATTTTTTTTTACTTAAACACAATTTGCAAGCTCATCTAATTGCTTGAAGATTGCTCTTTTACCACAAAATGAGTAGTAAAACGTGGGACCTTTGTACCTTGTGCTGATGTTTAACACAGAACAAGACACTTGAGCCTTTTACACCATCAACAATCGGTCACCAGAGCTGTTAATCAGTTAATCTATTATTTTTCCCATCTTACGAGAAATATGTAAAGAAAGATAATTAAAAACGTGTTAGGTGAAAGTCCAGCAGCCTTGCTCCGAGTGTATGTTCTCACAATGCACGCTTTGTTCGTCTTATTAACCTTCTCGCTACTCAGCGTGCCTATAAATGAAATCTTTAGCCCTTTACATGTGAAATTAAAACTGCAGTCCCCTGAGCACTTTTAATTATTCCTCTCCTGAAAAACTTCCACTTTTGTCAGCCCGCTTTATTAGCAAAGCAGCCGACTCCCACTCTCTCTCTCTCTCTCTCTCTCTCTCTCTCTCTCTCTCTCTCTAAGTCTGTCATGGTTCACTCCTTTGAATCTCTCTCCTTTTTTTCCTCTATTCTTCCAGCAGGCCTGTTAAATTCTCACCTTGCACTGCCCTTGTCATCAACCCGATGAAGCACAAAGCTAGGCAGCGAGGGAGTGTTTACTCATTTCCCCAGCACATTATCTATCACATTAATCACAGGCCCGGACCTTCTGGACACAGCGGTCTCCTGCTCTGCCCTGGACTCTCATCAAACCTGACCATCCCTCTCAGTGCAATACACACACTAAACAGCAGCGCTGCAAGCCAGTAAGAGCGGCTGTCTCTTTATACAGCAGATAATGTTAAGAAGATAGATAAGAGTCAAATGCCCATGTTTCTCTTTATCGGTTAATAATCAGTGAAAAACACAAGCTGCTTGACATAAATATGCATGATACATGAAGTCAGTGTATCCAATTAACTAAAATTAATTGTATGTAAATTGCATCTGTAAAATTTTCCCCTTTTTTTTCGAAAACAGCACTCTTTGCATATGCCTAATGTTTTTCCTCAGCATTTCTGCATACGGTTGAACATTGTTTAAAGAGACAGTTCAACTCACCCTCATGTGGAACACAAAATAATGTATTTTTATTTTAGTTATTTTTTTGTTCATACAATGAAAGTAAATGATGTCTAGTCATTCAATGAATTTATACTTTTATTGTATAGACAAAAAGTTCTTCAAAATATCATCTTTTGTCATCTAAATATCAAAATATCATCAAGAAATTCATACAGGTTTGGAACAGGGGAGTGTAAATGAGGAGAGAATTGTCATTCCTGTGTGAACTTTTCCTTTAAAGAATTAAAGTTATAATCTGCATCTGCTTCCAAAAGAACAATATCCTGTTCTTTTGGACACAGACGCGTCTGGCAGCAGCACTTTCCAAACAGATAAACAAATGTGCCCTCAAATTGAACTGCTCCGATTTGAACATTTCCTTTGAAACTGATGTGTTCCAGGCTCTTCTAATAATGGCTGCGGACACAGAGTGTGAGGCCCTGAAAGAAGAGCTCTTTAAAGCTAGGAAGAGGATGTTTTAAGAGATGGTTAGCCACAGGCAAGAAGTCGGCCAGGAACATGTTTGTGAAATACATGCCGTCACAGGTTCTAATGAGGTTATGGTCAACAGCAACATTATTATAAATGATCCAGCTCTTTCTCTCTAGTCGTTGTGCAATTAATGTTTCCAACAGGCTCGACGCCAAAGACCAAGCTACATCTGAAATTCAAATAAATGAGCAATGTAAATAGTTTAGAGAGCGAGTTTACCCATTGAACAATGGCCTGTTATGAGACACAAACGACCAGAGAAAAAAAGGGACACAGTGGTGTGAGGATGGAAACATTAGGGGGTGAGATGAGCCAACACAATGTGGCCCTTCTCCTAAAGCAACTTGTTATCAGGCAGAACGCAGAGGCTCTTTCAATCTGCATTTAAATACATTTCATTCCAGCCGCTCATTTGCATTAATTTCTCCCATTATATTTGGAAATGGCCAAATGTCTAGCTGACACAATGTGGGAGCCCATCACCACAGAGCGAAGCCCCACACCTGATGCCAATTTAGGACTCCTGGATCTTTTCAGTGCACTGGCCCGATCTGACAACTCCGGTTCTTTGCAGTCCAGACTTTTCAATTGGATTTGCTTGCGGTGACAAAACTGTTTCGCACTCATCTAAGAGGTTTTTCCCCCTTCCTCTCCCCCTCTCGCTCCTTCTCTCCGTGAGACCGGGCGTCTATTTGGGTGCCATGGGAAAACCGGTGCCGAATGATTCTCAGTGGCTTCTGATTTCCACTATTTGTTCAGCATTAGAGCCACTTATCTCTCAAAGAAAAAGCAACATGTGGAGAGAGAGAGTGACAGAGCGAAATACAGCCTCGCTAACAGGACCATTGTGCGCTAAGGATCTGCATTCAAACACGAGGGGCCCTCGCTCTCGTTCGCGCTCTCTCGGACGCTTTCACACAGACTCGGTTTTTGCTGCAGTCAATTACCAGGGCTAATCCTACCCGCAATAGGGAGTAAATATTTCATTACTTTTTCAAATAAACACTCAGTGTGCATCACTGAAGTGTCATCCACAAAGTGGAGAGAGACGTCCGCTTCTGTACTGTGGGAAAAATATTAAAAAAACGTAGCGTCTGAGTGGGCTTTTTGTTCTTAGAGCAAACAAAACAGAAGAGAAACGAGCGACACTCAACCCTAAAACATTTTAGCGAGTAAAAAAAGAGAATTGTTTTCTTTTCCTCGCTAAACTAAACAGTAAAAGGGCTCAGTCAAAAAAACCTCCACAGACACCGTGTCATTCCCTTCGGCCAATAAAGCCTGAGCTGTCTTGGAGGAATTAGCGGCCCGACTAAAAACACAAGGGGGGGAAATGACAGAGGGATCTTGGCGCTTGGTGCTCATTAATCACTGCAGCGTCTTTGACCTTTCATTTGCCAAGGGCGCTGAGGGAGGAGGAGGCGGGTGGCCAGGGCACAGGAGGGAGAGAGACTGAAAGAAAGAGACAGAAAAATAAAAAAAGGGAATAACAATAGTCCAGAAGATGCCACAACACATTTTTTATGAAGACTGAAATTAATCAGCTTCACGGGTTGCTAAAAGAATCAGACTGCCTCTAGGTAACGACATATAGGGGACAGAAGTGTCTTAGCTGCAGGAAAGATCATGGGAATCATGGAAAGATTATTTGATAGACGTTTCTAAGAATCACAGAAATGTATGAAAATCTAAGGTAAAAGTGGCACAGGGGCAGCAACAGGAATATTTTTAACTTTTAAAACTGACAGCAATGAGACGAACACAACGAGAGTAGGAGAACGCAACAGAGGCACAGGGCCCGGGACCGCTGCGCTGTCGGGCTGGGGGTGGGACGTACATGTTGATTTTAAGTGCAAGATAATGAGACACACAGGCAGACACAAGCTGCAGCTGAAATGACAGCGAGTGCATTGCTCCAGAAATAAATGTTTTCACTTAAGCTAACATGTGTTAGGATTCACTACCAAAAGCCTTTTTACCTAAGCGTGTAAAAGCCTGTGAGCACAAGCATTCCATTAGTGTCACAGTCAAAGGCCGAGCCGTCCCGCAAAAGCTCATTTATATCAAGGCTGAGGTCATTCTCTCCACATCAGAGTCAGACGGGCCATATGGTTAACTCTCAATCAGAGAAGTTACTTACTGCGGGCATGTGTTAGTGTTCATTAACACTGAAGTAAAGTATTGAAACAAAGTAGAAAGTAATGAAATTATACACAGTTATCACTTTAAAACCGAAGCAACTGCAGTAATTACAACTTCCAGAGTTTTAGGTTAGCAAACATAGATTAATGTTGTTGCTTGAGACAAATACATATACAGTATAGCTTTATTTTTAACGCTAATTGCAGTTCAAGGTTAATTTAATCCGCCTATTTCTACCTCTGAAGTGCTTGCTCCAATTTAATTGCCTATTTTTATTGCTTCAGCAAGGTTTTAATTGAAACCAATAGGGATCTAACAACAACTGTGGCATGTTGGTGTCTGGGGGAAAGCTATAAATATGTGAGAAAAAAATATGTGCATTATTAATGTGATTTCTTAATGCATTATTGCAGAGAGCTGGGCAGGATTCTTTTATTTCAGGCAAACAAATTATAATAAGTCACCACTTTAAATGCAAACTCGATAAGAAGTACAACTAAATATGGTTAAATGACATCTTGTCGCAGTGCCACACCTGATCAGCTGAACGGCAAACCTCAAGCATTATTGGCATGGGAGATTTATTGGGTTATTCTTGCATGTACTGAAGCAATCAATTGTAATGGCACTGTGTCTGAGTCTTTCTTAACAATGAAAGGCATTATGTATTCGAAAACGAATAAAGGATCGCATGGCTATTGACCCAGCAGTAAACGTCATCACAAGTCCTTGGTATCAAATTCTGCATAGCAGCTTTGGCAATTGACACTATTGATTTGGCTCATGGTAAGCATTATTGTTGGAGCTCAAGCTGTAGCGTTGTTTGGGGTGCTTCGTACTCCTGCAAAACGCAATACAGTTTTCCATAAATTAGTAATGTTTTTATTTACTCATGTCCAAAACTAACCTCAAGCGAAAGTTGATATAAAAATAAGCCTAACTGCTGAACCATGCCATTTTTAACATCCACATTCTTGTTTAAAAGATTTGTTCATTTCAGAATTTAGGTCTGCGATCCACCACACATTACGTAATCAAGTTGAAAGTACACGCGTGTTCTGGTTCAAAAAGGTAGTGTAGGGCGAAAAACGTCTCGGGTTACGACTGTAACCATAGTTCCCTGAGAAAGGAGACGAGACGATGCGTCCGAAAGGGAACGTCTCGGGTTACGACTGTAACCATAGTTCCCTGAGAAAGGGAACGAGACAATGTGTTGATGATGCTTCCCAAAGCGTCATCGACGCATCGCGAGTTCCCTCGAAAGGGAACTCCATTGTATTTTCTCCTACAACTTCAAAATCATCCGCCATCATTGTTTTGTACCTTTTGTTTTTGTAAATGGCATTTGACTAAGTCTTTGCATGTTCATTTTGTAAACAGTAGGTCGATACTTCCGCCTACGTCACGCTTGACCTTTCAACGTGATAACACAATGCGTGGCGCATCGCATCGCTAGTGCAAGAATAGCATTTGTGGTTAAAAAAAGTATATACATTTTTTTTATTATTATTACCGATCCTTTCGCTAGATAAGACACTTATTCCGCGGCTGGGATCGTATAGAACCCTTTGAAGCTGCAGTGAAACTGTAATTTGGACCTTCAAGCCGTCCAGATACAGTCCACGTACCCCATTGAAATCCACTATATGTAGAAAACCCTGGAATGATTTCCTCAAAAACCTTAATTTCTTTTCAAATGAAGAAAGAAATACATGAATATCTTGGATGATGTGGGGGTGAGTAAATTATCAGGAAATAGTAATTTTGAAGTGAACTAAGCCTTTAAGGCCCAAATATTGTATTGTGGGAAATGCGATGTGAAAGTATCTGTAAAAGGATAGTTCACCCAAAATTATCTTTCAGTCATCGCTTACTCAAACATGTTATACTGTACGTACGTATGGACAGACAGACAGACAGACAGACAGACAGACAGACAGACAGACAGACAGACAGACAGACAGACAGATAGACAGATAGATAGGCTCTGGGGCACTGTAGCTAGAGTGGAAAACACCAGCAACTCAAGCCTGACATCTGTATAAAAACAAAAATAATCTGCTGTCAGCAGAATGTTCGATTACTTCTAACACACCGCCGGTGCCGAGGAATTCTGCGAGGAACGGCTGCGAGGAACGGCTGCGAGGATCGGGCTGTTATTCTGGGTTCAGTGGATTGCAATGCATGCTAATTAGCATCAAAAATGTGTGTCACCGCACCACATCTTCACCAGGAACATGTCAAAAGGTTTCCTCAAAACCATGTTTAATAAAGTCTGTCGGAACGCGTAATGGCATGTCAACAAAAACACACACGTTTCAATACGCAGGTCATGGGAGGTTGTGTATTAATGTCACGGTTAAATTTTTACAGCGCATGTCTTAGTCAATCGAGAAAGGCTGAAAAAGCCAGATAAATATTTTACTTGCAGTACACCTCTGCATTATTGATGTAATTGTAATCACAGGCGTGAATACAGTGGGCGAGTGCAGGCTTTGACACGCCGTAGCGAACACACCTAAAACGAGGGCTTGTGTTACAGTGGAAATTCACACAGCGCATTGTCTGCGGTTGTCACTTCAATCTGGACCGTCTCAAAATCCTTCAGCGCTAAACAGAAGCAAGTCTTTCCCTTTAAATAATTGATACTTTCTGATTAAATGTGGCAGTTCATAGATAATGAATTCTTTATGGCGGTGCCTTGAGCTACTCCACTGCCCCTGCTCCTGCAGACAGCTTTATGGAACCTGCTGCCCAAATTTTGAAAGTTTAACCTATGTAGATCAATGTGCTTCCTTAAAAGAGTTTAATAAATTAAAGTGCACGGGGCCCTTTTTTTCCTCTGTGAGCAGAAAAAAGCTGATGAGACAGGTTTAGTTTAATCTCAGGCAATAGAAGTCATTAACCATTCTCCTAGGAATTAAAATATAGCTTGCCCTTTTCTTCTCTCACTTATCATTAGCATCACTTTAATCTCCCAGCGTTTCACACTGCTATTTTAATCATTACTTACTGCCTTTTGACAACTGAAGAACATGCCTCACTCTCGCTCAGGCAATATCCCCATTTTAGCTGACAAAATGTAGGACATCATGTAAAAATATCTAAATTTTGTCTCTCTTCCTTTCCAATAACATTCATAGCAGAGTCCTTGGGAAAAAAGCGCCAAGTGTGTTTGTATCAAAAACAGCAGGGTGAAAAGAAAGGAAACAAAAGTGAAATGAGAGATTCAGGCGTAATGGCGCAGGGATTAGGGGCGATGTGACAGTATTTGCATTTATCACGTTGTTTAAATAGATCATGAATTGCATGTATTCTGTTATGTGGGTCATTTGGTGAGCTGGGGCCATCCATTTCTTTTGTCCTTGACTCAATGAAATACACAGAAAAATTGCCTTTTTTTCTCGGACGAATATAAATCAAGAGTTATGTACTGTCTTTTAATGTCTTTGACAGATATAGGCCATAGACTCTAACTTTGTTTCTGCTTTTTTTATGAGACGAGGTTGTAATTTTCTGGAGGGGGGGGTTGAGTCTGACTATTATAAATACACAGACACTTCAAGAGATGAGCATTTAGACCAGAGAAGTATTAAAATAAACAGAGTGAAATATGAATTAAAACTTGGGCGTACACTGATGCATGGTTTTTGTTGTGCATTGGCATTGGTCTTTACATTGCACTTAATCTATCTGGACAGGCACTGGAAAAATGCCAGTTGTTTTCCACATTCCCACACAAAATTAAAGAAAAACTCTCCCAGGATAGAGTTTATCACTTCCATCTGACCTATTCTCCAGCATTAAGGTAAAAATAACAGCAACACCACATTAAATAGTGTGGCCTGCTGCCATTAAAAGAAATTAACTACATTAATGTAATCTGACATCATAAATGTAATAACCATATTGGCACACCAAAAGTTCACTCAAAAATGTAAATGCTGCCATCATTTACTGAAACTCGTGTCACTCCAAACCTGTATGACATTCTTTCGTCAGTGGAACAAACAAAAATATATGTTGAGAAATGTATTTTTAGTCCATACAATGAAAGTCAACAGGTTTTTATGTTGCTTGGTTAGCAACGTTCTTTACAATATCTTCTTTTGTGGTCCCCAGATGAAAGAAAGTGACAAAGGTTTAGGTGATGACAGATTTTTCATTTTTTGGGTGGACTATCCCTTTAATCTACTTCCTTAAACAACAGGAAACTAATCTGATAATCAACCTTTCTACATCTATAACTTGCTTTTAAGGGCTCTCATGTTTCTGAAACCTCCAAATCTCTTAGATTAGTGCAAAATGACTTAATCCTATAATACCATTTAAAATTAACCCAAAAAATGACTTTAAAAAAATGATTGCATTATTTCTAATGTGATTATCAATTAGTATATTTAATTTTTTGTTAAACCACTCCAGGACATTGACAAAAAACAGAAAATGAATAGTATTACAAAAAGAGTTTTTTAACCCCTGAAAATCACTGTAAAACCAAATTCACTTTTAAAGAAAAACTGAAAATTATTTCTCCTCGAGGTGCTCGACAGGAGAGACAGCAATGTGTCCTTTTAGATCACATGCATAAAGAAAAGGATCTCTCCCCCTCATCCTCTTTTAAAAACAACACCAAACTGGAAACGGTTGGAAACAGTTTAAGAACATTTCAACAATCAAATCCCTACTTTTACATCAAAAAGGAGCCAAAATCATTTCTGATCTCTATCCAAGTTCAAAGGCAAACTTAAAGTGATACTTCAAAGAAGCATGTAATCAAAGACACACAGCTGTTAAAACAATCTTTTGTTGGTTCATTGTCTTCAAACCAAACTCTTCACAGATCCATAAACGAAGGAAAATGGAATCAAATAAGTAACGCTCCATCTCTGTTAAGTGGGAAGCTTTGGTGTCTGGCTGAACAATATTTCTTACGAGAGATTTATGTCTATTTACAGCAGCGTGAAATAATACAATAAACAAAGTGCAGGCTTGCAGTTCGGCGCAAATTAAGAGGTTCAAGCTGAGGCTTTTTGACAGATAAAGCTCTCTGCGAGGGGGGCTGCACTTTCATACGTGTACCAGCCTGCAATATGAACCCATCTGATATATGATCAGATTCGTTTTGACAGCTAAAGCCCAGTGTTCTGCAGATAATTCCCCTTCACACAAGTCATATAATATTTGTATGCTTTATTCAATGAAGGATGACGTTTTCTTCTCGTCTTTTTCCTTTTAACAATACCCCTGTATATTTAGTCATTCAGTTTTCTTCAAAAGAGCATGGTAGGACCCGGTGAGAAGTTGCTATCGTCTTATAAAAATGGACTGTAGAGGAATTTTAATGCTGTCTGAGGGGGAAAATGAGCGAACAGAAAGGAAATCGACTTAATTTTTAATACACTTTAACACCTTCCTTTAATCCGACGCTAATGTCCATTGTCAAGGGTTACCGGCGAGATATCGCGAGCACCTGTCAATCAAGAGCTTGGTCAAATTAAAGCACAGTTCCATTAAGTTACGAATGAAACCTGGAGGTCCGCTGTGAATCAGTCATATCACAGCCACTGTTATGCTTATTACGGCCAAACATTAGACTGACCTTATTAGAGCTTCTGTATTTAGATAATACAGGGTGGCCTATAGTCGTACTACGCATTTAGGTGCGTTATGGCCAATGTGTTTTTATCTTTGTAATTGAAGTTGAAATGTCCTACTTTTTATTTCTACTTTGAAATTTTGTTTAGTTGTCTCTGTGGACATGAATGATTTATACATTATAGATACAAAGGCAAAATACTGAACATCACTAACCTGAGTTGGGAATGTCATCACACAGGGATGCCAAAGATGCCATGCAAGGAAGAAAGATAAAAAAAGACAGAGTTAGAGGACACATAATAAAGAAGAGTCCTGTTGAAATAAAGTCTAATCAACTCAGACTCTGTTTTCCCATACATGTTGCTGCAAGAATCCCACTGCAAAGGAACATGTAAAAGATCTCCCAAGAGGGCAGCCAGAAAACTGGAGGCATCTCTTTTTGAATGCCAATTTTGCCACCTTTCTAGGGAGTCATGTGAAAGAATAATTCACTATAGCAAAGAAGAGCTCAATAAGATGAGCATTTGGAAAAATACATTTTCAACAAAATAGGTTTACTGCACTAAGATACACAACCATTTAAAGGCTTGGGGTCAGTAATGTTTTTTTTATTCAGCAAGGATGCATTAAATTGAATTGAAGTGACAGTAAAGACTTTGTAAAGAAAATTTCTATTTCAAAATAAATGCTGTTCCTTAGAACTTTCTATTCAAAGAATCCCGAAAAAAAATGCATCATGGTTTTCTCAAAATTATAGCAAAACTGTTTTCAACATTAATAATAAGAAGAAATGTTTCACCAAATCAGTATATTAGACTGATTTCTGAAGAACACTGAAGACTGGAAAAATGGCTTGTGAAAATTCAGCTTTGCCATCATACTATAGGAATAAATCACATTTTTAGATACATTAAAATAGGAAACATTTATTTTAAATTGTAATAAATATTTCACAGTATTACTGTTTTTACAAATACATGCATGCGTGAGCATGAGACTTCTTTCAAAAACATTTTAAAAATCCTAATATTAACATTAACAGTAGTGTAACTGCGCATTGAACTGACCTCTAAGATTCAGAAAATGTGATCAGAAAAATGTGATAATCTCTTAAACAACTTTTCTGATATCATCACTTACAGTACACTGGATTGAATAATGCTATGTACTTAACCACAGTTGTAGCAAACTCGCATTCGGTCTGACTCGATTCTGCCATTTTTCCCACTGAATATCCTGTTTCGCTTGGGATTGCGTCATATTTCGGACCTAAAATGGCTAGCGAATGCCAATTCGCGTTGACTTTAACAGATGGAAATGAATTCCAAGTGTCTTTTAATAACTGACTATTTCAAATTTCCCCTTTATACGTCAGTTTCCCTTAACATTTGGGTACCATAAATTAAGTCCTGTTAAGTGCATGCCATTAAGCTGTTAAATTATTTCGCAGCAGTGCACCTTGACTGAATTTCACATTGAAGACTGTCAGCAGCACACAACGCTGCAGAAAAGCAAAGTAACTTCATTTGGAATCCAGTGTGACACTGGCCTAAGGATAAAGCGCTTCTCGTTGTGTTAAGATGTGACCACTGCTTAACGACAGAGAGATGGGGGCTTTCAGGGACAAGCTGTCCCACCTGTTAAAACAAAGTACCTGACACATTCTCACTGATATATTGTACATATTTTTGGAAGTAAGATACTGAGAAACAAGACAATCATTCACCCTTTTCCAAACGCTAAAGGTATTCCTGTGTGTGTGTGTGTGTGTGTGTGTGTGTGTGTGTGTGTGTGTGTGTGTGTGTGTGTGTGTGTGTGTGTGTGTGTGTGTGTGTGTGTGTGTGTGTGTGTGTGTGTGTGTGTGTGTGTGTGTGTGTGCGCCTCTCTTTCTGGCTTGCTCCATCTGGAAGATTCAAGCACTCGGCGGCTGTCACACAATAGGGGGACCAAAGCCTGCTGAAGGATAACAAATGACTTCATGGCAAAACAGCTATTGAAATTCTTTCAGTATGTGGCATTAAAAACAACTGAACAAATAGAGATAAGGAGGTTAGTAGGATTTGAAATGATATTTCTCTCTCTCCCTCACACACTTCCCCAGCCCTCTGTTAAAAAGCTAAACAAAACAAATGGAGCTTATTACTGCAGATTACCTTACACTGGACAGATTCACGGTGTGGGGCCAACTGTAAACAATGTCTATCTCTCTGCTTACAAAGTATGTGCCATTTATAACACTGAGAAATCATAGCCACTGTGTGGCTAGATAAATGAAAATGTATGCAGGGCCTGCCATTTGAAAACACAATCACTTAAGACTGTTACCATGTGTGTTACCATAGCAAACACTGATAAACTAATTATTCCCAGCTATACAGCTTTTATTATTGCTGTTTAAATAGTGCCCGGGGGATTGGGAGGGATTTTAGCATGTAGGCAAGTGGCGGAAGGGATTTCAAATCAGCACAAGGTCACAAATTAAAGGCATAGTTGACTCAAAAATTTAATTTGACATAATTTACTCACTCTCGTGTCTTTTCCAACGTGTATGACTGGCTTTCTTCTGTGGAACACATAATATGGGGGGTTGTCCATACAATGAAAGTCAATGGGGTTCAGAGTTGGTTTGGACCCCATTGACTTCTATTATATGGACTAAAACAGCTCTTCGGAATATCTTCTTTACAAGTTTGGAATGGCCCAATTGTGAGTAAAAGATTTTTGGGTGAACAATCTCTTTAATAAAACACAACAGTCAATATGGACAGCTAACGAACTGTGCGTTAATGGCTACACGTACATCAGCATTTCAGATACGTTCTGTGGTAAATGCGTACAACTCTTCGGTCGTTAATCACACCGCAGGGCGTTTCTGCACCTCACACCTCTCCCAATTCAATACGAAACTTTCTGGCAACTTCCAGCGGTCTGCAGCAGCAGCAGCCGGGGGAAGATAAATAGCGTCAGACATATATTCTGTTCATTTGCCACTCTCTTTCCTGTCAACAGCCAGCAAAAGCTCTCTCATGGAATCGGATTTATGATTTATATGCGGCGCCGAGGTGCAACAGGCTCTGAGCATGGGTAAAGCGGCGGTCTCTAGATTTATCATCGGCCCAGACCATCTAACAATCGGGCGTTAAACAGAACAAAAACCCATTCCAAATAAATTCCCACTGTATTTGTGTGCTGATTTGATTTACCGGCCTTTGGGGAGGCACCATTTGGTAGCGGCGAGAGCGTCGAGAGGTAGGTGGTGCCGAAGAGAGAAAAGGAGGAAGGATGGGGGGGGGGGGGGGGGGGGGGGGATGTGCATGTGCCAGAAGTGTTTATTGTGTCAGGTTGATTTATTGAGTGAGCTTCATTTCACTGAATGTTCTCAAAAATTTATTTCCCTAAAGGCCCCACAAAGATATGAACAAGCCCGCATCCACATATGTCATCATTGCCCATTTTACAGAGTCAGGGGATTTCTTTCTGAAGAAGCGGGGGGAAACACCAGGGCACCTTTTCATCTGTGTCTCGCAGATGACGCTTCTTAAAAAAGAGACTCTTTAAACAATGAAAATACATTCCCAAACTCTAAAAATACAAATAAAAAGTTCCCTTTTTCACAAGGGCACTCAAATGTCACTGAACTTCACAGTAATCTCACAGGTCAAAATACAAAACAAAATCTGCAACAAAAGAAATGACTTGGAAAAAATTCCACATCAGCCACATTGACAAAACAAGATGGCACTTAAATCCAGGAGAAGAAACAAAGATCCCGTTTTGATGGCCGGGTGGCAGAGAGAAAGTGAGAGAGAAGGGAAAACAGTGGGAAAGTAAAGCAGATGGCGCTGGCCTTTGATTTTCCAGATGGCTGTCCTGACTGGTGAGCTCAGTGACATCGAGTCGTCTCATTGACATGCTGCCTCCACTGCCTCCCCATCCGCAGGTTTCTCTCTCTCTCTCTCTCTCTCTCTCTCTCTCTCTCTCTCTCTCTCTCTCTCTCTCTCTCTCTCTCTCTCTCTCTCTCTCTCTCTCTCTCTCTCTCTCTCTCTCTCTTTCTCTCTCTCGTTTCTCAGACGCTCCACCCGGGCACCACTCACCAACCTGGCCACTCTGGTTTCAGCCTGCTGCCCCTGTTTATTCGATATCGGTAACGAGACGCAATTGTACATGGCATTTTTTATTTAAAGAAGCAAAAGCAATTACTATTGCAATGCCCGAATGCAGCCATCACTAATTAGGAGACTTAATATAATGTTAATATTAGAGGTAAAAACACCCGGTGCATAACGAAATGAGCTATTTGCTGTTTTGCATGGGAATAATTAACACTGACTGCTAGTCATTTTTTACGACTGTATACATTTAGACGTCTGTGTTTATTAGCAAGCAAATAAGTCCTGCGCTGCTGACACAGACAAACGGTCCGTCAATCTGCGGCCTACGATTAGCATCCAAAGGAAAAAAAATCATAAAATATGATCCTTCACCCTTATCTGTAAATAAATCTCCATTTTAGCACACAAGAATTGGAATATTAAACAGTTGCAGGCTAATTTAAATTGGACCAGCGAGGAGAATTAAATGTGGGTTGCCTTTTCCATGACCTCGCAAGAACCTCATATTTTTTTAGGGTCATATCATCATTACCATAGTGCAAGCTCAGAAACGACAACTCAAAATTCCCTAATTACTGTGTGTTTACTGGGGGCCACAGGCCTGCGCACAGTTAATGAAACATCACAGTGCAAGCCTTTAGGGCCCAGGGGAGACAGGCCCTCCATTGTAACACTCACCGTTCTGCTTTTCCACTCTGAACGCAATTAATTGATCCAGGAGCCATATTTTATGAGGCATTCGTGGACAATCTGAAAGCGCATCAAAATGCCTTTAGAAAATCAGGATCTTTAATACAACACAGCAATCTGAGGAAAATACAAACAGAGTGAAGTGCCCATAAGGTGTTTAAACCTACTAATGACTATGTACTGTGATAAAACACAAGCACAATTACTCCTAATTGGGGCAAATACATTTAAACAAACCTATAAACCAGCTAAGACTAGTATAAATGGTTTGCTTAGAATAGCATTAGGTCTCATTCACAAACTATGTATACCTTTGAAACTATGAACATCCCCATGCAGAACTCATGATTTATCAGTACCTTTGCACTTAAAATTATTTACACACAGTAAAATTAATATATATCACATATTGGGTTTTATGTTTTATGGGGACATTCCATAGACAATGATTTTTATACTGTGCAAACTATATATTCTATCCCCTTACCCTACCGCTAAACATAAAACCTTCTGCCATTTTACATATTCAGAAAACATTACTTAGTATGATTTATAACCTGTTTTTCTCATGGGGACCAAAAAATATCGCCACAACTGCAAGGATTTCGGATATTGCTATCTTTGTGTGGACATTTTGTCCCCATAATGTATGGTTTACCTGAACCACATTCACATTGTGAAATGCACTGTGGACATTTTAAATGAACCTTTTCTGAGTATACAAGTACATAACTTAACAATTATTAGTTAATGAGACCCATTGACATTTTGTTGCATTGTAACTTAAAGGCATGTTTTATAAGAACTAAAGTGCATATCACTCACAAAATCACTACATCACTGTTTACACATTGACTAGCCCATGAGCAGACTGCCATACCGTATCCGTCTCTGGCCTGGCGCTGTTACCCTGAACAGAGCAGAGAGCTGAAAGTGATTCCCAATTGTTGTGATGTCATGTCTGAGAGCAGACTATTGATACTATAAAAAACATGTTGCAAGGGCTAGCATGTGGCAGATTGCTTTCTCCAAGCCGGTTTTAGATCAGTATAAGTACAGACAGGGGCCATGGTCTCTTCACTTGGGACTGGAATGAGAAATAAGCTTTTCCGGCTGTATTCAGCTGGCCACCGAAACAATTTGCTGTGGGGAAAATGGGATAAATGGACTTCGCTAGCAGATAGCAGGCTAAAAAAGGGGCTAATGTTGAAATCTAAAATCTTTTACAGAATTAGGTGAGTTGAACAGCTGAATTATACCAAAGTGGAAAGCTGATTCTGACTCTTGTTTAAAAACCAGTCACAAGACAATAGCAACAGATGAAGACATGTACTCAGGACATATTGCTGTAGTATAATATTAGCTGCCAGTTAAATGTATCAAATTTCTCGTCACTATTTCAGGCATCTTAACTGCAATGCTTAACTAAGCTACCTGGACAACAGGATTGTTATCTCAAAATGTCAAGCTTCCAGAGAACTGCATGGAATGTGTGTTGACATCACATCTAGTGAAGAGGAACTCGACATGGGAGTGTTTCAGCCATAAATATCTAGAGGTTAAGATACATCATCTATATTAGAGCAGTTAAGCTAGGGAGGCGTCACATGGACACGCTTTGGTGTGCGCAGCATGAAGATATTAGAACAGGTGCAATACGCCAGCATGTATAAATCTGATGACAACTATCATTGCTAACAGGTCAGTTACTATAAAATCTCCTTCATCCTCTCCTGCAGGTGAAAGGAAAGTGGTTTAAAGGTGCACTTTGTAGTTTTTAAAAATGTGTTAAAATAAAGTATACACAAAGACAATAAAACATTTTAAAAGCTTCATTAATTAACATCATGTCAATGCAAATCTGCAACAAAATCACAAAAATGATTTTTGAAATGATCTAAAAATCTATAAATATTCTTTAAAAAAACATAAGACTAGTTAATCATGATTAACTGAGAATAAAGCACTGATAACTGAAAACTAATGTTACATTATGCTGTCACTAGGTGTCAATGCAAGACGAGAAAAACCAGCGCGACATGGGCTACTGTAAAAAAAATTAGAAAATCACTTGATTATCATTGCAATTGCCTTGTCTTAATTATGAAGCATTCTCTATTGTAAAAGTTTTCAGATCAATCTATATAAAGGGATTGCAGTGTCTTTGAGAACATCACCACTGTATATAGCGAACAAAGCAATAAGAGCCAAGCTTGATCTTGTTACGAGCTACGAGAGGCTGTTTTCTCCACTTGAGCGGAGCTGATTGGAGGTGGAGGATTCACAACGCTGGGGCTGATTTCCATAAGAAGGGGAGGACGGGTTCTTAATGGGGGTCAGTGACAGGGCCGGAGTCGGAATTGGCAGGGGTGCATCAATTAGTGCGCGGGCAAAGCTCCGGCTAACGATAAGGTGAGTGGATGGTAGAGAGGGGTAATCTTTATTAGAAGCACATGAAAAATATTACAGGCTCACAAAGAAGAGGCAAATGAGAGTGTGGCAAAGGGCACGATAGAATGATACTCGCTCTTCACAAGCTCTAGTGCGTTACTAGCGCAGTGGTTAAGGGTTTAACGTCCAAGACTTCGAAGGGACTGTTAATTAGAACATACAGTAGGCCTACAACATCATTTTCGACAAAGAAATTTTGAATCTCTCAAGATGGAAATATGATTCTATGGAGGCTTCGGTTTAAAATAGTTAAACATTAGCATGACTCACTCAGTGGAAAATCTGAGGCACGCTATGAGCTAATAATGAACATCCAGAACAATATTAACACAAGCGTTTACAGAGAAAAACATGTAACCAATTGTCTATGAGGCGTTCTGGATGATTTCTCTCCAGAATTCAACACGATTAAACAATTTCTGC
Source organism: Siphateles boraxobius (assembly GCF_051911475.1). Taxonomy (NCBI): domain Eukaryota; kingdom Metazoa; phylum Chordata; class Actinopteri; order Cypriniformes; family Leuciscidae; genus Siphateles; species Siphateles boraxobius. Next base: position 24,438,596 of record NW_027509197.1, on the reverse strand, counting down.
TAACAAGCAGTTTTTTTCTTGTCGAAGAAACATTATCAAACGAAACCATCATCAGCTTGTTTTGATAATGCTGATAAAAGAAAAGCGCGCTGTTTACCGTGCAGACAGGTCTTTGATATTCAACGGCTCTGACTTAATAAGGCACGACATTAGTGTACACATGTAAAATGCGTTCATAAATGTGTTAGAGGAGAGGCGAGCTCAGAAGCAGAAAGGAATTTGATTACACTGTGTCCACCTATCCAAATGAGCCCCATCATGTGAACATTGTGCAACCAAGCAGACACACAGCTCCAAACAACATCCAGGCAGCTGTATACCATTTAAGTGCATATTGAGAAAAAACAAAAAAAAACAATCTGCCCTATTGAACAGTTTCATTCCCACAGGACAAACAACCATGGCACATTCTCCAGGAATTACAGTTGTCTCCTGTGTAGAGGACTAGAAAATAAAAAAAGCATTTCATGAGCCCCTAAACCTGTAAACAAAATCTTTGGAGCAGATAAATTTGAAACGCCACAATGCAAATAAAGCCCAATTCGATTTGAGCATGCACAATCCATCTGTCAAAGAGAAACTGAAGCAGAGGGGATCTGTTATTAGCGAATTCCTGCTTGCCTTTTCGAAAGTCAGATGTTCTCACAGATGCAAAATAGTACCAATCGAATTATTCGCCGAGCTAAGGTGCTATACTGCTCAAAACGCTAGCTTCGCCAAGTATGTCATCATCCCACAAAGTTCTTTGTGTAAACTTTTCCCATTAATTATTACATCTTTGGAGATTTGATTCTTCATGCTCTGGGGAATCATTGTGATGTTCTTGGTTTAGCTGAAATATAAATGTCTCCTATAATCCTATTTGTCCACTTTAGAATCGGGAAGATAAAAATCTTTATTATCTAGGGGGAGGGTTCAAGGGACACCAGCTCAGTGCTTTCAGCTTGAAATGCTATCATCTTCAAAGGTAGAAGAGGATGTCGATTTAAAATCAGAAATGTATCAGGGATCTCTACGCTCCTTAAAGTACAATACATCTCCACTGATTAAAATACATCAAAGCCTCGTCATTCGTTCCTCTGAGCAATAAGGGTGGATTTTAATTGCAAAATGTTAAACCTCACAATTAAAGGCTTTGTGCTTCTTAAAGCTAGCCCAAACAGACTACGAAAGAGCAGCATACAAATGAGCTGGTGCGAGGGAGAGAGAGAATTAAATAATAGCATTAAAAGCGCTCTGGTAAATGATAACGCTGTAGAAGACCAATCACAGCACGCACTGATAATGCTACAGTGAAATATGTCAACAGATTGCACTTTCACAAGCTATCATTTTTCTCTTAAATTAAAGCCGTCCCTTTAAAGGAAATACATGCTCAAGTGGCTAAAACAGGTGGCTGTTTGCGAGAACACTAGCATGGCTGCCAATGATAAAGAGCTCGACATGATGCGACCCTGCTATAAAAACATGTAACACTCTGCCAATGCAAATAGTTAGTCAATTTATGACGCAAAATGCAAAACCTACCAGCCAAAACTCTTATTTTGGATTTATGACAAGGTAAGTAAACTATTAACCACAAAGTTATACACCTGCTTAATTAATGCAACCAAAAAAAGTATTTTGGGGTATTTTTTATATTCTTTTTTAACATTCATTTTCAAAGATACAAATCTTTTTTTTAAGTTACATTTAAAATTAAAATTCACCTGCCTTAAAAATGTTTAATGTTTAAATGGCCTGATGGTTACTGTTTGCCCGCAAAAATGTACTTTTTGTACAACCCTCAATAAAAAAGGACAATAAGCAGTCTTTATAATAAAATAAAATATTCAAACAATGATGAACGCTATACAGAAAAGTGCCTATCTACGAATTCCCCACAAACCCATCATGCAGCATTAATTAAAAGCCTATGATAGACACGGCATGCTTCTAACAAACCTATCAACAATGAAATTAGGATTTGCTGGCAAAAGAGCATTCCAGGGTCCCTCGGAGGGACTAATGAAAAACACTTTCATGGCTAACCCATCAAAAAATGCCAGACTGGAGGGGAGCGGGGCAGCGTACAGCTTCAGCAGCAGGATGTCATGTGAGGGTCTGGAACGTGCGACCTCTCATTTCATCCTTTAATAAAGTCGCACCCAGGTGGCCTTGATGCCTTACAGTTGCCTGGGGCTCCCGAGTGCTAAACAGGAGCTTGGCTTAACATCATTACCCTCCATCCCTTGCTTCCCTGTTTTCCAGCATAAAAACCTGCATGCTTTGTTTTCCATTTCATGTCACAATTTGAAAGTCTGTTATCAAGATCAAAACGCTCCTTAATCTCAGATGGTGAAACTTGTTCCATTGCCTCACTGATTGACTTACAGAGCACTCTAACGGCAATTGTGAAATGATGAGGTGAGGAAATAACTCAACTAGGACCAAGGCTGTGGGATCGGTTTGCGGTTAAAGCATTGGGGAAGTCTAGGGTAAGATGAATTGTTTGGAATGTTGCAACTCTTAGCTGCTTAACATTGATACAAATCTTAAATCAAAATTTAACTACAACAAAAAATAAGTCCCAAAAAACGTCCGTAGTACTCAAATGCTACATACTTGCATCTGACAGACTACTGTGAAACTAGCCTAGAGGTGGTCATTTTTCAACTTGCTACGCTAATTCAAACACAAAACACTGAGAGAGGCATTGGATTTCATTGTGCAAATGATATGCGTGTAATACTTTCATAACTTCCTGTGTGAAAGGAGCCCGTTGGCCAAGCAGCCAGAAAAACATTTAGGTTATCAGAATTTCTGTAGGCCATTTCTTTAATTAGCGCTCACAATTTGCATTCAGATAATGTCAGGATTGATGAATTTAGTCTTGGAATGATGACAGAAAGTTAAATAAAGTTCTCCTCGGGCTCTGCGCCATTCCAATAGACAGAATTAATGCTTATTGACAGATTAAAAGATACCTGTCTGGTTTACTGCTCATTCAGACAGTAACTTAACACCACGCACACACCCACACATCTGTCAAATCGTGGCTTTATGCTGTAATTGCAGAATAAGGAACCTGCATTTTCAAACAACAAACGGCAAATTGCATTTATTCCGCAATGTGGATGCAGCTTCAACCGTTTCCTGTCTTTGATTTATACGTCCAGGTTTTTCATAACTTTCAAATTCACCAAAATGGCTTTCGCTTTTTCAAACACAGCACTCCTAATTAGAATTATTGTAACTCTGACAAACCCTGGACAGAGATGCCACTTAACTACCTTGTCAGACCCTGGACTCACAGCCTGAATACAGATTCTCCACCTGTCCGCCTTTCCGTATTGTTCAAACTTTTCCACCATACACCTATTTCCCCAGTGGGAAGCAGGTGGTATGTGGAGGTGTTTACGGAGAGAGTCTAACTGACAGCTGGCGGGAGGAGACTCAAACAGCTGCAGACGAGTGAAAAAAAAAAAGCGCAAGAGAGAGAAGGCAAACAGCTCTAATACCCTCAGGGTTGTCAACTCCAATCCCCCAACCCACAGTGCTTTTAACCAAGCAAACAGAGGAAAAACTGTTGCAGTCTCAAGGCATCAGAGTATTCCACAGAACTCCCTGATCTTGGAGCGATTTTGCAGGCTAGAAATGGGGCAATCAGAGGAGCTTAAAAGGGGAGAGATATAAGTTAAAACTATCTGACCAGCTTCATTAAAGTGTTCAGTTACTGTTATATAAGAAAAAGAAAAAGTATTGCATTTACAGAATGGTGAACAGGAAACACGTTTGTGTTCATTTCTCATTTCAAGGTGCTGTGGAGGGTAGCATCAAAACACACCAGATCAACTTGTTTACTGCTTTGTTTGGTTCTGCCAAGGTTATTGGAGACCCATTCCGAATATCCTTTGGCTTTTGAAAAAGTGGCTAAATTAACGAAAAATAAAGCTTCAACCCCAGTCGTTTCCAAGCAGCACAGCAGCAATGACTTTATGCACTTCTTTACTTACAAGATTGATAATATCAGGGAGAAAATTATTTCTACCAGAAAGACTCGGAAGATAAAATGATGTAACAAAAGCATATATTTATCAACAGCCCAGCAAGCAAGTATTTATAAAGTTCTTTGGCGTAGGCCATCCATACGTCCATAGCGCGCAATCCGAGGGTAGCGGAATCTGTATTTCCTGCCTGAAGACGAAGGCAGGAGTGGTATTATTGTATGCTGTCTACTCAGCATCTTGATATGCCACACCTGTGAGGTGGATGGATTATATCGACCAAGGAGAAGTGCTCACTAACACAGATTTAGACAGATTTGTGAACAATATTTGAGAAAAATAGGCCTTTTATGTACATAGAAAAAGTCTTAGATCTTTAAGTTCAGCTCATGAAAAAAGGGGGCAAAAACAAAAGTGTTGCATTTATAATTTTGTTCAGTATATATAAATAATTTTAGAAAAATTAGAACAATTATGAAGAAAATGTACTAATTGTATAAGAATGTGACTTCAGGCCTGGGTTCACACACACTTTTCTATGGACGGTTTGCACACCACATAGTAATAAATGTATTGCAAACAAATATAAATGAAATTGTTTGTGATCTACAAAAGCATATCTTGTTTGGAAACAAAAGGCTAAAAAAAAGCTAAGCAGAAAAGTATGACATAGTGAACATCAGGCGCCAATTATAGCACCATTCACAGATACCACTAGAATAAGTAACATATCACTTTTATGGGCCATGTTCCCCTGCCATTTATGGCCAGAGAAAAAGACGAGGCCATATGAGAACAACCTTGAAATGAAACGCCTGCCGTGGTTAATCATATTCGGCTGTAAATTAGCTTTAATAATACATTGACTAGTGTATTTTCCACACACACCACTTTAAATAGTTAGCATGATGCATGCATTGCAGACAAGTGCAGGGCCAAAAAGAGATGCAAACTAGTTTAATCAAATAGAGCTAAGACTGGGTCAGTACATTTCCCTTATAGATTTGGATAGAGGGTCAGAGACACTTTTAGGTGTCCGCTAGTGGATTTGCATGAATGTAAATTTACTCTACTGGGTCGCGGGATAATATAAATAGCCCAGAGTTCCTCAAGCCATCTCGATTCTAAACAGCAGTTATTCAGAACAACTGCTGCAATGGTGAAATTAAAGGGGGATTGCAGGGGGGAAGGTTCCTCTTGCCACAACAAAGGAAGGAAATCCCACTCAGATTTGTACTTCTCTCTTTCTTCTACCTTTAGCGGGTGTATCAGAGAACAAACAGTGCCTGAAGCTGGTAGCCACCTGCAATGTATTCCCCCACCCCACCCCCAGTAAAGTCCTTCACAGAAATCACAATTTAATAAATCACCCCAGAGTCTGACAGAGTTTATCTCAAGGGGTCGCTTTGACTCGGGAGGAGCCGCTAGACAGACAAAGCCTAGGCCGATAAGATGAGAAATTAAATACAGTTAGCAGTTTGAAACAAAGGACGGAATGTGTCACGAGACACTACGTATCCACCAAAAAGCTTATTGCTGTATAAATGGCAGAGACGGGGGGTGATTCCTTTCAGTTTGCACACATTTAACCTCATTTGCATGCTGACTGTCAACATATCTCACTTCCGCCGATCCGTTCAAGAGCTTTCATTAAGGCCTGAAGTTGACATCCTTTTTATTGAGGCATGGCATATAAATCATGTCCGTTGCACACCTGCACATCTTGATCGGAGATCTTGCTCTATCATGTTATGCTTCCTTTTAAACACATGACAGGTACGACACCAGTCATCGCTTAAGGTAAGAAGAGAGTTATGTGAGCACGGTTTATCTCTGTGTGTACAGATATCCTCACTCAACATGTTGAAATACAGATTATTAACTGTGACAAATACACTACATTAACAGAGACCCAGTTAAAGGTGAAGGTTTTCATTTCTGCCCAACTAGCATCACCAAACGGAATTACAAAAATACTAACTGTTTTCAAACAGGTTTTCCGAAATCTGCCATTGGCTGAACAAACCGTTAGTCCCGCCGCCAAACTCACTCGTTGCTATGTTGACTGGTCAAGACGTTCAAAACAAATAGAGCAGAGTTGTGAAAGAGCCAGAGCCACAAAGTTTACACTTTTTGGAGCAGTCAATCAAACTTTTGGAGCAACTATAAATAACTTACTCAACACAATCTATTGGCAATTCATAACCATTTTACAATTAACTGGAGAATTTATTTTCATGCTATCTGCTTACACTGCAGTGAGGGTTATATTTACCCTTACAACAAATAAGTTGATTCAAGAGTGCTATTAGTATACTTCTTTTAAACTAAAAATAAGAAAGTATACTATCAGTCTACTATTATGTACTTCTCGGAAAAATACTTATACTGACAGAAAAGTCTAAAAGACAGATTTACTAAACAGGGCAAAATTTTCATGACAATGATTTACTAAAAAAAACGTAAAAGTTTTCCTTTGTATTTTTCGCATACAAATAGCAAGGGGATCCAGGTTCACACAGATCTGTGAAAACGACTAAACGCCGTGTTATGCATGCCAGGCCAGTAGTTGGCGATGTCACTTAGTAAAGAAACATTACGCGCCTATAGAATGAACACATAATACGCATGTACACGACGTCATCATTTTCACAAATTCACATTTTTGTATTTTACACAGAGACGATAAAGGTATCATTTGCAAAAACTTGCACTTTGAAACATGTTTTCAAATGTTTGCGTTTTCAGGGCCCCAAAACTCATAAAAAGTTTTCTATTTTTATTTGAAAACGGTGTCGTGTGAAAAGTCCCTCAAATATAGAACATTGCTGCAATGAAATTTACATTTATTTAGCATGTTTACTAAAATAAATTGAAATAATTTGAAAAAATATATTTTTTTTATTAGATAATTTCCAATAGATTTTTTCTCAGTATTTGATATACCTATAAATGAATTTGACATGGCATATATGATATAACAATTATAATGGAACTATAACAGAGAATCGGATTAGAAACGGCACACCCGGGTTTAAATCTAGGATTTAAAGTTGCTCTATTGTGTTTGTCCAGTGACCGCAGAAATTTCCTTCCCGTTTTCAGTTCACATGGTTTGCATCCTTCAAATGGATCTTAACATGATCGATGTCAAGATAAAAGACTTGCACAAACTATCCAAATAGCAAAACTTACAGTTGATGTCTATAATTAATAAATAACCAAATTTCAACCTCTACTGTTTATTGGCCCTGGGGGGATATATTGGCAGACCACTAGTTATCTCAGCATCTTAAGGTGGGATAGAAGAATATTAACATAAAAAAATGGCATGATCCACCTTTACTTTACAGAGGTTAAAAATAGGAAAAAGAAAGTTCTAAAAAGACAATTGTAGGGCACATTATATGTCAACTAGTGTCCACAGCTAGAATACTAATGGAGTGTTGGTGTGCTAGCAACATACGCCTACTCTAATGAAAGAGGTGAGTTTGAGATTTTCAATGAGCACTTTGGCCCTGTCTTTTATTAATAACACTCCAGGGTCCAGGAGGGCACGTGCAAAACGGTGGGAACGGGCTGACCCGCGGGCCACGCCTAATCTGTCCCGTTTCGGTCCGCGCCACCAACGGCCTCGCTCGCTATCTGTTTCTCAAACTGATGCCTTCCTGCTGGGACGGCGTGGCTGGAGAGCTGTCAGCGTGCTGCCCTTTCTGGGGCGCTGCGCTATCTCTGTCTGCACCAGTCCGCCGTGGCCTGTTGAAAAGAGCTGTCATAGCCTTGCAAGTCTCTGACATTCCTATTGGCTTGACCCTGACCCTTTGAGAAGCGCACCTTTAATTATCCCGTCTCAAATCTCCTTCCATGGCAAAAACGAACATACATATCATAGCCGTGAGCATGTGTGCTATTCTTTTAAAGTACGCATTTGAGGGCCCTACTCAGAGCTGTGTAACTCTTGAAATAATATTAGACTATTTGGAATGTGACTGTGAGACTAGCAAAGAGACACAGCTGCCGAAGAGGTTCTTTTATCAAGGGAAAATTACATAATGCTCCAACAACTACAAACTGTTTCCAGCACAATACTTAAAGTATAAAAAAAAGCACAGAAGACATAAATATGATGCATTGTTTTAGCTGCCCTCCCCAGTATCCTCCAATTAAACAGCCCTGTCACTGATAGAAGCGTAAAGACACTTTTGATCCGTGTAATCAGATCTGTGAGTTTGCTTTTGTCTCACATTCCTTTTCTGACATTTGAAAGGTCAAGAGTGAAAGGACATTTGATAACTGCAAAATCCTCATACTCCATTTTACAACCCTTAATCTGTCTTCTCGGAATCGGTAACATAGAATTTTATCTTTGGGAAGAGGATCAGGAAACTGTGTCTGTTCACATTTTGTTCACCATAAGGTGTAGCTTTAGGAATTTGCTGCACTGAAGACAAAAGAGAAAAGAATCGGATAGCGCTCTGACCACAACAAAAGGTCAAGTCGCTACACAGAAATACATGCTTGCTAAAAGAGCTAAACTGCTGTACCATAAATAATCAGTGAGACAAACTCTCTCTCTCTCTCTCTCTCTCTCTCTCTCTCTCTCTCTCTCTCTCTCTCTCTCTCAGGTTTCAGGAAACTGCGCATTGTCAACACTGCAAATGTAGCGCAACTTGGCCCAAATATCACACAAAGAAGGGCGCGATTTGTTCTGAATGCAGATCAAGACATGACAGCGCATTGCATTGTTTTCACTGAGACACAATATTGACAGTTGCCAGTCCATTTTTGTTCTGCCAGTGAAAATAATTAAAAACAAATATAAGATTTGATCATTATAATTACGCCAGAGGTGTGTGTGTGTGTGTGTGTGTGTATATAGATGGATGGATGGATGGATGGATGGATGGATGGATGGATGGATGGATGGATGGATGGATGGATGGATGGATGGATGGATGGATGGATGGATGGATGGATGGATGGATGGATGGATGGATGGATGGATAGATAGATAGATCATAGTGATAATAATGTGAACTTACGACAAAGGAACTGAAAGTCTTTTTCTGTTGTTCGTGTTGTTGTTGTTGTTTTGTCAAAGCTTTGCTGCTCTCTGTACAGCTCACAAAACCTTAACACTGTGCTCTCAGTACTGTGTTCCCTTCTCCCTTCTCGGCAGGACAGTCTTTCCCATTAAATAAGTCCTATTCCACTTAATGGCAACCTTGGGAGATCTGTAGCGCTTGAAAGCACCGGCACTTAACACTTTGTAGTCAGAGAAAACGTTTTTTTGATCTGCTCGTGTCATTTAATCATCCGTATTCTACTGAGCTACTCAGAAACAATTTTGCAGGATATTAACTTCTGGCTAAACCCTGCTTGTGCCATTTGTGGTTCCACTCAACCAATGGTCCCGTGGGGGCAGGAGCCCTCCTCACAGCTGTAATGAGCTTTTCTGAGCTGAATAAAACAGTTAATAGAAAGGTAAAATCAAAAATGCATGAATCATGAAATATTTGCCGGATCCCAATGAAAATGGCTCTGGTTAAGTAGACATAGCTGTCTGTAGGGTGGTTGGGCGGCTTCAGTAGTGCAGGAGACAGTTTAGTAGCTTATTGAATGGTTATACCATACCTCCTCCATGTATAAAGTTACTTAAGTGTTCGCCTGCAGGGAGAACCATGTCAAATCGCATTGAAAATAACTTTGAGGAGCAAATTGAATGTATTAGCTTAAAGGGAGCTGTTGTCTATAGGGACCACTGACACTTAATACTGAATTATCCTAGACAAAATATATTGAGCAAAAGTAAAGTGATTTACTGTCACTTTTGTGATTCACTGTCACCATCCTCCCTAAAAAAAACTGTTTCTGTTGGTGAGAAAACCTACTTATTACTTGGTTGGCATCCACAGAATACACAGACAGGCAGTGGCATCCCATGAAAACCATTTTTGTTCCATTACAAAAAACTAGGTCATCCTCTCATAATTGTCAATCATGCAATAAATCTTTCTGTGCCGCAAATGAATACTGCACTGGGAATGAAACAAAGCTTATTGGCATGCGATGTCAGCTTGACTTAATTCATTCTCCTTTTCAGCTGAGCCTATTCATATGTGAAGTTTACGGATATCACACTGCCTGTTCCAGAGCGGGATAATAGATGTGGACAGACACATTATGCTGGGAATGTTGTATTAGCACAGAAAAAGCTGTCTGAATGGAGACACAGCTCACAACAGAGTTTAAAATGTGAGACCGGATCCACAACTAGAATAAATTATCCTTCTTTAAGACACTTTAGAAGAATATTCTCTCTCCCAAGCACATGAATGTAAATATGTAAATGTATGTACAGCCATGAACCTCCTCAACAATGGGTTTGAAATAAAAGCAGAACTTTCAAGGGAATCGTTTTCTCTGAATTATCTAATCATGACGTCATGTCTTGAAATAAATCCACAATCAAAACCATTAGTAACATAATCCTTTCGGATGCAGTAAGAGCATGGGATGGGCAAAACTTAAGCATTTCTTAAAATTAATAGAAGTAATGCAAAAGACAACAAAAATATCATGGGAAAGAGCTATTCAAATTCTTATTAGTTTCTAAATGAGAATAAAAGCAGAAATAGAAATGGAGATCTGGTAAAAAGAACCTATTAATCTCATAAGCATCTTCCCTAGAGTTTTAGGCAGGGAAAAACAATCAACAATATCCCAAACTGCAGTAAAAAGTAATTGATTTCAATATGAACATTTTCCATCAGATTCTTAAAAATTATGCGAGTTATGCAATTCAAATTAATTTTACAGTTACATACTAAAACATTTCTAATATATTTAATGTATGTATGTATAATATATACACTAAAATGTTTCTATAGATATATTGTTCATGTCTGTGTGGCAAGTATTCCCTGAGTTTAGTTTCATTGTTGTGACGTGCTCCAGAAAAATAGTTTACGGAACCCGAGGCGGCAGAAAGCACACCCTGTTTGTTTTCTTTATTTTATAAAAGTTTTGTTTTGATGGTGGAAACATATAAAAGTAGACCTTTCACAGTTCCAAATTATGTATTCAAAAATCCACCAAAACGTGTTTGTGAACCCCAGAGGGTTAATTAAATAAATATATTTTTATAATACATTTTTAAGATAAAAGATATATGAAAGAGCTAAAAAAGAGCCACATCTGTCAAATATATATATATATATATATATATATATATTGTATGGTTTAATCCGTCTCCAACCTGGTCTCACACACAAAAAAGTAATCATTTGTATGAGATGGTCGCACAAATCATTGTACAAAAAACAACCCCTTACCCAAACCCCAAAACTTTGAATGTAATATGAAAACATTTAAAAGTACCTTTACTACATTTTTGTAAGATCTAAGTTGATATGGCGATTTCACCATCTCGTACGAATTCCAAGTGATTATGAGAGTGTGCTTTTGAGTATGTAATTGTGTCTGGTATCTTTCCATCACACAAAGGCTTGAAGACAATATCTGTGTCTGCTACAGCTCTGGGCTCACCATTTACCTTCTCCTGCCAGGTGCCGTCAGTTTACAAATATCTGATTGGACAGACGGGAAATGCAGTGGTATGCCTCCAGCAGACGAGTTTGGTGTCATGTCTCTCTGGAGCAAACTGTCAGTCTTTAAGAAGAGAGTAATAATAGCCGGGTACCACAGCCACTTGCTATGGAAAAAAAACACATTCTTTTTTAAAGTGAATAGCTGACATTTGAGTCTGGAGAAGAAACTCAAGCGGAGCATCATAGAAAGAGTTATCAGAATGCCTGTCTCGCTGGACTTCAGACAACAGCAATGTGAGAAGCTCTGGATAGCTTTCAAAGGAACAACACCTTTGTTTGCTGATAATGAAATACAGTATAGCCCATTGAGGGTTTCGGGCGGTTTAGGGATTATTAGAAAAAAAGAAATATTTCCAGTTGTTTTAAATGGGCTGCATTGCAAGTTGGGATGTTTCTTATGTGCCATGCGTTGCTCTTTTACTTTGGCCTTCAGTTGGCATACCATGATCGAGCTACAAGGTCTCTTAACTGTTTGCTTTGTTTTCATAAAGAGGCTACAGCCGCATTTTAGAATGTTTCGTATTCAACCGTAGGAGCAAATTAAACAGTCAAGCATATTTTGAGGAATATAATCACGACTCTTGATGCTTATATCTTTACATCAATGCAATGGATGAATTAAAAGAAATAAAAGTGACTGAACAAAAAATATAAAAAGAAGAAATGCTTTCCTCAAATGGTGGTGAGAATGAGATACAAACACATCAACCACCACATCAATATGGGCAACATATGGGATCCTCAGCGGCAACGAGCACTGAAATTTGGCTTTTCTATTATGATTCAATTGTGCTAAATTGACTTGATAGGCTTCTGTGCGGTCCGTGAGGATTCCGGCTTCATAAGAGAGGCCTGGTGCCTCAGCTTTGTCAAAGGCCCATCATGCTTTGAGCTCTGATAGAGTTCCATTCTATTCTCGAGTGTCATTAGCTGTGGGCCAGGTAAAGATTAGATAACAATCAGAACTTTATGAGATACCTTTAGAGGTGTTAGGAGTCTAAAAGAGGAATGTAAATGAAAAAAAAAGTATAACTTCCTCTTTTCTTTCATTCCTTTGAATGATCTAACTGGATAGGGACTCTTCTGTTGTTTTTCGGCAGCAGAAACAATGTAAATGTATTTTTAAGGAGCAAAAAAATTCTTAACATGCCCTCTTAAGCATATTTCATGAAGTATTCATAAACTACTAAACATATAATTTATGGCGGAGTTCTGAAGCAGTTTTGTCAAAGGCAGGCCTACTTTAATAATATAATTCATTTTTGCAGGAGAGCTTGAAGTGAATTGAATTGAGAGCTCTATTTATTTTGTCCAAGGAAAAGTGTCTCCAGCACTCCAGAGCTTTTTGTTTTCCTTTAATGGAGTTATGGTGCTCTCATTGCACAGTAAAGTGGCGCTTGTTCTGACCTAAATGAAAACAGCCTCGAGACCTCAGCAGTCACCTGTCCTTCACCATAGTCCCGCCAAAACCTGCTGACGGCATCTCCGAGTTTCCCCGCATTTCATTGACGCGGTTTATGACAGCAGTTCAAACTTAAATATACAGCTTTTGCTGTCTTCTTTCAAAACCAAAGAGCTCATAAAACATCCATCATGACATTCCTCCATTTTATAACAGAGTAAATATCACTGTACAGGGTAGATTTCCCATCATTCACTTTTATCACAGTAGAGTGGGACAAGACGAGGCCATTAAGTTCAGACAATGCAGATATTTCCGTGATAACATGAAAAAGTTTATATAGGAGGACATTCATCATTTGATATGATCTTGAAGACAGGGGGAAAAAACAAGAAGAGGAAATTTCTGGAATCCCAAACGAGATTGATTCCCTGAAGTATTCTTCTTCTTCTTTTTTTTTTTCACATGTCAGCTTCAACATGAAAATGAAGCCAGGGAAAATTAACTCCTGATACGGCTACGCTGAATTAGACGAGGGGGGGTGAGACTTTTTAAGGATTCTGGCCTTGTCATTTTCAATTTTCTGCTCTTTGGACATGCTTGTATTCAGATTCGCGAACATCCACTCGGCATATCAATCCTAATTAGACAATCTGGGTTCGCGAAGGATGAGAGCCGAGTTATTTGCATAATTTAATCATAAATACTCAGCGATACATATTTCCAAATGCATTTGTACAATCATCTTTCTATCCTTAGGGCAAAAGTATTAATATGATTAGGCAATAATTCTTTAAAAAAGGAGGAAAATAGGAAACCAGAAAGTGCACTCTCTTTTTAAACTCCAGCTTTGGGCTATATGAAAAATTAATTAATTTCTGGGGAAAATCAATTTCTTTATGTGACCATATTAGACAGAGCTGAGCTAAGGCCCGGAATCGCTCTCCAATCAAGAAATCTCATCTGCTCCCTCTAACTTGTGTCAGTAGTGGTTAGCGTCCCTGCATGAGCGTCAGCGGTCTGCGAACTGCTTCCTAAATATGCTGTAATGCGTAAGGGATGGTGGCTAAAGACATGCCAGGGCTCCGAGTCAGAGAGCTCATAATGCATTGCTTTTTCCACCGGCAATCTGTCTCAGGTGTGACTGTGGTGGCTAGTGTCACGGTTCTGTCTCATTTCATACTTCTGGTGGTCAGAAAATAAGAAACCTGCAGATGATTTGACACACTTACACTTGTTTGTTTGATTTGAGCCTGATTGATGACTCACGCCATCACTCACGGTCAGCGCAACCTGGTCTAAAAATCATGAACGTCTGCTATCCGCGCAATTAATGTTGCATGTTTAACCAATACATTTTTTTAAAGGGATGGTTTTACTCATGTTTTTCCAAACCTGTATGAATTTCTTCAACAGAACACAAAAGGAGACTTTTTGAAAAATGTAAATGCCAAACAATTAAACTAAAAGGGATTCAATCAATGTTGTTTTGGACCCCATTGACTTTCATTGTATGAAAATATTCTTCAGAATATGTTCCGCAGGGGAAAAAAAAAAGATTTAGAACAATATGAGGGTGAGAAAATTTATAGATAAACTGATGACAGATTTTTGGGTGAACTATCCCTTTAATATGGAGGTCAAATGTCAAGAACAATTTTCTGTTATCGAAACTTCAAAGTGCGTGCAAATATGAGGGCTTGAATAGAGAATTGAATATTTTCCAAGAACTGTTTCAAATGAACCTCAATTGAATACAGAGGCATCAAGTTGCTTTTATCAGAGTCACGTTCATAACAACCTCTTCTGCTGTCTCGTCTCGCAATGACGACGGATGCCAAGAGCACAGTTAATTTGAACACACGTGGCTAATCCCATCAAGGAAAGCTCCAGTGACTCACGAGGATGGAAAAAATAAAAACCTGATTGTTTATCTGCTTCATTTTCAATCCATCAGCACTGATCGCGAGCGAGGAATATGGAATCAGGTGTATGATTTGTAAGAAAGTGCTACAATGAATCTGTGATTTTAACAAGCATTTTAACATGCACCCCCCCCCCCCCCCAACACACACACACACACACACACACATCCCCCCTCAACTCTTTCATCCTAATCAGCATCTGTCTCTCTGTTTTTTGAAGTTATTATCGCCTCAGCTCCCTCTTGGATGTGGTTGCTGGGTGACGGGTATCTTAGCACCCACTCTGACTGGGAATGATTTGAATTCGATCCAAAGATTTCCCATGAGTACCTGTAAACACATCCGTGCCTTGTCGAAAACAAATATATCAGAAGAGCACTGCAAAGAGAGCGAGAGAGGGAAAAAAAAGAGCGATAAAATCTGCCACTGTGTGTTAAGACGCACCCCTGAGTGCTAAACAAAATAATGACGCTCCGCTGTAAATATGCCAGTCTCTGTTGTACACAAACAAAAATATTTTGTCAAACGAGATGCTCCTGTGACTGAATTATAAAGGTAAAAATTTAACAAAAATATAATTTAAAACATAATTAAATGAACACAAACTTGAGGACATATTCTTTATTCATTTAAATTTAATTCAATAAAATATACATTCAGTAGTATCTATTTAACCTTCCATTGTTGACAACTGTCAATGAACCGCCTGGGCCAATACGCATCCTGACAAACCCTCCAACGTAACAGCTGTCTCAGCACTCACCTCCAGCCCAACCGCCCTGGTGTTTCAACAACCTTTCCTTAAGAGTTCAAATGTCGCCAGGCGGCAAGAACCGCACCGTCCCACGTGGACAAAATGGAAAGGAAAACAAGTAGCTGAAGTATTGCTTCTCACGAGGCAGACTCATAACTCCTATGAAAGCAGAGAGATTACAGCCCCGTATCTGTTCGGCGGCAGAAGGTGCTCATTAATCTGGGCCGAGGGTCCCCGGGAGAATGAGGAGGGGGGAGCCGGAGGAACACGTCCTCATGCGGAAGGGAGAACGGGGCGAGTCTGACTCCGCTTCATGGGGAATTCTTTTAACGTGAGCAGACAAAGATGTAAGGCCGCTGTTATCCCGAAGCAAAGAGGATTATTAGCACTTCTTCAGCACTCTGGAACCTGAGCGGCATGCTGGAATAGTGAGCTTGCTAGTGCTTAGGCCATTTTATTTAATTATCTCTAGTTATTTTTTTTATTTTTTTATTTGCAAGACAATTGAAATAGGATTGGAACACATTCCAGGGTGGACTCAAACCTGACCTCTTCTGCTGTCAGCATACACACAACACATTGCGCCACTCCTCTGTAAAGTTCTCCTCTACATACCAAAAAAACTTAATTCATATAGCGAAACACAACATTCTATCATAATCATCTAGACTGCTTTAGACAAACGAAATTATCCTTCTTTAAAATTCTAAATACTAGCAAGTAACAGCCCCCGAGTCACTTCCATGCAAGAGTTATGACTTAGCGTGCTGACCTTCCCCGTACACAGAATCAAAGCAGATGTAGATAGATTAAATCCACACTGTAAATAAGAGCCCGTGTGTTTGTGTTCCATCCGAGCAGATACCTTTGTCCATACAAATGATGTAATCCTCCAAATGGGAAGCAGACATGGAGGAGGTGATTGATTTCAGCATAACACCGGCAGTACCAGGTGCTTTCAGAGACAATTACAGGGCTCTCTATGCAGCAGTAATAGGCCAGCACTTTAGCGTCATTAAAGCAATGTGTAGCACTGCATTATCCTTTAACCCCATCACTGACCACTCTCTTTCCCAGCCCCGAAGTTCAAACCACACACTCCATCACCTCGGGTCCCTGGGACAGGGCCGCACGGATTGAAAACAAGCACAGGCCCAGAAGGAGCTCGTACAGACAGCATGGGAAAGACTGTGAGCAGACTGCTTCTTTAGCACCGCTGCTGGACGAACACACACCGCACTTGACATACAGCTACAGGGGAATATTTACATTGTGCATTTTTAGACAAACATATATAACTGCTTTAATTTAATTATTTACACAAATACAAAATAATGCAATGCATTTGGTGTTAATCTGCAGCTGTAATTATGACTAGCATTAAGTCCAATATATGTATGTGCATGACAAGAAAGAAAAAAATATATAATTATTATATATTATTGAATATTATAATTGTATATTTATTTTTAGCAAAATATGTGATGGTATAATAACATGCGATTTAACAAAAGAGTTTTTAAATCAGCACTCACACTGAATAAAAGTGGCACTTGTCCAAAACAGAAAATCATATTACGAGTGTGAGTGTTATATATATATATGTATATATATGTATATGTATATATATATATATATATATATATATATATATATATATTAATGTTATGTCTGTGAGAAATAATATTGTGTTAAAATAGTTTATATAAAAATCACTCTGGACATTCAGATCTAAAAAGATTGATATTAACATTATGTTCAATGTCGAACATGTGCCCGATCCACAATATATATATTTTTTATTATAAAGTGATTATCATAAAAAAAAGAAGAAGTTGTGATTTATTGTTCAGTTTTTGTAGCACTGAAATTCCTCATTAAACATTATCTGAAATTGTACAACACTTGGGCTCGATTTGCTGCATGCAAGGTGTTTTCATTTCAGATGAGCTGTCAACACCTTGACATTTTTAAATTAGCTTACTTTTTCTAGTAATTATTGGGCCCATTCACTTGATCACTAAAGGGTGACATTAAAGTTTCAGGGCGAATTATTCACCGATGTTACAAGCTGTAATTGTTTCCTGTGTGATTTTGTACCTTCAAGCACTGTATCACTCCTGCCATTAAGTATACAAGCACTTATTGACTATGATTTGATTTTTCCCCAGAGGAAGAAAAGAGTAGAAAGAAATGTCTGCCTATAAATATAACTACATGGGAGAGAGCATCTATTATAATAATTCTGACAAACATGCTCAGAAAACCAAATAATATTTTCCTCTTATGCTCAAGAGGAGCTCATTATTGCTTACAAAATGCATACATGCAGGGTGACTTTAAAACTTGAAATAAAAAAAATCACATTTGTAAGTATAAAAATATATAACAACAAGAAAAAAACTCTCATGTTCTGTACTTGTGCATGACTTCCACAAAGCATGTTTGAGCCAACTGTCATTTATGAATTATTCATTCTGGTAAATAGTTAAAGAAAAAAGAAACTGTTTTGCATGCACTGCAACACTACAATAAAATGTTTGCATTTATTTATATTACAAAAAGTTGTTTATAGTTACTTTATAGTATTCTAGAATTAGTTGCACATTTTTCTATATTTATATTATAATTATTTGAATGATATAACAACATGATGCGTTTCTTCAATGTTTTTTTTTTTTTTTGCAACACCTTCTTGAGATTAAAGTTATTGATGCCACAATGTAAGTGAACAACAGTACATAAAACTACAAAAAATAATAATACAAAGTTGTTTGTTGAACTTAAAACAATTGCAACTTTGCATCCGGCTATAAAATTATTTTAAGTTCTAATTGGAACATATTTTAAAGTGCAAAGACAAATATGTGAAAGTATTTGCAAATGTCCTGGACATGTTCCACATATTACTCTAACTGTAAGGTTCCCTTCACTTCTTGTCTAACTTGTCTATTGATTTGTAGCACTAACAGAGTCGCACTTGTTCTGACCTGGCATTAGTGCAGTCGTTGTAGAGGGTCTCGAAGTCTTTTCTGGAGATGAGTTTGCATCGGTTGACACCGGGCTGGATGGCCCCCAGTCCGCGCAGGATCCGGACCTGCTCCACGTTACACACCACCGGCGTGATCTCAAGCCGCTTGAGTTTGGTGTAGACGGTGTGCAGACCCCCGACCAGGTGTTTGAGAAACAGGTCAAACGCCTGGGGCAAGCAGATGAGCTCATGTCCGTCCACTGTGAAAGAGGCCACCTTGGCGCCCCTAAGCTCCACCATCCGACACTCATTATTTTGCGGGGTGTTTTCAACTGGGGACGGGGTCGAGTACACGGGCTTGCCGGCCAGCGAGATGCTGTTGGTGCTGAGCAGATCCGTGCGGAACAGATTCTGGGGCGCTGACTGTGAGGGAGACGCAGAAGTGGCCGAGGGCGAGGATGATGATGCTGCGGTCGCGGAGCATGATGATGATGATGCTGATGATGCTGACGAAGAAGTTGAGATCGGACACGGCTGGATCAGAGACGATTGGGGAATAAGAGCAGCCGGTACGGCCATGGTGTTTCTGCACCTATCAAATAAGTTCAGACGGGAAGGAGAGCCAGTATGCAAAAGTAGCGCAAAGAAGAAGAAATCCCACCCGAGTGCGCTCCGCCGACGCGCGAATGGATGTGGAGAGGTGCCGTGCTGAAATTAGGGCTCTGAGAAAGATTGAGAGAGAATGACAGGAAGAAAATGAGCAGAAAAGTGTGCCTCTGCTCTGTGGATGAGTTGTTGTTGTCACAAGGTACAGAGAGGGAGGAGCCACTATCAACCCTTTGAAACGGAGCACAATCTAATTCGACCCTAGTGGAACAGCGTTCGGAACGTTTCCAGCGTTTACTAACAACCGTCGTAAACTCGGATGAAACCTGCGCCTCTTCTAGGAATGTTCTCTGAAACTCAACTTTATACTCCGTGCTCCTCTGCTTCTTATGGTTCATTGTTTTACTTGAAGTTGTCATTATTTTTGAGTGAGAAAAGCAAATTTAAAGGTAAACATTATAATTACTTTCATTAATAATTTGGGAAATATTTATGGAAAATAGCCTAAAGAAAAAATAGCTTTTTATAAAATGATCTGTTAAACATTATAAATATGCGTGTTATTGATATTAATGACAGTTATTATCACTGTATGACAAATAATGAAAGAATAGATGCAGAAAGTACTGTGCATTTAACAGTATCACAACTTAAGGTGAGTTACTGGAGGGGAGAAAGGGGAGTTGTAACGCCATCAGTTTATCCAATTAGAAACGAGCTACAGGGGTGAAATTACTTCAAACATGAGCACCACCATTTAGGCTACTGTAAAGAGAAGAGAATTTACAGGACCAAAAAAAAGTATGTAAACTAAAGCATCACATCTGGATTAATTTGATATGCAGTCAGGTTAATGCATGTTACATGACAGAACTTGCAGCCCATCATCTGAAATAGCAGATTATCTTGTTATAATTTATATATGGTATGTCATCCACACAAGCCTTACATGTAAAAAACAAATTCTACAAAGATCATGTGTGAGCTAACAAGAGAGGCTGTAACACTTTCCAGGTAATTTCACTGAACCTACAAATGTGCATAAAAAGGTCAGTGTGTAGCCCACATAAAAATAACACGTTTTTTTAGATTATAGCTTGTGCTTTTCTATAGTTGTTTTCCAATTTGAATTTAAATTTTAAATATGTTTAAAAAAAAATTTAAATACATTTCCTATAGCATTTTGATATAAAATTGATATGTGTTACTGTACAAACCAGAACAGTTAATTTGTAATTTATGGGAATATTATGCGTCTTAAAATTTAATATGGGGGGGGGGGGGGGGGGGGTGTTACAGATGTTGAAACAAAAAGTGTTATAACACTCCCCTATACACTCTTGACATATTTCTAAAAATTAAAAGACCCCCAAAGTTTATAATAGCCTTCTGTTTTTTCTCACACGTCTCATTTTACAACTTCGGATAAGTATTTCTTCAAAAACCACGATTCATATAGAACTCTCCTAAACCAAGAGAAAACTATGAGGAAATTTACACTGTCAGAACCCTATCTATCCGAGTTAACTTAGAAGTTCAAGTTAGTCTGATTTGATCTGCTTTAAGATAAGCAGAATGCCATTTCAGAATTGTCATTCAGGCACAGAGGTAGCATGTAGTGTAAAAATCAATATCCGCTTAAAATTCATAGCCAGACAAAGTTGCCCTTTATGTTGCTAACCTTTGCTTAAATATGCATCATATTAAGATTTCATTAAAAACAATGAATGTCATGATAGTTTGCCAACAATTTTTCATGTTAGCATGGGGTTAACTGCAAATGATGGCCATAAAATTCTACACAAAGAACTGCTTGCAGACATTCGTTAAGAGAAGAATGATGATAAGACAAAAAGGCATCCACAAACGCCACAGGACCTCTATGATGTCTCCGATTCAGAGTCTCTTAACAAGCTGGGTGGGCCTGATGAATCAAACTCCCATTAGAACAACAGTCTTTCAATAGACAAACAGCAGGATGCACAATGCAGAGAAAGTTGTTCAATGCATTCTAACCATCAAATGTTCAATTAAGTTTTATTGGGTAAATTAACAATGTCTGCAATCTTTATGTATTGGGTAAATGCAAGCATCCCGGCAAGAATTCTCAATCTCGTGCTTTAGAAGAAGCTATGTTCAGTCTACAATCAGCCAGGACTGAGAGGAATGCTACATGATAATGTCCACCTGAGAGAAGTACAAGCCAACAATAATCAAGAGGTTACATACAACAAAGAACAGCTTGAAACAGCTGAGAACGAAATGTTAAACTGTTTAATTAACTCCACTTTAAGGTCAACAGTATAGAAATAGCATGTCCACCTCAATTAGACAGTCATACTTAATCTATTCTCTCACTTAAAACACAATAAAGTCCCATTAGTTAATGTTAGCATTAACTAAAAACGAGCAATACATTTGTTACAGTATATATATATATATATATATATATATATATATATATATATATATATATATATATATATATATATATATATATATATATATATATATACAGGTCCTTCTCAAAAAATTAGCATATTGTGATAAAGTTCATTATTTTCCATAATGTAATGATACAAATTAAACTTTCATATATTTTAGATTCATTGCACACCAACTGAAATATTTCAGGTCTTTTATTGTTTTAATACTGATGATTTTGGCATACAGCTCATGAAAACCCAAAATTCCTATCTCAAAAAATTAGCATATTTCATCCGACCAATAAAAGAAGTGTTTTTAATACAAAAAAAAAAGTCAACCTTCAAATAATTATGTTCAGTTATGCACTCAATACTTGGTCGGGAATCCTTTTGCAGAAATGACTGCTTCAATGCGGCGTGGCATGGAGGCAATCAGCCTGTGGCACTGCTGAGGTGTTATGGAGGCCCAGGATGCTTCGATAGCGGCCATAAGCTCATCCAGAGTGTTGGGTCTTGCGTCTCTCAACTTTCTCTTCACAATATCCCACAGATTCTCTATGGGGTTCAGGTCAGGAGAGTTGGCAGGCCAATTGAGCACAGTAATACCATGGTCAGTAAACCATTTACCAGTGGTTTTGGCACTGTGAGCAGGTGCCAGGTCGTGCTGAAAAATGAAATATTCATCTCCATAAAGCTTTTCAGCAGATGGAAGCATGAAGTGCTCCAAAATCTCCTGATAGCTAGCTGCATTGACCCTGCCCTTGATAAAACACAGTGGACCAACACCAGCAGTTGACATGGCACCCCAGACCATCACTGACTGTGGGTACTTGACACTGGACTTCAGGCATTTTGGCATTTCCTTCTCCCCAGTCTTCCTCCAGACTCTGGCACCTTGATTTCCGAATGACATGCAAAACTGAGCAACAGTCCAGTGCTGCTTCTCTGTAGCCCAGGTCAGGCGCTTCTGCCGCTGTTTCTGGTTCAAAAGTGGCTTGACCTGGGGAATGCGGCACCTGTAGCCCATTTCCTGCACACGCCTGTGCACTGTGGCTCTGGATGTTTCTACTCCTGACTCAGTCCACTGCTTCCGCAGGTCCCCCAAGGTCTGGAATCGGTCCTTCTCCACAATCTTCCTCAGGGTCCGGTCACCTCTTCTCGTTGTGCAGTGTTTTTTGCCACACTTTTTCCTTCCCACAGACTTCCCACTGAGGTGCCTTGATACAGCACTCTGGGAACAGCCTATTTGTTCAGAAATTTCTTTCTGTCTTACCCTCTTGCTTGAGGGTGTCAATGATGGCCTTCTGGACAGCAGTCAGGTCGGCAGTCTTACCCATGATTGCGGTTTTGAGTAATGAAACAGGCTGGGAGTTTTTAAAAGCCTCAAGAATCTTTTGTAGGTGTTTAGAGTTAATTAGTTGATTCAGATGATTAGGTTAATAGCTTGTTTAGAGACCCTTTTCATGATATGCTAATTTTTTGAGACAGGAATTTTGGGTTTTCATGAGCTGTATGCCTAAATCATCAGTATTAAAACAATAAAAGACCTGATATTTCAGTTGGTGTGCAATGAATCTAAAATGTATGAAAGTTTAATTTTTATCATTACATTATGGAAAATAATGAACTTTATCACAATATGCTAATTTTTTGAGAAGGACCTGTATATATATATATATATATTAACCTTTCTTAAGTTGATCAAAAATACAATTGTTCATTATTTGTTCATGTTAGTTCAGGTCCTTTAAATCATATTAACAGATAACAACTTTTGATTGTAATAATGTATTAGTAAATGTTGAAATTAATAAAAACTTTAGAAGCATGTAACTAATGGTAAAAAATTAAATGTTATACGTGTGTGTGTATATATATATATATATTTATTTATTTTAATTTTTTTAGGTCGTTTCATATTAAATATTAAACATATATTTATCTATTTAACCATCAAAAGCCCTTACTGATTCAAGATGTTCCTTCCATAAGGGAAAAGTGTAATTACAGAATACCAATGCGTTAACAACATTGGCATTTACACTGTTAGTGCTTGAAAAGGATCCATCAGGAAGGCGAATGGATGTCATAAATGCTACCATAAATGCTACCACAAATTAAAACAATCTGACTGTTTGATCGGATTGGATAAAATGCTCAATTATCTTCTGAAGGAGTATAAATGGTGTTCTTTGTTTCTATACTTTTTTTGAAAATGACATTTAAATGGTTTCCAAATAGAGCTTGAAGTTAGTCAACGAGATGTATGTGTTTCTTCCATGTGTTTATATGATATCAGAGGCCCATGATGACTGCTGGGGGATGACATGACATCGCTAATGAGGAAAGGCCCATCGCAAGACCACACGCACAAGGGTTTGATGGCGTTGCAGTGCTGATGACTAACTCCACTTTGTTTATGGTATTTGTTACAGGGAACACAAAGCAAACATCAGACATACATGAACCATCAAACAAGCTGACAACAGTACATCTACTTTCTTTCCTAATCCTCAGCACTCCGGCTACAAGACTAACGAATCGAGAGGCATCTGGGAATAAAGTGGGTGCACAGAGTTTCCCTCCATCTTTATGAATCACCATAAAGCTAATGTACCAGTGTTTAAAAGTAGAACTATGATATGACTTGCGTATGATCAATGGCACTGTATATTGTTTGATATAATAATTTATTCAGCCTATAAGGCTTTGATAAAACAATGTTGAAAAGCAATTTAAATTAAATTCATTTAAATGTCAATTCTCATGGTTAGGATTTTTCTATAATTGGCTATTTAATTAAAATAATTTTCACAGTCATTAATACAGCTCGCAACTTGTAGTGCTCTGACATGTTTTAATTACATGGTATTAACAAAATTGATATGCTTTAGAAAGCATGGTGAATAAGAAATAATTACACCAATCATACATCATCCCCCTTATGGACATTAAGAGTATTTCAACATAATTGATGAACTTTGAAAAGGGAGATAAATAACTTTAATTGCATAAAATGGGCGTACCTGGTACAAATGGAAACAGCCGTCATCACATTGCAACATATTGGCAGATTCCACTAAATGCAAATCTGCTCACTGACTCATCTGATGAATAAACATGACTTTAATGCAGTAAATATTTGGGTACATCTGAAAGTGTGGTACGTCTGTCTTCTGACTCACGTTCATTACTCACATTGTTCTGTTTTTGGGGGGAGGATGCAGCTTAAAATGCTGCTCAGACAAACAGAGTGCAGAGTGAGACAAATACTTATTGATTTTGAATATTTGTCTCCTCAAGGTCGCATGCCATTGACCCCATCCATCCAGAGACGCCCCCCGCCACACACACACACACCCACACACACACACACACACACACACACCATGGCAGAGGGCAGATGACAGAGTGGTCACAGTCAGCTCTACCATCAGCTAAAAGTGTCGACCCTCAACGTCACCCACCTTCTGGGTCAGTGAGAGAGATGCGGGGATTGGAGAGATTCTGCATTGATAAACCTGTAAAACAGAAATGACAAGTAAAAAAAAAAAAAAAAAAATATATATATATATATATATATATAATATATATATATTGGTCTATCTGAAATAGAAAAGCTGCCTTTCTTTAAAGAAATGACGTGTTATGTAGGTACACAAAGAACAGGGTTAACACACAGAGACGCCCAATTATAGCCCCCTCATTTAGTAGACGTCTAAAGGAAAACTTTATGACAGGCAGTTTGGGACTGTCATTAAATTAGATGTTGTGAGAATGATAGCACACTTTCTTTGCTTAATGAGAATGAGTTTCTCCCCAGACTGGAATTTACTGAGTTCACTGCCGTCAGAAGATTTCACAAAGCGAAACTATGGCCCTCTTTGTTGTGTTCACATTACAGATGAGATCGGAAAAGTAACCAGTGACCAAATGTGCTCTAATAAAACTACAGATCTTCTAGCCGGCTCATTTCCATAAAGCATTTCCTGTGCAAATCAGGTATGACCTTCAGAGACATAATCAAAGTAAATATTTTTAGTCGCTGATTGGGATGTTGCATGTCAATACAAATTGTGAAGGGACCTCGTAACGGAATGTAGATTTTATTGTTTACAGAATGTATGGAATCTGAAATGATAAAAGTCTGTATAGCTGCATCTGAATTAAGTTCCTGTAAGGAGTTTATATAAATACTCAATAAAATAGTAGTCTCAAAGTTAATGGTTAACACAGGTTATTAATTAAATAGATTTTTTATTTTTTACTTGTAAGATTCACACAGTTAATCCATTTAATTTCAAGTGAGTCTCATTTATCAGTAAAAGATGAATAAAACCCCTCTTAACAGAAATATACTTTATTAATAAAAAAGATTTAACAAATGTCAGTTGCACTCTTTGTTCTGTGGAATTTATCTATCAAAGCTTCAAATAACTTCTTTTGAACAAACATTAAAAGAAATGGACGCTTTTTAATGACAATGTGAAAACAGTTGTGTACAATGCTGCTCTTTTGGACTTTCTATGCACCAAAGAATCCTAAAAATTATGGCACACAACTGTTTTCAACATTGATAACAATAATAAATGTTTCTTGAGCAACAAATCAGCATATTAGAATGATTTCTGAAGGATTATGTGAGACTGAAGACTGGAGTAATGATGCTGAAAATTCAGCTTTGCCAACACAGGAATAAATTGCATTTTTAAATATATTCAATTCGAAATCAGTTTTTTTTTAAATTGTAAAAAAATATTACTGTTATACACACACACAAACATATATATATATATATATATATATATAGAGAGAGAGAGAGAGAGAGAGAGAGAGAGAAAGCTTCCTAGCATAAACTTGGAACGCAGCGGTTCATTATGTGCATTATAGAGATATGCTGTCATGAAATAATTATCAGATGACAAGCTGTTCTGATGCTCATATCCATTTGTGCGGTTGTTATGATGATGCCATCCATCTCTCTCTCTCTCTCTCTCTCTCTCTCTCTCTCTCTCTCTCTCTCTCTCTCTCTCTCTCTCTCTCTCTCTCTCTCTCTCTCTCTCTCTCTCTATATATATATATATATATATATATATCTGCAGATCTCAGGATTCACTTGGAAAGATGCCAGCCGAGTGTCTTGTGAGCTGAGCTGGCAAAACATCCAACCGTATGTAAAATACTGCCCCTCTGGTGATATCAGTCTTTAAAAGAGAGCTAATTTCATTTTTTCAAAAGAAGCCGCTTGATAGCCGCACAATTACTCTGCGGTGCCCCGTACCCTGTTTAAAGCCGCACAGACTTTTATATCAGGCAAGAGATTTGTGGATATCTAAATTGGAAGGTAAACCTGTATAAACAGTAGTAATTACCGTGCCATTCACAGGGCCTGTTGTGCTCGTTCGGCAACAGCCACAGTGATTAAAATGAATCTCCATCGACTTCTCCATTAAATTGCTGGCAGTGGCGATCCTTTGACCTTTCCCATTGATTGAACATAACAATCACAATTCAATTGTAATGCAAAGAGAACATTTGTTATAATGTACATGAGATGCATGAGCCATTTCCTTGAGGGTTGAGGTAATCAATGAAGTGACTTCAAAAGGAACCCGCACAAAGACTCATTCTAGTCAGAATCGGCGGTACATATCGAACCCAACGTTCAGCCATCGGTTGCATTACTCAATACATTTGCATCCTATAAAGAAACATATTGTGCATCCAAAACCCTTGGTGTCATTTTATGCTCGTTACAATAGCCCAAATACTGATCGGTATGGTCCATTTGTTTTGATCTGTTAGAATGCTAAGCCTTCCCAGCATTCACTGCATGTGGCACAGAGGTCTAAGGAAATGATTACAGCTGACATTTGCCTGAATTTTTTTCTACAATGTTCTCTGCACATCCACTGATTGGAAACATCTGTATGTGACACCGATGTGATGCGAACAACACGTCTGGTTATGAAACACTTTTAAACTTGTGATTACTTGTACGTAACTCTACTCCCTCCCTCTGACCAGGAAGGATAAACTCTGCGAAATACCCGGCTTCTAATCAGCATTTAATTCTGATTTTAAGAGCAGTGCTAGATCATGCATTTCAAAAACGAAGAGTATGTGAATAATGTCCTTAAGGGAATCTGCCGAATTGAGAGATTATAGTTTACACGCACATTAAACAGATTAAACCAGTCAGATCTCAAAAGGCAGTTTATCTAATGGAGAAAATGTAGTATGCTAATTGGGTAAAGTCTGGTGCTGAAATTACACACAAGTTCTTCTCACTGTGTGTAGATTTAAGGGTAAAGTTTGATTAAAATCGCAAGGCTAATCAGGGAAATAAGCTGCAAAACATTCCCTGAACGAAAGCGTGCTCGCCACACAAAAAAGTAATTGTCTCGAAAAAGTTCTGCGATGACAGATTCAATTCCATTTAGTAAATGTTTAATAAATGTTATACAAACACGGCCGCCTATCGCACTGTATTCAGAAAACAAAGGGAAACTTTAATTGCTTTAATCATCCCGAGCTTTGACGTTGTTATTGGCTTTAAAAATAGCAGTTAACAGTAACGGTCTTGTAAAGGAAATTGAACCACATTTGCGAAATGATCCCCAATTAAGATATGGCCATCCAGACCAGCAAAGTTGAACTGGGGTGTTGTGTCTAAGAAAAGCAGTCGATGCCATACAAAGCTATTTAATTAGCTGAAATGCCCAAAGAAAACAGCCAGCCTTATATGTATCACTTTAATCAAACTTAAAGTGATTGCATCCCTTTTGAAGATTCCAGAGCACGGATATGTTCATTAACAGATATGTGGACAGAATGAGGTAGTTGTTTCTCACAGAAATGACACTTAAACGTCACAAAGCTCACCGCACTGCAAAGCAAAACAGAAGCGTGCATTTCAGTTTCGTGTCTTAAGTGTTCACTAAAGTGTTTCAGCATAGTCGCAGTGCTAATCTGCACTAAAGGGAAATAATGCGTTTCCTGCCTTATTTACCATGCTTGCTTAACAACTGCTGTACAATTAGAATTGTTAATAGATTGAGAAAAACAAAAGGACTTTGAAGGTGGGAAAGTGCTGACATTATTTCACAGGGGAAAAGCACCCCTGAGAAAAAAAAAGGTCTGCAATAAATGTAGTTTCCTGCACTGTTCTTCAATGAAACACCGCTCCCTCTCATTAGAAATGCCATAGAAGACATAAATCAAGGACAGTAAAAATTTCACTGCCTCCGCGATAAATTACGCACTTTGCGCATCGGACAGCAACTGTGTAAACATTGTAATTTCGCTTGATTCTCGTTAAATGTATGCAGACTTTTACAATCCATAAACAGATCCGGAATAAAAGTTAATAAATGTCAAAATTTGCATTCTGGAAAAAAAAGAGCATCTTGCTGCATTTTTGCAAATATCAATCTATGAACCTTTCAACATTTTGTCAGACAAAATGCTAATTGTACCTTTAGGAATTTGGGACACAGTGACAAGAAATGAGATGCCCTGTCCTTTTAGATGTGGAAATCAACTGGGGTAGCATAGAGAAACCCTCGCCAAGGCAAAGCAAACACCGCCAGACACGTTTTCTATGTGGAATTATCAGTGCATAATGATACATCTATCTTAGATAAAAACTGCTTGATTAATTCATGAATTCACAATACTGTAGATAGTCAAACTTTGCACAACATAAGTACTGTAAACACATCAGATCTGTATTAATAGCCTACATGACCATCTTTATAAAATGATAGACTATATATAGTTTATTTCATAAATTAAGTTGTTTTGGACATTTAAGAGACTATCTGGTGAAACTGAGAACGGATTGGTTTGTTTCATCATGTCAAATTTTCAGCACGCTCAGGTTTCTTCTTCATCTGTTGTCCCATCATTCCAACACTGAGGCTAATTTAACAAGGGAGAATTAAGAGTGTAAAAAGTGCTTACACAAAGGTTTCCACGTTATTTGCTTAGAATTGATTTGAACACTTAAACAGAATCCTAACTAAGGGCTTATGTGGGCAGGCCATCTGCATTTCACCGTAAACACATGCACATACATATTGGTTTAAGGATATCTATCGGAAATGCCAGCTGAAGCTAGCAATGTGTTTCCAAACAAAGCATAATTTGTTTATTTTTACCCAACAAACATGTTCTACAGCGTCCTTATGAGCGATTAGCAATGTTGTTCTTCAAAGGTCCTTAAGAAGAGTTTAATGCAGTTCTTGCCCGTCCTCCCATTAATCCAAGCTTAGTTAAGAGTCTGCCATCTGGATGTGTGTTCCTAGCGATAAATATGATTTAGAGTTGATTCAGACATGTTCCCCACACTGTGTGTGTGTGTGTGTGTGTGTGTGTGTGTGTGTGTGTGTGTGTGTGTGTGTGTGTGTGTGTGTGTGTGTGTGTGTGTGTGTGTGTGTGTGTGTGTGTGTGTGTGTGTGTGTGTGTGTGTGTGTGTGAGTGTGGATTTCAGAATGCCACAAACAAATGTGGAGAAGAGAGCAAATTAATATCTCTCGTTTCAGAGCTTCATAACAAAGCCCCACCCTTAATTACAGCCTGTAATCATTTTGCAAAACATACATATCAAGGAATTCAATTATACCATCATAGAGCCCTTACACAAATAAACTGATCTTACAAATATAAAATATCTCCTGATGCTTGTTTAGATGATTCAAGGTGTTCATGCAGGTCATTCTGAAACAACACTAGTTGCTTACTTGTTTAAACTATACTGGGATCAAGTTATTTGAGTAATCAACATTATTTTGTGAAATTGTAACTGCATGTGTGAATATCAGATAATGCTGGATCTAATTACCTTCCTTTTGAGCTTCAAATGTTGTTCAGCTGTGCCAAGCAACAGTGACCTCTACAGGGATTGAAGATGGAAAACTCAGATACACTTTTGACTTCCTGCAGTAACCTCCTCAAAGGGAAAAACAGAGGACAGGATCATTAAAAAGCTATTAAAATACTAAAAGTTATAAAAAAAATACAAAGTAAATGTTAATCAAAAACAGTACAGTATACACAAAAAGTAAAAGACACGATGTAAAGGCTAAAACCAATAAAAATAATATTAAAAGCCTCCTCTTACCCATTTATGTGGCATACCTACAGTATAATTTAATGTATAATAATTTATTCTGTAATAATTTAAGGTAATTTCCAAAATATTCCAAGTTTATTTCTCACAATATTTTATCAAAACTCTTCTGAATGACAGTTCTGACATGCATCTAGTAAGCAATTCCATGTTATAAATAAATACTATATATAAATATATAGTAAGATTTACATTTTTAGCAGTTCTGACTTTTAACTAACTATTTGCCTCAATAGACTCCCAATTACTGCTTATTAATAGTTTTTAAAATAGGTATGGACTAAAGAATGTAGAATATAGTCATGCAGAATAAGGCATTAATATGTGCTTTATAAGTACTAATAAAAGGTCAATATCCTAGTAATATGCATGCAACCACACTGTAAAATGTTTTTTGATGACAAATAAGTTATGACAACATGTTTTTACATTGCTTTAACTTTAAAAATAAGTTTTTAATTAAAGCAGTTTTTTAACTTTTTTTAAGTTATACAAGATTTAAAAAAAATTTAAAGTCAGTTTAATGTAATTTAAGTTAATTGTAGGCTACTTCATTTTTTTTTTTTACAATTTAGTTAATAGTGAGAATTGGACCCTAAACTAAAGTGTTACCGTAGTTCCACATTATAAATAATTGTATTTGTACAATTTTCACAACATTTTATCAAAATAACATTGACAACTGTCATTCTGACTACTCATCTATTGTTTGAATAAACAAAAGGCAACTTCGGTTCAGGAGAAGATCTCCCTGAAGGCGAAGTCTGGGACACATCCAGGTGTAACGGAAGCAAAACCAAAAAGTGTTGCCAAGACATTTCTCCCTCGCTTCTAAACTTTAGCACAGGAGGACAAAGTGTCTTTCACAGAGAGAGGGGGTAGAAAAGAAAGGGTGCTAAACAACACAAGGCAGAGCCAAACGTTGTATCAAGCAGGAGGAATGACTGATGAAAAGATAAGGGACAAACCAAAGAAAGTAGACCAAACAGGAAAAGCAGGCGAGCAGCAAATGGAGGGGTGTAGCCTGGGCCGACAGAGCGTATGGTGGACGCTCACGTTGCATGTATCTGCTTTTGTTTAGTGCAGACTAGAAAGCACATCTCATAAAAACATTCCGGTAACTTTTCTCTTTGTGGTGCATATAAAAACATGAATAACATTTCTAACTAGCAGGTATCTAGCAAGGAAATCACACAAGCATAACGAAGAAGTAACCTATTTATGATTAAACCAAGAATGTGGACATAATCTGTGCTGATTTATTTTTCTCCCCGTGTACAAAAGGCACACAAGACATGTTGTTGCCGAGTTTTCTTTTATGCATTCACATTCATTTCGGCAGCATCAAATCCTCCAGAGAGCCTGCATTGTCCTCTCGCGTGTCCCCTGGGTTTCCCATCACATAGCTGCATCTCTCATGCACACAATATAACACCCAGAAGATCCAGCGGCAAGTGGGCTCTTTTTAAACGCTCGCACGCAATTTGAGGAAGATTAATTAAAATGCTATTAAAGCCACTGCTGATTGTGTTGATTCTCAAAGACTTTGCAAATTATTCCACTTTTACTGAGGCCTTAAACAAACGGACTCAATAGCCTTTCACTGATTTCTCCCTCTGAATAATAAGCATCTGTTATGTCATTATGCACAGAAATAAAAGGGACACATACTTTCCCCGGTGATGTGGAAAGAACGTTTTGCACCAATAGAAGATCTGCGACTGTAGTGTTACAAATGTATGAGCACCGTGGTTTCATATTGACATGGTTCAAGCGCTTTCAAAGGCCGGGGTTTGCTCTAGTGGACTTGAATGTGTAGTCTCTGGTGCATAAAGTGAAACATAAGGCCTAGTAATGACGCTCTGTCTAATAGGATACAAAGCCTGAGGCATTAAGAAAAAAGCCTGTTCACCATGGATATGAAAAAAGTGAGTCTTTTTCGTATATTAATATATACTACTACTGTTGGGGGAAAAAAGTATTTTCCAGTTTACAGAACCTTTTGAGTCACAAATATTAAGAACGTGTTGGACCAACAGAATTCCCCCAAATGTATTTCCCACTAATCAAAAGTTGTCTAAAACATTGAAATTGAAAAATATTGCTGAAATGTTAAGTTTCAAAACTTTCATACACAGCAGGACTAAATTATGGGATTACTGTTTCGCCATCTACTGACTTTTATTTCAACTTTTGTTGTTGTTTTGGCATTATTGTTAGTCATTTATTGTGTTGTGGTCGTGGTGTTAAGAGCTCATCGTTTTATATTTGTTGATTGTCATCATTCTTTAGATTTATTCATAAGTGTTGAGTATATATATATATATATATATATATATATACACACACACACACATACATATCGTGAATCGTTATTTTTTTTTTTATTTGTTAATTTTATACAATAATATGAACTTGAATCTATCAGACTTTCGAACACTACATGAGAGAGATTTATTTAGGATGAACTGATTCACAAGAACCATCTGACTTTCCAGTGCTATATAAGGAAAAAATAGAGGACCATTCAGCTGCATGTTTGATTAATACCTCAGTTTAGTAAGCCATTTAAAAACAATAGCTTGTTACTGGAAAAGCTACAGGACTTTGAAAACAGCTGAACGAGTGTTACATTAGCAGCATCACTTTTTATACACTTAGCCTACTTACCAACACTGTTCTAAAATCCCTTCATAAAGCATTTAGTGTGTGTTGTGCTATTAGCATACATAAAAAACTATGAATGCTGTATTAGCTTTAAATTTGGTATAACACTATTTGGATAGTTCACTTTAAAAATTCTACTAACTATAAGTAACTTTGCAACTACATGTCAACAACCAGTCATGAGAGTATTAGACGGTCTGCTTAAAATCTGCTAACACTTTATTTTGATGCTCCCCAACAGACATTCTACTGACTACAAGTAACTGTGCAACTGCGTGTCAACTTATACTATCCCTAACCTTAACACTCAACCTTAATACTCTAACGAGAGTTAGTTGTAAAGTTACTTCTAGTTAATAGAATTTCTAAAGTCTCACCTTAATTTTTTGTTTGTTTGTTTTAGAAAATTCAATAAAGACTAAAAATCGAATCTAAAATATGTACCAATAGGTGAATCCAGCTCCATTGTTTCGTTATTTGCAAGCTTGCGTATCACCTTCCAGCTGTGATGCAAATGCACTCAAAAAAGTCTGGTTACCCCTACAAAACTCTCCAAGAGGATTCGAAACTTTAAGTTCAGTCTCATTTCCCGCTCAGCAGCGGCGAGCCCTCGGCTCTCTGATCTTCTCTAGACAAAATGAGACGGAGCAGCTCGAACAGAGGGAGCCTGGCGTACGCTATTCCCTGCGCTACTTGAATAGATAATGCTTCTCTTTACTTTCTTTATTCCTTCAAAACAAAAAGCATCAGAGGCCAAATATTAATTCTTTCTGTCACCCAGCAAAGCAAAGGGAGCACGACGCACCCAGCATACCAGCTTGTGTTTTAGCATGATTAATGCACACATAAAGGCTTTTCGCAGGCTGCTTTGAACCTTGCCATTGAATTCTGTTTTTTGTGCACATATTCAAACTTATTCCCCCGCACTGCTGGAGCCTGATCCTGAAAGACAACGTTAATGAAACATATAACAGGTAAAGACAATGGGATTAGCGCTATCCTAGCACAGAGCATCTCCATCCAGGCAGGCAGGTTCAACGGAACACCCCCCTTCTCCACGCCAATGAATCTCCTTTTAAAAATATGCCAATAGTTGTGATTGCTTAAAGCTCGATCCTTCGGCTCCATAAAGATGTGCGTGGAAAGAATCACATCAAGGAATGACATTGACAGAGGAACTGCTGACTCGCATCAGTGTTTGTCTTTTGATGTGAGAGATCAAATCGATGTACACACTCTCGTCGAATGCCATGCTGGGACGGGGGAAGATGGGAATTAGCATTTCGCAGCCCCGAGTGGTGAAGGTGCCTGCTTGCCTTAAATCATTAGTGTGTACGTCGGCATGCCCGATTATACCAAGATAATCAGGTTTTACCAGAGTTTTCTTGCGGGGAGCTTGAAGGAGCGTTCTCCTGCGCGGAGTGAAAGGTCTTCTTCGCTTCTTCAATTATTAAGTGGCTACATGGGAAATAGAGAAACATTAGCAGGTGTGTAAAAATTGTAAAAGATTAAGTGCTTCAAAAGAGTCACCCAGGGGAGAAAACAGGAATGTAAAACTGCTTTGGCAGTAACCAGGCAGTGAAACAAACGCTTGAGCAGAAAATGCTTATAGGAGATACACTGCCAAGCGTTAAGTGCATTTCTGAAGTTAAAGCAATATAAATAGAGAGAAATGAGAAGGGTCCAAATGAAGAGTGGCTATAGAAGAAAACAAATTTTAAAACCTAAAATACACTTCAAATACACATTGTCCTCAAAGAATGGCCAATATCACCCACTTATTCCCAGCAGCGTGTCTCACTTATGCATTGAACGGGAGTTATGCAAGTTAGTTCTTTTTGAAAAATCAAGCAAAAATATTGGACCTAATTCTTGAGACAAAGACAGAATTTCTGAGCAAATCATTCATAAAAACTGTCACATGTAATTAAATTTGACAATTGACCTACAAAATGTTTTTATGTATGTCTGCAATACTAATACTCTAACTCATCAATATGTCATCAAATGATATGTGTATTATGTATGTGTCTGTATTGTATGTGTAAATTGGCAGATATATCACGTGTGTGTGTGTGTGTGTGTGTGTGTGTGTGTGTGTGTGTGTGTGTGTGTGATGTGTGTGTATATATATATATATATATATATATATATATATATATATATATATATATATATATGTACATACATACATACACAAACATACACGTATGCACACTCACATGTATAGACATGTAGCAAAATAACCCTCAACAATGTGATATTGTATCCTAAAAGTGTTTATATTTCAGTAATGATCATCTGACTGTATATTATCCCTTACTTTACTTTAGATGGCATTGAATTCCTTCATTGTGTAGTCATCTCTCAAAAAAGATCCCTGCCTATACAGGCGACTAATGATCGTATCAGAGTGTGTGATAGTACAAAGTTGTTAAGAGTTGTGCAGGAGTGACTTTGCGGTTCGAATGTTGTGCTTTTTCTACACTATTTGAATTCAGAGGGCTTGCTTGCAACTCTACACTAATGATCAAAGTTCAGAGGGGAAAAATCTCCTGAGTGTAAGTTATGAGGATGAGACGAGCAGAGGAAAATGCTTTGCTACCCAGCTTTGAACACTTTTACACTTTCCAATAAGCTTTGTTTTTTAATTGGCTGAAATTAATCTTAGGGATGTAGATGCCTGATTTGCATTCATTAAAACTCAACCAAAGAAGTCATGCTTAATTCCAATCAAATTTGCTTAATTATGCATGGCGAAAGAATCCCAAATGAGCTGAGGATTTTTGTTAGCTTTCCTTTTTTTTCTATAGCAAATAAAAAGCATTTTTCTTTTTGTTTCCTATGGCAAATAAAATGTAATGAAGCTGTCTCTTTGTGTTCTGCTGAATGTTGAGGAGCTGGGCCGCGGCACCTTGAGTCTTTGTTGAAAAACAATATTATGGCTAAAGTAATTATAGGAATCTGCATTTTTCATTGTTAATTATGGATGTCAGCATCATTAATTTTAATTTACAGCGGGCAATAAAATTAAGAATACTTTGTGCTGATGTTTTAAATCATGCCAGTGAAGGCGATGCATTATGCAACTTAAATTTCAAGAAGATATTGATTAGGGCAGATAGCCTTTTCTATGAATCTTAAACAGGCAGATGCGAGATAAAGCCTGAGGTATCACTTTCGCTCGCTGTCACTTTGCCGGACGAGGGAAAGGACATCCATAGTCCCTGTGATGCTACTTTGGCAGTGAAAAATAAGTGATGGGAATGAAACGTAGAATACATATGCAGGAGAAATAAAAAGAAACGCAGAGCTCATAGACTAGTATAGTCTATAAATTGTAAGCAACATCACTTGAGTGTAGATTTGAAGACTATGTATAATGTCAAAAGTACTGTTTATGCAATATGCATAGTGAACATTTTTATGCTCTTTAAGGAAGTTATTGTATTTAGTTCAACTAAATCTCTGAAATAAGTAATAAAAAGGGAAATAAGTAAGTGTGTGGTGCCACAAAAAGATGGTTTAGGAGGAAACATGTCATATCTTAACATATTTTAATCAGTGTGCATTTGTTTCAGCCAGGCACCCATCCATATGTCCAGTGATCTACGTTTCTTCAGCTACAAAATATGTGCGACTAGCAGCCTAACAAGAGCACTTTAGGCTGTCTCTATTGTGCGGGACAACACAATGTGCTTGCACCAACACCATCTGATTGATAACCTATTTTCTTCTTTGGTGTACAGGATATATCCAGCTGCAAGAGGCTTTGGAGCATTGTACTTGAAAAACAAAGGAAGAATAAAATTGATCTTTCTGGAAACAGAGATCAATGAATAGTTATTTCCCGTGTCATGCATGTTATTTAGACAGACTTACTGAGTATCCAAGGAATTCCCCTTTTTACTTCAAGAATAGCAAAGTCTTGACAGTAAGTGTACTGTAAAGGGTGGAGATTTGTTTAATGTTTTTAGCCTAAAAAATGGTGATTTGAATTGGTTATAACAAGATAAAATTGGTTGTAACAAGATAAATGTTTAAACTGGCAAAAACTTGTTGAAAGAAAGATTTTAAAGGGATGTTAACCCCCCAAAAATAGTATTATTTAAACTATTCACTCAAGTGCTCCAAACCTATATGACTTTATTTTTTCTGTGGAAAACGAAAGAACATATTTGGCTGAAGATTTCGATGAAATAATATTTCAACAAAACAACATTGGACCCCATTTAATATCAATGTAAGGACAAATAGTATTTTCATTTTTGGTTGAACTATCCCTTTAAGAAAGCAAGAACTTGTCAGGTTTTTTTCTTTTATAAAAACAAAAACATTACTGCCAAGGAATAACAAAAAAGACATCACAGCCAAGTACGGTTATAATTGCCATGTTTGTGGTCCCTGGTTAGATTTATGTCTAGAAAGATTTGCCTGTGTCTGTTCTGCGTACAGGACTATTATATCTTGGGGGTGATTGTGTTGCTATCACAAAAGCTTCTCTGCTCGATTGTTCTGTTTGGAAGTTGGAGGGCTGCCCATGGCCTTTTTTTATTACTCATGCAACTCCAACTATCAGCTCCATTTTCCTCTTCCTGCTTTTTTCCTGTCAGACACTGAGACAAGTCACTCCAATGTAACAATAAGGGTGATTTCATTTGACTTATCACACACACTAATGGCTAAACCAGCTGCCCGGACTTTGATCCAATGCACTTCCTGCAATGGATTTCCTAAAACATGCAGTAAACAGGCTGAAACTATGCTGTCATTTCTTGAGAGTAGCAAAAACATTTCAAATTGATTATTTTACCTGTTGCCTGCGTCCCACTGGACCAAGAAGAAAGCAGGCCTGCAATAATAGCACACCAGCCTCCACGTTCCCCCAATGCAAATCATGAGACAATGGGTGTTAATTCAGCCATGTGATCGTTGAATACCGCAGGGGCATTAAGACAGGAAACCATACGGATGTGTAGCGTTAGCATACTTCTGAGGGGGAAAAATAGCCCACACGGTTGGGGAAATGCTCTTTTATTCATACTACTGTCCTTCGTTCTCCCGTAGGTTAACACGTAGCCATTACTTCTATTGTATTGCGAATGAGAGAAAATAAGTCACACTGCTCTTAAGGGATTTTCCTTTCTCCATTAACCATTCTTTTTCATGAGGGGCTAAATCATTGACATCGCTTTAGGCTTTCTGGTCAACACGGTTGAATATAAAAGACTCAAGATTAATTCAGCAATCTGTGACATCATTGTGTGAATAATTCATTCTGAAGGCCAGATAAGAAATGATCTGGGTGGAAATTAATAGCGCTTATTTAATAACATTCTCCCACGGATTCTCGGAGCTACACAACGGCGCTGGAGTAGCGGAAAGCGGGTTCAAAAATCAAGGCGGATGATTCATTCGCACTCCTCTGGTAGTTGAGTTTGATGGATCATTCTTAAAAGCATCGTCGCTAATCTTCAGCTTCTCTTTTTTTAGGTTATTCACAGATCAGTGAGTTTTCCGGCTAATCCGGGTTTTGATGCTCCCCTGTCTGTGTACATGGTATTCATCATATCTTGACAAGAGGAGTCCTTCAGACAACAAATAACCTTCAGTATGGGGACGTGAGCAGTAGATGTGCAGTTATTTTGGATATGTATCACAGAGTGGTAAGAACACAGCGGGAGATGAATGGTGTCCTTGTTGGCAGTGGGAATGGACCCCTTTTTCGGTTCCTCTGAATAATCATTCTGAACCCTAGCCATGCCTTCGACAACTTAATCAGACAGCCTACTACCTGTAAAGTGGTTGGGCTGATTTGATTGCCATTTTTATTGGATCACCCGCCCATAAATCAAAGCAATGGGGACGGCTCTACAGACATGACCACTTGTCATTCGCTAGTAGCCTTGGAAACATTGTTGCGGGAGTTGTGCAACTGTCAGTGGGGTAAATCAGACTTTGGAAATGTTGCCCCTTCGCCAGAAGAATGTTATGGTTAGAGTAAATCATCTTGAAAATTGTTGTCACTTTGCCAAAGTGGTTCACCTATCCTCGATGTGGCTCTATCATCCTGTGTCAATGTCAGCACTTTCATCTTACTTTCTAAAAAGTGGCTTTTCCACATGATGGGCGACTAAGGGATCGCTAAACTGTAGAGGAGAACTTTGTCTCAAACAAACTGCTTGAGAACAACACTCAAAAAACAAATATTCTTTTATTCACCGTTCCAAACTTAAATGCTGTAAAAAATGATGGTGTAAAAAAGCTGAAATTTTTAATAAAGTTAAGAAACCTCTAAAAAAACACATCCTTCGGCCCCAATGATCTGGAGGAGCGAGTTTACCAGAGCGAGTACCAGCAGTTTGTTTGTGCGTCCACACAAATTGTACACACACACGCAAAAACAATATCTCCAAAATTATGATGAATTTAACTTTTGGGTGAACTATCCCTTTAAGAAAACAAGATATGAAACTGTCAGATTAAGCATTGGAAAATTTGTCAAAAAATTGCAGAAGAAAAATGGAATGCAAAGGGCAAGTCATGGTGACTATAAAATATTAATTTAAAAAAGTAGTTTTTTTTTTAACACTAACTCCATAAGACAAATTAAAAAGTATTAAAATATCAAGGGGCTCTATTGAGATGTCCATGCTGGTAGTGTGTCAAAAGTGAGAGCGCTAATGATATGCTAAGAATTGAAAATTACCATCTCGGATATGTCTAAACCAGTAAACTGGTAAACAAGCCTCCTGTTAGGAACAGGGATGATTTGAATCAACAAGGGTGAACAGATATGGATACTCCCTGCATTAGTGTTAATAGGAATAGATTATGGAGGGATTTGGCGATGTGACCTTCAGTGTACTAATTGAAATAGTATTCAGAGTCAGCAGTGGAGTAATCAAGTTAAACACAGAATCATAAATCATCATGAGAAGCCCTGTCACAACTAAGCCATTAGCCCCCTGTTTTTCATCCACACACCCTCATGGAAATATCTGCCATGCCGCTCCGTAGGTTAATAGGAACAGAAATGGCATTTAAAGTCTATTTGGATCAAATGTACTAGCGCCTGGAAGTAGAACTTCGCTAATTTGCAGGTAATATGAATTGATGTGGTTATGGTATGGGATACTTCAGACGACAGTGGAGTTTGACTTGGGACTGCTGGGAGTTCAGACACATACTATTCATTTAATTTCGACTTTAGCATACAGGATTCAACAGGTCATCCTGCATTAAAATAATTTAAATTAAAAAAATAATTTTGAAACTTGCAAATGATGAAATACAAATATTTGGTAGTCATTATGTATTAAATTCGTCGGATTAAATTCGGATTGTTGTGGTTTGCTATTGCTGTGATCTCATGTGAGTGACAAGTTTATTATGTGACAGTATTATGAATACAATATTCTATTAATTCCAAGAAGTTTAAATTTTGAATTCATTATGACTTTCAATAAAATATTGTAAATGTACATTCAAAAGGTTTTAAACAACTTCTTGTACACTGTAACAGGTTCTCCCAAATTGGGGTTTGTGGGGGAACTGCAGCGGGTTTTTGAGTTCATAAAAAAGCTAATAATCAATTACATAAAAATGTTCCAATTAAAATAAATACATATTTATAAAACAGTTCAATAAAACAGTAAATAAATAAATAAAAGGCAATGAAAATAAAAATATTTTTGTTTACCTGCATGACAAAGAACATGCAAATGTGTTAAAGGGTTAGTTCGCCCATTTAAGACATGAAGTTGTATGCAATCCTTACCAGCACTATAGTGTATACACACTGACCCACTCTGTTGTCACCCCCCTGGTCCGAGTTCTGACCGCTGGAAGTTTTTGAATGAAGTAATCCCGGCTACTTTCCGGGGCCACAAAACTGTGCGTTTTTACGTGAAAAAAGATTTGCGTTTCAAAGCTTGATTAATTTAACACAAAAAAAACACGCCGGGCAAAATTCATACCTCAGTTTTAATGCGGCACTATTTTCCTTCCGTTTCTGTCAATCCGCGCTGCTGTCAATGTCAACAGTGCGCACGTGACGATCAGCTCTTCCATAGTGTTTACACAATCGATCGACAACAAGGTAAAAAATATTAAATTAACAATGGTGCGAACTTGTAAATTCCCAGGCTGTGACAACAAGGATGTGCCGGGATCAAAGTTCAAATTTCATCGTTTTCCTGTATCAAATATGAATATGAGACAGCTTTGGCTGGTTGCCATCGGCTACTCAGCGGGAGCTAAATTATCTCGAATAAAGGATTTTCGTGTGTGTAGTGCTCACTTCAGCGAAGACGATTACATCTCCAACCAAGGAGGAAAAGGAAAAAACATGATTTTAAAGAGTTTTGCTGTACCAGTACCACGGGTAGCAGCTAAGCTCTATTTACTAACTTTATGATCCCATGTCTAAACTGTACGGTAAACAAGATGATGTTTAGACTCCATTATAAAACACGTGAAAAGATGTGTAAAAAAAATATATATATATATATATATTGTTACAATTTGCTGTGAAAAATATTTGATTGAACACACCATTTGTCATTCATCCTGCCTCTTGCTACAGCTGTGGTGGGCCCAGCATCAGATTGGACAACTTCTCTGTCCTCTCGCTCTCTCTCTTCCCGTTCTTTGTCCATCTGCTCAAGTTCGGCATCGGTATACTCCGGTTCATAAAGATATCCCTTTGTCGTTGAGTTAAAATTACTGTCTTCATCTGATCCGTCTGACACTGTGCTAAAATTAGTTTCATCATCTGAAGTTTCGTAGTCGGACATGTTGTCGGCGAGTCGCGCTATCAACAGCTAATCGTCACGTGCGCACTGTTGACATTGACAGCAGCGCGGATTGATAGAAACGGAAGGAAAATAGTGCCGCATTAAAACTGAGGTATGAATTTTGCCCGGCGTGTTTTTTTTGTGTTAAATTAATCAAGCTTTGAAACGCAAATCTTTTTTTCACGTAAAAACGCACAGTTTTGTGGCCCCGGAAAGTAGCCGGGATTACTTCATTCAAAAACTTCCAGCGGTCAGAACTCGGACCAGGGGGGTGACAACAGAGTGGGTCAGTGTGTATACACTATAGTGCTGGTAAGGATTGCATACAACTTCATGTCTTAAATGGGCGAACTAACCCTTTAAGTTGTTGAAATATTACCTTAAAATCTCAGGAGGTTCTTCAAATGAATAGGTCTAAGGGGTTTGGCAGACAAAACTTGTTTGGGAATCTCTGCACTATAAGAAAGCAAATCCATCGGAGAGAGGCAGGTCTGGCTGAATAAACGATGACGTTCAGCGTTTGTGGCCACTTGTGCCAAACCTGTAATGCATATAGCAGAACTCTGTGATATTGGGTGGTTTGTCAAACTTCCTAACATCTTTATCGATATCAACAAGTACTCTCCCAGCAAATAGCTTTTTAATTGTTGCAAAATGAGTGAATTAGATACTAAACAGTCGGTTAGCGTCAATGAAACGTCTTTCACAGAACAGTGACCACCAAACTTGTCAGAACTCTGATAAGAGGCTTAACTAGAATGCTTACATGGCATTAATCAAATAGCTACGTCTAATTAAACGGGTTTAAAACACAGCTTTTTCTAAATGTTGCTCAGGTATTGCAATAATTTTTGATCACCCAAGCCTGGAAGACAAATAATTAGAACTGCCACACCATTCTGATGAGTGATGTCAGCAGCTCGGAGTGACCTTCCCACTGCTAATTAATTTTCATCCCAAGAAAAAAAGACCCTGTTGTTGCACATTATTAATTGAGTTCATGAAAAGATGCGGCTGATTAATTTTTGTTGATAATACTTGTCATTCCAGGGAGCGTTGGTGATCATTTTATCGCTTTTTGTTTTAACGTTTCTCAAAGTTAGTCCGAGTGATCTGCGGTGCGATTAATATGTTCCAAAGCCAGAATCCCTAGA
The DNA here is from genome assembly GCF_051911475.1 of Siphateles boraxobius. Classification (NCBI taxonomy): domain Eukaryota; kingdom Metazoa; phylum Chordata; class Actinopteri; order Cypriniformes; family Leuciscidae; genus Siphateles; species Siphateles boraxobius. The sequence continues at coordinate 24,395,164 of NW_027509197.1, read as the reverse complement.
AAAACTGCCTTTCGAGTTCATTGAGATTGTTGCTTTGCTTTTGAAGTGTATTTACTGTGTACCAGATAAAAGCAATGAGTTCCTGTTCAATGTCTCCCAGCCAGGTCATATCAGAATCACTGACACAAAGTAAAAAATAATCACGGAAGCAGTCAAAATCAACGCAAAACTGCAACATTTGCATACCCAAGTTTACTTTTTGTGAAACTCTGAAGTATAGCAAGTCACTTTATTTAAATTAGCTGTGAGGAAAAGTTAGTGAACCTTTTTGAATTATCTGGAGTTCAGCTGAATTGGCAAGAATGTCTGAGTCCAATTACTCCCATTTCAAGCTGCCAATATCATAGATATAGCTCTACATATTTATATAAAGCTCTATCTATAATAGGGCTAGCTTTTCCTGTCATTGGTCACTATAGCAAAATGGCAAGTAAAACATTGTTCTATGATCTTGATTGTTTAAATCATGCATGGCACTACTAAGAGCAGTGGAGGAGCAGTTAGCTCCAGACATGAGCACCACAGTGAACCTGAGAATCCAGGTTCAAGTCTGGATTGATTTTTATGACCCGAACCCCACTCACCTTTTCTCTTATTCATTTCCTGTTCAGTCTAAATCAATATATGAGGCATAAAAAGCCTCCCAAAATAAACGAAAAATATTATCAACTTTAGTTATGACTCACAAAAAGATCAAGTGACACTTGAAAAGCCATTCATAGAAAAGGAGAATTCCATATGTTACAATCTTTCTTTCACGGCTGCATGGTGTCATTGTAATCGTCTCGTAATGTTGTAGGCAGTCAATGCACTCACAGAAATATTAGAGTTCTCAGGAGGCCTTTCTCGACATTAAATGAGTCCCCAGCTCAGAAGGGCTGCTATTCTTTGATAAGGTATAGCTGCAGAATGTTGTAAAGAAAACCATTATGAATTGATAATACTGAGCGCGGACTTGTTCTTAGAAAAAAAGTAATTTATCTGAAACGTCTCACAATTGTCTGTGAAATGCAAGATGTCATTGAGCTGGTGAAAATGTGTCCCTTAATGAATATTCTGACAATTTCCAAGCATCGTCTTTGACGGTATAAATTTGAATAGCATAGGTTGTCATGGTTGTAAAATTACATAAATGAACAGTAATTATACAGGAGAACTGTTATATTTCACTGCTTTGTTATTATTCTTGGCATAATAAAACAATACTTGAGGACTAATAAACAGAATTCTCTGTGTAATTTCTATAGCGACATACAGTTTACAGTTAGCAACACTGGCCTTAGTCTGAAGTCTTAAAAGTGCTCAGAATATGATGATTTAAACTGGATAAATATTCTTTAATTAAGCCTCATGTGAATTGATAACACCTCAGTTGGAGGGAAACATACTTTATGGCTTTACAATATTAATCCACTGGTTTGTGGTTTACCTTAATTGTCATTCCCAGAGAAGCTTAAAACACAACAACATGTATTCAGAATACTTGTTTAAGGAGGGGGAAACCATATTTACACTTAAATCTCAAAGTTAAATCTCAAAAACATTTTTCCTCAAAAAGTATATACAGAAGCATATAGAATCGTTTGCAAACTCAGTTCTCATCGTCAGTCAGTCATGTAAGTTTGGTAAAGAATCATGAAGAAACAATTTCTCTATAGAAAAATACAAAAAAATCAATGGGATTTTTGCTCCCAGAAACCTGCGGTTGCACAATGCATTAAAACTGAAATCATAGAATTTAAAACTACTTTAACTGCAGAACATTTTACATCAAAATACAAAAGTTGTGTTAACTATGACTTGAAAAAAAAAGATTTTTTAAATAATTTTTTTTAAAAATGTATAATTAGTGTTATATAAAATAATGGATTGTCTATAGTTCTATCCAAAAACGCACACACGGTCTCACTCTAAACAGTCAAGACTTTGAAATGCTAAAAAACTGAATAAAAGAATAAAAGTATTGGCGAGCAATCTAAGAATTTAAACAGAGGGGATATCAGGGGATTAATGACTGATTGCCATTCATCTCTTAACCTGAAGGAGATCGGATGCTTGAATCGTCCTTCTCGGGAGGTGAGCATATGGACAGCGCATCTGTTTTTGTGGCGAGTTGAGCGATTCTACGTCGAGTATAAAAGTGGGATTCTGTCCAACTCAAGAGTAAGTTGTCCCCACCTGATAAATGGTGCATACTTTCCAGATTGCATGTTTGACCATTTAAACTTAATTAATCGCTAGTGTTCAAAGATATTGCTTCAAGTTTTTGTGGGCTTGAAGTGTGGGCACATAAAAAAACACTATAGCCACAACAGCCAAAAATACTTTTCAATATTTTCAAAGGCTGCTTCCAGTTTAGGAAGCCATAGTAAACATCATTAAATGTTTGTCTTTGGAAACATGAATTAAACATTTAAATTCATTCAGAAAGAAAAAAATAATAATTTAACCATTTTCATTTGTCTCTTCTAACACAAGTCCCAGAACAAACATGAGCTTTCTCCAAAACAATATAGCTTTCAGCACCACCCACTGGTAAGAAATGTCCCATATAAATACTTTGCCCAACAGGACTGTGGAGTCCCTCTGAAATGATATTCTCACAAGACTGTGACCCCCTGTCATTTCACCTCTCACTCACCCCATCAGAGAGCATTCAATCATCTGTAATTGTGATCACACATCACCCTTACAAAACAACTGCTGCAAATGCAATCTATAACTGGACCCGAAGAGGGGAATGGAAATCCCATTCCTGGGAGCTCTAAAACAAACAATGTGTTAGTCCTATCAGTAACCTCTATCCTGAGAGGACAAGGTTAACATCGACACTCTGTGAATTGGTGCACCCAAAATAACAATCGCACCGAACAACACAATCAAAGCGTTCCTGCGTTCCCTCATTGTTTAATTTTCTGGTTTTTATCTGCGATATCTCCCAGCGTGCTCTTATCTTTGACCCTCAGCTTGTAGCTTTGTGGCGGCTTCCCTTTTAGATGGCTGATGACCTTGGGAGGGATGTCATTAAACCCTGACCCATTTGATGATCCCCTCATGTGGAATACATATGCCAAACGGGAGCTGCTTTCACGCAGCAGGGGTGACGTGAAATACTTACAAAAATATGACTTGACACACTTTATCAAATGGGGAAAGATGAAGACAAAACAGCTGCTGCTGCTGTCGTAAGCAATCTGACCGTGATTGAATAAAAGTGTCAAGAAAAGGGCCGCTTGATGGTCTTTTGTTCTTTCCCATCCAGGTTGATGTTAGTTTGAGCTGTCAGGAGGGAATCACAGCTGTGTGATTTATCAATACTCCAGTGACCTTGTAGCCGCTGGAGGATGAGAGCACAGCGCCCCCACCCCCGTTTGAAATCTTGCTGAATGCCCAGAAACGATCCACATTTTGGGCCTGCATGCCAAGTGGCACATCAGCCAAAAGAAGAAGAAAGAAGAAGCGAGTTTGCTTGCATTGTGGATTTCTGTGTTGCAAAACACTCAAGTGAAAGAAAAATAGATAAAAGAACAACAATTTTTGCACAGGATTATTTTTCTAGTTTCTTCTATAAATATACTGTCGTTCATATATTAATTTTAATTTATACAACTTAAGTGCATATAGAAGTTAGGGCAGGGAAAATGTATTTTTTATTATAAACTGAGCCAGAAATATCCACTTCAGTAGCACTTACATACACCAAACTTTCCAGTTTTATATTCTGAAGGTTTTTACAGAGTGCTTTGTTTATATATCATTAATCTGTATAATACAGCATTTAATTTAAAAAAAATATGGTGATAGCTTTAATGTTGTGTTATCAGAAAAAAGATGATCATATATACTGTATCATACAGGGGTTTTTTTAACAGCATGCCAACCCTACATACTACAGCTATTTTATTCAGAGAAACACACTATTTAATATGAGGGTCTTCGTTTTTTTTTTTTTTTTTTTTTTTAAAGGACAAGCATTGTTATGATGAACCAGATGTTATACCAGCATTGCACATTCATTACTCCCATAAACCCATCTGTGGAATAGATTTTATGCAAATTTTTTTAGGGATCTGCATAAATAAAGTTCTAATTAATACCTCTGAAGAAACCTCTATACTGTTTGATACTAAAGTGCTCTTAATTAATAAGGGAAAGGTAAGATGCCCCCCAGGTAAAACTCAACAAATGGATAGCGATCAAGAAACATGGAGAGTTTTGTACTCCGGACCTTTTGTTCTTATGTGGTGGAATAATAATTAAAACAATGCCACCTAATGTATGACCTGCTGTGATCATTTCTCATTGGATGGCTATTGGATAGATTACTGCTCGCATTATTTATATGGAACACTAACCTGCGTGTTTAAATAGCGTGTGAGATGCTTAAAATGAGGGGGAAATATTTATCTAACTTTAATATCTTTTTGTCTATGCCAGCTAAGGTTTTATTTATTTAAATATATAAGCTATACACAAATGAATTTCCTACTCGTTTGAATCAAAAAAGTATTAGAAATAATTGCAGGAATAGTGAGGCTTAAGTGTCTAAATACATACAGTGATTTCAAGAAGTGTGTCATATATATATATATATATATATATATCTTATTGCAGTCAGTTCCAAACAATTTCCCAGGGTAAACTGAGAAGTAAAGAGGTCTTTGTATCGATACTTCTCAAAAAAAACCTAATTAATTTCCCCATTTTTTCACTAGGAATGCACAACATGTTTAACCAGATGCCTTTGGAGCAGTGCATTGATTGGCAGGTCGGTTTTTCACCAGACACTGATGACTTTAATGGTGAAGGTGCCCCTTTGTTCAGATTTTATTAACTTGAGCCAGAAGAGGCTTAGCTTTATCATAGTATTCCACATCAGTTTCAGGGCTTAACCAGCACATTTCACATGACAGTAAATAATACTGTTGGTCAAATAATTCATTAGCAGAACAATAAAGAGAATAATAATAGGCAAATCTGTGCGTGTACTTGAAGCCGTACAGAGACGAGTGAAGGGAAGGGAGGGGTAGACAGAGGCTAATAGAGACAGCTTTGTCATGTGATTAGTGGTCTGTTCTGAAGGAATCTGGCCAATGACTAAACAGGAGGAGGTGTGGACAGATCAGCTAATGGCTGGGAATGTGGTGGCGGAAGAGGCTCGTAATTTTTTTATTCATAATGGCCCGGTTTCACAGACAGGGTTTAGATTAAGACAGGATTAGGGCGTAGTTCGATTAGGACCTTTAAGTAGCTTTTATAAACGTGTCTTGGGAAACAAATATTACTGGTGTGCATCTTGAGACGAAACAATGGCACTGACATAACAACAAAACAATGGCACTGACATATTTTAAGCTGTATCAATAGAAGTTACTCTCAGTTGAAACAGCTCAAACATGCATTTTAGTCTGGGACTAGGCTTGAGAATTGTCTGTGAAATCAGGCGAAAGTAATAAACCCAGAAGAGCTTCTACATTATGTAAATAAGTAGCAGTGAAAGAGGGTTGTTTAGTTTAACAATCAGAAAATCATGAATATTCTGAGTAACAGAATCATAAAAATTATAAATATAGTATATAAACCCAAAAAATGTTTTTGGACACTTAAAAAAATGAATATCACTGCATTAGAATTTAGAATTACAATGCCAAACCAAGAAGCATCTGTTTTAAGAAAAATAACCAACTTTTCCAGGAAAAAAATTACAAAAATAATGGGATGCACAATGTCAGCTGATGTTAGATTGTTTTAACATTATATTGTGAATTCTCATTTTTCTGACTTTTGCATCACCTAAAGACCACTTCAAGTATTTCTTAAAAAAACAACTAATCTCAAAATATACATTTTTTTCATACTGTACATTATAATGTTGTGATGCCTAAATTCACTTGCAGCATGATTAATGATTAATATTAACTTGCAGCAAAATGATTAATATTAGTCGTTAGTGCTTCTATTTTCAATTGTTTCAAATTTTAATAACATTCATCTTATCAGTCATAACATGAAGAGAATTATTGACTTAACTGTATCGGTGTATCCCTAAAACGTTTGTTGGGTTTTACATAATACAACAATAGATTTATGCCCAGTTTCACAGACAAGGCTTAAGCCAAGTCCCAGACTAAACTGCATGTTTGATCTGTTTTAACTGAAAGCAAATTGAACTAACATATCTTAAAATATGACAGTGCCTTTGTTTTGTCTCTCAAGATGCACACCAGTAATGTTTTTTTTATAAGACATGTTTATAAAAGCTACTTAAATCAATGTATTAATTTAACTAAGGCCTACACCTGGCTTAATCTAAGCCCTGTCTGTGAAACCAGATCATACTGTTTAAAATTGAGACTAATATACTCAACTAATAAGACTATATATATATATATATATATATATATATATATATATATATATATGGGCACCTGTGGTTCCTCTGCTAGGACACCTGTGTGAAATTGAAGGAATCTGACAGCTGGTTAAAAGTAATTGCAAAAATGTCTGAGAAAGATAGAAAATCATTTGTTTGCAGATGGCATTTGGCTGAATAAAAAATTACTTTGTAATTTAAGAGTGTCTTATTTGTCTGAATACTTTTTGGGGCCAGTGTAAGCTATTTCAACACATAACATCTGTTCTGTAGAGTATTTTTTCCTGCTCCCCTCCAATCTCACAGCTGAATAGAGGCATAATGATCTGAGCCTTCAGTGAATATTACAGCATTATAATCTTATTCGTTTGATGCAGCAATTGGACAGATGTTCTCTTTTGATTTGATGCTTTTTTGGTTACAAAAAGTCCTCCTCCATGAGGCTTACAAATATTTACCCATGTAGCAGCGTGAAACTCGTTATCCCGCGTAGATAAGCTTTGTATGTTTGTGCAAAGCATCGCTGTGGCGTTCCTTAATTGCTTCAAACATACAAACTGCTCAAAGACATAAATGCATTGTTTTGAAACAATGTGTTAGTGATAAGCGCACAAACAAAGCTCACTGTTTCAACAATTAAATTATGAAACTTTCTCAAGTGGGTATCAATGTGCAGAGTGGAATTCAATGAAGATTTAGATTACTTTAATGGAACAGATGGTGGTTTTCTCATGTTGACTTAAATGTTATGTTCTGCATTTGCTTTGTACAATGTAAAATGTATCATTGTGTGTTCATGAAAGAAAAAAACAGTGTAAACATAAACTTGTGTGGTCTTTTTTTATTTTATGTTTTTTGATCCTTTTGTTCTGCATGGGGAATAAAAGGGGCAATTTATAGTCCATTTTGCGCATTTCATAAAATTCCAGGCACAAACCTCGTAAATAATATATCTTAAAGGTACCCTGCTAATACAATCTCTGAGACCAGAATATTACTGCCAGACTACAACTTTTTAACTATCTTGTTCCTTTGAATTTGGACACACTTGAATACCCATATCATTTTGTTCATTCCAGTGTTCAACAAAAACGCAGTTTCTGAAATCTCTCTCGCTCTTTCTTTTTTTGAACAAGGAATGGGTTGTCTAGCAAGGACAACACCTGTAATAAACAGAGACGCGTACCTGATCCAACCGTCCCAACCGAGTCAATATGCAATTATTTCAACTGAAGATCCATCACTGTCCACATCAAACGCTCTACATTCCTTCGGCAGATTAGCCGAAATTATCTTTTATTATTTTGGCCTGCATGGACGAATTGAACTCTATCTGGTCCACATTGCGATGAAATTTGAGACAGCTTGAATGGCAGTGGTATGTTTGGAGTTTGGATAATACTTACCTTTTATGAAAGGGCAAACGGCAGCAGGAGATTAATAACTGAACACTGAGTGCCTTTCACTGATACCATCCCTCTGGTCGTCTTGTAAAATCCTGTTGAGAGGTTAAATTAAATTGCTGTAATAAATGTTTGCAACGCTGCAACGCTGTATCATTGAAAATCAAACAAACACCGACAGGCTTCTGTGCGATGAGGATCAGTGAGGGAAAATGAATAGATGAGGAGTGGAGGGGCATGTAGGGAAGGATTATGTACATTTGAAACAGACTTGTCTTCACTTAAACATTAATTAAATTGGAGCTAGAGAAACAATTATATTGATGAATGTTTTTGGAGCTACTGTAATTAAATTAATCCATTTAATTAACAAATTATATTGAACTTTTCCTCAGAGAGCAACATTAGTCTTGTGTTCTCTCTTACAAACAAGGAAAAATAATGTCGTGGAAATGTTTGCAAAGAACAGAAGGAAATGAAACTGTCAGATAAAATGCAGAGACAAAGACAAACCGATGAAGTGTGTATTGTCTTCTGTTGTAACACAATCACGGATGATTGTGACGCACGGGGGAAAACATAATTGGATGAAAACTTTTTCATACCTTAATGGGTTACTCTGGAGAGATCTGGTTCCCTTATTTGCAAATTAAATTTGATAGCATTGTGACAGCATACTGCAGCCCTATAAATGTATTTAAATCACTAAATTATTACAACAGCTAACATTATGCTCAAAGAAGCGGTTCAAATGCCTTAGAAGGCTCACAATTAGATTCATTGTTGCATACTGTATCAAGGAAATGAATTATAACACTCTATATTTTAGTACTATTGTAATACTACAATGGCTCACACAGCATCTACATAGTTGTTATTGTTACTATTATTCATAATATTAATAATACAAATACATAACAGAATACAATTTATCAGAATAGAATATGATCATATTAATAACAGAGAGTGTTTTTATCCATGAGATAGATCTCTGATGATTGTGTGTCTGACGACTAAACAACGCCATCTAGAGGCAGCAGGCTGACACTACAGTGAGATTGACCCACTCGGACAAAACACCATGGCCTAGATTAATGTTCACGATTTCATGTCACCAAGAAAAAACAATGGCAGACAAAAGCCATAAATTAATGTGCACATTTCTGCACTAAATAATCCCTGAAGTGGCAAAGCAAACATCGTAAAGACAGAGAAAACTTTTCAATAACATAGCATTAACTCACCCTGCGTGAAATTTTCTCATTTTAAGCTGAAGAGAGAGTCTCTTTGGATGTTGATTCTCCTCAATCAATTGGGTGTCCGTCTGTCGGACCTGTTTAAAACAACAGGAGAGTTGCACCCTGTTTACCACATATGGTATGAAGGGAAATAGTAGCTATGTCCGTAATAATCTCTCTAATTATTAGAGTCTAATACTAGCCTTAGATTAGAGTAGAATCCCGTAACGCGACGGGAATCAAAGAAAAGGCTGTTCTGTGAAAGAAAGATCAATGGAGTACTAATACGTCTGTTCGCTGAATAAACTGTTTTAAAGTGCGCCATTTTTGGTGTTTACTATGATTTTTTTTTTTTGTAACTTAATATTTTATATTTCTCAGACAATTTTGGGTCAGGTGAGTTCACGTCAGGGCCGTGATTGGCTTGGCGTACGTTGCTTTTTTCAATGATATGCAAACGTCATCTCTTCCTTTAGTATGATAAACTTTTAGTGATTTAGTTGACAGTGACAGTAGAGTCATTCCTATGAATTTCCTTATGCAGTAAAATTTATGGTAGGCCTATATGTCTCCAATGAAATGTCTTGGTTTGAATAGCCTTGATTGCACCGACTGCTTAAAAATAGTAGGCTACTAAAACAGTGCATCTTTGTTCTCTATCTCTACCATCTCTACCCCCAAAACAAACAAAAAAACAATTTCTATAGGCCTATCTTCAATCTTGTAGTGTTTTGTTATGCTCCTTTAATATAAAAATATATTATTTTAGAAAAGATGTATTAGCATTAGCATTAGCATTCATCTCATGTAAATTGTTTGCTTGTATTTTTGCTCACTCAGTTCTTGGCTTGCAGGTAGTTGTGGTATCCACCAGCAGGGGCTAGCCTAACTAGCCAAACCTTCACCCCTTGACAAATGCCAGTTGCTTATGATATTATCCTCCAGGAAGTGATATCATTTTGATGTCCTAAAAGCAACAACAATGGGGTAAAAAAAAAAAAGTCTAAGCAATATGGTTTTTATGATGTTTGTGAAGTTTTGTGGTGGTTTGTGTCACTCTAAAACTTTATCCTGTTTGATAAAAATACAGAAATAGGTAGGTCCTATAATATCCACATTTTAAAAGCTGGCCAAAAAAATATAAAAATTTACTTCAACTTGTAAGATCCTGTAAGCAGTCTCTCACTGACCAACACCAATTTCTTATTGTTTCTTGTACTAATTAATCAAGGTACAATTAATAAAGTTTAAGTTTATTGTTTAAGTTATGTAAAGTTTAAGTTCACACACACACACAGTAGGCCTAAATACCATTTTTACACAGGTAAAATGGTCCAGTCAAACTGCAAAGGAAAATAGTAATTTATCCTCAATTTTAATTTTAAAACACAATTGCTTATACAGCCACATAAGATTTAAACTGCATTGAACAAACATATTCATATGTGCCATTAAAAAAAAACATTTTGGGTGCAAACCCACATATTCAAATGTGCAATTAAAAAAGTCAATTTTGGAGCACCATAGATTAGTGAACTGATGTCAGTGGTGTGTGTGTGTGTGTGTGTGTGTGTGTGTGTGTGTGTGTGTGTGTGTGTGTGTGTGTGTGTGTGTGTGTGTGTGTGTGTGTGTGTGTGTGTGTGTGTGTGTGTGTGTGTGTGTGTGTGTGTGACACAGATGATGGCCCATTTTAGCTGAAACCATGTGGCCCATTTTACCTCAGTGGGTTTGGGTAAATTGGGCCGCCAAGAAAAACATCACTTTTTCAAAAAATATGTTCATATACCAAACTAACAACATTGTTTCTGATTGATGCCATCAAGACAGATATTATGCATAGTTTTTTTATGTGCATATTTGTTTTTTTATAGATTTATCATCCTTATAATAGTTAAGTTAGATTTGGTATGCCAGACTTACCATGCAGCTTTCTGGTGTAGTCTTTCTGCGCACCATATCAACCATAAACTAATCAAATCACCTGTTACTTGTCAAGCACAGTTATGACAACAGTTTGAAATCCTTTGCAGTCATTGGCTCTAAATTCCAGAGGAGCTGGGACCCCCAAACCTTAAATGGCCCATTTTACCTGATGCCCCATTTTACCTGATATCACCCCATATAAGTCATACTAAGTGATGTTTTTTTTTAATGTAAAAATGCAGAAAGTTTTTTTTATGGGAAGGTTTGGGGGCAGAGTTAGTGTTAGGGGATAGAATATACAGTTTGTACAGTAATTTCATGTCCTCTTTTATGTCCAATCTTATTCCCTCTGTTTTTATAGTAAAGAAAATAAAACCTATATAAAATTTTCGCTAAATCATTATAGAACTTCATATAATTATAAACAGTCTAATACAAAACAATTGGACTTGTTTAAACATTTGTCTGTTTTCGGTTCTCAGCTAAAATGTTTTATGAATATTTGTGGGGAAATCCAAAAATAATTTTCACATGTTTTTCTTATTACTTTCAAATCATCATACTTTTGCTTAAACAGCTACCTAATTAATGTTTTCATAGAGCTGCTTGGTGTATTTGAAAGATCAAAGAGATCCACAAAATTATGACAGCAACACGTTACAGAAATTAGGCTGAACTTACAGTAGTACAATATTTCAGTGTGCCTGTTCCTTACGGTTTTAAAGAGGAAATAAAATAGATGCATTCTTTTTCTCTTTTTTACCAAAAGAGTCTAAACAGTACCTTTATTGATAGTTATCACATAATACGTTTGTGTAATTCACAAATGTAGTTCATGCAACCAAATTGAGAAGTGAGTCTAACATGTTAGTCTGTGCTCCACAGAAAGATCTAACAAGTCAGGTTGACAGAGTTTAGCATACAAATCTTCTTTTCAAAAGCCTAAGATTGACTCTCATTCTGTTTACAGCTTTTGCGCTAAACTGCACTCAGAGCACATGCTGAATTTCTGATGACGGCAAAAGGCTCTTTGATACTTCTGCTATAAGCCAACATCTTGATTTGTTTTTTTGCTATTCCACTTGTGTCATTTTTACAGTGTAAAAATAAACTTATTTTTCTACAGTCTTTTCTTATACATATCTTGATTGCATTTAAACCAATTTGTCCCATTTTTTTCCCATCATACTTAAAATTCAACACAAGTACAGAACAAACTACAATCATGTCTAGATGTCTCAGTGGTGCTCTGCACATTTCTTCTAACAGTTTGTACTTGTTTAATCTACATTCCCCTTTTTGAGAAATCCTAAACGCCCACGTGCATGGACAAAGCCAAAGGTAATTCACACATATCACTCTCTATCTTTTTTTCTGTCTGTGTGCTAGTTCACATGCAATATAAACACATATATATTCACATGGATTAAGTTCTATTCAGTGCCATCAAGCATTAAATATTATCTTAAATACTGTAGCTCTTTCAGTAAGCCACTCGTAATCCCACTCACAATGTGAGTTTCCTGACACACCACACCCTCTAAAACTAAACTACAACTTTACACTTGGATTTCATTTTTAAAAATATCACAGAATATGAATACAATTGCTGATCAATACAATCGTTTTGAGAAAACCTGATGAGGAATAAATATATTCAATTTGAATTTCACGATCCAATATCAGTTCTTGTGCATCATGACAATATTTATTGTAGAGCTTGACAGTATAACACTGTATAACTATGTTATGAATGTGGGGTTAGAATAGAATTAATTTTCATTATACATGGCTAATGTTTTTTATATGATTTTATCCTGGAAATGAAAAACAATAAGAATTCACAAGCTTAGATTCTCATATCATTCCTATCCGTGGTAAACAATTTTTAGTCATGTGAATTTCACCGTATAGTCCATGTACAGCTCACTTCAGATGCTTTGCATTTTCTAAAGTCTGGCATCTAATTGTCTGAATATTCTGAGTTATAAATGATGTGCAACATGAATTACTTGCATTCATATGCGGATGTCCATGTGCCAACATCAACAGATGCTCCCTGGCTGCTATGATCCTTAAATTCTCTAATGAGCAACAGAAAATACTTGCCTTTGATGCAAATTCACTGCATAACTAGAATCAGCGAATCTTGATTTAACATTTGGCAATGAGGCATATTGGCAAAACAAAATGTGTTTACACATATGACACTATATATGAGACTCCATGACAAGTACATCAATGAGATGTATGAAATATCAGTTTTATGCATATTTGTAAATACTTCTCAATATCATAATCAATAATTTATTATTTATTTATTTATTTATCCTTATTTTACCAGGAAAGTCCCATTGAGATAAACAAAAGGGGGAAAAAAATCTCTTCTTCCATTGGGTTCTGGCCAATATGGCGGTACCAAAGTTTCACATTATACACAAAACACATTATAAAAAACATAAACAATAAGTAATAACCATACATCAGAAAAGTGTATCTCATCACTCTTAGCATATGTCAGAATCTACTATGTCCTCTGCATCAAAACTGTAGTCACATCTACTTATTTTATTCCTTATTCATTTTCAGGAAAGTCTGCACAATGCAGTATATGCCAAGGAAAGTTTTTTGGCCCATACAATGAAAGTCAATGGGGTCTAAAAGAACTTTGGATTCCATTGACTTTCATTATAAAAAACAACGAAAACGTGAGTCAAACTTTTACAGGAAACCAGGAAAGTAACATCACAGGTCCATCACATTGTTCCAATTTCAGTGGTTTGTCCGGCCCCAGAATGATCTCGAAACCTGTCTAACGTGTCTTTGTTTTTCTAATGTACATGTGTTTTGTTTTCAAATGTTTCTGAGAAGCGGGACAATACAGGTTCACATATCAATAATGGGAACGGCCTTTATTTCGACATTACAATTGACTTGTAATGCTAACACATACTGTATGTTTTACTTGTTGTAACATTGATTTCCTTTCATAATAAAATGAAACAGAAATTCAGGCACTAATTTTCACTAATCAGCAACATTTTGATGAATAGGAGCTATATGTAGAACCATTCTGCTACAATAATTCAGCCAGGCAGGCAAACATGCCTGGTCGGCTTCTTGCAACTGTAAATTTTGATTTTGACATGTTTACAGCATACCAGTTATTATGAATAATTTTCAACTAGATTTTCCTTGAGTGACATCAAATTTGTCCACAAATACCTTTTTGAATACTACCAAGGCATTCCTTGTGATCGTTTATGATCGTGTGCTATTTTAATCAAAACATTCCTGATATTTTTCCCTGGCAGCAACTTTGCCTACTTCAACACTTCTCCTAGCATGTTGGCATTGAACACGCAATCCACACAGGCAGCTGCAGTGCAGTCAAGCAGTTTTGCATACCAGCACATATGGCCAGAGAGAGAGAGAGAGAGAGAGAGAGAGAGAGAGAGAGAGAGAGAGAGAGAGAGAGAGAGAGAGAGAGAGAGAGAGAGAGAGAGAGAGAGAGAGAGAGAGAGAGAGAGAGAGAGTTGTGGCTTATCTGGTCGGATTATCTTAAAAATGTTGTTGGGGAAACAGTGTCATATGAATATTCCCTATTCCCTGTGCAGATCATTACATTTGCCTGGATTTTGATTTAAAAAGTTAAATTTCTTCTTATATTCTGTTATCAGCTGTGTGCATTGTTTATGTAGCAGTTTGTGTTTTGGTTAATGTTTACTCCATTATTTAAGCGTCAAGTGTGTTATGATGATGTTTGTTTTTCTGTCTGTCTGTTTGTGTGTGCGTGCGTGCGTGCGTGCGTGCGTGCGTGCATGTGTGTGTGTGTGTGTGTGTGTGTGTGTGTGAGAGAGAGAGAGAGAGAGAGAGAGAGAGAGAGAGAGAGAGAGAGAGAGAGAGAGAGAGAGAGAGAGAGAGAGAGAGAGAGAGAGAGAGAGAGACTGTGCTATGTCTTGATTGGTCACAGTTACTGGAGAGGCCAAATTTTATGAACTTTTGATCTAGCTTTGTGATTGTTTTTTTTGTTTTTTACATTTTAATAGCTCAAATAGGTTGGTATATTAACGCTATGATTTAATGGCATACATTAAGTCACCAAAGTGTCTGTATTTGTATGGTAAAGTTCTGGCAACTACAGCAACCAGTTGTATTAATATAATAATAATAATAATAATAACAACAACAACAACAATAATTACAGTAACAATTATTATTGTTGTGTTTTTTTTTTTTTTTTTACAGTGCATTACCATGTTTGTTTTTCTTTACTAGACTATTACAGATCCTGAAAACCTGTTTGGATGAATTCCTAAATGTATGATGACAAAGCCCCGCCCCGTTTTGAGGCATTGAAACGAGGAGGTTGCGTAATTTGTCTTGTCAAACGCGTAAAGCGCTTGACATCTCTGGCTGTCTGTCGTGTCGTTTTCATTTGCGGCACATTGAATGACGTTATCTCCAGTTTATATCAGCGGAGGACATGCGTTATGGGCAACGCAACGCTTTGTTGAGTAGGATCCACGGCTAGAATAAAACACCTCTAAGAACTGAGCGCGGAATTGAGAAAGGACGATTACAGTGGATTTAATAACAGTCCATCAAAGCATCACATTCTGGTAGAGTGAATCTATAATCGCATGTTACATTGGTAAACAGTGCTGGGTGCCATGCTTTCCGAAATGCCAGTGTTATTTATGCTTTTGATCTAAAGCTTAACATGATCGCTGCTTACATTTTACATTTTATAGTAATGTTTTCTCATGGTGTTCTCCAGTAGCCTACGTTATAGCCTATATATTAAGCATGCTGGATGAATTGTGCTGAACTCTGCTCTGACCTTAATCTTAAAACTCCATAACAGCAGAGCAGCTGTAGGCTCTAAATTCAGATGGAGTATTTCTTAGTTTATGGATGGCAGATAGAGAGAGGAGCTTGCATGGGGGTTCCTTCTTCGGTGTAAGGTGGCAACAAGCCTATTTAGACATGCACACAAGCAGACGTGTTGACATAAAAATGACAGGAATACTACGTTTGTGTTGATCTTTCAGTTTGAGTGTGGATCTACTGTACAGGTAAACATAATAGAAAAAATAACAGTCAGGCTGAAGATTCATTCACTGAACTTGTAATTCTCAGGAATTTCTGCCTCGTTTACTTGAAAGCTTAAAGGATTGTGCCAAAGTGGATTAAAATATATAATAAGTGGAGAAAGCTGTCAATTAGGTTTCCCGTGTCAATGGCAGTTGTTTGGCTGGAAATATGCTGTGTTTTGAGCCAATCAGCTGAGTCGTAAATACCATGTGACTAATGTCTGTACTGTGTCATGAATGTTGATGGGAACATAAGAACTCACACAGTCCCAAAACCTTCACTGAGTGACTTTCCTGAACTTTGATGTGAAAAGACGACAGATGTTTTGTGCTTTTAAAAGTCATCAAAAAAGACTCGGACATTGGTAAAAACTATAATATACTGATATATTTGCAATTTTGGTAGAGTACAACTAGGTTACAGTTACAATATCCACCAGCTATGGCCATGCTAAACTGATAAATTTAATTTATTAATACAATTCCAAGGATTATTGTTGGATATGGCTGAACAAAGTTGTCTCTTTTCATGTATTTTATGTTTTTGTGCAATTTGTGGTGAATGAAAACCTATTTTTTTCTGACCCTCAGATCAAAACATGGATGGATACCTGCCGCCTCAGTTTCATGTTTTGTCAGACCATAAGAAGTTTTGTCAAGACAATTCCCTGACGATGGACCAAGGCGCGCCGTACAGCATAAACATGAATGTTTTTTTACCTGACGTCACCTACCTACGGACCGGCATGTGTAGACCCGTTCGGTCCGCAGCGACACAGATAAAGACGGAACCGCTGCATTCGTCTTTCAACTACTCCAGTTGCCACGGCTCCGTTGCGCCCGCCATGACGCACACAGAGTACATGAACCTCTACAGCCCAGCTGCGGAAACGGGTAACAATGTTTACGTCAAGCACGAGACCCCCTCCCTCGAATTCCCAGAAGTCCCTCTGTTTCAGCTGTTGAATTCAGAGCTTGAGCCCAATGTGCCTGTAGGCCACTCTTGCACAGATTCCCACAATGCCGCATGCTCTCCGATGTCAACGTACAATGGAATTAACCCACCGCCCAGTCATGTTTCAGAAAGATCTCTTTGTGATATGGGCAGCAGTGGATATTCTCTACCTGCCCAGTTTGGTCAGCATCCTCAGAAGAGGGCGGCCTATCTACCACCATCCCCTCCTAACTCGGAACCGGGCAGCCCAGACAGGAGGAAAGAGCTCGTACAGAACTTATCGCCACCTCCGTCATATGCTGCCAGCATGGCATCTAAAATGTCGTGTCTTACTCCCGGACCAGCACTTTCTGGCCAAACACAAGCAGTACCTGCCCAATACAACCGCAGGAACAATCCCGATCTAGACAAAAGGAGGATACATCACTGCGATGTACCAGGTAAGATTGAATTCAGCATCTAGACACTTTAGTATGTGAGTATAGTATACACTTTATTTGACATGATATTCAAGGTCTTAGAAGGAAGCCACGTTTTTTTTTCCAAATCAATGACACAGCGCAGGCTTAAATGGCTATTCAGGTGATTTAACGTTGTTGAATAGATGTTGTGGACTGACGTGACTAATCATCTGGCAATTACCGGTCTATTAGTTGGACTAAGAGGCTTAGGACATGATGGCATAACCTTTTGACATTGTATATGAAGCTGCTGGACAAGTCAGAGCTGGCCAGACTGTTAAAGCGATAGTTGACCCATTGTTTACTCACCCTCGTGTCATTCCAGACCTGAATGACTTTATTTTTTTTCTGTGGAACACAAAGGAAGATATTTTGAAGAAATTCTTTGACTTTTTGTTATGGAGAAAAAAACACTTGGGACAAATGTTCCACAGAAGAAAGTCATACTGGTTTTGGATAAACTATCTATTTAATGTTCATATAATGTAAATAAGGTTTAATGGTAAAGGTTATGATGCATACTAACATTTATTGTATTATTTGTCAGGATGTAAGAAGGTATATACCAAGTCCTCACATTTGAAGGCCCATTTACGTACTCACACAGGTAAGACTTTTAATAAGCACCAATATCACACAGACTCTGTTCACATAATTTTCAGTGTGATATTGCTGTCATACAATAGTTATTAAATAAAGTTGACTAAACAGAATTACACATTTATTGATTTGATTCTAATTCTCAAACTCTCTATTTTGAGTCATTCAGGCATGTTATAATGTCCCTGGTATGGCATGGTATAATGGTATTACTTGACATGACAAAAACATTAGTTAAAAAAAACATTAGTTAAAATCAACCTGCACAAATTATTCAGTTCAATTGCTATTTATTTAACAGATATACTAATCAATACAACAACAAAAAAACGTTTTTTACCAATTTATTCTGTAAAACATTGTAATATTTTATAAAATGTTTGTTTTTTCCATGTAAAAATGTCCAATTTCCAATTTAATGATAATGTGGTGTAATTGGTGTAATTTGTTTGTGAATCAGATAATAATAGTTGCGCTGTATGTTATTGTATACAGCCCATTAGGATGACTCAATGGAAAGACCTTTTTCTTGCCAACGTTTTATCCTATGAAATTCTGATGGTGCTCTCCCCTCAAACTGTATTGGTCTGTGTTTTTTTGCAGGCGAAAAGCCATACAAGTGCTCATGGGAGGGTTGCGACTGGCGCTTCGCCCGCTCTGACGAGCTAACGCGCCACTACAGGAAGCACACGGGGGCCAAACCTTTCCAGTGCGCCGTATGTAGCCGTTGCTTCTCCCGATCAGACCACCTGGCCCTCCACATGAAAAGGCACCAGAACTAGAGCTGCCCGCTCTCGTTGTTCTGACGGTGCCGCGGGAGGGCTATCAGGACCTCTGCTGATGATACTAATTAGGATTTGGGTGTGTTGGTTAATCTTGGGTTTTGGCAGTTCATCAGGTACAACAGGACCAAACCCTGCCGTCGGTAAGGCTCCTGTGGTCACAAAACCAGCTAATTGATGAGAACTTGGCTCATTTGCCAGATGGGACATTCTTTTGACATGTTTTTTTTTGTTTCTTCATTTGTCTGCATACTTTGAGGTCATTATTTATGACATAACTACTTTTAATGTGCCTTTTTTACCTTATAGAATTGAGGTGCCACGTAAAATGTACAATGTGCAAGATCATGTGGGCAGTTTTACAGTTATATTCTGGGTTTAGTAAGAAGTTAAGCTTAATTGACATCATTTGTGGTGTAATGTTGATTAACACAAAAATAGTTTTAAAAAAAATCCCTACAACGTCCCTCGTTTTCTTTAAAAAAAAAACTATATAGAAATTCAAGTTTACAGTGGAAGTGAATGGGGCCAATTTGAAATGTGAAGCTTATAATTTTATATAAGCACTTGCATTAATTCTTCTGTTAAATCTTGTGAATTATTTGAGCTGTAAAATTCTTCTCATATTTTTATCGTCGTTTTAGGGTTTAAGATGTTGCTTTGACATGGTAACAAAGTTTTCACACTGAAATCATATTAAAACATTCTTTACGTCTCCAGTGGCTATACAATCGAAACATTGAGAATTTTAACGTTTACAAATTGGCCCATTTGAAATTGAGTTTTGTGGTACCACAGGTTCTCTCAGCTGAGCTTAACTTGTATTGAAACCATAATATTCCTGTAAGCGACTTCTCCTACTTGTATCACAAGGTAAATAATATCAAGACAGAGCTGTAGTCTTGGTTGTAGAACCAAACCGCAGGACAGTCATGAGTATGTGAGCCACGAACGCTGAGTCACAATGAATTAAGGACTCTTAAAAGCAGCACTTGATAAGAAACAGTGCTTCAGAAATCTGTGTGGGAGTCGCCGGGTAATTAGAAAATGAAATGTAGCTTCAGAACACCAAAGAGTTGGATTCAGTCCAAACTATGATATGTGTCCAAGAGGATTCGCTTTACGTCGGCAAAATATTTGAAAGAGCACAATCTGAATATTGATTGAACTCCTTTATGTGTGTTTTACTGAAATGCAATAAGTGGTACAAATACTGTATTTTTCCTGGCAAGAGGACAGTTAGGATATCGATTACTTCCATAGTTGTTTACTTTTCCTTACTATGCATTTGTTTGGGATAAATGATAGCTTTAAATGTACATACGACGTGTATTTATTTTGCACAGATTGTTTTTTGTTTTGTTTTTCATTTATATTTTATAAAATGTAACTCAACGATCACATGAAATGTGCACCGGGTTACTGGGAAGTGGTTTTAAAAATCTTTGTTCAAACTAATAGTGCTCTAAATGGCTGCATTATGCAGAACAATGTGGCAGATGATTGTTTACATTAGTTAGTTTGGCTTTTGGTGTGTTACATCTGTATGTGTGGCCTCATAAAACCTCTTATTTTCCATTACAGTGATAAAAAATGTTTTCCACCTTATTTTTCAGAGATTACAAGTGCATAACAAAAGGGACTCATTACAGATGACAAGAAGATGTTGTTATTGAGATGGAAGTAAAATAGACAGAGGACTTATTTTTTTATTTATCTGAGGTAATGTAATACGAGGATCCAGTGTTAAAGAGTATATGTGTTTAAGAGAGAGGAAGAACATATTTGTAACTAGAAATTCTTCATTTTGTGACCAAAACCCAAAGAGAAAAACTCTTAATTACAGTAATTAAAGGTTCAGACTGCTTAAGATTAAACACACCCTCTAATCGCTCTAATTTGCAGTACTTAGAAAAGTACAGTAATGTAAAATATGTACATCATTATTGTTATTATAGGGGCAGATCTTTAAAGTCTCAGTATGTCGGGTTAAACTGGAGTGTTCCGTCATCCTGGCTCACATGTGATTAGGTGAATAAATGGAGGTGTGGTTACAGTTGCTAATACGGTCTGTCAGATTTTAAGTCACTGAATTAAAAGTTTGATAGCGTTGAGTGGTAACACCCAATTAAATTGATACTATAATTATCTTGACTGTATACAAATCCCTGAGGAACAGCAGAAAGGCCTCAATCATGGAAATAACCTGCCGTTTTCACAATGCATTCTTGGGTGTATATTATTGAATCAGTTCTTACATAAGCAACAGATTCTGAACATGAGTCATTTACAGATTTTCCCCTATATTAGTAATAGATACTGATGCTATCATCCAGAAATGAATAACAGTCAGGCCTACACCGGAACAAATACACCAAAATATGTCATTTGAATGGACATGTTGGTGTAGGCCTATTGTAACTTCAGATGTGTGGTCATAAGTCCTAAGATGGAAGCATGTATATTTATTTAGTATTTATCAAATAAACAATACAATTTCCAAATAGAGTGAAAGACAATCACCACTCTTGTGGTAGGTATTGTCCATCTTATAGTACGAGTTTTATATTGTGCGGCCTCTTTTAACATTTTAGCAGAGGTTATCATGCTAGCTGCATGCTAAGTCAGCACATTCACGTGTTGTCACTTCAATGTAAAACCTCACTGCTCAAACAGAGTGTGATATTATTTGAGTATTAGTGATTGCTGGCTAATAACTTTAAAAATCTTTGTTATATAATATACTTGTTAAACTTGACTGGAATCCGTCCAAAAGCTTTGTCTCTGAGGAAGATTGTTATCATGAAGCCAATGCCTTCATGTTTCTTTGAAAAGACTTGTGTAAATGGGGAACTCGTTTACTTTCTTTCATGGAAAGGAACAATAGTTTAATTCACTATTTGACCTGGCATTTAGATGATCTTTGCAGATCTGAGTATGGATCAAACAGTAGCTCAGCTGTGATCCTCTTTAGTGAATGCCATTTACTGAAAGCACTTATAGGATCACTGTGATGTTGCTCAGGGAAAACCATTTAATTTTCCCACAAAATCATATTGTAATGAAAGCAATATCAATTGAAATGTTTCACGTGACACAAAAATCATCATCTGACTTCTGTGTTTATAGTCTTATAAAGGCCATGATCTCAGATAAGTACACTACCATTCAAAAGTTTGGAGTCGGTGAGAATAAAAAAAAAAAATGTAAGTCTCTTATGCTCACCTGCAGTGTTGGGGTAACGGGTTACAAGTAACGCATGTTACAAAATCAATTAACTTTTTTCAAGTAACTAGTAAAGTAATACATTACTTTTACATTTACACCAAAATATCTGATTTACTTTTTCAAATAATGCAAGATACTTTGTGATGCCATTTATTGACATACCTCTCCTGTCCCCATGTTGAGAGAAATCAGGAGTAAGTGCAGAGGCGTTATGTGTGTTGTGTATAATATGAGGGTTATTGTAGTTCTAGACTGAATGTGAGCAGACATTTACTCATCTCACTGGCACTAAAACAGATTCAATATTCCTCAAAATGAATTAAAAAAGAAAAACGGTGAAATGTAAACTCAGAATATTATGCAAATATATACAATAACAAATATATACTTTATGTTTAATCTCACTTTATTAACCAGTGTCTTTGCTGCTGACCTTCGATGATCCAATTCAACTATACAAATAAGCAAAAATGACTTTTATATATAAACATCATATTTGTTTCATTTTTTAATTTATTTCTGAAGATAGTTTTTTTTGTTATTAAAAAACAAACAAGCAGGCCCAACCAGGTGATAAAGTAACGCAAAAGTAATGCAATGCATTACTTTCTGTAAAAAGTAACTAAGTAATTTCTTTGTTTCTTTTTTAGGGAGTAACAGTTATTTAATGCATTAGTTTTAAAAGTAATTTTCACCAATACTGCATTTATTTGATCAAAAATACAGTAATATTGTGAAATATTACATTTCTATTTTAAAATGTAATTATTCCTGTGATGGTGAAACTGAATTTTCAGCATCATTTCACTTCAGAAATCCTTCCAATATGCTGATTTGGTGTTCAAGAAACATTTATCAATGTACAATATCAATTGTACAGCTTGAAAATTTGGTGGAAACCATGATAATGTTTTTTCAGGATTCTTTAATAGAAATTCCAAAAGAACATCATGTAAAATAGAATGTGCCTTATGTTCCATTTATAATTTTCCTTTAATGGAGCATTATAAATTGCTTCACTGTCACTTTTGATCAATTTAACCCATCTTTGCTGAATAAACGTATTAATTACTACCCCCCCCCCCCCCCCCCCCAAAAAAAATTATGACACCAAACTTTTGAACGTTAGTGTTCATTTTCTGTTCTAGAGCTGTTCAGTCATGATGTCGGGTTTTTTGTGCAACCTGTAAAACTAATTTTCCATTAGCATCCCTAGGAATTTTAATGTTTTTTTTTTTAACCTTTTTTTTTTTTTAATATGGTAGCTTTAGTACAGTAAACATTGCTTACTGTTACATTACTCTAATTCAAATGCTATACAAATACATTAAAAAATTCTCATGGGAATCCATGAGACAAAAATGCACATTTTTCAGGTTTTAGGACTGAACATCTTTATTCTATTAACAGTTTTGAAATGTTAACGTGAAGTAAATGTAAATACATGACTTTATGCCAATATGTTCCATACAAAATGCAAGTTTATTAACTTCCATGCCTCCAAGATTATCAAACAAGTATAATGTATAACCTCAATTCACAGCTCAATCTTCAGGAAAAGAAAGAAAATACAGAGAATAGCAAAAAGCACAGAATATTTAGACAACTTCTGGAGAAGCAAAATAAAGCCGAAAACACTTTTAACCTCTGAAACGATCGGGACGTGACATCCTCCAATGGGAAGAGAATCCCTTTGAGGATTAGCAGGGGAAAATATCACAACTTTACAATAAATCAAACAAAAAAAAGCTCTGAATATATTTACAAATACACACACTATACATAAATACAAGAAAGATAATTACAGAATATCAGCAAAACAAGAAACAAAGGCCATTGAGTAAATACTTGATTCCAAAGAAACTAAAGCAAATACATAAACAAAGGTATTATTTTACAGAGACTGAAGGGGGGAAATGCTGCTCATGGAGGAATTATTACGCCGTACCACCAGTGTCTTAACATTCAGAATATTTCCTGTGACTGCTCGATTTCCATAACTGGGGACGTATGAGAAGTCCACACGACTTTATTAAGTCAGAGGTAAACCGGAGTCCTGTTACTTAAGCAAATGTGTCCTTCCGTAGGTGAGTATTACCATATAAATCTTATGCAGCTTCCATAGGAGACACATAAAGAATGTTCAACAAACGCCAACCTGGATATTTACAGCTTCAAAATGGTTCATAAGGCTCAGTGCATTTTAAAAGAACAGATCTTTGTGTCATGTCTGGGTGATTAAACCAGGGAAACCGTGACTTCCTGTACGCGAGGATCTTAATAACACTAGGCACTCGTCATTATTGCATAACTTTGACCCTGTTTGCCTTTGCAAAATTATGCTACAAAAAACATAAGAATGTCAAAGGAGAGGGAAAGTAATGCAGAATTGAGTAAAACAACCCGTTTTTTTTTCTGAAATCTTTCCAGTAGAATATTGATCACTATATTTGTTGCTCATGACTCTTGCATACTGTGCTGGATACACTGTTTTCATTGGGTTGCTTTTACTTTATTCACATTTTAAGAGTCAGTATAAAAACATTGAAATAGTTGCTAAAAATGAGGCAGCACCGCCTGAATACTGTAATGAACATTTAATTCGATTTTTTTTTTTTTTAATAAAAACTACATGCAACTGCAACCGGTTTCACTCGGCCCGCTCAGAGCAGGGCTCGGACCGGTCCTACATGTGCGTTTACACGGATAGTTCACCCAAATATGAAAATTCTGACATAATTTACTCACCCACGTCATTTCAAACTTGTATGAATGTCTTTCTTATAGCCTATATATTGATGCATTTTTTTTGTCGAAACAGTGAAAGTATAACATGTAAAAAATAAAAAAAAACTCCAAAAATTCTTACTGTCATACTGGTTTCGGTCAACATGAGGGTGGCTAAATGATGACAGAATTTTCAGTTTTGGCTGATCTATCTCTTTAAGATGACTAGCTTTTATTGTTCTCACACATACTGTAGAACAGTTGAACACTTTTTTTTATTATATTAGCTAAATGAATGTCTCTGAAAAATCTGCATATTACGTATAAAGATAATCCCTTGTATTTTAAAAAAGCCCTATTTTGATAGGTATTTACAGCCTGTAAAACGGAGCAATATCTTTTCACTTTCACATATATTACAACATCTTTAAAAGTATTTTTTTTTGTACAGAAAATAGTCATATGCTGATGAAGTGCCTCACATTACAGACACGCTTCAAAATACAGAATATGATAAGATACATTGGTGATTAATGTCACATCTACCTTAAAATAATTACCTCCTTCATAAAAACAAGGTGCCCATGTTATGTTCAAGCCCATAAACAACAGAATACACACGTGTGTACACAAATACATAGTGAGGAACATAAAACATGGTGGATCATAATACATAATACTTATCCATGGTGGATAATAAAAAGGAACAAACAAACAAAAAAATGCTAGAAATTGATTGGTCGTCTCTAACTGACAAACGGTTACTAAAGAATGTTTCTTGACATGTTTCCCTTCACAGCACTTCAGTTTCTTTTGTTGGTGACGAAAAGTCCCTACATGCACCAGCAACTGTGTCATTGATTGTAGATTTAGTCAGTGTGTTTGATCACTTGTGCATGCAGTCAAGTGGCCTTTCTCAATATAAATTCTAGTAATATCTAATCATTTGAGAAGCGATCATATTGCTTTCTGTAGCCACTTGAAAGTGCATATGGATCAAAGGGACAGAAGTCGTTGTCAGCTTATTACAGATGTCCTTTCAGAAACAGAATTTAGACGGTACAGTGAAAAACGGATACCTTTACATGAACTCGACCATGGGGAACGTACAGTGAATTTATCTGGGTAGAGTATATGTTAAATTAAATTACTTGTATTCATACAAGTGTGGCATATTGCTTATTTTGAGTATCTTGGTTATTGTAGTGTGTGTGTCGATATATATTAATAAGTTAAGAAATCCCTTTAGATAGATAGATAGATAGATAGATAGATAGATAGATAGATAGATAGATAGATAGATAGATAGATAGATAGATAGATAGATAGATAGATAGATAGATGGATAGATGGATAGATGGATAGATAATTTTTTTAAACAGCATTGCAGAGAAATTTAGCTCACTGGTCGACCTCTACTGGTCACTTTGGGGATTGTTCAAATGGTGTGATGGGGAAAAAAATTGTAAAAAAAACATTGGTAACATTTTATAATAAGGTTCAATTCATTAATATTAGTTAATACATAAGGTATTATGAACTAACCATGAAAAAAAATTGAATAGCACTTATTAATCTGGGTTAATGGTAATTTTTACATACACTAATAGCTTAAATTTGAACATTTCAAGTTGTTTAAACTAACAATACTCTATTGACAAACATGAATTGTATAATATATCATGAACAGAACAATTGTATAGTTATAATTTACCATTTACCTAGATTTATAAATGCTTAAAATACTTTTACTGCACACTTCCATTCAAAAGTTTGGGTTTTATCTCGGATTCCAGGAAAAAATATATTAAGCAGCACAACTGTTTTCAACATTAATAATAATAAAAAATGTTCCCTTTCAAGGGAACTTCGAGCTGCGTCAAACGCTGCGGGAACGCCCCTGCGTCGTGCGTCATGAAGCACGTATGGAATCAGCCCAATGGAGAGATGAAACGTCATAGGCGGGTGACGTCATCGACCAGGAAACTATAAAGCACCCCAAAAACACAAGCGCATTAGCTTCTGTGCTTTCAGTCGCGCTACATGTGAATCTGTCCCAGTGTGATATTGTCTGTCTTACATACCCTGCACCACACAAACAATTTATCCCTATATATATATATATTGAGAGATTATGGCGGACGAACAGCAGTTTAGAAAGTGTGTTCCTCCCTGCTCGCGTTATTTAACGAGCGGGGATACACATGATTTTTGTGTTGTTTGTTTGGAGTTCAGCATGCCCAGTTTGCTCTCGAGGGAGCAGACTGTGAGCATTGCGAGCGTTTGCCGTTAAGGACGCTCCGCTCCCGCCGATCGCTCTTTGAGGAGAGCGGTTCGGTGCGCGCTCCCCGCGGTTCGGGTCCCGCTTCTGCCGAGGCAGAGCGGCGGCGCTTATCGTGGGGATCGCAGATGGATCTCACAGCGGGGTTTGAGACGGGCTCTGCCTTATCTCTCCCTTCACCTGTGAGATCCAGTGCCTCAGTCCCGGGTTCGGAAGCACGCGCTGCGGTTTCTTCCGCTCGGGCTGAGGCACCAATGCTGCAGCTATCCAGTTCTGAGGAACTTGATGTTGTTAGTGTTGAGGGAGATGTGGAGGATTCGCCACCCCACACTCCTGAGAGTGATGAGCTTATGGAGGTGTTAACAAGAGCTGTTGAAAAACTTAATATTGAATGGCCAGTGACTAGACAGGAGTCTGTTTCTAAATCAAAGTTGGATGAGAGATTTTTGCCGTCACGTGTGCAGCCTCCACGCCGGTGCCTGCCGTTTTTCCATGATCTCCACACCGAGGTGTCGAAATCATGGAGAAAACCGGTGTCATATAGAGTGTTTAGTCCCCAGACTTCAACATACGCTAATATTATGGGAGCCAAGGCTAATGGTTATGGTGCTTTGCCTCGTGTGGAAGAGACGCTTGCGAGCCATCTCTCCCCCGAAGCAGCATCATCTTTTAAGGCACCGGCATTACCCACCAAGCCTTTAAGAAACACTTCGGCTTTGGTGGGTAAAGCATATTCGGCAGCAGGTCAGGCTGCGTCATGTCTGCATACTATGTCAATCTTGCAGGCATACCAGGCTGATCTGCTAAGGGACATGAGTGAGAGTGAGGAGGTCAGTACTGACGTAGTTCGCGAACTGCGTCAGGCTGCTGATTTATCCCTGCGTGCCACCAGAGAATCGGCCAAATTAATGGGTCGTTCTATGGCAGCTCTGGTGGCCGCAGAAAGACATTTGTGGTTAAATCAGACTAATATTAAAGAGAGAGAAAAAGCTTTTCTTTTAGATGCTCCTCTTTCTCCCATGGGGTTGTTTGGTGATGCTGTGAATTCAGTTATCGATAAATTCCAAGAAGAAAAGAAACAAACTGCAGCTTTTAAAAAGTTTCTTCCCCTTAAAGTTCATGTCCCTGGGGCTGCTGGGCGGGAGCAGCCCCGGCCGTCTTCGAGCTCATCACATAGAGCGCAGCAGAGGCAGAGTGTCGCGTCTCGTGCTCTCCCTGCTGGACAGTGGGCTCAGCCGCGACACTCTCAGCTGAAGCCTTCTCCCAGTAGAACTGATCTGAGGACAGTTATATTGGCTAAGAAGGCTTCGGCTAAGAAGAAGTCCTGACGCCAAGCCGTTCAGGATGCTGAGGGTGGTCCCCACCGAGGCGGAAAGGTGTTCACCTCTTTTTACGGTGCCCATTCCTCCTCGGTGCCCTCAGGGCCTCGTTCTGCCAACCCCGCCTTTATGCCGGGGCACAGACGATCCCAGCGAGCGCTTTCCCGAGGGACGCTCGCTCCCTCTGAGGAGGGTCTCAGAGCGGTCAGACCAGTTGTTCCCTGCCGGTGCGCCGTTACAGGGCGCTGCGTCTGCTGCTCAAGTGACACCAGAGGCCAGTCTCGAGAGGCTGGTACCCTTAGTAGAATTTCTGGCAGAGTGGAAAAGCCTTCCAAAAATATCTCATTGGGTCCTGCAGACAGTAGAAAAGGGTTATGCTATCCAGTTCAGGTGTCGTCCACCAAAATTCAGAGGGGTTCTGCACACAGTGGTGGGCCCCGAGGAGGCTCTGGTATTGGAACAAGAGGTGAAAACGCTCCTTCAAAAAGAGGCTATAGAACGGGTTCCTCCTCCCAGTTTGGAGTCAGGTTATTACAGCCGATATTTCATCGTTCCAAAGAAGGATGGGGGGTTGCGTCCAATTTTAGACCTGCGCATATTGAATCGCTCGGTAGGGAAGCTAAAATTCAAGATGCTCACTATCAAGCAGATCGTGTCTCAAATCAGGTCCGAGGACTGGTTTGTCACGATAGATCTGAAGGACGCATACTTCCATGTGTCCATCCTTCCACAACACAGGAAGTTCCTGAGGTTCGCCTTCGGGGGCGAGGCGTACCAGTACAGGGTTCTTCCGTTTGGCCTAGCTTTATCTCCCCGCACTTTCACGAAATGCATGGATGCAGCACTAGTGCCTCTGAGGCTTCAGGGCATTCGTATTCTCAATTACATCGACGATTGGTTGATTTTAGCTCAGACCCAGCAGATGGCGGTTCGGCATCGAGATGTCGTCCTCGCTCATATCAGAAAGTTGGGGTTGAGGCTGAACGCAAAGAAAAGTGTATTATCTCCTTCCCAGAAGACCACTTTTCTGGGTGTCGTTTGGGATTCGGTATCGATGCGGGCGCGACTCTCTCCGACCCGCATCGCTTCGATTCTCTCAGCTGTGAAACAAGTGAAGCTAGGCCAGCTACTCACTGTCAAGCAGTTTCAGAGACTGTTGGGTCTGATGGCAGCAGCGTCCAACGTTATACCTTGCGGCCTGTTGTACATGAGACCGCTACAGTGGTGGCTCAGGACCAAGGGATTCTCCCCGAGGGGAAATCCGCTCCGCACGTTCAAAGTCACGCGGCGCTGCCTTCGTGCTCTGGTCATGTGGAGAGAAACTTGGTTCCTATCCAAAGGTCCTGTGCTGGGGGCTCTTTGTCGTCGCATAACGCTAACGACGGATGCTTCCCTCACAGGGTGGGGGGCGGTCATGAGTGGTCGCCCAGCCCAAGGTCTGTGGCAGGATCATCATCTTTCGTGGCACATAAATTGTCTAGAGATGTTGGCTGTTTTTCAGGCTCTGAAACACTTCCTAACAGACCTGAGAGGCCATCATGTGTTAGTTCAATCAGACAACACGTCGGTGGTCTCTTATATAAATCATCAGGGGGGCCTGCGGTCTCGCCGGCTTTACAAGTTGGCCCGTCAGATCCTCCTGTGGTCCCAAGGGAAGCTACTATCTCTGAGAGCAATGTATCTCCCTGGGTATTTGAATGTGGTAGCAGACTCCCTGTCGAGGCAGGGGCCGAGGCCAGGGGAATGGAGACTCCACCCCGAGGTGGTGGAGCTCCTTTGGTTGAGTTTCGGTCGCGCCGAGGTGGACCTATTCGCTTCCAAGGAGACCACTCATTGTCATTGGTGGTTCTCCATCACTCTTCCAGCCCCCCTGGGGTTGGATGCTATGGTGCAGCCGTGGCCGAGGTCACGTCTGTACGCCTTTCCCCCGATTGCTCTGTTACCAGGAGTTCTGGGGAGGGTCCGCCGGGACGGGGTCAGTCTACTACTAGTAGCCCCGTTCTGGCCGGCCCGAGTATGGTTTGCGGACCTGATTTCTCTCCTGGACGGTTCTCCTTTGGAGCTCCCGGTCAGGAGGGATCTACTCTCCCAGGCGGGGGGCACGATACTTCACCCCCGCCCAGAATTGTGGAAACTGTGGGCTTGGCCTCTGAGGGGGCCCAGCTCATAGACTCCGGTCTCTCAACCGAGGTTGTTGAGACCATTCTTAACTCCAGAGCTCCATCCACGAGGAAGCTTTATGCCTTGAAGTGGAAACTTTTCACTTCTTGGTGTGGAGAACACCTGCAGGACCCAGTTAACTGCCCAGTGGGTGCAGTGCTGGAATTCCTGCAGGAGCGCTTCTCCACAGGGTTATCCCCCTCCACACTAAAGGTGTATGTGGCGGCACTAGCTGCTTACCACGTCCCTTTCAGTGGAGTTTCTCTTGGGAGACACCCGCTTATAACTCGTTTCCTCCGTGGCACTTTGAGGCTGAGGCCAGCAGTTCGTACGAGGGTGCCGACTTGGGATCTGGCCATTGTATTAGAAGGTCTTTCCCTAGCTCCTTTTGAACCTATCGAAGAAGTTCCCGAGAAGTTTCTCACTTTTAAGACTATCTTTTTGCTTGCTATCTCTTCACTAAAAAGAATCGGAGATTTGCAGGCTCTGTCGGTTTCACCCTCGTGCCTGGAATTTGCACCTGGCATGGTTAAAGCTTTTCTGCATCCTAGACCAGGTTACGTTCCTAAGGTTCCTACTAATATTGTTAGACCTACGGTTCTGCAGGCTTTCTGTCCTCCTCCATTTATGTCATCGGACCAGGAGAAACTTAATTCACTCTGCCCTGTTAGGGCATTAGACGCTTATGTCCACAGAGCTGCCCTGTGGAGGAAATCAGAACAACTTTTTGTATGTTTCGGGCCACCCAGGAAAGGGTGTCCGGCGTCTAAACAGAGAATGAGCAAGTGGGTGGTTGAGGCTATCTCACTTGCTTATGAGTCGGCTGGCCAGCCTTCACCTTTGGTTGTCCGAGCTCACTCTACCAGGAGTATGGCTGCTTCTAAAGCTCTTTTGTCGGGGGTTTCCCTGAGTGATGTTTGTGATGCGGCTGGATGGTCTTCACCGCATACTTTTATTAAGTTCTATGACCTAGACTTAAGCTCTACCCCTGGGGCACAGGTGCTCTCGTCCTCTGTGCGCTAGTCTCACATGACGGTCATTTGGTCCTATGGCGACGTGGGTATTCGCGTTCCCGCAGCGTTTGACGCAGCTCGAAGTTCCCTTGAAAGGGAACGTCTCGGTTACGTATGTAACCCTAGTTCCCTGATAGGGAACGAGACGCTGCGTCGCTCCGCCATACTCCCGGCACTCCCGTTAGCGCTTCCTTCAAGCCTATCAGAAGCTAATGCGCTTGTGTTTTTGGGGTGCTTTATAGTTTCCTGGTCGATGACGTCACCCGCCTATGACGTTTCATCTCTCCATTGGGCTGATTCCATACGTGCTTCATGACGCACAACGCAGGGGCGTTCCCGCAGCGTTTGACGCAGCGTCTCGTTCCCTATCAGGGAACTAGGGTTACATACGTAACCGAGACGTTTCTTGGGCAGCAAGCATATTCAAATGATTTCTGAAGGATCATGTGACCCTATAGATTAGAGTAATGATGCTGAAAATTCAGCGTTGCCACCACAGGAATAAATAAAATGTTATATTATATATAAATAAATGATATATTAAAATAAAAAAACAGTTATTTCAATTTGTAATATTAATTCTCATTATTGTTTTACTATATATTTGATAAATTAACTGCAGCCATGGTGAACTTAAGAGACTTCTTTCAAAAACAAAAAAATCTTATAGACAGCAAACTTTTGAAAAGCAGTGTACATTGTTAGTTCAATGTTACTCAATGCATTAACTACTTGAAGTGTTTTTAAAATAATTAGCAAATGGATCCACTGATGTTTGCAAAGACTTTAACTGAAGCATTAACACAGTACTTACAGTACTTCAGTAAATATAAAGTAAAGGACAAAGCCTATCAATGCTGCTGTACTGACCATAAATTACATCTACAGTAGGCTTCATAATCCAAAAGCAATCTCACAAAAGGAAAAGAAAACAGAGGTTTCCTCTGCATATTCTACAAAGCGACTTCACCTCCAAAATGTGGCCGCTAGAAATCCACTATAAATACAAGAGGTATAGGAATTATAGAAAACAAAGCGGCACTGGTAGAAATCCAAAGTTTTGTCCGGGTTTCAAAGCCACCTGATGTAAGTACGTACTGTACATACTGATAGATAGATAGATAGATAGATAGATAGATAGATAGATAGATAGATAGATAGATAGATAGATAGATAGATAGATAGATAGATAGATAGATAGATAGATAGATAGATAGATAGATAGATAGATAGATAGATAGACAGATAGATAGATAGATAGATAGATACGTACTGTATAGGTGTAAGAGCCAGACCAGCTCACCCATCTGGTGCTCAGAATGAGTATATTGCTCTTCTACCTCGAGTTACCTGTCTGAGTAGACCCTCATTATCCAGATTTACTCTAATTAGTGAGTTAGTGTGATGAAACTAAGACAAATGTGGATGGTAGACTGCAGAAGCCCAAGTATGTTTTGTCTGTTTATCAAATTGAATCAATTTCAGTTTAAAATCAACAGTTGTGGGGAACAGAAGATATAATGACCCAAAACATAGGTTGTTTTTGTTGCGTAATCTCATTCGCTGGTATGTTAACCTGTAAATGGCAACCTCTGAAACCTCCAGAATCACTGGCCCAAAGCCTCCGTCATCAGAAGAACTGCATGATCCTTCACAGATGTGTCTGGCTCTTGATGTTCCACAAAAATGTAAATGTAAAAAATTGTGGAAGCATACAATTCCCGGTCAAGCTCCCCTTTGCATCTGCCAGAAACACACATAAAGCCCTTCAACTCTGCGTTTCTTCACATTGTAGTTGCCCACTGAGAAGCAGCCATGTTTAAACAGAACACAAGGATGATTCAGAATGGAAAAATCAGAAAACGAACCGTTTGTCCGAGTGAAATATTCCTTTGAACACACATGAGACAATCAACATCCTGGACTCCAAATGTTTCAGGCCTGTAGATGAGCCTCCTCCCTCCCTGAATGGGCCCTGTTTAGCTCTGCAAATGTGAGGAAAGCATTGTACTCCTCCTTCACTTGTTCTTTTATCCTCTCTATCTCTCTTTCTCAGGGGCAGGGATGGCCATTTTTGTATCCAGCCCAGCTGAACACTATTGGGGGAGATCCAGCTCTCCCGCGTGTGTGTGGATTCAGACCAGCATGTGTCTGCGACGATGCAGGGCCAGATGGTCTGAGCGGGAAAAGCTTCGGTCGCAGTCCCCACACTTAAAGGGTTTGACCCCTGTGTGTTTACGGTAATGCCGTGTCAGCTCGTCCGAGCGGGCGAACTTCCATGTGCAGCCGTCCCAGGTGCACTTGTATGGCTTCTCACCTGGGGGAGATAATGGATCACTTAAGCAAAAAGAAACCCAGATGAAATTCGTAAAATCTGAACCAAATCAAGACTGGTTAACTAGAATCCCCCAAAATCAAATAATTTGGTAGTGAAACTATGTGTATGGACAGCATTTGTGTGCTCACTTACCTGTGTGTGTCCTCCGGTGTGCCTTTAAATGGGAGCTCTTAGTATAAACTTTATTACAGCCTGCAAAGTCACACCTGTGGATGCGTCTTTTCTTGGAGTCTGGAGATTCAGGAGGCTGTGGCCGTCGAATGCTCTCAATACTGAATGGTGACATGGAACTGAGGCACAGAAAAAGACATTTTAATCAGGAAACTTGTTCAGCATCCTAAACAAAATACTTAACACAGAAGCATGTATACAAGATAATTGCTTCCACCATGTGGTAACATGATTTTAAAGCAGTAGTACTTAGACATGGATCAAGTTTGCATGTGTCAGTATTACATGTCATATTTATTATGACAAAGTGTTCCAAGCACTTATTTTCAGCAGCAGCGCTCGCAGTGTGGTGAATCTATGCGTTAAAGCAAATTAAATCATATTTCACCTCAGCTGTGAATGTTAGTTTGCCATCTCAATGTAATGCAATAAGTAAAAAATGGCAAGAAACATATTTCTCCTGACTTTTCCCTCACAAGCTAGGATCACTAATAATGTTTTATGCTTTTGAAAGAAGTCTCTTATGCTTGCCAAGGCTACATTTATTTGATCAATAATATTGTGAACTAATATACAATTTAAAATCCCTTTCTCCTTTAATGTATATAAAAGTATAATTTATTAATATGATGGAAAAGCCAATACTCCAGTCTTCAGTCAGGTTATTCTTCAGAAATAATTTGCTGGTCAAGAAACATTATCATTATACATGTGGAAGCAGAATGTTCATTTGAAACTGTCATAAAATGTATTTGAATTATAAATGTATTTACTGTCACTATTTCTTATATATATACACAGGTCCTTCTCAAAAAATTAGCATATTGTGATAAAGTTCATTATTTTCCATAATGTAATGATAAAAATTAAACTTTCATACATTTTAGATTCATTGCACACCAACTGAAATATTTCAGGTCTTTTATTGTTTTAATACTGATGATTTTGGCATACAGCTCATGAAAACCCAAAATTCCTATCTCAAAAAATTAGCATATCATGAAAAGGGTCTCTAAACGAGCTATTAACCAAATCATCTGAATCAACTAATTAACTCTAAACACCTGCAAAAGATTCCTGAGGGTTTTAAAAACTCCCAGCCTGTTTCATTACTCAAAACCGCAATCATGGGTAAGACTGCCGACCTGACTGCTGTCCAGAAGGCCATCATTGACACCCTCAAGCAAGAGGGTAAGACAGAAAGAAATTTCTGAACAAATAGGCTGTTCCCAGAGTGCTGTATCAAGGCACCTCAGTGGGAAGTCTGTGGGAAGGAAAAAAGTGGGGCAAAAATGCTGCACAATGAGAAGAGGTGACCGGTCCCTGAGGAAGATTGTGGAGAAGGACCGATTCCAGACCTTGGGGGACCTGCGGAAGCAGTGGACTGAGTCTGGAGTAGAAACATCCAGAGCCACCGTGCACACGCGTGTGCAGGAAATGGGCTACAGGTGCCGCATTCCCCAGGTCAAGCCACTTTTGAACCAGAAACAGCGGCAGAAGCGCCTGACCTGGGCTACAGAGAAGCAGCACTGGACTGTTGCTCAGTGGTCCGAAGTACTTTTTTCGGATGAAAGCAAATTTTGCATGTCATTCGGGAAATCAAGGTGCCAGAGTCTGGAGGAAGACTGGGGAGAAGGAAATGCCAAAATGCCTGAAGTCCAGTGTCAAGTACCCACAGTCAGTGATGGTCTGGGGTGCCATGTCAGCTGCTGGTGTTGGTCCACTGTGTTTTATCAAGGCCAGGGTCAATGCAGCTAGCTATCAGGAGATTTTGGAGCACTTCATGCTTCCATCTGCTGAAAAGCTTTATGGAGATGAAGATTTCATTTTTCAGCACGACCTGGCACCTGCTCACAGTGCCAAAACCACTGGTAAATGGTTTACTGACCATGGTATTACTGTGCTCAATTGGCCTGCCAACTCTCCTGACCTGAACCCCATAGAGAATCTGTGGGATATTGTGAAGAGAAAGTGGAGAGACGCAAGACCCAACACTCTGGATGAGCTTAAGGCCGCTATCGAAGCATCCTGGGCCTCCATAACACCTCAGCAGTGCCACAGGCTGATTGCCTCCATGCCACGCCGCATTGAAGCAGTCATTTCTGCAAAAGGATTCCCGACCAAGTATTGAGTGAATAACTGAGCATAATTATTTGAAGGTTGACTTTTTTTGTATTAAAAATACTTATTTTATTGGTCGGATGAAATATGCAAATTTTTTGAGAATTTTGGGTTTTCATGAGCTGTATGCCAAAATCATCAGTATTAAAACAATAAAAGACCTGAAATATTTCAGTTGGTGTGCAATGATTCTAAAATATATGAAAGTTAAATTTTTATCATTACATTATGGAAAATAATGAACTTTATCACAATATGCTAATTTTTTGAGAAGGACCTGGGCCTGTATATATATATATGTACATACACACACTCACTGGTCACTTTATTAGGTACACCTTGCTAGTACCGGTTTGGACCCCTTTTGCCTTCAAATTAGCTTTATTTTTTCATGGCATAGATTCAAAAAGGTACTAAAAAAGGTTCAAAAAGGTACTAGAAACATTGCACAGAGATATTGGTTCATATTGACATGATAGCATCACAAAGTTGCTGCAGATTTGTTGGCAGCACTTCCATGATGTGAATCTCCTGTTCCAGCCCAATCCAAAGGTTCTCTATTTAGTGAACTCGTTGTCATGTTCAAGAAACCAGTTTGAGATGATCTGAACTGTGACATGCTGCGTTATACTACTGGAAGTAGCCATCAGAACATGTTTACACTGTGGTCATAAAGGGATGGACATGGTCAGCAACAACACTCAGGTAGACTGCGGTGTTTAAATGATGCTCAGTTGGTACTAAAGCCCCCAAAGTGTGCCAATAAAATACCCTCCGCACCATTACACCACCAGCAGCAGCCTGAACCGTTGATACAAGGCAGGATGGAGCCATGCTTTTATGTTGTTTACTCCAAATACTGACCCAACCATCTGAATGTCGCAGCAGAAATCAAGACTCCTCAGACCAGGCAACGTTTTTCCAATCTTCTATTGTCCAATTTCGGTGAGCCTGTGTGAATTGTAGCCTCAGTCTCCTGTTCTTCTTTCCTGACCTCTGGTATCAACAAGGCATTTTTGCCCACAGAACTGGCACTCACTGAAAATGTTCTTCTTTTTAAGATCATTCTCTGTAATCCCTAGAGATGGTTGTGTGAGAAAACCCCAGTAGATCAGCAGTATATGAAATACTCAGACCAGCCTGCCTGCCACCGACAACCATTCCACTTTCTTCCACATTCTGATGCTGTTTGAACATCAGCAGATTGTCTTGATCATGTCTACATGCCTAAATAAATAACCGGTGACTGCGTATATATATATATATATATATGTATATATATATATATATATATATATATATGAAAAAAAATTGATTCTCTAAGCAATATTTTACTGATTTTTATCTGATTTATTGTTTTTTTGTTACTTATTGCTAATGTTATACTTAAAATGTATCACTAGGTGGCGGTGTAAGCCAGCTGCATTTGGTACATGATGGTACAAAGCAACTGATTAGAGGCCAAAAAACATGCCTTTTTTTTCTTACAAAACAAGCCATAATTCTTATAGATATTTGACATTTGTTGCTTGTTAGTTTGCTGTTACTAAAATCCAAGAGAATGTTTTAACATACTTATTCCAAATCACAATATTATAGGATCAGATGTGCAGTTGGGAAAATGAATTATTGCCATTCCAGACGGTGGGCCCGATTTCAGACTGTAAAGCTGGCTCTCATTGACAGGATTTGTACATGATATCAACCAATGAGTTCACTGGACTGTTGGAGAAGAGCAGAGAGCCACGTAAGTGTGAGGACACGCTGTGTTTTAAAGCGAGAGATCGCACTAGTCGTTTTGTTCCATTTCTCCCATAGGTAGAGACAGAGAGGAGCGCCTAATTACATTACATTGTCCTCGCTCGCCTTCCCTTCTAAGGTAATAAGAGCTGTATGTCCCCTGCTTTGCTGATTGGCATGGGCCGGGCCTGGGGGGCGGAGCCAGACAACCCCTCCAGTGAACTGTCTCCACCACACGCAGCCCACTTCCTGTTTCTCCCCTGCTCCTGGGTCACCTGTTGGTGTTGGTGCGCTGCCAAGCGAAGGCCTAGCGGAAATGAGCCAATGTGTGAGAAATGAGGTTGAACTCTCTCTCGCTGCCTCGAGCAAAAGCACACAGAGTGAAAGAGAGAGAGAGAAAGAGACCCAGGAGGGGAGAAGTGAAATTGAGAAGAGGAGACAAAGAGAAGCCGAGAAAGAGGCAATGAGCCAAACAGGTTGTTTTCTCTCTCTCTCTCTCTCTCTCTCTCTCTCTCTCTCAGAGAAATTACAAGAGATCGAAAGAGAGTCACAGAGAGTTTCTGTGAGAATGAAAGTTGGTGGCAAGATAAAAATGGAGGGGGGTTGATGTTGGAAGGAGAGCTTGGAGGGAGTGAGGGAGCATGAAGGGAGTGACAGGATTTACAGTGGAAAGAACTCTCACAGGATGTTTACAGTCTGATATATTTCAGAGGGGACGCCACTGACATAAATAGTGATACAGTATTCTGAATCGTGGAAAATGACTTGAAAATACATATTCACCTAACAGGTACTGTACAGATTCCTATTCCCTTTATTGTCCTTCTCAAATCAGGTGCATTGTCAATAGAAATCGACCAATATATTATTTTATTCAATCAGCCAAAGCTATACATCTAAATATATATAAATATATATATATATATATATATATTTGCTTTATAATTACAGCTCAAAACACGCGAGGGAAACTAAATATAAAATGAATATAAACACACACTACCGTTCAAAATTTTCAGGCCGTTAAGATTTTTAAATGTTTTTGAAACAAGTCTCTTAAGCTACGTTCACACCGCCAGAGACTTTGTCGCTGTATGTCGCTAGGCTCTGTACTGTGAAGTCGCTTGTGGGCGTTCGTAGTGCTGTCGCTCTAATGTTATTGGTAGACTGCACGTCTGGCCATATCTATACAAAATACCATCACAAGTGATATATACAACTATACAATTTTAATTTGACTAGGAATTAGGCTCAAAAGAAACAGTATATGCTGTTGGGGGAGTGTTTTTATATTACCACAGCAGTGTTCAGTGGATTAAATAATTTACTAGATTAACGATCGATCAATCAACAAATTAAACTCACTCATACTGTCATAAATTACTAAAACGTCATTCGAATTTGACAAATAATCAATTTTCTTGTCCCTAATAGTCAACACAATGCAGGGGAAACTGTAAAATGAACTGCAGGAGTACTAAACTTGCATCATAAAATTACACCACTCGAACTATAAATGTATGAATTAAACTCACTGAGACTGTCGACAGTTTCTTTTCCATGCATCATTTTATTATATCCATATGTGGTTACAGTCAAATCATATAAAACCGTGAAATCATCCTCGAACTCTTCTGTCTTCCCTGCACTCGATACGGTGACTTAAGCTCCACTGAAAAGGCTTCTTTCCTATTGGTTGTCGCTCGCGAAAATCGCTTCTCATTTGCATAAAGTTGAAATTTCTCAACTTTTGTCGCTTGTCTCTTGTCACGCCCACATTCTGTCGCCAACGGTCATTGTCGCTCGTGTCGCCGGAAGTCGCCAGCGCTCCATTGAAATGAATGGTATCATGTCGCTTTGTCGCTGCGTGTCGCTGGCGGTGTGAACGGGGCTTTATGCTGACCATGGCTGCATTTTTTTCTTGTTCAAAAATAGGCTACAATAAAATGTTGTGAAATATTATTACAATTTTAAAAAGCTGTTTTCTATTTTAATACATTTTAAAATGAAATTTAAATCCTGTCAAGGTAAAGCTGAATTTTCATCAGCCTATCCAGCATTTATTTGAAATAGAAAACTTTTGTAATATTATACATTTCTGTTATGCGATTTCTATTAACAATTGACCTATGGCTAAGCCACGCCCCCAAACGCGATGAGCCAATCACAGTGTGCATAGCTATCCCATACACTCGGACATTCTCTGCTTCCTCGTCCATTGAAATGCATTGCAGTTAGTCAGGTTTCAGTCGTTTTTATATGTTTTTTCTTGTCCTTTTAAGTTTAAAATGGTCAAACGGTGTGCATGGAGTACATGCAACTCCGACACTAGGTATCCCGAGAGGCTGGGCGACGGTGTGTATTTTTTACCCTTTCCCAAGCCACATCTCAACCGAGATAATTGTCTGGATTAAGTTATGGTAGACCACAACACCAACTAAACGTGGATAAATTAAACAAGGATGTCTACATCTGTTCTAAGATAAGTCAACAACTTATTTGAACGTTATCTTTTACATCTCTAACGTAACGTTAGCCTAACATTAGAAAACGTTAACGTTAGCTTCTAGCTGCGTTGTACATCATGTCACTTAGCTTCATTAACGTATCTGTAAATAACCGAGATAACAAATTGTCATGGACTCATCCAGAGTTCTTCAAAATAACACATGGAGGACGTTGAATGCCATCTTTATATTTATTTACATTCTCCCAATCCAGTAAAGTGCAAGGTGCTCACAGGTGCCACAGCATGAAAAATTAACAAAAGAAAAAAAAACCAACTTCAATATACCAAAAACAATAACCTTGCATCAGGTCTAATACTTCAATCAGAGTACTCCGTTGATACAGCATTCACTACCACCAGTCTTAGCTCTCTTGATCACTTCATTATGTGAGAATCTATACACCTGGGTACAACCATTTCTCAGCAATAATCACATGGGGAAGTAATAAAGACCATGAACATGTAATAAATATCAAGTAAAAATATTATGTGATCAAGTAACTCCATTTCCTTCACCACACAAATTTCAATAACAGTACAAACTTCAATAAGTAAACTTCAGCAATAATTAGAGAAAATACACATTAACATCAACCAATTCCCCTTCCTTTCCCACCATACTTGGTATCTCCCACTTCCCATGATGCAACACAACACAGGTATAAAAATCATGAGGAAAGTCCATTCCAGTCTTTTACCCAAATCAAGATGGCCACCACCATGTATGCTGATCCAGGTGACAATCAACAGTCTGCAGCAAACTTTAAATGTCCTCTGGGCTAGTGCTCAGATGGCCAGTCTGAGACACAACAGCATAGTTGTAGATAGATTTGTGTGGCTAATCCATCTCTCATGTCGCTGGTACACTAAGGTAAATAAAGAGTCTTTTAACAACCAAGTATGTGTTCATGTGTTTTGTGGAAGGGCTACCAAGGGGTCACAAAGAACTGAGGGTAGCTCTGTGACACTTCTCCCTCCTTCTGCAGACGACCCCTGTCGTCCCAAGTGTCAAAGTTCTGCCCCTCCAAGAACCCGGGTCGAAGAACCCACTTTAGCATTTACCTCCTCTGGGATTCGAGACAAAAAGTCAGCCACCTTGTTCCTAGCTCCCGGACAGTATTTCACAGTGAACTGGTAGGGCTGGAGAGAAAGAGACCATCTCGTAATCCGGGCATTAGAGTCTTTCATGCGCTCCAACCATTGCAGAGCTCGATGGTCGGTTTCTAACACAAAGGGTCTCCCCAACAGGTAGTACCGAAGTGAATCCGTGGCCCATTTAATGGCCAAGCACTCCTGTTCCACTGTCGAATAGCGTGTTTCTCGAGGGAAAAGTTTTCGACTCAAGAATGCCACTGGCCTGCGATCTCCATCCACTTCCTGCAGTAACACCGCCCCCTGCCCGACTCCAGAGGCATCCGTCTGCAGGATGAATGGTTTCTGGAAATCTGGGCTAAGGAGAACAGAGTCTCCACATACTGCTTCTCGTAAGTCCCGAAAAGCTCGCTCACCCTGCTCCGTCCAGACCACCTTGTTGGGCGCCGTGGATCTAGTGAGATCTGTAAGCACAGAGGCCCTGGCAGAAAAGTTAGGTATAAACCTGCGATACCATCCCAACAAGCCCAGGAAAGATCTCACCTGTTTCTTAGTTGTGGGGGGTTGGTACCTTCGGATAGCCTCTATCTTCTCCTGCTGCGGCCGAATGACTCCTCCTCCAATCACAAAACCCAAGTAACTGATCTCTCTCTTGGCTATTATACACTTCTTAGGGTTAATGGTAAGCCCGGCTGCCTTAATCCTCCCCAGGACTTGCCGCAGATGTTGACAGTGTTCTTCCCAGGTTTCACTGAAGATGACCACATCATCCAGATA
Source organism: Siphateles boraxobius (assembly GCF_051911475.1). Lineage (NCBI taxonomy): Eukaryota > Metazoa > Chordata > Actinopteri > Cypriniformes > Leuciscidae > Siphateles > Siphateles boraxobius. The sequence goes on along the minus strand of NW_027509197.1, from coordinate 24,352,857 downwards.
GGCTGCAGCAAACTCCCTGGTACCTTGCAGGATCTGGTCCATTAAACGTTGGAAAGTCGCTGGTGCCCCCTGCAGGCCAAATGGCATAACCCTGAAATGGAATAACCCAAATGGGGTTTTAAAAGCTGTCAGTTCCTTGGCTCTGGCAGTTAAAGGGACCTGCCAGTACCCCTTGCATAAGTCCACAGTGGATAGGTATTTGGCTTTGCCCAGTCTTTCCACCAACTCATCAATTCTTGGCATTGGATAAGGGTCTACCTTGGACAGGCTGTTCAACTGTCTGAAGTCAATGCAAAATCTAAGGGTTCCATCCTTTTTGGGGACTAGAACAATGGGGCTACACCACTCACTAAGGGATGGTTCAATCACACCCATGGAGAGCATAATATCTAGCTCATCCTTAAGCACTGTCACCAGGCGTTCAGGGATCCGATAACTCTTCTGACGGGCGGGAGTTGCCTCCTTAAGGATGACATCATGTAGTACCAGGTTAGTACACCCAGGCTTCTCCTGAAACAGCCTGGGATCCACCAACTGCTTTACCTGGTCTCTTTGAGGTTGCTCTAGATGGGCTATATCCACAGCTTGTTGGGTGGAGCTGGTTGGAAAGTACTGCTCTGTTGGTTCCTCTTCCTCCCCAACCACACGAACGAAAAGTTGCACAGCCCCGGTCTCCTTCCTGTGGTGGAATTCTTTCAACAAATTAATATGGAAATTTTGCTTTTTCTTACCCCGCTCTGGCATTGAGATCTCGTAGGTGACTCTACCCGTTTTCCGCAAAACCTCGTAGGGTCCATGCCACTTAGCTAGCAACTTGTTCTCACTGGTGGGTAGCAGCAGCAGCACTTTTTGGCCAGGCTCAAACGATCTCTCTCTTGCCCTCTTATCATACCAAACTTTCTGAGTTTGCTGAGCTCTTCTTATGTTCTCCTGGGCCAATGATGTAATTTCTTCCAGACGCTCCCTCATTTGGACCACGTACTGGACCACACTGCACATACCATCCTTGGGTCCCTCCCACTGCTCTTTGAGCAGGTCCAACAGTCCTCTCACCTGTCGGCCGTATAACAGTTCAAATGGGGAGAAACCCGTGGACGCTTGCGGCACCTCTCTGTAAGCAAACAACAGATAAGGTAACCATTGGTCCCAGTCCGACCCTGACTTGGAAACAAACTTGCGCAGCATGCTTTTGAGGGTTTGGTTGAACCGTTCAACCAAGCCGTCAGTCTGGGGGTGGTATGGTGTGGTCTTAATGGCCCTTATTCCCAACAGTTGATACACCTGTTTCAACAGCAAGGACATAAAATTAGTACCCTGATCTGTTAAGATTTCGCAAGGAATCCCCACTCTGGAAAACAGCTGCACAAGACAGTTCGCTACTTGTCTAGCTTTGATGTTTCTAAGGGGAAAAGCTTCTGGGTATTTGGTGGAATAATCACAGATTACCAGAATATACCGATTTCCATTCTTACTTCTTTCCAGGGGCCCCACTATATCCATTCCCAGACGACTAAAGGGTGTGTAAATGACCGGCAATGGTAACAAATGTGCAGGTGCAACTCTCCTTCCTGATGTCATTTGACACTCTGTACAAGTACGAATAAACTCTGTTATCTCCGTATACATTTTGGGCCAACTGAACCGACTTGAAACCCTTGCTAACGTTTTCTGCTTGCCTAAGTGTCCAGACCACGGAACAGAGTGCCCCAAAGACATAACCGTCTGACGCATTGATTCCGGAACTACCAACGCTTCAACCTCCCCTTTCACCTGATAGAGTATACCTTTTTTCACAATGTACTCTTCATCCACCAAACACGATCCAACCTTTTTCCTAACACCCTCTACTACAGACACCTTCTGGAACCAGTCTTGTAAAGTAGGATAATTTTTCTGTACTTCAGCTATGTCCTCAGGGATTGTCATATCAAGAGGGCATTCTGGCACAGGTAGCTCCTCAACCTGCTCTTTCACACTACCCTCAAACTTCCGTTTCCGCCTTTCCTTTTTAGATGTACGTCTTTTCTCCACGGCTACCTCAAAGTCAACACCAGCAAAAGGCATCTCCTTGAAGTCGGCTATAGCACTCTGGGCTCGAGTTACCGCATAACAAGGCTGAACTTTGGGCACCAAATCACAAAGAATGGGAAGATCTCGCCCTAGTACTACTTCATGCGGTAACTGGGACGCAACGGCCACCTGCAACAAGAAAGTCTGTCCCTGCACTGTTAGGTAAATCTCTGCAATCGGATACTCCCTAACTTCTCCATGCACACAGCAAACTTTAATGGATTCTTGGGTAAGGTATTCATCTTCAGAAACCAAGCTGTCATGCACTAATGTCTGAGTGCTACCCGTATCCACTAAGGCCTTAGCCGACTGACCATTCACAAGTACCGGCGTCAATATGTCTGTGGGGCGTGTCTGTCCAGACTCATGGGCTGAAGTTTGGGGCAGGTAGGGGCGGGGATCATAACAGAAAGCAGAATGCTTAACCTTCCTGGATGGACAACAAGGCTTTGTATGTCCTACCTCCCCACAATAGTAACATCTAACTTCCTGCTTGTTAGTATTATCCCCTTGTTTTCTAACAAAACCCACTTTACCCTGGCCATGACCACCCTCACCCCCAGACTTACTTGGCCATCTTTGACTTCGACCTCCAAAGCTGTGCTGGGCCTCCTGGCGTGTGGCCAGGTACGTCTCTGCAAGTTTTGCTGCTTCTTCGGCTGTGGCTGGATCATGCTCCTTAATCCACACTGCCATGTCAGAGCTTATCATTCGCATAAATTGCTCCAAGATAATAAGTTCGGACAACTGCTGAATAGTACACATCTCTGGCTTCACCCATTTTGAGAAGAGATCTTTCAATCGCACATAAAGCTCACGGGAGTTCTCGTCTGGCAGAATCTCTGATGAGCGAAACCTTTGCCGGTAGATCTCTGCATTAATCTGATATTTCATAAGTATCGCCTCCTTAACCTTATCATAGACCTCAGCATCATTCCCATCCATGGCTAGATAGGCACCCCGTGCCTTTCCCGTTAACAGAGGAACCAGTCTGATTGCCCAATTGGCCTGAGGCCATCTGCACGCAGTGGCCATCCTTTCAAAGGTTGTCAAGAACTGCTCGATGTCATCATCTCTTGTCAAGGGATGTAATCTTGGCTCGATGCTTCCTGATGACGTACTTTCTCCGGTTGGCACTGGGCTTGCAGCTGTAAACGCGGCCTGACTTCCTCTGTGGTCCCCTCCAGCCTGGATCTGGATCACCTGATGCTGTATTTGCTGGAATTGGTGCTGCATATTTCGCCAACGCTGGTCTTGCTTCACCATTACTTGCTCCATCCGATCATCCCGGGCGGCTTGGGACTGCAGGAGAACTTTAACCAGGCTGGCCAGTTCTGATACACTTCCCTCTGTCGGGCCCGCTGCTTCTTGCAACTCCGTAGAGCTGGGCGGCTCTTGATCCATTCCCAACTGCTCATCTGCGCCCGCACCTCGGTCTTGTCTGGTCTTGGGTGGCATAACGATCTCACTTCTGACACCACATGTCATGGACTCATCCAGAGTTCTTCAAAATAACACATGGAGGACGTTGAATGCCATCTTTATATTTATTTACACAAATATTAGCAATGTTGTGCTGAATGATTCATGTAAATACTGTAGCACCAAACTAACGGAGAGGTAGACTACTCTTGGTAAAGATGGTAAAAAGGCTTCCTGGAAACGTATGCAACTTAGACCTGTACATATTTAATTTGATCATGAACCATTAATTACATATTGCAGCACAATATATATTTTAGACAAATTTTTACCAAAATATATAACTATATAATCTTTCTGTCTCCAAAAATCATCAATTGCCTCATGTGAAATGTCTCCTGCTGTGACAGCTGCCATAGCGCCTGTCACCGAATGTTAACTGTTTGTCCGAGTGAGTGGAGGGGGCGTGGCTTAGCCACAGGTCAATTGAATGTGTCCATGACACTTGCTTAATAAAAGTATTAATGTCTTTCAAAAAACAATCCCAAATGATTGAATGGTACTTTATATGTATATAATTGTATTTATTGATTGGTTTGTTTTTACTGGCTTTTATTGGGATTTTTGGTTGAAAAAAATAAAACATTGAAACTTTGAGTAATTAATCTAAAAATTGGCTCAGCTTAGATATTGATATCAGCTAAATAGATAGAAATAGATTCAGTAGACCTTTAATTTCAATCTATAATGTAATAAACATCTAGCCAACAGGACTGACATCCAGTCTCACACATCTGCTGTCCGCCCTGCAGGCACCAGGTGTCCTCTAGATTCAGGTATGGTGCAACAACACCAGGCGGGTACTAGGATGATCTCCTGGTTGTATGGACCCCTATTTTACCCAGCCCAACCCTCACATCCCCCAGCACGATGAGGACCAAGCTACACCCCACTTTTTTCTTCGCTTTTATACACAATTTTAGTTAAATCAAAGCATTTGCCCATGTCCAGCCACTGATCCATCCATGTCCAACATATGCTAGTGCCGTCCCTTACTGTAGAACATAGAAGAGCTTTGCAGCCCAGATGATGCCTAGACCTTTGAAACAGCTCTTGTCTAAACCCTGCATAACCCTGTCATCCTGGTTTTGTGCTTTTGTCTGTGTGTTTGGGGGTGGGGTGTATAAATTGTTTGGTTCTGAAATGTTTCAAATCAGACTGAATTGAGCTCTTGCTCCTTTTGTCTCAGCTCTCCCTTCAGAGTGACCAGCGAAGTGAGCTTTCTGCTGGGGGCTCCGGGTGTTCTCTGATACGCTCCCCTAAACATTTGTCACAACAAGACCTGCATCTCATCCAGCAATCCCACAAAGAGAAAGCAGGCTATAGAAAGGAATTACAGAGAAGAACCAGGGAGAGAGGGAGAGATTGGGTTAGACTACTGTATGTCTACTCTAGAGTCTAGACATAAAATAATATAGTAGATGATTTATTATAAACATTTTATTAATACTAATTGAGCTATCCTTTTAAGTCAGCACTAGTTGATGGCCAAAGTATCCAATATAAGTTAATAAATATCTAATATAGGCCACAGCAGTAAATAATAATTAATATAATCATGCATCCTTAGTACTGAAGTTTGATAATGCCTAAAAGTTCTAAATGAACTGGAAGTGTGTAGTTGTGTGTGTCTCTGTGTGTGTAGCCACACTCCCAACCTGTCTGACCGAATGACCCTTTGGGACTCGAGGGACCCAAATGAACCTGCCACGGCCACTTTAACGATATTATAGTCCCTTTCCCATAGGGATTCATAGACATAGCAGAGGCTATTTTGAACACACACAAAAATAAAGCAACCCACATACTGTTTATGCATTCGTCACTCAGAGATGTGAAAGTTGGTCACAGGCTTTTCATCTGTTCTTCTGAAACTGATATCAGTAAGTTAAAGCCAGATATCAGCACATAACATCTGGCCTCTCGCTCAGAGTGCCTCGATGTAATAGACGGCTTCTTTAGCTGCATGGATATTTAAATTAAGTGCAGAGCTAGCAGATCTCTCTCTCCTAAATTGGCTCGTCTGGTGTTGAGGACAGTCTTATAGTGGAGACTGAGTCATTTTGGGTCGGCTGTGACTGGCCTCTGACAGGTCCGTGAGCCCGGTTATTTTAGTCCCGCGGGCTTCACGGTGCTAGCCAACCTATGCGTCCACAAACTCACCCCTCAAAGGGAAGACATCACTCCTACCATTAGACACTCTGGTCTCAGTTTAGACTACATTTTATTGCCCAGCATTTCAAATTTTCTGCTTCGATTACTGCGCAAAAACACTGACCCAATTAAATGACAATATTCTTCATCAAACACTTCCTTGATGTGATAAATGCTTATTTGTTCATGTCCATTGAGTCCGTCATGCTATTAGTGTATTTTTGTTGTGACGCTGCCCACAATGTTATCTTATTTCACATGCTAGAATGAACACAGCTGCACACATGACCTCTTTCTCTTTCTCCATCTCTCTCTCTCTCTCTCTTTCTCTCTCTCTCTCTCTCTCTCTCTCTCTCTCTCTCTCTCTCTCTCTCTCTCTCTCTCTCTCTCTCTCTCTCTCTCTCTCTCTCTCTCTCTCTCTCTCTCTCTCTCTCTCTCTGTAAACAGCCAAAAGTAGCAGCTCTCCCAATAACACCATTCTTGCAAACCTGGTTAAACTGTGTTTTGCCATTCAGCTGCACTGGGGGGCAAAGTCCTAGTACCGTTAGTTCGCAACACATTCGGAGCAAAGGGAAACATTTGCACGGTATCAGTGCATGAGCTCTGACATACAGAGGAATCCAGGAATACTTTCCAAACCATTTGCCTAAATAACAGGCAGACGACAGGGTGCTGGTAGGGGGGCTGGCTCATGGAAAACTCTTTGAGAGAAGTCCTAGACTGTTTTTTACAGCCTGCAGGCTTGAGAGTCTTCTGGTTTTGATCATGTCACTGTCTTTAATGGGACGACTACCTCATCTGAGTAAAGACACATGGAGTTGTGCAGACAAGAATGGGAGATGACAGCTAATGTTACCAAAGAGCTGGTATTTCAAAGAAGGAAACGCTTCCCATTTCGCACAAGTCTTTTGATAGGTGTTCATTTCCAACTCTTACTCATTAAATGGATAGTTCATCAAAAAATTACCATTCTGTAATCATTAATTTACGCTCTTGTCATTCCAAACCTGCAAGACTTTTTGTTCTCTTGGGACCAAAGAAGAAGATTTTCAACTGTGTGTTTCAACTGTTTCTCCATACAGTGAAAGTCAAAGAGGTTTAAAACAACATTGATTGGACCCCACTGACATTCATTGTGCGGACAAATCATTTTTGGGTGAACAACCTCTTTAAAGCTGTGGTTCTTAACTAGGGGGTCCCAATAAGTATTCAAATTATTTAACCCCCGGTTTCACAGACAAGACTTAAGCCGAGTCCCAGACTAAAATGCATGTTTGAACTGTTTTAACTGAAAGCAACTTGCAATGACATACCTTAAAATATGTCCGTGCCTTTGTTTTATTTCAAGATGCACATCAGTATTGTTTTTTTTTTCTAAGGCATATTTATAAAAAAACGTAAATGTCGTAATTGAACAAAGGCTTACTCCTATTTTAGTATAAATCCTTTCTGTGAAACTGGGCCTCAGTTTTATTAACATAATCCTAGTTAAAATTCTAAAACAATACACTAAAAACTATCATCATATTTTTGAGTTTATTTATTTTTTATTACAACAAGTGCATTTCAGTAGATGGGAGGGCCTTTGAATATTGTCTTGGACTAAGGAGGCCTTGGATCCACTGCTTTAAAGTCAAACTACAAAGCAGAATCTCCAAATAGACCGTTAGCAGTGATTTCCAGTGCATGCTGGTGTGTTTGTGAGAGTGTGTCTTTGGAGGATACTCACTCCTGCACTGCACGTGCTATAGACAGCGCTGTAGATCCTGTTTCATTAACACTGTCCAAGGTCACGTTTGGCAGGTCGTCATCATCACTGTCACTTTTGATTTGTCTTGGCGACAGGCCATTGGGGTCTGTTTGTGCTGCCGCAGGGGGAGAACAACAGAGGAGGAGGTTAGTTACATGACTGTAATATGCGTTCTGCCCGAGGCCATTCTCAGGCCCATTCAGAAGCCCACAATATGCCACATGACGCTGCACAGAAATTAGCACAGCATTTCAGGGTGTTTCTTCAACTTTTGGCATTTTAATGTCCCAGGGGTTGATTTTTATTAAAATGAACAGATTTCAACTTCTTTTCTGTTTACTGAATTAAGGTCACATTAACTGTCTTGGAAACATTATCGTGCCTTCATTATTCATATTTGCAATTTTTCAAATGCCCAAAAATGTTATAAATATAATTTCCACCACAGACTGATATGAAACACCCTTCAATCTATCTTACAGCACCTAAAAACTTGTATATTAAAACATATTGGTAACCATCCACAATACAACAGCATTTCCAGCGACACAGTCATTTTCTTTTCTCAAGTGAATGCTGCGGGAAGCATTGTTATTTTAGAATGATTTCATTTAGTATTATAGTGCTTACTATTTACTATTATACTGCCCTACAAAGGCAAAGTGCAGTAACTACGCAAACAAAGAAACGGAGAAAAAGGCCTTTAATGTTTTTTTATACCAGCCAGTCAAACATGTTATGGGTAGATTACTGGTAATGCATCTCCGAAACGGGACATAATATAACCCAGATATTTAACCCAGATAAGAAGTCTTAACTCATTTTGACCAAATGTGTAGTCACTGCACTTTGCCATTGTAGGGCAGTATAGTATTTATCAATTTTCTTTTTATTTGTAGCAATATTATTATAATATGCTTTTTGTTATTTTTATTTAAATCGTTTTAAGTCATTTATTACTTATACTTATTTATTTCAGTTAGGTGCCATAGCAACATTTATTTTTGCTTTGTAAGTTTTTCTTCATTTCAATTATTGTAAAGGATTCTTAATAGTTTCAGTTAACAATAACAATAATGGTATGAAGTGACAGAATCCCAGACAATCAGAACATACAGTTATTAGCATTTTTTTTTAAAGTAAACCTTGAATAGAAGCATCTGCTAAATGCATAAATGGATATGGAAAAATATTTTTGTGAGTTTGTCATCAATTACAGGTTTTTAATTCCGACACACCTGCATATGTCTTGCTGTATTTAGACTGGCGGTCACAGAACACCCGTCTCTGATTAATGTATCTCATTCCCCACAGATTGAGAGCAGCAATCTCCCTGACTCAAAGCTTTGTAAATATTATGTGGGTTAGCCCAGGCTGCAGGGCTACGCTTCTAATTCGCTGCTCTCTCAGCAGTCTGTCAGACCTGATCCCGGATCAGAGGTGTCCGTGCTGTCTCCCAATCAGCCTAGGGCGGTGTGTCCTGCGGGCATGTCACTAGCACAGGCGATCAGAAGCCCGGAGAGCGTCTAAAGACAACAGCTCTGTGCTGCCACTCACCCTTTGTTTCTTGGGTGTTGGACATAGTTATGCTGCCAATTCATGAATTTCTGTATGAATGATGAAAACACTTAAAGATGTCAGTTATTTGATATCCTAAAAATTTTTGAGGGCCATGTTTTTGAGCTGTCACTGCAGACAATGCACCTCAGCAAACCACACTCAAACTACACGCTGATAATGTTAAAAAAAATCCCAAAAGTTTGTTGTTAATTATTTCATTCACAAAGAATGCATTAAATAGGTCAAAAAAAACATTAAAAACTTTAACATGGTTACAGAAAGTTATATTTCAAAATGCTGTTCTTTTGAAATTTCTATTCTATTCAACATTGATACAAATAATAAATGTTTCTTGAGCAGCAAATCAGGATATAAGAATGATTTCTGAAGGATCATGTGACACTGGAGAACTGGAGTAAGTAATTTTGGGACTTTTTCTCTATTTTGGGACCGATTCTCTTCTCCCTTTACTTGCTTCCTTTAGGATCCATCTTAAAGAAATTTTTCTCTATTTTGGGACCGATTCTCTTCTCCCTTTACTTGCTTCCTTTAGGATCCATCTTAAAGAAGCATAATATTAGTTTCCATCTGTACGCAGATGATCTACAAATCTATCTGCCTATAAAAAGTAACGGTGAGGATTCGATAAAAAGGCTGTTAGATTGTTTTTATGACATTAAAGCATGGATGGCTTTAAACGCTTTACATTTTAATGAAAGTAAAACTGAAATTATGATTTTTAGACCTAGCAGTTCTACTAGCACCTCCAAATTAGACCTGGGACCCCTGACGCCCTACGTCAAGTCTATGGTAACGAACCTTGGTGTAAAGTTGGATAGTGATCTACACCTAGAGAAACAGATAAACTCTGTTGTTAAGGCTAGTTTCTTTCAACTTAGGCTACTTACAAAATTGAAGCCATTTTTATCTTTCAAAAATTTGGAGAGGGTTATACATGCGTTTATCACCACTCGCCTGGATTATTGTAATGCTTTATATATAGGAGTAAACCAGGCCTCTCTCTCTAGATTGCAAATAGTTCAGAATGCTGCCGCTCGACTCCTTACAGGAACCCGTAAACGAGAGCACATTATGCCTGTTCTTGCCTCTCTTCATTGGCTACCAGTTTGTTTCAGAATACAGTTTAAGATTTTATTGTTTGTTTTTAAATCTCTTCATGGTCAAGCACCAGCTTACATAAATGATCTACTGAAGATGCATGCTCCTTTGAGGTCATTGAGGTCCGCTGACCAACTACTCTTATCTGTTCCTAGAACACGACTTAAAAATAGGGGAGATCGAGCATTTTCAGTCGTGGCACCGAGACTTTGGAATGATCTGCCTATGCGTATCAGAGTAGCTCCCAGCCTTGACATTTTTAAATCACAACTTAAAACTCACTATTATTCATTGGCTTTTAAACCAGCCTGAGAGTTAATTAATGCATTTTATATATTCTTTAGTTTGTCACTTGTTTAACTGTGCTTTGTGCTCATGTTATGTGTTTATAATTTGTCTGAAATTATGTTCAGCACTTTGGCTAACCTCGGTTGTTTTAAATGTGCTTTACAAATAAAATTGTATTGTATTGTATTGTATTGTAATGATTCTGAAAATTCTGCTTTGCCAACACAGGATTACATAAAATTTTAAAATATATTAACAGATATTTTCAATTATAATAATATTTTGCAATACTTTTGCTGTATTTTTGATCAAGTAGATGCAGCCTTGGCGAGCATAAGAGACTTTTCAAAAATATTTAAACAATCTTTTTGAGTCACAACTTTTGAACAGTATACATAAAATCCTGTGAGAACAGACCAGCACTCCATATTTTATATAAAATATAATTTAACGTGCAACTTACTAGTAAAGAACCATTAAGTTAAACATCACATCCACTGGTCTAGCTTTACACCTATTGCTTTTTACCGTTAGCCATAAGCTGTCTCTATGCCTTTTGCAATGGTAGCTTAAACATCCACTTTAGCCACAAACGCTCAGCAAAAACTAACGGAGGATTTCAATGAAAGATTAATTGGACACATTACAAGAGCCTGGAGCTTTTCTCTCTCCTTCTCCATTGTGTATACAGGCTAGACACAAATCAGTTATAGCATATGATTGCAAATTATAAACATCTGTATAATGCAAAACAATTCAAAACTATATATTCTACATTACATTACTATTATACAAGATCAATGTTCAAAACAGATCCCGAATCATATTTGTATACTGTTGATTTACCTGGTTATTTTTAATGCACTAAAATATTTTATAACTTCTCATTTGCATTATATTTTTAAAATTGTATTTTTTTATTTATTTAATTTGTCTTTTTAGTTTGTGCTGCACTTATTAATGTACTATATACCTAAACTAAAAGATGCAAGACTAAATCATGAGGAAAACCATCTTTAAAAAAGGTATTTAAAAAAAAAGCTAATCATTTTGAATTTACTCTATAGTACAGACAGATATTATTCACAAATAAAATGGCCTGTCTCTGTACTGCCTCTGTTGACTGTTTCCACCATAATCCATTCAATCTACCTACAGTTCATAGCTTGCCTGGATATTCCTAAAAAACGACCATATAAAGGCAATGACAAAAGCGAGAGTTCATAAGAGGTGGTGAAGCAAACCCCATGATTTCTTTCTCCTGTTGTTTCCAGCCATAGCCTGTTTCCATGGTAACTCAGAGCTGTGGAGAAGGGCACACCCCCTCCCACCTCCCCCTGGCAACCTGTACACGAGAATGCGTGAGCATGTAAAAGTGTGCGCTGTCCATTGTGTTTCCAGCTGTCACTGGCCATGATGAAATAATTTATGCTGATCGGTGCACACTGGTGTCTCAATATAGTGGTTAAATGTAACTGTCTCACTATCATGTAAGCATATCACCGTCTGCTACCCTATTGACCCCGCCCAGGTCTGACCCCATTTCCTCTGTGCTGTTTCGGAGCTCTCTAGGTGGAGTCCATGTTGCTATGTGCCTGACTGCTCGCGGTGCCACCCATCTTCAATGTCCGCCCCACCCCATTATGCAAACCTTGTTTTTCCTTTCTTTCCTCATCTGAAGCTGAGCAAGACACCCAGTATTTAAATCCTCCTTCGAGCAGGATGCCCAGCCCTGCCCAACCATTTGGGACAGACACCCTTCCCAGATAAACAAGAGGTTGAGCAACAAACAGTTCCCTTGTGCCCTCCGCTCGGGCCGAACACCATTTGACAGCAACACCCAGAACATCATGGCTTACTGCCAGAGTATTAAAACTCGCCCTACAGGAAACCAACCCTAAACAGCAGTCCGGTGAGGTCTCGAGAGTTTGGGAACGCACCAAGCAAGATGTGTGCTTCTGATTAGGGCATGTGGGACCTTTCTGCATGACCTTGGACTTGAGACAACGACACAGATCCTACATTTGAAGAAACCACATTCATCCCAGGATGATTAGTGTCTTAAGATACTGCATAACTGAGGGCCTTACAGTAGCTGTAGGGTGGGGAGTTTTATTTATTCAATATAAACATATACAACTCCCTATATATGGATGTTTCTTAAACTGTGGGCACTTTTGGCCCTGTTGACTTTTAGAAAACTTGGAGTTTTGGACTTTTCACACTCTTAACACTTCATACTTTCACACTAGTAAATTTGTCTACTAACTATGTCCAACAGAGGCCAGACATGCATTCCAGGACAATTTTTGTAATTTTTGTTCTGAACATTTTACAATTTTGTGGTGGAAAGGACATTTTGAGCTTCTTTTTTTTTTAAATAAAAAGACACCTTAATCTTGCTATGGCTATTTTCACAGCTAACACATTATGTATCCTAAATACACATAATTTAATTGAAATTACTATAATAAAATTAATGGTATATACCATTTTCTTTTGTTTTGTTTTTTCTACACATCATGTCTCATGTTGCATTCCTCACTGAACACGGTTGTGTCCTTGGTAAACAAGTACACAAACTTATATATAAAATTGTTGTTTGAGGTAAAAAAAAAAAAAAAAAAATACACCGCAACTGTGGGCTAGACGTATAATAAAAACTGGGATATAAAAGTGCCTAAAGTTGAAGAAACACCCATATGTGAACTTGAACAAATGTAAAAAGCACATCTCTACACTGTAGCTGTAATCTCAATTGTGTTTTCAGATTTGAGTCCTCTTGAAAAGAACGAAATTCGGACCTTTCATGTTAATAAAAACACAAAAAGAAATTTTTCAACAAAATGAAAAAGAAATTAGTTCTCTTAGTGTTTTCATTTTTCCTTGTATCTCATTTTTGGTCCATATGTTAAAGACAATTAGTTCACTTTGAATTTACGCTGTATACCGCAATTCGAGATGAAATGAAGCAAGTGTGAAAATACCTTGCGTGTGTTTGAACAAAGCAGCAAAGTGCTAGGAATATGTTGAATAATGTATCTAGGGATATAATCCACCTTGTCAGCTTTTCAAATGACTTCCAAATCTAATATTACTTTAACAAATATAGTTTTCTTTAAAGCTGCAGTCCGTAGCTTTTCCTCTTTGTCGCCATCTCTGTTCGAAATCTGTAATTGCAGTTTTTCGCGGAATTATAAACTTTACGTGAGTTGTACATCGGCATGAAACAGTGCGGATGAACACAATGTTTTGAGGAGACTGCGCGTCTGTCAGTCGCCGCGCCGGTGTGGATAGGCCTATTGCCTTTCAGAATCACAAATTCTACTTTTTGGAAGTACAGTATGACCAACATAATAATTTTCACCGGAAAATGTCATCTGAACAAGTAAGTAACATCCACTTTTTTTCTGATCAACAAAGGGGGAAAAAAGCATATCATCTTACGACAGGAAAATTTTCACTTTACCGATCTGATTCAGATCTAATGCTTGACAACGGAGAAGAAGGCGGGTTTCTTGGAGTATTGGAGTAGAGGTGAATTGCTCCCTCTCATAGCTAGCACAAAATAATTAATATTTATCATAATAGCAAATATAAAAAAGCCACAACAAAGGAAACTCGGTAACTGTGTGAATTAAGCGAACAAGTGTGCAACAAGTGTACACGATTGAACTATTGAAAAATCTTAACGTTACCTGTCCAACAGAAAAAAGCCGTCTCTGCGTCCGTTTTGAACCCCTTCAAATCACGGAGTTCACACCACGCTTTCAAAAGCCCTGCCTATGTTTATCCTTGTTTTCGCGTGGGCCGGTTGCTGTCTCTTTTTACCACTCCGAAGTCCGAATTCTTTTTGGTTTTACAACTGGTGTATATCCATTTGTCACTGGTGATTGTCGTTTGAACCTTTCTGGATTCGCCATATGTTTAATTATTTAAAGTGCTGTGAGAAAAGGCTAAACATTTCCACCTCCAACATCCTCACGCAATATAGCCTACTAGCCGAAACACCTTCTTTATGTGTACAGATGTGACATAATGACGCAAAGACATGCTCGAATTTCCCGCGGAAATCCACCAGTACCACTGGAATTAAAATCATTATTACAAGCTAACCGTTTTGAATCGAGCTAAGGCAAGAAGATATTTTTGAACACTGGCTGGTTATGTTTTTATTATTATTATTATTTTGGATAATTTTTAACCCAAACGGGATTTACGGATTGCAGCTTTAAAAAGAAACAGTATTTTTCGTCAAATGGCAATCTGAGATGGCTTGCAGGTCGACCACCATATCAGCTGGTACATAAATTGAAATTACCAGCTACTCTCCAGTACTAGCATTGGGCTGGTGGAAGGAATTAATTCCCCACCCTGCTTACTTGATTCGAAATTAGGCTTTTAGTTTATATGCCCTCCACTTCAGAAGCAGTGCGTATGCAAGGCCTGACACACATCACATACTCCCTAACAGCAGGAAGTACACAGGCAGCTGAGGACAATCAACCCATATCTGCATGTCATTATGAGTATGGTGCTTTTCTGCAAAGAAAGAACAGAGAGATTCTGCTGTCTGAGGCTAGTCCTTTAAAAACAAATACGAACAGATTCTTTTAATCAGCTTTCATTTTTTCCCCATTCCAGCTGATTTCTTTTCCCCTGTGATCAAAATTTCATTCGGTTTCAGCACTCCCCTTGGGGCAGGTTGATGTTAAGTGCTTCACTCAAATCAAGGAATCAACTTACTGTATAACTCTATGAAAAATGAATCAACTGGAATTATTGAACAATCCAAAATGAGGTCCTTACCTCTGCCCTGGCACTTGGCCTCGTCCAGGAGAGGTAACATGATGGTGGAGTTGAGGGTGGAAGGAGAGCGTACGGCTGTGGTGTACATGAGGGGCAGCGACTGCACCACCACAGGGATACGGTGCACCTGACTGGGCAGTTTACTGGGACTCGAAGGGGGAACAGGGTGGATGATGTGCAAAAATTGCTGGCCTCTAACTCCATGAGAAGAGCCCACCAACGGCCCGGGAGTCAAAACGGAGGGCATTCCGGCGGAGATGGAGGCGATGACAGAAGGTGAGGACGACGATGATGAAGAGGAGGATGGAGAGAAGGCTGAGGTAATGGGTGAGGTGTTGGATGAAGGAGATGAAGTCCGTGTTTTGTTGATTGACAGGTCCACGGGCTCCGTCTGGGTCTGGAACTGCTCGGATGAGAGCAGGTCTTCTGGAGGTTCTGCCTTCACTTTGCTGAGCAGGATTGGCACCGCCTCCATATCAGGATAGCCGTGCACTTTGGGTGACTGTAAGGAAGACATATATAAAAGCCATGTAAATCTCTTCAATCAAATTTCTGACACAAATGTTCATTGATGAGTTCTTTTTTTTTATCATGACTGTAATTCAGTATTTTTTTTAAATATACATTTTCAAAAATAATTATATTGTATGTTAATTTTTATATTTTTAAATTGTATTTAAATATGAACTCTTTCCCTGCCAGCATTTTTTTTTTTTAATTTTTTTTACAAAACTTTCATGGCCCCCAAATATTTTGTTAATGTTTTTGTTGTTTAAAAGCAAAGGCTCTGTTCTTTTCTTTTTCTTTTTTTTTTTTTTTTTAGAAAAAACATTTAATTCTACCTTCATGCATTTGTTTTTATCAACACAAAAAAAGAGCAACATTCTGGAAAAAAATTCTAATTTTTGTCAAAGACTACCACCTGTTCAGATTCAGAGCGGTGATCAAAACATAGATGGAGTCCATCAACACCCCCAAAGCTTGCACAGTCGTGTATCTCGTCCTGGGTCGACATTTTATTCGTTAACATTAGGCAGTTTTGATTTATATGCTGTTTAATGTTTGTTGATCGAGTTAGCTTACATGTGCATCAGCCATGCATCGCGTTAGCTTACATGTGCATCAGCCATGCTTCTTTCGTTTAGAATAGGGAAAGAGTTAAAATATACAGTTATTCAAAAATATGAAGAAAAGCTTTTCATAATATAATCTATAACAACAATTCCCGGCACATTCAAATTGTGGTCCGCAACATGGACAAAACATAGCTACCCCTTTTTTTTTTGCTTTCTCAACTATCAGAACTACATCTTGGAGACAAGATCTGTCAACTCTACACATTTGTCTTCTCAAAAACACGTAAAGTGCTAGCAGACAAAGCGCTAACCTCTGCAGTAAGCGCATACAGTGAAATGATCACTCCTGAGCAGGCAGCTAATCATGATGGAGCAGCTCATTAAACCGAGGGGAAAAGTTCTGGAATTGCGACTGCAGATGTGATAAACGGTCTGCCGCAGAATCACGGCTTGACTTTGTTTATAGACTCACTTTTCTTTATGCAGACTGAGTGGGCCTGTAGCAAATTACAATTCCCCCCCCAGAGCTCATACTATTTTTACTCCGGACACGTGGAGTCACTCTGAGCGTTTCCGACCCATGAATCAGCAGTATGTGGTACAATAAAACTGCATTTGAATCCAAAAACAAACAAATGTCAGGCAATTAAATATGCTGACATGCAATTACCCGTAAAAACTCAGGTGGAGTCATTCAGGGTTCAGAGGGCATTGTCAAAGGTCAGGACACATGACCTTAAGGTCAGGGTTACAATACTGATATGACTGGGCAGGGAAAGGAGCAGTAGATTCAGAACAAAGAAACCCCTTTCTGCAAAGTGTGACAGCGCTGACAACAATGGTTCATTGGCGATTTAGTCTCTTTTAGAAGTTTTTGGGCTAAAGAAAAAGCACAATGAAACTTTTTCACAGCTCTACTCAATTGACTGGTGGGGCTATTAAGGGATTAAAAGGTCTCTTGCAGGCCAAACAAGTTTAGATTTTGCACTTTAAAAAAAAAAAACTTTAACATCTGTAAGTAACTGATTTTTTTTTACATCAACCCTACATACTGATTCCCATATTGATAAAAAAAAAATTACTTAATTAATTATTAAAATGTTCTAAACCAGCAACCAAATTGGCAAGACATTATTAAGCAAACACATGAAAACATTGGCTAACAATTGAAAAAAGGTAACAGACATTCTAGGTGAAAGTTTTGAGTAAATAGGCCTATATCAAATTAAACAAGAGAATGTCCTGATTCATATTAAACACATCCATTAACCTGATCGCAAATCAAATAACACATTTATATAAATGCATGTTATTTTTACATCATCTAGTTTCTTGCTGCAATAAATACTGAACATGGTCAGATTTTTATTCAATTTTTGTATTTTATTCTTTCAAAATGCTGCACAGCTGCACAGCTGCACAGACAGGGTAGTAATCAAACCCAGTGAGTGAATTTCTATTATCATAGCATGCAATCAGCACCCTGCTAATGAGGGTTGTATGCAAGAGAAGGGAGGTGCCTCTAATGACCAATCAGCATCATGCTTAACAGACTCTGTAATCTTTTGTGTTCCAAGCAAAAGACAAACCCTTTTTAATCAGTTCCTTGCGCAGCAATGCAACCTCCATTGTTTTTCTGCTGAAAAGATCACTCAGAACAATGTTTGTCTGTAGTGAACTCTCACTCTTGGTCTATTGACTTCTTTGATGTACCCTTCAGGGTGTGCTTAAGAAGCTTTATACTGCATATGTTTTTTTTCTGTTTGTGTGTATATTTAGGATATTGTAAGGAGCTGTGCCTATAGCTGCTGTAGCCTTCGGCCTTTGCGGCCCCTCTAAGACAAAATCCCTTTCCAAATAGACCTCATCTCCACTCTTCATACTGTATAAAATTGAAATAAAAAATAAAATAAAATAAAAAATATATAACTTTTTCTGCAGCAGTTTATTTCTGCTACAAAAAAGTGATATCGCCATCTACAGGGCATTGAAGGTACTATATCTTGTGCGTTTTGCCCTTACTCACCCAAACTTATCTACATGAATACTTAACGCGAGTGCATTAGAAGGCAGTCGCTGAATCGCTGGCGTTTCACATATGAGATGAGAACATGCAGCCGATGATGAGGCAGAAACCCGCATGTCTAGCGCATGTAGGCTTTACATTAAGAACTTTTACTCTAGTCGTATTGAAATTGGTGACTTCTAACTTAAAATGGAGTCTTTTTCGCTTTAAGGTATCTGTACTTTTAATTAAATATGGTTTTCAGGTACCCTACACCTGATCCACAACATACAGCGTTTCGAGATTAAATGTGAATAGGAAAGAAAACCAGATGAAACTGTAAACCATAGCAGACTGAAAGTGTAAACTAATGTACTGTGGCACACATGACCTCCTTTCGTATGGAATAAAATGTAAATTAAAGGCTTAGAGGTGATAAAAAGTTGTTTCTGTAGAAAGGTTTTCAAACCTCAACCGTACTTTCCACCTTGACTCTTTACTGATGACTTTTACTTTATTTGAGGATCCTACATGAGATCTCGGTCTAGTAGGTGAGGGCATTAACTGGGGCAAACCGTTCTCAGCAAGGTCTTGGCAAGTGGCCACCGGAATGACGACCATGTTTGAGCAATGAGATGCACTTCAAAGAGTCATTGTGTAGGTTGCACACTTCCTGGCGCTTGACAGCATTTTTTGATGCATATGGATAAATACGTCTACCAGCTTTTCGCAGGAAGGAAACAAGGTGTTGCAATGCTGGCTTGTGAAGTAGAACATAATGAGGGTACGTTGTTGGCTCTGAGGCACAACTATTAACAGGTTTTCTCTTTAAGAAAGTGGTTCGTCTATCCATTATCTGCTTTTGTGCTTTTCATTAACTGAGAAATTCATGTGGAGTTCACTGAATAGAATCAAATTTATGCACTGAGCTATGCTGAGTCAAAAGCTTATTATAATGTGACAGGTTAGTTATATAGTTCAGGGCTTTTAAAACTTCCAAGAAACACAGAATATGCCAATCCCTATTTTGAAACAAATTAATATTCACATTTTTTCACGATGCACAACTGTTTGTATGGTAAGATTTTTTTTTTTTAAATGTCTTTAAAAGAAAAATACTCACCAAGACTATATTTATTTGATCAAAAACACAGCAAAAACAGTAATATTGTGAAATATTATTACAATTTCAAACAACTGCTTTCTATTTGAATATATTTTAAAATGCACTTAATTCCTGTGATTTCCTTCAGAAATCATTTGAATATGCGTATGGGGTGCTTAAGAAACATTTCTTATTATTATCAATGTTGAATATA
The DNA here is from genome assembly GCF_051911475.1 of Siphateles boraxobius. NCBI lineage: Eukaryota > Metazoa > Chordata > Actinopteri > Cypriniformes > Leuciscidae > Siphateles > Siphateles boraxobius. Next base: position 24,333,225 of record NW_027509197.1, on the reverse strand, counting down.
GTTTTTTCAGGATTCTTTGATGAATAGACTGTTTAAATAAAAACATATTTTTATTTATGAAAACATTTATAATATTTTTTTCCAACAAAATATCTTTGCCACTTTTGATCAACTGAATACATCCTTGCTGAGGAAAAGTATTAAATCTTACTGACCACAAACTTTAAATATGACCCCATATATAGTGTTTAATATATAAATATGTTTTTATTTCTTTCCGTAAGAAGCTATGGCTGTTAATATAAATCATAATTAATTAATCAATTCCAAACAGAACTGAAAATTAAAAAGTAATAATGTCAAAGTCAGTAAATGTGTTAAAGAAATTAAATAAAACGAATTAAATATAAAAACTTGCTAAATTTCTTCTTTTAATTAAAAACAATATGTTAAACATATGTTAACATTAACTTTGACAGCCCAAAAATACACATTATGTAAAATACTTTTTCTCACTGAAATGCTCCGCAGACCCCCAAGCACCCTCTTGCTTGTTGTGCCTGGACGATCATGTAGAGTACATGTGCACTTAGGTAAGTAGCATATTAAAGGAGAACTCCGGGCAATTTTTAAGTTAATCTTGATCGTTAGACCTTTGTGAGTACTGACTATAGAAAAAAAAACGAACCGGATTGGTGCTTGCTACGCGGAGCTGCGACCACGAATGCCCAGAGCTCCCACCCAGCTAAAACGGCAGTTATGGGGGCATCGACATAAAGAGCGTTTTTGAGCCTCTTAACAGACACAAAATGCAATTAAAATGTCTGTCCAACACGAACAGGGACCCTACATGTGAACAAGATGCGTTTAGCAACTTAGCCATTGTTTCAACTCACCTAAATAGTATTTTAGACGGCAAGCTGTAGTCTCGCGCTGCAGTCCCGTGCTGTAGCCGGAAAAGGTAAACAATGTCCAGGTGGGAGGAGCGTTGATCATGTGCGACGAGTCTTCGTACATGGAATGGCATTTTTCTTCAAACGGCCCCGCTGTGTTGAGTGTGTGTAGTCATCCTTGTCAAAGTGTTCACTGCAAATGCGGTAATCTTTAGCGCGTAGTACTTCTACGGGAGTTTGCACATCAAGTTGAAATACAACTAGCCACAAACTGCAGAATCTTGAGGTCATGGAAAGGAAGACGATGAAAATATAAGCTCTTATATTTTCGCATTCTGTTGTCACAATTCGGAAAGGCTCAAACACGAACCATTTCTTCTTCACTTGTAAGCAACTCTGATCATAACTCGTCGCACATGATCAACGCTCCTCCCACCTGGACATTGTTTACCTTTTCCGGCTACAGCACGGGACTGCAGCGCGAGACTACAGCTTGCCGTCTAAAAGACTATTTAGGTGAGTTGAAACAATGGCTAAGTTGCTAAACGCATCTTGTTCACATGTAGGGTCCCTGTTCATGTTGGACAGACATTTTAATTGCATTTTGTGTCTGTTAAGAGGTTCAAAAACGCTCTTTATGTCCATGCCCCCATAGCTGCCGTTTTAGCTGGGTGGGAGCTCTGGGCATTCGCGGTCGCAGCTCCGCGTAGCAAGCACCAATCCGGTTCGTTTTTTTTTCTATAGTCAGTACTCACAAAGGTCTAACGATCAAGATTAACTTAAAAATTGCCCGGAGTTCTCCTTTAAGAAACAATGACACAAAAGAGAAAACGACTCTCAACAGCAGTGTATTTGCATCTATGCTTGTGCCCTGCCAAAATGGCTGTCCTGTCTGCAAGCCCTGGGAGCATTCCTGTTTCAGCTGTGGCTCTCCACATCCGGGTTGCTCCACACACACACACACACACACACACACACACACACACACACACACACACATACGCCTGGGAGTAATTAAGGGGTATCACAGTGAGATGGTGAAAGCATGGTGGGCATGTGAGGGGTGAAAGAAGTGGAGGGTGGTACAAGAGAATGGATAAGAGGTCAGGAAATTGTATGAAAAACAACTGTTCTCTTACCCCTCTCTCAGATTCCAGAGGTTCTGCTTTGACTCGGACTGCAGGCATTCCGTCTAGCATTAACATCCTGTTATTGATGGCGTCTGCTAGCCGAGAGAGGGAGAAAAAGAGAAAGGCATTAGAAAGCTGCGTGTGACTCCTCTCACCTTTTCAGTGATTGAGTCATACCTAGCATGTTTCGAAACAATAGTGAAGGCTACAATGCAACAGGCAATGATGTCATGACGGTATGCAGTCAGTAAGCAGTTCAGGTTTATGTCCGAGGGTAAACAAACGCATCTGGCCTGTATTTTGGCTGGTATCTTACACCTAAAGGGCTGTGAATAGTAAGCGACACGGAATGTGGCGCAGTAAGAAATCTGACAGAAAGCTGAGTGAATACAGGATAAATAAAGTATCAAGTAAGCTTTTTTTGTGAATAAACACCAACTTAGAGAGGAAAAATACAGATTTGCCCTCAAGTTTTTTGTTCAACTTTATAGAGATCCAAAATCTCACTGCAGAATCCTATCCCCCTTGGATCCCAAAGCTACTCCATCAACTGGAAGAATATGTTTTATGAGTACTCTATTTGGTGCCTAATCAAAATTAGACATCAATTAACATTTTTCATGTTTTTTATTTATTTAGTTATTTATCACATATTGTATTATTAAAGCAAAAATGGTCCAATTAAACATTTATCTTTTTGTGTTATTAGTTAGCCTTCAAGCTAATAGCTTAGTTTAGTATGTTTATAGCTTAGCATAGCTCTAAATATAGGCTAACTCTCTTTGAAAAGACAAAATGAGTCTAATTCATAAATAATCAGATATTGCTGAGCAAATCACAAGACCACAGTATCTGTTGTTCTTTTTTAACATTGTGAAACCACTGCTCGAACAACTTATTTGCGAAGTAGCATCGTTACATTTACTTATAAGTAGCCTAATGTGTATTTTATTTATTTATTTATTTATGAAGGAGAAAGAGAGAAAAACAATACAGGTAAAAAGCATATACAGCTCAGTTAATCATATTCGAATTTCAGTGATCTAAAAATGCATTAATGCCGGGTGTAAAGGGGACCTGTACACAGGAAAGAACATTCGGCGTCACCTAGGCGACCTGCTGCATGTCTGTAGGGTAGAACTATGGGCAAACACACACACACACACACACACACACACAAACACAACACACACACACACACACACACACACACGTAGTGTTTCCATAGACTTTCCATAGACATAATGATTTTTATACAGTACAAACTGTATATTCTATTCCCTTGCACTAACCCTACCCCTAAACCTACCCATCACAGAAAACTTTCTGCTTTTTTACATTTTCAAAAAACATCACTTAGTATGATTTATAAGCAGTTTTCCTCATGGGGACCAAAAAATGTCCCCACACGAACAAGGATTCCAGATATTGCCATCCTTATGGGGACATTTTGTCCCCATAATGTAGGGTTTACCAGGCCACACACACACACACACACACACACACACACACACACATACATATAGCTACATACAGTGCATTCACACATTCAAGGCTGCCTCTGCTATCAGAGTCTCCTGACATTTCTCTTCTTGTATATCCACACAAATGACAAGACTTTCTAACAGAATCCACGTCTTTGTGCAAACTCCCCTCAGGCGTCTGAGTCCCGGAACAAAGACTACAGGCTTGTTACAGCTCTGTGCTTTACAGTGGGCATTGCCCTACCAGACTCTTTCACAAATAAAAAACAGTGGCCTCCTCCCTCAACATCCAAGGGATGCACGAGGAGACAGCCTTAATGAACTGGTGGAATCTGATTACACGTTAATATAGCTCTAAGAGCACTGCATGATGGGGAGATGAGACGCTCCAGAACTCCCGCAGAGACAGTTTTTCTCCCCCGTCTACTCAATTTACCATGTTTAACACCATAAAGGCACAGTAATCGACACATGGGCATCTTGGGATATGTAATATTCATGTGTCCTCATGTTTGTTTGGGTTTCGCCTTTTGGAAGGGATGAGTTTGCACACAAACAAACAGACAGGTGACTTGTCTTGAGGATAGAAAGGAGTGAACATAAATCTCTTCCTGTCAAAATGACTTACTTTGATGTGTGCGACTCGTAGGAACATCTGTCACTAGTGTTGTAAATACGGTCAGTGAAGCTTTTGGAGTTGTTACGACTCTTAGCAAAGGGGAACCTCAGGAAAAAGCCAATCACAACAATGCGATTGTGTCTCAGAGGGAGTTGTCCTGAAGCAACCTGTGCACTTATTATTCTAGCAGAAGCACATGATGGAATGCAAGCAAAGCAGATATGCTTTAAAAATCTCTATTACACTTCAGTCGTGGCATGGGCAGCAGGAAATGAGGCCCAGATCTCGACTCAGCACTTGGGCTGAACCCATTCTGGTGAAGATGAGACAACACTACAGTCCACTGGATGAATCTACATTGTTATGCATAAATAGCCAGTGTACATTTTCACACAGCTATTGTGTTTTGACAGACAATTTGTTAACATTTTGTCATGTCATATTCAAGCATTTTAGTCTTTACTAATTTTAGTCATTAAAAATACAATTTAAACAATTAGGCAAAAATATAACTATAATTGACCAAACTATAACCAAATTTTTTTTTAATTAAATTTTAATTCAAAAGTTCGAGGTCAGTAAGATTTTTCCCATTTTTTTGTTGCTAGAAATACCGTCAATACTTTTATTCAGCAAGGATTCATTAAGTTGTTTAAAAGTGATAGTAAAGACATTTTGAATGTTGCATATAACGTTGAATGTTACAACTTCTATTTCAAATAAATGCTCCTTTGAACTTTTTATTCACTAAAATATCCTGAAAAAAATGTATCACTGTTTCCACTATAATATTACGCAGCTGTAAGCGATTTCTGTAAGCGATATCTGTAAGCGATTTTTGAAAAACGCTGTTGAAAACTGTATCAGACCGAGCACCAAAACACACTCATGATGGGGGCGGAGAGAGAGCTCAGTTCACAAGACGGACATTAGCAGAACGACTATAGAGAGAGAGAGATGGTAGACAAAAGAGGAATATGTCAATATAACTTTAAAAGAAGGGTTACGATCAGTAAGCTAAATAACAATAGACATTCGACCTGAATTATTATAGTAACACAAATTGCTTTTGTTTATTGATGACATCATACCCTTGAGCGGCAGGCACAGCAGATTCCGCCATGGTCGTTGCCTGTGCTTAATGTGCACGTGAATGTGGGGGCATCAAGATAGGGGTGTGATCCATTTGGGTATAGGTGCATGTTTGTTTTGGAGATTTCAAATGTTAACAGCGTTTACCAGAAATTGCTTACTGCACCTTTAAGAAACATTTCTTATTACTATCAAAGCAGAATATTAGAATGATTTCTGAAGGATCATGTGACATTACCGAGGAATCGCTGCTAAATATTATCTTTGATATCACAGGAATAATTTAAAATATACAGAATTAAAGTTATTTTAAATTGTAATAATATTTTACAATATAACTATTTTTACTGCAATTTGGTTCAAATAAATGCAGCCTTGGTGATTATAAGAGACTTCCTATAAAACATTTTCAAAATTCTTGCCAATACTTAAATGATTTATAATATACAGTAGGGTGCAATTCAATATACTGGTATGAAAGGTCTTTCAACTCAAGCAGGATAATTCTAATCTAAACACACATAATGGCTGGATAGTTTGCACAAGTTTTTCAGCATTTCTCCTAAAAAACGTTTTCATGCTTTTTTTTTATATCTTGCAGTGTATTCTTTAATATATTGTCTTGTCATTATATAGCTAAATAAATCAAATAAAAACATCAATTAACAGTAATTTCATTTCGGACATCAGCACTGGCATGCATGTTAGCCTTTAGCAATAGCACAGATTAACTGTATTTAAAACGCTTTCTAGCTTTAAAAAACAAAGGTTTTAGTCATATGCAGTTAGAGCATATGGCAAAATATAATTTCTGTGTGAATTGTAACTGAGCTTGCTTCCAAGTTAATCTGTGTGCATTGGATTGATATTGTGATCAGGATGTCCAATGGCTCCAGGTAGTGGTGGGATGAGATAATGTTGCCATGGCAACTCTTGTTGGAGCTCAGAGGGTTATTGTCCTACTGGATTGACATGCGAGATTTCACAGTTGACCAGGGCACTCGCTGTTCGACAGCCAGCTATTTTTTGTGCGTGTGTGTCCAAGGAGCTGTCATCACACTCTTGTGTATTGTGTAAGCATATCACTCTGAGACATTGATCATTAGATCAGATAAATGAGCCAACCTCTTGCCTAACTAACCTTGTCCCTTAAGAGAGCTCCAAATGGGAAATCAATACAAAGAGCAAGGTCTCAGTTGTTTCATTAACCATCAAATGAACAGATTATTAGCATAATTGAGTACAGCACCATGAGGTTAACATTTAGGCACAATTTGTCTATCTTAGCTCCAATTGATTAACACTTAATCAAGAGGTTGTGATGGAGGATGGTGTTTCGCCAACTGTATTTAACAGTGGCAATGTAATACTAGAGGCAAGAGTAATGATGACTAATTCAAGATCCATCTTCCTCCTCCTTCTCCAAATAGCATAAATGCTCTTCGTCAGATCGTGCGATTTGTCTAATCTAGTATACTGTCAGTATATTACCCTAGCAGACCCTAACAAAGGAATTTTCACATTAGGACTTGTATGTTATGATATTTTTTATGGATAATTAATCACCGTGTGCATGTAAAGTTTAGTTTTAATTCCAAAACAGACCCATGGGTGTGTGTTTGTTTGCCTTGACCTGCATTCAATGTGATCAAGCACACAGAGCATGAGTCCTATTTGCATTTCTTTCTTCTGCGCAACACAAAAGAAGACAGTTTGAAGAAGGTTTCAACTCTTTTTAATCATACAATAAAAGTCAATGGGATCCAAAACAACGGTGGACCCCGTTAAATGTTATTCTATGTATAAATAAAATAGACGTTTCTAAAAAATATCTTTTGTGTTCCGTTTGTCAGGTTTGGAACAACATGAGGAAGTGTGTGACAGAAAACACTTTACAATAAATTTAACAAACTAGCAATGAAAATACTTCTAAAGCATTTATTAATCTTAGTTCAAGTTAATTTCAACAGCAACTAATACATTATTAAAATCAAAAGTTTCATGCTAATATTATTTGATGGACATGAACTAACAATAATCAGTTGTATTTTTATTAAGTAATGTTAACAAAGATGAATGAATACGATAACAAATCTATTGCTCTTTGTAAGTTAATGCATTAACTAACTAATAAAACCTTATTGTAATGTGTTTCCGAATTTACATTTTTGGGTGAACTATCCCTTTAAAAAACTGGAGAAATGGAAAGAGAGCAATCGAGCGAGCGAGCGAGATTAAGATCACCTTTTCATTTCACCGGGACGCCGAAATGAAATGGTGATCCCAGGTGTGAGCGTTATGAGCATGGAAGGTGCAGTAACTGAGTGCTCAGGCATCTCATTGCCATGCACGGCTGGAGCCGTCCCCCGAGAGGCTCTCTGAGAAGAATGAGGGCAATTCAACTGGAAACGGGGCAACAGGGAGGGGGCCCGTCTGGGATTTGATTCCGGCTGAGGATGGGGGAGCCAGGGGAGGGGATTGGCTGGCACTCCCATACCCAGCCGTAGCGCCAGAACTCCACGATGGACGTGGGTGCAGACGGAGCACCGGCGAGCAGACCCCAACGAATGACGAGCGGATCAATATGAGGTGACAGGCCTGGGTGGAAAAGCCTGACCTTCCTGGACCCCACGCTGACCTTGCTACACAATGATTTAAAGAGTATTCAACTTGCCCCCTGGAGTCGGTTGCTTACCTCATTGTATAACTTTCTGCCTCGCCAAGCCTGGTGTGGCATTGATGTGAGGGGCATTACAGTGTATAGTGGGAACCTTTATTTAAGTGGTTTGGAGGTATTTATAAAGTAATAGCCTATACATTTGTCAAGGGGTATAAAATAGGGAAGCACTGACATTTAAATTTTGGCCGATACCGATAATTTGTAATCATTTTTTGTGTTATGGCAGATATTTAAATTGTCTACTTTTTTGTCTAAAAAAATGTTGAAAATAAAATACAAAGCAACTGAAGCTAATAGTGCCAAATGAATTTAGGCATCAGTACATTCTAATATAAAGTGGGTATTCATCTTAAGATTTGCTAAGGATTAAATTTAACTAAATTAGTACTGTTTTTAAAGATTAACTAAGTTACATTAGACCAGTGGTCTTCACTATTTTTTTCATGAGAGCCGCACTGATAGGACAAAGTCAGTAGGAGAGCCATTTTTACAGGAAAGTATAAAAAGTTACATCCAGTCATAAATACCATGTCTGTTAATTAATATGTCACCCCTGAACATTCAATTTCAAACAAACAATTTTTTTTTAATGATTTATCAGTCAAATTTGTAACTGAGACAAGATGATTTCCCTTAATGACAAAAAAAGCAGGATTTCCAGAATAGATTCATCCCAAAATGACATTAAGTTATTTTTTTCTACATTAGCCCCTCATGTATCTAATCAGCCAAGAGCACATGCGGCGTTAAGAGCTGGAAATACCGCCATAACTGGCAACTTGTTAGACAAGATATGTTTACATGCACAACTTTTGTTTCAATCGGTCTGAATTCATTGTGATAGATTAATCTGAATGTATTGTAGTTTACATGAATGCTTAACATCGTGATATGATGCATGATCGGGTGATGTGCACGTTTATAAGTCAAAAGATTCAAATTGGGAATAGGTTTTTTGACATTCGCACACTACACAAATATACAAAGTTTCCCGCTGTTGTCGCGTAATAACCATTTTCCTACATTGGTTCTTTATTTGTTTTAAACAGCAGACTTAATATCAAATTCTGGTCATAATTTGGGACTATGAACCGTTATGCCGTGCTGTTTGTATTGATCACGCAGTAAAAATGCCCAAAATCAGTCGTCTGTGGATGAGAATCTGAAACAAGGACTGGTGAGCCGTTGTCCTGCTTCACTTCACAGATACTGAGTGAAAGGAGAATTATAGAATGACGTGACACTCGTTTATACGACACTTTATTCATCAGAAGAACAGCGCGTTCAGTGCGACGGACGGCGTCCTTTCAGTTTCGGTTTTCAATCGATCAAGTGAACATGTTCTCTCGATAAACCACCCCTTTCAATACGATCAAAATTATTTGAAAATAGAGCTGACACTTTGAGTTTTTAATGGGTTATGTTATAGTCCTACTTCTTTATAAATTTTCTTATGAAATATCTGTAGTGACTGCTTGATCATATCACTGTATTATTTACCGCCATGCGAGCCACAAATGAAAGCTTGGCGAGCCGCGCAATGAGTAACACTGCATTAGACAAAGCAGGGCTCAACGCTAAGGATTTTTTTACAATTTCACAATTCTTGATTCTCGATACCACAGCAAAAACTACTAGCCTAACTAATACAAAGTACTAGTTATTACTGAAGACAAGTGAAAATTCAGTAATAAATATGAACAAATAAACAAATTAAAAGCAACAGCACAAATTAATGCAATAGAACAAAGATGAAATAACGGTGCAAAATTAAAAATAACATAGAAAAAGTTTTTCAGGTAGGTCTAACAGTAGTATTTATGTACAGAAATTAAAGGATCAGTAAAATAACACTGCATTCTTCGGTGTATAAATTAAATGTAGATTAAGCTATAAAGGTATTCAGTCAAGAGCAGTGAGTGATTTTCTCTTCTTCGCAGCCTCTCTTAAATACCGAATTGTGTTCTTTTTCACATCTTCTTGTGCTTGATAGTCAAAAAAATTCTTGAATGTTTAAATATACTAGACTTAAAAACACATGCATATGATAAACCTTTGTGACGATTCTGACGAAGCACCATTGGCCTTTCATGCTGCCATCGGGTAGTCCTTTACTAATTTATAAAAGTTTTTTTTATTTCTATATATTGATAGTTCTATTTATTTATTTCAGTTTATTTCAGTAATCTTAGTACTTCATCTTAAATTTAATTCAGATTTCATTTTTCATTTTTCGTTCAGCTTTATTTTAATTACCAAATAGTATGTTTAATACTTTTTAGTTTTAGATAACAATGACAACACACAATTAAATAATTAATATACAGTAAGCCGATATGTATTAAACATCCATGAAAAAATCTCCAATAGCAGCCATTAACCGATATGGCAGCAATATATGCAAGTATAAAATATTCCAAAACACCAAGAAATTACAGAATAAATAACGTGCCAAAATTTGGAACATGAGCAGAAATGAAAGAGGAGCAGGATGATCATGCTACTGCAACTGGAGGCGTTTCATATCTGAATTCATGTCTGCACTGGAGGAGTAGCACACTAACAGACGGGTTCCCTTGGTCCTGCCAATGCTTTGTTCCCATGTCGAGAGCCCAGAGCAACTACAGTCATCTGTGGCACAGAGGCTGGTCCTGCTGCCATGGGCCGAAGGGGGAAATGCGGATGGGGATGAGAGGAGGAGGAGGTGGTTGAGGAGGGAGGTAGAGATTTAAGCACTGGAGCCAAGCCAAAAAACAGACAAGAACACTGAACTCAAACATACCAAGAGAGCCTGATTTGCAAAAAAATAACACTCTGGAAATATTAAAGGTGAAGTGTGCCATTTCTGAACCACTAGTGCTAGATTGTAAAAAAAAAAAAAAGTGACTGTCTGTAAAGAGATAGTTCCAGCCCAAACTCAAAACTTTTTTACATCCACATTTATGCATTTTATGAAATAAAGTTCCTGCTGATCTACCGCATAAAAATCCTGTAAACACAAAAGTAAAAAATGCAAGTTCACATGATGCAATGAGAATCAGGCTTCCTCTCGCCACTGCCAGACAATGTCTGCAAGACAGAGCTCGGCTCAAGCTCACTTCCCACTTTGGAGCCCCAGTAAACAGCAAATATGACGAGTCAGCACTCTGCCATTACCAGCAGAAAACATGCAGGCTAAATACCGCCTTTCCATTTACTGTCATACTGGACACAGTAACTCAACCTCGGGGGGCAGTGGGAGATGGGATGGTATTTAGTGGAAAGCTCGGTTTGTTTCAGTATCATGAATTTTTTGCACATGGTATCAGTCATGAGATTTTTTTGTGTATTAACCAACATCTGCTGTTATAAACTGATAATAAATACATAAGTAACTGTTTTGCAAATAAGTACCATAGCACTACCATCTGACACTTCACTACCAAATAAAAAAAATAAAAAAAGTTTTTCACTGGTGCAACATCAAGGTCATCTCAGGTACTGTCAGAGTATGTACTGTATTTAAAGAGGAATTTACTTCTTGACTTCTGCCCTTAACAAACTGAACAGCAAATTAATTTCAGGAAACATAATACAATTACACCCACATCCATATCTCTTCCTGGTAAATTTCGTGGATTCTAACCCCAATGCTCCCCATACTTTGGAGTGGACTATATTTCTTTGGTTAATCTTTTCTGGCATACTGTGAATGACTTCAGACTTTCCATTTCATAAGGCGCATTTTCCTTGGCAGGGAAGTCTGTGCCCTAAGACTTTGGCCGCTATTGGGACCTTTTTTGAATCGAGCTCTAGAGAGATGTGCTGCTTCAGTACCAGCTGAGTTTGTGGATAAGTAATCTGAGTGCGTGTTCTCCTCCCTGCGCATCCAGACGGTAGCGCTTCACCTCAGGGAGCCCACTTTGCCATTTTCTTCTGGCTAAAAACAGCCACACAACAATGCCTGTCATTCACTCGGGCCCCCAACCAAGCAGATTTGCTGTCTTGTAGCTCTCTTTATTTTTCTGAGTGTGACAAATGTACTCTGACTCAGAGACGAACAGAAAGAGTGCTGAAAGATATGACCAGATAAACTCCTCTGAACAAAAAATGAGGTCACAAGGGAATGCGCTACTCTCGAATGCCAGTTTTAGAGCCATGTCAAAGCAATCAAGATGAAAGTTCACTCAGAAGAGGGAAAAACATGCAAGCCCTAAACACCATCAGCAGAGTCAAATGTTGGGACCTGTCCAAGATGGCAGCTGTAAAAAGACTCCTGTACTGTACATCAATTTTATCCTACTACCCCCATCACTAGGCCTCACACACCTGATAGGAAGTAAGAGACCTTTAATAGAACGCTGAGGCTCTTGTAAACACTAGGCCAACTTTCCAAAACACAGGCTGACGGAAGCACCCGTAGTCCAGCAAAATGCCCTTGGGCTCTGGCTATTTCTGCACAGGGAGATCCTGTGTCAGTGATTCAATGAGGATAAGACAGCTTAGTCCATGAGATACGGCCCTAGTCCGCACTACTCGCATATAAAAAGCTGCATGTTGTACGTTTCTAATGGAGCAAGAAAAATCATGCCTAATTAAGCCATTCATTTCCTCTGAAATTTAGAAAAGATATGAAATCTGGTATAAAAACTTCCGGTATGATTTAAAACACATGCATAAAACTATTATTCTCAAATCATTTCCTATAATATTACGAGATAAATTATGAGCCAGGTTTATTTTACTGATTGGTGAGTGCTATGGGGCCGAGAGGTCACGAGTTGTGTAAAAGGGAGTAAAGGAGAAAAGAGGGGTTAGAGTCCATTCTTCACTCGTACTTTTTTCTAAAAACATCTCAAATTAATGTTTAGTGGAATCCATACAGCAGAATGTAATGCTAAGAAAATAATACTAATACTAATATTTTAAAATTAAAGTTTTTTGTTTTTTTAAATGCATCACCTACACAGTTACTTACACAGAACGATATCTGACGATATCTTAATATTCAACAATATTATTGATCTGCCTACATTAACACCATTAAATGAGAACTGAACTGAGCTGGACGATGACATCACTGTTTTTCTTCAGAGTGGCTTTTTTCTTCTTCTATCTTTTTACAGCAAAAATGAACCATCACTGAATTTACTTAAGCTGGACTATGATGCTATTTTCTTCTAGATCTGCTGTACAGCAGAAACAAACTTTGTTGCATTGTTTTCCTGTTATCACTGTAAAGCTGCTTTGAAACAATATGTATTGTAAAAAGTGCTATATAAATAAAGGTGACTTGACTTGCATCCTGATCAGCATTTTCAGCTGAAAAATCTGTCAAAGTTTATGAAAACAGAATTAAAGGGATTGGTTAAACGCACCCATGACACATTTAGTCACAGCTTAGCTATTTAGTTTGAAGTATCAGGATGCAGAGTGATGGGCTTTCAACTCAACAATGGGGCGTCTTTACAGCTAAAGCAAAGGCATTGTTTTTTTTTGGGGGGGGGGGGGGGGGGGGTTCATTCACGTGGTTTTGCAGGTTCTCGTAAATCTGTCTGGCTTCCTGAGCTGTGGTTCCTCAGCCAAATCGTTCTATGACCTCTGAAATATTTCTCATGAATTTCCAATTCACCCTAGTTCTCACACATAATGTGTACCGTTGTCTCTACTGTATATCCATCTCACTGCAGTGTCATACTGTTTTAACAGTAGCGTAGAGTAGAAATAGGTCTGGGCGATATATTGAATATTTACAATATGTTTGCAATGATTTTGCTGGCGACATAAAATTATGAGTTTTAAAATAATATAAATAAAAAGATTTCAAGATTTGTAGTAAAAAATTTTTTTTAAATAAAACACAATTCGTGGAAATGTGGATGTGGAAAACGTGCATATGATTACTTTAACAAGATTTTCTTACAATATATTAAACATTTTAAATAATGAGAATATCTTTCTTTTTTGTTTGCTATATTGCCCAGACCTGACATTAAATACAAAGAAATCTGCTGTTATATACACAAGAGAGGGGCGACCCTGGCCACTGCTAGCACACCTCTTCCCTTCCCCCTTTAGTTAAAGTGCTGTGTTCTCAGTGGTCCATGCTTTAAAATAGACCCGACACAAAAACCTCAATTGCTCCGAGAGGTATGGAATGGGCGGAGTGGTCACCGCAGAGGGATTTTGCTGGACTTAAATGCTGATGATGATCTGTGCTGGATCAATAAGGAATGTGCATGTGCTGATATGCTGCTCCTACTCCATATTTTCTCCCTCCAAGCCCTCAGTTTGCACAGGAACTGGAAGCCCAACCTCATCTCCAATTCAGAAAAGAAAGCTAATGAACTGCCTCTGACCAGCAATGCCTCACAGCTCCCGCTTTCTTTCTCTCCTTCTCAGGATGTGTCACGTCAGAAGTCTGCAGTTGGTGTACTGTAAAGTGAACAGATTTCTGAAATGAAAACCGGGGGCCTTTCTAGTTTAGTAGTAGAGGTTTTGTTGACTAAAACAAAAACTGTTAAAAATAATTTTTAGTAACTGAAATAATAGAGGAATAAGCTTCAAGAAGCCGTATTTTTCAGTGATTTTAGAGCAGCTAAGGGCCGTTGTTAGGCATAAAGCGGAGCAATGATCTAAAACCATTGTAACCCATGGATTCACAGGGATTTTTTATTTTTATCAAATGGTTACTATATACAGCCGGCAAGATTTCATAAAATAAACACACAGCAACAAAACTTAATCCTTGTGTCAAGTAATGTAGTACACAAAATTGTTTTATACGAGTTGAAGCACTAAAATGACTAAAACTGAAATAAAAATTAAATCTAAATAGAAACATAAAAAAAATTAAAATCTAATTTAGTTTAAACTAATAAAAGAATAACTAATAAACTAAATAATAAACTAAAAACTAATACTAAAACTTAAAAAAAAAAACTTTAACGGAAAATATAAAAATAACAAGCTCATTAAAAATATTTATAAATACTGAAATAGCATATAATTATTACTAAAATTATTAATACTAAAACGCCATCAACGTACACTTGCTACACCTGTAAAGACTATTCTTCTGCAGCACATTTGCATGCTTCAAACTAATGCTTGTGGACAATGATGTCAGCACACAACCAAAATAATGCATTACAGGGAGTTAGTTCCAATACTGAATTGCAATGTATGCATAGCAGTTTGACAGACAGTTAACAGCCTTAAATAAATATGAGTTATAAAGGTAAAGATTTTATTCTGTTCTAGTCTAAAATGTCCTATTATTTTTTTAAAAAAAATAACAAATGAAATTTCACACTGTATGTTATGGTAATGGACAATATCTCAGTAAAACAATTTCTGAAGAAATTTTTGAGGACAGCTAAAGCCGGGACAGGCTATCAAAAACAGGGTCTTTCCACAGAAAACGAGCACTGCCTGTGTTACAGCATGCTGCACTGTAATCGAACCTCTGTGTTTTTCTTTCGACAAGTCATTATGACTAACGAGTAGTCATGTAGTGGTAATGTCACATTGATTCACATGCCATTAATCCACTTTTAATGAACCCAGCCCATTGTAATCAGTCTTGCCACTGACATGTGACCAATACATTGACAGTCTTGACCGTCAGCAATGTCACTGCTGTAAAAAAAACAACTTTTTGACCGTTGCAATTCTAAGTTCTAGTACAACAGTCATATTTGGGAAAGCCAGGTAATTCTCTGGCTATTACTTAAATGCATAAATTGAAAAAGAAAAACTCTCCCCGTTAAAAAACACACATCCCTTTGTCATCCAACCACAATTGCTTGTGATGTGATTGACAGTTAAGAAGAATGCCCCTCCTCTCAAATCCTACGCCTGCTAAGAAGACGCTCACAGCTGTCCTGGGCATTCAAGTAAATCCATTTAAAGGTGTCCAAAGCTAACTTTTAAGGGTCATATGTGTTCGTACCAGCAGTTGACTGCAGGGTGGCTCTGTTTGCTGGAAAGGTAGAAGTTCCATCCAAAGAAAACATCACACACAGATGAGTAAACAACAATACTGTTTAACACTCGAGCTGTGCACTGTCAGACGCTTGGGGCAAATATTCACCTTTATACTTACAGCAGGAGAGTGTGACTTACTCATGTTTAATGCATGCTTATAAAATGTACATTCAAATGATATACACTACTGTTCAAAAGTTTGTTAGTTCGTTAGTGTAAAATTTTTTAACGTTTTTGAAAAAAGTCTCTTATGCTCACCAAGGCTGCAGCATTTATTTGACCAAAAATACAGTAATATACTATTACAATGTAAAATAACTGTTTTTTGTTTTGTTTTTAAATATATTTTAAAAAGTTATTTATTCCAGTCATGGCAAAGCTTAATTTTCAGCATCATTATTCCAGTCTTCAGTGTCACATGATCCTTCAGAAATCATTCTAATATGCTGATTTGCTGCTCACTAACATTTCTTACTATTATCAATGTTGAAAACAGTTGTGCTGCAATATTTTGTGGAAATCGTGATACATTTTTCAGGATACTTTGATGATTGGAAAGTTCAAAAGAACAGCATTTATTTGAAATCGAAATCTTGTGTAACATAAATATCTTTACTGTCCCTTCTGAACAATTTAATGCATCCTTGCTGCAAAAATCTTACTTTGAACGGTAGTGTATTTATTGATGATAATAATACTAACAACGACAATAATAATAATAATAATAGGAAAGTGGTGTGTTTGACCAGCCAACATCAATTATGTAACTAAATGAATATAACAATTAGCGGTACAAGTATTGCTTACATTAAGGGTTGGTTCTGAACCTAGTAAGCAAATACCCAAAACATCCAAGGAACCGAATAGCAATGAGCCAAAAAACACACAGCAACTGTATAGCAATGCCCTGGCAACACCTTAGCATCATAGTCGTTAGCTTAGCACAGGTTAGCAGCACTCGCATGCTCTTCAGAAAATAAGGTCTAGTTATACCACATGCTTTTGTATCAGGACTGGTGATTTTCTGTAAATAATAGCAATTGAAATGCGCACTTGAATGCAGCTTGCAGTTACACAACTGCCATCAATGCTATATAGGGAGATCAGCTGGCCTTTCATTCATAGCATGTCTTTCTACTGTTCACCATACATCATGTGGAAATAAGAGCAGTCGTACTATGTATAGCAGTGCAGGTTATACAACGTATTGAGTCTGTTAAGTGTTTGCGGAGGTAGATGGGAGGGTGGTTGGAGGTCTGTGGGTGGAGGTAGTGGAGTGTATTATCGTCAGTCCAATAACCCACTCCTCATGTCTCGGGGGGCTGGCTGCATCCTCCAGCCTTAATGGTGAAGAGGTTCTTTAAGACACCTCTCTGTAGCTTTTCAATGCCTTGTATACTGACCCCCTCCCCCTACACAAATAAATACATACATTTGAGATAAACAAGACCAGGTATCAATGGACAAACGCAAACTTACCTGCTACTAGTTTGTTAACTAAACTCCAGCAGAATTTGGGTAGGTTAAATGTGAACAGGATGGGGCCTACACTATAAATGGGAACAGGATGGACCTACATAATAATCTCCCAGATTCACAATTTCAGATTCACCCATATTCACAGTTTCAGAACATGCATATTTACACAGCTCACATCCTCTTGTAGAACCTCCTACACACTCTCTCTGATTGAGCAATGGCATTTGTGCCAAACAAGAAAACACACTATCACAACACGCACGGAGCACAGCAAACAGTCGCTTGCACTCTCGATTTTTCTCTGCAAATCTATAACCGGCACTCTTGCCACATTAAGTAAAATAACAACTACAGAGCAAAAATTCAGAGTTCAACTCACTCGAACATTAAATAAAACAGGAAGTCCTCATGAGGGTGTTTTTGTACTGAAATTCAACCCATTCAGGCACCCATAGCCTCATTTAATACAATAAGCAGCTGGGTTTATATTCATGCTTAACATGTAGTTTCTGCTTTTCAGTTTACTTTTCCATGTTTACTGCTAATATCCACATTTAGGTCCCAGTCTGGGCATAAACATAAATAAAAAAATAAATAAAAAATTGTGACATATAAATAAATAAATATAAGTATCTGTATATAATAAAAATAGAAATAAATAAATATGTATGATTGTAATAATCTCAGGTTGTAACCTAACATATCAAATGGAAAATGTCCTGAAGCTGTTCATGGCATTAATACATAAAAAAATTATGATTGTGATAATCTCAGATTGTAATTTTTTTAGAGCATATATCAAATGAAAAATGGCCAGAAATTTATCTTGAAATAAATAAACTAATTAATAAAAAACCAAACAAAATAAATACTCAGGATAATCTTTCAACCTTTTCAACCTTTTGTTACGAGTATAAAATAAAATAAATAAAAAACAATAAAAAATAATAGAATGAAGACCCATTCTGGCACCCTATAGCCTCACTTAATAGAATAAGCAGCTGGAATTCTATTTACGCTTCATGCAGCGTCTGCTTTTCAGTTTACTTTTCCACGTTTTCTGCTTATATCCAACATTATGTGCCAGGTACGAGTCTGAGCTAGTCGCCCGAGGGAAGTTATACTATATGACATAGACTAACGTTCAAGTCTCTCAAAGCTGAGCCATGCGTGCTGTGCTTTGCCTTTGGATCGTAATTGACTCCATATGTTGTTTGCATAATTTCTCAACCCCCCGATCGCTAGACCTAAAACTGCTAACAAAGTTCATGCATATCTCAGAATGTCCAACTGATGGTTTCTGAGTCCCCTGACTAAGCAATTGAAAAATCTCAACAAATCCTGGATGTATTGTTACGCTTTGAGGGTTTATATTGATTCTATTTTTTTCCATTAAGTTCCCAAAAGTCATCTCAGGTTAAGGGACGGCAGATAGGTGCGCTAACGGTGTTGTCATGACGACAGGCAGAGAACAGCACATAGATAGTGTACAGCGCTGGTTTAGTCGTCTTTGATTTCTCTTACTGTCATGAAGAGCCATGCCATGTCTAATAACTGAAAGGAGGCATATGTAAACATCAGTACAGATATTCATGGCATAAAGACCACTCTGAATACTTGACATAAATAAAGAGTGTAGGGTACATCCAGAGTTACTGATACTAAATAGTGACATGTGTCATTGATAATATGTGTACTTGAAGTAGATGTAGAATTCCACGTCTTGCTTTCTGTGCCAGAGTGTTCAACAATCATCCCTCCCCCCTCACCACACACAGCTTCAGTAAACAAACCAGGGCTGGACAAGAGGGTCAAGGGTTGAACACACCAGAGGACACACTAGAAAATTTTGTCAGCTTAGCGAAATGTTGAAATGAGGAGGAAGAGAGCGATCATAAGACCCACGTAGTTACCCACAATTCCTTCTTTCACCTACTCTTCTCTTAGTTAGTTTTAGTATGGGCACTAAACGCAGACGTTGAAAAATGATCATGATAATCTCAGATCGTCCTCTTATCAAATGAAATTGTTAAAATAAATAAAAACCTCAGGCCATCCCTTTTTTCAGAAACATATCACATAGAAAACGGCCTGAAATTGTTAATGAAATAGATATAATATGAAAATAATAAAATTGGAAAAGTCAGAGATTATACCGATTAGTGGCATCCCCATCCCTCTTGTATTGCCAAACAATCATGACATTACTTTCTGAGTTGACAAACATTTATGAGTAATTACTCTATTAAAGGACACACTCTGTTTCTGTCACATGCTTCAGTTTACTCACAGACATGCATGAAGCCAGCCTTAGCGGAGACACATATTGTATGTCATGATCCAATAAGGAATGACAAACTATTTTTCATACTATTTCGTAGTATGCACCACAGAATCGCTCAGTTTAGTCTGGCTACACAAAACACACCTGGATTCATCAGTGCAGTGAAGGGTATCATTAAACCGACACGCTCTCTGTGTCATTGGACAGGCCCAGTGACAAACCCAACATTAACTCAACATATCCGCCCTGAATGTGCTGTGCTCTTTAGCTGTTTGTCACTAAAGCGGGATTGGGGGCAAAGCTGAACATTTGATCAGCTGGAACCGACAGCTATGTAGACCACAGGGGCATTCCTGAGTCCCCTGGGCTGAGCCTGGTACAGATGGGGCCGGTATGGGTTTCAATCCCTGCCCAATTCCTCTGGGGTGGGGTGTTCTGGGGGTGTCTTTTAAGGATTTCCCATATAATCCCTTCAGCAAGGTGTCCAGTCTCAGGCAAGTTCCATCAATAATTCACTATCCCGAGCCCACCTGTGTGAAGCTCCTTCGAGCAGAAGGGTGCTAACCTTTTAATTCCCGATCCACAAGGCTATCAGGGCCCACTTGTGTGGCTGGAGAGACCGTTTTAATGGAATCCTCCAGCGCAACGTAATGCTGAGGTGATAAGCAGATACGCTGTCCTGTGATTATTGGGTCCCATTATTGAGCCCTCTATCTGGCTGATTGCGATCTCGAAGCCACCGATAAAATCCTCCAATACACTTTTGACAGGGGCCATAGAGTCAAACAATTATACTTGAATCAAATAAATCAAATTAAAGGTTGGATTTTTTTATCACAGAGTCTCCAACATGCCTTACACATAAAGCGTGCACAGAAAGCCGCGTCTCAGACAGCACGCAAATATTGAGTTCCTTTCGAGTCTTGTGCTTGAACGGACAAATTCACACAAAAATTGTCAACATGCTCGTCTTGGTAAGTATCCTAGCAAACATAGTAGGTTATGTCTGTGAGCATGACATATGAGTGTTGTAAACACAGTTGGTGAACGTAAACAGTCGAGAAAGCCAACGCATGTGTTCAGTATCAGTGTACTGGATCCATAAATTATGTATTGAAGTGACAGCAGCCTAATATTCCTGCTGTCTGTGGTTTTAATGTTAATCAAACAACAAAAGACAAAAAAAATATTCACTGCTCTTGACTGAATAGCTTGAATAACTTTGAATAACTTTGACTGAATAGAATAATTTTAATAATGATTCAGCTTTATTTAATTCATACAGTGAAGATTATATGCAATTTTGTTTTACTTTTGATTACTTATTCAATTTCTATACCTAGAAACTACTATTAGATACCTGCAAAACCTGAAAAGCACTGTTTATTCTATTTGCATCTTTGCTCTAATGTATTTGTTGTTCTTTATTTTTATTTGACAGTAGACCTTTTTTCCCTGAACATAGCACATACCGAACCGTACCGAAACTGTGATCTAAAAAGTGATTTTATATACAGTGTATATATATATATATATATATATATATATATATATATATATATATATATATTGTTATAGAATACATTTGAAACATGAACAGTTGCAATGCCAAAATAAATGTAGATTTGAACAACATAGACATGCTAAAATAAAAAACTGATCCATTTGATTCTCTAAAGAATGTAAGAGCTCCCTGTCTGTGCAAAACTGACTGCCACAATGCTAGGGTATTCTGGGTGGTTGCCAGGGCTTTAGTTGCGGTTGCTAAGGATGTTCTGAGTGGTTTGTAGTATGTTGCTATGCAGTTGCTAAGGTGTTCTGTGTGGTTGCTAGGTGGTTACTTACTGACCCAAGACATGAGAGGCCACCTCAAAGAAACGCTCCTTCAAAGATCCCTCTTTCAACGTAAATCTAAAAGATTTTTCCCCCACCCGTTATATGGCCTGCCAGGTGAAAACCGTAAATTTGATCACTTAGTACTCTCCTGAGCAAGTCACAATTTGAGGCGTTATTCAAACCTTTAACCAAAAAAATTAGCAATATATACAATAATAACAACAATAAAGGTTGGTTATTAAGTGCCATTAAATATCATTTTTGGTCAGCATGACCTAGTATCAGCAGCAATAGTATAGTTTACTAGTGTTTTAGGGCAATACACACACATACACTCAGTGTGTCCTGAATCAAGGGTCTTACCCAGAAAAGCATTAAATAACCTCATCTCTCTGGCAGAATAGCCTTAAGCAGCAGTGGCTGCCTCACAGTTTAAGGCTGAGTGACCAACATTAGCACTGTGAAGAGTCACACAGATCAGGGCACAGTACCAAAGTACACACACACATAAGGAATCCAACCTCCACACACAATTACACACACACAAATGCACATCGACCTCCACACCACTCTCTCCGTGAACAAATGCCTTCGCTGTCAGTAGCGGCCAGGTCTGGCGTAATTGAAAAGAACAGCCACGGGCCAGCCCACAGACCAGGAGCCCGTCACTGACAGCCAGCCATCAATACCAATGACTGTTCCGTGAGGAGCAGATGACATCCACGACACCACCCATGCAACACCCCGGCACACACACAAACGCTTGCCTCCCGCCCCCCTCGCTGTCCTTCCTCCACCACTTGAGTCTCTGATTCCTACCCCACTTTGTCACCACGGTAACTCCACTCACCGGGAAGCCTGTCATCGCTTCAGAGATACACGTGCCATCAGCAAACACACTCATACACGCTCACACTCACTTACGCTCATGCATACATGCCAAACAGGGGGGATGAAACTTTTTTGAGAGTGGAACAGTGGCTGCTCAGAAACCTTCGGCTCACTTTCCTCGCATACACTACTCTAACAGTGTGTCAATATTTAACCCAGAAAACCACTTTGTCTTTTTTTTTTAACTAAACCTTCTCCAAAACACAAACACACCTAACAAACCAGAGAAATAATACTACTCTAGTGAGACACTTCAAACCACTTTACAGTACATTTATATTGTGCATTGCACTACATATTTCGAGCTCGGTGGACAACACAGGGGGAAAAAATGACATCATGCTTTTTTTAATCATGTTTTTAACCACCTGCATTGTAAGATTATTTTAGAAGGCTGGACAGCATCAGACTTGTCATTTGACGTAACAACACAGTGACAGCTGAACAAGATGCACGGAGCACAGACAAACAAGCAAAACATAAGTATTCAAAGAAGAAAAGAAAAAAAGAACAGAGAGAAAAAGCGAAAGAGAGTAAAACATACACAGACCTGACCAGGAGCTGCAGAGCGACAGAAACTGTCTTCCTTATACAGTCCTCTCTCTCTCTCTCTCTCTCTCTCTCTCTCTCTCTCTCTCTCTCTCTCTCTCTCTCTCTCTCTCTCTGTATGTGACTCCCTCCCCTCTCTGCTCCTCTCAGCTGCTCAGGGCAGTTCTCAGGAAATGAATGGGAGCTCACAGAGAACTGTTGTACTTGCAAATGACTTACCACGGTCACATGATCCGCTAAATGTAGGGTGGGCCGGTGGGTGGAGGCTTCATAAGCAAGAGAAGACAATACTCTAAGCTTTAACAGCATGCATCGAATTACACGGGGCCCCTCGTGGGAGGTTTCCGACATGTCTCTGAGCACAGGCAGCGGAGAAACACTAGAGTACCTCCCCGTTTAAAGGGGAAGAGAGAGACAGAGAGAGAGAGAGAGAGAGAGAGAGAGAGAGAGAGAGAGAGAGAGAGAGAGATGGGGTATATTTTCTCACAAAAAGTAGGCTACCCTACTTTATATAAATTCTAAAAACTATTTTTAAAATGTAATTAAATTAACAATAAAAATAAAAGTAAATAACAATAATCGGTTAAATTATTAAATAAATATGATGTAATAATAATAATTATTATTAAGTTAGTATAAGTAGTAATGGTAGTATTGAGTCTTACATATTTAGCATATTCACCTGCAGTTTTCTTTTTGGCAATTATGTGGAAAATCAGATTTTGACCTACTGTAATATTTATTACATTTATCCCAATATTTGAACATATTTATTAACAATATTAAGCTACTTTTCTGTATGCATTTAACGTATAAAGCAGTACAATTTATGGTATTACAAGATGTTTTAGTAAGAAACCGTCTGCCACACACAGCTCTTAATTGTCTCCATTTCAATTAGTCACCAGACATTGTTCTCCGTTAGATTATGAACGCATCTCTGTACTAAAATTCAATCTTAAAAGCCATTTATTTCTGTTTATGAAAGCATGCACAAGGGAATGTTGCAAAGGCTCGGCGATGGAAGAGGCAACTACGGTTTTCAAGATGCAGATTCGCTCTTCTGGGAATCCTAATTAATGTATAGGAAAAAGAGCTAATTTGCATCTCTGATAGACTTTATGTTCCACGCACACACAAGCTGATGGGGTTGATAGTGCTTTGAAGAATACTCTGCCCATGTTAGCTTTTACCTAATCTCTTTCAGAAAAAAATCTCTTAATGGCTTATATATGCTGCATTATTTTTTCATGTTGCATTATCTATGTTGAAATTCATCATGCAGTATGTGATGGAAACTTGAATTTGGGAATTTGACAGTTAAAAGCTGTACAGTGGCATCCCTAAATTCATTACCTAAATAGATTAATTTTAAACACCAAGGTGTATCACATACATTTTTGCACTTGAGACATGCAGATGAAATTTCTCAGATCTAAAAAGAATGATGATTGATTCCCGCAAATGACAACCCATTATCGTCATAAGAACTACAATATACGTATCAGACATATCGATACAAGATCATCCTGGTGAATTACACGAGAAAAAACAAAGACCTTTATCCTTGTGTCTGACTAAAATGGGCATTGAAATACCGCTCTGCTCACGCTTTTAATGCTGATTAGCCCTGATGCTTCTTTACGAAAAGCTATGCCACCCAGCTGCAGCCTCTGACAAGAGTGGCAATTTACCCAGCAATAATGACATCGAGGAAGTAGTCCCGCTCTGCCCGCACACCCAGCCCAGCCTGACACACAAAGGGTCCTGGCATGTCTTGTAAAGGGCTGAACTGGAATCAGGCGTTCCAGTGGGAGGGTGAGCCGTGTATGGAACTCTGCCAGGGAACATGGTCCCATCTTAGCTCCCCTGCAAAGTGGAGGGAGAGAAAGAAAGACAGATAGAAAAAGAGTGAACACCCTTGATTACAGCTGTGGCACAGAGAGGACCCAAGGCGATTAGGTGGGCTACAATGTCCGTGTTTACCACGGTTAACTGCACAGCAGGCAAACAGTTGTTGTAAGGTGATAAGATTAACCAAGCCCATGTAGGCCAATATATACACATTTACACATCAACCATAAATTACATGCTAACAAAGATTTCCGTTCCACCAGCACAGTTCAAAGTAAAAACGTGACTGTCATCCCTCCAATAATCCTAATCTATTTTACCAGTAGAAAAGACATGTCTACAAGGTCCATTTCAGGGATAGTATGTCAAGTTATTCTCTCTCATGCTGTTCAAACTTGTATGACTTTCTCTTTTGGATGTAACACAAAAGGTGATGTTTAGCAGACTATCCAAGCTGCTTAATTCTATACAATGAAAGCGAATGGTGACCATAACTGTCTCTGGTCCAAATGCTAAACATCTCCTTTTGTCTTCTGCACAATAGAAAAAATGTTTAAAAATTGCATGGGAGATTTTTTTTTTTTGGTATTCTAGAGCAAACAACCTTTTAATGTTTAGATAGCTGTGACAGCAGAAATACTCAATGAGGTGACTTCAAAATGTCCCAGTGTGAAGAACTAGCTTTTGATGAGGGCAATGGTGGGCCATCAATAAACAAAGTACTTAGCGATCTACGGCAGAGTGCAGAAGCTGGGAAATGCGTTGATGGCGCATTAGCCACACAGATTTCCCGGCTGCATGAGAGACCCGTCGCGGTGCAATAAATGCATCTCCTACTGGGTAACTTGCCGCCGTCTGTGAGCCTGCCCTATACGTTCTGCACAGAACAAGAAAAGGAATTACTTCACACCATTTCACAGTCAAATTTGACTGGAATATAAACATCATGACATTATGTACACATCCTTTACTGCTGTAAATGAGAACTGTCACTACAATAATATATTTTTGTTTTTGCATACTGACTAAGAGTCTATTGTTCAATTCGAAATGAAATCATTCGCAAAGAGATGCAAAGTGAATAGTGAAATTCAGCTTGATTAGAAATTAGATTACACAGAGGTAGGTTTTAAATTGAGATTTATACATCATCTGAAAGCTGAATAGATAAACTATCCACTGATGTATTGTTTGTTATGATAGGACAATATTTTGCCGAGATACAACTATTTGAAAATCTGGAATCTGAGGGTGCAAAAAGCAAAAAAAATTAAACATTGAGAAAATCACCTTTAAAGTTGTCCATTTATGTACGCGATTGTGCTGCATTCCCTCACAAAAATAAATGTTTTATATATTTACGGTGTTTGTTTTTATATATTTACAAAATATCTTCATGGAACATGATCTTTAGTTAATATCCTAATGATTTTTGCTATAAAAGAAAAATCAATAATTTTGTCCCATACAATGTATTGTTAGCTATTGCCACAAATATACCCATGCGACTCGTGACTGGTTTTATGATCCAGGGTCACATATTCTTTGAATTTTAATAAAATCAAACACCAATGATGTACGTACTGTATGACAAACCTCATTCTCAGTTTTAAAGTTTTAGATTCTGAATCCAGTAGCATGGTAGCATCATTATGCTTTTTGTAACATGGTTATACTATAGTAGTGCATGTAAATAAATGGCATATGATAAAAATGCTAATTTTACAGTACCATGTTATTGCCATCTGACACAATCACAGTATGGTATCACCATATTATTTATTTATTTTTTACATAAGGATCTAATTCATAAAAATAAATTAATTCCTAAATGAATCGTGAGAACTAACTGGCAAAATTATATTTTTAATGTAAGGTCCATTATCTGTTAAATGAGAAGCTGTAATTAATTCAGAATAAGTTGTTTCTGTTAAACACAATTGAATGAATTTGACCTGCTTCAGTTATTAAAACAATATGGGAACTTTTGTGGATGAGGTCATGCTCAGAGGTTCACAGCTCAAATCAAGCCAGAAGATCTGAGAAAGGTTTTTTTATAACAGGGTGTTCCTCCATGCTGTCTGGTCACTTCACTTGTATGGGCTCTGATCTCATAAGTGTGATGAACAGCATGCTACGGTTCTAGGCAGAAAGCTCATGTTTCCTCACTGGCATGCTAATTCAACACAAGATTAGTCTCAAATCTTTAAATACTTTAAATACTTTAAATATTTTGAAATATTTATTAATATTAACTTGTTATTTACTTTCATTGTTCATATTTTGGGTTATGGACTTTACGGCAAAAAACATGAGCAAGAAAGTTGTATGATTTAATATAAATGTATAGAAACTTTAAACAAGCTTTTAAAATGTAATCAAATGAAAATATAACTGTCATGAATTAGAACAACACAAACAGGTAAAGTTTGAAATGACGTTTATTTTGCACTCAGGAACAGACACGGCAGGTAAGTTGAAGAGTTGGTGGAATAATTGAATGAATGAAGGAGTGAGAGGATTAATGTAAGGTTTGAGCAGAGAGACATGGAATGAAGGTGAGATGCGGTAGTGTGGGGGTAGTGATAACCGGTATGTGACTTCGTTGATCTGCCTTTGTATAGCGAACCGACCGATGTACCTGGGACTCAGCTTGCGGCAGGGCTGTCGGAGACGGATGTCCCTGGTTGAGAGCCAGACCTTTTGCCCAGGTTGGTATAACGGGGTCGCAGATCTTCTTGTATCGGCCTGGCTCTTGTGTCTCTAATAGAGATGCACGGTTGGCGGTTATAGCCGCGGACTCCACGGATAAACCGCGGATCGGCGGATGACGTGACGGAAAAAAATATTGTAATTAAATTCGGGCGGGTGGCGGGCGGTTTCTAGTCTCGCGGCTGTCATCAGCAGCGCTTCTATCAGCGGATGGCGGGCGGGAAAATTGGTCGAAAACGTTGGTGCGGATGGATGGCGGACGGATGATGAGTTTTTTGATGCGGTTGCGGATGAAATAATAGCCCATCCGCGCATCTCTAGTCTCTAAACAAACCTTTGGAGATGGACGTGTGCTGAGTCCCAGACCCTCTCGCTCTCCTGGAACCAATGATGGACTCCTGGAACTTCGAATGGCTCTCCTGACCAGGGAAACAGGGGCGGCTGGAAGCCGAGTGCACTGGAAGGGCGTGAGACCCGTGGTGGACTGTTGAAGGGAGTTTTGTGCATACTCGGCTCAGGGTACATACCTGCTCCAGCAGTCCTGATGATCATGGCAATATGACCGCAGGTATCTCCCGATCTCTTGTATTTTCCGCTCAGTCTGGCCATTGGACTGGGGGTGACACCCGGAGGTTAAAGGGGACATATCATGCTTTTAAATAATTCCTTTTTACATGTAAATCATACATTTGTGGTCTATATAAAGCGGAACTGCAATGCTTGGGTCTGAATTCCTCATTATTATAGCTCCACAGGCCCCTTTTCTACCCCTTTTCTGATGTACGTCTGAGAGCAACTCGTTTTAGTGCGGTCTCATTAAATGCAAATGAGACAATTCATACCCCGCCCCCTCTCCAGGTTGCAGAGGTGACACTCGTTTCAACTCCACCCCGTTCGGCCATTTCTTTAGTTTGATAGCAGAGATAAGATTATCTAGCGGCACAGAAACTTTTTATTCACACGTTATTAACAAAATGTCAACAACGGAAGACTTGTCCATCAAGCCTTACATGTTTCGAGCCAGAGCCAGACCCGGAGCGAGAAAAATATGACCAAAACAGAATATAAAGATATCAACGAAGCACCTGAAGAGACTAATATCAACTTTTCTGTACTTATAAACACTCCAAATATACATATATAAAGGTTGAAGAACGCTTTCCGAACCCTGGATATGAACTGTGGTCCTCAGTCTGATACAATATCTTCTGGTATTCTGAAATGGCGAAATATCCGGGTGAATAGGGTTTCAGCAGTCTCGAAGGCTGTGGGCAAACCTGGCAGAGGGATGAGCTTACATGCTTTGGAAAAGCGATCGACGACGACCAGAACACACGTGTGAGAGTCAGCAGAAGGAAGGTCCGTGATAAAATCCACACCAAGGTGAGACCAGGGTCTTGTGGGTACTGGGAGTGGTACAAGTTTACCTTCTGGGAGACCTGGGTCATATTGGGCCACCAATATCGTTGTTGTACGAGTGAGAGGCTTTGTTGGCTGAGTCCATGAGGGACAGACGTAGACAAGTCGGAATGTAGGTCCGTCCCTCAGGACCTCCTGGCGAAGCAGGTTCTGACCGGGGGGCATCAGCAATGTGATCATGTAGACTCCACTGTATAGGGCTGATAATTATGGCTGGAGGGAGAATGGATTCCGGGCTGGGGGTGATAGTGTCAGGTTGGTACATACGAGACAGAGAGTCGGCTTTGACGTTTTTGTCTTTAGGGCGGTAAGTTACTTTGAAATTGAATCTTGTGAAGAAGAGTGACCAGCGGGCTTGACGGGAATTGAGTCTTTTTGCATCTCGAAGGTATTTCAGGTTTCGGTGGTCGGTAATGACATTAAAAGGGTATTTTGATCCCTCCAGCCAGTGTCTCCACTCCTCAAGAGTGAGTTTGATCGTCAGAAGTTCCCGGTTGCCGATGTCATAATTCTGCTCCGCCGGGAACATCTTCTTGGAGAAGAAGGCAATTGGATGGAGTCGTGGAGGCTTCCCCTGCCGCTGTGATAGGACCGCTCCTACCTCGGTGAGTGCGTCTACCTTGACGAGAAATGGAAGATCTGGGTTTGGATGGACGAGGGTAGGAGCGGAGCTGAAGGAGGTTTTGAGTTTTTCAAACGCATCGGTGGCTTCGGTGGTCCAGGACAGAGACTTGGCCCCTTTCTTCAGGAGTGAGGTGATGGGTGCACTGATCTGACTGAAACCTTGAATGAATCTTCGGTAGCAGTTTGCGAAGCACAGGAAATGTGTAAGTTCTTTGATGTTGGAGGGTAGTGGCCAGCTGGAAACAGCTTCCACCTTCCATTGGTCCATGGTGATTCCGTGAGGAGTGATCACATAACCCAGGAAGTGGATTGTTTTTGATGAAACTCACATTTCTCCAGTTTCAGGTAGAGCTGATGATCGTGCAGACGTTGAAGAACTGACATGACATGATGGTGGTGCTCGGACAGGTTGGAAGAGTATATGTGGATATCGTCTATGTAAATGATTGCAAATTGGTGCAGGAAGTCTCTGAAGATCTCGTTCATGAACCCCTGAAATACTGCAGGAGCGTTGGACAGTCCGAAGGGCATGACCCTATATTCATAGTGGCCAGCAGGGGTGATGAACGCTGTCTTCCACTCGTCTCCCTTCGTAATCCTCATCAAATTGTAAGCACTGCGCAGATCCAGTTTAGTGAAGATCCGAGCACCACGGAGTTGTTCCAGAGCAGCTGGGACTAGAGGAAGGGGATACCGATACTTAACGGTGGAGTTATTGAGGGTCCGGTAGTCAATACAGGGGCGCAAGCCTCCGTCCTTCTTGCCTACAAAAAAGAAACTTGAAGCGGCAGGGGACGTAGATGGACGAATGTAGTCTTGACGGAGAGCCTCCTCAATGTACTCCTCCATGGCCTTCTGTTCCGGGATCGACGGTGGATAGATCTTACTACGCGGTAGAAACGCCCCAGGCAGCAGGTCGATCGCACAGTCCCATGGCCAGTGTGGTGGAAGTTTGGTGGCTAGTTGTTTATCGAAGACATCCTGGAACGCCCGGTAGGTGACAGGTATCTCATGATGTTCACTGGTGGGTGGACTTTCTACTGAGGTAGAACATATAGGGATATCACGGACTGGAGATGATGATGAGTGATGAATCTCCTTGACAGGATACAGACAGTGTGAGAAGCAGACATTTCCCCATTGGCAAATCTCACCCGAAGACCAGCAGATGTTAGGAGAGTGGAGTTCAGCCACGGCCGTTCCAGTATGATATCTACCGTAGAATCCTCCAGCACCAGAAACGACAAATCCTCTTCGTGAAGGCATCCGATCTTCATGGTGATGGTGGGACTGCTGTGACATATCCGCCCACGACCGAGCGGTTTACCCAGGATGGAGTGAATATGAAGAGTCTTTGGCGGGTTTGAAGCTTTTGTAGAGTGGAGAATGAGATGAAGTTGCCAGCAGAACCAGAGTCGATTAAAGCTTGCGCTGGAAGATATTGTTGGGGGTAAGTGAGCTAAACTGAAGTGTATTTCATTTGTGAAATGGGTGACTGGGGACATACTGTACTCACCGCCGGTCTTGGGGGACGAACTGGACAGGAGATGAGCAGGTGGCCGGCGGTTCCACAGTAGAGACACAGATTATTGTTGATGCGATGTTGACGTTCGACAGAGGATAAATGCATTGAATTGATATCCATAGGTTCTGGAGCTGAAGGGTTGACAAAGGTTGTGGGACGAGGAGGAGGCAGTGGAGGGCTATCGAGCTGGCAAGTAGTGCGCCGTTGGTCCACACGAATGGATCGTTGGATGAGACTTTCTAGAACAATGACATCATCGTAGGTGGCTAGCTGTAAACGAATCTCAGGATCTAAACCGTGACGGTAAGCCGTAATTAGAGCCGACTCATTCCATCCGCTGGAAGCTGCCAGGGTGCGAAATAGTAACGCATACGAGGAGATCGATGTTTTGCCTTGACGTAAACGAAATAATTGATCATGAACAGACAGAGAATTTGAGACTTGAGCAAATACTTCACAGAAGTGGCCAATGAAATCTGTGAGCAATTGGGTAACAGTACCTTTTGCATCCCAAAGCGCCGGTGCCCAGAGCAAGGCTCGTCCAATGAGGAGAGAAATGATGAAAGCGACCATCGCTCTCTCTGAGGCGAACTGCCAAGCATGCATCTCCATGTAGAGCTCGCACTGTAGAAGAAAGCCGCTGCACTCCCCTTCCTCGCCAGAGAAGGTTGCTGGTCGGGCCATGGGACTGACAGAGGCAGACGGAAAAGGATTGTTGGCGGGTGGTGGAATGGCGCGCTGAATGTCTCGCAAGACATCGGTGATGGTGACCGGGACAGAAGCTTCCTCTTCGCCAGTGATCTGTTGGTTCGTGCATGTTGGTCAGATCTTCTGTCATGAATTAGAACAACACAAACAGGTAAAGTTTGCAATGACGTTTATTTTGCACTCAGGAACAGACACGGCAGGTAAGTTGAAGAGTTGGTGGAATAATTGAATGAATGAACGGATGGTTTGGGTTTGACAAAGTCTCTTATCTGTTAAAGGAAGATAGATGAGATTCTGGCTGAAGAAGGCAGACAGGTTGACGACTGGAGATCCAGATGACAGGACGAGAAGGTCGGTGATGCAGGTAAGTACTCGAAGCAGGTAAGGAAGTAAGCGTTAGTCTTGGTATGAGGGAGTCAGTAAGTCAATGGTGGATCGACGAGACCTGACAACTGAGTGAGGGAACTGCTGGTGTTTTTAAACAGTGAGTGCAGTGACATAAGATTGGTGACATGTGAAGATGACAGGTGCAGGTGATTAGAACTCAGGGGATGCGGAACGAGTGGGCGGAGTGTAGAGGTCTGGCACTGACGCTGGTGTATCCGTGATAATAACAGTTTAAAACAAAACATTTTTGTTTTATTTTTTGTCAAATAAGATGCTGCACAACAGAACTGTATCTATAGATTTAAAAATGTATGAACAACATATCTTAGTTGTATCATATTCCTCAGAAATAATAATTTTACTATTACTACTTTGAGAAGTACAATTTTAGTATACAGAAGTGATAAATTTCTGTCATCATTTCTCGGAGTTAAACTGACGCTTTTATTCTGAAGTTTTTTTGTGAAGATCTTTCAGTTTTGGTTTCAGTTTTAGTATGTTTTTGTCTGTAGTTTTTATCAAATAAAACGGTAAAAAGCTTGTGAAGTGACTTTTCAAAGCAGCTATGGAGATGTGCTAAGTTCATGTGTTCATATGCTTACATATTGAGACGGCAGATGCTGAAAACGCCGTGAGGGTCACATTTGTGTGAGTTTGTGTATCAGATGAAACCACGCCGTTCATTCACACAGTGACACACAGAAACCATAGAATGACTGTAAAAACAGGATCAGGGACTTGTTGGGGTCAATTTTATTTTTTTTCTTTAACTAGTAAGAAGGCACATGAAATGTTTCTTTGCGTGAAGTCTGTGCATAACCAGGCAGTCTTTTTCTAGCTAACAAGTGTATTATTCCAGTAAATTTTCCTCAGTGTGAAGTTGAGAAGCACATGACCTGTGCATGCTCGTGGGCAAGGACTCTTCAGGAGGCACTGTGTGTGTTTGTGTGTGTCCACCTGCACAGAAAGAGGGGGTTCTGGCTGGTGTGGCTGCAGGGACTGAATCAGGTCTGCATCTATGTGCTGTGGCCAAGGTCAGCGCATCACTGCGGGGCAGAAGCAGAGGCAGGGACAGGGGCAGGAGCGGGGGCGGCTGCCTAAACACCACCACTACCTCCTCTGTGTCCAATAGCAACTGCATCTGCAGAAGGAAGAAGTGTGCACACTGTGGGCAACTGCCAACAAGGGCACAAACACACACTAAAACATATAGATAACAGCTAATGTGTATGGATATGTACAAACACACAAAACTACTGGATAAATGGACCTTTGCAAAGGACAGCTGTGAAAGTATCAATCGAGAGCGATGTGTTCTCAGAGTCCAGGCTGGGTATTATGTGATCTCCGCGCAGATCCATTACCTGGATCGTTTTCCCTCACAGGGTCTGACTTAGCAAAGGCGGGGCTGACATTTAACCCCCAGCAAACTGCTACCAAAGTCACCTGAGTATTGCGATGGGCGTAGATACGACTACCCAACTTCATTAATAATTAATATACAGTCATTCAGTCATTTTCCTCTTCTTTTTGAAAATTTCACAGGCTACAGTGGGTAATTTTGCTAGCAAGGTTTGAGATAAATGTTATGTTCCGAAACCTAGTGGACTCTCTACCAAGGCAGCTGTTTAAGACATCACAGTAATGCTTTCAATGGTAGTCATTGTAATTATGCTTCCCTGGATACCTTGTTTTAGTCATATTCTAAGACAGGATCACATATGCCCTTTGCAAAGAAGGCATATTCAGAATTTACTGCAACAGACTAAAGGTGTGGTCATGTCTATTGTCTTCATCTATTAACACCAATAGTGTAGCGATGTATGGACCACAGCTCATGATGACCGTAGTCACTTTCAAACCAGGCAGGTCAACACAGAGAAACAATTTAAACGTGATGTGAAATCTGCGTGGGTAATTCCCAATTGTGTGAATTTCTTTCATGAATTGATTTTGCTCAAGAAAATTCTCTGAACAATGGTAAATGTGACCACACCTTAAGTGCTATAAAATATTGATTATTTAACCAAATATATGCGTATTATGTATTTTAGCCTAGCAGCATGCTAACCTTAAACTATTGAAATCAAATTTGAGGTGTGTGTCTCCCCAGAGTTCATCAAATATTGTCATATAAAACATACTTCCCCTTCCCTTATAAAACATTGACCTTGGTTTTACTATAGGAAGTAACACTAACTGCAGAAACCATAGTTACTTTGGGTATAAGCATTGCAATATGGACTCCTCCATGGTTTTATCTGCTGTGGTATTAACACAAATGCCACAGTTCAACTATAGTTGCTATGCAAGAACTATGGGCAGTTTGCATAAGGATTCGTTTTGGAAGTTTCAGGAAGAGAGTTGAATGTAAATGCAGTGCTAATCAACCTGTCATGAGAACCGATAACAGCCCCTGGCATCATCTGAGCGGCCAAATACTGTATACAAAGCGCGCCCATCACCCAGCCACACGGACACAAGGAGAGCATTGGGTTTGTACTGAACCTTTTGTTGCTCTTTCCCCAGCCAGCAGCCTTGGTTTGGTTGAAGAGAGACCTCCCCTTGTTTCCAAGCAGCTCCACCCCTCCCACCCAGGCTCAGGGTTGGGAACAGCCAGTGCTGTTCATTGTGGGGGCTTTCGGTACACGGAGGAGGCTGCCAGCAGGTAGCCATGGCAACAACATTGCTTTCACTCTCTACTTTTTTTTGTGCTTTAAAAGGGGACTGTGGAGAATTGGAGGGGCCCTCATCACAGGCCAAATTAAAGAGGTCACAGTCATTTGCTGGCACCAGTTGAAATAATCATAGAGACGGATGTGTTGCAAAGCAACGGTGAAATGGAGGGAAAAAAATGAGCGTATTAAGCTGACAGCTCGTTCAATTGTAATATGATTAATTTATGTTGCAAGTGGGAAATTGAAAGAGAGATTACAAGAAATGCATTTGTCAGAAGAGTTCAGTGTAATTACAAGCATTCTGCGTTAGCGTAAGGAAATAGTCGATTTGGTAGGGTATAGAAACATCTAATTTTAAGTGCAGACAATGAGCAATGAATCTTTCAGTGAACACCTCATATCAATAGTCATGAGTGATGTTTACTCGAACACTACGTATTAACAATCAGAAAAGACTGACTGGTCTGCATGCATGATTACAGCGTTCTGCACACATTCAGATTTTTTTCTAAATTTCTTGCATACTGTATGAGCCAAAA
Organism: Siphateles boraxobius; assembly: GCF_051911475.1. Taxonomy (NCBI): domain Eukaryota; kingdom Metazoa; phylum Chordata; class Actinopteri; order Cypriniformes; family Leuciscidae; genus Siphateles; species Siphateles boraxobius. The sequence continues at coordinate 24,297,934 of NW_027509197.1, read as the reverse complement.
ATTATAATCCAGATCATGTATATTTACATTTTGGCAAGAGTTACAATTCCACAAGCCGCAAAACCCTCAACTCTGACTGGGTCTATTTCCTGTATTTTCATCAGCTTTTTGTGTCTTTAACTCGGCACGGGTGTAAAACAGGAAAACCGATATCACTGTAAAACTCTGGAATGTCTCATATTGGTGAAGGCAGTTTTGACTTTATGATACTGACCAGGGCAAGTCACTCAAAGCTGCTTATTTTTAGTTGGATTTTTCTGAACTTAATCAGGAGTGGGATTTGATTTATTGCCAATGTAAATCAAGCACTGAAAGAGGTACATGCAGCCAAGACTGGGGTGAATTGCTGTAACGAATATTACAATTAGATTACATCACAACCAAAACATTTCTATTTTTACATCTTGATTAAACACAATTTGTCATATCAGGAATTTCCATTTGAGAGGTCTAAAATTGGAAGTATAAGGCTTCCTGCTCACACAAGAACAGTTAGTTTATGAGGACATTGTTATAGTAAGAACTTTCTTGGTAAAAGTGTTTAGTTAAGCTAAAAACTAAGTTAAGCTTATACAGTAAATTTGGATCAATGATGTGACACTCACTTTTTTGTACAAAAAATATAATGCAGTGCATAAAGTAAAACATTTATCCAAAAATCATAATGAATACAAAACCTTCACTGAAAAAAAAAATATTCTTGAAAAGAAAACATTATTTGGTAGCTTTTAATAATGCTTTATTATTATTTCTTAGAAAAAAAATATTCTAACAAAACTGCTTCACTACTTACTAAAATAAAAAATAAAAATGTTACGTCAGTCTTTTACGGTAATGTGGTGCCATTTTCAAAACCATATGAAACCAACATGACTTCTATGAGTAAATAACTTGACACAGGTGTTTTAAACTAGATTTTTAAGCGATTTTCCTTATAGTTGACACTCTTTTACATCATTGACCCAAAAGTGTTTAGTTAGTGTGTTTTCACACCTGTCTCGTATGGAGCGTTTGTCTCAGAACCTGGCGTGTTTTCTCAAATAGTTTGGTTCATTTAGGCATGTACAATATTAAAGTGCCCATTTTATGTTTTTTCAAATATTCCCTTTCATGCAGTGTGTAATATAGCTGTCTGTTAATGTAAACGGTCAGCAAAGTTGTATAAAGTCGAAAGTGCATGACAAATAAAGTTATAGTCTCTTAAAAGAAAGAAGAGACTCTGAACAGGAATTAGAATCGCACAGCATTATGGCTACACGTCACTGGGAAACACATGCATAATGCCAGCCTATGTTCTACCTTGTCTGCCCGCGAACAACTTGACCCGCCCACAAACACTGTAGCTTTGTCGTGTGATTAACATTATGTTAAAGACACTGTGTCCTAGGCTGTGGAAGTAAAATTTTCACTTCCGAATGATGAGGCTGCGAAGAATCAGTGGTTAAAAATCAATTTTCAACGATACCACAGCAGTACAATTCCAATCTTTTGTTGTGTTCTTGTTATTTTACTGATGACTGCTTCTCAAATCTCGGGGAGTTCAACACAGGATTCGCAAAACGCTTGCTCTTGAAAGATGGGTCAGTACCCATTTATGTGGACCAACCTGTGTCACGGTTCTTGAATTCACTGCCCCTTCTTGTCTCGTGTGTTTGTTATTGTTTGTGTGGGTGTGGTCTGATCACCACCGCTGATCAGTGGCACCAGCTGAATCTGCTCAGCGGCACCAGCTGCATCTGATCAGCGGTACCTATTTATGTTCACAGTTTTCGTCCTTTCTTTGTCAGATCGTTTGTGGAGTTCCGGTGCTGTTCCCGCTTCCTGTTTTCTGTCTGGCGTCTTGGTCTTTGTTGTGATCCCACTCTGGATTATCTGTTCAGTCTGCACTTCACGGACCTGTTTTCACCCGCCATCATCTACACCTGGATCTGCTCATTGAGGTGCCTGCGCCACTCTACCGCTGCCGTGTTGTGTGTAAAATCTTTAAAATAAAAGTTTTAATTGCAATTGCATCTGACTCTTGAATCGTCACGGAACGATCTGACCACAACATGGAAGCAGCGAGTAAGATCAGTCTGGACGATTTCATCACACACAGCATTTCACGGATGGACTCACAGGAAGAGAGTCTTACCCACACGGGTCGGGCGGTGCAAGCTCTAGTAGCGCAGGTGTCCGAGCTCACCCATCAACTGCAACATCTGAGAGGTCCCGCTGCGCCACCCACACCGCCAGTTCAACCCGCACCACGGGAGCCGACTCTCCAGCCAGAAGCTCGCCTACCTGTTCCTGAGTCTTATTCAGGTGAGCCAAGCTACTGCAGAGCCTTCTTAACCTGATGCTCGATGCATTTTTCACTTCAGCCAAGGACACTAAAGGATACTCCCCGATCTCCAGCAAGGTAACCGCTCTGTGTCGTACCATTCTGAAACATTATCATTTCTTCTCATGAATTCTCCACTTTGTTCACCAGTTGTTGTTGGTCACCACTGGTTAACTCAACACAACCCCAGAGTGGACTGGCGTCAGAATTCCGTTGTCACTTGGAGCAATCAATGTCATGAGTCCTGTCTTGTGTCTGCTTGTTCGTCTGTGTCTGGTTCTGTTTTTCAGGAGGAGGAAGTGGATTTATCAAACGTGCCCGTAGAGTACCTCGACCTGAAGGAGGTGTTCAGTAAGTCCCGTGCTGCTTCTCTTCCTCCGCATCGTCCCTATGACTGTGCCATAGATTTACTGCCAGGTAAGTCTCTGCCTAAAGGCAAGTTATATTCACTTTCTGTTCCAGAAAGGGAGGTCATGGGGAAATATATTTCTGATTCTCTAGCATCAGGATTCATCCGTCCTTCCTCTTCTCCTGTGGGGGCGGGGTTCTTTTTTGTGGGGAAGAAGGATGGTTCTCAAGAAGGACAGGTAAGGGTGTCTGGGAACGCCAGGAGGCGTTCATACATCTACATCTGGATCTGTCCATCGAGGTCCCTGCACCACTCTACCGCCGCCGTGTTGTGTGTGAAATCTGACCCTTCTGTTAATTCTCAATAAACACATTTTACTTGCAATTGCCTCTGATTCTTGAATCGTCACAACTTGCTCCTCAGAATCACAACCTGTAAATATGATTAATTATTGATGTAAATATTTTCTATAGGGTGTTCATAATGCATAGTTTTGTGTTTTATATTGTGTACGTTTACGGCTAACCAGCTAACTCACGTTATTACTGTCTTTCTGAAATAGTTTTAGAAATAGCCAAGCAGCTGTGGGCCACTATTACCTAAAATTGTGTCTATTACTGCACTGTAAAAATCAGAAATTATGAAGGATTGAGCTAGGTTTGTTTTGCAAACTTTAATGTTACTCAGTCATTCACGTTACTGCTCAGCTAACGTATGAGCTGTCATTGATACAGTTCCCGAATGTGCACTGCAATAAATTAGAAATTTATAATTTTTTAAATTTCTGTCATGATGGTCCTTTCTTTTCAATAACATTGAATGTGTTAATAAAGAGTTGAATGTCACGTGATGAACAGAAGACTCTGCTTTACAGTGATAACAGGAAATTAATGCAACAAAGATTGTTTTGGCTGTGCAGCAGCTCTAGAAGAAAGTCATTGTCCAGTTTTAAGTAAGTTCAGCGTTGATTCATTTCCATTGTAAAAATCCTTAGTTATTAATTTAGGGGTCATTTACACAACAATGTTTTCAACTGAAAAAAAAAACCCCGCTAATCCGTTTTCGCTAGTTTTCGCTAATCCGAGTAAACGGGAATCATTTTGATAATGTTATCTATACAGAAGAAATAACTTTTTAATTTTTTTTAGTACATCCTTGCCGTGTAAACGTACCCTTAGTTAAAGGTGGGGTATGTGATTATCTTTTTTGTCCATTTTTTCAAAATAACTTGAAATCCTATTCCTAACCCACTTATAGCCACTGAGTTAGAAGCACTGAAATGAAAATTAAGCAATTTAATCATCTGTGGAATGGGCAGGACTCGAAAAACTCCAGCCAATCATTTCCAAGACCACCTAGAATCATTGGACAGTAAGTTTGTCAATCAAACGGTCATACCACACCCCCCTCCCCCCAGCGTGCGTGACCCCCTTCGTGCGCATACTCGTCAGTAAAGCCGGTTCCATGATTAGTAGTAAATCGTCATTACAATCTCCCGTGCATCGGAGTTTTCGCTCGTGCATGATTGCGCGTCCATGTTCTTCGAATGGGTGGAGTCAGGGCCAGCGTTGGAGAAAAGAAGGTAGGACCATTTGAATAGTGTATTTTCAAAATCTGCCGGTCGTTTTCCAAATAACATACCCCACCTTTAATTTATCGATACAGCAGCTCTGGAGAAAAATGTCATCGTCCACTTCAGTTCAGTTCTCATAAAATGTTTTCAAAGCAGGCAGATCAAAAATATTACGAATAATAAGTGTCCCTAACTAAGCAAGCTAGAGACAACAGTGGCAAGGAACCCAAACTCCATCAGGTGACAGAATGGAGAAAAAAAACTTGAGAAACAAGGCTCAGTGGGAGTGCCAGTTCTCCTCTGGCCAACGAATGAACAGTGTATGATTATGATTCAGGCCACATTACAGGTCATAAGTCAGATTGGGATCGTTTAGCTTCAGCTTATTGAGATGTGACGTGACAAAAGAACGAACAACAGGTGAACTAACAGACTGCATAGCCTGATGACCCAGCTAAGCAATGAATTCATAATTTCTGTTTCTCATAATTTGACCTTGGCTGCATGCATTATAATTTTTTCTTATTCGAAATGTGATCAAAGTTTGTGTAAGTAGATGTGCTAGGGAATTTGGCTTTTAACATTTAATTATATTCTGCTGAAATGAACAAAATGAAAGAAAATACTTGAAAAAAGATTCAAAGATCCGGAGTCAGTAAAATGATCCGAACTTCTCATCACTAATTGACTGTCGCACAACTCTGAATGAAATTCAATGACGTCAAGGCTGTAATGTGAGAATTAGAGCCACGGACCATCGTATCTCCCAATAATAAGACCATCTCTGGCACAGGTGCACTCTGACCAATGAGAAGACAGTTTTACTCATGCGACTTGCCTTGTGAGAGCAAAATGTTGCCTTGTGAAAATGAAGTCAAACAAACCAATAACAACCGAACCAAGAATAAAATGCAACATTTTTACAATTTAAGTCTATGTTTAGGTACAAAACAAACTCTCATATAAATTTAAGTCCTTGTGCAGTCAATCATTTTATCCATTAGCTAAAACTCATCTTTGATGATCTCAATGACATATTTAAACACTTTTTTCCTGTGACAATAATTTCTTCATGTCTTAAAATAGTTTGAATGTAACTCTATACACTTGCTTAATTTAGTATATGCGGATCCATGAATATGCACATCATTCCCCACCTCCACTCAAACACACCAGATCGGACTAACTGACCCACTTGGTCAAATGTAGTGAACGCTACAAGTGGAAATATTGGTTTAATTCATCCATATATGTTTGAACCAGAAACTGATTCAGAAGAAGAAGAGGAAGAGGGTTCTGGCCCGGTTATGGTTGCTTGAGGATGCTGGTGCTAAGCCCCCTCGGTTGATACTATAATAATATAATATTGACAAAACAGATTTGATAAACGTTCCAGTGCGAATTTCTGTTTGTGCACTGGAGAAAGCCAAATGTTTCTATTTACAATGCTTTTTTGCAGCGGTGAGCACTTTAGCCAATCACAGACAAGTTTGATGATCTCTTGAACGCAGTTCCTATGATTGCTAAGTATGACAGGAAAAGATCCACCCCGCACAGTGACAGGATTGGTTACATATTTGTGATGGTAGGAATTAGGGGCAGTCAAAAACCGTGTTTTTGAAACTGTCTTTGGTACACTGCCATTAAAAGGACAAAAGCAATGGTGTTGATAGATTAATTTGCACATTTTTTGTCTTAAAGCATATTAAAAAAACACCACATAGATATTTAAACAAAATTAAAACTTAATATAATTGTAATAACCATGGCACCATCAATAAAAAGTCATGATTCAGCCATGTCATCACAAAGGAAAACCACATTTTATCGTCCACATCCAGAGATCTTAAGCCAGCAGACCTCATGTTAGACTATTGTTTTATCTGTCAAATATGGTAAATCCTGGCTCATAAAAAAATGCAACAAATTCATACTAAGAAAATGAAAGAGAAAGCACAAGTAAAAGGTTTCATTAAGTTACATATGGCTTTTCTTCACAAGCCTAAAAACACTGGATCACTTGCAAGCCATGGCATCATTCTACCCTGTTTCGCCCACCTCTAAGTTTAATTATCTTTCAGCATGGATGTTCTTGTGTATACCTCCATTATTTACACTATTATGAAAGACCTGGGAACATTTTGTTCTAACTTGCCTACTATTTAGTTCGCATCTACGTGAGATCTCAGCACAATGGAGAGTCTTTCTAACGGTTATAGTGCTGGGTGGAGCTCTAACTATATTTGGCTGATGTACGCACCTTGCTCACAAACTACTCTTATTTCTCACTACCACCCATCCGGATCCCTCCCTTTCCTGTGTGAGAGGCTAACAGGAGACATCGCCCAACCTCGTGCTTGACTTCCCCCACATTTGCAGCAGATGGCCCTCACCATCAAGTCTGATGGAGGAATTCATCTGGCAGGGCTTTCTGACCAGGGCCGCCCCTCCTCTACAACACTGACTGACCTATTTGTATTCTCTGCACAGCAGATGAGGCACCCTGCCTTCTTCGCTCTGGGCATCTGGGGACTGGCTGTGGGAACCAGAGCCAGCCTTCCCTGGCAGTAGCTCACCGTAACCCTCTGAAGCTTTTCGGCACGCTTATACGCACAGAGTCCAGCCTCATGTCCTCGCTGTCACCTGGGTATGTGGCACTCAGAGAGTATCCTCATCCCTAAGAACATAAAAGACCAGTGGTCTGTGCCTGATTGGTTCTGATGTTCTCCTGAATCATTCCTGACACAAATGTGACACTTTCAACCTCAAGCCTGACACTTCCATAAGAAAAAAAAAGACAAAAGGATGTATGTAATGTCTAAATAATTTAGGTCAGACTCAGCATTGAGAATAAATGGGGATAAAATGGCTAACGGCTAAAACGTTCATGTGTGCGTTCAACAGTCTGCAGCACAAGCTTCCTTTCGTATAATGACGTATGCTTTGGAGTGAACTCACAGACGTAAGCTGACGCTGTGTTCGTTTACAACAGAGAGGGAGCATGTGTTGTATTGTTCATCAAAGTTCTACTTAATTGTGCTAATGCTGGATGCCACAACCCATATAAAAAATAAGATTGACTTTTTATAGATTGATTCCCAACGTTTGAGCTCCTGTATCATCATGTCTGTCACAAGCTTGCGCTCCAAACTGCCATGTGCTCAGGACCATTTGCCAAGGCTGACGATTGCAGGTAATAATGCTGTAAATAATGTTCACTTGTTTTGCCTGTTCTACTGAATAAAAAAAAACTGCAAGCCCATAAGAATTTTTTTTTTTAATCACAAATAAGATTTAATTAAATTTCAATTGTTTCTCCTAAAAAAGGCTTGAAGAAATAGCCAAAATTAAGTCTACTATCAAATGTATGAGATTTAAAAATTAACTTGTTATCAAAGCCTTCAAAGACCAAACTATCTGAGCTATGCATTAAACATTAATTTTACAGCTTTATACTCATTCAGTATGTAAACAATTACATTTTTAGAAAAAAATCTGAAAGCATAAAACATAATTACACAAACATTATAAGCATAAAACGCATGTTAAAGTAAGTATAATGAAAACAATAAGGGATCCGTGCACTGGGTCTTAAAGTGACAGCAGCCTAATATGTGTACGTCATTAATTTTGTTGCCAAAACAACAAAAACTAGCTTTAATTGTAAGGAATTAGGATTAATAGCCTATGTTTTTAATTTAGTCAGGAATAAAAGACTATCCAGAGTTATTTTACATTTGATTACAAATTGAGTCTTCTGCTTACATCAGCCTTTCCTAAAACAAAGATATAGTAGTAACGTCACATATCTTATATAGAGATAAAGATCTTGACAATGTTACAAACGGTGCTCAGATTTGTCAAAGATTTCAAAATAACTAAATGACATGTGTCAAAAAAAATCCTTTAATGACCCAATTATCTGAGCTGAGATATTCATGTTATTTGTTTATTTATTTAAAATTTGCATCTATTTTAGTTTCTCATAAGTTTCAGATAAAGGTGACACTTGAAAGAAACCCAACTGAGAGCTCAATTAAGTCTCCTGAGCCCTTAAAGAGGAACCCCTCTGAGCATTATAAAAATTCCTCTGGGTTACTCAGATGTGACACTGCTGATCCAAAATGACAGTGCAAAGAAACAAATGTCAAAGAGGAAAATAAAAAATAAAATATATTTCAGGGGTGACATATCGCACTCAGAACTGTCAAAAAATCTTTGGCAACAGTGATCCAAAGTACCTCTCAAACCTGAATGAATTTCGGATAGGAAAAAACAGGAATATTACAGTCTGATAAAGTGGTAGCAGACTGTTGCCGGCCCACTCTGTCAATCTGAGCGTCTGAATGTGGCCAGGGACCGAGGTGGTTAGGAGGTTCATTTGAAATCAGTCAGGCATTTCTGATAGACCTCCATTTCACTCTATCCATGACTCTCTCCCTCCCCCTCTTCCTTCACCGACTCTCCCTCTATCTCATCCATTCTGTCTTCCACGAAGCAGTCTACTACACTGTGGTGGAGCAGAGGAATGCAGACCAAGGTAATCACAACATCATCAAGTCAGCAGCACTGATGTGGCCGACCCAATAATGCACCTCTAATTGAATAACTTCCCACCACACATCTACCGTGGGGACACACCGGGCAGAGCATGAACTGAGAGGCAGATGGCAGAAGCTGAGCGAGAACTCATTCACACAAAAACCCAACAACCCCGCAACCAGTGTTAACAGAGAAACTTTTTCATTACTAACAACGAATCAAATCTACATTAACAACAAAGCTCATGGACAGAATAGGGATAACCATAAATAAAAATAATGAACATAAACCAACTAAATAAATAAATAAAAGTATGTACAATATGAAATCTTAATACTAATTAGCCTAAGATTTTTTAAAATGTTTTTGAAAGAAGTCTCTTATGCTTACCAAGGCTGCATTTATCTATTTGGCCAAAATACAGTAAAATATTACAATAATAATATTGCAAAATATTATTACAATTTAAAAAACTGTTTTATATTTTAAAATTTAATTTATTCCTATGATGGTAAAGCTGGATTTATTTTATCTTTAGTGTCACATGATCCTCCAGAAATCATAATGGATCTGTTTATTAATTAAAGTTCATGTAGAAACTATGATATTTTTTTTTTGCAGGACTGTTTGATATTAAGTAAAAAAAAACACTTATTTGAAATATTAATCTTTTAGTAACTTTATACATTTCTTTACTGTCACTTTTAACCAATTTAATGTTCTCTTGCTGAGTGAAGTGTTAATTTCTTCTTCTTTTTTAACTTACCCAAACTTTTGAATGGTATTGTACCATGATTTTCAAAAATATTAAATATTAAGCTAAATACAGCTAAATACAAAAATATTAAGCACCAAAAGGAATGTTTTGAACGATAATAATTTTTTTTTAAATGATTGAGGACCAAATAAGTATATTAGATATTTTAGCATACACATTTTATACATATTATATTTCAAAATATATTAAAATAGAAAAATGTTATAACAATATTCCACAATATTACTGTTTTTACTGTATTTTTGATCAAATAAATGCAGCCTGGCCGAGACTTTTTTTAAAAACATTTAAAAAATCGTTATTACTCCACACTTTTGACTGGTAGTTTATCCTTATATTATTAAAATAGGTGAACTTGATGGATTTTGGATGCCATCGGATGGCATGATGAGACTGATATCATACAACATACTAATTCATTTACGATCATATTTAAATAGACTAGCCTACTTCAAGGTAGCTAGCCTAAATGCCCCCCAAAACACCGTCATAGGTGCTTTCGTGTAACCCAGTTGTGATATTCTACTACGCTAAAACATGCCTTTACCTTCATAATGGAGTCGTTTACAGAGGCCGCAGGTGTTAGTAACTTACGACCTTCTTCATCGATGACAAACGATAAGATGTAGTTTGGTCTGAGCTGATTGTAGGTATATATCCACTTCATTCAGTACTTTTTGTGTTGTGGCGTTACTTTTTACTGTTGTTTCATTGACTGAGAATCACACTGAGAAGCGTTAGTGACCTTTTCGAATGATTCGCAAACTTCAGGCAGATTCGGTAAAAAGAACCGACTCGGTTATTCTGTCTTGAATCAAGCATCGTAGTTCTTTTTGTACATAGTCAACAGACTTGGTTGCTGAAATATTTGTAGGGTAACACATAGCCTCATTAGTTTGGTTACCCTAAACTGCTGGAAATGTAGTCTAAATAGTGGTTGAAAAGGTCTTATTTATTTTTCTCTTTGAAGAGCTTCGTCCACCTTCTCCATCCAATGGGCAGAGGTAGCCAAAAGCCTACACAACAACTAATTGCAATAGGCTACGCTTATTTCACGCAGCCGTTATTTTGAAATCGAAAGCGAGGCTCCGGTGGGAATAACCCCGGAAGTAAAGATAAACAACAATGCCTTGGACTACCAACCTTAAGCTGCTGCTGCGATTTACACCATTGGATGTTAATATGCAATATAGGATATGTGTTCGTTCCTGCTTCTTTTTTTAATTTCATGAAAAAAAAATATTTATAAATGAATTTCACTGTATATAGTCTAAAGTATGAAAGAAATATATGTACATTTTTGAATAACTAATTTCTACATTAAACACAACAATACGCCATCGCATTCCATCTATGATTCACGACTCTCCTATGATTAACGGCGACACTTCCGGTTTTCTTCCCACCGGAGCCTCGCTTTCGATTTCAAAATAACGTCTGCGTGAAATAAGCGTATACTTGGTGAGCAATCACGTGAAGTGTACTGTAACACTATTTTGTTACTTAATTTTACTTTTATTTACGCATATAAGCTCTTCTGTGACTGTGAGAGACTTAATTGGCCACTAGGTAAATAACAATAGAGAGGAATAACATTTTCATTTAATCATTCAGGAGACACTTTTATCCAAAAGGAACTTACAACTGAGGAGAGCAATAAAGACAACCTTATAAACAATAGGGCAGCAAAATGCCAGTCCACACAGTACATGTAGCAAGATTTTTTTAGTTTTTTTTTAGATAGAACAGTAAGTGTTGGGTCAAGTGTTGTCGAGTCCAAGGTCTGTGAGAGTGATTTTGTGCCTCTTTAAGATGGCACCACAATGCACCGTTCACTTGCAGAACGCAAGCTTCTGGAGTCAGGGCAAATAGGTCTGAAGTAGTTTAGTTTAGGTATGGGATACAGGGATAGTGGTTGTTCTGTAGGCAAACATCAGTGCCTTGAATTTGATGCAAGCAGCGATTGGCAACCAGTGCAAGTTTATGAGGAGAGGTGTGACGTGCGCTCTCTTCGGCTTGTTAAAGACCGGCTTGTTAAAGACAACTCTAGCTGCAGCATTCTGGATCATTTGTAGAGGTTTGACAGTGCATGCTGGAAGGCCTGCCAAGAGAGCATTACAATAGTCCAGTCTGGATAGAACAAGAGCTTGGACAAGGAGTTGCGTAGCATGCTCCGATAGGAAGGGCATGATCCTTCTAATGTTGTATAGCAAATCTGCAGGACCGGGCAGTTCTAGCAATGTGGTCTGTGAAGTTCAACTGATCATCAATCACAACTCCAAAGTTCCTGGCTGTCCTGGATGAAGTTATGGTTGACAAACCTAGCTGAATAGAGAAGTTGATAGAGAAGTTGTGATGGAGTTTTGGGTTGGCCATGACCACAAGCAACTCTGTCTTTGTCTTCGCAGGGTTTAGTTGAAGGTGGTTGTCCTTCATCCAAGAAATGTCTGTCAGGCAGGCTGAGGCCCCATCCAAACAACTACATTTTATTTTAGAAACTGAGACCTTTTGCTACGTTTGCACCTCCCGTCCAGACTAAAACGGCAAAAATGAATACGTAAAATGGAGAAGTTTAGAAATGAATTTTGAATCTCCAGAGGGCGTTTTAGTTTAGACGGATCAAAACCGAGGACTTTAGAAATGATGAAGTAGAGGCTCACGCCCGGCTCTCTGATTGGGTGTCATACAACGGAAGAAAACATACAACAACATCCTGGACTACCAGTTACGTTAGTGCAAGTAAATTCTGCATTTTACAATGCTATTACTGCCTACATGTAGAGGTCTGCGTGGGACACAATTTTCAGACCCGCTCCCGCCCGCTCCCGCAGTGTTCAGTCCCGCTCCCGCCCGCTCCCGCAAAGATTTGTCATTTTTAGTACCGCTCCCGCCCGCATCTGTGATATAATGTCCCGCTCCCGCCCGCACTTTCTGTCTGACGAAAGGTCTTGGGGAAAAAAATGCGTGCACACAAAATTCCTTACCAATACTTGGTAACATATTTATTGGTCCCATATTACGAACAGCATAATATTCACAACAGTACTTTATCTGAAGCACTAGAGGCGCTCTGTTCCTCGTCCATGCTGTCTATTTTGAACTTGAACTAGCTTTCGAATTCGAACTCGGAGCAGCGGGAAAGGAATTGTCTCTAAACAAGTGTGCGTGAGATTAGGCCCCGCCCTACCCGACAACATTCACAAGTTTAGGCGGCTTAAAACGTTTTTATTGCTGCCAATCAGAATCTCCCTCACAACTACAAATTATGTACGCTACTTTAATCATTTATATATTTTACTTTATACTCATATTTAATTTGCGGGAGTGCAGCGTATCATCCCTCCCGCCCGCACCCGCAAGTGCACCTCATCATCCCGCCCGCTCCCGCAATGACCTTTAAAAATTTGTCCCGCGCCGCACTGTTTTGCGTCGGGACCCGCGGGAGTGCAGACCTCTACCTACATGCTCCAGAGGCAAGCTATTATTCGAGCGATCTGTGACAATTCCCGTGTGCAGCGGCGATATCGACTGTACATGGAGCGTCGGTTTTGGGTTAAGCCGGGAAGAACCAGCACATGGTGGGATAATTTTATCAATGAAGTTTTTGTTCCTGAGGAATGGTGCGAAAACTTTCGTATGTCCAGATCGACACTTATCAACCTCAGCGAAATCTGAGGAGTAGTCAATCTGTTTCCTGTTTACACCGGCACCCGCATGCCCAGTGTAGTTGAATGGTCACGTGATCCACGTTTTCAGTCGTTTTAATGTGGATGGAGATCAATTCTAATATTATCTAAAACGCTGGTGTGGACGGAGATCGTATTTGTTTTAATTCTCCGTTTCTAAACTAAAATGCAGTAGTGTGAATGGGTCCTGAGATGTGAACAGCTACGATCGGGTCCACTGGTTGGAATGAGAGGTAGATTTGTGTGTCATCAGCATTGTAGTGATAGGAAAAAACATGTTTCTGGATGACAGATCCTAGTGATGACATGTAGATGGATAAGAGAAGTGGTCCAAGCACTTAGTCCTGAGGCACCCCATGTTGCAACTTAGAGACCTCACCTCTCAAATTGCATATAAACTGTAAAACTATAAGTGCTACAAACCAGTGTTTATGACTATGGTAATAATAATACCAATTTGCAGTATCAAGCACCATACTGTTGTTGTACAGCTAAAATAACTGGATGATACGAGAAAACTCTGGGGTTGAAATTATGCCTGAAAATGTTTAAAATGAGGCTTTTTTTGCCCCTCATTTTTAATGAATTCCTTATTTACTGCCAAAAAAGACAGGGAGTAGGATCAGGAAATGTTATGAGCTATATTATATTTGATCTCACATCACCCGTATGAGCACCTCAGCTCACTTTGTCAGAGCCATTCTCTCTGTGATCAACTCATACTTGGAGCCCTCTAGTAAACCATTTGCTGTAAACACTGAAGGTGTGGCTCTCATAATCATTAGGATCCTTGTTAGCATTTGCATGGGTTCTGTCGTTGTAGAGCATTGATCTACCCTTCACAGCCGATTGCACTACATTTACCCAGCCACGTGTTCAAATGAATGCCCTGCTGCTCTCAACCAATTAGTTTCCCTGCAAATAGCACTGGGGCAGTCAAAGGGTTCATTACCTTTGAGTTCTAGTCTTCCACATGTAGCCTAGACCTTGTGCCTGATGCTTTGTGCAGTCCAGCACTTTTAGAGGGATATTGAGAATGAGGGTCTTGCCATTGAACCTAATGGGTTTGTAGTAATGAACTTTCTGAGAATGTGATGCATAGTGTGTGTTAGATTAGCATACACAGGAACCGCAAAAGTAGACAAGGATACGGTCAAGAGGTTGAGTCACACTGCACTCTCAAACACGGTCCATTGTGTCTAATGCTGCTCTTTCCTAATGTGTTATTTCATTGTGATTCATTCATTCACATGAAAAGTTCTTCTGAAGAGGTACTTTCTAGTCAAGCGCTGTGCATTGCTTTTCATGTAACATCTGATCTCTCCCAATGTTAAAGCCATTTTAAAAGCATGCCCAAACTTTGACATAAAAGCCTCCTTCATTAAAATGCCACCAAGCTCCCTAAGTAATATTTTTAGAGCAATTAATGGATCCATTTACATGCTAATGTTAGCATGACTGGGAGGGTACTGTATTGCTACATGCATTAATGCAAGCTAAAACATCCTCAACGCTTTCTATTGTCCTTGAAGTGGAACGCCTAATGTCCTCTGTCGTAAATGCCAACATGGGGTGGCACCTTGGCAAAGGGGCACTGATGCATCTTGGAAGTGTAATGATTGTGCCTGGGGCCACAATGGGGGTCCACTGGGAGATCAGTGAGCTATAGGAATGCAGGCAACCAGGTGGAGTTAGAAAAAACTGTGCTCAGCAGGGGTCGGTATCAACTCTGAACAAATTTTTCATCACACCCATCTTAAGAGGTTTCATATCTGTGAAAAGACACTCATCTTTCAGACAGATTTGATTGGTCAAGGCTCAACAATATGTTTTTTTATTCTGACAAGGGTCATTAGTTTTACATTTTTACTTGCCCTGCCAACATTTGCGCTGGTCCCAAAACAAAATAATGATAATATTTTATTATTTCATTTCATTTCGATATTTTAAATGTAAAATATCGAAATGTCACCCTTAAAAATATTGGAATATTCAAATCAGCCATCAGCTCTATCATATGGGATGAGGTCATGTTGTTGCAGGATGCTATTAAAGCCTATGATTTATTTTTGACTCTCTTTAATTCTGCTCTGGAATCCAGTTTTCCTCTGATAGCTGTGAAATCCAAAGTAGTTAGAGAGAAACCCTGGTTTACGGGTGAATTGAGGAAAATATCTAGAAAGAAAAATCGGTTGTATCGCAAGTCTATCATCAAGCCCACTCCTCATAACCTAGAAACAAACAAAACATATAGGAACCAATTCACAAGAGTAATAAGGGCGACTAAAAAAAAGTTTTATGCCGACCAGTTTAATCGTGTCTCTAATGACATTAAATCAACCTGGAACATTATAAATCAGGTACTGAGTCGTAATAGGAAGGCTACATCTGCACCCACAGAGATGAGGGACCATGATAGGTGTCTACCAGACACCCTTGAAATAGCTGATGGCTTTAATCATTTTTCACCAAAATTGGTTTTGATTTAGCTCACAATATCCAGAAGACTGATAATGATCCATGTTGCCAAATAAATGGGCGGTACGCTCCCCTCCCTAATCTTGATCACCCAACTAAGCAGGAGGTCCGAGATATTATTTTTCTTTAAAAAATTCAGCCCCTGGATACGATGGTATTAAGAGTATCCTCCTCAAGCAGACCATTGATCATATTATTCAACCTCTCACTTATGTTATCTTCTTATCATTTCAATCCGGAATTATTCCCCAAGCTCTTAAAATTGCAAATCAGGTGATATAAAGGAGTTTAGCAATTATCGTCCCATATCCATTCTGCCTTGTATCTCTAAAATATTTGAGAAACTCGTCTACGAACGATTAAATAAACATTTAATTGCTAATAACATTATTTATAAACACCAATATGGGTTTCGGAAAAAATATTCAACAGAACACGCATTAATACAGGTTGTGAATTATATATCAAATGCCCTTGATAATAAAATATTTGCTCTTGGTGTTTTTCGTGATTTATGTAAGGTGTTCGACACTGTTTCACATGTTATTTTGATTTCTAAGCTTAATAGATATGGTGTGGAGGGTACTGCCTTAGTTTGGTTCCGCAATTACTTTATTAACAGAGAACAGTTTGTTTATTTCAATTGTTTCTTTTCTAAAACTTCAAAAATTTCATTTGGGGTTCCTCAGGGTTCTATTTTGGGTCCTTTATTGTTTCTAATTTACATCAATGATTTATTTCTTTGTTGTAAACATTTACTACCCATTTTATTTGCTGATGATACCAATCTCATTGCAGTGCACAAGGATTTTGTCACTTTGATACGGCATGTTAATGACGAGTTAAAAATATTATCAAATTGGTTTCGCACCAACAAGCTAACGCTCAATGTCAAAAAATGTAACTTTATGATATTCCACAATATTAATAAATTCTACCCCAAAGAACATGCTTGTATTCAAATTGATGGAGCTCCAGTTATTCAAGTGGCCTCAACTAAATTCCCCGGTGTCCTGATTGATGAAGGTTGAGTTGGCTCAAACATGTTGATCTAGTCTGTACAAGATCCTCTAAAATGTTAAATATTTTAAGAATTGTTTTACCTTCAATTCACTCATCTGCTCATCTAACGCTTTACTATAGCTTTTTATTCCCCTTTATGAATTATTGCAATATTGTCTGGGGTGCTACCTTTCCCACTTATCTTGCAAGAATTTCTAAAATTCAAAAGAAGTTCTTGCGGATGATTTCTTACTCGTCGAAATAATATGCTCCTTCGGCACCGCTATTTCTTAGATTCAAGATTTTACCAATTGAGAACGTCAATGTTTACTTATCATGCATATTTATTCATAAGTTTATTTACAAGAGAGAAGATTTTCCACCAACAGTACAACACTTTTTTACTTTTATCTCAGATACTCATATCCATCAAACAAGGCTTAGTGAATTAAATCTTGTCTTACCGTTCTCTAGAACTTCAGGCTATAAAACTGACCTCAGTTTTAGGGGTCCTCAATTATGGAGTAAAGTAAGTTTGTCCCTAAGATCTATATGTCTTCTTTGTTTGTCTTTAAAAAACAGTTGAAAGACCTTTTGATTTTACTATGACAGCATTTGGTTCTAGTCTCCTGCAGTACACTTTATCTGCTGCTCTTCACTTTTGATCCTCCTTTACCATTACTCTTCAACATCTGTAACCTTAAGTTAAAAGGATAATCAGGCTTTGGAAAATGTTTTTTTCCCTCTCTTTACTATTTAAATTATTTGTCTGCATGTCTTTATTTTTATTTATTTTTTTGTTGTTTATTCATGTAAGCGGAGTGGAACTCTGTATAAACCCAAGTGGGTTTCGTTCCCCTCCTTGTACTGTATCCTTGTGATATCCGTGCAGAACAAAAAAAAAAAAAAATATATATATATATATATACCGATGTATATTTAATGTAATATTTTATTTTTGTTAAATTTGTGATTAAACGAAAGTAGAGGCTGATCTTTTCTTCCGTATTGTGATGTACAGTACGGTGAAATTCATATTTGAAAAAGAAAAAAATTTAGGGTAGGGATCTGGTTCTATACATTATTTGTTGATTGAATAGGAGATCTGATGAGCTTACAGTTGATTGCAAGAAAGGGTTTAAGTGGACTATTGGCAGATTTTAAATGTTACATTTTCTTTACAGTTGATTTTGTTTACTTAAATTATTTTTGACTAAATGCAACAACCTGTAAATTATACAGCTAATTCCAGTTTTTAACACAGTTTTGCTGGTATCAGCTTTGCGCACCATTCAAATCATTACTGATAGGTTTGTAATTAATTTTCAACACATAATTATGCATTTCAAGTCAACACAAGTCATTTTGGTGAAAAAATCAGCCGAATTTGCAACAACTCTAAAATGTATAACAGAAAACCAAGTGTTTAAGTTTGTAAGGCATAAAAATGGATGCACAAGCTGAAGAAAATGTGTAGGTGTGGAAGAAATTGAATATGTTATGTACTATGTTTCCATTTTCTATATGTTTGATTTTCCTTTATTAATGGAATTGCTTAGAAGGCAGTAATTCGATAATAAGATAATTTGCACAAGGACTGATTAGACAGAACAAAGAACAGTTATCTTGTGAATATATGATGTATATGACCATTTTATACATGGCTGGAAATGAGAAAAGTGAGATTATATGTGCGTGACAGAGGGGCCTCCGCTCAAGTATAGAATATGATGAACAAGTCTAAATAGTGATCCATGAATGGTTGAAAATATTTCCATTGGAAACTATCAAGGAGGTCAAAACTATACAGAAGGAAGGATGCCCTCCCTTCATTGTCACACTCTGCAGCCTGACTGTACGACTGCTGACCTTTGCTTGCAAGAAAATAAACCTCATCAAAGAGAATTGGTATATGTTTGTCTCGTATTCAGTGATATAATTGTGTTTGCCACCACAGTAGGCAAAATTTAAAGAGCAAGTTATTGTTTCATCAACTGGTCAGAAATTCACACTGGCCCTGGGTTGTGCAGACCATCCTTGAGCCCATTGGTGTTATTGATTTCATTATTTATTAAACCTGTGCAAAAATGTCTGTTAAACATTAAGCAAGTTTGATATTCAATATCAAGTCTGTTATTCTGACTCCTGAATATCATTCTGTACTTCAGCAATATTTCCCCACCCTGTTTGCTTGCCCCTTGCACTCTGTCTCTGATTGTTGCTTTTGAGCCCCCTTAAACAAATGTAAATGTGATACAGCAGAACTTATTCCAATTTGAACACCATTTTAACAATACATCTCTTAAACTGACTAAAATGTCAATCCATTGTGTTTGTGAGGTGTGGATTTGGGAAGTGATCCCCTGTTTCTCCCCATCTTCCTCTTGGCTTTTAACCATTCAACCTTTTCTTTCTCTCCCTGGCAACCCAAACCATAGTTGGGCAGATCCGGCAGGACTGTATTTCTCTGGATTTGGTCCCAGCAAACAAAACCTGCCCTGTCCACTCCATCCCCAGATGTTTTGTATTGATTTCCCTGTGGTTTTGGCAGGGTGGAATGGCTGGGATTGTTTCTCCCGTTTTTCTCTTTTTTGTTGCAGGCAGAATTAGAAAACGAAGAAGAAGGAAAAGTCAGCGTGTGTTTTTGGCTTTGCAGTGCATGTCTGCTGGGCGTGGTGTCACATTTCAGGCAGAAGTGTGGCTGGCCTTACTCATTTTGTTATCTCTCTCTCTCTCTCTCTCTCTCTCTCTCTCTCTCTCTCTCTCTCTCTCTCTCTCTCTCTCTCTCTCTATCTTCCCCTTCCCCTATTCCTCTTTACACTCCCTGATTAATAATGCAGAGAGTCTCTTTATCTAATGTTCGGCTGTAGGTGAGTGCTGCGGATGGGCAGGTGAGGAGTGTACCTGTCTGCCTTTGAGCCTCAGAGACCTGGCTGACAGCCTAATTCTGAGAGGCATAGGAATATTGGACAGTACAGAGGTACAGTATGGCAATCCATATACAGTATACACTATCTAGATGGTCCAAAGCTGCTCATGGGAAGCCAGAGGTTGCTTTTTTATAACTTACTTTTAGAGTTAAAGGTTAAAGGAATATTTTGGGTTTAATATAAATGAAAGAAAACAAATCAATGATGGTGCTCTTACAAAGGTGAATGGGGACAATTTTTGCATGATTTAAAAGCTTGTAATTTTACATTTTTCCCAGTTAGTCTGGGTTATATTTTTTATATATTTTCTTCAGAGAAAGAGAAGACTTAGGTGAAGGTTGTTAAGGAGAAACAAGTGAAATATGAATTGAAGTGTGTGTTTTTTAATGTTAAAATACTTTCTCCTGCTCTAGTTTTATATAGACAATTCTTAAGTGATTGATTAAAAATAGTAAAACTGACTCCATTGGTGTGCTAGTGTGGGTCTGATTGGTAGAATGGCACTTTGGCTCTGAATTGTTTTAGATGGACTGTAACATTTAACCATGGAATGTTAATGACATTTGTCTTGCACAGGGCATTGGTGAAGTATTATGAAGCAAGCGCACACCCATTGTCTCATCCCATATAAGTTAAAAAGTCCCTCTCCATCCACTGAAATGGCAGCTAAACACTGAAAGAAACAGCTCAAGTGGAATGGCATGGAGCCATGGTAAGTTCACCAGATTTACGGTTGTATGCAAGACTGTAGACTCACACCCTCACCCACGTCATGTTTCAATAACCCTCCACGGCAACGCTTTATAAATGGCTGTCGGCTTAACTAACGATCCGCTGTGACACAAAATAGCTATGAAAATGTACATCAGCCAAACCAAAAAAACAAACAAAAAAAAACTAAATCTGTGATAGATATGACTGGAACGATCACAACTGTTCGTTCCATGCTCTGTGAATAGGGTTTTCAGACTCATTTAACCTAGCGCTAATATTCATAGCTAAGTCACTAGAAGAAGCTCATGATTTCTCCCTCTCTGCGTCAATGTGATTTTCTTTATCTGTCAGAGTGCAGCTTGCACATAGAATCTGCCCTGAGTACACGGCTGCTCCAGTGTGGGTGGAGAGTGGGCGAAGGTGCGTGGCATCTGCCACAGTCCAACGCCTGAGGAGAAATAGCAACACTTCACATTCAAACTCACTTCCACTGCAGCCTTCACATTGTTAGGCACTGGATAGATTGAAAGTGAATACCGTGTTTCAATGAATCATTTTCTTTGGCCAGGCTTTACCCTACACCTTCGACATTTCCTTACAGCACTCATTCAGAACGGTGAAGGAGAGGATGAGAATGGAACATAAAAGTTTCAAGCACACTATGTACACACAGCAAACAGTGGATAGATTAAATATTATATGCATGCATTCATTGATAAATGATCATTTTCAGACTTGTTTTTTTATCTGTTAAGTGATATAGTTATCCCAGTCTTTATTATCATTAGCATATATGAGAGCAATATACATGAATATGTCAGGAAATAATATTTTGCAAATATATTTAAGCAAAAAAAAAAGTTTCTGTTGAGGTTAAAGGCTATCTTTTGGTATTGTAATATCTCAGGTGTAATTTTCTTGCATAAAAAAAATCCCTATTACAAAATTAGGAGTTACACTTAAAGGTACAATACCTTAGATTTTATGCCGCTAGAGGGCGCTACATTCAAAACAACAACAACAACGGCTTTGCTTGATGACGACGTGAAGGAGCGCGGAATGACGGGAACTGTTGTTTTCAACTCCACCGTGGATAAATCAGTCAGACGGGAATCGAAAATTAATTTTCATGGATGAGGTAAAGTTCGATTTCTATAAATGTTGCGTTTAATGACATGCTTGTTTTTAATTAAACTGAAATAACCGCAAGAAAAGTAAGGTTTAATAGTAAATTAGTTATCACAGATGTTACTGTATTTGTTGAATTTTGATAACGCTGCGCATTTTAACGTTCATTCGAACATACCCACATCATTTGCCAAAGGACTGATTAATCTTTATGTAGAACATTGTATATTTATTTACATAGAAGTATTTGCGGTGAATATGACCTTACGATTTTTCACATCATATGCATAGACAACAAGACATTCTAACAATAATACTAATTGTTTTGAATCCTTTACTGACATGAAAATTGAATACAGAACACGGTGTTACTCACCTATCAATTAAAACACATGCAAGATCGGCGCATCTTTCTAGTTCGAGATTTTCACGAAGTTCTCTTCATTTAGGAAATGCCACACCGATGTTGATCCTGGTTTTATTTCTCTTCATGTCCCAAATTCTTCTTGGGTCGTTTGGTTGACCCGTTCATTGACGTTTGCGTTAATGAGTTTCTTTGTCGACAGAACCAGCTGCAATCGCTAAAGAATAATTGTGTTCCATTCCATAACAAATGCGCGAAACAAGCTGACGTTTGTTGCTTGATAGACGCTAACGCACAACTACACCTTCCGCATTTGTCCAGGACTCCACGCAGTACGAGCGGAAACCGAGGGTAACGCGGATATGACGCGATTGACTGGTGACTCCCAGCTCACCCCTGCTCACACGCCCCATTTCCTTGGTTAAAATCGAAATTTTCTCGCGATTTAAACATTGTTTGAAACATTTGGAATATTGTAAGTTATCACCTTAACTAAATATATAACACTGGCCTTGTGATTTTGGAATATTTTAATGCAAAAATCTTAGGTATTGTGCCTTTAAATTACTTAATTACACTTAAAAACTAACACTTGAAATGTAGTGGACACCACTGTCCATTTCATAGTCGCCAAAAAAGTTACATGGAATTAATTAAATGTGCCATGTTTAGATTTACAAATATGAACCCCCAATTTGAAATCCAGTGACTCCACAGTGAATTGTCTGACTTGGGATACTCGCAGAAGTAACATAAATTGTTTTTTTATTCTCATTCTGGCCCAGGCTTTGGTTTTCTCCTGCCAAAACTGTCTCATAAAAACACTTCCATTTTGACATCCAGCCAGTGTCCTATTTCATAATGTCCCCTTCTTTCCAATTTTCATATAAATATCTGCTTATTTTCTGTGTTTCATTAACACTCAACCACTGTCATAAACTTACACAAGCCACAATATTTATTGTCCAAAGTTCATGTCATCACTGTAGTTTGTGCAGAAAAAGTTTTGAAGGATCATGACATGGGGGACATTTTGTACAAAGCTGTTCGATATACTATTATATACACTAGAGCTGACTTTTTTAATATTGTCTTTATTTAAAAAAATTGAAGTAGCAAGCTTAAGTGTACTCTAGCAAGCCTATTTTGCTTTATTTTAAACAATAGCTTTAGCTTAGCTTAGCTAATTGTTTTCTGTGAGTATAATTGGTAGGCTATACTATGTTATATGTGTCACAGTTGTGTTCTGCTTAGTTTGTTTTCATTGGACTTGTCTGCCTGTCATCACATCACATGTCGTCTTCTATGTCATTATCAGTTCATCTGTATCACCAGTGCTCTGTTAATCAGTTTCATCTGTGTTTGCATTTAGTTCCGTCTGTTCAGTCAGTGTTTGTCCGATCTCTGTTGTATTTAGTGTGTTACATTATCTTTAAACCTTCGGTTTGGAATTATATCCTCGCCGCCGTCTGCCTTCCTGCAATCACCTGTGACAAAATGAGTATAATGGTATAGCTAAGGCTAATTTACATAAGTAAGGTAAACCAATAAATAAATGTCGTTGAAATTTTACATTAAAATTGTAGTAGATATTCTGGAACGCAGTTTTTATTTGAATACTAGATGGCTTGGTAAATTTTTTACATGCAGTGAATTGGACCCCTGTTACTCTGAAGCTGCTTTTATTCTAACAGCGAGAGTAGAGACGACTAAACGATAGTCTTCCGACAAACCTTTGTGCTGTGTGGATGCTGGTGCATTCCAGAAATGTCTTTAAAATTAAATAAATAAAATTAGGAGTACACTTATTCCCCCCTGCTGCTGCTGATCATGCACACAATTTCACTCAAAGTGTGCCACTGGATAAATTGACTCCACACTTGTCAAGGCATCAATTATTCAGCGGCTGAGCCTTTCAGCACCACCATCATGTCCCTCTCATTTGATTTGGAGGACAGGAGAGGCGAGCGGTGCTGAAGCGAGCCTGGCGGAGCGCGGCGGAAAGTGGCAGAGACTTCTGTCTGATTGGAGCGCGAGAACCGCCCGAGTGTTCATTAAACCCCAAAAAGTACACCAAGGCAAAGAGGACGATAACAAGACCCTTGAGCCGCTCGTACCCAGCTCTCTCACATTTCTGGAAGCCAATAAATATTCTCCCGCTCTCCCTCTTGCACAAACAGGCATGTCAAACGAAACTAACGAGTCAGCAAAATAGGCGATCCCTGTCCCTGCGGTGAGATCCGGCTACTTTCATTTGTTCTATAATTTGGAGCTCCTGCAAAGGATTAATAGACCCAGAGTCATTGTAAAGGGATGAGACATGGCCTCTGTGTCCAAGACTGACACCACACAAGTAATTGTTCACAGGCTTCAAAATTAAGCTACCTTTTTACCGCACCTAATGACGAGTAAACGTATTACTTCGAGGCCAAGAAACTTTTAAAAAATGAAAACGAAAACAATTAGAATAATTTAGGTTTAATGACAATTGTAATATCTTTAGCTTTTTTCAGTAACGAGTCACATGAAGAGAGTTGTTCTCAATTTTGCCACTGAGAATGTATTAGGAAGAAAAAGTTTCCTTCAATAGGCTACTTTTTCAAAGAGCTGTAACACATTTACTGAATCTATAGCGCGAAACAGATATTGCAACCATTGTCAAGTCACCTTTATTTATATCGAGCTTTATACAAAACAGGTTGTTTAAAATCAGCTTTACAGTGATAACAGGAAAATTATGCAAACAGTAGGCTACATATACAAAACAGTTCAAATGGTGTCATTGTTCAGCTAAAGTCTGTTAAGCGTTGATTCAGTTCCGTTGTAAAGATCAGCAAGTATAGGCCTACGGGGCAGTTGAATGCTTGAATCTGATTGGTTGATGAACGTTATAAGGTGTGCAATTATTTTCAGGGAAATGCACAGATCCAGGCAGGTCTTGACGCACCTTGACGCATTTCAGTTCCATTTAAAATAAAATAGTTTAACAACTTAAAGAACTACATGAATTTCTCACTAGTGAGGTAATAACAGTGCTGTTCTTGAGGCAGATAAATGTTCATTTACATGTATGCATTTGGCAGATGCTTTTATCCAAAGCGACTTAAATTGCATTTCAAGGTACAGATTTACATTCTTATCAGTTCTTGCTTTCCCTGGGAATCAAACCCATGACCTTAATCAATCAATCTCTCTCTATATATATGACTGCATTAATAACATTAGTTATGCATTAATAACATCAGACTGCTATCAGTGGCTGAAGCCTCTGTTAGATTAGATGCTTACACACAGTGTTTAAAAGGACAAAAACTATGTCAAAACTCAAATCTCTTTAATTACATCATCCGAACAATGTTTTGAGGAACATAAGCGGAATAATTGACTCCGGGCCGTTGAATTATTAGAAAAAGAAAGGCTGCATTACCACCTCGGGTGTGCATTATTTTTCTAAAGATTAAATGTCCAGAGTAAATTATTCCTTAAATTAGTTCATTTAATCTATAAAGCATTTCATCCAGCTCAGTACAGTTCTCATCCAATAATGTCAGTGCAGTCAAATCAATTATAATGTTAAAAATATAAAGGGATTGTTCACCCAATAGTGAAAATTCTGTCATCTAATCACACTCAAGTTTATTTCTTCTGTTGAACACAAAAGAAGATATTTTTTTTAAAATGTGTAGTCAAAAAGTTGATGGGCCCCCATTGACTTCCATTGTTAAAGGGGCCTTGGGCCTGTTTGGTTGCCCATATTCTTCAAAACAACTTTTGTGTTCAGCAGAAGAAAGAAATACATACAGGTTTGGAACAAAATAATAACACAATTTTAAGTACTGACAGAATTTCCATTTTTGGGTGAACTATCCCTTTAAATCTAGTCCAATCCAGAACAAATTACTCTTATGAGCTTATTTTTAGTGAATCAAATATATTCAGTGTGACCAGTGTAGTATGACTCCTGAATCAATGATTCATATGATCCTATTCATTTTAATGATTTGTTTCTTTTTAGTTAATCAAACACATAAAGCTTCTTTGAATTGAAAGAAGCTTCAATTCAAAGATGCAGAGTTAATAATAGTTAAATAATAGTAAAATAACAATTTAACTATTTAACTATTACTATTTAACTATTATTATTACTATTATTTAAGTTTAGTATTTAATTAGCTTTTATTTATATTTTTCATAAACATTTTGGTTATTTTGTTATGATAGGTGTTTGTCATTTTTATCTATCATCATATCTGTCAGTCATTTATTTATTTATTTATTTATTTATATATATATATATAAATACTAAAATGACTAACTCAAACTGAATTTTTTCAACTTCAATTTATTTGATATTTCAGTTTTTCATTTGTTCATCAAATATTTATATTTTATTGTATCCCAGCTTTGTTTCAATTAACAGAAGCATCAATTGAAAATGGTTTTAGTTAAGAATCACAATGAACTGGTCTTATTTACTTACGCAGTATGTTATATACATATGATGCTTAGTGTTAATTGTGGTGTTAATCCATGGTTGTTCCTTAACATTTCTGTGCTGGAACAGATCTTGAATCACATTATTCCCTGGATTAAAGTGGAGTGAGGTCAGTGCGTTGCCATAACTCAAGCAAGAAAACTCTACGGAGTGTAATATGAATAATGAAGTTGTCCCCTGAGCCACTAATATGACCTCAGGGCTGTGATCCAAACAGTTTGCCTCAGTGTTTGGGTGTAGTCGACCCGGGGTATCCTTCAGACCCTGCAGCCACTGAAACGAAAGCTGTCTCACTGCGGTTAGTAAAATAGTTGGACAGTGAGAGCATGTGGTGGCCACGACTCAAGGCAGTCTGGGTGAGCAATGGAACTGCTGAGCTCTGGAGGACAAAAGAGAGAATCAGCAAGAAAACACACATTGACCTGGTTTAAATTTACATGGAAGAATTTCAGGAAGAGAATTGTCCGCTGTCAATGTATACATTGTTGCTTTTACTTGGCAGCATTTATAAAAAAGAAAGTTATAAAAAAAAATGAATGTACACAGTAGGGTGTGATCTGTGACCAAATATCACTGCATGTATCTTGACTACTGCTAAACTTAATGTGTCATTAAAATGTGATTATGTGCACCTTTTTATGATCTAATGGTTGAGTGTATGTACTAATAAGGGTTTGGTCGTGTTTAGATAAGCAAATATAAGAACACAACACATGCCAGTGATATGTAACACATCTTTCTGTCATCTCTTCAGCTTTCAAAAGTTACGAGAACAGCTGGCTGGTTCAGTTTTTTGACTGCCATAATACAGTCTGAAATCTTTATTGGATTGCTTAACTCTCCTGGCAACATTGAGGGCAAGACGTGAAATAGTATTATAAGCTCCCTGATTGGTGAGTCGATCTTAATCCCCACCCAGGATCTAGAAGTTCATCAGAGTTTGGAAAACAAAAGTCTCTCATATTCTAAGCTCTGCCAGCTCCATGCAGGGAATGGGATGGGTTTCATAAATCTCTGAGCCAAGTTCCTTTGAGTCCATTGGGGGGGCCAGGCATCAGCCATGACTCAGTCTTTCAAGTGTAACCCGAGCCAAGACATCTGCATTGCTCGAGAGGAGGGTACTGAGGCGCAGATTTGGAACACTCAGCGTTGGGAATTTTGGGAAGCAGTGATGCCTATCAATGACCCACTTTGATTTCAAAATGCTAATTTGTTCTTTGTTGCCACAAGATGTTGTTTTTGTGTGACTGATTGTCTGAGGAGCACCTGATTTTAAGAGGAGAAAAGATAAGTAGCTTCCTGTCATCATTTTCCTCAGGTGCTTCCATAGCCTGTGCTAATGTTCACAGCCAAAGGGAAGGTGTGTGTGCTGTCTGAGTTCAGCAATAGATTGCAACTCTCTCTTAAAAGTGGTGAATTATTACACCACTGTACTATTATATATTTTTAAGACTTTAACAGTGGCAAGTAGTGGCAAATTTTATTTTAACTTTTACCAGCCTTTGCAGCATCTTGGCTTGCTTAGCTAATGTTTGCATTGATACACATGTGCATTCAATTTGTTGTTGGCCTAATACTTAAGATTAGGAGGTTTTTTTTACTCTAACGGTAATTAGCCTATTAGAAATTATAATACATATGCTTTTTTTCTGATATTGTATGTCAGACGTACATGTAGGAGGGAAACGATGAGAAATGCATGATGTATAGTTGCCATTTATTTTCTTGAAGGGTTTCAATTATATGTTACATGTGTAATAGTTGTTTCTCTTACACTAGTCTTTCCAGTCGAGGCACATGTGGACAGGAAGGTGCAAGGATAATCTTTCACGTTTTATTGTGTCTTTCCTTTTTTTGTTAACAGTACTCGTGTGTGTCTTTGTGCAGTCCTGTCAGTGTGTGACCTCCCATGTCCTAGAGTCCTGCCACCACACCCCCCAGCTCTCAGCGTGTCTATTCCACCCTAGACAGGAGCCAGGTTGCCAGAGCTACGCTACTCCCACCCATTAGCTGCAGGAATCCAACATAACCATGGTAACAAGTCTCTCACCCCAGGGGAGATGAGCAACAGAACTGAAAGACTCCATTCAATTTCCACATCCCCAGTCCACTAGGGCTGACAGCCTCTCATCGTTTGTGTTGCAGTGGGCAGGGGTATGTGCTCATTAAAAAAGCCAACACACACTCACTCTCTTTTCTATACACAAGTCCATGGACACACACTGCCATACATGCGCTTCACATTAGCTTCACATTAGACTGCATCCTTCCTCAACATGTGAATGCTTGAATTGCGTCTGGCCACTTAGCCTGACAGAAGATAAGATAGGTTTTAGGACTGGGCTTTTTATTCCAACTCCCTACATAGTTATGTTTTTATGTCTTGGTGTGTTTCCACCCTCAAGATTAATGGTGTCCATCTGCACTCCTAAAGATCAATACTTCTATTCACCTTTGCCACACTTTCTTAATAATTCAGATTTGTGTCCATAGATTGTTTGGGGTGATGTTGTGGCGCTGACTTATTTTGTTTCTGATTATCACATTTGGTGTGTTATTTCGTTTGTATCAAAAAATACAAACTATTAGTGAGAAAAGTAAAATGTCCCAGTACCCATACCTGAGGCACACCGGCCTTCTTTGGAAGCATATGCCTGTCTAATCTGTGGATAATAATCCATGTTTCTGCATTTAGCCACCACAATATCTAGAGACCCATCTACTCCCTCAAATGATGATGGCATTGGAGCGCATGCTTAAAATCTCGATGAATCCGTGCTGATGAGATCCAGGAAAGGTTAATGAAGCACAATGGGAAATCAGCCCTCCTCCACTAGTGCTGTGAAGAGGCTAAAGGAGTTCTCTCTAGGTGGAGTGGGAGAGAGCAGTTTCAGGTTCTCTCCAGTGAGCGATGAAGCAGCAGTGCCCACACTGCCTGAATCAAAGCCCGGCCCAGCCCCAGTGCGCAGGGAAACCATGCAGGCTTTCAATTATTAGTCAGGCTGGGGACTGGAGGATGGAAGCAAGAGGTAGGAAACTCTGCTGGCGAAACTTCATATATCAGTTACTCTACTTTTTTTAAGGCAAAATAGATTTTAGGAATAGAAAATGTTAAGACTGGAGAAACATGAGCTAGTCAGAGTTTTTTTTTAAGAGAAACTGTAATGGGCAGTGCTTAGATTCTCTTGGGGACAGTATTCAGGCTGGTGATTGCTACGCATATTTGTGCTTCGATTGTACAATTTCAGGATAATTACTTTTGTATAATTTTTGGACTTATTTACACTTCATGCGTCTTTTTTCTTTACAGCGCAACCTGTGTTGTCGAGTTCACAAACTATCTATTTTGAACTGGCCCTTGTAATAAATCGTTTAAAAAGACTCATGAACTCATGAACCATAACAGTTTACTCATGAATTCAAAGAATTTAGAGCTTTTCCACTATTTGAGAGTTTGTAACTGATTGTTCATGAGTTTGATAAGTTTATACTTTTTAATAATTTTACACATTGTTATATTATGTTTCAGTTTGACACAGGGGATGCAATTTAAAGTTTGGAAACTTTGGAAAGAAAAAGGCACATTGCATCTAAATATACCCAAAGGAATTTGTAATTTGTGAATTGTGAATTGAAATCTGGAATATTAATACCCCACCCTACTTATAAAAACATTTACAATTGTTCTTTTCATGATCGGATAGCTATCCGCCAAAAATGAATGATGTGATCAAGAGTAGCACCACTTTATGCCCCATAATTCGCCTCTCTCTTGTCTACATAAATAGTGCTTGATGGCAATGGTCCCTCCTTCAGAAACAGGAAGTAACTGGTCAGGGGTGGAGGTAGTGAGAGAGCGAGATAAAGATAAAAACAGAGAAAGGGAACGATAGAGCAAGCACATTGGCTCTTAGCCAGATACACAAAACCTAAGTGAGCCGACCATTACGCCTCAGTGCCTTCTTTAGAAACCTCATTTGGAAAGTTCAGCATCTCTACACAGCAACTTCAATGACCTCAGAGGCCCCAAAAAGGCTGAGATATGAGGTGTTTGTGTGAGCATGACGAGAGCTGGTGAGTTGTGGTCTTAGGGTGGAGGCAGTTTGTTATTAGATAGATGGGTGTGGTGTCAGCGCAATGAGATCTAGTTTGGTTGTGAAATTAATTGAGGGTGCGCCCATGGTTGCACTCCTTTACGATGTTGCCTACTCAGCAGAGCTTGTGCGAGTTTGTCTCCACAATTGTTGCACCTTGCTTTCAAACAGATGTGCCACTCAAAGGACTTCAAAACAGGCTTTTAACGCAGCTCCTCCCAAGGCAAAGTTCAATCCAGACATGTGACGTGGGATATGAGCAACAGTCTATCAGCAGTGCCTGGACCCATGTAGAAAGGAACAGGGCAGAACAACAAATATTTGGCAGCCATTCGCCCATCCAAAGGCACACAAGAGCAGCCCCCAGTCAAATGTTTGCTTTGCTGGTGGAGAGTGTCTTCACTTATCACACTGTTTTCACTGAGGTCATCACAGACGTCAGAAGAGTGTGGTTTCATCCAGTTCTTTTTCTCTCTCTCTCTCCCTCCCTCCCTCTCCCTCTCCCTCCCTCTCTCTCTCTCTCTCTCTCTCTCTGTCTCTCTCTCTCTCTCTCTCTCTCTCTCTCTCTGCCCACTGCAGCACAGTTGAGGATGTATGTATATCAGTGTAGTTTCACACCCATAACGCCCCTCACCGATAGTCCAGAAAATCCCCAGAGTTGACCTCCTCCCACAAAGGTTGTCAAACCAAGTGTTATTTTTATTTATTTAATTTTTTTGCAAAGAAACTGGCCTCTTTCTCTGTTGTTTTCTGTCTATGTAAACAATGGGCTCTGATCTGGTTTGGTGAAAGGATAATATGATTAAAAAGGGAGTAGATAGAATATTCAATGACCCTTTTGGGATCAGGTCACATTTGTCATGAGAACTTAACTCTAACGAAATTTGATTTTCTAGATGAGGTAAGTCATAAGGGTTATTGTTGATGTCAGTGTAAAAACTTACATGTTGCCAAGCCAAAATGTATCATATGTTTCTGTCCCTAATTAACAGTGAGATT
This sequence comes from Siphateles boraxobius, assembly GCF_051911475.1. NCBI lineage: Eukaryota > Metazoa > Chordata > Actinopteri > Cypriniformes > Leuciscidae > Siphateles > Siphateles boraxobius. Next base: position 24,266,479 of record NW_027509197.1, on the reverse strand, counting down.
TATTACTGAAAGAATTCCTATTTTTTTTCCCTAATCAGACCCAGAGAGTAGAAATGCAAGAACAAAATGTGTTCAATGGAGTTGAGAGTATTTAAATTAGCCCAAATATTAAATTAATTACTGTAACTTGCCAGATTTGGTGATGTATTGAACTGAACACCACCTACATCATTCAAAAGTTTAGGATCAGTAAGATTTGTCATGTCACCTGGAGTGCATTTATTTGAACAGAAACAATAAAAACAATAATATTATGAAATATTGTTGAAATGTAAAATAACTATTTTCTATTTTAATATATTTACAATGTAATTAATTCTTGTGAAGACTGGAGTAATTATGCTGAAAATTCAGCTTTTCCATTAGTGTCAAATGATGATTTGGTGCTGACAAATTATTAATAATGTTGAAAACAGTTGTGCTGCTTAATATTTTGGTGGAACCCAAAATGATACATTTTTTTTCAGTATTCTTTGATAAATACAAAGTTGAAAAGAACAACATTTATTGGAATTTCATTTGTAACAACGTAAAAGTCTTTACTATCACCTTTAAATTAAAGCCATCCTTGCTGAATAAAAGCATTCAATTCTTCTAACTGTATTGGCAGCTTCTGTACAGTCAAGGTGAGCCAATCCCATGATGGTTGCGCGGTAGGAAGAAAAAGGGATGCAGGTCTAGATAGCTAATATTTTGATCTAGTTCTTAATTAACAAATTATTTAATAAATTGATCTTATTGATCAATTTACCACACTGGCTTCCCAATTTCATATTTTACCACAGTAAACTAAAATTTCTCACCCTGTGGCCCTTAAAAAGTGAGTTTCCTCTACAAAAAAATAAAATAAAGATATGATCAAAATAGCTCAAAGCAGGATTTATATTTATATATATATAAGATGTGATAAGATGTGATACATGGTGGCACAAGCAGCACCAGCTGGGAGGGGGTGTGAGCGTTGTGCTATACCGAGGACGTGCATGGAACCTCCCTCCTCGCTCTCAACATCCCTCCTGGACCAAACTGTGCTTTGTTCCCCTCCCAAAGGGGAAGGAGATTAATTCAGTGCTGGATCAGGTAAACCCAGTGATTTTCCCGGGGACGTTGCAGCCGGTCTTTTGGGATTAGCTGCACACTCGCCCGGCAGCTGGGGGATGAAAGTGGAAGTGTGGCTTGCAAATGGCCCCCAGGCAGGAAAGGAGCCTTGACAGGTACACTAGAATAAACACTGATTGCATTCAAAAAACACATTGTCTGCTTTGATACATATCAAGTAGGGTTTCTCTTTGTGTTTGAGCATCTGTCCTCTGCTTTTAAAAATTGCTGTGACTGTGAAATGTCTGTGCTGATAATCTAATGAGCTGCCACAGATTCTTGACAAATGTAAAACCTCAAAAAACTGACAGATAAATATCTATGTGACTATCTGCATGATGCTTCAATAACATGGATTGTCGGTGCATTGGGAGAGTATATGATGACTTTAAAGTTGTAGACTGAACGAGGAAGGGGCGAGGGATACGGGTAGACTTTACTCTGCTCTCAAGGCCAGATGCAGTAGTCCTACACCTGCGTCTCGGTAGCTGTCTGCAAACCTCTGTCACCTGGCCTCTGTGTACAATTCCCAAACACAGCACGACCGGTACTCTTGCGGTACTTTGATGACATATACCGATTGGTCTGTGCAGTTTAGCTTCAGGACACATATGAGTTGCATCCGAAATCGCATACATTCATGCTCTATAGTAAGGTGTAAAAACAGTATGTGACAAAAGAAGTATGTCCGAATTCACAGTACTCAAAAAGTACCTGGATGGCCTACTACTTCCGGCAAGATTCTGAAGTGTGCATACGATGGACACTTTACTATCCCATGAGGCCAGGGGAGAGGATTAATGATAACATGGCGGATGTATTACATGCAGATTACATTCATGCTACACACCTCATACTATGGGCCTTTCCAAATACCCACACTTGCGGTCTTTGCCCTTGACCATTAGTCGACTTACATGACGTATTTTCTGTATTTGGCCGGAGTGTTCAAGTAGGTGTGAAGACCTAGCGTCTCTATAGCACGCATTGTGTTTATCATTGTGTGAAAATGAGTTTTTACATGCATATGATACGCAGTTTCGCGTGCATATGATACGCACTCTATTGCGTAATACACACACACCACACACCACTAATCCTACCCAAACGTTGAATACACACGTACCTCACCCCACTACTTATCCTACCCAAAGGGGTTTACAGTGCGTATCATATTAACGTAAAAATGAATTTTCAGTGCGTATATATTAACGTAAAAACTCTTTTCCGCATATAAATTGCACATTTAATGTGACCGGGTCGGAAGACCGCAAGTGTGTGTTATAACAAGGCCCTATAGAACATACTTTTTTAGCGGTCGTGAATGAATTATTCAAAATAACTACCTAGTCAAGAGAGCATGCGATTTCAGAAGCAGCCCTATGCTCTGTCCCAATTCGCCTACTTCTACTATCCTCTTAAAGTATGTACTCTTTTTGTGAAGAAAAAGTACATACTTTTTAGTGTGTAGCAAAAGAGTAGGCAACTTTGGGACATACTACTTCGTCATCTTTAACGGACAGGTCTGTCTCTTAGTCACATGCATCCTGTCACCGTAAACTGCCCTGTCAATCATCTTGTCAGTTAAAATCCTCCATTCAAACTAATTTAATTTCCTACCGTTTCGGAAAGAAATGTTGTAGCACGTTGATCTGCCAGTCGTGGGTCTTTCATGCGGAGACTCTCCTCATGTGTTTGCAATTTGAATATAATGATGCATTTAAAAGCTAATGGCTAAACGTATCTTTACAAAAGTTCACAATGCTGCTGCAGTCGAAATATAATGTGGACAACATTGCATAAATACATTTTCGTCAGGTTAGATACTGATAAATTACTCTCAAACCCCTTTATCTAAACCTCTCTAACCGCCAGACTTGCACATCCTCCATGTCTGTAAGTTTTTAACACTTTTAACTGGTGTTTGTAGTTCTAAACATATCCTCATCCAACGCGCAATGGGTTGTGGGCAATATTTGCCATTAGAGTGTGTATCGATCTGCACTTCGGTTTCTTACCGGAAATAGTAGACCATCCGGGTATCTTTTGAACACTCATTTCAACATACTACGATTTGGGATGTACTAATTCTAGTTTCGAATACTATTTAGGATGGATGGTACGCGAATTGGGATGCACCGCTAGTCTCTTCTCTGATGACTTGTTTACCGGCGCGAGGGCAGGACAACTCTCAAAAATGAATGTGTGTTTGCAGTCGATTGAGGAAGGGTGGAGTTAAGTGGTCTAAACATTTTCACCGGATATTACATTTTGATTAAACATGACAAATAAAACACATGGATAGATTTACAATCAAATCTATAACATGAATTTACAAAATAACGGACATTTTCATTTCATGCTGCCTTTAAGGTGCACCTTTTTTTTTTTTACAAAGACACATAAACAGATTAATCTACATGAGGGTGCTATGTTCATACTCAAGTAATTGTGAGACAAAATATTCATAAAAGTCTTCAGACTGTTGTTGCATCTTGTATTAAATGCAGCTCACAATTGAAAAATTATTTTGAATTCTGCAATCATTCTTCCTATACAGTTTACAGCAAATAAGACAAGATGATAAATAACCACAATGAAGAAATATACAGGCTCAGCATTTGAAAAGGAAACCTGATTTACAGAATCAGGATATTAGGCCAAAAAGAAAATTGAAGCAGTGAGTTTGAACAACACAAAAATAAAGTAATAAAAACTAGCTATTTTGAAGAAAATCACTCATTGGTGCTTACCTGTTCAAAAGTCACAGATGTGTTGTGGGGTTTTGCTATGCCATTGCTACATGGATGGAAGGTTATTCTCAGTGTTTTTTAGTATGTTGCTATGCACTTGCTATATTGGGTTCTGGATGACTTTTAGCATGTTGCTATGTGATTGATTGCTACAGGGTGTTCTGTTTGTGCATCCCAATTCGTGCTTTGCACTATTCTTCGCTTTTATGTAGCATAAATAGTGTGAGTAGTGTTCAAGCTGAAAAATACCCTGATAATGCACATAATTAACCAAAAATAACTAAGTGTGGAATGCTGGAAACTTTGTGCACTCAATTGTCGCAGCTTCCCTTACTAAGCAGAGGGTGAGGGGGTATCAGGCTCCAATGTTGAAGTAAACTTATCAAATTCACACAGTACACGGTTGAGTGCATAGTAATAGCGTATAGTGCATCATTTGGGACACAACTTATGTGGTCTTTAGCATGTTGCTATGCAGTTGCGTTCTGGGTGGGGTTTTAGCATGTGTCTAGGGTTTTCAAGGTGGTTTTGAGCATGCAGTTATTTACTTGTATAGATCCGAAATTCTCTACCTTATGTTAGTATATGGGTTTTCAACCATTTTATCAACCAGTAGGCAAAAATCACAAGTCTAATTACTTAAATCAGGCTAACTTGATGCCTGATTTGCATGAGTATACTGTCTAACCTAACACTATGAGCAATAATGATGGGTTGCCTTTGTTATCTTAACAGAAGTAAGCTTGTTAACTGATCAAAATACTTATTTTGGCTAAAAATTACTGATGCTGCTCAATTACTATTCGTTTTAGTACTCTACAATTAGTACAATACAAGTTTATGAGAATATCCCATCATCTGAATTTCCCACCTGAAGAAAAGGTTAGACTTTATTTTGATGGTCCCCTTAATACTTAGTCAACTAGTCTACATGTCAACTAACTCTCTCATTAGAGTATTAGTTGAGTATTAATAGACTGTTAGGGTTAGGTTATGGTTAGTAGTGTAAGGGGTTAGGGTTAGTAGATTAAGTTGACATGTAGTTGCAAAGTTACTTATAGTCAGTATGTCTGTTGGGGTGCATTAAAATAAAGAGTTAGCAGATATTGAGTAGAGCGTCTAATACTCTAATGAGAGTCAGTTGACATGAAGGTGCAACATTACTTATAGTAAAAAGAAAAGGCTATCTAAAGGGGACCATCGAAATAAAGTGTTGTCATTGTTGCTTTTCAAAGTAATTGTCCCCCTTTTCAAAGTAATTTTCTACTGTTCTTGCTTTTTGCCCAAAATGATTATCTGCTACATCACGAACTGTGCAATATGATTCACCTTAAATGGCTAGAGGACACTGACTCCCTGTATTAAGTCTAACCTCCAAACTCTGCTTGACAACTCCAGCCTATCTCTGGCCAAGAATTAAACTGCAGAAACAGGCTTCTTTTAAGGTTGAGGAGTGACACTAAGGAAGGCACTTAATGTAATGACTATTGTTAAGTTTGCTATATTTTATTCATTTGTCTTAAAAAGTGTAAAGCATTTTGATTTTTCGGTATTGTAATGGAGAAGTTGACAGTTTGGACCCACTTGGTTAAGGTTTAGCTGGTTAGCAATTGCAGTTAGATGTTGGTTGTTGTTGTTGTAACAGCTAACACCATTCAAATTTAGCAGTGTTTTCTGACTAAAAGTATAACCTAATAAAATATTTGTTTAAATGACAGACAGAGAAGGATGAGAGAGGACCAGGCCTGGGACATTTATGTTAGTGTCTTTGTTTTTGTTTATTTGGCAGTCATCCGTGAGGGGCTCCTGCTTTACTTTCATTTTTGTAATTTTTTTTTATTTGGTAGCACTTTAGTTGAGGGTTCAATTCTCACTATTAACTAGTTGCTTATTAGCATACGTTGCTGGGATATTGGAATTTACTCACCCCCAGTCATTCCAGGCCTATATGACTGACTTTCTTCAGTGGAACAAAAGAAGATATTTTGAAATTGTCTCTCAGGTATCTTTTGTTCAATCTGGAAATCTGTTTTCACACAAGGAGGGAAATCATGCCCCAAACAAAGCTGTTTGATGGCTATTTTGCAGCAGTCGGTCACCCTTTGACATAAACCCCTTTATTGTTCATCTCTATGAGTGGGAGGATGGACATGGTATTAAACAAAAAGCACTGATAAGGTTGTGCAGAGGAAGCTTTCCGTGCGCCAATCCCCAACTGACTTCCATGATCTATCCAGGCATTTCCCCTCCACAGGAAACACCCTCACCAGGGAACATGTACGGAATGCTGCCTTTTGTTCAGAGCGAGAGATAAGCGGCGTGACAACGCTCCAAGTGTGGTATTTTTGCATCCTCTCGCCATCAAAAGGAGGTTTATCGAAACGAAGGGTGGGTAATGCGCTGTCTCCATCTCTCAGCTGGTCCTATATCTGGTCCAATGACTCATTGTCTACTCCCTGCAGGAAAATTGGACTTAACTTCCCATCTATCTTGTAAGACTTCATATCACCACTTTCTGTGCCCAAAATTGTGATTCTTCTGAGTAATATGGTTGGGAAAGAACTGATGCTCTTTTGCATAAGCACAAACATTTATCAGGCAGAACACAATCAGGTCAGACTTTCATTAGACAGAGGAACTTGTCAGTCTAACACTTTTTCCTAATTTATTGAGAAAATCTTTAGCCAAAACTAAACGGAAATTTTGTCTTAAATCTATATCTTTGACTTATTTACAGGTTTATGGCCCAGTATCACAGACAGGGCTTAGATTAAGCCAGGTTTAGGCCTTAGTTCAATTAGGACATTTAACAGCTTTTTTAAACGTGCCTTAGAAAAAAACTGATGTGCATCTTGAGAAAAAACAAACAGTTGATTTCAGTTAAAACAGCTCAAACATTTTAGTCTGGGACTAGGCTTAAGCCTTAGGGAGTATGTTGAATATATTAACTGTATGCATGTCTAAAAAAAGTGATTATGTTTAGTTTTTTACATCCATGTTTCTTTTTGATTCTATGGACTCAAGATTCAGTTCAGCTAAGATTACGTTTTTGCACTGTAAACTCGTAATAATAAATTAAATACCCCTGCCAGTTCAGTGTCAGATGGTGTTACACTAGAAATGCACATAGGCAGATTTTATATTCATAACAGCAATGCTGTATATTAGTAAAAGTGATATGTGATGATTTATGTAACTGTAAATAAAAAAGCTCTATAATATTATTACATTTTATGTGTGCATAAAAATTTTAGTCAATGAGGAACAAACTCAAACACTAAATCTTCTGATTATGACATCACAGCAAGTTGATATGAAAAGCACCATAAACTCCAAAGATGCCTTTTTAAATGGAAAAGAACATCACTGTCATTGATCATATTGTTGAATTATATAGTTAAAAGTTTATAATCCGCCTCTTTCACAATTCAATGCATTTATTTAAAGGAGAAATGTGTTTAAAATAGCGTGACTTGATTTGAAATTATTAAATGTAAATAAAATGATGACCGTAAACTAAACATTTAAAACGGAAATCCTTTTTACAGTACATAACATTTTTTTTAAACATGCATGTATAATGTAAATAAAACTGTCCATTCTTGCAGGAGGAAATTGAGGGTTGGATTGTCATGCAGCACAGGCAGAACTTCCTTATTCTTCCTCCGAATATGTATTAATAAGAAAGGGGCACAGAACAAAAACCTTTTAATTCAAACAGCACCTCAGAGAGCAATCAATAAAATACGCTGCCCTTTTGACTTCACTAAACCGTAAACATCTTCAGGCTGTCTTCTTGTATTACATGTTGGCAATGGCAACATTATAAAAGCATGAAATTTACATCACAAAATATTGGTGGTATTACAATTTCAAACCAGCACTGGCCTTGAGATAAAGGATAAGCACAGCCAGCTCTTCATGACTGGAGTCTCAGACCTGCTGTTTAACAGCCTCAGGTAAAGAGAAGGGCTCAATTTCATATTCAAGCGCTGTTTGTAGGCTCTGTTTACTGGACGGTGAAGAAAATCATGCAAACTGGCTCAAGTATGTCATCAGTTTTAGGTCTTAAAGGGATTCTAGCACTTTTGCCATTGTAGACATAATCTGTCTCAAACAGTAATGAAAGATGCACTGGCATATTGAACTTCATATTCATACAAATGTTCAACACACACAGTGGGGTCCAAAAGTCCGGGATTCAAAATCTAATTTAAATCTGGACATAAACAGTTTTAATAGTTTGTAAAATGTGAAGAATAAAACAGATTTCATTGTGTTAATATTAAAATTTCACTGTACCTTAGTTTTTAGATGATGTAAACTTACACAGATTGATCATAATATCCAGCCATGAATATTTTTATATTTGACTGGTACCAACATTTTAAGATGTTTTTGCATCCCATGCATCCCATATTGCTGATAAACTTTTATGTAGTAAAACATTTTTGCCAGTATTTGATCTTCATGCATCATTCTTCAAATTCTCAAAACGTGTTTATATTGAGCTTAGATGCACGCATATATATTTTTTTATTACTTTTTTTTTAATCAAAACAAAAAATGTGAATTGTGCTTACTGGCCCAAGTCAGAGACTCTCCCTCAAGGATTTTGTCCTTCCTTCAATGTATGTTTATACAATTCGTTATGTTTATTATCCACTAGATAATCATTCACCAAGTTTGAACAATAATAATAATGCTTTCCTTGGCAAGCAATAATAAAAAATGGAAACAGAGGTATAAAAAGTTGATTTTAATGGAGTATGGCAGACTGACAACTCAGCCAAAATCAAGAGGAACAATCACAAGATGCTGTCATTACACATACTTTCAATGATGAACAAAGATTCATTGCAAACAAAAGTGAATCTGAAATTAATGTAGTCCAAGAAAACTCAGCATCTTTGTGCTGAAGGTGTTGAGAAGTAACAGCGGCATGTGATAATGGAAAAGTGAAGGTAATGATGAACATGTTTTGGCACACTGAATATAAAGTATGAAAAAGTATGACTATGATGCATCAAACGCACCATCAGTCCATTTGCTTTATGTTTTATGAGACGATACGACTGAGAAATTATATCATGATAGCACTGAGAAATATTGAAAAGTTGGACAATGTGATGTTGCTCTTTTCCCCCATCCTTCACATTGTTAAACTTTGGTGCAGAAGTATTGCTAGTATGTACCTTCTTTGAACAGGTGATGTATTTGCAGCCCTTTGTTATACATGTGCATGTTTCCACTCTCTCTAAAGATATGCAAGTCTTTTCAATTCGCAATGTCACAGAAATGTATTTCTTAAAAGAGATCAAGAAAACGATCTAAAAACAATCAAAAACCACTACCTAGTATAAAGATTAGACATATTTTACACACCACTGGTAAACACCACCAGCCCAGCAGTAACTCTTCTTAATATGCCACTTTTGACATATATTCACACAAGCACAAAATAGCAGAAAGAAGCTCTTGATTAAGTTTCCCTAAGAGTTTTACCATCTTACTACAATTGTGATTCATTCATTGAACTATCAAAACAAGGTCAATTGTGAGACAATTTGAAGACAGACAAACAAGAATGACTGTTCAAGTAGATAATCCTGTAAGTATTCTGCTCATTCTTCTTACTGTATATATACAGTCTTATTTAGCCACCAACAGGCAGTTTAACCCAATGCATCATCTATCATTTTTGTTGTATTAGGCCCAAATGACCTAACATCAAGTAAAACCTGTAATATATAAAAAATGATGACATAAACAAATGAAATCAATGCTTTAGCTCTTATACAACACTACAAAAATACTTGCGCAGATGTCAAGTACAGTGCGGCACAAAACTCTAAGTGATCAATTGAAAAGAAACCCAAGCTATGGTAAAATCCTCACAGGATTTTGGGATTTATTATCCACAGTGTTTGAATGATTACATGCACACATCTTTATGGCATAGTATCCAGCACAATGTTATACTTCCTCTTTGCACACACAGAATACTGTGGAATAACAAAGATGAGGGTTTAAAGACAAGAAACCCTTTCTTGCTTCAGACAGTGATTCGCTTGAAGCCCATGAGCTCAAACTAGGAAGTCTGGACAGCAGGACTGTTTGTAAGTTGCAGAGGAAACCCAGCAGCAGATGGTTTCACTTCCTGCCTGCACTTTAGGTGAAGCACTTTAAGCAAAAGGTCAACCCGGTAAATATTTGGTTTCCTCCAAACTCCAGGTTTGGAGCGCCAAGTCAAAAAAATCTTCACAGTGAGCACACAGTCATGTGTGGACATTAATGCAACACGCAACATATGCGGACTAGTCATGATGCTCTTTGGAAAGGAAACACTTCCGTATTGTTTTCAAGTTTAAGTGTAGCCGCAAGGTGACAAACGTTCACATTTCTCAAATGTAAAAATTGAATTAGGCCATCAAAGCTGAAGCATGATGGGAACATGGAGGAAGAAGCAGACTAACACTACTGATGTACCGATATGATGCATCAGTCAGTAGGACGGCCATTCAAGGCTTTTTACAGGCAGCTTTGGCTTTCCCATTATTGCTGGACTTGAGTTGTGTCATCTCCACCTCAGCCATGGCTTCTGATGGCAAACTGCTACGCATGCGCTCAATGGTCTTCTGGTAGGAAGCTTTCTCCTGTTCCAGAGAACGGATCAGGTGCTTCATCTTGCTCTCTCGTGACAGGAAACTCTCCACGCTGCTCTCCAATGTCTGAATCTTCAAACGAGCCGCCTGTTAATAAGAAAACCAAACATGAGCACTGGGTGATGAATGAATCTTGTAAAGAAACTATCGAACAATAGTGTATATGGTCACATGACAAAAATTGTGCAAAGTGTTTGAATGTTTTCGAAAGAAGTCTCTTATGCAATCTAAAAATGCAGTAAAACAGTAATGTTTGGAAATATTATTACAATTTAAAATAATTGTTTTCCATTTTAATATATTTTAAAATGTAATTTATTCCTGTGATGGAAAAGCTGAATTTTCAGCATCATTACTCCAGTCTTTGGAGTCACATGATCCTTAATATGTGGATGTAGTACTTAAGAAATGTTTCTTAGAATCAAAGAAAGTTTAAATATTTTTTAAACTTTTGTGGAACAAAAGGTACATTTCCATTGTCTGCGATGGAACAGACGATATGAGATGTAAATAGTGACCGCGTTATGGAGGATGATCAGATATTTCTTTTAATTTGATTATTAACTTGCATTAACTTCGCTCCGATAGTGCGCTTGGCCAACTATAGAGAAACTGGCAGCAGGGCAGCAGACACGTGATCAACCCTGACGTCACTACATGCATTCTACCAGCTGGTTAACAGTGCTGAAAATTCCAGGCCGTGAACGGTTTGTAATCCTACCGTGCCGAACCAAGCTCAAGTGGAAGTATAACTGGTACCGTTCTGTCTGACAGTGGAAAAGCGGCTAATGTGAAAGTCTTTACTGTCACTTTTGATGAATTTAATGCATCCTTGCTAAATAAAAGTACAGAAATCCAACTTTTTAACGGTAGTCTATTAAGAAAGGGTGTTTTTAATGCTACTTTGACATTTAACATATCAAAGTAGATTTTCTATATGGACAGTAAAATGACATTTATCCACGTCTAATATATATATATATATATATATATATATATATATATACACACACACACAGCATATATTGCATACATTTTGGTGAAATGCCAATGGCTCAAGTAATAGTATTATTGATAATCAGTTTGCTTCTATATACTATTACGTTAGTTTGGAATATTTGGAAAGCGAGCTGCATATTCACTTTCCCCTATATCATGTTTCTAGGAACAGCTTGGTTTTAGCAACAGGTTGTTTTTAAGGACAAATTGGAGATGAGCATGTTGTGACATTACATGTTTAGTCTAATGGAGTTTTATCTCTCCCACATTCATAAACACTAGTGGATGACCGCTCAACAAGCTATTGTTGATATTTGAATTCCTATTACTTTTAATTTAAATGTGAAAACCAAAATACCATTTTAATATTCTTTGGTAGTAAACGAAGAGGCGTATCTGTAAAGATATCCAATTTCAGGCTGTTTGTCTTTTGTACTGTGCTGCCACACACTGGCAATAAAGACACAAAACACTTCTCTACTTCTGCTATTTTGTGATATAACATCTACATACCTGCAGTTTCTCTAGCAAGTCCATGTTCTGTTTCTTGAGCTGGGCATTGGATTTCTCCAGTTTATCCAGCCTATCAGACTCCTCTGATGGTGGAGGAGCGTCTGACAGCTCATCCTGCAGGACGTGGTACTCCACTTCATACGCGTGCAGCTGCTTGGAGACGTCCATCTCAGTCGCCTGCAAACCACATTTCATACTGACAGGTATTGTCAGAGAATATGCCACAGGTTCTTTCAAATTATTTACACATACTGTAACACACACATATATATATATATATATATATATATACATATATATATATATATATAAATACACACACATATATATATATATATATATATATATATATATATATATATATATATATGCTAACAATAAAGGCTTTTGATTTTTGAAAAGCAAGTCACACCACCTAGTGGTTAAATAATGTTCATTCTACTCTAAATAGGCTGTTTGGCCAGTGTGTGGAGAGAGACACCAGAGTAATGCATACTGAACAGAAAACACTGCGCTGCCTGCTATTAAAAATAGCATGTGAAACAGTGCTTTACGGTATAGTATCCAGTTGCAGTTTTAAAGAAAAGGATATTTTGAGTTTGATCAAATAAGTCAAGGAAAACTTGTCAAAATCACGGGTGATCAGAGTAGTTATAAAACTAGTTTTTTGTAAATCCTTTCAGTAATTGATATAAAGACAGAAAAAAAATATTAAATGAACAGCTGAAACTTAAAAAAAAAAAGTATAATTTTGCCTTGGCAAGTAAATATGAAGTTGATGTACTTAAAATAAAATGTAAATAATAAAATGTAAATATTTTTTTTAAATGACAAAAGCGCATACAGTATGAAACTAAATTAATAAAATTTAAAAATAAAGTTTAACTCAACCCAAACCCATTAATAAATACTATAATACTATAAATAATACTAAAATAGCACTGTAACTGATATTACTTACATACTCATTTGGAGATTGTATGTAATATTTGAATAAAAAAAAAAATCAAAATAAAACTGTGAACGATTTTAAACAATTGAAGCCAAAAAAAGAGATTAAAAATGATGAAACAATTAAAAGCATTGCTGACAGGCTCCAAACCATACACTTTCCCTAAAACCTTCATAATTACTTTATATTAAAATCTTGATATTAAAAAAAAGAAAAGAAAAAAAAAGACCATGAACACATTATTTGCCAACTCCCTGAGAAACAAAACTTTTTTTTGTTGTTGATGAAATTAAGTCACCATATATGCAGGAATAAAGTTCATTCCATTTTAAATGTACCTTGGTGATCGTATCTTCCATTTGGCTGTGAGTGAGGGTGGGGATGGTGGATTTAAGGTAGTCCACGATACTTTCAAAGCCGTCACACTCCAGTATCTCCCCCTCGTGGTTGCTCAGCAAACACAGGGCCACCTTAAAGATCACCTCTGTGCCTTGGACAAACAGGAGGTCTGCCACAGAACACGCATACATGTACAAGAGTCAAAGGCTAAGCACTGGCTACAATACTTGACTTGTGTGTGAAATGCATGAATTTGAACACACAAGATCATTTCATGTTCCCCCTAACCCCATCACATACCCTACAATCGTTCAGGTCTGAATAAGCTAGTTACTCAGGAAGTGAAATATACCAAATATACGGGCAACAAAGCCGAGCGGGAACTGAGAGGCGAAGAGAGTGAGGAACCACGGTGCGGCATACAGGCTGGGGCAGATCTCGTGCTCCTCCAGGTGAGAGTACAGGTTACGGTGATAGTCATGCAGCAGACGGGACAGCTGGTACATCTGGATCTAAAGAGAGAGAGAAAGAAGAAAAAGTCCTCAATACTTACAGGTGTGACCTTTAAACAGGCTCAAACGCAACTAGCTGAGACTGCACTCACACAGGATTAAACATTGGCACATCTGATGATGAATAATTACTAACAGCTGAGGAGGAAATAGTGTGCAAGAGGTGGAGACGGCTGTTTGCATACCGATTGAGCAAATGTGCATTAAGTCATGTGTATTAAAAATACTCTGTTCTGATCGTTGTAACAATATTAGGATTTGAAATTTACAATCACTAAAAGAAAAGCACTAGTTTTTTTTTATTGTATTTCTTAAAATTGAAGGTGTGCTAGGTGACTTTCAATTTATGTTTCACTGGTCAATACATCAATGGCTTTAGATGTTATACTGACACCTGGTGGTGTGGAGGTAGCATTGTGCAAAAATGTTTCAAGGCTGATGACACTTCAAACATGTTTGGTTTTTTTTTATTTTATAAATGAAAGTGTCCGATAAAAATCTTGATGCAATAGGAAAAAATGTATATAACATTCAGTTCCACAAATTAGGACACATTGTTCTATACTCGTTCCATTATCTGACACAAAAACCAGTTCTGCTACATTTAACAATAGGCATAATCAGAGAAGCAAACATGCCAGTTCTGAAAGAAACCACAAACTAGTGAAATCTGACACTCTCTCACACACGGCGCACCTGCAGGGAGATCATGTCGGGACGGTACTGCCGGCGAATGCCCAGATCGTACATGAGGAACTTGAGGGTGTCGAAAGCCTGTTCCTCGCTCATATGCAACAGTAGCAAACCGGCCACAAAACTGATGCCCTGGCAGTAGCCCACCTCCGTGTCCAGCAGGGAGTAGGCCTTCAGGAGATTGTACAGAGACAGTTGTCCAGCTCCCAGCTGAGCACTGAAATACTGGTGTGTTGGGAATGTCCGGCCTGGAAAGGGGAACATCACTAACATCACTAATGTGCTGTGTCAAAAATAGAACTATTCTGATGTCCATGTGAATTTGCTGCAACAATATGAAAATATACAGTTGTATAGTCTGATTTGAGATTTTATAATTTTTGATAGTATTTTATGATATTTTCTGTCACATTTTATAGGTGATTTGACAATTAATAAACAAATAATATACAACTTTGAAATGCATTCCATGTATATAGTTTATCAGTATGCATATTGACCTATGAAAAACTGTACATGCTTGGTTTGATACAGACCGAGGTCGACCAGGATGGCGTGTTGCTGTGCTGTGAGCTGCTTGAGGAGATCCTGATAAGGCGTTTCAGGAGACTGCTGCCGCTGCGGCAGACGGTGATGTAGACGATACTGCTGGAAGAGGAGGAGCCACACCTCACCTCGCCGACTTTTGGGGACACCTACAGAACACACACATACAAACTAACTGAGGGAAATCTGAGCGTTATTTAGAAGAGCAAAACAATTTCATGATTATTTTAATCTACACAGCACAATTATATATATATATATATATATATATACACACACCGTCGTTCAAAAGTTTGGTATCGTAATATTTCCAATGTTTTTAAAAGAAGTCTCTTCTGCTCACCAAGGCTGCATTCATTTGATTAAAAATACAAAAATTAAAAGAGTAATATTGTTTTCTATGTGAATATATAGTAAAATGTAATTTATTCCTGTGATGGTGAAGCTGAATTTTCAGGATCATTACTCTAGTCTTCAGTGTCACATGATCCTTCAGAAATCATTCTAATATGATGATTTGATGCTCAAGAAATATTTCTCATTATTATCAATGTTGAAAACAGTCATTTACATTTTTATTTCAGGATTCTTTGATGAATAGAAAGTTCAAAAGAACAGCATTTATCTGAAATAGAATCTTTTGTAACATTAAACACTACCGTTTAAAAACGACTCGGTTACTAACGTAACCTCGGTTCCCTGAGAGGAGGGAACGAGTATTGCGTAAGTAGCTTACGCTATGGGAAAACTCCTTTTCTCGAGAATATTGAAGCCTTTATGTAAAACGCATTGCAGCTGCACAGCTGACAGCAATGAACGAAGGCAGCTCGGTCATTGGCTGTGCTGCGGCAACTTGCTCGAACCAATGACGGGGCGACTCTGAATGCGCGACCAATGAGCGCGCTTCGCGCCCGCGCGCGTCAGAGCCCGCCAAGATGGGCGTGGCCAAGAGCTATATATTGGGCGCCCCGTCATGAGAGTTCTTTAGGTTAAAACGACTGAAGCGAACTAACGAAGCACAAGCACGGCAGCTTACGCAATACTCGTTCCCTCCTCTCAGGGAACCGAGGTTACGTTAGTAACCGAGTCGTTCCCTTTCGAGAGGTCTCTCCTATTGCGTAAGTAGCTTACGCTATGGGAACACCATGCAAAACGCCGTGCGTGCTGAACTTCGCCTTATGATAGCCAGAGGCAGGTGCCTGAGCTAAAAAAGCAAAGTTATCATCCAACTAGCCGGCAGAGGCGAGCTTTATATGTGGGAAAGAATACAGAGCGGCTAGAAGGCGCTCAGTGTGACACAAGCACATACATAATCTAGATACGAACTCGTAGTTCAACTAGCATCATGCTGATAGTACATTGGAATGCAGTGTCGGGACCTGTAGGTTGTAGAACCTGATAAATGTGGACGGTGAGGCCCAGCCTGCCGCCGCACAAATATCCTCGATCGGTATCCCGCTCGACCATGCCCAGGAAGAAGCCACACTCCTGGTGGAGTGTGCTTTGACTCCCCAGGGGCATTGAAGTCCCTTAGCTTCATAAGCCAGCGCTATAGCTTCAACTATCCAGTGAGAGATTCTCTGCTTTGAAACGGCGGAACCTTTCGTACGGCCGCCAAAGCATACAAACAGTTGTTCTGTCTGTCTGAATAGGGCAGAACGCTCCAAATACACTCTGAGAGCCCTAACGGGGCAGAGTAGATTAGCGTCGTGTTCGTCTGCTGGGGACGATAGCGCAGTTAGGGAGATAACCTGTGCTCTGAAGGGAGTGGTGAGCACTTTAGGAATATACCCATGTTTCGGTCTAAGGACGACCCTGCAGTCGTTAGGTCCGAATTCTAGGCAGGCAGCGCTTGTCGAAAGCGCGTGCAGGTCGCCCACTCTCTTGACCGAGGCGAGTGCCAGCAAGAGCGCAGTCTTGAGCGAGAGCTGTTTAAGGTGCACGGTTCGGAGTGGTTCGAACGGAGGCCCTTTAAGAGCGTCTAGGACAGTAGCTAGGTCCCAGATCGGCACTGAGGGGGGGCGTGAAGGGTTCATCCTCCTAGCGCCCCTTAGGAAACGAATAATTAGGTCGTTTCTTCCCAATGGACGTTCCATTACAGGGTCGTGTGATGCTGTGATGGCCGCCACATATACTTTGAGCGTGGAGGGGGCGCGGCCCGCCTCCAGAAGCCCTTGTAGAAAAGCGAGTACGTTCGTAATCTCGCATGTTTCAGGGTTCAGGCCCTTGGCATTACACCAGACACTGAACACTTTCCATTTCTGGGCATATAAGCGTCTCGTGGAGGGCGCCCGCGCCTCAGCGATGGTTTTTAGTGCTCCGCTCGTGAGGTTCCTGGGAACCCGTTGAGGGGCCATGCATGAAGGGCCCACAGATCGGGGCGGGGATGAAATATCATCCCGTTGGCCTGACTGAGGAGGTCTGGCCTCAGTGGAATCGGCCGTGGTGCAGATTGCATTTGCATCAGATCTGGAAACCATGTTTGGTTCTTCCAGAGTGGGGCTATCAGCAGCACTGCGTTTTTCTCCTCTCTGACCCGACTGATGACCTGCGGTAGCATCGCGATCAGGGGAAAGGCATATAAGGGACGGCTCGGCCAGCTCTGGGCGAGCGCATCCATGCTTTTCGTGAAGAAAAGAGGGCAGTGCGCGTTCTCCTTGGAGGCGAAGAGGTCGATCTCCGCTTTGCCAAAGGTTTTCCATAACCAGTGAATCGTCAGCGGGTTGAGAGCCCATTCTCCTGGGAGAATTTTGTCTCTGGATAGCATGTCCGCCCCCTGGTTCAGGGCACCTGGCACATGTGCTGCTCTCAGCGAGCGCAAGTTGTGCTGGGACCATAAAATGAGTCTCCTGGCCATTGAATGCATGGAGCTCGACCTGAGTCCACCCTGGCGATTTATGTACGATACTACCGTCATGTTGTCCGTTCGGACCAAGACGTGTTCGTTTCTCAGCTGTGGGAGCAGGGCTCTGAGAGCCAAAGCGACCGCTTTCATTTCCAGACAGTTTATGTGTAGGCGCTTCTCCGGGTTTGACCAAAAGCCGGAGACAGGCCTGCCCTCGTAAAGGGCCCCCCAACCTATTTTGGAGGCATCTGTCGTTATCATCTTTCTCCTTGTGTTCACACCCAGACTCACGCCTGACTGGTACCAGTCGGCGGCTTTCCAGTGCGTCAGGGCTTTTATACAGCCGTGGTTCGCTCTGATTAAAAGGTGGCCCGAACGCCACGCGTGAGTAGGGACGCGGCTCTTGAGCCAGCGTTGGAGAGGGCGCATATGCAACAATCCTAGCTGGAGTACGGCCGATGCTGAGGCCATGAGACCGAGCATCCTCTGAAACCGCTTGACGGGGGCGAGCGCGCCCGCCCTGAATGATGTTGCAAGGCGCCGGATGGTGAGCGCGCGCTCTGATGAGAGACGCGCTGTCATTTGCATCGAGTCTAGAACTATTCCCAGGAAAGAAATCCTCTGGCTGGGAGATAGTATGCTTTTTGCAAAATTGATTCTTAGGCCCAGGCATTCTAAATGGCTGATAATCCAAGATCTGTGTGTTATTAACTGACTCTCTGATTGTGCTAGAATCAGCCAATCGTCGAGATAATTCAGTATTCGCACTCCCCTTCGCCTTAGAGGGGAAAGTGCTGCATCCATACATTTCGTGAATGTACGGGGAGCCAGGGACAGGCCGAACGGAAGTACTGTGTACTGGTACGACTGTCCCTCGAAAGCGAATCTCAGAAACGGCCTGTGATGAGGCGCTATTGGAATGTGAAAGTAAGCATCTTTCAGATCCACTGAGAGAAACCAATCTCCTGGGCGTACTTGCGCGAGGATATGCTTGGTTGTTAACATTCTGAACGAGCAAATCATTAGTGCTTTGTTCAGGTGTCTGAGATCTAGGATGGGGCGGAGACCGCCATCCTTTTTCGGGACGAGAAAATAGCGGCTGTAAAAACCTGCCTCACTCAGAGAGGGGGGAACAGTTTCCACAGCGCCCTTTTCTATTAGTTTGCGCACCTCGGTGCGTAGAACATGTGAGCACTCTTTTCTCACTTTAGTCTCGACCACAGTCGTAAAACGTGGTGGTCTGCGAGCGAACTGGAGCGAGTATCCGTGCTTTACTATATTCAATACCCATTTCGGCATATCTGGAATATTTTCCCATGCCGCTGCGTGTACAGATATGGGCTGAATACAGGCTAGGGGCGGGCCGCTGTGACGCAGGGACCCGGCCAGCGAATCGCCTGAGCTCATAGCTCTCAGAGGCGCGGGTGCGCGCTGAGCAGCTGAGTGAATGGGCGCGTGTGTGATTACAGCAGCGCGCGCTGTGTCTGTAAAACTCGCAGCCTGGGCTGGGGTTGTGTTTGACACTGTAAGGACAGTGTTTATAAGTGGGGGTGCATAAACAGTGGTAGGCACACGCGTCACTTTTATAATGTTTCCCGCTTTTACTGGGGATGAATTTATAACTGTGTGAACAGTGCTTGTGTGTAGTGGTGCGTACATGACCGTAGGCACGTGATCTACATTCATGGGGTGCGCAGCTTGAGCTGGGAATGAATTTGGCACTGTTTTGACAGTATCTGGGAATGCACACTTTGTGGACATGTGAACCCTTAGTGACACAGGCAGAAAAAGACTCTTTTTGTGTTTTCTGTGCATCGCCGTAAAAACGGCGTTTGTTTGCAGGTGAGCGAGCTCTGTGACTGGCCCATTGACTGCTGTATGAACATATCCAGCCGCCTGTAAGGGGACTGGGTAATGCTTGAGCTTTTGCAGAGAGAGTGGTCCGGCTTTTGCGAGACACGGACTCTCTCTTTTCATTCTTGTGGCTAGGACGGCTTTCAAGGCTCGGGGTTCAGCACAATCTTGGGCCGAGGACCCCGTCGCTCAGAAGGCGGCTTGCGGTTGTGAGAGCGCGAGCGGCGTCGAGCGTCAGCCTGAGGCGCGGGCTGAGAGGCGGTGGGGGCTGTTCTAGCCCGCTGCGGCTGCGGCGGCCTCTGTCTGCTCTGCGATGAGCTGGAGCGCTTGGGCAGGAAATGCCGCATAGCTTGTGAAGCATTCTGGGCCTCAGTGAAGCGTTCGGCGAAACCCTTAACCGCCGGTCCAAACAGCCCGCTGGTGGAGATAGGCGCGTCGAGAAATGGCGCCTTATCCGCGTCCTTCATCTCAGTCAGAGTCAACCACAGATGGCGCTCGAGAACAGTCAAATTAGCCATGGCACGGCCGATAGACTGGGCGGTGGCCTTCGTGGCTCGCAGGGCTATGTCAGTCGCGCTGCGTAGGTCCTTAAAGGCTTCGGGTTCGGGGCCAGACTCGTCCATAGAGCGGAGAAGCTTGGCTTGGAACACTTGAAGTACCGCCATAGAGTGAAGCGCTGATGCAGCTTGGCCGGCGGCGTCGTAGGCGCGACCGGCGAGAGCTGAAGTAGTGCGGCAGGGCTTCGAGGGGTGGGAAGCTTTGGCTTTCCATCCGGTGGTGGAGGGCGGGCAGAGATGATTGGCCACGGCCTCCTCGAGGGGCGGTGTTCCCTCGTAGCCTCTTTCCTTCGCGCCGTCCACAGAGGAGAGCGAGGAAGAAAAAGAAGGCTTTAGGCGCGCAGAGTGGGGGGCTTTCCACGACTTGGTGAGTTCGTCGTGAACTTCCGGGAAGAAGGGAGAAGGCCTTTGCCGAGGGGCCTGCTGGCGCCCCTGCAGAAACCACTCATCCAGTCGGCTCCGGGTTGGTTCTTCGGGAGAAGACCAATCGAGCCCGAGGTCTTCCACGGCCTTAGAGAGAACACGGATAATCTCGCTATCCATGGTGGAGCCCCCGCTCGCGCTAGCTAGCGTCGACGGGGCGGGGTCGAGAGTGGAGCCCGGCCAGTCGTCCGATGCAGCGTCGATTGACAAGCTGTCATCCATTCCCCCGTCGTCCTCGGACGCGCCGAAAGTCACAAGGCCCACCGCTCTGCTAGAGGGGTGTGGGTCCGGCTGGGTGAACTGAACCGGCGGTGGGGAAGGCAAGAGCGGCGGTGAAGCACGCGGAGACTGGCTCGGCGTGACGTCACTGAGCTCAGGTTCAGGAAGCCTCTGTGAGCGGCGCTTTTTCTTAGTGCGCGGCTCGAACAGAGGGATGGCGGCGATGGGCTCGCTCACGGCGAAAGCGGCGAGGCGAGCCCGCAGTGCGGAGAGACCCAGGTCGTCACATTCGGGGCATCCGCCCTTGGTCAAAGCAGCTTCTGCGTGGTCCCGGCCCAGGCAGCGAGCGCAGATGATGTGACGATCCCCGTCCGGGAGAAGGTCTCTGCACGACGCGCAGGAAGGCATTTGAAACAACGCCTTGGAAAAATTGCTCTTTTACAAGTGTCGCAGAGCGAACAGATGTAAATACTTGCGTGAGCAGTACGCCGGATGGCTCAGTAGGATCGCGTTAGAAGGCGGCTGAAGGTGCCGACGTCCTCGTAGCAAATCCCGCTGGTATGCTTTTCGACGGCGAAGCTTCAATAATCCGGAGGATCCAGCGAAGAAGGTGTTCGCTGAAGGAGATTAAATCTAAAGAACTCTCATGACGGGCGCCCAATATATAGCTCTTGGCCACGCCCATCTTGGCGGGCTCTGACGCGCGCGGGCGCGAAGCGCGCTCATTGGTCGCGCATTCAGAGTCGCCCCGTCATTGGTTCGAGCAAGTTGCCGCAGCACAGCCAATGACCGAGCTGCCTTCGTTCATTGCTGTCAGCTGTGCAGCTGCAATGCGTTTTACATAAAGACTTCAATATTCTCGAGAAAAGGAGTTTTCCCATAGCGTAAGCTACTTACGCAATAGGAGAGACCTCTCGAAAGGGAACTTTGGGGTCAGTAAGAATTTTTATTTTATTTTTGGGGGGAAATGAATAAAATAAATAAATACTTTTATTCATCAAGGAGGAATTAAATTGATCAAAAGTGACAGTAAAGACATTTATAATGTTACAAAAGATTATATTTCAAATAAATGCTGTTGTTTTTAACTTTCTGTTCATCAAAGAATCCTAAAAAATGGTACCCAACTGTTTTCAACATTGATAATAATCATAAATGTTTCTTGAGCATCAAATCATCATATTAGAATGATTTCTGAAGGATCATCGAAAAAAGTTATTTTAAATTATAATAATATTTCACAATATTACTGCTTTTACTGTTTTAGTTGTATTTTTAATTAAATAAATACAGCATTGGTGAGCATAAGTGACTTCTTTTAAAAGCATAAAAAATCATACCGATCCCAATCTTTTGAACGGCATAGTATATGTGTGTGTGACGAGCAGGACGAGGCTGAGGGCTGTTCTCCCACACACACACATATATACACTGCCGTTCAAAAGTTTGGGATCGGTACGATATATATATATATATATATATATATTTGAAAGAAGTATCTTGTGCTCACCCAGGCTGCATTTATTTGATAAAAAATACAGTAAAAACATAAATACTAATATAAATATTAATATGAATACAATTTCAAATAACCTCTTTTATTTTATTCTATTTTAAAATGTAATTTATTCCTGTGATGGTGAAGCTGAATTTTCAGCATCATTACTCCAGTCTTCAGTGTCACATGGTCTTTCAGAAATAATTCTAATATGCTGATTTGGTGCTCATTAAACATTTCTTATTATTAATGTTGAAACCAGTTGATAAAAAATGTTTTCAAGATTCTTTGGTGAATAGAAAGTTCAAAAGAACAACATTTAAAATATTTTGTACAATGTAAACATTTTTTTACTGCCCCCCAAACTTTTGAACGCTACTGTAAGTATTTCTGTAACAAGTGTAACAACAAAAGATGTAGAGTAGCACGCCAGAGACCAGAATATCTGAAGTTAACAGTTTTTACCCTGGCAGACAGCACTGTTGATCTCTTCTTTGTCCCATTGTACTTTAGTGCGGCAGGGGCTGCTCAACTTCCTGTCCCACAGGGCCTGCAAATCTTTGGAGCACTGACACACTTCCTGGTAGTCCAGCTTCATTTTACGAATGTGTAATTCATCACGGCTGGCTGCAGGGTGAGAAAGCTGTTTAGCATTCATTTATTCAGACTAACATCAGAACAACTAGTAATTAATACAGTATATTGCTTTTATATTCTATATAACTGGTTCTCAATTTGTGGATTGTGACCCAAAAATGTGGACAGAAAGGGGAAATATGCTAAATGCAATTTTCTTACATTAAAATTAATTCATATTTTTAAAATAATATTGTATCAGTTTATGATTTATAAAATGTCATTCATCATATTTTAAGAACAGATTACAATAATATACTGTATGTTCTTAAAACAATTCATATAAAAAAATGCCATTAATCAGATATTTAAATAACATTTATTAGCAATTTGCGCTAGTTTGCTACTTGATATTCAATGTAAAATATGGGTCCACATGCAAAACCAGTGGAGAGCCATACATCAAAGTCATGCATACAATAATTTAATAAGTTTCTGTTTGAAAAAATAAAAGTGCCTTTACAGCAGTGCATGTAGAAGCAGGCAAGCGCACATCACTGTCAATAAAATGTAGCATGCTGCTGACAGATCGAGGAATATTAAGCACTCTCCATTTCCATAGCAACTTCAGACAATGTTCAAAGTATACCAAGTCATGGCATGGCCTTTTACAGTAACCTTAAAGCATCACAACACATTTGTACTATCCAATATAAAAGCATAATATGTACAGATGAATAAGAGAACGGTGCTCTGTTAGACTCCAAATTAATGCAACTCTGCAACTATTGCACTCGACAGGAGAAAATTATATCTTTATTTTGTTTATGGGCACTGGAGAACATGTAGCTATCTGCCTCATGCTGATTTGTATACTACATTGCAGCCAAACAATGATATCATGCCAACAACTGCCTAAAGTTCAGCCTGTTCAGGCAAGATGTCAATGCCATGGCTGTATTTTCTTACCTTCTACAATGACATGTTCATTCAGTTCGGCCCATCCAAGAGCACACAAAAACAGACAGAAAACATCAAAAGTAAAAGGGTAGAGGAAGCGACTTGAGTCTCATGCGTGATTCAGTTTGGCCAACAGAGGGCAATGTTTCACATTCTTTTTACTTTGCTCTTCCAAAGCAAAGTTGAAAATACACAATATTAAACTTTCATAATGTGTTAAAGAGATTGAAATACTGACATTATTAAACTATTCTGAAAGACTAGATCTACATATGTAGCCCAGAGGTCACAGAACTGAAAGTGCACTCTTAAAGAACGTGAACGTCATCCAGACATTCCCACCTATAATTAACTTTGCTCCGGAATGTAAAATAGAGGCAGTGACACTTGCCCCTCTTAAAATAAGACCATGGCAAATACAACAGTCTAATCAGAGTGGCAGGAATAAAAACACTCCCTCTCCTCTGACTCCACAATGTACCATGAACACTGGACTACTCCTGAAGGTTTACATTTTTATGCATTTGGCAGACACTTTCAGTCAACTTGACTCACATTGCGACTGACTTGTTCATACATTAGGTTTATTTTATCAGTGCATGCATTCCCTGGGAATCAAACCTATGACATTAACCTTGTCAGTGCAATGCTCTACTGTTTGAGCTACTGGAAATATTTTAGTTCACCTAAAAATTTTATTTTGCCTATTATTTACCAACCCCTATCTTGTTCCAAACCTGTATGACTGACTTTCTGTTGAGCAGCACAAAGGAAATGTTTTAAGTTCTCTAAGCCTATAAATCTTAAGATCTATTTAATATATCTAAGCCAGTGTTGTTTTAGTATTATTTATAAACTATACTATTATATTATTTAGATAGATACATCAGATATTAAGTTATGCAAGCCAGGCCTAAAATCAGTCTTGCTGGTCAGAGTGGTTTTATAAGTTTAAAAAGGCACTACAAAAATGTCATACAATAGCTTTTTCATGCATGCACATTTTCAAACTTGGTGTACCATGTGTTTTTCACACAAACCTACCACATGGTTTCAGAAGAATTAGAATATAGCACACAAGTTCTATGGTTCACGTTTATGGGGATTTGAGGGTGTGTTTTTTTTTTTTGGAAGCCCCTGGTGACCCCTCCATTCATTATTTGGAAAAAAGCTGGATACACAAAATTTCTCCTATTGTGTTAAATTATAAAAGTTAAATTATAAGAGAGAGAGAGAGAGAGAGAGAGAGAGAGAGAGAGAGAGAGAGAGAGAGAGAGAGAGAGAGAGAGAGAGAGAGAGAGAGAGAGAGAGAGAGAGAGAGAGAGAGAGAGAGAGAGAGAGAGAGAGAGAGAGAGAGACAAGTAGAAACACTAACCCTCCAGGCGCTGGTTCTCTTTCTCCATGCGGATGAGCAAAATCTGTTGGTGGATGGCTTTCTTCCACAGGGCCCTGTAGTCAGCTGGGCAGCGCCGGCCCTTCTCTCCACCAAAGCCCTCCTCTGGGGACATAGGGCTGGCCTGAGGGTCTTGATCCTGGTTCAAAGCCCGAGGAAGAAGTGGCAGCAGCTCCCGGCCATCCATGTGGTCTAGAAAACAGCAGATGCTGACCAAAATGTCTAAGATCCATGCTCAAATGGCATGAAAAGACAAAGTGATTTAAGGAATGGAGTACTATGCATTTGCCTGACAAAAAAAAAACTTTTAGGGTGTTTCTTTTTCTTGAATCTCAGTAAAATGGAGAATTATCTTGAAGTTCAAAAGCATGCAGAACAATGATTTATACTGCAGTGTTGACTATAAATAGACTGCTGGGAGAACAGGGTGTAATGTTGCACCTGTCTGCTTGTCTGTGCGTACGCTCAAGCATGTGTACCCACCCAGGTTATGCATAGAAGCAGAGGGTTTGTTCATGGGTGACGCCACCCTCAGGAAAATCTTCTGGCGCCAAGAAACTCTGCGTGGAGGCACCAAGGTCAAAGAATCGGTGCTACAGCCAGACAGAGACCTCTTCCTGCACTCCCCATTACCACTGCAGGCAAACAAAACAACACATGCTTATTCAAATAAGACAGACCGACATTTTTTTACCATGTGCTCTCAATACAGGTGGCCAAACCAGTTATAAGCTAAAAACAACATACATTTATGTAACAAGTTCATTCAGCAAAAGCTCATAAGCAATAAGAAGCAGAGCGTTTAGAGGTTCATTATAGATGTTAATAAGTTTCATGCATAAGCTACATAAAACACAGATTACCTGTTTAGAGGAATGAGAAGAGCTATTAGGAAGTGAACAGAATGAAGAATAACTGAATAATGCATTGCACACAAAAACTTTGTGCAACATATGACTCAATACATGTACAAAAACAAAGAAAACAATCTTACAATATTATCGTTTTTACTGTAATCAAATAATTACAGTATGAAACTGAAGTTTAATACTCAGAATTAGGGTTTATATTAACTTTAAAAGCTGAAAAAGATAAGACATCTTTCAAGGCATTCCAAATCTAAGAAGCTTTATAGATCAATATCAGAAGCAGGAACAAGGCCTGCTTAAAGTCTAATCAAATCTGTTTTATCCCCCAGGTCTCTGTCTATTTTCCCTGTTCCCATCTCTTTGCTTAGTTACCACAGCAATACACAAGCAACAGCAAGGACAATACAGACGGAGTTAATGAACGCGTGAAACGGGGTTGAATGTTATGCATTAACCCTGGACCAACCCTGACCGCCGCTCAACAGACAGGTGTTCTCCACATCCAATTATAAAAGACAGCTGGTGAAAATCAACATACAAAGAGGAGGACCCTCTCTACAATTTGTACAAAACAGAGCAGGGCCAAGGAAGTGACATTTTAAATATCTCCTCCTTTCAGAGCATTGGATCATTACAGCCCGCTATTTCCAAAAAAATGAAGGGCGAATACACATCAAGGAACATCATTTATCAGTGATCCCAAGTTAGCTGTTGTTCAGATGAAGGAGAACTCATAGTTCAACTATTATTGTCCTGTATAGAAACCCTTGAGAGAGGGTCTATATTTCACACATCTACTATTCTAATACACTCACCCTTGATCCTTTAAATTCTACTTAATAGCGTTAATGACAGGAGCTTTGTTAAAAGGATAGTTCTCTAGAATAATTTACTAACCCTCGTTCCAAACCTATGACTGTCTTCTGTGGAATATAAAAGAAGATATTATGAGAAATGCATCAATGTTTTTTTTTAAAGATAATGGTAAACAATACTGTTTGTTTACCAACATTTTTTAAAATATGTTCTTTTGTGTTCTGCAGAAGTCAGTCATACAGGTTTGGAATTACATGAAAATGTATAAACAAAGGCTTTTGCACTGGTTAGTAATAGGAACTCAGTTATAGGAACTAGCCACCAGTGCGGTCCCCAGAGAAACTACATTTTCACCGAGGGCCATTTTACTGACACAGACAGTCACTTCCATCCTGTCGCTCTGGCTGTTGTGCGGGATGCGGGATCATAAAACTGGTTTAAGATGGTCTCCCAGCCTGGATAAGCTGGTCTAGCTGGTTGACAAGCTGGTCTTTAATCCCAAAACCACTCTAAAATCAGCCTGACCAGCAAGACTATGATTTTAAGCCTGCTTTAACTGAATATCTGATATATCTATTCTGAACTATTTCTAAACTATTTACAAAAAAGAATCAGGTCTGGTACAAAAATCAGTCGGCTAAAAAGAGAAATCAAAACACCAAAGATGAACTAAAGATCATCGCAATTGTTCAAACCAACCTGGCAATGCCTTTTCTCTTAAAAAGGAATTCTGAAATTATTATCCAACATAAAATAACATAAGTTATTCTCAATATTTAAGCACAATATATTCTCAATATTTAAGCACTATAGAGTACAAATGAGAAGAAAGTTCTGTGACAGTTGATGGATGCAATATAGATGATAAACACTTTTGTTTACCACTAGTTAGTAAAGACGCCAACATGCAATTGAGGTTTAGCATCCCTCTTGTCCATTGGACAATGACAAAGTCCAACAATGTTGACACAAAGAGAGAGTAAGTTACAGAAGTGGTTCTCCTTAACTGACGACACAGTGACTGAAGCCTTTGGGTTAAGAAACAGACAGGTGCAGAGAAGGCCGCTATCAGCTCGAACCTCAGGCACCCCCGGGGGAAACGAGATCGACGCCACCTCTCACCTCTTAAGACTCCCGCTGTCCGACAGAGAGGCCAGTGAGCCAAGGGAGCCCTGGTAAAAGCTTTTCAGGAAAGTGGGGGTGTGGAAGGAGGACGAGAGACTGAAGTAGGAGTCACTCTCAGAGACACTGCGCGCTCTTGAGATACCAACAGTGCTGAGGGAGCCGAAACATAAAAGGCCCACGACAAATACACATTTCATTACAGAGGTCCAAACACGGCCATGGAACCACAATCTAGAACACATGAGCGCTTCTGGGTAGATGAAAGATCATAAAAATTTTAGGTTTTGCCTGATTACTGGAGAATTTTTTACTGTTACTTTTGTAAATGCTGAAAAAGTAAAAGCTATGACAAAAATACATATCAGAAGCATATTATCATTTTACCTATATTAAATCTATGAGATATATAAGTGTGTGTGTGTGTGTGTGTGTGTGTGTGTGTGTGTGTGTGTGTGTGTGTGTGTGTGTGTGTGTGTGTGTGTGTGTGTGTGTGTGTGTGTGTGTGTGTGTGTGTGTATATGTATCTGTATTTAAAGTGATTAAAAATTCCTTACACTATAAAACAAGAGCCATCAATTGAATGTCTTGATATAGCACAATTACTTATTTTTTAGAAATGAATGCCAATTACCAATTTTAGCCCCCTGACCTATATATTTAATTCCTAAATAACATTAAGACTCAATTATATTCTGTCCTCATTTGGGGGAAATTCTCAGTAAAGGCTGATACTGGTTAAATGAACTGGCATATAATATAATTAATTTGAATAATTTTCAAACAACTGACATACCCCATCAATAAAATGTTGATTCATTAAAATAACCAAAATACTGTAGTTCACAAAATTCAACAATAAAAATCATAGGCATCACATTGTCTAGATTTAGTAATTTTCTAAATGATTTGAATTAGTGCTAAATCCAACAATACACAGACATGCAACATGCACTCTTGTCCATGTAAGCATTCATGCTAAAATTAGAGTGTATATGTATTAATGAATATTTATGATTTAAATAAACACAAGCGGTTTTCAGCACATCAGCACATTGCTGTGACTGTCTATACATCATATGACTGTTGAACAACAGAAGTAAAGATAATGGCTTTATCACATGAGAGCAAACAGGAAGTAATGCATTACCTGCTCTGCAGCAGCTCTGGGGCCAAAGACTGTTGCCGGCGCAGTGGAGCCTTACAGGCCTGGGAGGAAACCTCAGTGAAGGAGATCTTCTTCTTGATAGGCGTGTGGCTGAAGGTGTGTGCCCGGCGACGGAACTGCGGGGCATCTGGGTCGTCCTCAAGGTAACTGGGTGGAGTACCAGGTGGGGAGTCACCAGGAGAGTCGCCCTGCAGGGTGAGCAGATATTAAACCGGGTCAGCGATGAGTTGAACCCAACAATCTTAGACGATGAGACTATATTTAATGTCAGACAACTCAGCTTATCAATGAGTCAAACCTCAAATTCAACAAGGATCAATCCCAGACAAAAACAAGCAATTTACTGAGATATGAATGTACAACCTTCAAATTTCAGACAAAGCAAAGTAAAACAACTGACTTGACACCAGCTACATCAAACTATTGATTCTGAACTCACTCAGCATTTTCCCTCTCCCCGTCCAGTCTCGTTCGCTTCCCCAGTCAGAAATGGCTGTGTTGGCGGTAGAGTGACTGCACACTTTGTGATCTATTGTATGTTAATAGTCTGTCACAGAGCCACATCACACACACATGAGCCGTTGAAGGTGGACCGCAGCACAATGGAGGTTTTTGGCTGCTGTTTACTGTGATGGCTATAGGAAGGGTCTCTCTCTGGCTCTCTTCCTCGCTCTGTTTCCTGTCCTTGTGTTATGGCAGTTCCTGAACCCATGCTCTCCTGTAAGTCAGTACACAGCAGGGCCAGGAAACCAGTAACGGCTGCACAAAGCTCTCTCTCCTTTCACTCGCACAAATCACAAACCCTGTCCTGTTCCTTCGCCTGCCTACAGCTAAATTTGGGAAAAACAAATGATCCAAACAATATAATAGCTCTCTTGGCATGGTAATACAGAGGGAACGGGAGCCTTCAAACAGCGCAAGATTTGATCGATTCTGAGAAATAGTATTAGCATAATTTGTTTACAGATGCTACTTAATTTGTATACAAAATTATTTTGTAGCATTTTTGTTTTGCACACATTTTGCACAATGAATCTCCGTGATTTTCCCAGTTGTTTGAGATTTCTGAATAAGGATTGTAAAAAAGAAAACAGAGGAAAATTCACTCACATACCCATTACTATGGCTTGCAACTGCAAGCAAGTTTTAAAGGAGACTTATTATGCAAAATTCACTTTTAAATGGTGCTTGAACATAAAAACCAGTGTGTGTACAAAACCACCATATAATGGTAAAAATCCACTCACCACTCTTTTTTAATCCCCATAAACTCTCTCAGAACAAGCCATTTGCAGATTTTAGCCGTGTGACATCACATGAGCTTAGGCCTCACCCATGACCACTGACAGACTTCAAAGCCATATCAGTCTAAACTTCTGATGTATGGTTTTTCCCTATTAGCATATACCCTGCCCTGAGTGAGCTGTACACACACCGCCATGTTTATCTCCTCACCAGAGCATTTAACAGCAGCATTCAAGTATTCTTACTAAAGTTATTCAGTCAAGAGCAGTGAGTGATTTTCTGATTTTCTTTTCTTGTTTGATTCACATTAACAGCAGATATAGCAGTAAGTTATGCATATTATGCTGCTTCCACTTTAATACACAGATCTAATATACAGATTTCTTTCCCTTCTGTTTACATTCACAGACATAACCACCTGTGTTGATGTGATATGAACTTTGTGTGTTTTTGACATAACCTTGTGTGTATTTGACAGTTTAAGCGCAATAAGATGTGAAAGAGAACTAAGTTTAATACTCATGGGACATGCTGTCTGACATCCAGCTCTCTGTGCGTGTACTTCAGATGCATGCGCATCAAAAACCATACATCAGAAGTTTAGACTGATATGGCTTTAAAACGCATGCAGATAATAAACTTTCATGATGATGAAGAACTGCAATGCCAAGTGACCATGATAGAGATAATCAAAACAAAACAGATGTTTTAGTTTTTGGCAGACTATCGGAGGCACACGCTGTAAAGGCTCTGCCCTCTTCTGGAAAGTGGGGTGGGGAGCAGCAGCTCACTTGCATTTAAAGATACATGAACCAAAAACAGCATGTTTTTCCTTCCACTCAAAAATGGCCATTTACAACAAGGTATAATAAATGATCTGTGGGGTATTTTGAGCTGAAACTTCAGACGCATTCTGGGGACACCCGAGACTTACATTACATCTTGTAAAAAGGGGCATAATATGTCCCCTTTAAGCAATATTTAATCACATAAATATTTTAGAGCAGAGCATGACTAGACAAATGGATATTCACTACATAAACTTCATAATACATACAAGACCATAAACTTTCCTGATATTTCCTGGTTTTCCATGACCTTGAGAACCCTGTATTTATTTTATTTTGGTTCATTATTATTTTATTTCATTCAATTAATTTTGCAACCAGTTCTTTTAGTGTTTTCACTGTTATTTTTCGTTAATTCTTTAATTTAATTTTACAAAATGGTTTAAAAAAAAATCTCAAAACATCTTTTATTCCACAGAAGAAAAAAGTAATTTTGAACAACATGAGTGTGAGTAAAGGATAACAGATTTTTAGATCAGATTTAACAGATAAAAATATCCTTTTTGGGTGAACTATGCATTTAAATCAATCATTCTCATTGTTTTAGAGTAGACTCACTATATGATGATAACTCTATTGGAGCTACTGTATTCTCAGAATTGATTCACAGTACACAGAGAACATGGAAGAGAGCCATGAGTAAGGAACTGTTAGATTGTAACATGTTATTGAGAGTTTAATTTTAAGCATGAGAGAAGGCTGCTCACATTGACAGTGCCTCTGAGGCCAAGGTTCGGACCCTGTGGGAAGGTAGAGCTGACTGATTTGTATCCCATGGAGTCCAGAGACCCCGTCTTACCATCACACACACCTCACATTTCACACCCCACCAAGACAGAGAGGTGGACAGGGTCAAAACAAGCCAACCCAAACAAGTGAGACCCCCTGATGAGACGGACAGGCCAGCTTGTATCATATTACTCATGCTGATGCTTAAGAACATGTAGTGTATTATAACGCATTGGTATTATGTGGTGAATGCATGTGGTGGTAACTGACACCACAGAGGCATGCTTGCTCGCAGGGGCGGAACAGAGATGTGATTCTTGGCAGGGAGAGAATAAGAGCTGGGGTTAAAATGACAGTATTCACGTGTTGTGTGATACTCACGCGGTCAAAGCTTCCCATGCTGCCCAGACGCATTCGCATACGGTTGGCTCCCTGGGGAAGAAATTAAGCAACTTGAATGTCAGAATTTACATCTACACAGACTTTTTGAATAATGAATAAAATGAATAAAATAAAAATTCTGTTATCCTTTAATCAACATGTCATTCATCATCACAAACCTATGATTTCAGTCTTTCATGGAACACAAAAGAAGATATGTAGAGTTTGAAGTATTTTAATGCTGCTCTTTTCCATGTATCAAAAGCAGATAGTGACCATCCAAAAAGGATCTTAATTTGAGCTTCAAGAAAGAAAGAAATTCATACAGGTCTGGAACAACATGAGG
This sequence comes from Siphateles boraxobius, assembly GCF_051911475.1. NCBI lineage: Eukaryota > Metazoa > Chordata > Actinopteri > Cypriniformes > Leuciscidae > Siphateles > Siphateles boraxobius. The sequence continues at coordinate 24,233,560 of NW_027509197.1, read as the reverse complement.
GTGAGTAAATGACAGAAGGTTAATTTTTTAGTTAACTGTCCCTTTAACTGAACACAGACGTCTAATGGAGAATTCAGGCTTAGCTGGTCTTTATCATTATGCAATGATATTGCTTTGTGAGTAAATACAGCAGATGGTTGAGTTATTATAGTACTGTACAAAAAACAAAGGTATTATTCATAGTACAAGGGTCGGTAAATGGGTCAGTCCCCATTCATAGACCAGTAAGACAAAGACGGGCAACACACACACACATACCCGTGAGAAGATGTTCTCCAGGGAGCTCGTCAAAGAACTCCGGGCTTTGTTCTTCAACAAGTCCAGTTTATTGCGGCCCGCACTGGAGTTATCAGAGGTCAGAGTGCTGCCAGAAGCATTCTGCTGTGACACAAAGGAATAAAAAGGAGCAAATAAGTGAGAATGAATGCCCTGTACGATTAGACAGTTTTTTCTGAGGAATGCATGTTCTGCACTTGGTGACATTTCACTTAATAGATTTTAAAATGATGGAAGCAAGACCACCAGGTATCAGGGATAAATCGGCCTTTGTCTAAACCAACACTCTGTCACAGTATCCAAAAGAGCTTAAAGCACAGATTTAGCACATTGGAAGCCTTGCCAACTATGACTTTCTCAGCAAACCATTGTTTTCACTGCAAAGTTCAAAGGGTAATCGTTGTTTCCATGGTACCTTTTAAAAATTGTCTGCATGTCTGTATATATACACACATTTTATATATATATATATATATAAGTAAATGGGGATCTATTTGTTTTCATTTCAACTTTAAAAGCTAGATGAGAGAAATGTTAACAGAGGTGAACTACTCTGAAAACTTACAGTCTTACACATGTTCAGAAAGGCACCTGCATTCATTCAGGTGCTCTGTAATCTCTAGTTTTATTCTGATGACTCTTCAACCTGTCTTATCCTATTAGAGGGAGGTCACATTTTCGTGACTTTGCAAGGCGGTGTGGGTGGACGAAGTAAATGGTGCATTTTTGCTACCTGTGAGACCTCTCCAATATGAACATGAGATTTCTGCTTGGTCTCACACAACTGTCGGAGGTGAAGAATCACAAGCTCGTTTTCTTCATGATCAGATGCTGGCTTCATTTTCTAATGCGTGAGAAAACAAACTAAATATACAATAGAGAATTGGAATGAAATGATATTTAGTTACTTTGTTTTCAAAATTTCTCCTGGTTTGCCTACCTGCACCCGTTCGAATATGTTGACCTGCTCGTTGTCGCTCAGTTGTGACAGGTACTTCTGAATGGCTAGTTTCGCCCTGGGAGGATACAAGCCTGGGACATTGAGAGAGACACACACTGGAATATTGTGCTAAAACTGAGTCGAGTACATTGAGTGAGTTGATGGAAGCTGATGGCTTTACCTTCAATTCTCTCGCAGAGCTTGTGCAAGTCGTGCATTGGACAAGCCTCACACAGTTTGATTTGGTTCTTGGAGCTCTCCATAGCTGCTGCTGTGGTAAAGGCTTGTTTTAGGGTGAGCATTACTTCATCCACCTAAGAAAAGCATTTGACATAAAATTAAAGTAAAAAAATAAAATAAAATAAAAATTCACCTTTAAAAGAATATTCTTGTTCAAACTTGGTCAAAATTCTTGGTCAAAATTAATATATATTTTGACTACACAAGTCTTAGGCAAGTCATACTGGAGGATTTAAAAACAGAAATATGAAGCCTGTATTTTTTATAAAAAAATATATATTTTTTGATTTGTGAAATCCTCAATTATCATTTTGAATGATCATAACCTTTCCACACAAATTAACATCTGGTTATTCATTTATGATGCATATCATGTGCTTGTTATGGCCATGAAATGAGTTGAAAGATTATATTACTGTATATTTTTTGCTCAGATAAAATTTGTAAGTTGTAGCATATACTGCTTAAGAATTATGTTTACACTTTTGGCAAAACAGTTTCATATTTTAAACATTTATTTATGGTGCTGTACATTCAGTCAAAACATTTCATTATTTTTTTTTAGGTAATCGACAGCAAAGCGTCCATATAGACCAAAAACAAGGAAAAACCTTGATGTTTGCATTTCAGTTGTACTATATGAAGTTTTATGCAACAAAGTTCGGGAGGACCACGTTCAGGTAATCAACCAATCAGCACAAGAGGAAGCCGGTATAAAAATAGCCTTCCCTCACCTCTGTCCCATGACAGTTTCACAGCATCCCTCCACCACCCCATCACCTCACTCTTTCGGCTGGTTTCTATCCCAGTAAAGGGGGGAGTACTCTACGTTTGGGACAAGTTTCGAGCTCGGAGCCCTCTCCCAGACAGCACGCCAGATATGCATAAATTACTACATCTGATTTCATGTACGTGTGAACTTGTGAAGAGACCTTATCTGTACATCGTATGCAAAAACACAGGTCTAATCCTATTCATTCTCTGGGTGGCATTCAGTTGGCAGAGATATCAGCGTGCTAAAGGTAATGTCCACAAGATAGGCAAGGCAGAGTCATTGTTTCCATTGTACCTTAGGATGAATAATTAATCAGTGTGGTGACAACAGGTGCTGCAAGCAGGTCAGGACTCACCAGAGACTCACTAGCGCACTGGAACACGTAACACACATACTGGGCTGGGCCAGACTCCTCCACATCCCGACAAATAAAGCCAAAGTGATCTGTCTGTTTAACACCCTGCGGGCACAAGAAATTACATCCATAAAAGACTAACAGACATTCAGGTCTGCAAGTCACAGTGACACACAACATGTAAAAATTAATTTCTTACAACAAATTATTCTACCTCTGAATTCTGATAGGAAGAAAGTGTGATTACACATCAACTGAATTTTATATTAATGCTCCACCTTGTAGATATTAATATTGGTAATAAGGAGAATTTTTCTATGTATCCTTTATAATATTTCTGTTGCTGTCATTTTATGAAACCAATAAGCACTTAATCAAAATTGAAGTTTTTTGGCTTTTAGAATGAATATGTTAGCCTTACTGTTATCTATAAGCTAGTGTTCTCCAAAACAATGCCAAAATTCCCATTTAGAAGATATAAGCCTTTAAAACTTAAGTCTCCTCACTTTCACCCAATATGAATCAATGATTTTGATGACATCATGCAGCACTTGTAGTTTCTCAGATTTTCTGTCCAATCAAATGCTTATAAATGCTCATTTAGAAGCATCCCACCCTCTACATTATAAATAGCTGCTGAAGCTGGGCTAAAATCAGTCACTTGTTCACACATTTACCATTTTGTACATGATTAACGGCTTTACTGAGCTGTGATATAAACAAAACGCTATTGGCTATTTTTAAAAAGGGGAGGAGCTGCTCAATATGTCCCGCCCTGTCTTAATGTTTCTCTGGAAATTACGTCAACACATTTAATAATGCTGCGCCCTTTAAGGATGAGCATTACAAAAATAAAAATCAATGACGCGTAGTGTTGTTCCTAAAACACCCCTTAACTACAGTAAAATCACTTAACTCATGACCTTGTCCTTGAGTGACTTATTGCCTTAATATTCAAATCACTGTCCTGTTATACACATGCAAAACATGCACTTTTATCGTAAGACATAGACAACAGTAAGAAATATGGCAGTTTGAAAGGTCTTTTTATAAGAACATCAATATATGACAAAAAAAATATATAAATATTCTAAATTAGTACAAAACCACATGTCAGTTGCTTGGTACTTGTTTTGAATAGCACTGTGTGACAACATATGGTGACATTAAATATGAAACGTACAAAGAGCTTATCTCTAAAACCAAACAAACCTAATCCTTTCACACACAGACCTGTGAACAGGACGAGATGTCCTTAAAATTCTTCTCCAGAACCACAGTTTTGGTTTCAGGGCTAATGAGATTCACTTCAAACCGCCCAACCTGCACACACACAAAAAAAAAAGCCGTTTGATAGCATATTTTGTTTATTGAGAAGCAGTAGGAATGAAAACACAAATATCAAGCTAAATGCCTGATAACTGATAACTCAGCTCGCAGTGTTTTCTGAGAGCTGTATTTCCATTTAAAAAATCCTACTTGACAACCAAGGTCATAGAGGCTGTGAAGTGATTTCTTAACCAAATGACCATAGAGACACCACCCCCTAAAAACTGTTTAAAGGGAAACGTGTGACTGCATGACCATCATGCATGCTAATTAGCAAGAATTTGACTTTTTAAAAAGAAGACATTTACATGCGTAGGCCTGTTTAAAGCTTAAAGGGGATAGTTCACCCAAAAAATGGAGCTTAGAAGAAAATATTTTAGTGTTTTGTCCATAAAATGAAAGTCAGTTGGGTCAAAAGTTGTTTAGAACTCCATCAACCCTCTATTCACACAATGGAAATAGAATCACGTTAGTTGTGGTGTGGACTTCCCACCTCTCATAGAATCAGAACAATTATTAAAACATTATAGTTATCATCCTTTGTGTTAACGAGCCTTTGGCCTCTAACTCAATCACTGGTGAGTGAAATCTAACAATATACAGCCATTATTTATTCACTTAGTGTGAAATTTAGAAGCATATGTGAGCGATTTACTCACAATGTAGAGAGGGTTTGTCCATTAACTTTCATTGTATGGACAAAAACAGTTGAAAGACTCAATATCTTTTTTGTTTCAACATGAGGGTGAGTAAATGATGAATTTCATTTTTGAAATCATCTGTAAAGGTTCATGAAATCACAGACTAAAAGTTTGTGTGTAATACCTGGAACAGCATTGTGCGATTCCTGTCAGCATCAGTTGGCTGCACGTTATTGGGCGCGCTAGCATGTCTCCTACGCGTTGACCCCTTGACAGTCTCTCTGGGCTTTTTCTGCAGGCCGCCCGCGAGGCTATTACAGCGCGTACGAATCTCCTGCTGCTCCCCAAATCCCGAGTCCTCCAAAATGCACTCAGGAAAGGCCCCTCGCAAGCTGCCTGTACTGGAGGAGCTGGTCAAGGCCAGTTTCCCATTGGTCAACTCAGACAGGTCTTCCTCAATCGAGCCGGGTTCTGCCTCGGGTTCGTCAACTTCGCAGAGGGAGGAGCTTAGAGGGTCATCACCCATGAGGAACTCTACAGGGGCTTCGGTGGAGCTACGCTGGCCGCTGAGGAGCCGCAGACGCTTGCGTTCAATCTCGTGTTGGCGGAATTTATCAATGCAGTCGTCGATTAGAGTTGAAGGGGCTTTCTTGTGGTTGACAGTCACTTTTCCACAGTAAAGTACTTCAAACTTCTGGGAGTTGTAGAAAGACTCGTCACTATCTTGCTTGGGCTTGCTTTCCTCCTTAAGTGCCGCCTTGGACACCTGTCTAATGCTGCTAATAACCTCAGGCACCTGGGGAACAAGGTAAGACAATAGATCAGCCATACAAATACTAACTCAACAACACACTGAAAGGCAAACAAGGACAAAACTTCGATAAAAAGGCTCAGTGACCACGTTAAACTTTTGCAGTGAGACACGCAGGTTGCATAACTAACTAGGTTCAGCTCCTAAGGAGCAATTTAGGAGTCAGTAATACAAAAGCCAAGGCAGACTTTTCTCTGGTATCTGATACTACTATCTGTCATTTAGAATGAAACCTGGAGCTAAGAAAACAGATCTCTGTTTTTATAAGCCTGAACATCAGTAGAAATCTTTTGAAACTAGGTGCATGGGCATAGGTTTAATTATAACATGGGTTGAGACATTTTTAAATCAGCAACACTATACATATCTGCACAAACTAGTTTATCTTTATGTATTAAAGATCTTTTCCAGGATCTAACACTCATGTTTCAAAAGTAAATAAATAAATATAATTTATATATATATATATATATATATATATATATATATATATATATATATTCAGGAATTCAAATTCTTATGTTTTGTCTTGAACAATCCTGAGAAAAGTTTAGAACAGTCTTAAGAATATTTTGTACACAAAAAAAACATTACTCACAAAGTTAAGTAGGACTACATTCTTAAGAATGTTTTGTGAATCCAACGCCTGCATTTTGCTGAAACCCCATTTTTGGAAAACTTGAGATTTTAATTGGCTGTTTGATTAGGCTACTCACTGAAAAGCAGGGGACAATAAAGAAACTGATTTATAGCGGCTTGGGTTTTGAACACAAGCAGCATTTGCATAATTCCCATAAAACAACTCAAGCACAGTCGCAAGCCATGCAAAAGTGTTGCCCTTGTAACGCTTAATTTCACTTATTACAGGAAACAAAGTATTAAATTTTGGCAGACGACAACATGACATTAATTATATTACGTAGTTTTATTACATTTAATCACAGCTGCGATCGAAAGAAACTTTGGTATAGGGTCATGACTCAAGTCCCTACCGTCCATACTCAAATCTGCATTCATGCTTTTGGATTTAAAACTGGTATATTAACTGGTTGCAAATGTCAGATATACCTCTAAGTATATTACGCCAGTGATCTCTTGTGCCTTTGCTTGGCTTAGAAATGTTCTGGCTTTTCTCTCAGGCAAGGTGTAAAAAAAGTGTCTCCTAAGTGTATACAAGGTTATGGCAACGTTAAATAAAACTGATTTACATCAGCAAGACACATCTTGTTTGGGAGAATACAAAAAGGAGTCTGGTGACAGAATTGGGCCTCATGCCAGCAAGACTCAGAGGTGAAAAGAAATGAAGCTCCACATACTTTAAACACTAGGCTATCTCAGACTAGGCTGGAAGAGCATGCTTAGCTGGCCTGATCTAGATGACTACCATAAGCCTGATAATGGTATAAGATTCAATTCTGAGCTGGCTCAACATAAACAATAAATCCCTGAAGTTACATTCAGGGAAAATAAACATAAGTAGAGAAAATTATGTTCTAAGAATCTGAAACGGTTTCAGGCATGTTTCAGTTTCCTTCGACACCGCAAGCTCTGAGACACATTAGCATGTTAAACAGTCAGTGCACATAGAGCTCAAAGCACTAATGTGAACAAGAAGCCTGTCGATATAAACAAATCTTCCAGGAACTAAAGCCCTGTAATGGATACAGAGTGCTTGCTGCATAAAAATACAGTCACATGGATTACTTGTTCAAGGCAGTAGTGGAGAGCAAGTCAAACATAACTGCAGGCTATGCACACTGTTCTATCTCTTGTAAAGCTAACCCATGAAACTTTCACATTGGAGACTTGACTTGTTGCTTTACCATGTCACTGGCATAACTACACCCATGATATAAATCATCTTTTTATGGGCTATCAGGTACAACAAACACTTAACCTACCATATTAAATTTCAGCGCATAACTCAATATAATATGGCTTTTTGAGAATAGGTGTGCTATTACTTCAATCAGCAATCAGCCTTATAATTTTTCTCTGGTGTGCAAAAACCATTGAAGGAGGGACCCAAGTTATATATAGAACCAGAATTTCACAGAGACTTGAGACTGGGAACGTAACTATCCAGAAAACCTTATAAACCACAATAAAGTCCACTCAGAATGCTTTGGCAACCGCATAGCAACACCCTGGCAACCACCCAGAATAGCATAACAATTTAGCAGCAAGTTCTACATGTGTAAATTATCTTTACTTTGCAATTGGTTTTATGCAATTATTGCAGGCACTTCACGAGTGAGTCAGGAGTAAAAAATAAAGACAATTAAGACCTCTGTGGTCCACTGCATGTCGGTCACTAAATATAGCTCAGTTTAATGCAAACATTTCATTGAAACCCTAAGGCTAACTGGTGGGAAATCACGGTGCAGCTGAGAGAAAAGGTTCTTTGAGATCAGGAGGAAAAGCAAACAATCCTTCAAGCAATCGTCTGCTGCAATGGGCTGCCTGTGTAAGCAGCACAAAGGGTGTGGCTGCTTGTTTTTAACTGACAAATGGCTTATTTCCTAGAAACTCACAGATTTCCAAAAAGACTCCAAGTACCTAGTTTAAGCAGCCTGAATAATCTGCAAATGCAGATTTTTTTAAAATCTGATAGTGAAAAGGCAATGCACACTAGTGCTGTGTTGGATCATATACCCAGCGTACAAGAAAAAGCAAAACAAAAAGATTCACCTACAGTAAACTTCTATGACCTCACCAGGCATCAGTGACAGTGTTTAAAACCCTTAAATGGTCTGAATTATTCAATTGCAAGATGATGCTATACCCCCTTTAGTCTAATAAATTATTTTGCACTGAAACAAACATGTAAGGATGAAAGTAGGAGGGTATGAATTACAAAAGCTGTATAAAGAAATAAAAAATAAAATAAACAGTTTATTATACTTTATTTAGTGTTCAAATAGAATCGGATTCAAATAGAAAAATAATTTTTTCCCATTTTTTTCACAACGAAGTTCACTTTCCTTTGTTTATTTGCCTGTCATCAACTGGCGTCAAGGGCATTTAGTGAATATATGACATCAGTTCTCCTCAAGTTCACTAGCAAGAGTAACCACGTGTGTAGTGCATCACATTAACTATGAGCATGTTTGTTTTACAACCAGAAAGTGTCCAACAACATACATTGGCGTCATTTTGAACAGAATATCTATTCTTTTATCATTCAAAACACAATGCTTGCTTTTGTGAAGCATTTTGATGTTTATAATTATAAATAAATGCCACTTGGTTTTATTTTCTGTAACCAAATGCAATGACAATCATACATTTTAGGTGCTTTACATATATGTATGACACAGGGGCTTGATACCAGATTAGGACTATAAACCTCTTTGATTTATGCATCAAAGCTGTGGGATGAAAAATAGTTTAAACACAAAGAAACTCCTGCTTTTCATTAAAATTGACAAAATTTGAGAAAGACTGATTAGTGTACATGACCTCTTAAATCTCTCAAGATTTAAAGAATGTGCAAAATTTCATCAATGTGCTGCCATTGACCTCATGTTTAAAAATGCTTAAGAATGCGGTTTAAAAACTAAAATATAAATAGCAAACTGCACTGGAGGCTTCTCAGGAAATTACCAGAGTCGACCCACATAAAACTACCAGTGAAAACAGGGAAAAGAGCACTGAAAGATGATGAATCTGAACATTTAAAAAAAAAAGTGTATTTATTTTTAGTATTTCATTTAAATCTAAAGTACATAAAATAACATTGACAGCCCTAAAAATATACTGCACAAAATCCTTTTATTTCTCACAATTTTTTTTTGCGAACCCCAAGCACCCCCAAGTCTGAAAATTCCTTACATAAAATCCACATTAAAATATTGATTATTCATAGGTATAACTTTGCTTTCTCTATACAGTACCAAAACACAATGCACTAGAACAGGACACGCATGTCACTGATCACTTCTTGTACAGGACGCAGATTGGCATGACATGAGTCATGGGTACCAGGAAGACCGACCACCTACAAGGTATTCAGAGCAGCTGGGTAAAACAGGACACTGTCCCATATTCCAAAAATCTAGCTTGGAGGTCTTAGTGGGTTATTATATCCTGTGCAACATTGTTTTTGCTTCATACTTTGATAACAGCTCCAAACCTCAAAACAAATAGCCTTGTCTTAAACTGCATAAACAATTTTAAAAAATACATCAGAAGGACCCCAGGCTTTTTTTTTTTTTGCCCACAGCATAAACACACTGCAGCTTAATCACAGATAAAGCTTTCCTTTCATTTCTATCAATATAATGAGGCCAGGCATCTGAGTGCACATAGTATATCATTATGAAAAGAAGCATAACCTTACTTTGTTGCCCTTACACTGGGTGGGCTATTCTATGCTGAAGGTGGAGTTATAAATAATGGACCAGTGGGTTCCCCCACAGCCTTAAAAGTTGAACTATGTCACTCCACAAGCAACTGGAAAGGATTGATCGGGCTGCATTCAGACTAGGAGATATTTATATGCCGAAATGCCAGCTGACTATAGTGCACGGTAGCACTTCGAAATGAGCCAGCAGCCATCTTAAGATGTGAGCAAAGACACATTCCTCATGGACTATCTAGCACGTCTTGATATCCAGCTATTTTATTGCAAAACACATGACGGTGATGTATGCATGTTGCCTCTGGAGCTCAACATGCACACACAAGAGGACCGACACGAGGAAGAGAAACTTTCCCTTCCTCACATTCACTTCTGAGTACTTTTACCTTTGAGACTATATACAACAATAGTATAAATAGCAAACATAATGTGGCATGTGCAAAGAAAAATGATTTATTATAATGAAATCCACAGAGAAACAAAGAGATATACTATAGTAAATCACTGAATATACACACATTATGTGCAAATTCATATTTCACCAAAAACAACAAAGCACATTGAACAGGCTTCTCAAATACAGCTCAGTAGCAGAATAACATTAGGGTCACATTACAACTAATTTCAGATCAATATGATGGAACAAACTCAGATGTAACTGCAGTGCATCATGGTTATTATTATTGTTGTTTCAAGGCATCATGACAGAGAGCAGAGGAGCAGGTGGGGGTATTTCAATATTCTAAGTCTGTATTGTCAAGCTGATCTGATTAATCCTTCCTCCTCGTGTGCCAGGAGAGATCTGACCCGCCTTTACATGATGCTCTGTAAAATCTAATTCCTCTGGTGCAACGGTGCCCTACATACTGGCATTTATCCAACTGACAAAGACCTGTCAATCATACATGAGACTAAACGTCAGGGTGCATTAACCCTGGCATTGTAAAAGTTTAGCATGATTCATTATTTCTGTTGAAAAGGTAAGGGGGACAAAGAAAGGAAGGTTGTTTATATATATATATATATATATATATATATATATATTATATACATACGAACACACACACACAAACTACAATACATTTGGTAAAGAGGCAGTCCCAACAAACACCGAAAAAAAATTCTAACATAAATTCACGTGAGAAATTCACGCAAGTGATGAGATTTTCAGGTTCAGATCATGTCGCTGATCTGGTCATAGTGGAAATCTGTCTGTGATAGATAGATAGAAATAGATATAAAAAGATATAAAAAGTGTTAATTTCATGGGGAAAAATTAAAGAATAAAATAATGGTCAGATGATGCCATTTTTTTCATAGCCCGGAAAGAACTGATAACCAGTCTACCTCTAATTAAATCCCCACAAAGGTTTGATTGAATATTTGTAAAAAAAAAAAAAAAAAATAATAATAATAATAATAATAATAACAAAATGAGGTCATTTAACAATAGACCCGATATTTAAGAATATATAACCATTTAAATTAAAAAGCTGTTAGGCTAATATCAGTAAAATAAATAAATAAAGTGAAAATTATGGTCAAATCATGCCATTTATTATATATATATTTATTTATATACCAAAAAGAACCGATAACCAGTCTACCTCTAATCCAATCCCCTGAAAGAGTTTATTGAATATCGGTAAAAGAAAATTAATTAACAAAATTAGGTCATTTAACAATAGACATTTAAGAATATACACCAATTTAAGTTGAAAATGTGTTAATATTGGTCAAATAAATAAATAAAAATGATGGTCAAATGATGCAATTTATTCATATACAAAAAAGAACCGGTAGCCAGTCTATCTCTAATCCGAAACCCAGAAAGTGTTGATTCATAAACTATAAACACTTTGCCCTCGAGCAACACATTAAAACAAACAAAACACTTACCAGCTAAATCAGTGGCCAAACATACCTGATTTGGATCGCATGCTTTGAACACATGGCATGCCATCTCAGACTCTGGGTTCTCAGGTTGACTTCGAATAAGGTAGGCAAAATAAGACAGGTCATGACTATTGTGGATAAACCTGGATATAAACTGTGCTTTGTGCTCGAATATGAACACGGACGGGTTGCTGCTGTTCGCGGGGACGCAGCGGATCAGAGTGGGCGAGAGATTCAGCTGAACTTCTCTGGCCTGTGCGGGACCGGACTCGTTCTTCTCACTTTTCCTCCGGATCTCCGCCACCAGCCACGGGAGCATGGGCAGCGTGGTTCGCCTGTCCAGAGACGACCAGCCCATGTAACACAGCGCAAACCTCTTCTCTGCCTTTTGATTAGTGTCATTATTATTATTCCCTTTGCCATCCTGTCCCTCCATCTCTCCAAGCGCTCCGGGACAAAGACTTTAGTTGCTTTGAGCAACAACTATATGCCTTTATACCACTAAATACCTAAATAAATACATGCACCGGCCAGTAGGCTATTATGTGAAAGCAGCTGGAAACATCTCATGGCGCGTTAATGGTATATGGATCACTCACGCTTTAGGCAAAAGTGCGTGAGGATCGTGTGTCCTGAAGAGCTTAAGCTACAATAATACTGGCTTTTAAGATGCACCGAGGCTTTTATTCCAAGGTCATATCGCTGTTTAAAACTAAAAAACCTCCCTTCGAAGCGAAAAATCCATATATAAAGTTAAACGATTTGCCTCAGTGTAGCTATCAATACACAATTGCTAGAAGGACTGCGCGTCTTATTCCTGCAGATTTCTCGAGTCCCGACGCCTCAGATTGTGGACGTCGCCGCAGACAAACGCCTCATGTGTGACGTTGCAGATCAGCTGGAGTCCTTTAAAGTCGATGCACATCACTTTTTAGTCGTTATTGTGTCATTTAACGGCGTTGAAGAACAGAGAGTGCTGTTGTTCCAGGAGGAGTGGCCGCAGTAGCCACATGAGAGGCGTTCACTTAAACGCACGCGCGCGTGTATGTGTAGATCTCTGGCTCCCCTGCGTCTTCAGGAAACACACGGCACTGGCCTGACTGAGGAAAGCAAGTGAACTTTATTAATGCTTGGGATATCGAAATACTTTATAGCTAGTTGTCAAACTTACTACTCCATCTGAATATTTTATATTTTTGTAAGTCAACTTTTTTATAGGCTAAAAAATGATTGCCCAGGGGCTGACATTTTGTGACAACGTGCCCCAATTTTGAATATTGATATAGTCCTATACAACTATTTGTCCTATTGACACAGTTCAACATTTTGTTTATAATGTCAGTGTGGTTTTATTGTGTGCACTTGTTTATTAAACACTAAAGTGTTTAGCTAGGATATTAAAATTTTAATATAGAGAACACAATTCACAAAAACTACTTTTTTACTTTTCGGACTAGTTATCAAATTGTAGGCTATTTCATAAACCAACATCTCAGGAAAACGTTATGAGGTTTTAAATCGAAATATGCCCTTCTGTTAGAACATGGCATTTATTTCATACATGCACTGTTAGACACCATGACTTAAATCATTTTTATCAGGGATAACGATAACTGTGTGAATAGGGAAAGGAATTATATCAATATTCCTATGAAATACTATAGCCTATTAATTATTACTCCCATTATTACACTTCTTTTTTCATTACATGTGTCCCCAAAAACAAATTCAAATGCAAATTAGATACAGTGTACAGATACATCACTACACATGTATGGCCATTTTACCCACATATTGCATAAAATGGTGTATCAATTCATTCCGTTATATCTTTCATAACATAGTTGAGAATCATCTTTATACAAATTTTGGTTTTAAAAAAATCCGGAAACCCCAACATTTTAAGTGATTGAAAAAGAAATTTTGTTTTTGCATGTACTTGTAATTTGTCATTTTATTTTTTAAACAGTTAAGGTCTGGCATCCACTAAAGAGGACATAACCTATGAACAAAATATAATTTTTCAAAAATGTTTTTTTTATTACCATTTGTTTCTGATGATCTAAACATATATAAAAATACTAAATTCAGAAAACCTTTTTTTTCTGGGCCAATGAACACTAAAAGTTGAGACAATAGATTTTACTGTGGATAAAGCATTCTTCACATTTCTAGTAAATGCAGGGTGTGGCTCAGGGTGTTTAAGGTGAGCATACTTGTAAAATTCAGTGTGAATCAATGGTATCCTATGCAAGGGAAGTTTCCTTCTAGCAATATTTGTTAATAGTATTAAATAATGATTTTGCCAGTATAGTGAACTGGATAAACATTACATGTGTAGGCTACTGACAGGTTTGAAACATGAAACTGTACTTTTGCACAAAAATTATTCAATATACTCAAGAGCGCCCTCTGCTGTCTCTAGAAGCTATCATGTTTTTTTTAAAATGATATATAGGTTACTGTGGTCATATTTCGGAATCAAATACTAACATAACTGCATACTTTGTAGTATACAGAGTAAACTGTCTACCCTTCATTTCAGACAGCGGCTGAATTGGAAATAGTATGTTTCCATAGGCCTACTTTTCTTACTATTTCTGCCATTTCTTTAGTAGGCCTATAGTAGAGTAGCTACTGTAGAAATCGTAAAAGTAGTATACTAGTATGCTATTCAGAAGTAGGGGAGAGCCGGGACAATTGAAACGCGGGACGGATGAAACATTGAGATTTCCTTGAAAACCACTCACGTTATGTACGTCAAATTTCGTCAGCACGTACCGGCAATGCCTATCAGACCCGCAAAAACATTTCTTCTTTACGTCTTGCCGTTTTAAAGTTAGAGCCGGAAAGCTGTTTTTGAGTGTGGTTAGTGAAATCTTTTGTGCGGTACTTTTTTTTGACTGACAAGTTGTATTTATTGTTTCATGTGCCATTGTAATAATAATATGGCAGGTGTCTTAGTACTGCATCACACCCTTAAGTGTATAATATCAGAGTTTTTTAGTTAACGGACAAAACAGGTTTAAATGGCTGGAGGCGCTGTCGGGACGGTTCATCCGTCCCACCCCTGTGTTTAAATCGTCCCGCTGTGGAGGGACGATTGAAACAAAACCCAACTCCCGTTCAAAGTAAATTTTTACTTAAATCATTCTATGTTTCTACCGAATAACACATGATACTAAGAGAACACATATGTGAGTTGTTGATCACACACACAAAAAAAATCTATCTGTAACCTTATCTTAGAAAACGACGTTTATCTGAAAAGTGTTTCAACTTTAAAGTGGTTTTCCTCTTACTTGAGTGACAGAACCTTTTCTGTATATGTAAATAATATACTGTCTGAACCCACTCCATTCTTGAAGGGAGTTCCACAGGGCTCTGTCCTAGGGCCACTTTTGTTTTTACTGTACATTACCCTTTTGGGAAATTTTTTTAGCCATTTTAACAATGTGTCATACCATTTTTATGCTGATGACATACAGATGTATTGCTCGTTCAATGACACCGAGTTCCACAAACTAACAGATTTATTGGAATGTTTTTCTTCAGTTAAATCGTGGCTTGCAAGTAACTGTCTTCAATTAAATTCGGAAAAGACTGAAACCCTAATTGTTGCCCCAGACAATAAAATAGCATCCATCCTTCAAAACCTTGGTTCTCTGAGCTCCTCTGTCCAGTCGAGCATCAGAAACCTGGGTGTCTGGTTTGACCAGTCAATGTCTTTGGATTGCCATTCTAGACTTTTGGTCAGAAACTGCTTTTATCACCTAAGAAATATTGCGAAATTGAGGGTAATTTTATCAGACTCTGACCTCGAAGTGGTTATCCTTGCTTTTATTTCTTCACGGTTAGATTACTGTAACTCTCTTCTTACTTTTTGTAACAAATCTACTTTAAATCGCCTTCAAATGGTTCAAAATGCTGCGGCAAGGCTTCTATCAAGATCTGGCAGGAGGACACACATTACACCCATTTTGTCCTCCTTACACTGGCTACCCATCAAATTGCGTATTGATTTTAAAATATTAGTTTTAACTTTTAGAGCTTTACATGGTCAGGCCCCTCAATACATTGCTGATTTGTTATGCACATACTCCCCAGGCCGTGCACTCCGATCCTCAGGCCAGAGTCTGTTAATGGTCCCAAAGACTCGCTATAAACCCGGGGAGACCTGTCCTTTCAGGTTGTAGCCCCCAGACTGTGGAACGCCTTGCCTTTGTTCCTCCATGTGGCCGACTCGGTCGATTCTTTTAAAAGACATCTTAAGACACTGTTATTTAGACAAGCATTTAGTTAACTGGGTTTTATTTTGGGCTCTTTAAATGTTGTAATTTTTACTGAGTGTATACTGTTTTATTTTGTGGTTGCACTTTGTAAAGCACTTTGTGATTTTATCTGTGAAAGGTGCTCTATAAATAAACTTTACTTACTTACTTAAAGCGACACTATGCAGGATTTCCGTTTTTGTCAAACAGCGACCCCTAGAGTCACTGTAGAGTACTTGTATTTGACGTTACTGTCGTAAATACAACTCACGCAGAGCGTGAGTCTATGATCTGGACTCACGGCCTCTGCACTTTATAATGATAAAGTAGCCTACCTCGTTAGGCCAACCTGAGCCTAAATGCCAGATGACACCAATAAAGTTACATCATGTACGTTGCATTATTTCATAACAATGTCCGTTATTATGATGTTGTTAGACATGATTATTGCAATTTATCATAATAGTTTGCAAATTCCGCTCATTTACACTATTTACAATGTGTAGGCTTATTTATGTCCTGATAATTATGTGAGATATTGACAACTGTTGTCATGATAATCGCAGGAATCAACTTTAACAGTGAAAGCCTGGGACTCTTGTCCGGTTCCTCGCGCTGTCATATTGTCATTACCTTTTTCTAGACTCTTCCGACCGCGCTTTCTTCCTTTTGTTCTCCATTCTGAAAACGCAGGTCCGAAATTTACTCGTGTCTGACTCCTCGCTCAGTCAGTCTGCCGTTTCCTCTTTCTCTGTTCCTCCGACAATGCTTTCCTAGCTTTCTGCTTCTTATATGCCAGTTTAGCCATGACGATAGTTGTTCTTATAGCTAGCCGGATCCTGTATGGGAGCGTGTATAAGTGTAATGCGTGCAGTGCCGTAAAGCAATACGTTACATCGCGAGAGCTGAAATCATGCGATACTTCCTGATGCTGAGGCTGGCGGTCCGCCGGCCCAAAGTTGCAAGTGCGGTTTTTCCACTCACAGGCACCAGAGGGGAGCGAGACGACCACCATTCAACCCGAAAAGAGTCATATAACCATTCCAATAATACTGAAGCTGTTCAGTTAAGCTAAAAAAACTGCATAGTGCTGCTGTAAAGGAACATTGTGTAGGAATTTCTCCCATCTAGCGGTCAAATTGTATTTTGCAATCAAACGAATTGTGCGCGCCAGCGCTTTCTTTTACTGTCTATGCCAGCGCCTCGCTTTTTCAAATGCGTGTTGCATCTACGGTAGCAATTTACCAAAAAGCTATGACAGGATGTCTTCTAATACCAATTCGTCGAGTTTTCCTTCGGGTGAACAGGTTTGTTATTTCAAACAAACTGCAACTTGACACAACGAGCAAACGAATGTTACAGTATGAATTACTGACTGTGATAAACATGAACTATTGTAATTAGTAGTTATGCCTTCTTTATTTGTTATATTTTCTGAAGTACGTGCATTGTTAGATATCAAAATAACAGTGCAATGCAGCCTTTTAAACTTGCCGGGGCAGTGACAAGCACCTCTCACTGCTCTGCTCCTCTGTTTCTGCTGCTTTCAGTTATGTGACGCTGGCTCTGAAAGAAAATGCGTTGTGGAAACGCGTAGGCCTAGTACTTTTTGACCCTCTCTGCTATTATAGTTTTTCAAGATGGCGGAACTACATGAAAGCCTCCATAACCCGTCACATGAATATAAAGATAAGAAATTCTTCTTTTACGAGGATAAGTCAGATAATTGGCAGAGGTATTTGTACACCATTGAGGACATATTTATGAGTAAAAATATTGATTTTAGATAATAAAATACCTAAAAAAACTACACATTGTCCCTTTAAAAAAAAGAGGGCATTAAACTGAAGTCGTGTTTTCTTCCCTATTGTGACGTATTTCGTTGTGAAAAAGCTTCTCGAACAAGAACAAACGTAGGACAGGACTTGATTTTGTCCATTGGGAATTGATTGGATCATTGTGGTTTGCTATTGTTGCAATTTCATGTGAGTGACAGGTAGGTTGTCTCACCTTTGCATCAGTAAACACATTGCTTGTCTAACACAATGAGATATGATGAGATATCGAATTCAGTTCAAGGCCAACTGAGGACCTGTATAATAATTTTCATTTATGTTTCATAAAAGTACTAGTTGGTGAATAAAATAAATTGAAAACACATTTTTAAAAAGTTCTCTCATGTTACTATTGCTGCCATCTAGTGCTGACTAAGTGCCTAGATTAAAACAAGATGCTAGACAAATATCACCACTTCCAGATGAATATGAGAGACCATCAGAGACAACTGTAGCCCATCATCACATATAGCCTGTAATATAGTCTGTTAAAGTTGCCATCACTAGGCACATGTTTCAGGGATTTCAAAAGTATTCACGCCCCTTAAATTATTTCTTTCTCTGCTGTGTTGCAAGGTCACATTCAAACATATTTAATCTGGTATCTTTCAGCCAAGACAAAACAACAAACCAGTTCCACTGTCAAGACAACGAAGCTGCCAAAATTAGATTTTTGGAAATATTATTAAATAAGTCTATTCAAAATAACAGGTCATCCTAACGAATTAAACCGAATCCAACACCATCTTTACTGTTAAGCATTGTAAAGGATTGTGATTGTGATGTTAAGAAGGTGCAATACATTAAAAAAAAACTATAAACAAAACACAAAATAGTGGTTTGTGACTAATTTTATTGAAAAATATTAGAAGAAATTCATGTTCTTGAACATCAACTCATAAGCGTTATTTGTTATTTGAAAGGGGAAAAACATGTCATTAATGTTCCTAAAGGCACTTTAGACAATTTTGAAGATCAATTTTAATGACAAATGGAAATTTGTGTTGATCCATGCGGGATCTAACACTATAGGACATGTGTTTGGATGTCTTTATTCAGTGCTGACAGTATTAAAGGAATAAAAAAGAAAAGAGATCAGTGCAAAATTATTAACTGTTAAATACTTAAACGTAAATATTTAGTCAAAGACAGAATGGTTCAGAATCACTGCTGCAAAAATCAGATGCAGAAAAATATTAAACAGTCTCTAAAACGGAGGCCATTTCCTTGAACTGCCTGTGGAAGTTCTGAGGGACAAAAAAAAGATAAATATGAATATATTTAGAGTTTAGACACTTCAGATGGTTTAAAATGAAATTAGAAAAATGCATAATTCCATACCTGGAACTGCTGTACTGTCATCTCAAAGGATTTATATGATACCTCCCCTGACGTGTCCGCGATTTTGATTAGAACCGAGATGAACGAAGAGTTGAGGGATCGGCAGGTATCTGAGCTCACTGCCATTCCAAGCTTCCACTGGATATCTATAAGCTAAGAGTGAAGAAGCTTTGATATCAACAACCTGAGAGAGAATAGCGGCTGACCAATAGCGACACTAAAAACAAGAATCATGTGACACACCTGTCCAATACTAGCCATTGTCAGGACCTCCTGCTGTGCATGTAGAAGAGCACCATGCTCAGTCCAAAGCTGGTGCACCAACTGTAGCTTTGTTTTGGACCATTTACTGCTGTATTCAGTCAATTTACTGACCAAGACATCTGCACTGAGATTGCTCTTTGCAGCTAACCTGTTTAATAAATATTTATCATAAATGTAATCGCAGCCGACACCAATAAAACAGGCAAAATCAACATGTTCCAGAAATGTGTATACACACAGGGTTTGAAATAAGTCCCATTTTACTTCAGAAACGTTTACATCAATGACATTTTGTCCTTTGAAAGATAATACTGTACCTAAAATAAAATGACATCAGTCTTATAATATCTTGAAGAGCTTTCTGATCCAGGTTTATCCCAGCTCTTTGAAATTTCTGAGTTAGGGAAATAAAAGCATTTCAAAGACATAAAAAGCAAGTACATGCTCAATTTACAATGTAATTACTGTACATCCCTGTCAATTTTGTGAGCTTACATCACAGTTTTCAATCAAATCTACTGCTCTGCTCTGATCCTGAAGATGAACAAGGATCACCTGGAGCTGGAAAATTAAAAGACAGTATCAGAAGTCTGAATTAACTTTCAATACCACATCCAGTAAATAACTTGATGATATGTAAATATGAACTGTGAAGTGTTGCAAATTTTTCAAGCACAATTTGTTTCTTCCCATTGTACATGACCACACAATACTGACAAATCTTACCGTTTCTGCAAACAAGTCTGTGGGGAGCTGTTCAATTTTTTTGACCACATCATCCACATCTGCAATAAAACAGGCAAAATGTCAGGGATAATCAGAATCAAATAACTTATTAATGCTTGGTTATACCAATTAATGCCTGTGTGTGTGTGTGTGTGTGTGTGTGTGTGTGTGTGTGTGTGTGTGTGTGTGTGTGTGTGTGTGTGTGTGTGTGTGTGTGTGTGTGTGTGTTTATAGGCCAACTTGTGACATTCGGTTCAGGTTAAAGTAAAAACGGTACCCAATTATATGGCAGACAGTATGAGTTATGTCAAAATATATATTGATACCAATTATTATATTCATATAAGGTTAATTTTGTCGTGTTTAGTTTAATTAGAGCACAGATTGTGAACGAACACGAATTGCTGCTCTTTAAATTTGCAAGAAAGTAGTAATACATTCTGCTCACCAGTTGACAGCTCCAGTCCAAACATCTTTGTCAATTATCGGGCTATTTATCAACTGTAGACAACTGTATTCAACAATATGTTAAACAGCCGAGTTTCGTGGTATTGTGTCAAAGCATAGATCAATTAATTTGGACCAGTACTGTTTACTTGTCTTTAGCCACTTGCAAAAAGAAGACTTCCAATCCGGAAGTGATGGGTTCCATTGAGAATTTCTTTCAAAATAACAGTACGATTGTTGGGCAGGCACCTTTTAGAACATTTAAACTCAAGAAGAATCAATAAATAATTGAGCAAAAGGAATGATTGAACAAAACAATCGTAAAATTTTCGTTGCATTCTTATCTTCTCTCGTCTTCTCTTCTTTTATCTCATGTAATATTAAAAACATCATAAAGTAAAAATCCTACAATACTTTCTGAACAAGAATTTATATGTTTTCAAGGTCCTTTTTTAAAAATCCTATATTTTAATAAGAGTTACTTACTATTTGACCTCAGTAATATGTGCTTTTTATTTTATTTTATATATTTTTTTATTCTAATTTTAATTTTAAATTATTTTATTTGACTGACCTTAGCCATTGATTGGAGTCTAAAAAGATATTCTCTTTGTGGTCTTGTCATATGACAACAAAACTGGTCTAATAATTTATTTATATTAATACTTGATACTATTAATAACTTAAACATATTAACGTTAAATAAATAATACATCAAATAAATACAAATATTTTTTTAAAAAAAGCATATCATTTTACGTCCCCTTGTTTGGGCTTTTATTTTGAAAATCCTTCGGTCAGTACTCCCGGATGTCAGAGTCACACTCATAGACATCACACCTCCCTTGAAGGTTTGTACATGGGTTTGTATCGTCGCGGGTTTGTACATATCAATGATGGCGGTGCAAACGGAGAGAGGGATCCCTCTCAGTGCGGTATGCATGTTTAATACATTTATTATTACACCCTGACGTGTGTAATTAACGCATGGTAATAGACACCATGTTAATAGACCAATTGGAAAGTGTATAAGTTAACGTTACGCAATAACGTAATTTCTCGCACTGTTAGCATTGTCATTGGCAGGTTGATGGTTTATATGTCATCTTAAATTATCTATATGTTTGCTCTTAACAATAAACAACAACAAATATTTCACAGTGTGTGTGGAAAATGCTGTAATCGGATAATGTTATGTTCACGCATTTGTTTTGCTGTGACGTATGCGTTGGTCGTCCTATCAGAAAGGATCCAAAATCGAATTATACTTTCAGTTTCGTTTCTCTGTCAACGGGATGTGCCTAATCGAGGCTAAATCTGCCCGTTTATTCGTTTCACCTTAAAAAACGCGACGCTTGCGCTTGTTTTTAAACTCCTTACCCTGGTAATGTTAGTCCACCACACTGTATCAGTCCCCTCAGTGTGATCAGTAGGCTACTGACAGTAGCTCACCCATAAAAATGAGAAACAGTGGCTCCAACTGGAAAAAAATGTAATGATACACTAAAACTTTTTCTTTTGATAATCCGGTACATTATGCTCAGGACAACTGTTATTTCTAGCTCTTAAGTTCAAAAGTTATTAGCATAGACATTAGTGAAACCTTTGAGCTGTTGGTGGCGCTACACGGTTTAGACAGATACTCAAAATCCGCTGTGGTTAATGTTGAGACTGTCCTCTATATGTGAGCCAAATTTTATAACTTTAAGTTTCCTTCAAGCACCATAAACACAGGAGCGGTGTTGGAGTAATAACCTTATGGTCGCAGCCTCTTCAGGCGACCTGAGTTCAAGTCCTTTGCCTGTCCTGTTCCCCTCTCTCCTCACTGTTGCTTCCTGTCTCATCTCATAAAGGGATGAAATATAATAAAAAAAAGACACAAGAGTGGAAGATGATTAAGAAAAATGGATACAAATAATAGGTGCACACACCTTCAGTGCTTGTTGGCCCCTAATAATAAGTAGAAATACAGATTTGTTGCAAATATATCACTTAACAATAACAGTAAACTCATGGTAGGCCTCTCATAAAAGACTTATAATTCATCTGTAAAAATATAATCTATAGAAAAAATAAGTTTTTACTTCCAAGTGCTGCTGTCTATTTATGTTTTTTCTAAAACCAACTCAGAATAAGACTCATCCAAATGATATATTAATTATAAAATGGTTCAGAAAATAAGTTATTGATTAAATAAATACATTGTAAAATGTAGAATAACTTAGGGTCTTTTGAAAATCCAGATTAAAAAAATTTAAACCTTCAAATTTGCAAACAGATAATATGGAGAAAAATCTATTTGCAAGTCTTATATTAAAGAAACATCCTAACACAGAACCCTATCCTGTCTGTTCAGTAATGGTAGAACTTTTTCAAATCTAAAGTATTAAGATAAGAAGTTTCCTGTGACCAGAGATCCACAATCCTAGAATACAGCTTTTATTAAGAAATCCATACAAACATAAATTGTGTTTTAGGGTGTTACTTATAAAGTTTCCTGTGTATTTGACCCTTTTATAGCTTAATCCAAAGTTCCTTCACACCAACTCCACTAGCCACACCTGGCCCTTCAGTGCCATTGCAGAGCTGATAGGTAAGCGGACACTTCTGATATCGCTCATTGTGAGAATATGTATTAGCAAACAATGGGTGTGTTCCCCCAAGTCTTAGATTACTATGTATTTATAACCTAGTTTCACATCTTAAAAACATTCCTGGCTATATTACCAGTGCATGATACTATTTAGTACTGTATGTAATAAATTAAATAAATAGTTTTATTGCATTCCATGTATTGCTCATTAACAGCTAGCCATGAAGTCCTTTATTGTGTTTAATTCCTGCCAGGGTCAAGTAAGGAATTAAAATATTTTGTAAGAATAGTTTTCAGGGCTACCTCAATAGAGAGCTACTAAGACACTAGGATAAATATGATAATTTGATCATAATTTAAATGTATATTTTCTACTTTAGACAATGCTTACGACCCAGATGTGAGTGCCAAACAGTTTTGGATTGATAAAGCAGCAATCAGAGGTCACGACTGTCTAATTTTCATGGATAATGGAGCAGGAATGGATTACGATAAGATGCACAAAATGCTCAGGTGGGTGAGAACACAAACCAGTATGTTGACTAGCACACATTTGGGGTTCATGATCCTAACAGTGATTCTTACAGTGTCACATGATATAATGTGCTGTTTTACCCTTTATTTTTTGAGGCGGCATTGTTACAGTATAATTATATATTTAAGTACTGAGTAATATTAATTAACAACATGTACTTACTCTAGGGTAGGATTAGGATTTGCTTGAGGTTTAGTTGCATGTAAGTATGCATAATTGACTGTCATTACTATGGTAAGTACATGTAACATATGTAGGATACTGTAAAATAAAGTGTTACCAACTTTTCTTATTATCATAGTTGAAAATGGTTGTTCATGAAGTGTGGAAACAGAAACTGCGAAACTGTCTTTTATCAGGATCTTTGATGAACAGAAAGTTTGAAGAACAGCATTTATTATAAAATAAAAGAACTTTTTTGAAACATAAATGTCTTTTGTAAATATATTTACACTACTGTAATTTTTTTGGTTTTGAAAGGGGCGTCTAATGTTAAAAAATACAGTAAAACTCAAATATTGTATAATATTGTAAAAATAAACTTTTTCTATTTTAAAATGAATTGATTCCTGTGATTGCAAAGCTGAAATGTCATCAGTAGTCTGCAGTTTCACATGAACCTTCAGAAATCATTCTAATATGCTAGTTTGGTGCATTTTGTGAAACATTTTGTGGAAACTGATCCATTTTTTCATGATTCTTTGATGAATAGAAAGTTCAAAGGAACATCATTTATTTAAATTAGAATTTTTTGTAATATTATAAGTATCTTTAGCGTCACGTTTGGTGAAAAAAAGCAGCGTTACTGACCCCACGGTTAAACAGTAATGTAAATACAAATTTTAATATATAGCCTAATGTATTGTGTTCCTCTCCCTCTCAGTTTTGGCTTCAGTGACAAGGAGACTATAAATGGCCATGTCCCTGTGGGCCTCTACGGCAATGGATTTAAGTCTGGTTCCATGCGCTTGGGAAAGGACGCCATTGTGTTTTCCAAGAATGGAGAGTCCATGTGTGTGGGCCTGCTGTCCCAGACGTACCTTCAGGAGATACATGCAGAGAATGTCATTGTACCCATTGTCTCCTTCAAACGCATTGGACAGTCATATATCCTTACCTTCCAAAAAAAGACAAGAAGAGGCTTTAATGGATGGGTTACAAAGGATATAATATAATATAATATTTAGCATGATATAAAAATAAGAAATTAGAGAGATGATTTTAGACATTGTAGGAATTCAGTGCCTAATGTTCTTTTGCATTTGATCAGTTTCACCATTTGTTGTAAAAGTTGTTTTTTTAAGTAAGAGTTTAAGCATATATTATCTATATGACGTCTTTATCCTTGACCTTTCCTCTCACTCCGACCTGAGTCACAACACACAGCAAGTCTCCAAGCTATCCTGCGCTTCTCTCTGTTCCAGACACAGGAAGAACTGCTCTGTGAACTCAATGCCATCAATGCACACTATACCACCGACTCCACAGGAACACGAATCATCATCTGGAATCTCCGCAAGTAAGCATGCTGGTAGAAAGTGAGGCAGAGAATAAGAAATGTTAGAAATAATGAGAAGATCTGCTAATAATGTAGTTTAGAGCAGTTTTTCTCAATATCTGATTCAGCTTGGTGTTGCTTGCACCATACTCTTTACAGGAATGCATAGTTGAACTTGTTTAAATAATGGGTTTTTTTCCCCTGTGACAGAACATCCACAGACAAATCTGAGTTTGACTTTGAAACAGACCGCTATAACATCCTGATTCCATCTGAAGTATATGAGAGTGAAAAGGATAAATACAAGCAACCCTGCCACGTATTACAGTCAAGCCCAGAGAGCAGCTTCTCCCTGCGGGTGAGTACTTCACCCTCCTACTGTATGTTGAGCAGGTCTAACAGATTACAGTCTACATGCTGTATCATCAGTGTGTCTGTGATGAGGGACATAACTTCATTATGCATTACAGTTTGAACCAGCTGCGGCTTGTCTGTAAGGTAGAGCAGTGCACCACCAAAATATTCATGCAAAACATGGACCTCTACATAAACGGAATGAATAATGAATTGTAAAAGTAAAAAGATATCAGTATTAACAATCTTTAGCACAACTAGCAATCTTTGCACTGCTGTAGCACAAGCTGCATCTAGATGTATTTACACACTGTTTAATGCTGCTCAGAGGTGGCACAAATGCAATTACAATGGAATATATTATGTCATGAGATCATGTTTAAAAAAAAATTTCAATAGAGAAATATGAAATGATGGTAAAAAATTAAGTGATACTTTTAAATATTAAAGGAATAGTTCACCCGAAAATTAAACTTATCCCATGATTTATTCACGCTCAATCCATCCTCGGTGTATATTGATGTACAAATCACAAAAGTCCTCCAATGTCTTACAAATACAACAGCTCCATCCTGACCAATAACTACCCCTGGTCCCTTCCACTCAGGACAGACTGCTTTTTGTAATATACCTTGTCTCCTGTCACATACATGTCATCCGTGGGCCTGAGCTTCTTTCTGTATGTAGTGCCCTTCTTATCCGCTTATAACGCCCGTTTCACACATGTATGCACAAATTGTGCATACGCAGTGCGTATGCGGTGCGTATTTTTTTACATACCCACGTTAACAGGTTAGGGCTTTCACACTGCACGCAGGTGCGGTCCGGCGATCCGTTCCAGGTGCGATGCGTATACAGCAGTGCAGAGATCGTTTCCGGGCCGAGTCTATTTTTGCTGTGCTGCACCGCACTACTAAATTAAAGTGGCAGCGCATTGTTCACATTAAAATAGACATAGATTGACAAGAAACTGTATTAATTTCATCATATACGCATAATTACAGTTAATGTGTTCTACAGTTACTAAATTACAGGGTCAAGAAAAACAAAAAAGTATGATTATAGACCCAAAAGTTGAAAAATGCCATCATATATGATTTTTTTCCCCCTCAAAAAAATATATGATATATATTTTGGGGAGGCGGTGGGGGGAACACTCGCATCACAGCAGGCAATCACATGATAACTGGTGGACAGAAAGTGCAGATCAGTAGCGCACTACAAACGCAGCATATGTCAAAGCACTATAGCGCATGCTGCTCCTGTACCGTATACGCACCGCATATGCACTGCACACGGAGTATATACAAAATAGTCCCTGCCTTCTTCAGGGATGTTTTACTTAGCAGGAGTGGAATGTCAGCCTTGACAACTTCAGTTTCAATTTGGCAGTTTGTCAGTCCTATTTTAGCTGGTAGTTTCACATTTCTTGTGGAATATACCAAATTCTCAACTTCGAACCAAAATGGTCTGCAACTGGGAGTTTCTGTTTGCATCAACTGGTTTAATTGATCTTGGCTGAGGCCATCAGTGTAGCTTTCCAGACGTTTTTCCCCACACACAGTACGGGTACAGGCAGTGTCAATAATCGCTAATCCCAATGATTCAGTCATAAATATTTCTGCATCTGACATCTGCACCCAGCGGCCTTTGTAAACAATGTGAAGTGCAGAGTGTAGAGGGGGATTTACATCTTAACATACACTGCCGTTCAAAAGTTTGGGGTCTGTAAGATTTTTATGTTTTTAAAAGAAGTCTCCTCTGCTCACCAAGGCTGCATTTATTTGATTAAAAATACAAACAAACCCAGTAATATTGTGAAATATATATTTCAATGTAAAACAGATGTTTTCTATGTGAATAGATAGTAAAGTGTAATTTATTCCTGGGATCAAAGCTAAATTTACAGCATCATTACTCCAGTCTTCAGTGTCACATGATCCTTCAGAAATCATTTGAATATGAGGATTTGATGCTCAAGAAACATTTCTCATTATTATCAATCCTGTCAATCAACATTAGAGCTCCACCCTCAGACTGAATAAGGCAAGGACACTAGACCTCTTACAAAATGTTTATCATAAACTAGTGCAAAGACCCAGAATCTGCCCTTCCTAAATTTACAGTCAGGAGCTGCCACTGGTTTGAACACAAAAGTAATTTGTGTCTGTATGTCTCTTTTCTTTTTCTAGGCGTACTGTAGCATCCTGTACCTGAAGCCCAAAATGCAGATTATCATTTGTGGACAGAAAGTGAAAACCCAGCTGATCTCTAAAAGCCTGGCGCTCATTGCCAAGGATAAATACAAACCCAACTTTCTGAATGTATCCATGCAATCAAAAGGAGCAAGCTGTGATTCCCTGTTTCCCAAAGAAAACTATTGGGAAATTAGTTCCCCAAGATGCTACCTTTTTAATAAGAGACAGAAAATGTATTTATTTTAAACATAAAAGCAACTTGACATAAACCTTTTAATGAATGTATGGTACAAAATATTTATATATAAAAAAATACTTGTTACACAATCAGATCATTATAGTAATTTCTGATCAGAATACAGTACTAAATTGGCTATGAATACACACATACGGACCTTTCCTTAAGTCTTTTCTTCTCAGAAAGAAAGCATCCCCATCATATTTGGATACAACACCAAGAGCAAAGAGCATTACGGAGTCATGATGTACCATAAAAACCGGCTAATCAAATCCTATGAACGTGTTGGATGCCAAAACAGGGTAAATAGTTTTTTTGTCACCTAAACACCACCTTTTTTAGAGTGACAAAATAATTGTTTGTAGTTTATTACTACTTTTGAGTATCCAAATGCATTTTCAATCTTGGTTTTGCATTAGGCAAATGGAAAAGGAGTGGGAGTCATTGCAGTGATTGAGTGCAACTTCCTCCACCCAACACACAACAAGCAGGACTTTGACTACACAGATGAGTACAGGCGAGTGTGAAACGTGACTAGAATTCAGTTGAATATAGATACTGTCTCTCCTTTTACTACATTCTGTATATGGTCAAATACATTAAATATATGGCAATATTCACTGCACAAGTATTTGCATTTAAAATATTTTGACTAATTATGAATATCTTATTTTGTGAGCTCATTTGCTATTCAGCGTTTGATTTTTGATGAGGCAGGCAGGGTTACAAACAATTCAGGTAATTGCAAGAATTGTTCGAAGCCTTGTTAAGATTTGTTCTCATATTGGACTGTTTTATAACTAAATAAGCTCTTTTAATAAAAATAAGCTCAAAAGTTTTTGCAAGCCAATTTTGTTTTCTAAAACAGGAAATCAATACTTTAACAGTCTAAGCTGTTTATTGTTTGTCCACGCAGGAGAACAATGAACATTTTGGGTGTGAAACTGGAAGAGTACTGGAAAGCAATCCGCCATAAGAGGGGATTGAACAGCACAGTCCCTATGGAGGATATCCCGTTAGTATACACTGACACACACTACAAAACATTTTGTTTCTTTTTGACACTTTATTCATAAACTTTTTTCCTTGTTTAACATAAAGGAAACGACCTGATCAGAACTGGGCTCAGTGCGATAATTGCCTGAAGTGGAGGAAACTTCCCGATGGCATCGACGTGAATAAGCTGCCTGAAAAATGGTTTTGTCGATTGAATCCAAACCCCCAGTTCAGGTTTGTTAAGGGTTGCTGCACATCTTTAAAGTCAAATTTAAGTCTTTTTAAGACCCTTTTTAGACCTGAAGAAATACTGTACATTAGGGGTTTGCAATATTGACAAAAAAAATTATATTTCGAAAATTTCAAAGTTTTGGTGATAATAATTAGATGATATTTTGCTGAGTGTGATTTTGTGTTGGTACCATGGATGGTTTAAGCCTGTTGTAGACTGTTGATGGACATTTACAGTATATTATTCATATTCTATGTGGTGTTCAGATCACAGCAGTGACAGAAATGAATTTTTTTTTTTTTTTACTACGGAGCAATATTTGCCACCTTAAATTGATTTCCAAGGGCATTTTTTCCTATACAATTTTCTTCCCCTAAACTTATTAGATGTATGAATCACCCTTTATGTCAAATTCTAACATTCAAATTAAATTAAATTAGAATGATAACACAGTATAGTCTGTTACCAATCAAAATAAATTATTATCGACAAAATCCATCTATGCACTGCAAAGGTGACTTAGAAGTGGCATTAATATTTACACTGCATTTAAAATTGCATAAATGCTATGAGATTGTTTTTTAATTCGATATTTGAAACTAAAATGAAACTAAAACCGGCTGTAGCTGGTGGCAAGTCGCTGTCTTACTGAGTGAGACATTCATTCAACCGATTTGTTCAAATAGCTGATTCATTCAGGAACGAGTCTTTATTAAAAGGGTAATTAATTTAACTGATTCGTTCAAAACACGGAATAAGGGCAAAATAAAGGAAAAACAAACAATATTGACAACATTGTGTCTAAAATTATTGTTAATTTAACTGTTATATAAATGAAGTATCTAATTTACAATCATGCAGATACATGGGGAAAACGGCACTCTTGCTCATGTGATATTGTAATATAACTTCATCATATGATATAAATGACATAAACTCATTGGGGCAAAAATGCCAAAGTATTTTGAATTTTGGGGGCATATAAATGCGTACATCATGTAGTAAAAGCGCCATCATAGATGATACATATCGCACACTCCTACACACAAAGAATGAACTTACAATTGAACTGACATTTACCCATCATCTTCTTCTCTCTTCCTTTCTCGTGGAGGAGACTGTACGTAATATGTTGTCGTAAATGCCGTGAATTGCCACGTAAACAAGCAAATCCACAAAGAAAGAATAAGAAAAAATAATGTGTACTCTAATTAGATAGTTTTAATTTGGTAAAGGATTTAAATATGTCTAAGTCAAAGTGTCATAAAATGTAAGGCCTGTCATAAGTAAAAATAAGACTTTTTATAACCTTAAATTTTACTTTTTAAACTTTTTAAGGATCAGTGGGAACCCTGTTTGTTTAATCTGACTTTTTATTATTTAGCTTTTAATGTTTAATAAAACCTCCAGCACTACTCAAACAAAAAGTTCCTTGAAGAGTCATTACAATTTATTATATTTTTTGTGCCTTTCCATTTGCATTATCCATTATTATTATAGAAAAAAGTATTACCTCTGCAAACCCTTAAAGGGTTCATTAGAACTCAAAACTCAAAAAAGTCCAAAAACAGCTTTTATTGAAACCAGTTTTCAAAACGACTCGTTTCAGATTTTGTCACATTATTACATCAAAAATGCCGCCTCTTCAGAAGAAGATCAGTGCCTACTTCTACATCATTGCCTCTTTAGCCTCGCCTTGATTCGCGCATGTCATGTAGTAGTAAATGCGAGACAGACGCAACAAAACGAAAGAGATGCCTCTGGGATTACATGATGTTTTGCAGTGTCAAGTTGTGGAAAAACACAGTCTTTGCATTGCCTTCCTTGTGATCCTAACATTAAGAAAGCGTGGATGAAGAACCAGATCGCGTCAGTAAGACTGTTCGTTTGTTTGCTTCATTTTACTGCGGATTCATTTTTAAACAAGACACAGTTTGACACAGGCTTTTCAGAGAGACTAAAATTAAAAGAATTAATGTCACAACACACAATTGTGAGTAAACATTGTTTTTACCATGTGTCACTATTGCTTTGTTTGATACAGATACTTGATATGTTTACTTTTTAATTTAGTTGAAATGATGAACGATGAATAAAAGAACGACAGTGCGGCAAACGATGGTACATTCATTCGTAATTTGTTTACCCTAACCACAGTGTCATCCTGTCATCTATAACTATGGTAACTCTAAGTACTTTTTTGCCACGACCAAGACTTATAAAGCATTTGTAATGCACATAAATGTTTTGGCACAGTTGGCAAATATTTCAACTATGTCTATGCCAAACCTTAATTTTAAGTGTAAAATGACTCGCAAAGAAATACTTGATATTTCAAAAACTGAGAAGACATTGTATTGTGATTCCCATATTTATTTCACAACAAAAGGATGAGGAATATGTAATAGTGTTTTATTAATAGATTGGAGGCATGACTGCAAAAAATTATTTTTTACAGTTATATGAATTACAGTTTTTTTATCAATTAAAAGCGACATTGGGGAAAAGAAGCAGTAATATCTTTTAAAAAATTATAGTCATTCTACACATTTGAATGGTAGTGACTTTTAACCTACAGCAATTATAAGCACTCTTGGAAGAGATATCAGTGAAATGGGTTTTTCCTGAGAGATCACATATTGCTGTGACATCCCAAGGCTCTGTAAAAGAAAAACAACAATCTGACAGCAGCCCGTGTGTGTTAGCCAATCAGAAATGTCGTTTAGGTAGTAATGATCATAATACAATTATCAAGGCTGTATATTAAATTCAGAAATGGTAGGGTTTCGTTATGGCACCTACACACTTGAAAGCTCTGATGGGGCATTTGAAGGATAGGAATGCTTACGTTTTCAGGTTGTTTTGCGTGAACCATGGAGAGAAGGAGTGGATGAAAACGAACTGAAATTACTTTTGGCAATTGCTATTTTGCATCACCGGAGAACAAGGCAAGAAGGAGTCCATTGACTGTGGGAAATTAATAAAATGCGTTCAACAACCTATGTTTCATATTTAATATATTATGTTTAATTTTTTTTTATTACTAGAATTATCCTTTTCCAACAAAACAACCTGTTGGGTTTGCATCCCTGAACAGATATAATGTGCGAAAACACACAAAAAGAACCCCAGTGCATTTTAGCAATGTAT
The DNA here is from genome assembly GCF_051911475.1 of Siphateles boraxobius. Taxonomy (NCBI): domain Eukaryota; kingdom Metazoa; phylum Chordata; class Actinopteri; order Cypriniformes; family Leuciscidae; genus Siphateles; species Siphateles boraxobius. Next base: position 24,201,256 of record NW_027509197.1, on the reverse strand, counting down.
CATTTGTAGAAACTTGTAATATTTATCAACAAATGTAATTGCTTCTGAGTTTGTTTGCAAATCTCTAAACGTGTCTTAGCTCAAACAGTTGTTCTTTCTATATTCAGGCGATGTGAAGAACCAGAAGAAGCTGAAGATTCTGAAGATGAAAGTTCAGACTGCCTAAAAATATACAAACAGCAGTGAGTGAATTATTAGTACAACTATTAATTTATTATGTTATCTAAATATGAATAAATAGACCCATTGATTTATGCAAGATACAATTAAGCCAGTGATTCTTTTAAAGAAATGGATCTGAAATACCTTAATATGACATTAATTTCCTGTTATGTTGACACAGTGAGAGAAACCTCAAAAAAATGCAGGAACAGAAAAGAATTCAGGTAATGAATGGCTGGTGAGTTTGTGTTTTGTACTCAGATTTCTTTCCAGTTTTTTTGTCATTTATTTGGCAATTTCTTTGGATTAGGAGGAAGAAGCAAGGTTGAGAAATGATGTGCTGATACAGCAGAATAAGGATCCGAAAAGGAAACGTGAGGACTTTGTGCGTGAACTCCGGCAAAATGTAATATTTTTTGTTACCCAAGCTTAGTTAAGCAATTATCAATTATAAGAACATATTTAAGTTTCGCTCTCTCTTTTTGTTTCCATAGGCCCCTCCCTCACCCAGATCTCCTACGGTGTCTCTGACAGCACAGAGCCCTTCAAATTCAACACCTCTCTCACAATCTGGTGAGGCCAAGTATTGTGCATGTTTGTTTTTGCTATAAATTTTTTATTATTTATATTAATAATATTATTTATATAGCCCCGGACAACATGCCAGTGATTTCAAATGTCATGTCCCTCTCCACTCCTAAAAGGTACATCATTCTCTTACTTCCTTTCTCTTTTTTCAATTGTTGTATTTGTGATAATCTTCTCTTAATTCTCTTTTTCCACACAACATGATTTCAAACATGTCTTCTATAGGATGAAAAGAAGTCTAGGACTGACCCAGAGCCAAGCTGCAAAAAGAACAAGAACATTTCAGGATGACTGTAGCAACACACCAGATAGCCCATCAACGTCCACAGCTACATCTGATTTCATATCCTCACCTTTGGAGATCACAGACAATAATGACATAAAAGTTGATGAAAACAGTGATGATGAAACAAGCAGTGTGGGTGATGATGACATTGCTATTGATGAGACCAATAGCACACCAAGACCGAAACCTTTGACCTTTGACCTCTCTAAGGTAAAGGCAGAAGAAAGTACCAGCGAGGATGCAGTAGGATTAAATATGGAGTGCAGTGATCAGGCAACAATGAAGACATCAACTTCAAATGACCAAACCAACATAACAACCCAAACCGAACATTTCATTGTAAAGGTGGAGGAAGAACAGCAGATCAAGAGGGATGAGATTGTGAATGATGCTAAAGGAATGGAGCAGAGTGCTACTGATGTGAAATGCAAGATGAGTAACAGTGCAGAAATAATCCAAGACCCCGGGGAGGTTGAGACATGTAGTAGTGCAGAAGGTTCCAGACCAAATCTAGAGGGCACAATTAAGGAGAATAGAATCGGTTTTGAACATCCAAAGTCAGATGTAGAAAACCATGAAGGTACGACATCAACAACTTCTAAAAGCTCACTTTTCTCTAACATAGAAAAAGACCTTATGCCAACCCATGAAGCACAGAAGCAACAGGATAACCTGCTAATTCTCCTGGAGGCCACAGCCCGGGAAAGAGATGAATTAAAAGAGCAGGTTCGGGAGAAAGATATCGAACTCCTGAAACTCACTGTGAACAAGGACTACACCCATCAGAGCATCCAGACTGATCCATCAGAGGGACAGCAATATAAGACTCTCTACTTACAGGCCACCCAGCGCATCAAAGAGCTTACAGAAGAGAGGGATGAGCTAAAAAAGAAAGAGGAGGTGTTGTTGCAAATCAAAGCTGAGAAAGAGGCACAGGATGAGGTGCGTCGTGGCCAGTTGAAAGCTGAGGGGGAGGGACACTCATCAACAACAAATGATTTTGAAAATGTAGATGATGAAATGGCTCTTCAAGTAGACTTTTTTCTAAGGGAGCTGGACAAGCGCAACACAGAATGCAATGAACTGAGAAGTAAGGTGAGCATCTGATATTTTTGACTCTCAAAGTGCTCGTAAGTAATAAGGAATTAGTCCCTGCTGAAAAGACCAGCATAAATTTCCAGACTGCTTAGAAATGCTTTAATGTTGTTAAAGGATTAGTTCAGCCAGAAATGAAAACTCTTATATTTACTTACCCTCACGTTGTTCCAAACCTGTATGACTTTCGTTCATCTTGAAACCTGAAAGATTTCTGTTTCTCCACTGAAAGTAAATTCCACCAAAACTTTCAACACTAGTTAATCAAATATGGTCAATAGAAGCTCAACCATTCTACGTATGGTAATCGTAATACGCAATACCAAACCTTATTGGTTCTCACACATTAAGCAACCGATTATGAGCTTCTGTTTACCATATTTGATTTGCTGTATGTATATGCAATGAGTTTAAATGTGAATAAAAAAGCCAAAATTAAATCTGTTCATCATATAAAACAAGAAGATTCTACAATCTCTTTCTGGACTTTTTGAAGCATGAAAGTTTTACTTGCATGGACTTTCAATGGAAGGACATATCTCTGGTTTTAAAATGTCTTCATTTCTGTTTCGAAGATGAATGAAAGTCTTACAAGGTGGGAAAGACATGAGGGTGAGTACATGATGACAGAAGTTTCATTTTAATGTGGACTAACCTTTTAACTGGTAAATCTTGCCTGTGAAGGTAATTTATACTGGTGAAGCTGGCTGACCATGGAAGCCTTGCTGGTTAAACTAGCTATAAGGCATGATGTGGACATACCAGCATCGTAGTCTACAAGAGCTGGTCTTTTCCATTATTTGATAGGTCAGGCTTTAACTGTTTTTCTTTTTTCCCTTCTTCCATTCTTCATTACCCACAAACTTTTATACGTAAAGTTGGACAGCTTGGAGCAGGAGAAAACTCAGTTACTGAAGGAAGTAGAAGAGCTGAGGAAAAACAAAGAGGAGTCGAGTAATGCAAAAGTAGAGAAAGAGACTCTGAAAAAAAGTAAAACTAGTTCAAATCAAACATGCAGCACAAGCACAGCTGCAAACCTTGTGAATGGGATCACAAAGGAAGAAAAAAGCAATGAAAGACCTGTGGAGGCAAATAATGCAGTGACACTGGCCAAGTAAGAGCCTTGTTGACTTATTTCAAAGATTTTCAGTATTAAGGTGGCATTTTTGTACATACTCATCAGGAGTCACATTTGAATGCATATACATATATATAAATCCACTCTCTCTGTTCTGTCCTTAGGTTGAGGGAGCTGAGGTGCAGTGTCGCCCGTTTATTGGTCACTTTTGTTCCTGCACTGGATCCTGACCAAGTGAACTATGACTGTGAGGTCATAGATGAGATTTTAAATCAGGTCATACAGGAGATTCCCCCCTCTTGAAACCACTTTTATGTAAAGCTAGTAGCCAAAATGTTCAACTTTGGTTAATGTTTTGTGTATATAGAGACAAATTGTTCAAATTCTTTTGCACTTTGAAAATATTAAACTTAATGTTAAAATGTTAAGATTTATTTATTTACAAGTTCTTCCTTAATTACCACTTGCAGTTCTTTGTGCAAGTTTTACATTCTTTTTAAAATATTTTATTAGAATGAAGTTAATTTGTCCAGAATAATATTTGTCCTTTTTGCCACAAAGATTTAAGATTACAAATGTTATGGCATTTTAAGTTACTTATTCTGTAATTTTTCTGATATGCAATTGTGTGTATTTGTATGATACACAATATTCCTGATACATAATTGTGATAACAGCTTTAGTAATTTCTACTTAAATTGTGTACAAGCAAATCTGTGTATAAAATTGAAAAAGGGTTAAATATAAAATAAATTTTTTATTTGTTTAATTAAATATTGTATTTCTGTCTTTCTTGTTTATCTGAGATATTATTTGTTATAATTTTAAATTAACTTAAAAGGTAACTTTTCTCTAAAATATAACGCTGTTGCCTATTTTTAACTCTTTTCCAAATAGATACATAAACGTTTAAGTCGCCACATACTGTTTACAAAAATTACAACCGAAGGATGTTCGATTTTATTGTTGCAGTACAAACAGTATTTTACACCTCGTTTTTATACAATATTATTTTAGTACACTATTTAAAAACTCATGAAACTCGTACACTTTGCATGTGATAGTGGAAAATGTCACAGCCCGACGTCGGATTTTTTGTGCGGGATCAGGCAACCCTTGAAACCGGAAGTTCTCATTCTTACAACGCTGCGCGGGAAAGGCTTCTGTTTGGGTGAAAGCGGGAGTGACACGAAGTAACTGTGTTGAACAACTGTTACGACTATTGCAACTTTAATTGTCAAGGTAATTGGATGAATGTTTTCTATATATAATATGCCTTGTGACTTTTATCATTCATTATTAATTGACATTACGTGCGGTTACCATTAATGTTCTACAAGAACTGTTGTGTTTGTTGAGTTGGTCCAGATTACGCTGCGGCTGTAAGTTAATAGTTCATAATGCAAGATAATATTACTCTGTTAACGTTACACACAAATGTTACTGTGTTTCACGGTTTGCTATAACTTTTATTAATGGTTCTCGTATAAACATGATTTATTGACGTTTAAGCTTCAAGTATATTCAAATGTCTGTCTAGTTTGTTTACTTTATAGAAATGTAGAATTGCATTCAACTCCACTGGTTATATAGTAATAGGACAGTGTATTGCTGTTGTGACGTTGTTAAATGAATTTCTATTTTGCTTTTCAGTATACGTGTTTTACTCTGTCGTGCCATTATCTTTTACCTTCAGTCACTTCCCTCCTATTCATCCTGCCTTTATCACGATCATAATATCTTTATCTCTATTTGTATGCACCTCCATCAGGAGTCAGAATGAAGGTGGTAACCTGTGAGATTGCCTGGCATAATAAGGAGCCAGTGTACAGTCTGGATTTCCAGCAGAGCGGTGAGGGAAGGACACAGCGGCTGGCTACAGCTGGGGTGGACACCACAGTTAGGGTGAGAGAGAGAGCCTCTACCTCGAGGTTATACATCACATGTCTTAAGTTAAAACTGGTGGTGTCATTACAGACTGTAAGATGAGAGCTGCTCTTTTTCAGATGTGGCGTGTGGATAAAGGGCCTGATGGGAAGGCGGTCGTTGAGTTTTTATCTAACTTGGCACGACACACTAAAGCAGTTAACGTAGTGCGTTTCTCACCCACCGCTGAGGTCTTGGCATCTGGAGGGGATGGTAAGTTTAAAGTCAGATCATCACTGGGAGTTCTGAAATCACTTATAAATGTCTAAATAAAAATATCTGCTTTCTCAAGATGCTGCTATCTTGCTTTGGAAACTGAATGACAATAAGGAGCCTGAACAAACCCCCACCTTTCAGGAAGATGAAGATGCTCAGCTCAATAAAGAGAGCTGGAGTGTGGTCAAGACTCTAAGGTCTGATTTTAACCTCTCCCAATTAAAATGTCCTTCCTTGACTGTCTTTGACTTTAAATTTGGCATGAAATGAAAATTCATCTTATCTATTTTCTGAATGCATGTTATTGATCTGCTTGAGAGCAATTTACCTGTCCATATGTCCTACTTTTTTTTAGTTAAAGTTATCTTGGTCTTCTGGGGAAACAAGTCTTCTCTCTGGCGATGTATGCTTTCGTTTAGTCCGCTTAAACGCTGCCCCTTTATTACAAACAACCTCAAGCTCATACTTAGCTGTTAACTGCCTCCATCAATCAACAATCAATGGATTGAACCAATTCCCCATCCAAACTGTTTCACTCAGATATGGATCACAATACAGAAGAAACCATTTGCAGCTACTTTCATTTCATTGCAATTTTAAGTTATAATTACTTCTGAAGAAGTTTGACAAAGCTCATATTGTTGTTTATGCTTGTTAGGGGACACATTGAGGATGTATATGATATCTCATGGACCAGTGATGGGAATTTGATGGTTTCAGGCTCTGTGGACAACACTGCCATCATGTGGGACATCAATAAGGGTATGAAACTTGAAGCAGTACTGAAGTGCTATGTGACTTAAATTATGACAGTATTGTAAAATGATAATAGTTGTTTAGAAAGCAGAACTTCATGAAGTTCCTTCATAAAGCTTGCTTCCTAATCTAATAAACCTGACATTATATATAACTTATATTGTTGGCTCTGTGATGAATTGCTTTTGTTCCTCTATTATAAGTTGCTTTGGATAAAAGTGTCTGCTAAATACATAATGGTAAATATATTGAATTCAGTGCCTGTTTTGTTTGCAGGTCAGAAGATGTGCATTTTTAATGATCACAAGAGTTATGTGCAAGGAGTAGCATGGGACCCACTTGGGCAGTACATCAGCACATTAAGCTGTGACAGGTTAGTGTGTTAATTTTAAGGGCTTTCAAATGAATTTCAAGCCATTAAAGATTATCATAGACAAGAGTCTTGTAATGAGCATTTTGAAATAAAATCTTTAATGGTTTTACAAACTGACAGCATGTAAAATCTCTGTGTTTTAGGGTAATGCGCGTGTACAGTGCTCACAACAGGAGAAAAGCTTACAGCGTGAGTAAGATGGCATCAGCCGCTTCTGCAGATGGAGAGGTAAGTGTCACTTGCATCTCCAGCCAGCCTTTATTTTTATTAAGCTGATAATTAAGAGATTGGCTGATGTGGACAGTGTCTTCCTTGTCCTTTCAGGGCTCCAGACTATGACCAAATGGGATAATCTTACAACATTTTTCCTGCTGGTGTGATTTTAAATTTTGTAAGACATCGCACTCGGGCCACCACTACGTTGCCCAACTTATAATTTCTGTTTCAATGAGAAACCGTAAACTTAACTGATATTGCGCTACTCGCAACGCTGAGATATCCAGTAAGAATGTGTTTGAGTTCACCGCAGAATTAATAACTACTGCAAGATCTAGTGAGAACTATTCAAATTTTCTGAAGAATTCTGTTATAAACCATATATGAAGCCGAAACCGAATATGAAGGCTGAATACCAAACGTGGGTTTTCGCATTTCTAAAAAACAAAACAAATCACAATATAATTATTTGGCCATCTTTGAACCCCCCTTTTTGGCTACAGGCCTGGTTCTAGAATCATATCACTGAGGGTGCTTCTAAAATTACTAGAGCCTCTAGTACAGTTCAGATGTAGACTAAGCAGCGACTCCACGATAGCAGTGTACACCATTTCAATGAAGCTCCCAACAGTGCACAATAAATCTCTTACTTGCACCGTGTCTACACTTTTTGTTAATGAGAGGTTTTGCGTACCTGCATGACTCTGAAATAACACCTCTGATTGGCCATTGCGTTCAAGAGATCAACAACTATGTCTGTGATTGGCAACATTGATCACTGCTGCAAAAACACATTGGGTCTCATTCATGAACACGAGCAGAACGATTTTTTGTGTAAAGTGGTTCTGGCGTAAATTTTCGGATTCATTAAAATGTTCATATTTTCCAAATGTTAGTTGGTACGCAAGAAATCTACACCTGCTCCCAGCCACGCGTAAATAGTGCGCTTAACACCCGAACGTTTTGCTCATTAATAAGGCTGCATTTTAATTCACCTTAATCGGGTACATATTTACACTTTGAAAAGTGTTTTGAAAAAATATTATATATAGTAATTACATACAGTTTTTCTTATTATGAGAACCAGTAATAGCATCTGTGATGGTGGTCCTTCTCCAGTTTTAATACGATTTTTCCGAAGTGAACTAATTGGTTTTCTGCTCTCAAGCTTAATGTCGAACCATTTTCTTCTCACTTCTGGGAATGTTCGATTAACAGATGAAACTCCATTGACTGCATCTGTAATGCTGCCAAGCTTCCTTATTTTTTAGGACCCGATACGCCACTATGTACGCTTGAAAATAAAATGTGGCGTTTTGAATGAACTTCTGATAATAAAACTTCAATTTCTGCATCTGAGAAATTTTTCATTTTCATTCGCATTCATGTCATAATATGATGCCCATATATAGTTGTCAGTCGGATTTAATGGGCGGGATTTATGGTAATTGAGAATGAACGTGCACGCGCATCCTATTTACGACTGATTGGAATTAATTAACACACACACATTTCACGATCACATCTGACGTTTACGAAGTATTTGTGAATCAGGAGAAGAGTTTTCGGGAAGGTCTCTACGCGCAAATCACTTGCATATTTACTCGTATATTTACGAATGTTTCATGAATGAGACCCATAGTAAATTGATGCATTTGACGTTCTTCAGAGAACAAACACAAATATAGACTGGTGCGTTTGCCGAATCTGTTTCGCCAATATATATTACAGTATCAACTGAGGGTGCGCTTGCTTAAGTTTGAGGGTGCTTAGACAATTAAGCAGAACAGTGCCAACACTTTAAAACACACTTTAAAATGCTTACACACTGCCAACATGTTTGCTGCATTTATAAAATGTGTGCGCATATTACTCATGCTGGTTGCTATTTGATCGTGTCAAAAACTTAATTGTTCAGTAAAATTTATTTGGTCTTTTCACTTATTTGGCCGAACACAGATAGTGCTTTATTTGTTGTTGCTATTTTCGGACGAACATTTGGTGCATCCCTAATTGGCTCAAACAGCACTGACCAGGAAAAACAAATGTTTTTGTATTATTGATTTCAGGGTTTGTACAACCTTTTGATGATGAAATTCAAGTGCTTCACACAAGCTCTGCACAAGATGTTATTTGTAATGTGATAAGTATTATTTGTTAAATTTTCAAAGATTATCTTAATATTATTATATTTTTCACACTTTTTCTTTTGAATTAACATATAGACGTTATGAAATCGCTATTATAAAATATCAAATACATTTTTGTCAAAGTTTGGCAATTTTGTACTTAGGGCTGGGTACCGAGTTTCGGTGCGTGCGTGCATGCATGCGTCTCAACCCAGATAGATAGAAAATGTGGAAATGATCAAAAGTGGTCTATGTACCAGACTCGATGCCAGTAGCCTATATTTAATTTAATTCACATTTATTTGTATTGCATTTTTCACAATACATTTCGTTTCAATGCACTTTTACAGAAATTCATGTGTCTAAATTACTATTTAGAGTGATCTGTTATCAGAGGTGACTGTGTGTAATGCATTTCAATTAATTTTCATTCAGTTTCATTGTTAACAATACATTAAGTTAAGGCAGAAACAATGAGCTCATTGAAGTAAAGAATACATGTTAAATGATTAGGAAACAAACTCTTTAGCATTAGTGCTTTTTTACAGACTCAAAATATGAGTGTAAAAAAGTCAACAAACTGAAAAAAGAAAAGTTCTTTTTAGGTAATGTTATATTGTTAAAACTGGTTTCATAAAATTGGTATCGAAAAAGTATCGTACACGAACCGGTATCGAAGTCAAGGTATAAGTATCGAAAAAAAAATTATGATACCCATCCCTATTTGTATTGAGGTATGAATTAGGAAATGTGTGGGGGCTTTTTTAATTTTTTTTAGTAAATAGTTTCTTAAATGTGTTTTTAAATTGTAATGACTTTTGTGCAGGTGAAGAACTACAGAATGTTCCATGATGACAGCATGAGATCGTTCTTCAGACGTCTCACCTTCACACCAGATGGGTCATTCCTCCTTGCACCAGGTACACTTTCTTTAAAACACTATCATGGAAGTGTATATACTGTTCATGTAATGTATGTGACACTTCTTATAACAAGCTATTTAATATGCATTTTGACACATTATACAGTATGTATTTTTGGCCCAGTGTCCATTTACATGTACTTTCTTTGTGTGGTTATTGAATATTTTTAGCTGGGTGTGTCGAGGCTGGAGAGAATGTCACAAACACCACATATGTGTTCTCCAGAAGAAGCTTTAAAAGGTTTGTTTTCTAAATGTGTATGGTCAATTGTAAACATATGCATTAATCACATATACACTACCATTCAAAAGTTTGGGGTCATTTTTAATTATTATTAATATTTTTATTTAGCAAGTGTGCATAAAATGTAGCAAAACAGCATGCTTTTTTGAATAAATGGCATTTTAAAATACATTAATATAGAAAAGTTATATTAAATTGTAATAATGTTTCACCATATTTTTTTTAACTTTTTTTTTGATAAATGCAGCCTTGAGCATAAGAGATTTCTTAAACAAAATTTTTTTTTAAAAACCTTATCAACCTCAAACTTTTAAAAAGGAAGTGTAAATCCTAATTCTTTTTTTTTTTTAAAGGCATGAAAAACTTGTGGTTCCAGTATATTAAATAAGAATCTGTTTTTAATAACCAGCCCAAATGCTTTAAATGTTTAACTGTTTGTTTGTGTGTTAGGCCCATTGCTCATCTGCCCTGTCCATCTAAAGCGACCCTGGCTGTGCGCTGCAGCCCAGTGTACTTTGAGCTGAAGACAAAGAGAACTGAAGGTACAAACTCTTTCCAGAGCTATGTTAGTGTTCCATGCAACGGAAAGACGGTGCTCTTCTCTCTTCTAATGTCAAAAATATCGATATTTCGATATGTATCGATGCTGAAACATCTGAAACTGTTCCAATATTCCTTTTCTGCATTGTGTATATATATATATATATATATATATATATATATATATATATATATATATATATATATACCGATACCAGCTGCGCATTCTAGCTCTCTTTTCTCTCCAACAGCAAGTTGACACACACCCGCCTCCTCTCACTCGCTCATCTCATTAGCTCCGGTTGAATAGTCCATGTACTGCACGTAATTTTAATCATTCCCGCAGGGTTTGCGCTCATACTAAAAGCGTGCTTTTTGAAAACATAATCCACTAGATGGCGCGTATGGGCAAAACGCGTCTTTTCGCGCTCACAGCCAGTTACTCTTGGTGAGTATTGTAACTAGCTATTGCAACAATTATCCAAGTTATCAAAAATTGAGATAATAACAAATTATCTGTATTGCAGTTGTCCCCCTTGGTATCTCAAATTGTATACAATATATATTTCGATACAATATCGAAATATTTTTCAAGGTATCATATCGAAGTTGGAAATTTCAGAATTGTGACAACACTACTCTCTTTGTCCTACAGATGGTTCACTGAAGCCAGTGTCAAACACGTTTAATCTGCCATATCGGCTGGTGTTTGCGGTTGCATCAGAAGACTCTATCTTCTTTTACGACACACAACAGACGATGCCGTTTGGATATGTTTCCAACATTCACTACCACACACTGAGTGATCTGAGCTGGTAAGACACATAAACGTAAATAGATGTTGTACAGACTAGTTAATGCGTTGGGCCTGTGTTCTTTTCCCATGACTTGAGTTGTGCTTGTTCTACGTTATGACAGCAGGTGGAAGATTCTTCTTTCCACAAAATGCATCCCAATGCAGTTGCATGACTTTTTTTGTGTCTGGTAACCTGTAACAGCCATATATATTTGGAACACAAACTGAAACTAAAGAAATGCTTTGCATTTATTATCCTATCAATAATATAGCATGTTATTTATTACATATAATCATAAGTAGTATTATATTTTAATAAATTTGTTTTTAATGGTTACATTTTATTTTTATTCATTTATATTTCCAATCCTGGCCTTTAGCTGCTTTATAAATAAGTTGAAGAGTGGGAAATGTGCAATTATTAATAAATGCCACCAATACCTATTTCTCATGAGTCACAGATGCATACCTTACAGACAAGAGTAGCCTGAAACACTCCTTTATATTTAGAAATGGTCTTGGTCTATAATGAAATCCAATTGACCAACCAGTGTTATTCAAGTTATAGAAAATGCAGACATCCAGTGTCTTCAATCATTTTCAGGGTTCGTATGGGTGCTTGAAATCCTTGAAAATGCTTGAATTTTGATGTTGTGATTTCAAGGTTTGAAAAGTGCTTAAATTTGGGAAAAAATGCTTTAAATTTTAACTGTATTTCTTTCACAACAAATACCTATCTGACTGAATAGTTTGTTTATTAAATGGAGAAATAAAATGTAGTGATTTGCCCTACGCTGGCCAGAGCAAAAGTAGGTGGAGTTTTCATTTTGATTTCCGCTCTTGTTTGGATGCCCCATTTTTACTGGCCGCGCAGGTAATCGTCACAGAGCGCAGCGGCAAAAGTTGAATTATTTTTAACTTGGACCGCGGCGTGCGCTCCGCTTTGGTCGACTCGGCAACAAAACGTCCTCACGCGGCGCAAGCCATTGAAATAAATGGGTTACATAGCGCAGTGCATTCCATGTCCTGTCTGAAAGGGCCATTGTGACTGAAAGTACTTAGTGTGATAATGTTAGTATTTCATGTCCTTTATGGCACGTTCATTTGTGGAATATGTAGTGAACAAAGCCAAAGTTACAGCACAGTAACTGTAATAGGGATGGGAATTGATAAGATTTTATCAATATCAATGCCACTAACGATTCTGCTTATCGATCCGATTCTTTAACGATTCTCTTATCGATTCCTGATAGCACTGTGTGGGAAAAAGTAGTCTTTTTCGGGGGGGAAAACAAGTCGTTTTAATGCTTACACTTGACTAAGCAAACTGTACTTTTTATGTAATTTCTGTAATAAATGGAACCTTATTGTAAAGTGTTACCGATTAGTTATACACCGATTAAACGTCCCGTGAGTTCAGTGTTGGAAAGATCAGTTGTTTTAACCATTCATTAAAACGAATCGGTTCAAATGAGTCATTAGTTCGCGAATTGGACGTGTCATTATCGGACGTGTGCGCGTTGTGTGATTATCCCGCCAGTTGGGACATCCCACAAGATGTGTGTCATCACAGAAAACATTTAATCACTGGATCGTTTTTTTTCGTTTATTTGAAGTGTGATTATGTCAGCTGAATGTGCGGAAGACTTTTCAGAGAAGATAAGGCAACGTATTTTAGCACAATTCACACCCAGCGGCAATTCAGGAAAAACAAATCTCCGAATGCTCCACATAAAACTTTAGTCTCCCTACCTTAACATCGTGTCGTTTATTTTGATTAATATGTGCGAGGGAGAGAGGAAGACAGCGCTTAGTTTTGAGACGGTGAAGCCTACTTTCGCCTTGCTCCGAAGAGAGAGAGTGCGTGCGCGCGACCGGGGCTCTCTCTCTCTCTCTCTCTCTCTGCTCGATCAGTTTAACATGCGCCCTGTCACAAGCGCAGCGGTTCATCTACATTACCAGAGAGAGACAATTTTACTCACTGATCAAATAAGACTTTGCAGGACAAAGATTATCTTTGGACGCGGTGCTATGGTGCTTGATAAAGGACAAAAGGGACAGTTGTGAGTTCACGGTCTGTACATACTATGGCTGACTCAGAGCAGGAGCATCGATAAGAGGACTCGTTAACGTCGAGGGCATACAATATCGATGGATCGTAAAATTTAGAACCGGTTCTCGAGTGGAACCGGTTTTCGATTCCCATCCCTAAACTGTAACGTTAACTACCCCCAAATTAATACCTGCAAACGTTAGCCCAGTGCATAACAACAGTCGTTGATTGCTGAACAGAAATCGTGTCAGATGAAGTGTGATACAAGTAGCTTATTGTATGGTTGAGGATGGCCTTATGCAATATTTACACTGCCAAGAAATATACATTAATCTACTGGAATAGAGCAATGAAATAATTTTTTTTTTTTAAATAATATAGGCTATTTATCAGGCACTGTTAGAGTCTTCTGGGTTAAAATTGAATTACAGGTTGTTGTTCTATCTCAGATTTTGTTCAATACTTTGTCATATACTGTATATACTATACTATATCAAGAATGTGTCCCAAAACCAAGGCCTGTAAAATATTTCTGTTCAAATCCTAGGTCTTCATATTTCCAGCCCTTGAAATTTCTTCAGTTTTACAGCCTGAAAATCATATTATCTGGGAAGCAATATTTGGACATTAATATAATGAAAAGTATTATTCATAGGCATTATCTATTTAGACAGTGATACATTTTGTCATTTGCTTAAATATCTGGTCCTTCTGCTATTAAGAAACACAATTTTCCCTGTTTATAGCATTATCTCTTTTAATGGGATAAAAACAGGTGCTGGTGTAAGGTGCTGAAAAAGCTTTAAAATGGACCTTGAAAGTGCTTAAATTTGACCTTGGAAAAGGTGTACGAACCATTCAATAACATTTGTTGTTATGCACATTATTCCACAGGTCTCGTGATGGCTCCTTCCTGGCAGTGTCTTCCACTGATGGCTATTGTTCCTTCGTGTCATTTGAAGAGGGGGAGCTGGGCACCCCGTTGAAGGAGCGACCTCCACTGGAGATGGTGACCCCATCCTCTACCAATGAGAAGAAGGGAAAGAGACACTCAGCCAATGGTAAGACTGCTTCCCCAGTGCCTCGCCAGGCCAACATACCTGCCGTACAGGAAAAGGAGAAAGAAGGATCTACTGGGCCTGCATCCTCAAAGACCCCCAGCGTATCTGGGACAGAAGAGAAACGCACACCGCAAGGGAAAACCAAACCTCAGCCCAGAAGGATCACACTCAACACCCTGGAGGGCTGGGGCAAACCCAGCACCCCCAAATCACCAGCACCTGCCGCCAGTACAGCCCCCAGCACACCCAGATCTGCTCCCTCTACCCCTGGATCCAGCAAAGGACCTCTTACACCTCATACAGCTCCCAGCACTCCTCTTGGACCCCTCAACTCCAAAAGTACCACAACTCCAAAAGGACCCACTCCTAGGTAGGGCGGCACACCTGTGGTGTGATCTGATGTAACATTGTGTTTTAACCATACCACCATTCCAAATTGGGCCGTGGTAGTTTTTTTATTTTTTATTTTTTATTGTCATGGCAACCCATAAATATATCCCTTGAGATTAGATTTAGTTTTACAGACTAATCCATGACTTCAGCAGTAAAGATAATGTTCACAATAGATCAAGTATGTACTTCTCTTTCAGACGAATTTCACTGACTCCAGTTGTACCCAGATCCCCCAATTCCTTTGTCACCCCATCTTCCACTGAGAAAGCCAAGCATGGTTAGTAGAGCCATTTATTGCATGCTTTATGTTTGTTTTGTTTTTTTTAAGCTTTCTTTTATAAAGATTTTTTCTTCCTAATGTTTTAATTATTTGCTTAAATTGTGTTTGAATGGTCTGTAATAATTTTATTACAGAGAGACCATCTCCTCCCAGTGACCCAGCATGCAAACCTCCTGAATCCAAGAGGTCCAAGACTGATGTTCTCAATGGTTCTGCCCAGAGCAGTGAGCACAAAGTGGGCACAGAACCCAGTGCCACACCTCAGGAACCATAGGCACTGAACATGGTGCTTTGTGCATCTTTATTAGCACTCACATCCTCAGAAATGAAATATACTCATAAACTAGTAACTTAAAACAACTGATCTCTCATGGACATGGAGTGTCAGATATGGACTTTCTGAAGCTTATCTTCACTTATTTCTCAATGTTTTTCTATGAACAAGTGTGTATGTTCTTTAAGAGGTAAATTCATTGAATTAATCTTAAAAACAACCTTCTCCCTCGTGTCTTAAATTCCTTTTATTTTTAGGACAGGAATGTTTTACTGTTGGACCATCGGTTTAAATTTTCTTCATAAAGAATTCTTAAGAATGTGGAAGTTTATTGTCTTTGAAGTACTAAATGTTTAGTTATAATCGATTGTCATGTTTTGTAAGATTTGCTTGAGCATTTTGTGATTCTTTAAAAAAAAAGTACTAAATGACTTGCCTGGATTAGATGTGACTGCTTTTTGTTGCGTTCAGCAATTGAAACTGAGTTTTATAGAATATGAAAATGCCATCAAAAGTCTATATTATATTTTAGGATGTCATTACAAGTTATATTTTATCTTCTTTAACAGTAGTAAGTTGTGTGTTAAGGGAAGTATATGAACTTAAGTTCAGTATCACAAATGCAAACACTTATAATGTAAATCCTAATAAGTGAACACATTAAGTTCGGATGACCTTAGTTTTTGATTTTATACTACACATACATTTGTTAAATATCGAGTAAGCCAAGTCATACCAGTTAGTTACAGGTCAGTTTAAACATGACTGTGAACTGATCTTTAAGGGAAAATTACAGTAACTTGTTTTACATGGCCTAATTTTGTCTTTCCCCATTTAAAACCAATTTCAGTGTTCTGTTTAATATAACAACCAAATGTATTAAAGCATTTCTTCCAAAGTTTGAATCAAAAAGCATTTTAAGTTCTCATTTTACATTAAACCACTGACAGATGAAGTGACTGGCATTGATTATGTCAAGGGTTGGGATATATTATGCAGCAAATCAACTGTCAGTACTTGAATTTCGGAAAGATCTGACTGACTTTAACAGGTCAAATAATGATGGTTAGATGACTGGGTCAAAACATCTCCAAAAACGGCGAGTCTGCTGCTGTGATCACACAGGAGAGCCACTGTAGTTCAAATTGCTGAAAAACCTAAAGCTGGCGAAAGTGCCTATGGGGGAATGTGAGCATCAGAACTGGACCATGGAGCAAAGGATGAACTTGAAGACTGCCTGGGGTGTATTCCAGAAAGCAAGGTTAACTTATCGTCAGATAAACCTTGAACTCTTGGTTGGTTAACCCCAAACTTGCTTACTCTGGGTATGTCGGTTCCAAAACACCTATGTTGAGTTAGTTTAATCAACCTCCTATTGGTTACCCAGAGTTAATGCGCGCGCACGGCGAGTACATAAAGACATTTTCAATGGATCGCCGATTTCAGGAGTCACCATGGAAACCAAGGGGGAAAAAAAGTTAGCTACATACGATACTTCGGTGAAACTGAGTTGGAGGTTTTAATGCTTGCTTATGAAGACTATAAGCCCATTATAACAACAAAAAAAAAAAGCAATACTGCTGCATCAGCAAAAGAAAGTTGGCTTGGCAAATAATAATGGACAGAGAAAATGCGTGAGTTTAGAAAGTTATATGGGTATTTTCCCCTTGTGAGTCACAAAAATATGGGAAAATACCCCATTTATAATTTGTGACGCAAAAATTCTTTGGGGGCATGTAGTAAAAATAGACAAGTATTTACTTGTTGGCCTCCATACATTTCTTAATATTACAGTAGTAATGCGCATAATTGGCTAGTTATATTGGCTTCTTGTTTTATCAGGTGTAATCCTTCTGGAGCCAGAAGAAGTGTAAGTCAAGTCAAAATGAAACACAAAAACATTCTCCAACAAGGTAATATTTTCTAAACTTACTAAACTTGTTACTGACGCCATGTAATTTAGTATTAAATGTAATTTAGTTTTCTATGTAGCCAATAGAAAGAAGGCTGAGGCCCGTAAAACAGGTGGGGGTCCACTCCACCGTCCCTCACCGCAGCTGAGGAGCTGGCACTGTCCCTTAATAAAGGGCGACCTGTGGCCGATGGGATTCCAGGGGGCAGTTCGTCAGACTCGGCTACCAAGACAAGTGGCTTAGTAAAATGTAGGTGTACCATATTAATACTTATGTTTATTGATAATACTTATGTTTACCTACTGTTTTTGTCAGTGTTTTAATAAAGAAAATCATCAACACTGTCACCATATTAAAAAGGCATTTTGAATTCATTTTACAGTCAATGATTCACTTGTGCAGTATGCATGCTGCTTTGACTGCATATGCTGTATACTGTAATCTTATTACAAGTACTTAGATGTTCCTAATGTCCTTCTTTATTAGTTGTATTTGTTTAAGAATATACATTGAGTATTGAATATGCATGATTATCTTATTGGTTTAATTATCTTGCAGTTGCTGATGGCCACATTGTATTGTTGGATCCTCCTGCAACACCACACTCTGTCACAAGTGTAAGTGATTATTGTCTTTAGGTTTCTGTTTGCTAGCTAGACCAAGCATCCTTCCTTATTTTCACTGTAGGATGATGATGAAGAGACCACTTCTGCTGTGACAGAAACAGAAAATCTGGGGAGGCCCATAGAGGTATGATGCATAGAATGCATTCCCCCTTTTTTACATAAGAGAATAAAAAATGGTCATTTTACAGAATATGGCAGGAGATTTTAATACAGATAAGGGTCCACCTTCCTCCACAAAGAATCTTAGAAGTGTAAGAAATGTTCTGCAGTTCTCCTTCCTCATTTAAATATTTGTATTTTAATATGTATTAAAGACTTTTCAGTCTTTCTAGTTGCCTGCCATAAAACTTTATAAGGTCCACCTTCAAAAGCAAATCAGAAAAAGTGACATGGAGATGGAGCTTATACAGCTTCAAATGGAGGAGAAAAGTATTAACCTAAAAAAGGCCAGACTTGAAATTGAATTGCTGGAGCACCAGCTTAAGGTGGGAAACAGTATGTGAACATTAATCTGTCATTTGTTGTTGAATGAAATCTAAAGCAATACATATAAATGTCTTTTGTTACAGGAAATAAAGAAACAATGAACAACACTTGACTGTTAACTGGTTTTAATTAAATTGATTTTGGCAAATCATGTCTCATACCACCCTGCCATCTCTTTGGTCTACTGGGTTCACTGGGTTCCTCTTGGCCACATATTACCTAGTTAGTGGGGACCAGTAATGAGGGTGATTTAATGGTTTAAACACCCAAACATTTAGCACCCAAAAAATCTATTGTCACCTGCACATTGTTGCTGTGGATTGACTTCCTATTAACATAGTCTCCTTCATTGACTGAATGAGCTTTAATGGGAATGTGGGTTCCATCAATGCACCCAATCACATTTGGGAACCCTGAAATTGAAAGTTATATAATTAGAAACATTTAAAATTATTGTGACTGTATAAAGTAGGGTTAGATTAAGTAGTGCTATGTAACTAAAATGGTCAGGGCACGCCATGTTCTGTCACCTCTCTGAAACAAACTAACTCTGGAACATAACCTGCTCCGGAGCAGGTTAAGTTCAGAGAGTGAGTTGCTATGACTACTAACATACCCTGAAAGTTACCTCCGTTTTTGGAACCGAAAGTTGAGGTTATCCGCTTACTTACTCTTAAACATACCCGGGTATGTCACATAACCTGCTTTCTGGAATAGACCCCAGGTCTGATGAATCATATTTTGTTTTAGATCGGGTGTGTGTATCATTTACCTGGGGAAGAGACGGCAGCTGGATGCATATGGGAAGAAGCCAGGCCGACAGAGGCACTCCCTTACAAAAAATAAGTATACTTCAAGTTGATTTTATTAAGTAAAGTTCAAGTATAACTTAAGCATACTTTATGTAGTAAGTATACTAATATCAATGTAGTAGTGTAAGTGTTTTATTTCAGTACTGCTTGGGACTAAATTGACCCAGTTTTTAGTGTATAAAAATATAAGTATAACAGTAGTAAACTTTAAATATACACAACCAGTTTACATCTACATTTTTAGTTTGTAGTTTTGCAGCTATATAAGAAGTGAACTAGAACTAGAAATGGGTATACTGATAGATTACTATTTAAATACCCAAGCAGATGTGGATAGTAACAAAGTACATTTACTTGTGTACTGTAGTATACTTTTTGAGTAGCTGTACTTAAGTATTATTTTTTCTGGAAACTTTTTACTTTAACTTCACTACATTTGAAAGACATATCATACTTTTTACTCCACTACAATTCTGTCAAGGTCCTTGAGTAGATAGTAGTAACGTCAATCGGGATATTTTGGTTGCGTTTTGGTTGAAATGGAAAGTCAGATTGACGTCAGAACCCGAAATGTTGGTTTCTGACGTCAACCCGATTTTCATTTTCAACCACAATACAACATCTGTCCAACGTTGGAGATTAATGTCAATCTGGAGTTGGATTCTGACATCAACCTGGTTTTCATTTCAGCGTTGGGTTTGGTCTTCTAAATTGAATTGTGTCATTGTTTTGGACCACACTAACTTATAGATAACAGTAAGACAACAGATTTGGGTGTCCAAAACCATTTTGGACATTATTGAGTGAGTGAATGAATGAATGTATGAGGCATTTATATAGCGCTTCCATATGTACTACTGTACACCCAAAGCACTTTTCAATCATATCAGGGAATCTCAACCATCACCAGTGTGAGCATCCACTTGGATGATGCGACAGCAGCCAAATTTGCCAGAAATTTCCATTAAATGGTGGGGAAGCATTGTCTCATAAATGACGGAATATTCTGTAAATTCCTGCGTACACTATAGAGGACTACACAAAAATTCACTTACTCAGAATAAGGAAAAAATCTGTTTTCTTTATAAATCAATATTTTCAAACAAATCTATTCCATTGGGTGCCAAAACATGGAAGTATGTAAAACTATGTTAGTGTAATTAAAGAGTAAACAAAACTACAAGCCAAGTATGCTTAGAATACTTAATTATAATTTTATGTATATCTCGATTCTCGATAAAAAGATTGAGTAGGCCTACAAGTACAGGCCAAATAAACTTAGACTTTTCTTTAAGTATTAGCCAGGTATACTTAAGTGTAAGTTAAGTATATTTCTGAGAAGTACATAAAGTAGGCAAAGTATTTTCTTACTTTTAGTTTAAAATAAGTATACCAATATCCAGGGCCGCATTAAGACAATCAGAGGCCCTTGGGCTTTACCTCTTGAGGGACCCTTCATCCACCAGAACTATTATCTACATTCACTGAATCTTCTTAATCACAAAGCGCAAGTTATCACCTTTTATGTTTTTTTGCAGGAATAAATGCCATTAGCAAAGCATCCGAACCTATAGGTCTGCCATGTAAAATTTACACAAATATCACTGCATGAACTACATATTGGCACATAGTCCGAACTATTTGCACAGGCTGCCTATACATCAGCTCCATCGTCCTATCAAATCAGCCTTTTGTTTTGTATAAATAAATGCAATAAAACTTTCCGATACCAAATTCCACTCAGTTTAATTTATAATTTCATATAAAAATATTTTCTTTTTGAAAAAACATTATAATGCTGAAAGTGTAATCAGATTATGGGGACTATACCTTACAATGACGATTGTGTATTGTGCATCTTTTAGCAAAGTGTTTGCCTTTCTGTGGCTTGAATAAAGTCGTAGCCTTCAATAATATAGAGATATAAAGTAATATAGATCACGCTTTCTCTTTCCGTTTGTTCTGTTTTTTCAAACACGGAACTTCAAACTCATCGACGCCACTTTGTTCATTCTTGAAGTGAACTTTTGCCTGTTTGATGATTAGATGTAGCAGTTTTGTACTGCTGTCTTCAACTGAAAGACTCATCTGGTGTGCGATGCCTGGTTATCATTTTTTTCTGCATCACCAGGGCCCTCCCTCAGGTAAGCCTGTGTATTAATGCAGCTCTGCTGATAAAACACACTTGAATAAACTCCTTTTTTAAGGGCTGTTATGTTCTGGGCAATGTTCTGCTGGGAAACCTTGGGTCCTGGCATTCACGTGGATGTTACTTTGACACGTACCACCTAACTAAAAATTGTTGCAGACCATGTACACCCTTCATTGCAATGGTGCTCCCTGATTTTAGTGGCCTCTTCCAGCAGGATACTTCACCCTGCCACACTGCAAAATTGTTCAGGAATGATTTGAGGAACATGACAGAGAGTTCAAGATGTCGCATTGACCTTCAAATTCCCCAGATCTCAATTCAATTGAACATCTATGAGATGTGATGGATCATCAAAATCAATCCATGGAGGCTTCACACCTCGTGATTCGCAGGACTTAAAGGATCTGCTGCTAATGTCAGATACCACAGGTCACGTTCAGGGGTTTTGTAGAGTCCATCAAAGCTGTTCTGGCAGCACGAGGGGGGCGGACTACACCATATTAGGAAAGTGGTTTTAATGTTGTTGCTTATCATCAGTGTACATACAGTATTACCACAATGGACATTGAGAAAGTACCATGAAAGTCTCCCCTAAATATTCAGATTATTTGGTAAAATGTCAGCAATCCGTCACGGGGACACACATATTTTATAGCACACAAATGGTGCTGTTTTCTTTGAATGATCTGTGTGTGCTTTACAGATGATTTACCAGAAAACAAAAAAGTTAAACTTTTTAAACAACTTATTATTTTTAAGCGATATGTGAAAATTATGTTCAGTTTTTCATAAAAGGATGAAACTTGGTACATATGTACAGTTTGTGGCCCTGAACATTTTCAGAAATGGAGCCATCTCAAAAACGTCTTGTGCCGGACATTTTGCTTTCCGCCATAACTGAATTATGTATTTTGTATTGTATCTCCTGAACCAAACATGATAACACTGAAAATGTGATGTCTACCCCATGTTTTGATGGTCAAGGATTACAATGATATCACCACAATGATACAACAGCCTAAACTGTTTAGGTGAATAGTTAATGGTGAATTCAGTGACGTTGTGATAAGGATTACAATGAAATCGCAGTATCTAAGAATATTATCTGAAGCTGGTTTTTAAAAAAGATTTTTAAAATCTTATTATTTTCAAAATGTGAGAGACCAAAATCATGGATTTATCCGTTTTGTTCCTCTAGTGTGTGGAGTGCTGCGATGTGACCAGCAATACACATGACTCACAGCGTATGAATTGCTTTTTAAGCCAGGGACACACCACACCGGCGTTCGGCCGTAGGGCAACGTCGGGCATTTTTGTGCGTCGACCGACTTCGTTTTTCCGTTGACTCTAGTCAACACAGTATGCTTTCATAAGCGCTCGTTCTTTGGCTTCGTTTGGGTGTGTACCTACCCTTACAGAAAATTTTCGGGGGGAAAAGAAAACGTTTAGATGACATTGTGGAGACTTTGTGAACATGAACTTGCATGAGCTTGAGGTCACAACATTTCTGATTTGATTCCAGATCGGGGCAGTTACGACGTTCTTCTGGGCAGATTCAGTCACTCTTAACACACCTCGCACCACAGGAAAATCTGATAAGATAAACTGTAGAACCATCAAGATAATCGGGACTTTACTTGGCATTGCAGCCCGGAAGGGGAGAAATTTATCCAAAATCACCCTGAATATCTTGTAGTGTGTACCCAGCATAAGTGAGATGTTTTAGAATGTCATTGAGTTCAGCAGTAAGGGTGTCTCTGAAAACAGACATCATGAACAGGCCAAAAGTGTCCAGCTGAAATTCAAGACGTGAGTTGGTTGACATGATTGAGGAAATGGGAAATCCCTTTGCAGAGGACAGCAACAACCTTCTGAAGCTTAAAATTAGCAGACCAAGCTGTTGTGGATTCTATTCGGGTTGCGGAGAGGTTGGGACAAGAGCATTACAAATTCTTTGTTGCAGAGAGGATGCAGGGCACAAAACGCATCACTGCCCCTTTGAAGAGGAAAAAGCTCCAATAAGAGGAAATCCAAGACAAAACTGAAAATGACTGTGCGCTGTTTTCCAGACTCGACATTGCCTGTCAGACCCATGATGGGAACCCAGAAAACTTCTTCAAAAAAGAAAATCAGGCCTACCCTCCATCACTCTCACTTCATGGTGGACTATGCTTGGAAAACAAGGCTGATCTCCCTAGATAACAGTATAAGCAGTGCCCCAGACAGTGCCTCAGACGATGAGGTCTAAATATTAGATGGGTCAGCAGTCAGTTCAAGCTCTTGAAAATGAGATTTGAATATGATACCATTCTCATCTCTGCGTAAACTTCCAAACGTGAATCTGTGAAAACGGCATAGGCATGTGCACAGTGTTGGGGGTAACTTATTACAAGTAACTTGAGTTACGTAATCAGATTACTTTTTCAAGTAACTAGTAAAGTAACACATTACTTTTTCAATTTACAACAAAATATCTGAGTTACTTTTTCAAATAAGTAACGCTAGTTACTTTTTCACATTTATTGACTGACAGCTCTCCTGTCCCCATGTTGAGAGAAATAAAGTGAGGTGTTGTGTGCATTTGCATTGAACATGCATTTACTCATCTCACTTGCACAAAAACATTCAGTATTCCTCAAAACGAATAAAAACAGTCAAATGCAATCTCAGAATTTTGTGCAAAAATTTTATAATTAACTATGTTAAATTACACAAATATACTTTATGTATTTAATCTCACTTTATTAACCAATGTCTTTGCTGCTGACATACAATGATCTAATTCAACCATACTAATAAGCAAAAATGATTTTAGATTAGGTTTAGAAATAAGAGTGTTGAACTTCCTTCTCCTGTATCCTATTGTTATTTAATCAAGAAAGAACAGCAGCAGCTGAAAGGTTTGTTTGAGCGGTGCCCTCTACTGTACAGTAGTAAATATGCATTTCCTTCAGCCTTAGGCTTATTCATTTAACTTTTGATGTGAAAGGGCCTTAACAATTGGCAAAAATTGATTGTTTTAGCTGTTATTAAAAAACAAACAAAAAAGCCCATGCAGGTGAGAAAAAGTAACGCAAAAGTAATGTAACGCTTTACGTTCCATAAAAAGTAACTAAGTACTTAGTTACTTTTTTGAGGAGTAACGCAATATTGTAATGCATTACTATTAAAAGTAAGTTTCCCCAACACTGCATGTGCATTACGTGTTCAGTCCACAGGCATGCACTTTGAATGCGTATGTGTGTGGGCGCGTAGTTCTTTCTTTACAAAGTGCAGCACCTCAAAAGAGTTGTGTACCAAGGAGGACACTGTTGAGGACAAGCACTTGAGGTGGCACCATGCCATCTTCAACAGACAGCAGTTGGATGGACCTAAGCGATTGGAGACCATTGTGGTCAACTCTTCCACAGGCAAGCCAGTCCATCCTTGAACTCTGGAGTTGTGGCTGCAAGAAAGGCTTCCGGGGGCATTGCAAATGCAAATGCAAAAAAAAGCCTCCTTCAAACTGTGCACAGCTCTGTTTCAATGGGGAGGAGACTGTGAAGGAGACATTGAATAGGTTCAACAACAATGACAACAAAACAATGAAACAAACGTGTTTCTGAAATAGAATTTATTAAATAGATTTTGTAAATATATGCGTTTTATACATTTAAGCTATGTTGCTAAGGTCATATTGAATATTCTACTCTTTACAGTCACTGTATTGTCAAAATGAATGAACAAAAGGATTAAGCTTTTTAAACTATACACAACATGCAACAGACATGATATTATAAAGTCTAACAAATGTTCTCAGATACTGTGATGTCCTTTTCACGTCCCTGAATCATTGTAATCCTTGACCATCAAAACATCACATTTTCAGTGTTATCATGTTTGGTTCAGGAGATATTATACAAAATACATAATTTGGTTATGGCGGAAAGTAAAATGGCAGCTATGGCTGCCACGAGGCCTTTTTGCAAGGATCCATTTCAGAAAATGTTCAGGGCCCTAAACTGTACAAGAGTACCATGTTTCATGCTTTTATGAAAAAGTTAACATACTGTATATTCTCAAATTTTGCACATATCACCTGGACTCAACTCATCTATTCACACACAACTACTAAACACAGTAAATGTAGCACAAACGTATTGTGAAATCAACTATTTCGAGTTGGAAACAATCCTTCCCAGTCCTTCTGAAGAGAGTCATGTTTAGGGATTTAATGATAAATAGTTCTCAACTAATGTTTCATTGAACAGTGACAGTAAAAACTGAGAAATGATGTCTAGGTAATGTAGTTTGAAAGTGTACTCTTAAACCTTGGCAGGATTAAGATGAGCAACCAAATCTATCGTAAAAGAATATGTCATCCACAACAGTATGGTGGAAACATCATGTATGGCAGAGCCCACAGTCAACTGAACCGTCATGTGGTTAGTTGAGTCATCCTGTATCGTTATCAACAAGAAGAGTACATGTAACGTAAACATGGAAAAGCACATTATGTTCTTCCTGTGGCAGATTTATGTAGTACTTTCGTGGTGCCTTGCATTGTGGATCTGATAGAACAATATTTCATTGTTTTACTTTCATATTGCCTATGATTAGAGGAAAGACAATAAATTTGTTTGACACCTTACATATACCAGCAATGTCCCTATAAAAATTACAGGATGTTCTGTAATGACATAGCGTGCCTTTGTGAAAGTTATTGTTATTTGGATTATGAATCTTCTTTAGAATACCACCAGTTATCCTGCACTGATTCTTGACAATCGATTACCATTACAATACATTAGATGTCTGTTACTTGTCTTCTTTCAGTACCTCCAAGTTTACTGTTTCATTTTCTGTGACGGTTGCTATTGTCCCTCATGTTTTTTCAAAGATGTTACACCAGTCACTGTTTTGTCTTTATTAATGTATATATTTGTTTCATTGTTACTTGCTCTACAGAGAGGAAACCTTTACTTGAATCAAATTACCACAATTTCACTTCACTTCACTAAACAATACCATTTCCCAAAAATGTTACTTGAAAAAATTTAGGGAAATATGACGTTTCAGCACAACATGTAAGGAAATTACTTGAATAAGGCAATGGAGTTTTTGTAGGGGAAGGATCAGGACATAGTTTGTTTGCCGTGTCAATTACATTTACGCAGCATTGAAAGTGTGTGTGCCTTGCTTAATTAAAATAACTATCTCTCTCTCTCTCTCTCTCTCTTCTCTCTTGTATTCAGACAATAATTCTGTTTGTTTTCTCCAAAATAATCCTAGATTGTAATGTTTTCATAAAAAAATCTTCATAATAAAATGCACACCTTTAAAAGCACTGAGTTGACAAGATTAGTTTATTACAGGATTTTCCCCTCTGCATTCATTTGGTTAAATATACAAAAAATATATATACAACCGATTTGAACAACAATGCATAGCTATAGCCTAGCTATTGTACATGCATAAATAAATAATAACCTAAACTATCACATAATCTATCGACCATTAAATCATGCAGACAAATGCGAGAATCGTATCAATGCAGGGCTAAAATGAAAACTAGTCGAAGCGAAACAATATTTTCGCATTATTGTCCTTTTTCATATTGATAAACTTGACACTAAGTAATGTAACGCTGACGTCAACAACCTATCTTCATGTAGGGAAAAAGTAGGGAAAACAGCCCGGTGAGTGACAGTATCAATGACCAATGGCGTTGTCCATAGTCGATGTTCTTTAAAGAATCCACCAATATGCGTCGAGGAAGGGAGGGGGTGAGGCAATTGGGCGTCGAGGCGAAGTTAGGTTGACGAATGGCAACCAACAGAGGACTACGAGTTAAAAATTGGATTATTTAATCATCTGACTGGCTTTATCGTTACAGGAACGGACGCGGAGCACGTTAAGGTGAAACCGCGGACGATATTACAGATTTTGGAGGCCGCCGTTCCGTTAGATGTGTTTCGGGAAGACCCCCGCGTATAGCGCATAGGTCGCGCGACAGATTAGCTGCGGCGTGCTTAGACCGAGTTCAAGAAATCACAAGTTGCACGCGCGAGAGGAAGACCCGTCCACGCGATTGTTATTGCTGCCCGCCGAGAAATTTGGACGTTCGGATCTCCTGTTATGACGTAGTTTGCGTTTCGTGACACATAGTTAATTCAATTGCAGTTACCTCTTATGAAAGAGGCCCTAAAGTACCTGCCTAAATAATAATAATTTCATTTTAATGGATGGCAACCACTGCATATTTGACAGATTGAGACATTTTTCAATCGATTGATTTTTCTGTTTAGTTCAGTTTCATGGGACAACTAGGCTATAGAAGAACTTACCATTCATGTTTCCGATTTTTATTCCAGAATTGATTTGAATTATAATAAGTGGTCAGGATTTACTTATGGCTTTTGATGGTGGAAGTTACTCGTCTGTCTTGAATTCAGTATCTCATGGAGTTGTAGTATTTCACGTTTGATATGATGTAATGTCACATCGTAAGCACCAAAGATGTTGGACTTTATTGTAAAATACTAACTCCAATGTTTCTTCATAACAAAAATAACCTGGATGCCTACGACCTGTTAAGTGAGACTGTCTTATTTATTCAGAATATTATTGATTTTGCTTGTTACTTAAATATCCATATTGAGGATTTGATGTGAATCTCCAACAGATGTTAAAACTTCATCGACACTTCTCAGAGCATCATTGGTTTCCGAAACGTCTCAATGTCGGTGGATAAAGTCAAGTTTAAAAAGTTCTGTTTTCACTCATAGGAGAAACGATTTCAGATAAGCTGCACTGATAGTTAAAGTGTATTGAGGGGAAAAAAATCCGATAATAATGGCAAGTGAATGCACCTACAGTGCTCAGTATGACACTGATGACACCTTTCGCAGTAGTAAACTCTCAGCGGACGAGCAGCGGGAACGCGCAGGATATGTGAACGGCGGCTGCGCGTCCATCTCGTCTTCTGCCTTCGAGGTCATCGGCGGCTCTCTTTACCGCAGAAAGTTGGAGAAGGGTTTCGTCCAGTACCGAGAGGTGCTGGCCGAAGACAAGCGGCTTCAATCCATAGCTACCTTCCACGAGAAGAGACTCGGCAATTCGCACCACACCCTGGAGGACACATACAGACTGGTGGCCGAGCACTATTGGTGGGAAGGTTTGTCATTTTTCTTTTATTGTATTATTTTGTTTTAACTACCGATAAATTTTATTTAAGTGTCCGTCTCGAATTAGTTTTAAGCTATATCTGAACTTTGAATCAAATCATCATGAAAGTTTATAAATGTCTTAATTAGTTAATTTATCAAATTAATTATAGCCTAATATTATTAAAACATATTTAAGCATAATATGTATTCATGACAGTTGTCGATTTCCTACGAGACGTGCAACAGCGATGCAAAAATGTTTATGAAAATGAGCAGTGCAACTACCAACGTGTCAGAGACCTCTAGCTATACCCTAGCCACCATGAAATAAAATTTGAAAGTTCTTATTTTCTTTTTATGGAAAATTGGAGTTCATTAAATTATTTATCCGTGCTCATCATTATTGTTTTTAAAATGCATGTGCCCTCGTTATCTTTAATAAAAACAAGTTCCTCTCCCTATTGCAGTGACATCTCTTTTCTGATGATGTTTACTGGAATGAAGGCGGGACAACCTGTCACTCACATGAGATCACAGCAATTAGCAAAATACAATGATCCGGTCAATTCCTAATGGACAAAATCAAGTTCCGCCCTACGTCTTTTTCTTGTTCGAGAAGCCGTTTCTCTTGGATATAGGCTGTCACAGTGGGGAAGAAAAGACTATTGCAATGTCCATTTTATGTAGACTTTAAATGTTGTCATTGTGAACTAGGCTTTAAGTTTAAGTGTAAGTGTAAAGTGGCACAGAGATGGCATACAAATATTTACAATTTAATTACAATCACAGGGAATCTAGCACTCAAGTCACATTGTTGAGGTATGTTGCCTTTCAAACTCAACATGATGACAGTGAACGATGACAGATGGCAAAAAGTAAGGTGGCTCTGATGTAACATTTCATTTACACAGAACCTCTAATTCGAAAACTTGAGGTGCATTAGAGTTGGCTTTTATGCTGCATTGCATCCTTAAGGTGGATTTGGAGGTGGCAAAGATCTCCCTCGGGGCCACCTTATCTCGAGACTTCTTATGATGTTTACAATTCTTAAACTGCTTTCGGAATGTCAGATCTCATTTTGTTATGCTTGGTATTAGATGATAGCTTTGTGATTAAGCATCTAGGCTGGTAACTGAAAGGTTGTTGAATTCGATATGGGTTGATTAATCACTTAAGACACTTAACCTTGGGTTATTCCAGGAGCACCGAACCTGTAATTTCTGTATTAAAAGCTTTGGCTAAATGACTACTTAGTGAATTACTGAGTGGACATCATTGTTAGAGAGGTAAAAAACACTGACCAAAATAATCCTTAGTAATAGTTCAGATCATTGTTTGAGCTCCACATTTACAGTCAAATGCCAACTAAACTTTAGATTATCAAAGGGTTTGTAGATTGCTGACAGTAATGATTCCAGTAATATTCAGCTAAATCTACTGCCCATTTATTTCAGAGACATTCCCCCTGGAATAGGAGTTCGTTTCTTGTGATTTGTCAGCTGACCAGTCATATAAAAGTTCATGGATCATCTCTTCTGGGGTTCAGACTCACAAACTTTAATGTAGCTCTTTAACGCCTAAGCTATACCACTCCACAGTCCCCTGAGAACTGTTTGGAGTATGACATATCTGTTGCTTCACTCTCTCGGTGGTAAGTCAGGACTTATTGTGATTGGAGTAATACTCTGGGTTTTTGTTGTGCTGCTTCATGTTTTAACTGAGTTGCACCATGGGATTTCTCAATGCATCTTATTGGGGCTCCAGAACAGCTGGGTATTTTGCCCTGTGCCACAAACACCTTAGTTTGCCAAATGAATTTGCTACAAACTAGACAAACAAGTAAGCCTAATGAGGATAATATGCCCATGTCTAATTCAAGGTTGCAGTTGTGGATCAAATTTGAAATTGCTGATGACTCGTTGATTTTGTTAGGTCATTAGCAATGTTAATTTATAAAACTGAGAGTGGAATTGATGAATGTGTAGCTATGATGTGTGGACGAGTTTGTATCCTGGTATCCCAATTTTCATTTCACAAATCATTCTAATATTGTTTAAAGATAGATGTTTATTTGCCCTTTCCCATTCCCTCTATTTTGTTTTTACTTTGAGGATAAAATGCTACAAAAAGTATATTTTAGCCTCTTTTTCTTTTGTTTAGCCTTATTATTCATACCTTCATTCATCTTTTTTTTTAAAGTAAACCCAAGTATAATATATGCATATACATTCAAAATAATCTGTTTGCCACACTTAACCACTTTTTCCAATGGCAAGTTTCTCATTTAACTGGAGTTAACTAGTGCTATAGTCCTAAGAGATGATAATGACTGAGATCTTTGTTAAAAAGTTTTTGTTATTTTCATTGCCACGCAAAAAGTTTACTCGTGAATTGAGATTCCTACACTAGCTGTCAGCTGCATAGTTTGCAGTCTTAATCGATTTATTCTATGTAATGTGAAAGTGAAAGAGAATGGGTAATGCCCACACAGAACTGAGCTACTTGTGAAATAGGAGTGGTCACAGCACTGTCTTTCTTTTTTGAATATACACAGACAAATCCTTCTCTGTAATAATTTTGTTTTTTCTTTTAGGAATGTATTTTCAGGTCAGAGACTATGTCTTTGGCTGTGAGGAATGTCAACGCAGTCAGTCTGAGAGATCAGTGGTAAGAATGACAGGGACACATTTATCCCAGTATTCATCTTAGTCAAGATTACTGTTTTGACTTTATCTTACTTTCACTTTGTCTCTGTCTCTAGTGTTCTGATGTGGGACTTATCTCCAGGATGGTGGAATCACATAGTCATCAAGTCTTAACCAAACTCAATAGCCAACGGGAAGCAGGGCTCTTCTGTGATATCACGCTGAAAACTGGGGATGGCCAATGTTTCGTCGCCCACAAAGCAGTCCTTGCTGCAGTGAGCGAGTACTTCCAGGAGTTATTTACTGAAATGGACTCAGCCACTGATGCCCAGTCACATGTTGACCTCACAGGTATGGGTGCAGTAAATATTCAAGTTAAATCAGTTTTGAAATAAGTGTTTGTTCACACTTTAAAACGTAAACAGTTTGTATTAATTTAAAACGAGCATTATTGAAATTGTTGATCAGATTTTATTCATTAAGGTGAGCCATTGTAATCTTCTCTGATTATGCTTTTGGTTGTTTAAAATTTACTTGTTACAGGGTTCCCACAGTCTAGGAAACCTTAAATATTATGGAATGTTAAAATTGTGATTTCCAGGAAAGAATATATTTTCATGGAATTTTCTGTACTAATTATACAAAATATACTAATATAATGTATTGTTAATCTCATTCCAGCAGCAGATCCTTAACCTTTAGACTGTCATTATCCTATTTCAACACACTTATATCTTTTATTTTATCCTTCAGTGCATTAATCAATAATCCTTTATGGTTCCTCATATAGATTTCAGTGAGCAGAGCCTGCTTGCTTTACTGGAGTTCTCTTACACTTCCACCCTCAATCTGAATCTGGACATCTTGACAGAGGTTTGTGCCATGGCCCGCCATCTACGCATGTGGCCTGCCCTTGAGGCTTGCTCGGCTATCAAAAGGGAGCGAGAGACTTGTCAGTTACATTCCAGAATGCACAGTACTCCTGGTGAACCAAATAATTCAATACCTGGACCTTTCAGGAGAGACCAGTCGTCAGCTTCAGGAGGGAAAGTGGGACTCAAAAGGAAGAGAGAGGATGAGGAAGGAAAAGGCTCTGGGTCTTCCTGGAACATCCAAGCACAGTACAGTGAGCAGATTGTTGATAAGGTGACAGATGAACCTGAAACAGAAACCTCAAATCCTCAGTTCCTGTCCAGTTTTCAGGTTGAGGAAAATGGCTTTCCATGCAGCCCAAATCGCAGAATGAAGCTCATGGACTTTAAATCTCCATCCTGCAAGAAAAAAACGTCCTCCCACCCCACATCTTCGGTCATCTCAACATCTCCTTGCACCTCTACTCGTTCTTCCTCTCCATCACGCCGTCTGCTTCGTTCTTCACCTGGCGCTGCACTTGCTCTGCGCAGACTCCTCCCCAAAATTGACCTCTCCACTAAGAGAAAGAGGAAGTCCTCTTCTCACCGGGCATACAAGCCCCAGTGTAAATTCTCAGTGACTCCATCCCAATCTCCGGCAATTTCTTTGACCCATGATACCTCAGTAAAGGTAAAGGAGGAGTATGTGGAAGAGAAGGTATGTAACAAAGTCCCTCAGGATGAGGTGCATAGCCCCCGTGCTCAGGAGAAATACCGTCTTCTTAGCTTCCTTGGCTTGCAGAGGAAATCCTTGGTGCCTGGTCCAGAAGAACTGTCTGGTTGGGGGCAGAAAAAACGACTTAGGAAGTTAAAAGTCAGTGATTATTCGCTCACAGCCCGCCGAAAACCTCGTGCACAAGGCATCCCATTGGGATTCGGAACCAGTTTAGGGGTGCTTGCTGCAGTTAGTCCTTCTCTGTCTCTCTGTGACATGAGCAGAATGGACTTGCTGAACAGACCAGTAAAAGTAGAACTCCAAGAATCTTGGAACCAAGAAAGGTCCAAAAGGAAAAGGCACGATCCTGTGGAGCCAATTGCTAGAGCTACACGTAGCAGGTCATTGCTGCACACAGACTCCAGTGCAATAGATCGATCACTCAGACGTCACCACAAAAATCAAGATAAAGCACCTTCCCAACCTGCTCGAAGAGGTAGAGTACCAGCACACAATGCCTCTATGCTCAGGATAAAACAAGAATCTTCGGACAGTGCCATCCTGCAACCTATTCACCGTCGCAATACTGTCTGCAGCCCCCAGGCAACTCCTCCTAAAGCACCAGGACGTAGGGGTCGCCCACCAGCAGATCGCACAGTAAGAGTAGCCACATCAAATTCAGAGCACACAAAGCGGCACAAACCTGGGCGTCCCCCAACAGTCAAACCTAAGAGTTCAAAAAAAATAGAAAGCAAAACAAAATGCAGCCATGCTACAGGAATTCCACAAGCAAAGCACAGCAGAACTGAAAGAGGAACACAGGTGAAGGAGAACAGAAAAATGAAGGAACATCCGAAAAGAAAGGACAGTCCTGAAGTTCAGTACGCCGTCATGAACTGGGATACTTCCAACCATCAGCATCTTCACAGCCATCCCCTTTACAAAACGATAAAGGAAGAGCCAGCTGACCCCTTGCCCCTAACCCAGCCATTCCCAACCAGCGATTCCTCAGACCTGGGCAAGCGTCAGAGCAAACCACCCGTCAAACTGCTGGATCAAGGTTTCCTCTTTGGGTTCTGTCGGCAGCCAAGTGGCATCAAACGGGAGGAGGAGAGCATGGACATCTACCTGACTCGGTCTGTCTCTCATGGAGGTAGTTCCCATTGCGATTCATCACCTGGCATGGGTAGAAGAGATCGGGTGAGGGCCAGGATTATGCCAGATCG
Source organism: Siphateles boraxobius (assembly GCF_051911475.1). Taxonomy (NCBI): domain Eukaryota; kingdom Metazoa; phylum Chordata; class Actinopteri; order Cypriniformes; family Leuciscidae; genus Siphateles; species Siphateles boraxobius. Next base: position 24,167,294 of record NW_027509197.1, on the reverse strand, counting down.
GACTGGTCTAAATGGGCCTCACTGGGCAGGACTTGGAAACAGGCACTCACCTTTTTCCCAAAGAATTGCTATTCAAGTGAAGACAGAGAGGGATGAAACCAGTGTGTCCCAAGGGTCACAGGTTACCAGATTTTCTAGACACCCCCAAGTCAGCAAGAGTAGCTGTAAAGTCAAGAAAGAACCTACAAAGACAAAGGTGATAAGATTTACTTATGCTAGCATTTGGTGATGTTTATTCTTATGACAAAGGCATGTTACGTAACTGTTTTGTAAACTTGTATGCAGTCTTGGTTAGGGAAGTAGTACTCAAATGTCAATCGTTGAAAAGAATGAAACTAAATTTAATGTGGTAATAAACATAAAATGACACTTGCCAAAATTACAAAAAAACACATTTATCTGTTTTGTCTTCATAGAATGTAAATAAGCTGCTTCCTCTGAGCAGCCGCCGTTCCATCCTACTGGAATCCATCCGACGGGCACGTCTGAAACAGCAGAAGAGTCCTCACGGTCAGGCCTCCAGTGGAGCACATGCTTGCCTGCAGTGCAGAGCCACCTACAGGGACTGTGATGCCCTTATTATGCACCGAATCAAGCACATTGAAGGCAAACACTGGCCCTGCCCGGTATGTATCACGTCTCTTGAGAACCTGAAGGTGCTCCCTTCCCAGCAATGTGCCGGTCTACTGTACAAAGCTATAATAAAAGGTGGGGTAGAGCTGATTAATTGCCCTTATTCTAAAAAAAAAAAAAGTACCATCAGACCTGTGACAAAGCAGTTTGCACGTCCAGCGTATTGACTGAGCAGGGCAGCTTTGAATCTGGCTCGCAACATTTCTTAATTCCATTTTTTTCTTGGTCACTCCATCATTTCAGTCTACTCTCTGCTTAATAAAATTGACAAAAGACCACAATAAAAAAGCACCAGTCATTTAACAGTTTTCCTATCCCACTCTGGCATTGTACTTCTATATCTGGTTTCTTCCTATTTTCACATTCATTTCTCTCTTGCAGTTGTGCAGCAAGTCTTTCTTCAGACAGAAAAATGTGAGGAATCACATAAAGACACATAATCCCAAGCTCTACAAATGCCACCAGTGCATTGCTGCTCAGTGAGGTCAGTCTGTAATATACAGACATCTCTATATTTCTGTTGATTTCCATTGTTGTTGTTTTTTACGAGTATTTTAATTTGTCTTAAAATTTTAGGTGAAAAGCCACAGGATTAAATGAAGAGGAGCAAAGCTTTGTTTCTTTAAATATTAACGCTGTAAATACCAAGGATCTGTGATGTAAGACAGTGAGGTTGAATTTGTTAATGTAAATAATGTTATGATGGTTTAATGGTCCTTTTCCTCACAATAATTGTTGTTATTTAAGTTACTAAGCAGAGGTTGCTTTGCAATTGATACAGATGTGTTAAACCAGAACTTGAACCCATGGTGTTTTTCTCAGGGGGGGTGGAGCCTGATGGTCAAGGTGATATATGTATAATGAGAATTGTGTAGAATGCTTTAAATTTATTACTAATGTAATTACTACAGTTGTTATTTCTATTGTTATTATGATTATTTTTTTATAAATGGCATAATCTTGAGTGCACTTAATGTCAGCTTTGTTTTGAAACCTAAGAAAGATGCGATGGACTGGGATGTACTTGAATGATGGAGTGGAGCCAATGGACTGCCCTAAATGTGTGGTTGTCTGGCAATGTTTTAGAAAAAAACTATTAGTCAGGAATTTTTAAATGAAGGTTGGGTAAATGGAGTTAAGAGTTATTGTAGAAATCACAAAATGGTTTACCTGCATTGGTGAAATGCCATTTTTTGGGTATATACAATTTTGTGAAATCATTGCTTTGACTACACCTTTTCAAAATGAGACAGACTGTATCTTTTAAATAAGGGAATCCCAAAATGTCTAATGTGATTTATTTTTTTCCTCCTTCCCTCTCTCTCCTTTGATAATTCCTTGTCTGAATTTTTAATGCATATCGTTCTTTAACATACAATGCAATGGACTTTAATGAAGAAGTTTTAAATGTTGAGGTGTTTTGTCTGAAAACACAAATTTAAAATGTAGAACGACCAAATAGCCATATAAATAAATTTTGCATTTTAAAGTTTACACTTTTCTTCATGTGTGCTTTTTCAGGTATTTGTTTGTTACACTAGTGAATGCACAAAGCAAAATTCTATAAAATGTAGAACATGTTTTCTTTTTTATCATATCACAATTTAATATGCATATCAGAAGTATGTAAGAATATTTTCACACTATTGACTTGCATATCACCTTGGACAGCACTTAATTTGATGTCATTGTTAAAAGAATGTGAGGTTGCAGAAAAATCAGTACCAGTTTCAGATGACTGAAATGAAGGCACCTACTGAAGATATTACACACAAACATGTATGCTAAATATTATGACAGCCTGTGAAAGAATATGTTTACCAACTTGTACACTGCATACAAACATTTTCCCATTTGTTACATCCGGTCATGATCCATTTCCTTTAAAAGAAAGGACTTGACAGAATTTAAACATAAGACTTCTGATACTGCTCTTTTGTTATTATAAACACTTGAATCCACGTAGAAGGTCCGAGCTCCAGAGGATTCTACAGCCCAGACCCAAACATTTGTTTTTTGGGTCAAAATCCAGAGTTGAGAGTTAGTGAGAGTTCAGACTTTGGGATGGTCATCTGGACTGTTGCAGAGAGCATGGTAAGAATCATCAGGGAGAGCATGAACAGCCATTGCCGCCTTAAATTCGTGCAGTGGGCAGTAGACATCACTGCAGCCTGGGATTTTTTGGTCCTGTAGGTATAATCAATAACAGCGTCAAATGTGGACAGACAACACAAAAAAGACCAATCCAGATTTATCTCATTTATCTCAGATTAATCAGTAAAGCAAAGAAAGATGCTTAATGACAAGCAACAAGTTATTGCTAATGTGCAGTGTTTTAATTACAATGCTTTTAAAAATAAATGCTATCCTACTCATCAAAGTATCCTCAAAAAATGATCAGTTTCCACAAAAATGTTTTCAACATTGATAATAAGAAATATGCACCAAATCAACAGTGTCATTTGACACCGAAGATGAGTAATGACTGCTGAAAATTCAACTTTGCCATCACAGGAATAAATTTAGAACAAAGTTCATTTAAATTGTTATAATGCTTGACAATATTACAGTTTTACAGTATTTTTAATCAAATAAATACAGCCTTGATGAACATAAGAGACTTAAAAAAAATCATATCAACCTCAAGCTTTTAAAAATTATTGTATGTATTTGAAGCATTTTAGCTCCTGATTACTGTGTGAATGGTCTTACCTGGCCAATGTAAGATACTTTAACATAGTGCTGTTTAGTCTGACGGTGCTGGTACAGCTCCAGTGTGATGTCAGCTGCATACGGTGGCCATTTCATGTCAAAAACCCCCAAAGCCATAAGACATGGCATCAGGGTGGTGTCATGCACAGAATACAGGCACAACTTTCTGTATCAACAACAACAAAAAACAGCAACTCTAAAGATCTTGTTTTCGAGAGGACTTTTACACACGTGATTTCTGAGTTTGACCACTGTGAGGCAGCACCTCTCAAGTTTTGTAACTGACATTTACTCTCTGGAAATAGCAGGTAGAGAATGTTACACAGTGGTTTTAATAACTTTTTGGACTTTTAAGCTTTAAAGTCATTGCATCGCAAGTAATTTTTAAATATGGATTGCACATGTTTTCACCAAAACATTAAAAGAAGTCAAGTGATAAAACAAAAGATAAGCTGTTCAAAATGAAGACACCTGTCTGGATTAGAAGTTGAGCTTTGAATTTTGTCCTCAATGTTTGTAAGAAGTATGTGGAAAAGCGGACCCACGCACATCTGTAAATTCTGCCTGAGGACAAACAAAAGCAAATAAACATATTTACAGAGCAGAGGTGGGAGTAAGTCTCACATGTTCAAGTCACAAGTAAGTCTCAAGTCCCTACCATCAAGTCTCAAGCAAGTCAACAAGTCGCAGTAAACACAACCAAGTCAAGTCAATGGTTCACTTCAAGCAAGTCAAGTCGAGTCCTGCTAAGGGTCAAGTCAAGTAGGAGTCAAGTTACAATAGCAAACTGAATTTTTTTTATATTGGCCTCAACCTTATTTATTTTTGATTACCTTGATTACCTTTCTTATATCGTAATATTAATAATAATCATATAATTTATTATAGCATGCCTTTATGATTATCAAAATTTGGAATTATTATTATTATTATAAAAACAATTATATGAAAAATGTTGAAGATAATACATTTGAAGGTAAATTCACAAGTGTGATGCATTATATTGGTTTATAGAAAATGTCATATGTTTAACTTTGCTTATATATTTGTATTATGCAATATCACCGGCAGACATTAACTTTCCCATTAATAGCCCATATTTGACCCCTTAAATTGATTTCCAGGGGCAATTTTTTCTAACTATGTTCTAACCATTTTTTTTCTAACCATGCATTTACCCTACAATTACAACACCATTAATAATGTTATGAGATTAATGATAAATAAATAAATATTATATTAAATATAATAATTTTAATATAGAAAAAATTAGATGCTAAAAAATAATAAATTATATATTTTTTAATTATGAAATTAAAACCGCCAATGGGTGGCACCAAATCACCGTCTCAATAAGCGAGTCATAGAAGCATTCATTCAATGATTCGTTCAAAGCAGCAGATTCATTCTGGAACAAAGCAACTAGGTCACTGAATCACAAAAACCCTGGATTTGTTCGGATACGTACAACTCTTTTTCTGTGGCTGGTTTGGAACTACTGTCATTGGAAAGAAATAGAGCAAAAACAGAGAATATTTACAATATTAGGCCTACGTCTTATGTCACACCACAATATTCACTCTTCGTTTACTGAACTGTTGTATAAAATCATTATCACATTTGCAATCGATGATTTATATAAAAATGAATATGAAGTCATTTTCGAGTCATACAGTTCAAGTCAAGTCTCGAGTCATTGGATCTCAAGTCAAAGTCAAGTCAAGTCATTTTCTTAATTTAGTCAAGCAAGTCTCAAGTCCTTAAATTTGCGACTCGAGTCAAGTCATGTGACTCGAGTTCACCATCTCTGTTACAGAGACCTTAAACCATAAGCAACTTCTTCATACATTATCAAGAATCTACAGCAGGATTCATTGGCCCCTCACCTCTTACTGGGCTCATAGATGTGACAGATCATATCTACAGCTCTCTGCTCTATGATACTCCTCCAGTGCTCTAGAGCTGTAGGAAGCGGCAGGCCATGGGTCTAGGATCAATAATATAACAGTACTGTATTTGAATATCAAAGCCAATGCAGATGCATCTGTAGAATGTATCAGCAGGGGGCACTTTACCTCTCTGGCCACCATGTCATCTCTAATGAGGATGAAGTCGATATGTTGATGAGGATCAACACCCAAGGAGCTCTGAATGCTCTGGAGGTCTGCAGCAATGTCAGGAAGCGTGGATGATTGTGCCCAACGATGACTACATTTGATGCACCACAGTCAATCACAGAGACATGATGTTAAACCAGTCACAAGCCAACATCGGGCATTTACACTACTATTCAAAAGTTTGGGGTCAGGAGGAGTATTTTTTTTGTATTATTATTATTATTATTTTTTTAGCTAGCATGATTGATGAAAAGTGACAGTAAAGACATCATTTTACAAAATACTTCTATTTCAAATAAATGCACAACTGATGTTTTTGAGCAGCAAATCAGAATATTAGCATGATTTCTGAAGGATCATGTGACACTGAAGACTGGAGTAATGATGCTGACAATTCAGTTTTGAATTCATTTTAAAAAATAAAACAGTTATTTTAAATTGTAATATCACAATATTATTGTTTTACTATACTTTTGATCAAATAAATGCAGCCTTGGTGAACATAAGAGACTTCTTTCAAGAACATAAAAAAACTTACCGACCCCAAACTTTTGGACGGTAGTGTATTTCACCGAAGCAAAGGTCTAATGTTTTCTGATAATAAACAGTGTTGGGGAGTAACGGAATACATGTATCGGCGTTACGTATTCAGAATACAAATTATGAGTAACTGTATTTCGTTACAGTTACAATTTAAATAGTTGGTATTTAGAATACAGTTACATTGATTAAATCGATGGATTACATGACGATACTTCTCTGTTTCACAAGTTTATTCGCTCTCTAAATAAATTAAGGCAACTCCATGCATTTCCCAGAAGCCCCAATATGAAAACGAAATAATGTGCGGTTTGCGTGATCAGTCACAATGGAGTCGAAGGACAGCGGGAGCTAGAGGTAGAGATGGAGCAGGAGCAACAAAGCCAGGGCAAGAATGCGTTTCTATCTTGGAAATTCAAACAGCATTTCACATTAAAGAAAGCGAAGGGAGAACAAATATAACTGTGCAGTGCAACCTCTGCTTGCAAGCAACCATCCTCCTTTCAGCGTCCAAAGACTCCACCTCCAACCTGAAGAAGCATCTTAAAGTTATTACTATAATTTTTTTAATTAGCCAGGCTGTAGTTTTACTGGTCACCTTGCTATTTTATAGTTGTATCAGGTAGGCTACTAGATACCGGGCTGTAAGGATATGCAATATGAAACCGAAATCGCGACACTCAGATCCACGAACCTGTGTCGCGTGTGCGAATTCAGAATCGCAACACACCCCTTCCAACTCCCAGAGTTATCCTTCCCGTCCAGATCCAATGCTAACACATCTTTAAATTACTATTAGTATTATTTGAAGTTAACATTATAAAATACGTAGACCTACACCACAAAACTAGTTGAGGAATAATTCTTTAAAATTGAGCAATTCCAGGACGTAATCATTTGCAGTCAAAACTTGAAATATACATTCTCAGAAAATGCATTTAATTCCAATATATTGAAATGTCTGTTTATATATCCATACTCCCTTTATAAAGGAGTCCAGACATTAGAAAAATATATGTATACACCTACGTTTTATATTTAATCTGGGAAATAAACATGCGTGACACAAAAAATATTTAACTTTTAGTCCAAAAATTTTTAATAGGCTACTTCTGTGAATTAGGCTACACTGCGAAAACCAAAAGTAAAACCCACACTGGATGAAGAAGGGTTGGCTCTCCACAGAACATAAAATATTCATTTAATTTTATTTTTCTTGTTCGCATTTATGAGGAAAAAACAGTGTTACGCGGAGGTGACCACTCCGTAAAAGCGGCACTAAAAGACTGCTTTAAAACTTCCACAGAGACATCAAACAGATGCACAAAGCCTTTCTTCAAAGTGAATTTCGATTTGTATTAATTGTATCTAAATTTGAATCAATGTTTCATCAACCAATTGCCTGGATTTAAAAAAATAAGAAGTAATTATAGCAGACAATAGATATTACGGCACGGAGGCGACAGCGCGTGAACTGAGGCTCATCTCATAAATGAACCAAAACTTAGCGTATAAGGTAGACTAGCCTACTTGCCTCACAGACATGTCTACTTTTAAACTTCATCTTCGCAGCCGACACTAACAAATTCAATCATTACTTTTGCCGGTTCTTTGAGACAGCTTTTAGGTGCTTTATTGGCAGCGCCACCTTTACATGTTACATGTAGGAGTCACCACATCAACGCAGCGGTGACCGCAACATACACTATAGTCTTTGTTCTTCTATAGCAAATTATAATATATTGCACTTTCAGGGAGACATGGGCCTATAACACATTCATCCAGTTGGAACATGCAGAAATACACACCAGCATAGGCCTGTTTAGTAAGCAGGATGTGATGACCGCATTCCTACACTTATTCAATGCAATTCAATGTGGAAGTAATCCAAGTATTCAGAATACGTTACTCAGATTGAGTAACATAACGGAATACGTTACAAATTACATTTATGGGCATGTATTCTGTATTCTGTAACGAAATACGTTTTGAAAGTATCCTTCCCAACACTGATAATAAAGTATATTGTTATTATTAGAGTATTTTTAACAAAATAAAAGTACATACCTCAATAAATAAACAAATAAAGAAAATAAAGAAGGTTAAATTATATTTAGGAACATTTAGGAATAAGTGCTTCTTCCAAATCTTGGAATTTGAATCATTTTTCAATTTAAATGTATTTTATTATTATTATTATAATTATTGCCCAAGTAATAATAATATTTCCCAATTAACTTTCCATTGTGAGCTATAATTCAGTATGAATGGTTATATGAAGTTTGTTTATTGTCATCATTATCAAAATAAAGCAGGTTTTACCCCATATGCAGCTTGAGCAGCTTGCATCCATGATAGTTGGGATAGAGGACTTCTTTCTCTGCCTTATCAGTGAGGATGGACACAACACCTTAGAGTGGGAGAAAATCAAACAGGGAAAGGCAAACACAGGAGTATGTCAAGCTCATCTCATCCATTACTCAAGCAAACCACACAAAAAAGCGTAGCTGAGCTGCCACCTTACCTGCTTGTTCCTGTTGGAACAGTCCTGCCACCAAACACTTAGCAGACTCAATGGTGCGTACAATGTTGGTAGAGCGAATGCTGTAAATCAACGACAGATAGTCCCTCTTACTCATTTAGCTTAATGCAATTCAGAGCCATAAACATATTCATTTACAATAGGATAATTTATTAGATTTTTTAGTCTATTAATAAATGTTAGTTAATGCTTTAACTAACAATGAGCAATTCATTTGTAACAGTGTTTATTACTTTGTTGATGTTAATAAAAATAAAGATTTTCATTGTTGGTTAATGTAATTTAAGCTCAGATTCATTAAATAGTATTAATAGATTTCAATATTTAATTAAAGTTACACTTTAAAAATTAAAGTTTGTTAATTAATGTAGTTAACCAATGTTAACAAATCAAACCTTACTGTAAAGTGTTACTGTTTTTTTCTCCTAAATATGATACAATTTAAAGTGTCATTTTTGTCAGTAGCACAAATGGTGCCAAATAATATAAATATTTCAATAAAGAATTGTCAATAGCACTCACTAAACTTCTTTAGGATTGAAAGAAGGTGTGAGAAAGGGCTCTTCCTGTATGTATTTCTTTCGTAACTTCACTCCAAGATCGTACAGCTGTTGCATGCCCACCGTGGTCAGCTGACCTGGATAAGTTCCACCCTATGAAAGCAGGAGTCAAAGTCAGTGTCATTCTTTTTTTTAATATGACAATCTGGCACAATTTCCATCTAAACATTTAGGTATGCTAATGTTTACGTGATGTCTGACACTGCCATTTACCATCAATCCACTTCATTCCAAACATGCACTCTAAAACGCTACACAAACATGTCGTTAAATGACACTATATGGCCAAAACTATGTGGACATCCAAACAACACACCCATACAGTATGTTTGCTGAGCATTTCATTTCAAAACCATTTGGTCTTTCATTTTCTACTCTTCACAGCAAACTTTTATTATATGTTAGAATGTGGCTGCAGAGAATTGCTCCCATTCAAATCTGAACTTTGTTGCAGGTCAGTCAAGTTCTTCTACACCAGACTCAATAAACCTTTTTGACCTTGCTTTGTGCACAGGGGTCATTGTCACGGTGGAGCAAAAAAGGACCCTCGCCAAACTGTTGGCACAAAGCTGGATACAATTCTTTAGAACAGAGATGGGCAACGTTAGGCCTGGAGTGCTGATGTCCTGCAGAATTTAGCTCCAACCCTGATAAAAGCTAAACTGCATGTACTTTAGTAATCCTGAAGACAATGAATAGCTTGTTCAGGTTGTTCTTGATTAGGCTTGGAGCTAAACTCTGCAGGACATCAGCACCTCAGGACCGACGTTGCCATCCCAGCTCTAGAATGTGAACATATGGAGTAGCATAATATTTGCCTGCTTTGAACACACTGAAATAGCCAAACCTATTAACTAGAAAGAGTTGTGGCCTTTTTTAAACTAATGTTACCTTTCAGTAGGCAAACCACAAGCTGGTCCCTTTCTAATCATGTGTGCACAACACAGTTTCCATTGTATAAGAATGTGGCAGATATGCATAAACAAACACACCGTCAATATTTTGGCCCTGTAGCTGTCCTCCACAGGAGCTGGGGGTCTGGGTCCCCCCTTCAGGTCTGTAACTGTATAGTCTATTTCTGTGTGAGCGGGCGCTTCAAGTAGCTCAGGGACCCATTGTGCCTAGGGGGTGCAGAAACCATGCGTCATTCTGGATATAATCGGCATCAACATGTAGACTATTACAGACATATGACAGTGCCACTGTCTCTGAGTGAAAAAGCATGCTGTATAGACTAATGCTGACAAATGATTCTGAGACATTTAAGCAATTAAGAATAATATCACATTTGTGCATTCTCTTCTCTTTTTTGTTCCACCTTCTTTTATATTATTTTTAAACTATTATTCCTATTATTTAAAAGGTTTGTCTATCTATAACATGATTGTTTTTTAAAAAAAAAACAACCCCCCAAAAATAACTGATCAAGCTAAAATGCTACTTTGGGCATTGAAGTGACACTAATCAGCTCTCTTACCTCCAACACATCTGGTATGGATTTCAGCGGCGTCCTCGCCCCATGTCGGAATAAAACTTGAATTAATTTAAGCTCGTATGGAGAGGGTTCAGCCTTATTCTTTTGAAACCAAAACGTTGACCCAAGGGCTACTGAACCCATCAGACCCACACGTGCCCACATGATGGACCTGAAAGAGACGTGAACACTTGACTTGACATTTTTGAGAAGTCGACATGTCCTGTGTTTCTATAAATGCTACTCCAGAAAAAAACTGAACAGCACTTTACATATTCTTTTCTAATAAATAATACATAGAGTTGTATAACCTCAATAGTTGAAAGACTGTATGTAATGTTAGTCTTCTAAAATTCATTAGTCACAACACAGGAGCATTTGAAACGAATTTAGAGAAGCCTAAAATTTTATTAAAATCTGAAAGAAAGGTGACCACTTATTATATATAATATCAAATGCATTTTAAACTAAAATGTTGTTGATATCAACAATATGTTTCTTAAATGTGGAGTTAGGGTTAGAATATGTCAACTCAACTCAGAAGTTTTCTGCTTTGTACTAATAACATTACATTAAATGTATCACGTTGAATACATTATTTCTACATTGTATACGGCTGCACATATTTTGTTTTTGTGTAATATATATATATATATATATATATATATATATATATATATATATATATATATATATATATATATATTCTATATCAAAACGTGTCAGTACATTTCTATAACTGAATCAAACACGGCAACTTCTGCCTCGTTCAGTAATGCTGCTGACTGTCATATCAGCAAGTTGTATACGCTCTTGAAAACTGTCAAATGTCATGCACTAGTTTAAATCTATTAAGTAAAGTAAAAACATGTAGGTGCACTAGAAGAAGTGCCTTTTAAATATCACCAACCTGAAAGTTTCAGACGCGGCAGGTTAATTCCACTGGTTTCAAATAGCACTCATTCCTTTCAGTTTCAGGAAGACTGAACGTTGCATTACGCCGGCTAAGGGTGAGGTGCATTCTGGGATATTCAGTTTCATAGTCTACCTATTTATTCTGAGAAATATCGGAAACACAATGTTGTAAAACTACATTTCCCATACTCAGCCATGCATAACTCGTTTACTGGCGTAATGTTCCTATGCAAAACGACGAAGCATAAAACGTAGCATAACAGCAAATCTATCTAGTGTCCAAATACTTTTTGGGGACAGTGTTAAAATGAAATAGTCTTAACACTACTAGCATGTATACACGACGTAAACTATTTCTCAGTCACACAGACAGAGGGATGACATTTCGGTATGGGTGCGAATGAGAGCCTATATTTGCCTGCTCCACAAAAACCCGAATAACGACTACATAAAAAATAGCCTTAACTTACATTACGAGGGCAAATGACATAAAAACAAACAAACAAAAAAGGATTCCAAATAATATAAAAGTCTGACTAGCTGACGGTGTCCTATACCGATGCTGTAATAGGCTACATGGTTTGTAATTTTATGATGTACAAAAAAAAATCCATCAAGCATTTGGGTTATTAGTGCTAGGATATTTTATTGGCAATTAGACACAGTGACTGCAATCATAAGAGAAATAAAATGAAATAAAGCGTCAAAGAAAGATTCTCTAGTCTAGACCAACCCTAAACCTCTGCCATAAATGTAAGTCTTGTTTCTACTTGTAAAAATAAAAAACACTACATCAGGAGAGACTGAACAATAGGCCTAATGTTTGAATTGTCAATGAATTATTTTCCTGAATTCTGAAACCCTCTGACAGATATTTTGAATGACCCTTTGTGAGACGAGATGACATTATTGGAATAGGCCTAATTAATATAGGTCTACATATTACAGACATCTATATGAAAGTGCTAAAGTAATAAAAAAAAAAATTTGAAGAATAACAATGATTGTCCTTGGGATGCCATGTATATGCTAAATTCAAATGATTAATCTTTTAAGCTCTGTTTGCCCCTTAGCCTTCGTTCTCTTTTCTTTTTGATTAAAAATTTGATTTTCCTAGGCACTTTCATACATATAGCAGTCAATATTGAGGATTTTGGCATTGAGTTTAATTATGTATAATGCCTAACATCAGTCGCTAGTTTGCCTCTTGACATAAGGGGAGTGAGGTTTTACCTGCGCAGCTCTCATTAGCTGGTCTCTGTTACACTCTCCCCCTAAATCTCAATCCTATGTGGGTTATGGCACCAAAGTGACCCCTCCAACCCTACTCGCCCCCTCTCCGAGCAGGACTCAAACCAGCATCTCCGGCATGGGAGGCAGGCACACTAACAAGGACACTAAAGACCGCAGTCCCTAACGTCAGTCACTAGTGCTCCTCTTGATGTCAGGGGAGTGAGGTTTTACCTGCACGGCTCTCACTAGCTGGCCTCCGTTACACTCACCCCCTAAACCTCACTCCCATCCGGGTCACTGCACCAATGTAATCCCTCCGGTCGTACTCACCATGCTCCATCTCCAGCATGGAGGGTGGGCGCGCAAACAAGGACACTAAATACCGCAGTCTCTAACATCCGTTGCTAGTGTGGCTCTTGAGATCAGGAGAGTAAGGTTTTACCTTGAATAATAAGAATTTACCTCTCACTAACTGCCTCTTTTACATATACATATCAAGTGCTATCTTGTATGATAACCTTAATGCCAAGCTCCAAATCAAAATGATTGTAGAGTTATTTTGATATTAAATCTAAGTACAGCCTCATTACTGTAACAAATTCATGTGTTAATAATTCATACATATTTGCATCCCTGGTTGATTGCAATAAAATATATAAAATAAGACACTTCATAGATTTCAGTGTTATTTATTTCACATATATTTCAGTAAATATTTACTCACATAATCTCTTTTCTGTAGTCATGGTATTGCTAATTAAGTGTATAAACCTTAAAAAATTCAAACATCGTATGTTGTTTTCTTCTTTAAAGTGGCCTGTACAAAGTGTTGTTTTTCTCCTTTTTTATTAAGATATGTTTTTAAGATATGTTTTTAGTGCATTATTGCTTTTTTGGCTCAAAAACCATGTTTGATTGGAGTGTTTTGAATTACAGACCACAAAAACATTAATCATAAAATATGAACCTTTTCCATTTATTTCAGTAGTCCTCTCATCTTCCATTCATCCATCCATCCATCCATTCATTCATCCGGTTATATCAACAGGCTTTTATTCAGGATCCCTTGATCCCACCCTATAAAAATCTACATACACTTTAGCAATTACGACAACAGTTTCAATGAAACAATATTAAATGCTCTGATACAGATTCTCTCTCTGTCTTCCTCTTATTATCCATTATCCTCTTATTCATAGTGTTATTTAAGCCCAAATGAATGAAATATTCCATCTCATAGTACCAACACACAAGCATACTTATACGCACATAAACATACACACACCTCACATCCGTATCTCTCATCTTAAGGCTAGTTCACCCAGCTTCCTCTGGGACATCCTGTAACCCAACCTACACAGCCAGATCACTTTGTTTGACCCGGTTACTACTAGTACCACTGGTCTTGCTAAATCGGCGCTTGTCTCTGGAGAATGCTGGTTGGGAGGATGGCGTCGAGGGGGCGCTAGGTGTCATCTCACCCGGGACTTCAGGGCTTCCGTAGCTCATCTGCAGGAAGTCCTCAGCCGGATCAAGGTCATCGTGGCTTTGATGATGCAGCTCGGTGGCCATGTTGACGGAGTTCTGCTGGTGGGCCAGGTGGTTTGTGAAAGGCTGGCAGGTTTGATGGATGTGATGAAGATGGTGAGAATGTATATGTGGGGGTGATGTTGGACGTTGGCTTGATGCTAGGCACTGGTTGAAATCTGGGGGTGGGGTGCAGGTTTGGGAAGGACGTGGCTGAGCAGTCTCAGGCAGTTCCATCGGAATACTTGTCTTGCCAGGTTGGACAACAGAAACAACTTTGCTGTTTTTGCTTTTGACGTCATTAGCATGTTTGACGGCGTATTTTCTAAGACATTGCTTGCACTGTTTCCATCCGAGGTAATACAGCTCTAGCACACTGAGGAGCAGCGAAACAGCTGCCACCACCAGCATGAACACGATGAAGACATTTTTCTCTGTTGGACGGGACATGTAACAGTTCACACGGTTGGGGCAAGGTGACATGTTACAAGGATAAAGAGCATTCAGGAAGATGCCGTACATCATATACTGGATCACAATGAAGGTCACTTCCATTACCAAGCGTATTATAATACTCATGACGTATGTCTGCAGCAGGGCTCCCTTCAGGCGGAACTTTGTCTTTCTATATTCGACTTTCTCTTTGTGTTCCAAATACTCATTCTCTCCTCTTCCCTCCTCACCCTTCTCCTCTATCTCCCTCTGCTTCCGCTTCTCCTCCATGCGAACGATGTGCATGGCATGGCCCATGTAGATGAGGCATGGTGTTGATACGAAGACAATCTGCAGCACCCAGTAGCGGATATGGGCAATAGGGAAAGCTCGGTCATAACAGACATTTGTGCAACCGGGTTGTAGTGTGTCACACATGAAGTCGGACTGCTCGTCGCCCCATGATGACTCTGCAGCAGTGCCCAGAACAAGGATACGGAAGATGAACAGCACAGTTAACCAGACCTTCCCCACTGATGTGGAGTGCTCCTGCACCTCCTCCAGAAAATTTCCCAAGAGACTCCAGTCCCCCATCACTCCACGGCAGCACTACTGAGGCAGAGAGAGAAAAAAGAGAGAGAGCAAATAAGTACAAAAAAGGAGATTGGCATCAAGATCAGTTTTAGCATGTTGTCAAAAGTCATGCATTTTCAGCTGTTTTGAAATGTATGGATGATTATTACTGCTGAATATAATGAAAGGGGAGACTGAAGCTGCGTGCCAATTCAGAGGCAGCATCCTTCAAAGGCCGGATTCGAAGGCCGATTGCGTCACATCGGTGCGACGAAGGCTGTCCCAATTCGAAGGCCTCCAAATGCATCCTTGTTTTCCCGTGCAATGAAGGATACAACACCAACAGATGGATCCTTCGTGGCATTTCCTTCCCCAGAATTCATTCAGGAATTGTTTTACACTTTTAAATGTATAAGTATTGGGTTTCCAGCTAAAATATCTAATGATACAAATGCAAAAAAAAAAATTTTTTAAAGCGGTTCAAATGTTGTCCTATATCTTACTAAGATGCGATTATATATAGTTTATACTCTTTATTATATAAAGAAATGGACCATGGTGAACATATTTAGACTATAGTTTGTGAACCCTGTTTTCTTTAATATAACTTTTAAAAAAGTCCAGTACAAACGTTACTGCCCCTCATCAACTGCAGCTGTCACAGTGGCTAGGTGACAAGAGTCCTCTGTAGCCTAGACCGTGAACCAACCTTTGTGGCCTTTGGACACAGTGTATCCTAAAAATGTATTTAGATGGTTCATAATAAGTTGATAAAGTTTACTTTTGTTTAAATCAATGTGCCAACTAATGTGCATAATTCAGATCCATATTGTAAAATATGTATTATTGTTGTTGTTCATATGGTAGCCCAGTCGCCTAGTACTAAACTGACCAATCAGAATGCATTTTCAAATGATGCAACCTTGTTTACTTCTTCTAAAATGATGAAGTCCAGCTCCCCCTATCTGAATTTAATTTAGGCCTAATGGGTGGAGCTGGAATATCCCACCAAACCCTAACCCTGCCCATAACTCTATACCTCCACCCATAGACGTCTAGAGAGGTGGCACTGGAAGTCATTGACTCTGCAGTGAGCACCACTTGGAAAAAGGCACGATGGGATAATATAAGTTTAATTATATTGAATCTGTCTTGCCCTCAAAAACACATTATTATCATATTGCACAATGTAGAGCCAGTACAGGCATCTCCGTTAATGTTTTTGTGTAGGCTAATATTGTTTTTTTTCCTCTAGCAAAAGTAGTTAGTTAGTTAGTTAGTTAAAAACGGTTGATACATGGTGATATTATTCATATACGTACTTGTTATTCAATAACAAAATACATGTGTCTCCTTCTGCATATAGCCTAACCAATCATTATGAGAGAGGTAACCACAAGCCAATCAGCTTTTAGAATCATTGTAGTCTGTCATCAAGTCTGCTTGTGGTTAACAAGATGAAGAGAAAAACTTTCGACTAGTCGATATATCGATGAAATCCAGATTATCGGAGAATCTCAGAACAAGTGAGACTGAACGGCACATTTCCATGATTTCCCACAGTGAAGGAGTGGAGGATGGGCGCATATGAGTAGATTTTAGATGGAATGTGGCTCTCCTTAGTCTGCAGATGGCGCTGCTCTGTTGGTTATTCCCTGATCCAAAAATCTATTTAATATGGTCCCCAAAATAGGGGAGACGTATCAGATATTAAACCGATAATAAACAGATTCTACACTTGATCTTAGCCATAAGGCCGAGGAGCGATATATAGCTAAGCATAGTGTTGTTGATTGTAGAGATTAATGCGTCATTCATTAATCAAGACGTTTTAATATATCAAGGGGATATCACTATTTGAGTGCATAATCATCAATAAATAGATCAAAATCAAACTGGCAGCAATCTTATACTGTTTCGATCTTCACATGCCTCTCCATAAATTCCCTAATTTCTAAACCCAAAACGTACGTCTTTTATTGTTTTTGTGATGCACTTAAATTTTTCTAGAGGTTTCCCGTTCTGTGTGTCATGTTATTGTATATTTACAGTAGGGCCTGAGAGGGGAGCACTATGAACTTGAACAAAGGGATGACAGTTCTAATTTTAGTCCCATTTTTTGGGTGGGATGGCCGGGAACAGTGGTCTTGGCAGGGTAGAGCAGGGCAATGTGATGCCAAGGGCCCTGAGAACTGCCCCTCTGAATGACCCTGTACAGGCCTAGATAGGGTGATCATTTTACCACTCTGCAGCTGTCTCCCAACTACATCACGTATGCCAGCCTTTGTGCTTCTGTTTTGTCCCTGTGTGAGTGATGTGTCTTTCAGGACACTGCAGGGACTAACTGAACTTCTCATCACAGAGACAAATCAAACGCGATGACAGGGGTCACTATTCCTCTATGTGTAGTACTACATACTTATGTCATACTTATGACAAATACTAATGTCATTTAAACAACATAAAAACAAGATATCCAGACAAATGCGACCAGCTGAGAAGCTGTTTTTAATTTCTGTTTAGTACTTTTTAAAGGTGACATATTATGGCCCTTTTCACAATATGTAATATAAATCTATGGTGTCCCCAGAATATTTCTGTGAAATTTCAGCTCAAAATACCCCCCAGATCATTTATTATAGCTTGACTAATTTGCCCCTTTTTGGGTGTGAGCAAAAACGCTCTGTTTTTGTGTGTGTCCCTTAAGAAATTGAGCTGCTGCTCCCCGCCTCCGTTCAGAAGATGGCCGATCCTTTACACGAGCTTCAGATACATACAATAGCAAAACACGAATAATCTCACTTATCCAAAATCTCAGAAATAACCTCCAGTAGCGGAGTGCAGCCTTATGGAGAGACTCAGGAAGAGGTTGCAACTTTTAGACTGCACCTGGACGTTTCTGAATGGTTACATTTATGTAGTTGTTGTGGAGTTACATTGGTTCATCTGTTTCTGGGCGATTTCCGTTGAAAATAAAATGAATCCACTTCTCTTGTCTCCTCTGAGGCTGGGACTCTAAATAGTGTTCTGTTCTCTTCTGTGCAGCCAACGACGTTTGCCATTGGGTTAGAACTGGTTACACTGTTGTTGCTTGCGAAAACCAAATGGCGGTGTCCATGGGTGGAAATGTGCAGACTAAGGGGCATTATAATAAGATGGATCCCCTTCCTACGTCAGAAGGGGAGCGAAATCTGATCGGCTTATTTTTTGACATGTTTGCAGAAAAAGGCCAAAACAAAGGTACTGGGTTGTCACTTTTCACGTTTTCTGGGTTGGTAGATGCACCAGGGACCCAATTATAGCACTTAAACACGAAAATAGTCCGATTTGTATGATATGTCCCCTTTGAGACTTTTTTCTTTATTTTTTATATTAGTAAGGTATAAGGCCCATTCACACCAAGGGCAATAACTATGACGATAAAGATTTTCTAAAAAACGTTCTAAATATAAAAGAATAGCAGTCCCCACCAAACTATAACGATAACGGCACAGAGAAATGATATCGTTGGAATCACTTTCAGAACAGATTTTTCACAGATAATGAATGATAAAAACGTTGACAGCCAATCAGATTCCATCCTGCTTTAAAGAGCTCGAGCATTTAAAGCACCAGACGACAAAACTGCAGTGCACGCCTAAAATAAACTAAACAATATCCTCTGCTGGTGTGAACGCTAATACAGTTGTCATTATAGTTATCGTTTTGGTGTCAACGGGCCTTAATTGGGATAATTGGCAATAACTTTACATTTTAAGAAAAAATATTTATCATTTGCAGTTTATGAAGGCAAATTAATAACTTTTTTCAGTAACTGTTGAGTGAAAAGTATTTGGTATAAAAAGCCACCGTTAGTTAAACTAAGTCGTTCCATCAGTTTTTATTTAAAAATAATATTTATTTTAGATATTTTGAGAGCAAAAACAAACACTTTCAAGAGATGCTTTTTATACTGTATATTATATATTATTTAAATGAGGTAAATACTAGTAAAGTGAACTCCTTCAAAAGTTTCTTCCCTGTTCCTCTTCAAGGTGTCAAATGTGAATTCAGGTATCAGGCAGTATATTAATCAGGCATTAACATTAACACTGTCCAGTGTTGTTCTGTTTCCCAAAATAACATCAGTGAGTGCTGCTTCATTTCCGTAAATGCCACTCCAGTCCAGCTTCGTCAAGCCGCCCTTAAATAAATCACTCATAAATTCCAGTCATTCCGTAAAGCATCTTGTATGTGTCACAGTGTCTAGTTGTGTTTCCCTGGGTTATCACTAGAGGTCCTCGTTCTCACGGTGTCATTCACATTAGACTACAATTCCCAGCATTCTGTTGTGTCACTTATCTGATTATTGCACTCAGCTGTTTCCCATCACCTTGCTAGTTCTGTGTGTATATATTTATGTCACCTCACTTTCTAAGTCTGTATCTGCCCGTTTCTTGTTTTTGTCTTGTGTTTTGGATTGTCTTGTTGGATTTTGACCCCTGCCTGGATGACTACGAGTTTGGATTGCCCTTTAATTAAAAACTACTGCTCTTGGATTTTCTGCCTCCTGTGTGTGTTCCGTGACAGTATGTGTCTAAATTGATTTTATTAATCCTAAATGAAAATCTCAAAGCTTTAAAGTTGTTAAAGCAATGCAACAAGTTTGTTATTGTGTCTTTTGCTGTGACACACACATTGATCTTTTCTCAGGTTCTCCACATGCCTGTTTTAGTTGTTTCTGTAGCACCAGTTAAGCGCCAGGTTCCTCTGAAGGGGGTTTCTGTTTAATGCTATTTACAGGATATTGTCACTCAGATACCCATTAAACCTCAAATGTTTTATGAAGCACTATCTGCAGCCACACTAGAGAGGTAACTTTAAAGTTTATGTGTGTGTGGGTTAGTATCTGACTGCCCTCTCACACCCATCCTGTACCAAACCCTAGTACCGGTCCTGCTGATCTCCTGTAGAATGGCCAAATATGGACTGACAGTTTGAATGGAGGCCCTCCTACTTTAGCAGATGTAAAATAGTCAAAATGTCTGATCTCCCATTAATGTTTAGTGAAAGTTAATCCAGAAACCATAAAGAGCGCACTAATAAAAAAATAACAGGACTTTATATAAAGAAGCGTATTTTGTTGTATATTTATTGTTTTAAATGGGCTTTATTATTATCTTTATGCATATTATATTTTTCTTATTGTTTTCAATTTATTTTGGGAAATGTGAACCATATATTTTATATCCCCGAATATTTTTAAATGTATTTAAGACGATGAATTTTAACATCATTAATTTCCTGTGCATGTCAGGTTCTGGTCTTTAAATGCGCTAGTACTGAAGGGAAAGAGCAGTGGGAAGTTCACTGAACAATCAAACCTTAGTATATAGTGTCAAATCTAATAATGAAAATGCAATGATCTGTCTTAACTATGTCAAGCAAAGCACCAGGCTTTATGAATAATCTTACCCTCTTCTTTAAAGCACTACTGTTTTACAGAATGAGTTTCTTTTATACACAGACATTTGACAAAATGTGCAATCTAGTTCATAAAGAAATACTGCATTTTTGTCCATGATGTTCAGTGTCATGGATGCATGCAGTTTTTGCATTTATTAGTTTGTTTTAAAATCTAATCTAAAGTCTGTTCACATCAGATGCTTTGGATATGACTGTCATTCAGAGACGTGAACTCAGCAAACCCGTGTGCTATGTTGTGTTGGCGAAAGCTTTTTCGGAATGGCATCGGTGGGAACGGAATCTTAGACATTAAAAAAAACTGAAGAAAAAAACAGTAGGACGGAAATATCCATCTGATTCACACTGACTGGGCGATCTCTGTTGCCATTGTGTGCTCTCTCTCCTTGTGTCTCTACATTTTCCTTTTTTTACATCTTCCTTTTCTTCTTCTCTTAGGAAGCAATTTCTAACAATATGATTTCCTTTAGACTTGCTACTTTAAAGGAAACAAGTCTCTTAGGGTCTCCAAGTGCAAGGGTGTTTACTTTCCCAAAAAGAGCAAGAGAACGACATAAGATAAGAGTTCATTTGTGCTGATTATTTTTCATCTGGTTAATGCACAAAATCGTAAAACCCTGAAAGCTCTTATCATGAGGTATTATGAGAGGTCAAAGACTGCTTTCTTGAATGTAGCAAACAATGGGACTTCAGTCCACACACACGAGTTGGTGAGATGAATGACAGACAGGAAGAACTTTCACCTGTTCTCATATGATTTTCTATTTGTAAAAGGAAAGACTTGACATTGGTCACTGACCTCAAAGGTCATATATATATATATATATATATATATATATATACATTACCGGTCAAAAGTCTGGAAAATGTTTTTGAAAGAAGTCTCTTTTGACTTCTTGATTTTGATATTGATCAAAATACAGAAAAAATGGCAATATTGTGAAATATTATTACAATTTAAAATAATGGTTTTCTTTTTTAATATACCTCAAAATATGTGGGGTTTTTTTTCTGTGATGCAAAGCTGAATTTTCAGCATCGTTACTCACATGATCCTTCAGAAATCATTCTAATATGCTGATTTGATACTCAGTTATTATCAATGTTAGAAACAGTTGCTGCTTAATATATTTTGCATGAACTTTTGCATGGTAGTGTATATTGTTACAAAAGATTTCTATTTTAAATAAATGCTTATTCATCAAAGAATCGTGAAAAGGGTATCACAGGTTATATAAAAAAAATATTAAGCAGCACAAGTTTCCAACATTGATAATAAATCAGCATATTACAGTGATTTCTGAAGGATCATGTGACACTGAAGAATGGAGTAATTATGCTATAAATTCAGTTTGCATCACAGAAATTAATTATGTTTTAAAGTATATTAAAATAGAAAACCATTTTGTTAAATTGTAACAATATTACTGTTTTTCTTGATCAAATAAATAAAGGCTTGGTGAGCATAAGAGACTTTGTTCAAAAACATTGAAAATAAACATAGTTTTTCCAAATGTATATATATGTATAAACATTATAAGTTATGACTTGCATTAAACATCCATTTTCTGGCCTTTTTAAACTATTTGATTTGGAAAGGTGCTAATGAAGCTTTTCAAAAGTCTTCCTGAGCTTCTTTTAAATTGTTTGTTAGGGAATCATCAGAGCTTCCCTTGTTCTTTATGACTCTAAGGCAATGTCAAACATTCAATAACAAAAATAAACTTAGAATAACATGCAGCCTCGCGCTGCCATTTGCATCAGTTTAACAAGCTGGGAACATTGCCACGACACCTTTGAAACATTCTAGTAGCACTTCACAAAGGTGCCAGGCACTGTTGGCAAGTGATGGCATGCTGGTTTTTCTCACAGTGATCATGTCGCTGCGGGCACACGGATACTCACACCATAAGAGGCTCTACAATGCCCACTCATGAGACTCTGAATAAATATTTATTCAAACCCTTTCCCCTTAACCTGATGTCAGGGACTACCAGAATCAGCATGACACCACAGACTCTAGTCACATCTTTATCCCAAATATAACCAGAGTTGTAAACTAGGCAAGACACAAAGACAAACACTGTGGTTTATATAGATCTGATTATAAGTTTGCATGATATGTATCTTTTTTTTTCTTTTTTAAATAAGAGGGATCTTAAAAATTGTTTTTATGAATGAATAAATGCAGTTTTTGCCACAGAAATGTACTGTTTAAAAGTTTGGGGTAAGTTACTTTTTGTTGTTGTCGTTTTGTTTTTGAAAAATTCAAAGTTTTATTCAGCAAGGAAACATTAAATTGATTTTTAAAAAAGGGACAGTAAAACCATTTATAATGTTACATAAGATTTTTATTTAAAATAAATGCTGTTCTTTTGATCTTTCTGTTCATCAAAAGATCCTGAAAAAAGCAGCACAACTGTTTTAACATTTGATAATAATAATAATAATAATAATAATAATAATAATAATAATAATAATAATATATTTCTTGAGCACCAAATCAGAATATTACAATGATTTCGGAAGGATCATGTGACACTGAAGACTATAATTACTGCTGAAAATTCAGATTTGTCACCACAGCTTTGGAATAAATTACATTTTAAAATATATTAAAATTGAAAATAGAACAGTTACATTAAATTGTAATAACATTTCACAATAGTACTGTTTACTGTGTTTTTGACCAAATAAATGCAGACTTGGTGACCACAAGAGACTTCTTTCAAAAACATTTAAAAATCTTACCAATCCCAAACTTTTTAACAGTAGTACATTGTCCACAAAACAATATTATTGACTAGTAAAATTATTTGTGGAGTGTGAAATTAAAATGGCAATGGCACTTGCACAGAAGTACAGAGGAAAATACAGTGAAAGAAGAATTTTGTGAAGGAAATTGAATCAGTTTCTTATGGAGAAAGCAAATTATCATCACTTCCAATTGAAGTCAAAACCTGGACATGCACTTGTGTTGCTGAACTTGGACTTACATACCAATGCTATGTGCTTTTAAAAACAAAGGACAGAACAACTGTTTAAGCCAGACATTCCCGGACTGACACGGGCCGCTTTAATCAATGGAGAATTCAAGGATGAGATGCTGAGTTTAGCCATATGAAGTGAATCCTCCTCGCCCGACTCTGCCCACTGCAGAAGCCTCATTATACACACACTGACACCCGCACATATCAACACGTCACCTGCCATCCACTGGCATTCCTCATATGGACCATGAAGACAATCCTTCTCTGCTTGTCAGGCTGCTAACTGGGTGATGTGTTTCCTTACATGGCAGTTTTGTTTTTCTCTTCACTGTCAAAGCAACTGTATTGATCAGCCAATGTCTCATTATTCGAGCCAGGCACCACTTGACATGTTGTACAGGGCTTTTGCACTTTGTAAATATGACGTGTGAGTGGGATATGAGAGATATAATCTATTTAACATACAGTGACCCTTAATATGTTTTTGGACATTTAAGAAGTGCATAAAAATGCGTTCGACAAGTTTAACAAAAAACATGGCTCACAACTGACCCCGACAGGGTAACACACTGATCCGACAAAACCCCACGAAGTGTCTGTGGCCGTCTGTCGGTGCAGTGTGACCCTTCGCTAAGCCACACCCGAAAACCGCCACTGGCCAATCGTGTCTTAGCAACCGTAACTAGGCGCGAGAGTTCTAGCAACTTGTGGCAATCTTTCGAGCGAGGGAAACATGCCGAAGCGTTGTGCGTATGGATTGTGCAAATCAGATACCCGGTATCCTAAAAGTTTGGACGGGGGAGTGTATTTTTTTTCTTCCCGAAAATCTAAAAGCCAAGGTGAGAAAGGATGTGCGTGGATCAGCAATTTGGGAGACCCCATTCACAACTAAGTGTCGACAGGATTAACAAAAACACATAGCCTATTGCTTGGAAGTTGGAAATAATTTCGGTTCTTTGTTCATAATGCGCATGTTTTAACGTAAAATAAGACGTTTAAAGACAAGAGGGAGGCTCACTGACATACTTTAAAATATATTTCAGCATTTTGTTAATCGACGGCCTAACGTACCCCTGACTGAGTAACTCTCCCGATCGCGGCTCTCCCGGTGTTAGTGTTATTCCATAAGATTTATGGATAAACTGTTTGATTTATAATTATTAGATTAGTTTCACATTTCACTTACCCTGCTGTGCACGAACATAGCTGTTCCTCGATTTGTGTGTTTCCCGTTTGAATGGTCAGCGTATGAGGCGGCGGCTGCTGCGACTATAGGCTTTAGCTTCAATTCTTATTAAATTATTCTCTAATCGGTTGCATATTATGTCGTGGATATATCCCTCGAATGCATTTTGCAGTCCCGTTTGTCTTGCTCTCTCAGATATTTCACATGTTCGCCAAAAATTACTAATTATCAATTTGGGAATGTCTGACACCGGTGCATAGACGCTGTAATAGATGTGCTAGACGCGAAAGCTTGACAGGCGTAGCAACAGTAACTAAGGAGGCCGGGGCTTAGCGAAGGGTCAAATTGACTTTAATTCACATTTCTACTTAAAATAGACTAGACAGACAGTTAGTCGCTGAAGCACAATCAAATTCACAATCCTTTATGATGACAAAAGCATCTGTTGGATAAAATTATTGTTCCATTAGAATGGCTGCAGATTCTCAAGCAAAAATGGTGTCATAATGTGCTAATGTAATTATTGAGTACTTAATTTGAAACTCTTATGAATTATTTATGACCATGTAAAAAATGAATGTATCAAAGTCTACAAGCAAAATCTTGTAAAAAATACAATTTAAAATATGTAAAAGATTAAATTGAAAAAAGATTTGTACATAACTTAATATTTAATTAGTACGTTAATAAAGTCAGTGGTATCAGAATTGTTATAAATAATTTAAAATATAAGTATTTCAACATTAAATACATAATAAAAACCTATATCATTTATCTATTGTTTAAAAAATGAAAATACAGCATTCTGCACTGTACCTCAAAATCATGACACAAATAAAACAATAAAATAAAAAAATTCAATCGTATTTGACCCATAGATCTCTTAAACAATTAATGTGATGTATAAATCCGAATTACCTGTCTGACTGCTGACTTATGGGATCGTCTTTGGATGAGTATGCTGTGGTCTTGTCCTCTTCAGATGAATGTGGGCTCTAATTCTGTGGCCCGGGGTCCTGTAGACGTAGCTCAGCTCTGATGTCTGTATGACAGTGGGGAAATACTGAGTGATGGAGAAAAATGGCAGTGTATCTCTATAGAAAACACTCTAACGAGACTGGAGTTCAAATGCAGCACAGGCCTCCTCGTGCATGTCCCACTGTGGGAATAAAGCACAATTGTGGGACACTGAGAAATACTGGGCCATCTCAGGGAGTGTTTCAACCCCCCCCCCCCCCCCCCCCCCCCCCCCCCCTTTACTCCTCCCGCCCTCTCTTCCTCCTTCCCTCCCTCTCTCTTTAGTTGCCCCCACCCCAATTTACTCCCTCCCCCACACCACCACCACCACCAGAATGCACTTGGTGTATAAGAATACCACCGTGTAAAGAGAGGAAGTGAGATTGTAATAGAACACAATGGTTGTTCTTCTCAGGCTGTTCACCTGTGATGCGTTGTGTTTGTTACTATGTGATGTGATTGTTGAAGTTTTACCCCTACCCTGATCAATAAACCTTTTCATGCGATAACCACACAAACATGTCTTCACCATACGTGCACTTCCATACGTACACACATTACCTCAATTTTAACAGCATTATATATAGCCTATATAATTTATATTCATAAATGAATATGAAATATTCATTTCATATTTATATAATTGTACGATAAAATAGTGCAGATTTGTTTAGCATGCAAAGGCACACTGGTTTAAATCCTGATGTGATTTAACTAAAATTATTTCTTAATAAACCAAGGAAAATTTCAACTGAATGTGATAGCCAGGGATCACCGTTGAAAAGCAGCTTTTTGATAATTTATTTTGCACTATATAAACTGCCGTGAGGGTTGGTAGGTAACAACTATTTTGCAAGATAAATGCAAATGATCGATTGGATGCACTAAAATCATCCATTCACATGGTTATTTGTAAATGAATCACAGCATGATAGATGCAAATACTTTTTCTAAACCAAAATAATTGTAAAGGATACCACCCAGGCTAATTGGAAAAATGTTCCTATGCTGGCATTTCTGTAAAATGATATTACATTGCTTCTAGTATGTTTTGCCTTTCAAAGTAAAATGTCCAGTGAGTGACTGTAAAAGCATGAAAAAATGGTAACACTTTAGTTTATGAATTCTCACTATTAACTAGTTGCTTAATAGCATGCATATTACTGGGATATTGGATGTTTATTAGTACTTATAAAGCACATATTAATGCCTTATTCTGTATGACCATAATCTACAACCCAATACCTTAACAACATAACAACTACCTTACGAACTATTAAAACATTTTATTGATAGTTTATTAATAGTTTACTAATAGGTAGTTAATAGTGAGAATTGGAACCTAAACTAAACTGTGACCAATTATTCAAACTATCGAAAACATTTGAACGAGAATCTGGCAACGTTTTATTATGTTAGTTGTTTTACGTATTGCGGCAGTTCAGAAATGAAATGTCCAGTGAGTGGGGCTAAAAGCTTAATGCTCTATAGTTTGCTTGTACAAGTCTTTGAGCTCTTTTATTTTGGCTCGTGTTTCACAGGTCACAGAACTCCTACCCAAGCTCTTTGCATTGCAAATGCACTGCTGTACCAGGTGAGCTACCCTTCAAGTTTTCTACATCAGAAAAGCCAAGCTAGATATGTTCAGCAACTGTCAATTTACAAATCATGCAAATGGTAAAAGTGTTTTGAGGTCATAGCACAGTATTGCAATAAGTATTTTTGAATTAATAATCTGCCCCTGTAATCATAATTTGAGTAAAAAAGAATAAAGTTTTACGGCTATTACTGTTCATTTCAGCTGGAAACTGCAGTGAATTTTATGTATAGTTTTTGGAGTTTTGCAAAAATTTCGGTCGACGCACATTTTTCCAATAGGTTGGCAAAATTATAGCTGGATAAAGCTAAAACTTGTTCTTGCGACAAAACTCATAGACTCACTGCCCTGGCAACCACCTCAAATGTGAAATCAAGTAGTTTTTACTGTATTTCCCCCAAATATTTCCTTATCAGCTGAACAATATGATGCATCAGTGTAGCAAAAATGGTTGTACCCGTGTTTATAGGATATTAAAATCTTGTACCTGATCACATGATCCCTTTTTTCTTCTTTGTTCAGGTGACCTTCTTTCTGTCCTTCATACAGTCTTGTTCGGCTACTGTATTCCAGTGAGGAAGCAACTGTAGGAAATTCAACCAACTTCACAGAGACTAATTTAAACAGAAGCCTGAGCTGTAAACCCTCTCTCTCCTCACATCTCTTTCATTGCTTATTCTGCTCATCGGCTGAGAGCCGGAAGATATATGTCAGCTTTATATAATGGCAATCTTTTAGGTTTCATTCCTCCTTGCTCAAGGGTCTGTGTGGGTTTGTGTGGTGGGAATTCTGTAGATTTGAGTACTCCTTGCTGCTGGGTCCATGTGTGTTTGTGTATGTCTGTAAACATATACATTATATATATATATATATATATATATATATATATATATATATATATAGTATAATGTGCACAACGACACATAATGCTAATTTGGTGTAAGGTACACCAGAGGTTACTAAGGGCTGTTAATGACATTGTGTCATAGTGCACTTGCTCATTTAGAGCCAAAGAGAAATGGAATGTAAGAAAAAGAAATTTTGAGCCCTAAAGGAAACTTTGACCCCTTTTTTAAGAACCACTTTCTTTAATAATGTGCTTTTACCAAGGTAACAATAGTTAAAATTAAAACTGAAAATGAATGAGAATTCCCTTCAGCTATCTGTTTTAATATTGAATGTACCTATCATTTCTTATTTGGGCTCATCTAACACAGCACATCACAGGAATGCCCTCAGTAAATCTTTAAGTTATTTAGTTGGTTTCCCCACCGCTTCACATGCATAAAAACGGGATACATTTTTTCTAATTTAGTCAAAAAGATACAAGTCAAGGGATGACAAGTGGCTCTGGGATTTAAACATAGGGCATTGAAGGCATTCCTGGCCCTCTTTTCTTCAAAATTCTGTCTGAACATGTTTCATTTTTGTTCAAAATTAATTTCCCCAAACCTATAAAATAGTTTGAGCACCAAATCAAGTAGAAATGTTCAAGGAAATATTTTAGTATCACAGAGTATATAACATTGATGCTGACATGGTCAGAAATACATGATGATTTGTAGCAATAAATGATGATTTGTTTTAGTATGAACTATTAAGTCAGAAATTAGATTCTAAATAAAGATTTTGGACTCTAATTGGAGTCTTTTAGTACGCCACTAAGCAAATCCTCATTGTCATAACTGTTTTAACATATCGTACTGTTGTCTGGAGAGTTTCTGTAAGCATTATTAAAATGGGTCACACGACTATATGACGTATAGTGCTTTGTTCCACTCGCCAGCACCCACCAATCACTTTTTCTAAAAACAGGGTGGCTGAGACAAATGTAATAAGAGCAGTACTAGGGTGTGTACTAAAGTAGTTATAATTAACAAATATGCTGATTTATTATTTTTCGGAAGAACAAATTATGTGCATCTAATGCTTCTGTTTTATGTGTCTGTTCATTTCATTTCTTGACATAACTTATGTACTCTTTTAGTATAGTTAACTCTCACTCTTTCCTTTTGGTGTTGTCCATGTGTTTTTGTTACTGTAAAGGGATGGTGAAAATATTACAATACATTTACTCACCGTCATGTTTTTCCAAACCTGTATGTTTCTTCTTCTATACAGAAAATATTTGAAGATTTTTTTGTCCATACGATAGAATTCTGCAAATCTAGAATTTCTCCAATGTTGATTGGTTCATTACATTCTTGGGAACAAGAAAGAAGAAAGTAATTGTAACGCTGCGGGAAGAATGAAGCGAGCAGTGAATCCAATTGCAAGCACATTTATTAATAAAACAAACAAAAGAAACTCAGACCAGGAACACAGAAACAGCAACCATTACAACATTAACAACTCACAAAGACAGGGCTGAAACACAGGGCTTAAATACAGGGGTAAACGAGCTAAACAAGATAACAAGAGGGCGTGGTTAATCAGAAACACCTGGGGATACTTATAAACTAGAAAAACTACAAAGGACTACAAAACATGACACAGCACAGGAAATAACTAAAGTTCACACAAGACAAGGGAAAAACAGGACAGACAGGAACAAGACATGAACCCACACCGTGACATAGCCCTCCCCCTATGGGCGGCTCCCGACGCCCGTAAAAAAAAAACTAAAAAAAAAGTTCAGGAGGGTGGTGAAGTGGAGGCGGTCTTGGGGGAGGGATGGAGGGCCAGGTCCGCGCAGGGAACAGGACCAGGGCCTTGCAATGGCGGGCATGGGCCATGGGACGAGGGCGGAGCAGGACGCGCAGGCGGCGGCCAGGGCGGAGCAGGCTGCGCAGGCGGCCAGGGCGGTGACAGTCCATCGGGCGACCAGGGCGGTGACGACCCCTCGGACGGCCAGGGCGGAGACGACCCCTCGGGCGGCCAGGGCGTAGAAGACCCTTCGGGCGGCCACGGCGGTGAAGACCCTTCGGGCGGCCACGGCGGTGAAGACCCCTCGGGCGGCCACGGCGGTGAAGACCCCTTGGGCGGCCACGGCGGTGAAGACCCCTCGGGCGGCCACGGCGGTGAAGACCCCTCGGGCGGCCAGGGCGGGGAAGACCCCTCGGGCGGCCACGGCGGAGAAGGCCCTTCGAGCGATCCCGGCTCAGGAGTAGCAGACACCGGCTCGGGAACAGCAGACACCGGCTCGGGAACAGCAGACACCGGCTCGGGAACAGCAGACACCGGCTCGGGAACAGCAGACACTGGCTCGGGAACAGCCAACACACACACTGGCTCGGGAACAGCCAACACACACACTGGCTCGGGAACAGACAACACACACACTGGCTCGGGAACAGACAACGCATACACTGGTTCGGGAACAGACAACACACACACTGGTTCGGGAACAGACAACACACACACTGGCTCGGGAACAGACAACACACACAATGGCTCGGGAACAGACAACACACACAATGGCTCGGGAACAGACAACACACACACTGTCTCGGGAACGGACAACACACACACTGTCTCTGGAACAGACAACACACACACTGGTTTGGGAACAGACAACACACACCCTGGTTCGGGCTCAGGAACGGACAACACACACACTGGCTCGGGAACAGGAACAGTCTCTGAATAGGCCATCTTGTCCATAGACAGTGGCTCGGAGGAAGTGATGTGAACAGTCTCTCGCTGGGCAGACGTGACGTGAACAGTCTCTCGCTGGGCAGACGTGACGTGAACAGTCTCTCGCTGGGCAGACGTGACGTGAACAGTCTCTCGCTGGGCAGACGTGACGTGAACAGTCTCTCGCTGGGCATACGTGACGTGAACAGTCTCTCGCTGGGCAGACGTGACGTGAACAGTCTCTCGCTGGGCAGACGTGACGTGAACAGTCTCTCGCTGGGCAGACGTGACGTGAACAGTCTCTCGCTGGGCAGACGTGGCGTGAACAGTCTCTCGCTGGGCAGACGTGACGTGAACAGTCTCTCGCTGGGCAGAAGTGACGTGAACAGTCTCTCGCTGGGCAGAAGTGACGTGAACAGTCTCTCGCTGGGCAGAAGGGACGTGAACAGTCTCTCGCTGGGCAGACGTGACGTGTACAGTCTCTCGCTGGGCAGACGTGACGTGAACAGTCTCTCGCTGGGCAGACGTGACGTGAACAGTCTCTCGCTGGCCAGACGTGACGTGAACAGTCTCTCGCTGGGCAGACGTGACGTGAACAGTCTCTCGCTGGACAGAAGTGACGTGGACAGTCTCTAGATCTGCAGAAGTGACGAGGACAGTCTCTGGATCAGCGGGCTCTGGCGCAGGATCAACGGGCTCTGGGCTGGGCATTATCAGCAGGGTAGAGGGCTTTGGGCTGGACGGGACTCTGGGCTGGACGGGACCAGTGACGAAGGAAACTCTGGGCTGGACGGGACCAGCGGCGAAGGAAACTCTGGGCTGGGTTCATGGGCTGTCGCTGATGTGTGTGCACACACACACAAAACGGCCATGGACACCACAATGAGCGCTGCGTCTTCCAGAGCAGACTCAAGTGTGGCGTGTTCAGTCTCTGGCGAGCAGGTGATATGCTCCGGTTCTGGCGAACAGGCGACGGGCTCAGGCTCTTGCTCGAAGACTGGCTCAGGCTCTTGCTCGAAGACTGGCTCAGGCTCTTGCTCGAAGACTGGCTCTGGCTCTTGCTCGAAGACTGGCTCTGGCTCTTGCTCGAAGACTGGCTCTGGCTCTTGCTCGAAGACTGGCTCTGGCTCTTGCTCGAAGACTGGCTCTGGCTGGACGTGGCTGACGTGAAGCTCTGGCTGGACGTGGCTGACGTGAAGCTCTGGCTGGACGTGGCTGACGTGAAGCTCTGGCTGGACGTGGCTGACGTGAAGCTCTGGCTGGACGTGGCTGAAGTGAAGCTCTGGCTGGACAGTCTCTGGCTGGACAGTCTTTGGCTTAGGAGCCACCGGACACGTCGTTGAGGAGGCCATTCTTCTCCTCCTCCTCCGTCTCCGGACCACCGGATTCGGGACCACCGGAACTGGGACCACCGGAACAGGGACCAGCGGTGAAGGCCTGGCGTGACATGGGATGAAGCTCTCCAAACATCTGGAGAGCGCCTCTCTCCAGCCCAGACCGGAGAGATTGGGGAGTTCCCTCGGGTTAACCTCCTTAGCCCCCAGCCGGTGACAGACTTTAATTGCCTCGTCATCCAGTGAGCAGGAGGCAGCAAGAGGAACAAATCCCCACGTATACTGGAACAGATCAAGGCTTTCCAGGGCCAAGGCCGCGATCTGTCCAGCGAACTCCCGGTCTAGCCTGTGTAGATCAGGCGAGATCCGTGCTGCTGGATTCATATTCGGTGAGTTGTTCTGTAACGCAGCGGGAAGAATGAAGCGAGCAGTGAATCCAATTGCAAGCACATTTATTAATAAAACAAACAAAAGAAACTCAGACCAGGAACACAGAAACAGCAACCATTACAACATTAACAACTCACAAAGACAGGGCTGAAACACAGGGCTTAAATACAGGGGTAAACGAGCTAAACAAGATAACAAGAGGGCGTGGTTAATCAGAAACACCTGGGGATACTTATAAACTACAAAAACTACAAAGGACTACAAAACATGACACAGCACAGGAAATAACTAAAGTTCACACAAGACAAGGGAAACAGAGGACAGACAGGAACAAGACATGAACCCACACCGTGACAGTAATACAGATTTAGAACGACATGGAGGTAAGTAAATGATGACGAGAGGTTTCCTTTTGGGGTGAACTGTCCCTTTAAGTTACATGTAATATCCAAACATAATAGTTGCTATTAAAAAGGAATTATTTTGCCCTTTTAAAAATATTGATTTTGTTTTTGCGTTCTATTAGAGGATTTAAAGCTTGAATGTTAAAAAAAACATTGATTTTCACATATTTTTATTTTTTTATTTTTTTTACTTTATTGCAGCACCTCTCATCCCAGTATGTCAGTAATGCTCTGTTTAGTTCCTGTCTCTATTAGGCCCCTCCTTCCGAAAAGCTCAATGTACTCTGATTGGCCAGCTGGACCATGTGTTGTGATTGGTCAATTGCTTCAAGCTTGTTTTGGAAATGTCACACCCCTACCATAACTGTAAGTTTCAACTTACTAAGGCAGGCCTCATCCCTTTTGCATATGCCTTGGGAAAGAATTATTTCAATGAAGAATATTGTGACGTTTGTTCCCGGGAGAAAACTCAAGACTTCAATGGAGGCTTTCAGGGGGCATCCTTTGAAATGGACTTTGTGCTTTGTAACTTTGCAGACCTTTTTCATACTCAAACTGCAACATTACACACTAAAGAAAGTTGAAAATGTAGAAAAAAAAAAGCATAATAAGCCCTCTTTAAAGTAATTGATATTTTTATTGTTCAATTATGTTATGTGTATTCTATATTATTTGTCTCAAATAACTGAAAACTCTGCAACTACTGTGGAATTAGGTGTACAAAATTTCCAAATCTAGACATGCATCAAATAATTTTACAACAATTTCCAATCAGTTCATTTTTTCTTTTTGACAGTTTTTATCACCCTTTACTATTCTGAATATGTTGTTATATGCCATGCTGACATACATAAGCAGAGATGTACAAAGCGTTTTTAAAAGCACACTCCACTCCTACAGAAACGCAGCAATCAACACTTTCAAAACTGACCCAGTAAAAAAGGAGACTGACAGACGTTATTCTAAGAGAAAGGAGGAAGCTGGACGGGAGATGTTCTGTTTTTCTGCACTGGAGCTGAAACATGGATTTCAGTGGTTGGACATGACCACTCAGACAAACACAGGAAAAGGAGTCACCCTGAGACATCGATCCCAGACCTATATAAAGTCTATTTATGCTGCTAATTTCATAATCAGTTCAGCTAATTTTATCAGATTCTCAACAACTAAAGACTGTTACTAACAATGACAAGGTCATGAGTTTGATGCCTAGGGAGCAAACAAACAGACACAATGTTTACCCAGAATGCACTGTAAGTCACATTGGATAAAAGTGTCTGCCAAATGCGTAAATGTCAAATGAACAGCCCATGCAGTCTAATTCATTCTAACAATATACACTTTCATTTACAAGCCAATTGAGTATACAGGGTTTTACCTGATAGAAAGCGTGGCATGGTAAATTACTGAAATTTGTGAATTTTATTCATTTTTCTTTACTTTGTGTTTTATTATTTCTGTGAAACAGGCATGGTATAAACAAGTTGCAAAGACTATAGGCTTGTTCGACTTGAACCGGCGCTGCACAGACCGATCGGTTGATGACATCAAAGTACCGCGAGAGCGATTAGAGAGCAGAAGGCTCCTTATGCTTTTGAATCGCTCTCGCGGTACTTTGATGTCATCAACCGATCGGTCTGCGCAGCGCCGGTTCAAGTCGAACAAGCCTACCGAAGACGTAAGATGAAAGACAGAATGACAGAGGGAGAGTGAGATTAAGATTGAGAAAAGAGGTGTAGAGAGAGAGAGAAAGAGAGAAGGAAATTGAGAGAAAGATGGAGAGTGTTTCTCATGCCCTAGTTTGTCACATCCTCTGATAACATTGTTTTCTGCTTTGGTCTAATGGTGGGATGAAAATATGTTTTGAAGATCAGCATCCAAATGGCCATCAGCCTGTTTTCCTTGTTACCGTCTCCTCTACTTTAACCCTCCTCCATCCATACTGTATTCTCTTTATTAATCTTGCATTCTAAGGCAAACATTACTATTATTATTATTACTCATATTTAGGGTTTGGACTTTGTTCTTAATGATAATAGATAAACATTTAAAACAATTCTTGCAAAAGCTGTATTTGTAATCTATTTATGTTATAAGCTATACTGAAAAAAACTCATAATGTGTATCTTTACACGTTGAACAACCAGTCAGTAATTATACTGATTTAAATCTCACAGTCGGTTGAAGGTTGTATGTGTTTGATACACTAAAATAAACCGACTCATAAGAGTCATTCGTTCGAGAGCCAAACTACATTAGATGCACTGTATGGTTTTGATTCTAGAGCTGGTTCATAAATTCGTTCATTCGTTCTGTATGGCATACTCTGGTCGCTCACTCTGTTTTGTGCGATAAATTCAGGGACGTTGTGGACAATTCATTCAAGAACTGGAAACTCTTATGGTATTCTGTCTGTATTGGCGGAAAAATGCACTGTGAGAACCGTTAACGGAACTAAACCTCGTACAGAACACCTTAGCAACACCCTGGCAACCACTCATAACAACATAGGACTTTGACAGTGATCTTTCACTGACAAGCACTCACATTTTCTTCAGAAAATGTAAAAAATATTGGTTTTGCTGCTGCTTTGGTCTCATACATTCAGTGTGTCTGTGACTGACAGTCCACAGCCTTTTCCCATGAAGCTTGGCTTATGCATTTCTTTCTTCTGTTTATTCGGTTCCTTTCCCATTTTCTCTCAATTTTTTTCCCTCCCTCATCTTCTGCATCATCCATTGTTTCAGCAGCATCTCAGCATTGGCCCCCTAATGTGACCAGTGCTACGCTTACAGGAAGTCCAGGGTCTGCTTCCTGTCAGGTTGAAGAGAACAATCAATCATTTCCTCCTTTGACCTTAACAAATATGCTTTGCCAGTTTATATGCTTGCTTGTTTATAGTAAGTTGTACATAACAGGGTTAGAGAACATTTACACGTGTGAACAAGACTTCTTAACTGTTTATAAATGGCTCTTGTTGTATTTGGTGGCCACTGTTTCCTTTATTCTGTTGAACAGCAGTCAACACAGATTTGCAAGTGCACCTCAATAACTAACATAATACCTGTGTGATCTGTTATGTAGTAATCTTTGATTTGAGTAAAAGCTAATCACTCGATTTGCCAAGTTTGCAAGATTCGCTGCATTAAATCTTTAAATGATTTTTAGAGTTAGGTAGCAAAACTAAAAATACAAAATATTATAATTTTTTATCCATTTTATATTATTTTGTATTAATGAATGTATTAATATTCATTTATTTTTGTGCTTGTGAAGAAAAAAATATATTTCAAAATCAGTAGCACCAAACAATAAAAATGAAATCTGAAGTTTCCTGAATTTCAAACAGAATTAACAGTGAATATGAGAAAAAAAATATATGAGAGATGTCAGACTAACCAAGCGCTTTCAAGGTTCACACCCATATAAACGCTGACAATAAATAATTCAAAAGCACATCAAAGACATTTAATATTTAGATGACATAAATTATTCGACAATAATTGAAAACATACTTTCATTGTTTTTTAGTTATTTGGGTAAAACCAAAATCATGTGAAAACATATTTAAATGGTTAAACTTGAAGTGCAAAAGTGTGACTTAAGTGATTGTTTTATGATCCGTTGACTTCAGATTTATTTGATTAAAATGGTTAATGGAATAGTTTCTCTTATAAATTAAAATTATGTTATAATTTACTCACCCTCACCCTTTACTTGTTTTAAACCTGAATGAATTTCTTTTTTCTGCTGAACACAAACGAAGATATTTTGAAGAATGTTGGTAACCAAACAGTTGATGTACCCCATTGACTTCCACAGTATGTTTTCCTAAAATGGAAGTCAGCGGGGTACATCAACTGTCTGTCAAATAACTGTTGAATATGAGAGGACGTTTCAAAAATGTTTTCTGATTATGTATATTTATATAGATATTATGTTTATATTATGTATGAAATTTAAATTGCTTGACATTTTTTGCAAAAGTTATAGTACAAAGACCAAATACAATAACCTAATATGAAAAATGTCTGAATGCCCATTGTGTGTCTCGTTACTTATCGGTTATCCAAATCAAATGAACTAAAACAATGAGGTAAATAGGCCTACTTGCAAGTTGTGAGTCATAACTTTCTCAAGAGAACTTTCAAAGAACAGTTTCTCTTGCCTTACTTTTAAAACTGACTCATTTGCACTGACCAAAATAAATCAGTGATATTAACGAAACATGAAGGACTCAAACAAAAAAAACTTTGAAGCACTGATTTTAATATTCGGCTCCCACTCTACTGGCAGTCCGTCCTTTTGAACCCTTTGTGGCGATAACTTCCACAGGAAATCACTTGTTCATTAGAAGTATTGAATTTGAGGAAAAGGATGCTTGTATCTGCTGGTACGTATGCCTGCTGCCACTCTGGTTCCCTGTCTCTCATTCTTCTCATGCGTGGAGTCTGTTTCCCCAATGGAGGCTTATCACATGTTTCTGAGATTTGTCTCTAGTACACAGAATTAAATAATCAGTAATGGAGGGCTTTTTTATGTGCCAAAATTTTATTTTATTATTTTGTTTTGTTTTGTATTTATGTAACAATATTACACAATGTTGTTTCAAATATCAGCGAGCTGTGACCAACAATACCAACAGCACGATTGCAAGTGTCATATTGCTTTTATTCAACAGTAAAACCATTTTGTACATTTTTGATCTGCCAGCAAAAATATTTCCAAGAAAAAAATCAAAGCAGAATCGACCATTACTGTAGTTCAGTAGTCAGGGCTTTGATCAGGGAGTCGGACATTTTAAGGGTTGTTTCAGTTGCAAAATGCTTTCAGTTCTCTGAAATATTAGCTCTTTAAAAAGTCTCACAATGCACCTGTAATGATCACCAGTGAGAGTGATTACCATCAGAGGGCACTCCAAACCGAACAATCACCACACATCCACAGACTCCATTTCCCATAATCCTTTGTCCAGACTGATCAGCCATGATCACATCCACCTGTATGTCATTACCTTGTTCAGATCACCCCATATAAGCCTGGTTTTCGCATTCATTGTCTGCGAAGTCTTGTTTAGTGTTACATTGCTATTCCGAGCATTCTCCCTGGTTTCTTGCCTCTTGATTTTTGGATTTCTTGCCTGTTCCGTGGATTACTCTTTTGGCTGTGTTCCCTCCCTTGTTGTTTTTGTTTGGACTGATTACCTGGTTTTTATGACCTTTGCCTGTTTTCGACTACGATAGTGGATTACCCTTTCAATAAAACTTAAACTGCATTTGGATCCTCAACCTTTGTGTCTCAGTGCAGTTCGTGATAGCACCATGAAACCCAGAGAGCATGGATGCTCACTATGTTCTGAAGCATGAAACAAATTGTATTAGTAAATAATAAATAATAAAATATATAAACAGTTACTTGATTAGTTCCTCGAGAATCTTTTTTTTTTGTTGTTGAAAGAGACTGTTGAGTGATTGATTCAATGACAGTCACTTTTTTAGTTTCTGAATGAATTTTGATTTTGAGAAAAATGTGATGCTTAGTTTGGTCATCATTTAATGTTCATATAAGCTAAACCATTTGAGAACCACTGCATTATTTTTAGTGGACAACTATATTATTGTCATATGTTTCACATTCAGGGGTGCGTTTCCAATACAACGACGTAACTCGCTGCTTCTCTACCATAGTATGATGCATCGTTGAAGAAATCAACTTGCTGGTCACGACTGTTTTCCGAAACCATACTGTTGCAAACTGGTTGTTCAACCACGTTGGTTGAGAAATAACTTATTTTAATGAAGCTTTTTGAGATTGAATTAACGTTAGATGTTTTGATATAAAGTACAGACATGACATCTGAGGACTATTTCTCATTTTTCTCAGTTATTTTGCTTTATTTCCAGATTCAATCATTGGCTCGTTCTTACATAGTTGAGCACGTTCGCACATGCGCACTCTTCAAAAACGGTGCTTTAAATCTCTTGACAAACTAAAAGACGTAAATGACATTTGTATGTATTCTAAATTAAAGACACAGGTTGTACTGAATGTCAGCTTGCTTATTTTCCTCAAGATAAGGATTTATTAAAGCGGCACTATGCAGGATTTCTGTTTTTGTCAAACAGCGATCCCTAGAGTCGCTGTAGAGTACTTGTATTTAACGTTTCTGTCGTAAACACCACTCACGCAGAGCGTATCTGCACTCACGGCCTCTGCACTTCATAATAAGAAAGTAGCCTACCGCGTTAGGCTTACCTGAGCCTAAATGCCAGATGACACCAATAAAGTGTATCATGTACGTCGCATTATTTCGCAGGGCTCTCAAGTTTTGAAGACAGGCAAGAGTGACATCCAGCCGACAGATACATTTTTGTCATTGGTTGTTGCGTTAAATCTTACCCAGATACAATAGTGCTATTTTCTGATTGGCTATTGTGTAGCTTGACGAACAACACCAGAGGAGATGCGCTTGATTCCTGCCGGTTCCACAGTGAGAGCGGCGCGGCCAGAGTTTTGGCTTATTAAATATATTACAAATAGTTTTTCAGCGTGAGAAATACAATGTGTGGGGGGAGATCGTGACAAAAGACCGAAATGAGACTGAAATGTGTGACTGTCACGCTCAATGCATGACACTTGAGAGCCCTGATTTCGTGACGTCCGTTATGATGTTGTTAGACATGATTATTGCAATTTATCATAATAGTTTGCAAATTGCGCTCATTTACACTATTTACAACATGTAGGCTTATTTATGTCCTGATAATTATGTGAGATATTGACAACTGTTCTCATGATAATCGCGGGAATCAACTTTAACAGTGAAAGACTGAGCGAGTAGGACTCTTGTCCGGTTCCTCGTTTGTCAGATTCTCGTTACCTTTTTCTTGACTCTTCCGACCGCGCTTTCTTCGTTTTTTTTTTTCGCCATTCTGAAAACGCAGGTACGATGTTTACTCGTGTCTGACTCCTCGCTCGGTCAGTCTGCCATTTCCTCTTTCTCTGTTCCTCCGACAATGCTTTTCTAGCTTTCTGCTTCTATATGCCAGCTTTGCCATGGGACGATAGTTCTTATAGTTAGCCGGCCCGTATCCTGGATGGGGGCGTGTACGCGTGCAGTGCCGTAAAAAGCAATTCGTTACCTCGCGAGACCTGATATCACACGATACTTCGTAACACTGAGGCCGGCGGCCCGCCAGCCCAAAGCTGCAAGGGTAGTTTTGCGGCTCACAGGCACCAGGGGGGTGCGAGACGACCACCATTCAACACGAAATCAGTAATATAAACATTACAATGACTCCAAAGC
Source organism: Siphateles boraxobius (assembly GCF_051911475.1). Lineage (NCBI taxonomy): Eukaryota > Metazoa > Chordata > Actinopteri > Cypriniformes > Leuciscidae > Siphateles > Siphateles boraxobius. The sequence continues at coordinate 24,126,773 of NW_027509197.1, read as the reverse complement.
TGTTCGGTTAAGGTAAAAAAGTTACTTAAGTTCTGCTTTAAGTCCACATGTCATGTAAACTAGAAATATGCTTCTAACCACAGGTCGAGAGCTGTCGTTCCAACCACACAACTTTGCGATGCTGTTTGCGAATGTTCGTTGGAACGATGGTTTCGGGAAACACTGACTCGTTGAACTATGCTGATAACGACGGAAGTTGCTAACATAGTTGGCTAACGATACTTTTGAGAAACGCACCACAGGTCAGTCAAGCACTCTGATGATATCAACAGGTCAGTAGAGGTGAGGGGTGTGTCTGGTCTGTCTAGAGGAACAACGGAGAAGGCCATGTCTTTTACCTCTGTCCAAAATCAACATTTGTTCCTCTCGCAAACACAATTGCAGCTTGGCAGCGCCGGCCGTCACACCCATCGAGGTGTTTTTTATGACCACAATCGGTCGACCGGCACAATGACCTCAGCACAGTTACCTGCTCCATACACCCATAGACACGGCACACGTAATCGTTCAAACGCACACTCTAATCAAGAGTTTAGGTTGGCATGGGCTGATGTCCGCTTGGGGTGAGTGAAATACTCAGTGTGTATAAACTGTGCTCGGTGAGAACAGTTTTTGTGTACATGGGGGAAGTGAAGAGAATGCTTTTGTATATAGGCTACTGTTAAATTAATTAAACAATCATTGGAAAGGTCTTAAATAGTTCCCACAGGAAGTGAGGCTAAGTTCAGGAATAATGAGGAGAATTGAAGAGACTGGAGGTGTGAACAGGGTTGAGATTGAATGAAGGTGCGTTATTTCACACCAACTTTAAAGGGATAGTTTACCCAAAAATGCTGTTATCATTTATTCTCCCTAAGGCTCCATCCACACTACTACGTTTTAGTTTAAAAACGCAGACCTTTTGCTACGTTTGCACCTCCCATCCACACTAAAACGGCAAAAATGAAGACCTAAAACGGAGAAGTTTAGAAAAGCTGCCGACCCCATTTTTTCGTTATGAATCTCCGGAGGGCGTTTTAGTGTAGACAGGTCAAAACGGAGGACTTTAGAAACGATGACGCAGAGGCTCACGCTCGGCTCTCTGATTGGATGTCATACAATGGAAGAAAACGCACAGCAACAGCCTGGACTACCAGTTACGTTAGTGCAAGTAAATTCTGCATTTCACAATGCTATAACTGTCGACATGCTCCGGAGGCAAGCTATTATTCAAGCGATCTGACAGTTCCCGTGTGCAGCGGCGATACCGACCGTACATGAAGCGTCGGTTTTGAGTTAAGCCGGGAAGAACCAGCGCATGGTGGGATAATTTTATCAATGAAGTTGTAGTTCCTGAAGAATGGTGCGAAAACTCTTGAATGTCCAGATCGGCACTTATCAACCTCAGCGAAATCTGAGGAATAGTCAATCTGTTTCCTGTTTACACTGGCATGCCCGTTTACAGCATGCCCACTGTAGGTGAATGGTGACGTGATCCGCGTTTTCAGTCGTTTTAATGTGGACGGAGATCAGTAGTGTGGATGGGGCCTAAAGCTGTTCCAACCCTGTATGAATTTCTTCTGCTAAACACAAAAGAAAATATTTAGAAGAATATGGGCAACCAAACAGTTAATGGGCCGCCATTGACTTCCATAGTATGGGAAAAAAAATAATACTATGGAAGTCAATAACCCATCAAATGTTTGGTTACTGACATTCTTCAAAATATCTTATTTTATGTTCGTAGACAGAAATTCATACAGGTTTGGAACAACTTGAGGGTGAGTAAATGATGACAGAATTTTCATTTTTGGGTGAACTATCCCTTTAAGTTTAATGGTTTACACAGGGTTATAGGCACCCTTTTTCTGTCCAGACACATGCAGGACAAACATGACTCCTTATTTGAAGACTTAATGTTGTTGTTTTTTACTTTCTTGGTCCTTTGATCCATCAGTGTCTTTTTTAATGATGATTCTATTTGAATCAACCCTCCTTAGCATCTTCATCTTCTTTTCAGCAATGAAGAACTGCTGAAGTCTGTATTTATTCATCTATAGGAAATTTGTAATGTAGACAGAGTGAGAAATTGCTTTGACTCAAATTTAAATGGTTGTATTATCTCTGAATGACGCATGAAGCTTGTTATAGAAATGTAAATTTCAAAATTCATTAAGTAAATTTCAAGGATACTTAATTTTTCTCAAGGCAGGACGGTGAATTACTGAAATACACAAAGTGCATTGGTTTAGAATACGTCAGGTTTAGTGCCATCAAAAATTATTTGGCACTTCAGTCTCACTTGTCAAAAATGTATGAATGTATTAGATAAGACATCCAACAAAGTAGCAATTGCAAACAAATGATGCCATACTGCAAACATTTAATGAACTGATGTTAGGGTGATTTTAGTGAGCATGTAACACTAACTTAACTAAATGTTGTCAGCGTTAAGAATTTCTATATAAAAGCTTATTTTTAAAAAGAAATCAATAAATCAGATTTCATTATAGGAAATGTATTGTGAGCAGCATTTGATAGCTGTGCTATAGCTTCATGAGTGTGTGCTGCATTGGCACGATGTGGGCTCATGGCTGACTGCACATGCTCCATAGGCTCAATGCTCTAGAATGACATCATGTCTTTCTGTGTCATCCTATCACTATTCACTGGCAGTCCTGTGTGGCTTATCGTGCTAGTGTCCACTATATCAACACACAAACCCCTACGGAACAATTGCTAGGGCCTAAATTGCAGGGATTACCATGAAGTCACTGAAGTATTACAGCATTAACTATTAAATTTATATTTTTTCTTTACTATTATTAATATTTCTGTATTGATATAATTCTGGTTCCAACTTTTATTGCTTCCCTATATCAGATATGATGTGCAACCTACTATATCAATGGCTGGCAGGTTTATGATTAATGGTGAGGGGGCAAATGTTATAGAACAAAAGTTAACAACAAAAGTCACATAGGCTTCCATTAAGCAGTTAGTTAATTGTGCTCTTCTCTTTATCTTGATGTTTGGTCCTTATGTACACAACAACCAGTCAAATGTTTATGAGAGATACTGTGCAATATGGGGAAATGAATTGTGTATCTTGGAATAAACTCTCCGTCTATGTAGCATAAAACATTGCCCATTGACTGTCAGTCATGTTGTTTTCCCTCTGAAACTTGTAGCACAAACTGTTTCCCCTGACAACAATAATTCAACAGTTTAGATAAGTGCTAAACAATCCCAAACTTTAAATAAACCATTCCCAAGTATAGGATTTTGCCAACTGTTTCATGTGCTCTCTTGACCAGGATTGCCACAGTAAGAGAAACAGTCAAAACATATAAACCCCAAAATGCCAAAATAACTCAGACTATACACCTTTCCCGACTTTTAAACATTGGTGCTTTGCGTACTGTTTAAAATCTTGGTGTGAACCAAAACTGACAAGAATGTGTCTGGCCAATGATTCAGCTGCACAGGAAGTTTTTTTAACAGGGTATTGTTGAAGTTTATCCATGTGTGTATGTGTGTTTGAGCTTCCTGGCCGATATCATAAATGTGCCATTGCGCTGCACTGTTGCCCCGTTATCACAAAACCATTAAACCTTATACCTCCAACACCCAGCTTTCCTGCATGTGTGTGCCCAAATGCTTTATTATCACCATTTCCTAAGGCTGTCTGTTTGTGAAATATCTCTGTTGTCATAAGGTCTTTTGGCTTAGTGTGCAGCAACATTTTGTTGAAGATTTGTGGGTGGATAATTTACTGTGTGTATCCCACTCATACAGTGAAATACAAACACTGTAATACCAAAATGCTGCTCCGTCTAACATGAGCAACCATGTCATGAAGTTTGTGGCACAGTTTCCCAGTTCTAATTGCTGTACATGGATAATAAAACAGATTTAATTTTTCACTTTCCCTGTTTTCTGCCAGCATTCAAAAACAGTTTTTTAACAAATCTCTCCTTGGTCACCAAGGCTGCATTTATTTGGTCAAAAATACAGTAAAATAAATAAATAAATAAATAATATTGTGAAATATTTTTAAAAAAAACTTCTTTAAATGTGTTCCTGTGATTGCAAAGTTGAATCTTTCAGCAGCTGTTAGTAACAATGCTAATGTTTTTACTGGCACTTTGTTCTAAATAATACTGTATGCATTTTATATTATTTAAAATAAACGGAACAGGAAGTTTGACCACAGATTTATCTGTTTTCAGTTTTCGTCATCTGATACATCCTTACAGCATTTATATCATGATGAAGTTGGCCATTGCTGTGGACCTCATGCCCCAGTTTTATTTTATTTATTTTTTAGCGTGTGCTCTTGGTTCGGGCCAGTGGATGGTGTCCTGTCCCTCTGGCCCCTCTGGCTGCGGGTCTGTTGATCCTATTGTCTTCTGCTTCAACACTCGTGGTCTGGTGCATAAAGGGCATCTAGTTAGCAGCTTAAACTCTACGGCAGGCATGAAAAGCAGCCATCATAGCCCATTCGCTCACATCTGCTCAGTGGTGCGACAAGGACGAGGACTGAGTTTGGGTGACTGGGGGACAGGAGTCCAATTCGCCCCGCAGGGCACCAGGAGCAACGGACAGAACTGGACTGCATTGAATCCACCACTGTGCAAAGGTGACCGTTTGATGCTCACCTTTTAATGCAATAGCTTGTACTTGTAGGCTATAGTTTTCATCTTTTAAAATTGTTTTCTTTTATGTCTAAGATGTGAAGATGGCTTAGATTGTTGAATGTGAGCCCATTGGTGATGTGTTTTGGCAATAGCATATCTGAGTCTTACAGTTGTTTCCTGGTCCTGTTTGTAAATGGTCAGTTCAGTCTAGTTTAAAAAAAAAAGAAGGTTTACAGATTAGTGAGAAGGTACACGTGGAAAGTATTTTTTGAAAATGCTGTATAAAAAACAGCAAGTATATATTATGTATTTATTATGTACAACCCCAAATCAGAAAAAGTTGGGACATTTTGTAAAATGCAATAAAATCAAGAATATGTGATTTGTTCATTCTATTTAACCTTTTATTAGCTGTGAAAAGTACAAAGAAACGTTTTCCAATGTTTTCACTGACCAACATAATCGTATTTTGTAAATATGAACAAATTTTGATTTTGATGGCTGCAACACACCCCAAAAAAGGGACAGAGACCAAATAAAAGTGAAAAGATTATTCAAATTAGATTATCCAACTATTTTGAAACAGTCCACAATGAGCAGGTGAATTGGTAATAGTTGAGGGTATCATGTTTGGGTGTAAAAGTGCTTCTCAGTCTTTTTAAGCAAAGATGGGTCATGGCTCATCACTTTGTGCCAAATATCATGAGAGAATTGTCAAACAATTAAAAAATCACATTTCTCAATGCAAGATTGCAAAATATTTATGCCTTTCATCATCTTCCATACATAATATTGTCACAAGATTCAGGGAATCCAGAGAAATCTCAGTCTGTGTTGGGTAAGGCAGTAGACATGTGTTGAATGTGCGTGACCTTTGAGCCCTGTTAAATACAGCCACATGTGCTCAGGAGTAATTTGGAAAACCATTTTCACTGAACACAGTCTGACGCTGAATCAAGAAATGCCACTTGAATCTCTGTTACGCAAGGAGAAAGCTTTACATCAGTTCTATGTGGAGATGCCGGTGAGTTCTCTTGGCCTGAGCTCATCTCAGATGGTCTAGAAGTAAGTGGAAATGTCTGCTGTGGTCAGATGAGTCCATGTTTCAGCTTGTTTTTGGGAGAAAATGGACATAGAGTTCTCAGTCCCAAAGACGAAAGGGACCAACCAGACTTTCACCAGCAACAGGTGCAAAAGCAAACATCTGTGCTGGTTTTGAGGTGCATCATTGAAACGGTATGGGTAACTTCCATTATTGTGAAGGTACCATTGACATGGAGGCATATATTTGGATTGTACAGAGACATAAACTGCCATCAAGATGACATATTTCCTGGGAAGCAAGACAATGCCAGGCCTCATTCTGCACTTGCTATATACAACTGAGTGGTTTCTAGACACTCTGCACCATAGAAGGGATGTGCCTGCCTGTTTACTGCAGTCCAGATATGTCTCTTATGGAAAATGAAAAGGAGAATCAGGCAATGATGACCACAGACTGTTGAGCGGCTGTCTTGTATCAGACAAGATTGGGCAAATATTCCACTAGCAAAACTCCCAACAATTCGTATCCTCAACTCCCAAATGATTAAAAAGTGTAATTAAAAGGAAAGGTGATGTGACACAGTGGTAAACATGTCTCTGTCACAACTTTTTTGAGGTGTGTTGCAGCCATCAAAATCAAAATTTGTTCATATTTACAAAATACAATTATGTTGGTCAGTGAAAACATTGGAAAACTTTTCTTTGTAATTTTGTCAGTTAAAAAAAGGTTAAAAAGAATGAACAAATAAAAGATTCTTGATTTTATTGCATTTTACAAAATGTACCAAGTTTTTCTGATTTGGGGTTGTATGTGTCAGGCTTATTATGCATCACTGGATAATGTATAAGACACTTGGGTTGCACTTTATTTTAACAGTATATGTGCACTCACGTGTACTTAACTAAGAGAGTACTGGGTAATATAAGGTTACTAGATGGGTTAAGGTTAGGTTTAGGTTCAGGGTTAGTACTTATTATAGTAATTGAATAACTGGATAATTACTAAGTACATAGTATGTACATGGGAACAAGACTGTAAAATAAAGTGCTACCAACACTTGTGTCATCTTGTTTCTCCCTAATTCATATTTGTCTTTCTTGTACACAGCTAATATACAACCATGGGAGACTGGAGCTTCTTGGGTAATATTTTGGAGGAAGTAAACGAGCACTCCACTGTGATTGGCCGTGTTTGGCTAACGGTGCTGTTCATTTTCCGCATCTTAATTCTGGGCACGGCTGCCGAGTTTGTCTGGGGAGATGAGCAGTCTGATTACATATGTAACACTAAGCAGCCAGGTTGTGAGAACGTGTGTTACGACGAGGCCTTTCCGATCTCTCACATCCGTCTATGGGTGTTACAGATTATTTTTGTGTCCACACCTTCGCTTGTATATGTCGGCCATGCTGTCCATTACATTCACATGGAGGAGAAGCGCAAGGAGCGTGAAGAAGCTGAGGTTAGCCACCAACAGGAACTAGGTGAAGAGCGTCTTCCTCTAGCGACGGATCAGGGAAGTGTTCGCACCACCAAGGAGACCAGCACGAAGAGTAGCAAAAAGTTCAGACTCGAGGGAACCTTGCTTTGCACCTATATCTGCCATATCATCTTCAAAGCTCTGTTTGAAGTAGGCTTTGTGGTCGGACAATACTTCCTCTATGGGTTCCGCATCCTGCCACTGTACCAGTGCAGTCGTTGGCCGTGCCCCAACACGGTGGACTGCTACGTCTCCCGGCCCACCGAAAAGACTATCTTCATAATTTTCATGCTGGCAGTTGCTTGCGTTTCATTGTTCCTCAACTTTGTGGAGATCAGCCACCTTGGCTTGAAGAAGATCCGCTTTGTGTTCAATCGACCAGCTCCTGCACAGTTGGAACCTCTTGGACCACCGGAGAGAAGTTTACCGTTTCTCTTAAACACCCCTGTCCAAAAACGCAAAGGCTATAGGCACCTTGAAGAGGAGAAGATAGACGAGGTTGCACACATATATCCACTAGCTGAGGTCGGTATGGAAGAGGGACAGTTCTTCTCACCTCAACTTGAGAAGGAGCAAAAAAGGAGTCAGGAGGCGGTCATGCCAACAGCTCCACCTGTAGAGACAATCATGTGTGATGAGACTCGACCCTCCTTTATTCAGGTCACAGAGACACTATCAGAGCTCCCACCAGAGGAGCTACTTCGGGAAGGAGATGAGGTAGACAGCATAAAGACTCAGACTGCTTTACCAGAAGTACCGGAGGAGCGATCAGAGGGAGAAAGTGTGGAGGAAACATATTTAATATCACTTGAGGAGAGTCTTGATATAGATCTGAGAGAACTGGCCAGTAGAGAGGCAACTGAGGAAAAGTCAGTGAAAAATAGTTTGGTAGATGCTGAGCCAACACAAGAGGAAAACTTTTCAGGAGCTGAAGAGAATGAAATCTCACAGGAATTTGTGGGAAAGGAGGATAACACCTATAAGGACAAGAGAAGAGAAGAAGAGAGTTTACCTGATGTGGTAGAGGAAGGGACAGAAATTGGGGTGTCTGATAAAGAGAGTGAACTTTGTGAGATTGAGCCTTTTGAAAATGAGGACATTTTGGAGGAGGTAAAAACTTTAGATGATGAGAAGATTGCTGAAGATTTGGGGGAACAAAAGTCTGAGGCTTTAGGGGAGGTAGTAGGGTCAAATGTATCTGACATAGAGCCCATTGGGGATGAAGTGGATTTGGGAAAGGACAAAGCTCAGGGGGATGTAGAAGATACAGAAGGGGATGGAGTTCAACGGGATGAAGTAGACACAGGAGTGGGTGGAACTTTAGAAGATGTAGATAATATAGGAAAGGGGGGTGCTCTAGAGGATTTAGTGGATGCAGGAAGAAGTTGTGCTCTAGAAGATGTAAGGATGGGTAAGGATGAAGTTTTACAAAATCTAAATGAGAATAGACCTATTGAGACTGCATTCAGCACAGGTGAGGAAGTTCTAGATAAAGCTCTAGGACTTTCAGTTGACTCTGTACAGGTGAAAACTTTGGGGAAGGATGGGGTATCATTAGAGATAGAGGATTCAGAGGAGTTGAAAGGCTCTAGGGAGTGGGATGATAAAGAAGAGGACTCTGTGGAAACTGAAGGCCCTGAGAAGGAGGAGTGTTCTGAAAAATCAAAAGCCTTGGAGGCCATAGAGGAGGTGATAGATGTTCCACTTATAGCTCTGGAACTAGAGACAACAGAGGAAACAAGATCATTAAGTCGTCTTAGCAAAGGGAGCAGCAGAGCCAGGTCAGATGATCTAACTATATGACTGACTAAACTCCAAATTTCTCTAGTTCCACATTATCAGGTGGACCAGCATACATGCATTTTTTCTAGATCAGGAGTTTTCAAAATCTGATGCCAAATGATGCTCTCTTTTATACTGAAGTATAAAGGCAGCTGTGTATTTTAATGCATAAGGATTTATAATAATTGAGAAAAATATTATTTCCCAAAATTAAGCCCCATAGCACCCCTCTGTGGTACCCTAGGTGTCCCAGATCCAAGTTTGAAAAACTTCAAACTTCTAGATGATACATTTTCACACAAGTTAATCTTAAAAAGCAATGCAAAAGAAACTGGAAAAAAACATGAATAGCTTATACGGTAAAAATATAAACATTAGCCACTTTCTAAAAAGTAGCTAATTTCTCACTGTGAAAAGTATTAAAGACATATTTTCCTAAAACAATTGTAATTTTTTTTTAAATGTCAAACATTTATGTTTTGAAGCTAAAATGTAGGTTAAATACAAGAAAAAAAATTGTCTTGATTTTAGCAATTTTTTCATAGCATTTATTACAAATCCACAGGGATAGTCACAGGGAGTAAATAATCTCACATTCTCAATTTATGCCTTATCTTTCGGTTGTGTTTAATAGTTATGTTTATCTATACATCTGCCATTTATTGTTACATGCTGATCCTGGGCCATAGAAATAGTTGTCTTTTTGTTTATAAATCCACCAATTGTGTAAAACATTCACATCCTTTTTTGAGTTGTTCTGAATCTACTACCAATGGTGTTCAAGTCCATTAAAAAGAGTTTAAAAAAATGATAGTTCCATAATTTAGTTCCATATTTAGATGGACTGTATCATTTAAAACGATTTATAACAATAATTTTATGCTGTGTGCAATACCTCTCACCAGATACAATGATCCTTTACTGGTTTATATGTCAAGATTTTATCTGATGATAAAGATACTACAATGAGTGATGACTAAAGAGCCCTGTGTTTGTCTGTTGTGCAGGATAAAGCTTTTCACCTAACCTGAGACATAATTTCTTTAAAAATATTGAAAGACTAAATTATAACTGCAGAAAATGTATGAAAGTGCACTTCACAGGACAACACTGAAATGAACCTTCTATGACCTCTAGCGGCCAAACATATTATAGCTCAAGGTTTTACTATTTTCAAATCAATTTTAATAAAATTTATATTTTTATTTATTTAATTAAAACCTTCTGAAAATACACTGAAAACAATCAACAACCACAGTCCCAAAAATAGAAACTGAAAGTACCTCTTCATACATAACTAGGCCAATCTGGGAAGATTAAAAAAAAACACATACATGAAGTAAACAAATGTGACTAAATATTTTCATTTATTAATATATCATGTGATTTTGCATTGAAAATTAACTTTTTTTACTATCAAAATACTTATTCTGACCTATCTGATTTACTCTAGTCTAATTTGCCAAACTACTAGCTGTAAACTGGTAAGACTTCTCATCAGTGACTGAACTATAACGTTACTGTGGGTTTAGAGCTGTTGCATTTCAACACATGAATACATTGGTGGTTTACAAGTACAGAGTGTCTGCGCAGTGCCACTGTATGCCTGTGATCATTATAGTTGCTATTTACAAGAAACCATATTGAAGAATCAATAATGAAATTGAAAGTGCATGAACATGTTTGTGTGCATTTGCATCCATCCAGTACAGTGGCTGCATATTAACATATTTTTCTTTTTCTGAACGTATAACATTTAAAAATAAAGTAAGCTAAATTCAGACTTTTTATGCAGATATTACTCTTCACAGACACATCATCAGGAGATTTTACTCCAGTCAAGGGAATGTCCTTTGTTGTCTCTCTTGTCTCATTCCATTAGCTACACAGCAGCAGTATATAATAGTTCTTCCAAGCAGCCTATAAAGGCTTTGTTTAAAGTTTGTTTGTGATGGTTCTTGGCTCACTCATGCTCCCATTCCTTGAGAGCTGTCATTCAGTTCGATCACAAAGGTGGTACATTATTGCTAAAGTGAGGATTTCATAATTAAGTATTTTAGAAGATGTAGTTTAAATTCCAATGGTAGGCTACACATGAACCTAAAATGTAGAGACGGAGAATAGTTAGAATTGAGAAAAAGAAAGTAATGGGAGACATGTTTTGGAATTTTACAAGAATGTAATGTCATACAGAAAGTGATATCTCTTTCCTTTTTCTTATAAATGCACAACTAACCATATGTGCTTACAAAAAACACCCCTAACACATTCTAATGTCGATATTACACATATGTAAATACAAAATGATCACCTGTTTACATCAATGCTGATCTATGTTGAAGCCTCCGTTTCAAAACAGAATCCTAAAGTCATAGAAACCAAGAGTTATTTACATAGATCCTCTATACCACCATCTGCAATTCCAGATGGGTTAGGGTCAGTTATATACTTAAACTTGAAGTGGTTTTCAAATGGCAGTCAAATCTAATAAGAATGACCCTAAGATCTAGTCACCCAATAAAAGCAGTTGCTTTTAAAACAAGGCTTAAAAACAATTTTACACATGTGGATGATTATAATGGTGGAGTAACATATAAACAAGAAAACAAACAAAAGAGAAACATGATCTCAGCATGATACCTTTTCCTTGAGTAGTGTCCTCATGATAAAGTCCATGATAGGAAGCATGCTGATCAGCTGCCCTTTCTTCCACAGTATGTAAAGATTCAACAGCTCTACTCTAGCACATCCTTCTTGACACACTGAGGACTAAACAAACAAAAAAAAGAGAAATTTAACAAGGCTGATAAATCCACATTAATAGGCATGGGCTTAAAAAGACAGTCTGGTCAAGTAATAAAGCATTTTTTTAATGACTAACCTTTGGAAGTGAGTTCAAAATATAAATAAACCAGTGGAATTCTTTATGAGCTTCTGTCAGTTTTTGAACTTCATGATCTCTGGTGTTTAGACCTTCCAGACTCCTTCGGAATTTCTTAACATTGGAAATCTGATGAAATAGAAATATTTAAGCATTAACTAACTTTTAACAATCTTTTTGTTGTATCTGCAATACTTGCAATTTGCATAATGCATGTCTTATATCTCTACATCAGAGGCTGACTTACATCAACATGAGCATACCTATAAATATCATAAATTATACGCTGTTACCAACAGTATTATGAACCAATGGGACTAATTATTAACTAATTATCTGGTTTCCTTGTCATTCTCCTTTACTTCGTGGAAGAAAATGTGTAATTAAAAGCACATATCCACATTTTGCAGCTGATTAACAAATACAAATCATCAATTTAAATACATTCAAAATTATATGGAAATATAGTGTAGGTATGAAGTGTTTCTTCCATGGAATATCTATATTGGATTGTAATGGAATATTTCGTAATGGACTTCTATAGAAGCTAATCTGTGTGGGAGTCATGCGAGATTCAACAGACTGTAGCATTTCCAGATAAAGTAACAGGCCCATCAGCGTTTTATTTCCTGATCAAAATATTTTTACACGCATTTGGCTATTTCGAAGGCGTTAAATTTGGACCCTGTGTGTAGTTACAAACAGATATTGGGTCACTTTTACCTTGCCTAGGTGGCCTCTGTATTTTGCACGCAAACACTTCAGCTCCTCAGACCATCTGACAATGAAAACTTCACACTCCTCCAAACTCAAGTCATCCACCACATTGTAAGCTTGGGACTGTCCAAAAACCTATAATATAAATAGTAGTAAAAATACTCACTCAGTGTCTGAGCAAAAGAATGATGATTTAGATGATCTCTCACTTGCTCATCATTTAAGCTGTCTCATTTCAAAGGCGAATTTTATCGGCCACATATGTCATCAAGGTAGGATGTCTTATTCCACAAAAGTAGCCTAACCATTATAAAATTGACAGCTATTCCTTGTGAAGTGTAAATTGTTGTGATTTCATTATGACTATAGAATGTAATGGTTACTTTACTGAAATGAGGCATCATCATTGACTTATGCAGCCTTTGCAATGAGACAGGGATTGAGGCATGTCAAGAGATGATCTGCTTGCATAAAATGTCTGACACACACAAATGTACAATCAGTAACAATTAGTAATGTACCTTTGTTGTGACTCTATCTAGCTGGGTTGCCAGGTCTGTTATAATGTGTTTAAAAGTGTCCAAGGTGATTGTTTGTTTCTGTGTGGATACAAAAACACAAATCATTAAGTGACAAGGCTTGTCCATGTATGATTTGTCATTCAAACCATAGCAGTCATGATAAAGCTTGTATTTCTAGGCTAATTTAACAAATTAAAGTAGTTTTAAAGATGAAGTCATTGACTTATATTCCTAATGTAAGCATTATCATCCTCTTGATTACCTATTAGAAATTACACATACAGTATGACAGAAATATTCAGTAATAGCGTAGCCTATAAAAATAAGTTGAATCCAGAAGTGCATTGTTGGTTTTGTGTGCATTGTTTCGTGATTAAAACTTACCAGTGACAATAATGGTTTTGTGAACGGTTCAGACATACAATCATATTCTCTCTCCACAATGTTCGAATGAATGTTAGTTTCCCAAATGACATCATGTCCTTTAAAAGAAGTCACACATTATAGCATGTAAATAATCTGCAGGCTACAGCATACAACTAAAACGAACTGAATTAAAGTTCATTTAAATTAATATACATATCTCCATCACTCAGGATCATCACAAGTATTTGTTTTATCTGTACGTTTTAAGTATCTGTATGCTTTATTGATTTACCGTTTCTAGGAGATTCCTGCATGTTTCGAATGAGCTTTGATAAAATCCTCATAGTTGTTCGGGTACTCCTAGGCTAACACTTCGGAAGATAGGCTACTGACTGAATCGGTTGCAACAGCAAGCTTTCCAAAGGCTTTGTGATACGAAGTTTCCCATTCCTCTCACACTATGAGAGAGAGGGTGGTTCTCATTTCTTATTTGTGCATCCTCGTTTCCTTTCCTCGCTTCCTTTCCTAGCGTCTCAGCTCCACCCCCTGTAAGATACGAGGGAAGGCTGCAAGGAAAGAAAACGATGACGGAGGAATCGAATGAAAGCTTTTAGGCTTGTTCGACTTGAACCGGCGCTGCGCAGACCGATCGGTTGATGACATCAAAGTACCGCGAGAGCGATTCAAAAGCATAAGGAGCCGTCTGCTCTCTAATCGCTCTCGCGGTACTTTGATGTCATCAACCGATCGGTCTGTGCAGCGCCGGTTCAAGTCGAACAAGCCTTTTTTATACATTGGAATACTTGATCACTCGAGCGTCACTTCACTGCGTCATCAGCAGCGCTCAAAGGATCTGCCCTCATGTTGTTGAAGTATGTTTATTTAAGAATTTCATAAGAAATAACAATAAAGCAAGATACCTTGTTGAAATATTTGAGATATGTAGTTTATATAAACTGCAAAGGTAAAGAATAAATTAAAATGATTGTGATCCATGTGAAGGGGGAGGAGAATTGACACGTGCGTCACGTTTAGTCGACAAAAATCTTCCGCAAAGGATACACCCGTGTATCCTCGCTCATGACTACCTCTGGAAGCCTCCTCGACTCCTCGCGGTGCAATTAGAGAATTGAGATGTCCTTCAAGATGGCTGCGCTCGATCGGTTTCCGGGTCATAGGATGGAGGACAGAGGTAGGCCGTTTCTCAATATGCGTTCTTGTCTGTACTTGTGTGCTTGTGGACTTGTGAAACGTCATCAGTCGCTGCCCAAGTACTGTCTCAATACACAAGTTTGCATTTTGGCAAGAACGGTTAAAAATCCCGGAAGTGTTCTTGACACGCCCATTTTACCGAGGATGCATCGGTTGGTAACTTGTGTGAACTTGACGGCAGAAATATCCCAGAATTCATTTCGGCATTCAAGGAAGGAGCGGGGAGCAGAAAGGCAGAACAACGAAGTCGTTTTTCTACAATTTCGTATGCTATTTCATCACTAAATTAACTTCTGAGAGCATTTGATGCGAGAAATCTACTGTGTAGATTTCAAATATTGCCATTTTTACGAAAAGTTATGGCGAATCGAAAATATGCTCAAACATTTTCGGTAGTGAAGAATCTCCATACGCGCACGCGGGTGTAGCTAGCGAGCCAACGGGCCAGTCATGCTAAAAACCTGGCTGTTATCATCAATAATTCTTTTTATGTTTGGGTACTGAAGACGACGCTGTGCGGTGGTATTGCGCAATACCAGCAAGAACACATCGTCTCAAACTGTCAGCAGCTTCTGTGTGCTCGTCACATCGTAAGTTCATTCTTCCAAGAACAACTAGCAAGAGCGTTCTCCCCAAGAACACAAGTCCGTTCTTTGCATTCTTGGTTTTGAGAAACGGCCGTAGTGATGTGACATTTGAACCGAGGCGTCGGAGCTTGTGTCGAGAAAAAATGGGCGTGCCAGATGAAGCCGCGATTCGAGGCTTGTGTTGTTAACGTGGAAATCACGTGACTAATGACAAACGAGGCCTCGGTTTGTGTGGAAACGTCATCGGTTCGGTTTGAGTGTCAAAACTCGCACCACCTTGTGGGTGTTATCAGGAGTAGCAGACGCAGTTGTAGTAGTCAGTGTCAGAGTCAGAGAGTTAGAGAATTCTCATTGTCATTGTCGTTATTGTGTCATATGTGTTGTTAGGGCTGTATATTATTACATTATATTAAGCTAGAATACTTATAGTATATTGTTATTATTAATTATAGTAGCTATATTATAATCTTGTTATATTAATTAGATAAGATTATTTGGATTGCTTTGGATTTTCCGATCTGGACTGGACTGCTTATTGTTTTGGATCGCCCTTTTGGATTTGTTTGCTTTTTGCGACTCTTCCTTTTTCCTGGTAATGGAGCCGCAAGAAAGAGGAGATCCTCCCCTGTCTGGCCTCAACACAAGCATCAGTATCTTCATTTACACCAGCTGGCACTGGCATTTTTATGTTCCCCTGCATCCTCTGTTCCTTGTGAAAGGATATTTTCCAAGACTGGAGAGGTTTTGTCCAAGAAGAGGAATCGTCTAAACCCCAACACACTTGAAAATTGTTTTGTTTCTCAATAAAAATCTATAGTAATCCTTCCTTCACCCACCCCAAACTGCAGTGTTGCAGTTTGCTCCTCTATATCCCAGTCCCATAAGCACAACACTGCACTTAAACTAGAAACAGTTCACTGCACAAAACACCCCAAAAACAATCTTAACTTTTTCCACCCCAGACTATTCTGTTGCAGTTTACTTTATTACACTCACTCCACCATAAGCACTGCACTCAACACAGTCACTTTTGTTGTTCATACTGTCACTATCCAAACAATGTCTGAATAATTAATTAACTATGTATGTGACAGTTGTCTCTGCACAAGTAAATTCAGACAGAGAAAGATACATATTTTATTTTATACCCAGGCAATGGACAAATGCCTGCTCAGGTCTTTTTATTATTGCAAATGAAAGGTTACAGACTTTAATAGTGAGAAGAAAAGAAATAAGTAAATAAAACAACGTGTGTGTGTTTGGGTGGGTGGGGGGTATAAGTCTGCTCAGGTCATTGGTTCAGAATTAATTAATTTGTCTGCTACTTCTTTGCACAGTAGCTAGGTGTCACTAGTGAGCAATGCTGAATGAAGCTTCGAGTAATGAACCTTTGGGTGAAGCAATGGGCTGCGAGGTCTCAGTGGTTCAGGAAGCCTCATTTTGCCATCACTAGACATAGGAACGAGGAGACGAGGAGGGATATTGAGAAGCACCCTGAGACCCTAGCCTTCCTTCTTTGTTGTCACGTGATTAACGATTTTCACCAGTATAGAGAAGAGGCCTTTGCCCCATCTTATGTTACAGACCGGCCAAACCCAGTTCCAACTGCCGATCTTGTTGCTGTCCCCGATGAGCTTCACCCTGCCACAGACAACGTTGCACAACAGCTTCACCCTGCCACAGACAACGTTGCACAACAGCTTCACCCTGCCACAGACAACGTTGCACAACAGCTTCACCCTGCCACAGACAACGTTGCACAACAGCTTCACCCTGCCACAGACAATGCTGTGCCCGGACCAAGTGGTTTTTCTGCTGGTACTGGGAGACGTCCCCAAACCCCAGAAGAGCTGCGCCCATTCCCTAAGGCTGGGCCTAGGAAAGTTGTTGGTGCCGTCAGAAGGAAGAGGAAGGCCATCCTGACAGACACACCAGTCAAGCGACAACTGGAGGAACAAAAGGCCGCAACAAAGAAGAGACTCTTCAAAAAAAACAAGAAGCCACAACTGAAAGCTCCATCCAAAGCTCCTGCTCCTAAAAAAAAACAGAAAAGGAGATCATCGTCTGAGTCTGATGAAGATGAAGAGGAATACTGTCTGGTTTGTTTAGAATCATATGGGAATAGCCGACCTGGGGAAGTTTGGCTTCAGTGCCTGAATTGCAAAAAGTGGGCCCACGACTTATGCACTCCAGGTCTACCAGTCTACATCTGCCAGAACTGTGATTCATGTGATTCATCTGATTGAGACACAGACATCTTGAAGTTAGCCTGCTAGTTAGCCTAACAGCATTTTTTCTGTTACTCCTAATACTACACACACACACACACACACACACACACAATTTACATATGTTAAAAATAATGAATGTTGTATAATAATATATATATATATATATATATATAATATGTAAAACAGTATATAGTAGCCCTATATATGATATAATATTATATATATTAATATGTAATACAGTAGGCTATATCGTAGCCCTATATATGATATATATATAGACTTTATATTATAATAATACTATTATATGTTGTATATTTACAAATAAGTTTAGCTTCAGTGCCACTCACCACACACACACACACACACACACACACACACACACACACACACACACACACACACACACACAAAAACTGTTGTTTAGTTTAAATGAATACAATCTTGTTTGTTTTGAGTTTTATGGGAATAGTCGGGGTAAGTTTAGCTTCAGTGCCACACACACACACACACACACATAAAAACGGTTGTTTAGTTTAAATTAATACAATCTCGTTTGTTTTGAGTTTATGGGAATAGTCGGCCTGGGGAAGTGAGGTTTGGTTAATAATTTGGTTAAAATGGGCAGAAATTCTGTTGAATGTTATTCTGCATCTGGTTTGAATTAAATGCTCAAGTTCTTTATATTTTTCACCTCATTCTTTGTAACTATAGCATCTGTGCCAACCAACCCCATACTGGGGCTGGTTGGCACAAGTGCACAACATCACTTTAATGATGAATAAAACATTTTTAGGAATCATTTGTTAACATTAAATGTATCTGTTGAGTAGCTGAGATCTTAACCTTTCAGTTGTTACTGGTTAGACTATTTTAACATATAGCATGACTGAGAAATATGACAGAGAGTGAAAAGTGTGCCAACCAACCCCGCTCTCCCCTAGGGGAGAGAGTGGAGATTTGGACTAGTGATGTGCGATACGTGCGAGTGCGATACCTGTCAGCATAGACATCATATACTGTAGACCAGGGGTTTTCAAACTTTTTGTGTGTGTGGACCAGTATTTGTAATCAAGAATTTTCACGGAGCACCTCATAATACACATAATAAAATATATCTACACACAGTCCTTCCTGAATTAATCCGCACCTCTAAATAGGCTTACTAACATTAAAACTATAACTGGTCATCACATCAGTACAACAGCTTGTTAAAAGAAAGTTTACTGCTCACAACGGCTGCCACATATTTAATTTATTTATTTACTCAAGCGCCCGAGGGCATAATCAGGTTCATTTCAGGGATGCAAACATGTATGGTCAAAAAAGAGAGAGGTAATCGAAGCCCTCGCCCCACGGCAAATATCCAGATACTTACATTGCCGCCAACCCCTGCCACCCCTATAGGCACATATAGTAAAATGAAATTCAAATAAAGTTTTAACAAAAAAAGGTTTTATAAAAAGATAAACCTCACATATTTCAGCCTTTAAATCATTTTTATAAAAAGAAAGAGTCAAAAAAAGATAAATTACTTGACATTTACATCGATGCACATTAGCTTAACTTTTATTATTAGCTAATAGTAAAATTCGGTCCGATTTTCCCGTGCCGTCTGTCATTGCTATGCGCGCTCTCCACAACTTAGTTGTGCTTAGTAGATTTCCACCACTGAAAAACGCTTGCTGTAGCTCTGCTACAAGATTTATTTACGGAGAAGAGAAAAACACACGTAGTGTTTGGGTGCACGTGCATTCTTACATTCTTCATTGCCTGAGCTTTCAATGTTTACGGAAAGGATGAAGCTGATTTGTTTGTTCTTGTCACATGAACTGCGGTGCGTTTGCGGCATTATGAAACGTTGAGGTGTTTTCATCTCGCTGCGCCTAAAAAAATGAGTGCGTCACTTCAATTATGAGCCCACTTGCCGCGCGCCTACATGAAATAATGAACTTGAGAGCGCAAAAGACACGATATATGAACGGCCCCTTGATGAGCTACCTCCAATCAAGCGACGTGTTGGAGACCCCAGTAAAAGATACGAACCAAGAAGAAACACTAGCGTTTCACGCTTGCGTGCATACTGCTGTTTTGGCGTGCAGTATTCTGATTTGCTTATTTCCTATTTACCTGTTTGGTGGAGGCAATTCAGAATTACTGTTGGTGAAATTATAATCAGACAAATATTGTATATAATGACAAAATATTTGCCTCTGCCGCTTTCCTCTTCAGAGAACCTGTTGTGTAACGGAGGCCAGCTAGTAGTCGCTGTGCGAGTAAACCTCACTCCTCTGATCTCAAAAGGCTCTCTAGCGACAGATGCTGGAGGCTGCAGTCTTTAACCTCCTTGTTAGAGCGCCTGACTCTCATGCCAGGGACCCGGGTTCGAGACCCGCTCGGAGCGGGTCGAGTGGGACCCGGGTGAAGGGGGGTTACATTGGTGCCGTGACCCGGATGGGAGTGAGGTTTAGGGGGGTGAGTGTAACGGAGGCCAGCTAGTAGTCGCTGTGCGAGTAAACCTCACTCCTCTGATCTCAAAAGGCTCTCTAGCGACAGATGCTAGAGGCTGCAGTCTTTAGCCTCCTTGATAGAGCGCCTGACTCTCATGCCGGAGACCCGGGTTCGAGGTCCGCTCGGAGCGGGTCGAGTGGGACCCGGGTGAAGGGGGGTTACAGTTGCTATCCACCGATCCGTGGTTCTAACGGCACTGAACTGGAACGTCACGGCCGAGCACCACTAGCCTATTTTAGTAATCACACAATAACCAGACAATTTAATTTAAATTTTATATCAATAGAGGCCTACATATTCTTTTTACTTTTTATTTTTTTTATGGGGATTCCTGGTAAAAAATATTATTTTATATTTTATTTTGCCTTTCCACGGACCACCTGCAGTACCCTCACGGACCACTAGTGGTCCGCGGACCACAGTTTGGGAACCACTGCTGTAGACGAGCCTGTCAGTATATGGTCAGTACACGATCCGTTCCACGCATGCGTAGTAGACGCAGTAGAAAATGCACATGCGCAAATGATAATTAATTATGTTTTGCGACGCTGATTTTGATTTACGATTTATTTTTTATTTTTTACAGTTTATTATGTGTACACAAAATACACATTTATAATAGGCATGTATGTATTTGTATGTATGCAAATCTCCCTAAGTAAAGAGTTGAACTGCACACTCACTCAAATATTTTGTCATATAATACATATATATACGTCATGCATAATAAAACCCACATTAAAAACTTTGGTCCCGTATGGTTAAATTGTAGATTTTGGTTTGAGTTGTTTCTTATAAATGAGATTATCTACTTTTCTAATGTATATCATAATATACAGTTTTCTTAAAATAGCTTACTGATCTGGACTAAAATGTATGTGCACTTAATGTGTGTTTTATCATACTCTGTCTTTAGTTCTTTTTAACTTGTATCTCATAAAGGTGTGTTTGCTTTAGCTACTTAAGAAAGTCTCTCTCTCTCTAAACTTGTACACGCACATTATCCGCTCACGCGACTGAGCGTCAAAATAAAAGACCTCCGTTACCACGACAAATGAAACCCAAGATCAGAAAATTAAAAACCAAAATAAACAATAAATAAATCGTTTAAGGACTATATTATTTTCATATTTTCAAGACAGACAATATATAACAGTCATTAACACATCATAAACAAACATTCCATATTAAATAATAAAATATGAATAATTAAAGGATAGTTCACCCAAAAAATAAACATTTTGTCATCAATTACTCACTCTCATGTCTTTACAAACTCATAAGAATTTTGTTCATCTTCAAAGCACAAATTATATATATATATATTTTTTATTATATTATATATAGATATTTTAATGAAATCTGAGAGATTTCTGTCCCTCCATTGAAAGTTATCCAAAAATCTGACACTTTAAAATGTTCATAAAGTAAAATAAATAAATATGAATCAAGCCGTTTAATCCACGACTTCTGAAGAGACACAATCGCATTATATTATCAACAGATTTCACATATAAACATTTACCAGCGAGCGTAGCCTAGCTATAATATATAGCACAAATATTGGAATGGAAACGGATCAGGGGTGCGTTTCCCAAAAGCATCGTTGGCCAACTATGATCGCAATTTCCATTGAACTCTATTGGTAACGACGGAACTTGCGACCATAGTTGGCTTTGGGAAACGCACCCCAGGCTAGCCTAAATGGGTTCCATTCAGACCTTAACATGAAGTCGTTTACTGTTATATGTCAACCAGATTCAACCAGACTTTTCACCTGGCTATAGGCTTAGCCATGTTTAGATCTGTTTGGTATTTATGCAAATTAGCACATAGCCTACATAATTAGATTATGCACCGTTCGTCCATGTTAATAAACAATTTCAAAAAACGTGTAATACATTTTTTGTTTGTCTTGATGTAAGAAATCAACTCAGTAATTTTCCCGGTGATATCTAAAGGTTAAAATGTTTACCCTATTCACGTGAGAAAAAGAATGAATAGGCGTATGAATAGGCTATTGGGTCTTTTTCGAAACTTTCCCCTAATGGGATTCTTCAAGGCTTTCCCCCCCTTACTCAGTAGCTACATATTGAGCATACAAAATCAGTCGAGTTTGCTTCTGTTGCAATTTGTTCAATCTTTTTTCATAAATAGACTGGACTAATGGCAACACTCACGGCCGTTTCACACCGCAAGCATGAGCGGCGCGTGAGTATGGAACGCGATCGGGGCCAATAGTCTTTAAACGAAACGCGTGAAATTTGACCGCGTCAACACGCGCTGTTTATTCGCGTTAACGCGTCAAAAAGCACAGTAGCCAATGAAATTGCTGTATTTGAGACTATATTTGCATATGTGACGAGATGGTACATATGTCTCTGATTGATATATACGTATACAAATATCAGAAGTCATGTTTAGTAATGAAGGATGTCGTAAAGATACACGTATGCAAACATCAGACTTTATAATTGTTCATGAGGGATAATGCATTGGTACGTAGTGTGTGATGTCAGCCTTATGTCATGATTTGTCATGCCCTTTTAAGTTGTCCTACGTTCTTTCTCAGTATGAAACGCGGCCAGGTACCAAAGTAAGCAGCTGAAACCATAACCATGGCTCTTAGAAATTTTTTAGCAAACTGCCAAATAACTTTTTCAGACTGCGTGGAGCTGGCTTCTTCTAATAACCATACTAATGAAGATTTGAATCTTGTAATATTACGGTATGTCCAAAAGGCATTAGGCCTACATTTATAAGAAAGATAGCTGACTTAATGCAACTTGAAATCATTACATGGTATGGAGAATTGTTCTCTCTTACAATACCAGTGGATGTTTAATGGGTAGCTAATAAAACGTATGTAATTATTTATGAATTAAATTATATGTAACTTTAGGTTACATTATACAATATAGTCCTAAGCACTTCGCACTTTTCCTAAGCACTTTGTTTTATAATTTGTTCTGACAGTATTTTTTTCTCCTATGAATACAAATTTAATATGGCAATCTGTTTCTTTGCATTTATTTTGAATTAATTGTAAGATCTAGGCTTTGCAGTTAATGTTAATGACAGTGTTAGTCAGCCACCCACCACTGAAGTAGAAGAACCTAGAATTATTTTTTAAATTATATTATATTATATTATATATTTTCCCTTTTACAGAATGCAGACAATGGCCAGAAGTGTGGTATGGTCACGAGGGAGATTGCTGGATCCTGAAACGGCAAATGACATGCTGGACCAGGTATCTGAGTTTCTGGATCATTTGGAAACATTGACTCAGCAGCACGGTATGTTCCAAAATGTGTTAATATTAATATGTATCATATTAATGTGTTTGATATGCTTTGTTTGCATAACCATTTTGAATACTAATTATGAATTGTTCTTTATTAAGTGTTTTTTTTTCTGTTATCCTTAGTTCCCCAGGGTTACAGTGCTCCCTTAGTAAGGGGCTCATCTGGCATCCACGATTCTCCATAACCGAAGAACAGTTGCGTTTACTGCTAGAATATAATTTTTCAACAAAACAAATGGCAGAAATCTTGTGTGTGTCCAGGCGAACTGTGAAACGTCGTTTAAGGTGAGGTTATTTGTCTTAGTTGTTCATGCAGTCTTTTTATGCATTTAAATTGTACAGATAAGTAATGCATCTTAAATTTTAATGCAATATTCAGGGTTAATTTTATGTACAATATCAACTAAAAATCTAGATCTGTATGTACGTGGTATTTAAGTTGCACATAAGTCCATTGCAAGTGGTGGTATGATGTCTCAGTGGGTAGCGCTGTCACCTCACAGCAATAAGGTCCTGGCTCTCTGCATCTCCCCTACATTTACATTTTACATTACATTTATTTATTTAGCAGACGCTTTTATCCAAAGCGACTTACAAATGAGAACAATAAAAGCAGTTACACTAATAGTAGGACGACAATATGCAAATGCTATGACCCTTCTCAGTTTAATCTAACACAGTACTTGTTCTTTTTTATTTTTTCATAAATAGAACAGAAGAGAAAGTGTTATTATTACTGGATCAAGTGCTGCCGAAAAAGATGCGTCTTCATGTACAGGGTGTTTCCCCCGCCTATGGCCTGAGATGCTGAGATAGATTCCCATGACCCAAACTAAAGCATTCGGATAAATAAGTCTGACTCTGAACTACTCAAAAACGTTATTCTCACAGTCATATGCCTCATTGTTTCATCTAAAATTGTCAAACCCACACAACCCCTATTTCAACAAACAGTTTGAAAAAGATTTAAACATCAACAGTGTTCAGTATTGAGCAACAAATATTATATAAACTATATATAGTGATAGGGATAAACCCTAAGGATAATTAATTAATTGATTGATTGACTGATTTTAAACAATATTAACTTAATATACATATAGAGGAGAATTTGAGTAAAGGGCAACAAAGTTATATTGGGTTTGAATCCATGAGTCTCACATTTGCTCTCTTCTATCAACAGGGAATTCCGTATTTCACTTAGAGACAGATACACGGATCTGTCCGACTCTGACCTTGATAACAGAGTCAGAGAAGTAGTTGGAGGAAATGATGAACTTGGAGCAGAGTCAGTCTAGGCACGTCTGGCTGGTCAGGG
Source organism: Siphateles boraxobius (assembly GCF_051911475.1). NCBI lineage: Eukaryota > Metazoa > Chordata > Actinopteri > Cypriniformes > Leuciscidae > Siphateles > Siphateles boraxobius. The sequence continues at coordinate 24,102,202 of NW_027509197.1, read as the reverse complement.
TATTGTGGTGCAGCGGCACAGAGTCCGACAAAGTTTAATTAGGACTAATCCAGTGGGAGCAGCCCAGAGAGTCACTACACGTAGACTGCACAGAAGAGTCTATAAGGTTGCCGGGCCAAATTCATTATGGCATTTGGATGGTAATCATAAGTTAATCAGGTATATGGTCCTTCTATTATTTTTCTTTTATGTAAAAAGACCATGTGTAGACTGTGGCATACTGCTAAAACAAACAAATGGATAATTTTTGTTTAATTAGCATTCTTTTACTCGGGTTTCATTGAAATGTAACATGCACAATATTATTGATGGCACTCAAGATGTTATCTGCCAAATACAAATAAATCCAGTAGTATTCATTTCCATCACCTTCTGCATACTTGGCTTTAGATCTTTTGAGATGACTACCAGAATAAATGTTACGTAATTTGATCAGTTTTCAGTTTACCTCACATACCCTTTTTTTTTTTTTTGTTAGGTGGAGGATTGTCATACACGGCGGGATTGACGGGTACAGCAGGCTTGTTGTATTCTTAAAGGCTTCTTCCAACAATCGCAGTGACACAGTTTTCCATTGTTTTGTAGAAGCCATTGGCCAATATGGTTTACCTTCAAGAGTCCGCTGTGATAATGGAGGGGAGAATAATGCAGTCTGCCTATTTATGAATGTCTTCCGGGGATTCACCAGGGGAAGTGCTCTGAGAGGAAGGAGGACACACAACCAAAGGATCGAGAGATTGTGGCGGGACGTTTGGCAGGGCATCTCCAATACTTACTATGCATTATTCATGCTTTTGGAAAGTGAGGGTAAAATTGACAGTACCAATGAAATGCACCTGTGGGCATTACATTATGTGTATATACCTCGAATCAATAGGGATCTCCAACTGTTCATTCATCAATGGAACCACCACAAGCTGAGAACTGAACGGTACATGTCTCCCCATCAGCACTTCATTCGAGGATGTCTCTCACAGCTAACTCGAAACCAGACCGGGATACGTGGAATCCTTGGAGCAGACGAAGAGCCAGTTGCAGAGCCAGTTGCAGATGTTAACATTCCTCCAGCATCAGAAGAAGTTACCCGCCAAGATTTTCAAACAATTTTCAACTGGCCAGAATCTGTTGAGATTCCTGCCAACCACTTCAACATTCAAGGAGGAGTCATGGAACAACTTGTGCAGCAGGTCAACCCTCTTGGTGGAAGACGTGATGATTTAGGAACTGATCTTTTGGAGCAAGTTATTAATTTCCTTGGAAATATTCCTCAACCCATATAGATCACACATACACTGGAACAAATGTTTAGAATATTTAAGATTTTTAATGTTTTTTCTTATAGTCACTTAAGCTGCATTTATTTGATAAACAATATGTTAAAACAGGAATACTGTGAAATAATATAAATTAAATTACAATTTAAAATAACTGTTTTCTATTTAAATATAGTTTAGAATGTAATTTATTTCATTGCCCTTACAGGAAACATTCAATATTATTAACAATGTTGAAAACTGTTTAAAATTTTTGTGTACACTACTGGACATTAATATTTAACATTAACAATGCTATTTGTATGCAGTAAGAATGTATTAAATTGATCAAAAGTGACAGTAAATCATTTTATAATGTTACAAAAGATTTTTTTAACTTTCCATTTTTTAAACTAAATCCTGAAAAAGTATCATGGTATAGTTATCACAAACTTATGACGAATCACAAAAATATTAAGCAGAACAATAGTGTTACGGCGTCCAGTCTCCCTGAGTCCATCATTTCTCAACCACGAGCGCCCTCTCCTGAGTTCTAGTGTGTTGCATACTCTCTTATTAGTATGCATCAACTGCGCTGTGACTACCTTCACCTGTTCTGCATTAATCATTGCTCAGCCTTTATCTGCCTCATTGACTCAGTGTTCATTGCGAAGTATTGCCTCTCTATGTGTGCATGTCCGAGCCGTTTCTGTGTATCAAGATTACCCGTATTTCTGATCCTCGCTATACTAACCTACTCTGATTGCCTGCAGCCATCCTCTCGACCCTCTGCCTGATCCGGACACTGATTCAAGCCGCCTGCCAAGACCTTTATGCCTGTTCCAGTTTGCTGCATGCACGCCGCCTGCCTCCGACTTCCAGCCTGATTTCACCCTGCTGCCTGCGCAACCTCATCAGTGGCTACCTGAGTTTATTTCTGACTGTGTCTTTGAGTTATCCTCCAAGAATTCCTGAGTTTATTTCTGTCTGCCTTTGAGTTATTAAAGTAGTTGCAAATGGATCTGCCTCAGCCTTCTGACTCGTTTCAAATAGTTATCCACGTGATAAAAATCATAAATGTTTCTGAGTATCAAATCCGCATATGAGAATGATTTCTGAAGGATTATGTGACAAGACTGGAGTAATGCTGAAAATTCAGCTTTGAGTATATTCAAAGGAACAAATTACATTTGACAATATATTTACATAGAAAACAGCTATTTTACATTGCAATATTTCACAATATCACTGTTCTTGCTGATTATTATTAATATTTATTAAATAAATGCAGCCTTTTGTGAGCATTAGAGACCTATTTAAAAACATCTTAAACATTTTAAACTTTTGGTCACCAATGCAGGTCATATAAGTTCTTCCTATACCACTCACTCTTTTTAAGATTGAGCAAGTATTGACCAAGTATTCATTTTGAGTGCTCTACTCACATAAACCTAGATTGCTGAAGTAAATTGTTTGTATTTACAGCATTATATTTAGATCTTTGCATTTCACAATGATTTTGAGAAACAACGCTGTACTCATTTATAAACATAACTGAAGTACATTCTATATATTTGTCTAGAAATACATGACCAAGGACTGAAAATAACATTTCTTATTTGGAATCTGCAATAGTGTAATGCAATAAAACAGAAGATGCAATATTTCCTCTTAATTTTGGAATTTTTATTTTCAGAGAAAAGACAAACATTGTAGTCTTAAATGAATTATGCACCAACTGTTGAAACTACCAAATCCACTTTTAACATTGGAAGTGTTCTCTTAATTTTTTTTTAACATTCAAGAACATAATGTTGTTAGAGAAAATAAAGTTTTTGCAAAAAAATCTCACTGAACTTAATGAGATAGTTCACCCAAAAATGAAATTTCTGTCATTAATCACTCACCCTCATGTCGTTACAAACCCGTTAGCCTTTCGTTCATCTTCAGAACACAAATGAAGATCTTTTTGATGAAATCTGAGATCTTTCTGTCCCTCCATTGACAGCTAGGCAAATACCACTTTGACGTAAATAAAAAGATCGTAAAACTGATCTATATGAATTAACCATTTTATTCCAAAATATTCTGAAGAGACACGATTGCTTTACATAATGAACAGATTAAATCTAGGCTTGTATTCACAAAAAAACTTTCATCAACACACATAATTTATGATAAACATGAGCTCAAGCATGTTTGAGTGAATGAACCTCATTGGTTCTCGCACGACAAGCGAACATGCTTGAGCTTCTGTTTAACACAACTGATGTGTGCGTTGAATATTTATATGTGAATAAAAGCCTAAATTCAATCTGTTCATCATGTAAAGCGATCGAGTCTCATCAGAAAATTTAGATTAAACTTCTGTTCATAACTTTTGCGTAAAAGTGGTAGTTGCATAGATGTCAATGAAGGGACAGAAAGCTCTCAGATTTCATTAAAAAGATCTTCATTTGTGTTCCGATGATGAACAAAAATTTTACGCGTTTGGAACGACATGAGGGTGAGTAATTAATGACAGAAATTTCGTTTTAGGGTCAACTATCCCTTGAATTAACAAATGACTAAATTTACTAAATTAGATTTTTCCAAATCCAAGGTACCCTTTAAGTGCCGTGTTAAGCAGGTCAGTAAACTCCTCTTCTTGGATACCTCGAAGCAAAAAGAACACCATGCCATAAGTTGACGCAAATGGAAGCCGGCGATTTTCTTGTGTGTAAAACTCAATTCTTGGTTCTCCGGGGAAGCCCAATGGGAGAATGCTGTCTGCACCAGTAATAAATACCAGCATCTCCTGAAAGGTGATTGTTGATTGTTTTTCTGTAAAATCAAGAAAATTCAATATTTTATTTTATTGATAGCATATTATAGTTAATTGATCAGCTGTATAAAGGCAATATCACACAACGGTGAGTATTGTTCTGAATATAAGAACAGCTGTGCCTGTTAAAACCATGCAAATACTCTTGAAGACAGAGTGATATTGAAGAAAAGCATAATCATAAAATATGACAATATTAGTCAAAATTATCCCAGTCTGATTACCCTGAACTGAATTCAGCAGGAGCTCCCAGCAAAAGATGGTGTCTTCCTCCATTTCTCTGAGGTTGCTTCCCTCCTCACTCCAGCAAATTGTGAAGAGGGCTCTAAATTCATCTCTGGTTAGTTCTTTCTGCTCATTCGTGAACAAGGGAAGGAAGACCTTCCAGTTTTTTTCAACAATCTGCCACAAGTTGCCACAGGAGTTCATGCCATCCTTAAATTGAGCAATCATGTCTGCTGTTCTAAAATAAATATGTTCCAAGAAATTTCCATATGTATTATTTAAAAATAAAATAAAAATATACTCACAATTCAGTGTCCTCCACAATAATTATCTCCCTATGTAAATATGTCAAATTGTCTTAGCATTTTATCCTTTTAGTCTTTCATTCCAAAACCTTTGTTACACAAAAAGTTACACAAGCGGGGATCTGAAATATCTGGATCCAGAGATTTTATTCATATTTGCCAAGGGTGCTAATATTAGTGGAGGGCACTTAAAGTAAACATGATTAAAACTGTAGACTGATTAAAATGTAAATTATTTTGAGTTTTATACCTGAAGTAAATGTAGTGTTTGATCACCTGACCATGGATCCGTCTCATATCTTTAGGTGCTGCACTGTAAATTCCAGGGACACCACAGTCAGCAATTCAGTCTCCAAGGCTTGACACAATCCAATCTATGTCTTCTTGGGTCTGACAAAAAAAATACCTTAAATGAAAGAAACTCCATTACCTTCACAAATCAAAAATGATGATCTGTTTGAATGGTGTGAAGATGCATACCTGTCGCACTTTCTCTTGAATTTCGCCATCTGGCAGGTTATGCCAGTCAAATTCTTCTGCAGAATCTGGTTGGCCACACATTAGTTTAAATAATGCGCTATCTAGTGCTTTGAAACCTGGTCCACCATGCATGAAAGACCAAGAAATTAGCTTTCCCGCTGTGTAATACCGCTTCATTTCCACAGCTACTTGGTCATAGGTGAAAAACATCTGGCCTGTTTTCCCCTCAAAAACTCCAAATGATGACTGCACATCCTGCATCAAAGGCCTAGAGAAATAAAGAGCCCAAATACAATTAAATAAGTGAATTGATATTGAAATGAAAGCCTACAATTTGTGGTTATTAATAATAATACTAATAATGAAGTCATAATTCAGTCATCAGCATAGCAAAATAAACAATATAATCTTGTATCACTCTGGCAGGTTTTATTTGGACCACAGTAGCCAGCTAACTATACATTTTCCAATTTAATACATATAGCTACACCAAATAAATGTGGTCATGAAGTACTGATTTAATATATATATATATATATATATATATATATATATATATATATATATATATAATTACCTGCTTATTATCTCAAACCTTAAGCTAAGAAAAATAAAATAGTCCATTACAAGGTAAAAAACAGTTGGCCAAGCAACAAGAGGAACACTGCCAGAATATTACTGTAATATTGATATTGTACTCTGAGGTCATATTTAAAACCATATTCAATTGATAATTGAGACACAGGATGGCACCAGTTTCTATACTATGGTGTGATACAAGGCAGATAAATGAAGTGCCATTTCAGTTACCCGATGAGTGGTTAGCATTGCCATAAACAACGGTAAATATTATATAATATCTGACTGCAATAGCGTAAACAAATTTGTTTTGTATATTTGCTATAATAAAAAAGACATCACATAGTATTTGATAAACATATTATTAAATATGATAAATAAGACCAACCTGAAAAATTCTCTGCTAGGTCCCCCATAGTCATCAGCACTTTCACCTACAAATTCGATTTGTGGGGATTTGTGCCATGCGAAGTAGCTAGTTTTAGGTGCAGTACATGCACTATGCAGAATTTTCATTCTTCTGGCCACTACAATCACCCTTTCTTCCAAATTAAGATTTTCCCTCTGAAATGTTCTGATGATGTCAGCAGCAGTAACGCCATCCTAAGTCATTGCAATAACAAAAAACAAACTTAATAACAAAAATGATTATGGCTTTTTAAAAGTATGGTTGCATACTTACATCAATTTCATTGTTAGAATAAACAGGTGAGGTCAACATGACCACATCCTCCTCATCTTCAGAATCTAATGCATAAACTTCACTGTAAAGTACACAAATGGAGGTATTTTTTAAATTGCATAACTTAGTCTAGACACAAATCCACACAACAAACTGTATTAAACTTAGGGCCAGATTTACTAAACAGGGTAAATTAGTGTGAGAGCACAAATACATAAAAGTGGCGACGGGAGTGAAAAAATTCTGCGAGTGATCTACTGACAATACGCAAATCAGAGAACACAGATGTAGATGCTGATCATTTACATAATGACCAACACAATCTACCAAGAACAGAAATTAGCTTAGGGTCACAAACAAGCAAAGCCGCTGATAATCATGTGCTTGTGACAAAACAGGTGCAAAATGAGTTAAGTCATGATTTTTTTGATTTGTAAATAATGGTGCAAATACCAGTAAATTGATAGTGCAAAATGCAAACCTTAGTAAATCACCTTCCATGATTGCTTTAATTATTCTCCTCCCATAAATTTTGCGACTGAAAGGGAAACTCTTACAAATGCATATGGAATAATGTCAAACGCAAAAATAACCCTGTCCACACCTTTTCAGCGCTGATTTTTCTATGAGTGTCTTTGGTAAATCCAGACTAGTTTTTAAACGTCAAAAGAGGGTTTGCGCTGGAGCAAGATGTTAGTAAATCTGTCCTAAGTTTAAAAACAAGAACAATCGTTTTCAATCCCACAGCTCTACAAATTTTGTATTTCTCTCTTATCTGACACAGTTGGTTCAGTTAATGGAGCTTTACACATGTGTAAAATAAAAAAGACAGATAAAATGTACAGAGCGGCAGGTTCCCAGGACCAGGTTTGAAGACCACTGGGCTAGGAGGTGTGGCAATATTAAAGGGAAAAAAGAAATCAAAGACCATAGTGGTGTTGAGAGTGAAGAACCAGTATGCAGTTGCATAAAGGGAGAAGAATTGTCAATTGGCAGTGAAAAAGCTGGAACAGGGCAGGGGGATTACCCAACATCCGGATCACTGGAATGGATGGGACTCGGGATGCTTCCTGCAACTGTGTTGAAGCACCCAACATCCAGATCACTAGAATGGATGGGACTCGGGATGCTTCCTGCAACTGTGTTGAAGTACCCAACATCCGGATCACTGGAATGGATGGGACTCGGAATGCTTCCTGCAACTGTGTTCGAGTACCCCACATCCGGATCACTGGAATGGATGGGAATCGGGATGCTTCCTGCAACTGTGTTGAAGTACCCAACATCCGGATCACTGGAATGGATGGGACTCGGAATGCTTCCTGCAACTGTGTTGAAGTACCCAACATCCGGATCACTGGAATGGATGGGACTCGGAATGCTTCTTGCAACTGTGTTGGAGTACCCCACATCCGGATCACTGGAATGGATGGGACTCGGAATGCTTCTTGCAACTGTGTTGGAGTACCCCACATCCGGATCACTTTAATGGATGGGACTTGGAATGCTTCTTGCAACTGTGTTGGAGTACCCCACATCCGGATCACTGGAATGGATGGGACTCGGAATGCTTCTTGCAAGTGTGTTGGAGTACCCCACATCCGGATCACTGGAATGGATGGGACTCGGGATGCTTCCTGCAACTGTGTTGGAGTACCCCACATCCGGATCACCGGAATGGATGGGACTCGGAATGCTTCCTGCAACTGTGTTGGAGTACCCCACATCCGGATCACTGGAATGGATGGGACTCGGAATGCTTCCTGCAACTGTGTTGGAGTACCCCACATCCGGATCACTGGAATGGATGGGACTCGGGATGCTTCCTGCAACTGTGTTGGAGTACCCCACATCCGGATCACCGGAATGGATGGGACTCGGAATGCTTCCTGCAACTGTGTTGGAGTACCCCACATCCGGATCACCGGAATGGATGGGACTCGGAATGCTTCCTGCAACTGTGTTGGAGTACCCAACATCCAGATCACTGGAATGGATGGGACTCGGGATGCTTCCTAAGTCCTGAGTAGCAGCCGGTTGGTCAGTTGAAGATTCAATACTGGATGTAATTAATCCCTAAAATGCATTGGATATATATTGGATATATTGTAATAAATAAACTTATCATCTGAAGAATCATAAAGTGAGAAAAACTTACAGTACTGCTTCGACAGTTCCTCTCGTTACTGCTGTCATGTTGTGTGCCAGCCAAACTGGATGTGTTCTGTCAAGAAAAAAGGCAGGATAGTCTTTCAAACAACTTTTCTTTTTAATTGAATGTTAATATAACAATAGTAATGGCATCCCAGTAAAAGCAATGAAGGATAAAAAAAATAAAATTAAAAAAAACATGTTTGTTTTATAGCATAATAATTCGTTTGGGATATATATTTGGTAGAATAATTTGTTGTTCTTTCTTACCTTAAGCCTCACATACACCGCTGATCTGCCAAACTGTGGGCGTGCTTTTATAGCTGCAGGGCAAACTGAGCTCAACTCAACAGGTATTACCCTTCTCCTCCTGTCAACTCTGCAGATTTCAATACCACCCTCTCCTATTATTGGAAAAGCTTCCCTAATTTTCTGATGAAATGCTCTCTCATCCATTGAAAATGGCACAACTAGTTTTTTAACCGTTGTACCTGTTAAAAGAAAAAATGTATGAATATCACAAATAATGATAATAATGGTCACATATAACCACATTTAACAATGTTTCGTTAGACACTACATAAGGCACTTACGTTGTGTTGTGATGAGATGCTCCCCACTATTTTCAATGAAAGAAATCCTAATGATGCTCTGCCTAGCAGCTCTTCTTCTAGTCGTGGCTGAGACTTCATTGGGGATGTTGCTTTGGAACATTCTCAGTCTGATAAGAAAGCATTCATTTCAAAATGCAAAGACATGTTGGGTTATATTTTTGAAGCCCAACGCGTGTACGTCTTTAAGTGTTAAATCCATGTGTAATTTTCTTATTTTTCAGCTTAGTAAAGTGACTGCTGTGGAGGTTTGGACATGTTATAAGAAATGATCAACGATAAGTTGTTTACTTAAGTAAGTTTACTTCATAAGTTATGACGAAGTATTGACGCTCCTGCTTGACGCTCACGCGCTGCTCCTGCTCGCGGTGTGAACGCACTCATTGATTAACATGCACGCCGAAAAAAAATACGCGCTGCTCACGCTCCGCTGACGCTTGCGGTGTGAAACGGCCGTCAGAATCAGAAACTGCGAGACGTTCTGACAATTTATTTTTTCTATGCTAATATATCACCCATTTATGTTATGAGGTTCATTTTTAATAAGTCGGATGTTAGATAATTATACACTTTTTAAATATTGTTTATCCTTATTATTATTTAATGGATCTAACAGTCAGAAGCCTAAATTAATTATAATCAGCACCTGCAAGGGTGGCCCTTTGAAAAGTAAAAATGTCAAAAGGTTACATTAATTCAACTTTATTAAAACTGCGTGGTAATCAAATTGCACTTGAAAAAAAAACTAAATAAACGAATATACAAATTTATTTTAAGTAGGCTATTATAAATAAAACATAAAAGGCAAGGTCAGATCAGAACATTTAATGAACAAAACATGTACAAGGCAGACAGAATAGCTAGTCGAAAGCCGGGCGACAAAGGTCGGTAACTGGAAACAGTCCATGGAAACAGTGCGTCTCCCAAAAAAACAAAAACAAAAAAACAAAAACATTAACGTGCAACAAGTAACGTAACGCGCTGAAGTCGCTGTCTGTTCAAGGAGTGCTGAAATGAAAATTACTCATTATTAAAGTAATTTTGGCTTCATAATGGCTTATAACTTTTGACATAAAGTTAAAATATTTGGCATACCCGACCAGATGATGTTCAACGCTTTTCCTAACGGTGAAGCATTGGATATCTGAATCCTACTAAAATAAATATAGCACTAGCTACAATTTACAAAAGATAGCAAGCTCCATGAATGATCATCGTGCTGCAGCTAACGTTATTCTGTCCCTTCGGTAACGGTTAGACTGAACAAATAAATGTCACATAGACAACGAAGTTGTAGGTGTTTCAATAATTACGTATCTTATTTAGCTGAGGTAAATTAAACGCAATTCTCTTGTATCCATGCACGATGAAGAATGAGACGGCCCGATGGTCGGTTGACATTTAAAAGGCTGATTCGCGCTTCAGGCCAGAGACGAGTAAATGTCGTCCAGTGGTTGTTCAGACAGACATAATAAATATTTGCCTATGTATATTATATCTTATAATAGCCTGCGATAGACTGATATCCATCCAGACCAGGGAAACTTATTGGCCTGAGATGGGCTCCAAAATCCCATTGACTGAGAATGGATGGCTGTTATTTCCTTCTATGCAGCTTCAATTTACTTTAATTGTGTTTTTATATTCAGGGTATGAAAGTTTAAAATAAATAAATTAAACCTGTGCGTTTCATGAGGATTAGCAAAGGCGGGTCCTTTCTCGTCCTACAATGAGAACAAACTAGACCCAAATAAAATAATATAGAAAATTCTGAACTTCGAAAAGACAAAATATGAATTTTATGTCATTACTGATTATTGGAGTCAGTGAGTTCTGTAGAACCAGTTAAGACAGAATTTTACAGAAAACATTCATGAATGGTTCATTGATTTTTTTCAAAGATATCAATGTAGACTAGCCTACTATAAATGTCACCAACGGTTGCAGGAAACGCGATGAAAAAGGTCAGGTATAACGTCTTTTATAATCCACTCAAAAGGTAATACAAAACAAGATAAACAAACGAAACCAACCTATGCGTAAGCGTGACCAAACAAATGAACACTGAAAAGATTGCAACGAAAATACAAAGCAAATGATCAGACTTTTAGGTTAGTGGCCTGAAAACACCATAAAGATAAAACTGAATGTCTGACCATGTTTTGATTAAAATTTGAAGATAATGCTCCCAAAAATGTAGTTTCTGTAAGCTTTTATTCAAGAAAAGTCTAGGCATCCTTTGCAAAAGGCCATTTGGAGACTCCAAATTGACACCTGGTAACCAAATGACATAAGGTGTAAACACTACATACAACATACATATACATCAATTCAGAACTGTTCTGCCCATCAAAGCACACAAGAAAAAATGATTACAGCACAACATTTGAACATTTAAACAAAATACTCTTCATTTTGAACAATTCTAATAGCAAAAACATCCTCATCAACATTGTGCCATCTTTCACTTTCTTAGCACTGTGAGGTGCTAAGAGACACAGTAGGTACTGACTGGCTCCCTCTCTCCCTCTCCCTCTCCCTGTACCTCTTACCATTCTAAAACTGGATCGAGTCCATGAACAAACAGGCCGAATCGACGTTCGACACCGTGGACTCTCTGTCTCCTCGCTCCTCTCTCCGCTTCTTCTACTTTCTTCTGTAAAATGTATTTTACATTTTTTTTTACATTTGATAGGCTATATTTACATTGGCCTAATCATTAAAAAAAAATCCCCCATAATAATCTCAATTCTGCAACAGCCAGTAATATAATATAGCTACAATGGTGGGAAGAGATTCTCAAAAAAATTGTAAACAATTAAAGCAGCTGAAACATGGATTATAGCAGTTATACTCATGTAGGCTATATTCAATAGTAGAAGGTCTTCATTAAGAAACAAGAAGTCATTGTGACTGGCTATTTAATATAGACAGCAGACCTGTTGGTTGACTTTTAATGAGATACAACTCATGATAGAGCTATTTGCACGCGAGTAAGCCAAAAAACAGATAGAACTTCTTTAATGACCAAACAGAAGAATAACTAGTGATGTTACATCTGACACCGACGCTCCGAAGCTTGCTTCAAACTCGAACGGTCCTTGCAATGAACCACTGCTTCGGAGCTTGTATCATTACGTCACTAGTCACGTGAAAATGACGTCTGAAGCAAACACACTAGGCTTGTTCGACTTCATGCAGCTCTGCGCAGACCGATCGGCGGCAGACTTGAAGCAGTGCATGCCGGTTAGAAATTCTGTCCGACTTGATGCAGCGCTGACTCCACATGACTGTGACGTGTGCTATCAAAGTACCGCGAGAGCGATGCGAGAGCAGCCGCAGGATTCAGCCAGCGCAGATTCTCAAGAGCGGCTGCACAGGTTCTGATGACGACACAACTGATCCACGATTGGCCGGATTCACTGACAACACCGATGACGTGCGTTTCAAGTTTATTGCGAGGAATTCAGTTCCAGAAATTCTCATATATGGACTTTTAAAACAGTTCATTACGTTTTAATGTCGTCTTCATCTTATAAATCATATTTATTAAATATTGTTTTACTGTATTTACTTTATTGTTAAAAGCCTATAGGGTTTGTGTATGTTTATTTGGCATTATTTTTCATACAAACCTTTTACAGTAGCCTATTCAGCTGCATAACCTATTCAAATGAGCTTTTTTTAATAACTCAAATGTTAATCTTAAAAACATACAATCTAATGTGGTTATAAATGTATGCTCATATACAAATGATGCATAATAGGCTACATCATGTTCCTCCATTTGTTCATATGGTTTCTTCATATTCTCTAGTTTATTTTGCTGTGTTTATACTTCACCTGCATGTGGTTAACAAACTGCTAACAACTTGCTGTATCTTCAACTTAACAACAGGACAACATTCTGTTCACTTTCAAAGAGTTGGTGTAAATCACAAAATAAATCCAACAGAAATGTGCTTTTTTTTGCATATGAAAATGAATGGTGTTTTGTCTCAAATGTTAAAAAGAGCTCAGGTGGAGGGTAATGTAAATCATGTTGCTAAAAAAAAAACATACCCAGCAGGGAATATAGCCTATATATTTTTTTAAAGGTAACTTTTATCATTTTGCATTAGCAGAAACACCCATGTCAAACTGCTAAAGTATATATCCAATATGTTATCTTGTCCAAAACACCACTTATACACACATCTCAAAAGTGTGTTAATACCATGGTTAATACATAAAGTTACTTAAAATCACTAAATCACGAAAACAATGGAAATCACTGCTAATTAATGTTGAGCCAAAACTGAAGGTTGACTTAAAATGGTAATTGCATTTGTTGCTAACTATTAGTAATAATGAATGCAACAGGTGTTGGCTATGGTCCCATGGTTCCTTAGGATATATAAATAACCTGGATTACCCTGTGTAACACACAACAAAATGGACAACATAACCATTAATGTGTTAGACAGCAAAGGTAATGTTGTCATGCTAACAGTTTCCAAGGACATTGCAGAGAGGATGCAAAATGGTAAGTAAACAGCATAACTGAAATAATTACAAGTCACCAATGATTTGTGCAAGTGTTTTATTTATCATTTATTCCCCCAGATCAAATGTTCCTTTCTTCTGTCATGGAGCAAGTATCAGCTGTTGAAACAAAAGGTATACATTTACTTAATGAACAAGAATATACTGGAATTATTTCTTGGGTGACACTGACCACATCTTCTCTCCAAACAGCTCTCCTCAGTGGCCCAGCTTCTGCTGCAAAGCTCCTCCAACCTCCTATTTCATGTCTCACTAGGTCACCGGTACCCCTAAACCTCAGTTTTGTGAAACCATCATCCAGCCAGTGCCCCACTAGGCCCTCTGTACCACCATCATCCAGCCAGTGCCCCACTAGGCCCCCTGTACCACCATCATCCAGCCAGTGCCCCACTAGGCCCCCTGTACCACCATCATCCAGCCAGTGCCCCACTAGGCCCCCTGTACCACCATCATCCAGCCAGTGCCCCACTAGGCCCCCTGTACCACCATCATCCAGCCAGTGCCCCACTAGGCCCCCTGTACCACCATCATCCAGCCAGTGCCCCACTAGGCCCCCTGTACAACTTACCTCCACTGTCAAGTACCCACCGCCTGCCACTCTGCAACCTGGTGCAATGTGTGGAAACCCTTCAGAATCCATTCAACCTTCATCCCCCTCCTTCCAGTCAGACAGGCATGAATCTCAAGGTATTGCATCAAATAATATAAGGAAGATTAATGTCAATACTGTGGTTAATTTACATTTTTCTTTGTTTTGTAGTGTTAATCTATTTATCTCCTTATCCCCTACATTTTACAGAAATAACACATCAAATGACACTATTTCTACTGGACCTTACAAAAACTCATCAGCAACTTTATTTTAGGAACAAAATGGCCTTCTATAAAAAAATGCAAAACTCCTTCTCACAAAAGGGCTACAACTTATCAAGTGAGAAAATTAGAAAAAAACTAGCAAACATGTTAACCACATATAAAAGGGTAAAAGACAGGCGCCGTGCAACTGGGGAGGGGAAGATCACCTGGGAGTACTATACAGTAAGTTGAAGACTGCTTTACTTTGTTTCTGAAATAACATTGTCATGTCTTACAAGAAACATTGGTTATTTTTCATTTTACATTTGAAATTCACCCCCACCAGCTAATGGATGAGTTATTTGGGTCATCGGGAATCGGTACTGCACCACCTGGCACCATCCACTCCACACCTCTGGGTTTGGAAGAGACCTCCTCCAAAAGTAGGCCCACATCATCTTCCCAAGACCAGCCAGCAAGTGCTAGTATAGATGAACAGCCAGGAACCTCTACCATACCAAATACAAACATCACAAACAGGCAAAGACGATCACAACCCTTACAGTTTCTGGAGGCGTATGAAGAGCATGCCGAGAGAAGGACTGCTGTGCTTGAGTCCCTGGTAAGGCCAGATCTGGAGAGATGGCGGCGACTTAAGGAGAGGCGCAGAAGGTCCTTTGAAAAAAGCTTGGGAACAATTGTTGAGGAGCTAAAGAAAATGGGAAAAAGACAAGAGCAAATTATGCATCTATTACAGAACCCATGAACCTCAATAATGTAAAGGTTTTTTTTTTTTTTCTTGATTTGCAGCTTTCCCCAAAATGTTTTTTTGTTTTTGTTCCCAAAGAACACAATTTCCAATGACAAACTAATCATGTTCAATAAAATATATTTCCTAATTTCAACACAAAATCTTTTTTTTTTTTTATCATTTGTTGACTATTTCTGTACATTCAAATCTTTTTTTTTTTTTTTTGTATGTTTAGTATACATCAGTTAGATCTGGCCACAAATCTGGTCTCTATGATGACATGCATTAGTGTTGTGGGGTTGCTGGTGGTGTGGTTCATCATCAACACCATCTACCACAACAACTTGATCACTGGGCTCTAAACAAAGATTATGCAAAATGCAGCATGCTGAGACTGCTGAACTGATATTAGAAATGCTTCTCATTTGCAGGTAATGGAGCCTCCTAAACTTAGATTTTAGAATGCCAAATGCATGCTCAATGACCACACGAGCTGCATTGAGCTTTCTGTTAAAGTATCTTTGCCTAGCAGACAAGTGGCCATTGTCTCTATAAGGCCTCATAAGTTGAGGCAACAAAGGGTAGGCAGAATCCCCAATTATGTGCATTCCCTGTGGAACAAGGGAATGAGGATCTTCTTCAAGAAGACGACAAACTTCTGTCAAGCGAAATGCTCTGGCATCATGCCAACTCCCAGGGTGACCCACACTGATGTGACAGAAGCGTCGCTGACTGTCACAAAACCCAGTTAAATTTACAGAATAAAACTGTTTCCTATTCATGTATGCTAGGGGATTATCACAGTGGGGTCTCATTATAGGAATGTGACACCCATCCACTGCACATACAGTGTTGGGGAAACCTGCTGCGTCAAACCCTAACTTTGACATCTCCAGCCTTTGACCTCTGGGATAGGAAATGTGGTGGGCCATGTATGTGTTCACATTAAAACAAAACTCATGGAGATGCTTGGCAAGAGTGGATTTTGACATGTTGAATCTATCTGCCACCCCACGATATGACTCCTGATTCGCCAATGTCCAAAGGCAGGCAAGAACACTGTTTGTGAGTGGAAGTTTGGTCTGTTGTAAATTCATATAAACAGGACCAAGGGTAGTAATGACATCCTGCAAAGGTAGAAAAATAGGTTATCAAGACAACATACTAACACTTGTTTTCAATTAATTGTATATTAACCGATATTAACCAGTACAAACCTCCACTTGTTCTTTGGAGAGCCTGAAATGACCTCTAAATTCTGAGGGACTGTAGAGAGGGACAACATCCTCCACAAAATTGTCTATTTTTGGAACCATTCTATATAAGAACAAAAGGAATTGTACTCATATATATATGTAGCCTAACTGAACACACATGTAGTCAAAATTTTATTATCAGTGTTTTATGTTGAATGGGGATTTTAATGAAATATAGTGTATACATAAGTGTTGAAATTGGAGTAACACTCCATTATTCTTTGTAAGAATGAGTAATTTTCTATTTAAACCAAAATAATAATAATAATTATTATTATTATTAAAAGGCAAGCAACAGTAGCTATTGATTACAAAAACCACCCATTACATTAGTAATACATTGCAAAGACTACAGTACAGTATTGTAAAGACTATCGATACAGTATTTGTATTCAACATATAATTGTCAGATATAGTAACTTGACAAGTAAATTGATAATGTGTCTATAATTTGTTTAAAAAGATACTCCTTACATTTAACCTTTACTCACTTTCGTTGCTCATTGTGCTCAATGTCATGCAATAATAATGGAATTTCTATCGCTTCCAGCTCGTCTGCGATAAAGAAAGCAAACACCACGTGATCTGCCATGACTGACGTAATTGCAGCAAACTACGGCAGCCACAACGTGTCCGGCTTTATATCTCCGTTTGCAGCTCCTCCCCGCCTGCACGCGGCTACTCTCGCCGATCGCTTACATCCAGCCGCAGCCGATGTCGAACACACCTACTGGTTCACTGCTGTAGTGAACCACCTGACTGCTTTGACAGCCCAATCCAGTGTTGACAGGTTTGAAACCTGGCGGCTGTATTTCTTATAAAAGATGTATGAAGTATGATTAACACAAAATGTTTAGTTCTATTTAGATTGCTCCTGACTTGAGATTTCTGCTCTCTGTGTCGGACAGTACAAGAACAACATAGAGGAAAGGACAGACAACATGCTTGACGTGCAGTTTATTAGACATTTATAAATCCCTTTGTGCTAAATCAGTGCAAAAGTGTGTGTGTGTATATATATATATGTCATTGACAAATAAACAAATTACCATAAGAAGAGCCATGTTTGCAGTTGTGCCACTCTGACATGAAAATTGCTCGACAAAATCTTTTCAATTATCTCAACAGCTATAAATCTACTGAAATGCATAAAATGTGTTTATATGAACGGTTAAAATGATGCCAAAGAATTTCATTTTTTTTTTAATTCTTAAAACACCATTTATATTAGTATTTAGTCTGTTCATTTGTGCGGACAGTTGCACAACCTGACATTTGGGGGGGGGGGGGGGGGGGGTTAAGATATAACAGGACTATAAAATATATTATGTATTCATTTATATAGTAATAACTGCATAAGCATTGTAAACATTAAGTTGAATTCAATTTTACATTTTACTGGTTTGCAATGGCTTTTTAAGACAATCACCTGTTTCCTGCAAGTCTCCTGTCCTTGTGAAACCATAGTGAACATTACGTGATAACCCTTAAATAACATACACGTTTAAGAACACAAAAATACTTCAAAATAACTGCAAAACGGTCTTTAACCAAGGTAAAGTTAGCCAGAAAATATGTTAACATAGGCAGGCAACGCTGGTTGACCACAATAAACATTAAATATTAGCAGATTTTTATCTTTTTAAAAACAATACTGCTGTAACTAGTACACATACTACAGCCAAATGTCAATGTATTATATACATATTGTAAACCAACGCATTTATTGACTACAAACTACCAAAAATCACAGTCCTGCTCTCTAACTCCATCGATTTGAATTGGCGCCGAAGCACTTCCTGGAACTATCTGAGGTCTACGCGAATCACGTGACAACCAAGCATTTCGAACTCTCTCTCTATATGGCTCTGGGTACGCCTATAATAAGTGTTTATATTCGGACTTTTTTAACCCCGGGTCGTCTCGGCTGCGGACATGCGCATTGCACACTGATGGTGAAACGCGCCAATTAAGAATTCACGAATTAAGGCATATAAAAGTGATTAAAATGGTCTCACGAAACACAGAGCCCCTTCCTCCTACGTCTTTTCAGCGGTTATATTTTTCTCTGTCGAGCGATTACTCTCATTGTCGCTCGACAGAGGAAAAGTAAATTATTATAAAATGCTGAAGGTAAGGAGTGTGAGATTTCTGCTTTTTGTTACAACTATAAACTTTGATAACGAAAAATCTGTATCAGTTTATTATAATACTCTAATCTTTTAAAATGTAATGCATACATTTGAATGTTCAATGATTTTTAAAAGATAGAAAGATGATAATAGACAGATAGATAGATAGAATATTATTCAAATGTAAATAGATAGATTGTATATAATTCAAATTTAAAATGCTTAAAATTACAGATTAAAATTACTGTCCAAAATCCTGAAATGTGACAATGATAATTAATATATTACATTATTTCTGCTGCAACCCAGAAAGTCTTTGCTAGCCTTGGTCCATTAAAAACACTATTCACTAGCATGCATTGATTAATCCCATGGCATGTAGCAAAAAAAAAAAAAAAAAGTGCGACCAACTGAGAAAGTTGGTAGCACCAGTGGAAAAGTTAGTCTGGAGCCCTGTAACTACAATACATTTTATGATGAAATCACCAATGCTCTGTCCGTCTCAATGGTGCCAAACATTGGGTAAATGTTTCCTTTCTCACTAAAGTCTGTGTTAAATGTGTAAATATGTCTTCTTTTCTCAGCATCATAGAAGGAGATGTGGCCCTCCTTTATGTCCAGATAAACTCCTATCTTAGAGGGTGTTGGTAGGTTGAGTTTAGTGACTGGTTCAGTCAAAGCCATCAAAGTTCCCAGCTGCAGACGCAGATTCCAGTACCCTGTTTTTGTGTTCATGGTGACATAGCCATTACGAGAAGCTGATTCCCTCACAACTCCCACCCGCCACTCATGTTTCTTCTTCACATCTACCTCCCAGTAATGGCTACCTGTATTATAACCCTCTTTAGCTTGGACACAAGTCCAGCCATCAAATTGAGAATGCTTCCTTTGGAACTCTTTCCAGTTATTGAGACCATATTCTTTTGCCCTTAAAGATTTTCCATCTTCAGAGACTAGTAGATCTGGGTTGGCTGTGTTTGGATCCAGAATTACAACAGCTTCAAGAACAAAATGAGAATATATTGAAATATTAAAATTAAACTCTATATAGTAATGTAGTACATTTACATGTATATCTCTTGATTATAAAAGCAGTTGAGCTTTACCTGTTGGTTTTGTAATCCAGTTCCAAACTGCAAAAAGGAAAGTAACATTTGATTAAACCTGACAAATTGATGCCAAATTGAGCATCAACACAAATGTTTTTTCTTTCTTTCTATTTTTCCAAAAAATTAAAAATGCGATTAAAAGCGAAGCCATGATTTTATGAAAATCAATGAGTCTAATGAAAATACCTGGGTTAGGAATGCGTAATCCAACTATGAAGAAAAAAGACAACAAGGAAACACATTGACATAACCATTTACACATTTGAATGCAATTGATCATTCTCTGAGACAAATTTTCTACCATGAAAACAGCATAAAAACACTATATGTAAAATCTCTGTGGGAAAGACCAAAGTAATCTTCACCTGCATGTTTGGATCTCTGTTTACTCTTCACCCAATGTCTGGGGATTGGATCCTTCCAAACAAAACAATAAAAGCACAAATACTCTTTAAGATTTTACATTCATTTTGATTAAAATGTGATTGACAAAATATAATAGATTTTAAAAAATATGATTAAAAAATGCCAAATGAAATAAATATAAAACATGTTTCCCTAAGTATAAACACGAGTCATAAAATGTATGACATTTATTGAAAGTTTAGAACATCAGTGGAAATCTTATGCACTTATAGATATGTTCAGTTACAAACAAAATATTGAAAAGCCATGGACTACTGTCTCAGTTATATAGCAATACTTGATTTCTTTGCGAGACCAATTTTCATTATGATCAACTTTACCTCAGAGCTTTCTGACTGTAGTACAGTCCATATTATCCAGTCCATTACTGGGAGTATGCTGGACTCTCCCTGTTTCCAATCTTTGTGGAGATCCCTCAGTGTTTCTTCACATTCCCTCTTTGGAAATATTGACTTCTATAGTCAGAAATAGACAGAAAGATATTTGAGATATCTGATTTAATCCTCTGTGTGACAGAAACGTATTATCTCTGTAAGAATGCAGGGACAAACCTGTTCCATGTCTTTCAGTTTCCAAGACCAGTCCGACAAGATTTTTTTTGCTTTGTTAAATTTCATTTGACTGTTCGACAACTGCTCTGAACAGGTCTGTTGTATCTACAGCAAACAAAAAAGAAGAAACGAAAGAGTAAACAACTACCACTGACAACTAAAATAGGGTCTGATGTTAGTTAGGGTTAATTAATCATTTTCCCACTGTGTTATCTTATCGTCACTTTACTCGCAAACTAAACACAAACTCTCAAAACAGGAAGAGGTATGTTTTTATTGCTTATCACATTTCAGTTTATGGCATCAGGTCTGTTAGGACATAATCACGTTTCTGGGAAACTAATCACTCGTAGAAAAGTGAAACCAAACCTCTTCCTCGTCCAGCTGTTTTGTATGTGTGTTCTCGACATCTTCAGCCCATTGCAAAATATAATATTTCTCTTCCTCCTGTTCATCTTTAGTTCCTTTCTTTTTAAACTTTCGAGTCATCAAGTAGAACATCTTTGACTGTGGGCATAATGCAGATAATTTGAAACTTCTGTTAAACTCGTATGAAAATTCATACAATAATGTTAAATGTTTACCTGTACCACTCTGTCCAGTTCAGCAGCCAGCTCTCTGATAATGTTCTTTGACTCGTCAAGTGAGTTTTCTTTTTGCTGAATGTTTTTGGTGGCTGGTATTTTGAAGTTGAACCGCTGCAGAGACATTTTTACATATTAAGCAAATACTAGTGGATTAAACAAAAGATCATTAATAATACTTTATATTACATGCATATTTTTACCTGGTAACAGTCCTTCCCAAATTGTGTGAATATTTTAACAACATTCTATCAGGAAAAACGGGGACATGACCAAAGCAATTAATTCACCATGCACCTTCAACAAATCAAGCTGAAACTAACAAGGTATTTTGGTACTGTTTAAAATAAAAAAAAGAAACTGTCTATGTAGAATATGTTTGTGACATTATACCTCAGCAGTACTCAGATCTGGCATGATAAATGGGAATGATGCAGAAGCTCTTCTATTCTTCTTTATGTTTGACTTCATAAGACTAACATCACTAAAGGTAACTCCGGCGTTGTTTTCTTCTGCAACATATATAGACAGCCAATGCATTTAGTAACTGCAACAGGAAATGGATCAGTAACACTGTTGACACAGTGTGGTAAAGCTATTAATTACAAACAACTCAGTATGAAACCTGCTGTAAGAGTGATGTTAAAAAGATGCCACACATTGATATGAATACTTTTGAATATTTGTAGCACTATACCAAATTTCTACCATACAAAAGAATGTCTGAGAAAATAGTGAAGATTTTTTATATCCCTAGCACTATATAAGATATGAACTTTTAAAATAAAAATGCATACCAGCTGCTGCAAATGCCATATCTCACGTATAGCGTAATCCAATAAGAGTTCTTGTGAACACATCCTTTACTGTAACTGCAGTCGAAAAAACAAGGCTTGTTGTTTTGTACAGAATGTATTTATACTAGACCCCGCCCCGTCGAACCAAAAGTGAAACCATGTAATGTTTGTTTTTGTGTCAGTGACTGATCCGCCCACTGTTTTGTTTTCCCAAGGTATGCATGATTTTGTGAAGTTTGCAGTGTTATTTGTATCTGTCAGTCTGTGATCTTTTATGCATCCAGTTGAGTAGTACTGCACACCTCAGCTATCTGTTGTCACTGGTATACAAGTAAAAATGCAGAATGACAATACAGATAGCCTACATGACTAGGCTATCCTATACAGAGCGGATCTCAATGATTTGAATTAGTTGTTTTTACACATACCATGGTCTTTTGATCACTAGATTGTCATAATTTGGTCAGTTGAACCTCATAGTTCCGGAAAAAAAGAGACATTTTGTTTCAAGCTGAGAAGAAGATATGGCTTTAGACTGCTTGGAATGTATTCAACTAAAACATCAGGGGTTCTTATTTTACAAGAACAAATTGCAACATATCTGCCATTCAAACACACTTACATCAGTTTAACCTTCTGCCGCACACATTTGATGGCACATGATAAAAATAATTCCTGGTTTATGTCACATAAGACAATGCTCAGAGAGCAATACAAAAATCACAAATCTTTTTAAAAAATGTCAAGAAATCCAAAATAAATACAACTGTTTTTCAAGCTTATATTGTGCACTGATACTTGAGATAATATGTGCTAACGTCCAAACATAATGTCAGCAAAGACATCCTTGAAAAGTAGCCTACCCCTTATCGCACAACGTTGCCCTGAGGCAATGAAAAGATAAACTGAATTTCTGAACACACAAAATAAGAAAAAAATCATAAAACCTGGCAAAAGGCTTCTCTACACCTTCATACATATAGCCTACACATATTTTTTATGTGCAGTTCATGTCATTTTAAATAAGGTGCAGCGATAAATCATTGATGGCCCACTTTACCTGAAAAGATATTCGTCTGGAGTGCATGATCTCAAAATGTTTATTGGTATAGACCTACTGTATAAATAAAAATAACACTATGAACTGAATTCAAATGAGAATATTATAACCGGAGAGTATTAACAGAAGTAATAAAGAAAAGAATGGGGGGAAAATATCATTATTGTTGAATTATTTACTGTAAACGTACTGTGTCCTCTAGAGGGCAGCACCTACCTTCGCATCATTTCATTCTACACCACGAAGAAAAGAATCCAAACATCACGGAAATGGTCTACTGTTTTACTTGTATTTTATTCCAGAGAAACACAATTGAAACCTTTTTATTTTTTATGATATAACGATGGATTTAAAACGTGATAAAGATGTAACAAGATCGAGGACACATCTTAAATCAGTCTTTGTAAATTTTTTCAGGATTCAGTTTCATTTTTTATCAGCCAGTGATTGACTGGGTGAGTGTTTCAGTATCTTTTTAGTTAATTTACATTTATGTAAATGTAACGTAACATTAAGGTACAAAAGTGTGTTCAATTCGTGTAACTCAAGACATTCATCTATCTGTTTGGCTGTCTGACTATTAAGTTTTCGTCTATTAAATCAAGTAGGTGCAAGTCTTCCAGTGTTGTTGTAGTGACGTTCAGCCACAATATACAGCAATATATAGCTTGTGTTTCTGTGTTGTGCAGAACTACATGTTGTACATCTCTACTTTTGTATGGCAGAGCACTGAGGATTTCACAACACCATGGGCAACAGGAGAAGAGGTCACACTCATGCACCTACAACACCACCTCTATCCTTGGACACACACTCCTCTGATCATGAGCAGAACGTGAAGCACAGGATATGTATGGTGTCAGACTTCTTCTACCCAAACATGGGTGGTGTGGAGAGTCACATCTACCAGCTCTCACAGTGCCTCATAGATAAGGGCCATAAGGTTGTGATAGCAACGCATGCGTATGGAGACCGCCGTGGGATTCGCTACCTGACCAACGGACTGAAGGTGTATTACCTACCACTCCAGGTTTGTTTTACAATATATTGCATTAGTTTAAAAGGATCATATCACACATTGCTGGCAAAAAAGTTTGGAATAATTCAGATTTTTAAAAATGTTTGTGATAAAGTCTCTTATACTCACCAAGTCTCTGTTTATTTGACCAAAAATACAGTAAAATAAATATCTATTCTTTTTGAATATATTAAAAATAATTAATAATTAGAATAATTTATTCCTATGATGGATCCTTCAGAAATCATTCATATATGCTGATGAACATTCATTATTATAAATAAAGCTGAAAACAATTCTGCTGCTTAGTGCTTAATATTTTTGTAAAAACCGTGATAAACTACCATCCAAATGTTTGGTGTAAGTACAAACAAAAAGATTGAATTGATCAAAAGTGACATGCATTTATAATGTTACAAAATATTTTGTTTCAAATAAATGCTCTTTATTGAACCTTCTATTCATCAAAGAATCCCGAAGAAAATGTATTATGGTTTTTACAAAAATGTTAGCCAGCAAAAACTGTTTTCAACATAGATAATAATAACCATTATTAATAATTGAGCAGCATTGCAGCATTGGTGAGCATAAGAGACTTCTTTCAAAAACATAAAAAAAAATCATAATTATTCCAAACTTTTGACCTGTGTACTGTACATATCAAACTTCTCACTCACATCCCTTCCTTTCAGGTCATGTATAATCAGTCCACGGCCACCACCTGCTTTCACAGTTTGCCTCTACTCCGATGCGTGTTTGTGCGTGAGCGCATCACAATCGTGCACGCCCACAGCTCCTTCTCCGCGATGGCCCATGATGCTCTGTTTCATGCAAAGACTATGGGGCTGAACACTGTATTCACAGACCACTCTCTCTTTGGATTCGCCGACTTGAGCTCTGTACTGACCAATAAGCTGCTGACTGTCTCTCTGTGTGACACGAATCACATTGTGTGTGTGTCGTACACTAGTAAAGAGAACACTGTGCTACGAGCCGCCCTGGACCCTGAGATCGTCTCTGTCATCCCTAATGCTGTTGACCCCACTGACTTCACCCCTGACCCCTGTCGTCGTGACAACAGCAAGATCACCATTGTGGTCATCAGTCGACTAGTTTACAGGAAAGGTGGGGAGAACATTGTGTTTTTATTTGTATTGCATTTTTTTTTAAACATTTTAAAAGCATTTTCATTAAAAAGTGTTAATTTAATGACTCTAAACTCATTCAATCAGTATTTTTTTTAATTAAATATAAATAAATGTGTTATTTATTCATAATGTTTTTTCCCCCCATTATAATAATTTCACTTTTTTTTATTCATAATATAATATAAAATAATATAAAAGTAAAATGTAAATGTAAATCTACTTAATTTTTATGTAAAGGTGCTTAATAAGATGTTATTTTCAAGAATTGTATTATATCAAAGAGACTTTTTATTCAGCTTGATATCAGGACAGTTTTGACTTTATGTCCCCTTCAAATATATGAATGAATTTCAGATCAGAAATGAATATGCTCATAACAGAATCTGTTGTTTTGCAGGGATTGATTTACTAAGTGGAATCATTCCTGAACTGTGTGGAAAGCATCCAGATCTCTGCTTTCTGATTGGTGGAGAAGGACCCAAAAGAATCGTATTGGAAGAGGTTCGAGAGAAATATCAGCTTCATGACAGGTAAGAAAGCCAGTGGGCCTGAGCAATGAACTCTAAATGTGAGTATGTGTATAATTTCTTTCCTTACCATTATTTTTCATTATATATTAAGGGTTCGTCTGCTGGGAGCTCTGGATCATAAGGATGTGAGGGATGTTCTTGTTCAGGGTCATGTCTTTCTCAATACTTCTCTCACCGAGGCCTTCTGTATGGCCATAGTGGAGGGAGCCAGCTGTGGGTTGCACGTATGTGTTTTTTTTCTATGAATATGTTTAAGTAAAGTGACATTATTCGAGTAAAAGGGGTTGCAAATGACATTTCATATTGACTCTAATGTTGAACAAAAGTATATTGTGTGAGAGTATGTACATAGGATGGACAATATATGTTAGTGACATGACGTGAAGGCCAAGTATGGTAACCTATACTCTGTCCAATCTGACTCTTTAACCATTAGGCCACAACTGCCCCACATATATGATGGATATATACAGTATATAC
Organism: Siphateles boraxobius; assembly: GCF_051911475.1. Lineage (NCBI taxonomy): Eukaryota > Metazoa > Chordata > Actinopteri > Cypriniformes > Leuciscidae > Siphateles > Siphateles boraxobius. The sequence goes on along the minus strand of NW_027509197.1, from coordinate 24,075,910 downwards.
TTTTTAATGCTACAATTAACTGGTTTATTGTGTAGGTGGTAAGCACTCGTGTTGGAGGTATACCTGAAGTCCTACCTGATGAGTTGGTGACTTTGTGTGAACCATCAGTTCAGTCACTTTGCGATGGCTTGGAAACTGTAATTGCAAGAATACGCACAGGGAATGTGGCGTCTCCTGCCACCATTCACCGCAAGGTCCAAACCCTGTACACTTGGAGAAATGTTGCCGAGCGCACAGAAAAGGTGAGCTTTAAGAACATGCTTGAATTCAATAATTATTTATTGTTTATTATTGTGTAATTATTATTGTTGTACACAACCATCCAAAAGTTTGGAATCAGAAAGATTTTTTAATATTTGATTTTTTAATATTTTTAAAGTATCTTATGCTCACTAAAGCTAATATTGTGAAATATGAATCAAATTTAAAATAGCTGTTCTATTTGATTGTATTTTAAAATGTAATTTATTCCTATGGTGGTAATGCTGATTTTTCAGCAGCCATTTACTCCAGTCTTCAATGTCACATGATTCTAATCACCCAGAAATCATTGTAATATTTGTGATGCTTTTTTTGTTCATTTTCAACAGCATTTATTTGAAATGAAAATCTTATGTAAAATTATAAATGTCTATGTCCCTTTTTGAGGAATAATGCCTCCTTGCTAAAAAAAAAAAACAATTAATTTCTCTAAAAGAAATCTCACTGACCCAAATTTTCTAAATTGTAATCATTGTATAATTTGCCCACTCTTTCTGTGTTTATTTCAGGTATACAATCGGGTGTGCAGGGAGCCCGTTTTGCCATTGTCCGCGCGACTGCATAGACTGCGCTCTCACTGTGGTGCCGTGGCAGGCTCCATTTTCTCCTTTGTTGCTGTTATTACCTTCCTCTTCCTGCTTTTCCTGCAGTGGCTCCGCCCAGATCATTTAATTGATGTTGCTGTAGACTCATCAGGCCCCCACAGCCGCTTGGGGCAGCACGTTAGTAAGAAAACAGGTAAAACACCAAATCCGGCTGTGTCCTGAGTGACTAATATTTTATTTTGGAGGGGAAGGATGTAGGTAATAAACTGAATTGTAGTAACAATGTACTACGGTACATCAAAACTTGTACTGACTGTACCCGTTTACATTCCTGTATAAAACAGTGACCTCAGGTGTAGAGAAAGCTTTTAAGAGCTATCCTCAGCCACTCCCAGAGCCCAGCGCCTGCTTTTGCACAATGAAAAGCTGCCTTTATCTGAACCCCCATCAGTTAAGAATCTAAGCTTGTTGAAATTGTTGCACAAACACCTTTAAACATCCGGATTCAAGATAACTAAATGACAAACTGGGGATGCTTTTTCTGTATCACCTTTACATTGTTCATCTCATAACATATATGTATGGTTGAGATGTGATTTCAAACTGGTATATATGAACTGAACTAAAATGTTTAATGAGAAACAGTTTTTGAGCTTTAATGGAGCTATGAATCATATCGCTTCTTTAATCTGACGGTACTTCTTTCTGTTTAAGCTGGTTTTGAATTCTATTGCTGCTTTTTATTTGCTAACGTTGGATAGTAACATGAACTTATTTATTTTAAACCCAAACACCCCATTCTATTTTAGCTTCACATGCAGCACACTTATTTTAAGGCTTCACCTTTCACACTTGCTTTCTTTTATGTTAGACCTTTTTTATATTGACCTTCTCTGTGAGTATGATGATCGTGATTATAATGCAAAAACGTTTATACTACCTGAAAGTGATGTTAACTTGAATTTTGGTTGTTGACACAATCTACAATAAACTTTATTAACATCCAATAAGTACTGTATACATTCTTTTTTTTTACTGTTTCAGCTTTGACATGAGTGTTTAACATGAGTATTTGTTGGTGCTTTTCAAATTTTGTCCACACAATAACATCAAATAATTGGAAGAATTTACTTAAAATATCAGAAGTTGAATTTAGAATTCAAACTAAAGAATATACATTAAATTAAGTCAATATGTGACATTTTACTTTAAATGTGTGACTGTTGAGGATAAATGAGGCATGTTATGTTTACGTAAAGTTGTTTTCGTTGTAGATAACCGTCAGGGTCTCTCTGGATCAGGAATCTTATGCTAATACCCAAACAGGGCTGATAAAACACACCCTCAACCATTCAAGGCTAAATCCAGAAGTCGTTAACAAACATTTATCGCCCTTTCTGACTGCTTTCACTCTCATGCCCATTCAATAGCTGCTCCATCCAGCTAGAACGACCCTGTTTCTGCATAACACTGGATGCAAATCATGTTTTGCTGGAGAGGCAGATACTGTATCACCAATTACATTTGCAGTTACATTGGCTTTTGTTCATGGTTTATTTTATTTTTTCAAGTTGTAGCTATTTCTCTTGCTGTGTATACAAAATCATATCTATTTTGAGGTTGTTGATCAGTTTCACTTAGATACTTTTTATAGGGACATATTGTCTTTACATACTGACTTTCATTTGTTCTCTGAAACTGGTTAAAGGTGCTTGCTGTTGCATGAGTTTGTACCTAATGTATTATCTCCTCTGGTCCTTCGACTCATTTTGAGGATTTTGTTTATGTGGGGGATGCTCACCTCTGGAGTTTGGGGAGGTGGGGGTGTAAGCACATATCACTGATAACGGTGGGAGGTGCATTCTTGCCAATGGGGTTCTTGTTTCTCTGAAGGCCATATAAACGCCTCTGAAGAGTTTCTCTGTCCACCACTATCACAATTGTTCTTTTCCTGCGAGGTCTCTGAGTTTTTGTCTTGTGGAATTTGGAGATGGCTGTGGTTCATGCTGAATTGAGCGTCTGGAGTAAGCCATGGGATCACAGGTTTCACATAAATGGAGGACAAGTGTGTAATACACTAATGGCAGGTGAGTTTTCGTCCACCTTGAATGTTTTCAGTAATCAAACACGTTTACAACAAGAGCCAAGCTCGTTCTGTTTTCACAATTTGTTTTACAATTTAATTACTCCCTAAAATACCTAAATTTATATCAACAAATCTGTCACCATTGGACCTTGAAACATGTATGGTAGTAACATACTAGCTACATAGCATCAAGCCAGCGTCCCAGACCATTCAATTTTACAATTACATGGACATAGAAGAAGGAAATTAACTTTGGCTTAAAATGATGGCCTAGAAGATAACTTTCCAATCTAACTTTACAGCAGGGCTGGTGTTTGAATAGTTTAAATAGCTTTTAAGTGATACACTTATTCAAAAAGAAGGGATTGAGTGTGGGTTTAATTGGCTATACTTGGACGATATTTTCCCTGGATATTTGCTAATTTGACCTTTTTGAGGTCAGAGGTGTGGCTCTGCACATGCTCAAAACGTCTATAAAACATTGGCTTTCAAATTTTTTTATCTGGCCCTGGGTCATTTTCCAATCCCTGTTCACCAATTTTTCTGTCTCTAAAAAACAACTCTGAGTTTGAATTTCACTGTTTTTGTTCATTTTGAGGAATACTGAATCTGTTTTTGTGCAAGTGAGATGAGCAAATGTATGCTCACATTTAACTGCAATAACTATGCCTCTGCATCTCATTCTTGATTTACTTTACTAATTACTTGAAAAAAGTAATCGGATTACATACCTTTGAGATTAAGTAGTGTTTCTTGTAATGCATTACCCCAACACTGATTATTATTTAAATGTCAAAACAACAGATGTGATATGGCACCTCCTCATTTATGTTTCTGCTTTGTCAGATTCCTGGGATGACAGAACACCTCTACACGATGCTGCTTTGCAAGGAAGATTGCTGCCACTGCGAAGACTCCTTTCACAGGTACTAATGGGAGAAACACTTACTCAAACTGACTTACTCACAAAAAGTATTTGGACACTTAATCCACACTGAAATAAGTATGAATGTCATTGGAGTAGATAATATATTAACCAGCCCGACTGGTCTGGGGCCAGTATTACATATTGAGGTTTAAGGACAGACTATTATGAATGAAGGAAATTAATTGTCCATATTTTGCATTTTTATAGGGATACAATGTGGGAATGGCTACATTAGATGGAATCACACCACTGCATGAAGCATGTGTTGGAGGCCATTTTACCTGTGCTAAACTTCTCCTGGAACACGGTGCTGATGTATGTATATAGGCCTAACTTTCTCTTTATTTGCAATATTTCTGCCTTTATTTTTCTCCTTTTTTCTGCAAAAATATGCATTAATGGCTACAATATGCATTCAGGCCAATGCTGTCTCCTTTGATGGAGTCACTCCTCTCTTCAATGCATGCTGGAGTGGAAACCCCGCTCTCGTCAGCCTTATTCTGATGTACAGCTCTGTCCACCATCCGGCTCATCTGCTGAGCTCACCTCTTCATGAAGCAGCAAAGAGAGGTATATGTAATGATTCTTGTGAATTTACAGAGAACTGTAAACATTGGGATTTCAGTAAACCGGATGTATGTGTGTACATGTTTTAGGTCACACAGCATGTGTTGAACTGCTGCTGTCTCATGGTGTGAATGTGGATATGGAGTTGCCCAGCATAGGAACACCGCTGTACTGTGCATGTGAATCCAAGAGCACAGACTGTGTTCAGAGCCTGCTGATCTCAGGTCAGAATCACACACGCCACCCTTCATGGGTTAACAAATACATTTTTGTACATTTTGTGTTGTCTCAAAGGTGATTCTCACATGCACATTACTGTAGTACAGTAACAATTAATATCCTATCTGGATCATGTATTGTCTCTTTCTTTTTGTTTAGTTAGAACTAAAGAGATTAAATAGCAAGTAATCAATTAGAGAAAATGTAAAATCTAATCCAAGCTAAATCATACATATATAAATACATACAGTTTAAATACAAATTTAATTAATATGCAATATTTGTTCCCACTAATTAGCAGGGTTATTTTGGTTTTATATAGTTGTAATATTTTGTAATAATTTTCTTTAAATATTATATTTGTAATTTATATCTTCTGTGTTCACTTTAATTTTAGTTTAAGTTTTAGTATACATAGCTTTTTACACACACACACACACACACACACACACACACACACACACACACACACACACACACACACACACACACACACACACACACACACACACACACACACACACACACACACACACACACAGTTTTTCTTAATTTTATTTTAGTTTTAATAATCTTATTTTTTAATAATTTTGTCTTATTTATTTTTAACTTTCATTTAAGTTTAAGTTTTTAGTCTAATATTGGTAACACTTTACAATAAGTTGTATTAGTAACATTAGTTAATGTATTAACTAACAATGCAAAATACATTTGTTACAGTATTTATTAATATTTGTTCATATTAGTTAATAAAAATCCAGCTGTTCATTGTTTGTTCATGTTAGTTCACAGTGCATTAAACTAATATTAACAAATTCAACCTTTTAATTTTAATAATGAAATATTTAAATAATTTAAATTAATATATTAACTAAGATTAATAAATACTGAAGAAGTATTGTTAACTAAGGTAGTTAACTAATGTTATGAAATGAACCTTATTGTAACCGTCATGTAATTACCAAAAATGATTTTATGTAGCCTAGTTTTAGTTTTAGTCAACAATAGCAACACTGCTAATCACTGTGCATTACAGTAAATTGCTCCTCGTCTCTCTCTCCAGGCGCTGAAGTGCAATGTGGGCGGGGTCTTGACACACCTTTACATGCTGCAACCAGAGTGGGCGGGGCAAAGGAGGTGGAGCTACTGTTGGAGCATGGAGCTGATCGGACATCAAGGAACTCTGAGGGAAAGAAAGCTCTGGAATTGACTACAGATCAGAATATCAAACATCTCTTGCAGACTGCAGGTAAATAAACACAAATTAAACTCTCAGTATGCCCCTGTTCTATTATGCTGTATTAATGCATGTTGCGATACTGATTCTGGCTTGTGATCGGTTCTACAGGTCCTTGCTCTCTTTCTCAACTGTGCAGATGGTCTATTCGACGTTCGCTGGGACAAAAGGGACTAAACAAAACCAAGATGCTTTGCTTACCACATATCCTGCACAATTATCTTCTCTATCATTAAAACACACATATTCTCCAAACACTCTTCCGTAATCATGTTCTCTTTTAGTAACATTATGTGGACAATTTTATCTGTAAATAATCTTTGTATAAATCTAGCCACTTAATCCTTGCTTTTTGTAATAAATATTTTTATACATTCACAGGCTATTAATTTGTTGAAATACACACACACACACACACACACACACACTCACACACACACACACACACACACACACACACACACACACACACACACACACACACACACACACACACACACACACTGTCTACCATTGCACATTCACACTCTTTACTAATTACTAACAAAATTGAGTAGGCTATTAAATTTAGCTATTTTTCATTAACAGACGAGAATTACATGAACTATCCAGTAGATGGCAGTTTTGTAACATAAGTAAGATAATATTATTTTCCTCTCATAATTTTATAGGGTAGGCTAGATTGGGATAAATCACATTCTACAAATGGTTTCAAGAATCTACCTATTTTTACTTAGCCTACCTATGATTGTTTTTTATACAATATAGCGTAAGTACAAAACAACAAATTGTGCCAAACATATAGCAGCCTAGGCTAATTACAACGATATCCATTAAAGTAAAACCCAGATAAAAAAACATGAATGCACATTAAGATCTATCTATCTATCTATCTATCTATCTATCTATCTATCTATCTATCTATCTATCTATCTATCTATCTATCTATCTATCTATCTATCTATCTATCTATCTATCTATCTATCTATCTATCTGTCTGTCTGTCTGTCTGTCTGTCTGTCTGTCTGTCTGTCTGTTTGTCTGTCTGTATATCTATCTATCTATCTATCTATCTATCTATCTATCTATCTATCTATCTATCTATCTATCTATCTGTCTGTCTGTCTGTCTGTCTGTCTGTCTGTCTGTTTGTCTGTCTGTATATCTATCTATCTATCTATCTATCTATCTATCTATCTATCTATCTATCTATCTATCTATCTATCTATCTATCTATCTATCTATCTATCTATCTATCTATCTATCTATCTATCTATCTATCTATCTGTCTGTCTGTCTGTCTGTCTGTCTGTCTGTCTGTCTGTCTGTCTGTCTGTCTGCCTGCCTGTCTGCCTGACTAACTCATATGCTGACTAATATGTTGAGGGTGCTCCCTTTCTAGTCTCAGTTGCACACCATTTGAGAGAGTATATGGCAGTCCTATGATGCAGACACGTAAAAGACTACGTGTGTGTGTGTGTGTGTGTGTGTGTGTGTGTGTGTACACAGTCACGGGGAATCCGTGGGAGCGCAAACTCCGCCCACGCTATGAACATCTCCAGCGGCGGGTGCGTGGGGGGGGTTTGCCTCGCGCTCGGAGCTTGGGCTGCAATGAACACCACTAAAAAACTGCTCTTGGCCATATAACAGAACAGTAGTTCGCGGGATATTCATGTACGAAGACTGCGACAGGTAGGACAACAGTTTATGTCCTGGTGTGTTTCATGTATGCGGGTTGAGGGAATAAACGCAGCTTTAAGGTGAGATGGACGCAGGAACTTCAATGCTCCCATTCTCTCATGTTTAACAGGCTAAATCTTCTTTCTATATCGGTTACATCATCCTAAAACATTCTAAACCCCGTAAAAGTCATGATCAGAAGATGTCCCTTGACAAACAAGCCAGCTTTAACGCTGTTGTGTGGCATTAGGCTACATATAATGTCGTCTCACCAGGTGTTTGAACAGGTGCAATGCAGCAGAGCGTTTTTGTAATTGTTTTCGAGGCAGCCTGAAGTCGTTTTCAGATTTGTGTAGGATATTTTTTGTAAGTTCAAAAGTGCCACTACAACCTGATCGGTGGTGTTCGAACATCACATCACATATCAGTCACATATTAAATGAGGCCAGTTGTCCTACTTTTTACTTCAGTGAACATAATTGGGGTTTCATTTTTGAAAGTGAATTTCTGTTGATGCATGCCTTAAAGTCCTAGGGACAAAATATCTTAATGTGTTTCCATTGTGACTCTATTGTGTCCATTTGACCATTTAAAAAAATGATGGTATTTGTATTTACGTAGGATATAATTTACAAAATGAAATGATCTAATGTACCTAATTTAGTTTTGAAGTACTTGTTTGAAGACAATTTACAAAACCAATGCTAGATCAAGCAATTAAGCAATTTAATCATTTGAGAAATCAACTTGCCGACCTTTCCTTTATATTTCCTATAGCTTGTGTGTGTGTGTGTGTGTGTGAGAGAGAGAGAGAGAGAGAGAGAGAGAGAGAGAGAGGATTTAATCTTGTACGGTGAAGATTTCTGTGAGGTGATCTATACGATGTTCTTCCACATGATTACAGCTTTAAGCACGTGTCAGTGCACTGTGTTTATATGATACCAAGCAGAAAAGCTGTCCAGAGCTGTTATGACGTCATGAATGCCAAACTGGCCCACTAGTACTTTATGTTGTTGCCGCTTTAGTATTATCTTTTATTAATGCTATTACAGTGGTAATCACACTGAGAACCAGAACAGACTTCCTGCTGGTGTACTGAGCTGAGTGCCCACTCACATGAGTGGAAGAGTGGAAGTTATACATGCGGATTTGAGCCCTAATTATTTACGGAGGTCACAAAAGAAGTGATGGATAAAATGCCTCTTAGCCTGTTAGCCTCTTGTCACATGCTGGTATGTAATGGTTTAAGGTGTGGTATGTCGTCTTTTGTGTACTATGAGCAACAACATACAGTAAATAACTTCTGTTTTCAGAAGCTTTAGCTATTTATACCCGAGTGAGGCATAATCAAGATAAAAGGCAACTAAGGAACAACAAATCAGTTTGACTGGCCAGCAGAACATTGTAGAGCGAGAGAGAGAGAATTTTGCTAAATAAATGGACTATATTACATATTCATTATATTTTCTCTCTTATATAATTTTAAAATTATTATAACGTTTTTATTATAAAAACTTATACATAAGTTGTTAATTTTATGTAGGCCTACCAGCTGACAGGGTTCCCTGACCTGAATAGTTTAGAGCATTCGTTTTTTTCCCCTTTCCATGTTGCCTACTTTAGCGGATATTTATCTAAATGAATTGATATTGAATTGAGATTAAAGTCGAATTGCAAGTTTATGAATCAAACCATGAAATTTGTGTCAAAACCCAGCCCTATAAAAACACAGTAGGCCTACCCAGTCATTTTACCATGTAACATGTTGTTGGTGAACTTAATTAAATTATGTTCAGTTACCAAATGTTTTGACAATCACAATACACATCTTGTGATATAATTTTTTAAATTTTTTTTAAACACCCCACCATCTCCACTGAATAATCCATAATTCTTACTCTAAATATGCCAGCCCTGGTTGAGTGCCTATGGAAGAGACATGTCTTCAGTTGTGATTTCTCAACAGATCAGGTGGAGGTTAGCAGCTCATTCCACCAGAGAGGAGTAGGGAGGGTGATCGTTTCAGAGAGTGTTAATATTGTAGTCTAGAAGAAACAATGAAGATATTAAAGAATTTGCAGTTGTGAGAATTTGCATTTCTGTTTTTCTTTGGAAGTCCTTTCACAGGTGGCTCAAATTTCAACCATCACAACAAAACAAAAAACTAAACAAAACAAAGTTGGCTGTGTGGACACGGTTTGTGTATTTGAGGCACAATTTCACCCCTACAAAATCACTGTACGATCATAATATTTGTAAAAGAGTGATGATACATACTGGTCGCACAGAAAATATATTATCTTCACTAAAAGATTGAAATATGAACATAATTAGCTTTATAGACAGGGATGTTAGTTGCAGCAGGATCATAAAAACTAAATAAAATTCATAAAAAAAGACTGAAAGCAAACTCATAAAATTTTTAAGGCCTTTTTCTAATTTTAATGCGCACTGGTCTGGAAAAAAGGGAATGTGGGTTGACTTAGATAGAGGGACCAAAATCTATCATGTTCAGAAAATATACCTCAATATAATGTGCTTTCATATGATTGACTGAGATGTACTGCACAGATCATTCTACTGAAGGACTTTAACACTAACAATTGACTATCCATAACTGACATTTTGTATTGATTTGTGTGTGTATGTGTGTTTAAAGAAGAGGCATGCATTAAAGATTCAACGGGGCACAGCTGGAGAGAAGGACATCATTTAATTTCATTACATTGCATGTCATTAGTCCATTAGTCCAGGGTATAGGCTACTTCATATGCAATCTGAAAGTGTGTGTAGGTCTGAAAACAACATTTCCTTTACATCTACTACTTACATGCCTTTAAAAGTATGTGAACCATATATTTGCCATGTATGGTGATTTTGAGATGTACCATGTTCATCTGGTGATAAACAGAAGTTGTTCCCCTTTGTGTTCTTTACATAAAAGCTCTGAGTAAAAATTGTGTAAAATTATGTAATTTCTGCCATTAAATTACGATAAACATGTGCATTGGCATTATGTTTACCATTAGCCACCCTGCTCTCTTTTGATATTGCCTTTCTGAAAATCGGTTGTCCAGTACCATACTTACCCAAAACTCAAATTTGCCTTGCTAATCTGCATTTCATAGCTCTGTCTCTTTTTTATTATGCTAATGCAGCCCCTCTGTAAGGCATAAAACATGCATGAAATTAATCTCCATTAAGCCAGGTGTTGTTGGTGAATGTGTCTCCATCATTAGAGGAGTAATTACTGTGAGCTGAGAGCTGGAATAGCAGATTGTTGACTTGTTCTTTTGAGATGTATGCACTGAACTACATTTCCCATAGTTCTTGCAATATGTTGTCATATTTCATGCAGCTTTCAGGTCATGTCAGGATGATCATATTTACACATGAACAGCACCACAGTTTCTTAATTACCAGTGGAAAATCTGGATTGTGAAGCGTGTCACAATTAAAACATTGCTCAATTTTGACTTCACTGTTTATTTTGCATGCATTCAGCGTACTGTTGATTCATAATACAAATAAGGCGTGCGCAACTGCATTTCAGCATGAGAAAGCTAAAATACACAGAAAAATAACCAATTACACACCTAATGCGGATCCATTGCGCTTCATTATGTTGCACTAGGGCTGAAAAGCTTCCTGTCTTTTGTCAGTAACTAAAGAGATAAAGAAATATGAAATCTTGTCCTTTTGAACTCATCACATCATCATAATGACTTCCGAGCTGGTATATACGAATTTCCCAGGAGAATTAGAAGGCAGCATTATTCCTGTCTGGTGTTTTCATGTGCACTAGAGCCTGAGGTACAAATGAATTAACTGTTTTTGCAGGTTTCATTAACTCTTTTCCCCCGCCAGCGTTTTTGAAAGAAGTTGCCTGCCAGTGCAAACATTTTTGATAATTCTCACAAAAGTTTCATGGCCCCGATGAATTATTGTTGTACGAATAAGGCTATCTGAACATGCAATATATCACAAGAAAGATCAGACCCTCTGCTTTAAAAAACAAACAAAAAAAAAATTATTTCTAGCTTTTCTTTTTTAAATCAATTTTAATGTGGGTAAGTTTCATGATTTATATGCTGTTTAATGTTAATGATTGTGTTATTTTACATATACATCTGCTTGCATATGCTATTGCTGGTTTCTGCTTCTTCACCTGTGTATTGTATGGAAGCTTGTTTCCGCCATAGAATAAAAATAAAGAAAACTTTTTTTCTCGCAATTGCGAGAAATAAACTCACAATTCTGACTTTATAACACGCAATTGGGAGATAAAAGTCGCAGTTGTGTGTTAAAAGTAAGATTTGTGATATAAACTCGCAATTCTGAGGAAAAAAGTCATCCTTTTTTCCCCTAGAATTGGACCTTATAACTTTCAATTGTGAGATATAAACTTGCAATTGTGTGTTATACAGTCAGAATTGCAAGATATAAACTTGCAATTGCAAGAAAAAAAAAAATATATATATATATATTATATCTCGCAATTCTGACTTTATAACACGTAATTGTGAGGTTATATCTCGCAATACTGACTTTATAACTCTCAATTGTGGGATGAAAAAGTCGCAATTTTCTTTACAAATGTTTTATTCTATGTTGGAAACAAGCTTCCATAGTATTGATCAGAAGATTCAGTACTATTTCATGATTTTTACACTGGAAGGCTGGAATAATGGCTTCTGAAAATTCAGCTTTGTCACCACAGAATTTTTAATTTTTATTTTAAATAAAAAAATGTAATTTAAAAATTATCTTATTTTGTAATAAATACAGCCTTGGCGAGCATGAGACTTCTTTGTAAAACATTAAAAATATTACTGACCCTAAACGTTTGAACACTAGTGTATATTGCTTAACCACGTAAGAGAACTGTGTGTTTATACAGGGCTTTGTGTACACTAATGTGTGTACTTAGGGTGGGATCCAGGGAGATACCACACCCTTTGTAACCCTGCAGTTTTTATTGAAGCATCTCAGCATTACACCTCGCTCAGGAGTGTATAATGAACACTACAACATTCAGACTCAAATGCATAACAACTGCCTGATGATGACGGCAGTAAGATGCAGGAGAGCTTTTTTTTATATTAGTAGTACGGCTAGATATTGCTGGCACATGCTGTCCTTGACCTCAGCGGAGATACTGAAGTTACACTTTTAATCTGCATATATTTATGTGTCCCTGTAAACAGTTCTTGCATGAGAAATTTGGATTAATTTTGCTCCATGTCTTCCTGTTGAGTCAGACACTTAATTGAACAATAACCTCAGTTACACACAAATGCACAAACATACACAGATGGAATTGTCTAAAGCGATTTTTGGCTGCGACATTACAAATAATTTGTCACCTGTGTGTGACACAGATCTATGTATGTGATTGTGTCACCAATGGCAGACGCTTTTCTAAGTGTAAATGATGGTGTGAAAAACAGCTTTTGAAGGTTATGATTATGTTGGCTGGCCTGTTAGACATGGTGTATCAGATTCTGTCAGACACGACATAGAAGAAAGCAAGTCGTACACACACACACACACACACACACACACACACACACACACACACACACACACACACACACACACACACACACACACACACACACACACACACAGGTGTACTGTGTCCTACCCATTTGTCATTCACTATTAATTTCAAACAAACCTGCAACAAAAATTAGATAACATACACACATGCAGTAAATGCTACATATTAACCTAGTTCATGCAAACAGACGAGTTGGAAATGACCCATAAATCAATTCTCCAAACAGGAAATTAATAAGTCCTCCACAGATCCAGGCCAGTAAAATGCTTCAGTCTTGATGGGGCTTCTAGTAAAGACAACTGAACATGATTAAAATGGTTATGGATTGGATCTGGCACTTTCTAAGAATAAAAAAATTAAATAAATAAAAGCAAAGTTTCCATGTCCTTTGTAGAGGGAACCAAAAGATATGTTAGAAAAACGATTATTTAAAAAAAAAACATGAATATGATATTATAATGTTATTATAATAATCATTAAAATATGATAATATACATTAATTGTAGCATTGAATATTAGTTCAGCTAAAAGTTAAAATAAATGAATAATTATAAAATGTATATACATTCTAGAATGGTTTGTGAATATTACAACTTTAATGATTAACTTTTACCCAAAATGTAAGGCACAATTTAGACAACAGGCACACCTTTTATGGCATGAGGTTCCCTCTATTGTGTTGTATTCTTTAGTGGATTCCAAATAAAAAGAAAATTGACTGACAAGAATGTAGGATTTTATTATTTAATTAACTTTACGTTTTCATCCATTTCAAGCCCTATTATCGTGTGGAAAGTCCCAGTTATTAATACAGAGGTTGTAGGTTCAGTCCTAAGTATGCATGATGTACAGTGATAACAGCCCTGTTCTATTACTCTTTTGCTCTCCAGCAAGCCACTTCACCTCAGATTGCCGCTGGCAGACTGCCACTGCAATTAGTGTATTGTCGCTTTAGATAAAAACCTAAATGGTGACTAGTAGCTGTAACTGTATCGGATTGGCTGGGCTCTTATACTGACATCTGACTGTCAGTCTATTAAAAAAGCAGATAAATAAAAAGTACTTGCTAAATTATTGATATATATATATATATATATATACGTGTGTGTGTGTGTATATATATATATATATGTATATGTATCTGTAATATATACATTACATACAGTATGTATAGCAATCAATTTATATATATAATGGATTGCTAAACATACTGTATGTAATGTGCTCTATTATATTTTATAATTCCTACATTTAGATACTGTTTTGTGTTTAATGTTTGTAATGAGAGGCATAATCAATATAGTTTTAAAGTGGTCATGTCAGACATTTTTAATAATTTTCCCCCTTGAGGATATTTGTGAGCCAAGGTGTATGTTTTTTGTTTGTTTGTTTTTTGCTTTGAAAAGAGTAATAATAGGTTTTTTAATTACAATTTTCTACCCTCTCTTTGACCCTTGCAGGCAGACTGATGGAAATACAGAATCAGTTTTTTCAACTTACTTACAATAGAAGTTTTTTTTTATATAGAATCTTTTTTATTTCTGAACGTAACTATGTTTTATATTATATTAAACTCTATTTTTTTAAAGATCGTGAACCATTAACTAGATCAGAAGACATGAATAATGTTTTACCATGTATATTGTAAGCATTACACATAAAATAACCTGATTGATCACTGACTTTTTTTTTTATATGGATGTTATTCTTGCAGGCATTCAGCAGGTGAAAGGGTTAATGCACTGACCAATAGGATCACAAGACCTGCCACAATTGCTGAGAGATGAATGTTATCGTCTGAAGGAGCGGGCGGATGACCTTTGTGTCGATATGTAGATGTACCAAAGCAAATCTTCATTAATTCATAAGGATTCAAGCTGCATTCATGAAGCATAATTTTTATTGGTTTGTGGACCGTTTTATTTGCTGAGTTTTCCTTGAGCTCTGTGAGCAGTTCTTTAAATGGTCATGGCGAAGACAACCGGGTCCCTTAATCTGTCCTTCCTTCTGGAGCACGAAAAGCAGACGATCCTCAGTGTTCTCCAGAAAGACGAGAAGGTCAGGAAACGAGAGGAGAAACGCATCAGGTAGCGTCTTCCACCTGCACATTATCACAAGCAGACATTTTCTTTCTTTCTTCTGCAAAAGTAGTTGGCTATTCTATAAACTTCTAAAAAAAGTAGCTAACTACACTGAAGCTACTTGAAATAGGTATACAGCTATACAATTAGATATTTTTTAATTATATTGCAGCACAACAAAAGCAAATAGAACTCATTATAATCAGTGATGCTGTCTACACTGGATACGGCGTGACAGTTTCCCGACAGTAACTGATGCACCATTCTATTTCAAACACTTAATAATAAACTAAATGTTCTGCTTAAAAAATACTTAAAATGTAGCGACTCAAATCTGTGGATTTTCAGTGGAAAATTCAGCTTCTTTTTGGAATGGATAAACATATTTTATAAGAAACAGACCTACTGTAGTTAATTTATAGGACTGCTTGCTACGTTTAGTTACTCCCCAACAGTGATGCCAGTTGTGCCTCTACAGGAAGCTGAAAAATGAACTTCTGGAACTGAAGCGAGCCGGGCGGCGTAGTTCAGCTGATCAGCGGGAGTGTGCCGTATGTCTGCGTGCGCTGGGTCTCATCCTGCAGAGGGGTAATGTGTGTACCAACTGTCATCGGCGCATCTGCAACTTCTGCACTGCTACGCCTCCAGGCAGCAAATGCACTGTGTGTGCAAAGACTGCGTGAGTCACACAGAACATCCATACACACTCTGAAAAGATGAGAGACGCCATGAAATACATTTTTTGGCTTTTAATCCATGTTCTGCACCAACTTATTTCAATAGGAAATGTTTCAACGCAGTATAGAAAATTGCAGTTCATAGGCTCTTTAATAGGTGAACCAATTAAGCTATGCTTGTCACTTCTATTATTGTGGCTTACACAGTGTTGTCTGTGTGTGACTTGCTGTCATAGGGAACTGAAGGTGGTTACTGGAGAATGGTTTCTGGAAGAGAGATCCAAGAGGTTTCAACATATCGCTGTACCCAGTAGTGATGTAGTCAAACAGTCAATCCTCAGCAGTCCTCCAGGTGAGATCAACTCAGAGTTTTTGTCAACACAAACATCAGGTGAACATGTCAGTGTGGACGCACTTCACCATGACCAAAAAGGATGCTAAAGAAGCAATATGAAAATTTGTTCAGCTGACATATTGTTTCCAAAGAACTTTACTACAACTGGTTTAATTTATCGTCTGATAACACAATACCCTGAGCAGAATACCGTGTTCAAATACCAAAATTTAATTACCTAAACTTTATTGGTCAGTATTGAATAATACACAGATGGTCAAAGGCTATTCAGAAAACGGAAGACAAAACAGCACTCATAGTGAAGACAAAACAGAACTCATTGTGTTTGCCCCGCAGTCACTACTTAAAAAGGTTGATGACATCATACTGGATGTGGATGGCTGCTCAATCTCTGCATCCCCTCAAGTACGCAACCTGGGTGCAACCCTTTCCTTCCAACAACACATCAAAAACACTACTAAAACTGCCTTTTACCATCTTAAGAACATCTCCAGACTCCGAAAGTGCCTCTCCAACTCTGTAACTGAAACCCTCATCCACTCCATCATCACCTCCCGACTTGACCTCTGTAACGGTATCCTGTTCGGTCTGCCCAGCAAGGCTACTGACAAACTCCAGTATGTCAAAACTCTGCAGCTAGGATGCTCACCCACACAAAACTTGGACTTCACATCACTCCCATCATGAAGAAGATTCAATGGCTGCCAGTTAAGTCATGGATCAAATATAAAATCCTCCTCCTGACTTACAAATCTCTCCATGGACTTGCACCTCAGTACCTTACTGATCTACTTCATCCCTACACTCAGTCACGGTCCCTGCGGTCCGCTGACAAGGACATGCTCGCTGTCCCTAAGTCCAGACTCCGGTCATTTGGTGACAGAGCCTTTTGTGTTGGTGCACCATCACTCTGGAACAAGCTTCCTCTTGCCACCCGCCCTGCCTCCTCTGTAATAACCTTCAAAAACCAGCTTAAAACACACCTCTTCACTGAGGTCTAGGTGGCTTTATCCCATCTGGCCTCACACCTCTACCCCCCCCCCCCCCCCCCCTTTTTGTTTGTTAAGCGTCCTTGGGTTTTGTGAAAGGCGCTATATAAATCAAAGTTATTATGATTATTATTAAAGGACTGTGTATTTAGCTTAACGGCTTTGATTCATTTCTTATTATGAAAATTTGTTTTTGTTTATGGAGATGGAGGCTGTTCTCCCAGACCATCAGAGAGGGAGAGATCATCCACTCCACAGTACGAGAGATCGCCTAAGTCTCAAATCCAGATAAGGACAGGGAAGAACAGGAAAGGGTGAGGGGAATCATTAACAGTCCATTGAGTTTGACTCTGCTATGCTTGGGATCAATTACTTTGATACAATTCCTGCTGTTCATAGTAATTATGCAATGCAGCGTATGCGTTTTTCTTTATGCATGGAAAAACAGGAAGACCTACTACAGTTGCTTAAATGTAACACAGTAAACACTATGCAACAATGCAATGCTCGAGCATTAGCAATGTGACAAATGAACCAGGAGTAATATCATCAATGTTTTAAACATTAATCAAGCATGCATTGTATTGGTCATGTGACAACAATGTAGCATATCGCTGTTTGAAATGATTGCATAATTGCATATTCTTTCACAAAATAATAGGTAGTATATACTTTAGTGCAATAAGCTAGCATTTCATTCTACTCAAGCCTGTGTCTTCTCATTAATATTGTCTGTGTTTCACTCTCATTAAGTGTCTGTGTTTTAGGAAGGGAGCGGTTGCAGTGGAGCCATCAGGGTTACCAACGGTACCCAATAACATGAGAGCACAAATGGTCAAAACACCAACCCAGACAGAGGCAAGAAACAGGGTAACGCACGATAACACAATTGCATTCCTATATACAGACTTGTGTGCATGACAAGAAAGCAGTGTTTACTGTCCGTGTGTGTCCGTGTGTTTGTTCAGCCGGATGGAGCAGAGAGCGTGTCGAGTATACAAAGCAGTGACAGCACTTCTGAAAAGATGGCGGATGGGCGGAGACAAAAAGATTCCAGCACGCCCTCTATCGCCATATCCAGAGCCTCCCTCTCATCAGGTATCACCATGGCAACAACTTGACATATATAATATTGCTGCCAATGACACCGATAAAAACATTTTCATGCAAATATGTCATTATATCAGTTCACTCTAATATAAAAAAAATAAAAGCAATAAGTGGGATTCAAATGTATGAGACCACACTGAAAATCTAATTAAAATTTTTTTTTACAACAAATTATTTATTTAAATATTAAACAAATTAACAGTTACAACATGTAAAATAGAAATGTAGAAGAAATGGAAATACTGTTATGTATGACATCACCTGTTATGACACTAATTAAAATAAGCATTTTTAGACAAGTGCTAAAATTACGTTTAACATTTTTTTTTTTGAAGCGGTGAATTAAAATTTAATAAAATGTATTGATACCGGTATTTTTGCCTTTACTTGCTTTAGCTTATTATGTTTGTTTAGTCTTATTTTAAATAATTGTTAGTAATCTTAGAGGGCCCAACCCTGGTTGAGAACAACTGTTTTAGGCCATGTCAACATTGTTGTACAGACTGTCAGATGTTCTTGCTTCCATTAAAGCACACAATGCTTTTTGGATCTTTCTCAAATCATGCAGGAGAACATGATCATCGGGGTTTACACAAACATGCCAAATACTAAAACATTCTGAAATTTGTGTTAGTGTTTCAGTTCAACCTTTTGTTTAAATTATGGGAATGATGTAATTTGTAATGAAAAAACTAAATTTTATATTCCGAAAAATGCTAAATAAATGCATTTTCACTTGTGGTCTTAGGCTTGTTCTATATCCTTAGAAGTATTGGATAATATAAAATTGTAAGAACATCTCATTTTCTGTTCTTCACAGATCGCAGTCGCTCTGAGGTGGACCTCAGTAATCCTGGTGAGGGGTTCAGTGAAGATCCTCTGATTAGTCGATGCCGCTCAGTTCCAGGACTGAACAATGGGGTAGATTTCAGCCACAGTCTCCTAAACCACTTCTCACTTGCAATCTTGTTCATTATTTATTTTCTGTGTGCAGGATATGAGATATATTTCCGGATAGGGAGTTAAAATGATAAGAGACAACCTTCTGTAATGTGATTTTTATGATATCATATCACTGAGTGAAGTGATTGCATAAAGAAAAGCAGTGCTGTTTCAATGTGATATTCGTTGATGGCAGTGTTTGTGCTCTAGGACTCGGATGAGGACATTGATGCGGTGTTATCAGCACACTATAAAACCAACCGGAGCATCTGCAGTGCGCAATCAATGGTATAATGATTTACACAGACAGACACACACACAAAAACAACATAATCACAGGTGCTTTGCTGCAGTGTGTGTTTGCTGGCTTTGTGCAAATGTCTGACTGAAACAAAATATGTTTGTTCCCTTTTCTGTTTTGCACGTGTTTTGTATGTTTAGACTTATAATTGTGTGCCTTACAGAAGGGTAGCCCGAAACCCAACCCTTTTATACCCTACCCTATAAAACTCGTTCAAGCTATTCTTTGAATATAAATATATATATCCTTGTGAATATTAGCATTTCCTTCTCCTGGCAAAATATCCATGTGAATATTAGCATTTCCTTCTCCTGGCAAAATATCCAGTTACATGAGATCACTTAATTTGTTGACTCACCTGGAAGACCCACGCATGCATTTTTTAATCTCATATATACACAATTTAGCATAGATAAAACTCGCAATAAATACTGAAAGTGCATCATTGTCATAGTTCCCGGTTCTTGGCCACACATACAGGTGCAGGTGGTTCATTAAGACACAACAAAGAGAAATAATTCAGGCAAACATTAAGACAAGTGGCCTCTTTAATAGCTAGATGAGTCAGATGTGTTTCCTCTTCATTTAGCACTCTTCACAAGAAGAGAAAAAAATAGCGAAGACAGGCTTTTACTGACAACAAAACTGTCATGTTTTCACAGAATTAAAGTTGCCATCATTTACTCAGCCTTATGTCATTCAAAATCTAAATGATGTTCTTCTGTGAAACACAAAAGAAGATGTTTTGAAGAATGTTCATGCTACTCTGACATTGAAAGTGAATGAAAAAAAGCACCATTAAAGTGGTCCATTCAATTTGTGTGAAAAAGTCCAAGTATAAATATAAAAATATTCCAAAGAATAGACAGAAATGATACAATATTTATTACAGTGCCCAGGAGGAAGCAACATTTCTAGTTGAGTGTGCTCACAACCCGAACGGGCAAAGCACGCCTTGGGCATCGTAAGCCAAGGCGATGGCATCCACTCTTGCCCGCAAGACAGGGGCATCACAACTCCGCACTGAGGTGAATTGGATGCCCCTAAACTTGGAAGGACGCTGGGCGAACTGAATCGCATAGCCGAGTCTGATGGTATGGATGGGCCAGCGAGACAGGCTGGGAAGCGCTAGCCAGGCTCCCAGACACCGAGCAAGCAGGACCAACGAGACCACAGACGTACCTAGGGCAGCGAGGTGGAACACGGACTCGGCCAGGTAGGCACTGAGGCGGGCCGAAGCGGAGTCTGAGTGTTGTGCCACACTTACCTGGTTCCAGGGTGGGGCAGAGGGTACGTGGGAAGGCTTGGTGGCGTCCCTGAGCCGCACACTGCTGCCCACTAGCGATGGAAGAGGAGGAAAGGAGTGGCAAGACATGGGAGCGTTACTCACTGCAATCCGTGCCCTCTTGTGGCTTCGAGATGGAAGAAATTGCTCTTTTTTTGAAAATGTGGGTACCCCTGGACTCCGGGGAGCCAGCGGCGGAACAGAAAAAAATGGAACAAAGTATTCTCCACCCGGTCCTCCTCCGGGGGAGGGAGAGGTGCGGACACTATCTCCCGAAGAGCAACTTCCTCCATCGTCTCAGGGCCGCTTGCCCTTACGCTTGCCGCCTGATTTAGTGGGGGCATGGACGGGCTCGGTGCTCCGCCACCTGCTGCCTGGGTGGAGGCTGCTGCTTAGGCTGAGCAGGGGCGCAGGGGGGCGCCTCGCTGACTACTGGGTGGAGGCAGCAGCTGGTCGTGGGGCAGGATGTGCTTAATCGTCTCCGTCTGCTTATGTGCTGCAGAAAACTGTAGGGCAAAGTTTTCCACGGGGTCGCCGAACAGGCTGGCCTGGCAGATGGGCGTTGATTTCCTCGCCAGGAAGTAGCGGCCTTGGGACACAGCTGCATCGCCACCGCTCCACCGGGGAGATCTCTACTTAACCCTTAGCTGCTCCGCCGTCGAAGGTAGTGGGGGAGGAAGAGGCGCCAGAACGGTTTGGGGCAGAAAAAGGTGCCGTCCATGCTCTGGTAACCTTCTCATGCACTTCTGGAAAGAAAGGCACTGGGGTGGGGCGTTGAGATCCAGCACGGGCCGCCCCGAGATACCAATCGTCCAGCCACGAAGGCAGCGCAGCCGAGATGTCATCCCCAGATGACATTAGCTCACCCTCCGATGCAGCGACCAACATTTGATCATCCGTTGGAGCTCCAAAAGAAACAACTGGGACCGCCGCAGACACTCTCTTGGAGGCTTCGCGGAAAGCATTATATGAGCGGTCCGAGAAGACTGGCTCGGCGGGTTACCTCTCACTGTAATCCTCAGGTCACTAAGGCTATTAACCAAAGTAGGCATCGGGGAATAAGTGAAGGGGCTCCACCTTTTTTAGGAGTCTCGACTGTAACACCGTGATGGTCATGTTCCCGCAATGAGAACATGAGTCCTCCATGAGCGCAATTTCAGTTGCATTGGCCGCATCCAGAAACACATGATCTGAATGACATCTTGAAAAAGACGCAGACAGATCGTGTTAGCTCTTTCAGAAGTGCTCTAAGGTGCTGAAACGCACAAGGGGATAGCTGGGGCTACACACAGGGGAATAGTGCACTCCTGTGTGAGCACTCACTCTCTATGTCACGCCCTCTGAACCAACAAAGCTGTGAAAACAGCTGTTTTTGCTCACAACCGTTGACAGGAGAGATCGCAACCACGGCTGTTCGCGCTGTCACACCAACACCAAACACAGAGGCTTCCTCGCAGAGACACGAATTCACCCTCAGAAGATCTTGCAGGAGACAGGAAAAGAATTCACTGTCTGGCTCCGAAGCGAAAGACAAGGATGCGAAGCCCCTGCTGCTCATTATATGCTCGCGATGCACAGCAGCTGGTGCAATTATCGCATGCCAATGTGCATTGGCTCGTTTAGTTTCACTCGAAGTAGATAGGCTCTCGCAAGTGATCCCCATTCGTCAGAATCACTTCTGACTCACGTCATAGTGAGCTGACGAAGGGGAACCCCAGTTTCCATTCAATGTCATTATATGGAAAAGAGTAGCGATGCACTGAATGAATTTTTTAACAAAACTCAACCGAAATTAAATTTTTATTTTAGCCCGAAACCAAAACTAAAATTTATGTATGGATAATTTAATTTTGGTCATTGGTTTTGGTCAATGGTTTTGTCCCCTCAAAACTAAAACGGCCAATACCAAAAATTCAGCTGAATATTTTTGGTTGCTGAAATGTGTATTACTAGAAAATAAAATCTCTTTTTTTAATGGAAGAAAAAGTACAAATGGGTTTGAAATTTCAGCAGGGTTATTAAATAGGACACAGTGTTCATTTTTAGGTGAACTGTCACTTTAAGCAGCTAATAATCAAAATGTGAAAAAGTTCCTTCTTGGCTCTAGCAATCTGTGTTCTGTCACATTATATAGGTTTTCTTATTCTACTTCTCTGCTCTCTGTTTTTTTTCCTGGCTTGCCTTCTTGCTGTCAATCTTCTCTACTCTGTCTTTCTCCTGTCTTATTCCAGTCTTCCACACCTGCCTCGGAGAGAAAGTGGGGTTTCCTTAATGTACCTGACTCAGATGCTGACACTGTGAGTGTTCAGTGTGTGTTTGAGTATAGATGTGTGTCTGTCTGTTGCTGTGTTCGCTTCAGTTTCTCTCTCTTGCCTTTCTGTATTACACATACATGCATACATACACTTAAACACATGCTTGTGAAAGATCCACAGCCAAAGGCTCTCCCTATATTCTCTCCAGACTAGCATTAACAGTATGATGAGCGTGTACAGTGAGACGGGGGACTATGGCAACGTGCGGGTTTCCGGGGAGATCCTGCTCAACATCTCTTACAGCTATAAAACAGGGGCACTCAACGTGCTCGTCCGTGAGTGCCGCTGCCTAGCAACTGGGGATGAGAGGAGACAGCGCACGGATGCGTAAGGACACACACACACACACACACACACACACACACAAACACACACACACACACACACACGCTCACACACACATACACATACCGAGAGAGAGAGACAGCTACAGTATATACTTCACTTTGAGCCCTGGCAGAGCATCCCTACACTGCATGTATTTGGGGTGTCCATATATTAACATTAGATTTACAAAATAGTATTTTATTTTTTATCTGTATTTAAAGGGATAGTTCCATGTGTTAATGGTAAATGTAAATTCTATGATTATTTACAGTAGTATTGTTGTTTATAAATTTGTAAAATGTATTAAAATGTTAAATTAGCTTATAGGGTGACCAGATGAGTATCTTTGTAGACTTTGTTGAAAAAAATAAACAAAAAAGATACTGTAGCCAATGAGCAGCCGGTGGGGACTGGCTGCAGGACGACTCAACCTCCACGGATAGTTTTTAATGTTTTATCAGACAATAACTACTCAAGATGTTGCTTTAGTATATTTTTCGGGACAATTAGGGCCGGATTCGGGATAACAGCTTAGATTTCGGGACTGTCCTTCGGGACATCTGGTCACCCTAATTAACTATTAATTATATATTTTGTTTTCATTTTAGTTTGTTTTAATAATTGTTTGTGCTTTTTGTAATTTTTGACTAGTTTTATAAATATTTAGCTATAATTAATTTTTGTTTTAATTTTAGTACTTCAACTTAAACTATATTTTATCTCAGTTTAATTTTCTTTAAGTCCTTAAGTCTTTCATATTTATTTTATTTCAACTTTTATTTCAATTATCGGAAACAGTTGTTAATAGTACTAGTGATAGTAATTTAATGATTTAATTTTTAGTCTATGGCATGACTTTAGAAAATGTGTATAAAAGGTAAGGGCTATTTTTTTATTTCTAAAAAAATGGGTGACCTTTTCATTTAATAGTCATTTTCAGTTTTGATTTAGCTGAAATTTTCCTGAAAATGTTCTGAAATATTTATAATTAAATACAGTATGTGTTGAAAGGTACAGAAATCTAACTCTGTCCAGTATCCACGTATATATTTTCATAAATTGTTTATCAACAAATTATTATTTGTTGTCTAAGATATCAATTTAATACTGATGCGTCAGAGGCTGATATTGTACAGAAGCAAAAAAAATGGTATTGTGTGTGTGTGTGTGTGTGTGTGTTTACAGCTATATTAAAACATATCTCCTGCCAGACAAGTCCCGTCAAAGCAAGCGGAAAACCAGCATCAAAAGCAACACCACTAACCCAGTCTTCAATGAAAACCTGAGGGTAAGAGGGGGTTCAATCCTGCCTTAAAGGGTTATGTATTGAGACTGATGAGATATTGTAAACGAGATATTGATTTAAAGGTTATTATCTGTCTGTCCCTTTGAGTAGTATGTAGTCAGTCACTCTCAGCTGGAGACGCGCACACTGCAGGTTTCTGTGTGGCATCATGATCGTTTTGGACACAACAACTTCCTTGGGGAGACAGAGCTGTCCTTTGACTCCTGGGAGTTTGACACGCAGATAGAGGAATGGTTCTCTCTACAGCCTAGAGTGAGCTGAACACACACAAACAGAAACAGCGAGAAATAAAAAGAAATTTGTTGACATGGATAAGTGTGATACTGAAATGTGTGTGTGTCTGTGTCAGAATGAGTCTTATGTGGACTCAGTGATGCACTATAAAGGGGAACTTACAGTGGTTTTGAAGTACATTCCTGCAGAGAGAAATGTCTCCCTGCCTCTGGACCAAGTGCAAGGTATGACTTCTTTCACCTTTTCATTGTTGATAAAACCTATGACCTACTGTAGTGGCAAAACTGGGGATATTTTTTTTTTTATTAACCTAAAGTTCGATTAAACCATAAAAAATATTAAATTGTATTTTAAATATGAGGGAGGAACAAAACACTATACTTGGTTAAGGTTTTTTTCTGACCAGAATTATTTGGCTAAAAAAAGAAAAACTACAGCTAGAGGTTTTATTTTACTGCGCAAAATATAAAATGTTGTCCTTCTCTGGTTTTTGGATGTGTTAATAATTTCTTTGCATGAAAGCCTGGCCAATAATGATGTTCGCAAAATGTGGCATGTTTCATTGCGTTTTCAAAAATAAAGCAAATGACTCCATGCACAACTACATGATAGCTTACAAAATCTTTAATCTTTAATGTCAATTTTCCTAAACATCACTTGTAAATTTAACATTAATTAAATTAATTAGCAATAATTTTTTTATGAATTTATCTTGAATTATGATGTTGCCTCGAAGCCATGAACAGCCTACAGTTCGATTACAATTAACTATATTACTAATCGGAAGAATTATTTATTGTGATTATTAGAAGTATTATATTTAATTATTTTTAATAATCTTTAATCTTATATATTATATATCATATTGCTTTGCTGCCTGTAAAACACTTTGTGTCATTTTAAATACTATAAAAAGTAAATGATAATGATATGATATATAATAAAATGATAAAAGGACATATTTGTTTAAAGTTACATTTATTACAAACATTTTGTTTTAAAAACTGGGTACTTTTCATGCTAGGTTAATTTCATGGTAGGTACTTTATTCTAACATATCTAATATTTTACACAGCAAAACAAAGAACTAATGCAGATGTTTTAAATAAGAAATGTTCAATAGAGGGATATGCAATGGTGGTTAATACCAAGTCATACTTTTAAAAGGATGGTATACCCAAAAATGAAAATTTCCCGCCCTCCTGCAGCTCCCGCCCCTCCTGCTCGGCCGAAGCAGCCGCCTTCACCCGGGCCGAAGCAAGGAGGTGGTCGCAGGAAGGTGGCACAGCCCGTCTCCGCCCTTAAGCCTGCCAAACGCCAGGCTAAGCGTAGCTCCTGAGATGGGCAGCTCGGAGCTAGGGCACAGTACTTTCCAGGAGCTGGTAGCAGGACCACTCCTTCCCCCGGTGGAGGGCTGGGGGAGAATCTTTTGTTCTCCTTCCCCCGCCCCTGGCCTCTCGGTCGGAGGCAACCTAAAACTGTTAAAGAAAGAACTGACTCCCCTTCCTCCGAGCCCCATAAGGCCGCGGATGGCAGTGTGCGATGCTATGCCTCGCCACTTTCGTCCCTCTTTGTCGCCAGACCACTGTCAGAGCAGGCAACCGCGGAACGCTCATCCTTTCCTCGCCTCACCTGTTAGGACGCGGAACTTGACCACCCCCCCACACTGGGACGCTACGCCTCGTTAGAAACGAGAAAAAAAATATTTGGAACTTTGTCCTCCGGAATTAATAACAAGATGAAAAAATATGAGTGGGAGAGTTTGGCTGATGCCGTCAATGCAGTGGGATCTGATAGTCGCATTGTAAATGACCTCAAAAAGAAATGGTCTGAAATAAAGGTGGACGTTAAATTGAGAACTGCTGCGCACCGACAAAGTGTGGGCAGAACAGGCAGTGGTAAAGGGGTCGATGAACTTACACCCTTTGAGCAGAGAGTTGCCTCAATTATGGTTGAAACTTTACTCTCTGGAGTAGTATCTGCTGATGTGGGAGACTCGGATTTACTACAGGACTGCCACGATGGTAACCAATATTATCTGCACATTTATTGAATGGAAATGTTTCCGATTCACATATGCAAATTCTTCTTCAGATGGCGCCTTTATAGCAATGTGTGTGCAGTCGATCGTCCATTACATTAGGAAAACCAGCTATCGCTGCAAATTGCGTTTTAATGTTTGGCTGGTCAACTGCATCATATGGGAACCTTATATACCTGGTAGACATGCGAATGATCCCGACCCATACCGCTGGCATTGCGTGGCTCAAAGACGACTGGCTTATTCCTGAGCGGTCTGCCAGTTCCCTTTGGAAAGAACCAGTTGCCAGGAAACCAAGTTTTGTCAGCACCTGCAAGGGAACGGGTATTGCGTGGCTCCTCGCTGTCTCTCTCTCTAGATTCGGACCCAACTCAGCACAGAGCTCCGAGAGGATAGCCCTTGGAAATCTGAAACAGCTGATAAGCCAGTCATCATCCTGGGCCAGAAAATCATTGTGGTCCCTAAAAACTCGTTCTCTTCGGATTCTGCCATTAGCAATGTCCTCTAATAAGGCCAAAGCTGCCATTGCCATAGACTAAGGGTTGTATCAATTTGCATATGCTTTTATATGTTCTTACTTAATTGCATAATTGATAGAATATTTCCATAAGGCTCTTGTGACAATATATGTAAATTATTTTATAAATTGCAAATTAATAGCAATGCTTCCCACAGGTGGTAGTGCAATAGACTTGTAGAACAATTCGTTGTGTAATGTTTGCAACTTCATTGCCTGTAAGAGTCGCCAATGGACAAAAACTATGAGAAATGTACGTACGCCAGACATGAAATTGGCGTGGAGGAACGCACATTCTCACGTTAATTTCACTGTTAGTACATCCGACCGTGAGCGTGAAAGCTGGCGTACGCAAAGTTTTTGTGCGTACGCAAGATTGATACATGAGGCCACTGGTCATCAGGTTCCTTGCGCTGGGGTCAGACAGATCAGATCACAACAAGAGAAAATGGTTACTATATCTGATTTCGAATAAATTGATGGCAAAATTTTGGAAGAAACCGTACAGCACCTTAAAACATCAACATGCGCCCTTCCCACATCTTTTTTCAAAAGTGTGTTAAACTGTTTAGAAGCAGATGTCCTAGAAGTGGCAAATGCCTCACTTCTCTCTGGGAGTTTTCCAAAGTCCCTGAAAACTGCTGTTGTCAAGCCCCTCCTGAAAAAGAGCAATCTGGATAAGACCATATTAAGCAACTATAGACCGATCTCAAATCTTCCTTTCATAGGCAAGATCATTGAAAAAGTTGTCTTCAATCAGCTGAAAAAATTCTTAAGCTCGAATGGATACTTTGACATTTTTCAATCTGGTTTCCAACCATATCACAACACAGAGACAGCGCTCATGAAGATAATAAACGATATTTGCTTAAATATGGATACAGGCAAATTATCAGTGCTGGTACCATTCGACCTTAGTGCTGCATTTACATTTACATTTTACATTTACTTAGTAATTTAGCAGACGCTTTTATCCAAAGCAACTTACATTTGAAGATTAAACCAAGCGAGTCATCGTGGAGAGGCAAAAAAAAATGCAAGAAGTGTTCAGAATACAAAGTTCAAACATTGCTCAGAGTAGCATAAACCAGACAAGCGAAAATTACAAGAAATTTTTTTTTATATATATATATATTTTTTTAATATAATGTTAAGTGCTCACGAAAGAGATGAGTTTTCAATTGTCTTTTTAATGCTGTCAGGGATTCTGCATTCCGGACGAGGGTGGGTAGATCATTCCACCAGCATGGATCCGTGAATGATAATGTTCTGGAGAGTGATTTTGTGCCTCGCTGTGATGGTACCACGAGCCGTCGCTCATTGACCGATCGTAGGCTTCTGGAAGGGATGTACACCCGTAGGAGCAAGTGAAAGTAAGAGGGAGCTGAGCCAGTGGTCAATCTGTAAGCAAGTGTCAGCGCCTTGAACTTGATGCGAGCAGTGAGTGGTAGCCAATGCAGGGATATGAACAGAGGAGTGACGTGGGCCCTTTTGGGCTCGTTGAAGACAAGACGAACAGCAGCATTCTGGATAATTTGTAAGGGTTCTATGATGGAATTCCAGCCAGAAGAGCATTGCAGTAATCAAGCCTAGAAATAACGAGGGCCTGGACAAGAAGTTGTGTTGCATGCTCAGTTAGGAAAGGCCTGATCTTCCTGATGTTGTGCATTGCAAACCTGCATGATCGAGCTGTCTTTGTAATGTGGTCTGTGAAGGTCAGCTGGTCATAAAAGATTACTCCAAGATTTCTGACCGACCTTGATGGGGTGATTGAGTGAATAGTGAAGTCGTGCTGTAGAGACGGATTGGCAGGGAGAACGAGAAGCTCAGTCTTTGTCAGGTTGAGCTGCAGGTGATGTTGCACTCTATGCACTCTCTGTGTCTACAAGTGCTACATTCCTACATTTACAAAGGTACAATGCCGAGAATGACAGTGATGTAGCTCAATTTGCTAAGGCAGCATAATCAGCAGCACACAACCTCTCATGCACAGTGCTTTTGTGGATGGATTCAGGTAATTTGATTGGATGTCTTGTATTTGACCTTTTAGGGCATTTTGCCTGTTAGAAATACATGCTCGTTATTAATATAATTTTAAGGTGGGGTAGAATTAAATGAAACCACAAAAAGTCAGCATGTTGTTCCCATACACCATCTGTGTTGCCTCAGTTTAGGAACTACTGGTCTAATGATTTAAACATTGTAACGGGACACTATATGTTTAACGTGCGATCAACAAAGCTTGTATTTGAGCTCCTAGAAGCTCGCTGTATATAATACTGGAGTGTGTAATCAAGCTCTCTTCTGTTTCTCAGTGAAAAGGGGATTTCTGAAGGGAAAGAAGAAGACCATCACACTTCCTAAAGGAGGAATGGTGGAGCTGCTGGTTAAAGAGGCAAAAAACCTAACAGCTGTCAAAGGAGGGTCCTCTGACCCATTCGTCAAAGGGTGAGCTGAATTCCTCTGATTTCATTCATATTCATTTCGCAAACTCACACTCCTGGTTTTCTGCTTGTGTATCAGATACCTACTGCCTGATGACAAGAAAAGCACAAAGCACAAGACCGCGGTGGTGAAGCGTACTGTAAACCCACGCTGGAATCACACCTTCACATACTGCGGCCTGCAGCACAGTGATCTGGACAGCGTGTGTCTAGAGCTGACAGTGTGGGACAGGGAACCGCTTGCCAGCAACATCTTCCTGGGTGGTGTGCGGCTCGGGGGAGGGACAGGTCAGTCTTTCTTTAGCTTAGCCTTTTTCAGTTCAATCTCTATTTTTGTGGAAACAATCCACAGTATGTATTTCAAGATCTGCATACATGCTAAATTTAGCGTTTTACGCAAACAATGGGTATATTATAGTATTTTGAATTCGTAATATTTTCAGAATCTTTCATTCTAATAAAAGTTTGTCATTTTGTTGTGCTTTTCTGTTTTAAGTAAAAAAATAATATATATATATATATATATATATATATATATATATATATATATATATATATATTTATATATAGCTTTAATTTATTTTTATTTAAATTTTAGTTTTAGTCATTTTAATACTTCAACTTATACATAGTTTTTCATCTAACATCTGTTTTATTGTACTTTAGCTTCACTCGAGTTTTGATTTTTTTTTTTCATATATAGTTTTAGTTAACAATAACAACACTTGAAAGTCAATCACAAAATACTAAAAGTTCTGTCAGGAATAAGAGCCAAACTTTTCAAAGCACAATCTGAATCATAGTTTTTCATTCTCCAATGGAAGTCCATTTCATTTACTTCTTTACTATAGCATCAAATTATATTTCCCACATTAGTAGAACAGATTTGTTCAGATTTGATATTGTGCGTTACTGTGTAATTGTAACGGTGGGTGAACTCAAAAAAACAAAAGAAGAGCTGGATCCAAATGCAGTGTTATAGTTTAATAACAAAATAAACACAAAACCACGGCAGCCAGGGAACAGATAACAGAATGAGCATCACCAAACGTACATCCAACAAAGGACAAAACCAGAGAAATAACATGAGAAAACACTTGGGTATATATACACTCAAGGGGAGATCGGTGAACAAGACACACCTGGGAACAATCATGAACTAATCAACAAGAAAAACTACAAAGGATTACAAAACATGGCACAGAACAGGAAATAACATAAGTCCACACAAGACAAGGGGAACACAAGACAGGAATCATGACAGTAATGGTCTCTAACTCAAATTAAGATAATCATTTAGTCCCACGTATTCTTCAATATAATTTCCACTGTAATGTTCCTTCTAAACGTATCGTAAATTCATCATCAATGATACATGAAGGATTAGTTTTTGCAACACATTTTGTATTCATGCTAAACTAATTTACTGTTACAAATGTGTTTTATTAAGATCACTCACTCAATCATGATCGAGTCATTTGATTCTCTTTGATGATTGTATTAAAGGGGCCTTTTACAGTGTTTATAATTGAAAATATTAAAAGTGCTAGAGAGGGTGGAAATTAGTCATGTAAACTTATTTTAACTTTGAGTAACAAAGTTTCTTGCACTAAAATAAGTTTACATGACTAATTTCCACCCTATCTAGCCCTTTTAATATTTTTGTACCATACCTTTAAGACTTCTAAAAATAAATGACCCCTATTACGATTGGCTAACCTCTTCACATGTAAAATGAAATGACTATCACACCCCTATTAAATTGCTGACAAAGTAAATGTGGACTGTGATATATTTATGTGCTGATAGTTCAAACATAACCATGACACTGTTCCTGACACATACGACTGGAGTAATGATGCTGAAAATTCAGCTTTAGCTTCACAGAAATACATTCATTTTTAAAATATATTGCAATATACAAAATATTGCACATTACTGTTTTCTACTGTATTTTTGTTGAAATAAATGCAGGCTTTGGTGAGCATAAGAGACTCATTTTCAAACACTAAAAAAATGACCATACAGTGTAAATTCATTTATTTTGATTTTGACGATATTTCGTTTTATAAAATGTTTCAAAATAGCCTAATGACAAACCATTGTTGCAATTTTAATTTAGATAATTTCTCTGTGATATACTAATTGGGCTTTTTGGTGTGAATTGCTTAAAAAATGGTTGAACTCTCACAGCCAAAAAATTGTCACCTAGCTAGCTAACATAGTATATTTTATTTCTTTAAACAACCTTTGAAATGATTCCACTGTGGTTGTCTGAGAGTTGAGCAGTACAGCTAGAATCTCTGTGTTGAGATCTCACATACAGAGCAATCAAATGACCTGCTTGTGTCTTGCAGGTCTGAGTTATGGCAAAGAAGTAGATTGGAACGATTCCTGCGGTGAGGAGCAGCGGCTTTGGCAACGCATGATTGACAACCCTGAAGTCCCACAAGAGTGCACACTGATGCTGCGATCCAGCATGGCCAAGAGGAAGACATAGAGAGAAGAGGAGGGACAGTTTCCCTGGCAATACGCATCAAATCTAATCACCTCTAGACACTTTAAAGTGCTCTTTATGTTCTTTGGCAATCTCGCACTACCCAAATTGTCATTCCAACGTGCATATGCTCTCTAAATTCTCAAAACACATCTGTGGCATACACATATGGGCCCTTAAGGTCCCATTTACACCTTGTGACCACATGGAATTGGATTTCAATCACTATCATATATCATCTATATATCATATAGACATCCATAGATATATCATATATCACTTATATCAGTGCGGTACTTCATGTTGATAAAGCACACGGGAAGAGCAAAAAAAAAATGGTACAGTCTCTCCCAAATATAATTAATATAAGCTTTTTTTATTTTTTATGTACGCATTCACATTAGTTGAGTACCTGTATTAAGCAATCCTTGGAATAGTGTGCTTCAAATTTTGTTGGTATCATGCTTACTGAAGAAAGAATATTACTCGGTACTTAAATGTATATTTACATTGTTACAAGGACACCTTGAAATAAAGTGTAACCGGTAACGCTTCCTTTTACAGTCCTGTTCCCCATGTACATACGATGTACTTATTATTGTAATTACAATAACTGGGTAATAACTAGGTACTAACCCTGAACCTACCCCTAAACCTAAACTTAACCCATGTGCTTACCTTATATTACCCAGTACTTTCTTAGGTAAGTACACGTAAGTTTACACACCGTAAAAGGAAGCGTTTCCGTGTAACCTTATATTTTAAAACAATCGCAAACATTGGTCATAACTGAATAGCACATGAGTACAATTTAAAAAGAGCATAGTGAGCATTATCATTAATCAAAGGTCACTGTTGTCCAGAAAGAACAAAGCACAAGCACTTCCTCCATACACTCACACACACAAGAGATTTGTTTTTATCCAATTTGCACAAATACCACCTGCACATAACACTTGTAAAAATGCCAGACTAACTGAGAACAATGTACTGTAATTTCATAGCTAGTTTTACCACAGTTAGAATGTGTAAATAGGTGCGCGGCATAAAAAAGATTATCTGGGAACAATGTGGTTCATTACCTTTTCCTAGATTTATAGTTCCTCGAAGAAAATCCAGTGTTTTTGGTAAAATGATAGTTTTAACCCCAAATGTAAAGTAGATAAAGTATATTACATTTCTATAAAGACATCTTTAAGCCTGTTTTCTAAAGACTAGTCACAATTCAGCATGCAAATATTACAATTACATGATTGCTGTCAAGTAGACCTCCCCCACCACCACTTTTCTATCACACAGAAAGCCTCACCCCAAAAGAGAAAGTAGTTTAGCGTCGAAGAAGGTACACACTGCACAAATGCATTATGTTTTGTTTACCATAACCGAAAATACATAGAAAAACCTAAGAATAAAATTATCTATAGAAATGCAAGTGGTTTAAGGTTATATTTGGATATAAAAAGAAAAAAGAGGGATTGAAATGCACAAATTGTCACAAAAAACATATATATATATATATATATATATATATATATATATATATATATATATATATGCACACATATTGTATAAGCACAATGCCAACAGTCCCTATATTGAGTTTTGAGGTTAGTTTAATAGTTAATTGCCCAGTTGACCATTTGAGCCGTCATGTCACTGTGAGGTCTACATCTAATACTCATTAGAATCAGTCAAGTGAATAGACCTTATATCACACCGTATAATAAATTGAGAGATTTTGTGGCATGTTTAAGGCTTTATCAATGTCGATGTTCCAAGTGTTCTAACATCCAAGTGTTCCCATGTCTGATATTGTCTAAAGCTGTTTGATTCACAGCATGTTCAGTGTATGTGTGCTGTTTCCACTCTCTCATCAGGAAGACAGTGTTTAGGACTGTTCTGTACTGTACTTAATCATCTTCAGAAAGAGAATAAACTATTATTTAACCACTCTTGCTGCTTCATTTCTCCCTTTTCCACATCTTAATTATTCTCAACCATTCTCTCTCTCTAATATTATCTGAAAGAAGTTTTCTGCTCACCAAGGCTGTATTTATTTAATCAAACATTAAGTAATAAAAATAACATTGTGAGTTATTGCAATATAATATATTTTAAAATGTAATTTATTCCTGTGATGGCAAAGCTGCCATTACTCCAGTCTTCAGTGTCACATGATCCTTCAGAAATTATTCTATTTTCAGATTTGGTGTCAAATATAATATGGTACACAAACAGTTGTGCTCCTTAAATATTTGTGGAAAAATTGTATAACATTTTTCAGGATTCTCTGATGAATAGAAAGTTCAAAAGAACAGA
This sequence comes from Siphateles boraxobius, assembly GCF_051911475.1. Lineage (NCBI taxonomy): Eukaryota > Metazoa > Chordata > Actinopteri > Cypriniformes > Leuciscidae > Siphateles > Siphateles boraxobius. The sequence continues at coordinate 24,041,084 of NW_027509197.1, read as the reverse complement.
ATTCATTTTAATCCTCTGGGGTCATTCGGCCCAAATGGACCCGAAACATTTAAACAATTTTTTTTTTTTAAATCATAGCTTCATCGGAATGGTCTGAAATTTGGTGACTTTGTTGGTACTTGGTATATGAACACCCAAAAAAAATTGGGGACAGGATTTGAATAATCGAAGTGGTTGTAAAAAAATTTGTCACACTCAGGACCTTCGGGTCCAAATGGACCCGCATAGGAAATGAATGGCAAATTGGCAAAAATGTGAATATACCAAGTTTTTTTGTGCGTACAATCTACAAATCAGCCGCGATCCAGAAAAAAAGCACACAACAGTGAAGGGGGAATCTATAAAACATCAAGAGTGCAAAACAGACATATCCACACACACACACAAACACACTTTTATACATAAACAAACTAATAAATTCAGATTTCATATGTGTTTTGCATTTTTAAAATGCTCAGTTTGTCCACCAGATGGCATCCATCTCATTTCAAAAATTGCTTTCATGAGGTCTAGGCTTGAATAAATTTTTTTTTTTTTTTTTTTATAATTTTCTATTATATTCAATGGGGGGAAAATTGGGGGAAAATGGGTCATATTTATTGTATAAATATTAATTATAAATCATAAAAAACAAGTAAAAAAAATAAATGATGATTTGCTTTTAATAAATATGAATCCCACCCTTCCGGCCCATTTGGACCCAAAGGTCCTGAGTGTGATTCTGAAATGAAGGACCCCACATGTTGTTCTTTAAAATAATTTTTAAATAAATATTATTTTGTGATAGAGTGGCTAAACTAGCTGGTTAAAAAGATCACATTATTGCTTTTTTATTATTGCTCACATTATTATTTTTACATGGCAACAAAATGGCCTCCGTTGACTTTTACAATAGCTTTTCAAACATTACAAATATACTTTTTATAAATATCAAAGCAAAGCTGATTCACTACCTGTGAGAAATAATAATATAACACTATGCCAAAATACTTTCAATAATTTTAACCTTATACTGAGACTTTTTTCACCCCACTGTGATATTGAAAACATTACTCCCTACACATTAAATTCAGGAGTTCCTTTGCCCATATAATCTTTAAGCTAGTAAGGTTAAGCATATTTGGCTTGCTGTCCGCAGTGGAGGGGCTTGAGGAAGCGGCTTAAACTCAAGTTTAGATATAAACCCCAGTCGGACTACTAATGCTTAGATGATGAGTATGGTAGCAGGATGCCTAAATTATATTGGTTGAGTTGGGGAGGTGGAGGGATGCCAAACCAGCTGATGCCAGACCAAGGTGAGCGGCTGCTTGTATGCTCCGGCAGTTAATTGAAAGATTAGATGGGTTCACTCCTCCCAAAATTACTGTGAACTTCACTTAATTTTAATTCAGAAATTGAAAACATATTAATCAAAACTTTAATGTACTCAGTTCAATTCGACCATATTTATTTACCAACCAAAAAAAGAACTCAGATAAACCCTACCGGCCTTTTAAAAAAGCAGAGTCTCACGCTCTCAAATTTCAATCATCAAACAGGCTTTTATTACATTATTGCTTTGGTAGTATTTCTTAAGAAAAGTAGACAGTCCACTCTGACATAAATAGAGACAACAGACAAATCAAATAGAGCAGAACATCATAAAAAGACAAACAACAAAGACTCACTCATGCATTCATATTGAGAGATGTGTGTGCATGTGTGTATGTTTACAATATGATAAGATGTAGCAGCTCTATCCAGACTCTCTTGTAGTGTGGTTTGCTTTATACCCAGTAGAAAATGATGTGTAAATGTGTGCACTGTATATATACATCTAGCAGCTCTGTCCAGCCTCTTTCTGTAGTATGGCCTCCTCAGTGCGGAGGGGAAACGTGTCAATGGTGGTAAAGATCTCTGCTGCTGTGATGGGGAAAGTGTAGCGTTGCTTATCCACACCCTGTTTGTCCAGTAGCACCATGCTAAAGGAATTCTGAGACAGCTGCAGCAGCAACCTTCCCCACACAAACAAAACACACACATTTACTGCCCATTCAGTAGAATGATGCGTATCAGGATGTGCTTTCTAGTGGGAGCAATTCACATTAAGTTCTTATCTACAAAACATTGTTTAAAGAATATTAATTTAGAGCTTTCTTTCAAGCACTGTAATCAAGTAACTGAAATAGAGTAATTAAGTACCTGAGTTGTAGAGCCAGCCCTGGAGGGATGAGTCTGTGTCTGATGCGGCCGATCTGAACCGGATACACCCCCACCAGCTCAATCACCGTCACATGCCTTAAGTCCAGACCACACTGAGCATGCTGCACAATACAGATCATCCAGTTTACTTGCAATATGCGTGTATGTATTTATTATACCATCATTTTTACATGTACATTGTTGTACATCTATCTTTGTGAGGATATTCATTGACACAATGCAATCTCTAGCTCCTTACCCTCACACAACAGATCACAACTAAGTGCCTAACCCAAACCCTTACTGTAAAACCAAGTCTTGTCCCCCAAACAGGCTCTTAAAGGGGTCTCAGAAAGTGAGGAGCAGTCAAAATGTCCAAACTTAACTCTATTTGTCCTCACTCTGATGGACTAAAGCCCGGGAAACAACAAGCCGAAATCAAAGAACTAGTGGCGATGAAAGCTGACTGTGTTGGCGCCTCTCGTCGGCTGCGTCTCGGCCAAAAAGCTACGCTTGAACACACCAAAAGGACTTAAAGGCGACTGTCTAGCACGTGTGTTCTGTGCCTGTGTATAAGTAAATAACTGTCTATATCAGCAGGTATCAATAGTATATTCTCATCATACAAAAAGGATAAAGCGAAACTAGGACTACAGATATACAAACCGTGAATAAAGCAGCGCTTGCTTACTATTTAGAATATCAATCAAGCTAATTAGTTTTTCATTCCAGTCGCCTCATGTTATTATGAAAATATTAGTGCATTCGAATGCTCGGGTAAGATGACGAAAATTACAACAGCCTTCTGTTTGTACTGTCTTGTCGGTTTTGCTCGCTTTTATCACTTTCAGTTTTATTCTGTTCACTAAGCTCAACAGTCAATCAGAGTTCTCTCTCTGACCGGCGGCCAATGCCTATTCCACATGAATCAGCCCAAAAACTAGTCTACTAGGCATCCGACTACAGCCAACGGTCTGGAACACAGCGAAAAAACTTTTCAGACTGACACTCAAAAATGGCCCAACATTGCCCGACGGCGTGGTCGCACACACACACACACACACACACACACACACACACACACACACACACACACACACACACACACACACACACACACACACACACACACACACACACACACACACACACACACACACACACACACACATACATATTTTGAGCTAACTATTTTTGAACTACTTTAAACCAGAGGTGTAAAGTCCAGGGGTCAGAAAATAAAAGTCCTGCAATATGTTTATTCCACCCACTCAGCCAGCTGATTTCACTAATTAGTTCTATCTCCTGGCTAAAAAACTGTGTTAATTAGCAAATCCAGGTGATTGGAACAAAATACTGAGGAGGACTTTTACTTTATGAACCTGGACTTTACACCTCTGCTTTAAACTTAAAACTTCAAGCTTTTAAAACTTCTCCAAATGTAAAACTATTTAAAACGTCAAGCTTTTCAAACTACTTAAAACATTCCGACTAAGTTTTATATGCTTTATTTTGTAGAATAAATAGATTAAAGAGGCAGATATTAATCTTGTACCTGTAAATTAGTCATCTGGAATCTGTAGTAGTGATTGGCCGCCGAGGGGGCTGAGATGATCAAAATGCGCCGTTTCTCATAGAACTGGTCCAACAATGCAGCAGCGGACCGCACACCGACATTAATATTCATGGCTTTTAATAAAACAAATCATTAGGATGTTATTCACCAGAGGGCAGGAAAGTAAGAGTAAGATCATGAATTTTACATGAACTGTGAGGTTTAATCGCATAAGAATAACGTGAATAATTCTATCATGAAAATTGTCATCATTTACTCTTGCATTTTGCCTTACAATATTAAATATAAATATTGAGCCAGAATAAGCAGCATCATTCTTATTTAGGAATGCTATGCAATCTTGCATTTAAGGGCATGTAATGTTTAATGCAAGGAATATCTCTGGCTAAGCTGTTTGTGATATGTTAATGTGTGTTACGTACGGGCACAGGAAGTCTCCAGGCCAGACCATTCCATGTTAAACTGGCAGACTCTGGCAGCGCTGCCCCTCAGCTCGTAACCACCCAGACAGCGGAATTCACACGTGGCCCCGTAATTATCACCCGCACTGTCACATTTCATCCAGCCATTGTCAGGGACAGAGAGAGGAGTACAGCGACGCACTACAATGTGTACATAACACACACTTATTACCTTACACACATTCATATATCACAATGCCAACATATTATGTAATGTTCTGCAACTAAACAAAAGCAAGGATGCTACCAACTAAAGTTTAAATTTTTCAGTAACACACTGCTGTTCAAGTTTGCGGTCAGTTTTTGTTTTTAAGGAATTCATACTTTTATTCAGCAAGCATGCCCTAAACTAATCATTAAAATTGTATATTTATATAAGGTTTATATTTCATATAAGTGCTGTTAATTTGATCTCTCTAAAGAATTCTGAAAAAAATGTATCAAGGTTTCTAGAAAAATTTTAATCAGTACAACTATTTTCAACAATGTTAAAAATAAGAAATGTTTCTTGAGCACCAAATCAGCATATTAGAATGATTTCTGAAGGATCATGTGACGCTAAAGAGAGCAGTAATTATGCTATAAGAATAATTACATTTTTAAAAATTAATAGTAAAAATTTCACAGTGCTTTATTATTGTTTTTGATCAAATTTATGCAGCATTATTGACCATGAGACTTTGAAAATAATAAAAAAAATCTTTCCAACCTCAAACATTTGAACAGTAATATACAGTACATATGTAAATATATGTTGCCTTCTTTAAAGAGCTTAAATGTATATTTTGTAGATAACATGTTTAGTTGCTCTTTGTTTAGCTAAGCAATTTCAAAGAATAATTTGAGTTAAATCATGAGTAAATGATTAAACATTTCAAACATTAAATATTTCACTAAAGAACTTACCTCTCACTCGAACATTGAACCTGCAGGTCGCCTTGTTCTCAGCACGGTCAAACACAGTGTATGATAATTTATGATTCCCTTCAGGGAAATGCGAGCCAGGTGGCTTTCCTTTCAGTATAACACTACAACAACAACAACAACAATGCTTTCTCACAACAAGAATCTAGACAGATGTGAATTAAATGTGAATTCAGTGATTCGCTTTGGTCAATCTTGGCATTGAGGGGTAAAATATTTTTGAATAAAGACCACTGAACTGAAATAGCATAAAACTGATTCACTGACTCTGTTAGGATGCCGTCCGCTGTGTCTTTGCCCTCTGGCTTGTCCCACGTCACTTTGGCAGTGAGTTTTCCAGGTTCAGCTGTCTTCTCCTTTATATTAGGACACTTAATAACTGGGGGATCCACATCTGAGACAGAAAGCACCTTTACATGCCTCACTACCTAAATACTAGGCCTATGTCATCAATCCAAATCTGTAAATGAATATTAGTGTGTGCTCAATGACTGTTTCACTCACCCAGGCACACACTGTTGACCCCACTCCACGTTCTGCTGCTTTGGCAGGTGGCGCTGTGGACTCCACGGAGTGTGTATCCTGGTGAGCAGAAAAACTGACAGCGGGAGTTGAAGTAAGACCCGTCTGAACACTTAAAACCTCCGTTAGATGGCATGGTCAGTTTAGGACAGCGGATTTCTGTAAACATAATTCATACCCTGGTGAAAATGGATTTTCAATGGACAATCACTGCTGTCAATCCAATTAAATCCATGTGTCATTCAGCTGCTGACTGACATGTGGCTGGCTGTGGCTAGTTCTAAGCTGTGTCTTGAAATTTCTTCAGGAATCAGTCATTTGAGAAACTGATCAATTGAAAAATAAAAAGCAACAACTGGGAAATCAATAAATGAATTAAAATAGATATAATCAACAATCAAACTTGCAGCATGTGGCGAAAAAGATTAATGAATTCAAAGTTTGGTCGTCAAAAATAATCAATTAATAAAAACATAAAAAAGACACTACCATTCAAAGTCAAGTTTGGGGTAGTCAAGTTTTTTTAAAAGAAATTAATACTTTTATTCAGCAAGGATGCATTAAATTGATTAACAATGAAAGTAAAGACATTTACAAAAGATTTCTATTTCAAATAAATGCTGTTCTTTTGCACTTATAATTTGTGATTATGAATTGATTGATGAATGCATTAAAATTATTCTAAAATGATTGTGTTAAAATATAGAACTGATTATGCCTTAATCATTCAAGTGAGTTAACACGTCAGCATTTATAGGCAATATGATCTTATAATTGAGTTCAGTGAATGTTGACCTCTGCAGGCGTAGTTTCCTGACCACTGTTTGCTGGCCATACAGAGAATCTCGCTGCTGCCGTGCATCTCGTAGCCCGTCTTACAGCGGATCTTGCACCGAGTTCCCAGAACATTCTTATAACGCTCTCCGCGTGGTGTCTGGCAGCTGACGTGACCATGTTTGACTTTCACTGGGGCGCACCACGGCACACCTAGAAAGAGACATACGTTATCACACATGTACGCAAATGCACTGAAGAAAGAAACTGAGTCATAACAAAACACAGCCTTCAAAGCTTACCTTGACAACTGGCATTATCCAGACATGAATGGAGAAAACGTGAACAATGATAAAGTAGCACAGCCACAGAAGAAGAGGAAGCAATCAGAGGCCTGAAGCCTAAACAGGCAGTCAGAGATGTAGTGTCTTCTGTGTTGTGAGTGTATGTGTTCTGACAGAAGCACTCGTGTGTTAAGATGTGGTAAGAGTGTTCACTGAGAAGATGGGTTTAAGTTCTGTGTAGTGGGTTTTTGGGATCAACATGTGCATTTAATGTAGTATGTCCTTGCATGTTTTCACCTGTGTGTCGCACATCTTCATCATCAGTGTATGGCCAGTATCCAGAGCCTGCAAAACAGTTTAGGACAGCACAAGCAAGAAGAGTTGGCATGATCGCAGAATTTCAGATTCAGTTCAACTAGAATCATTTGTATTCTGTGTGACTATATTAGAACAAAACAAACCACACTTGGTTTTTTGTTGTAATATCTTGTTGTAATATTTTTATGTTCAGTCTGCTAACTATGGAAGCCTCAGAATAAAAAAGGTAATTGTGTACACTATCGTTCCAAAATCTGTGGTCAGTAAGATTTTTTTAAGGGATTAATATTTTTATTCAGCATGGACTCATTAAATTGATCAAAAATTTACAGTAACAACATTTATAATGAAAAAAGTGCTGTCTTTTTGAACTTTCTATTCATCAAAAAATCCTGGAAAAAAGTATCAGAAATATAAATTATTAAGCAGCACAACTGTTTTCAACATTGATAATAAGTAATATTTCTGAGCACCAAATCAGCATATTAGAATGATTTCTGAAGGACCACGTGACACTGAAGACTGGAGTAATGATGCTGAAAATTCAGCTTTGCATCACAGGAATAAATTACATTTTAAAATAGAAGTTATTTTAAATTGTAATAACATTTCACAATATTAGTTTTTTTTTTACTGTATCAAATAATTACAGCATTGGTGATCATATAAGCCAAAAACATTATGTAAAAGACAAAAACACTAAAAAAAAAAAATCTTACCCATCTATCTTGACCCCAAACGTTTGAATTGTACTGCATTTATTCACAATCTCACAATGTGACTTTTCTTTAACTTTATCTTTATCAATGTGACTGTGTTTTTTTTTCTTTTTCTGTTTTTTTTTCTTTTTCTGTTTTTTTCTTACATTTATATTTTTAAACAGGCTTTCATAGCTAGGCTATCACTGAAACGGGTTTGTTGTATTTATTGACATGGCATGAAATGCAACAATGACCCCTGCTGGTAATGAAGTGAATTACAGTGTGTCATGTTGCGATGCAGTGAAAATGGCAGCCACATAAAATAACATACAACACTATATTAGGAAAACATGCTCTACAGGGAACATAACAAGATGGAATAGATGTTGGCATGGCTTTATTCAGAGGTCAGACTAGTAGCTACCAATTTTTCTTGCTTATTTACATTCAGTGTCATAACAGAAGCTCCTTCACAACAGTCAATGTGTAATTTCAACCTCCACCATGCTGCAGGAAAAACAGTAATGTTCTCCAACAGAAACAGGTTTCAGTGATCTATTCCATCTAATTCGGTGACTTGTACTTACTGTATTATGAAAGTAAGTGATCCATACTCCAATGAAACCTAAAACAAGACCTGCTTCAAGAAATCATGGAAAACTCCATTACCCACATTTTGCCCTCTTCGATTTGGATCCAACAGAAAAAAAACTAGAGGCTGCATTAACGCTGATTCACTTTTTTATTCCCTCTAGTTCTGTTCTCTTGGCTCATGTATGAGTGTTTAAGTGAGTGGATGGCTGATCACACAGCAAGTTAGATCAAAGTTCCCTCTGATGCAGTAGCAAGAACTTGAGAGAGAGAGAGAGAGAGAGAGAGAGAGAGAGAGAGAGAGAGAGAGAGAGAGAGAGAGAGAGAGAGAGAGAGAGAGAGAGAGAGAGAGAGAGAGAGAGAGAGAGAGAGAGAGAGAGAGAGAGAGAGAGAGAGAGCAGCAAACACATACATACACACACAATGTTAATGCAGAGCTAGAAATTAATCATGACAGGACCACAGTTTTCCAACTTCTATCATGGAAAACACTCCACAGGGATCATGTGTGTAGGTGTGTGTGTGTGCTCCATTTGGCAGATGAGTTTTCCTGTTCCATTCTGTTAAGCTCAGCAGAATGTTGTGTAACCCTGAATACTCACTGACTTGGCTTAGATTTGCTCTCTCTCTCTCTCTCTCTCTCTCTCTCTCTCTCTCTCTCTCTCTCTCTCTCTCTCTCTCTCTCTCTCTCTCTCTCTCTCTCTCTCTCACACACACACACACACACACATGTATATATACTTCAAACAGAGGGAGTTTTCACTTACAGAAAACTTTGTCAACTAGGCCTAAAACCTATAGCTTCTGTTGAAGAGATTTCACCATTTATACAATGTTTAGCTTAAAACTGGATTTGGATGAATGTTTTGCAGACATTAGTCATAAGAAAGCAAGATCCCTCAGGCTCCCCATGTTCAGTGTCTCCAGCAGTTCAAGCCTCATAGATTCACAGCTCTTATGTGTGTGGAGTTAAGTTCACCTTGTTCTACAAACTGACATGGTATTACAGACTAATTATTTTTATATCAATCCATCAGCCACCACACATTGACATAGCCACCATCCAAAACACCTTGGCAACCACTGAAAAAATACTTGTAGCCACTCAGCACACGCTTTAACTTTCAAATCTCCCTACAAACTGTCAATATATTCAAACTACATAAGGCTTACTTACATGTATTTCAAAAACTGCCCACATAGCCTATTCAAGCTACACTCTCTAAACAGCCTTTAGACTTTTTAAAATCTTTTATTGTCAAGGTTTGTCTTCATGTTGTTGGTTTTTTACATTTTAGTTTGAAACTATTGCCCCTCACATTAATGTGTAAAGAGAGCAATATCAACAGTGTAAAAAATTCTCAACTAATGATTTTTTCTCTCTCTCTCTCTCTCTCTCTCTCTCTCTCTCTCTCTCTCTCTCTCTCTCTCTCTCTCTCTCTCTCTCTCTCTCTCTCTCTCTCTCTCACACACACACACACACACACATGTATATATACTTCAAACAGAGGGAGTTTTCACTTACAGAAAACTTTGTCAACTAGGCCTAAAACCTATAGCTTCTGTTGAAGAGATTTCACCATTTATACAATGTTTAGCTTAAAACTGGATTTGGATGAATGTTTTGCAGACATTAGTCATAAGAAAGCAAGATCCCTCAGGCTCCCCATGTTCAGTGTCTCCAGCAGTTCAAGCCTCATAGATTCACAGCTCTTATGTGTGTGGAGTTAAGTTCACCTTGTTCTACAAACTGACATGGTATTACAGACTAATTATTTTTATATCAATCCATCAGCCACCACACATTGACATAGCCACCATCCAAAACACCTTGGCAACCACTGAAAAAATACTTGTAGCCACTCAGCACACGCTTTAACTTTCAAATCTCCCTACAAACTGTCAATATATTCAAACTACATAAGGCTTACTTACATGTATTTCAAAAACTGCCCACATAGCCTATTCAAGCTACACTCTCTAAACAGCCTTTAGACTTTTTAAAATCTTTTATTGTCAAGGTTTGTCTTCATGTTGTTGGTTTTTTACATTTTAGTTTGAAACTATTGCCCCTCACATTAATGTGTAAAGAGAGCAATATCAACAGTGTAAAAAATTCTCAACTAATGATTTTTTTTCTCTCTCTCTCTCTCTCTCTCTCTCTCTCTCTCTCTCTCTCTCTCTCTCTCTCTCTCTCTCTCTCTCTCTCTCTCTCTCTCTCTCTCTCTCTCTCTCTCATATGCATCAAGCTTTGCTCATCCAAAAGAGTTCATCTCTGATGAAAGCTACTGATTCACATTAGACAAAAAATAGCCCAGAATGTTAAATTCATTCGAGTTTGGGCATGTGGCTGTTTTACAACTACATGCATTCACTCATACTAGTCCGAGTCTGTTATGTGGATAGTCTGTGTCTGTTCAATCTTAATCTTGTAACATGTCTTCAGGTTTTAGCCAGCATGAGTCTGTGTTTGTGTTCACAAGGCCATAAAATACACAAACACAAATAGCCACCCAGTCTTTGTGAATAAACACTGTACATAATTTGAGATAATTTATCAAAATGCATCATTTATTTTACTGGCCTTTACTTTACACATGCAAATAAAGCCAATATGTGAGTCTGATGGTCTATTGTATTTGTAAATTGGACCACTCATTCATTTACAAACCGTAGCCTGGACCACGACCACAACCACAACCTAAAACCCAAAGACAGGACGACAACCTCACACAGTCATTCCGCATTGAATTAACATTCCCAGCCGTGGTCTCACTCTAACAGTGCTCGAAATGGAGATTGGTAATTTAGAGCAATTAGTTCTACCACCACAAACCATGCATCTCTTCAGCTTTTTCAATTGCCTGTTTCAAGCAGCACAGGACATTTGCATGTCTATTTGCGAGTCCAAGCAAGACTCCTTTTTCATTAATTCTCTAAACAAATAAAATCTTGGAGTGAGACACCATTTAGGTTTGAAGGGACGAAGGTGCACATGGTGAATGTAAGCAAGTGTGAACTGCTTCTGCTGGAATATAAACACATTACTTCATCACAATGTTTTCTGGAAGTAAAATGCATTTTTGCGCTCACTAATATACAGCAAATACTTCAAAAGAGCCTCCTTAGTCAACCAGCCTGATACAAACAACAATACTAATGAATCAAACATAAACCAAGGTACAAAGTAGATCAAAATGTTATACAGTTTCCTAAAATTATCATATAAATTGGTTGAATAATTAGTGACATCAACAGGTTTAGCAACCATAATCTAGTCATGTAAAAGTGAACAGTCTCTAGCTCTGGATACACAAACATCTTAGATTTTTTAGTTTAAACAATTTTTAACAACATCAGACACATTTCAAAATAGCAGTCCCTGACTCCATAGAACCCTTAGCATAGCTTGAGGGACAGTGAGAAGCACAATACCACCAGCATAGTAATACACACCTCCAGTGATGCTTTATTACTTGTTCCATATTTTGCATGTATAACTTTTTATGTAAATTCAATGCCATTGTATCATATGATTACTATTTTATTCTATTGACTTGTGACTTAACCAAGGAAATGACTCTTGATGGATAACACATTCTTTAGATATGCAAGACCCGTTTGGGTAGGCACTTTAAAATCTGTCTAAAAATAGCAGTAAATAGATAATGAAGGATAAAGAACAAACTTAATATTAAAAGTGGATGGTATTATTAATTGTGCTGCTAGAAGTCCAAAAAGACAAAAGATTTTGAGACTATAGGACTTGAGACTAAAGACTGTTGAACATGTCCGCTCTATGCTTGTGAATTTTAAATGATCCCATTTAACCTTTGCTGACTCTTCGGGCACACTGCTGACCTACTGTCCAGAAGACATTATTACATTATTATTATTGTGTGTCACTGATCACAGATATTTTAAAGACGAAGCATTCAAAAGATAGCCTCTGTCCCATCAGTATTGAGCAGTTAAACCGGGCGCGCAGTGTCCTACTGGTGACAAGTCATCAGTGCATTTTCATATGAAAGAGTTCAGTGTCTTTTCCTTGGATTTAAGAAACTTACCCCCTTCTTTCCCCCCCCCAAACAGCCCCAAAAGCGTCCACGTAAACACCCTGAGCACTGTGTTAAATATACTGTGCCTATATACAGAAAATCAAGCAGAAACAGCACGGGGAAACTCTCAAATGCACAAATATTCTATTCCCCCTAATTTTTGCACAACTTTGCAGTAGTTTGATAAGTATTGCTCAACACATTTCGATTGATTAAAGGTTAGAGCGCGAGACTCAACAGGATCCGTTTGGATGGGTCTCTTACCGTCATACGCAAAGCTTCCGGACAGCTGCAGTCCCACTATCATATACACACACATCCAGGTGTCCATCTTTAGGAAGTCCAGGAGCTGCTGGGAGACATCGGGTACATTCCTACGAATACGACAGAACCAGAGCACAAGCCCGAGCCCGCCTCCTCAATAGAAATACGAGATCTCTTCATCCTGCGCGAGAGCACGCACAGAGCGGCGCGGGGACTTTTTCTATAGGCTACATGTATAAAATGTGTACTGTTATTGGTGCTGCTTACAGTAACCCTAAAAAGTAGGCTACTGGGACACTTAAGTAACAGTTAAATTATTATTATTTGTATCATTATTGGAGTCCTATTTAACATTTTTTAAAACATTATTGTAGCCTATTGAGGGGGACATTATGCACTGAACAGTTAAAGAAGTTGATTAGATTTAGTTCAAATTCTTTTTGGTCTACATAGACATTTCACCCATCACCATTAGTATTGTAGGATTTTAGACTACAGAATACAGAAATACAGGGAATGTCCTCAAAAGCAAAAGTGGTGTTTGTGTTAGTCTGACTCTGAACCATCATAAAAGGGAAATTCAGTTGACAAACTCCTTGTAGATACACTGTTAAAATAATAATAATAATTGCTGCCTTATATTTTGAAGTACAATCACCTTGGTTGTTTAAGTCATTTCAACTTAAATTATATTAAACTGAGTTAAATCTTGTATAACTTGGAAAAGAAATTGCTTAACTTATTTTGATGAGTTAAAGCAATGTGAAAACATATGTTGCATTAACTTATTGAACATATATATATTTTTTACAGTGAACAGATAAACATCTTAAAATTTAAAGCGATAGAACATTGTATTTCATAATTTCTTAAAAATAAAACACATTTCACATGTAATCACAGCAAAATCGTATCAACTTTACAGTCAAATCATAGTAAAATCATAGGTGCATGACTGTCTGTTCTCTTCCACTTTTAAATTGCAGTAATCATTTACAGTAGTCTGGTATGCTGCTAATAACAGACCAGGTCTTGGAAAAGGAATGTCAATAGAACAGAACATGAAAATATTCACTGTCTGGTTTATTTTTCTTTGTGTACACAGAAATAAATACTATACACATCTGTGCTTAAAAAAACATTCATAAACACTATGACAATATATACTGTAACAGAATATGTATGGAATAATTTACTCAAGGCACTTGATAATCAAGAATCCTCATAGAAGTGAGCAACAACCAGCCCTTTTAGAGCCATACGTCATACTAAAGCAGAATAACCATAACACAAACCATATTTTATGTTTATGTATCATGTTTAGCTCCATCGCCAACACTCATTCACCATTTTAAGTTTCACCGTTTAAAGAACTGTGATTCACAGCACTTTTGAAATGTCCTGTGAATTGTAATTGCAGATGCTCAGGGTGTCTGTGCTTGTAGTGTGCAGACTTTGGGGTCATTTAAGGTTCAGATAGTGTGGTAGGACACTGTTCCAGAACTGAGGGTCCTGAGCACCATCTGTTTGCTTCTTCCCTTTAACATTCTGTTGATCTCTTTGTCTAGTCTTCTGTCTGTCCCTCTGTGCTCTTGCCTGTCTGCTTGCAGGTAACACATTTGGTTTGTCTCTCTGTTTTGGTACTTTCTTGGTCTTTTCTTCCTCTTCCTCACCTTCTTCCTCCTCTTCCTCACCTCCTTCCTCTTCTTCTTCCTCTTCTTCTTCTTCTTCTTCAGTAGTTTCTGTCTGTATCCTCCCAATTTTCTCAGTTTTTATGTTAATTTCTTTCTGCTCTGCTATTTTCTCCTCCTCTTCCTCACTCTCTCCTTCGTGTTCTTCTTCCTCTTCACTAGTTTCTCTCTGTTTCCTCCTGTTTTTCTCAGTTTTCATATCCTTTTCTTTCTGCTTTGTTTCTTCCTCCTCCTTTTCATCCTCTTCCTCGCCCTCTTCCGCCTGTTCTTCTTCCTCATCAGTATTTCCTCTTCGCTTATTCTCATGTTTATCTTTTTTAATATTTGTATCTTTCTTCTCTGTTTCTTCCTCCTCCTCTTCATCACTTTCTTCCCATTCTTCCTCTTCACTAGTTTCTCTCTGTTTCCTTCTGTTTTTCTCAGTTTTTATATTAATTTCTTTGCATTCTGTTTCTTCCTCCTCCTCTTCCTCACTCTCTACTTCCTGTTCTTCTTCGCTAGTTTCCCTCCGTTTCATCCTTTTTCTCTCCGTTTTTATATAAATTTTTTCCCTCTCTGTTTCTTCTTCTTCCTCCTCCTCACTCTCTTCTTCCTGTTCCTCTTCTTCGCTAGTTTCTCTCTGTTTCCTCCTGTTTTTTTCAGTTTTTATTTTTATTTCTTTCTGCTCTGCTTCTTCCTCCTCTTCCTCACTCTCTTCTTCATGTTCTTCTTCCTCTTCAGTAGATTCTTTCTGTTTCCGCCTGTTTATCTCTGATTTTATATTATTTTCTTTCTGATCTGTTTCTTGCTCATTAGTTTCTGTCTGTTTCCTCCCACTTCTGTCTGTTTTTTTATTCTCTCCCTTCTTGTCTGTTTCTTTCTCCTCCTCTTCTGTTTCTTCCTCACTTCCTTTCTCTTTCTCATTATTTTCACCCATCCTTTCATACAGCTTGTCTACCTCATCATATTCATCTTCTCTGTCCACTTCCTGTGTCTCTGAGAGATCCAGATTCTCTTCTTCTCTAAATTTCACTTCACTTGTATCCATTTCCTCTTCTTTGTCTCCATCGTCTTCCTCAACCTGTTCACTCCCTTCCTGTCTGTCTTCATCTCCATCCTTCTCGGAAACCTTTTCTTCGTCTTTAGCTTCCACCTCATTCTGTTGTTCTTCTTTCTCTCTCGCACTCTTCTCTCCCTCCTCTTCTTCACTGTTTGTTACTCCATCTTTTTTGTCTTTCAATTCTTCATTATTTTCCATTTCCTCCTCTTCTTCACCCTCTTCCTCTTCACCATTCTCGTCTTCTTCCTCCTCTTTTGCCTGGTCTCTGTTTCGCTCCTCCTCTTCATGATCAGTCTCTTCTTCTTGATTTTCCTCCTCATCTTCATTTCCTACCTCATCTTCTTCCTCACACTTTTCGTCTCCCTTTTCTTCCTGTTCTCCCTCTCCTTCCTCGGTTTCATTCTCTTCTTCTTCTTCACTCCCATCATTTTCTTTGCTCTCTCCTTCCTCTTCATCTGATCTCACATTTTTATTTTCATCCTCACTGTCAGATTGTTCACCTACTTCCGTTTTCTCCTCATTACTGTTCTCTCCTTCCTGCTCCTCCTCTGGATCGGTTTTCTCCTCTCCCTCACTCCCTCCATCCCAGCTCTCCCTCTCTTCTTCCTCATCTTCACCCCCACTCCCTTTATCTTTATTCTGTTCTTCTTCCATTTCTCCATCCTCACCCTCGTTCTCCTCTTCTTCTCTTTCAGTCACATCTTCACGTCCTCCTCCTTCACTCTTCTCTCCCTCACTTTTACTGTTCTGTCCACTGTTACTGTCATCCTCTTCCTCCCCTGCTGCCTCACTTTCCTCTTCTTCTCCCTCCTCTTCCTCACTGTTCTCCTCTCCTTTTTGAGCACTGACACGGTCTTTATCATTATCGCTTTCTCTTTCTTCTTCATCTTCAACAGCACTGTTCTCTTCTTTCTGCCCAACCCCCTCACTTTCCTCTTCTTCTCCCTCCTCTTCCTCACTGTCCTCCTCTCTTTTTTGAGCAATGTCACGGTCTTTTTCATTATTGCTTTCTCTTTCTTCTTCATCTTCAACAACACTGTTCTCTTCTTTCTGCCCAACCCCCTCACTTTCCTCTTCTTCTCCCTCCTCTTCCTCACAGTCCTCCTCTCTCTTTTGAGCACTTTCACTGTCTTCATCATTATCGCTCTCTCTTTCTTCTTCATCTTCAACAACACTGTTCTCTTCTTTCTGCCCAACCCCCTCACTTTCATCTTCCTCTCCCTCCTCTTCTCCTTTTTGACCTCTTTCACTGTCTTCATCACTATCGCTCTCTCTTTCTTCTTCATCTTCAACAACACTGTTCTCTTCATGCCCAACCCCCTCACTTTCATCTTCCTCTCCCTCCTCTTCTCCTTTTTGAGCTCTTTCACTGTCGTCATCACTATCACTCTCTCTTTCTTCATCTTCAACAACATTGTTCTCTTCTTTCTGCCAAACCCCCTCACTCTCATTTTCCTCTCCCTCCTCTTCCTCACTGTTCTCCTCTCCTTTTTGAGCACTGTCACGGTCTTTATCATTATCGCTTTCTCTTTCTTCTTCATCTTCAACAACACTGTTCTCTTCTTTCTGCCCAACCCCCTCACTTTCCTCTTCATCCTCAGTGAGAGTCTCTCTTTTTTCAGCACTCTGTGTTTCGCTATCCTTCAGATCTATTTCTTTCTCCAGTTTTCTGTTTTCATCTGAAAGCTTGTTTTGTACATCTTGTCTACTCTGCTTTTTGGAGCTGCTGTCATCTGTTTCCTCAATTGCTGATACATCCTGAACTGTACTGTCCAGGTCCACTTCATGTTCTGGCAGGAAATTGTTTCCTGCTACTTCTTGGGACATTGATGCACACAAGGACATCTTATTACTTTGTTCTGGTAGTAGTGGTGCAGCACTAACTATAGCCATGGCTGCTAGTGGTGAAACTACACTACCCATAATGCTCCACTCAGCCTGTGGCTTCCTGTCTGGCTCTTCAGGTTCAACTGATTTGTCATCTAATTTAATTTCATTTAGTGGCGACTGCCTGTATTGTGGTGATAGACTTAACAAATTATCAGATGATGATTCAGTTTCTTTCATGGAGGAGGATTTACTGGTTGCTGATTCGTTATTGGACCATAAACTGGAAAATGAGTGGCCTCTTTCTGGAGTCAAGCTTTTAATTGATGGAAATTCATATTTCTGGTCAGTAAGCAGTTTATCAGTGGGTGACTGGCTATTTTTATGCTCAGACTGCAGGTTGGAAGCAGATCGGCTTATTTCAGCAGCTCCTCCTGCTTTTCTGTTCTCTATAGGGGGAAATAATATATTGGAGTTCTGAGGAGTTTTACAATCATTTTCCCTTTCGACTTGTGCTAGCATCTCAGTTCTAAGCTTGACGTTTGGGTTTTCAGCCTCCACAGGTTTCCCCTTTTTTGCTTTAGACATTCGTGTGGGTATGGAAACTGATAGAGGGCTGGGTGTTTTGGGTGCTGTTTCTTTCATTGGGGTTCTTTCCACATCTGATCTCTTCTTCTTAGCTTTGTTTGATGTAAGTTCCCCAGGGTTTTCTTCTGTGTCAACATGATTTCCTTTTTTGGGAGTGTTTTGAAGTTTGGCTGGAATTTTGACTGATGGGTTTCCCTGTTCTTGTGTGTCGATCAGTGTTGATATGACCTCCTGAGCCTTTCCAAGGGAGGGCTTGATGTCTTTTTGAGCAGGACCTGCCTGAAGTGTTGATTTGACCACACTAACTTCCATCCTGCCAGAGGGCACGTCTTGATCCTTGACTGGAGACTTGAACCTTACTGGAGTACCCTCCTTTTTAATTTGATGTGATTTGACCTCTAAAACTTTTGTAGGCAGTGCTCTAACTTCCTTGACTTCCTGAACTGGAGAACTTGTATTTTGAATTTTAAGTGAACTCGACTTGGTCTGGTGCTCCATCTCAGCAAGAGTAGTAACCTCTTGACCTCTGGGATCTGCTTTTGAAACTTTGTGCCTTGAATCAATACTAATACTGCATGTTTCACTGCATCCCTCCCTTTCTTTAGCTGACATTCTCTCTGGAGATGATCTGACCTCTACTGCTTGACCTTTAGAATTATTATTTGTACTCTGGATAGGTTTTTTGTATGTTTTGGATTGCATTTTGCTTTGTGATGCTGTAGCATAAAAACGTTCCTCCTGCGTAGCAGCGATCTTTGGATCTCCAGACCTGGGCTTCTTGTGTTTAAGATTGCTTGGTGGTGGAGATTCGGTCAGTGATGGATGAGAAACAGAACCAGCCTGTACTTCCGTGGGTAGAGCCTGCTGAGGAACATTCTCTTCCTTCCCAATAGAAGAGGCCCTTGCCATCTTGTCCTTATGCCGTTCACGTCTCTGTCAGATCAAACATTACTTCAGTTAAATAAACAGTTTTTTAATAAATAATTTAATCTTCTTGAGCACAGTGACACAGCTTTTTCTCACCTTGTCTGACATGCTGTTTTCAGATGTTCCTACACTATGGCAGTCCTCTGTGCTCTTAGTGATGGGTGTGACTGTATTCACAAGAAAGCTGGTCAATACTGATAATCAAGTGTTTGGTTCTTGCTAGTGTTTTAAAAAAAAATAATTTAGAATGATTATTTAGTGATTATATAATTATGGTAAGAGATATTAGCATCACAGTTAGATAAATGGTAGATGGATGGCTAGAAAGAGAGGTTTTGGGAGAACAGAATAATTGAAAAATATTTACGTGGAAGTGTCCTGACAGGCAGTGTGATTGAGGTTGAAGAAGATTCCACAGGGGCATCAGTTCTGAAGCGTTTAGGAGATCTGGGTTGTAGGATGTTGCCTGTCAGGGCTAGTGCAGTAAAGACAGTTGTAAGGGGAGGAAGATTGCAAAATTCTGGACCAAACTGTGCAGACGAGCTCTTCTGAAACACACATACACACAACCATGTTGGTGCACGTATCATTATGAACCTATCACATTCCATAGGTGTAAGGGTTTTTATACTGAAACTGTATATCCTATCCCCTAACCCTACCCCTAAACCTACCCATCACAAAAAACCTTCTGCATTTTTAATAAAACATTATTTAGTATGTTTTTTTATATTAATAATATTTATATATATATATAAATTTTTTTATATTAATAAAAAACACGTTTATGTTGTAATACCAGTGTAATACCCATGTCATTATACAAATATGTGTCCTCATAAATCAAATAAACAAGCACACGCACACAAATATTTTCACACTCTTCCTACTTTATTTTTCCATTAAGAATGTCACACACAATTAAATAATACACATTTTCGCACAGTTAAAAAAATCTGTAATATTTACCTTGATTTTTCTTTGTTTTCTTACAGTTTTTCTCAGTCGCTTTGGTGCATTTCTTAGATCAAAAGTGCAATTCTTGATACTACTTGTACACATTCCAAATCATCTAGTCACTTGTGCACATCATTAAAGCAATTTCTTATTCCTTTGAACAAATTGCAATTGCTTTTGTACAAATTGCAATTGATAATGTACAAGTGTCAGCTTTTTTTCACATTTTCAATTGCTCATGTCATGTTGATCAAAACATAGCATATGGTTCTCTGTTGAATAATCTTACCCCTAAAAACATCTAAGCATTAGTTCCTTGCATAAGCCATTACATGCAAAATTGTTGAACTATTTGTCATAACTGTCAAGCATAGTTTTACACAATTCTATTAGACCTTTTGTAAAAAAACGTGAATTGATGAATCGTGCAGGTGAAATTGACTCTCACTCATGAAGGAATGTAAAGTGTTAGTTCAACCAACAATCAGTTGTCTAAATTGCTCAAAGGTGCATCTCATGAATACAGTAATCATTGGCAAGCATATATACAGACCACAACTTAGGGGTGTTTCCTGTGTTTCTTCCTAAATTCGTTTTTTTTTCCCTTTGTGCCCCTTGTTTTTTCTTACTGTAAATTATTTAGTTTTTTTCTTTCATAAAGTAGCACTAGTAAAAGCTAGGGGTGTAATGATTCCCTCATGTCACGATTCGATACATATCACGATACTGAACTCACGATACGATATTATTGCGATACTCCAAGACATTTGATAAAAAAATTACCAAAAAATGAACTGTTGATTAAAATGCTAATTTTGGTATTACATTGTGTGTGTGTAAATGAATAGTGCTGGAAATACGGGACAATAGAGACACCAGAATAACAATATTCATGATTCTGAAGCTGAAAATACAGAATTATTTTAGATGAATATGCTTGAACTGACTAGATATATTTAAAATAATGTTGGACACTTTTACTGGTAACATCAGACATTTGGCATTATCAGGATCCACAAATATTCCTCCATTGCAGTATTATACATTATATTCAACATTATATATATATATATATATATATATATATATATGTATATATATATATATATATATAGTATTTTACGTAATGTAGTACTGACACTACAACTCTTTTTGAATTTTTTTATTTTGGGTGAACTACACACAATACAGATTGTCACGATCCACGATACATATTGTTGGATTTTTGTATTGCGATATATTGTGACATGATATATTGTTACATCCCTAGTAAAAGCTGTGAAAAACAAAATCCTGTCCATTCTTTTTCTATCAATAACCCACATACAGTAATATGTAAATAGTACTGTTGAAATTGGTAATATGCCATAGAAGTGCAGCCTTGTGCAATTTCAATACAGTAACTGTCATCCAAACTGAAGCCTACTGTAAGTTTACATGAGGTAATACTGTCAAAGTACACAGTTAGAATTGACAACATGCCTAAACATTTTGACGACCTTGTTCGTGAACAATGACTCAATCAATGACTTATCATTCTGATGACAGTGACATGATCATTGGCATGAATATTTACTTTTGAGAGATGTACTAAGGATTTTTAGTGACGGACTAGCTTTAGAAACATATCTATAATATATTGCAGTTTGTACAAATTGTTCTGAGAAATGCACTTATTATTTTGCACATGTTAGGGATGATGTGAAAAACGCACCAAAGCGACTGAGAAAAACTGTAACACATTACATGTCTCATATTTAATTTCAATCATGCTCCTTGGTAAGCAAGTACACTAACCTTTTGAAAAAACTTCCATAATATTGTGTGGTGTGGTCAAAATATGGGACAGCTATAATTATATACATATATTTGTTTGTATGCTCATAGTTGTAAAAATAATTCATATATTTTTATTATCGATTGTCTTATTTTAAGTAAAAAAATGTAGGTCAGGGACGAGGGTAAAAAAAATTATTCATTGAAGGCACAGAAACCGGTCTACATGTTAACTTTGTTACCTTAAATAAAAATCAACCCCTGGTTCATAAAGTGCTTAGCTGAAAAAAACGCATCCATTCATCTCCTTTTTGCAGTGTAAAGATCGGCCATAGTACCTTCATAGAACACAAGGAGTCTAACACCAAATTGGTGTAACCCAAGTGATCAGTTACTTACCCTCTGTCTCCGTCTGGCCCGTGTTGATAGGCTCCAGCTGTGAGAGGTTGGAAGAGATGAGGTGAGAAAGGTCAGTTGTGAGACGAGAGCAGGTGCTGCGTCTGGAATATGTTCTAATGGTTGCCCCTGTAACATTGAGGTATAACACCTGTCCAGGTAAGAGTAGGTAACATCTTCATCCTCTAAACAAACTTCTTCACTTTCCTGTTGCCGTGGCTGTGCGAACACCAGCATGTGACTGGAACCACATGCCACCTATAGCACATAAGCACAAATACAACGAACACATGTGATATTTCCTTTGTTATACATACATAAGAAAACAAGAACATAATAAGAAACTATCAAAAAAAAACTTACAGTCATGACAGAGTAATCAAAGAACCTCTGGCACACAGTTGGACTGAACTGATTGGTGAAGTTCTCATCTCCAAGGCCTAACTTCCCATGACGGCCATCTCCAAATGTGTAGAGAAGACCACTATCTGAGAAATGAGTGGATTTAAATGAGATGTGTAACTACATAAAAACAAATACATGTTTGTTAGAACTGGTAAATGTGAAGTCAAATGTTGAATGTATGTAATTATTGCAGTCAACACATTTACACAACACAACTGTTTGATTCTGTTAAAGAATCGTCTGTTAAAGGGACAATGTTTAGTTTTTTAGGTATTTTATTATCTAAAATCTAAATATTTTTATTCATAAGTATGTCCTCAATAGTGTACAAATACCTCCGCCAATTATCTGACTTATCCTCGTAAACGAAGAATTTATTACCTTTGTATACATGTGACGGGTAGGTTCACGGAGGCTTTCGTGTAATTCCGCCATCTTGAAAAACTATAATAGCAGACAGGGTCAAAAAGTACTACGCCAACGCGTTTCCACAACGCGTTTTCGTTCAGAGCCAGCGTCACGTAACTGAAAGCAGCAGAAACGGAGGAGCAGAGCAGTGAGAGCCGCTTGTCACTGCCCCGGCAATTTTAAAAGGCTGCATTGCACTGTTATTATTCATACTGTAACATTTGTTTGATCGTTGTGTCAAGTTGCAGTTTGTTTGAAATAACAAACCTGTTCACCCGAAGGAAAACTCGACGAAGTGCTATTAGAAGACATCCTGTCATAGCGTTTTGGTACATAACAGCTACCGTAGATGCAACACGCATTTGAAAAAGCGAGGCGCTGGAGAGCACAATTCGTTTGAATGCAAAATACAATTTCACCGCTAGATGGGAGAAATTCCTACACAATGTCACTGTAAAGTATTCAACTAGCAACACTAAGATTATGGGTTCGACTCTAAGTCGCTTTAGAAAAAAAATATCTGTAAATGTAATGTTACCCATGCTGTTCAATAAACTTGTTAGTCAATGACAAAGGAATAACTTATTTCAATCATTTATTTAATAATTTATTTTAATCCTCTGACAACTCTTATTTAACAGGGTGTATATCTTACCTGTTATAAGTGCAGTGTGGTTTTCGCCACATGTGACATGAGTGACCCTGCCTTTCCTGAAGTGGCCGACAGCAACAGGTATGTCTGCTACAAACATCATCGTCCCCAATCCCAACTGCCCAAACTCCCCACGGCCAAAAGAATATAACTCATCCTCTACAGAAAAGGGGGAGATAAAAATAATTTAAAAACATCATGAACATTCAATGTTTAAGACAAAAAATGAGAGAAAAGGGGAAAGAGAGGAATAATTGTGTGTATAATTTAATGGTGTGCGTTCAGGGAAGTATCAAGAAGTCTCAAGAAGTATTTGGACACTTGAGTGTCATGATTCCTGTTTTGTTTCCCCAGTTTTGTCTAGGAGTTTCCATTGTTTCTGTGTTCTCTTCCTGTGTTACTATGTCCCTTGTTACTTTCTATAGTTTGTCCCTTGTTTGTCCACCCTGATTAATTCTCACCTGTGACCCTTAGCCCTCATTTCCCTGTGTATTTATAGCCCTGTGTTTCAGTTGTCTTTTGTCTGTCATTGTCTTAACATGGGTTTAACATCCAGTGTAAACTGTTGCATTCTGGTTTCCCTGTTTGGATTATGTTCTTTAATCTGTCTGGATTACCTGTGTTTGTGTAGTTTTGAATAAACGTGTGCTTGCATTTGGATTCTTACCTCTCCTCGTCCCTGCTGTCACGTAACATTAAGCCACACTTGTAAAATGTATTAATGTCACTGCATTAGATAACAACATACCGAGTGGCATTTCAATTTGAAACCTAAATCTAATGGATAATAAAATATATTTAATATACATTCATTCAAATGTTTTTAAGGCACTGTATGTGTACATCTCCATCACCTGTGAGGGCGAGTGTGTGCTTGCCTCCACATGCCACCTGCAGAACCCCATGCAGAGATTCTACTCGCTGGGGACAACTGTGATTGGCCAACTGATGAGCAGAAAGACCCAATCGTCCATCTGCACTTTCCCCAAAAGTGAAAACATCCCCATTATCTGAAACATACCAAATTTCAAACAATTTATTTAGTGCACCCTCAAAAAATAAATAACAGCATGATCTTGTTCATGCTTATGAATAGTGTTGATTGACAGGCGCTCACCTGTGACCAGAGCTGAGTGTCTGTATCCACATGACACCGACTGAATGGGTTTTCCCAATATCAGCTCTTTAGGCAACAAGGCATGACTGTCATTCCCCAAACCAAGCTGACCATCAGAGTTATCACCCCACAGAAACAGCCTGCCATCCTCTGAAATATGCAATTTATTATTTAAATATATAAATGCATTTACAATTATAATAGTAGGTTTATATCTACTATGAATGAGACTTTCTGTTGCATATCAATGTTACCTGTAAGTGCAGCAGAGGTGTGGCCACCTGCAGAGAGCAATTTGATCGGAGAATAGTCACAAAAGGGGCGGAGGCGCTGGAAAGAGACACTAGCATTACAGTGGCCCAGTCCCAGCTGTCCATCACTGTTTCCTCCAGCCGCAAAAATATCCCCTTGTGCTGGAAAAACCCACAGACACGTTCACTTACAATTCTCTTTTTAAAATATAAACTACTGTTAAAAGGTTTGGAGTCAGTAAGTCAGTATAAAAACAACACTTTCATTCAGTAAGGACACATTAAATTGATTACAAGTTACAGTGAAGAGCATACATTTTACAAAAGATTTTTATTTCAAATAAATGCTGTTCTTTTGAACATTCTGTTAAAGAATCATGAACCATGGTTTTCACAAAAAATATTAAGCAATTTTACTTATTTGTATTATAATTTCAAAATATTACCAGTATAAATTGAAATAATATTACACTTCTTCCAAAAACATTAAAGCATCTTACTGACACCAGTCTTTTTAACAATAGTGTATATCGTAATATGAAACTACAGTAAAAGGCTTTGCTTACAGGTGCTTACGAGTGTGTGATCAGTCCCACAGGCAACCAACTGAACTCTCTCAGCTTTAAGAACTGTGTGGACGAATAAGGAGATAAATAAGACAACACAGAGCTAGATCATTATAAAACATATACATAAATGTATACTGAATGCACTTTTATGTCTAACCTTTAACACAGATTGGTTTTTTAACTGGTCCTTTGGCTTGTAGACCAAGCTGACCGCTGTTATTACTTCCAAACACAAACAAAAGGCCCTGCTCTGAAAAGAGATCATTAAAGAGACAAAAACATAGTATATATTACAAAATATAGCTAAAGTTACAAAATTACAAAGAGAATATAGAGAGATTACAACCTGTTACAAAGGCTGAGTGTGACTGCCCGCATGAGATTTGCACAGGTACATCATTCTTTAACCATAACCTGCTGGGCACATTGTTTGCTATTTTACTATTTCCAAAGGTAAAAACAGCACCAGTATCTGCAAAAAGGAAACATATGTTCAGTACAACATCTCACAATTTTCACATCCGGAGCAAGGAGCAAACCTCCCCATGCTCAGCAAGACGGTCCATTTAAATCCTTAGAAAGCTTCCAGCTTCCCAGAATAGCCTGTGTGGGTATAATGCTCTAGGAGCTCAAAGCCGTGATTATGGTGTCACACAAAGAGAGTCCTACAAGCACATGCTAAATTACACATGCACGTAGACAGACAGCCAGCCAGCCAGCCAGCCAGCCAGATAGATAGATAGATAGATAGATAGATAGATAGATAGATAGATAGATAGATAGATAGATAGATAGATAGATAGATAGATAGATAGATAGATAGATAGATAGATAGATAGATAGTGTCACTATATAAAAGTACAAATCTTACCTGGTATTTCTGTGTCTGTTTCTCCTGTCATCACCTTCTACACCTCTGTTCTTCAGATGACATTTCCTGAACTTTCAGCTGTTCCCCGGTGAAGAGAGATAATTTTGAACCGGAAGTATACGTTACCTTGACAATCGATGCAAAAAAAAATCGAATAAAGTGTTCGCACTTTGTTGTAACTGTACAGTTTTTCTTTATTAAATTATATAATTAAGAAAAAAAACATTATATTCATTGAGTATTTTAACTGAGAGAGAGAGAGAGAGAGAGAGAGAGAGAGAGAGAGAGAGAGAGAGAGAGAGAATTTAGCATCCGATGTCACTGTGTGGGATAAATGAGAACATTCACAACGAGAACATGTCACTCACCACGCCCAGTTACTTGTACCGCCCCCTTTTCATCCCATTAGCCACGCCCACAAAGCTGTATGACAGGGAGCACGTGAAAATGCATTGATTTGGTTGTGCCAGCTTTGAGCTTATATGTTTTCATATGTCAGTGAAATGTTTGCTCTCAAAAACAGAATATTTTGTAGTCTGAATTTTGCAAGATGTTGCCAAAGGAGGAATTTAAGGTGAGTCGCAAAGTTTGCCATAAACAAGAAATATGGTTTGCTGCTTAATCATTTTATTCATCATTAATATTAACAAATATTATTAGGCTACATTTCATAATGATCAACAGACAATTGATTTAAATATTAAGAAGTCATCATGAGTGTCGTGAAAGTTTGAATAATGTTCTCGTTTTAATGTATAATAACACTTTAATGTAAAGTACTTAATTTTAATTAATACATTTTATTAATGAGTAATTGGCCAATAACACTGATATTTTTTAACAAAACATTAACATTTAACATTTAACATGTATTCTTTAGATTCTAATACTTTAGAAGTTTTTAACCATTTCTATATATTTTCTATATATTTATATATAGAAATAACCTATACAATTTATTCTTTCAATTTATGACGTCATGAAATCTGAATAATAATTTGAAAATGTTATTTAAAATGTTGTTTTAGATTAACTAATTTCATAAAGTGTGTTTGAGTTTTCTTTTCTCTTCTTTTTTTTCTAATATTCAAGCAGTTTTACGTCTGTATCATGCGTATTTCATGTCCACAGAGTGGGGAAAGCAACTTTGGAGAGTGTTAACCTGAAGGGCAGCAGCTTTCTAACACTAAAGGACTTTAATGCAGAGGAAATTAAACATATCCTGTGGGTTTCTGCTGACCTAAAGCATCGAATAAAGCACAAGGGCGAGGTACTGCAAGATATACTGCAACTGCTGAACTTACTGATTGGAAATCTCACCATTTCAGGACTTATAAACAATGTTCATTTATTCCTCTTTTTATGTACAGTATGTCCCATTACTTCAAGGCAAATCTATTGCCATGATATTTGAAAAGAGGAGCACTAGGACCCGCATATCCACTGAAACAGGTGCCATTCAGTGTTCGAGCTTGTGAAAGGGCTTATATTTATCAGTACGGTCTCTGAACAAAATGAATGAATGGAACGATACAGAACAAAGGATTTGACACATAGACAGTTTCTCTCTCTCTTTTTCACTAGGCTTCTCTCTGTTGGGTGGCCATCCATGTTTTCTCACACCCCAAGATATTCATCTAGGCATTAATGAAAGCACCACAGACACGGCCAGGTCTGAATTTAAACACAATGTAAATGTAATGCTTAGATTCAATACCGTGAGGCCTTGACATGGTCTTAAATGTGGGTGTGTATGTATGGCAGGGTGCTTTCTGGTTTGGCAGATATCGTGTTAGCTCGGGTGTATAGTCACTCATCTCTGGAGCTCCTGGATAAAGACGCTTCTATACCAATCATCAATGGCCTGTCTGACCTCTACCACCCTATACAGATTCTGGCTGACCTACTGACACTGCAGGTACAAATTCACTGACACTTACATACATAAACTGAAGTACATTCACTCATGCATTCTTTTTCAATCTTACAGGAGCACTACGGCTCATTAAAAGGCCTCACTCTGGCTTGGATAGGTGATGGAAACAATGTACTTCACTCCTTCATGATGTCATTGGCTAAACTAGGTGTCAATCTAAAAGTGGCCACACCCAAGGTTTGCGCCACTTTCAGAACTGTGTCATATACATGCATACTGTCACTATTCCTGTCTTGTGTTCCCCTTGTCTTGTGTGGACCTTCATGTTATTTCCCGTTCTGTGCCATGTTTTGTAGTTCTTTGTAGTTTTTCTTGTTGATTAGTTCCTGATTGTTTCCAGGTGTGTCTTGGCAATCTTTGCCAATCTCAAGAATTTGCCAATCTCCCCTTGTGTATATACCCCAGTGTTACTCATGTGCTTTGTCTGGTGTTGTCCTTTAACAATTGTTGGATGTTTCGTTGATGTTCTCAGTTCTTCTCCTTGGGTTTTCTTTGGCCCCTCTGCAGAGCCCCTCTGCATGCCTCAGACGGACACATTGAGTGTGCTACATGCCTGGGAGCCGGACACGAGGACCTCCTCCTGTTTCCCGCCCTCCTCAAACCGCAGAGGAAGAAACGGCAGGGTCAGAGGATAACTGAGCGCTCAGAGATGAGCGAGCCCATGCCAACGCAGTCCCCAAATGCCATGCAGCACCTAGCCACTCGGGAAAAAGCCTGGGAAGCCTTCCCCGATGTGTCAAAATGGGTACTAAACATAACATAACAAGGTTACTCGCTACAGTTTGCTCGCAGGCCGCCCTGCTTTCATGCTGTGGTCGAAACTTCGGTGAGGAGCAACGTAGCTCACGTCCTCCGCACCGAAGTGCTAAGACTAATAACGAAAGGGTTCCTCCACCATTACGGGAGTCAGGCTTTTACAGCTGTTACTTCCTCAAACAAGGCCCTCGTGAGACGGCCATTCAGAATGTTAACTACCCGCAAGTTCGCCCAGAGGATTGTTTTTTCTCAATGGATCTGAAAGACGCTTACTTTCACATCCATATAGCCCCCCATCACAGGCCATTCTTGAGATTCGCCTTCGAGGGGCAGGCTTATCAACACACGGTCCTGTCATTAAGGTTGTCCCTGGCTCCCCGCACGTTCACGAAGTGCAATGTTTGTCAATGTTTGTCGATGTTTGTCTTTGTTGGATACTGTCTACCATAGTGCATTAAGATTTGTGACTGGATGTAAAGCATCAACACATCATTGTACTTTGTACAAAATGACAAACTGGCCTTCATTGACAGTTAGGAGGCACATACATTGGCTTATTTTTATTTATAAGTCTATGCTGGATATGCTTCCTTCTTATCTTTGCTCCTATATGCCACGTAACATCAGTTCTTATAATTTGCGCTCCGGTAACTTATACTTGTTATCTGTACCAACGGTTCGTACAGAGCTTTGTAAGAAGGCTTTTAGTTATGCAGCCCCAGCCACCTGGAACACATTACAGACTGATTTGCAATTGCGAATTCTGATTTGTTTTGGTGAATTTAAACAACGCATGAAAGTTTTGCAAATAGATGCCATAAATTGTTGTCACTGTTTTTAAAATAACTAAATCATTTAAACGTATGGTAAGTATAAATTGTACTTTTAAGTAATCTGATGTTGTTTGTTGATGTATCTTGAGGATCTTGTTAAATGTTCCTTGTTGTTGTGCGTGTGCTTGGTGTTCGTATTTGTAACTGTGCACTGTTAATATGCTGCCATTTTGGCCA
This sequence comes from Siphateles boraxobius, assembly GCF_051911475.1. Classification (NCBI taxonomy): domain Eukaryota; kingdom Metazoa; phylum Chordata; class Actinopteri; order Cypriniformes; family Leuciscidae; genus Siphateles; species Siphateles boraxobius. The sequence goes on along the minus strand of NW_027509197.1, from coordinate 24,011,254 downwards.
GGTCTCTCTTGAAAAAGAGGTTTTAAATCTCAATGAGATCAACTGGTTAAATAAAGGTTAAATAAATAAAAAAAATCTCTCTAGCTTACGCTTCAATGGGCCTACAATGTCCCATAGGCGTCAGAGCTTATTCCACAAGGGGCATGGCTTCTTCATGGGGTTGGTCCAGTAGTTTACCAATTGAAGACATTTGTGCGGCGACCGACAGATCTTCGCCGTCCACATTTGTGAGAATTTATAACTTGGAGGTGCCTTGTACTGCAGACACAAGTTCGTTCTATTTGAGAGGTCTTGGCCCCTAGGGGCTTAAGCCTCTTGTATTCCATTCGTGGGACCCGAATCCATCTGGTCCCGGTTGGATTCTGACTTGAGTTCTACTGTGAGCCTCAGACCAGCCTCAGGCAACGGTTCAGAGCGAAGTCTTCAGCTAATAGCATGGCGTTTTAAAATGGGTTCCCACTCCGTATAGCTAGGCAATACGAAGTGAATGTTCTAGAAAAGGAAGAACGTTCTCGGTTACTAATGTAACCTCGGTTACGAGTAGGGAACGAGTATTACGTAGCCAGCCGTGTTATTAAGCTTCCCGTTTGGGTACTGTCGCTTCAGTCAATTTAAACCTGATTCCTATGGCGACATGGGCTGCTTATAATAGTCAGCAGCCACGCCCATTCTGGCGCGCTTCGGCGGGAAGCGCAGTGATAGGTTTGTGCGTCATCGCTGCTTCGCCATAGGTTCGTGCAGTTTCCGCAACCCAGCCAATCAGCGAGCTAGACAGCTTTCTGTTGTACTGGCTCTGCAGCTGCACTGCGTTTTAAAATAAAGGCTTCAATATTCTTCGAGAAAAAGGTGTTCTCCCACTGCGTAGCTACGCAATACTCGTTCCCTGCTCTCAGGGAACCGAGTAGGTTTTCTTTGGTTTACTTTCTTTAGTTTACTTTCTTTGGTTTACTTTGGTTTAATAAAGTTCCCCTGCACATGGATACTGCCTCTGAGAGCACGTAACAGTACCATCTCTTTTTTTGCGAAAGAAATTAATACTTTTATTCATTGAAGACATTAAGTTGATAAAAATGTATTACGGTTTCCCCCAAAATATTAAACAGCACAACTGTTTTTTATCTGATAATAATAAGAAATTTTATTTGAGCATTAGCATATTAGAATGATTTCTGAAGGATCAAGTGACACTGGTACAGAAAAAATAACTTTGCCATCACAGCAATAAATTACATTTTGTAATAGCCTATATTAAATAGAAAAGAGTTTACTTGGTGAGCATAAGAGACTAAAGAGACTAAAATCATACTTACTTTTGAATGGTTCTATATATGTATATTTAATGTATTTTATTTTTTTATTTTAACTCGCACCACTCTGAAATTATTTTTCCTAAATTAACCTCTTCTCTTTATAGGGTTATGAGCCAGATGCTAACGTCACTCAAGAGGCTCAGCGTCTCTCTAAGCAGGTATAGACTACCCTACAATACAATTGTCTCTTTATAATATCTGCTTTATCTTTATAATGTATGATTTATATCATGGATTTTCATTATAGACATATGTGTTTGTCTATGTATGTGAAATGATTCTTTAATAATTGCCTTTAACAACACAATAAATCTGTGTAAAAAATGTTTTGTAGATTTTTTTTTTCCACTAGCTTATGTATAGTATCCAATGATTAGCTAATCATGATATCCATGCTATAGTATTGTACCAAGTTGCAATTCCTGACGGATCCAGTGGAGGCAGCACGGGACAGTAATGTGCTGGTTACTGACACTTGGGTGAGCATGGGCCAAGAGGAGGAGAAGAAGAAGAGACTGAAAGATTTCCATGGTTACCAGATCACAATGCAGGTAGACAAACATCATCAACTTTGTCTAGTTTGAGCTAGTCTAGTCCAGACTTTTCATTCCATTATGCCAGTATGATTTACTATGAATTATAATGCATTTATATGCAGCCTTGTTGTGGAAATTAAAAACTTGCTTCTGAATAGTGTTATGCATTTTTGTTTCTGTTGAATTGTTGACAGGCAGGAAGTGTGGCTGCACCAGATTGGACATTTCTACACTGTCTCCCACGTAAAGCAGAGGAAGTAGACAATGAAGTTTTCTACTCACCACGTTCCCTCGTGTTTAAAGAAGCTGAGAACCGCAAGTGGACCATTATGGTAAAGTGTGCCTATGTAAAGATGTGAGCATTAATAATGCATTTATGCTTGTTAAGTAATGTTTCTATGTGTTTTCTTCAGGGTTTGATGGTGTGCATCCTGACAGACTATAGGCAGGAAATTCCCAAACTCAAATTTTAAACAATTGGAAAAACAAAACAAAAAACCTAAACCAGCAGAATCGTGCTTTTGTATCATAAAATTAGTAATAATGTGTCTCAAAACTCTTTGAAAATAAGGGGTTTAACGGAGAGATAAACCATTAATTGTACTAAATTCATGAATTTATGGATTAATTGTATAAAAAAATAATTTTTACAACAAATTATTCAAGTATTTCAGTTGTGCAAATATCTGTATGACCTTTAGAGGGTGCTGTGACATTGTGTGAAATGGTATAATAAAACATTTGATATGTTCTGATTTCTTTAAATGACAAGAGGTCAGATGAACACTGCAAAAAAAATTTACAACAGAAATTGCACTAAACGAAAAAAAAATAAATAATTCAATTCATTTTCTTTTTCTACAATGGCCGTCATTGTATCTCTTAGGGTTTAAATGTAATTATGAGATGCAGCATTCATGTCACCTTAAATTGCTTATAAACATTTTACATAACAGATGGACTCACTCAGGTCATCCCTTGCATGTCTAACTCTGCACAGGACATACATACAATAGAGTCCAGCAGTGTAACATGATTCAGAGTGTGGTTTCATGTGGATTCATGCTTTTAAAACCACTGTGGTATTTTCATGTAATGTCTACTGATCTTATCACAATAAGAATTTTGTTTATTAGCATGAATGTTTAGTCATTGGGCATGCTTTGGTTGTTGTAGTTTTTCTTTTGTTTCCTTACTTTTCACTGGCAGCTGCCCTGCAGTTTCAGATCAGAGTGAGATCAGACTGATATGCACATGGGATATCAGATACATGTAGGCCTATTAAAAATACGTATTTGAAATACAAAATAAACTATCAACTAGTATCAAGTAGTTCAGGCCCCCCAACCCCAACTTTCCTGCTTGTGAGCTGCAACTGTACGCATTGAGTGAGCAAATTTTCTGCATTAATAAGGAATACGATAAGGTGAGGATGTCATGGTCGATCCTTGTTGATTAAGTTTAAATCTCAGCATTATTCAGATTTACCTTCAGTTAACATGAAGGAATAAAAGAGCACTGGCAAGGGGGAAAATAGTGTTAGCCAGTCAGTCTTGATAGTTAATTGGTCATTTGTTTTATCAATCTGCTAGGCAAATGTGTTTAAGCACAAATGTGTTTGCTACTGGGCGATATGATGATACTGTATCATGTTGGCAATATGAATCAATTTAACTTGTTCTACATTGTCTATATATTGCGGTATACTAATATGTGACGCTTTTAGAGTTAATAGTGATAATTTACTGAATGCCAAAATCACATCTATTTTGAAAATACAAAATATTGTATTTGTATTTACATTTTTTTCCCACACAGTATTTAGTATTTTATTTTGATACATTTCAACTGAGGTATTTTTATTATTTTAAATATTTGTATTTTTAATTTTAAATACATTTTCATGTGTTCATGCCCATCTCTGGATATCCAAAATAGTCAAAAGATGTTTGGGGGGGGGGGGGGGGGGGGTTTCAGTTTAGACTGAAACTATTAACAATGAAGTTAAGTGAAGACACACTGCATGAAAAAGAGACATTGTGGTACACTTTTGCAAATCATACATTTACAATGGTAAAATGCTCAGTGATTTTTGGGGTGAGGCATAGATAGACCTAGAACAAGGGTGGAGGTGAGAGGCAGAGCGGAAGAACAGGTTTCTAAATCATCCGAGACATTCTAGTCATTGCAAAGGTTTCTCAGCTTCCCTTTCTATGACTTGGTATGCAAAATTATTTAAACTGAAACCTTGCTGTGATCTTATCTTATATCTTATCTGGTTTTAACCCTTTTGTGGAGAACTTATTAGTCCCGAGTGTGTGTTTTAGTTTTTGGATGTACGGAATATCGTACCTACAGAATAATATGATAGTTATTCCAAGAAAGCCAAATATAGAAATAAGACCTTGTGATTTCTAACAGTTATATGTATGAAAATAGAAACCTTTTTAATAACAAAAATAGTAGATTAGCATTCTAATCATTTCATTTAAACCTGAATAATCCTCTTGTGTACATTTGTTGAACTGGACAACAAACCAAATCCCTTCTGGGCATTCAGATTCATTTTACAGGCCAGAAGGGACAGTTTCAGAGCATTTTACATAAGTCCATAAAGTGGAAAGCAGAAACATGCCCCCAAAACCCATTTTAATGACACAAATTAGACATCTTGTGAACTTATAAAGTATTAATGAAATGTGATGTTTCAATAGTTTGACAAATAAATCAACCTCGCAGACCAATCAGTTTATGAATAGGTTGTTTTTTTCAGAGAAAATCATTATAAGGTTGGTCTTTCTTAGCTCAGGAGACATTAATTGAGTTCTCAATTACTGTATGTTCCATCAGGATCAGCTTTGTCTCAGATGTTCATTTGGATAAATGAATATAGAGACACCTGAAAAAAGAATGGAGCTATAAAATGATGATGACTGTGTTGGAACGTGGAAATCTGTTGAGAAATGTTTAAATATAGGCAACCGAAATCTTCTAATGTTGAGACTGCACATCCGTATTGGCAAAATCTTGGCAGTTTGAGAAATTGTTGAGAACTCTTCTACTCTACAGAAAACTCTTCTTTAGGAGAAAACTGTAACAAGCAAAAGTTTCTTTCTCTCTATTGGATCTCATTGCCATCTGGAAGACATGACTGAGATAGAATCTCATATCTTATTTGTGATTTTCCCTTCCTGTTGGGTTCTTTCATTTTTGGCATGATATGACTTAAAATATTAATAGGCCTATTCATAACGTAAGCATGCAACTTTTGGCCTCAATATGTTGCTAATCAGAAAATAATTCTAAAGATTAGATTTTGTTATCAAGGGACATGGTAGGCCTATCCTACCGGCTATTATTTGCTCAAAAGGGGATATTTTAACTCTTATTAATGTTGTTAGCCTGCTATGACCGTAGAACTTAGATAGATAACATAGATAGAACTAGACCTATTAACATTAGGCTATGCATCATGTGTAGGCTCAATCTTGAAAATCATAGTATATATAAATATAAAATCCAATTTGGTGCAACAACATTTCACATGCCCTCACAGCAGCTTATGCAACACTATGTAGCTTAAATAATTATGCAACAAATTGATCCATGCACTTTTGTGCCGCTCCCTGTGTAGTCTATCTATGGGCCGTGCGGAGGTTTCTGTCTTGCTGTTGGAATCTGGTTGTGTTCGACCAGACCAGATCAACAGGTTTCGGTTACGCCCAGGAGCTGAAAACGTACTGGTATATAAAGGCATAAAGTATGCAGATGTTCATAAGAAACCTAAACACACCAGAGAGAAACATACAGAGTAAACTACTCTCGAATTAACTCTCATAATCCACCAAAATGCAGATGTCCGAGCCCCTCAGCCAGAAGAACGCTCTCTTCACGGCGATGAACCGCTTCATCGGCGCCGTCAACAACATGGACCAGACGGTCATGGTGCCAAGCCTGCTGAGAGATGTGCCGCTGGACCAACAGACCGAGGAGCAGAAGCTAACCAATGTTATGGGTAGCTATCTGCGGGATGCTGAGGATGACATGTACAGCTATTACAGCCAGCTCAAGTCTATCCGGAACAACATCGAATGGGGAGTCTTGCGCGCAGAGGAGCAGAGGCGCAAGAAAGACTCTCCTGCGCCGGAGCCAGTGCATACAGAACCGGACAGCGACACGGATCTGGAGCAGCTCCTGCAGTACCATCTGAAGGGCTTGCATGGGGTGCTGTCCAAACTTACAAGCCAAGCCAACAACCTGACCAACCGATACAAGCAGGAGATTGGCATTGCTGGCTGGGGACAGTGAACTGCATCATGAAGGATCCATGTTTTTAAATATGGTGAACAATTCTGATCTAATATGATCTATTCTGCCTTTGTGGAAGAGACAAAATGGACTGACCGAACAGATGTTAAACTGTCAAAAGTTAAAATTCAAGGCAAAGCGAGAGGGGGAACTGGGTTTTGTAGTAGCCTAGTATTAGCGTTGATCACTGACAAATTGTAAGAGCTGCTTCCTGTCTTATGACGTTATATTTGCACTGGCAGTTTCTCTTTTTTACAAAAACAAAACAAAATCTCCGTTGAAATAGCTGGCTGCCATACCTTACCTTGATATTTAAATCTATTTATGGATTATGTATAATTGAAAGCTTTTATTTTTTCATTCTTCTGTAAAGTTGTTGTCCTATGATGTTACTGTGTTCCAGAGGACTGATGACTTTAAGAACTAAATGTATGATAGTTTGTTTATGTGAAAATTCCTTTACATGAAGCAGAAACTCCTGGTAACGTTTCCTGTTAATGGCCTTAAACTATCTGTGAATCATCCTGTGAATCAATGACGTGGACAACTCTGAAAATCACTGCTTGTGTGTCATGATGAGTTCCATGAGATTCTTGGTTAAATTGTGCCTAAATGCCAGTGATAAAAACATTTTCTGTTTTGTATTGAATTGTTTTTTTATAACAATTATAAAGTTTTGTAATTTGAATATCTGTGGTTGTTTATTATTCATTCATGCTCAAAAATCCATAATTAACTGGTGCACACACACTGTACCATGTCCTTACTCCTCAGTCCTTAGTTCTTACACAAGTCTATCATCTTTCATTTCTGAGACTGATGGGTTAGGGATAATGACATAAAATAATAATCAGTTCTAATTTAATCTAATAAAATGAAATTTACCATTTCAATTTCTATTTAGTAGCTATGTATGCGAGTACGTATATTATGAACATTAAGAAAGACATGTGTCTCAAAAAACTAAAATACAATAATTTTAATAATGGAAGTAATTTATTTTATAATATATTTAAATGTAAACAACTGAAGTTTTTCTTGAACAAAGACTTATTGTTCAAAGATACCGAAGATTCTTCTTTTTTGGACCTAAACCTAAACAGACATTTTGACAAAGTGAACTGCCACACTAGGTTCCTTGGATTAATCTAAATCCCCTTGCTTTCACTCTACTAAATGTTTCATACCATATTATGAAAACATAAGACACACACACTATTCCAGAAAATGAATAAACAATTAAATAGCCTATCATGAATAGTCTTATCCATTTATTTTCATTAAAATAAAATAAGTTAATCAATAACATGACCTCAATGTATAAACAACAGCTAAGTAGAAAATATAATGTGTATATGAAAACGACTGGCAGTAACTTTTTGCGAAGGAAAAACTTAATCGCGTTTCGTTTATTGTTGTGTTGTTTGTCCCAGTGTGCACGCCTTATGTGTCAATGGGGACGTGGTTTTCTCATCATGTGCGTTGTCCACATCAAAATATTAGTTAGTAAAAAGGAAGAATAATAATGGGAGATGAGCATCCAGTCCAGGTTAACAACACTAGCAGCTCCCGCTGTACTTTCTTTAACGCAGTGCATGATGACTATCGATGTGTAAGTGTAAACTTGTTTTAAACATTAATGTAATGCTAACTTGTTAGCCCTCATGCTAATCACAACATGACATCATTCTTTCCAGGCATGAATATTTTCACTAGTAGTTTTCTCCTAGACGTGAAAGTAAGAAAGTATGGTGATTGATAATAATTCAATTTTAGTTAAACATTCTTGTGGAAAGTATATTAACTTAGATGGCTCATGGTGAGGTAAGTTCATTTGTATAAATTAATTATTGGGACAAACCAACCAACACACGAGCAGGAAAATGGTTTAGATTTCTTTGGTGAATGGTTGCAAAGTGTCTAAAAGAACTTTATAGTGTTAAAAATGTAAATGAAAAATAGGGAAATCAAGACGACTATTTAAAATGTAAAGAAAAATGTGAACGTGCTTTTGAAAGCGTTCTACGGTAGCACTTCATGGAATTAAAGGGATAGTTCACCCAAAAATGAAATTTCTGTCAATATTTACTCACCCTCAAGTTGTTCCAACCCTGTATGAATTTCTTTCTTCTGCTGAGCACAAAATAAGATATTTGGAGGAATGTTTGTAACCACACGGTTGTGGAGCACCATTGAAAAGATATATGGAAGTCAATGATGTTGCAGAAACATTCTACAAAATACCTTCATTTGCGTTAAGAAGAAATAACAAACTCAAACAGGTTTAAGACAACACAAGGGTGAGTAAAGGATGAGATAGTTTACATTTTTGGGTGAAGTATCCCTTAATGTCATAGAACTTTATTTTCCTGATTGTCATTTTAGTTTTCATTATATTTTTATGTATGTATTTTAATCCTCAGGATGTGATTCTTAAAGTGAAAAGAGCCACAGGGACATTTTCATTAGTGGCATGGTGAGTGGATTTATATTGCACTGAGCTTCTTTGTTTTAAAGTGACTTTTGAGCATTCTTAACTGACTTAAATTTTCCTATCTTTAGCTTTTTCATGCTCTTTGTGATATGGCTGCTGCGCAGATATAACTCTTTGGCTCAGGTACAGTGTGTGTTTGATTTGAATTGCCAAGATACATACACTAGTGTTTAAATGTTTGGTGGCAGTAAGATCTTTTTTTCTTCATTAATTTTTTTCTTCAAATTAATACAATTCAGCAAGGATGCATTACATTTTGCCAGTGACAGTAAAGATGTTTTGTTACAAAAAAAGCAGCCCAACTGTTTTCTACATTGATGATTATAATAATAATAAAATGTTTCTTGTACAACAAATCAGAAGATTTAAGTTATAAGAACATATTGAAGACTGGAGTAAATTTAGTTTGCTATCACAGGAATAAACATATTTTAAAATGTATTAAAATAGTAAACCGGGTTTCACTTTATTTTGATGGTCCCTTTAACACATTCTGTTGACTATAAGTAACATTGCACCTACATGTCTGCTAACTCTCATTAGAGTGTTAGTAGAGTATTAGTAGACTAGTTGGGTTAGGGTTAAAATAAGTTGACATGTAGTTGAAAAGTTACTTATAGTCAGTAGAATGTCTGTTGGAGGGCCATCAGAATATAGAGTTAACAGATATGAAGCAGATCGTCTACTAATATTCTAATGAGAGTTACTTGACATGTAGCTGCAAAGTTACTTATAGTCAACAGAATGTTCACAAGGCACCATCAAAATAGTGTTACTGTAAACTGTTATTTTAAATTGAAAAGTGCAGTCTGGTTGAAGAGTTCGTTCAAAAACATAAACAACTCCAAACTTTTGAATGGTAGTGTAATTACCCAATATAATTAGAAATTTAGTAAAGTTCTAGTAATTGTCATATTCTGTCTTATTGTTGATTATTATGAATTATTTTAAATAACATTGTATCTCTTTTTTTCTGTATGTTATAATCTCTCTCCTTTCCTTTTTTTTTCTCCAGAAAATGGTAGTCAGTCTGACAGTAGCTGCATTTTTTGACAGTGTTTCATATGTTATGGTAAGTTGTGTTGATTCATTTGTGTGTATGTTTGAGAGAGAGATACATATGTAAGCAGAGAGTAATTATTCAAACTAATGTTTGTTGAAAACTGTTTTTTTTTATCCCTCTTTAATAACTTATTTCATTGCACCTTTTCTTTTCCTCTCACCTGCAGGGAGAGTCTCATCCTGAGGGTTCTCTGTGTAATTTTCAAGCGTGGTGGCTCACATATTTTGGTAAATTTGGCAACTGATTAAAAGATGTTTGTTTATATGTATACTGTCATATTAAAGGGTCAGTTCACCAAAAAATGGTTAAGGCATTAATTACTCCCACGCTTTCGTTCATCTTCTGAAAAAAAGAAGAAGATTTTTTTGAGCGCTTTCTGTACTCTCCACAGACAGCTACGCAACAACCACTTTGATGCTTCAAAAAGTTCATAAAGTGATCATAAAACTAATCCATATGAATTAAGATTAAAATTTATTTAATTAATTTTCTGAAGAGACTTGATCACTTGATGATGAACGGATTGAATTTAGGCTTTTATTCACAAACTTTGATCAGCGAACATAAACAGAAGCTCAACTGAACCTGCTTGGTGCGCGATAACAGGCGTCTTGCGGAAGCTCAAGCGTGCTGCATAACACACGAGAATGAAGATCATTGATTCTTGCGGAAGCTCAAGCGTGCTGCATAACACACGAGAATGAAGATCATTGATTCTTGCAGAAGCTCAAACGTGATGCGTGACACGAGAATGAACCTCATTGGTTCTTGCGGAATCTCAAACGTGATGCGTAACACACAAGAATGAACCTCATTGGTTCTTGCGGAAGCTCAAATGTGATGCGAAACATACAGAATGAACCTCAACAGGTCATCACATGCTTGAGCTTCCGTTTACCACAACTGATGTGTGAGTGGATGAATGTTGTGTGAATGTGAATAAAAGCCTAAATTCAGTTCATCATAAAAAGAAAATTTGGATTCAATTCATATGGATTAGTTTTACGATCTCTTTATGAACTTTTTGAAGCGTCAAAGTGGTAGTTGCATAGCTGTCAGTGGAGGGACAGAAAGCTCTCAGATTTCATCGAAATGATCTTAATTTGTTTTCCGAAATGAACGAAAGTCTTATGGGTTTGGTACGACATGCGGGTGAGTAATTAATAACATAATTTTCATTTTTGGGTGAACTATCCCTTTAATGTATATAATAAGGTATAATAAGATTATTTAATTTAGTCATTGATGTACCTAGTAGAAGACATTTAAACCCAAAAATTCACACCACAAAAAAAACATGTACAGTATGATATTTGTGAATAAAATGTGTATTTATGCCAGACAAGTGTGAATATGAAGTAACTCTAGAAATTGCAGTGCATCAAAATAGAAAGATTACATCCTTTGTAGTCTGATGTCATGATAGATTGATGTTGTTATAGGTTTTGACTTTTTTTTTAGACTGGACTGCACTGGTATGGGTGTGTCTTATTACTTTCAATCTCTACCTGAACCTGGTGAGAGAAACCAGAACTGAACATTATGAGATGTGAGTCAATCTACAATACACAAAAAAAAAACAAATTTAGTTGTGTGAAATACTTATATAAATATATAAGTATTCCTAACAAGTGGATGTGTTTCTCAGACCGTACCATGTGGTGGCGTGGGGGGTTCCTCTGCTCATGTCTACCCTCCCACTGATGGCTGGATACTATGGTCCTGCTGGAGCCTGGTGGTATATGATCTTTCATTTTTGATATAAATTGCAGTTGTATCACTACAGTAGTCATCAGTCCTTTCTGTCTCATTCTTTTCTGCAGTTGGATTACAGATAATCATGTTGGATGGAGGTTTGGCATGTAAGTTTGTAATGTTCAGCATGTGTATGAAATGCGTGTAGTTTCTAGGGGTGAATCTGGGTTTCAGAAATGTAACCATGTTATGAGTTTCATCACATTTCGGAGGTTCACGCAGCTCATCATGCTATTTGAATCTCAGGAATTTCCGTTCTCAATCTGACAGGTTTTTGTGCATGCTGGAGCTGCTTAGAATATTTTTCACTCTAATTATGTAAAGTTTATTACTGTGTTATTTAACACACTGGTAAACACTGGCCAAAGATATATTTAGACACCTAAAATGCATGAATGCTTTTGCTTTACATAACTATATATATATTTATATGGATGCACAAAATATTGTTTCCATGTTGGTTATTAGCCAAAATTTAAATTATCCATATCGGTCGATATTAAATATTTAATTGTTCATTCTAATTTTCTATAAATTTACATTAACACATTTTTAAATAATAAAACGTATTAAATATTTGATTGTTCATTCTAATTTTCCATAAATTTAAATTTACACAAATTTACACAATAATAAAACTTATTAATAATGTTAAAACTTTAGCAAATCTAAAAATGAATATCCTACTTTTTATAATACTTTTTCATACTGTTAAAGTATTTTAAAATATTCTGATGCTTAAATTCAGTTGTAGCATTTAAAATGATTGATTTTACTTTTTTTCTTTTACAAATATAATTGTATTTACAAAAAGTATTGATTTGAGTTTTTAGGATTTATTTGAAACTTTAGACAAATTATAAATATATATTAAATCATATATCTTAGATATACTATATTATGTAATTATTACACTATATATTATGTATATAATGTAATATATACTTTATATACATAATGTATGCATTACATTTTATATATATATATGTGTTTGTGTAATGTATACATAATAATGTAGTAAATAAGGATAGCACAAGCGCACTATATAGGGAACGTAAGTGTCCAAATACTTTTTGAGCCCTCTGTTTGTGTATTGTCTTGTTTGAGATTGTTTGAGTCTTGTAGATTTATTTATTTATAATATTCAAAACACTGTAAATAATAATCTGGAAATCTGAAAATGTCTATTCTGACTAAACCCAACAGTGATAGTTTTATTCTCATATATTTATATTTTTATTTTTTATTCTTATAATTTGTAGTATTATGTTTCATGTTGTATTTGTATTTGTATATGTCCACTGGAAGCCTCAGTACCAAAACAAATTCCTTGTGTGTGCAAGCACACTTGGCAATAAAGCTCTTTCTGATTCTGATTCTGATTCTGAGGTGTAAAGTATTTCTTTGTTTTGTTTTTTTTGCAGATGGTACGTCCCTCTGTTTAGCCTGATTATCCTCATGATCTGCTGTTATGCTCGAATCATCTGTGTGGCCAACGAGAGGGTGAGTGAATGTGGCTCACAAACATCAGCTAAAAAATTGTCCCACTACTTCCAAAATTTAATTTCATGGCAATTTTAGGTCCAACTTAGGTGTGTAATTCAAAGTCATCTTGAACAAAGCACTTTTCTTTTCTCCTCCCTGTTCTCTGTAATGCTGACGTGCCGCGGTAAGGCTGAGAGTGAACTTTTTGCATGTCTGGCAGATTCTTCCAGACACTGACGCAATAAGTCAGGCTATACATGCTCATGTACGAGCAAACACCCGTGTAATCTGCACAGGTCTCATGGGGGGACTTTCAGCATTGTGCAGTACGCACCACATTATGATCCATGCATTATGAGTGTAAATGCATGTTTAAAGTGGCTGTCTTTATTTTAGATGCGGTCCTGGTTAGGCACCTTTAATCCTAAAAGAGAGAGGAGAAAGGTAAGCGTGTGTATTAGTGCATGTGCAAATATTACAGTCCTGCCATCCACTGGTTTATACATCAGTAATGTATCATTATTTCTTCCTGCAGATCTCTCTAGCTGAAGAGATCAGACCGTTGAAGTGGTATCCCTCTGTCTATCTACTTGTCTCTATCTTCCCCCTAATAAATCGGTAACTGTGCGTTTTGTTTTTTTGCCATATTTTACATACTGAACCTCATGGATGTGATCTGTATTTATATGGATTTCCATATTTTCCAAATGTTAGCTGATCACATACCTTATAGTTGTGGATGCATCTTTGTGCTTGTGCGCATGATCTGCGTGTGTGTTTCTGCAGACTTCATAATGCTGCTTACCCAGAGGACCCTGTGTTTTCTCTGACATTACTGCACGTACTCAGTGCACCATTGCATGGACTTGCAAATGCTCTCGTCTTCGGTAAGGACACCTGGAGTCAACTGAGTTCAACAGGAATAAAGGTACAGTTCAAACTCACTGGTCTCAGCCATGGATGGCTGTGATTGGTCTACCTATATGACAGTCAGACAGCCCCTTCCTGTATCATTTTAGTTACTAGGCAGCATAAGCAACAATGCATACCAGACACATTTGTGTGGTTTGATTTCAATCTCTCATTCACATAACGCATGCGTTTTCCACAGATGGCGATCCAGTCTCGACTGTGTGACAGCACAAGGATTGGAGAGTACCATGCCACGAATGTAAGATACACACATGACCTTGATACACACTCCGATTCTGATGATGAGGACAACAATGTCATCTTTTACAGTCCGGACATGATCTTAAAAGACAGGGGACCTTTGGAAAGTGTTTAGAAAAGAATTGTGTATGTGTGCCTTTAAAGAGTTACATTCAGTGTTTCTGTTGCAGATTTTATGTCGACATTTTAAAATATGTATTATGATTATTGGAAAAACGAAAAAAAGAAAATGGTTGATATAACGTCTTCCTTTGCCTTTAATAATGGGTAGTATCATAACATTTGTTTGTACTGTATTAATGTGGGAAAGCTGTCATTCAAGCTTTTTACCACATGAAAGTAATATATTTTGTTGTAAATAATGGAATTAAAGACTGCCTTTTCATTCATCTGAATATTTCAGACATTATATAATTTGAGAAAATTTGAGCATGTTTTACTATCATATTTATGAAAATGTATGCTATATTTTTGTATTGTTTACACATTCAACACATTTTTAATACAAATCTAATAACATTTCTCTCATTTTTGTGTCTTTTGCCTAGTAGAATGACTTGGCACTCTATCTTGAGTTAATCAGCTAATTAACTGAGTTCTAGATATTGAATCTCAGCACTTAAATCACGATGATTAATGAGAAAGCCCTGTGAAGTAAGACATGCTTCTCATGATAAGAGCGTTATAAAAGTTCCTCGATATAAAACAGTGATATAAGCTTAAGAGTTTGAGTCTGTTTGTGTAACTTTGTCTTCCGGAATCTACTTTAAACAATACTGACACCGTGTGGACAGAAGTGTGAACACTATTCTCGTCAGAAATAAACAACATTTATCGCTCTATATCTAGCTTTATGAAATAAGAATCCAAAAAGTTGATTCTAAAAGTGTATTTAAATATAATTTAAAGTGTTCAATAAACTATAAGCAAAAGAAGAGGTATTCATAAAAAGTACTTTTGCTGTTCTGTTTTCATGATTGGCTGTGTTGTGTTATATCATCTAAGCGCATCTAACAGCGATTGGTGGACAGATCCTCGTAAGTGACGAGGGAGCCAATCGGTGAAGAGTGCGTTGTAAAATTGATGATAAATGTAACTAACAACACGTAACACATTTTCATAACATCAGCTGGCGAACATACATAGGCAGTGTACTCCCGGAAAGACAACAGTATCATCCTTAACACGTAAAGGCTTGCGTTTCAAGGCATATTGCTGGATAGGAAACGGAATACAGTAGAAACTGTAGCGTTACATTCTATCTACACCATGGTATGACTTCTGATAAAAGGTAAGACTTAACGATATAAAAGCCTATTATATAGTTAATATTATTAAATAATATATTTATGGTTTCGTATACAGACAATTGTACATATATACGGTAATGGAATTGTGCTTTATATGAGTACACAGTGTAGAGTTTTGTGTATTTGTATGATGACTTGCAACATTTCCTTTACAGCCAGCGTCTATGTGGTGCGCAAGATCAGGGCTTCCCTTAAAGAGGGAGAGCAAACAGAACAACCTGTGCTCACACCATGTAGCCTGGCTAAAGGTGAGTTTACATATAAATAAATAGATATTTTTATTTAAACTATAGTCAATTCACAAGAATAACAAGTTATGAAAATCATGTAGAATGCAACAGTTCCCGCCCCCTATTTCGGTTCCGGAAGTTTTGAGAAACTTTGTATTTATTTATTTTATAAATGAACGATGAACCAATCCAATCAGCTACAAGGTGAATCACAAAACTACAAACTCTGATCAAAAGCAAAAACGTTTTTGAAAATCGGACAAAAAGACCAAGGTACAAAACTGTGTACGGTAGTGAGGGAAAGAACTACAATCCCGTGAACCATTGCGAACAGCATAATCGAATAATCGTTTTTTATTCGATTATGCTTAATGGATGTAGGCGGAGCTAAAGAGCTATTTTGGAGCGTGTTGCTTTGTTCGACTCTGATTGGTTTAGTTTTCTGTACAGCATCATCATGGGTAATGTAATTTTTCACCAGCAATTCCATTGTTAAACATGATTATTTTATGAATAAACTGATGGCTTCAGCAGAAGCAAATACCATGGGTTAACAACCTCGTAGCTCACACTAGGCCTGTCTTTCAAACTAATAAGTTCATGCAAAATATATTTTCTTATAGAGAAATTGAATGAAGTTCTTACTCCTGAAACACACTTGTTGCACTCTATTAAGAAAGCATAGAGTGAAAGTTAATCTCAGTGTTTTATTACCTTTTAGCCTTATCTGAATGAGGCAAAGTACATTAGAGTGCATTAGTTCATTCCACATTGTATAGCTCAGATATGAATGTACAGAGGGTGTTCTCGAAGGTCACTGAAGTTGCCTGACTTGTTTGTGTGTTTCCAGGTAAAAAGAAGAGCAATGCGTCAGACAGTGCATTAATGGCAGCTCCAGAGTCTGAGGGTGCTGTTGGGTTATCTGCACCTACAGGGACAGCTATACAGACATGTGGTTCCTGAGGTTAAACGTCACGCAGAAGCAAATCTGGAAAAAACTGCCTCGCTGGAAGCCAGCATATGTTGTGTTTTGCATGCTGGTGTTCTGGTGTTCCAACAATGGAACACCAACTAAGCCGATCTTTTCAACAGAGACTTTACAAAAGCGGCAGGCAGATTGTGACAAAGATCTGATATCAGACCAGTTTTGCTCTGCGTGACCTTTATTCTCAGTTGCCGACCCTTGGTCTGTCTCCTAGCTCTTTCTCTTTCTCTTTTCCCCTTCATCTGTAGTTTATGAAGGTCTGTTCATCAACCTCTGCCTCAGGGGCGGTTCAGATCTGATGTTTACCTGCAGCTTTTGCATTTATACTTACTAACAAACTGAATGAACATATATCACTGTAACTAAAATGAACTTTGATGATATTTATAAGATCATTTCATGTTTGTTATAACAACTAATAAAATTGTGAAACTCCAATTTTTGTTTGCTCGTGTTCTTCCTAAACCACTCAATGAACCTCTATTCTTTGACAAGATAACACACTTTTGTATTTAAATTAGCCTACTAGTGCAATGCCCGTGCAAAATGGACGTGTTTTTGTTTGTTGGTTTGGTATGTTTGAGTTGCTGAATAGCCTTTGGCTACTATTACACATGGAGCCTAAACTCTGAGAAAACGTTAAGCGCACCAGAATAAAATATAATATTCAGAATTAACAGTGTACACTTACTTGTCAAGTTTGAAATCCATCGGACTAACGGTTCGAGAGATATATGGTGTTTTTAGTAATTGTTGGTTTGGAGTGCTTATTGTTACAATTACAGAGCAAAAGGTCAGTGAAAATTTTATTTGTGCACGGTAGAAAGCAAATACTGATACTGACATAATGACCTACAATAAATATGGAAAATTGAACTACATGGTTGCAAAACAATTTATAATGGTGATATTATGTGACATGTATTTGGGTATCTGTACGGGTAGCAGGAGTTTAGATTTACAATAGTGTAAACTTTGTTGTCATTGTGCAGATTACAATTATAGAGACAATGAAAGGCAGTTAGCGTCTTTTATGTTTAGTTGGTGAATAGCAAAGGCTACTATTACACAGTATGATAATGTTAAGCGCACCAGAATAAAATATAATATTCAGAAGTAAACAGTGTAGCTGAGTTACAGATTCAGTTAACATCCACAAATGAATAAGCGTGACGACTCAGGGAGTAGCGACACAGTGAACTTCGAAGAAAAAGCTACGCTTGAGCAAACAGTTTGTGAATAGGCTACTACAAATGATGGCCGTGATATATATTATATAAAATATAATATTCAGATATTTTTAAACCCCAACCCTCTAATGTCAGAATGTTTATTTTTAAATCACAACCTTCTAAACATCATCTAAACATCTTCAATGTGCGCGTCTTTTACAGAGATATAAGAATAACAGACACACAGACAGACATTTCTGTAATTTATATGTATGCGTGTCTGTGTATAGGCTATATTATATTTATATAAACTGTATATTATATGTGTGTGTATTGTAGATTTTTTAATCGCGATTAATCGATTTGACAGTATGTATGTATGTGCAAAATCAGTTTTTGTGTGTGTTTTTAGTAATTGTTGGTTTGGTGTGTTTGAGTGCTCATTGTTTCAATTAAACAGCAAAAGTTCAGTGACATTTTTATTTGTGCATGGTTGAAAGCAAATACTGATACTGGCATAATGACATACAATAAATATGGAAAATTTTATGCACTCACCTAAAGGATTATTAGGAACACCTGTTCAATTTCTCATTAATGCAATTATCTAATCAACCAATCACATGGCAGTTGCTTCAATGCATTTAGCGGTGTGGTCCTGGTCAAGACAATCTCCTGAACTCCAAACTAAATGACAGAATGGGAAAGAAAGGTGATTTAAGCAATTTTGAGCGTGGCATGGTTGTTGGTGCCAGACGGGACGGTGTGAGTATTTCACAATCTGCTCAGTTACTGGGATTTTCATGCACAACCATTTCTAGGGTTTACAAAGAATGGTGTGAAAAGGGAAACACATCCAGTATGCGGCAGTCCTGTGGGCGAAAATGCCTTGTTGATGCTAGAGGTCAGAGGACAATGGGCCGACTGATTCAAGCTGATAGAAGAGCAACTTTGACTGAAATAACCACTCGTTACAACCGAGGTATGCAGCAAAGCATTTGTGAAGCCACAACACGCACAACCTTGAGGCGGATGGGCTACAACAGCAGAAGACCCCACCGGGTACCACTCATCTCCACTACAAATAGGAAAAAGAGGCTACAATTTGCAAGAGCTCACCAAAATTGGACAGTTGAAGACTGGAAAAATGTTGCCTGGTCTGATGAGTCTCGATTTCTGTTGAGACATTCAGATGGTAGAGTCAAAATTTGGCATAAACAGAATGAGAACATGGATCCATCATGCCTTGTTACCACTGTGCAGGCTGGTGGTGGTGGTGTAATGGTGTGAGGGATGTTTTCTTGGCACACTCTGATGGCTACTTCCAGCAGGATAATGCACCATGTCACAAAGCTCGAATCATTTCAAATTGGTTTCTTGAACATGACAATGAGTTCACTGTACTAAAATGGCCCCCACAGTCACCAGATCTCAACTCAATAGAGCATCTTTGGGATGTGGTGGAACGGGAGCTTCGTGCCCTGGATGTGCATCCCACAAATCTCCATCAACTGCAAGATGCTATCCTATCAATATGGGCCAACATTTCTAAAGAATGCTTTCAGCACCTTGTTGAATCAATGCCACGTAGAATTAAGGCAGTTCTGAAGGCGAAAGGGGGTCAAACACAGTATATAGTATGGTGTTCCTAATAATCCTTTAGGTGAGTGTATAACTAACTACTGACAACTAACTACTTCTGAATAACTACAATATTCAGAGGCAAACAGTGTAGCTGACTTAATGTTTGCTGACAGAATGTTTATTTTTAAACCACAATTTTTAAACCACAACCCTCTCTAATGTCAGAATGTTTATTTTTAAACCACAACTTCAATGTGTGCTTCTTTTACCAATATATTTGACAATATCTTTTGCATTTCTAATCCAAACAACGTCAAACTTGGCACTGCACTTACTCGTGCCCATAGCAAGACACCCGTCAAGTTTGAAATCCATCGGACAAACGGTTTCGAGAGATATGCGATTAACAGACACACAGACAGACACACAGACAGACACAGACTTTCCTGTAATTTATAGATAGATGACATCACAATGACATAATTCCTCCCCAGGGTTAGAGATGATCTCTGTAATCAAAGGATTTATTTTAAACAACATGAAAGTTGAAAATATGTATTGTTATTTAGATTTGTAATTGTAAGTGTTATTTAGATAAATACTCATGGTCATGGTGAACAATATTGACAGGGAAAGGATTTTGTGTCACACAATGTAAACTATAAAAAGAAATATAAGCAAAACACGAAAGCAAATAAGATTTGCATTATATTATATTATATTATATTATATTATATTATATTATATTATATTATATTTATTATACAGTTTGAGGACGGTTGTTTTCTGCTCCAACATGACAATGTCCCTGTGCATAGACTAATGTTCTACTGACCCTGGATAATGTAAACCTGAACAAAGTCTAGACCTGAACCCCATTTGAACACCTACAGGATGAATTGGATTGCTGACTGTGAGACTCGTCAGTCCCTGAACACACTGGTGATCTTATGTCTGAATGGGACCAAATCCCTACTGCCATCTTCCAACATAATAAAAGCTTTTGAAGAAAGAGAATAGAGAAAGCGTTTAGAGAGAACCAGCTCCATATAACATCATAGTTTATTTGTTATAAATGCTAAACAAAGACATATTGTTTAAGTGTCCGAATACTTTTGTTTTGTCCATACTTACTAATTTTAGTACAGTCTATGATTCAACCTCAGTGAAAACAGGAGCTTACGAGTTTATATTTAACTCAACATTTCCTCCATGGCGCTGGGTGGCGCACAATACCTTGTGGGGAGAAGAGAAGAAGAGAACCCGATTTCCTGTGAGTGGCGGAAGTTTTTAATCGAGGAATATAATCCTAATGTTCATGTGCTAATTTCTGTTCAGCAACTGAATTATCTTCATTAATCATGTTCTACAGCTTAAACTGACTCCTGGACTTAAAAAGTAGGTGCAATATATAAACACTGAATCCGGATGAAGGTATAATAGGACAATGTATTTAGCTACAGGCCAGTTAATATCACTTTTAATGTGCATCAATGTAAATTGCTGACTGTTTCACTGCACTGACAGATGTGAATAGTTACACAATGTGCAGGGTTTTGACTCGCTATATTAGTTAAAGTCATCTAATGATAAAATAATCTGATTCAGCTTTTCTAGGACTGGTTGCACCGGTACATTTAAATGTATTTATTTAGCAGATGTTTTTATCTAGAGCGGCTTAAAATTGAGGAAAACAATTTACGAAGTAGTATATTAGGGTTCTTATCCTCTCCTGATTGTTATTCTTCTCACTGCTTTATCTGTGATCTCAAAGAGGCCTTGAAACATCTGTTTGGAGAATGCCACATGAAAAAAACCGCAACAGTCCTCTTTCGGATTCCTGTAATTTTACTCTGGACCGGAGGAGAGCTCTGACTCTCTCACCTGTGATCAAACGTGACAACTGTCAGGTATGTCCATGACTTAAACAACATTGAGGATTGAGGTGTTTACAGTGTTTCAGTGCTTTCACCTAAAGCATTCGGTAACAAGTTATTTTATAGTGTCCTTGTTACTTAAGTTACATGTACTTATTGTAGTAATAACAGTAAATTATGTGTAATTACATGCAACTAATCCTAACCCTATAGTAAGTACATGCTGTTAATTAACATTACTCATTACTTAATTACTTATTACTTATTACACTGTAACAAGGACACCTTAAAACAAGTTAGTGTATGCACAATTATTTATATTCAAATTTATATTGATGTCTTTTATTAAATATTCCCTTTTATGAATCTTATTAATCTCTTGTCATTGATAGCTATATATTCATTTAATTATCATTGTTATATTCCTCGTTGCATTATTATTGTTTTACATGTTATTGATTTCTTTAATCATTTATATATTTTCTACTAAATGCGCCGATATGTTTGATTATTTCCAAATGGTGTCTCTTCTTCGGCTTCTTCTCTTTTATTGTGCAAATGTCTTATTTCTTTTGGGCCCTTCTTTCTTTACACTGAGATCTTCAAAATCTTAATTTTTTTAGATACAGTACTTTGGATTTCATTATATACTATTTAATAAGATAAATCTTATTTTTGTTTAAACCTATTTTTTATTATAATTTTCATATTTACTTAATTTGTTGTCTTTATCATTATACAATGTTACTTATTAAATAAGTCTGACATAATTATTGCTTGTATGGCTGGATCTCTCTGCATCAAAAGTTTAACCCATCTCTTCATGTGTCTCAGACTGAGAGTCCCCTTAAGATCCCCAGGAGAGTTTCCGCAGCTGAGGATGAGTGTGTAGATACGGAGATGTTTAAAGATCTGAAAAAGAGCCACTCCAAGGTGAATGAGATGGACAGGAAGTGATGCATTATATGTGTTTGTGTATTTTTTGAAATTTTTTGGACATTTTAGACATTATGGACATTTGCGGTGGAAATTGACCATTAAAATTAAAGTCAGGCAACTCAATGGTAGAAATGAAATCAAATGTATTTATCTGAAATCACGATCCAAATATGTGACTCTTACTACCGAAACATACCTGAGAGACCTAAAAAGTGAGCTCCGAGCAAAACAGAGTATTTATTCAGGAAAATCATACATATTCATTTATCATTAAACAGTGTAAATATTTTTAATTGGAAACATCTTATCTGACTTCCTAAACTCTCTGGTCTAACTGACCTTGACTGCAGAAATAAGTAATTATTCTCAAGTTGCTTCTCACATCATTTGTTTATTAGCTTTGAAACATCAGAGAGAGAGAGAGAGAACAACAAAAAAGACAATATATCTGAGTTTTTCACCAGGTCATAATGTAAGAAAATCATAATTCTAGTTCTTTTGTGTGTTATTGCTTTAATAAATCAGAAACTACAGCAATATAATAAAACACAAGTGTGTATGTTCACCAAGTTATATAGTTTATTAGTAGAGCTATATGGTTGCCAAGCACAGAATTATTTTGGCAAATTAAGATAGAATGTGTGTTTATCTGTTTTTAGATGTTTTCCTGATCCAGTAAACTACCTCTGTCAACAATTCAAGCTGATATCTCCTAATGTTTTGCAGTTTCTGATTGGCTTTGTTTTTTTTTTTGTACTGTTAGATCCACTGGACACAGCTGGCCTCAAATGGTACATCCTCCCAGTCAGATCCCAAATCACTAAAAAACGGCATTAAAGAACATACAGTATGGCAGGAAATCCAAAGGTAACGTGCTTACCACATTAACTTTCAGATCCTGAACGTGAAGCCCGTTCTTCGTCACTCACTGTAAACGTTTAGTTATGTTGTATGTATTTTTTACATTGCATTATCTGAATTATGTCATTTTGAACCACACAAATGACAAAAGAATGACTTGCTGTCAATTGCATGTGTAAAAGACAAAAGACCCAATAATACATGTATTTTGACAAGAATTAAAATTTCAGAGGTTTTAAACATATATTTTTTTAACATTCTTGATTACCCAACACCTGTTTCCTAGCAGAGGAAGTGATGCATTGAGTGCATTTTGCATACTTCAACATATTGTTTGAAGCCAGTTGTGGTTGATTTTTGGGTACAGTAAGACTGTACTGCTAGAACTGAAGTGGTTCTTTTATCTGGCATTAACAAATTCCTATGAAAACTGGCTCCTTGGCCAGTTTTTGAATTATTTTCCCTGATGTCCACTTATAATTTGAATCAAGTTATTGTTAGTAATGTTCCACCCTCTCTCTGATCCTTAAAATAGGCTTGCTGGATAAGGTTTTGAAAAATACAAAAAGTACTAAATTGCTGTTGTGTTGTTGAGCACATAATTGTTTGCCCGTTTTTGATGCTTAGTTTCATTAAACCATCTGAGGAGGGAGAAATGTTAGAATATAGTATATCAGACTCTTGTTTCAAATGAGCAGAGGGAAATCCTGCTTTGTATGATATGGTGCACATCTACACTCTCCTGAAGTTTTTTTTTTCTTATCATTTGCACACCATCTGTTCATGTTGACCAGTTTCATTCCATTTGCACACTGCTAATACGTTAAAATGGCTAATGTACCATTAGTTAAAAAGACAAGTCAATGAACAGCTCTGCAGCATGTACCAAGTGTTTAAACTGTCTGTCTTGTAGTTAAGGAGCTACAGTGTTTTTATGCTGTATTTTGTTGGGCAAATATAATTTAAAATATTTTGTGATCTTTATTTGGCTGTCATTTGTTTTATTATATTTACGTGTGTGTGTGTGTGTGTGTGTGTGTGTGTGTGTGTGTGTTTGAGCAATATCAATTTGATTGTTGATTGTTTATTATTTATGATTTATTTCCCACAGGCGTCAGGTTAAAGTTGTCTTAGAAGATGTTCTTCAGACAGAGATTGGACAGAGATTAAAATGTAGTGGGCAGACTTGCAAAAAGACAGACCAATCAAAGAGCAAAAGACGAAGTGATCACACCTCAACAGCCACGCTTAAAGAAAAGAGGAGATCCAGTTTAACAAAAAAAGGAGGAACAGACACAACTAAACCAAATGCCACTTCACCAACCCATTATCCGACTGAGTCATCCACTGAAAATGAATCATGTCTACACAAGGAAATCAAAAATCTGCAATCCAAACAACTGAACTCATCACTGAAACTCCCGGATTCACCTGAAGTATCAAGTAACTCTTGTTCACCCAGAGAAAGCGACTCACCACAGGCTTTTCAGATTAGTGAACAGTTTGCTAAACAGAACAAACTATTTAACTTTAAAGAGAATGAAGTATCACTTCTTGAAGGATCTCCACAGCATGAGGAAGCGCTTTCCTCCGGATTGGAAATTGTATGCAGTCCCTCGTCACCATTAGAAATGCAGGGTAGCCTGAGAGAAGAAATATCAGATAGTGAGGTAAGACCTGTACACCTTGACAAAAGACGTTGGAACATTTAATGTGCACTGCCATTCGAAAGTGTGGGGTCAGTTGATGTTGTTTTTGTTTTTTTAAAGAAAGAAATGAATTCTTTAAGCAAGGATGCAATAAATGAATGAAAAGTGACAGTAAAGACATTTATAATGTTACAAAAGGTTTCTATTCATCAGAGAATCCTGGAAA
Source organism: Siphateles boraxobius (assembly GCF_051911475.1). Classification (NCBI taxonomy): domain Eukaryota; kingdom Metazoa; phylum Chordata; class Actinopteri; order Cypriniformes; family Leuciscidae; genus Siphateles; species Siphateles boraxobius. Next base: position 23,986,297 of record NW_027509197.1, on the reverse strand, counting down.
AAATAAATTATGGTAGTTTCCATATAAATAAATTATGTTTTATAAAATAAATTAATTGCACTATCTTATCTCAATATTAGTAATCATGAGATTAATCGCAATTATTATGTTTAGCAAAGAAAAATATAAGAATAATATATTCTTAAGTACATCTGCTTAGGATTCACTTAGAAACGTTACCATTTTATTTTTAGATCATCCTTTTTGATTCTCCCTTGGATTTTACAGCATCTACCCAATAAGCAAGAAATGAGAGAAACTCAAGAGCCCCCAAAGGATTCTGCAGGAGATGAGGAAAATCACTTGCGCAAGAATGGAGAGGTGGTGCAGGAAGTGGAAGGGATGAGAGGAAGTGTGTTACGCCTCTCGGTCGGGGCTGAGGGGCAAATCCCAGTCAAAAGATGTCGTATGGATAGCTTCTCAGGTGAACAGGGTCCCAACTCAGACCCCGCCTCTGGGAGTCCAGAGGAGCGGAGCTTCATCATAGAATCCTTTAAACTCTACCCATCTGAACCTAGTAAGTGCCCAATATTCAGCAATCATTTTCATTAACATGTACCAATTAGAGGTGTAACTATATATTGTTATATCTCTATATTGAGATATAAAAATGTGACAATATAAATCAGTTATCACGAGATAGAGATTTATCCAAGACTCAGCTTACTCTATTTATAAGGTAGGCTATAATTCACCCAAAAATGTAAATTCTGTCATCATGTCGTGTCAAACATATAAGATTTTCTTTTATCTTCCAAACACAAATGAAGATATTTAAGAAACCTGAGAGATTCCTGTTCCTTCATTTAAAGTACATTCCTCTAAACTTAAAAGATCCCAAAAAAAAGGCATCATAAAAATAATTAAATCGAGTTGTCTAATCCAAATCCATTTCTTATGAAGAGACACGATGGCTTTATATGATGAACAGAGTTACAATGGACTTACTGTTGTAAACATGGACGTTCAAATGTGTGACGCTTGCAAACAACATGAGAGTGAGTAAATGGAGACAATTTTGATTTGACACTCTTTTTGATTAGAACTTTGATTAATTGCATCGTGCTGGAGCGGCTCCTCAGTGGAAGTGCAAACATCATTTTAATCACCGTATCGCATTTAGTAGTAGTGGTATGATTATTTGTGATTATGATTAAGTGTTTTAAATGGATTATTCTAGCCATGTAAGTGCGAAACAGGACATTGCTCCATGAGCACCAGGAGTGCTGTGTTCGATGACTGCATGTGTACTGCGTGAGAAAAAAATTTAAGTTTACGGAGTTTCAGTGAAAGCACTACATTAAACTACTATATATAGCTAATGTTTAATATAATGTATAAAAATGCAACGGGGGAATATTTTTCTTGGATCCTAATAATGCCAAATATCTGATTTTACTAGTGAAAAAGGGCCTACATTATTTATATGTAGTCAGTGGCAGTGCAAGCATATGTTTCTAACATAATTCTGCATTTTCTGCTTTTTTTCTCTGGTGTCACCATTGCCCTGCCCTGTGTATTGGGGACCAGGACCAAGTTCAAGTCTATTCAAGTTCACTACCCCAAGTACATACAAAATTTAGCATTTTAAACAACAGTTAATTTTTTTGTTAACTTTTTACCATATGTCGTAGAAGTAATAATAATAAGTCAATAAATAAACTCTTCTTTATTTTGGCTTAAAATATTGTTCAGTATCATGATTTGTATTCAATCGTGACATAAGTGAGTGTATTGTACACTCACACCCCTAATAACAGTACATAGTAATAAACGTTTAAAAAAAAGGTTTAGCTACATATGTTGTAATAAAACATTTTAAAGCAAATAACTTGCCTTGCGTCATGACTTACTCTGCCATTCAAAAGTTTATGTCTGTATGATTTTATTTCTTTGAAAGAAATTAGTTCATATATCCAGTGAGGATTAAATAGATCAAAAAACTTTCATCAAACATCCTTTTGAATTTTCTATTCCTCATCCTGAAAATATTACAGGATTATTAACAAAAATATTAAGCAGAACAACTGTTTACAACATTTTTTATTATAAGAAATGTTTCTTGAGCACCAAATAAGCATATTAGAATGATTTCTGAAGGATCATGTGACATTGAAGACTGGCGTAATGGCTGCCAAAAATTCAGCTTACCATTACAGAAAACGGTTATTTTAAATTGTAATGATATTTCACAATGTTACTGTTTCACTGTATTTTTGATCAAATAAATGCTGCCTTGGTGAACATAAGACATTTTTGAAAATTGAATTCACTCCAAACTTTTAAACAGTAGTGTATGTAATTGATAAATGACATTAATTTTCATAAAATATCAAAACATCGTAATTATTACACAGATGTAACAAATATTTGTTGTCCACCTCATGTTTTACTTCTAAACCGTGTATTTTTATTATTTAAAAACAATAATTATATCATTACCTCGCTTAGTTGTTCTCTCCAGTGAAGAGGATGAGGAGGAAGAGGAAAGAGAAGAGGAGGAAGCCTCTGCTTTAAACACCCAGCCACCGGAGTGTGCAAAATTCATGAGTAAAGTGGATGAATTAGCAAGAGTTTATGAGCAGAAAAACACATCTGAGTGTAACTCACAAACCACAGAGATGTATGCCCAGGTTTGTATGATAATCTAAATACTGGACTAAAAGAATATAGTTAGTTTACTAAATATATAGCTCATCTATATATAGCAAACCATCTAGCTCAACATAAGGGATGTGTTGCAACTGGTCACTGGTACTTATGTGTGTTTGTATGTTTTCGTTGTCAGAGTTCTGCTGAGATGGAGCTACAGCTGTCTTCCCTTCACATGGGTGGAGTTAATGTCACATCCAGTGAGAGTATGATGGTGAGAACGATATGTTTATGTGATGGGATGGAGTGATCAAATATGTCTGAATCATTTTGATGAAAGTTATAAAGATAAGTTTTACGTAATATAACAGGAAGTGTATGAGGAAGGTTTTTGAATCAGCGTCTATCTTAGAGTATCACTGATTTTTAATATACTATTTTTCAGATTACTACAGACATGATCACCATTTCGTTGAAAGGTAAACATGTTTTAAACAAAAATGATTAGAAATAATCTGGTGAAGTATAAATTACTTATTTTTAAGCATTTACTTTTGTAGATTTTTAGATTTTCATCGTTTTTTATATTATAATATAGATCAAGGTAATATATATATATATATATATATATATATATATATATATGCAAGACATACCTTATAGATTTTTGTAAACATCTGTCTGTTTTTTATTATTGTTTACTCAGATTCTTCAGTGAAAATTTCTATATCAACCGCTAGTGTGTGCAAATACAGTGTGTGGGAGGGGCCTACATTGAGGGGGTGTGGTCTTGTTAAGGATGATGAGGCCCCACCCCCTTCTCTGCTCCTCTTTTGGCTGTCTGATGCTGAGGCACACCAACTACACAATGACCTGTCTGTCATCGAGTCAGGCACACGTCCAGGTGAGCCTGACTCGTTTATAGATTACTGTATTATTATTTATTTTTTTGAAAGTAATGACAGTACTTTCTTTTATCCTCTCTCCTTTTATATATGTTTTCCTGTGTGTGTACAGCTGAAGGCAGTACATGTGTGTTGATGTGTTTGGCTGAACCTGTTACTGGTATTTTGAGTGCAATCTTGGCCTCTTTAATGGACATGGTGGCTTTGAAGCAGAACGGCCCGGACCTCTTGTCCCCCCTCACACAGCCAGACAGCCTGAAACTGCTGCAGAGCTCCCAGGAAACACTCCTTCTCCAGCTGCTGACGCCCAAAATTGATGCGCAAACCAGCACTGAACATACAGCTGTATCTGCTGTGAAGGTTCAGACAAACTGTTGCATCTATGTATCTATGTTGCATGTTTGCTTTTTTTCTTTTTGTTTGCAAGTTCTTCCCTGAAGTTCACTTTTAATGTTAGTAATTTTGTTACCATCGTGGTTTTTGGATGATCTGTTTTCCAGCTTAGCTTGATGTGGGTAGTTTAGAAAGAATTATTGATTATAGGAGGCTATATAAAATGTTTTCCATTTTATATAAACATTTCATGGATTGAATGTGTGTCTCCAGTGTCAGGATTCTGATGTTCAGTTGAAGCCAGTCTACACTCTGTGCCATAGAAAAGCTCAGGGTTCATACAGTGTTTCCTTGGCACCTACAATTGGAGCAGAATGGACACCGTACCGACACTCTGTCCCGGCACGCAGGTGAAAACTTGTTTAAACAATGTTTAAGGGGGATTTACTCTCTCATTCAAAAGAGTCTGTAAGTTTATCATTATTGTTATTATTATTTATGTGCTTACCAAGGCTGAGTTTATTTGACCAAAATACAGTTAAAAGAGTAAAACAATTAAATATTATTACAATTTAAAATAACTGCTTTCTATTTGAATATATTTTAAAATGTAATTCCTGTGATGACAAAGCTGAATTTTCAGCAGCCATTACTCCAGTCTTCAGTGTCACATTATCCTTCAGAAATCATTCTAATATGCTGATTTAGTGTTCAAGAAAAAGTTCTGATCAATGTTGAAAACAGCTGTGCTGTCAATATTTTTGTGAATACTGAGATACTTTTTTTTCAAGATTCTTTGATGAATAGAAAGTTCAGAAGAACAGCATTTCTTTGAAACATTATACAATACTTTGATCCAAAGTGACAGGAATTTAACAAGTGATTTCTTTTAAAAAATACTTTTGAATGATTGCATACTCTGCCTTGAATAAAATTGTAACCCTATATTTATGCATATTCTCTGTACCTCAGTCCTAATTTACCACTATTCCTCCCTGTTTAGATTGATTCTGTTCCCTCCTCCGCCCTCGAAAAGAGCCATCACCGTGACGACAGAGGACCTGGAATGTTTAGACAGCGGCGAGTTTCTTAATGATGTCATCATCGACTTCTACCTCAAGTAAGGCTAAGACACAATTTTTCAGTGAGAGGAGTTGAATTAGATCCAATCCTCCACAGTTATTCTGGGAGAAAAGGGGTTGAGAACTGGGAGTTTTGACTATAAGCATAAAATTTGGTCTAATTGGGATCTGGTTGTGCTCAAATCCTACACATGATGCCGTCTTAATGATGTGGAAAATAATCAACCATTTGCTTTTTTTTTTTGCATTACATTTTTAGGTGCTTTAATCTGAATTCAACATAACCCGGAAGATGTCTTATTTACTTGCTAGCAGGAGTGTCAACCAATACTATTTTGAATATCGGCTACAAACACGCAAACTGATGTTGTATTTTATATTTGTGTGTTTCAGGTATCTTATGGTTCAAAAGGCCCCGCGGGCATATGTACACAGATCTCATGTTTTCAGCAGTTTTTTCTATAAGCAGCTCACACGCAGAGACAATGCTAATGAGGACAGTACAACCACACCGTGAGTATTTGTCACACAGCACACACAGAGTTCATATATATAGCTCTCTTGCTTATTGTTACAAATAGTTTTTGTTACGCAACAATACATTAATATATTTTTATGATGGATATGTGCCATCAGAGCTCAGATCCGAAGGCATCAGCGTGTGAGGACATGGACCCGTCATGTAGACATCTTTGACAAAGACTTCCTGTTTGTGCCTGTAAATCAAGAGTTGAGTATTAGCTATACAAATACAATGTTTGGATACTTAAGCCATATTTACTTTTGTGGGGCAGTGTTTTTATTTATATTTTTGTACTTTAAATTACTAGTTTCTGTTCATTAGTTTGCGTTCATATGGACATATGGGCTTTTTTTTACTCACTGGACTGTATGCGTATGATGGAACTTGTGAGATTTAATGTGCCTGCCTTGAATGTACCTGGGTAAATCATATTGTTTTTAAAAGTATTTTATATCACGTCTGGTGTTTGTTCTAGAGCTCACTGGTACCTCGTGGTGATTTGTTTCCCCGGCTTAGAAGAGCCGCAGTATGTGAAGAGGGATGGAAGTGAAGGTTTGGGTGAGTCTGAGGCTGAGATACATGGAGAGAATAGATCTAATAGTGATGAAGACAAAAATACAGGTAACATTTTTATTTGAATGCTTTACTACTAAGCTATTTATGCTTACTAGTTTAATAATTATTTCATGATTCTACACAAACTATTGTTCTTAATCTAGATGACAGTCATATAAAATCAAGCACGTCTCATCCTCTCGTAAGTCAAAATAAATGTTAATAACTGTCAGAAATCTGCATTTGATTACATTTGGTATAATGGAATAGCAGAATCTTGTGCTTCTCTCTCTGTAGAACTGTACAGAAAATACCTGCAAAAGACACACTGTGTGTAAAAGGTATGTGTGTGATTTTAAAGGGTCATGAATTGAATTTTTTTTTATGTTTCCTGAGGTGCCCTTATAATGTTAGTATGATTTTTACATCAAAAATTATCATAATTTAGAAATAAAAGGCCATTTGCAACCCTGATTTTAGCCCTCTGATTTGAACTCTCTGTTGGAAGGGACGTGTCTGCTGTGAGACTTCAGTGTACGCGGCAAACTGCTGTGATTGGCTAACATCTTCCATATGAAATAAATATGTTGAACTCTCTCGAAAAATTTTACTATTATAGCTTTCGTGACAAAAGAATCGCGAAAAGTGTTGATTGTATTGTAACTCCCGTTGCATGAAAGGTTGCAGCGATGAGCATTGTAGCCAATGACTGACTGTCTGTTCAGCGCATGAATACAGTGCTCGATTTCTGCACCCTCACAAATGCTTTCATCATAACTAACAGTTCAAACATGATGTAAATAAGAGTCTATACAGCGTCATTTATTATAAATGGAGTCACTACATTGAGACATTCACATAGTTGAAAATAAATAACCACTTGCCTAGCATAAGGATCCTTTGGAAGGTCATGTTAGTTTGGTCCAGTGATCCTGTATCTCTCTTCTCTTCATCTCATCATCATGCCAGTGAATGGGGCCAAGGACACGATGATGTAGAAATGATGTAGATTTGATTATGCAGAGGTGGTCTTTCGTCGCACTGTTATGTTATAATATGACAAAATCCAAAATGAGCTGTTTTCCTAGCTGGGGTTCTATAAAAGCTGTTTTTGGGTTCACAAGGAAGTTTTGAGAAAATAAATTTCACTGCTAACGTGTTAAATTGTATATTAACAAATTAATTGAAATGTTTAATTAACGGGCTTTTGCCATTTAATGGGCAGAACCGTGACGGAACATTTTTAATGTTGAGAATTATTTTACTCTCTATATTTTCAGACCATGTATTCTCATAATGGATTCCCTGAAGTTGTCGGTTCATGAACGTATCTTCAAACTCTTGCGCGAGTGAGTGTTTGCACCCTGACACCAGTCCAACTATCTCACATTTATGTTGTGTTATTATCATAATTGTTATAAATATATCTATAAATATATATATATTTTACATGAAGCGATTCATTTTGAGTTTTTTTATTTTTTAGATACCTTCAGGTGGAGTGGTTGGCAAAGAGAGGTAGTTATCGTGACTTTAGTGTTGACCACATGGTAGGTTCCCACTGTAAGGTTCCCTTACAGGACAACAGCAGTGACTGTGGCCTTTACCTGCTACAATATGCTGAAAGCTTTTTACAGGTAGATTTGCTCTTGTTCTTTATTCTGGATTTTCAAATACAAAAATGTGTGTAAGAATCTGTTTTGACCTCAAAGGCAACTGCAATGCTGTTTGTGTATTTTTCAGGACCCTGTGTTACACTTTGACTTGCCATTGAGATTGGATCGCTGGTTTCCACGGCAACAGGTGCGAGGGAAACGGGAGGAGATTCGAGACCTCATCCTAAACTTATACAGATTTCAGAAAGGCTCTTTGGGAAATGAAGCTCTAGAAGATAGAACAGATTATGGAAATGTCATTCAGTGATGTAAAGTTTTTTGGATTCATGTGATTATTTTACCGTAGATGTATATATATATTAGCTGATTTTGAAACTTTTGTATTATTTTATGCTTTTGTATACATTGTTGTAAAAACTTTAGAAATAAATAAATGTTGATTAAATTAAATAGTTTTGCCTTTTTAATCTAATATTTTCTGTATAGCCTGTGTCTTTGAAGTAAGTAGCACAAGCAGCACTTTCTTTAAAGGGGTTATACTGCATGAAATCAATATTCCTTGATCTTTTCACGTAACAAACGAGAACCTTTTAAACAAGGATGTTTGTTCTCTGTACATGTGATTGTGGTCTCTCTCAAAAGTGGCTTTGGTTGTGATGAATGAATGTAGGAGAAGCCAGCCATTAGCACATGATTGGTTAAGCAGTCGGGTGTGGCTTGAGTCAGTTTTCTGATTGGCCAACTCATTTAGTTGTGCTCAAGTGGATTGTCAAAAGGGAGTGTGCCTGCAGGGATCTATGGTTTAATGCTAATCAGACAGATAAGACTTATTTACAGACCACCCACCTTCTTCCAATAATCCCAGCGATGCAATCTGTGTACAATGTTTGTCTTTGTTTACTTAAAAGACAAACAATCCAGTATAAAGTCAGTAAACCTAGTGATTTTTAATCTTTCTTTGTGTGTGTACCAACAAGGTCTTTAATACCGTTAGCATTTCCTTACAACCCTTGACCCCTTTAAGTCAGGCCACAAGAAGACTATTTTTGAAATTGCATGCTACCATACTATTACTATTTTTGCTATATTTGCTGTAGGCACACTGGGCCTTTTAAGTGTGACGAATGATTTGGAATATATCAACAAGAACAATTGTTGTCAACACAGTCTGTTTCTTTACTGACTATTTGATCAAACTACCAGAGAGACCAAAATTTTTTTACCAAAATGGAAAATGCACAGTATACATACTATAGAAACAGCAGTAATACAATAATGAACTGTATGCTTGTATGTTATCTGTGGTGGTTAATTTTTAAGAACACAGACACTAAACCTCCTGGACAGTAATTGTATTGTGGCTGATAAATTAGTGTGAGAGCAGAGCACAGGGGGTTATTAAACCTACCAAATCCTGTCTTAGCCTTAGCCATTTAAAACACCCAAGGTCACATCTCCTCAAAAGACCCACATCTAAAACAATCTAGAATGAATTATTTCTCAAAACAGTATCTGAGAAATTACACCCGTCTCTAAGACAGCCCTGTCAGTCAAGTCTTTTGGTGAGATGGCGTGTGATTGCAGGTCCAATTCCATTCCATTGCTCTCTATGCCATGTATCAATATCGTACAAACAATTTTGATACTAGCAAGAGCCTTGAGCTGCTAAACATTGGGACAGAATTACAAGGTTGAGCATTCAAATGCAGCAGATATTTTCACTAACATAGTTGTAATACATTTTAGTTATGCTTTTGGTTTTGTCTAGCGAAGGTTTCTGAGAACTGGAAATGGCTGGTCCCCTGATAAGTGTTACTAACTAGGGAGCAGCTTGTGAAAGATAGCTAACATGGCAATAGCACTTTTAAAGTAAACATGAAAATTCACTCTGCGCATCTATTTTCTAAATTAAATGTATGTTTCACTTCCTTCTCTTTTTTTGGCCTCAAAATGTTTAATCATAATGTCATATCTCAGTCTTCCAGTGATGCAATGAAGACTTCTCTCTGATGATGTATGTCCAACTTCACCAATCATTTAGTCTGCTTAAATGCCACTCCTAACTTACAATCAACTGCAAACACATGCTGCCTCTATCCAGTCAACAACCGATGGATAAAACTAAGTCCCCACCCTACTTATTTTTCTTTTTTGAAAATGTGTTTCACTCAGATGCATGGCATACGGAATAAAAGGTCTGATGCTAATTCCGTTACATCACAATTTTAAGTAGTTGGAACAAGCACACAATTTTTACTATTTTTATATTTATATTTTACTATTTTTTACTACTTTTGGTCATGTAGTTAACATGTTTATTGCCTTGTACTTTATTGCTATATTGCAATATATTTGTTTGTTTTTTACTTTGTTTTATCACAACAGCTCTCAGTAAACAATGTGACTTAACCTTCTTGATTGCTGTTAATTTACAGTTGTTGTAGACTTTAAGGGTCATACCATTAATATCTGTCCGCAACCTTACAGGTTTTCAAGTGTTCACCTGAGAAGTGATTATGTAAGCGCCAAGTTAGTTTGCCTCCATTCAGAACTTTTGGGATCCTATTTGGTTCAGGTTATTTTGGCTTATCTGGCATATCACATTTTCCCCTTCACTACCTATCACTGGTTCGCTGCACATGTATTTTTTCTTAGCACTCTTGGTAAACTTCAGTTCCTCCGGTTACTTCTTAATGAGCTCCTCTACAGGATTACTTAACAAGATTAGAAGAAAAAAAAGAGAAAAATCCCTTTCCATCTGCTTACCTGCCACAGGATCGCCAGAGTTATACACCTGTGCTCTGACGACCTAGATAGTACTTTCTAACAATAATAATATACCATTACTATCAGTGGATACTGTGTAACAGGTATGCACAGGTGTTGGAAACTTTGGTTACATCGTCCGAAGTGAATCAGCAACTATTGCACAACAGCTTAATTTTCAAGCCACAGGAAGTCACTATGTGGAAGCTCATATGGACCTGCAACTTGTGTTGTTTAAGCTGCATTTTTGCAATAGGCCAGCTGGATATTACTGCAGGTATGTATGTTTTGTGTACGTATGTATTAGCTGGGAGTGTGATGTGAGGATGATGGTTATAATAAGTTTATGTGTATATTTATGTTTCAGAGGAAGCTAAACGGATTCCCATGCTTATGAACACAGATAAGCGCCCACAGAGATTGTTTGAAATGTTTGTAAAGCCTGGAGACCAAGAACACTTGCCAAGACGTAAGCGTAATGTTTTTCTGTCCAGCGGAGTACGCCTTTGCCATCAAGAAACAGTGCAGCAAGCCATCACTAACCACCTGAAATACTACCAGCTCAGAGGTGAGACACTATTGAAAGTAACGTTTGTATCTGCTGCTCCCTTTTTGTAACATTCTAAAATTGATAAAAAAAAAAAATCCTCTAAAAGTCCATTTGTAGTGATTTTTGTAAAGATAAATCAAATTTTGTTACACAATTACAATTAAGCAAACTGGTGTGAGTTTTAACTAATTTAACGACTCTGGTCATCTTGTTGGCCCTTAATGACAATATCCTACTGGAATTGACATAATTTTTTTTGGGAAAACAACAGTGCAAACATGAGAATTGTTGATTTGTCTCATGGGCATCTCTGTCTTAAGCTGTCTTGATATTTTTTTAGTGCCTGAGTCTAACCAGATCATATTTATAAGATATAAACTTTTATATAAATTCTTCCTTAAATGAGAATACAGCATGTTTATTTACAAAACTCAAAATATATTGCATAACAGGAATTGCCCAAGCACTCAAAGCCAAGAAGTGAATCTGGACTTACTGGCTGAAAAAGGTTTCTATCATCTATATGGAATGCATGAGAAAAAGGCTCACTATAAACTGACCATGAAATAACTAGTGCCTGAACAAGGAGATGGGTGAAGAAGGATTTTAGGATTTTATTAATAGGTAAGAGCAAGCAGGTGGTAGACAGTCAAATAATTTGCCAGACATTAAAAAGTCTGGCGAATCATGAAGTTCTTGCAGATTTTCTGTAAGGGTGAAACATGCAGAGTGCCGACCTGTGGTTTGTGGTTAGAGTAATTATCACCTTTAACACATTGTAAAAAGTCTACCTTATTGTCATACCTATTGTATGAGACCATAAGCTGAGACCCAGACCAAGACTTGACCCAAGTAAGAAGACTCAAATCAAAGCCATATTTATGTTTAGAACACAAGATCAAGACTCCACAAAGGTTACCATTTAATTAATCAACTACAGTGCAAGCAGGTCTGTACAGCTGACAGCTAGAATGAACAATGGGATCTCATTAGCGTTTGGCAGTTAGATCCGCTCAGAGGTCTGGGGTTAGTTTTGAGAGACCTCAAGACAATCTTTCACAGTTCATGTGTGATTTCTCCCTAACCAACTTAGATGGCAGTATGGTGAAGTTAAAAGCCAGTTAACACATTGGAATGGGGCCAATAATGTCATAGCTTTTATATCCATTGCAGAGAATGAGGGTGTCAGCAGTCTTGTCTAAACACACAGTCATCTGGACAGGTTATTGCTGCCGGTCCAAAAAATACACCCATGTGTCAAAAAGGCAACACTTTAGAATACCGTTCCATCGTTAATGAATAACAAAACAGAATGAGTAACGCAATATTAACATTCTAGTAACTATTAACTAACAAGAAATTCTGATTAACAAATTAGTAAGTAATAGCAGTTGAATGGGGTAGTTGTCTGTTATCAATTACTACACTTTTTTCATACATCCCAGAGAACTACTAAGTACTATATACAGGTTCATAATTAATGTGAATAATGCATGTATAATTAATTCTAAAGTTAAGATTGTGTTAACCCACTAATGACAAGTATTACCAAATCAAAAGGAACTACTAATTTTTTGGAACCTTATTCTAAAAAGCATGATAACTCAGTAATGACTGAAGTCATTGTAAGCTTTTGACATCTATAAGGCTGTGGATAGCAGTTACTAGAAAGTTAATATTGTGTTGCTCATTTGTCCTGTGTAGTTATTCATTAATGTGTTACCGTCAAAACAACTGTGATGGAGAAATCTAATATCAATGTTTTTGACCACAGAAAATAAAATGAAGGAAAGATCTTAGCAGGTTATTTTGGCTAAATGCATGCATCACTGTAATTGGTAAGATGGTAAAATCGCGGTACTTTGATATATAGTCCGGTACTGATTAATTACCATTTAAGGACTATCACAGTATTATTAATGCTCATGCCAAAAACATGGTAATTCCATGATACTATACATGTTATTTGGTATAACAGCTGACTAAAGGATTATGTGAAATGTTAGGCTAAATGTTAGCGTCATGAGTCGTATGTTTGTTGTGGTAATTTCCAACCTCCTGGCTTTAGAACCAAACGTGAGTGTCCAATCCTCACTTAAGTGGTCAATCCTGTGAAATCACTACATAAGACAATACAAAAGCTTGTATCATAATAAATGAAAAAGAGTTGTATTTTTGAGATTAAAGACTTCCATTAAACTATGAGAAATGTTGCTCAATGTTTCTCACAAATAAAAAATGAGCAGTCTGATTGTATTTCCTACTGTTCTGATTGTGTTTAGTTGCACTAATACAATACTGTTATTGTTGTTGTTTTGCAGTGTGTCAGGAAGTTGTGTGGGAGGGCTTTAAAATCTTCTTGGAGCGTCTCCCCCGTCAGGAAGAGTACCAGATCTGGATGAGCCAATGCCAGACAGAGAGAGTCTCCATACGGGAGATTGGCACGCACTTTAGCCAATCAGAGGAACACTTAGCACTTGTCCACAGAGTATGTAGCACAAGACAAGTATCATTAACTTAGTACTAATTATGTTAGTTAATACTTTGATATGAATAGACTATTATGGGTCAGTGGTGCATGTGCATATCAGAATGTCTTACTTCTGTCTTTTGAATCTTTATGGTCCATTGCAGAGACTTGCACAGGCGGGACTGAAAAGGTGCAATAACATGCAAGTAACATCCATACTTTTTCAAATACTCCCTTTCCTCCCAGCCATTTATTCATCGTATTAGATGTGTTCTGTCTTACTGAGTCTGTTTTTCTCCTCACCCATTTTATTCCTCTTTTTTTCTCAGTAAGACACCTACATACTCAGTATGCAGGTATTACACCATTTATACCCGTTATAAATTTTTTTAAATTAAATGGACTGTGCAGCTAGAGATCTTGTGTATGTGTGATTTTAACTCTTTCATTTGAATGTCTATTTAATTTCTAACTGTATTTTTCTTCTCTTTTTTTTTTTGAACAGACCTGAGAATTCTTCCCAAGAGCAAGCCAATGTGCCACCAGGTCTGTCTGTAATGATTGTGTATTACATAGCTACTGATACAGTATCTTATATACACTGTATAAAACCCTTACCTGTTGAGAACATGCATGGATCATATTTGACAATAATTTTGAAAATCAAAAGGAAAATTATTTTCAGTTTTTTTGTATTGATCCATAATTTAAACATCAATTAAAATTATTTATGGACAACTTTGGTATGTTCTAGACAATATTTGTGGCACTGACCCTCCTGGTTTCATTCCTGTATGGAGAGTATAATTTTCCTCCAAACAATCAACAGCAATTTCTAGATGTTTAGCAACTAGCTTCTGTTGCAACGAGTTAGTGCTGATGCACATATTGTGGCAGAATATAAAAAAAATCGAATGGCTTTAAAATGCCTTTTAGTGTTGCGTTTGAATTTCAGATAATCCTTTTATGTTTTTCCAGGGCTATTTTGATGCAAACTTTGTTTGCAATTCAGATTGAGATGTTGTAATTGGAAGTGGCAAGAAATAAACTTAAAGAGATCTTTTAACATCTGCCTGAACACCAAGATTCAAAAATTATCTTCAAAACTTGGTAGGTGATGCAGAGACCACTGTGTTGGTGACCAAAATGGTTCCAGATGAGGTCATCTCTGAGAGTGTGAAGGAAGTTACTTCAGAAGCACCATCCGTTGTTGTGACAATGGAGCTGGATACTGAGGTAGACAGCTGATATAGGCTGAAATTTTCTGTTCATACTTTTATCATTGATGAAGATATAATACAAATATAAGAGTGAGGTCTAGTTCTAATGTGATGCACTCATGAGTGATACATGCAAAAAATATACATATAAACAAATTTTAAATATTGAACACCTGCTAAACAAAGTTTGTGTGTATTGTCTGTGGTAGATCACTAATGAGATTAAGCAGGAGGCAGCTGCTTTGCCTACACATCCTCTGGTTGAGCAGAGGGTGGAGTTGGCTTTGTTACTGACTGGAGAACCATGGAGTGAAGAGCTGTTCAACTCCACCAGCAGTGAGCATCGCAGACTCACTCAGCAGATCACAGAGAAGGTACAACAACACACTTACTTTAATTTTTACACTGATGTTATTTTTATGTTACTTTATCGTTTTAGATTTGTAACAAAAAGCGCTGCCTATATTATGTCATTCTTCCAGATTTCCGCTGCTTTGCAGAAACTGACAGAATTCAAGAGTGTGTCAGTATTGAACATCAGGTGTGATAGTGTTTCATTCTGCTAGTTACAATAAATTGGCTGCAAAAAGTATTTGGACACTTAGTTCACGCTTAAAAATGTATAAATATCATTGTATTAGATTAGAACATATGAAGGTATTTTAAGACAGATCAAGCACACTTTTCAAGCAAAAGTTTTTTTAACAAAAATAATTGTAATATTTTAAATAAAACAATGGATACTCTATATGAAATCCGTGCACCACTAATAGTTACGGTACACGATGCAGGTCAATATATACACTCACCTAAAGGATTATTAGGAACACCGGTTCAATTTCTCATTAATGCAATTATCTAATCAACCAATCACATGGCAGTTGCTTCAATGCATTTAGGGGTGCGGTCCTGGTCAAGACAATCTCCTGAACTCCAAACTAAATGTCAGAATGGGAAAGAAAGGTGATTTAAGCAATTTTGAGCGTGGCATGGTTGTTGGTGCCAGACGGTCCGGTGTTTGTATTTCACAATCTGCTCAGTTACTGGGATTTTCACCCACAACCATTTCTAGGGTTTACAAAGAACGGTGTGAAAAGGGAAAAACATCCAGTATGCGGCAGTCCTGTGGGCGAAAATGCCTTGTTGATGCTAGAGGTCAGAGGACAATGGGCCGACAGATTCAAGCTGATAGAAGAGCAACTTTGACTGAAATAACTACTCGTTACAACCGAGGTATGCAGCAAAGCATTTGTGAAGCCACAACACGCACAACCTTGAGGCGGATAGGCTACAACAGCAGAAGACCCCACCGGGTACCACTCATCTCCACTACAAATAAGAAAAAGAGGCTACAATTTGCAAGAGCTCACCAAAATTGGACAGTTGAAGACTGGAAAAATGTTGCCTGGTCTGATGAGTCTCGATTTCTGTTGAGACATTCAGATGGTAGAGTCAAAATTTGGCGTAAACCGAATACGAATATGGATCCCTCATGCCTTGTTACCACTGTGCAGGCTGGTGGTGCTGGTGTAATGGTGTGGGGGATGTTTTCTTGGCACACTTTAGGCCCCTTAGTGCCAATTGGGCATTGTTTAAATGCCACGGCCTACCTGAGCATTGTTTCTGACCATGTCCATCCCTTTATGGCCACCATGTACCCAATCCTCTGATGGCTACTTCCAGCAGGATAATGCACCATGTCACAAAGCTCGAATCATTTCAGATTGGTTTCTTGAACATGACAATGAGTTCACTGTACTAAAATGGCCCCCACAGTCACCAGATCTCAACCCAATAGAGCATCTTTGGGATGTGGTGGAACGGGAGATTCGTGCCCTGGATGTGCATCCCACAAATCTCCATCAACTGCAAGATGCTATCCTATCGATATGGGGCAACATTTCTAAAGAATGCTTTCAGCACCTTGTTGAATCAATGCCACGTAGAATTAAGGCAGTTCTGAAGGCGAAAGGGGGTCAAACACAGTATTAGTATGGTGTTCCTAATAATCCTTTAGGTGAGTGTATATTATACTGTATATATATAATTAATGGAAAACAGTCCATTTGTTTGTGAATTGGGCAGCTACACTGGTTGTGCTGTGTGTTTCTGACTCACCAAAAAGAACCGGTTCATAAGAATCATATCTGTTAATGAAGTTGACTACACAGTGCAAGCAGGCTTGTTTTCTTGCCATTTTTTCGTGGTTGTTAATATTTATGTCATCACATTTAAGCGAAGCTGCTAAAATGCGGTGCAGAAAATGCTGCTTAAATTTATATTTTATAGTGGGATAAATCTGGTAGATTCACCCCGACACTTCCTGCTTTGTTAAGCACCCCGGTAGATCCGCCCGGACACTTCCTGCTTTGTTAAAAACCCCGGTAGATCTGCCCCTGAAACTTCCTGGTTTGTCAAATTGGGCTGCGTTTAACTCCACTTTTAGACATGTACTTGTGAACTTCCCTAAGCAGTTCCCCTCTGGGGAATCCCCGCCGCCATTTTGAAGTGTTCAACTTCGTCAAGTGAGCGAGGGAAGTTTATTTGGATAGATCATAGGCTGTAAAAAAGATGAACAGCGCATCTTATTTAGACAGATCATAGACTGTAAAAAAGATGAACAGCGCATATCTGCTTCCTTCCACTGTAGAAAAATGAATCCAAAATATCCCGGTAACAAGATATCCCAGGAACAAGTCTTTGCAGTAGTGATCCTGAGTTATCAAGGTCCTGCCCATACTCCCACTCCCGCAGACTCAATCATAAGCACAGCTGTGAATTATGACGTTACACCCCATTTTTACAGCACCAAATAACTAACTAAAACCAAACTTATTGGAAAAATAAACAAACATCTGTGAGAAAAACTACCTAAAATGACAGAAACCATCTTTGGAAAAATTATATTTAAATGTGTAATTGGATTTTTAGTTTGGCTCACATTCAATTAAATGGAGAGGGCAGGGTTTATGACCTATAATGCAGCCAGCCACCAGGGGGCGATCAAAATTATTTGGCTTCACTTGTCAGGACTATTATGGTACACTTAGGACAGACCCTCAACCCAACAGCAACTGGTAGTGTCACACCTATTTTACCTATAAGTGATCAAGGCCTTAGTCGGCACTCTTGCAATGTAAGAAATGATGTACATCTGAGTGAACAAGACAGATGGAGGTTTGCAAGTGAAGGGAATAAAAAGTGGACTTAAACACAGCCCTGGAACATGTCTATAGTTAATGCATGATCAGATAATATGTGTCATTAGTCAATCACCTGCTATAGTGGTAAGAATATTTCTACTAAAAATATGACCTTGATCTTTTCTGTAGGCCACAGGTGGATCCCTCAAGGTAAATTACACTCGATTGTTTGCATTAATGCAGGTTAGTGAGTGAGAGAATGTATTTTTGCAGTCTTTCCTTGAGTTAGTATAAACAAGCAAGAATCATGTTTATAGTCATGCAATTACAATGGAAGTCCAAGGGGCAAGATATTGTTTGTATATTAACATTAAAATACCCAATGTTTTGAAAATATAGTCACAAGACTTTCAACTGATGATGTGAGACTATTGCAAATTTATCCAATCTTTCAACTCATGTCATGATCATGTTCTGTCCCATAGACTAAGTGCGGTTGTTGTTTTTGTCTCTGCAGTGGTAATAAGGCAGTACTGGTGGAATATGTTGTGTCCCTCCAGACCAACAGTGAAGTAATCAGCAGTGAGACGCTGGACTTCATTAATCTTCAATCCAACATGGTAGAGGGCACCTTTAGTTACTCAGAGGGGCCCACAGTCCAGTACACCATTATTGACCTCCACCCTGACATCACTAAGGCTCTGCATGGTACTGCTATACCTGCTTGTAGCTACTAGTCTTCTACGGTACACCTCAGCAGTCTGTATAATGTTTTATAATGTAATATTTTCTTGTTGTCAGTGGAAACATTTCTAGAGGAAACCCATCCTGCCGAGGAGTCACCAGACCCTGACCACAAGGTGATTAAGATTTCTGTCAAGATGACAGTGAAGTTTGAAGTATACTATTTAGATATTTGCCTATTCTTAAAATCTAAATTCTGATTCCTAGTATAGGAACACATTGCTAGGGTTTTTGACAGGATATTGCTAGGCTCGGTTACAGTGATCTGGATGGTTTCTAGAGTATAGTAAAGTGATTACCTAAAGTAGGTGTTCTGGGATGTTTACTAGCCCAAGCACACTAGTACAAGCACGCACCCAAGTATATGGGATATTCTGGTCTGTAGATACGTAAAATGTCCTTTAATGTAAGTCTATCATGCTAGACTTTACCTCTACTTAACAAGGCACACAATTTGAGGTATTATTCTTGTCACATAGAACAAACAATTTGGTGTGAGTTGCCTGCCATAGTTTTCAACAAACTCCTAACTCTAGGAATGGAATTGCAGGAACAATAATAGTAATAACAGCCTTAGCAAGCACCATCAATAACTTTCACAAAGACTGAGAGCCAGTTGTTTTATCTCGTTTATTGTCTAGGATGATATTTTATCAGTAGAAATACCATCGGAGCTGCCTGGAGAAGTGACAAAGGAGGTCTTTACAATTAGTGACCATTTGGATCATACAATGTCAGAAGAGGAAGGTATGGGAGAGCAGGATGTCATACATTTAGATGAGACCACACAACCGCTTATAGACTATCCCAGCGGCAATTTCTCAGAGGGTAAGAACCAACATTCACATGTACAATGATTTACAGCAGGGATGTGAAATAATGCGCATGGAGGGTCAGTATCCTGCAGGGTTTAGCTTCAACCTGCCCAACACCCCTCCCTAGGATTTTTCTGAATTCTGCAGGACAGTGGCCCTTCAGGAGCAGGATTGACAGCCCTGATTTAAACCAATATGGTGGTGAAAGACTTTTATGGTGGTGTTCCTCTTTTCAGACCTTCAAGACAAGGACTTGGTGTTACTGTTTTCCCCTAGCCAGACTCCTGCTGTGGAAGGTAAAGTGGTTGGTCCTGTTATCGATGCCAAGCAAGACAGTGACATCACAATGAATGACCTTGACCCTGCCTCTGGATTTGGTGTAATCGAAGAAAATTGGGTAACTGTCGTTCCTACTGAAGCTCAAGAGCCAGTTAGAGATACAGAGGTTGATGAAGAGTTTTTAGTTAATGTAGATATGCCACAGAAAGAAGACTATGAATTCTCCACAAATACAACAGTGGTTGAAGAGGACCAGATCTTGCCTGAGGAAACCACAGAATTGATTACGGTTGAAGCTGGAGAAGATGAAAACCAACAACATGGTAGTGATGCTTCTGCAATGCCACCAGTCAAGGTGGCTGAGGCAGAATCTTCCCCACAACCTGAGGAAGACCTCATATTACCTGCAGAAGAAGAGAGGCAAAAGGAAGACAACAAGGAAGAAATTGTTCTAGAAGAAACACAAAAGGATGAGGAAACTGAAGTTGCTGTGGTCATGAAGGAGAAATCAGAGGAGGCTGGAGAAGAGGAAGAATACGTTGACAGTACTACAATGCCACATGAGAACAAAGATTTTGTACTAACGGATGTTTCAGCATTACAGTTTTCAAAGGAAGTTCCAAAAGAGGAAGATATCCTATTGGTCACCATTGAACCAGCATACCCAGTTTACTCAACACCGCTTTCACCAGAAATAGAACCACCCTTCTCCCTCTTGACCATGAAGACCCCAGAAGAGATGGAGTTGGGGCATAATTTAAATTCAGAGGTCATGACTGCATCTCTGGATGTGATCGGTTACAGAGAGGAAGAGGGTAGTGGTGTCCCCAGTGTCATTCAGGGCGATGAAGTTTCCAGCATTGCCTTGCCAACTAACCCAGGGCGGTCTTTGATAGTGTTTTTCAGTCTTCGTGTAACTAACATGATTTTCTCTGAGGATTTGTTCAATAAGAGCTCTGCAGAATACAAAGCCTTGGAGCAACGGTTCCTTGAACTGGTAGTGTACTTTCTCTAAAGTATATTTGTGCATATTCTTTTTCCTTTTCTTTTCCTAACATCACTTGTTCTTCCTCTTCGCCCACTATCCCTGTGAAATTTCCACTTATCAGTCCAACTCAAGAGTGTCCAATCCTGCTCCTGGAGGGCCATCTTCCAGGAAAGTTTAGCTCCAGCCACAATTAAAACAGACCTGGGGCCGGTTGCATAAACTGCTAAGATTAGTCTTACAAGATAGTCATCGCTTTTTTTTTCTTTTAGACTGTTCATAACTCTTTTTTTTAGTCAGTTGCATAAAACCATAGATTGGACTAATTTTATACCAAAAAGTTAGACTTATTACCCTTAACTAACTGCTGTTGGTTATACTATTTCTTAAGACACAGTCTTTACATAATGGCTATGTTTATGCATCTAGCCCCTGAACTTGTTAATCAAGGTCTTCAGGATATTTAGAAACTTTAGTCAGGCAGGTGTGTTGGAGCTAAACTCTGCAGGAAGGTAAACTCTTCAACTCTAGTCCTGGAGTGCCAGTTTCCTGTTGAGTTTTGCTTTAACCCTAACCAAACAAGGCCAATCAACTTGTCCAGAATTGCTTGCAAATTACAGACAGGTGGGTTAGACTGCGATTGGTACTAAAGTCTGCAGGACACTGACCCTCCAGGACTGGAGTTGAAAAAACCTGTTTTATACATTTTATGTTTGTGAGTTTATGAACTTATTATTGGGATTTTATGTCCCTCAGTTGGTGCCATATCTGCAGTCAAACCTCAGTCACTTTGAGAACCTGGAGATCTTGAACTTCAGAAATGGAAGTATTGTGGTGAATAACCGTATGAAGTTTGGGAGGCCTGTTCCACGTAAAGTCAATGCTGCTGTTTACCTCATTCTTGAGAACTTCTGCAACACAGCTTACCAGACCATGAACCTCGCCATTGACAAATATTCTTTGGATGTAGAATCAGGTAAGACAAATTCAGAAACCTCTCACTTTGGAAATGCAGCCTGTATATAATGTGTTCAGGTACCTCATCACATGCCTCCTTTATGCAGCAGCTAATCAATGTGTGTGTATGGTTGTTTGTTTTTAGGGGAAAATGCAGACCCATGCAAATTTCAGGCATGTAATGAGTTTGCAGAATGTACAGTGAACCGCTGGTCAGGTGAGGCTGAATGTGTGTGTAATGCTGGTTACTTCAGTGTGGACGGACTACCCTGCCAGAGCATCTGTGACCTTCAGCATGAATTCTGCCTGAATGATGGGAAATGTGATGTCATTCCAGGCCAAGGAGCCATCTGCAGGTATGTTTATTTAGATTATATAATGCTCAAGAAATTTTTAATGAATTTGTGCAAGTTTAAGAAAGCCTAAAAACAGATCATATACTGTACAGCGAGGTCTATACTACCTGGAGAACAGCATTCTCTTTCATCTTGAAGTACGTAGATGCTAGGCTGGCATTTTCTCAAGGTGGGCCAAACTTGCCCAATGGCCTCGGTCGATCATCATGACCACCTAATCATCCCTATATGCTTGATTGACTTCATCCCTTTGTCTCCTCTCCACCAATAAGCTGGTGTGTGGTGGACGTTCTGGCGCAATATACCTGCCGTCACATCATCCAGGTGGATGCTGCACATTGGTGGTGGTTGAGGAGAATCCCCCTTCTATGTAAATTGCTTTGAGTACCCAGAAAAGCGCTATATAAGGTAACAAATCATTATAAATATTATGTGTGTGTGTCTGCTCTGTAGATGCCGTGTTGGGGAAAACTGGTGGTACAGAGGGGAGCATTGTGAAGAATATGTTTCTGAGCCACTCGTGGTTGGCATTGCCATAGCATCTGTTGCTGGGTTCCTGCTGGTGGCATCAGGAGTAATCTTCTTCTTGGCAAGAACTTTGAGAGACCAGTATGACAGGGATGAGACGGAGGACCAAGTACGGTAAGACACATTCTCTATCACAGTCAATCTGGGGTGATTTTCCCGAACAATGACGTAACTCACTGCTTACTACTGCAGTCCGATGCATCATTGAAGAAACCAACTAGCTAGTAACGACTGTTTCCCAAAACCATATTTTGGCGAATTGGTCGTTCAACCACGATGTCACACAGGTGGTGGAGTAATAACTTATTTTAATTAATCTGTTTGAGATCAGATTGATGCTAGATATTTTTCTATAAATTACGGACATGTCATCTGAGGACTATTTCGAATTTTTCTCAGTTATTTTGCTTTATTTCGAGATTCAATCATAGGCTCATTCTTATGTAGTACAGGACGTTAACACATGCGCACTATTAAAAACGATGCTTTAAATCTCTTGACAAATTAAAAAACGTAAATTATGTATTATAAATAAAAGATATAGATTGTACTGAATGTCAGGTTGCTTATTTGACTTAAGGTAAGGATTCATTGACTCCAGATGTCATGCAAGCAAGAAACTATGCTTCTAACCACAGCTCGAGAACTGCCGTTCCAACCACACAACTTTGCGATGCAGTTTGCGAAAGTTCATTGGAACTATGTTTTCAGGAAACACCCGACTCGTTGAACTATGCTAATAATGACGGAACTAGCAACCATAGTTGGCTAACGATGCTTTCAGGAAACGCACCCCTGGTAAATAGCAACTTTGTTCCAACTTGCATACTTTCACTGTTCATTATAATATTCTTTCTATTATAGACTTTGTCTATAAGTGAACTTCAGTACATGAAAGCTTTACCTTAGAAGTCTGAGCCTTCAGAGCCAATTACCTGATATGAACCCTTGATAAGAGTTTGACCTAGAGTAAAGTAGCCTTGAGGTTCTAGAAAGGTCCTTTGTCACACAAAAAAAAAAATCACAATGAAAGCATGAGATTTTAATTTCAATAAAAGCTAAATTAAACCATTAAATTGTAATGGTGATGAATGCAAACTTACAAATTGTTTAATGAAAAACAAGTATTTTAAATTAAAACTAAGGTAATTTTGCATTACACACTAAACCAAGTCAAATCATGAAATCAATTATTTATTGAAATGATTATGAATGAGTCTGTTACATATACATTTAAAGTGCCCCTATTATGCTTTTTCAAGTACCTTTCATGCAGTGTGTAATAAAGCTGTTTGTGAATATTAAAGGTCTGCAAAGTTTTAAAGATTAAAATGGATGACAAATAAATTTGTCTCTTAAAAGAAAGAATAGATTCTGAACTGCCTAAACGAGTTGTCAACAATTCCAGTCTCACTTCATGTTACATACCTTTGTAGCAATGTACCCACCTTCAAACACTAGCTGTAGCCTGGAAGAGCTTGGTTCGTGTTGTCGACATGTTAACAAGATGCTGTTTTCAGCATTGCAAATCCACTTTAAATGCACTTCAAAAGGATGAGGACTCACACTGGAATTGATATGGGGAAAATTAGCCGTCTTTACTGTTTGTATGACTATGTATACAAGCGCTGAGGAAGCCTCTGGAGCAAAAAATTCAGATATAGCAATGGCCGTTTTGTTTCCGTCACACACTATAAGCGGTTGACCAATCACAACAGACTGGGCCATCTGACCAATTAGAGCAAAGTAGGCTAGCAGAAAGGAGGGGTTTAGAGAGACTTAATCTTTAAACAAACCATTTTCAGACTCTTTGACAAATTAGGTGATGTGCAATGTATATTATGAGAATTTAAATGTAAATGCATTGTAGAAGACCTCCAAAACAAAATTAGCAGTTTTAAAATGAGCATAATTTTAAACTTTTCAAATGGCATAATAGGGGCACTTTAATGTTCTTTTTTCTCTTACTTAAATCTCTTTAATTACTGCATGTGCATTACCTAGGAAGAAGTTTATATCTCCAGTAATGCCATTGTGAGATTTGCATTAATTCATCAACAAGGCTGATCTTTGATCCCTTGACCCTCTTTCGGCCATGACTTCTTACCCCTGCCCTGTGGATTTAACAATGGCTGTTGCAACTTTGTGTGTGTGTGTGTGTGTGTGTGTGTGTGTGTGTGTGTGTGTGTGTGTGTGTGTGTGTGTGTGTGTGTGTGTGTGTGTGTGTTGTGTGTGTGTGTGTGTGTGTGTGTGTGTGTGTGTGTGTGTGTGTGTGTGTGTGTGTGTGTGTGTGTGTGTGTGTTTACACATGTTTGTACGAAGGGGAGAGGACAGGCCACCGTTTATAGACACAGCCACTAAGTATAACCCCATGTTCGAGAGCGATTTAACGACAGGCTACAGCCATTACTACCAGCTGTACCCAGAGCCCCCAGTCCACAGCAGCGCCAGTGCTGAAGCATCCACTGACTTCAGTAGTGAAGAGATACGCCATATTTATGAGAACAGCGAGCTCACCAAGGAGGTATGGGTCCTTAATATATTATCATCAGTAATATATTAACAATATATGTTAAAGTCCCCATGAATTCAAAATTGACCATACTTACTTTGTTTGCCTAAATTGATCGTTTTGTGGTGAACAATTCATCCATGCAAGTCAATCCACACAAAAAAATATTTTGGCTTCGTAATCTTTAATCAAAATCTGAAATTTCCCCTCCCCTCTGCATTGGAGGACCTTCCCTGATGACGTAGGTTTGACGGTTTGGGTGTCTGCTTAACATCCGTAACCACGCCCCTCCAACTGACAGTACACAGGCTGCCTGTGTGTTTGAATGAAACACCTACTTTTCTAGATCCAATCAGGTGCTAGTTGGAAAAAAAGCCACGCACACTATTTTGCCTCATTTAGTATTCCGTTTCTCTCGGAAATACGTCACAACACTGGAGAAAAGTCGTTTGTAACTTCCGGTTCACGGGGACTTTAATGGTATACCCATTTAGGTCAACAAGTCGATTTTTCTAATTTTTTTTAAACTCTATGAGCAGGTGTGTGATACATGGTTATGGAATGATCTCTTCCTGTCCATTCCGTAGGAGATTCAAGATCGCATTCGCATCCTTGAACTCTACACGAGAGATCGTCAGTTTGCAGATTTTTTGCAGCAGCATCAAATGTAAGTATGTCTTTTAAGATGTCTTATTCATAGAATATAGCTTTGCATATTTTCACCCCTCATGTTTTGTTTTTGTTTTATTTAATCAGAACAATGCATAATCGAAGAGAAAGTTCCTCAACATAAGACATATGTCGAATATCCTGCTGGGTGCATGACATTGAAGGTGATAGCAATGTTATGAGAACGGCATGTTATACTTTAACAGTATGTTTTGTGTCTCCAATGTTGCATCTAGTGTAAACATAAGTGGAACTTCTGGGCTTTTCTTCTCTTTTATTTATTTTTTTATTCTAAAACAATGTTTGTATTAATTTGCTTGTTGTGTTCCTCTTCCAGAAACTTGCCTTGTCTTTTGGGAAATGACCTCTCAGTGATTCCTGAGCAAAAGCCTCTCTTTTTCGTCTTAGAGACTTTTTCCATCACAAATAAAAATGGTTAACTATAGATCTTTCTTAAAATAAGCTATTTTGTTGCTTTTATCGTTATATTTTCCCTACTGTTAAAGACCATTTAACTGTTTTTCTGTATTAGAACAAGATCGCAGTCACAGACAATGCCATTGGTTGAAATGTTTTGTTAGTGCCTTCTATTCTTATAGCTATGGTCCGTCTCTCAGCCAAACAATCTTTGGTTTTCAGAGAAAAAGATCCCTGATGTATTATTCTTGAAAGTTACTTGAATCACAGACCATCATTGTTCTATTATTTTTAGTACATTACATTTATTTTTTATTCTTTGGTACCTTTTATAGTTTCAATGCTTGTCAGAAATTTCAAGACAAATTTATTATTATTATTTATTGGATATCAAAAATGTTTGAAAATTAATCGAAAACGTACAAAACAATAAAAAATGGCCTCTAATAATGTGCCCATTTATGAAAGAAGAAAAAACGCTGCAAAATCCAAAGTGTTATTTTGAAAAGTAGATTTATCTCTTTAAAGTTTCGAATGAAGATTGTGAGTATTAACGGGGGTTATAGGTTTATTATGTAAGAATAATGTATATTATCATTGATTTAACTGCCCTTAACTGAGTGGCTGCTTTAAGCAAAAATCCCTTTAAGGCAAGTCACTTCACTTGGCAGCCATATAGCAAACATCTTCGGGCAGCTATTTTCTATGTACAGTGTGTAATAATCATATAAGTACAGTTCCTATATAGCCTACTTGAATGAAGGAAGACCAAAATCTTCAAACAAATTTGTTTCATAAACATATTTCAAACCAGCAATAAAATACAGCAGTGGTATCATAAATCTTGCTGCTTAAGCTGAAATCATGTCTCATTTGACAAAAAAGGCTAGACTTCGATTCCTACTGCTATTTAGTGTGGCAATTTCTCCCATTCTTTTTTCAGTGATTGGTCTGTCACCACCTCCTTGCAATAATGGCTGTTGCAATAATTGATATTTGTATGTAATGTTTTTTACATTATTTACTGTATTTAAAGTAGTATCAGTTGGGATACTTCAGAAACAAATGAAATAACTGTCATCTTTTAAATACATCATTACTCGTGGGTTAATGATTTGACGGAAATTGTCATATTTGTATGGATGATGCCTTTAAGAATTTTTGTGAGAATTAAATGTTGTTACACTGAAGACTTTTATTTACAAGTTTTATTACAGGTGCTAAGTCATTGTTTACAGTATATGTTTATTGTCTTTTGTCTCTGTGTGTTAATTTAGTGTACAGTGTGTGAACGATATGATGTCTTTTCCTGAGTTGGTCTGATGGTCTTTCACGAATCACAGCTAATTTAGGAGTACAGAGAGCTCACTACAATTAGTCAAAACTGAGATTACAGCCCAGATTACAGGGAATTACTGTACCTGCAGCCTATGCTGTAAACACGGAGATGTGACTATGTCTATTATACCATGAAATTGCTTACATGTAAATGTGTCTAATATGTAGTATACTACATAGTGAGGTCTAGTCTTAGACAGACTGCATACGTGCAATAGTAGGCTACATCGTGTGTGTTTGGAATGGCAAGAGGCATTTTGGGGTGAATTGAACATTTAATGAAAATGAAAAGATTTCCTGAGTCACATACTTAATTTTGTTGATTTTATGAGAAAAAAATGGAGACCAATGTGGTAATGTGTAACATATGAAAGGCATAATTATACATAATTTATTTGCTAGTGTTATAACCAAAGAGAGCATGAGAAAGGGCTACAATCAGAACCAGACTGGGTGCTTTAGCCACAAAGAAATTGGCTTTTTTCCCCTCTCTACAATATCAGTAGTGAAAGAGATCTGATGGTCCAGTGATTTTGTCAACATGTCAAGTTTAATTGAATAACTTGCAGTTACACTTCAGGATTTAATCTCTAGAGGGCGTTGTTTGGGTTTTACAATTTCAAAGTGCTCAATGGATCACACACTACATGATCAAGTGGCTGTTGTAAAATTCCTATGCTGCTCTATTTTAGGTTCTGCATTGGATATGAGAGAGTGTTTACACTCTATTGATGTTGCAACCGTTCTTGTAAGTAGTGATGGGAGAAACTAAGCTTTTCGAATCTCTATAATTTAATTGAAGCATCACCCTGGTTCCCTACACAAAAACCCAATAGGATTTTTGGTAACACTTTACAATACGGGTGCACTAATATGCATTAATTCATGTTTAACTAATGCACAGATAATCATGAGTTAATGCATGATTCATGAAGAACTAAACCATTAATTAATTATTACTGCATCAGCAACTAATAAAGAGTCTATATGATTAATAGATTAAGTAATACATGAATTGCTATTAATTCAGTGTGTCATTGTGTATTAATTCCTTAATAACATATTTTATTAACTAATAGTGTAAATGAATGTGTTAATTACCACAATTAGTCAAAGCTATGCACTTCAACTACCAGTTGTCTGATTTAATTAATCATTAGCTAATGATTTGCAAAGGTATCATTATGTTATGACTTTACTTGTTGAGGCACATCATTATTAACTAGACATTTAGTAATTGTAGTAATTTACACATGAATTTGCACTTACAATGAAGTAATTAATCATGTATTAATGTGTACCTGTATTATCTGGAAGTTTAAATACAAGGCTTTGGCTCATTCTGGTAATTAACATATTAATTAACACTATTAGTTAAAAAAAATAGTTATTAGGGAATTAATTCACAATTACATATTTAATTAATAACAATTCATGTATAAACTAATACATTAACCATACAGACTCTTAATTAGTTCCTAATGTGGTAATCATTAATGAATAGCTTAGATAATCATTAGTTACACATTAATTCAGTATTATCTGTGCATTAGCTAACCATGAATTAATGCTTATTAGTGCACCCATATTGTAAAGTGTTACCGGATTTTTTTCATTGGCTTTTGGATTAGTGCATTAAATAAGTCGGTGACAAACAAAATCTTATGATTCTTTCACTATTTGTTAATCTTTATAATCTTCACAAATGAACACAACTTTAAAGGGACACTGTGTAGGTTTTTACGTATTTTATTATCTGAAATCAATATTTTTATTCATAAATATGTCCTCAATGGTGTGCAAATACCTCTGCAAATTATCTGACTTATCCTCGTAAATGAAGAATTTATTATCTTTATGTACATGGGACGGGTAGGTTCACGGAGGCTTCCATGTCGTTCCGCCATCTTGAAAAACTATAATAGCAGAGAGGGTCAAAAAGTACCAACCAAACGCGTTTCCACAACGCGTTTTCGTTCAGACTCAGAGCAAGCGTCACGTGACTGAAAGCAGCAGAAACGGAGGAGGAGAGCAGTGAGAGGCGCGTACCCGGCGGCAAGTTTAAACGGCTGTATTGCACTCCTATGATTGCTGATTGCTTTATTATTTGTAATGGCGGATCATACATATGCCGAGCCACAGGAGAAGACATCCTCGTCCCAAAAAAAGGCCAGACTTGAACGAAAAAGGAAACGTGACCGGAGATTGCATAAAACAAGAGTAAATATCGGGATAGCGTTTTCAAGGTGGAAAGAGCTAATGCAGCAGAAAGATTTCAGAAGAGACGCTGAAGTTGCCTGCTTTCTCCTCGACAGGTAAGTCAATGTTACAGTCTTAATACATTTTTTTGTCATTGCTTGGTTGTGTACTTTATTATATAGACAGTATAACATTTATAGTTAAAGTTAAACAGGCTCTTTGATGAATAGCAGAAGTCTCTGAAGAAATTAAAGGAAATATGATTATAAGATAAGATCTAGTCCATTAGATGTACATGTAGGTATAACATACATCACGTTTTGCAGTATATTGCACTTGAGGCATTGCAGGCATCTCATGTATCAATGTAAAAAAAAAACTTTATTTGTGATCAGAAGAAAATATTTCTCTCTGTAAGATTTTCTATAGCTTTCTTTTTTCCCCCAATAAATGATCAATTAGCTCAAGTTGTGAATTTGCTATGTGCATAAGATTGTACAGAGAATTAAAATTAATTTATACTACTGCTAGACACATAAATTGTACAAACCTCGGTCGTTTCTCTTCGCTGCCTTTGGAAACTTTCAATTCTATTTAGATCGTCTCTTGTAGCGGCCGGGCATCTTTGCCGTCGTTGTGTTGACTCGCGCTCCTCGTCGTCCATCTCCTCGCCTAGATCCCACTGATCCACTGCTTCTCTGTCCTCTCCCTCTACCTCTCCCTCTTCCTCTCCCTACTGCTGAATCATCCGATGATGATATCTAACAATCACGTAATTTAGAAAATATAACGAATAAAGGCGGCATTACTACTAATTACAACAGTTCATGTTTTTCAGTGTCAGCAACTCATACTGTAACATTCGTTTGTTCGTTTTGTCAAGTTGCTGTTTTTTTTAAGTTACAAACCTGTTCATCTGGAGAAAAACTCGATGAAGTGTTACTACAAAACATCCTGTCATAGCATTTTTGGTACATAACGGCAACCGTAGATGCAATACGCACTTGAAAAAGCGAGGCGCTGGAGAGCAAAATTCGTTTGAATGCAAAATAATATTTCACCACTGGATGGGGGTATTTCTCACACAGTGTCCCTTTAATGAATTTTGAAGCATAAATACAATCTGTCTATCAAAAGCTAAACGTAGGCTACTATGGTCGCATGACTTCATGTCACCATCAATAAGCTTCTGACAATTTTTTTAGGTTTTGTTTTTGTTAAAAACATTTTCCCTGAAAGTTCAAGTTATAATAGTTTGCAAGAGTATAATTATAAACACAACGAGGCTGTGAAAGCGGACTAGTGAGTTGATAAATTTACCTGTTTGGCTGATGACGATTAATGTCCTCGACAACCTCTGTAGTTCTATTTAGCCACTTGTGAGCAACCAACCGCCTTTTATAAGACAAGTAAAAAAAAATCACAAGAGGGTATTACAGATACTACGGTGACGCATTGCTGCCACATATATTATTACATATTATATTTCCACATATTATTTTTCCACTCAATTATGTAGTAGGCTACTAATAACGAGATCTTATGTCGTTAAAACAACCTATTTATCTGGTAACAACGAGATGCTATGTCATTAAAACAACATATTTTCTTGGCCTTATAAGGACATAACGTAGTCAATTTGCCTTTATCCACATACAATTTATAGCCTATAGCCTATCATGTTCAAAAAGCTGAAGCAAATAGTGTCCAAGGGGGTAATCCATCAGCCGGAAACTGAAGCCTCATGGGGGCCGCCATTGTAGCAGACCATCACCTGCTGTTAGCATTCCAATGACTCCCATTCATTTTGGCGTCACTTTCACACAAATAACTTTACATCTAAGGAACGCAGGCAATCTTCTACTGTCGATGAGCCAATCGGAGGGACGTGGAGGCATAAAGTCAAGGGAGAAGCCCATAAATAGAGACTCCATAAAAGCAACGGGACAAAATATTTCAACAACCTTTTTGAGGAATTGATTTGAATTGATTCAGAATTGTCTTGGCAGAGCTACTAGAAGACTTACTGCTGTCAGACAGGTTGCTCACGTCACATCTACGTCGTCAAGCTCAGTTTGGGCCTGCGCAGCCGCTCAGCCATCAGGAAGTGAGTGCTTCTAATGCGCTTCAATTTTCTCCGTTGAAATCAAGGGGGTCGCTGTGTCCATTTCTTTTACTGTATATGCTTCATCATGCCGCCATGCCGCAATCGTTAATTAGAGATTAGCAATTAGCTGCCTATCCTACCCCATAAGTCATTGCGCGCCGGTGACAACAGCATTTTTATTAAAAAGATTACGGCGATTGTTCTTG
This sequence comes from Siphateles boraxobius, assembly GCF_051911475.1. Lineage (NCBI taxonomy): Eukaryota > Metazoa > Chordata > Actinopteri > Cypriniformes > Leuciscidae > Siphateles > Siphateles boraxobius. Next base: position 23,954,430 of record NW_027509197.1, on the reverse strand, counting down.
TCACCTAGCAACTGAGACAGCTACCGATGACGAGCGGGAGTAACATTTGAACTGCACTTTTTTATATTCAACTGGGTTTTATCAGAGCCCGTCTACGAAAGACTGGCCACTCCCTATTAAGTCCTATTGTACAGAATTTTGGTTGTAGTTCTACCAGAGTTCCACTGGGGGCGATATAAGTGCAAAATGAATGGGAGTCTATGGAGCTAGACGGCTAAATGTGTCTCTTTCACCCGATTGCCGTTGAGAAATCTCAGATTTGATTGTAGGTTAAGTTCAACATGGGTTTTAGGTCGAAAGTTGAATGAACAAGGTTTCTTACAGGTTGAGTTGTTGTTGCCCATAACACGCTAGTATTCTGCTAATGAACGCTGATTGGTCAGTGAAAGACTGATTACGACCAGAGATACCGCTTGATGGCATCGTGGAATCCGAAGCGGGACCAGAATGTGTGTGTGTGTGTTTTCGGCGTGGTCTTTTAAAACAACAAAACAAAAACTTTTCTAGCATGTGTATTTCCTGTGTCAGCTGTGTTGTCGATGCCTCCAGAGAAAAGAAAGTGCAGAGCGCGAAAGCACCAAAGTGACTGAAGGATTGCCGTAAAGCAGTATTTCTGGTCGTACGATGTTTATGACGTCATTGACATTTTAAAGCAAATAAGTGACACCACAGGAATGTGTAATTTCTTTGCATCTCCTTTCGAATACAACATTCAAATTACTAGACAAAAAATTATATCCTGAGAAAAGTGGATTTTGAGGGGTATAGCTCCATTGACCTCCATTCATTCTGCACTCGTCCTGTGAGCGCCCTCATATGGAATCAGAGTGGAACTGCAACCAGTTCAGAAGCCGGAAGTTTACTGCGAGTGAACGTTCTCCCCTTATTAGACGTTATATATATAAATATGCTTATGTATGTTTTTCTTTTCATATTTCATTACGTTTTTACGTAAGTTAGCACCAAATAGTCCAACAGTTTAAAGTGTAATCAGGCAATTCAGGAGTCAGGATCGCAGCAAACCAGCTCTGGCCATGGTCTTGGCTAAGCCGAAAATACATGAAAGTCCGCAGCCTTCGAAGGATGCAACACATTGGGACACAAGTGCATACTTTTTGAACGGAAGTAAATTCAAATTCAAATGTACCTACTCAGACAGTACGCGATTTAGGACGCAACGTTTTATTTCTAATTCAGTATAATACAAAAAGAGGAAATGTAAATTCACCCCCTTCACTATACTTTAATGGATTTGTTTAATAAAATAACAGCAACACATAATAAGAGCACATTATGTCCATGACAGAATGTGAAAGTAGGCTATAGTATGCTAAACTATGAGTCTTTGCTTGAGAGAGTGCCAGAGACAGTCACAGAAAAAGATGCTTCCAGTAATCGGTGTGCATCTAGTGATAAATTTGATAAACGTCCTGCTGCAGGGCATGCTTGTACAATATTTGTCAGTGTTACAGTCCTATTGATTCTGTGTGCTTAGACTTTTCTGGCATTGTTTATAATGAATCATCCTCCAGAGTAGAATTCATCAATCCCCCAAATACACATATGCTGCCAACAGCTGTGTTTAGTCACTTTTTTTTCCTTTGAAAAAAACACAAACACATGCACATAAAAATTTTCACAACATTTAACACCACTGATCGGTGATGTCAAAGGCCACCTATGACCAAACTTTACAGTCAATTTTGTCTTCTGTGTGGGCCGATAAGTGCTTGTTAGTTTAATGGTTTATGCAAACATATTTTGTCCACACTTTAGTTTTTTTTCTACTTGTGTTTTTGTCTGTTTGTTTATTGGTATGCCATGTGTGTCTGTTTTGTGTCGTGACCAAAATTTCTTCTACAGGAACGTGTGTGTTAAGTTCATTTGGTTTAGCACTACTCTCCCTTTGAGCCAATCACAGCTGCAGAGCAAAACACACACAATCATCTTCACCAAACCATCACACAGTCAAGAGGCGTTATAATCCATTGTTTCCCAGCTTGTTTTGTCTTTTGTACCACCGTAGTCCAATCAGTAGGTCTCTTTAGCACCCCTTCATTGACTCTAAACTAGACGTGTCATTTGATATATATTATATTAAATATTCTTTATAATTATTCTGAAGATTATTTAAACATTTTGATATTCAGACCAACAGCACATTGTACAAAATTGCAGCTTAATCTATCTTTTGCTCTGTTAACGAAAACAGTTGCAAATTAGATCAAAATCAATGACTCATTCATAAACACAGACAATTTCGTTTCTGAATAATAGTGTTGCTTTTTGAATATATCATTGGAGTAAATGATTCAATGACTCACTCATAAAGAGTGGCTGGATTCGAAATTGCATACTTTCTGAGTAGGTATTTCTTTTGAATAATTACTTCCCTCAGCCTCTATGTAAACCATAATGTTTTCTAAATTGAACCCAGATTTTAAGGGGTCAGTGACTACTGGATTATTTGACCCTGCATAGAATTTAAGGAAGTTGAGAACAAACAATAGAGTAAAGAGTATCTTTCAACAAAGTTTCTGTATGCACCCATAGTGGACAGTTGTCAGAGTAGCTTGTTTCAAAAGAGAAGTTTATTAATGTTGCAGCCCAAGTAATATTGCTGGAAGTTGGGAAGTGTGTGTGAGGCCTCCCTTAGCCTTGGGAAGTTGATTGATTTCTTAAGGCGAGCAGATTTATTCCCCTATAGAAATGAGAGCAAAAGGAGTCCAAGCCATTCAAGAAAAATGTATTAATGAAAATCGGTATATTTGTAGAAAGAGGTAAAGAAATTTAGGCAGAATAACAATTTTGACCAAGTTAATGCGACCTACAAGAGATAAAGGTAGAGAGGCCCACCTAAACATATCCAGCTTGAATCCACGAGTGGTTATTGTAAGAATTGATGGGTAGAAGTTTTTCACCAGCCCCACTCCAGACTAGAGCCAGAGAGAAAGACTGAGCAGACTATTGCCCTGGAGCCCTTGCCCAATGTCTGACCAGGTGCGTTAGACGACAACACCGTGTGTTTTAGTGGACATGCTCGTGGAGTAAGAGGGGATGGATGGAAGCCCCGCCCACACTCCCTGTGCTGAGGGTGAAGAGGACATTCCCTTTAATCTCCCACCCAGCTCCAAGTGCCCTGCGTCTCTGCTGGTTCCGCCTAGCTCCAATTCTCCAGTGACCCCACCCAGCCTCCCTCTCCCACCTTCTCTACCAAAGACTGACAGACCTTCGGCCTGCTTCCAGTGGCTCCCTTCAGTCCCTCTTCTCCCCTTCTGTTGACTCCACTCTGCTGCGTGGATCTGCCTCACATCTGCTGGTCTCCAGCTCCGCCTTGGCAAGGGGATCCCCTGGCTCCACCTGCAGCTGCCAACTGCCAGCCACCTCAGCTTGTCGACCAGTCGGTTCCAACTGGGGCCATTGTTCTTATGGCTTCACCGTACTGCCTCGTCCCTCCAGCTTTGCATCGGTGAGTCGCTCTACCTGTGCCCAGGGACCTCTGGGCCTTCAGCTGTGTTTCGTCCCTCTACCCCTTCAGCTCCGTTGGGCTCTGCCATCCCTCCGGCTCCACCTTGGTCCTCAGTCTCATCGGCTAAGCTTCAGTATTCTGGCACCCTCGGACGCTTATCTCCAGATCTATCTGTGTTCGTTTGTCAAGACTTGACAATGGCTTCTCCCTCCCTTGACTCTGCCGTGGGCCTTTGTCCTGGCTTTTCTCTGGGTTCCCATCAGGCTTTCCTGCTTTCGTCTCCTCCCTACCTCCTCCAACCATCATCGTCGTCCTGGTCTCTTCCGCCATCATCTTCTCCTGTTTCCTGCCCTTCGCTAGCCCCTCATCCACCTCCAGAGCCCCTACCCTCCCTGCTCATACGGACTTATTGTGTAGTTATGGCATGAGGACGCTCCTATGGGGATGTTGGTGTAATGTCAGGTTTATGTTTAGTGTCATTGTTTAAGTTTTGTTCTGTTCTGTTCCCGTTTGTCTGTGTTTCTTTGGTTGTTAGTTTCTGTGGTTGCATTCTATGAGTTTCTCCTTTAATTTATCATTAAATACTGTTTGTTTCTCTGAATCTCCTGCGTTGTGCATGTTACTGCAGCCAAACGTTACACCAGTTTGTGATATTAAGCAGCATAACAGAGCATAAAAGAGAATACACCATTATTTATTTATTTTTTACCAATTTGATAGTTAAATTAAGACTGGTAAGTCACACTTAAAATTTACCAAAAATCAAAATCTTTCCAAGAATCCCCAGGTTGGGATATGGCCAAATCTATATCCCATATGCTAATGTAATTTTGAGCTGCTATACGCTTATTTCACGCAGCCGTTATTTTGAAATCGAAAGCGAGGCTCCGGTGAGAAGAACCCCGGAAGTAAAGATAAACAACAATGCCTTGGACTACCAACCTGAAGCTGCTGCCGCGATTTACACTATTGGATGTTAATATCCAATATAGGATATGTATATAGTTCGTTCCTGCTTCTTTTTTTACTTTCTGAAAAAAAAATATAAATGAATTTCACTGTATATAGTCTATAGTATGAAAGAAATGTATGTACATTTTTAGAATAACTAATTTCTACATTAAACACAACAATACGCCATTGCATTCGCGACTCTCCTATGATTAAAGGCGACACTTCCGGTTTTCTTCCCACCGGAGCCTTGCTTTCGATTTCAAAATAACGGCTGCGTGAAATAAGCGAATAGAGCTCAGATTTATAATGGCAGCGCAGTTTTATTTGCACAGAAATCCAGCTATTCCGTGGAAATGTATGGAGGACTAATCTTAATTCATCCCTTAGACACCTCTTGGCACATTGCTTTATCAGTGTGCTCAAGGTAAAACAGGCATATGCAGAATAATTACCAGAAAGTTTTGTCCCTCTGCCAGGGGTCCCATGATCTGATCCTCTCTGCCCAAAGAAGATGAATGCAATCAGTTTCCATCATGAATGCAACTTCCTCTTGATTGGACATTGGAGTCTGAAAGATAGTCCTGTACATCTGCCATAGAAAATGGCACGTCAAACAAACAACAGAGAGCTGATAGAACAGATAGAGGGTAGAAGAGAGGTGATCCCTGTTTCCCCGACATATCAAAGCATGGCTCTTAAACATGTGACTGCTGCCAAAAGCAGAAACACACCAGTCCTGAAAACAATGTGGAAAGATTGATCCGCTCATATTAAGCGACCTGTCACACATACGATTAAGCAACTGAAAAGTCCCTGGCCCCCTGTTATTGCATATACACACACAGTATAATTCATGATTATATTATTCATATTCAGATGACTGGTCCTCTGCTACTGAAGGCTGGGTTTTGTGTCTGTTTGTGATGTAGTTGGCATTTTTATAATGAAACATCTGTGTTGAATTTTCAATTATTTCTCCTGAAACACCTCCAAGAGTGAGGAGGGATGAAAAAAGAGGGAAACTTCTGGTCACTACAGACAAAAACAGAAGTAACTAAAATGCTGTCATGTAGTTTAAGTAGCACTGTTTAAAATAGGCCTACCTGTTATAACATATGGTATAAATCTGTTATGAAACCCTTTTAATGCAGCCAAATATAGCTGTAGATTTGCTTTGTAGATTATCATGTTATACTGAAGACTGAAGTAATGACTGTTGCAAAATAAACTGTCAGTGTAGGGATTAATTACATTTTAAAATATATTAAAATACAAAGAAGTTATTTTGAATTATAATACTATTTCACAATATTACTGTTTTTACTGTATTTTTGATTAAAAAAAAACATTAAAACAAATCTTAACCCCTAACTTTTGAACGGTAGTGTAGACCAATATTAATACAATTCTTACATTAGGTAAATACGCAACTGAGCTTGAACTTATACCCTGGTTTCAACATCGCATTCTTTTGCCAACTGACCGCAAAGACATTAGCAGTTAAACTGTCAAATTTAACAAACTCCAGCTGATTATAATTATTTGTTTGGTTACAATGATTTGTCAACTGTACATTTTTAAAGATGACTTACTGTTTGTTTAAAACATAATTAATTATTAATAGGAGACAGATTTCTGAAAATGACATTTTCAAAAGCTTTCTAAACACAATTAACTTATAAAATTAAAGTTCATTGAAAGTATATATATATATATATATATATATATATATATATATTTGTGTGGCAAAAGCAGATAACTCCACATTTCATGTTTCAGAGTTAAACAAACCCAAGTTATTGCTATGATAACGTTACATAATAAAGAAAAAACGTTAATCTCCTCAGTTGACATAGAGGCCAGTCAAGTTTTGTTGTTGTGATTAACGTAACACGCAATACAGAGAGCTTTTCCCTCACCACTAACATGCTGTTTTAGCAAGATTCCGTGAAAAGGTGTCAGCTTTAATTTTCCTTTTACGCCCCCCGAAGAAGATATCACGGGTTCATCAAGTTCGTTGAAATCCTTCCTCGATCACTTTTAATCAGCTTTGACGAAACTCCTATTGGCCGCTGTGGCGCAAGAAATGCGGCCGCCATATTAAGCAGGTCATACTCCTACTTGCGTTGCATAGCAGCAGTAGATTTCAGAGCACTGTGCAGTATATTCCTGCTCAAATCGGCGGACCATCACTCGGGGATTACTTTACACAAGTAAGATTTAACATTTAACATTACCGTACTATTAGTTTTATTTTGTGAACAAAATATTTAATGTGTCCTGTATCGTAGCTACGTGTATGACCTTTGCAGCAAAAAAACCCGCTTGAAAATCAGTTCGGTATTCAGTGAGATATGATTAATTAAATGCGCTGGCAGCTCATTGCACCTGACAAACAGATTACACTGAGCGGAGCGGGTGACCGGTTTAAGATGGTGGCCCCACGGCTCGTCCGCGCCAATAGGCAGTAGTGTATGGCAAGCCGTTTTAACTTTTATTCATTTCTAGGATATGAATTCTTGATATCAACAATTCAATTGTTGATATCAACAATTACATTTTTGATATCAACAATTACATTTTTGATATCAACAATTTAATTATTGATATCAACAAGTTAATTCTTGATATCAACAATTAGATTCTTGATTTCAACAATTGAATTCTTGATATCTGTAATTGTATTTTCACTAGTGAAATGTCACCATAGGCTGCCATTCAAAATTAATTGTTGATATCAACAATTGATTTCTTACTAGTAGAAATATAATTTTTCATATCAACAATTACATTGTTACTAGTAAGAATGTGAATTCCTGATATCAATAATTCAATTGTCACTAGTTGAAATGTCTATTCTTGATATCAACAATTTAATTGCTACTAGTAAAAACTTTCATTTTTGATATCTGAAAATGTATTTCTGATATCAATATTATTTCAGATATCTAAAATGGCTTTCTTACTAGTAACAATCACATTCATGATATCAGAAATTAACATTGTTAGTAGCAATTCAATTGTTGATATCAAGAATAGACATTTCAACTAGTGACAATTGAATTCTTGATATCAAAAATAAAGGTTTTTACTAGTAAGAATTGTATTTCTGATATGTAAAGTTGGAATTGCAACTAGTCAGAAATCAATTGATATCAACAATTGATTTTGAATGGCAGCCTATGGTGACATTTCACTAGTGAAAATACAATTACAGATATCAAGAATTATAGTTTTTACTAGTTGAAATACAATTCTTGATATCTAGAATGAGCATTTTAATTAGTAAAAATGTAATTGTTGATATCAAGAATTAGCATTGTTACTAGTGGAAATGTAATTTCGGATATCAAAAATTGCCATTGTTACTAGTATAAATCTAATTCCTGATATCAATAACTATAATTTTAACTAGTTAAAATTGAATTGTTGATATCAAGAATTCATATCCTGGAAATGAATAAAAGTTGAAATGGCTTGCCATAGCAGTGGTCGATAGGGCGTCTATCTATATGATTTCTATGATGTAAAACATGAACTCGCGATGCCTTGACAGTCGAAAATACCGGCTTTTGTGACAGGCGCCTGACAATTTTGACTGGACCCTTTATTTCAGCTGAGAAAAGTTACGTGAGGATGTGGAGAGTGTCAAAATAAAGGTATCGTGTATCGATATTTTATGTGTGGCATCGATGCATCGTATCGTTAGACATTTGATAAATGCATCGATCCATTAGAAATATGTTCATTAACTTCATTGTGTGAAAACAACATGAACAGATGTTGTACTAAATATGTTTAGAGTTTTTAAAATGTGACTACAGACTGGACAAAAGAATGTTAGCAATTGTAAAAAATAAACTATACCGTTTATATAGATTTTTGAAAACCTTTTAGTTATGTGACACTTAAAATTATCAGAATGTATTTTTATTTAGTTTGTAATTTTGTAATTTAGTTGTAGTAGATTTTTTTTTATCATGGATTTACTTAAAGTAAATAATGCATAATTAATATAAACATTATACAAAATATCTGGGAACACCACAAATGCATTGATTTAACAAGGGTCCCAAATCCTGCTTGGTAATTTCTTACAGCAACAACTAAATGATTTTTAAATAAAGTTGAACACACACACACACACACACACACACACACACACACACACACACACACACACACACACACACACACACACACACACACACACACACACACACACACACACACACACACACACACACACACACACACAAAATGAAGTGAGGCAGAGGAAAAGATGCAGCTTAGAAAAACAGAGAGTGCCGAAATGGTGTATGTATATTTATATACTCAGGTGAAACTAGAAAAATTAGAATATCGTGCAAAAGTTATAATTTTGATGATTATGGCTTACAGCTTATGAAAACCCCAAATTCAAAATCTCAGAAAATTAGAATATTGCATGAAATCAATAAAAAAGGATTTAAAATACAGAAATGTCACCCCTCTGAAAAGTATAACAATGCATATGTATATAGTTATATATACTAAATATATTAGTTTCACCTTTTAATTTGAATTACTGAAATACACGAAATGTTGACCGATATTCTAATTTTTCGAGTTTCACCTGTGTACTTATATATATATATATATATATATATATATATATATATATATATATATATATATAGTATATAAATATATATATATATATATATATATATATATAGTATATATATATAGATATATATATAGTATATATATATATATATATATATATATAGAGAGAGAGAGAGAGAGAGAGAGAGAGAGAGAGAGAATCTAAATGTTTAACAACAACAGTGTGACATCATAGGGTCCCTCCCTCTTGTTAATAATCCAGCATAGATGGTGCAGTCGTACAATCACACACACCCATTTCCAAACACACAAAATCACACCACAGTTTCTCTCACAGAGAGTGTCCATTGACACCTGATCTGAGATCACTTTAAAAGACAAGAAGAAAACATATGATTCATGAAAGAACAACTGTAGAAGTTGTTAACTGTAGAAGATAATAGGTTTGAGTGGACTGTATGAGCTTTGTATTGTGTTTTCTCTGAGGAAAAAAAGGACAACATGCAAGCCTTCCTCCTCCTCTTCCTCTGCGAGATCTTGCTGCTGAGACAGACCTCCGCAAGCACACTGAGAGGTACCAAAACAAAACAACTTTCTAGACAAGTTAAATATACATATTCAGACAATAACCATTTGAACAATAGCAATATTCAGTTCAAATAATCAAATTAATATTTATTAATCATTTGTTTATATAAAGTGTTAAAGATTTATCTCTTTCTACCTGTAATGATGAGTAAGGAAAAATTCTAAATGTGTAACCATGCAACTTTTAAAATGAATTGCATGCAGAGGGAAAAAGACTGCATGCCTAATGTAGTGGAATATTATGAAGTCGTAAGTCTGGTATGCTGTGGATGCATGGTGCTGGTTAAAGTTGCAAGCTCAGCTGTTGTCAATATATCTGAATGTTTTTTATTTGTGTTTGGAATAATGCAATAATTTGCTTTTGTGTGTATATATGTTTCCTGTTAAAGCTTGAATCTGTGCTGTGGGGTTGTTTAAAAAAACTGAGTTCATGAAAGCTGAGTGCATGGGCGTTGGTTGAATGTGGATTAATTTAGTTTACTTTTAGTTTCCTTTGTGCAATATCAAAAATTACTTGTATGTGCATGTAAAAAGACCATTGACTGTTGGAAGTTATGCATACAGACATAAAGCATAATATAATAAAAAAGTAATGCCATTAAGCATTGAGCTGCTCATCATATGGCGGTGTTGTAAAGCTGTTGTCATACAAGACTATGAGCACGCAAGATTTCTACAGGCACTGCAACGGTTGCAAAATGATGTCAGGTTCTGCAGCATCTTTTTTTTAAAACATAATTCAACCGTATAATACATATAAAATGTGAAATCTACTTTACAGCAACACTGCAGATTTAAAGTTTGCATTCTTTTAATTCAGTTAAAAGGTCACTCTGCGGCGTATCAATATTCTATTGGTCACTCGTCTCCTCATGATATGAATTTGCTTGTCAGATTTCACCAAACTTGAATTTTGGAACACAACGGAATGAGAAACTTCTTCGCTTGAACTTGTGTTTCCTGTCCACCGCATTCGTATGTGTATGAATGGAAGCCAATGGAACGAAAAGTGTAGTGTGACATTAACTAATTAACCCGAGGCCACCCATCTGTTTATAAGGTCACTGAGGTTCGCTAATCAAAAAAGTACTATAATTGCTATGGAAATCCCTGTTTTCCAAATTATTTTTTTCTTTTGGCAACGTTGCTTCTTCATAGCTTCGGAAACTTAAAGTACTACTGGTACATGGTAAATGTAGTATTCAAGTATAAAGGAGACCATAGCAGAAATAATTAGCATTACCATTTGCTCCAATGGTGAAAGAAAAAAATCCACCAACTGCCTTACTATGACTTTCCAATAGATGAACAAATATATATAGAGAGACAGAGATCATGGCAGACAGAGAGAAAGGTGTTAAATGTACCATCACTCCCTCTGAGAAACACCCTCGCAGTAGTGCTTACTTTTTTGGGGGGTAATTTAATGCCAGGGTACTGTAACACAATGTATAGTGTCATGTGAAAGGTCATGGGTCATTTTATTTGTGGCTAAATTATTATTCATTAATTTTACTAATAGTTAGATTGGGCAGGCCTTCACAAAAGGGCCTTTGATTAAAGAAAGAGGAAATTTTGTCTTTTGTCAAAAGGGCACTTTGTGCATCAAGGGTGCATGTGCACATGCTGTCAGTTAATGCATTAACACATTAACAATGAGAAATATCTACATTTGTTACAGAAGTTATTATTCTTTGTTAAAGTTAGTTAAAATATACAACCGTTTGAGCTCAGATCCATTAAAAAATTAAATAAAAAAATACAACTTTTGATTTTAATAAAGTGGTTAATAAATGCTTAAATTAAATGAACTAAGATGAATTCTTAGGGCTTGTTTACATCAGCACGGGCCTCTTTGACGCAGCATATAGCGAAGTTGTGCATTATAAACGGTTGATGGGTAAAGTATTCTTAAAATGCACTCTAAAAATCTGAATGATTCGTAATAAATAAACATTCGCGATATTTTGAAGTGCCCACGGTAACAATATCGTGCATGTTCATAATCTGCATGTTCATAATCGGCATATTACCGAAAACCGGCACATATCAGCTTAAAGGGGTGGTAAAACACGATTTCACTTTTCTAACTTTAGCTAGTGTGTAATGTTACTGTTTGAGCATAAACAACATCTGCAAGGTTACAGTGCTCAAAGTTCAAAGCAAACGGAGATATTTGCTTTTAAAGAAATCAATTTCTAAGGACTACAGCAAACGGCCGGTGGGGACTACACGACATTCCTCCAGGGTTGCTGACATCACTAACCCCAATATTTACATAAACCCCTCCATTATATATTGCGTTGGAGAAGAGTTGTGGTATAGTAGGCTGTTGTTGCCGCAATGCCGTCGAAACGCTTTTATTTTCATCCGGATTGCAGGTCCACTTTGTTCAGCCTTCCTAGGGTCGCGGGAGTTAGGGATCAATGGTTAATTATTACCCAAATCTCGCTCTCTGTGCTGCACATTTTACGGAGAAAAGCTTCCACAATCTTCGCGAGTTCAATGCAGGATTCGTACAACGGCTTGTGCTGAAAAATGGAGCAGTTCCAACTTTAAGAACAGAAGCTGTTGTTTACGGGCCACAACCTGTAAGTATGATTTATTTTTCGTCCTTGTGTTTTCCTGCAATGGTTCGTATTGTTAATTGTACAATGCAGCAAGGAAGTAAACAAATGACAACGCTGTTTGGCTCTGCAAACTAGTTTGTTAAATGCTCATTCATACTTAACATTAACCGACAAACACCTAACGGTAAAAACTTTTTGTTAATCTCAACAGCGAACTTGGAATTAGAGTAAATTATTCTTTGATTAGAGCTTTTATGTATTGTTTATCGCTTGTTTATCTACAGGCATGCTAAACATGTTTCTGTGTTTGATTTGGCTACTGTAGTAAAGCCATGTTTAGTGTTCGTTTTGGGTTAATAGTTCTGGCGACATATTTGGCTACAATCGTTCTAAAAATACAAGTAATGGTGCCATACTGTCAGTAACGATCACTATAGATCCGCAGTCTTTACTCAAAAAAAATCCCTTTGAGGACTGTAGTATAATTTGTTAGACCGATTATATGAAATTCTTGTTTATGAAGCTTATTTTTTGTAATACTATAATAACAGCGTATCTAAAAAGTAATAAGAGAACAACAAAAAACAAACCTTTCTGAAAGATCGTTTAACAGCCGTTCTTGAACAGGTTCTGCTCGATCATCTTCACTAACATTCTCTGGGTCTGATTGACGCCATTGTTTATAATACACCAAAGCACAAACTACCGGTAAAGGTAAGGGGCGTGAAGTTTCCGAAAAACGTGCACTAGGCTGTTAGCGAATCACAACACACTGGGCCAGCTAACCAGCCTGAGCCCATTGCGTATTTTTGAGGCACTGGCTTCATAGAACCCGGAAACCATCAAACCGTTTATACGAGGAGGGACAGAGCAGTGTAGAATAAAGTTAAAATATATGAAAAAGAATGCAAAATTTTTTAAAAACGAAGCATGAACACGTTACAGTGCTCCCCACAAACACACTCAAGACTTTGAAAAAATGTGTTTTACCACCCCTTTAAAACGCATACTATAATCCTTTCAAAAATGAAGACAAATTAAGATATTTTTTAAGTAAAATCTGAGCCAGTTCTGTACTCTCTATTGACAGCTATGCAAATACCACTTTGACTCTTCAAAAAGTCTTAAAGAGATCTTAAAACTAATCCATATGAATTGAGCCATTAGTTCAAATTTTCTGAAGAGACACGAATGATGACATTGATCAGCGAACAAATAGAAGCTCAACCGAACCTGCTTGACATGTGAGAACAAACCTCTTGCAGAAGCTCAAACATGCTGCTAAACACGAGAATGAACCTCATTGGACGAAAATGAAACTCATTGGTTCTTGCAATGCTTGAGCTTCCATTTACCAAAACTGATGAATGTTTATATGTGAATAAAAGCCTAAATTAAATATGTTCAGTGTATAAAGCGATCGTGTCTCTTCATAAAATTTGGACTAACCCACATAATTCATATGGATTAGTTTTACAGTCTTAAAGTGTCAAAGTGGTAGTTGCTTAGCTGTCAATGGAGGGACAAAATCACTCAGATTGTATTAAATAGATCTTCATTTGTTTTCCGAAGATGAACGAAAGTCTGTTGGGTTTGGAATAACATGAGGGTGGGTAATCAATGACCCACTATTTTTGGGTGTACTATTCCTTTTAGCAGCAGAAGTGTTTTTAACATTGATAAGAAATGTTATTTGGACACCACATAAGCACATTAGAATGATTTCTGAAGGAGCATGTTACACTAAAGACTGGACTAATGGTTGCTGGAAAGTTCAGCTTTATTCCTTTTTTAAGTAAATGTCTTATATAAAGTATAAATTACATTTTAAAACATATAAAAATACCGTTTTAAATGGTAATAATATTCCACAATATTACTGTTTTTTTTTTCGTCTTCAAATAAATGCACCCTTGGTAAGACCTTTGAAAAACATGAAAAAATATGATCAACTCCAAACTTTTAAATGGCAGTGTAGCTCTGATAATTTGCTTTTGGAAGAATTTGATGAGAAAAGTTTAAGCTCATGATGAAATCTCAGACTTTTGATAGCACTTTTTTTTTACTTTGGGGTCTTGGCAAATCTATGACAATGATGTGATCTCTTCTGAAACTCTAAAGGAGAAACATGCAAGAAGCAGGAGAAGTCTCAATTTGTTTTCCATTTATTCTCACTGCCGTCTAGGAGAAATCATTCTTCAGTGTCATATTCTATGGATAACTGTTTAACAGTAAACAAACAAGCATGTTAAAAGTGTTTTCTCACGTTACACTCACACATGGTTTCTGACATTTCTCTGAAACACAGCAGTTTATCTGCTGACTCCTCTGGGAGTGATATAGAAACCCGCTCTGATGTAATAAATGGGTTGTTTGTGTGATCTGGAGCTCTGTGCTCAATGCCAGGGGTTTCCCTCACAGCAGTTACCACTTTCTCTGGCATAGGACAATGTTTCATCATTCATTCTTCAGAAACGCACCACACATTTATGAGAAACAAACCACAGGGGTCCCGCACTGGGATTCTTATACGTGTTTGTGTTTTGTTGTCATAGTTCGCAAAACTAGGTAATTGTAACGGCAGAACATGATGTTTGTGTGGGAGACATTGACCAAAACACTTTCAATTACTCTGTAGAAGCGTAGCTTTTGGAAAGAGGAAAATCTGACACTGGACTGATTGTTATTCCAAATCTCTTGGCAGAAACGTTGTAGATACAGTCACATGACATCTGATATCCCTAGCTGAAGTCATTATGTAAATGTAAGGGACTGAACTGAATCTGACATCACTTTTCCTGTGTTTTTGAATCCTAGTGCAAAGACAAAACATGAGGGTGCGAATCAGTGCTGTTGGAGACACCATTGTATTCAAGTTCATTCGGCCCCACGTAGACAGCAGACTAGATGGATATATCCTGGGCTATGGCAGTAGCATGCTCTCCAAACAATTCATACATCTGCCCGAGGATGGACAACCCTTTGAGACTGAGATAGGTACCGGGTTTCTCTTTAGCCTCTTTCATAGAGTTTGTTGTTTATTTAACTGATTCTCCTCTATTTTCTAGATGCTGAGCCCAAATATCTGATTGCGGTACAAACAAAGAAACCTGAGGAACCTAAGAAACAATGCACAGGTAAGAAACACGTTAGGTCAACTGATATATCGCCAAAGCCGATCCTTGATCTTAAAATATGCTGTGCTATGTTGCCCACTATGTCATATTCATGCCATTTTCACTGTGTTCTGTATGTAAAATTAGTGTTGCCTTGTCTTTATTGGAAAAAACATGATTACCAGTGTGCACAAATTTACCAGATTACTGAGTGCCATTACAGTGTTTACTTACTTTTTATTAATATATTCATATATTTTTAAACAATTACTTAATTTGTGAAAAAAATACTGTAATAGGATTGCAGAATCAATTGCCATCTAAAATAGAAGCATGTTTATTTTAAAAATTCATTTTTAAAATTCATATTTTCATATTTATTTCTAATTTATTAAATATTAATTATATAATATATATAAAAAAAATTTTTTATCGGTATCGGCCCTCAAAAAACCAATTGGTCGACCACTACACGGTACCTCAAATGAAATTTGAGAACAATTTACAAACAACATCTGCGCATGTAGTGGCCCCAAAAACTATTTGTACACATAAACCAGACTTAAAAAGAATGTCATTACATTAGATTTGCTTTTATACAACAGATGAGAAGTCAATATTGAGTCAAATTCAATAACTTTGTCTATTTTGGCTTCTCTGATGGAAATTGTTCTAAACGATGTCAAAGCTATTTTGTCTTTATCCTGAATGAATCAGGCATTTGAAGAATCGATTTAGTAAATGACATTACTACGTCCCAATTTCCCTACTTATACTGTGACACTTTATAATAAATGTACAGTAATAAAGTACTTACAAATAATTTGAAAACTATTAATTTATAGTTAATTCATAATTAATGTATTGTAGTCTCTGCATTGTTAGTATATTAATAGGCTGTATACAAATAATGAGTTATTCATTCATTGTCACTGTAATTAACCAAATTCTTATTGTTTAAGTGAATAAAAAAAGATGTTGATGCAGGAGCATGTTGCACATGGTGATATTACGTTCACTATAGGAATAAAAAACTTACTTCGCAACTGTTAAAAAACTACATTAAGTGTGACTTAAGTGTCCATATTTTTTGGCCAGTAGTATGCAATAAATTTGAGCTGATTACTGACTTGTGACCTCCAGGGAAAGTGGATCTAGAAAAACCATTAAGTGTTGTGATCGGCTCGGTGACACAGTCTTCGGTGCTGCTGTCCTGGGGGACACTACTAACCACCTCATTCATGGATTCCGTTTTGGAGGACTGTATTGATGAAGGGTATGTGTCCTAACACGTCATGTGTTCATGAACCGTGTGGACTGTCTCTCTGTCTCTCAAGATGTGCAATTATTTTACTGACAGAAGACAGAGCAGGTATAGGACCATGTGTGCATGTGGTCTACATGTGGTCTACAAACAACCAGACACTCTGATCACACACATCAAGGGGCAAAATCCTTTATTAAAGGCTTTAATATACTAAACAGTACCAAAAACAGTAAAAAAGAAAAGAAAAAGGGAAACAGTAAAAATGGAGTTATAAAATTAACAGATGTTTGGGGGGAAAAAAAGATTTTGAGAGTATATATATGTGCAGACAAATACACAAATTTTAGTTAGTATGTGTATTAAGTCATTTTGCTCATAGATACTGTTGGCTAATCGCTGCAGTGCAGCTGACTTCAGTTTCGCTGTCTGCACATATGGTCTGCACAATGTAGGCAAAACCTGACCCACACACACTCTCCTTCCTTGGACAAGTTAGTGGAAAGCTTGACCTCAGCCCTCTACAAAACAACCAATTTGTTCTCCAACCCCATAAAAGAGAGAGAGAGAGAGAGAGAGAGAGAGAGAGAGAGAGAGACATAGACAGAGACAGAGACAGAGACATAGACAGAGACAGAGACAGAGACAGAGAGAGAGGCATACAATTATAAAATCTGGGTTTTGCCAATTAGTGCCATATCAAAATTATTGCCATATCAATTTGTTTCATCATTTGATTGTTAATACTGCCATTTTAAATTAAGGTATAGTTTCTAGAGTCTGCTTTTCTTTTTTTTATCTCCTCTCAGACAGTTCACAGTGCGCTACAGAGAGAAAGAACCCAGCAGTACCTGGAACTACCAGACCTGTCCATCCACCAGCACAGTCATCGACAACCTCAAACCAGATGCTCTGTATGAGTTTGCGGTCCGACCAGACACTGACAAAAACTGTGGAGCCTGGAGCCCACCAGTCATCCATAACACAGCTGGTGTGTCCCACTACAGATCAATCTAAATGGCTGTAAAAAAAAAACTCTTTACAATATTCACAATTTTATACTAAGAATACTTGAGGAAGGAATAATCAAAATTGAGATAACTCAAATAAATCAGTTGTTTGCCCTAGAAAGCAATTATATTAAATGGAGAGGCATGGAGACTTTTGCTTGAAGGGATAGTTCACCCAAAAATGAAAATTCTGTCATTAATTGCTCACCCTCTTGTCGTTCCAAACCCGTAAGACTTTCGTTCATATTCAGAACACAAATGAAGATCTTTTTGATGAAATCTGAGTTCTGTACTCTACATTGACAGCTACGCAACTAGCACTTTGATGCTTCAAAAATTTCATAAAGAGATTGTAAAAATAATCCATATAAATTGAGCGGTTTAGTCCAAATTTGGAGGGATCGAAAGAAAGCTCTCAGATTTCATTAAAAAGATCTTAATTTTTGCTCCGAAGTTGAACGAAGGTCTTATGGCTTTGGAACGACATGAGGGTGAGTAATTAATGACAGAATTTTTGGGTGAACTATCCCATTAAGTCTTGTGTTTCTCAGTATTTTTCTTTTGAGAAATATACGTTAGGAATCTCATGTGTTTCTCATGTGTCTCATGTGAGTCATAGATTTTAATATGATATATTTCTCATCAGATTCTGAGCTGTGCTATCTGCAACTACATTTACTATCTACATCAATTTTATAGTTATAGACCTTTATTGAGTCAACAATATCTGACACAAAAAATATACTTAAATGAAATGTACTGTAACTGAGAAGTAACTGTATTTTTTCCTCAAAAAATACAGATCAAATAATAGAGCCATTTAATGAACTGAACCAGGCGAATGTTAAAGTAAGTATATAGCTGTGCTGTAGGGACAAACCTTTTATTCTCCTTTTATCTCTCTTTTGTTAACCTTGGATGTCTCTTTTTAAACAGGAGCCAGTATTAGCAGGTCAACCATCATTCTTGCCTCCAGTGCCAGGTTAAAGATTTATTTTTCCATCCTAAATACAGTTACTGATATGAGTAATGAATAAATACGTAATGAATTTTCCTACGTAGCATGTATATAGACCTCCAGTTATCATCTTGGAAATAAATGGGACCATTGTGCATTCTTACCCAATTTTGTTTTAAAATGTCTAAAATTTGCCAAAAAAATTGTCAAAAGGGAGATATACACAGTATACATATAAATTGCTCTACATTGTCCCTTGCTGTTTAACTCTTTTAACTATTACTTGTCATATATTTTCAAAACTGTCTTCTCCAATGTCTTGTTTTCAATAGCTTTTTCCCCCCTCTATGATAAGTAATTATTTCTATAACTATCCTCTTCTTGCATGTGAAAAGGCCACATTTACTGCTCTTACAAAACAACTACAAACCTGGTTTTCTTCATAAAACAACATTAGGCCTATAACTAAAATGACAAACATTTTTTTCTCACTACTTTTCCAGCTTTAAATGTTTAGACAACTTTAAACACTAAACAAATCAAGTACACCTGCGTTAACTCATATTAATTATCCATCTATGTAAAACAAACTAAACCAAATTCCTCTGTTTTATGTCTGTGACCTGAATTGTTTTAATTGGACTTCACATGTAGAGGGTCCCCTGTCACAGTTTTCAAGATAAATTCCAAATAAATGTCCTTCACGTTTATCAAAACTCTGTCTGCCAGATTAGACTTTCCTGAGAGAGGGACAAATTGAAGGAAATGTTTTTTAGCATTGTATTGTCCTTCTTTTTGGTAAATGACTTGGCATTGGGCAGTTAAAAAACATGCATTTATGAAAACGAAATTTAACTAATGACTATAATTACTTTTCTTCTATACAAATTAATTTAAATTAAAACATAAAAATGTCCTTTTAACTTCTGTGATAGTAGATCTAAATATCTCATTATCAACAAATGGACATCAGTGCCTTCTTATTTCTGTTTTTGTTCTTGAACTGTGTCATTTTCTTTGCATGTTTTTCATACATATTGTGTCTGTTTCTCCAGCTTCGTTAATAGGGGCGGAAAATCCCACAACAGCTCCTGATGATCAACCTGCCTTGAATGAAGCCCTTAGTTCCACTGACACACCTATCTTCCTGGCCATGCCAAAAACCACAAACACAGTTCGAACTCAAAACCCCACCACTCAGCCTAGCACTACCCAAACAGATCCTCACACAGAGCAACATACTAGTTTAACCCCACATCAACCTACGGCAACTCAGCCAGAACCTTCCACAACCAAAGTAAAAACCAGCACAACCCAACCAACACCCACTACAACCCAAAAATACACCATCAAAACACCGATCTCAGTTAAAGTTCCACCATATACAGCCAAACAGCTACTGAATACAGCCCAACAACAGTTTAGTGAACCAACACCTAGTTCATCTACAACCAAACCACCACTTCACCAAACCCAACAACACACCACAAGCACTGTCCAGGAACATCCCTACCCATCTAAGAAACAAGACACCATAACTCAAGAGAGTCTACATACAAGGAAAATTCAGCCCAGTACCAAGCTGGATCGGTTGAGCACAACCCAACGTTCACAAGGCACGTCCAAACACCGAACCATTCACACTTTCTCAAAATCCACTTCCTATTACCAGTCCAGCAAAATCACACATTCTGAACAGCCAAACAACAAACCAACAACACCATCGAATTGGTCCACAAATGTCCATACTCCAACAAACATAGCTTTGAATCCACCCACAACTTTAGCAAACATTCAGAATGGATTAGTGTCACAGCAGACTACCGATTTCATCAGGCAACCAGTATTTAGCACTAATCCATCTATCCCTGAAGAATATTCTGCATCCCATATTACCACAACTGAAGATTTGGCTCCTAAATTTAGCACTAATCCATCTGTCCCTGAAGAATATTCTGCATCCCAAATTACCACAACTGAAGATTTGCCTCTTACCGAAAACGTACAGGAACTGACTCCACACACTATATATCCACTCACTTTTTGGTACCAGCCCCAACCCACTACCACAACACAACATTCCACAAATACAAAACAGCAAGCTAGCACTGCCAAAAACAACCCCAAAACATATTCCGAGGTTGAAAACCTACCACCTAAACCTGAAGAACAGTTGCCAGGTACCCAAAAAACCCCACTAAACCTGACACCTAAAACTGCTTTCATCAAATCCGATGCTATTCAAAACTCACCCATGGCGGAGAAGGTAACAGTGAGGATGAGTCAACCAGGTCCACCAGAGGGTAACTTCTCCCTTAGACATATAGTATAGAAAAATATTAGTTCTTGTAAATTGAATTGTAGCAATCTGGCAAACTAAAATGTATCTTTTAAGACAGGGGGTCCAATCCTGCACCTGGAGGGCCACCATCCTGCAGAGTTTAGCTCCTATCCTAAATAAACTAAACACACCTGAATCAACTAATTAAGGTCTTCAGGATTACTAGAAACTTCCAGGCAAGTGTGTCGGGGCAAGTTGGAGCTAAATTTCGAAGGACATTGTCCTTCCAGGAGCAGGATTGGACACCCCTTGTTTAAAAAGTTCTTTGATGTTTTTCATTCATTATTATGCCTTTTTTTAAATTATTGGTGCCAGAAACTCCTTTAACAGCATGGATAACCCAGACAAGCTAAAAACTGTTGGTCAGGGGGGGGGGGGGGGGGGGTCTTCTGAGGACATTATCATTACAATATTTTTACCTTTGTTTGAGACTTATGTCAGTCTGCCTCTGTATGTCAGCTAGTTCCCAGCCAAAGGACGAACAGCTACTATTACTGCCAACACTTACAAATGAGGTGTCCAATAGGAATGATGGTAATGATGTCAGCTCCAGTTTTACTCCTTCTAACTCTGCTGTTTGTCACCTGTCCGTATTAACCGCATTGTACACAGTATCGTTGTGATTGTCATCACCACTTCCAAACGTCATCCTGCTGGGCAATGCTATTACCACCTCACTAGAGCCGAAATAGCCCCACCCCTTCCCCTCAATCGTCTTTAAACCATCACCTACGGCACCAACCCTCACATCACCATGCCACGCATTCAACTCAAATGCCTGACTACTTCATCCACTCTTAAAAACACTGCCACTGTCATAATGCTGCGCACACCATTTCACACCATCTTCGCTTCTAGATTTGTTGGCTTCTGTTTTTGGATAGCTGGTGCTCTTTTGTGAGCTTCCCAGACACATCCCCATTCAGTCAGTCAACAATTCTGTTGCCAAAATCTTTAATCATGTTCTCTTTCCCATCACTGACTGTGTTTGTGTTTATCTAGGCAGAGGTATCTTCCGAAACTCTTCGGTTTCCCGCCCCTTGGCACGAAATGTTACACAGAGACTGAGGTCTCATGGTCGTGTCCCTCTGATTCCCCCTACAAAGACTTTCAGGCCACCCCCTGTGTATCGTAACTCAACTCTCAACAGGAAAAGAGGTATAAAACATTGGTGGTCTTCGCATTGACAAACACAAAGACAGTTTTTAGACTTTTTAAATGTCATGAATTGTGCAAATTTATAAATATCTAGCACTAGGGCTGTTTTACACTGTTTTATATATATATTATGGATGTTAAACTTTCTCAGTTGATTGAATAGGCTTTTGTATATATCTATACATTCTTCTTTGCATGTGGTTTCTCTGTTTGGTTTTAAATTCATTTCTTTAAGGGACTCTTAAGACCTGATGACAAGTTTCATGTTATCTAAAGGGAAACCACACTCACACACAGTCTCTTTCTGCCAGAAGTCTGTTTGTCATCCTATCCTCTTCACACTGTCATTTAAATCTGCACTACAACTGATTACTCCTGTGACACCTGATATTACAGCTGAAACTAAACATTTCAACATTTTAGTCTTTTTCTCCCTTCACATCTGGTCTCTTACTCTGGTGTCTTACTCTAAAAACACTCCCATACTCATATTATTGTTTTACAGTGTTTCTGTATGCTTGTAAGACATTTCTTTGTCATATCCCTTAAATGAAATGGGTTTGATTATAACAATCTTTTGTATCCTGACAGTGCCTCATGGTGAGCGTCATATTGGCCTTTCGGCAGCCAAAACTCAGAAGGGTCCCAGAAAGCAACTTGGTAAACTCCATCATGGATTTTGAATGCTAATAGTTTTATCTCGTAAGAGGGGTACTTCCATTACAGTCCTTGTGATGTTACTGGTGTTTCAAAGCCTGTTGTAATCGTCAGTTTTTAGTGATTTTGTAGCCCCTGTCTCAGAAAACTGTGAATCTAATTGTGCATAGTGATAGACTGGATACAGTTTTAACATATTGTTTGAGATAGATGTCACTGTTTGGTAGAAAACATCTCTCGTGTAGAGAACGATACCCTTGCAGCTGGATTTCATGACAATTCTAGGCCAAAGAAAATATTTATGTGCTGTTCATGTCATAATGGATTTTCAGAGCTTATGGTTCTTTGGAAAAGCATGGCAGATCATGTGCATGGACCCTCTCTCACGTTCTCCATCACCTTCTCCCAGCCAAAGATAACACTGAAACTAAATAATGGAGAATCAAATCCCTCTGTCCTTTCCCAATTGCTCATCCCATCCATCCAATCCGAATTTTATTCGAAAGTCTACTGCCCTGAATATTTTTGGCAGATATATTATTACTTGAGGAAAATATGAAACTGTTTTACATTCATTCATTTTTTTCATCCTAAATTAGATTCCTGAAAATGATCTGGAATGTTTTGCGAATCACATATTGGAATGATGGACCATTAAAGAGAGCTGTTGGAAATAATCATGTTTTGAGATTGATTAATTGACAATTATTGGTCAATATTATCCTGGACTTCTATTTTGAGTGAATATCCAGAATTATAGCGGTGTAGTTCTGCACTCCATCATAGCATTGGTCCCGTAGAGCTGTTCTTGGAGACGTTGCAGTCCTGAGAGTCTGGACACCATTAAAGGATGCCATTTGGCTCTCAAAATACCCTGACTGTGCGGACATTAGCCTGATGTCATGCAGTATTTTTATTTTTTTTATTCCAACCATGTGAATGTTATTTGGAACATACTTTTCCTTCACTTCTAAATAATAGTCAGTGCAGTGTTTTCTGGCCATGGACATTTATAATAATGTGAAATAGCTGTTCCTTTACGCTGATATTATTTTTAACTGAAAACAAAATGAAAAGGACCAACACAATGGAAAAAGACTCTTTTTTTGTTTTGACTAATCTCAGCCACAGCATGACTTTATGGTTTTTAATGTTTTCACTGACCCCTTGATTAACCAAAAACAATTTCCCTGTATCTCCTGCTAAACTTCTGTCCCCTTTTACAGTTAAGACAAAGCTAAACCAGGTTTCAGAGACTAAAGAAAAGGGTGAGGACACTGACAGATAAAGATATCAAAGTCGATATGGTGACATATTTCGATATGGCGATATATTTCGTTGCCAATTAATGAAACATTTTCCATGTTAACTTTTAGAAAAGATTATTGATCTGAAGCAGATGGATCCAGTCCCAGATCTGAAACCTCTAGCTCCACCCACTACTAAAAAACCAACCAATCAAGAGACTTCACAAACAACAACACCACAATCTGCTTTTGAAGGTATGGTCTAATGCATGTTCTGTGATTTGTACAGTTCATTTATAGAAACCTATGATGAAGACAACACACTGGATACTGAAATTAGAGTGTTTGTGTGCCGGTTTCTATTAGAAAGTTGCAAGAAGATCTGCTGAGAATAATAGGTGTAATAAGTCTAACAGAGTTGGAGTCTAGATCTTTTGATTGTTTCATGTATGTCTTTGAATCTTAGGCAGTCGTTTTCACACCGGTGACAACTCCTCTGTATTCAGTCCTCATCCCCTATCTGAGGTGGATGCAACGGGGAAGAAACGTTTTGTAGGTAGGTATATGGGTCAAAATCATTTATTGAGGAACTGAAGGTCTATTTTACAATTCAGTCTTTTGACAAGTCGTTGCCTGTCGTCTTTTTGCAGCGCCTCATGTCGTCTATAGAACTGACAAACGCCCGGAGGAGCCCTGCTCTGTCACTCAGTCTCTCAGCTTCTTTCCTGATGAGGAGGTGGTATACATGAATGTCACTGGCCCGCCCAAAACCCCTCCATCCAACCTTACTGTAGTCACAGTAGAGGGATGCCCCTCTTTCGTCATCCTTGACTGGGACAAAACAGACAATGAGACCACAGGTAGACTTAAAATAGAGAACTAGACTTAAACTAGAGACAGTATAGAAGTTGGTGATGGACAACTTGAGAAATGAAATGAAAAAGTTGCATTGCCCAATCTGGCAGCTGTAGGAATGAACGGCCTTTTTGGACGAATGGAATGTGCATTAGCTAGGCAAGCCCTGAAAAATATATTTTTTAGCAATGGTTTGAGCTTAGGAAGTAAAATTTATGACACCATTGTTGTCAGATTATATTGCTGGATTTGAAATATGTCTTTGAACGGTACCCTTGACAAATCTTGACAGATTTTTAGTCTTTTCTCCATTCCATCAGAAAGGAGCTGTAGTTTTATGCCCATTACCTACATAAAAAATAACTGCCCAAGAGAGGTGTTGCCAAGATTGCCGCCAAGTGAACTGGCTTGCCTTAAGGCTTTGCTTAGACTTACTTTAGTTTGATTTAACAAGATATATGAGATATAAAACATTTTTAAATCTGTAATTATTTACCATTTCTCCACTGGCTTTTACCATGGCAATGGAAGTAATCATTAGGGCATCAAAATGGGTAGTAGGAGTAGGAGCGCTTGGCTTCTGGGATGCGACTACCTCCAATCAGAGCATACATGGATGACATGACAACCATGACTACAACGGTAGCCTGCACTAATCAGTTATTGGGGAAGTTAACAGATAATATTGAATGGGCACGAATGCAATTTAAGCCCTCTAAATCAAGGAGCATCTCAATAATTAAAGGCAAGGTAGTAGATAAAACATTCTTCATTAATGGTGAGGCAATACCAACAGTTTCTCAGAAGCCAGTGAAGAGTCTAGGGAGATGGTACGATGGGGATCTAAAGGACACAGTTCGAGTGGGAGAAGTTAGACGACAAGCAGTGGAAGGTTTGAAGAGCATAAACAGCTGTGCTCTACCAGGCAAACTAAAACTCTGGTGCTTTCAGTTTGGTCTACTGCCAAGGTTGCCGTGGCCACTGACTGTGTACGAGGTTTCTTTGACAACAGTGGATAAGCTGGAAGCGTTAATAAGTTCATACATCAGGAAATGGTTGGGAGTTCCACGCTGCCTCAGCAGAGTGGGACTTTATAGTAAAGGAGTATTGCAGCTGCCAGTCTCTGCTTTAACCGAGGAGTTTAAGTGTGCCAAGGTCAGACTGGAAATGACTTTAGCAGAGTCACGCGACAAATGTGTAAGGGAGGCAGCCCCTGTGGTAAAAACTGGTAGAAAGTGGTCAGCAAATAAATCTGTAGTAGAGGGTAAGGCTGACCTTCAAATTGGGAATATCGTGGGACAGGTACAGCATGGAAGAGGGGGTTTTGGGCTCAGTTTAGCTCCTCCAAAATGGCACAAGGCAGGCCCAGCTCAAAGGAGGAAGCTGGTAGTCAACGAGGTGTGAAAGCAGGAGGAGAGGATGAGATGTATAAGGGCCATTTCTCAGGCCAAGCAGGGAGAGTGGATGAGATGGGAGAGTGTGGAACAACGTAAAATGGGCTGGCAAGACCTTTGGTCAATGGAAGAGAGTAGGATCAGTTTCCTTATTAGGTCAGCATATGATGTTCTCCCATCACCGCAGAACCTAAACCTCTGGGTAGGAGAGGATCCCTCTTGTCCTTTGTGTTCATCACCTGGCACATTAAGGCACATTTTAACAGGATGTAAGGTGGCTCTTAGCCAAGGTTGGTTTACTTGGCGCCATGACCAAGTATTGCGATGTTTGGCTTTAGCATTGGAAGGCAAGCGTAGTATGACCAATAAGTTGCCGCCTGTTCTAGCAAAACATTACACGCAGAAGACAATATTCCTCCGCCCAGGCGAGCAACCACCAAGAAAAGGTGCTAACACCAATTCTC
Source organism: Siphateles boraxobius (assembly GCF_051911475.1). Taxonomy (NCBI): domain Eukaryota; kingdom Metazoa; phylum Chordata; class Actinopteri; order Cypriniformes; family Leuciscidae; genus Siphateles; species Siphateles boraxobius. The sequence continues at coordinate 23,927,777 of NW_027509197.1, read as the reverse complement.
GCCCATGACAACTGGAACCTGCTAGGGACTGGAAGATGCTGGCTGATCTTGATCAACGGCTTATTTTTCAACCTGAGATTGCCACCACTAACCTACGGCCAGATATTGTTTTGTGGTCTGGATCAGCACACATTGTTCAACTGATAGAGTTAACAGTGCCATGGGAGGATGCGGTAGATGAGGCATATGAGAGGAAGAAACTGCGGTATGCTCAGCTGGCCACTGAAGCAGAACAGAGAGGATGGAGAGTCCAGGTTTATCCAGTGGAAGTGGGTTGTCGAGGTTTTGTGGCACACTCTACAACCCGGTTCCTCAGAGACGTCGGATTCAGTGGCCAAGAGTTGCGTCGCACAGTAAAGAACTTATCTGAAGCAGCAGAAAGGAGCAGCAACTGGCTGTGGTTGAGACGGAAAGATTCTAGCTGGCTGTGTACAGGCCGCCATGCTACGGTTTCGTAGGATTCTTGAAAACTTGAAGAGTCTGTTGGTTTATTTGTATAGGTTGTATAGTATTTACAGTCATTACGTTCCTGTGTATATATTGCGTGAATGACGGGTGGTTGGTCAGATATTGTGTTTTGCGGTAGGTGGTATGCCATACGGAGCCGTTGCCAGTGAAACTGCATATTAACGCACCAGTGGCGCTCGACAGCCTTAGTCAAACGGGTTGGCGCGTATGGTTGGGTTGCGGAGAGATTGTTAGATTGTGGTAAGGTCTCAGCAGCACGAGGGAAGTAGAGGTCAGTAAGCTGGGCTGAGTTGAGTGGGGGACGGAGGGAGGTGACTCTGGGACGCCAGAGTCACTGTCGAGCCCTCTTGAGGTGTCGTGGGCTAGTCAACGAAACACTGAGGACGGAAGGTGCCCACTTGAAGACCCTAGAGATGTTCCCTACTCTGCTCAATCCAGAGGGTTGTTATGGAGGGACCGCACTGTGGTTGCAGCCGTTGTGTGTGCTGACGCGCAAATACACTGCAGCTATTAACACCAGACTGAAGGAGATTCACGTCACCAGATGGAAAGAAGCGTAAATGGATGGAGAAGCATAGGTTACTGTAAAGCTACGTCTTAGTTGCTGCTTATCTTGGCGAAAGCCGAGTACAAATCAGCATGAAGTTTTAACATCTACTCTTGTGTAATGGAAATCAACTCATTTTAAGTCATTCCAAATCTTCCATGGAAAAAAGGATATACACTCACCTAAAGGATTATTAGGAACACCTGTTCAATTTCTCATTAATGCAATTATCTAATCAACCAATCACATGGCAGTTGCTTCAATGCATTTAGCGGTGTGGTCCTGGTCAAGACTATCTCCTGAACTCCAAACTGAATGTCAGAATGGGAAAGAAAGGTGATTTAAGCAATTTTGAGCGTGACATGGTTGTTGGTGCCAGACGGGCCGGTCTGAGTATTTCACAATCTGCTCAGTTAGTGGGATTTTCACGCACGACCATTTCTAGGGTTTACAAAGAATGGTGTGAAAAGGGAAAAACATCCAGTATTCGACAGTCCTGTGGGCGAAAATGTCTTGTTGATGCTAGAGGTCAGAGGAGAATGGGCCGACTGATTCAAGCTGATAGAAGAGCAACTTTGACTGAAATAACTACTCGTTACAACCGAGGTATGCAGCAAAGCATTTGTGAAGCCACAACACGCACAACCTTGAGGCGGATGGGCTACAACAGCAGAAGACCCCACCGGGTACCACTCATCTCCACTACAAATAGGAAAAAGAGGCTACAATTTGCAAGAGCTCACCAAAATTGGACAGTTTAAGACTGGAAAAATGTTGCCTGGTCTGACGAGTCTCGATTTCTGTTGAGACATTCAGATGGTAGATTCAGAATTTGGCGTAAACAGAATGAGAACATGGATCCATCATCAGAAAGAGAAAGAGCTTTATTGCCAAGTGTGCTTGCACACACAAGGAATTTGTTTTGGTACTGAGGCTTCCAGTGGACATATACAAATACAAGTACAACATGAAACATAATACTACAAATTATAAGAATAAAAAAAAAAATATATATAAATATATGAGAATAAAAGATGCAGGTATGAACACATACCATGTTCTGTGTCATGGACTTTCTAAATGAAGCTGATGTCCACCATGTCCATCATGCCTTGTTACCACTGTGCAGGCTGGTGGTGGTGGTGTAATGGTGTGGGGGATGTTTTCTTGGCACACTTTAGGCCCCTTAGTGCCAATTGGGCATCGTTTAAATGCCACGGCCTACCTGAGCATTGTTTCTGACCATGTCCATCCCTTTATGGCCACCATGTACCCATCCTCTGATGGCTACTTCCAGCAGGATAATGCACCATGTCACAAAGCTCGAATCATTTCAAATTGGTTTCTTGAACATGACAATGAGTTCACTGTACTAAAATGGCCCCCACAGTCACCAGATCTCAACTCAATAGAGCATCTTTGGGATGTGGTGGAACGGGAGCTTCGTGCCCTGGATGTGCATCCCACAAATCTCCATCAACTGCAAGATGCTATCCTATCAATATGGGCCAACATTTCTAAAGAATGCTTTCAGCACCTTGTTGAATCAATGCCACGTAGAATTAAGGCAGTTCTGAAGGTGAAAAGGGGTCAAACACAGTATTAGTATGGTGTTCCTAATAATCCTTTAGGTGAGTGTACACTGCCATTCAAAATTTTGTCTGTAAAAAATCTGTAAGAATTTTTTTTTAAGCTGCCTCTTATTCTCACTAAGGCTAGATTTATTTGATTTAAAGAAAGCTGCCATTATTCCAGTCGTTAGTGTCACATAATCCTTCAGAAATTGTTTTAATATGAAAACAGTTTTCCCTCCCTGGATTCTTAAAAAAATTCTTTTGAAAAAAACATTTATTTATTAAAATAATTGTAATTGTCTTTTGTAATTGTCTTTACTGTCACTTTTGATTCATTTAATACATCCTTGATGGTTAAAAGTCTTACTTTTAAAAAATCTAACTGACCCAAAACTTTTGACTAACGATTTCCCCCCCCAGAATCCAAAAAGTACACACAAAAAAAACACAAACACACGCACACCATTAAATTATATTGAATACAATAAAACAGCTATTAAAGATGTGAAACGACAAATTCTGTTTTTTGTGGTCTCAATAGAATATGACGTAGTTTCCTCAACCAAGGGTCCACATGGAGAAGAGGTGTCCATCCATACAACAAATCAAACACACACCGCTGTGGAGAACCTGAAACCAGAGAGCAGGTATGAACACATACCATGTTCTGTGTCATGGACTTTCTAAATGAAGCTGATTGTAATTGCTACACAGTACACACTAACCCATAGACCTATTTTAAAGACGTCTTTAAGCAGATTGAAAATGAGGCCATCATTTAGTCCCTTCATGAAGCAGTTTTCACTGTGAGGCCTTCAATGTCCCCATAATATTTGTTACATTAACACATCTAAATATCATGTATGGTTGTCTGACCAATACTATTGGTTCAGAATGGTTAGCTCCATTTTCTCTTGCAGTTATAAATTCAAAGTTACACCCAAGAACGAGCTGGGTGCAGGCCCAACCAGTGATCCAGTCAGTTTCAGTACTGAGTCAGGTAAGCGGAAGAGAAATGTTAAAGGCCTAAGACATTAATTAATTGTGAATAAATTGTGTAAGAATATCCGAGAAAAGCTCTTGAGCTCCAACCACAGTATGTTATGAGATCATTGTGAAATCATCTGGCTCATTCAGTGAATCTGTGCTCTATTTGTTCCTGAAGTGTCACCTGTGTCACAATTGTATCAACAAGAGAAGCATGAATGATTTTTACCTTCAGAGACACTCTTTTCCATAACAAAAACCAATGGCATGTGGAGTTCTAAAAAAGAAAACAAGCACCATAAAAGCAGTCCGCACAACTTTTGTGCTGTTTCAAGATATTTGAAGCCATACGGGAGCATTGTGTGAAAATAAGCCCTTAATGTAAATCATTTGAAAACATTCGAAAGCATCGCATTGAGTCACAAATTGCGTGAGAGGCGATTGTGTCTTTCATTGAACAATTTAAATAAACTGGCACTCATGGAATAATAGCAGGCAGGCCAATGTAATTTAAGAACAAAAGATCGATCTCACAGGTGTGTGAAATTGGCAATGAACCGTTGCTGTAATATATATGTTTAGTTAGCACATAAGCATTACTGTCAGCAGTGAGAGTAATGTGGCTAATGTGCCTAATAGATCCAATATGTTAACTCTTCTGTGTCTATTGAAGTCATTTAGGTAAAAAATACAGTACTGGGGCCCTGATAAACTGCCAGAAAATAATAAAAACCATGAGGACATCTGACACAAGCTCTGGAAAATTGTACATCATGAAGGACAACTCAGGGGAATTTCCTTGTGCTTTCGATTTTTAGCAACTTTGTTAGAAATAAATCCATAAGTTTTGATATATACAGAACTTGATTGGAGTTATTTTCCTAATTACATATTGTCTGGCTTATGTTTAAGGAATGAATTCTTACCTTTGACAATTATGTGTTTGGATCAACCTAATTCACATATGTATAGTTTTATAGTATGGGGAAAATTTGTTAATTTTTTGACATACACTTACATTTAAACTACCATTCAAACCTTTGGGCTTTAAAATAAATTAATACTTTTATTCTGCAAGGATGCATTAAATTGATCAAAAGTGACAGTAAAGATATTTATAAAGATTTATACATTTAAAATAAATGTATGCTACAAAACATTTCTATTTAAAACGAATGTTGTTTTTAATGTTCTATTTTTTTTTAAAACATAATGAAAAAATATGTTACAGTTTTCACAAACATATTAAGCAGCACAGCTTTTAAAATTGATAATAACAATAAATGTTTCTTGAGCACTAAATTAGCATATTAGAATGACTTCTGAAGGATCATGTGACACTGAAGACTGGAGTAATGATGCTGAAAATTCAGCTTTGCCATCCAGGAATAAATTTAAATAGAAAATAGTTATTTTAAATTGTAATAATATTTCACAATATTAAGTTTTTTACTGTATTTTTGACCAAGTAAATACAGCCTTGGTAAGCAGAAGAGACTTATTTTAAAAACAAACAAACAAAAAAAATCCTACTGACCTCAAACTTTTGAACAGCAGTGTATGGCGCCGATGAAGCTAATAGACATTAATGAAAAATCACAAAATATAGATTATGCATTAATTTGCGTTGACATCATGTTTCTTCTGTATTGCAGCTGATCCTCGTGTAAGTGAAACCCCCACTGGTAAGTGTTTCAATCCAAGTATACAATATATATTCAAAATACAAACATTTAATATGTCTATACAAAATGTACACGTCTAATCTAGACATGTAAAATGTCTAAACTATATGGGCTCTCATAGGTAAAAATGCCATCTGGTCATCGTTTCCATTCAAAGCCGACTTGTACTCAGAGTGCAACGGGCGGCAGTTCATAAAGCGGACCTGGTACCGCAAGTTTGTGGGTATCCAGTTGTGCAACTCTCTCAGATACAAGATCTACCTGAGCGACTCTCTTAAAGGTCAGTATTAATAATTTACAGAATCACAAAATATCTCTGCTAAAAGTAACTTAGTTACTTTTTAATTCTTTCTTCAGGGAAGTTCTACAGCATTGGAGATCAAACCGGGTATGGGGAGGACCACTGCCAATTTGTTGACTCGTTCCTGGACGGACGAACCAGTGGTCCCGTTCCGCCAAACCAATTACCACCCAGACAAGGTTTCTTATAAATAATTTTTTTAAACAAAAACACAATAATCTCAGACAAAAGATATAATGATTTCTCCTCTCTTATCAAGGCTTTTTCCGGGCCATGCGTCAAGAGCCTGTCAATTTTGGGGAGATTGGAGGAAATTCCATGATTAACTATGTGGCCTGGTATGAGTGCGGGATACCCATTCCTGGGAAGTGGTAGGACCTTGAAAAGCAGATGGAAAACATATGGAAGACGGATAAGAAACAGCAGTTCCCATCGAAGAACCTGTCTTTTTTGATTGTGTACAGAGTATGTTTCTCTGTTTTTCAGTTATCGAGCACATATAGAATTATTTATAAGCTCAAACAGTGCAGCAAACGCACAGATCTGAATAAATGTTACCATTGAGATTAAGAAGTTAAACATTTGGTAATATAGGGAAGCAGGCTCCCTTAAAGGCTAAATAAAGGTGTATATTATTTATCAAAATGTTGAATATGCCACTTAAAAAAGGCAGTTAGTCTCATATTTAAGTGAATATTTTAAAAGATCTTATGTTCTATTATTCCATACAATTTGTGTTATAGCTCAATTATTTAGTGGTGGGACTGTTTTGGGATGATGATTTCTGCTTAGGAGTGTCCTAAATAATTCCTAAAGGAGGACTTTTCGATTTCACTTTATTTTGATGGTCCCTTTAACACATTCTGTTGTCTATAAGTTACATTGCACCTTCATGTCTACTAACTCTCAGAGTATTAGTAGAATTACAGGTAATAGACTGGTAGGGTTAGGGTTAGAATAAGTTGACATGTAGTTGCAAAGTTACTTATAGTCAGTTGAGTGTCTGTTGGAGGACCATCACAATAGAGTTTGCAGATATGAAGCAGATAGTCTACTAATACTCTAATGAGAGTTAGTTGACATGTAGTTGCAAAGTTACTTATAGTTAACAGAATTTTCAAAAGGGGCCATCAAAATAAAGTGTTACCGACTTTTCTCCCAGTAAACAGACCTTTTTTGGACCTTGCAAGTGTTGTGCAAATGTTACCAGGTTTACTGGCTTTATATGGTCATGACAGGAGTTGAAAAATTGGACATATCTGTACAGTGTTTCAGTTACACTGGTCTCATGTGAATAGTCTCAATAAGTATTTTGGCTTTGCTTATAAAATACTATGTATTTTAACATTTATCTGCGTGCAATGCTTTGCCCCTAGACTTTCATTATAAGTCCTTTGACCATGTTTTTTTGTGTGTTTTGTTCTGTTATTGTTAGTGAAACACGCTGTTAATAAAATACTGAACCCAGAATATTCCTTCAACAGCTCAAGTTCAACATTAAACAAGGAATTTAAAGAGTAGGCCATATAATCCAAGCCATGCAGCTTTTCAATTAATTGTAATTATACTGTTTTTAATGTCAGAAATGCAATATCACTTTAACAAGGAAGTCTATTGTTTTGTACAGATGTTCAGTGACTCATGATTTCCACAGAAAGCTTTTAAATGTCAGATTTTAAGTAAAAAAAATTTTACATTGAAATTTTGATTTTATAGATGTTTATCTGCTTTACTAATAAAAGCACAAGCAATTTATTTAGTTTTATGTTCTCTTATTTTGTGGCTTCAATTTTTAAAAAGAAAATATAATTGTTTCTGAATCTGATATAAAAAAGTGGCCCGTTTTCATATTGTTTTATAAGAAATCCTCTAATCAGCTAGAGAAAGACCTGAATCACAGAAAAATGAAAACAAATGAATGACGCTCCAATTACTTCAGTCTCAAAGTCTTTATTCACCTCCTGAAAACAGTTAATACAGAAATGACAGGCTTCACTGCAGAGGGCCAGTCAGGGGTTAGTAAAAACCAGGACATTTGAAAAGTAAAGAAAATGAGTAAAGAAAACTAAACAAATATGACTTACTTTGATTATGATCATTTTCTAGTGTTTAAACAGACTCATTGTTTATGACAAAATAACACCAATGATAAAATAAACTGTGCACACACACACACACACACACCTGTCCACTCCCACACAGTTTGGTCTCCCATGTGTGCAAACACACATACAACCTTCACATGCATTCATACATGCACACAAAGCACAAACAAAAACAAAAACAAACACAATATTAGGATGTCAAACATAGATTTCAGGGCTGATGTGTTGGAGACAGAGAAAACTTGTAGCGAGGTGCTATGGGGACATTAAAGGGCTTTTACAGATACCCAGGGCCTGGCTGGGTGTAGCCCTGGCCATAAGGGGGGCGGTTTCGGGCATACGGGTTGGCACCCCCTGGGGGAGGGGTGGTGCCAGGTGGCGGGGTGTATCCAGGACGGGGCTGATACCCCCCTGTGGCCTGGGAGGTTGGAGGCAGGCTGTAGTTAGCTGGCTGCTGAGAGGCCTGGGATGTGTAATTTTGAGCAGGAAATGCTCCAGGTGGGTACTGGGTGGGTCCTTGGGGAGCAGGAGCCTGTGATTGGTTGGAAAACCCAGGAGCTGAGCCAGGGGCACCAGCTGCCTGAGAGGTAGTGGTGGGGTAATTCTGAAACTGCTGTTGAGCAGGTGGAGCCTGAGGAACACCAGACTGAGGAGTATAACCAGCTGTAAAAGAGAGCTTAATTATTAATTCAAAATAAACAACATTAAGGCTTGGTAATATATATGCTTTGGAGTAAACAGAAAATAATTTCAACAAGCCACTATTGATTGCATTTCTTATATATATTTTACATATTTATTATTATCCAAGTAGCTAGATTGCTTAAAATTACAAATCAGAAAGTGCAGTTAACACAACTTTATGAAACAAATGTACAAAAAAAAAAAAAATACTATATAGTATTCACAGGCAAGGTTAGTTTTATTTTGCCAATTATTTGCCATCCAATTGTGTTCAAACTTTTCAGAGAAAATTAAGCATCAGGCTAACAAAATAGTATATGAATAATTGTTTGCAAAAGACTATCAGTTTTGTTCTGAACCAGGCTTAAAGCTCAACTGTAATTTAAGGAGAAATCATTAGTATGCATTTTAAAGAATTACCAGGGTACTGCATCCCGTACTGCTGCTGGGGTCCCGCTGGTGGAGGATATCCACCTGGAGCCTGATACTGCTGATACATCTGACCTGTTCAATCACAGAAAACAAGGTTTTTTAAGGATTAAGGTTCACAGTGTTAAGGGGGGAATTCCCATAAAAATCAGAAAACAGCTTGTGGATCCTAGCGTGGATATCCCACTGTTACTTGGCTTCACCAACAAAAGTTTGAGAAAAAATCTGGAACACCAGAGGGCCATAAATATTAGGAACTGATCTCTCTCACTCTGCGATGGAATATATTTGAATGTAGGATATCTGGCATGTTACTCTGGAATATCAACAAATAAAGCGCCAAAACAGAGGAGCTGATTGGAAACATGCAAATAAGAAAGCCATATAATATTGAGCCGTCAATGGTTCGTTTAAACGCCGGCGGTCGGTGACAGTCTGACCATCTGTATAAGGCTGTATATGTATATGTCCACACTTTTCATTAAGCCATGCTGCTGCTGCAGTTATTATTCCAGGGACATAAACCCATGCCTTGCACTCTCATTGGCTGTAGCTCAGCGCGACAGCTCCAGATAATTATGCTAGATATTTGTCTGGCGTTGGAGAGGCATCAGCAAGCCACTTTGATGTCGTAGAGTAGTTCACACACAAAGATTGGCGAGTGCTGATCATCCACTGATTTGCCCCTGTCAGCGAGCTAGTTGACTTGCAAATCGGGCTTAAAATCCTGTAGCCTAAACTTGGCATTAGTTGGATTCAAAAAAATAAATAAATAAATAGTTTCTTTAAAAATCAGTCTTTAAAAGTTTCCTAATATTTTTAAAGACCTTAAACAGCAATATAATCTTGCACATCAACAGACCTCACATATCACGATGGGTAGAGATAACAGCGCGCAGACATAAAGCACGCAGACAGATTACCCAAAGTTCATAAATGTTTGTGTGCATCGCACCAAGAAACTAATAAGAAAAGGCTGTGTGTGTCCCAGTGCGGCATGCGATGTGAACGATAAAGCAGAGAAAAGCATCACAACTCCATAACTCCATGCAACCATGACAACCATCCACACAATATGCCAAATCTAGAACAGCTCTGCACTATTTCTCATGTGCACTGCATCTATCTGGAAGAACTTTGGAAGAGGAGGGGGTGGGATCAAACCCAATGGACGGGCGGAGAATAACATTATGCTCTTGACTTGAAGGCCATTTGATTTGTGGTTTGTTTTTCTTCCGCTGGATAGCTTCCCAAGGGCCTCAGTTAGAAGACAACATCTGTAAGGTGCTTTTATGCTGCAAACAAATAAGTTTTGTGTGCATTGTTTGTACGAGTGTAAGAGAACATGTGTAAGTACAGGTGTGTAATCTTCCTGCCAAAGCAGCATGACCTGCCAAATCGAGATTCAGCCTGCATTTTTCAAGTGCACTGTACAGATGTGGAAGTTTTTTGGATAAAGAACGAGGGGAGATATTCCAATGGACAAGCGGAGAATAACATCATGCTCTGAATCCACTACAAAGACTTTGTGGCCATATGATTTTTTGTTCATTTTTCTTTCGGTGGACTCTTTCCCATAAGCATCAAAAGAAAACATCTGTAATAGGGATGTGCAAAATTACATTCTCAAAATCGACTGGCCAGACTTGAAGCCCTGAACAATTAAACTGATTTCTACTTTACACTTTCTACAAGTGTACTGGAGTACAATTTGTAAAAGCAGCGATTTACCATCCATAGTACTAGAAGGAGGTTGTTGGACCCCTGAGTAAGGTGGGGGAGCCTGGGAAGCCACAGCAGAAGGGGGCGCTGCAGAAGATGAAGAGGCAATACTGTCTGGAGTAGCAGAGCGCTCCTCTGCAGCAGCGGTGGAAGCTACAGCTGGAACTGGAAAACAAGGAACAGATAAGGAAAATGTGATTCATTATAAATCAGGTGGTTCCAAATCTGAACGAACGAGCCACACTAGAAGCCGTAAAAATAGCAGACAACCTGTGACAGCTCATCAACTGAAACTTACATTAATGCAGCAAGTGGCTATAATAAACAATTGAAAAGTATGAACTATGAATGTATTTAAAAGTGCCATAGCTGAAAAAAAAAACGAATTATACAATTACTTAGCCATCTATTAATGAACATTAAGCTTCTTTTTAAATATCATATTAAAACTTTTTTAACACTGGGGGAAAAGGACTGTGTTGAAATGAGAATGAGAAATTTCATAATTAATAAGCCACAAATAGGTTCTATGAAATCTGTACATGTATAAGGTACCTTGGGCAGGTTCCTCAGACAGGCCAAATGCAGAAATGACATTCTTGTTGACCTCTTCCTGGTTCTTCAGGGGGTCAAACGCAGACATGCTAGCAGCACTAACCGGTGGGGCATACTTCATTGTTGAATCTACTGCATCATTCACACATTCTGTCACACAGAGACATCAGAACAAGACAGCTCAAGTACTGACTTTCTGTACCTCTCTAGGTAATTTATGAGGTTCAATTTAAAAAAGAAAGTTGACCCGTAAATTTGAATTCTGTCATCCTCCTCATTCTGTTCCAGTAATGATAAACGTGTTTGAATACATTCAAATGAGACATATCAAGACATAACTGATTATTTATGAGTTGCTATGTATAACGGTAGTAAAGTCTTATGGGTTGGGAATGACACCAGGGTGTGTAAATGATGTTTTCACTGAAAACCCTTTATGTTCTCCAACAGTCTAAGTGATCTTCTAGAGTGATTTTACATGTTTCAAATGCTTTAGTTACAGTATTGGATATGAAGAACAAGAGAATAACTCATGTGTGTACCGGTTTCTGGGTTGGTGCTCTCTGGGACAGACTCTGAGGGGGGCTCCAGGCTGTCCAGCAAGCTGTTGACTTTATTCCTCAAATGGATCAGTTCTCTACGCAGGTGCTTCACCTGAGACGACTCCAGTGGCCGAGGCTGTCCATTCACTGCGAAAAACATAAGCATTATTTTTGAAGCACTGTCTAACACTTTGTTTAACTATTTCCATAAAACTATTGTACTAATCCATGTTAGCTTAGGTTCTAACCAGCTGCCAGACATTTCATCAAGCACTTAATTTCTATTTTTGTGATGCCTTTCTTTCATCCAAATTCCTGTCCTAACATATTAAACATCAAAAATGTTCTGATTAGCTACGATTTTGTCATTTCATGCACTTTCACTTTCAGTTAGGACGGAAAAATTACTTAACACTGGAAACTCGTCCCAATTCGCCTGGATAGGATGTCAAAGTCAACAAGTGATCAACTAAATTAGATAATTTAGATAGCCAGACTATGTCTTTATGATGAGGTAATCCAGAGTTTTGCTTTTATGTGTGAGCTTGGAATGCTCTTTCTTAAGTCCATATGTGTGAGACCGGCTGCCGCTTGAACCATTCCAGACTCTTCAGAGATCACAAAAGCTCTAGCAGGCGTCCAACCCAGCCCCTGGGCACCAGTCACACGTTTGGGATGCATTCACACACGTGATGTTATGCAACCATGAACCAGCACATTTAAACTCTTAAAATCTAAATTCTCTACTTGAACCATCCAACAAAGGGCAGGGCAACATTTGCTAATACAAGGTCAAGACATGACTTCATCTGGCTGGAGCACAGACACTTTGGACAGTGCACAGCGCAGACTTGACCAAAAGTTATTTATTTTTATTAGGAAGAGAAACGTATATTTGGAGTTGGTACTAAAATCGGTTCTCTTAGATCACATGTTCTACACAATTTAAGCATAAATACTGTTTTTTGTTACACCTACGCAGATTGCAACCTTTGATTTTGGCTAGACTTGCCAAATAAATCAGTGTAAAATTGTGTATGAATCAAGCTGACCAAATCTACAGCCTCGCCAGCGTTTACGATGACACATTTGAAGAATAGTCGGCACACGCTGTGATCTGGCACTGACACTGCAGTGCAGATGTACCAGTGTGAGCCAAACATCACTAGAACGGAGAGAGCATGACGTTATTGGGCAAGTAACCGGGTCTAATTTTCCTCTCTTAAGAATATTTGTTTGTGCCACAGACCAGTTAAAAAGAAAAATTGCTTTTCAGCATAGCTCACGAAATTGAGAGCCTATAAAAAGGCCCTGACCCTTTAAATTGATGACATGTATAGAGAAGCTTGTTAGCTGCAGGGCTTCCATTCTTTTTAACCAATGAATTTACATGACTTTTCAGGTTATTCATAATGTACAGGACATGGATTTTTAAAATTATTTTAAACTAATAATTTAAATATTTTAGAGCTTGATATAACTAGAAAAATGTATAAACTTTATAAAACAAGTGCTCATGGCATTTTAATATTTTATTTATTTAAATGACTTTTCTAGGTCTAGAAATCACATTTTTTAAATTAGGCTTCCTCATATATCAAGGTTTTCCAAGACCAAGGGAACCCTGGCTCTTCAAATAAAACATACAGTTGTTGAGGGGGTGAATTAAAATACAAAATGTTTTATTTTAATGTTTGTTTTATCTTAATTGAAATCATTAAGTGATCTTGAGTTTCCCCGGCCCCCCTGGTTGAGAACCAGTCCTTTATGCTAATCAAAAGAAGCCACTGGTCACAATGCATGTTCTTAAAAAGTATCAGAAATACTCATTCTGTTTTAAGTACTGCATTAAATCCGTTAACATTTAGGATACATTTAAAATCCAAATGTGGTGTCATATCAGTGGCCCAACAAGTATTTAGACAATCAAGTCACACTTAAAGGGGTTACCACCAGATTTTATGGTTCCATTGCACCCAAAATCCCAAATTAACACCCCACTGATAACCTCACATGGTCAGACACGGTCATTATCAGTTCAAATCTTGTTCTATTGCACCCTCCGCTGGACACTAAAAGCTCCAGCTGTGCTATCATTGAAAGAGAAAAAAAACGACATCTCCTGGTTGGATGAAATATGACCAAGTTCAGCATTTTTAAGATTAAAAGATTGCTTAACTACGCAATAATGCACCATCCATGCCGATGTGGGATTATGTGCTTAACAGAGAGTCCATTTTAACCCTACTGTTTTCTGGGTCACAAAGACACAATGTGGAATCGAAAAGCTTTAACTTGATAAGCTTCTTTTTTTGTATGTAAAAAGCATAAAAACAACTATGGGCTGCATATGAGCTACTTGGTTCTTATAGTGCTATACACCTATTCTGTCAAGGGACACCATGACCACTGGAGCGTTTTTGGAATATGATCTTCCTGCAGGTAAGATAAACCTACACAAGCTCACTGACCTCAACTCGGAGCATGATTAGCACTGATGCGAACAGTGGTGTTGTGCCTCTATCTGTGGCCTGAAGTTGTTATAAGAATATAACTTCCCTCTTAGTTTGTAAAATTAACAAAAAACACATTTACAGATATAAACGATATAAACTTACAATGGAAGCCTAGCAGGGCGGTGGGCTGGAGGACTAAACAAAAATACAAGCTTTAAGCTTCAAGCTTCAAGTTTCAGACTTTAAAGCAAATAAAAAAAATCCCCATTTGAACAATAAAGTTGTTCTTTGAAGTTGGGAATAACATCATTTATTTGTTTTAATTCTGCTGTATGTAAACAATGCTTTACAAAAAGTTACATCACATTCCTTTCATGCTCCTTCATGATGCAGATACCAAGTGAAAGTAACAGTTTATACATGAGTTTCATATAGACACCCTAGGCTTCCACTGTAAGTGTATTACTGTAAACATTTTACATTCACCTTAGAATATTTCTTTATGTCAGGTTGAGGAATAAACCCCAAGCACTGCTGGTTTCTTACCAAAAAGAGTGAGCTTCAATATTCTACTGCACTGGATCGCAAAGGACAAATCAGAACTGTCAAAGATGGTGATAAGGTCATCATCTGAAAGAGAACAGACAAATGAATGATAAAAAAGGTACATGTGAAAACAGTACAGAGTTTGAGATCTAGACCAAAGTCTGTAGAGCAAAACTACGGAGAGATTTGATTAAGAACATATATTATATAGGTTTATTTATCTTATAATATTATAGAACATGACTGAAAAGCAAATGGATAAGCAAAAAAACTAGTGCTGCCAATCGATACAAAAAACAACAACTTAAAATTGTAAATTGTTCTATAATTAATCACGATTAATTTCACCGAACATTAAAGTTTTTAATATACATGTTTATATTGTAATACTTTCACATGATTCTCCAAAATAATGTACAAACCACAAAGACGGTATATTTTAAATATTTAATGGCATATTTTTGCTAATCACTATGAACGAAGGCCAGTATCACTGATAACAGAACTGATACTGATGTCACAAATTTTAGCCATTAATTATAGCCATTTAATATTACACTATAATTGAAAGCTATCAGCTTTAACATTAAATAGGCTTTAAAAATTATATAAAAACTTTTAATATAAGTGAACTTAAAACAATCTTCACATCAACCCATTTAGCTGTGCCTTATGCTGAGGGCTCAACACTAAGTTTTTTTTCTACTGGCCCAGTCAGACCGGTTCAGATTTTTAACTGCCCATGCACAAAAAAGTAATTGTTTTGTGTCATAGGTTATGACCCATGTAACCTTGTAAACAGTGATTTAGGATTTTAGGTACGTCTAACAGGTAAATAAATATACAGAAATGGAATAATACAGCAATGATTTCTGCATCTGTGCAGTTATTAAACACCGCACAGTCTTCTTCGCATAAATTATAAATTGAATATAGATTAATCCTTACTAAAGCTACAAAGTTATTCAGTCAAGAGCAGTGAGTGATTTTCTCTTCGTTCTTTGATTAACATTAATGACAGAAAGCAGCAGGTTTATTAATTAGGCTGATGTCACTTTAAAACCAGACGCAGATGATGCGGATCTGACACACATCGTATTTTCTCATAACTCTTTACGTTCATTTAATACTTTTTAACTTTAAGACTCTGCTGACAAGGATACTGGACAAAATGTGTTTTTTTTACCATTCAAGTGCTGGAAAAAAAACCTCAATGCGGCTCTGGCTAAAACGGCATTCTGTGCCCCCGTTTCGGGTGTTTGTTCACAGAGAGTCACTTCACAGAAAGTGCGTCAGTACATATTTGAGTTATCTTATTTTGCATCTTATGCTTGAATGGTTTAACAGCAATTGAATGAATGATAGGGTGATCATTTATTGTAGCGCAGCCAAAGGATGACACTCAAGTGACATTTTGCAGTTATTCACAATCACGAAAGTTTATTATTTACATGTGTATTAAACCTTGGCGGTTAAGGCGAGACACCACAGCTGAGGGTAACATTTTTAACTAGCAGACATCACCATGAAACTTTCCCAGTTGATTACCTACATTAAGATGAGAAAAAAATGTATTACAACTTTACTGTAATTTAATGTTTAAATATAGAAATGAGGCATTATCTAATTAAATGTGCGCTAATTTGTATTGGACAAAGCCAGGTTCAAAATTCTTTTTTCATTTTGTTCACATATTAGATGGGAAAACAATTACAGAGGGATTTATGGATATCTACTTTTTTTATCCTGTAAATCAGAATATTTTCGCCATGTTTTTTGGAATAAAATGTTACATAAATTAGGCTAGGAATAATATATTTACAAATCCCTCAGTAAATATCTTCATAATATAACTAGGTACAACACTGGAAAGTTTGGTGTATATAGGTGCTACTGAAGTAGAGATTTCAGACTTTGAGTATGAGAGAAAAGTCATTTTGAGAAAACAGGCTTTAAAGATTTATAATGTAAAATGAGATTGCGCATTTAGAGGTAAATCCCCCCTTTCACTTTCACGATTGGTTGCTGATAAAAAGGAAATGACCATATTTGGATCCGACAGCATTGTACAGGAGAGAGAGAGCTTTCTAACGGAGTGTGTGATGACAGGGTGCCGGCAGCACTCGCGGAGCAGCGGGATGATTTAGAACGCCAACTTTTGATGATTTAGGTCGCAATCTACAGACGCAAACGGACAAAGTGTAGTAAAATAAAGACCTAAATGTGTATTTCTGACTTTTTTTCACCACAAGTCTGAAAGAAGAGATGTTATTGAAGTCCCAAAATCTCAAAATTGACCAATTAAAAAAACGCTGTTTTTGCCTGCCGTATCTCGCCTTAAACATTTTATTCGCACGCTGTTCTGACAGGCGTTTTTTCTAAGCGCGTACACCCAAAGTGGCACACATTAAAAGTCTGTCAAACAGCGCGTGAGTACTAAACTAAGGTATATTTAGCATCTCATTGCGCTTAAACTGTCAAATACACACAAGGTTTACAAAAATAGGCAGTTATGTCTTAAGTGAATGTAAACAGTTGGGAGAAAACTGGATGCATGTCTGCATATTAGATCCGTGCATGAGGTCTTAAAGTGATAGCAGCCTACTAGACCTACTTCCGCTTGTCATTAATGCTAATAAAAACAAAGAGATAATCACTTACTGCTCATCACTGAATAACTTCAGTAGCTTCAATAATAATCAATGTAAATATAATTTATACAGTGAAGTAAATGTCGTGTTTTATTTTTACATATATTTATTCAATTTCTTATTTGAATACTACTGTTAAATACACCTACTGTTAAAAAATAAAGCACAGTTTATTTCAGTTGTATATTGTATTGCATTTGTAATGTGTATTTTTGTTCTTATTTATAACAACAAAGATAAAATAATGAAATTTTTTTTTATCTTCGCCAACCCCTACTTTGGTCTAAATGGTATGTCATTCTTTTACCTTTATATATATTTTACTTTACTTTGTAAGGCTACATTTTTAAAATAGGGAAATTAATTTGGCTATACCGCTCAGTCCCTTGGAAAATAGTAAAACCAACATTAAAATTGTGATAAAATCTTGAAACGATTTTCCTGAAAAAAATCATGATATTTTTGCCATATTGCCCACCCCTATATTGAAGGGGAGGGGGGGTTAATGTTTTAGATTAAAGATTACGAGGGCATATGAATTTTTAAAAAAATTAAATAAAGGATGTGCATGGATAAATCATTTATTATAAGCACTGCAACATTCTATAAAAAACAAGTATATTCCAAATCAATTTTTGATTTCATGGTGACTTTAAGACAGACCTTCATCTTTATATTTGATGGCGACTTCATCGCTGCTCTGTAGCTGCCCACGAAAGACTCGCTGCATCATCAGCAGGAGCTCGTCGTAGGTGATGTCTTCATTGTGGATGGGGATACGACGAATATCATCCCCCAGCTGAGCTTTAATGATCAGCTTTCCACTCAGGTCCAGCTGGCCATTCATACTGCTGGAAAAACATTTTTTTTTCTGTAAATACTGTATTTTAAATTTTTATATACATTTCAAAATATGGGTTTCACTGACCAATGCCATTAGCGAGCATGGTATCCAATTTAATACAATCGCAATTGAAATTAAATGAATCCACTGTAGAATAAATACAAATTGTCAAAATGGCCACGTATGCGAGCCAATATGACACTTACTACTATTAGCATTAGAAGCAGGCCATTTATCACTAATGCATCACACGCACATCTGATAGAACAACAACAACAACAAGCTGAAAGGAAACACACAATAAGAGCTTCAGCAGAGCTCTGCCTACATTAAATATATGCATATACAGACTTATATAGCTAATAGCCCAGAGTAAAACCTCTGGCACGATCTATGAAGACACAATCATTATGTTCTTCTATCAGAAGCACATAATTCCACTTGCAACACAACAGTGAGTTAACTATGAAATGTGATAGTTGTAACTCAATGAGTGTCTTCATCCACCACTAACTTTCCTGCTTTTGTTATGGATATTAAAAACGTCAAGGAACCACTTATGTCTTACGCAAACCAATGCTCTATGACTAATCTATGAGGTTTTATCTGAACAAGTGCTACTGTCCATTGCTGGGACATACTATAAGTTCATAAAAGTCTAAGGGTCATTTTATCTAAGATCATTTGGCACATGTAGATGGCTCGCAATCTTTCCCGATACAGACTTTGGCCTGAGACAAAATGATAGGGAAACCTATTTTGGGTTTTATATCACAATTGTGCGCGTTCAATCAAGAACGATCTCCTCCGAACATTCTAACTCTGTAGCATGTAGACAGACCTGTATTTGACTCATATAGATTTCAACGAAAACCACGATTAAACTCTACCAATTCTTGCCCGCTGGATCAAGAAAATGACAAAACCAAGTGGCAAACATGCAATTAAATGGATATTTACTTCTGTCTAACATTACAATTTTAACAAGTTCTATGAAATTTGTCATTCATATGAAGGTTTTCTCGGGTTAGACATGTTAAATAGGGCAGATGACAGTTTCCAATAACAACAGCCCATTAGCTATCTAAGCTAACTGAGGATCGTTTAGACGAGAAGATGATGTGGTTTTGGGGTTTTAGGGCAACACCACACATCGGGCCTTTTAAAAGTCAAACAAAACAATGACTCATTTAAAACATCTCATCAGGCCTCATTCACCTGATGATGCAGCAACTTCCTGCCAAATAAAGGTCTGAGCGTTACAATTCTCCCGGCGTAAAAAATGATTAATTACGGTTAATAAATCTCAAATAAGTTATTACAACAATAATTCCTGTGTTTTAAATACTGCTATTTAACTACCCAACACTGTTTTTTTAAAACACTGCCTTTCATTAAAAACGTCTCAGTTTGTTTTAGCTTGCCCTAGTTTCACACAGGCTAAGCTATGCTAATGCTAGTTTGCTTGACAACCGGCTAATTGCTAATGGTTATTATCCAGGTTATTTTGCCCTACAAACCTGTAAAGTTACTATATAAACGTACGTACATGTTTGTACGAGAAGCCCCGAGTCTCTACCTGGTGGTTTGGACGTGTCAATCCCAGCAGCAGCCTGTGTGTCCTGGACTTCAGCTGAACGACGTCTGACTGACTGATGATCGGAAACGCCTCACAGCGACCTGTACGTGGCAAAACCACAAACGCGCATGCGCGCTACCCGGACACTTGTAAATTTAATTACTAGGCGTACTGATGAGGTGGCCTATATGGCGACTGAATTTAGTTACTAAACCAAAAATGTTTTAAACATTTTATATTAAATTGATCAGTTCATTTAAATAAATAAAACTGACTGGAGTTTAACTGATTTATATTTAAAGCTGGCAGAAATAGATGCCTTTTATGATGTGATAGGCTATATGACTAGACCTTGTTAGATAAAAAAAACTTAGAATGAAATCAACAGTATAAAATACATTACAATGAAATATCTAAAGAAATATTTTATTTATAAAGTATTAGAAATGATGTGAATTGCTCTGTTTTCTTGGACATGGGCCAAATCTCCTGAAGAAACAAATTGAAATTATACAGAATTCTAAGTCTTCTGTGAGTAAATGTAAGATTTGTTGGCTTGCAAATATACAACATTAAAAATGCATGCATCGTAGGTCTACAGCAACAACTAAGACAGAAAATGAGCATGGTCAAGTAGGCTATACAATAGTGTTTTTATTTCTTCTTCTTCTCTTGTGTTGAGTTGAACCAGGCATCTAAAAGCTTCTTGCTGTAGTAGATTTGCCATGCGTGCACCTGGACAGCAATCACCATGAGTAAATACATCACAGAGACAGCCGAGAAGCCAAATATAAACCGGTAGGCCTTCCCGTGTCGGTACAGCTGCTGGGCCAGTGGAAACATTTCCATTGCACCAAAAATCAAGGGTGCCACAGAGAACAAACCAGCACTGATCATGGAGATCACCAGGTAGCTGATGTTGTTCTTCGGCATGGCCAGGGCACCAATAAACGAGGGCAGGAGACTCAAAAGGTAGGGATACTCCCACTGATAGGGCATGGCCACCAAGTCATGCGACACCAGATTGAGGTGACTAACAGCCACTTGAGCCGCCACCAGTATCCATATGAGGAAATGCACAACGGTGAGCTTCTTTATCTCTGATTTCAATGAAGCACTGAAAGACATTTTCAAAATTAAAAATTAAAAATACGTATTCTGATGTAAACAATTTCATTGGCAATGTTTTAGCCTTTGCTGTGACAGTTTGAAGGTTATAGTTACCTCATCTGATAGTGAGATGCCACTTTCTCTCTGTGTTTAAAATCACTCCCATCAGTCCCTGCAGGTCTGGGGCCAGCACGCGATGCCATTGCCAATTTCAAGATAACTGTAACACCATAAAAATATGTTATTCACAGGCCTATATTCAGGGGTCTGTATAGAAATACGCATAGTCCTGTAATATCTCAACATCTGGTCAATCTAACGGACAATTTACAGTACTTAAATGAAAGGGAAATACATTACCCAATAGCAAAGCTATAGCCTACTTTTATGAATTTCAGATTAGACCTATACATAAACATGCATGAAGCATAACAAATATAGGCTTATGTCTATTTGGTACAGAAATTAAATAAAGGCATTAACTGTAGATTAACTGATATATTAAAGAATATATAGGCTAGGCACATCTTGCCGGCCGGCTTCCGGATGAAGGATGAATTGACCGTTTCAACTGCGCGGATCACTGTAAATAGAAAGCGGTTATTTCATGTGATGCGCCTTTTAAAAAAATAACTTACCGTATGGATTGGTGAAATGCGACCGAAAGCAACAGTGACAGGAGTAGATGAGGAAATGTTCACACAAAGGATTTTTATCAATGAAGGCAATAATGTGTTGCTCATGCGCACAAAATAATCTCTCCACCCCTCCGTGCGATGTGATTCGACAGCGCAGTCTCACATGCACATCCTCAGCATCACCGAGTAGGCTTTACTGAGCCGGTTGCTTGGCTCATGAATATTCATTAGGTTCATTGAGGTTCATTCTGTGTTATTAAAGAGTAAGTAACAGCTGGCTGCATCTATGCAGGTGTTGTGTAATAGGCTTGTTTGAGATGCGCCTCGCCTCGACTGAAATGTAGTCGAGAGTAGGCGGCTGCAGTGAGAGGAGGAGTAAAAAAAGCGCAGGCAAGCCGGAAAGTTCTCTCTTCTCGCAGTGGATCTGACACCTGCGAGATCAATGATGGATATCGCGGGATTCACGGGATTCACGCTCGTGCACAGTGTTGCATATAAATTCGATGTAATTTAAGTTCTGTTGCTTTTATATGAAAATAAATATAATGAACAAGGCGCCCAAAGTAGGCTACTTGTTATTTAATTCCATTCCAAATAAGCGTTTATCAATCTTTTTTTTCGTTGATACAGACATAGGCTGTGGGTTTTTTTTGTTTTGTTGTGTGTGTGTGTGTGTGTGTGTGTGTGTGTGAGAGAGAGAGAGAGAGAGAGAGAGAGAGAGAGAGAGAGAGAGAGAGAGAGAGAGAGAGAGAGAGAGAGAGAGAGTGTTTTTAATAATAAAATGACATAATAATAAATTGACATTGCATAACCCATAGAGATCGCACTGTCCGAGAGTTTGGGAATATTCACACATAACATACACATAAAACATGATTCCGATTTTTAAAATCAAACATTTTTGAAGAGAACAATACATCACGGTTGTTTAAACCAATCAACATTAAGCTGTGTCGTCAGCAAGTCGTTTCCCATCATGATTTTGATCAGCGCAGTCGGTGGAGATCAACTGCGCGCGACTGCAGAATCCGTCACGTGCGCCTTGCGCTCGCGAGAGCTTTTTGACACACGTCAGCATGACATCAGAGCAAGGCGGACCGCACTCGGACACATTTCTAACCGGCATGCATTACGCGCTGATCACCGGTCATCGGTTCTGCGCAGATTTTGCTCATCTCAAACAAGCCTACTCAGTTCCTGTGGATAAGTGCTCCAGTGGGTGGAGTGTAATTATATTTCCCGTGTTTTGGGCGTGGCCTTGAGACAACGCGCAAAACGAATGGAACTGAAAATATTAGTGCTCGCTCCTTAAATCGCAACTCGTTTAATTAATTATTTCGAAAAGGTAATACAGTTTTAATGTTTTAAAGCATTAACTGCAACAGTTCACATTTTCAAAACAATGAATGGTTTGTGTAGTATTTAAATCGTCTGAGCTGTTTCACCTGATTGATTGATGGACACAGCAGAGCAAAAAAAACAGCGAATAATATGCTATGGCTCTGGTCTAGGCTAAAGGGGGTCGCACACCAGATGAGAAGCGCAGTGCCGTCTTTAAAGTAACACTATGTAGTTTTTCAACCTTCATAATATATTTCCAAGACCCTTGTGATGGTACATCGACTTACAATAGGTTGAATGACACGTCTGGCATAGCATGACGTGGTGTGTATCGCTTTTACTGGCACTATATATAACTTCGGGTTTCGGGTAGGAACCTGAGCACAAAAAGAACTACAAAAGTCGACTGCTTTACGGCATACATAGTTTTTCTTCGTTTGTGATGTCTTTCATAAAATCATGCATCATACTCTACCTTGTCTGTGGCCATTGTTGACTCCAAACCCGGTGCTGCAGTAGGCTAAATTATTTACCACACCAGTAATGGACAATTCCGCTTCAAACCTGTAGGGCTACCGCAGAGGAAAAGTTCCTTGGTGTTGCTTTAAAATTCGAACACATTCTCTATGAGTGTACACTACACACACCCACCGGCGGCGCACAGCTACGGCTATCAGGACCTTGTTCAAAACCCTGTCTCAAATCGTTGTTAATGTACATACTGACTTCACCCTGTGCTGTAAGATACATTTAGTTTTACATTCCTAATTTAACAGCTTGAATAAAGTCTTGTTGGAAAAATAATTCTAACAAACATTGTGTCATTTTTCAATACTCTAACCATACTCTAACCTCAGTGCGAAATAATATGTAACAGCATAGGCTATGTAACGTTTGCCTGTCGTGGTTACATTCATTATCGTGTACCGGATTTACCAGGTCACAACACACGAACAGGTAATTTCTGTAACGTAGCGAAATGGACGACGAAAAAGTCATCAATGAAGTAGGGAAATACCCTGAAATATATGCAAAAAAACAGATTTTTTTAAAAACAACATAAGTCAGTAGGCAGCGTGGAGGGAGATCGCCGATGTCATCAGATTTACAGGTAAGATTATCTAATTATGTTAACTTGAGACCTGTGGTAAAATGTTCTGTGACTGACGTAAGCAACAACTGTATTTAATGTCTGTACTGTACGTTATTTTACTGTACAATTATCTAAATTTCATAATGTCCTTAAAAAAAATTAAACCTCAAGTTTGGCTCAAGTTTCCTTTATCAACACCAAAATACTCGTTCCCTTTCGAGAGGTCTCTCGTATTGCGTAAACTGCATGAACCTATGGTGAGTCGGCTAAGATGCGCAAACCAATCAGGTCGCTTCGCGTCAGAGCCCGCCAGTATGGACGTGGCTTATAGCTATATAAGCCCCCATTTTCACCATAGAATTCAAATTTAATCTCCTTCAGCAAGTTTCACTTCACTGACCTCCGCTTGAGAAGCCTTCACCGCCACCGTTGAAAAGCCTTCAGTGGAACAAGCCACCTGATAAGCAGTTCTGAGGACGCTGGCTTCCTGGTTTTCACTGGACGTCGCCTTCAGCCCACTGTTCTGCTGTGCTATCCGCCCCTTTATTCCCTGAGGTACATGATGAGCTAATGTACTCGGGAAAACGCCGCATTCAGCACGTCTCAGCCTCTCTGTCGACGGCGATGTGGAGAAAGGATATGAGAAAATTCCCCCCCTCGAAGAGACAGTGGAAGACTTCGCAAGACCTTTGCCCGCCCACAGCTATGGGATGGAAAGCTAAAGCGATTCACCCGTATAAGCCTTGCCGTACTACTTCAGCTTTTGCTGGCCGAGCTTACGCCTCCGCTGGTCAAGCTGCTTTGGCGCTTCACACCACGGCTGTCCTCCAGGTTTTTCAGGCCAAACTTCTCCGCTCTGTGGACGAGTCTGGACCTGACCCGGAAGCTTTCAGGGACCTACGCAACGCCACAGAGCTGGCTCTGCACGCCCCTAAATCTACCGTCCGGGCGATTGGTAGAAACATGGCGAACTTCACGGTGCTAGAGCGACATCTCTGGTTGACATTAACGGAGATGAAGGATGCAGACAGGGCTACCTTCCTGGACTCCCCTATCTCCACCACCGGCCTGTTCGGCCCAGCGGTAAGGAGTTTCTCGGAGCATTTCAACGAGGCACAGAAAGCGTTGCAAAAATGTGCCTCAGCAAGCAAAGCCAGCGCCGTTGGTCTGTCAGCCCCACCCAGCAGCTAAAGTCTGTTGCCGCTCTCATTCAGCGAGATGACAGCAGTTCCCAGACCGCCGGGGACCCCGACCGAAGATTGTGTTGGACCCCGAGCCTCAGAAGCCTTCCTAGCCCGAATGTTAGGAAGGAAAAGAGATTGGTTGAGTCCCACTGCTGCTGTACCACCCTCAAAAAAGCCTTTTACACATCTTCCAGTCCCCTCTTTAGTTCACGCGGCTGGAGATGCCAACATTGCCGTCAACGCATCTGTGTTAAAACATGCACGCCTGCAAACAAACGCTGTTTTAACGGCGACGCAAATACAACACGAAAAGAGCACATTCTATCTGTTCTCCCTCCGACTTGCACTGGAGGTGTAATAAATGTAGGATGTGTGCCCACAATTAAGTACGCACCCCTGCACATAAGCACTGTTCCCACAGTATCAGTTCTCCCGCCGTCTCGCACTGGATGTGTAATAAATGTAGGCTGTGTGCCCATTATAAAGTACGCACCCCTGCACATATGCACTGTTCACACTGCTGCACTGCGTTTTAAAAAATTTTGCTTCAATATTCTCAAGAAAATTAGTTTTCCCATAGCCAAGCTAGCCTTACGCAATATTCGTTCCCTCTTCTCAGGGAACCGAGGTTACGTAAGTAACCGAGACGTTCTATATACCATTATAAAGAAGGAGCTTGGCCCTTTATAAGGCCCATTCCTATATTTCCTAACATCTCGGTTACTAAAATAACCTTGGTTCCCTGAGAGTAGGGAACGAGTATTGCGTAACCCGCCGTGCTACTGTGCTTCGATCAGGGGATCGCTTCAGTCTATTTAACCTGAATTCTATGGCGAAAATGGAGGCTAATATAGCGATAAGCCACGCCCATACTGGCAGGCTTTGCGACCTGATTGGCCGACTCGCCATAGGTCCGTGCACTTGCCGCAGCAGAGCCAATGAGCGTGCTAGACGCTCAGCTATATGTCTGCTGTGCAGCTGCACTGCATTTAAAAAATTTGGCTTCAATATTCTCGAGAAAAGGAGTTTTTCCATAGCGTAAGCTAACTTACACAATACTCGTTCTCTGCTCTCAGGGAACCGAGGTTACGTTAGTAACTGAGACGTTTTCCTTCCATTGTAGGCCCATATAAAAAAAAAACTCTTGAGAAATTTTTAAAATATGTCCAACAAAAGAATGAGTCATACAACATTAAAAGGGGGTGGTGATGGCGCAATGGATAAGACACATGCCTTTGGTGTGAGAGACCCGGGTTCGAATCCACAGTGAGACACCATTGTGTCCCTGAGCAAGACACTTAGCCCCTAGTTGCTCCAGAGGCGTGCGACCTCTGACATATATAGCAATTGTAAGTCGCTTTGGATAAAAGCGTCAGCTAAATGAATAAATGTAAAAATGTAAATGTAAAACATCAAGTACATCAAGTTTCTCTTTAACAGTCAAATTAAGTTGAGAGAATTTACGATAAAGAACTGCTTCCAATAATAAATATTAAATTAATAAATATTACACACACACATAGAATTATGATATTTCCATAAATAAATCTTCATATGTTGAATTAAGACTCCAATAACCTGCCTCAGTGCAGGAATATTAATTGAAGTTAACAATATAGCTTCAGCGAAAAATATGTAACATCTTTGTTTTATTGAACAAACAAATCATATTAGTGGCTATAAGAAATGTTGAGGAGGAGGAGGAGAATGGCAAGGGCAAGGAGACAAGACACTCTAGTTGCTCGTGTTTTTGTCCATGGTATGACTATGAGGGAGGCTGGAATACGAGTAAGGCCACATTTGAGTCGCTTCACCGTCGCCTCAATTATAAGAACCTTCCGGGAGAAAAACAGGTAAATGTACTTCAGACTGCTCTCTACTGTAACTTTTGAGAGCTGTACTATGTGCTGTTACAACACATACATGTACTGTAGCTGTTGCACTATACTACTGTAATAAAAAGAAATGCATCAGATTGACTCGTATATATATATATATATATATATATATATATATACCAAAGATGGGATGCTGAGGCGGACTAATTTTTATATATATATATATATATATATTGTACTGTGTATTACATTAACAAATAAAAATGTGCCAATGTATCCAGTTTTGGAAATGTTGTTTTAAATTTATTGCACCAGTGTGTAAGACTATGTTGTAGTGTGTGTGTTTGTGAGGGCTTTTGTGTGTTGTCTGAGGGCAAAGTTTGGTTTTTCAGCAAGAGTGAATGGTTTTGAGTGTAGAGCTTCATTTTGACCTGAAAATAGGACGTTTGGGGAATTGGGTGAGACCTTATGGATTTGTGTTTACTGTTTTGAGAATACGAGACATAGTTTCAAGAAATGTGTTTAAGCAATCGAGAAAAACTATAAATATTTACATACATTAAGATATCAAGGAAGTGATACATTTTAAAATCAATTCAATTTAATAAATAAATTATTAAACTAAGTTTTTTACTCTTTGATGTCTTAAGCTTTTTTATTTAATTTGTGAGGTTTTAAATTTAATTTGAATAGTTTATAAAAAAAGTAAACATTTTTATCTGCCAACAAGTTTTACATTGTTGGCATTCGGTGACTATAGGCTACAGCATAGCCTACTGCAGAGTGTTGACAATAATTCCTAAATTAAACCTCTACAAATGTATCTGTGCCCTAATAAAATGTATATAAGATAGGCTGGTGTGAGTATTTGTTTCATTCTTGATTTCTTAATTTATTTTGTAGGCTATGGCTGTTTCCCAGCCTCCACAATCGCTCAAGTCTATAGTTTCCTTTATCAACACCAAAATACTCGTTTTCCTCCCATTGATTATAAAAAAAAAACACTGAGACATTTTTAAAAATATGTCCAACGAAAGAGTCGACAACTTTGAAACATCAAGTACATAAAGTTTCTCTTTAACAGTCAAATTGAAGTCAAGTTGAAAGAATCTACGATAAAGAACTGCTTCTAATAATAAATATTAAGTTTAATATTATTAATAATAAAAAATATTACACACACACACACACACACACACACACACACACACACACACACACACACACACACACACACACACACACACACACACACACACACACACACACACACACACACACACACACACACACAATTATATAGCATACATCATGTCTGTTATTTGACCATCAGTGGGGATTTCTTTAAGACAAGGGAAGTGAAAATAGTGTGATTGCGTAGTGCTACGTCACACTTAGGCTCACTATTGGCCGACGCTGGTCATGTGTGTGATGCGTGTGACGTACGACAACAGAAGCTTACGCTATTACACTAGTGAACTGACTAGAGGCCCACAGAGAAGGAAATGAATAGTTGAAATAAAGTCGTTATTTTAGTTTTTTTTGCGCACAAAAAGTATTCTCGTCGTTTTATAAACTTAAGATTGAGCCACTGTAGTCACTTGGACTATTTTAACGATCTCTTTAATAACTTTTCGGGGCTGGCAAGTGTCAATCCCTTAAGAAGCCTATGGAGGAGTGATCCAGCTCTCAGATTTAATCAAAAATATCTTAATTTTTGTTCCGAAGATGAATGAAGGTCTTACGGGGTTGGAACAACATGAGGGTGAGTAATTACTGACAGAATTTTCATTTTTGGGTGAACTATCCCTTTAATACAGCTTCCCCTCTTTGAAAGCCCAGCAGCTGCCACTGTTGACCATGTGTTGCACTGAAAAACAACCTACTTTCATGTAATGTGTTTTATAATGGTGTGAAATCATCCAAAATTATATCATCCATAATGTTGTGTTAATCGTGTTTAACATTTGAAAATCTTATTCAAAAGAATTTTTCCCATTTTACAGTTGTACATACAATGACTATTTCTGATCTTCAACATTGTAGGGCAGGGATTCCCAAACGGTTTTGTCAGCCAAACTCTGTAAATTTAAAACATTTCGGCTACTTGAAGTTCACCTGAGATTAATATAGTTATTATTTCAATAATTTAACAACACACTTTCATGTTCAGTGCTCTGATGTTGGTTAATGATGACATGACGTGCATGTAAACAAAAAAACTTTATTAACAAAAAATAAAGTATTTTATTTGGCGCTTATAGTATGTACTATTTTCATAGATGGTAAAAAATTATACTAAATTTGATGCTTTAAATTTAAGATACTTGATCCTTTAAATTTAAGATATTTTAGTCTAAAGTATTTTCCCCTTACTATATGGCATGGTTTGCAAATTCCCCACATGATCATAATAAGGTGATGGTTTTTAGAAGAGATATATTAATACATTTCTGGTACAGTAAATTGATTGACATACAATTATGAATGTAAATCATCTTTATTACAAAATTCAAAGAAAAAGTCACCAATAAGTAGGGAGGGGGAGTCATTGGATTAGACAATTTTAGCACCGTTGTTCACAGTGACCAACATATAAAAACAAAGGTTATTACACAATCGATATTTAAAAAAAAAGTTGGGTGGAAACAAGGGAACTGATATGAAATATGATTTGTGATAGTGAGATTTAAATTATTGTTAGAAAAACCTGTCATTTTTATGACAGTTCACTTGAAGAACAGAAGTGGTTTTTAGACAAGTTAGTATTTATAGTTTAAAAATAATATTGTTGGGGGAGGGGGATCAAATAAAATCTAGCACACATGCTCTCTCTCATACACTCACACACACACACACACACACACACACACGCACACACAAACTCATACAAACAAATTTGTAATTTGGTTGCAGTTCACACAGCGCATGTGTTACAATATTAGAAGTGTGCAAAAACTTTAACATTTTTAAAATCATTGATAAAGAAAGACAGATATGATGTGATATTTTTGAAAAATTGAATGGCTTTTCTCATCTTATTTAAAGCAAATACATTATTTATCATGCAAATGTCACAATGACATTAAAAATAGTGTTCTAAACATTTTAAAGCATGTATACTCATGTTGGATACCATCAATTAAGCAAATACATAAATACATTACAAAAACAATATTCTCAAAAAGCTGTTTAAATGTGGTGTTGAATTGAAGTTTCTTACTACAATCTTTGAGAGTCTTTGTGCAGGTTGTATCTTTATATACAATGTACTCTGTAATTTAACATTGCATATACGTATACAGTCTGTAGATTGATATTGTTGGGTTGAGTTTAAAAGGGCTGTCTCTGAGTCTTCTTTATTCCCTGTGAGAATGTACTTAAAAATACTGACATTTTTAAGTCAAACATTTTAATGTCAGTTCTTTTTTCCCTTTCTCTCCTTCAAATTCTCTCACTTATTCTTGCAATCTACATTGGGTACAGTAAAAAGCCGGAGAAGGAGGAATGGACGTACTGTCCTGCATAAAATCCAGCTGCCTGGTCAGATGGTAATTGTAAATAAACTGTGTCTCCTGGTTGTAATGG
Source organism: Siphateles boraxobius (assembly GCF_051911475.1). Lineage (NCBI taxonomy): Eukaryota > Metazoa > Chordata > Actinopteri > Cypriniformes > Leuciscidae > Siphateles > Siphateles boraxobius. Next base: position 23,897,310 of record NW_027509197.1, on the reverse strand, counting down.
AATTACAGCACTCCCAGATGCTTGATCCAGGAAACCCTTCTTGTACTCATCATATGTATACATAAGTGGCTCCCCATTTCTGTAGAGCCCAACCCATACATTGGCACCCTTGCAGTGCAAATGGTAGGCGAAGTAATAGATGCCTGGGAGGTCACAGGTAAACACACCGGTCTGAGGGTTGTAATTCTGACGCCCATTATACAGTAGTTTGTCAAGCACTATTGGTGTGCCAACTGGAGGGAATGGTGTGGTCAGCTGGGCAGTGAAAGCAGGCATTTCCAGACCATTGGCACCCATCATATCACCCCCACCGGCATACTTCCCTTTCTTGTATCCACCAGTTTTTATACCATCAAGGGCAGGGCCCATCTCAGGAAGAACACCCATCAGGTCAGGGGAAGGAGAGGGGCCTGGGGGTCCAGGAGGTCCCGGTGGACCTGGCATTCCTGGCTGACCTGGGTTTCCATTTTGGCCAGGTGGACCTGCAGGACCAAGAGGACCAGGAATTCCGGGGCTGCCTTCACCGGGTGGACCAGCTTGACCTGATGGACCAACTTCTCCCTTTGCCCCGGATGGTCCAGGAGGCCCAATTGGTCCTCCAGGCCCTGTAAGACCTGGAATGCCTTTAGGACCCTGTGGTCCTTCTGGGCCGGGTTGACCAAGTTCTCCTTTAAGACCAGGCAGGCCAGATGGACCTGGGGAACCAGGTAGACCATTGCTTCCTGCTTCTCCTTTGGTACCTATGGGTCCTGGTGGTCCTCTTGCCCCAGGTTCTCCATCTTCACCTTGGAGGCCCGGTTGACCAGGAAATCCTGGAGGACCTGGTTGCCCCATAGGCCCCAGATCTCCCTTGGCTCCTTCTAGACCTCCCTCTCCTTTTAGCCCTGGAGAACCAATCCCACCTGGTGCCCCCATTGGTCCAGGAGGGCCAATAGGACCAGTTTGACCAGGTGGTCCAGTCATTCCTGGTTGACCACCATAACCTTTGTCTCCTTTTGGTCCTTGAGGACCAGGAAGCCCTCCCACCCCTTTATCACCCTTTGGGCCAGGGTATCCAGGTTTGCCAAATCCAGGTAATCCAGGTTTCCCAGGTAACCCTGGTGGTCCTTGTAATCCTTTGTGGCCAGGTGCCCCTGGCTGGCCAGGTAATCCACTTTCTCCAGGACTTCCAATACCAGGGGACCCTTGTGGTCCTTGTGGGCCCAGTCCACCAGGTGGACCCTCTGGACCTAGCTCCCCAGGCTGTCCAGGTTTCCCTGGCACACCAGGTGGACCTGGTACACCAGGAAGACCAGGCTTACCCACACCTGGTAATCCTGCCTTCCCTGGGAGGCCAGGTGGCCCAGCTGGCCCTTTGGGCCCTAGTGGGCCTGGTTGTCCAATCCCTTTGTCTCCTTTAGGCCCAGGTAACCCTGGGAGACCAGGGAAACCTTTATGTCCTGGATCTCCTTTACCACCTGGCTGTCCTGGTAATCCTTGTCCACCAGGCTTTCCTATTCCTGGCAGGCCCGGGGGTCCAGGAGGGCCGTGTGGCCCAGTCATGCCTGGTTGTCCCTCTTCACCTCTGGGTCCCTGTTCACCTTTTTGTCCAGGCTGCCCAATACCTCCTGGCTTCCCGGGCATACCTGGCATTCCTGGCTTACCAACTCCAGGGAATCCTGGAGGACCAGGAGGTCCTGACCTTCCAGGAGGGCCTAGCATTCCATTACCTTGAGGCCCAGATGGTCCTTGGGGCCCAGGTGGACCAGGGGGCCCTTGAGGTCCAGTCTCTCCCTGAACACCCTGCTCACCTCTGGGAATGGTCTCTCCTTTGTAAAGGAAAAGCAGAGATGGGATTAGGTAACAGTGACCATAAGAAGGCATGTCAGCATAAGTAACAAAAAAATAACAATAAAGTAACAACATTTTAAAAAATTAATTAACCAGTGAATAAAGGGACTTCATAAGTAATGTAAAATGTATATTATATACTGTATCAACTAATTATAATCACTTCAAACCCTGTTGTTTAATTTGAAATAAGAATGTATACCATGTGTACCATACACAGTGTGACCATAAGTTCTAAGATAAAAAAGTGTTCATACCTTTGGTATCTTTGCCTTTGTTTAGGTGCATTGGTAGGTCTTTTCTGTAGTGTGGATATGGCATGTGTGGCATATCCTTTCCCATGCCCATATGAGGCATCTGTGGTAAGGGTTGGTGCTGTTGAGGATGTGGCTTGTGTCCATAATATGCACCCCCAAAAACTGATGGCAGTAGAGCCAATTCCAGGAAAACTACCAGGAAAGCAGCCATGGCCATGGCCTGTGGGGTAAAATAAACTAAGAATTATTCAATCAGTCAATGGTCAGTAAGGTAATTAATTAATTATCCAATGAAGAAATAAATCAGTAAAGGTGAATAATCCGATTGACTGGTAATTAAACATAATTAATTTAAATGTATCTCTATCCATCAACAATTAATTAAAAAATAACAAATTAATTAAAATGAAATAACCATTAACAAGTCTGTAAAAGGACCTAATAATATAAATGTACATATATTTCTAACAGTATCAACTAATTATATAATATCTGCAGGACAGAGCTTTTTCCTTCACAAAGGAAGATTATGAAATTTTCTTTATAATCAATTTCATATTCTTTCAGCTAAAAACAAAAGAACCACTCCATTTAGTTTAAAATGTTGAGAGCAAATTCTGAGTACACAAAAGGCCTCTTTCAAAAACATTAAAAATCTTACCAACCCAAAACCTTTGAACGATATATATTAATTAATAATATAATCAATTTCAATGTTAACATCGCCCTCCATAATTATATCTCCTCATACCTCCTTCTAACTTGATTTGAGATTAGGCAACATTACTTTCACAGGCATCTAAATTCAGCCTATACTCTTAAACGTGACCTTAAAGCTGACTTTTTAAACTGTAAAAGCAAAGAACAGGAAGCAAACCCTTTATTGGAATTTCTCACTTCTAAGAATCTCTGGGGAAGTTCTCAGTAACTAGAAAGAAATTTCCAGCAATTCACCTTTCACACTGCAGGAATCCCAGACAGTAAACAGTAGATGTTCATTTATGTGTACACCACTTTACATTTTTGCTTGTCTCTTGTTAAATGACCAAGTAAGTTTTCATAACATGTTACTGTGATGCTTTAATTTTAATGGGAGAACAATAACAACTTAGATGTGAAAGAAACGAAGATTGCATCAAGATGATGGGAGAGACAGAGTTGACCTTTAGGCTTTTTCTCAGGCTGCTGAGAATCACACAGATATGCCATAGACCCTAGGTTTAATGCTTTTTGAGAGAGATATAGTTTTGGCTCAAAGACCTAAAGACCAATTCGAATGTGCCGTACACTATCATAAAACATTTTTCAGTTGATTTAGCTTCATGTAATGCTGATAATAACATCCACTACAAAGGTTGGTATAAGCATTATCATACCTTAATGTATTATTTAATTGCACATATAAATGTTATCATAAGATTTGACAGTGTTTATCAAATGGTTTGGCATAAGACATATAGGTTCATCGAACCATACTAATTTATTCTTGGCTACAAAATGGTTTAGAGCAAAGTAATCAAATCCCACATTCTAAAATGCGTCATTATGTGAAATTATGAATCTATATTTCTAGATCAGGTCTGCAGGGATGTCATTTTGTGATGAGGAATGTTAATTCTAGTGATCATATCCAATTGCGTTAGAATTATCTGAAAGACTAATATATCTAACCTTCTTTTCCATAACCAGGTAAAAGAAAGAGAGGGAGAGTGCAGAAGAGAAGAAAAAAGAGGAATGTAAGCTCAGCTGATGAAAAAGAATAGAGCAAAGTGTACAGCTGCAGACAGGTAAACACTGATGTAGACCTTTTCACCCTATCGGCAGGCCCCTTTTCCCTCCTTTCTATGGACTTTTATTTTATTTTAGTTTTTTACAAAGGTCAGAAACAGTCACATTCACCCTCTAAAAATAGAGCAATCAAATCAGTAAACAAGTACAATGTTACAAGGAGAAAAGTCACTCATTAGCACTAACATTAGCAATAGTTTTCGTCACATCGTGTCATACTGCTATGTTGCTCGGAACTGCACCTAAGAATTTCACCCACTGTTGCACTTGTGTATATGGTTGTGTGACAATAAAAGGATTTGATTTGATTTGATTTGATTTGAATAGTTAGTCATCATACAATGACTATAACAATGTACAGGTAACATAACAGTGATCATTATAACAACATATTAACAATATTGTCATAACTATATTGGAAAACATGATTAGAAAGAAATAAAGAATTTATGTTTACACTATGGCCCCAATCCTGCTAATAAGTTAAAATATAAGTTGTTTTTTTTATGTTATTAACATAAATTGTAAAAGGTGAAAGATCATGCTAATGTCCTGAAACCACTTTTACACATAATAATAAATTCACAGGAATTTTAGAGATGTATATGTCAATGTCTATATTTATATAAAATGATCAGCAAAAGGTATAGATATTTCAGTGATAGTCACCATGAAATCAAAAGTGACAATTACATTTTTTTTTAATGGAATACTGCAGAATTTATTATAAATTATTTATCCATGCACATCATTATTGTCGAATTAAAAACCATGCCCTCATAATCTTTTATGCCCATCTTGCTTGCATCAACATCTCTTCTCTGATGATGTGTTTACTGGCACAAGGCTGGAACAACCTACCTGTCACTCACATGAGATCACAGCAATAGCAAACCACAACAATCCAATCAATTCTCAATGAGCATAATCACATCATATCCCGCCCTACAGTTTTTCCTGCTCAAAAAGCTGTTTCACTCTGATATACATCACAATGGAGAAGAAATGACTGTAGCAACTTCCATTTCATATGACTTTAATTCACTTATGGCATATCATCTGTGAATATCATAACTCTTGATTTTGCAATACACTGCTGTTTAAAGGGTAGGGTTCAGTATGTTTTTTTATTAATATTTTTATTCAGCAAGGGCACATTAAATTGATCAAAAGTGACAGTTTATAAAGACATTTATAATGTTACAAAAGATGTCTACTTCAAAAAAGTGCTGTTTTTTTACTTTTATTCATCAAAGAATTCTTGGGGGGGTCACGGGTTTCTAAAAAAATATTAAGCAGCACAACTGTTTTCAACATTGATAACAATAGGAAATGTTTCTTGAGCAGCAAATCATCATTTTAAAATGATTTCTGAAGGATCATGAGACTGAGTACAGATGCTGGAAATTCAACTTTACCATCACATAAATAAACAGCCTTTTAATATGCTGTTATATAATATATAATATAAACATTTATTTTAAATTGCACATTGTTAAACTTTTAACAGTTTTACTGTATTTTTATTACAAAAACGCAGCCTTTGTGAGTATGAGGGTCTTCGTATAAAAACATTCAAAAATCATAACAGCATTTTAAATGGTGGATTACAATGTAAATATCACCTTCCATAATTATGAATTCTTTTCAAACTTCTTTCAAACTTTTTATCTCAGGCAGCTACATTTAGCCTATACACTTAAACATGACCTTTGACCCTAGTAAAAAGGAAAGTTCATGCTATTTGTGAAATGTTCTTCAAGAATCTCATTGCTTTAGTAACTGAACGTATGAAAAAACACGGCAAATAAGTCTAGTTAAATGCTCACATTCGGCCTCTCACTGAGACACAGATGGCCAACAGTGTTTACAGAAATCCCTTCCTTGGTCTTGTCTGCCTAGTCCCTCATTCTTCCATTCTGTCTTTTATTTCATTCAGTCTTTCACACCCTTTCCCCCCATCTTTACAGAGCAGTGTGTTCACAAAGAAACACATAAATCATCAATGGCAACACTTTTATTCTGTCTTTCTATAGGAAAAAAGGAGGGGGGTGTTACTTTCTGCAAACCAAGGGAGGACTTTAAGAGCCTGTGATCCAGTAAGACAATATATTCTAGATTATGATTTTAACTAGTTTGTTAATATCAAATACATTTTGATTTTTCTTGAATAGAAATGTTCATTTCATTATTTTAACATGTGAGAGCAATAATACTGTGGAATATACTGTAGCTAAATATTTTAGTCAATTAATTTTCAATGCCCATGTCGAATTACCTGATGTTCCGGGACAACTGAATTTTGGGAAACTAGAAAGAGTGGCTTTACTAACATGCATGTGTTGCAGCAGACCAATCAGACGGTGCTCAAATAATTCATATGCCAGTCAACCTACAGAATATTGTGATGTAACACTCATGTATCCTTTTATCTACTGTACGATGTAGCAGACGGACTATATTGACTATATACCAGCTGTAGGAAAAAAACAGGCCTTTTTGAGGTACAACAAGGTCCTCATTCTCTTTGAGCATCTGTTGGGTTACTTAGAAGCATTTTAACAGCTGAGCGTTTATAAGAGTGAGAAACACGGCAAGGGTCTGCTAGCCTCAAAGTGCATGTGTGTGGAGAGAGGAAGTGAAGAATGTCTGTCGGAATCTATCTATCTATCTATCTATCTATCTATCTATCTATCTATCTATCTATCTATCTATCTATCTATCTATCTACCTATCATCTATCTAGTAGCCTTTTTAGATCTGTTTTTATCTATTTACTGATAATAAAGATAAAAAATCTTTTATATATCGAGTTATAATCTGTTATAATAACCAAAGCAACACTTGTTATTTTAGTAAATCAATGGAACAAATCACCAGTTACAGAAAACATTACAAACATTTATGATTGAATGGAAAGCTCCATTCGATCTATCATCCTAATAATTTATGGTTCTGTTTTTCAGTTGCACTTGTTATGAGATCCTTCATTAAACTGGATTGAATCGATAATTCGATACATTTGAAAGTTTCTTTTCACTTGTTATCTCATGAGCAGGTTTGATGACCCACTAAAGTGATACTGAAAGCTGACTGGCTTGAACGCTTACCTCTGACAATGATTGGTTATATTTGCAGAAAGAGGCTAATTTCTTAATCTCTGTTAATCTCCAACAATAATATAATATATTTAATATAATAATAATATAGATATTTGTTAAGATATATGTTTGAAAATGTTCAAAATTTTGTATTTATTTATTTTATTGGAGAATATTTTTTGAAGTGATGTTAATAGTAAATCCAAAGCAAGTACTTTGCAATTAGTTTTTATAAGGAGGTGGAATTCATTTCAGCCACATTTCGGTTGGAATCAAACTATGTTTCGTTTTTTGAATGAACATTCTGACCTGTCTGTTCACTAATAAAGAGAGACTTTATGCTGGCACACTCCTCTAACATTCCTGTAGCGATTAAACTACTGACAGAAAGAGCGCTGACACAAAAACGACCAAGTAGCTTGCGTATGACCATATATCAGCTGATTAATCTGCCATCAATTTATTGCAACTCAAAAGTCTCACTATAGAAATTTCTAGAAGTGGCATTAATCACTCACTACACTGTAAATTATTATGATCTTTAAGCTATGGCACAGCAACGTTTTTTACAGTGTATATGCTGAAACTGCTAGATTGACAATCAGACAATTTATTTCTGCAATAAATGTAGAATGTATTGAAACATTCTTCCAATGAATGAATTGTTGAAACAATGACACAAGTCACATCCCATTGTGCCATTAATGGATGTCTGCTTTGTATTCGTCTCCCAGCTGAGAGTTCATCTAACAGTCCGCTATCAGGTACACACTATCACAATCACACATGCATGCAAAGACACCATATGGCTGCCACCAGGAGGGGGAGCTAACACATTAACCTAGAAACTGCACACCAAACTTGTTAAAGCAACATGTTTCTGCTCAGTATTTCTGTAATAAAATAAAATATGCATATACAGTACAGTAGATTGTAGATTGTACAGTACAGCTGTATACACATCTATGTGTGATTTATACACTTTATAAACCACCCATAAATGATTACACATGCTAAAAGTGAGTTTGCTTTATATTAATTACATTTCTGCAGTAAAATTCATCAGCTTCATTTGTCAGACAGATGAGAGATGAGATAAGAGCCCAAAGATAAACAGTGTTTTACAATCAAGTATGAAACGCAAAAGCACATCTTGTTACAATCAATGCAGAATAGGGCAGCTTCTAATAAGGTTTAATTTTAGTTTTCAACACACACTACCTCAAACACTGACACAGAATTATCTATGATTATCTATTATATCTATGCTCAACCATTTCCTTTTTCATTACTTGTCTATTTGATCATAATTAGTTTTTTCAAATTGTCCCATGAGAATCAGGACAAGCAGTTACAGACTAATAAAACGATGAATATATTTAAGTGGATTTTCTTACCTTTCCTTTGAATGGCTGCAGAAGGAGATAATCTCAAGGATTCTCAGGCTCACACTCAGAAAGACCCTGAAACACACACCTTGACCAACTGACCAATGCAAACTGGACTTAAACAAGTAACAGTCTGCAGACGACCACCTTTTATTCACAACAGGGTGGAGTCAGAGAGCAGGGGAGGGAGAAGAGAGGCCGATTGAAGAGAAAAAGGTTGCTACAGTATGGATGAACATGTGACAGTATAAAGGTGCAGTGTTTTCAGGATAGACATTGAGATTTGTTTGATTTTCCAAAATCGCTGTCTACTGATGGCAGCTACACCCTTACTGTGGTGCATGATGTCTAGCCTTTCCTGTTCACTGATTAGTCATCACATTCTCAGTTGAGGTAGAGCTGCGCACAGTTATATAATCCTAAACTTATAAGATTCCTCTTAGGATACGTTAGGATGAGTTTGATATTAAGTTTACTGTAATAATAATAAACTTAATTTATTATAATTTATGTAAAAAATTAATCAACTTAATTTAAGTTTTAAATGAAACTTATTGAATATTTTAAATTTACACACATTAATATAATATAATATAATATAATATAATATAATATAATCAAGTGTGTGTGTAGATTAGGGTTGGTAATTTTTTTTAAAGAAGTATGCTCACTGAGGCAGCCTTTTTCAAAAATACAGTAAAAGCGGCAATATTGTAAAATATTATTACATTTATTATTTATTCATTTGATGGAAAAACTGAAGTTTCACCTTTATTATTCCAGTCTTCAGTATCACATGATCCTTCAGAACTCATTCTAATATGCTGATTTGATGCTTAAGAAACATTTCTTGTTATTATCAATGTTGAAAACAGTTGTGCTGCTTTACATTTTGGTGGAAACTGTGATTAATTTTTTCGTTATTCTTCGATGATTAGAAAGTTCTGTTACACTTTATTTTTAGGTGTCATTGTTACAGTGTAATTATATATTTAAGTACTGAGTAATAATAATTAACTACATGTACTTACTATAGAGTTCGGGTAGGATTAGGATTTGGTTGAGGGTTAGTTCCATGTAATTATGCATAATTTACTGTTATTACTATGGTAAGTACATGTAACATATGTAACAAGGACACTCTAAAATAAAGTGTTACTGAAAGTTCAAAAGAACAGCTTTTATGCTTTTAAATGAAATAGATTTTTTTTGTTACAATTTACTGATACTGTAACTATTGTTACTGACACTTTTCTTCAATGTAATATGTCCTTGCTGAATAAAAGCATTAATTTATTAAAAAAACAAATAATGACCCAAAACTTTTTTATTCTTAACAATGTGTAAATGGCTGAAAAGCATATGATTTTATGTATTGTAATGTGCTGTAAAATTGTTTCATATTTTTGCAATTCATTATTCAAATTACTATTGGACTTAAGCTGTATGCAAGCTCAACTGAACAGAGCTCATTAGTGGAGATATGAGATATGAAAGTTTGGGACATAACACCACAAGCATATTAGTTGTAGAAGAGCAACATAGGGTTGTCATGGGGACATGTGCAATCAGTGTACTTAGCCTTCGGTAATCATTGTGGGAAACAGGCTGATATTGCCCTCAGCCCTGTGTTAATGAACAGTCAATTATGGTGCTGTGAGGATTGAAGTGGGGGTGGAGTGTGTCCACTGTGACGCCACCATGTGAACCTAAATGCTTTTCAAACCTTCGCCTGTTGCACCAAAATCAACTGTAATTACTCACTCAGTATTTCGTTCATGCCTGCTTTTCTATTCATTCAGTTCCTAGAATGTGTTCGACCAACACATCATTAACCTTTGCAATAACAGCTGTATGAAGCAAACCCACAGGGAGATGTGATATGAAGTGCAGAATTTGTGCATGTGCAATATATCAGAAACATCCATACAGATCTATTAAAACCCTTTCAGATATGGTGCGTTCTGTTCAAGTGGATAACTTTGAAATTCATGACAAATCTTGTGTTAACCCTAGCTAATGATCTTAGGCCCGGTGTCACAGACAGAGCACAGATTAAGACAGGATTACGCCTTAGTTAAACTAGGACATTTAAGTAGATTATATAAACATGGCTTAGAAAACACCATCTTGAGACAAAACAATGGCACTGATATATTTGAAGATATTAAGCATTAAGCAAGTTGCTTTCAGTTAAGACAGCTCAAACAGCTCAAACTCATTCATTCATTCAAATATGCACTTTAGTTTGGGACTATAGACTTAAGCCTTGTCTGTGAAACCTGGAATTAAAATTTTTACACAATCCCTTAATAAATAGCACCCTAAGGATGGGACTCTCCCCAGTACTGCTCATTCACACACTTTTCACAAAGACACAAGCTCAATTAGCTGTGTGCATGTTTGCTAATCACAAACACTGTCCTGGCATCTGTTTCACGGTTTGCCCACAGGAAAGAAAAAGGTTTGAGAAATAGAAGCAAGGGAATGAATATTGACATGAACAAGATTAAAAGTCTCTCAGATGTGAAGTCTTTAAACTAGCTTGTTAGCACTCTCTTATTGCTATCACTACTGTAGCCTCTCAATGTATCATAATTCAATTACATAGTTTTCTGGCAAGAGTACAGGTTATCTGTCACATCTCTCACGTAATGTCCTAAATCAAGTCAGATGCCTTTACAATGCAGGGTTATTGTAAGCTAAAAGCATTGAAAACATCTAGGTTACGACTGTAACCTCTGTTCCCTGAGAACTGGGAACGTGACACTGCGTCGATGATGCTATAAGGAACGCCCTCCACGTGAACCAGTGTCTAAAAGGCTATCCAGTCATGGCAATCGATATTGACCAGCGACAGTCGGTACTACTAATGCGACCCGAAAGTAAAAAAGGGGCGCCTAGAGAACATGTCATCCACTTATCGTCTGAAGGGACTGTTCAGCTGGCATCTGAACGCAGGCATCAGAAGGCTGAGTCGATGACCTATGGGTAACAATATATAATCCCACCATGCTGAGGGGAGTGCATGCCAATTATGGGCTTGTGACAGAAACACGAGAAATGGCAGTTATTTCAACAGAAAATGCCAAGAAACACTCCCCCTTCAGGTCACATACAGGCTGTCAGTGACAATATTCCCTACAGTCACTGCCCAAGTCTTAAAATGGCCTCCGAACAACGGAAGGCCTATCAAGGCCGCTCAAAGGCTTGGAACCAACAGCTTCCATGGAAGAGGTTCCTTTAAGACAGTGGTTCTCAACCTTCTCATGCAGGGACCCCCAACAGGACATGTTTTTGTTTCACTCACAAACTGGATCATAGAGACGGGCATCCTGGAGAGTAGAACTCAGCATAGCGCTTTATAACCCTTGCAAATGAGGGGAGTAACTCTACTCGATCCTGGATCCACACAGTGCTTCAAAGCCCTTTGGAGGCTGGGCACTCTAAAGGGACCCTAATAAGGCGGGTGCCTCCAGCTCTTGAGCTGATCTAACAGGGAGGCCTTGTGAGAGTCCTTCGACCTTCCGACCAGACTTAGGGAGTTAAGTATTCAAACAGAGCAATCCTCGGATAGATAATGCTTTTGCAATGCAAAGCATCCAACTCGTTGGGGAGCCACCTTCAAGGAGGCCTGTTAAGGCCTAACTACTTGATAGCGAGGATGTTAGCAGAGCCAGCCTTCAGAAGCCTAGGTGCTGTCACAGACATTTCTGTGGGCCTGGTTATACTTATTCAACATTGCCCACAGGCAGTGTACTCAGCAGAAGTGCCATCGATCCTTTAAAGCAAGGAGAGTACAATCTTACGCTACCGGAGTATCGAGGAGGCCTACTGTAAGGCCTACAGCTTCGAATGTCATGGGCGTCAGCCTGGGCAGTGCTTTGGCTCTAAGGGAGCATACTCAAACATACCAAGTGAGAGGGAGTAACTAATCTGTCTCTACCTGAGCCTGGGAGGTGAAATGTGATAACATAAGAGCTATGGGTAGTAAAGTACTCTAATTAATGACCCTAACAAGGGAAGCACTATCAGCATGACCCTCGAGTCGAGAATGCTTAGCAGACCGCCACCAAAAATCCTAGATACTAAGCCTAAGCTAGATATTGAGGCAGCCCCATGAGGACCAACACACGAATATTATATGTCTGAAGTTCAGAGCTATAATCTCAAAATGACTCTCTAAAGTGAGAGGAGAACTATTGCTCTAGTATAAGGTGGCTATCAAGGTGGCCTGACGAGGGCCAACTTTTGATTTTGTAGTTTTATCTGAAGCTTGACAGAGCAGTGGCCTCAGTAGAAAAACACCCGATAGGGAGGAAGCCATCTCACGCAGAAATGTCTGTTTGATGCTCGGATGAACGGTGGCCTGACTTGAAATATTTTGTATAATAAGGCCAAGCTGTTCACTACCACATATTGGCACACCCACTATATAAGCCTGACGACTCTAAATCAGAGGAGGCCTATGGGAAGGGTATGCAAAGCCTACTTATATATGGGAACTTCAGGGCCCTATTTCTACTCCTATAAAACCCTACCTAACACACTCCTTGATACTTTCTAACAGGGAACTGAGGTCTACTGTTCAACCTTACTAAAAAACTCTCGTAAAGGGAGGAGACCTAGAGAGCTCAACCTGCTGCCCTTAGAGTGACGGCCTAAACAACATTCACAAAATGAAGGCACATCACCATAAAGAGCTCGAAAGAGTGCACTCTCTACCAAACCCGACGCCAGACCTACAGAAGGGTTACAAATTGAAGAAATCACTCATCACAGGTCCAGCATCAGGCCTGATGCAAGAAGTGCCTGGGGTGTAGGATGTGTGCAGATTCGGACCGCAGTGTTATGCATGATTTAATGCAGCCGAGTGTGCCTTCGCCTCTCTGAACTTTCCCATCACCTTCTCGACGCAGGTGCCGAAAAGTTCCGAAGGCGACACTGATGCATCGAGAAGAAAAGCTTTCTTTCCCAATGTCATCCAAGTTCAACCACAGATGCCTTTCCCTGGCCACTATCACCGCCATCGAGTTCGTCCGATCGCGGCGGCTGTTTGTTTAGTGGACAGGAGAGCTAATCTGTAGTTCGGCGCAGCTCGTTTTCACTGTGTCAGGGAAAAGGCCCCGACCGTGGGCCAAAATCTTTCAGCAGATCACCGTGGTATGATGGCAGCACAGCCATTGTGTGCAACGCATCACCAGCCAGACCCGCCATCGCGTATGCCCTGCCATTTAAGTGCAAAGTTTATTTAAAAGGCATGGCTAGAGAACTTAGTGTCGATGCCTCTCATCAATTGAGGCATCGACACATACCCGTGTTCGCACATCCCCTCAACATCAGCGTGGTTTGCTCGCTGATGGCGATGGGTGCGCGCTGAACACGGGTTCTTCCATGCCTTTTCGATCTCATTGTATAGATCGGGCAGGAATGCAAGGCTCATGGGAGCTGGAGCGTAATGGTTGGAAAGAAACCGCTCATGAAGTCTGCCACGAGCGGTCTCTTTCCTCAGGTGCTCCTACGGCAGCAAAACCTTGCTGAATGTGTTCCATAACACTCACAGATCATCATACGCGGGGCAGGGTGGCTGTGAGGGTTCGGGCTGTAAATCCTCTTCACCCTCATCAGCCACTTCCTGAAGCGTTTTTCACAAGCCATGATTACCTTTTGAAGTTTTCAGGTTGAAGCTTAGAAACAAAACAGTCCCTGAAGACGAAAAGATGATGACATGTTCTCTAAGCACACATTTCATACTTCCGGGTTGCACTAGTAGTGACGTCATAGGCTGTCGCCGGTCAATATCGTGTGCCGTGATTGGATAGCTTTTCAGACACCAGTTCACATGGAGGGCTTTCCCCATAGCGTCATCGACACAGTGCGAGTTCCCTTTCAAAAGGGAACTTTTTTTTTTTAACTGGAATAAAGCTGAGATAAAATATTGCATGAAAAACTTAAACTAAACGTAAAATAGAAATGTTGTCTTGGCAAAGTTTAAGTTGAAGCACTAAAAAAAAAAAAGATAAAAAAAAAAAAAACTGAACTAAAACTGAAATTAGTTTATAAATAGTAATACTAAAACTATACAATAAAATAGCACTTCTCTGCAATGACAAATAATGAAATGAGATATATTTATAAATATATTAGGAAAAGTATCCCTTATATGCGAACAGCATCCCATTTCAAATGTTACAACATCTTTAGTCTTCTAAATAATCTTTGACTTTCTTAAAAAGTGTAGCTTGCCAATGCTCATACTTCTGTAAATATTTGTAGTGTTTACGATTATATGTTAAATGTATTGTAAGCCAGGCTGCTAGGTGACAGGGTCTTCGTAGATTGTATAGTCAACAATGGCAGTAAAATTGCTACCTTCCCACAGCTGCTGTTGTTCTGTATTAAGGCCTCGGAATGCAGAAAGCATGCAATCATTACCACGGAAACCTATCATGGGACGCCAACCCACAGAGGGAAAATCAAAAGTAGCTCAAATCATTCTTGTAAAATGTACCCGACACCACACACATCATCAAAATCACTCCTGCACAGGTGGTTCAGGCCGTTTTTTACTGGACAAAAATCTAATGAACTACTAATCATGCATCAGCACATTCTCAGTGTGCACTTGGAATCGGTTGTTTGAATGAGTGTGTGTGAGGTCTGAACCCCCCTTGGTTCTAAGATGCTGACCTGACCGGAATCTGTTCTTGTTGTGGAGACCTGCGGCTGATTGGCTGCTTCCTCTGGGACTTGTAAAGCCATCGCCATAGAGACCTAAACCTGTCACCGGTAAGATTTAGGGGTCCCATTGCTGGTTTTAAAAGTTTCAGTCTGACAGCAGGCAGCAAAAGTTTGTTTCTCTGAAATAACACACTACTGTATATGTCAGACTACAATGAGTTGAAGGTACTATTGTTCATGGGTACAGCTACAAAATCAATGCATTTTATGCTTTTGAGGATCCACTTACAGACTTTGAATGCTGTTTGATAGAAAAAATCTTATCAAAATGATTTAACTTCATTGTTTATTGCAAATGTCCTAAATCTGGAATCACAGTGATTTTAGATCCAGAGTTTCATCAAAATGAAAATAGCGTAAAATGGGTAAAATGTGAAAACGGCATAATTAATCATAAAAAAAAATTATCTGTCCAATTAAGATATATTACACTAACGTTCAAAATTAATTAAAGTGTCCAAAGTGAGAGTAAAGATTTTGTACATTGTTGAAAAAAATCAAATTTCAAATAAATGCTGTTCTTCTGAACTTTCTGTTTCTTAAAGAATCCTGAAAAAAGGTACCACAAAAGTATTAAGCAGCACAACTGTTCTCAACATTATTTCAGAAGGATCATGGGACACTGAAGGTTCGAGTAATGAAAATTCTGCTATACCATCAGGAACAAATTACAAATTAATGTTTCACAATATTAATATTTTTTATTCTTTTTTGTTTTTAAAAAATGCAGCATTGGTGAGCATTAAACACTGCAAACAAAAAACAAAACAAAAACAAACAAAAGAAGAAGAAAAGGGGGGAAACACATTTAGTTCAAATTCTGCACTAGTGTATGAAAGACAATATTAAATAAAATATGGACAAACTGTCTGTAGTTATCTCCTTAGATTATACATAATTAATACTTTAAATTATCACCCCACAACAGAGAAGATTTTATAAACGTTACAAATCCAAACAAATTGTTTAAAGTTTTCTAAAACCAATATTTCCAATAATCAGTTTATGGGATTAATACGTTTATCATATGTGAACCCAAGAATTTGAAGTTTTATTTAAATTAAAGCAATACCAAATACTAAGGAGCTCACACACATACACACAACTGGTGTGTGTGTGTGTGTGTGTGTGTGTGTGTGTGTGTGTGTGTGTGTGTGTGTGTGTGTGTGTGTGTGTGTGTGTGTGTGTGTGTGTGTGTGTGTGTGTGTGTGTGTGTGTGTGTGTGTGTGTGTGAGTGAGTGAGTGAGTGAGTGAGTGAGTGAGTGAGTGAGTGAGTGAGTGAGTGAGTGAGTGAGTGAGTGAGTGAGTGAGTGAGTGAGTGAGTGAGTGGGTGAGTGAGTGAGTGAGTGACTGAGTGACTGAGTGACTGAGTGAGTGTGTGTGTTGTGTCTGATAGAGCTATAAGAGAGGGTCACTGTAATGCTATAATAATGTATTTGTGAGACAGTGTACTTCACATAACTGTGTTACTGTCTCCCACCACACACTCACTGTCAGCCCATCTCGCAGTGGACATACAGTTAGTTTAGTAACAGCATACTTTCTTGTCAGTAAGTTATCGCACAACTATCTGACTCTGTGTGTGAACTTGTCTAAATGTCATGCTTACATTATTGCTGGTGCCCTCATGTTTGACCAACAGATTGTGGGTGTGTGTGCACAGTGTGCACTGTGTGGGTGGGTTGTGTGTTTAGCTGTAGGAGTTTACTGTGAGTGTGTGAGGCAGATGGCTCACCCCTTACACTTCCATGTTCCTCCGTACACACTACCCAGAATCCTTTGTCTCAGTCAATAACACTCAGTCAGCCTGTAACATTCCAGGACCGTGAACGGTCGTGGGGAAGGTGACATCATCATTCTGCAAAAGTCAGATGGCATCGTGACTATTGACATTTCTAAATTTAAAAAGCTTTAATAGTGGCCCAAAAATAAACCACCTAAAGCGGTCAGTTTCCATCTGCATGGCTGACGTGTCTCTCATTGAAGTCTGTCACCTTTGCCTCTGTGAGACATCACTGTCTATGTGTCTGTGCTCACACATGTGTGAAAACCTATTACTAATAGTACTGGAGCCATATAGCTCGACATGAGATAAATGACATAGTCATCGGAATATATATTTTGACAAATTCAGAAAGCCAAATAACATGTTCATGTTTAAAGCAACACACATTTCCTAAGCTTGTGACTTTGTGTTTGCATGCACGTGTGTGTGGCCTGACGGTTCTCAGGGAACCGTGGAAATGGCTGCCAAGCTTAATTTAGGGTGGACAAGCAAAGCCCTCTCCCTAAAGGCCCCGACCCCACACGCCTGCACGAATGCTTTTACACATATGGACAAAAATTGAGACATGTCAAGTTGCAATACTGCCAGATGTTGTATAACGTATGCATGAAAAGTCACAACCTCAATGTGAATACATAATAACAATAAAAAAAGATAACAAATGACATTTATAATGATTTTCTTTTTCAAATAAATGCGTTTCTTTTGAACTTGAAAAAGGCCGGAAAAAAGTTTCATGGTTTCTACAAATATATTAAGCAGCTCAACTGTTTTCTAAGGTTTCTCGAGCACCAAATCATATTAGAATGTTTTCTGAAAAATCATGTGACACTGAAAACTAGAGTAATGATTGCTGAAAATTCAGCTTTGTAAAATCAGATCCAAAGCATGCACATCCACAGCAAAGCAATATGTTGCTGAAATTGGGTGCTCAACAAGGAAATTGATAAAAAAGGAAAAAAGTCGGCACACCACAGCTCCAAAAATGTGAAAAAATGTAATCAGAGACTCACACACAGGTGGTAATGTTTCAAGCATGTAGGCTCTTCGTCAGACAATTAAAAGTTAAACACACCGCGCATTCATACTCACAGGTGGCCTACCTACAATTAATTAATTACATTTTAAAAGATATTAAAATAAAAAGCTATTTAAATTGTAATAGTATTTCACAGTATTACTGTATTTTTTAACAGCAGTAAATATAATTTTAGAATCAAAACTGATGTTAATTATAGAAATTATCTAATCTTTCTTTTTTTCTAACTAATCTTTAATTTAACTAAAATTCTTTATTTCTTTCTAACTAAATTAATAATTAATTAAACATTTAAGCAAACAGATTTAAAAAAATATAATATAAAAAACATTACTGGTGTGCATCTTGAGACAAAACACTGACAATGACAATGACACTAACATATTTTAAGATATTAAGCATTAAGCAAGTTGCTTTCAATTAAAACAGCTCAAACATGCATTTTAGACTGGAACTAGGCTTAAGCCTTGTCTGTGCTACTGGGTGGATAGTATATTTATAACATACAATCTAAAATTAAAATAATATGTATTAACACTACAGTATATTTCCTGCTGTCAAAGAAACACAACTTTAAAAAGTCATTTTCTACAGAGAGAGAGAGAGAGCTTAAAAAAAAAAGATAGATCTCGTTATTTTAGAGAGTAGTTCTAGGGATATACAATTTTGCTGTTCCCAGTGTTCACTGACTTTGCAAAACATTGGTATCGATGCCTTTTCACTTATGTTAGAAGAAGCAGGTAAGGTAAAAAAAAAAAAAAAAGATATCTGGTGTTACCTTTTGGCCTTCTCAACTCAGATGGAGCTCCAGTCAATGTTAGATATCACTCAAAACTACAGCTAGCACACCCTGCTGTAGTTTCACACCCTACAGTCAATTGTGATAACATGAATGACTTCTCTCACACTGAACTATACCTGCGGACATGTTGTCTGTACAGGAGTGTGTTATGGTCTCCAAGTACATGTTTGATGTCAGATTTAGAATGTGATGTTTGCTCAGCTCTGCTGATTCAGTGTTTTGGTAAACATATGACAGATCTAGCATTCTGACGTGACGTGGAAGTTTTATGAAGTCTTCATGAAGTCTTAGACTTCATTCTTCATTTTATATGTGCTCACTGCTCAGAATGTTTTCCTTTACCTTAGGGCCGTTGAAACGTACAGAATGTGCTTCACAATATATTCCCATTACATGCTTAAACACCCAGTTCCAGACTTGTGGGTCAGAAAGTCACGTAAAATAAATTCCTGGACAGGAGTGGTTATGGACCTAATAGTTTGCAAAGTGATTGTAAGTACTGCCAAATAAACAAACGAATAAATAAATAAATCTTGGAAAATATAATATGAAGATATGATTAAGAATGTACAGTTACGACTAAGAAATACATACCATTCAAAAGTTTGGAGTTGGTACGATTTTTGTTTTTGAAAAAGTCTCTTTATTCACTTATGTTTTTGAAAAAAGAAACAGCAGTCATTATTTGAGTTTCCAGTCTTGATCCTTCAGAAGTCATTCTAATATGCTGATTTGGTGCTGACAGTTGAGCCGCTTAATATTTTTGTGGAAACCGTGATACTTTTTTTTGTGACAACGTAAAAGTCTTTGCTGACACTTTTGATCAGATTAAAGCAGTAGTGCTTTATACAAGTATTAATGTCTTAAAAAATATATTACTTACCCAAAACTTCTAAATGGAAGTGTAGTAATATATCTTCATATATGTTTGTTCAACGAGTGTTATGTCTTGAATCTGTTCATTTTAATCCGACTTATTTTATTCTTCACTGCAGAAAGTAGGAAGTTAACAGTATAACCATTAACCCAATAACATGATGAAAAAAAGTATGCTTACAATTATGTAAATAAATAAATATCTGATCTAATTAGTTTCTAAAATATAGTACTTGTATTATAATAGATGACTATGGTTTAGTAAATGCTACGGTTCCTGTAAATAACTGTAATCATTTTAATATACAAATACACACAATCACCCCCACGTGCCTACAAACACACACGGTGTATAATAAACGTGGTCACTTGGAAGAGAAGGAAGATTGTGAGTAACACTGAGGTGCAGAAATGTAGAGAATGTCTAGCATGTTTACCTGGAACAAACATGAACACACATACACAATTGCCCTATCTGCGGGATTATTATTCAGTCAAAGATTAGTGATGCTGTTTGACAGAACATTTTACCGAAATACTGAACTGCAATAGCAATATAAGCAAAATCCAAAATATAGATGGGTGATAAGCTTTGTGAGACTGTAACTGGTTTACAAGTGTGTGTAAAGAATTTTAAAGGACAGAAGATGAAAGTGGCATGTGTTTGGTCTTATCAGCCCTCTTCTTTGTTAGTGTGTTTATATGACTGGTTTGTTATCATTGTCTCTTCTTCTTGTGTTTTCTTTCCATGGAAAACCATAAAGAAAATGCGTAGGAAGGCTACTGCATTAAGACAGTGCTTAACTGATCTACAGTAAATTTTTAAGGCTTGAAATTGAAACAGATTTTGACTCAATTGACAGACCTGTGCTGCAGGTCTGTAGAATAGATGTTTTTACCTCCAGATCGCCGCAAACTGAAAACTATGAATATATGCGGTATGCTGAAGAATAGTAGCCTACTATGTATTTCTGTGATTTTCATGTGTTTCTGCTTTAAGGGATCGTTTACAGATTTATCTTCAATTTATATAATTATCATCATTATTGTTTTCATCTAAATGCTTGTTACAAATATTTTGGGTTCTATAATAAGCGTTATGGCTTCAAATTAATTGAATGTAAATTATTATAGTAAAAGTTTCAATCCGTAACTTTTTTGGGTTAAAAATTATCCTAAATACATTTTTGAGCTAGTATATAACCAGCCAGTGTTCAAAACTATCTGCTTGCCTTAGCTCGATTCAAAACGGTAAGCTTGTAATAATGTTTTTAATTCCAGTGGTACTGGTGGATTTCCGCGGGAAATTCAAGCATGTCTTTGCGTCATTACGTCCCATCTGTACACATAAAGAAGGTGTTTCGGTTAGTAGGCTATGATGCGTGTGAGGATGTTGGAGGTGGAGATTTATAGCCTTTTCTCACAGCACTTGATATAATTAAACGTATTCATTTGATGGCGGATCCAGAAAGGTTCAAACGACAATCACCAGTGACAACTCGAGATTCACCCGTTGTAAAACGCAAAAGACTTTGGACTTCGGAGTTGCTACAGAAAAAAAGAGACTGCAACCAGGCCCATGCGTTTGTCTGCAAAACAAGGATAAATAGCCTATCTGAAGGGGTCTCCAGTAGGGGTTCAGTAAAAAAAATCGACAGCTGGCAGCAGGAAGTAGCTGCCGTTGACAGCCGGAAGCCCTGCCAAATTAGGAGGGAATCAGTATCGTCCAACGAAAAAGGAACCAATCACATGATGTAACTGGAATTCAAGCGACAACAGCCAATGGTCAATGGTGGAGCCGGCGAATCTTCAGTAATGGCAGCGGTTTTTGCTGCGGTAAGTAAATTAATTATCGGATTAATAAATAATTGTTGTTATGTAAGTTGGATTTTAACTTTTATATTAGAGACAGTGTATCTGTGCCTACTTTAGTTTAATTGGATAATTTAATCTTTTGTAGAAACGCAGCTTGTGCACCGTGTGGTCCTGGTTTGTGAGGGGCAACCATTGACTACAAATACTACGCTACCATTACCATTAAATATTGGTGTTTGTTAACATGTTAACTTAATCTATTGTTTAGAATAAAGCTAATGCTGATTTATTGGAATTATTGTTGTATTCACAATTTTCTTATGAATCCTCTAGGTTATGTTGGAAGAGGAAAACGAGGAGAAATGTAAGGCTTTTACTCGGAAAACACAAATCCAGGGTTTTGCAGTGATTGGTGTCAGCTGCTGGAGAGTGACAATTCGTTCAATCTACCAGTTCCAGTCTAAAAGCCTAGTTAATTATCTAATCTTTCTTTTTTTCTAACTAATCTTTAATTTAACTAAAATTCTTTATTTCTTTCTAACTAAATTAATAATTAATTAAACATTTAAGCAAACAAATTTTAAAAAATATATAATATAAAATAATAATTGTTTTTAGTTCCTCTCTGTGGTCAGCTGTGAAGGAAACGTTACTGCACAGCGGTCAAACTCTTCTCTTCTGCAACCCACCAAATCGGAATCCATCCAAATCTCCCCACAAATTAAACAAACGCTTCCACAGTGAAAGTGACTGACAGGTGGAGAGACTCTGACCTCGAGGTTAAATAGGCATACTGTTTATTGGAATGAAGGGCTGTGTGTATAGATGTGTATATGTGAGGTGGGGTTGAGGGAATCAAGGAAGATGTGTCTTGGAAGGGCTGCGTTTACAGTGGGAATCCATGCTTGCTGGAAAGGAAAATACACATGAAGTAGGAATGAGAGAGTACTGATGGAGATCTCATAGAGAGAGAGAGAGAGAGAGAGAGAGAGAGAGAGAGAGAGAGAGAGAGAGAGAGAGAGAGAGAGAGAGGGGAAACCAGAAGGATCAAGAGACTTCAACATGATTTACAAAGTCTATATGCTTCATCCAAGTCAGTAATTTCTGCATTGAGGTTCTGGTGTTCAGAGAATATGCCATTATATCTTGTCTCAATATGCAGTATGCATGCATTCCAATTACATGTACAGTGCAAATGTTCTCAGATTCATCAACGGTGTTTTTTGTGAGCCAAGACTCAACCACCAGGCCATAAGCATGAAATAAACAAAATAATAAATAAAATGACTTTAACAATTCTTAAAGAATTCTAGATTTTCTGTGCATACCTGTTTTTTGAAAGTTTGGCCCACTTTCTGAGCAGATCTTCCGTTTTAAGTGTTTCGTGTACCATTTGAAATTTCTTCATAAATCCTGCATGTTGATTAGTTGGGGAAAAAACAAAATCAACCGGTTACACTAAAATCGGTCTTGATAAGTCACAATACACACAAAGACAACTAATTTTACACTTTAAATAATATATTAAATTTGGCATCTAAACGTCCTTTCTTCTCAAATCAAACACTTTTGACCACTTTATAAATAGAGAGAAAAAAAGTTGGTGTTGTAGGCTAGACTCATACAAATCATGCTGTAGTTTATCCTTCAGAACAGACAAAATCAATAAATATTCTCCTCAAGAGCACAGGAAGATATTGTGACTCATGAACTTGTGAGATGGACCACACTCTGTGTGAGTGACAGTTTTTTACAAACGTAAAACTGAGAAATGTTCTTTATTTAACTAGCAGCTTGTGCCCTCCCATGTTAGCGATCACCCTATCTAAAACAGAAATGGTTTGACCTTGTTGTCCAACGAAGCGATAAAATTCAGGCATGGAAAGGAGAAGCCTCGGCTCGCATTAAAAAAAATGTAGCCTAAATCAGGTTATCAAAAAAGAAAAGAGTGGAGAGAAAGGGAAAGAAATCTGCAGGAGGGCAGACAACTTCTGACTAGTTTTTTTGAAGGGAGGAAGAATATGAGGCTTGCGAGAGAAAAGTGTAACTGTGTAACTTATCAATTTACCTCAGTGAAGTAGTCTTGTCAAAAGTAGCCTACCGGTACTTTATACAAAGTAAATCATAAAATTGTGCAAATGTGACGATACCAGTCTTTCTGCACGGTTTTACTGAGTTCAGACACTTAATTAGATAGACGCAGATAGACGGCTGCATTCAAACGGTCCACGTTTACAGCGTTCCAGTTTGCAGCGCTGAGCACAGCAGCCAATCACAGAGAAGTCTGTTGAGCGTATGAGTGTAGAAACATATTAGAATTCACGTCCGCTGAACATTGAAAAATATTTGAAGTAGACCTACATTTTAATGTAGCTATTATTATATGTTATTAATGTTAATAATTCGCTTATCTAATTATTTATTTATTTTATAATAAATTAAATAACTAAAATTAGTCTGTTTTAAAATGTCTTGATATGTTATTGCAACTGTACACTGAATTTAACCTTGTGAAAATAGAAAAAGTTTTGCATAGTAGTGAAAATAAAGCAATCTTGGGTGTTGTGTGATGTAAGGGGCCCATCCCTTGGTGTGACCGGGGCCCAACATTTGGTGCTACGCCCCTGGGTGGAACACACACACACACACACACACACACACACACACACACACACACACACACACACACACACACACACACACACACACACACACACACACACACACACACACACACACACACACACACTGTGACCCAGAGTAGATTATGCCCCATATACCTCACACACAGCTACTACTGGAGAAGGTACAGAGTAAGAAAAACATCAACATATAATGCTTATTATCAAAAAACAAAACAAATTGTAAACTCCCATGTCCATTATGATCTTCAAGGAGCTGTGTGTACGTACGTTTATGTATTTATATGAGTATTCTGTGTATATTTATGTGTGTGTTGTCCATATGTGCAGTGAAAAGGTCTTTTGTCCCCTGCCCTCCCCAACCTGGCCTATACATTACATTGTGTTTTTATAGGACAAAGTAGCAACATAAAACTATACAACCATGAATATTTCATATCAAACAACACAACATGACAAGAACAAAATCATTAACATTTCAAGACATAGCCTACATTAAAACATTGACAAAATGATTTGTCCTAAAACCATTAAAAGAAGAAATGGCTCTTTCATTTCAAATTCAATCCTTGCATGATGCCCACAATAAATCAGTTTATTATGAGTTGTAATTTACACTGCAAAATGAACTTATTGTTAAATATGAAGCCAGCAAACCAATTTGTGCTTTATAAATAAAGATGCAGCAATGAAACAGCCTGTGTACAGTTTATAATGATGAGTTAAACCTGCATATCCAGAAATAAATAATAGCACAGCTAATAAACAGGATCAAGGACCAGTAATGAAGAAGCGGTATAAAATATCACAAATTCCTTGTTGCTGAAAGTTATTTCTAAAAATGAAACCTCTGTTTCTTTACTAAATTATCAATATGGGGTTCAAGCAGCAAAATGTCATTTAGAATATTACGTATTAAAGGTGGGCAAAAAAAAGAGAGTTATGAACCATATAAAACACATCAGGTGTCCATTAGATATCCTGGGTCCCTCTGTCTACTATTTGATGAAACGCTCAAAGCTTTAAGTATTGTGACTGATGTGCTCATGTCTCCCAACTGCAAAGCAATGCTGAAACTCAGACTGTGTGATCTAGATGTTCTTTGTTTTGATAGACTGTCTTAGTTCGGCCACCGAGGTGCTGATGATCAATGTCGACTCTCAGAGGTCACAGAGGCAAAGGAGATTCACTCTGTCTCTTCTTAGTTAATGAGGTGTAGTGCCTTAAACAGATCCAATAGCAGTTCATCAAGTCTTAGGCTCAAAGGCTAAAACAAAAAAGAAAAAATGAAAAAACGTATCATAACATGGTATTCTTTGAGGTCCTTTTGAGTAACATGCAGCCTAATGTTAAAAATAACGATTCCAAAAGGATGCTTTCACCTTGATGCCACAGATATGAATAAACTAAATATCTATTTTTTTTTTTTATTATAAAGCACGTTTTGTGCAATGGAAATGTTTCATGGTTGCCAATGTTTCATGATGCCATAAATAACCTTTATTTTTGGAATGTAGTATATTATACATAAAATACAGTGATTAATATTGTAAACATTCAGTACAAGAATTAGAAATCCAGACCAAGTCTTGTTGGAAAATTTCAATAGATGAAGAAATACAGCAGAACTAATGGACTTATTGCAGTGTTCGGTTTCAGATACCCAGCAATAACTGTTTTTTTGTATGTTTGTTTGTTTGTTTGTTTGTTTTTTGTTTTTTGTTGATGCAGTTGTTGTTGTTTTTGTTTTGTTTTTTGACTATGCAAGCATCTATGGTTTATGCTGGAATGTACGTGTGATCTGTGATCAATGTTCTATTGTTTTGTTGTGTTAAATAATATTAATAAAGAATTCCGTGGTATTGGCACAGCACCAAGACCAAAAGTGCCAAAAGTGCCATATTTTTTGGGGGCCACTGAAGTGTTGGAGATCTTAGAGTAAGACAGAAATATTTTAGTAAGCTAAACATAGAGATTGATGGAAAGCACAAAAGAGGGAAAAATGATGTGGTTTGTTCATCTGTGTTTGACATACATGGCAAGACAGGATGGTGTGACATGTCTGTGCTCTCATCAACTCATTCCTTCACAGCAGACATCTCTGACCCACATCAACCCAAAATCAAAATTAAAAGAACAAGGAGACTTGAAAACAAGCTTTTTAGTCCAAGAACATGTAACAGACTGTTGTACAACAAAAAGGTCAAAGCAACAAATTAATGTGTAGGCCTATTGCTGTTGAAGATTAAGTACCACAGAAAGTATTTGGACATTTATGCCAAGCTTGTGATATTTTCCATATTTTTAAATATCACGTGGTTTTTATATTTTGTTATTTAATACAATGATATTTATATCTAAGTGTGACATAATTAGCAAAACATCATTATTTTTGGGCCCACTGTTATGTCCATAGCGTATCAGACTGCTTGCACTACCTCGTATTTCCACGGTGCGACAGTAGTGTTCTTCTAGTAATTTATCAAGATGGCAAGGAGTCTTGCACCTCTAGGTGGCGTCACAGCGTTAGAATTTATGATGATCTACTATTTCCCATGTCCACACAGAGAATGTGGACGTGCAGAGCAGACCTTGTTGTGTAGATAAAAGATAACAACCCTGGCTGAAGGACACTGATTCACCACTGAGCTATCCCAAGGACAGAAAGAAAGGAAATTAGATATAGCGAGACAAAATGAGTAAGAAACAGAGAGATGAATCTGGTGTTCTTGTGGTTCAGGGGATAAAAACATACAAGAGTTAAACCCCTTCCCAGATATTTTGAACAAAGTGTGAGGTATTTAGAAGAGAACAAAAACTATTTGTATCAAAAACTGTCCATTACAAGTCTTTTGTAGGCCTATACTTCTTCATGGTATCCTTGCTGTGGTTGACAGTTTTCATATTGAAGTAAATTAAAATTTGTTCTAAAATTATGCTTGTAAGAACCATAGCATACTATGTAGATGTATTAAAACTACCCAAAGCCTCTTTGATTCTTAGAAACTGAAAGCTTGAAATGTAGACACATGCTGTCCTCTCAGTTACACTCTATAACATCACATTTTCATCTGCAAGGGAATGTGACATTAAACCTCCAATTTTGTTGATATTTCAGAGTTGTGTCTGTCTTTATATTGAAGGTCCTCTTTCTATTTTTCACCCTTAGGTAGGACTAAGTTTGCTTATATCATGTGTAGGACAACCATGCTATTTGAACCTGAAAAACAAAATAGCTACTGTTTAATAAAAGTGTGATATTCATAATATGATTATTTTGTCAAAACCATAAATTTTATGTCTGACTGAGATGACAAATCAGTAGATCAATGACAGTTAAAAAAATTTATTCCTTGAAGTAAACGTTAAATGCCAAATTGATTATTTATTATTAGTAAAACCATTAGAAATGTTAATTTATGCACAGCTTAAAAGCTTTTTTATAAAAAAGGTCATATATCTGATTATTATTAATAATAATAAGACTAAGTACAATTTATTAAAAACCTTTATTATTATCATTAATAAAACAATTTACAAATAAAAAACAACAACATATAAGGCCATATAAAATGTAGCCTGTATATATATTTTTTAGCTTTTACAATCATCGTAACATCTCAGCTTTAATAATTTACTTTTACTTGTGTTTTTATTTCCCGAATAACTTTGACATTTTGTTCTGAGTATATATTTCTGTCAAACAAAAACAAACCATTATCACTCCTTATCCACAACAATATGGAATACCACAGAATTCCCATCTAGGGGCCGCTGTGTGGTGGGAGGAGCGGAAGTTGAGGAAGTCGTGTATTAGATCGGGGAATGGGAATGAAGAGCCCGTGTTTGTTCTAACCGTGCGCCGCAAGAGTTTAGGCAGCGTCAATAAAACCATTCAGGTACTACACACACACAGTTCCTCGCGCGCACTTATCGGACTGTGAAACGCGCGCGGCTGGATCAGGACACTTTTGCATTATGCATTCGGACTGCAGGCTGTTGGGATGGACGCGTCGGTAATGGTGGGCAGAGGGACCGGAGGGGCTGCGGTCTTCATCCTGATCGTCTTCATCGTACTCCTCGGTGCCAGAAGCTCGCGGGCGCAGAAGGGTACGTGATCTTCCGATGGGGATTAAAGTTGGTAAACTTCTCAT
Source organism: Siphateles boraxobius (assembly GCF_051911475.1). Lineage (NCBI taxonomy): Eukaryota > Metazoa > Chordata > Actinopteri > Cypriniformes > Leuciscidae > Siphateles > Siphateles boraxobius. The sequence continues at coordinate 23,869,091 of NW_027509197.1, read as the reverse complement.
AAACTGCTTCACCACCTCTGGATTTGGAACCGATTGTGGTTTCACAACAAACTCTCGGGGTGGTGTGGTGTAATGGTATAGTGGTGTCTGAAAGGTTGTAGGTGCAGGCTCGGTTCATGAATAATCACAATTGTGCGTTTTCGATCAAGACAGACACTATCCACACCAATAACTAACCAAGACTAGCAGGACTGAACCTGTACTAAATTCAATGGGTAAGGTAAATAATGGAGTTTGTGCTGTATGAGTGCAAGTACATTCTTGCATTCTTACATTGTTGCTGTGCTACAGCTGGAGCAACAGAAGAACGTGATGACGCAACGCCTGACATGGGCCGCGTGCTGCCCTCGCTGCTTTCCTAAATATGTAGTGAGTTCATGTGCTGTCCATTGTCAAGCTGCTGCATTTAACAGTACGTGTTTTTTTTTTTTTTTTTTTTTTTTAACAGATTTAGTCCTTCTCATGTAATCTGAAGTTGACGCAGTACGTTTTTGTCAATTAGTTTTACACATACAAAAACAGGACTTTTGCGAAATATCTTAAAATATGCACACTCACTCAAGATTGAAGACTACAGATATATCAGTCCTCTAGATAAAGATGTTTGATTCTACATGGAGCGAGTTGCCCCCTCATGGATGCCACCATCTTGATATTACAAGATTTGTCATGTAGCCTACTTTACTGTTAGCCTACTAGATTTTTTTTATTCTCCAACTCTTAAAAGGTAGAGTAGGTAATTTTCTGAGAGGCTAGCAATAGTGAGCTAGCTTTGTAAGCATACAATCCCACCCTCCCTTCATAGCGCTCTACAAAGCCACGCTTCCTTCAAAAAACATGAATGCGTACAGCAGGGAGCAAACAAAAGTGCCACGAGACCGCATTTAACTACCTCATGTCTCAAAGCATATAACATTACAACAATAATGAACATAACCTACTCAAAGAGCACTGACCTGTACCACCTGACTGCTGCTGATTCATTTTGGCATTGATAGTGTTACCATTGAAACGCATAGTTTGTTAAAGTGGTCATCAGATGCCCATTTTCCACAAGTTGGTATGATTCTTTAGGGTGTTCATGTAAAGTTTGTAGTTTACTTAGGTTAAAATTTTTCAATGGTGTAAAACAAAACCCTTTTTACCTCCTCAAAAACAGCTTTGTTCACAGTGACCTGTTTCGGTGCATGTCTCTTTAAATGATAATGAGCAACTGCTCACCCCACCCTCTCTTCCATGTGGGTTTGGGGGGGGGGGGGGGACAGTCCATCAGTGGTCCTGGGCGGAGCATAAGCATTATATCATCATAGTGCTCAGAAAATCCAAATTGCCTGATTATTGTGAGTGTTTAAGACTTTTTTAGGATTAAAAAAGGAGTGAATGAATTTTTTTCATTGTATAGTGGTTGTGTCCACACAATGCAAAGACACATATATATGCAAACACCATATAAAAGTGAATTTTGCATCCGATAACCCCTTTAAATAAACTGTTTAAGTTTTCCTGGGCAATAAAGATGGAAATGTTCAATAGCTTTTTTGAAACAGAGACTCAGTTTCTTAGACTATTTCCTGAAATAGCTGTCTGTATCTGAAATTGTCTTTAGTGTCACATGATCCTTCAGAAATCATTCTAATATGCTGATTTGTTGCTCAAGAAGCATATTTTATTATCATAAATATTGAAATCAGTTCTGCTGCTTAATTTTTGTAGAAACCGTGATAAATCTTTATCAGGATTTTGTAATAGGACGTTATAGGACGATATCGTTTGCAACATTATAAAAATATTTACTGTCACTTTGATCAATTTAATACATCCTTGCTTTATAAATGTATTAATAAGACGTTTTTAGTGAAACATACTACTTTCATACAACTAGCCCCAGTTTGTCATACTGACTGTTATCTGAATTAGCTGACAATACGTTCTGTGCATAAAGCTTTGTTAATGTAAGGTTTGTGTGGGTGGAGTAAAGGTGAGGGAAACACTGAGTCTGTGTTTGTGTGTGTGTGTGTGTGTGTGTGTGTGTAGGGTGCTGTTGTTTTTGCTCCGGGGGTCTGAATATTGTCCGGCAAGGATTACGTAACAAGAACGCAAGCTGAGTTTCATTCGGTGTGTAAACGCGTGACAGGCGGCGCAAGCAGCTGCAATGCAATGCGATCTCATCTCTCTGTCTCTCTTTCTCCCCTCTAGAGATTCAACAAGGAGCTCTTTTGCACAATTTCCAAGCTAAACATTTAACCAAATGAAGTTTAAGTTTTAAGTGACAAAAAAAATCTGTTCTTAAGACAAAATGTGGGTACTTTCTGGTTGTCAAATGGTATGCTTTGAATTACCCTGGAATAACATTTGAAGATGCATAATTTGTATATATATATATATAAGTACCTTTGAATTTGAGCTCTGCAGGGTGCTTGATCATTTCTGGATGTTTTTCAGGGGACGGCTGTGGACACACTGTGTTGGGTGTGGGCAGTGGGAGCCTGGCGTCATTGGGGTACCCTCTGTCCTATCCCTCGCACTCCGTGTGTGAGTGGGAAATTAGCGTGGCCGCTGGACACACAGTCCTTGTGCACATTGCGGATCTTGATATCGATACAAATAACTGCCAGGTCTCTTACCTGCGACTTTATAATGGCATCGGACCAGGACGAACGGAAATTGGTGAGAAACACTTACACCTGGTAATAATAACATTTGTTGCTAAAAAATTGCCAGAAACTGATGTTAAAGTCACTGTGAAATCAAAATTGACAAATATTATTTTTTAATTGAATACTGCAATGTTTGTTAATAATGTTTTATCTGTGCACAATACAGTATACACGTATATCAAAATTCATGTGCCCTTATAATCTTTAAGCTAAAATATGAACTCGCACCCACGAGATCGCGAGAAGTACCCACAAGAAGCAGCAAGCAACAATGATCCAATCGATTCCCACTGGATAAAATCAAGTCCTGACCTACAGTTTTTCTTGTTCAAGAAGCCGTTTCATTCTAATATAGGCTACATCTGAATATGGAAGAAAAGATGTTTGCAATTTCCTTTTCACATCAACTTTAAAAATGGGTGTAAACATGGTCTTGGTATTGGGAACAAAAATGCCCACTAATGTACAGATTGTTGCCAAGTAAATGGAAATTGAGTATTATTCTCATTTCTCTCTCTACAGTGAAATTTTGTGGAGGGAGAGAATGGAGAGACACTGACATAGAGTCGGAGGGGCATCAGGTCACAGTTCAGTTCATGAGCGGACCACACAACAACGGCCGTGGCCTCTTCCTCTCATACACCAGTAGTCAGCACACAGGTAACCATTCTGGAACAGTTTTTTTAAATATATTTATTGATAGTCTTCGCCTCTTTAAAAGCTTGTGTAGATACAGACCATGTACTAGTGGTGGAACGGTACATAAAAATGATGGTTCGGTACGTTCCCTGGTTTGGTATGCTATCAGCACAGCAGGGGGGGAAACAAACCCTGTTGGTTGCTGTTGTTGTTTTATTAAACCGTAGTTTACTGAACAAACTGTCTTTATTTAAATAAATAAAAAAAGTCAGTCAATATTCCTGGAACTTTCAGCAACATACACTGCAGTTTATGGTGCTGTTGTAATTGGGGGAAGGGATTTGAAGTGCATACTCTTTTAGATGCAAAATGTGTTTGCAAAATGTTTAAGAATAAGATTAGTATTATTCCCTTTCTATTTCGGCAATTGTTCATTACAGTCTTCAGTGTCACATGATCCTTCAGAATCATTCTAATTTGCTGATTTGGTGCTCAGGAAGCATGTCTTATTATCAGTGTTGAAAAATCGGTGTGCTGCTTAATATTTTTGTGGAAACAGTGACTTTTTTCAGGATTCTTTGAATAGGAAGTTCAAAAGTCACTGTTGATCAATTTGATGTGTCCTTGCTGAAGAAAAAACTTTCTTAAGAAAAAAAAAAGAACTTAAAGGGCAGTGTATGTGTGTAAACTTGTGATTTGTATGAATTAGTGTTGTTGAAGTAGGCTTGGATGTCTCGGGACACACAAAAGAGCAGCTATGGAAACTTTGTGTCTGTCTTTGTCCATCCAGATGAGAGTGAGGGACATCATGCGGAACTGATTATTTCAGGAGTATGTCTCTGACTCTCTGGGTGTTAGGGTTTTTCCTGGTTCCAGGGTGCGTCCTGAGAGCTTATGAATGACAGGCGGTTCATTTGTCAATAATTTAAAGTCATTCAGGAAATGATGTAATGGCCTTTGGTTCTTATGTCATACTGTGCAAAGATGTCTCAGAGATGGAAATGCATCCAAGCAACTAGATTCTTTCCACTTTCTTACAAATGTGAACACTTTCCTGTGCGAAAGTGGATGCCATGCTGCTGGGGTGTTGTGGGTGGTTGCCAAGTGGTTGCTTACTTGCCAACTCCTGAGATTCTATCATATTTTTGTCCCTAGTTTTGGCTTGATTCCTTCCTTCAATGACTTTAGGATTTTTCATCTTTACATCAGGTGGAAATCATAAGTCAGATTGCTTAGAAAGTCAAGCCAAGCCAAGGTCTCAAAGTTCAATTTCTGGGATCAGTAATGGCAGTTCTAATTAATGGCACAAGTAGGTTAAATACGTTGAATGAAGAAAAATAGCGTCCATGTCTGTAGCATAAACAGACTGATGTCTAAGTTTAGCATTTAGAGAAGTCCAAAGTATACTTCAGCTTTAATGCGAATGCTTAGCGTATACATACAGCATACATAAGTTGCGTTCACGGCATGTTGAAATTACCACAGTTAACGGAATCTGACTCGAGATTGTAAGAAGCGTTTGCATCTTTGTGGAACGCTTCCTTGTAATATTGTGGTTGTGTCTATTGATCACTACTATCGATTTATTTTGGTGTTAATAATGTTGCCATAGAAACGCATAATTCAGAGTCTGAGCAATAGTTTGCTGAGTCAGTCTCCAATAATTTGTTGTTGTTCCGTCTCCATTTTTGATGGTGAAACAGTAGGCCGGGTCTATTGTGTGTTAGTACTAATTAGTCTAATTAAAAAAACATTCAAGGAACGTATGTGAGAAAAATCTGCCTGTGTGTGTACATGCTAATAATGAAATTTTAGTCACATGCACTGCACACATACTAGTGTATACTTAAGGCTTTAAATATTATTGCTGTGTGCGTCACACACATACCCTTATGTACATGTAAAAACCGGAGCAAACATTTGGATTTTTTCAATTAGTGATGTGATTTAAACTCTCAGCATGAGAGAAAATAGTGCTAGTTATTTTTGTAATAATGTCTAATGCTACAGGAAGGTTTCAGTTTGTGATTGTTGAAACTTCAGTGTAAGCATATTTGTGAAGGTGCTCTTTACAGCATGGCACATCCTGAGCCTCCAAATCTCTGGAATCACAGCTGTGCACTCTTTTGTTTGATGTGTCTTAACAATAACATTTGCACTTTGACCTCTAGGGCTTTTTGAGGTCAGGGGTTCACACTGCCATGTGGGAGCTACACCTGTTTACCGCAGTACTGTGTGTGTGTGTGTGTGTGTGTGTGTGTGTGTGTGTGTGTGTGTGTGTGTGTGTGTGTGTGTGTGTGTGTGCGCGCGCGCGAAAGAGAGAGAGAGATCATATTTCCCATGAGTCAGGAAAGAGACAGATGAATCCATGCTGTGGGTATGAGTAATGGGTACAATAACACCACAAAATACCTTGAACCTTAGATGCGCTCACACAGTCATACACAATTGTCGCAGGACATTTTGCACCACTCACTTTTTCTTCAGAAAAAGTAACGGATGAAAATCTAGTTGGTATTGATCTGTTCATTCAGATAGAGGCTTTCATCCACAAATATGAAACCTAATACACCAATCTGTTACACCACTTACTGAATGGCCAGTGTGCACTTAACACACACACACACACACACACACACACACACACACACACACACAAGTGGCTGCATATTTTCTTTGTATGAAAGGATGACATTATTCAATAGTCACCATGGCAACCATCTAAAGTGGTTTTTTATAAAATGCGTCTCTCTCTTCTCATCTTTCAGACCTCATCACCTGTCTGGAGAAAGGAGAGCACTTCAGTGAAGCGGAGTTCAGGTACCCACATTTATAGCTGTCTGTGTGTGTGTGTGCATGTTCTTTCGTATTTGTGTCTCATTTTCCCAACCTGCATTTGCAGTAAATTCTGTCCTGCTGGATGCCTGACTGATTTTGGAGAGGTTTCGGGAACCATACCACACGGATACAAAGACGTAAGTATGCCACTATTGAGTGGATGTTGGATTAAAGGGTTAGTTCAGGCAGAAATTAAAATTCTGTTGTATGTTGTATGACTTTCTTTCGTCTGTTGAACACAAAAGATGTTTTGAGGAATGTTTGCACCCAAGTAAATGATGACAAATGTTTGGGGTGAACTATCCCTAAGCGCAAAGTATACTTAAAGGGATACTCCACTTTTTTTGTAAATAGGCTAATTTTACAACTCCCCCAGAGTTAAACTGTTGAGTTTTACCGTCTTTGAATCCATTCAGCCGATCTCCGGTTCTGGCGGTACCACTTTTAGCATAGCTTAGCATACATCATTGAAGTGGACAAGACCATTAGCATTTCTCAAAAAAAAATGACGAAAGTGTTTCAAGAAATCAAGAAACTTTACTGCCGTACCATGAGTGCAGCAGGCGTAATGATATGACGCAGCGCCTGAAAATAGGCTACCTTCCGTCAACTGCGCTGCGTCATATTACACCTGCTGCACTCATGGTACGGCAGTAAAGTTTCTTGATTATTACGCAGGAATGAGAGTATAGTTCCTAGCCATATCAGCCTAGAAAATCGCAACTTTACATTTTCCGTCGGTCTTAGTGCACGATGTAACTACAGAAGAGTCAAGTTTTAAATAGGAAAAATATCGAAACACTTTGGTCTTTTTTTTTTTGGAGAAATGCTAATGGTCTTGTCCACTTCAATGATGTATGCTAAGCTATGCTAAAAGTGGTACCGCCAGAACCGGAGATCGGCTGAATGGATTCAAAAACGGTAAAACTCAACAGTTTAACTCTGGAGGAGTCTTAGAATGAGCCTATTTTTTAACATGACCATGAGCATACACATACACCCAAATGTGCAGCCTTTCAAAGTATACTCTGTTTGATAGTGTGTGCAAACGCAGGTGGTGAACACATTCACACTAGTATAAGGTTACATTCTTGTCCAGTGTTTTGCTATTTCTCTCCAGAAGTAAAGAGTGATAAAAATTTCTTTGTTTGTACTCTAGAGTCGGACTGTTGAGTCGCGTGTATTATCCCCTCACTTTATCGCTAAATTTTTTTGTTGCGGTCCTGGGTGGGTTGTAGTTCTTGTTGTTGTTCCATCTCTGTTTCTTTTCTCTTTTTTTACTACTGTGAAACAGTGGCTGGGCCAGTGTTGCCAACTTGTGGACAGACTAATCAGGAGAAATAATGTGTTACGCCTAAAGTATACTTCAGTTTTAACGTGAACACTAAAAAGCCGAGCATGCAGTCTTTAATAGCCGAACACTGCATTTGATGGTGTGCGTGAACACAGACCCTTGACACATGCACATTTGAAAGTTTTTATCTTTGACCAGTGTCTTTGCTATTTCTCTCTAGAACGACCGTCTTAATTCTCCTCACACAAGCGTTTGTCAATGCGGTCGTCAATTGTTGTGGTCTTGTGTAGTTTGTTACTGTTGTTCTGTTCCCCGTCCCCTAATTAGAAAAAATTAAGGCACACATTCGAAATGAGCGTACAGGGTATGCGCAGTCAGTAGAATCTGTCTGTGCACATACAATACGAGCGTACTATGCCGATGATGAAATTCACGCCACATGCACTGTACGCATACCTAGCATACACTTAAAAACCGAAGCATACTTTGGGCTTTAATCACTCTTTTTCATCCCACTACATTGAATGGGGGTCAAAGCTTTTAAGCCTCAAAAATGAAGTAAAAGCACCCTAAAGGTATCTTAAAAGTGCTCAATTTGACTTATGCACTATATTCCAAGTCTTCATAAGTTGTACAAGAAAACGACTGACATTTTAAGCCGCTATTCATTGATGATCTTCTCTTCCAGTGAGCTCTCAATTTGAGAACCACTGCGACCAGATTGAGTCATTGAGTTCACTGAAAATATCTGAGTCAGACAAACCAGACACCGCTCAGGGACACAAGTGTGAGTGCTCTTGCTTCTTCATTATATGGTTTGTTTATCCTCTTTAATTGTGGTGATTCAGTTATTGCTCTTCCGAGTAAAATATTCTCTTTGGATCCATGTTTAAAATGTTCTATCTGAATTCTTTACATTCTTCAGCAATGTTAATAAAAATTGTCCTTCATTCCATAAGAAATGTGTATTAATGTGGTGCAAGAGAGAAGCTATTTAGAAATTCTTTCTTCAATGAATTGCATCGTTTTAGTTGGTCATTGAAAACATTGGTAGCTGCAGCAAATAGTCTTTCAGGCTCTTGAGGTTGCACAATTGCACAGATAAGCGATTCTATCATGTAATGTTTAACTATTTGTTTATACTTCAAAGCAATAGCATATTTTAAACACTTATTTAATTTAGCGTTTCTGCCTGCTTTCTTATCAGGCTTCCATTGTAAGTGCATCGCCTATACATTTTTTTACAAATTAAGGTGGTAATCAAAAGCATGCTGAAGATGCTTTCAGTTGTATTTAAGAGCAGAATATTTCTAAGAGTGACCACAAACTCTTTTATCTGTACATTAGGTCATTTCTGATGACCTCATCATTGCTTTAATGATTCCTGCTAGCTTTAAACTGGATGATTTCACATCATGAATTTGTCAGTTTGAACACAATAAGCAGTTGTCTTCTGAGAGCGTATTTTTAAGCTTGAACGTGGTTGAGTTTGAGGGAAAGACAGAGTGAGAAGCAGGCGTTCTTTTGAAGTTGAGTCATTGTAAATGATTCTGTGTGTCACTTTCAGAGCTCTTGGTCTCCTAGGGGCGTGTTGGTATGCGCGTTTGGATGTATGTGCGCGTGTTTTTGTGTGTGTATGACAGCGTGTTTCTCAGGGAGATGTTAGATCAGGTTTGGCTGAATGGTTTTTCTAATGCAGACCAGCTGACAACGGTCTTGTTTCTCAGCTCAGATACACCCTCAGAATTAGTGTGGGGCCCATATGACGCCTTGCGAACGTGTGTGTGTGCACCGCGTTTTTGTGGCCAGAGCAGTGTTTTATTTTGCCCAGAGGAAGTGGTGTATGTTTTCGGTGTCGTTTTGTGTGGGTGTTGAGTGTTTGCCTAGTGTGTGGGGGTGTTGAGAGTTTGTCTAGTGTTTGTGGTCTCTTATTGGTTTGGAGTCCCAACTCTGTGTGTATAATCAGACCTGTATTTTTTTTTTCCCTTTTTAAACTAGCAATTTTACTATTATTCCAATGCCGGGCAGCAAATGGCTTGGCCATGTACACACTGCAGATAGTGTGTACATTTCTCTTCTGAGTGCTTTAAGTCGTGATTTCAGTATGATGTGCATTCGAGTGTCACCGAATGTAAGTGAAACATAAAACGCGCATCTGTGGATCAGATTGTTTAAAAGTGTTTATTAGGAGTGTTTTTCTTTCTGACAGACTTATAAAACTGATTTAAATGCCTCTGATTCTATTGCTTTCACATGCACTACAGACATTTCAGCCGTAACTGAAGTGTGCAGTCTTGATTATTTATTTGATTAATTGTGCATCCTTAGGACAAAGACAACTTATTAAGAAAGACATGAACCTTTTAAAGCTTTAATTCAACAAAAATGAGGGAAGGATGCACATTAGGTGTGTAAATGATACTTGCATTTTGTCCTTTATGTGCTGCCACAGCAGATGGCAAATGTGGTACATTTCCTGTCACCTCATAAGCTGCTAAATGAGTTGTATTTTCTGGCAAGCTTTATTGATATGCTTCTTCAATAGTCCCCAAAATGTATGCAGAAAAACACTGTATAGTCAACATTCACAATTGAAACCTAATGCCAATACCAAGTAGCATCTGACATTATTCTTTAATGGACACAAACATATTTAGTTTTAGAATTCACAAATTCATGTCGACAACTTATTTTAATTTTTTTAACGACTCTACAAAGTGGATGAATGATGAAAGCAGAAGAAAAGAAAAACGTCATCATTTATTCATCATAATGTCATTCCAAACCTGTTTGACTAACTTTCTTCTGTGGAAACTTTCTTCTTTAAAAAAAAAAATAAGTCTATACAATAAAAATCAGTGGGGGTTTTGTTTTCCACATGCAGAACAACATGAGGGTGAGTAAATGATGACACAATTTTAAGGTTTGGGTTTACTATCCCTTTAATGAACAAAAATGCATTGGTACATTTCTGCCAGCTGTAGTTTACTAAGAATTACAGAATAATAATAGGTTTCTGGTCGCTAAGGTTAGTTTGTTGAAAAAGACCTTACATGTTACTATGGTTTTCACAATGTCTGCAGTAATCCTCAGTTTAAGGTTATATGAGGTACTCATTTATTCTGTTCACGGCACACACTGAAAGTTTCTTTCCCGTGTATACACTACCAATCAAAAGTTTTGGGTTGGTAAGTGTAAAATATGTTTTAAAGAAATCTCTTATGCCCACCAAAGGCTGCATTTATTTGATCAAACAGTAATGTGAAATATTATTGCAATTTAAATTGAAGTTTTTCCTGTGATGAAAAAAAACAATTTTAATCATCCATTACTCCATCTTTCAGAAATCATTCTAATATGCAAATGTTGCTGCCCAAGAAATATTATTATTGTCCACAGTTTTGCTGCTTAATACCTTTGTGGAAACTGCAATACATTTTTTCCAGAATTCTTTGATAATAAAAATACAGCATTTATTTGAAATGGGAAATCTTATGTAACATTATAAATGTCTTTACTGTCACTTTTGATCAATTTATTCATTCAATCAAGCAATTCATTTCTTTAAAAAAAAAAATCATACTGACCCCAAACCTTGTATGTACGTTGTATACGCATTTGTCATTCCAAAAACTTTACAATGTGTCTCTGAGAACTCTGTGTCTGTGTGTAACTCAGTCTACTCTAAACTCTAAAGAAGTTCCTCTTATGATTCATCCATCATTCTTTATCATAGTGGCATAAATGATACCACTGCAATTCTGCTTCAAGGATGTGACCTCATCATGCCAAGTCACAGCTTGTGGGTTTTAGGTGAGTGAATCAGTGTCAGCTGTCTTAATGTCTCACCGTCTCTTTCTGCAGTCTTCTCCTCTCTGTCTGGCCGGTATCCATGCGGGTGTGGTCTCCAACACTCTGGGGGGGCAAATCAGTGTGGTCAGCAGCAAAGGCATCCCACACTATGAAAGCTCACTGGCTAACAATGTGACATCTGTGCCGTGAGTAACACATTTGCATTCTTGCTTGCTTTCTTCATGGGAAAATCTATTTCATTTGATTACTGGGCTTGCAAGGCATTGCAGTTTTGAAATGTCTCAACTTTTTTTCTTAATCGTTCTGCAAATTCATTCTGTTGAACTGCTTAATGCAGGGGTACTGCATTAGGAAACATTATTATGAAAATATTACGTTTTAAGATTTTTTTTAATATATGCATGTATCATATTTGTAATATATATCTATTGTGTTTTTTTGTACAATTATGGAATTAGTCTACAGTACTTCCAAGTTTTCTAACTAGTAAAAACCATTTGTCTTTCTTGAACTTGTACTTTCAAGTTGGAAAGCATTTTATGATTTTACAAGATTTTATGAAAGATGTAGTCATATATTGCACTCTTATTTTGCAAGAGCGTATAGAGGTGAAATAATGATTAAGTACTGTCATAAACATCAAAGCAGCACATGGATCCATCTTGGCTTTATGAATCGTTTGTTGCCATAGAAACAAATACTTTGAGTCAGAGGACCCGAACTGCTCTAAATTGTCATCTGGTAATTCCAACATGAGGTGAACACAGCAAAAGTGACAGCTTAACATTTGCATACTGGACGCATTTATTTGCAACCTTCTTTAGGCGTCTACACTGCAAAAATCATGTTTATTCTCATGTACAAGTCTAGATGCATGCTGTGTGCAAAACATCTCTGATGCAGCATTTCATTTAAACCGAATCGAAGCCCACAACCTAGACTTACTAAAGCATTTTGCTTCCTTGCAAGCACTGGTATTTCCTTCGGGAAATGCAAACCTAGTTTGATTCCTCTTTGGTTGAATTTTTTCCCATCTGTGTAATAAATTGATTCATTGGTTGACAGAATGATAGCCCTGTGTCAGTCTATGTAATAAGTTGATTGATTGGTAGACAGAATGATAGCTCTGTCTCTTTCTCCCTCCTACAGTGGAAATCTCTCCCCCAGCCTTTTTACTTTCAAGACTAGCGGTGAGTGAATCAGTAACGTATCAAACTCTTTGTTTCTTCTCTATTTTATGGATGTGCAATACTCTCCAGAAACCAAAAAAGTTTATATAACTTGATTTAATAAAGAAGTTTGTTCTTTATTCCTGTCGCTTCTATAGAAATGACCTACACCTTAGTGATCTAATAATAGAAACTTTCTTTCTCTGCAAGGTTGCTATGGCACTTTGGGTTTGGAGTCGGGGGTGGTCAGCGACTCTCAGATCACAGCCTCGTCGGAGTGGGAATGGGGCGGTCACGGAAAGGAGCCCATCGTCTGGGGCCCCACAGGGGCCCGCCTCAAAACACCAGGACGGCCGTGGGCAGCAGCCAACAGCGACACAAAAGAATGGATTCAAGTGGACCTAAAGAAAGAGAAAAAAATAACAGGTAGAGTCTGTGTATGAGAGAGAAAAGATCAGTGTTTTCATCTACTGTATGTCTTGATTGATCATTCAGTCGAATGTACTTCTCAGGTATTATGACCACTGGCTCCACCCTCCCAGAATATCAGTTTTACATTTCGTCCTATGAGGTGTTATTTAGCCATGATGGACGGCAATGGAAACCCTATCAAGAAGTGGAATCAGATAAAAACAAGGTATGGAGGATTTCCATAGTACTGTAATACACCTAAAAAAAAAAAAATATATATATATATATATATATGTATTGGGTAAAATGAAAAAAAAAAACTTTTTCTTTTAAGTGTCAAATTAGCTAGGTTTATTATCAATATTTGACTTGTCCCATCTACCACCTTGATTTTTATATATATTTATACACACACACACACACACACACACACACACACACACACACACACACACACACACACACACACACACAGTTTATACAGTCATGGTCAGAATTAATGGCACCCCTGGTAAATATGATCAAAACTGACTGTGAAAAATAAATATGCATTGTTTATCCTTTTGATCTTTCATTCAAAAAATAACCAAAAATCTAACCTTTCATTGAAGTAAAAGAATTGAAAGTGGGGGGGAAATCACATTATGAAATAGATGTTTTTCTCCAAAACACGTTGGCTACAATTATTGGTACCCCAAGAATTTTTTACGAGTAAAATATCCCTGAAGTATATTCCCATTAATGTTTACCTTTTTTTAGCACACCAGGGTGACTAGGAACATGAAACTGTCTAGCTATGACTTCGTGTTTCACAGGAGTTTAAATATGAGGAAACACAAAGGCCAAATTCCCTTATTCATCCATCACAATGAGTAAAACCAAAGAATATAGTTCTGATGTGCATCAAAAGATTGTTGAGCATCACAAAATTGAAAGTGGCTGTAAGAAAATAGCTAAAGAATTGAAAATCCCCATTTTGACCATCAGGGCAATAACTAAGAAGTTACAATCAACTAAAGATGTTATGAATCTGCCAGGAAGAGGACGTGTGTCTATATTGCCTTAATGCACGGTGAGGAGGAGAGTTTGAGTGGCCAGAGACTCTTCAAGGATCACAGATGGAGAATTGCAGAGATTACTTGAGTCTTGGGGTCAGAAAGCCTATTTAAAAAAAAAATCAAACAACCCCTACATCACCACATGTTGTTTGGGAGGGTTTCAAGAAAAATCCTCCTCGCTCGTCCAAAAACAAACTCCAGCATATTCAGTTGTCAGAATGACTGGAACTTTAAACGGCACAGGGTTCTGTGGTCAGATGAAACTAAAAAAAGAGCTTTTTGGCAGCAAACACGCTAGATGGGTTTGGTGCACACAAGGATAAAAAGTACCCCATTTGTACAATTTAATGTTGTGCGCATATTTTTCTGCTGGAGGTCCTGGACTTCTTGTTCAGATACATGGCATCGTGGATTCTATCAAATATCAACAGATAAAAAATCAAAACCTGACGGCTTCTGCTAGAAATCTTATAATGGGCCATGTTTGGATCTTCCATCTGGACCGCTATCCAAAACAAATATCAAAATCAACACAAAAATGTGTTATAGAGCACAAAATGAAGCTTGTGCCATGACCGTCCCAGTTCCTTGACCTGATGAGTTGAGTGAACTGAAGAGGAGAAGCACCAACATGGATCTGGGAATCTACAGGATCTGGAGAGATTGTGTATGGAGGAATGGTCTCTGATCTCCTGTCAGGTGTTCTGTAAACTATAGGAGTGTTCTCCATACATTATAGTTGAAAACTCAGAGCTGTTCTCTTAAAAAAAGGAGATTGCAAAAAGTATTTATTAAAAGGGTTCCAATAATTGGGGCCAACATGTTTTGGAGAAAAACATATATTTTATAATGTGATTTCTCCTCCACTTTTAATTATTTTACTTCAATGAAAGGTTAGATTTTTGGCAATTTTTTGAATGAAAGATCAAAAGGATAAACGATGCAGATTTATTTTTTACAGCCAGTTTTGTTCATATTTACCAGGGGTGCCATTAATTCTGACCATGAGAATATATATATATATATATATATATATATATATATATATACACTCACCTAAAGGATTATTAGGAACACCTGTTCAATTTCTCATTGATGCAATTATCTAATCAACCAATCACATGGCAGTTGGTTTAATGCATTTAGGGGTGTGCTCTTGGTCAAGACAATCTCCTGAACTCCAAACTGAATGTCAGAATGAGAAACAAAGGTGATTTAAGCAATTTTAGGCGTGGCATTGTTGTTGGTGCCAGACGGGCCGATCTGAGTATTTCACAATCTGCTCAGATACTGGGATTTTCACCCACAACCATTTCTAGGGTTTACAAAGAATGGTGTGAAAAGGGAAAAACATCCAGTATGCGGCAGTCCTGTGGGCGAAAATGCCTTGTTGATGCTAGAGGTCAGAGGAGAATGGGCCGACTGATTCAAGCTGATAGAAGAGTAATTTTGACTGAAATAACCACTCGTTACAACCGAGGTATGCAGCAAAGCATTTGTGAAGCCACAACATGCACAACCTCTGTTTTCTCCTCTGTTGCCCCACAACTGTGGAACTCATTGCCAGACCACCTGAGGGTTCCACAGTCAGTTGACTATTTTAAAAAAGGCTTAAAGAGTTTTCTATTTAAAAATAGCTACAACTAATGCTGAACTTAACTGTTTTTACGTTTTCCTTTTCTTGCCCCTGTTTTTACTTTTGAAATAGGTTTGCTGTAGCACTTTGAGATTTGTTCGCAAATGAAAAGTGCATTACAAATAAAATTTATTATTATTATTTATTAACCTTGAGGCGGATGGGCTACAACAGCAGAAGACCCCACCGGGTACCACTCATCTCCACTACAAATAGGAAAAATAGGCTACAATTTGCAAGAGCTCACCAAAATTGGACAGTTGAAGACTGGAAAAATGTTGCCTGGTCTGATGAGTCTAGATTTCTGTTGAGACATTCAGATGGTAGAGTCAGAATTTGGCGTAAACAGAATGAGAACATGGATCCCTCATGCCTTGTTACCACTGTGCAGGCTGCTGGTGGTGGTGTAATGGTGTGGGGGATGTTTTCTTGGCACACTTTAGGCCCCTTAGTGCCAATTGGGCATCGTTTAAATGCCACGGCCTACCTGAGCATTGTTTCTGACCATGTCCATCCCTTTATGGCCACCATGTACCCATCCTCTGATGGCTACTTCCAGCAGGATAATGCACCATGTCACAAAGCTCGAATCATTTCAAATTGGTTTCTTGAACATGACAATGAGTTCACTGTACTAAAATGGCCCCCACAGTCACCAGATATCAACTCAATAGAGCATCTTTGGGATGTGGTGGAACGGGAGCTTCGTGCCCTCGATGTGCATCCCACAAATCTCCATCAACTGCAAGATGCTATCCTATCAATATGGGTCAACATTTCTAAAGAATGCTTTCAGCACCTTGTTGAATCAATGCCGCGTAGAAATAAGGCAGTTCTGAAGGCGAAAGGGGGTCAAACACAGTATTAGTATGGTGTTCCTAATAATCCTTTAGGTAAGTGTATATCTGTGTGTGTGTGTATTGTCGTATTCTAACAGCTGCAGAATGACATCACTTTGTATATTTCCAGGAAAAAGGGTTTTACATTCCTGTGGTTTAAGGACCCTGAAATTAAAGTGCACTCTGTGGTCATTAATAATGAATGTCCATCGACTGTCAGGGAGCTTAACGAGAAGCGCATTGATTAGGCGTAAATAAGATGGTCCTTGGTCTGAGGCCAAATGTTCTTTGTTGCCAAGACGATGTGTCCTTGTGTCTCTGTAACAGATTTTCCAAGGCAACACCAACTATTTCCAGGAAGTACGGAACAACTTTATTCCTCCAATTGAAGCACGGTTTATCAGAATATGTCCCTTCCAGTGGCACCAGAGAATTGCTCTTAAAATGGAGCTGCTGGGCTGCCAGCCGCATGCAGGTGAGACTAATCTGAGAAATCTGTCTCCGATTTGGCCAAGTAGCTGTGCTAAACATGATTGGATCTCTTTTTGTTGGTCAGCGAGGCCAAGAATCTTCCATCCAGCCCCTCCTCCTCCTCGGAGAAAAAGCACAGTGCCCCCCCTACAGGAGAGGACGACACACACACCCAACATCCGAAACACCACCATGCCTCCGCACTCTCACGATGGTAAAAGCATTCTTTAAGTAAATTAACATATGTGCTAGTGAGCTGCCTTGCAGTATATTTAGGCAATGACATCTACTTTCTGAGGGGTCATTTGTTTAAAAATGCAAGATGCAGGGCTGTGAAATGAAAAAAAGATTGTTTTTTAAAATTTGAGTTACTTTGAACTTGAGCTCCAGGTTTTTAGAACGCTGTTAAATATGTCCATCTAGCGCATGTTTACATAGAAAAAACAATGGAAAAGCAGGCAGTGAATGCAAAACGTGTTCTGTGTGAACGGCCTCTCAGGCAGCATTCTTAGTAAAATGGAACATCATAAAATACTGATTTAAGATGTTTTATATAGACTAGTTTTCTTCAAAGACTATATAGACCGCTTCTCATATGAAGTGCACTGATTTAGGTTTTACAGTTGATTCCAGTAGTCTCATTTTAGTATGTTGGCAAGTTAAAACTTAAAGTAAACAACAAAAAATACAAACCATGTGCAAAAATTGGGTGAAATTGTCCTTTTTTAATTAGTTGAATCAATCTATCAATACTGTTTAATACTCAATACAACATTTATAATCAATATAATCAATCCTTAAATCGATGTGTTATTTTGCATGAAAATTTCTGATTTGTTTTCTGGGATTGCCTTATTCACAAAGGGCACAAGCAGTGCTATCTAGATATCGGATAATGATGCACAATATATCAGCACTACTTTTATGGTTTATAGGCCGATATTATTTTTTTCATTTAATTTCAGTATCATTTGATATATAATTGTGCTTTTTTATTTTCCAATTTAACATTTAGATTACCTTCGCCATTAACTTAGTCACTTAATATTTTAAACATTAATAATTTGATAACTGTTAAATTTAATCGTTAACAAACCTCCATTTGATTGAATTTACTGTTTTTTTTTATACTGTATATTATAATGTTATGATGCCAAAATTCACTTTGCAGCATTTCAAACAATTTATTTTGTTTTATTTTTCAGTTATTAAGACACAATTGTATACATTTGGATATTTAATATTGGTTATCAGATTTCACATTTAACTGGAATAGCCTTTATGTCAGGAGCATGCTTATGATGCCCAAAAATATTGTCTAGGTAGGCAGCTACCTAGGTATTGAACCGCTCTAACGCTAGATTAATGTTATTAATTTACTGTGTAAATGTTGCAGAGGTGGCGCTGGTGGCAGTGTTGGTCCCTGTATTAGTGCTGGTTCTGACAACCCCCGTTTTAGTGATGGTGTGCTCGTGGTTGTGGAAGAACAGGTCAGTAAAAAAACGTTTAGCTATCAAATTATTTGGTAATTTTATTTATTTTCAAAATATTTCAGCCTCCTTTTAAAACCTTGTTGTTCATAAAAAAATTTAAGTTGAGGCGAGTAGGCCTAAAAGACTACTGGTTTCAGATAACATGTTCATCTGCATTAAAACCTACAGAAAAAGTCCAGAGGTGACTTATGAACTTCCGCACTGGGAACGCACAGGTGCGTCTTTTCTCACTTGTTTCCTCTTATGCATTTTTCCCTACATGAGTTATTAAATGTGTGTAAATTTGTGTTTTAGTGTGGTGGAAGAGTATGAAACAGCTGTTGCCCTCTAAGCTGGATGGAGACGACTGTGTTCGTTACAGTTCCACAGCCCGAGTGGACCACCAGAGACCCCGAGTGGAGCCTGCAGGTACACATGCAAACAAACTTGTAGATTTATGTTCCCCAACAAACCCTTTTTAACAATCTATTTTCTGCCTTTCCCATCTGCTTAGAATACGCCCAACCGCTTGTCACCGATACCATGGCCTCTCTCGGACAAAGGTCAACGTTTAAACCTGAAGAGGGCGATGCCCCCGAGTATGATGCACCTATTCCACCGGAACATTACCATGATTACGCTGAGCCCCTTCCTGCTTCTGGCACTGAATACGCTACGCCAATCATGATCGACAGGGCAAACCACCTATCGGGAGGCACTCTACCATTCAGGGGCTGTGGTTTAGTGGCTCGGACAGACAGCAGCCAATCAGCGAGCTCAGCCTATGACACACCCAAGAGCACATCTGATCAAGCCACACCCACAGAAGGACAGTACCAAGTACCACAGAATACCCACAATGCACCGTGTCAGAAAATAGACTGAACAATCACTGAAAAGTGGACCCTTTTGGAAACCCTCGGCTGAACACTACCTTTGCTAGAAATCTGCAGATCAGAATGTGCGCAAACGTTCCGTTCCTAGCCATCTCAAATTGTACGCCGTGCAAGTCCTATCACTGAAATAACACAAAGGAATGTCAGGAGAGAGAGAACAGCAGAGATCTCGTTACACTACTGTGTTTGGTGGGTGTTTTTTGTGTTCAAATGTGTGTGTACGAGTGCATATATGTGACTATGCTCTGCTATCAAACTGTGAGTCTTTAGATATCTGTGCATTTTTTTGAGAGCGGAGATGTATTCATCTCGATCGCTCATTGTAAGGCACATTTTTTCCCTTTCCCCCTTAGGCAAAGATATGTTCATCAAAACCGCCCTTTGATCAGAATAACAAATGATCGAATTTCAAATTAATCGACAAACACTGTGATTCACTGTCATTTTGCACTGTTGTATTGTATTCTGCTGTTACATAGGTGCCTTCTTTGTGACATAGCAACACATACTGGTTTCTCTACTTCTGTTCCATAACCTAGTGAGTTAATTTGCTTTGTACTGCCTTAATAGACAGCTGCCTTAGTAGTGCAGTATACCAACTTATAGGGAGTGAATTAGACATTTCATCATGATACAATTTGACATTGATTCTCCTAACTAGCAATACGATATTTACTAATACCTCATAACATGCTGCAAAACATTTACAATTTTATTAGATAAAGGGGCCTGCAATCAATATTGATATTAGATGCCTATTTAAGACAACCAGTTACATATTTTTTTATTAACTTGCAAATGCACCCAGAATATTACCTTTAGAAAAATAAATAATGAAAATCATAATTTGCTTATGCATAGAGATGAGCAATGACAACAGTCAAGAAAGTCTTTCAGTTTTCTGTGCTCCCAAAATGTGCAAATCCCCATTAGGACATAAACAACAAAATTAGGTACTGAAAGAATATACTTTTTAGCTTTTAACCACAGATTTTTTTTTAGCTTCAGACATTAATTGCATCCAGTCAGAGGATATCAAACATGTTTGATATTTTGAGCTGATTTGTGTTTTTATTTGTCATGCAATTCCTTGCAATGAGGCAACTGCTTCTGCTTTTTGAGTTTGTGTTAAGAATGACTCCGTCAATAAGTATATGATGCCTAAAATTTTAAAACTTGTTCAGATTTGAAAAGCTTGTAGTGTATTCCAGTCTTTAGATGTCATGCTTTAGATAGGCAGCAACTCGCCTGCACACAATTTATGGTTTGATATTAGCATGTTGCTAAGCTAACACCCCAGTACTCTAATAAGCACAATAATACGTTATACACACAAATATTGATCAAATTATTCAGTTTTACTTATATTTAACTAGTTTTTATTAATAAATTTCATATTGAAAGAAATATGTGATTATTTAAAATCATCAGAACATTTGTCTCCACTCATCCACCATCTTGGATTAATTTTTTCATTGATGTCACTGCAGTAAAGCCTGCCATTTGGAGCATGACTCTGATGCCTTAAAATGTTGACTTGGTTGGCAACTCGCAAGGTTTTGGAACAGATTTTTTTTGATTTTGCAGCATTTAGTTAAGTCTGAATTAATTAAAGAAGGACCGACTGACAAACATTTATTCAACACAGGAAATAGCAATGCCTTTGTTTAAAAAAAAAAAAAATCCATGGAAAAGTCCTCTGTGCATGACTGCACATACTCATTTATGCAGATATATCTTTAGTCATGCACATGGAAACCTGTGCCATGCAAAGATCAATTTTTTCCTGCTGATGTGTCTTGTTTTAATATTCCCAAACCACTAACAGGTTAAGTTTAAGCTACCAAGCATGCACTGCTTCCATGGTTACACTGTCATAGTCGATCCTTTATGAAAGGTGATCCTTTAGTGGTCAAAGGTTAAAGAACAAGATACAGGATGCCGACATTCTTGCCTATAATAGGATTCACTCTGTGCAAAATTTTGTCTTTATATATATATATATATATTTTTTTTTTTTTTTTTTTTTTTTCGTGGTTGACTTAAAGACCAAACAACTTGATGGATAATCAGTCCAAATATATTATCCATTTGATTCAATGTTATCAGACCAAATGTTGCCTCTCACTATGGACTTTGGATACCAGGATGTTGCATGTTCAAACTCAGATTTGTACACTGTTACGTTTGTCATTTACTACAATATCTGACAAGTCATATTTCGGTACTTGCATTAGTTTACTGGCTTAAAGCAATGAAATGTCCACAGTGCTTGCACTATGGATATGTATGTGTTTCAATGTATTTGTGAGTTTAAAAGTATACCAGATTCAGTCGTGTTTGTGCATGTTTGCTTATAGTTTTTTAAATCTTATCAGAGTTGTATGTAATGTGTATCTGTGCACTGTATCCACAAGCCTGTGTGTGTTCATGTTTGTCTGCCGTTCACTGTACATCTGTCTTTAAATGATGATTGGTACTGTAGATTGATTGTATAGAAAAACAATTTAAAATTTTTAAATTGAAGTTTTATTAAAAAATAAAATGTAATTACTAGAAATTCATTCTTTAGACTGCTGAATCGCTTACTGGCCTTTTAATTTATGCAGCAGTGCTATTTCTCATATTTATTTATTTATTTACTATTAATATAATACACAATTTAATTAATTGTGACCTGAGCAGTTGAAATCCCAAAGCACAATATCAAATATTTTGAGCTTCAAAATATTAATTGGTAGATGACAATTTAAGAGAAATATTTCAATTTAAAAAAAAAAAATATATATATGCATAAATACATATGACAAATGTGTAAACTGATGCATTCTTATTCAAAAATAACTCGCATTGTATGCTGTATAACAAGTAAATGTAGAGTTGAGCAAACACAGGTGGATTGCTATCGCGTGTTCACATATCAATATTTCGTATTGTCACAGACGCCCCCTGCTGGTAGTTCACTGATATACTGCTTACTCATGGAGTACGTACTGTATCCTTTTTTTATTAGTATGTTAAACATTATGCAATTCTTTCTGGATAATTAATCACTCTGGAAATGGAAGATCAAGTCAAGTGTCCCCTTTGTAAACTGCACTTTTACAAATATTGTGAGGCATGTGAGTATACTGTAGAAAGTAAATTTGCATACAATGCACAATATAGTCATAAGCATACATAAGTTAGTAGTATGCTATTCCAAACTTAGATTATGTCAGATGTGAAGAGACCTTATTGGAATGATTTTAGACAGCTGTAAATTATAATTATCCATTACTCATTTCCTGTCTGGAAATACAGGCCAGTTTTTATATTTCATCATAATAATACAGTGGGGTTCAAAAGTCCACTTGCAAAACATGTTGTATTTTGCAATTTTCTACTTTAATAAAGATTAATCTGTTTCAATTACAAATTATAAGCATTACAACTTGCATGAAAAGTTTAATTGAAAAATTAGCACAGATCACGCACTTAATCTCTATTTATAATCCCAGATTTTCAATGTATGTTTTTGAATGCCACTGTATATAAAACTATTATATTCTATATATTATTATTGAACCATACAAAATGGGTTTTGGCAACAAAAAAAAAGTTTTATCATAATTAGAGAGGATGATATGTACAATGTATATGTACAATTTAATTGCTTCCAATGTGCCTATAATGACTTTTAAGGGCAATGTTTGTCATTCTTTTCTGATGTAAATTTTCCTTCTTCCTTTGGCTTATTCCTCCATGTTCTTGCCCTTTTTGCCCACTTTCACAAACACCATTGTGAGTACAATAGCTGCCACCAAGATCAGTCCACCGGTCACCAGGTACGCTATGGGCAGGAAGTAATTCTGCCCACCAAACCAGGTCACCATGGAGATCACCAGCTCCTTCTGACCTTGAAAGGGCTCGACGGGAAAATCTGAAGGTATAAAGTCGAGGCTAAATCTAAGATAGAAATTAAATGGATACATAAAAGCCCGGTTTCACAGACAAGGCTTAGATTAAGCCAGGATTAGGCCTTAGTTTAATTAGGACCTTTAAGTAGTTTTTATAAACGTGCCTCAGAAAAAAACATGGAGTGCATCTTGAGTCAAAACATGGCACTGACCTATTTTAAGATATGTCAGATATGCAAGTTGCTTTCAGTTAAAACAGCTCAAACTTTGGTCTAGGACTATCATTTTAGTCTGGGACTATCTTAAACCTTGTCTGCCAAACAAGGGGTTAGTGTCTTAAATGGATAGTTGGCCCAAAAATTTAAATCATCTCATGATTTACTCATCCTTAGGTTGTTCCAAGCCTATAAGACTTTCTTTCTTCTGTAGAACATAAAGAAGTTATTTTTAGAAATGTAAGAGCATACATACAATATTTTGTGTTCCACTGAAGAAATTAAAGGGATAGTTCACCCAAAAATGAAATTCTCTCATCATTTACTCACCATCATGTTGTTCCAAACCTGAGGGAGTTTCTTGTTGAACACAAAAGAAGATATTTGTTTGATTACAAACATTCTTTAAAATATCTTCTTCTAACAGAAGAAAGACACCCATACAAGATTGGAACATCATGAGGGTGAGTAAGTAATGACAAATTTTTCATTTTTGTGTGAACTATCACTCAAGTCATGGAGGCTTGGAATGACATGAGAGTGCATAAATGATGACAGAATTTTAATTTTTGTGTGAACTATCCCTTAAAATGAACTAAGGCAAAAACAAATTAACAAAAGCAAACTTCCCATTATGACCATCCAATTTTGTCAGTGGTGTAGTAATAAGTTTTGTCACCAAACCAAAAGCCTGGCTGACAGTGCTGCCAAACCCTTTCCTTCCATTTACAGCCAATTCTGTCCTCCATGAGCAAAGGATACTGTAAATTATAGAGAGGCTGTAGTTGCCACTGGGCAGACCTTGATTGAAAGGCCCTTGACCACGATTGAGAATCCCATAAAGCTTTTTGAAATTAGGGAAGGCCGCCTCTCTCATCCAAACAATCAGGTCATCATTTATGAAGCCATTGTTGTTGGAATCTGTGTCATCCAGCTCATAAACCGGACGCTGCCAGTATAAGGGCCGAATCGTGCCTGAGAACAAACAGAGAGACAACAATGAGAAAAACAGCTCATGGTTTTCTCATTGCTCATAACACATGGAACATATGGCGTGTACCGTCAAAGGCTTGTCGGAGTGTGAATGTGTTGTTGGTCGGAGGGTTACGGAACTTGACATTTTTGTCCGTGTACCAAGCGATGCCCTTCCTGTAGAGTGGAACTTGTACTTCTGCCTCATTCTTTGGATAATAAATCACCGTAAATGAGTCTAAAATAAAAATAAAATGGTATAAACAAATCACAAGCAGCAAGCAAAATGGCTTATAGCATAATATTAACACGTGTCTCACCGTTGAACATGCTGTTGGCCACAGCACCACATGGGGCAACGGGTACTCTGCTTGCATCGTAATCGAACGGAGCGCAGTACGAACTCGGTGCCTACGTGAGCAATAACAACATCTTGGATGTGATAACAGCGCTACTAATGTGAAGCATAGTGAGAGATCAAATAAAGACAGACGTTATTTTAATCAGTGTGTGGGAGGGATGAGGAAAGAGCGTGAAAAAGGAGTGCAAACAGAAGGGGAGTGAAAGAGACGTCCAGCACCTTCAGGTTGTTCTTCCTCCCCACCATCTGTGCATCATCACGGGAGTCCATGTACCTCCGCAGGTTCTGATGAAAGTTCCTCAGACCGTAGTAAAAGAATACATCGCCCTGAGGGAGACAGCATGCTATCAGACATAGTACTACATCATGTTGAAAGGAAACACGCTGATGACAAATTATGAGGCTCATATGGTGTCTCGTTTAAATTAGGAATCAGACATTTGTAATATGAATTTAATTTAGGATGTCTTCTCTCTTTTTTTTAAGTACGGTTTGAATACTCTAAAATCTGAAGCACAGAAACTTCACCATAGAAAATAATTAGAAAAATTAGACAATGAACTATGTTATTTGATTTTATGTAAATCATGGTTTTACCAGTGGGACTGATCTAGGCAGAAAATGCTCTAAATCCACTGGAAACTGCATGAAACCAAAGTTAGGTTTACTGGTTTTAAATAGTCATGCCAGGAGTTCAAAAATGGTATATTATTTATAAATATTGGATATAACTTTGTGCAGACAAGGCTAGTGAGTGATTTTAACACACGAGTATCATGTTTACATAAATAAAAACTAATGTTGTAATTTGCACACAATTTTCCTTTTCATTATTCCTTTCATTTTGATCAGTTTAATATATCCTTGCTGTATAAAAGCATTACTTTCCTTAAAAAAATCTTTAAAACTTTTGAACGGTCAAATCACTTCTTGAACTGACCCACCGAAAAGTTTTTGGGAATGTAGAAGCTGACTGAGCACGTGCAGGGCGTTATGGTGTGGATGGAATGCTTCCGCATCTCGAAGCATCGTTCACATGTTCCAGCATTAGTGTAATCCACCTATGCAGCAGAAAGAACAACATACGACATGAGTGTAAAATGTGACTGTGGTTGGAGTTATGGCAGCACATACTCCAAAATATTGTGATGTGGTGGTCGTGTGGTTTGAATCCCATTCACCCCTTTTCTTTCCATCATTTATCAATGTGACTGTACAGAGCAATTTTCTTTATAGAGGTACCATAATGTTGCAAACCAGATTGTTTGCTTAATAAAAACCGAGTGATGCCCATGCAAATGCTGCTGTAATTTTGCTATATGGTTGCTAAGATGTTCAGGGTGGTTGTTCACTGGCCCAATTTAAAATAGCGCACCCCCAAGGCTATGATATTCTGGTCTGTAGATATGGCTGCCTTAGCAAGCCATGCTAATAACAAACAAGACAACACTCATGGTCATATGTAGTTAGTCCGCTACTTTAATTAAACAACTAAATTGAATGGTTTAATAAGTGCTAATGTAATGACTTTGAATAAAAAGTCAAACAATTTTGTCTTTTGACCACCAACCTTGAGGAAAAGTTTATAAATAGCAAAACCGATATTTTGAACTGATCAAATGACAAATGTTAGGTCTACATTATGAGTAAAATTAGCAATAGGACTTGACTAATACATGAAGTTACACTATAAGACCACAGTAAATTCATTTGTGGGTTGTGTTGATCTTGTTTCCAGAGGAAAACATCCTTCTGGTCTGTTTCCCTACTTCCGGCTGTCTTGCACATTGGCACTTGATACTATTTTTTTTATAAAAAAAACATCTAACCTTCAGTTCGTGTGTTTTCTGAACAGTGATGAGGAGCCAGATGCCCAGAAACAAGCACACAAGAGAGAGGATGTAGAAAGTTGGCAACACGGTCTGTGCCGTGAAAGATGGAGACCAGGCGGGTAACCTCTGCTGTTTAAATGCGGAGTTATCCGGACGCCTCGACAATGGCCCTGAACCTGCCTGCTTCTTTCCCATCTCAGATTCTCTGCAACTTCTCAAAAATAGTAATTATAACACAAATTCAAATAAGAAAGTGTTTCCTTTAACTGCCACCGAATGAAGTTTTCCCAGTTCCCAGTATGACTGAACCTTTGAACCTTGAGTGACTGTAACTTATTAACTACAACCACCCCACCTTATACACACAGAGCAGTTCTCCCTGTCTTTAGCTCTGACTGTAAACCTCCCCAGCGCTCCACACATTCTTTTCTATCAGAACTGAGTCTCTCCTCATTCCTGGACTCTGTCGTAATGTGTGGGAGCTGCATTTGAATAAATGTGTGTGCGCTTGGTGCCTGAGCATGTGTGTTGTAACAGGATATTGCATTAAGCAAAATATTCAGAATAAAGTATAAACAGGTCTAAAATGGGAGGGGCTCCTGATGCAGAAGACAAAAAAATGAACAGATTGTTTTTGTCCAATCAGATATTTTTATTTTTTATTGTAAAAAAAAAACAAAACAAAGAAAACAATACTCACACATAATATTTTTCTCTTGCAGCAGACATATTTCACTAAAATACATTATAATAGCTCTATCAAATACATGTTGAGCAAGTAAATGAATTTGAACGTGTAAATAACAGAGAACAGACTGTCTGCTCAAAAGAGTCCTATTTTAAATGTTCCTTCCCTGCAGCTCTGAATTAGACCACGGTCCATCATTTTCAGTAAGTCTTCTTTCACCTGAAAAACAAAAATATATGTTTGACGCTATATATTCCAGTTAATTATAGAATACAGTTTAAAGTCAGTTAAACCCAATTAAATCCAAACAAGCAAAGTTTCCTTTATCAGATATCCACATTTAAAATTTAGTCTCTTTCTAGGAAAACGGAGCAAAAATATTGATGTTTTTGTTCACACAACTAACAACAGCAAGTAGCAAAACATATTTTTTAATGGCTGTGATGTAAACAAATCCCTTTTGGCTGTGTACTGTCGATATGTCCCATTTTTACAGGAAATATGTTGGCAGTAAATGATCTGTATTAAAGGGTTAGTTCACCCAAAAAGGAAATTACTGTCATTAATTACTCACCCTCATGTCATTCCAACCCGTAAGACCTTCGTTCATCTTCGGAACACAAGTTATGATATTTTTGATGAAATCCGAGAGCTTTCTTACCCCCCATAGACTGCAACATTATTACCACTTTCAAGGCCCAGAAAGATATAAAAAACATTGTTAAAAAAGTCCATGTGACTACAGTGGTTCAACCTTAATGTTATAAAGCGACGAGAATACTTTTTTTGTGCAAAAAAACAACAAAAATAATGACTTTACTCAACATTTCATCTCTTCCGTGTCAGTCTCTGACGCTGTTCACGTGAGCACCACTACCTTTCTGGGCCTTGAAAGTGGTAATGAAGTTGCAGTCTATGGAGGGACAGAAAACTCTCGTATTTCATCAAAAATATCTTCATTTGTGCTCCAAAGATAAACGAACACTTATGGGTTTGGAACGACATGAGGGTGAGTAATTAATAACAGAAATTTCATTTTTGGGTGAACTAACCATTTAAGTGTTTATCAAAATCATCCATAATTTTGGCTGGTTACATTAGATATCAATATTTTATGTATATTTAATCTCTATCGGTATTATAATTCTTTAAAAAGTATCTTTGTAATGTTGTGACAAACATGTCTGTCCTATGTAAAAACAGTATATCAGTGCTACCTCTGGTATATCCACCATTCTCCTGAGCTTCTGGTCTCGGTAGTTCCAGTCCAGTACCAGATACCTCAGTCCTTGCACAGTCAAACCCTCTAAAGCACAAAAATCAAGGAACGAAAAAAAAACGTTTCACAAAACTGAAAACAATGCTAGTATGTTAAAATAACATTTAACAAACCTTTTTCAAACAAGGCAGCAATTCTCCCAGGAGTTCCAACAGCAATATGGGTCACACCTTTACTCAGTGACTTTATCTGGTCATCCACTTTTATGTGTTTCGCAAACAGCTTTAGCACTTTAGCTTGGCCTTTAAATGCTATCAGCTGCCTTAAATGCAAAGAGAGAAAAAAGTCTAACACTTGGGAAGACAAACTCTGTATTATTCAAAAGAGAACAACTGAGACTCACTTAATGAGATCTATAGTTCTGAGAGCAGATCCGCAAATGATGAGCAACACCACTGACTGGGTCTGGGTGTGCTGCTTCTGGATTTTAGCCCACTTTGGACAAACTGAAATAAAATGTGTTAATATGAAATGTATTAATAAAAACAATTTACATGTATTTGTTAAGCAATTAACACAATGGACACAATTAATAAAGCCCTCTGACTTGCAATAAAAAAGATTTGGTGTCAGTAAGAGTTGTTTTGAAAGAAATATTTTTATTCAGGAAGGATGAAAGTAGCATTAAATTGATCAAACCTGACAATAAAAACATTATAATGTTAATAGAGATTTATATTTAAAATAAATGATGTTCTTTAATTATGTACTTTTTATTCATCAAAAATCCTGAAAAAAATTATGATTGTCAATATTGATAATAATAATAATAAATGTTTCTTGAGCAGCAAAGCAGCATATTAGAATGATTTCTGAGGGATCATGTGACACTGAAGACTGGAGTAATGATGCTGGAAATTCAGCCTTGCTGTCACAGGAATAAATTACACTTACAATATATTCAAACAGAAAAGTTTTTTGATGTAATAATTTTTTCACAATATAACAGCTTTTACTGTATTTTTGATCAGATAAATGCACCTGTGGCAAGCATAACAGACTTCTTTCAAAATCATTAAAAATCCAAACTTTTTTGAATGGTAATTCATATTCTGTAATGAATAAATCTTTGCTTATTCAAAATGAGTGTGTCAGATTCTCCTGGTTTGAGGTCAATATTTATTTTATTTGGAACAATCCTTTTATTCTTCTGTTGAACAACAGAAAATATTTTAAAGAATGTTGATAATCAAACAGGTGACGGTAGTCATTGACTTCCATAGCAGTAAAAAAAAAATTACTATGGAAGTCAATGGCTACCGTCAGCTGTTTGGTTACCAAAATTCTTACAAATATCTTTTGTGTTCAACAGATGAAAGAAACTTGAGGGTGATTAAATGATGACAAAATTTTCATTTTTGGGTGAACTGTCCTTTTAAGAAACTGAAAGACTGCATAAAAAGACAAACACTGCATATATATATATGGTGTTTTACCTTCTTTGAGGTAAGAAGACAAGCTATGTGTAAGGTCATTACTGCTGAGGAAACAAGAGTCTGAAACAGAAAAGACAACAAACAAAATCAACCTCCTCATCCAATATCCAGATTCAAACATAAGCAGACACAAACACGCATTAATTAACTCACCCTTTAGCGTCAGGTCCTCCTGCTCAATAACAGAGCGAGTCAGGCTGAAGTGATTCTTCAGAAGGCTCATAAGGTCAGCTGGAGAGCCCGGCGCAGGTTCAGAGCTTGTTAGGACATCTGTGATAGTTTTCTTCTTCTAAAGACAAAGGAGAATTATGCAACAATAACATGTTTTAAAGCAAATACATCAGTGGCAGAGACAGTGACAAGAAACGGAATGAATGAATGCAGATGAGCTCCATCTCCAATATAAATTAAGAAACAATTATCTTAACATACTAATAATAACCAAGACCTATGAAAACTGAGAAATGAACTGTCAAATTATGGTCCGTAAAACCCAAAAATCTCTGGGGTAAGTTTGTGCTTTTTGTCACTTTTCTATTGAGCATGAAGATAATTTTTTTTTCTAAAGCAGCATATTGAACTGGGCAAAAGAGTTTGACATCTACAGTAACATTAACAGACATGTGAATTATAATTCTTACCTTTCTTCTCTTCTTGTTTTTGTTGGACTCCTTATCACCCTTTTCCTCTGATCTCTCCTCTGTGATGAAACATTCTTTCTGCAGGGAAAGAAAGTCTTTACTTAAAGATGCCCTGGTTCTGTTTTTGCTCATAAGACCTTTTGTCTCAAAGACATCTCTTTGATGAAAGACTTAAATGCCTGAACCCAAGAAAAAAAGATTTGCAAAGTCGAGGTTTCTACATTTTTCTTAAGTGCCCATTTTATGCTCATGTAGTTCATAATTGTATTTTTGAAGAAATTTTCAAAATAGAATTCTGCTAGAATAAATTTACATGACTTAAAGTTCAAAAAAATTATTTTTCTCATATTATACCTCTTTACACCCTCTGTCTGAAAAGCTCTGTTTTAGTTCCT
The DNA here is from genome assembly GCF_051911475.1 of Siphateles boraxobius. Classification (NCBI taxonomy): domain Eukaryota; kingdom Metazoa; phylum Chordata; class Actinopteri; order Cypriniformes; family Leuciscidae; genus Siphateles; species Siphateles boraxobius. Next base: position 23,838,180 of record NW_027509197.1, on the reverse strand, counting down.
TCGTCTTTAAAGCCTGCCTTTCCAAAAAGCCCAGTCTGCTCTGATTGGCCAGCTGGTCCAGTCTGTTGTGATTGGTCCCTTAACATAATCGGGTTTCAGCTCCTGAGGTTTCAAGCGCAGCTGTAAACTATTATATCTAGGATGACATCGGTAATGGAAGCCCAAATATAGTTGTTGTTTTTTTGCCCTGGCAGCGAAAAAAAGTGCCTGCTTGCAAAATCACTTATTCGACAGTTCTTTGGGGGTGGGTCAAAGCCAGACATTATGTAAATTTAAACTCTCTTTTGTGTGTGATCTTTTCAACTTTGCAGATCGTTTACATGCACAGCTATATTACACACTAAAGGAAAGGTAAAATAATAAGAGCCCTTTAAATAGAAGTTAAATATTTTTAACAGGCTTCTAAAGGAACCCCCACCCCAAACCCACGGCATTGGTTGAGCCACACTTGAGCTTTAACAGAGTGCAACAGTGGCAACACACTTTTTCAACGTGACAATATAAAAATCTCTTGTCTTTTGAGAGCATAGGGAGATTACATCACTAGCAGTGCTTCATTGATGTGGGCGGTCGCTGCAGAGCTCTTTTGACGAGATTTGTTTGCTGTGATTTTGATAGTAGCTTTCTTTGCTGAATCATGGATAATGTTTTTTACCAGGAATTCAGCTTGAATGCAAATAATGAATACGGATATGTTAAATTGTGTGAAATGATGACTTCAAAAAAAGCATTTTCCATCAATTAATTACATCTCAGTAGATCTGTCTTTAATGGTTTATAAGTTGTTGTTTTTTGCCTCACAATCATCACTTTTGTGTGTGTATTACCCGTATTACCTTAACAGTTTTCTTCTTTTCCTTGGTGCCGTCTTGAATCTTTTTTTCACTCTTCCTTTTCTTTGATGTGGATTTATTTGATTGTTCTTCTGTAAGTGGCTGTGTGTCCTCCTCTTGAATCGGTTTATCACCCTTCCTTTTCTTTGATGTGGATTTATTTGATTGTTCTTCTGTAAGTGGCTGTGTGTCCTCCTCTACCTCTGACACACCTCAATGGGACAAAGTTTGCACATAAATGAAATGTCATGATGTACGTGAATAACCAAATGAATAATAATAACAGAAAAGCTCAAATACAAACAATACTACAATTCTTTATATGGGAGAAAACTACATATCCCAAGATGCACCGCAGACAGGGCAAACACGTGTTTTGCGTAGTTTGAATCTAGTAAGAAATGTTATAGATCCGAGGCTAACCAAGTTCCAACTAATGCTCGTTTATTGAATCTAGTTTAATGTAAGTTAAAAAGAATTATTAACGATCTAACAGAACCTTGCTTGGCAGAAGTTTCTGGAGCATTAGCGTGCCCTGTCACAGCAGGCTGCTTAAAACCGACACGCGCAGAGCATAAATACATGACACACACACACACACACACACACATATTACATCGCGACATAGTTCAAATAAACAAAAAAGACCTATTTTTTTTACCTAAATTGTCTCCTTGGGTCCACCACTCGTCTCCCAAATCATCAGCCATGTCTCAAACCGCAATCGCATGTCTGGAGTTTGCGCGCGGCAGATTCGCATAGTACAAAAATTGCGCGAATATACCCGGTAAAAACAAGACTATATTATCTGAAATAAATAATTAATCAAATTAATTTATTTTACAATAAGACTTTAAAAATTGTAAGCAGAAAGAGCATTCGAGTATACAAAACTGTTACGTTGTTTTCTATTGTTCTTTAGTTAGCCTAGGCTACTTGTTTGTTATTGAGGTTCATTTGTAATCTAAAAACAAATTGTAACCTAAATATATATATTTAGGTTTTCATGTGGTTTCATTATGCGGTATTCAGATTAACTAGGTCTAAACCACTAGGCGGCGCTGAGTCCTATACAATTATAATTATCACTCTGCAGGGTGTTTACCGTCTCTATGTATGAATGTTGGACCGGGGTGGAGAATTTGAGATGTGTGTGTGTGCTCGTTTGTTCCACTTGTCCACCACACTTGTTTGACTGTCCATAACTCTATAATTTCTCCTTCCTCGTTCTGAGCTCGCGCCTCCCTCCATGCTAACACGCAGACACACAAGAACGCGCAAGCAATTATTTATTCATCACAAACATGAATTAAAAATCTCTGTTTCCCTTCAGCGTAAAGCACTGAAGGAAACTTCACAGGCTGTTCATCTAACACAGAGATCACTTGTGGTTATCCAAAGATGGAAAAGATTTTGTAGAGAAATTCTCTAAAGCCATATCTAATTATTCAAGAGCACTTGGCAACTGAGAGAAGGGTGCCTACTAGTTTGCTTTAATGCTGTTGTCCCCAATACTGGTGAAAATTCTCTGAATTTTACAGTCAAGACCAAGTTCATCTTATGAACTGTTTTTCAGCTTTTTTATTTTGTGATAAAATTAAGATTGCAATGCCAACTCGAGGAGGAATATTTTAGTCTTACACGTTCAAGTGCAACCTTTAAACGCGCGCGCGCGCACACACACACACACGCACACACACACACACACACACACACACACACACACACACACACACACACACACACACACACACACACACACACACACAAGGAAGAGAGAAATATAAGCTACCCTCAACGTTGTAATTTCCCCTAATTGCAACCATTCTGTTTCTTTCTTTCCTTCCTTCCTTTCTTCCCTCTTTCTTTCTTTCTTTCTTTCTTTCTTTCTTTTTCTTTCTTTCTTTCTTTCTTTCTTTCTTTCTTTCTTTCTTTCTTTCTTTCTTTCTTTCCCTCTTCCTTTCTTCTCTCCCTGAGTGATCCTTAGTAACAAGTAGGTTCTCGTCATGGCAACATGCTCTGAAATAGACTGTGAAGCTGCGTTGGATTCAAGCCGCGCTGGTCAAAAGACTGATGGAGTGTGGAATGCGTTCTCTGCATTATGGGATTCATTGTTTCAGTAGATTTTCTGTGTTATTAAGAGCTCTCCTTTGGGTAACAACACTTTAGACCCACGGGGACGCAATGGAGTAATGCAGCAATCAAATAAATTCTTAAAAGAGTGCAGATTGTAGTCACTGGCATGTTACATTTTGTAATTTAGCTGACGCTTTGATCCAAACTGACTTGCAGTACCTTACCTTATTACAGGTCAGTCCCTCTGGAGTTACCTGAGGTTGAGTGCTTTGATCAAGAGCACAATGGTTATACTGTAGTTCATAGATCACCCCATTGTGGATTTTCAGCGCACAATTCATTTAAACGCTGGTTTTCAGTACAACCCTGCTCTTGCTTATGTGATGTTGCTTTCCCTACAGTTTTATAAACAAGATTTTAATATTTTGTGACATTTCAGTTATAACATGGCCAGTTATATATTTTTATGTTTGCTCCGCTAATGAAAATGATCTCAAAAGAAGCCAGAGCAAGATCAAGTGTTGGAATACTATGCAGCTGCATAGTGAAACAATTCCAGTGGTGTATTGTTCAAGAAACATTTCTTATTATCAAAACTTGAGCTATTTAATATTGTGAAAACCGTGATAAATTTTTTCTGGATTGCGTACTAGTACTATATATATATATATATAACTAAGAACTAAGAAGGCAACCATGTACTTCTTGGGGGTCCTGCGCCAGCTGAGAAAGTGCTGTTGAGATGAGTGGGAAAGCAGATAACTTTTTACAGGTATTATATAGACTTCCTTGATTGTAACTTAACTTTATATGATAATAAAATAAGTTGGCCTTTATATTGATGTAGGTAGGGCAACTTCTTGTCCCGTTGCCTTCATGAAAATGAACCTCAGTATAGGCACTTAAAACAAAAATTTACCTGAATAAGCCTATAGTTTTTTACAGTGTTGTTGTTTTTTTCATAAAAGTTAGTTAGTGGGCTCAATGATGTTTGGTTCCCAACGTTCCGCAGAATGTCTTGATTTTTGTGTTCCACAGAAAAAAGAAGGCCAGGTTTGGAACATACAGGAAAGGTGAGAAAATGATGACAGAATTGCCTTAAATTAATGCATTGTTTAAATTAATATATTGTTAGCTAACTGCTTGATTTGTATATATGCACATTTCTGAAATAACTTAAACACAGTCACCTCTGATAACAGATCACTCTAAATTGCAATGTAGACACATCGTTTTAAAGCAGCTTTACAGAAAATCCATTATAAAACACTATACAAATAAATGTGGCTGTTAACACGACACTGTTTTCAACTAAAAACTGAAACTTTGAATGCATTTTTGGCCATTCATTTACTCAATAACAGTGTTTTGGGTGCCTGAAAATGCAAACTTTTAAAAACTGGTTGAAAACGATACCATAATTGTCTCTTTGTAAATGACAAAAACACAAATTTGTGAAAACTGTGATGTCATCAGCATGCTTAGTTTTTCTTTACAAAGTGACTCAGGCAACTACTGGCTTTGCTTACATAATACCGCATTATTAATCGCAGATCCGCGTTAATGGGGATTGTTTTGACAACATTGTCGTCTGTACGCGAAAAACAAAAAGGAAAAACTTTTCTGTTTTTAGTTGTCTAAACGTACCCTAAGAATGGAATGAATTGTACAGCTCCATTCCACTAATATTGACTATTCTGTGCCCCAAGCAGGCCCTTCACTCAATCCAGGCATAACATTCAGTACATCCCAAGGTACGGCACCAATCTGTGGTTGAGTATGGGTTCAGTATGCATAACAAATAAGACTCCCAGTGTGGATGCAAACTTTACATTGCAGTGGCCTATTTAATATCAGCATGGCATATGATGCATCTCTTATATATGTGCACCATATGTAATGTAACAAGAGACAGGGCTGTTAGGTTGGCTGGAAGTTGCAAGAGGTTGAGAAATAACAGGAATAGGTCATGCCAGAGTTTCTAACAGAGCTTTGAGAGCCCCAATTTAAGCAGCACAAAAGAGTGCGGTTTATGTTCAGAGCTGAGAGTCCTTACTCAAACGCAGTGCTGACAAATCCAGGTCAGAGCTTCTCTCTTGGAAATGATAAGAGTTTACTGTGGTTGGAGATTCAAATGCTGCAGAAAAGTACGAAACAACTGGCACAATTAATTTCACGAGGTGCAGAATCTCTTTTACATTTTTTCCGTCATTTTTGTCATTGTCACCGTTTGCCCTCCTTCCTATGATGATGATTTGAAGATTAGAGGGCAATTTGCCGGGTCCCTATCTGAAAGAAGAAAGGTGATTTAACTCGGCTTTGAAAGGCAACAATCTAATCTCTCTCTTTCTAATCATTCTCGCTTATTTTGCTCTTCCTTTTTTCTTTGACCTCTCTATTGTGCCGAGGCAGTGTGCACCGATACACACGCAAACACACACTCAAACACAACTGTAATATATACTGTGTGGGAACTCAAATGGTGGCAATTTGTGTGGCTATAAGCGATTGGTTGACACAGAGGTGCTGATTATGGGGTATAAGTGTTAGGTTCCGATGGACCCATCCACATTGATGCCCTGATTATGGATAATTTACCCCTACTGTGGCAGCATGGGACTCTACCCACGCTCCAATTCTCTCTCTCTCTCTCTCTCTCTCTCTCTCTCTCTCTCTTTCCTTCGCTTATGTCTCGTCTGACATCAAAGAGAGATAGAAAGAAAGGTTGTCATCGATGCTTTCGATGCCACTACCACAGTCGTTTCTACGGTAATGCAGAAACTCATAAAGTCACCATTGAATTGAATATCTGCAGTCTAATATTCTTTGACAGACCCATGAGGTTTTTCTCTATTCTACTATCCTTATGACTCAGAATAGAGAATAACGGCAAATGACGATAGTCAAATCTCTCTGGTATGCTGGGCCTTTTTTCTTTTCTGCATCTAATATGGCACCCAAAGTACCGTCTATAAATTACACAGTGTATGTAATATATAATCTAGTGCAAGTGTGTAAGCAACGGTCTACGGATCAAGCACAGAGTGTACCGCTCCACATTTAATCATTTATGAAGCCTGCATTCAAGCAGGCCATGTGCATACAGTGCATACATCATTTAGCGAAGCTTCGCACACATGGCGTAGTGACATCTCCTTTATATGTGCGTTTGAACACATCTTGAACTCAATTCAAATATAACGTATAGTATTTTGCCGGGAAAGGCCAATGAATACACCCACGTCGTCTTGCTTGTTACTCGCACGGGAACGATCCACCCACAGTGACACATGCTGCCGTTAGTGTGTGGTCGAACGCAAGGACACAGCTTTCTGCCATATGGATTGTGAGGCTTGAGCTACAACTGGGTTAAAGATGATTCTTGATGTCCTGGAAGAAATGACTGGCAAAACAATAACGTTTGTGTGGTGAAAAGACCAGCTTAAACCGGAATGAATTCCCAAGGCTGGTTTGGTGCTGGTTTGGCTGGTGGACATCAGCCCACCAGCATGGAAAAACAACAGCAATGCTGGGCTCTTTCTTTTCTCTCCATTCCGCTTCTCCCTTTATCTTTTTATCTTTCCCTCGAGCGTTCCCAGCATCATTCAATAAAATTTGTCAGTCCTGCTTTCTCCCAGATGCAATAAGTCTTTGATACTGCAACCATTCCTTTCCATTAGAGTGAATTTCCTCTTTATCAATACTGCATTTAAATGCTGCAATCAATAAACAAATTATTCACTGAGTGTGGCATCTTTTCCCTGCCGTCTCACGCCGAATAGTTCATTAGCCCATGCCAATGCACTCCATGGAGTGGAAATACTCATACGTGCAGTCGTGCACATGCATACAAGGTATTGACAAAACATGAGGCCAAAAGTGCACTGCTAGTTTTGACATTAGTAGCCTACTATATGCAATAATTGCACATTATAGTTAAATAGTATTTCATCACTTTAAACTACCTAACTACTAACTATTAAATACTACCAGAGTTTAAAAAACAGCATGTAGCAACCATGCAAGAGTGATAACAGGAACTGTCTTATTTAAATAATACTGAATTGTACCAGCCATTATTATTTAATTATATATATGATTATGTGTGTATTTAATATAATATAATATAATATAATATAATAGTTAATAACTTTTTTGTGTCACAGGGCTGGTTGTATAAAGATACAAGAAGATGACGCCAATAAGGCAATTCAATATTTAATAAATCCAAAGGGTAATCCAAACTGGCACAGAGCAACATACAATACAAAAGACAACACCAGACCCAAGACTGAAACAGAACTGAACAAAAATACAGGTGATAATGATGGTGATTGATGAGTCCACAGCTGAAAATCATCAGTGTCCATGACAACAAATGAGTGATTAAGGCAGATGATGACAAAACACAAAGAGTCCAAACAAACGTGATTGTGTTATTAAAAAGAACGTACTGTGTGGATACATAGTATACAGCTCAGCATCAGCATCTATGTTTAAAAAAAAACTAAAAAAAAAGTTTATTCAGTCGCAAGTTTTAAGAATAAGTTGTGGGGCATTCAGAACATCCCCTATTCCAGCAATACATGTAGAAATGGCAGAAATGCCCCTGGAAGTTAGGAGGTTACAATTAAAAATGATATAGCCTACTGGAGCATATTAAAGGGACACAAGGAGAATCACCCAGTGAAACAGGTCCTAGAAAAAATTTGGGAACAGGGAAAAGAAGGAATAAACATTTTTGGATGGAATGTAGAAAAAGAAGCCCAGAACATAAAAATAAATAATATAAATATTAGTCCCACAGTGGTAATACCATCAATACCTACTTGGCTTTTACCTAAACCAGATGTAGATCTAACATTGCAAACAAGATACAAACAAAGGATATAGTCATATCAGAGGATATAGTAGTAAATCAGCACCTAAGCCAGGAGTTATACAATAGTATTCAAATATTCACAGATGGATCGAAAAATCCAGACTCTGGACATACAGCAGTGGTTTACCTTCCCCATTTTGAATACAGCATTGGAAAGAGAACTACAGATCATGTTTCAGTATATACAGTAGAAATGATTGGAATTTTAATGGCACTTCAATGGCTAAAGAAGTTCATCTGGATGTAGAGATTTGCTCCGATTCATTTTCAGTATTAATGAGTTTAAACAGTGAAAAATCAACGTCCAGGCAGGATGAAATACTACAATATCTGTAAAGAACATACATAATAGGAGTAAACGTTTCCTTTTTATGGGTTCCAGCGCATGTGGGGGTAGTGGTAATGAGGAGGTAGATCAGTTAGCAAAGAGATCCCTGAAACACACTGAAATAGATATCAATGTATCACTGAGTAAAACTAAAGTTAAAGTATCAATAAAATCTGCTCTAAACAGGATGTGGCAAGAGAAATCGGATAAGGAGATAAAAGGTAGACATCTATAATATTCAAAGTAAAGTTGGGGTTGAGAGAAATAAATACGTAAGCAGAAAGGAAGATTCCATAAATCGAGGCTTCGAATAGGACTTACATCACTTAATTACTCATTGTTTCTCATAGGGAAAAGAGAGTCTGAAAATTCTGCGCAATGTGGATGTCAGAAACAGTTGGGCACGTGTTGATTCATTGTACAGAATATAATAGAGAAAGAATCAATCTTTCAGAATTATGAAGTTACCTAGGAATTAAGTAAGTACTGAGGTACCTAAGGGAAACAGGACTGTTTAACAGAATATAGTGTAGGATTTTTCTTTTTCTTTTTTCTTATAATTATAATTACTTTACTCTTTGTCAACGCTTCTCCTGTCCAGTTGGTGGTGGTAAATGCATCTTAACCTGGTTTGCCAAGCGCCATAAAGCACCTAAAGAAGAAGAAGAAACGTGATTGTGACAAAATGATTAAGCTAATACTGATCTTTGTAATAAAATGGGTTTTTTTAAAGCACAGTTGGCATGATAATTGATTAATGTGGATTTTACAGCGCAGTTAATTTGATCTTGGACAAGTTTGATGAGAAGTATTTGAGTTAATATTAAAATCTCAGACTTTTGATTGCAGACTTTGATATCCTGGTACAGTTGAGGGCAGTTTGAGACATCATAGAGATCTCTAGATGACTAATGTGAGATTACCCAGGTCTTTTTACCCAGCAGATGATTCTGAGAAGCAGAAGGTCGCTCAAAACCTCAATTTGCTCTCAATTTAATCTCACAGCTGTTTAAACAAATGAGACGTTAACTAGATCCCATTTGTGATGTTTCTTTTCTTACGGTAAGCTTCTTCTTCACATAGGCCTAGTGTAGGTATAGTTTCAGTTTGGATACAGAACAGTTATTATATGAAATGGAAACTATATCCATATCCTGTACAAAATGTCCTCAATATGCTAAATGGCTGAAATGCTCACCATGCTGTAAAACTGAGTGACAGTATGGTACAGTTATGTATTCCCAGGTGATGCCTGCACAGATTTTACATACCCAACAGCTCAGCAGAACCCGGGAAGAGCATGACTCAGAGAAGCGCTCATACTGCCAAATGAGGATGAAAGAGACACTGGTTTAATCCACCCAGTAGATATAAGGAGGGGTTGAGAAAGAGAGAGAGAGGTAAGTCCTCACAAACTGTCCTATTCTCCCTTGAAAAGCTGCAGGGTAATTCACTCTTCTGAATAGTGAACTGTCCACTCAAATAACTCAAGACTCATAGTGATGTATCAAGATCCTCTCTCTGGAGGATTAGGGGCAATAAGATGTGCAGTTTTATGTGAAGGTGGATTTGTGTGTGCGTGTGTGTAGGTGCGTTGTGCTGTGTTTAAACGTGTGTGCATAGCAGATCTGGTCTTAGTCTTGAGGCGAGCCGAGTGTGACCCACTTTCCCTCTGAGCTTCTCTGCTAGAGATGCACTCAGGCAGGCAGGCAAACACACACACACACACACACACACACACACATGCTAAACGCCAACATCAGAAGACTGAAAGGAGGGGAGATAGAGAGAGGGAAGGAGCAGGGAGATGATGATACATAGCCGCTGCTGCACTCTTCAATTCAAAAATCAATCCCTGTTCCAAACCCGCCCCTCCAGCACTTTGTCATGTGCAAAAACACAGCACCCATTTTGCTGGGGTATTTTCATCCAACAAGTAAGCACAGCTGCACCCCTTTGTGTGTGTGTACTTGTGTGTGGGCGTGCATACGTTGCATATGCATGCGCAGAGAGTCGTCAACCTCGGCTACATGCCAGCGTGCGAGTCCTCGGTATAAAACAGCCTATATACGTTAATAGTTCATTTAATATTAATGAGTCCCAAGTGTAATTGTATCACTGGGAAGACCTGCATGGAGATTACCCATCGAACCCTAACCGCAGAGCACTGCAGGCTGCTAATGTGTATTTATTATCAGGTCAGTGCTCGTAATGTTGCACACTAATAATGTTTGTTCCACGAATGCTGCCACAACAGCACTATTAATATTATGGTATTCAAGAAACATCACATTTAATCAAATTTAAAGTCACCATGAAATCTAAATAGACAATTCAAATTTTTTGTTGTATATACATGCACTTTTTTTATTATTCATGCAGCCTCGTAATCTTTAATAAAAACATTAACGGTAACACTTCACAATAAGGTCTCATTTGTTAACATTAGATAACATAACCAAAGAAGGAGCAATATAATTTTACTGCATTTTTTGTTAGGTAATAAAAACAAATGTTTTCATTGTTTGCTCATGTCAGTTCACAGTGCATTAACTAACTTATTGGTAGGTCATGTTAACTAATTAACCAACTAATGTGATCAAATGAAACTGTAAAGTGTTATCACATTAACTTCTGTCATCCACTTTCTTTCATATCTGAAACAAGGAGATGTTTTTGGAGAATGTACAGGCTATCAATAAAGCAAAAGCAGTCACCATAGGTCCTATCAAGCTCCAAAATGACAAATGTTCTTTGTTCTTCTGACGCCACTAGCAATGTTTGACGAAGGTATTCAAATTTCAGTAATTATTCACTGAAAATCTCTTACTTCATTTGCACTTTTGCATATTGAAAAGAGCATCTTTTGTGTTCCTACAGGTAATGATGACAGAATTATCACTTTTATGTGGACTATCGCTTTAATCATTGTCAACAGTTGTCTCAGTTGAGTCTATTTTAGTGATTTCTAATCGTTTGGACAAATGTCTGAGATAAAGTTGATATTTAACAGTTTGAGATGTAGATGAGATATGTAGAAATACAAACTATATAGAAGTTTTACATTTCTTAAGTTATTAAAGGGCAACTGCTGGACTTACAAGGAAAGCTTTTTTTAATATATCTTTTTTGTGTTTTTATTGAGCACTTCTCAGCATGTAATGTTTTTTTTGTTGTTTGTATGTTGCAGATGTTGTTAAATGTTATGTCAGAATGGCACTGTCAGTTGCATTCGGCTCAATATTGCCTATGTATTTGCAGGATTTCTAATTGTGACTACAGAACTACACCTACATTTACAATTCAGAAGAGACTTTCAGGGTTTTTGAAGACTTTAATCCAGTGACTATTTGACTTAATGTAATCTCGGTGAAAGCCTAAAAAAGTGTTTCTGCCATGGCGCTAGTAGATGATTATACATTATTGGAAATTACTACTTGTAAATATGGGCTGGGTAAAAAAGAAAAACAGATGACACCTATAATTTAAGTGGCATAGATGTTATTATCAGTTTTCCGTGTGAATGTATTTTAGAGTTGAACATGCATTTTGGTTTGCATATGAAAGCTTTCCTGACGTTGAGTCTAGCCTCAACAGCATCATAACTTTTCATAAAGTATTTGGACACTGAAGCTACGCTTAAAAATTTATGAATATCATTGCATTAGGTGAAATATGAAACCAAGTGATATTTATTTAAAAGAATGATAGCGGAAGCAGACCCTTTTCAACCAAAGCATTTCACAAAATGAAATTTTATATTCATATTTATGTTTTAAGATTTCACTAGGTTTAATATGTTGCCATCTAAAGCAAATGGCATCCATATTTTTTAAGAGTGGCTTAAGTGTCAAAATACCTTTTGGGGCCATTACTTTCTTTACTCCTCAAGAAAGAATCCCATTGAAGAAAATAATTAGCCTGGCGTGACCAGCTCCTTTTTATGCACTGCTCCTGTGATTAGTTTTCTGATGCAGGTCTTTGTGAGTGACACCTTAACGTAAACACAGCTAATTAGCGGAAAGGCAGATGTGAGCTTGTGAAGAAAAAAAAATCAGAAATGAGCAACTCATCGTGCCGCGTCAACCCATGTCAGCGAATAAAGAGAGAGAGCACAGGAAGCAGTCTCTAAGCTCTTTCTTGGAGCGCATTAGCAGTACTTGATGAGTGGTAAAACGCTGCATTTGTCATTGTGACACACTCCTGGCCCCCACAGAGACAGACTGCAGTTAAAACCCAGCCCTGATAGATTACAGAGACGACTACATTCATAACCCAGCTGTATACCTCCACGTTGAGACGTCGCATACGTACGTCCCGCCTGCAGATGTTCAGGTGTTTATTGATGAATGCATTCGGAACTGCATGGAAATAGCCTGTTGTAGCTTTGTTTGTTTATTTATTGTGTCTGTCTTTTTGACAGCAATCTATCCTGGTCTCACACCAGGGTCATTGTGTGTGTGTGTGTGTGTGTGTGTGTGTGTGTGTGTGTGGCAAGGGAGGAGTAAGAGAAATCGCATGTCTTTCAAAGTGTAGTTCATCTTGTCACCAAGGAACAGATTTATCATAATGATGTGTCACTGTACACAAAGCATCATAACAAAAGCAGAATGTCTGTAATGCAGGTCAAACTAAACAAAATGCTGTGCATACACATGCAAACATGGCCTTTAATGCTTTTGACTAAGCAAAGACCATCAATAACAGTGATCTGAGCTTCTATTGCAGTCATAAACAAGGTTTTTATTCCATTCTCATTCTCTGTCCCTCTCAGAAGTATCAATATGCCTAATGAAGAACATTACAGGACATGCATACTTGATGTCCCAAATGATCTACTGAAATTCCATTTCCATAAGAAACCCCAAAGCGGTGCAAAATACTCAATGCTGACATGAACTAATCTCGTTTACCAGGGGCCTTTACTGTGAAGCCTGTATTCTGTGAAAGACATGCAGTATTTTGTAAAGATCAGTTTAACTCACTTTTATATTGCACAGTGTTCTGCTCTGATTATGAAGTCGCTGCTCTTTTAGTAATAAGGGAACGTATTCAGTTTTTGTGCATTTAATACACATTTATTAAAAAAATGTCTACCCTGACTATGCAGAGTTTTTTTGTGCTAGAGATGTTGCTCTTTCATATCTCAGGTTAATGGAGTTATGTTTTGTTTAAGCATCAATTCTGTCTGAAATCGTTTTTCATTTCATTTTCTCCTGTGGACAAAAAAAAGATAGCGCTGTTGACACAAGAATATAGATTCTTGAATATAATATAAATTCCTATAATATGATTAATAATTGAAAAATGACCACATAATAATTGACATGATGGCATAATAATATTTGATTATTATTTGCTAATACTTATTTTAAATATATAATTTGGTTTTGAGAGATTAAAAACTTAAAAGCAAATGCAAATAATGTGATGCAACCAAACATTTAATCATGATTAGTAAGGATAACAAAATATACTGGGCTTAACAACTTTTAAAATGATGAGAAAACCCTTATTTTTGTTGTGGATGTCAATGGTTGTGCGTCTAATCATTTGTCTCTTGATAGAACCGAAATAAATTAGGTAGAGGCCAGCATTACCAAATTACCCAACTGATCCTTGAAAACCATGAACAAAACTACACAATGTAAAACAATTAATACAGCTTCACTTGCAGCAAAAATAAATGAGGTTTGTGCTGACCACACTTTTTAGTTTTGTACTGTTATTTATTGACTGCCAAAGCATTGAAACACTTAAATTCAAGAGAAATATATAGAAACCAAAATTGAAATTTTTCCAGTTTGATGTCTTGCCAGTGATTTTGTATTTTTTGGGCCTGTGAGTGTGTTCGTGGTAATATTAATACTATTAATAATGTGTGTTCTGTGTTTCTGTCCAATGTAAAATCTGGGTCATGACGCAAAACCTTTTGAGAACCTGGGGCCGGTCGCATAAACGTCTAAGACTAGTCTTACATTAGTCATCAGTTTTTTTTCTTTAAGTCAGTTACATGTAGATTGGTCTAATTTGATACCCAAAAGTAAGATTGATTACCCCTAACTTACTGCTAGTTGTTCATAGTTCTTAAGACACCGTCTTAACATGATGTTCATGCAACAGGCCCCTGGAGTCTTTATCTGGGGAAAAGTCTGAGCAGCAGGAGACGTAAGCAAGCTCTCCATTCGCTCTCCCATTAATATCATTGCTGTCTAGCAGAAACGCCAGCCATGTTAAAGAGATCTCATTTGTGAATTTATTTCCTATAGAATCTAAATTCTGCATGAGGGGATTTTTGCTTAAGTGCTGTGCCGAATCTGTCCCGTGGAATGATATGAGGTTTGCCTGCAAACATCTTGAGATGTCAGCATCAATTCGGACTGAGTACTTCTTAAGGTCATAAAATGTTGACGTTGAATGTGTATTTTCAGCCGCTACCATCATCCCACATTCAGGACATCCATTTTTAGAACAAAAGCCATGATTTCATATCCCAAAATAACAGCGACTGTACACAGGAGGAAACTGTCTTCTGCACACACATCACAAAGCTGCTCAACTGAAGAAATGCAAGTTACAACAAACTGCTTCATCATTATCTCTCTTTCTCTCTTTCTCTGCTTTCTTCTTGTCTTGAGCTCTCTTTTTCTCCCCTTCATCTTTCAGTTTTGCTCTCTTTCTGTCTCCTCACTCTCTCAATCCGTCCCTCCCTCTTTCTCTGTCAAGGAGTGGGCTTTGATTAAAATATATCTCTTTTTTTCCCTGAAACCTGACTCGGTGTGCTTCACACTGTACCAGCTCACATCATTATGTGATGAGCACCAAACAAAATCTGCTCCTCTTTGTCTTATTCTCGTCTGTGACTCATTCATTACCTTGTGAAAGATCAAACTCGAGCACTATAGCTCTCACAAAGGAGAAGCACGCTAAAGCGAGTTTTCCAAGCCATATTTAAACAAACAAACAAACAAACATACAAACAAGCAAGCAAGCAAGCAAACCACCCTGTGCTGCAACGCATCACGTCCTCGATTAAATCTACGGTATCTTTGATTTGCGCGGCAGGCTGCTCGCAAGTTGCCTTATGAAACTGAATAGCTAATCTAGAGCATCTTGAGAAAAAGCTGGAGGAAATATTGTTATTTCATTTATTAAAAAAAAAATATGAGTGGAGCCAATGTACCAAGGCAGGCCTGGTCCTCTCCAGATGGATTCTAGGCAGCCTCATCTTCTTCATCCATTATTGATGAGTGGGGCAAAGAGAAATAGGTCAGAAGAGAATGAACTACATTCTCTTTGTTCACTCGGATGTTACATAAATGATTGAGATTTATTGCTTCCACTGTCATATTTAGTCACTGGCCTCTGATCGCCTTACAAGACTGCCCTCAGATGATTGTTTGCAATATTAATATATGCACTTCTCTGCTTAGCCTTGTTCCCAGGTGTAAATAAGTCATTCTTTTCATGTAAGTGATAGGCTGAAGTGGAAGAAGATTTAGATGCTGAATTAAGTGTAAACTCAATACCAGTTACCCACTGCTTGATGGCAAAGATGGATTGATCATGCCCCAGGCCAATTGGGCCAGTGTCTCGGGACCTCTGTCAGCCAGTGTGCTCCTAAACCTGGTAATAAGGTACTCTGAATGTAAAATTGATATAGACAAACATAAATGCACAGATAAAACAAATGTGTTAATTGTGGTTTGTGTTTGAAATTATATTACGCAAATGAGGGGTACAACTGTAATTATACTATAATTATACAACTGTCTATGTATTATATATTCATTTCTCAGAATTGCTACTTCTCGTTACTCTCCCAGTTTTGATATTCAATAAAAAAATGTATGTTACTGCAGGCTAAATGTTGCTGTTTTGAAACTTAGAAACTGGCAATGAATATAGAAATGTCAACAAATTATCATAAATCAGATAATAAATGCATTAAGTGTTCTCCATGACAACAAAAGTATGCAGACTGTGTACCTGTCACACCACGGTCTGTCCAGCAGAGGGAGACTGAGAGCACAAGACCTTCCACATCTTCCTCCTAATCCACTGCTCATTATTGGTTCAATGAAATCACCTGTGTCTAGCTAG
Organism: Siphateles boraxobius; assembly: GCF_051911475.1. NCBI lineage: Eukaryota > Metazoa > Chordata > Actinopteri > Cypriniformes > Leuciscidae > Siphateles > Siphateles boraxobius. The sequence continues at coordinate 23,821,958 of NW_027509197.1, read as the reverse complement.
TAAGTGTGTTAACAGGTGTATATTTAAAGGCTTGCATTTGCTTGTAGCTTTGTTCAGTCTTGAAGTTCTCTTGCCTATAGCCTATGCTTTTGTGTTTTCCCGTTTTGTCTAACTTGGAAGACTTTTGACCAGACCTTTTGACCAGCTTCACTGGTAATCTTTGTTTAATATTATTGGACTCTTTTGCCTGCATCATCCAGTGTGGATTTGTATCTTGCTCAACCCATCACTTATGCTGGATCCTTTGTTCATGCTCAGGAAAGAAAACTAAGTAAAGACTACCTGTTTTTTCCTTCTAAACCTGCCTCTTGTGATTATCTGCCAATTGGGTCCACACTGTTCGATTCCCAGACCTGACAGCAAGACTGAGCCATACAAGATATGCACCTGGCAGATAATGAACTGATTCACGGAGCCATCAGCAAATAGGGTGCTTTGCTTGGATCACATGAGACACAGCTCCAGAGACTGACAGACGTTGTGAACCAGATTGGGGACTCGCTGCGATAAATACAAGCATGCTTACCTTGAGAACCTGTGGTACTACCAGTGCCAGAAACCCCACCATTAACTGCACCAATGTCCCAAGAACCAAAGATTCCAACCCCACAGCGCTACGGTGGGAGGCCTGGTATCTGCAAGGGCTTCCTGACTCAAGTGTCACTCATCTTCGAACTCCAACCAGCCTCCTTTGCTTCTGAGAGGACTAAGATTGCATACATTTATCTCCTTGTTGAGTGACCGTGCACTGGATTGGGCCTCAACCCTCTGCAGACAACAATCCCCCATCTGCTTTGATCTAAAAGTGTTCACAGAGACTATTCAACAAGTGTTTGACCATCCAGTCAGTGGCCGTGAGGCAGCAAGGAGACTACTAGATCTACGCCAGGGGCAACAATCTGTGACCGACTTTGACATTGATTTCCGTACTTTGGCTTCTGAGAGTAAGTGGGATTCAGAGGCGCTCATTTCAATCTTCTATCGTGGCCTTTCTGAAGGGGTTAATGATGAATTAGCCAGTAGAGATTGGGGTACAAGTCTGGAGGAACTCATAACTTTGGCTGTCCGAATTGATAACCATATTCGTGAAAGAAGAGAACACTGCACTTCCCGAGACATGCCCATGTTATCATCCCCCAACGCCCCAGAAGTTTCCTATTCTACTCCACAGACGGAGGAAGAGCCAATGCAGCTTGGTAGGACCTGCATTTCACCTAAGAAGAGAGAGAGACGCATGATATAAGGTCTGCGTTTCTATTGTGGTGGCTCTAACTACCTGCGCTCTTCGTGCCCCAAGTTAGGAATATATCCAGAATGCTTTGAGTACTGGTTTTATTCGCCCGTCATCTTCACCAGCTAGTACTGGTTTCATTTTTTTGTCCCTAAGAAAGACGGTAGTCTTAGGCCCTGTATAGACTATCGTGGGTCAAAGTGACTGTTAAGAATCGTTACCCTCTCCCACTAATGTCCTAGGTGTTTGAACTACTCCAGAAAGCTAATATCTTTTCAAAGTTGGATCTGCGAAGTGCTTACAACTTGGTAAGCATAAAGGAGGGAGACTAATGGAAGACAGCCTTCAGTACCCCAACTGGCCACTGGGAATATCAAGTCATGCCTTTTGGGTTAGCTAAAGCCCCAGCAGTCTTTCAAGCCTTCATCAATGACGTCTTGAGGGAGATGTTGAACCATTTTGTGTTTGTCTATCTAGACGACATACTGATTTTCTCAGACTCTCTACAGGAACACATTCACCATGTCCAACAGGTGCTGAGGAAGCTTGTTGAGAATCACCTTTGAGTAAAACTTTAAAAATGTGAGTTCCATATGCCCCAAGTCTCATTCCTAGGCTATGTTGTCTCACAAGAAGGCATCCAGATCGAACCAACAAAGGTATCCACCATCACCAACTGGCCCCAGCCCAAATCACTAAAGCAGGTACAAAGATTTCCTGGTTTTGCCAATTTCTATAGGAAGTTTATTCACAATTTAAACACTTTTGCAGCAACCATCTCCACACTTACTAAGGGATCACCCGCTCGTATCCACTGGACTGCTGAGGCTGAGCAGGCGTTCAACAGGTTAAAGGGACTATTTTCTTCTGCCCCAATCCTGGTACACCCAGACCCTGAACTGCCATTTATCGTGGAGGTGGATGCATCAGAAGAGGGAGTTTGGGCAGTGCTCTCCCAAAGGCCTATCACAGATAACAGAGTCCATCCGTGTTCTTTCTTTTCCAGATGCCTGTCACCAGCTGAGAGAAACTATGATGTTCGTAATCGAGAGTTTCTTGCTGTGAAACTTGCACTGGAAGAGTGGCGCCACTGGCTGGAGGGGGCTAAGCATCCTTTTATTGTGTGGACAGATCACAAAAACCTGTCCTACCTACAGCAGGCAAAGCGCCTTAACCCCTGGCAGGCCAGGTGGGCTCTCTTTTTCACCCGTTTTAATTTTGTTATCTCTTATAGACCTGGATCTAAGAATGTTAAGGCTGATGCCTTGTCACGCCAGTATGATTGTTCCCAGAGAGACCGTTCATCCGAGGATTCATCATCCCCAGAGACTGCATTCTTGCACCGGTTCGTCGGTCTATAGAGGACACGGTGCTTGAGGCTCTACAGGGTGTAAACATTCCTGATGAAGTCCCTGCAGGATGCTTGTTTGTGCCCAAGGAAGTAGGGTCTGAAGCCCTCCAGTGGGGTCATGCTTCTGCCCTGGCTAGACATTCAGGAACTGAGAGGACGTTGGATTTTATTCAGAGGCGCTTCTGGTGGGTAGAGATGACACGAGTGGTCCGATCTTTTGTACAAGCCTGCCCAGTCTGTGCTCAACAGAAATCCTCTAATCAGCGCCCTGCTGGCCTTCTACATCCCTTGCCTATCCCACAACGTCCCTGGTCTCAAATCTCCATGGATTTTATCAGTGGTTACAGAACAGCATCTGAAGGTAACACTAGTGTACTGGTGGTGGATCGCTTCTCTAAGTCTGCACACTTCATTCCGTTACCGAAACTCCCTTCTGCCAAAGAGACTGCTGACCTTATTCTTCAGAATGTGGTAAGAATCCATGGAATTCCAGTGGACGTTGTTTCTGATCGAGGTCCCCAGTTTATGTCTCGTTACTGGAAAGCATTCTGGTCTCTGTTTGGCTCTTCTGTCAGTCTCTCCTCAGGTTTCCACCCTCAGTCAAACGGCCAAACAGAACGGATAAATCAGCAGTTGGAGAAATATCTCCAGTTCTTCACGTCCCATCAGCCATCCTCTTGGAGACGCTTCTTCCTATGGGCAGAGCTTGCACGCAACACCTTACGCAGCTCCTCCACTGGTCTATCTCCATTTAAGTGTCAATTAGGGTTTGAGCCACCATTGTTCGTCAGCCAAGAGATGGAGGTTGGAGTCCCTAATGCTAAGAGATTTGTCGAGCGCTGCAGAAGGACTTGGAAAAGGGCTCAACGTAGCCTTGAAGAGTGCTTCCATCTGCTACAATAGGTATGCAGACAAGAGAAGGGCAACTCCACACTTCAGAATCGGACAAAGAGTCTGGCTCTCAGCTAAGGACTTGCCATTAAAAGTTGAGCCCTGTTACATACCAGCCTGTCACACAAGGGTCTTTCCAGCAGAGGGAGACTGAGAGCACAAGACCTTCCACATCTTCGTCCTAATCCACATCTCATTATTGGTTCAATGAAATCACCTGTGCCTAGCTAGTTAGTGTGTTCACAGTTGTATATTTAAAGGCTTGCATTTGCTTGTATCTTTGCTCAGTCTTGAAGTTCTCTTGCCTAGCCAATGCTTTTGTGTTTTCCCATTTTGTCTAACCTGGAAGACTTTAGCTCAGACCTTTTGACCAGCTTCACTGGTAGGCTAATCTTTGTTTAATATTATTGGACTCTTTTGCCTGCATCATCCAGTCTGGATTTGTATCTTGCTCAACCCAGCATTTATGCTGCATCCTTTGTTCATGCTCAGGAAAGAAAACTATGTAAAGACTACCTGTTTTTTTCCTTCTAAACCTGCCTCTTTTGATTATCTGCCAATTGAGTCCACACTGTTCGATTCCAAGACCTGACAGCACCATAGGGTTGTATCTATCTTATCTATCTATCAGGATTTTTTTTAACTGTTTTTAAAACTTTTAAACAAGATTTTTGTCAATATAAATGTAAATTCATTTGAATTCTACTTCCTTAAGGTCCTTGCACACTGAGTCTGAAATTTTCGTACAAAATTTTTGCACGTTAAAAAATAAATGTGTCCTAACGTTGTGTCAATCACGTTTACACACTGCCTCCGAAACTTTTGTCCGTCATAAAAAAATTTGGATCAGGTTCGATTTTCTGTGTTTTTCGCATCCGTAGCAAGCATTTAGAGAGGTGTTTTTACAATTCAGAGCCAACGAATGATGAATATGAAAAAATGCATACGAAAATTTCAGACTCAGGGTGCAAGGACCTTTACACTTAAATTCTAATAGCAATTCTGCATCCTGTTTGTTAACTCAATTCAAATTCAGGAATTGTTTCTGTCAGACCTAGCAGTAATCTTGCTCACCAACCATCTAAACCAGCTTTGACTATTTAATGGGATGCTTCAATCACCTAAAAACCATGTGATGCACCAGATAAACATCAGAATCGGGTTTTACTGTAGTATCTGTATTTTTCAGCATGGCACAGACATAATGTAAGGGCTGGATTGTGCTATCAGGGACCATAGAAAGGTATCTCTTCAGCGGTCAACAAGACAGCGCACTACAGGTCAAAAAAGAGTGTCAGCGTGTGTAATTGTTTGGAGAGTGTCTACATGACTGTGTGTATGCCCTGAACCTTTTGGATATCACGCCAATTTTAGTACGTTATTGTCAGTTTGAGAAATGGGTTATTGTTCTGTATTCTGGAACAAAGTGCAATAATTCATTACAATGCTAATTCTGCTGATGACCTTTCTACGGGTACATTCGCCCGTTAACACACGAACACACACACATTAATCTTCCCCCCTAAATGAACCTTTATTAGAACAGTGTTGGTGTTCAGAGGGCTAAGACATCAATAAATTTATTAGAATAAATATAATTAGGAGTTGGTGATTATGATTAAAGGTTTGTTAGAAAAGTCTGTCAGAGTGTTTGGTTTTGCACATTGTGTCGTGAAGCGTGCCCAGAGAATGCTTGCGGGCTAGAGAGAAACTAAATGACGACTTGATTTCCTATGAAAACCACTATCACAATGCCATCTCAACCCTAGGCATTTGCTCTTAGGCTAAAAACTAAACTTGTCAAACTAAATTTGAAAAACTGCTGCAGAGTCATTATTTATATATAGCACCTGATCTAAACTGTGACAGCTCAGTGAATATAGTGAACACTGTTAAAAGAGCATGAGCATTGATTCAGAGGTTAAGCTGCATGCTAGATATTAATATAACAACTGTCATGATTAATTATTATTATTATTATTAAAATATAATAATAATAATATGGATTCTTCTTCCAAGGAAAGTTTATTTGTTTATGCGTAATATAACTATTTTTGTAACCAGTGGTAAATGCAAAGATTTGAGTTATTCTGCAATATTAGAATTATATGTGTATGTTTGTGTGACAGAAATGTAATTGAAAGAGATAAAATAATTAAAAAGTTGTGGCAAGTCCCTGTGGCAAATTCCTGAAATTTTTGGAACCGGTGTTATATTACATACATTTCATATATTATACGGTGACAGTGAACCGAATAATCCAACATGAAAGCCCACCAATTATCTTTCTAGCACTTTTGTATTTGATATTGATTTGATTTTATAATCCCCAGCCATAATTGTTCAGCTTTAAAAAAATTAATTCACTTTTTGACATAAATGGAAAGCATGCAATGTTTCTTTATGCAAGCAGATATTTGCCCCTCAAAAGTCAATTTGTTCCACTTTACCACATGTATTCTCACTCAACTCTACTCTTCATACATTAACCTAAATCTTTTCAGCTCTTATGCACATGAGCAGCTTTAATCAGGGCAAAGTTCAAAACATATGGCCAGGGGTCAAATTCAGGATCGCTGAAGTTTTAAGTGTTAACCTGTGAGGTTTATTCTGACAGGCATTCTCCTGCTATTTCTGCCCCAGTGATTCATGGGCCATTTAATGCAATCTGTCACACTCCAACATCATCCTGAACTCTACACTAGCTGACACTTCAAAGACAGCTCTGATAAATGGGCCTGTAGTCTCCAAGGAGGCTGTTTTCAGAGTCATGGCTAATCTTAAAGCAAACATTGCAATAATTATGTCTAAATGATCCTAGTTCAGCTGCCATGTCTAAAATTATTTGTTTTATCAAAGGACAGTTTGTCAACAAACTTCCTTCAAATCATATTAAATTAAGTTTGGGTTTTTACTCAATTCACATAGGGAAAGACCCTGTAACTTATTTAATGCTTTCACATATCACACCTGCATAAGGGTAGATTAGTGTAAATAGTGATTGATACTATTTGCACCAAGCATATATAACAACAAATAGCCTCTTGTTTACACAATGGGTGAGTTAGTGGAAATAACCAACGCAATCTCACAGCAATTCGTACGTATTTCATGAGGTGGCTAATTTGTACAATAATTCCTACAACCTCACTAGTACATTTTCGTACGATTTGTCTATAGTGATGGGTAGGTTTAGGGGTGGGGTTAGAGGTGGCCCATCCTGGTGACGCTTTTTGAAAAATCCTACGAATTTTGAATACGTACAAATTAGCCACCTTGTAAAATACGTACGAATTGCCGGGAGATCGGGTTGAAAGAGCCTTTGTTAACAAGCTTGGTCTTTTCCACTCAGTGTAAAATAGAAAATGCCTATAAATGTATCCTAAATGATTCTTTGTAGAACCTTTCAGCAAAAAAAACAAACACTTGATTTGTCTGCATGGTCCATGGACCATTTCTGCAAATCAATCCATTCGTTTCATATTTGTTTTCTATTAAAGTTTTATAATCAAAATGATAATCATCATCATTAATTATATAACATTTGATTAGTTGGTTGGGGTATCTGGTAGGAGATTTAGGATTTTAATTAACGCTGCTTAAACAGAGCTGATTCTTATTGTGTAAACAGAGAGTGATTGAAAACAATTATACTAATAAAAATAATTGACTCCAGAGTAAATAAAAAAGCAGCAAATAACCATCTGATCATTTGCTTAACACACGCTATGAGTTTGTTGAGATACGCTCTGTTCTTGTGCCTGACATTTTAATCCTCTTTGAGCTTAAGAGAGCTGTAGTCATGCAACTAATGTCTGCTGGATCACAGTTTCGGGTTTCAAATGGTTAGCTAAGAGAGGGGACTACATTCATGATTTGTATATCCCAGAAGACCTTTCTTTAATGAGGTCTTCGCCCCTTTTTCAGGGTCACAGCCTGTACTTCACATATATGTCAATATTCATTTTAGTATAGGCTTATTTATGATGTTCTCAGGGATTTAAATGATGTGGCTGCTTCTGGAGCTAATGTACAGGTCCTTCTCAAAAAATTAGCATATTGTAATAAAGTTAATTATTTTCCATAATGTAATGATAAAAATTAAACTTTAATATATTTTAGATTCATTGCACACCAACTGAAATATTTCAGGTCTTTTATTGTTTTAATACTGATGATTTTGGCATACAGCTCATGAAAACCCAAAATTCCTATCTCAAAAAATTTGCATATCATGAAAAGCGTCTCTAAACGAGCTATTAACCTAATCATCTGAATCAACTAATTAACTCTAAACACCTGCAAAATATTCCTGAGGCTTTTAAAAACTCCCAGCCTGTTTCATTACTCAAAACCGCAATCATGGGTAAGACTGCCGACCTGACTGCTGTCCAGAAGGCCATCATTGACACCCTCAAGCAAGAGGCTAAGACACAGAAAGAAATTTCTGAACAAATAGACTGTTCCCAGAGTGCTGTATCAAGGCACCTCAGTGGGAAGTCTGTGGGAAAAAACGCTGCACAACGAGAAGAGGTGACCGGACCCTGAGGAAGATTGTGGAGAAGGACCGATTCCAGACCTTGGGGGACCTGCGGAAGCAGTGGACTGAGTCTGGAGTAGAAACATCCAGAGCCACAGTGCACAGGCGTGTGCAGGAAATGGGCTACAGGTGCCGCATTCCCCAGGTCAAGCCACTTTTGAACCAGAAACAGCGGCAGAAGCGCCTGACCTGGGCTACAGAGAAGCAGCACTGGACTGTTGCTCAGTGGTCCAAAGTACTTTTTTCGGATGAAAGCAAATTTTGCATGTCATTCGGAAATCAAGGTGCCAGAGTCTGGAGGAAGACTGGGGTCCATCAGTGATGGGGTGCTATGTCAGCTGCTGGTGTTGGTCCACTGTGTTTTATCAAGGGCAGGGTCAATGCAGCTAGCTATCAGGAGATTTTGGAGCGCTTCATGCTTCAATCTGCTGAAAAGCTTTATGGAGATGAAGATTTCCTTTTTCAGCACGACCTGGCACCTGCTCACAGTGCCAAAACCACTGTTAAATGGTTTACTGACCATGGTATTACTGTGCTCAATTGGCCTGCCAACTCTCCTGACCTGAACCCCATAGAGAATCTGTGGGATATTGTGAAGAGAAAGTTGAGAGACGCAAGACCCAACACTCTGGATGAGTTTAAGGCCGCTATCAAAGCATCCTGGGCCTCCATAACACCTCAGCAGTGCCACAGGCTGATTGCCACCATGCCACGCCGCATTGAAGCAGTCATTTCTGCAAAAGGATTTCCGACCAAGTATTGAGTGCATAACTGAACATAATTATTTGAAGGTTGACTTTTTTTTGTATTAAAAACACTTCTTTTATTGGTCGGATGAAATATGCTAATTTTATGAGATAGGAATTTTGGGTTTTCATGAGCTGTATGCCAAAATCATCAGTATTAAAACAATAAAAGACCTGAAATATTTCAGTTGGTGTGCAATGAATCTAAAATATATGAACGTTTAATTTTTATCATTACATTATGGAAAATAATGAACTTTATCACAATATGCTAAGTTTTTTGAGAAGGACCTGTATATGCAAGTGAGCAGCACTGTCCCAGCCCTGCAGTGATGAGGGGATTAAGAGGTGAGAGGACAGCCACATATTCTGGGATGTAGCAGGGATGTGTTCAGAATCACCGGGGCTTTGGTGCATTATATGAAATCCAGAGTTAATTTAATTTCTATATTAATCTCACTGAAAGAAAGAAAGTCACCTGCTCTCATATCACCTGTATAAAGATGTTCAAAGGTAAGGGGTCCAGGAGGACACCCACTCATTTCTACAAGAAAAAGGAAGACCATGCCCTTCAGCTGAGTTATTTTAGAGCCGTCCACCTGGACTTTCTTTGAGGAACAGGAGAGGACATATGAGAGAGGGATCAGGACTCCCAGCGCTGTTTCTGGGACAGTTCCCCTGACCACAGATGACGGAGAAAAGAATGACATGCGTGATGGTAAAAGGAAGGTAGAGGTAAAGGAAAAGCAGTAGGATGGAAGAGCAGTCAACTGTGATGTATCGTGGGGCTGAATCTTTTGGAGGGGATTTGCGAGTGGGTTTTTGTAAGGACAGAGATTATTGAGATGAAGTTAGATGCCCTTTTCAACATACCACCCACTGTAATCCTGCACTGTGCAGCGATAGCACAGTCCCCATTGACTTAAGGACACTGTGACACCGAAATTCCGAATTTCCGAATTTTAGATTCATTGCACACCAACTGAAATATTTCCGAATACACGGATAAAGTGACCTGGGATTTGACCCGGGTTCGTTTGATTTTGGTTCATTCACACTGCCGTGATTTTCCGGAATCAGAAGCCCCTTTCACACAGAGATTCTGGAAAATACAAGGAAAAAGTGAAAATCCCGCAAAGACACGTTACATCGATGTGACATGTAATGTCTCAGCAGCATCTATAGTTTGCTTATGAGCTGCGATTTCTCTCTGGAGAAACCAGAGAGTGCGTTCACACACAACCCGTAAAAATCTCGTAAAGACACGCGACATCGATGTGACATGTAATGTCTCAGCAGCGTCTATAGTTTGCTTATGAGCTGCGATTTCTCTCTCTTGTGCATTTTTTTCTCTGATTCGATCATAAACTAGCGTGACGTTTCACTAGCCTGCTTTCACTTCACTTCAGCGTCATCATTACGACACGGCACTGATTACGGCTTTTGTTCACACACCGCGCGTTCCAGGACTGATCCCAGCAAAGTTACTAGGTCCCCAACCCGGCCTCGATCCCGGCATCAATCCCGGGTCGTGTTTGTGTTGACACAGAAGGCGTTCTGGCAATTTCCCGGCAATTTCCCGGGATCAACCCGGGTTTTGAATCAATACGGGACGCGGTTTGTCACGTATTCCCGATAGTGTTGCCACCCGTCCCGGTTTTTCCGAGATTTTTCTTCTTTTTAACAACCTGTCCCGGGTAAAGTAGGCCTATACACTTTATACACTACGATGAATAAGTATGTTCAAAAAGCGCGCACGGCAGAGAGCAACTCAACATGGCTTAAGCCAATGAAAACCAAAAACCCATTCAAAAAACCCATTGACTTCAGGACGATGGGACCGGAAGTGCTAAAATGCTAACTCACTTCAGCATTTTGGTCTACTAAGTGATGTCATATCTCAGCCCGATCTCACGGCAATTTGTACGAATTTTACGAGGTGGCTAATTCGTACGAATTCATACGACCTCACTCGTATGAATTAGTGCGATATTCGCTAAATCGTACATATTTTACGAGTTGCCCAATTCGTATGAATTTGTACGAATGACCTACCCTGACCCCGCCCCTAAACCTACCCATCACGTGGGTTCAGACAAATCGTATAAATTCGTACCAGTGAGGTCATACGAATTCATACGAATGAGCCACTTTTTAATCACTCGTACAAATTCGTACGAATTGGTCGTGAGATAGCGTTGCATATCTGCACCACTCTATTGAAGGAAGTGAGAGACTAAATTTTGAATACTTATATATTCTAAATGCAAATTTTGTTATTGTTTTGGAGCGCCCCAGTTTATATATAACAGGCCAAAATGTTCATACCTGATTCAAACTAAAAGCAAAAAATAAATAAATACACAAATAGACTATAAGTAGAACTTACAAATAGCTGGTGAAGCCATTGTGAACAAACTTCACCTGCGATCCATATGCAGGACCCACCGCACATTGATATCTCTAAAAAAAATCCCAAAGCAGCACATTCTATAACACTTAACGTGGCTGAATGTACAAAGACTGATATATTAAAATATAAAATTCAGTAGGCTATTGGCCTATGGCAAGCCGTTTTAACATTTAATCATTTTAACCAACTAGTCTCTATTTTCATGCTACTAGTACTTATTTTTTAGATATCTATTCCATTAAGTACTAGTACTTATTCATTAGCTACTAGTGCTTATTATTTAGCTACTAGTGCCTTTTCTTTAGATACTAGTGCTTATTCTTAAGGTACTAGTACCTTTTTAAAGATACTAGTACTTATTCATTAGATACTAGTCCTTATTTATTAGATACTAGTACTTATTCCAATAGTGTCTAGTATTTAATTATACCCAACTTGTAAAGAAAAAATAGAACTAGTGCTTATTTTTTAGTTACTAGTAACATTTTAGATCAAAGATATCCTTAACTTAATAGATACTAGTACTATTTAAATAATCAGTATGCAAATGAAATGATATGTTGAATATAAATGACAGTGTATTAAGTTATTTCCCTGAGGAACAAATTGGCGCCGACCCACCGCACGCTCACACAATATTATCAGTCACTTCTGGCATTATCAAAATAAAACAGTCAACAAAACATAGAAAGTTATTCATGCTTAATTTAATTTGTCTGTTGTAGGCCTAAAGTAGGCTATAAAGGTTGTGCCGGTTGGTCAAACTCATTTCCTTTGCTGTGAAGTCACGGATTTAGCCTATGTTGGGACTCGACTTAAATATTAATAGATGCAAATGTTAGGCCTACATTGCAAATATGGAAACTTTTGGACCGAATGAGAGATGCGCGAACCCAACGTGCGTACAATTTCAGTTTCGATACAAATAAATTCGTTTAGCCTTGGCGTTTAAATAGGCTAAATCTTGTTTGTAATAAAGAGCACAAAAGGCTTTAGGCTACTGTATATTTTTTATTATAGCCTACATGGCTACTTATTTTTTTAAATCTTGTTTTCTGAATACCATTTATTGGCTTTGTCATAAAGTAAGGGGAAGTAAAATTCGCATAGCCTACATGTAGTGTTTACAATGTTAAGGTTGTATTTTATTTACCGGCCTTTTACACTATTGCTGAATAGACTAATAAAAAAACGTATTGGAACTGTGAACTATAGTAACTCAGTCACCTTATGTTGTTCTAAAGGCTTACCTTCTTTTTTCGGAACACACACACACACACACATAAAGTCCTGCTCGCAGTTGCCCATTTAATGTCATGGTGGATTTAAAAAAAGAAAAAGAAAACAAATCAAGCCGATGCAAATCTGTCGTAAAATAACCCAAGCAGACCAAAATGACAAGTTATTACCTTTATGAAAATCTTGTGTTGCAGACCTGTGTGCGAGTGAGCAGTATAAAAAATATAATAATGAATAGGCATGTAGCCTAATTGGTGCATGCTACTTTAATTTTGACATTCAATCGCATATCAGACGCAGACTATCCCAATTTTTTAATGTGAATTATGAATGCTCTCCAAAAGTCACAATCTCTGGATTGTGGTTGTTTGGCTGGTAATTATGAACCGGTTGTTTGGATTTTATTATTGGCAGTTAAGTCTTTAGTATGGTCTATATGTAAAAGACATATTAAACGCATCTTTTCTCCCCTTAACCAATCAGCTTCTTCTATTGCCATAGTTTAGCCTGCATTACCATATGAACTCTGATTGGATGGCTGAGAGTACTCATGTTTATGTAATAATCTGCTTGAAAGAAGATATCTCCTAATATTTCCTTACTAGTTCCTTATGAGGTTGAAGATATCTACAAATTAATAGATACTAGTAGCTATTCTGTTTTTATATCATCTATTAATTTATGACTAGTAAGTATTCCAATTTTGAATAGTATCTTTTTAAATATTACTAGTACTTATTCATTAGATACTAGTACTTATTCATTAGATACTAGTACCTATTAATTAGATACTAGTACTTATTAATTAGCTACTAGTACTTATTCAATAGATACTAGTTCCTATTAATTAGATACTAGTATTTATTCCAAATGTTACTAGTAACTATTCTTATCTTACTAGTCACAACTGCTTTTTTACTAGTCTTATGTTAGTCAGAACGGCCACTGTATAGTTCAATTAAAAATCTTACTAGTAAAATAAAAAATCGTACTAGTAACAGTTGGAATAAATACTAGTATCTAATAATAGATACTAGTATCTATTAAATAAGTACTAGTATCTATTGAATAAGTACTAGTATCTAATGAATAAGTACTAGTATCTAATAAACAAGTACTAGTATCTAATGAATAAGTACTAGTATCTATTGAATGAGTACTAGTAGCTAATTGATAAGTATTAGTATTTAATTAATAGGTACTAGTATCTAATGAATAAGTACTAGTATCTAATGAATAAGTACTAGTATCTATTGAATAAGTACTAGTAGCTAATGAATAAGTACTATCTAAAAAATAAGTACCAGTACCTAAAGAATAACTACCATTATCTAATATATATGTACTAGTCACAATTGGAATAGATACTAGTCAGAACTGAATAGTTGATATCTAAATGACAGATCCCCATAGAAGTCAATGGCAAAAAAAATTTTTTGTTAGTAGTAACAAAAGAATAGTTACTAGTGACTATCGAAATAAGTACTAGTATCTAATGAATAAGTACTAGTATCTAATGAATAAGTACTAGTATCTATTTAATAGGTACTAGTATCTAATGAATAAGTACTAGTATCTAATGAATAAGTAATAGTAACTAATGAATAAGTACTAGTATCTATTGAATAAGTACTAGTAACTAATAAATAAGCACCAGTATCTAATAAATAAGGACTAGTATCTAATGAATAAGTACTAGTATCTAATAAATAAGGACTAGTATCTAATGAATAAGTACTAGTATCTAATAAATAAGGACTAGTATCTAATGAATAAGTACTAGTATCTTTAAAAAGGTACTAGTACCTTAAGAATAAGCACTAGTATCTAAAGAAAAGGCACTAGTAGCTAAATAATAAGCACTAGTAGCTAATGAATAAGTACTAGTACTTAATGGAATAGATACTAGTATCTAAAAAATAAGTACTAGTAGCATGAAAATAGAGACTAGTTGGTTAAAATGATTAAATGTTAAAACGGCTTGCCATAATTGGCCAACAGGCTATTGCACATTGAGCATTAACAAAACAGTTTCTTTTATAATGGTTTTCTTTGTGAAAATGTCTAACGTGAAACTTTGCACGTTGAGTTTATATTTTGAGTTCATGTCCTGCCAAATAATTTCAAATCTCTAACGGTTGACGCACTAGCGCCTCCAGGTGTGTCGCCATTCCTGAAGCCTCGAAGCGTTTCTGGACATATCACCGAACATTTAATGGGCACAACGCACAAGGCAGGAAAAAAATAAAATATCACTCTATTAATTATAGGCCATTAATATACGGTTCCATATGTAAAAAATATATGGAAATATTAATTTATTAAGCGTCACTGAAGTTCCGGCGTCGTCCTCGTCCGCACAGACAGTCAGTCAGTCAGTCAGCCAGACAGACACACACTCGACTCATCGACGGCAGATTCACACTCGCAACTCTCAATGGAAGTAAAATACGGGTAAGTCTTTCCGAGCGGCTTCCTGTGCTTAAAGGGACAGTTCACCCAAAAATGTACTATTGGGAACTATATTCTCAGAAGGCGAAGCACTACTTGGGCTGGTCCTCACCAACGGGCTTTTCAGGTGCTGCGAGCAAATCACTCCGACCCAAGTAGCAGTGCTTCGCCTTCTGAGAATATAGTTCCCAGTATGTATACAGTTAAAATATGTTTGTGTCTCATGACCTTGTTATTTGTACACACTGTGACTATACAAATCACAACATATAAATAAGAAAATGTTGGCGTTATTTGGTCACTTATTGGGAGCAGTATACTAGCTGAAGCCATTACTTACAGTCTTTGTGCTAAGCTAGGCTAGCGGTGGGTGCGTCAGACAGAGTTACGGGACGCACGGAGATGAAAAGGGTATGTATGGACTTATCTAACTCTGGGGGATAACTTACGGTGAATAAGCTAAAGTCCCAAAAAGTTGGCGTGTTCCTTTAATAACTTCCATCCTCTTTAGCTTCTGCTATGCGAGAAGCCAGAAATGTTTGAGAAATAAAATTTAATTTTAGCGCAGTAAAGTTTTCAGTCACAGCTTTTGACATTTTCTAGTCACTTATGCAGTATGCTAGGCCTAATTGGCTTGTTCCATATGCGGTCGTTGATTTTTTTGATCAATAGTTTTTATATTGATTGTCTATTTTATTGTATATTATTATTATTATATTGATAACATAGTAATTAATTAATAATCGTTTTTATTTTATTTTATTGTTTATTTAAATAGCGCTGTGTTACAACCAGTAGGCCTACTTTAGATTTCTGTCAGATGAGTGTGATAATGAACGTTGCTATATGATTGCTGTTCCTGTGTAAATAAAATACTAGTCTAAAGTCTAAAGTAGCCTACCCACCACACACTTTTTGGTGCATTCCCCCAAATTGGTGCCATTTACTTGTTGTATTTCTTCAAAATTAAACTTCATTTTTTATCTTTTTTTTCAACATTGACTATAGAATAGGCCTATTTATGGCCTATTTATTTAACCATTCAAAATGTATATTGGTCAATCTCAGGTAACTTTATTTAATTCATTTTTTACAAGGTTTCTAAGCAGAAGATCAATGGGGGGGCGGGGGCGGGGGGGGGGGGGGCGCAAATGAGCTGCTGCAGCGGGCAGGGTTTCAAGAGCTCTTGTGTGTTGGCAGCTGCAATTACCTCATGCAGACACTAAAATGACAGAAACTGTTCTGCCTTTAATGTTAAAACGGAGTCAGACAAAGATGGAGAGACTCAAGAAGTGACAACATGTAGAATGCAACAGGACGTCTCTGAATGGTTAGGTGATGAATTTATGTTGCTGATGTGGAGTTAACTATCTTCAATTAGGATATTCTGTCATGTTAATCTATAAATCGCTCCTATAGGAACTGTTGTGAGATGCACACAGAGTGACTTTCTATTGCATGTGAAAAGAAGGATGCTAAAGTTTGAGCTGACTCACAAATACAACAACTTTTACTCTTCTCAACACGGACTGCGTGTTCCCGGGGTCGGGGATTATGTACATTTTAGGGTTGCTGATGTCACTAAACCCAGGAGGAATGTCGTGTAGTCCCTACCAGCCGTTTGTTGTAGTCCTTTTCTTTAAAAGCAAATATCTTTCTTTAATACCACTATCTCTGTTATCTCCGACTTCCGGTGGAGAGAACGCTGGCATGTTTGGTTGCCGCTTCTTCACTCGGTACTTCTAATTGTTTTTACTTGTTTTTTAATTTTTTAATTTATTATTATTATTATTATTATTATTATGTTATTGTTGGATTCCTTGTTACCTGGTCGTGCTTCTTCATTCCTGACTGGGATCGGACAAAACACTGGATTTTTCACTGCTTTGTGCTCTCCGTGATTCTGTATAACAGTGCATTAGAAGTTTTGTTTTATTACAACGCTTTGGATTCTACCCTGGACATTTTGGATTGGATCAAACCGTGTCCTGTGTAGCAGTGTCTGATCTTTGGTTCATCACAACATTTTGATCTCAATTGGACATTACTATGTGGATTTGTATACTATTTGCTGTCATTTGTATTTTAACATTGACTGAGCTCTGTGGAGTGCGTATCCTCGAACACCTGGACCACGTTATGATAAGGTACTCTCTACCTGAACTGCTTTCACAGAAACACCAGTTATTGCTCAACATACGTGTCCGTGAAACTTTACGATCACTTCACCTTCTACGTCGGCCTAAATATGTCCATAGGGGATCGCAGCGGAATTTTAACATCACAGGGACTGATATTAAAGTCTAATGTTCCCGTCGCACATGTATTGACATTAATCAAAACATCTCTCGTGGTGTTTGCCCTGCGAACTTATGCTATCCACAAGTGTCTACTAGGGATGGGCATTCGATTAAATTTTCTTAGTCGATCGTCGGGAGAATTAACGATCGACTATCGATTAATCATTCATATTTTTATATTCAAATTTATTATTTATTTTTATAAATTAAAAATGCAATGAAAATACAAAAATACAGCGCGTTTTTCCTCGATTAGGTCTTTATTACAAGATGATCAACTTGTGGCAGTAAAACTGGACGTTCGGTTAGGCTAAACTTGAAGATATATGCGCTGCGGTGCTCGAAAGCAACGGAACCTGCAGCTGCGAGTTGGCGTTCTTAAACAGAGACCCTCGTTTGTTCCAAAATAATAAATAATAAAAAAAATCATGTTAAACAATAACTTAACCAAAAACATAATAATACTTAGATCTGACAGGTTTTGTCAAAATGTAACTCAAAACTATCCAAGAACGGAGTCGAGAAAGAGGGTGAGAGAAATTAATTAGCCTACATACTGTAACAATCAATTCGGCTAGGCTACTTAACAAAGCCTCATAAAAAATAACTAGTAACTCACATACAACTTCTACACCAGTCTACTGATTTTTGTTGAGAAAGATAAGCATGTTGATGACATGATCTGAGGTCAGACGCGACCGCAACCTGACCGTCAAGCCTCGTTTAAACTTTCGCCTGGCTCTGCAGCGCGAGTCTCCACAGACTGCGCGCGCACCTCCCCAAACAGACGAGGCGTTTATACTCGACGCGCTCGCCTGTGAAACACCGAATACCGCAATGACGTCATTTTTGCCGCGCTCACCTTCGCGCTCGTGCGGACGCGTCGAGTGTAAACAAGGCTTCAGTCCAGCCGCTGAAAACACCCGCTCTGAGGGGACTGACGTTGCCGGGATGCACAGGTACCTCCGCGCTAACTTGACCAACCAGCCCGGGGAACACGTTCACTTTCCACTCACACTACGCAACGCAGCAGCATTAGTTTAATGATAATCGATAAGAAATTAACGTGATCGACGAAATTCTTAATGATCAATAATCGATCGTCGATTAATCATGCCCATCCCTAGTGTCTACTATAAACTCTGACAAAGTACGCCCTGATTTCATCGGGTTCGCGGACCTTAATGTACGCTCATTAAACAAAAAGACTGATTTACTTTATGACATCATCCTTGATAAAAAACTTGATGTCTTCTGTATTTCAGAAACATGGCATCAACAGAATGACTTTTTAAATCTCAATCTGTGAACTCCAACGGGATTTAGATATCTTGACAAACCCAGAGCAACTGGTAAAGGGGGTGGCCTTGCTGTTGTGTACAGTACCGAGGTCTCTGTTACTGAAATTGCTGTTCCTCCTGTCTTATCATTTGAGAGTATTGTTTTTAAAGTTAGTGGTGTTTCTCCTGTTTTGATCTTGTTTATCTATCGGCCACCGAAACCTAACCCTCTGTTCTTTGAAGAACTCACAGAGCTACTTGCATTTGTAAATCCTCTCTGTCCTTCTATGATTCTTATTGGAGATATTAACATTCATGTTGATAATCCTAGTTGTAATCATACTACTCATTTGATGGAGATTCTGGATTGTTTTAACCTGTTACAACATGTAAACTGTTTTTACTCATAGAGTGATGATATTAATCAGCTTGAAGGCAAAGATTTGTCTATCAGTGACCATAAGCTCTTGAGGTTTAACTTATGTGTTCCTCTTCAAAAACTACAAACGAGGGTTATTAGTTTTAGAAATCTTAAAAATAATGATCTTAATCAGTTTTCATGTATGATCAATGAGAGTGCTGCAGGTAATACTGTTGATCACTATAATTTAATTTTATCATCAACTCTGGATGTGCTGGCCCCCAGGAAGGAACGTGTCGTTTCATTTTCGAAATCTTCACCCTGGTTTACTATTGAGCTCAGGGCTCTTAAAGCAAAGAACAGGCAGTTGGAACGACAATATAAAAAAATCAGGGCTCACTGTTCATAAACTTATGTATGATGAGCATTTGGTTCGGTATAGCGATGCCCTCAAAATAGCAAGAACCGAATATTACTCTCAAATCATTAATGACGGTACTGCAAAACCAAACAAGATGTTTAGAGTAAACAAACTCCTTCAACCTACCAATTCACTTATTTGTTCCACTGTGCAGCAGTGCAATAAGTTTCTGATATTCTTTACTGATAAAATTGAGAATATTTATCAGTCTATTACTTCTGTCTGTTTGTGTGCACCTCCTGAGATTCAGCCTGTAAATTGTCCACTTACCCGGTTTCCTAGTTTTCAAACGGTCACCATTGATTACATTTCCAAATTAATTATGACGATGAGTTCCTCTACCTGTACTCTGGATCCTATTCCAACTCGTGTTCTCAAGGAGTGTCTGTCAACTATCAGTCCTCTCATTCTGAACATTTTTAATGCTTCTCTTACTACTGGACTTGTTCCCCAAGCCTTTAAGTTTGCTTCCATCACACCCGTTCTTAAACAGCCTGGGTGTGATGTGTCTGATATGTCTAATTACAGGCCAATATCTAATCTTCCTTTTTTGGCGAAGGTTTTGGAACGTGTTGTTATGTCACAACTACATCCTCACTTGTCCATGAATGAGCTTTTAGAACCTTTTCAATCTGGTTTTCGATCAGGACATAGTACTAAGACTGCCTTGGTCCGAGTTATGAATGATCTCCTCGTCTCTGCTGACTCTGGTGCCCTTACTATCATGGTGCTGTTAGATTTGAGTGCAGCTTTTGATACGCTGTGTCACTCTATATTGATTGACAGACTCGAGACTTGGCTTGGTATTTCCGGTACAGTGTTGGAGTGGTTTAAATCTTACCTCACTGATCGTACCCAGTTCGTCACGTTAGAAAATAATACATTTAACGTTGGACAGGTATGTCATGGTGTCCCTCAGGGGTCTGTCCTTGGCCCAATACTTTTCAATATTTACATGCTTCCTTTAGGGCAGATTATTAGAAGGCATGGTTTGGGGTTCCACTTCTATGCTGATGATACTCAGATTTATATTAGCACAAAAACTAATATCACAGGTACATCAGCAACCCTTTATGACTGTCTGCACGAAATTAAATTATGGATGTACCACAATTTTCTTAAATTAAATGGTACTAAGTCAGAGGTTCTTTTAGTTGGTGCCCCTGCAGTTACCTGTAATGGTAAAAATTTTAATTTAGACATTGAAAACAATGTACTGTCTCCATCACCTCAAGTTCGTAACCTTGGTGTAATTTTTGATTCTCACTTAACACTTGAAGCACATATCAAGAGCATATCAAAATCTGCATTCTTCCATTTAAGGAATATTGCCAGGATCAGGCCTTTTCTTTCATTACCTGATGCTGAGAGGCTTGTCCATGCACTTGTGACCTCTAGGCTTGATTATTGTAAGCTGCACGTGTTCTTACACATACTCCTTTTCGTCAGCATATCTCTGGTGTGCTTAGGAACCTGCGTTGGCTTCCGGTACATGCCCGTATTGATTTTAAAACTCTTATTTTAACATATAAAGCTGTACATGGAACTGCACCATCATATGTGATTTAATTACGCCATATATGCCCTCTCGTTCTCTCCGCTCCGCACACTCTTTTCTACTGAAACAGCCTTCTTGCAGACTGAAAACGATGGGTGAAAGAGCTTTCTCTGTGGCAGCCCCCAGGTTGTGGAATGCACTTCCTTTAACAGTTAGAAATGCTACAACATTAACGAGTTTTAAGAAACTGTTAAAAACCCATCTTTTTTTAAGAAGGTGTTTGTGTCTTAATTGTATGTTAATTTATCTTAATTTTTAATGTATTTACTTTTGTACTGTACTTGTAGAGCTTTGGGTACAAGAAAAGAAATGAAGAAAAAAAGAAAAAAATTTATTATTATTATTATTTCCCTTTGCTTTGAATTTTGAGCGTTGTAACTGTAATTGTAACAGATGCTGTTTATGCTCAAACAGCCACATTTCACACTATAGCTAAAGTTAGAAAAGTGAAACATACTTTACCACCCCTTTAAAGTGCCCCTATTATGCTTTGTTCGAATATTACCTCTCATGCAACGTGTAATGTAGCTGCCTGTGAATGTAAACGATCTGCAAAGTTGTGAAACCGAAAGTAAAAAGTAATTTTCTCTCAAAAGAAAGAATTGACTTTGAACCGCCTTAACGAGTCGTCAATTCCACTTCAGTTACTGTTACACGTCACTGGATAACATATTTGCCCAATGCCGGGCTATGTTCTACATTGTTCGCCCGCGAATACCTGCCCACAAACGCTGTAGCTGATCCTGTGTAGCCTACATGTCGAGAAAATGCTGTTTTCTGCTCTGCAAAAGCAAATTCTCTTTGTAGGCTAAAGGATGAGGATGTGAAGAGTCAGTGGATAAAATTACCACAGCGATACAACTGCAGTAGCCTATAACCTTTTGACATTGCTTCTTAAATCTCTGTGAGGGAGGATTTACAAAATGCTTACCCATTAAAAATGCGACAGTACCTACTTCATTTAGACCAACTTGCTCCTCAGAATCACAACCTGTAAGTACGATTAATTATTGATGTACTTTCTACTGAGTGATTAAAATACATAGTTTTGTGTTTTACAATTTGTGTATATCTCTGACTAACCGGCTTACTCACGTTATTACTGTCTTACTGAAATAGGCTAACGTTAGTTATGCTAAGCAGCTGTGGACCGCTGTTACCCAAAACTGTGTTAGCCTAATGCAGATTGTCTGTCGTTCTTACTATTCTGAGTAATGATAAAGGATTGAGGAAGATTTGCTTTACAAACTTTAATGCATAGGCGGAGTTTGACATTGGAGCCAGGGGGGGCAATAAAAAAAATCATTGTAGCAGCTGGGACCTGCATGGCCTATCAATTGGGGAACTCAGCACTAGCACATATGGACAAAACAAACATGCTAAATAAACACATATTTATTTTTAACCCAAGAAAAAACAGTACAACAATACAATCATATTTGTAAACGGGTAGAACTTCGCATAAACAGCCACTTGACTTAGCATCGCATCTTCGTTCGGACCAGTGGTCGAAGTGGGGCGGTACACTTCTACATTTTACTCTTAAACGTACCTGCACTTTTTCTTGCGTACCGCTACTTCTCGCATGTAGCCGGTACTCTACCACTGACAGAAAAAGCGTCAGTGTCAGGCCCGTTTCACATTGGCCAAGTTCACACTGCAGGGGCTTAATGCTCAATTCCGATTTTTTGAAAAAATCCGATTTTTTTGCAAGGCCGTTCACATTTCGAATTAAATGCAACCTTTTGTGATCTCCTGTGTGAACGTGAACATGAACGTGAAATGACCCAGAAGTGACCTGCATGCGCAGAAGACTACTCAACGGTCAACCACTTGTTGTTTGCGGAAGTAGCTAAACATGGCCTGAATAGAGATGTCCCCCCAAATATTAATTAAATCAGAAACCTCGCTTCCCTTCCATTGACTGGTCTCAGCCATAGACAGTAAAAGAAATGGAGACATTGATTTCAACGGAGAAGACTGAAGCCCGAATATTGCACTTCCTGTCTGATGGCTGAGCGACTGCACAGGCTCAAACTGAGCGTGACGACAGTCTGACAGTTGTACATCTTCTAGTAGCTGTGGCAAAACTAATCGGAATCACCTAATTCCTCAAAAACGTTGTGGAAATATTTTGTCCAGTTGTTTTTATGGACTCTCTATCTATGGGCTTCTCCCTTGACTTTATGACAGTAAAAGATTGCATGCGAGCTTCTCCTCCTGTCTATATGGTAATGTCTCTATTGTGTGACATAAAGTCGCGTGGTTATGACGCAATCGTTAGCCTGTTTTTAACAAAAACGGCTTTTACGGGGCCGTAACGTAAGATACAAAGTAATGGAGCCTTTTATACATTGTCGTGTTTATTTAGAAATAAATTATGGACAAATTAAGTCTTTGGACGCCTCAGATGTAAAGTTATTCGCTGTCAAAGTGACGCCAAAATGAATGGGAGTTCAATTACCCCCTTGGTTTCAGCATCGTCCGCCATAGTTGTTGTTTATCTTCTCATTCCCGCCTACTTCAACGCAGAATTATGACGTTTGTCGCATATCAATGACGTGCGGGTCGGATACATGTGACCTGGCCGTTCAGACTGAAGTCGCATTTCAAAAGATCGGATCGGATTTGGACCACATACCCAAGTGGCCTGGGTCGCATTTGAAAAGATCGGATCTGTGTCGTTCAGACTGTCTTGAAAAGATCAGATACAGGTCGCATAGGGGCAAAAAAATCGGAACTGGTTCGTTTCAGCCTGCAGTGTGAACGTAGCCATATACTCCATTTGCAGTGCGTATGTGGTGCGTATTTTTTCCGCACCCGTGTTAACAGGTTAGAGCGTTCACACTGCACGCGGATGCGCCCCGGCGATCAGTTCCAGGAACGATGTGTAGGCTAGGCCTATACAGCAGTGCAGCGATCGTTTCCACACAGTCTATTTCTGCTGCGCTGCACGTGCTGAATTAAAGATACAGCGCATGGTTCGTGGTCAAAATTAGCACAGATTGACATGAAAATATAATAATCTTACCATAAATGCATTTAATTAAATAAAATGTAGGCTAGTCATCTCACCATAAATGTATTTTTGGACTTGCACACTTAGAGGAGTTCCGTTTTCACACACACACACACACACACACACACACACACACACACACACACACACACACACACACACACACACACACACACACACACACACACACACACACACACGACTTGTTTAAATACATTTATGTTGTTAATAAATAACAATAAATTGTTGTTGTACCTGCAATATCTCCAAGTTTTGTTTTTCACAGTAGAAAGGTCATGATTTGCCAATGCAAGAGAGTACCGGCACTCCGGCCCCCGGTACTCTCCCCCAGCCCCAGTTAAAAAACAAGTTATATTTCGCATTTTGTTGTAGCCTATTTCATGAAACATTTAAAACATTTTGAGACGCGAGAAAAATGAACAGTCACACAATACTCTCCACTTTTGAAACATATTACTGTGTTACTATTATATATTGTAGCCTATACTATTATAATGTTACTGTTGTTTGTGTTGTATCCTTAGATCCCGACGAATGACTTTGTGTCATTTGGAGCTCGACGTTTTAAAAATCTCCTTATGTCCATATTTTGGTGTGACGAGTCCGACCAGATAACTAGTCTACAACGCTATTAACGCTACGGGGGGGGGGGTGCACGTGGATGCATTTACCCAGAGCGCTGTAGCGTTATGGATATGGCACGTCTGAGTCTGACAATGAAATAATTTATCGCCAGTGGCAACGTGCTGAGATAGCTTTCAGACAAGACATTCTTCTCTTCTTTATAGCTCTTTTGAGACAGTTTCTATTGTGTAATTTTAATAACAACTGTCAAGATCGTATTATTGTACCACTAGAGTGGATGTTAATGCGCGAGAGCGAATCTCATCGCAGGCGAATTCACTCTCACACGAATCTCAGGAGAATTATCTTATCTCTTTTATAATGTGTTCATAAGTTGTCGACAAACAGAATAAGACATCACCGATTAAATAACATAAGGATTTAAAATAATCTGTTTTTTGAACAAACATAAAAAAATGACTCATTGCTCCAGTGGCGTCATGCCCATTCAAAGTGCACGTGCACGTGCCCCCTCAGATTTCTCCTCCCCGATAATTTTTTTGTCACAACTTTATTCCTATTATGCTCCATAATTACCAGAGCCTATTACGACTCAAATGTATTCTTCTGGATGTGTAATAAATCGGTCAGCATCAGCCCGCCCCTTTTTCCTAATATGGTGTCTGTGTATATCAAATCTAGAGCGCTACGCCAGTGTTGCCAACTTAGCGACTATGTCGCTATATTTAGCGAGTATTTAGAACCCTCTAGCGACACATTTTCAAAAAAGCGACTAGCGACAAATCTATCGACTTTTTCTGGTGTTATTGGAGACTTTAGGAGACTCTCTGACGTGAAAGCACATATCGTTCTTACTCTTCTCAACGAGCAGCGGGTGCTGCCGTGGGTCCCACCCCCATCCCAAAGCACTAACAGGCGTCCCAGTCCTCGCGCAGCAGCCCCTCCCAGCTGCAGTTAGAGCACCCCTCCGCGTACAGACTGCAAAAGAATCGCGCAAATGAGTCGCTATTTTTAGCGACTTTTCAAACGTTACTCACTCTCGCTACGTCTACCCTGTTCAGTAAATGACTGAGAGGAGCAGCAGCACATTCATCTGTTGAGCGCACGGCCGCTGAGAGACGTGAATGAGCAGTGTTTTCCATGGATTTATTATCTGCTTTTCTTTTTTCTTTTTATTAAATAATTTAGTTTCCTTCCTTTTCTTGTGCTTACAGTATTACTTGTAATACTCACTATCACAAAGCTTTTGTTCATCCGGCTCCCGAACTCTCTCAATTCAGATAATTTTCCACATTGGCCTATAAAAAAAGTTAGTCATTCACTAGGCCTATATCATAGCTTCTTGTTCTATTGTCTGACAAAACATATATAGGAAATGAGAACAGCTTTATTTTACATTCGGCTATATTATATTATAATATATTAAATACAGTATGTGAGCTGAGCATTAATTTATAGAGAAAACACATTAGACAAGCAGAACGCAAGTACGACGCGATGACGTCACGAATATGCTTATTGACGTATGACGTCATCTAGTGACATTTAGCGACTTTTAGGTAAGGCGTTAGCTACTTTACTTTGAAAATAGTTGGCAACACTGCGCTACGCGCGTATCGCTCTAGAATCTTTGTTGTGTATGTTCAAGCAACTCGCTCGTCTCGCACGTTGAGCTGGCAATGTTTTACAGATGGTCTTGAAGTGGTAAGTGGGCAAAGCAACAAATCGGCATTGAATTAGTTATCCGATGATAATAAAAGGTAGTGGGAGTATTTGTGGTTGACCTGGAAATTTTAACTTGATCAAAAAGTTATGGATTTGATATTAGCTGCGAATTCAGAGCATTAACTTAAGTTGTGTCAGTGTAACGTTATCGATAGCTAGCCTAGTCTAACCGTAAACTATTGGCTAACATTACTGCCTGCCATACAAAGCCAATAAGCCATAGTAACGTTATCTGATCAGTTTTGAAACATCTGTTCTCTTTTGTCTTGTGTCAAAGTCTCCAGCTGGTTCAATTGTTTTCAGTTTCATAGAAACGAGGGTGTTAAATTTGTTGTAGGCTAACTGCAAAATCCAACCTAACGTTATCAAGGCATCGACTTGATGTTTCTCCCATAGACTGTTATTCACGGTTGATTAACCATTTTCAAATAAACGGGGTAGTGTTAACCTTATTCAGCACTGAAATCTGTCAAACTTCTTTCAAAGTCCTTCATCACATTTTAATATTAAAATAATTTAATTTCAGAGCACCACAAAGTCAGACCTCAGCACCTTGATGTACCTTTAATGTGAGATCGTTCTTAGGTCACATACCAATTTAAAATCATAACATAAAAACTGCAACGGTACTGTTTTTAAAATCATGTGTAGTAGGCCTAAGTGTACAGTAAGTGTGTGTGTAAACATGCTTTAATGAAGTAGACTTCAAAAGCTTTTGAATTTGAGCTTACTGTTCTTTCATCAACCTGTCTTTTACATAAACGTACAAAATAGATACTTTAACTTAGTCCGATAGAGGAGGGT
Source organism: Siphateles boraxobius (assembly GCF_051911475.1). Lineage (NCBI taxonomy): Eukaryota > Metazoa > Chordata > Actinopteri > Cypriniformes > Leuciscidae > Siphateles > Siphateles boraxobius. The sequence continues at coordinate 23,795,022 of NW_027509197.1, read as the reverse complement.
TGCTGCTAGCTCCGTTAAGGTATTTCTGTCCCTCCCAAAATGCATTGAAATGGTATGTTTAGCAGCCAGAATTGAAAAAATTCAGGGGGAGAAACCCCCTGACCCCTCCTAACATGATCCATATCACCCGTCAGAAAACAATTGCAACGTCTCAGATTGTGCCCCCCCAGAATTTTGGCTTGCATGACGCCCCTGCATTGCTCTGATTTTCCATTTCTCTGCGTTTTGCTCGCGGTTGGACCGTACCAGTTAATCCTATAACACACCTGCTTCAGCTATAAATCAGAATATTATTTGAAAACAGTGTTGGAGCAGGGTTGTGTCCCTCAGGAACCCCTGGATTGCATGGCTTTTGAAATTCCTGTGGTTCCTGCAATTGGATCTTTTGATCTGTCTGTATTTGTATAGCCTTACATTTTACAAGTACCCATTTTACAACCACAGCTGCAATTGAGACCAGCTTATATAGACAACATCATTATTATAGCATTTTATTATTATCTGACATCATATTGTATCTCTCTCTCTCTAGAAATGTGTCTTGGAGTGACTTGGAAAACCCTGAATTCACCCTATACAGTAGGCCTAGGCCTATATAAATACCTAAAACAATAATTAGCCTACTAATGATGACTTATATAATAAATCCTTATTTTATTTAATCAGTGATGTCTTATTCTGTTTGTTGACAACTTATGAACACATTATAAAAGAGATAAGATAATTCTCCCGAGATTCGTGTGAGAGTGAATTCGCCTGCGATGAGATTCGCTCTCGCGCATTAACGTTCACTCTAGTGGTACAATAATACGCTCTTGACAGTTGTTATTAAAATTACACAATAGAAACTGTCTCAAAAGAGCTAAAAAAGAAGAGAAGAATGTCTTGTCTGAAAGCTATCTCAGCACGTTGCCACTGGCGATAAATTATTTAATTTTGTCAGACTCAGACATGCCATATCCATAACGCTACAGCGCTCTGGGTAAATGCATCCACGTGCACCCCCCCCCCCCCCCGCTCCCCCCCCCCACCCCCACCCCCCCCCCCGCTCCACGCCCGACGGAACTGGTACGGTCCAACCGACAGCAAAACGCAGAGAAATGGAAAATCAGAGCAATGAGTCGTTTTTTTGTTTGTTCAAAAACCAGACTCGAACGCAACAACCCAAGCTTGTAGAATTGAGAATTGAACTGAGAGACAATTATCCGTTTGTGAATTATTCCAAAAAAGTGGAAAATGAAATTTCGAAACCAATTTTTCATTGGGTTAATTTTGATGGTGCAAATTGAACAAAGAACTGCAAAGCGTTACACGGACCGTTACATGTTCAAATAGCCATAATTCATTTGTGACAAAAAAAAAATCACTTTATATGGATGAATGAATGGTGTATTTTTCTATTGAATGCAAAGTCTTTTTTTCCTTTTAAAGAAGACCCTTGTAACTTCTTTAATCAAGTTTTTAATTTTTTTTAATAAAGTCATCTATTAAAAAATTGTATAAATGATGGACCCCCCAAAAATAGTGGTTTAACTCAGTGTTAATTTCATTTTGTTAAAGTCGACTTGCGTAGGCCGTCTGCAAGAAGCTAGTTATTTTAGTCGATAAAGTTTTAAATATGGATATTTTTCTTACATGAACGCATCACTTCACTTCAGAAGGCCTTTATTAACCCCCCAGGGCCATGTGGAGCACTTTTCTCATGAATGGATGCACTTTTATGGACTTCAAAATATAAACGGCCACTCACTGCCATTATAAAGCTTGGAAAAGCCAGGATATTTTTTAATATAACTCCGATTGTATTCGTCTGAAAGAACAATGTCATATACACTTAGAATGGCTTCAGGGTGAGTAAATCATGGGGTAATTTTCATTTTTGGGTGAACTATCCCTTAAATCTTAACAACAACAAACGACAAAAGAAAAAAAAGAAAAACATTCAATGGTCTTTAATAGCTTTAATAAGGATTCATTATATTTAATTTATACAAATAAATATGTCTGCTTGAAAGAATAAAGAATGATGGAGTAGGGCGCTACTCTCTCTTGTTACTATATACTCAGTCCTTTTACTTTTTTATATGAGTAACAAGACTGAAAGTAACAGGAGTTTTTAAGCACATAATTAGCAAATACATGACATATTGTCACATTGTAATAGCTTGTGTCATGATTCTGCCCTCTTGTCATTTCCTTTCTCTAGTCTTGAGGCAGGATCATGACAGACCCATGTTTTGTGTGCAGGCACATGGCCTTGATTTTGGGTTGTGTGCTTGTGTTGTCTCGTTCTCTTTCCCCGCCCCCTTGTTATCCTCATCTTGTCTTCATTGCCTGATCAGTGTCACCTGCTGTCGTTATCTGTTCTCCCTATATTATCCCCTTGTGTTTGCTGTCCTGTGCTGGTTCATTGTGATTGATTGTGTGTGTATCCACACACGGTAATACTTGTGAGTACCTTGTCTTGAGTTCTGTCTAAACAAAGAAGTTTTCTTGTTATAGTTATTTTGTTCCTGTGAAGTTTTATGTTTAAGTCTTAGTCTATTGTTGTTAGTCTTTTGCTTTGCCTGTGCTGTTTTTCCTCCCTCGTGGGGTTTTGTTTTCCCTTTTTGTTATCAATAAACCTTGTGTGTCAGCAAACTGTCTGCAATTGGGTTCGTTCCTGAAAATCCGTGACAGAATGAACCAGCCAAAGAAGAACCCAGCAGACAGTTTGTCTTTTTCTGCCAAGCGACAATCTGATCCCCTTGAACAATGGTGGCTGTCGACTACCTCCGACATGAAGGGTGGCAAGGCACCGTTTTCCCCCCAGGGAGAGAGGTCGTTGAGAGAGTATGCCCAGGCCGTGGAAGAGAGGAGGAGGTTCTTGCCTGAGATCCTCCTCAACTCGTACTTCATCGCAGGTCTCAATGGTCCTCCTCCTTTGACTGAACGGGAGGGGCTGATTCGCCGTCCGTTTTGGGAAGTGGTGGACCGTTTGTGTCAGGAGGAGCTGCAGGGCTCCTCCACGAGGTCTTCACCTTCTGCCTGTCTGCCTGTTATTCCTGAGGGTCGTTTGTTAGGCGTCGTGACGTTTGGGAACCAGGTTAGCTCCTCCACGACTCCTGAGATTCCATCTGTTTCCTTCGGTCTTCGTGGAAAACGAGGGAGGCGGACCTCGTGGGAGTCCCCTTCAGAGTCCTCAGCGACTGAGTCAACCCACCCAGAGAAAGCTCCTCTTCTGCCCGACACGGCACCTGCTGCGCTTCCCCAACCGGTCACAGATCTGGCTATGGTCTCTGCTTCCCGCCCTAGGAGAAAGAGGAGGAGAAAGGGGGCTTCCCGTTCCCTGTCTCTTCCTTCCCCTGAACCTGCGACGGTTCCTGGACCAGCTGCTGAGGGCAATGCTTCGGCCAGCGCTGGCCCCGAGCCAGTCTCTGCCAGCGCTGTTCCCGAGCCGTTCCCGAGCCGGTTTCAGACAACACTGTTCTAGGATCTGTTCCCGTCAACTCGTTTCCAGTGTCAGCTGCAGACATCGCAGGTTCAGAGTCTGACATGAGTAGCGCCTCTTCTGAATCTGATATGATGAGCGCTGTTTTTGGTTCTGCTACTGAGTACACTGACCCCTTTCCTGCTCTTCAGCCAGCCACAGTGTTGCCCATCTCCGCCCCACAGTCGCCTACATCTTGCCCTGTCTTTTGTCCTGTACCGTCTCCTTCCCAGTCTAGTTCTCCTAGCACTTCTCCACGTGTCACCCTGTCCCAGTCTGATTCCCCCAAGGCTTCTCCATGTGTCTCCCCGTCCAAGTCAGCTCGGATTCCTCGTCCTCAACCCTTGTCCCGTAAACCCAAGACCCCCAGTCCTCCTACCCTCCCTGGTCAACCACCTATGAACTTTCTTGTTCCCCCACCCCCCCTCCCTTGTTTATTTTTATTGATGCATCCCAACCCCATTATTGTATATTCTTGTATGCCGTTGCTTTTATTTGTCATGTTTTGTTGGTTTGTGTCTGTTTCCCAGTCTGTCATGTCTCGTGTTTGATGTCCTCTTTTGGAGCGTCTGGTAGCCGCTCCTTAAGGTGGGGGTTCTGTCATGATTCTGCCCTCTTGTCATTTCCTTTCTCTAGTCTTGAGGCAGGATCATGACAGACCCATGTTTTGTGTGCAGGCACATGGCCTTGATTTTGGGTTGTGTGCTTGTGTTGTCTCGTTCTCTTTCCCCGCCCCCTTGTTATCCTCATCTTGTCTTCATTGCCTGATCAGTGTCACCTGCTGTCGTTATCTGTTCTCCCTATATTATCCCCTTGTGTTTGCTGTCCTGTGCTGGTTCATTGTGATTGATTGTGTGTGTATCCACACACGGTAATACTTGTGAGTACCTTGTCTTGAGTTCTGTCTAAACAAAGAAGTTTTCTTGTTATAGTTATTTTGTTCCTGTGAAGTTTTATGTTTAAGTCTTAGTCTATTGTTGTTAGTCTTTTGCTTTGCCTGTGCTGTTTTTCCTCCCTCGTGGGGTTTTGTTTTCCCTTTTTGTTATCAATAAACCTTGTGTGTCAGCAAACTGTCTGCAATTGGGTTCGTTCCTGAAAATCCGTGACAGCTTGAGGAAACTGAGCAAATTCTATTGACTTACCAAAACTTGAAATGGCACCCATTCGGTGGAATGGTCCTTTTAATGTTAATGTAATGCAACTGTCTAAGGGTTGAGTTTAAAAAAAAATAAAAACTAATGATGTAACATAATTGAACTACTTTTTATAATGAGTAACACAATAATGTAATCCATTGCTTTTTAAAGTATTGCTCCCCAACAATGGTTTCCATTGATAAAATTAAGTCTCTCAGATGCTGTGACATCTCAGGGTTCCCATGGTTACACTGTCACAGCCACATCATTTAGTGCCCACTTTCACAACAACAACAGTAACAACCCTCTGTTATGACCTCAGTATAGCTGAACGAGCACAAAATCAACATCCTTTGATGGTTTGATAACTAAAACACCATCATAATACCATCACCCATCGGACAGGATGACATGGTGTCTTTTTTTAGCCCTCAAATAAGCAAGTGACTTCAAACGCATGAGGTATTGTGCATTTCAAATGGAATATGCTATCATGAACTTACATCAGTGAAGAACATCACCTCTCATCTTGGATGTTGCAGTATGGTATAGATCTTTATGCATAAAGTGTATATATGCAAATCTTGATTTATACGCATTCTTTCTAGTACTTCTTCCTTATTAATATATAGCGCCAGAAAATCTCATAAATAGCACCAGAAAAGCGCTACATAAATGTTATATAATGCTTCCCAAAATCACTTAATAATCTAGTACTCATACTCTGAAACAGAATCTAAACCCATTCCATCACTGTGAATCTGACAGCTGTTATTGAGCTGACAGACCGCACTTGTAACTGGGTTATTCACTGGACTTCACAGATGTGATAAATGCATTTTGATCTATTATTTAGTTTGCTGCAACATTAGCATTATTTGAATGTTAAATGGGCACTAGCGCACTCTTTGATTTGAGCTATCAAAGCTTCTGGAACAATCTGTGGAAATGAGTTTGAGAGCTACAGCTGATTTGTCACGCCTCTTCCCATGTCCCTCCTCAGTAAATCACGCCAATTAAACTCTCATGTGTCGATTATTGTGTTTAGCTGGAGTTGGTTACTGATGAATTATGGGTATATTTGTGTGGAAGTAACCTCAGCTGATACCTCATTGGCAGAGTAACAAAAAATGCCCTTCTGCATAAAAACAGATTCTCCCTAATACATTGATAATGGGTTTATCTGAGTATTCCATTTCTAGAATGGACCCTGAAGAAAAAATGTATGCAGTTTGAATGCTTTCAAATGTCTGCAGTAAACTGGTCTAGCAGTCTACTTCATGTGGTCTGAAGAAAATATAAATGTAGAAAATTAGATTTTCTGAGCAAGTTAATGGAAGTTATGTTAAAATACTTTGCATGTAGGCCTGTAACTTTTTAAACTCTGTAGAATCCAAAGGGAGAAGTAGCTCCTCTAGCTAAACAGATGCTGGATTGTTAATATTCATGCAATGGAAAGATTAAGTGTTCGGCACTTTGTAGAAGTACAAGCTATGTTTAAAAATTTACCAAATATTCAAAATGCAGGAAGTTCTTTTGTAAGCCTCACTGTTTCGTGCTTAAAAATGAGCACAATTGTTTTCTCAGTATTTGTATTTATTTATTTATTTATTTATTTTTAAATATCACTCTGACAGAATGTTCCAACTAACCAGTTTTATTTATTTATTTTTTAAATATACTTCCCATCATGAATGTAAATGTCACGTTAAAGTAAACTTGGCTAGTCATATAACAGCATGCCTCTCATTAAGCTGACCTTTGTCATCAGGTTCTCTATTAAACTCAGTTTGATTCTCTACAGATTCGGCCATTCTAGCAGAAAATTAAATTAACATAAAATCAATTAATACATTAATTAGTCTGGTTTAATCACATCTTTCCGAGTCTTCTTTGGAGACTAATTATTTATTTCATAATTAATGGAGGGTGATTAATTGTGAGGTTTAGAACGAGTACATGCCTTGTGCTAGTCCAGTGCAAAAGGTTTATGTACAGTAAATAAAGGCCAGATGCTACTGTTTTCCATTTTATTTTCATGCAGATGGAGAATAATCTATATATGCCATGTGACCAGGATGTGTGAAATTTAAGTGACTTATAGAGCACTGCCACACAGGTGATGGCTTTTTTATGGGACACTCTTGGGACAGTCCCTCTGGAGTAACCTGAGGATTAAGCATCTTTAATAAGGACACAATGGTGGACGTTCTCAAAAAAATATGTTTAGTTTTTATTTCTCATTTTTCTTAGTATGTAGTCTCACATGACAATATGATTAAATGAAATTAATTATTCAGATTTTCATCCTGAAAAAAAGACCTCAATAACCTCATATGAGGTCAAATACTGCCTCAATGTCTACTCAATTTTGCCAATACATCAAAATCTGCAATCGAAAGTCAGAGATTTTGATATGAGCATGAATCTCATTAAATTCCTCCAAGACCAAATATCTGGGGTATTCTGTAAAAACTAAAATATACTTGAGAAACCATTTGGAGTTCCTTGGATCACACTTTCATATTCACAGTGAGTGCAAGTACCCTTGCATTTACATTTATTAATTTAGCAGAGGCTTTTATCCAAAGCGACTTGCATATGAGGAATACAACGTAAGTGAGGCAGTGACATATGAAGTGCTGCGGTATTCCATAGCTGTTCAGATAAGTAGAATAGAGATGACAGTGAGAAGTATAAGTTTAAGATTTTTTTAAGTAAGTGCATTAACAGGATTTCAGTCAAGTGCTCACCAAACAGATGCGTCTCTTCGGGATGTGTCTCAGATGTGTGTCTTCAGTTGCCTCAAATGTTCTGTAGTGTACCTAAAAAAAATTCTATATTGTCTCAAAGCATATCCCTAATGATGGGGTACTGCCATATGCAATCTTTAGGGTTCAGGCCTATAGTTTTTGAAGGAACTTATGGATTCTTTTTTGTTGGTAATGGTGCAATCCTTTAATTTTTACAGTGGTGTTACTCTTGTTATTTTTATAAGTATGTGCACTCTTTGTCAACATGTATAATTTTGTCTTTTTTTCTACTAAGGACGTGAAGAGACATCTCAGACAAAGTTGATTGTTAAAGTTGCGATGAAACGGAAACGGTGTCAGATGTTTTCTTCCACATTGTAAACGTAGTGTCAAACAATAATTTAAATTTTTTTTTTAAAAATTGTCGATTGGATGGAGGTCAGAATTCAGCTCTGAATTTGAGCTTGCAGACAATTGTAAGAAATGGGTTGGATTTAATCTGACTAAATCGTTTGAGAAATATCTGTAATTTTATCAGAAGGTTGTTTTGATTAAAAATTACTTTATCAAAAAAGTGAAATATGCACATATGAAGTGTTTATTATTTGTAAATTGTATATATTTAATCCAATTACAGGTCCTAGTTTATGCTAAATATGTGTTAACATACTCATACACAGCGTTATATAATTTGCAGTGATATACTGTGGGACAAATGTCCTGTTCCCTGGGCTTAAATCGCTTCTACATCCTAACAAGACTCCCATCAGATGGCTTCTAGCAGTCAGACACCTGCTTATCTGAGTGTGAGTGTGTGTGTGTGTGTGTGTGTGTTAAGGGTGAACTTCCTCCTAATTAGCTGTCATTTGCTCAGTGCCCATATCAGGAGGTCATGTTATCATTAGGGCTGATGTATTCTCTGTAAAACCACACCACTCCTCCAAAGGGTACGTTTGAGGGGGTGGAGGGAGGCGACGTGAACTTGGAGAGTTAATGAGGAATCAGACATAATTTAAATGCAGATGTGTGTCATTAATCTTGGTGTCCTCCCTCACTCTTACGGCGTTTTATTCACTCACACTTTGAGTCTTCTGGAGCTTGCCTGATGTAATTTGAGGGGGGAGGGGGGGTTGTTAGGATAAAAGAATATTGCACAATACATGATGCATTTACGATGCCTTTCAGACCACCAGGGATCTCTGCTGAAACGCACTGCATGTAACATTACCACTACTTCCTGTTTAGCTCCTGTGCAAACTTTTTGTCTGTTCTGTTTCTCGTCCAAGCTCGCGAACTTCTCTGTGCCCACCTACACAAGGCTGTATGGCTCGCAGATGAGAGTCGAGATAAATGTGCAGTCAGCTGGGCTCACATCCCAGAATAGACTGGTAACTACGGCGACTGTACGTTGAGCGTACAGGAGTTAATGTATCCACCCCTCCTGTGCTCCACTCTCTCTTTGACACTCTCTCAGAGTAATTGCACATAATTGGCGTTCCACTGAGAAGGCCATTCCACGATGTGTCCGTCCCTTGCCTTTCTTTGATTGTGAAGTGGATTGGCCGGGTTGTGTCACTGATAAGGCATGTGTTTAATCGATGTTGAGAGGTAGCCGTGGTGATGACATGACCCTCTCGACGGCGTACCATAATTATGCCCACCCCCAGCATGCGGCGCTTGATCGCAAACAATGTTTGATTTTTTTTTTTTTTTTTTTACCTCTTAATTATTTTTTAATTAGCTGCCGCTACACAAGAGAGAGTTGGAAACACTAAGCACCAGAGATCATTTCGCAGTTAATTACCACACACACACATACCTACACCCACATAATATAGATTTTCTGCATATTGTGTTAAATATCAATATGATATGCATTACTTTGCATATGTCATCTTGTTTGTCGGTTGCAATAACACAAGCATTCCTTTATTGGAGTGAATCGACGCACATATTTTCAGTCTTTAATCAGGCATTTTAAAATCAGTGCAAGAAATGATAGGAATAACATGCTTGTCTGCAGAAGATTGTATCTTATGATTCTGAATCTCCACAATCACACTCTTTATGAGGCTCTGGTTGGGTGATAGTTTCTGTCCTTCTGTAGGTGTTTGTGTGGTGATTAAGATCACCATGACAACAACGAGCAGCTGGGCCAGTGCTTAGAGCCTGCTACGTATTACCTGTTTCATATCCAAACTTATTTCAATAAAAAAAGATGAACAATTATTCAAACCCTCTGAGTTATCTAATAGGAAACGTTAGGCATATATCATGTCTGATGTAATGGCAAACATCAGAATATATCACAAATGTATATATCAGACCTGCCTGTAATTTGTATCACAGTTGTGATAAGTAATATCTGAAGTGCTTTATATTCTCCCTCTTACCGTTTTTTAAATTTTATTTATTTTTTATCCAGCTCATTGGAAAAATGTGCCTATGGCATCATTTCTGCAAAATGATATTACATTGGTTCTTGCACATTTCTCAATACTTTCGAAGTGAAAGGACCACAAAAACGTGTTCAGTTTTATGAAAAACAGATGAACATGAATATGCCATTGTTTTTATACATTGGTTTACCACCTACACCAAACCCTTTTATAAACCTAAACAATAGTGTTAATAAAAGGAAATGTAAAATGAAAACACATTTGGTAAAGTAACCATGCCATTTTAGCTTGCTTCTACAGGTCAGTGAGCTCTTTTATCATGACTCATGTTTCACTGGACTGTACCAGATTAGCTACCGAGTAAGTTTGGTTATGTGATGCAATTGTCAAAATGTATTAGATTACAATGCAAAGGTAAGTGGTAAAAAGGTAAAAGTGTTTTGTGGTCATAACAATCTATTGCGCAAGGAAGGAACCACACAAAAATAAGTCTTTATTAATCAATCCCTGTGTGAACAGGAATAAAAGTTGTTGATGTTTTATGTATGAATGTATGAATGTAGCTATGTACTGCACACTATGCAAATACTTGAATGCCAAAATACTGTACACTACATTGCAGTGTTCGCGACCTTCCTTCTCCATCGTGACAAATCAACCATAATTTTTTGACACTTTCCCATTCCAAACAGAATAATTAGGAGTGAAAAAATAAAAATGTCCAAACAAGCAATGAATTTTAGAGTAATAAAACAAACTGAGACGAACTGCAGCTCTCAGCGTGAGCAAAAAGGCTGAAAGGGTTAGTTCACCCAAAAATGAAAACTAATTTTTGTCATTAATTAACAATTTCTTCTCTTCCGTGTTAGTCTCTGAACTCTGAAGATGTTCACGTTGTAAACAGTGCAGCGCTTCCGGGTTCTACGTCAGAACAGGCTCATTATTGGCCGGCTCCTGCGTCAGAATCACACGCATGCGTTGGGGTGCTCACGTGAACAGTGTCAGAGAGTGACACGGAAAAGTAAAAAATGGTTAAATAAAGTCATTATTTTATTTATTTATTTTTTCGTCGCTTCATAAAGTTAAGGTTGAAACACTGTAGTCACATGGACTTTTTTAACGATGTCTTTACTACCTTTCTCGGGTCTCGGGTCTTTACTACCTTTCCTAACGATGTCTTTACTACCTTTACTGCCTTGAAAGTGATAATGATATTACAGTCTACGGGGGTCAGAAAGCTCTCGGATTTCATCAAAAATACCTTAATCTGTTTTCCCCAAGATGAACGAAGTTCTTACGGGTTTTGGACGGAACGACATGAGGGCGGGTAATTAATGACTGAAATTTCCTTTTTGGTTGAACTAACCCTGAAAGAGTGCAAACCAGTAAAAGTGCTTAACTTTTTGATGTGATTAAATTAAAGTCCATTTTAAAGTATTTTAACACTATAATGTAAAAAAAAAAAAGCTTTTTGGGAATATATTTAGTTTTTGGTGAATTATATATTAACGACATGTCATGACAACAATGTGGCATACTACTGTTTGAAATGTTTATCGTTTCATAATACATATTGATGCATTTTTTAAATAGCATGTAGTATACAGTAAATAATGTGCAGTATGCATTGAGTATGCTAGTATTTCATTTTATTTTCATCAACATAGACTTTGTTTGCTAGATTTAAGTCTGTGATATTTGGTGCTTGTGCGGTTGTCTTCCTGTTGTTTTCCACTTCAGGATCTGTTTTTCTTTGGAGCAGCTGTTGATTTCATTGTTTTAGCATTCACATATTAGAGTACATGAGCCAGGCCATATGGTGGCAAATCACTGAGCCAGAACTAGAGCGATAGATAAAGATGGAGAAAACCACACAAAAATCCTTTACTTTCCCCTTTTCTTTCTTTTTCTTTTATCATTAGCACTGTTATTAGTCATGCTGTTGTTATGGATGTTTAAGGTGAAGGCTGATTGCTTTCGGAGTGTATTTATGCTCTGCGATGCCGAGGGTGTAGGCAAGATTGAGTGTGTGTGGACAGGCACATTTTTCACCTGTTCACCTCCTCTTATCCGGGGTGCCGTTCAAGGTCTCGGGTCCTCACAATGGCTCAGACACAAATGCAGCCACCCAAAGAGTGAACTGACACAGGCAATTTCAACATCCATCTCGCTGCATTTATTGACTATATACGAGAGAAGTGCTCCCGCTAGAAAGCTATTTGTACGCTTTGAAATCCAGAAAGGCTAACAATGGCCATATTTGTACTGGAAAAAGTCTGTTTGATGAATGATATAGGCAGCTGTGAACCTTGGGTTCTGTTAAAAAGTAAAGACAGGCGTCCTCAACCATAAATCAATAGGTGCGTGTGTTTTATCTGTTTACATGTATTTGTGTTTGTTTATAGTGGTTTATTGCTCTTAAATGACAATACACTTCCATCTTTGATAAAAGGAAGACTGGAAAACTTTGACAAAAGTAACTATAGCAACCTTACTCATTTGCCTTATTGACAGAGTGACGGTTTTAATGTTTCTGAATGAAATGCGGCCAGTGAACTTTCTGAATATGTCTAGATCCGAGAGTTATGAGCCAAATCTGGGCTTGAGGAAGGAGTTATGGAGCCGTAACCAAGGGCATGGTTCAGATGGGTCATCTATCTCCGGGGCGGACAGGCCCTTGCCTCCGGTGTGTTTATTATAGCCTGTATATTATCAGACACTGTGGATTCTACTGGTTGTCCCTGAAAAACATTGAGCAGTAATATTCTGGAAAACACTCAAATAACCTAAGAATGTATTAACAGTAAATAAACTTGCTTTATTCAAGTCTGTCACATCTGTGGTAGCCAATACAAAGATGAACAGGGCATTCAAAAATATAAGCTACTCTTTATTTAAAAAATCAACTTGTAGGAGGAATGCAAACAACATATTAATGAGAACCGACAAAGAGTAACTGCAACATGGTCTGGGAGTATATTCACTGTTAACAATTTATTGTAATTTTACAGGAAATTCCTGGCAACTAATTGCAGTAAATTTACAGCAAGTAATATACAGGATTTTTACTGTTTACTGTTACAATAAAGTACTGTACTTATATAGCAGTGCTACTGGTATTATACTTGCATTATTACAGTAAAATGCTGTAATTTATTACAATTTACTGCAACTAAGTTTGCCAGAAATTTCCTGTAATTTCACAGGACAAAATTACAATTTAATATTGTAATTCAATATACTGTATATATCCTCAATTAAGTGAATTAACAGAGGTTTAGATGTTGATGTTTTAAAATCACCATTTAAAAAATCACCATTATGGTGAACGGTGTTGCCTTTATTTGGGCAATTTGTTCTTGACTACTTATGTGAATTTATGGTCTAAGTAACAATGTTTACCAAAACACATAATTTGTTGCAAAGAAAGCCAGACACAATGGTGGTCTGTTGATAGACCTATAGTTTACAACATAATTAAGTACAAAAATTGACCGAAAGTGGTTATTTGTTAATAATAGATTTTTTTCAACAACATTTTTTTTTTATATATTGGGAAAGTAATATTTGGACACACACACAGAGACATCAAAAATCCACTTATGAATCTCAACAATGGTGACATACTTTATGCTGCAATGCATTCCAGGAGGCACCATCGTTTAAAACTCTTGGCTTCCAGCATGCATTGTAGCATTAATCATGTCACCATTGTTGAGATTCATATGCTGATTCTTGATGTCCGTTTCTTTCTAAAAAATAATAATGATAAATAAAGATTTTCAATGTATATAAAAAATCAGAATGTCTGCTTTGTGTCAATAAAGGTGAAAGTTATTTATACATAACAAGTTACAACTTTTGCTCAGGGATAAGATTAGTGAATCATTCTACTTTTTGATAATGAAAACTCCTGAACGCCTTTGTTTTTGATTTATTTTGTAACAAATTTTGTGCTTTGGTAAACACTGTTAGAAAGACCAAAATTGCAATTAAAATGTCAAGAGTCAAACTGCCCAACTCAAGGAAACACTGATCACCACAATGGCGACCACACATTTTAAAACATCGACATCTAAACCTCCGTTCATAGACATATGACAAAAGATAAAGTCAGTCTGGTTAGTAATAAGTGAAGCTGGTAATGCTGTGGAGTTGTTTAATCCTCCTCTGCTGAGATCTTCAGAGATTTAGTGTCGTCTTTTTATCTTCATCTGATATAATTTAAGGCTGTGGCTGGAAGTCAGTTGTAGTTCTTGTGTTTCTATTTCCTTCAGTGATTCTGCTTGTTAACAGTAGGTGTTCATCATTAATGCTCAATCATCACTCAATTAATCACTTAATTATCTCATTAACTTTACCACTGCTTCAGTGTTACTTTAACACTCTGTAGAGTGGGACCATATGTGCTCTGAGCAATGTTGATTTAACAATGGGGATTTTGCTGTGTATCACTGGGTCCAGTATTAATATATCCATAGACTTATAAAATAGATTTCATGTTAATGTTTCATACCTGAGATGTGTTCCTTCTTCCAAAAATGTTTGATTCTGGTACTGTTGGCTGGTACTGGTACTGAAATTTCAAAATTCAAACAGCAGCGATCCCACAATGCTATGCGGTGGCTGTAAAATAATGCTTCTACAGTGTAGTTCCAATAACTCTCCATACATTTCCCATCATGCATTTGCATTTACCATAAAAACATGAATAATATGTTGTTGTAAAATTTATTGTAAAAATTATATCAGTTGCTAACAGTGTGAATACCAAGGGAACCGTAACTAAACACAGGAAGGAAACATGGGAACTAAAGGAAACACAAACATAACATAAAATTATTCATTATTATGATTAAATCATCTCTTTATGCTTAAACTTTATTTATTCACTTTTTTTCTAAATGATTTATTTATTTTAAATTATTATTATTAATTAATTTATAATTGACTTATTTAAAATGTATTTGTATGGGGCCAGTACAAAAATATTCTTAGTTGAAACTCAGACTTCAAAAAGTTATACAATTATTGTGATAAAATTATTGCACATGCTCATTTGCTTTTTAGGTCCCTAGAAAGTCTTTTTTGAGGAAAGGAATAAAATGCAGAAGGAAATTACCACTTTTTGCTGTGGGGGTTATTTTATGAAAGGGGTTATTGTATGTAATATGATAATTACATCATAATGTTTCAATAGCATATTTAAAATATTCTGACCAGATTTCCCTGTATGTGGCTTGGCTGTTTAATACAAAAGCTATACAGGAAGAGGTCTGTGAGAGTAATATAGTTTTGGACTATATGAGAATTACAAAAATGAAATGATAAATCTAACGACCGTCTGTCTATTTTTATTAAGTGTTAAAAGCAGGAGTTTCTGTGATTTGTCTCTCCCTCTCACTCCCTTCTCTCTTTTTCGTTGTGAAGTGCTTATTGTAAATGCTCCATATGTTCTATTAGGGCTCAAGTGTGATTATTGTGATTATTGTAAATGCTCCATATGTTCAAGGCCCCCCCCCCCCTCTCATTATTTAGATTATATCTTTTATAGTCATTAATGTCATTAATCAAATATTCTACAAACTGATTTAGTTGGTTTGAGAGGCACTTTCCAGGCAGTGTTGAGGCCGTATTGCATCTGGGTCTCAATTGATCAAAATTTGTAGATCGCCTTTTAGAGTCATAATGAAAAATAGCTTGTTACTATTTTTTATTTCATTTTATTTTTTATAATTTATTTTAATAACTTGCAAATAATTTGCAGCATGCTCTTTTTTTCCCAAAAAAATTCCTAGATTACATTTTTGGGTAGTAATGATGGCATGCTGCTTGATTATACGTTTGTTCATACATGCATGCATACTTACTTACTTATTTACTTATTTGTGAGTGAGTGTGTGAGTGAGCGAGCGAGCAATACTGTAATCTTTTTTTTATATCTTTAATAACATCCAAAGAGGTTATTTACAAAATGTCTTCTTCCAATCTTCAGATGTCACCTAATTAGCAGGTAGTGTCAACATACATTTGGCCAATTCTGTTAGGCTTCTCTGTATATTTCTTGTCAGCAGTACTTACCTGTGTCTCGGTTTAAATGCCGTGTGTCATCAGGGCAGCTAGTATTGTTGAATGTTGAGTGATTGATTCCCCTCTTTTCCTGAGAGATTGCCTTTAATGCAGATTTAAAATAGCCCACCTTTCCTTATTATCTTTTTTATGCCGATTCTGAGCATGCAACAGTCGAGTGCTACACTTATCTTCCCCCGACTGAAATGCATAATGTATTGTTTTTATGGATTGCTATGACAGCGCTCGTAAGAGAGCAACGACAGAGTCGGCATTCATTAGTACCTTGAGGATGTGACAATCAAAATTAGATCCCTGTGATGTACCGGTCCATATTTCATCTCAAACCTGGAGGCCTTTCACTGCTTGCATCTCGTGTTAGGTAAGCCATGCTTCATGCAAAATGCCACTGTCAGAGTGTTCTAGCATGGATTAATGTGATATTCTGCACATTTGATTTGTGCTTCTGCTGTTTCCTTGGCATTATCCCAGGTTTTTACCTCGCCCTGTCCCTGCTCTCCGTTCTGGGTCAGCGATGTGAAAGCAGGGCTTGTTCATTTGGTGTCACCCTGCTGTTAACCAGATACAGTTACTGAGGTTAAACCTTGTCATCTACCACTGCCATGATCTAACAGAGCCAAGCCTGTGGTTTGTGCACAGGAGTGCTGTTAAACTAAAGGAAATGCCAAAAACGGCACACACATGCGCACACACTGGGCATCAATTGTAAAGACTCATCTGGATGAAAAACAGACTGTGAGTGTAGCCAAGCGAGTCTGCACCAGCTGATCGGTGTGTGTGTGTGTGTGTGTGTGTGTGTGTGTGTGTGTGTGTGTGTGTGTGTGTGTGTTTGCTTGGAGATAAAGGAAAGAAACAGTCAATTTACTCATCACACCAAAATGTCGAAACTTCGAATCCTTTGTCCACTAATGTGACTCGAATCAATAAACTACGCATGATGTCGATAGAACGAGTGCTGTTCTCATCTCACAGCTTGCAGCTTCATTTCTAAATGCACAGCTTTAAGCGGCCAATATTAAGGCACTCGGCATGCATTTTTCTGCACAGTAGTTATACATACATACGGCTGTCTAAACACCATCTGCAATGTTCAGAGAAGTCGGAAATGCTACAGGAATGCAAAAAATAACCCATAACAAATTCATAGATACCTTAGATTTAATTTTTCTTGCATTGATTCACTTTCAAAAATAGAGGCAGGCAATGTTTAAACATTTAGAAACTTATGTCCAAAATGATTAATTTTGAATTTCAGACCTCAATGCTAGTTCAAGCTTAAAAAAACAATGATTAGTACATTATACTATATATTTGGGTTATTAAAAAAAGTCATCTCTCTTCTCTGCACTGTTACTTTTAAAGACTTTACTTTTAAATATGTGACATGTTTGGGTTGCAGCAAGGGAGAGTAGATGTTGCAGCACTGATATTTATTTACGAAAGAACCAAAAAACAAAACACGCAAGAAAAACAGGAGAACAACAAGGATAAAGCAAACCATACAATAAGAAAACAAAGTGATACAACTAAAAGTCCATGAAAACAGAATATAAATTATGACATTATGTATGAGTTCATCCAATTATAAGAATGTTGTCGTTTACCATTATTTAGTTTTGTCAATCATTTTCTTCTATGGGACATGAAAGTAGATGTTTGACAGAATGTTCATGCTGACAATGAAAGGAAATTGTGACTGCATGGGATTCCAAAATTAAAATGCTTGATTTTAATGAAATTCATTCCAATTATTTAACAACATTAAGCACCATTAACCACATATATCAGTGTTTAAAAGAATCCCCTATGAAGAAGATGATTTAAGCACATTATTGTGGCAGACGAGTAACTCCATGAATAGACATTAACAAGTAGCTTTAAAAGTCAATATATATAGTTTTATTTCCATATAATTTCACTGCAGTCCATGTTGCAATCACTGTCAATCAGTCGGAAGTAGCTATTTTTTCATTTTTGTCTGTGTGCATCAGTGCATGCCATGCATTGCAAATTGATGTCTGGTCGCTGTGTTGCATCTCGCTGGTTTTCTGCATCTCATGCCATGTTTTTAAGATGCAGTGTCAAGTTCAATTTTAAAAAGCATGTCTTAAGACCCCTGTGTTCAGACCCATTCCACTGTGCACTGTGAAGCCTGTTTCCGCCAAGGAATAAAACAATTTAAAAGATAATTGCAACTTTTTTTCCCTCACAATTCTGAATTTTGTTTCTCTCACAATTCTGACTTTTTCCTCACAATTGCAAGTTTATATCTGGCATTCGGAATTTATATCTTGCAGTTGTGAGAAAAAAAGGTCAGAATTGTGAGATGAGAGCACTCACAATTATCTTTTTTTTCATTCAGTGGCGAAAACAAGCTTCCATACTCTGCTCACAAAAATATTGTGATATTAAAAAGTATAGCTTAAATTGCTCAAATGGGAGGGCATTTTTATAATGAATTTATGTACAGGGGCCTCATTAATTGGCATCAATTCATTATACTTTTTAAATATTTTTATACTTCATGACTTATTTTGTAGATTTAGATAAAAATAGCCTAATAATAAATGTTAAATTGGCAGCCCTACAGCTCATACAATAAAAATGGTAAATTGCGTTAATTGCTTTTATGCATTAAGATTGCTTTGTAATTAATTATTAAATGCATTATTTTTACACATGCTTTACATGTTTTAATAATTAATGATTGTTTTCCTTTTTTTATGTTTTATACTTGACGACTAACTTTGTACATTTAAAATGTATTTTTAAAATATTTTTATTATTAACCATTATCATGTTAAATTGACAGTCCTACAAAAAAATTTAAATAACAATAGCTTGGTGAGAAAATTAATGAGGTTTCAGTCATGATTCACTGAAAATTGTCCCCTCGGCAGTATCTCTGTAATGTGATCGTGATTGTTTGTGATACATAAACCAGTGATGTTGACGACATTAGATGTTCTCAAGAACATCTTTTGTGCTCCATGGATAATTTTGTTTTATTAATTTGAAATTACTTGATGGCATATTTGGTGAACTGTTCCTTTAAAAGTCTCCTCTTTGACACATACATAATTACATTAACGCAGTTCTATCCCTGGATTCTGGAATCTAACGGACACTCAAGTTTGGCAAGAGCTGAGGAGTTTTATATAGACTCACATTAATCTTGTGGCCTTCAGAAAAAAAGGCCTTATTAACCCACATAACCAGAATAAGATAATTACCTTTGTTACTCTTCTTCTGTGTTTAATTCTCGGCGGGGGTTGAGATGTGTGTGTGTGCATATAGGATGGATACTATAATCTATGAATTATTAATACATTATTACCTCTTGATTAAGACATAATTTTCCTGACATTTTAATATTGCAGATGCCAAAGAACGTCTCGGTTACGTATGTAACCCTCGTTCCCTGAGTAGGGAACGGAGACGTTACGTCGGATGACGACGAATGGGGTTTCGCTTAGAAAGCCTATCAACTTCGAGTATTACAAAACGAGCCAATGGCAAAGAAATGCCATGGGTCTGCGGAATTTGCATGACGTAACTCCGCCCCACCTCGTGGGTATAAAAGGAGGACGCCAGCAACAGGCAGATATGTTTCTTCGCTGAGGAGCCAAGACTGAGCTCAGGCGATCCCCGCGGTACAGCGGAAAGTGGCAGGCAGACGTAACGTCTCCGTTCCCTACTCAGGGAACGAGGGTTACATACGTAACCGAGACGTTCCCTTTCGTTGTCACTCCGAGTTACGTCGGATGACGACGAATGGGGTTACCAGTCTAATCACGCCACCTTCTCAGCTGTCTTCCAGTGCCCTGCGTAAATCTGAGATCCCTGTCGTGAGACTGGCACGGACGAAGGACTCCTATTTAGCACAGGAATACCAAGGTACACTGGGGAGCATATCCCAAAGTTTAGGGGAAATATGCAATTACTGCCAACCCAGAGGGGGGGGGACTTAGAGAATACACATATGACCCGAAGGAGACATATGGAGAACACTGGGGTGTCCAGCCGCAGGTGGAATATTTCAACCCCAGGGGTGGCAAGGTGGCTTGCCAAGGGAAAGACACACGCTCAGAGAGGCTTACAGTGGAAATACACATGTGGGGGTCGCTCAGAGGAGGGACCATGCACACGGGAGGCACCTAGCCGACGCACAGGCAATAGACACTGGCGCCAACGTCAGGAGTGCTGGAGGAACTCAGGGCTTTTTGGGGAAGCTCACCTGAGGAGAATATCGCACGTATCCAGTCCGTGGAGTGGAATGGCGAGCAAGCGAAGACACCTGAGCGGGTCCAGTACTAGCTGGTTGAAGCGAGTACATGAGAGGACACTGGCTCCACTCGGAGATTGTAGAATCTGGCGAATGTGTTAGGTGTCGCCCAGCCTGCAGCTCTGCAGATGTCTGTTAGCGAGGCGCCATGCGCTAGAGCCCAAGAGGATGCCACACTCCGGGTGGAGTGGGCGGTCACACCAAGGGGGCACGGTCGACCTTGCTGCTGGTATGCCAAGGCAATGGCGTCCACTATCCAGTGAGACAGCCTTTGCTTGGAGAGAGCCTTTCCCTTCAGCTTCCCACCATAACAGACAAAGAGCTGGTCTGAGGTCCTGAAACACTGCGTCCTGTCTACATAGGCGCGGAGGGCGCGTACTGGACAGAGCAGTGCCAAGGCTGGGTCTGCCTCCTCAGGGGGCAGCGCTTGCAGGTTCACCACCTGGTCCCGGAAGGGAGTGGTAGGAACCTTGGGCACATATCCAGGCCGGGGTCTCAGGATCACGTGAGAGTAAGCCGGCCCAAATTCCAGGCACGCTTCGTCAACGGAGAATGCATGCAAGTCCCCCACCCTCTTGATGGAGGCCAATGCAACCAGAAGCGCTGTCTTCATAGACAGGAACTTAAGCTCCACTGATTGCAAAGGCTCAAAGGGAGCACTCCGCAGGGCAGTTAGAACCACTGAGAGGTCCCAAGAGGGAACGAGAGGAGGACGAGGAGGATTCAGTCTCCTCGCTCCTCTCAGGAACCTGATGATCAGGTCGTGCCTTCCAACAGACTTACCTTCGACTGGGTCATGGTGTGCGGCAATGGCGGCAACATAGACTTTCAGGGTGGAGGGAGACAGCCTTCGCTCCAGCCTATCTTGAAGGAAGGAAAGCACGACACTAATCGAACATCTCCGGGGGTCTTCTTGAAGAGAAGAGCACCAGTTGACGAAGAGGTTCCACTTCAACGCGTAGACGTGTCTCGTGGACGACGCTCTAGCGGAAGTGATGGTAGCCGCCACCGTAGGTGGAAGGGTACTCAAACCTGCTTCGTCCCGTCCAGGAGCCACACGTGGAGGTTCCAAAGATCGGGACGAGGGTGCCATAGGGTGCCCCGTCCCTGAGAAAGGAGGTCCTTCCGGCCAGGGAGGTGCTGTCGCGAGGAGTACTAGTTCGGAGAACCAGGTCCGGGCGGGCCAGTATGGCGCGACCAGAATGACCTGCTCCTCGTCCTCCCTGACCTTGCGCAGGGTCTGCGCAAGAAGGCTCACTGGGGGAAACGCATATTTGCGGCCCCGCGGCCAGCTGTGCGCCAGTGCATCCGTGCCAAGCGTGCCCTCGGTCAGGGAATAGTACAGGGCGCAATGGGTCGAGTCGTGAGAGGCAAACAGATCTATCTGTGCGTCCCCGAACTGGTCCCAAATCAGCTGAACCGACTGGGGATGGAGTCGCCAATCTCCCGGGAGGGGCTGAAGCCGTGAGAGCTCGTCGGCTGCACAGTTCAGGGCTCCGGGGATGTAAATGGCATGAAGCGACCTCAGATGCTTCTGACTCCATATGAGGAGGTGGCGGGCGAGTTGCGACATACGGCGGGAGCGTAGACCACCTTGATGGTTGATGTACGCTACAGTGGCGGTATTGTCTGAACGGACTAGTACGTGTTGGTTCTTGAGCACGGCCCGGAAGCGGCGCAGAGCAAGACGTACGGCCAGCAACTCGAGGCAATTGATGTGCCAGAGGCGGCGGGGTCCTGTCCAGGAGCCCGCGGCAGCACGTCCATTGCACATGGCACCCCAGCCCGTGGAGGAGGCATCTGTCGTTACAACAACATGCCGCGAAGCTCGTTCCAGGGGCACTCCGGCCCGTAGAAAACTGAGGTCCGACCACGGGGTGAAGGTCTGACGGCAGGACGGAGTAACAGTTACTCGGAAGGTGCCGTGTTGCCATGCCCACCTCGGGACTCGGTCGCGAAGCCAAAGCTGTAGCGGTCTCATATGAAGCAATCCGAGCGGTGTTGCCACGGCTGCAGATGCCATATGCCCCAGGAGCCTCTGAAAGAGTTTCAGTGGAACCGCACTCTTGCCCTTGAACTGTCTCAGGCAAGTCAGCAGTGACTGCGCGCGCTCGCTCGTAAGCTGCGCGGACATGGCGACCGAGTCGATGTCCATACCGAGAAAAGAGATCCTCTGCACGGGGCAAAGTTTGCTCTTTTCCCAGTTGACCCGAAGGCCCAGACGAGCTAGGTGCCGGAGCACTAGGTCCCTGTGTTCGCATACCTGGTCTCGAGAGTGAGCTAGGATCAGCCAGTCGTCGATGTAGTTCAGGATACGAACCCCGTGTTCCCGAAGGGGAACAAGGGCAGCCTCGACGACCTTCGTGAAGACGCGAGGAGACAGGGCTAGCCCGAAAGGGAGAACCGCGTACTGGTATGCCTGCCCCTCGAAGGCAAACCGAAGGAACGGTCTGTGTCGAGGGAGAATGGAGACATGAAAGTAGGCGTCCTTCAGGTCGATTGCTGCAAACCAATCCTGGGGCCGCACACATCCGAGAATGTGTTTGGCAGTGAGCATCTTGAACGGCAGCCTGTGAAGGGAACGGTTCAGCACACGCAGGTCCAGGATTGGTCGTAACCCACCGGTTTTCTTGGGGACAATGAAGTACGGGCTGTAGAAGCCGGTCCTCATCTCGGCCGGAGGGACGGTCTCGATCGCACCCTTCGCCATCAGGGTGGCGATCTCGGCTCTCATGATAGGGGCGTTGCCACCGACCAAAGTGGAGCGGACTCCCCTGAAGCGGGGAGGAGACCGCGCGAACTGAATCGCGTAGCCGAGCCTGATCGTCCGTGCGACCCAGCGGGACAGGAGGGGGAGCTCTAGCCAGGCTCCCAAAAACTGTACCAGCGGGGTCATACGGACCACAGACTTCCCACCGATGGTGCAGCAGGGCGGAATGACTGGCCCGGACGTGGACGGCATAGCGGCCCGGTGTGGGGGCACAGTCATTAACCGCGCCCTGACAGAGGAGACCAGGGAAGGAAGAACGTTCCACGGGGGTCTGCTCTGCCAGGGGGCTGGCGACAGAGGCGGAAGGGAGCGGCACGGTCCGGGGACGGCGCGCACTGCCAGCCGGCTCTGGGACAGAGGGGGACGAGGGGTGCACGGCTCGGAGGCGGCGCACCGTGTCGTCCGAGAACTCTGTGTGCTCAGGGATGGAAATGTTACTTCTTTCTTTAACCACATTAGGGTGCTGCCCACCCGTGGGTGAGCAGCGGGGA
Source organism: Siphateles boraxobius (assembly GCF_051911475.1). Classification (NCBI taxonomy): domain Eukaryota; kingdom Metazoa; phylum Chordata; class Actinopteri; order Cypriniformes; family Leuciscidae; genus Siphateles; species Siphateles boraxobius. The sequence continues at coordinate 23,771,629 of NW_027509197.1, read as the reverse complement.
ATGGAGAACAAAAGATTCTCCCCCGGCCCTCCACCGGGGGAAGGAGTGGTCCTGCTACCATCTCCTGAGAAGTAATTTTCAGCATCCCTGAGCAGCCCGTCTCAGGAGCGCCGCTTGGCCCGGCGTTTAGCGGGGGGCGGGGCTGGAGAGGGCTGGGGCGCCTTCTTACGGCTTCCTCCGCGACCGGGCCTGGGTGGAGGCTGCTGCTTTGGCCGGGCGGGAGGGGCGGGAGCCGCAGGAGGGCGCCCTCGGCGGCGAACAGACTGAGGGATCTGCCCGGTCGGCTAGGTGGAGGCAGCAGCGGGCCGTCGGGGCAGAATGTGCCTAATGGCCTCAGTCTGTTTCTGGGCGGTGGAGAACTGTTGGGCGAAATCCTCCACCGCACCGCCGAATAGGCCGGCCTGGGACATGGGGGAGTCGAGCAGGCGAGAGCGCTCAGCGTCCCGCATGTCAGCCAGGTTCAGCCACAAGTGTCTCTCCTGGACCACAGCTGTGGACATCACCAGACCCAGGGAGCGTGCGGTCACCTTCGTCGCCCGGAGGGCGAGGTCGGTGGCGGCGCGCAGCTCATCGAAGAGCCCTGGGTCCGTCCTACCCTCGTGCATGTCCCTTAGCATCTGCGCCTGATAGACCTGCAGAGTGGCCATGGCATGCAAAGAGGCAGCCGCCTGTCCCGCCGCTCTGTAGGACTTCGCCACTAGGGTAGACGAGAACCTACAGGCCTTGGATGGGTGCTTAGGCTCGCCGCGAGAAGAGGCACTCTGAGGACACAACTGCATCGCAACAGAACGCTCAACCGGGGGGAGCCCAGTGTACCCACGGGCAGCTGCCCCATCGAGGGGAGGAAAGGCGGATGAAATCAACGAGCGGTCGCGGGAAGACATGGGAGTCTTCCAGGACTTCGAGATTTCATCATGCACGTCCGGGAAGAAAGGTATTGGGGCAGGCTGAGGACGGGAAGCCGCAGCTGCACCCAAAAACCAATCGTCCAGCCGCGAGCGCTCAGGACAGGGTGGAGGGTTCCACTCCAAACCAATGCTCGCGGCCGCCCGGGAAAGCATGGCCGTCATCTCTGGATCAGACTGAGCCACAGCCGTATTCACACCCGAGGGTGGCAGCTGTGACGAGTCGTCACTTCCAGACGAATCAGACCCGCCTAGTGATGCTGCGATCGACATCGCATCTTCCTCTGGAGCGCCAAAGGACACTCGCGGGACCTCAAAGGACGGTCCCGCGATGATCCCCTGAACACTCGCGGGTTGCAACACTGGAGAAGGTGCTGCGGGGCACGGACACATAGTCGGCGCTTTGTTCCACACAGTCACCCTCAGATCACCCTGGCCACCAGCCGAAGTAGAGCCTCTCGAGGAGGCGCTAGATCGGGGTGTGGATGAGGGGACTCTCACTCTTGCGAGATCCTTGAGTCTCGATCTAAGTGTTGCGATGGTCATGTTCCCACAGAAAGAACATGACTCATCCACGAGCGCTGCTTTAGCGTGATCAAAGCCCAAACACACCAAGCAGCGCTCGTGCCCATCAGAGTCAGACACCAGTCGACCGCAACCAGAAGTGCACGGGCGAGGCATCTTTAAAAAGACGTGCCGCGTGCAAGCTCTTTTTGTGAGAGAAACTCAGTGCTGAAGCGCCCGCGGAGAACACACTCGCTGGCAAACCACGCTCAGATAAGCAGGAAGTGTGCACTCGCCGGGAGATCGCCGTCACACCAACACTGGAGAGTTGCTCGTCTCGTAAGAAGCTGACAATCAGAGATAGCTTAAGGAGTGAAGAATTACACTTGGCTCCGAAGCGAAAACATATCTGCCTGTTGCTGGCGTCCTCCTTTTATACCCACGAGGTGGGGCGGAGTTACGTCATGCAAATTCCGCAGACCCATGGCATTTCTTTGCCATTGGCTCGTTTTGTAATACTCGAAGTTGATAGGCTTTCTAAGCGAAACCCCATTCGTCGTCATCCGACGTAACTCGGAGTGACAACGAAAGGGAACTGTTGTTTCTTTTTCCTTTTTAAGCCTGAGAGGTGTCAAGTCAGCAAAAACTAAATATGGTGCAAGAAACAGTTAATCTGCAAGCTGCATATGAGGAATTCGCAAATATATTGGAATTTCCATTTACACATATCCATGAACTCTGTGTTTTAAACTTGGAGTTCAACACCGAGAACAGTGTCCTTTACTACAAATGAAGTGGGAAGGGCTAAGATTCAGCCGATCAATGCAGATTATAGCAGAGAAGGGATGGACTCAAACGATGACACGTATTCCACTTCAGGAGCCCACGTGCTAACACGTAACACACATCAAAGTGGCTTTGATCACTGCAAACACAAACACACTGTTGCAGGTAATCAGGGCAGAGAAAGAGAATAGCTCTTCAGAATGGATTACTAACATATGCTGCTGCTTAGTGCATACTGTGCAGTACATAATGTAAACTACGTAATAATTAAAAAATAAAACGGTTTATATATGCAATGATGAATGTTTCAAATGCCAGAATGCAGCTTGCTGCATTGCATATTTAAAAAGTGCACAATGCTGGATTTTCCAAAAAGATAGAAGGAAAGTATAAACTCCCTTATAATGAAAATCCCTTTCAATCATTACTTATGATCCACTAGAAGAGCGTGGTGGTGTCTGTGTCTACAAGGACACTGCTCTGCTTGTAATTTCTTGTTTTCTTCCTGAATTGCTGTACTCAGGACTTTTCTGGGCTGCAACCTTTGGCCAGTGAGTTTTCCATTCCAGCCAATAACGACGGGCGGTGCATGTGAAGGCGGGACTTTAACTGCTGTAACGTTTTGAAGTCTGGAAAGCCTTGTTAAGTTCTCCTGCCTCGACACAACAATTCGTTAATGTTGCTATTGCCTTATTGACTGCTACTGTAACTTAACAGATTACTAGACAGTGTAATTACGTTTTAATGATGACACATTGTTTGTTAGCGTGCACTTCTGGCAGTTTTCCACCCACAAGGTGGGGCCAAGTTTGTGTACAAACAACATACAACAGTAACTGAAAATGTCTGCATTAGTGCACCTTTATTTCAGTAATTGCCTCTAGTTATCTCAGAGATAAATCTGGTTATTTTGCACTTTTATTACAGGTTTGGGTAAATATGTATAAATATATAAAATGTCATTGTAGAAGCTCAAAATATGTGTTTGGAACTGAGTGCCCATGGAGGAGCAAAGATGGCAGGTTGCAGGTTGTGTACTTCAGGAGCTGAATACCCCAGCTGAGCATCTGCTATTGAGATGAATGGAAATGCTAACGCTCTCTCCAGGTATACAGACCTCCCTGTAACTTATGTGTTGAGCATCAGGGACGAGATCACATTTAAACATCATATCACATCATTGTGTTCACTGTATCTTATCCCCATGGACAAACATGACACAATTACATTAAAATGATTGGCACCAGTCAAACATTATCATATCAGAACATGCATATCTCCACTTTAGTGCTGAAATCTGTTTCTATATCTTCATTTCCCTTCAGTCACATTATGTTTTCAGATATAGGGATTTCATTTGAAAAATTTTAATACATAAGAAATATTAAATTCTTAATCTGTAATGAGGTTCGGCAAGGTTAGATTGTACACCTGTCAGCTTAAAGGTCATTTTAACCAAGCTTATATTTTTCTTGTACTTTTTGCCATATTGTCCTATTGTAGCATATTGTGTCATTTTTTTCAGATTTAAGCAGTCATAAAATTAGTATTTTGCCTTTTATGCAGATTCAGGATTTACTTATAATTAGAAGTGTTATTTTAATGTTAAAATATCATATAAACCTCTTAATGTGCAGTAACAAAAACAAGTGATTCCTATGTTGATTTCCTGGAATGGCACAGTTTGGGGATGGGACTATCTGTTTGAGGACCAATGACAGATAAGGGGGACTGCTTGAAGAAACCTGTTCGAAAACAGTCATTAATTTGTCCATTTTTTTTCTTCTGTCTTTCTTGCTCCACTACAAAATAGAGACATGTTGTCTTTTATGCTGTTTGAACTTCCCCTTTTGGAAACTTTAAAGAATCTTTAAGTGAACAGTTCTTAAAATAACCTTTTTTTTTTCTTAGTGTGATGAACATTTTAACAATCTTAAGAACCTTTTCCAATTTAAAGAACCTTTAGTGCAACAGAAATGTTCCAAAGGTTCTTCATGAAACCATAGATGCCAATAAAGAACCTTTTTCTGGTATTGCATCCCTCCTCACAACCTGATAAATTGACAAAAGACCTTTAAGAGCCCCTGAAAAAAAATCACATACTGTATGAAAAATGAATTCTGTCTTTAGGGGGAAAGACTTAAAATTGCTGCTAAAACTTGACATTCTCCTTTCTGTTCTAATTTCCGTTAAAATTATATTCAACCCAGACACTATGACAGACAGATAGGAATACAGAGAGGCAGACATATACACATATAAATGGCAGATAAAATGGAGGGCAATGGAAAGAGATATTTCTCTTGTTTATTCTTATGCTACAGTATATTTTTTGAACATCATTCAGAGAGACATTTATCCTTAGGGAAGTTCTTCATTCATCCACTAAAATTAGCTTGAGACCAGCTGTATAACTGTAATTGTAAAAATTCTTCAGACAAATTCTGAGAAAATATCTAGCATCATCTGTTTGCTGAATAAAATACTGTTAAAATATGATTTTATAAAGGATGTAAAATACAGCTTTAAGATACTTTTTTGGGCTACTGTGTAGGGTTTTGTAACTAGGATTTTCTTTTTTTCAGAATACATGCTTTTATCAAAATGGATAAAATTTTCCATGAATGTTGCAATATCTCAAACCATCTACAGAAAGTAAATGTATTTATTTAAATGGTTTGAGATATTGCAGCATTCATGGAATGAGCTAATTTGTAGGAGTTTTGCAAAGTTTTTATCCAGTTTGATCAAAGCATTTATTCTGATTTTCAGCACAATCCATTATTTATTAATTGATGATGTTTAATAAATAAAAAAATGCATTTGCTTTTGGTGATTGACCAGCCTCACGGCGATACAGTGTAAGCGTCCAGTCTGTGGAACCAGGTTTTATAGTGCAGTGTGTGGAAAGAGATTACTGTAGATGTACAGTTCAGAATCAGCCTTACAAGAGATTGAGCTGTATGACATCAGCAGAGTGGGCAGCAGATACTGGAAGTTATAAAAACACGTGGACTGTATGCAGGAGAGAACTCTATCCCTTGGGCAGGAGGAATATATGAGGACTGTGTGTGGTTTTATGGATGAGAGAGGAGAGTGAGGTAAAGAAACAGGCTAAACCAGAGAAAGAGTATGTGTTTGTGTGTGTTTGTGTTCTGAGTGGGCTTTTCTTCTGCTGTGAACCTCCTCATTGTTATGCAACTCACAGAGCAAGAGACTCACCCTGGACAGGACAGCAAAGTGTTTTGGAAAAGACTCTCACTCTCTGTCTCTCTTTCTCCCCCCTCTCTCTCACACATACACACCAATGCACACACCTGGGTCTCAAGGCTATCTCTTTTCAGAACACGCGTATAAAATGCAAACACATACAGTACATACATGCATACATACGTTTAAAGGAATAGTTCGCCTACAAATGAAAAGGAACATTCTGTCATCATTTACTTTCATATTATTCCAAACCTGACTTCCCTTTTTAATAGTTGCATAACAGCCCGGCTACTCTTTAACATTCAATTAATGTAAATTCACTCGTTATGCTAAGATTTGGGTCAAAAATAAATCACGATTTACTGGATGTAGATTTATTGTTATTGTATAATTGTTATTTGCGGTTTTTCCTCTTTTTTGATATTTGTGCCATATATGGTAATTGATATTGTGTTAAATATACAGAATACTGTGTGTGTGTCTGTGTGTGTGTATAATTATATTATTAAATAATACATTCTTTTTCTGTTCCATTCCAGAACAGACTCCTGCAATTCTCTAAAAAGGCACCAAAAAAGTACTGTAAGTGTAGTAGACTTCTGGTTATATTAAGTTTTCTGAAGTCATGTAACAACTTTGTGTGAGGAACAGACTGAAATTGAGTTTATTCTCCGAACAGATTTTCTTCTGCGGTAGCCGTCAAATCTCGTTTGCATTCATGTGCATTCAGTTATGACCAGTGTCTGAGTTTACAAGTACACCAATGGTCTGAATATTGCCAATAATCAGAGAAAAGAATAAGATTTTAAATGACAACATCTTCAATGCTGGTTACTTACTTCTTGCATTACTTTGATTATTTGCTATGAAATGTGGTGGTTACACTGCTATTTTGTCGCTATTCACCAAAACACAAAATGTTACATACCAAAGGCGTAGGTCTGTTTGTTGATAGTGTTTTTATTTGCTTGCTTCAAATGTTTTTGTTTTTTAAACAAATCCAAAATGTGTTTGAACACTGATGGTGTTTCCAACCATCATTAAAACATGTCACGTAAAGCTGTAAGAATAAATTATTTTTCTTCCTAAAAGAGCAGCATTTCAGGGCCGCCACTAAAACTCTCATGACCTGGGACAACATTTTTATTTGTATGCCCCTTTTCCTTGGGCCAACTGAGTAGGCTGTACTAAAGGACCTTAGTGGGGCCTCCCTCATCACCTAGAACCACTTTCGTGGTTGCTGATGGCCAAGTGGCTTCTTCGATTACACTGTTTTCTGACCTGTTCATGTGTGTGACACGGCATACATACAACACTGGTACATGCACACTTTGGTCAGAGTGGAATAAATGCAATAAACATGCCTGTGTACTGCACATTTAACTGTGATTATAATTATAACCATAATCACATTTACGTAATTACAGTATTCTCTTACATGAGCTCCAGCTTAAACACAATATTGCTTTAATGCCATGATAAGTTGAGGGTAATAGTGATCATTATAGATATTATTATAAGAGGGCAATATTTTCAGTGAATAACGGCTTAAGTATCCTTCGCACAAAACTATAATATGACTTCAGAAGACTTATAATGCAAGAGTCATATGGGCTATTTTTATTGAACTTATGGTGCTTTTGGTCAGCTGTTTTGTCAGATGAAAATTCACGGGTCGAATATACGACATGCTTTCATTGTGCCAGAAGAAAGAAGTAAAAATTCTGCCTTTTGTTTTCCGCAGTAGAAAGTAAGTCATGAAGTTTTGGAGCGACACGAGGGTAAGTAAATGATGACAGAATGTTTATTTTTAGGGGTGAGCTATTCCTTTAACTGAAGATGTTCCTAAATACATACAGGCAGCCCACCACAGTCGTTGCGCACGCATGCTTGGTTTGGAGGCGGACGTTAGGACCATGGAGAGGTCTCCCACAGCAGCGGGAGCACACAGCGCGTCTTGAAGAGGAAACCCCCACAGGAGCTCGCGCTGCCGGATACCTGAGACATCTCAAATCATCCCTCTGACCGACAAGCGCCACGGAATGCGCAAGAGTGACCGACTGTCCGCTGGACGAGGGCGCGCGGTCATGGGTCCCTCTTCCGCACATTTGAGTTCTTAATGCATTATGAAGTCATAGAGACCCCTGGAAATCCTGAAAAATTCTCCTTAAGGCAGCGTCTATATTGGAATAAACTATCAGCTGGTGAATTTCTCTGTTCGGATGGATGATTTGGTCAGATTCCTCATTCATCGTGATGCGCGTTCATTCCGTTTACAAGTGTCTTATTGACTGACCGCGGATCAATTTTTTGGACGTTGGCTGACGGTAAGCTCGCGCTCTGTTTTAGTTACCCATGCGAAGTTTGAAGTGGAGAGGTTTCATGGTGATGCGGGGGTGGCTAGTTGATTTGCTCCGGCTCGTGGAGATGCCTATGTAATCGAACCTTTAGAAAAATTCGGAATCATGTAAATGTGGAGTTTGACGCTTAAATAATAAGTCAATTTCATTGATGTTAAATTGCAGAATGAAACCTGTCAACACGTCCGAATCATATTTTGACTTAATTAAAAAAAATTAATGGAAAATAATGTTTTGTGAAAGACAGTAAGCCGTGTTTTGCATCATTAGGATGTGATTGTGACGATATTTCACGACTGTTAAGCATTCATTCAATCCCCCCCCCCTCCTCCTCCCTTATTAGTATAATTGTGAAAACATGATTATGTAGCCTATATAGCTGTAATTATATAAAAGTAAAGTAGTTTTTGCTGCTCTGCTTTTAATTTACTTATTTTTCTAAATCAATGGCTGGAGAGGATGTTTCTTATTAGTCTACTGTATTACAGTAAAGCGACTCCATTAAGAATCTTCATTGAGATTAATGACAATTACAAACAAATTTAAGTAAAACATTCGAATTGAGGGCAGAAATATGCTACACTGACATGAAAATAATGGCACAAAAAACATTTTAATTGTTCTACAAGTTCTAGCTACTTTCTCTAGGGTAAAATATAACCTGCACATTTGTTCTTCGCATTTACCCATAACGTTACATAAAGCAGAATTTCAGGTGGGAATTAATTAAAATCTCAATGTAAGCCGCGGTCTTTTCATATACGCGCCTAAAAGACGACATTTTAATATGTGTTTTCATTAGCTACTGACTAAACTAAGGTTTAACATTTTATTCCAGTTGTGCGGCTTGTGGCAAACCACTGTTTCATACACGCATGTAGATAAATAGCCTAATCTCGTTTTAGTTTGGATTGACTCGAAATAAATGCAGAAAACGCAACGTGATGTGCGGCAGCGTTTGAGATGGCTTGTTAAAAGGCGGTGTTTGCGGGAGTATTTGCACCCTTCTGCGATTGTACGGACTGAACACACGCACACACTCACTCTCTCTCACACACTGCAGTGGCGTCTGATCACAGTCTGCAAGAAAGTGAGCGAGAGAGCGTGCGCATGAGAATCTGTGCCGACACCGGCACACATCTCGTGGGCTTTTCACACTTGAAACTGTAAACCCAGGGTCATTTTTATTCCTGGGTTAACTTAATCCCTGCTGGGTTACATTGTTTACGGTTTTCCACAGCTCAATCACTGCCCTGGGTTAATATTTAGCTCATGGTGGTTACGTGGTTTCACACTTTTATGAGGTCAATAACATGAAATGGACGAATAGGCCTAGGACTACTGCACGCGACCTGTCGTGTATGAACTTTTCTGACCAATTAAACATTAGTCTCTTCCTCACCCTGGTTAACGTGTTAGAGTCACTGTTTTAAACATTTTCAACAATTCCCTTTTACACGCTGAAACAAAGCGTGAGAGTTTGTGACATTAATATTTAATGAGGCAAGCAATTGTTTATCTTATGATTGGTTGACTTCTGTTAAACTCGCCGGAGAGGTCTAATACCGCATTATTGTGCTTCCCATGCTTGAAATTTGTAACCCAGGGTACATCTTAACATTGGGTAACTTAATCCGGGGTTATTTCACCCTGCACATTTGTAAACGACGAGTTATCGTATTTGCATATTTATGAAATTGATTGGACAAACACACCTACTCCGTATTGGTTTCTGCTTGTATAAATGTGTAAATGTCGCCACGTAGATTCGGCTCTGGTTGTCTTAATCCTTATAAAACAGCAATAACGATACTTTAATGTTCTTATTTCCTGTTAACGTGTTTTGTCACAGTTTTTCATTAGCCTCTCTGAGGGGGGACATAACGTGAAAGTTTGTGTGACACAAAGCTCATGAATACTTAATGAGATAAGCTCTGTTAGTTTATAATTAGTTCTCTGTTGCTAAACAACTCGCTGTAATATTTCTTCTTCATTTCTCACTGTATACCAGTTTATTATGTGTTAGCACTGCAAAAGCCTAAAGCAAGGCTTCATAACCCAGGGTTAAAAGCCTTGCTAACCCTCTTTGGAAATAAGTGTGAAAGTTAATACTCAATCCAGGGTTAAAAGTGGCCTTAACCCAGTTAAGCATAGCGTGAAAACCCTTTTGGCTGGCCTAGTGTTGCTGTTGCAATCCAAGAGTCATGTGAGAACACACCCAAGGCGTGTGCATTATGCTCGTCATGGATGCATATTCATAAACTCACATTGGCCTCTTTTACCTCGTGCAGCCGGAAAAATTCTCAATCGAACATGTTGACTTCCTCGGTTTGATGCATTATCAGAATAAACAAGCCAATCTCCTAATGCTAATGATTAGTTTAGGTTATTTTTGCAAATGTGTGCCTAGAATACACAGATGAAATGCTAGGGAAAATTGTCGTTGACAGCACCATTGACTCCTCTTAAAGGAACTGTCACTCAGGTTTCAATGTGGCATGGGGCACAGCCCGGGTTTATTGTGTCAGTATGTGTGGTTATAAAGAATGCATATAGTCCCATGGTGGAGCTCTTATTGCCTAGGGTGAGTTTGAAGATGGACCCACACACACTTCCCTACTTAGGTTTCCAAAGAGATCTGGCTATAGAGCATGCCATCACCAGCGGCGTTTGGATGGCCTATTAATAAACAAGGCATGTTCTGTCATGGGCTTATACTGAATGGCCAGGGGCATCGGTCAGCCACTTGTCGATAAAATCTGTGAAGAAGAATCTGCACAAGAACCAATATGTTAAAATGCACTTTGATGTGATTTGGCCATTTGACTGTGAGTGGTGCTGAAAGAACAGCTCCCTCTTTCAATAAACTACAACACATCTGTCAGAAGCTTTTCTGCCTTGATACATCAGCAGGTCAACTCGCATGTCACTAAAATTACAAAAACACTGACTGATGCCCCTGATCTGTGGGAAGCTAAAAGTCACGTCTGTGGCATTCTGATAAAACCATGCATATGTCATTTTTAAGCATGCGTCGCTGAACGCACTCAAATTGAACTCTGTATTTCATTTCTGAAACTGTTGCGCTTTTAAATGCAATTAAGATTGGAGAATGTTTGCAGTGCCAATCGTTGCCATTAAATGGCTAAAAATCTTTGATGGGGTTAACTTTGGAAGTTCATAGGTTTCCTTTGTGCGTGTGAGTGTTTACATGTATGAAATATAGTTGTATTGTTTTCCCAGCGAATAAAACACACTCTTGAGACCCCCCTTCCAGTTTCTTAGGGACCACTTTACTGGGCACAATATCAATAAGAAGCCTCTCGCTATCTCTCTCTGTGTGTATGTGTGCATAATGAGGAGAGTATGCTGTGGGAAAGCCCTCATTATAAAACAGTTTGAGCTCTCAGGCCATTAAAGTCAAGCACAGCGAGTGAGGAAGCAAGTAAAGGATACTCAGGTGGATTGCTAGATGATTGAAACAATAAGCTAATTCTACATTGTCTTGTCGGTAATGGCTTCTATTGGAATTTTTTTGGGTCTTGGGCTCTTGTCAGCTCTTGTTCTGGTGATGTTTTTTGACCTGCTGTCCATGCTGATTCATCGGGTCTCAAAAGAATAGCAATCGATTAGTAATACGAGAAGAGAATGCATTGATTTGGGTTGATGAGAAGTTGTTGGTTTTTCGGGATTCCCATCGTGGTTTCCTGACCTTGATGGTGTGCTTTCCATTTGGAGTGCACCTGTGGAGGTGATGCGTCACGCATCAGAGCTTTCGCATCCCATATTTACATAACTCATGTAGGGAATTTCAATTTGAAGGACGTACAAATGACACGTGCACACAAATAAATAAGTACAATGAGTTCATTTATTTGTATATTTGTGTGCACAGAATATGCAATTCGACTCACATTTATGCAAGCACACAAGCTCATTTACTGCTGGTTTCCCTGTTGCTGATGAAGTCTGACATGTAATCTTTCCTTGTTTCTTTTTTTTCTCTTGCTCTCTCCCTCTCTATTACTGTCACTTTCTCTCTCCCTTAGGACTGTCAAACTGTCAGAATCCTCACTGATTCCCTCAGAATAGTACTGAAACCTGCAGTGTGTGAATCCCTATGAGTGTGTGTTTGTGTAGACCCAATTTAGTCTCATATTATATGATGGCAACAGGGTGTTTGCAGTACAACGAGAGTATTCAGCTTTTACAGCACTTCCTACACTGATTTTACTCATAAAATAGCTCTAGATTTTCATTTATTCATTATTGATTTCAAACAGACAGTAAAATTCAACACCTGATGTTCATGGCTTCAAAGTTTCTCGATTTTATTCATATGACTTACAGTGGCCGCAATTTGAGAGAAGCCTCATTTTTGCTTCTCTCTCGCCATTTAACCTTGAAGTATAAGCTCATGACAAATGCAATGGATTCTAGGACTGACAACCTTTGATGGAATTGAGAATCTGCCTCAATTTTCAGTTCTCTCCTTGTAAATGAGATGGTGCAGTCATTTATGTTGGCGAAAGTGAGTCAGGAACCTAGTCATCAGTTAGAAAAGTAGTCCCATAATGCCAGTCACGGTAATTCTGAAAGCATTGGTCAGGCAGTCAAGATTTGGAATGAGCTAGAATACTAATTTCCCAGAGGAAAACAGGGAAAAAGACACATTTAAACACTGTACAGTGGGGTTCTGAAGTCTTAGACCACTACTGATAATTCAATGCAAAACTTTTCATTTCAAATAATCTTAGAATAGCATTTTGATGGAAAATTTTAATTGAAAAATTAATGACATGCAGAATGGCTTAGTGTTTGGTTTGTCCTCCTTTTGCTTTAATGGCACTTGAGCTGGCATGAACTCCACAAGATTGTGTAAAACCTGCTGATCATGTTCTCCAGCATGATTTGAGAATGATCCAAAGTACATCTTGTGCTTGAATGCAAGAACATTTTACTTTTTCTAGAAAAGAATTCACATGGTCAATTTGACAAATTTGCTCATTAGCGACCTAGAAATAGTGCAGAATCTTACATTTAGCCTATTATTCAACCTTTTAAAAATCATAGTTTTCCAATGTGGTCTCAGACCCCTCAGTGTATATATATATATATATATATATATATATATATATATATATATAAAGTAAATCAATGACAGTCATCAATATTATTCATTGTTTTGATAGGTTGTACTGTAATTGCAGTAACTTTTGAACAAGGCAATTGTAGGAAGTTGCATATGATATGATACATTAAACTCAACCACAGTCTATTATGAATAGGTAACATCTTGTAGCTACATTGATTCAAATATGTCCTCCTGTAACAGAAATCATTCCAGTACGTTGTAGCCTATACAGCTAATTAAAATCACGGGAGTAGGGTATGATTTGGAGTTGCGTTATTATGCTTAGATTTGATTGGGGATTGGGAATTGTGTTAAAAATGTAACGTACTGTTATAGGCCTTTTGAAATTGAATTGGTTTGAGCACTGGAGTATCATTTGGTGAGTAATGCCTCTGACAATGATCTGTACATTCTAGTATCATTTTTAAAAGTGTACTGCTCAACATTATTGGATTTTCTGCCCTTGTGAGGCTTTCCTGTTAATGATACCCTAAATGATTTTAGAAGTAATTGTCTCCTTTTCCCTTTAAATTCCATTGTTTTCACATGAGGTACATTTAAATAGGCTTTATGAGCATCACTATATTATAACATTTATCAGCACAGAAACAGTTTTTTTTAGAACTCTGGAAACTTAATGAAAAATAACTGAAAACTTTGTTATTTTTCATTCAATCTAAAACTTCATCTCAGATGAAGGAAAATAAAAACCAGACAAGTGAGACCATTGTTAACATACTGTAATAGTACAGTGATTTAGTATTAAAATGGATGACATAACTCAGATAATCTGGACGGAATTTGATGTGAAAGTTTGAGTTTGTATTGAAATCTCTGATGTTTCATTCCAATAACTCAGCAGATTGGAGCGCTGTTTGAGACGCTGTTGAATGCCTCTTCTGAAACTCAAGAGGGAATACTAGTGAGATTACCAGGGTCTTTTTCAGCAGACAAGTCTGAGAAGTAGGAGTCTGAAACTGTTGCGCCAATAGTATTCTCAATTGTAACAAACAGTAAACCAGAATGTATTGATTTAAACTGATGATTAACATACAAATTGCAATGGCCCCATTCCTCACTTCTAAAGGAGAACATTTTTGTTACAAAAACTAAAAAAAAAAATTGTGACACAACTTGTCTCAGTCCTTTTTTGTTTATGTGGACAAGTGATCAGAAACAGTCCAGTGAACAATTGTGCTATATCTATGAAACATCAGTACCCCCCCCCCCCCCCTTCATTTGTAAATAAAAATAAAAAATTAAACATAAGCCTACATAATTAAATGCACAAATAACATGTTTAGGTCACAGCATCTGTTTTTAAATAAATTCAGTTGTTGTTTATTTGGTATCATTACTGTTAAAGCTTTTTCTAGCCTACTCTATTAGAATGTTAACATTCTTATATACCATTCTTTGATATAGTTCTAACCACTTAGCATTCAGAAATAAAGCAGTGGCTCGCCGGAGCCAGAATATAAAAATACTGTTTCTGCTCTGAAATGAAAAACAATGTTTCTAATCCCTGGCTTGTACATGTTGTGTATTTTTTTATAGTATCATCCATGTTGTGAACTAATATTCATGCACATGTGTATATAGTTTTTCATGCATTGGAAGATAGTTTGACTCTTGCATAAATAGCTAATTTGACTAATTTATCCATTCATGATGTGCCAGTGGCAGGTTTCCCAGTCATGGAAATCCACAGAATTGGAAATTAGTGATTTCCAGGCCTGGAAATCTCATGGAAGTCAATTCAAACTCAAACGTCGTAGAAAATAATATAGTGAGTATAAAAATCATTCTATAAATATCATTATATTCTTGTGTAGCCAACGTGAGAGTCTTCGTCAACGGCCTTCAAATCTCACAATGCTTTTGCTCAAATAAGTAGAATCGGCAATGTTTTTCAAGCATCAAAAACAAGTGGAATAGTCAGAAGAAATGTGAGCCCTGCAGACATCTAAACCTTTCATCATGTAAAGTCATGTCAGATGTAATTCGAATTGAAAACCACAAGTTTCCTGCACATAGCTCTTTTCTTCTCTCCCATTGCTATCCATTATCTTTGCTAGCCCTTTGACCACCTATTATCTTTTCTTTCTTTTTTTTACTCCTGACTGAGAACGAGTGTGTCTGGTAAGGGGATTAGTGGTGCTGTGTCTGGAGGTGGTGTCGGAGAGCAGTAATACTCAATAATTAATCACCATCAGCAGGGCAGAGCATGGAAGAGTACTCAGGGGTCCCTTGTTAGCCGGGGCCGATCAGTGAAGTGTGAACAGTCTGCAAGCTGCTTTAACACACACACACACACACACACACACACACACACACACACACACACACACACACATGATCAATATTCTGAATTTCATTTCATGTTAAGGGCACAGAAAGACTGTTACATGTGTGTGACTTTTTCATGACTGTGATGTATGGTCAAGATAGAGCACCTGTAGTCAAGGTTGCATGTACACTAACAAGTCCATGTCATAAAAAAAAATCTTTCGGGAGTCTATATTTGAGTCTATATTTATTGTTTCTCATTTCCTGCTTTTGCACTCACTCACTCTTTCTCACACACACACACACACACACACACACACACACTTGATGCCCCTGAGCATGTTCGAATTCTACTCTGATATTTGCCTGGCACGAGAAAGCTGGAACTGCCACAATAAATAATGGAGTCCACAAAGACTAATGTGGTCTTTGTCCTTTTTTTCCCCCTATTACAAACACAAGCCCACACCTACAGTAACACAATTACACAAATGCATACATGAACTGTCATATATGTAATGTCTGAATATAGATGTGGTTCAGGTTGTCCTTGAATCATTTGTTCTACTGTCTCGCAAGTGTGTGTGTGTGTGTGTGTGTGTGTGTGTGTGTGTGTGTGTGTGTGTGTGTGTGTGTGTGTGTGTGTGTGTGTGTGTGTGTGTGTGTGTGTGTGTGTGTGTGCGTGCGTGCGCGCGCGCATAACGCAGCACTCTTCCTCCAGGGGCACTGTTATATTTACCGCATGGTAAATGTGTTGACTGTCAGGCCTAGAGATGTGGAGAGTTTAAATTGGATTAAATCATAAAATCAACACATCAATCATTCACAGCTGGGCCCACCGCCACACGCCTGTCCTGTGAGCGACCGTACATGTGTATGTGGATATTAGGTCCAATGAGGAAGACCTTCTATGTTGCCTCTAACTGGACGGTGATTGAATTGCCAATTGTGACTGGAAAAAAAGCACTGCTCATATGGACTGATTTGATCTTAAAATTGTCCAGTCTAGAAAATGATTATGTGACCATGATGATTAACAGGTGTATGAATGCTGGTGATTAGTGTTATTTTCTAAGTCAAGCATCTCTAGTCATTTTTTAAAAAGCCATAACCCTAAGGCTTAAAATATGACATAACTCATCCCACACTGTTTGTTTGTACCTCAAATCATGTGGCTTTTTGAAAAAAGATATGCTGTTACATTTCTAAGCAACCAAACTTGAAATATATATAGGCAAAATAGCAAGTTACACCAATTAATTATTTTATATAATACATAATAAATACAATTCCTATATAATTTGCTTATTATTTTCTTATTTCTTTTTTGTGCTGGGTGAACAAAATCTTGCTAAATCTATATACTTAGATTTTGTGGTTGATTAACTTCCCACATCCCAATATGTCTCATAGCAACGACCTGGCAACCACTCACAACAACCTAACCTTTTTTCGGGCTCTTTCTTTTTTAAAGATCTTAGACCTTATGTTTAGGGATGAGGATGATGGGTGGACTTTATTTTTCTAAAAATCTTACATTTTCACATACACAATCGACACCTTGTAAACTATTTACATTATCCCATGGGATTGGGTTGGTCATTTTTATTTTATATATTTTAAAGGAATAGTTAGTCATTTACATTCTTTATTTAATACGGGTTGCTCTTTTCCATTAAATTATAACCTTACTATTAAATTTTGCTGGAACGTTTAAGCTTTAAAATTGATAAAGCATCATAAAAATATCAAAAAATATCCCATAAAATCAGCCCATATGTACTATATTCAAAATCATACAATAACTTAAATGAAATTTAAGTCAAGGTTCACTGATTATTTTCTTCTGTGATTGATTCATTAAATGAATCACAGCGAGTTGAACTCAAAAAACATATCAGTCGGATTTGTGAATGAACTATTCAGATTGATTTTTTTTAACTGGATCAAACAATTCATTGAAAAGAACAATTCATTCATGATTTAGACATCGCTACTTTTCTCATGAACACGCCAAAGGCCGGATGTCAAGATTTTCAGTGAATAATTGCCAAAATGTGTCTGTTCCAAACTAGTCCTATAAAACTTACCCTTTGTTCCACAGAGGAAAGAAAGTAATTTGGGTTTGGAACAGAATTAGGGTGAGTAAATGAAGAGAGAATGTCTTATTTTTGGGTGAACTATCCCTTTAATTAAAACAGTAATAAGTGATCTCATACACATTAACTGGTGGCTGTGAAAATGTGAAATCTTTATATTCTACCTTTTCTCATTTTTTTCTCTCTCTCTATCTCTCCTCTTTCAAAACCCTGAGATTATGTGTGGGAGAGGGATGATAAGCCCTTTAAAGAGATCACAAGAGCACTCTCTCTCTGTCGCCCCTTTGCCTTTTTAATGCAGACACACACAGAAACACAAACACTCCCACACACACACAAAATAAAGTCTATTAACCTCTCAAATGCTACTGTTCCTGATGGGATTTAGGCCTTCCAGTGTCTGAATTTGGCATGCAATTCATCATCAGTATAATGTTATTGTAAGATAATTACGGATGAAGAGGAAGGGTTTGCACACACTTATTAAGTTTACATTATTTATTTGAGGAAAAAGGGAATATAGGTGTTATTTGATTTGATATAACAAGCCTTGGATAGGAATCCAAGAATACCATATAGCTGCAGGGAGTAATTTAGAGGTCTGCGTTAAAGTGACAGGAGCAGTGCATTATGGGGGAGTCATGTGACAGGGTTGTGAAATAAAATACGAACCTGAAATTATGTTAAGGTGCTTTGTCAGCCGGAGACCTCAAATAAAACTGTAAACAGTGGTGATTATGAGTGGTTGACATATACTTCTTGTACTTGTGCTTTGAAAAATGGTTTTGTGTTTCTATTAATTTCAAAAAGCTAAATGGTATATATATATATATATATATATATATAACTTGGGTCAAACTTGGGTTATACTTCAGAAGCTTGTTCAGATTTCTTGTTGGCCTCTCTGATTGCTCACGTCATTTGTTCTTGCACTTTAAAGAGAGATGAATACACTAAATCATTACTTTTTTGCTCTTTTTTAAATTTTTGACCTCTTTGTTAACAAGTTTAATTAATTCTCTTAAAACTTTTCGCACCCAGAGTTATTTTTTATAATCGTGTATGTCCTACATTGCTCAGACAATTAAGGTTTAGAAATACTCATGCAGACAGAAATATGTGTGTTTATTCCATTATGGAAATCGTCTGGGTTCTCCCCATTTTCAGGCTTCTATAACCGCTCAGATGGGGGAATTGTGTGGACGTTGTTGCACAGACAGCAAACGGAGATTAAAATAGATTTCAGATATGAACACAGAACTCAGGTGATTGAGTGGCTTTGTGGGAAGGCACAGCAATCAGATAAAATATGAAAAAGTCATACTTTAATATGATTTGACCATGAAAGAAATGCTTAAAGATTGCATCTCTCTCAGCTTTGTCTCACGCATATACATATATATATATATGGAGGAAATAATAAGCAAAAATATCTGGAATCCAGGGAAATTAAATTTTCTACATTTTTGCTGGAGAGTAGAAAGAGAGTAACTTATAAGTGTAAATGCATGGAAGCCATTTGCCATTTTCATTATGTTCAGAAATGTTCATTTTTTTTATAAATCATTAATATATACATTCATGAAATATACATTTTTAAATTGGATTTTACAGTGCAGTTGTATTACAATAGTAATACATTTATGTCTTATAAATAATAATAAAGCATTATTATATATTATAAAAATAATATATAGCATAATACCCTCAGAGCTATCAGGACTACGAAAGAGTTTTAGTAGATAAAAATACTTAGATTATTATCGAAAGTATACTGTTAAAATTTAATTCCCTAAATGTTGTGACAATTTTTCCTCCGTGTGGTATAGAAAATTGTGCTGTAACAAAGTTAGAAATTGCAGTATTGTGACAACACTAGTCAGTATGAACAACTAGTTTTCACAATTTTCACAACTAGCAAAATAGTAAATAAGCAGTATTCTCATCTGTCAGTATAAACATTTGTACATTTACTGAATACAGAATGAGCGGGTGGTGGACAGTTGTTAAGGTGTTCTGAGTGTGTTAAAATCAATCATATTATTACCAAGTTCTTATGTTACTGAGGTATTCTGAGTGATACTATGTGGTCAGTATGAACAACTAGATTTGTACATTTCTGAATAAAATGGGTTGTGGGTGGTTGCTATTCTGAGTGTTCTTTTGATATGTTGCTATGTGGTTGCCAAGGTATTCCGAGTGGTGTTTTAAAGCAATAAGCCCCGAAAATTTGGTTTGGTTTACAGTGCTTTTGGAATAAGAGACATTGTTAGGCACAAAGAAGAGCCGGAAACAGTTATACCTGACGAGGTTTCATACAACAAACACACAGAAAGTGACAAAAATGTAAATATTTATTGATATATAATAATAATTCTTCAGCCAAGCTATGTAGTTCTTTAGCAATGTTCAGCAGAACGGTTGACACGTAACTCAAAGATGCAGTGGCACAGTAATATTTATGTAATGAGATCTCAGCTGTTTTTACAACACTCAGCCAATCATAAACAAGGACTGAAACTATCCATTTTATAAAGTATGTTAAAAATCATTAGCATAATAAATGTTGTTAATCACTTACTAAGGTTTTCTAGTTGTTTTTAGTGCGTTGCTGTGTGGTTGCTATGTGGACTAGTCCAGGACAAAATAGAATGTCTGTAGTATTGTTTAATGTTAGTCTATGTTTTTTTCCATCAGATTTGTCACCCAAAAAATTCAGTGGTTTAAAATTTTTAAACAGGTTTCTCAAACTCACCATTTATAAACCGTATTCAGAGCAGCGCCATGACAGGTATGAAAGTGAGGCTGTGGGGGATAGACTTGCCGCGTTTTCAATGGCATCCACAGTAAAAAGCTGTATAAAACTCCTAGATCACTTATAATTTTCCACAGCTCATACTATCCAAGAAAATTCAGTAGACGAAAATATCCAGAAAGCTATTTTTGCAGTATTTCGTCAGCAGAACAATCCAAAAACACATTAAATAACAGTACAAGCCACTGAAGAGATGTACTGTATGTCTATCCCTCGCCTCGCCTTCATTCCCGTTAAAAATCAAAGATTGCCCTACTTTAAATAAGGTCTATAGTTCGTAGTCCCAAATTCAGAAGTTAATGTCGTGCCACTCAAACTAACAGAGCAATGTTTAACAGCATCACTGTGTTTACCCTCTTCAGGAAGTCAGCCTAATGGGTTTTAAGATTGACAAAATTACACACTTCACCTTTAAATCCTGTGCTTGGCGGAAAAGCAAATGCAGGTCTGTACATGGGTAGCTGATGGTTGTATCTTGCCAGTTTGACATGTGAGGTTTCTCTCTGTGTCTCCGTCAGGCTGGAGAGGAAGATGACAGCCCTCAACCCAGTGCTGTTCCTTCTCTGCGGTGTCTCTGTGTCTCTGACTCTGAAGGTGGTGTCAAAGAGAGGCTCAGGTATGTCCAATTTCTGTCTCTCTATCTCTCTCATTACTCACAGAGGGCTTGCTCTTCGCATTAACGTGTAACATCAAATATTATTTCATGGCATAATGAAAGCTGCTACGCTAAACCGCTCTCACGGGCCATGTGACTGTACATATTAAAGCATAATTTAATGCAGCATTGATGGTGAAGGTCATTTTTGTATGCTGAGACAGTGTGTGTGTGTGCTTTCCTTTTACCCGTAAGTAGGCATGTACATAATCACCAAACTGCACACACACACTCACAAACACACAAATGAGAACACGTGTAAACACACACACAATTTGCAACAGGGAACAGGTTGGGAAGAGAGCAGTGCCAGCCCATCTGTCAGAGGTGATACTCTAATGTGTGTGAGTGTGTGTGAGGGAGGGAGGGTGTGTGGGTGTGGGTGTTTAAGGGAGCGAGAAAATGCGTGTGTGTGTGTGTGTGTGTGTGTGTGTGTGTGTGTGTGTGTGTGTGTGTGTGTGTGTGTGTGTGTGTATGACTGACTGGGAAAAAGAGCACAAAATGTGAGCCAAGACCACCATGTTCTCCAGATAATTAGGTGCAGGGAGGTGTTATGAGTTCAGCTGCAGTTTGATGTTCCCCAGGACCAAAATGTATTACCCATGTATTTCCAGATACCTAATTTTTCTCCTGGAGCATAATGACAACACAAAAAAAGAGTTACTCAATTACTAAAACTCAATGCATTCACTGAAAATAATCTAAAAATATGAACCCTATTTCAGCGTTGGCTAAAGGAACAGTTATTATATACAGTCTGTTGGAAACTGCCTTTAAGTCTTTTAAGGACAACTCCAGTACCTTGGCGTAAAGTCAGCATGAAATGGCATTCGCAAATCATTATACTTCAGTAAGTATCCGTATTTCCGATTGAAACAGGATATTCAAGCGGAAAAAAATGTAGAATGGGAGTGGATTTTATTTGTAAGGATTTGATTGGATTGTGAAAAGTGGACGTTACATACCAGAATAGAGCCAGATCTGAATGCTTTTATGCTAAAACAGTACCTAAATAGCTATTTGGTAATTGGTTGGGTTATTCAATTCAATCCAGCATTATACAAAAGCCTGCACAGTCGGCATAAAATGGAAATCCCTGAAACACCCTATAATTCTTAAATGCATGTTAATGATATTATTAAGAACAATTTGTCCAAGCATGTTCCTTTTTTTTTTTACCTCATAATTTTTATTTAAAATGTCATAGCTCAATTTTCTTCTCTGGTGACGTATATGCTGGACCTATCTAATTATTTAGATTTTAATTATCTAATTATTATTATTATCAGCTCAAACGTCCCTGCTCTATATTTCTTTTTCTTTTTTTCAGTAATCCATTTCACTCTGATATAAGTCACAAAATAAAAGATATTTCAGTTACATCCGTTATTTCGGTCAAGTTTTTATTTATGTTGCAGTGGTTGTCTTAGCCTTAAATTGGCACATCACTGTACCCTAAAACAAGTTTTGGTTACCTATTGTATTTTTAAAATGTGTTATTCGCAGTCAGCTTTGATTCATTTGTTCCATTAAGGTTATCTGATAATAAAAGGGTTACCGAGATAATGAGCAGTATTTGGCCACCATATGTAGAATAAAACTGTTTTGTTAGGCTAATGACATCTCACGTGAGTATACATTTAAAGCATGTTCAGCAAGTACTATTCATTTCAGCCGGTGTAAAACTTTTTTTAATGAGCACAATATTACTTAATGCAACTTTAAGAAAGTAAATAGTATATTTTGATTTCATGGTGAATTTATAAAGCATGTTTCAGAGCACAGTCATCTTAAGAATACACTTAAAAATGCACTTCAATGCAGCCTTGAAAAGACACTTGAAATGCACACATTTGAGATCACTTAAAGCACAGCCTTACAGAGACTTTTGACCATGGGGGTGTTGAAGGTACAGTACTTTAAAGGTTTTTCTGAAGGCAATCTAGAATTACTGTGGTGCTGGACTGCCACTGACTGCGTACAAAGATGTACTCAAATGTGTGTATGTGCTGGCTTTCCTCTTTTAGGAAGGTCTGAGGACAACATCTGTGGCTTGTTGTTGATTACCACAAATAATTTTGCTGCGCTCCTTTGTGAAAAAAAAAAATTAATGTATAATAAATAATACATTGACAGTAGAAACCAGGCAAACAGCAGCCCTGCGAACAAACATTTGAAATCACACTATTTACATAATTTAGTATGTTCTATACAAACTTTTGATTCTTAATTTAAAAATAAACATGGTTACTTCCGCTTGGTATCCCACAATGCAATGTGCTCAACTTTCATTTGTCTTCCATTGTCTTTCCATTGTGAAAAATATTGGCTCATTATTCGATTGCAAAAGTGAATCCACTCCCTCAAGTACACATGCACCGAAGTGAGGTCATGTGACAGTTGCATACAGCATGCTGTTTCACATACTTAAAAAGATTAGTAGTATACAGTACATAATACTTTATGCAGTATGCAGTAAATCCATTCTGAGCAACTGTTAGAAACTGCACTAACAGGAGTTACATCACTTATGCATGAATCCACAAGTTCGTCCACCCGGAAAAGTAGTCCCACCTCAACAGGATGATTCAGATAACTTTACAACTTAGGTAACGCACAGAATTCAAATAACAGTTTTAATAAAAGCACAAGCTTTATATGTTTGTCCAAGGACCAAGACCGAAAGTAGCCTGGAATATTCCTTTAATGAAATCGGGAAGTATGTTGAAACCAACAAGAGAGTTTTATTGGAATTTTTGTGTGCTCAGTGATGCTTCTGACTGTATTGTGGCAGAATCAACACTTCAAAGACACTATTAAATGTCAGACACATCAACATCACTCTCCATGCTGAAGATGAAATAATAACTCTTTTCCATCTGATCATCTCAGCAGAGGCCCAAGGCATGGCCCAAACAGCAGTGTGTGTGTGTGTGTGTGTGTGTGTGTGTGTGTGTGTGTGTGTGTGTGTGTGTGTGTGTGTGTGTGTGTGTGTGTGTGTGTGTGTGTGTGTGTGTGTGTGTGTGTGTGTGTGTGTGTGTGTGTGTGTGTGTGTGTTTGTGACTTTGAGAGAAACAAACACACATCTCATCAGCTCAGCGTGGATTCCTCTTGATGTGTTTTAAAGGACTTCACAGCTGTAATTGAACAGGGCCATGTTCTGATTGGTTATGAAATATCAAGCTCTAATTGTCTTGCATTATGGATTATGAAGATTTGAGTGCAGATTCATGAAAAGAGATTTGAGAAATGAGGGGAAAATGTCATCCTTAGATAAGAGGAGGGATGCTTCTCAAGAAATTATTTAAGTTGATTTGAAGCCAATTCAATGGTGCATTTTTACAAGATTTTTGCGTATATTATTCATATTAGACTTGTGAAAAGAACATTTGGTAATTTCAAGGAAGGGCAAGACCTCATAAAAAAAACATTGCAAATGGACTTTAGTCACGGTAGACATCATGGTAAATTTGATGTGAATGAAACCAAGGCTGTGAGTGCCAAAAGTGCAGTCTGTTTCATGAGTTGTGCTGTCTTAGGTGATATCAAATTTTCACAAACCAACCATAACTTAACGTTTATGGAGTTTTTTTTTTGTACACTTGAATTTTTAAAAAGCCATATTTCATTGACTAACAACAATACAACCCTTTTCACAGACTGTAAATGTATTCCTTACAGCCTTTTTTTATTAAAATAAAATAAATATTGCATCTGTCCTAACTAGTTCCCTCTTGGGTTGCCAACTGTCCCGTATTAGCCGGGACGTCCCGTATTTTGGGCCTAATTTTTTTGTCCCATACGGGACCTCACTTGTCCCGTTTATTGACTTCTACGCTGATCTAACCACTGACTGATACAACAGCAACAAGACACTTGAGAATGATCACGACACCGGTCATCATCCAATCACAGCCCATCAGACCACACGAATAACAAACTCTAAATTGAGAATTAATTATTCTTTTGGGACAAATCATTGTTTGATTTGCGAACAGAATCCTCTGCTGTCTGGTCGCTCCCGTTCGATCCGGACTCGCGCTAACGGCAAATCCCTTTCACTGTCCGGCCGGGTTTTGATTTCGGCAAATCAGTTTTGGCGAATTCAAACAACGTGATTTTTGTTCATGAGTACAACATGCAGGCACGCAAGAAAACATGAAATCTTCCTGAGGGAATAATATGCTGATGTGATTTGCTGCTCAAGAAACATTTTTGATTGTTATTAATGTTTTTAAAAAAAGTCAGAATTCTTTGATGAATAGCAGGTTCAAAGGAGCTTTTGTAACATTATAAATGTCTTTACTGTCACTTTTGATTAATCTAATGGGTCCTTGCTGAATAAAAGTAGGCTATTGCTTTTTTAAATTTCTTTAAATATAATGTATAATGTTACAAAAAATTAAAAGATAAATGCTATTATTTTGAACTATGGATTGTGTGTAATGTGACTTTTTTTGTGTAACCTTAAAATATGTTTTATAATTAAATTGTAGGCTTAAGCAAAACAAATGTGTTTATGTCTGAGAACCTTTTAAACGCATACAAACCTGAAATTACATGTACTCTGTGATACAGTACAAATATTTTGAGTGTCCCTTATTTTCCTGTAAAGCACCACAATTGTCCCCTATTTTTCTTTTCTGAAGTTGCCAATCCTAGTTCCCTCCTCACAAATGTTTTGTTGTAGTTATCCGTGAAATGCAGAAGATTAAAATGTGCGTTCAAGTCCTCCTGAAATGTTGGGAAGTCATAATAACTAGTGATACAACGAAATTTCAGCTACTCAAAATTTGTGACCGAAATATCAATGCTGTTTAATTATCACAGCTCCCATGGCACGTTTCGACTGTGTCAGCGTCAATTTTGTGCACACTAAAACTGCTGTGAACTGTGTGGACGCTAGGGCTAGATTGACAATATCGATTTCTTGATTTTCACTAAACATTTAAAGTATCTGCGTTTTAAAGTATCTGTCTTATTTGATCAAAAATTTGATCAAAAAAAATAAACATTAATGAACGTCACACAGGCATGTTGAAAGAAACAAAATTTAACATGTTCTCATGTAATCGCTCAGACAGTGTATCAACCAGGGAAAGACGAGCTTGTAAACAATGTCACTTAAACCCTATTGGACGGGATAAGTTTAACATGGAGGTTATTATTACCAGAACTTCTCAGTGATTTTAGTCCTGTCCGAATGTGCCATCTCAGTAATCATTACGGACAATGTCAGTAAAGATTACGGCAAATTTTACCTTCTGTAAAAAGGTCAGGAAAAATTACCTCAAGGAATACTAATCCCGTGCAAATAGACCCGCTGTAAATATGTTTGTAAATATTCCGTCATTTCCTGTTAAAAAGTAGTTTTCCACGTTTTTCAAGTATCGAGGTGCTTGAAAAAACATTCAGTTGTGTTCTAGGTGGTGGGACAAGTCTGTGGCAAACCAAGTTTTTTCCGCATACCATTCAGATCAAACAGAAGCTCGAAAGCACTTGTTAGAAGCACAAAACTTCTTTTAGCATTACTATTACCAACATGATAAAATCTGAATTGAATTAATACATCGTTCGACCAGACCTTACTGTTTTGCGCACATGACGACAGGAGGGACGGCGGTGCGTAAATCGATTTACTCCTCCCACTTCTGCTAATTTTACTGAGATTTCTTATTCCGTGCGAATTGGCCATTATTATTACAGACGTCCATTATTATTACAGACGTCCTGTGGTAAAATTACATTACTCCATCTAACCTTGTAAAACTAATCCCTTCTGGATAGGGCTTTAATGTTACATTTACCTCAAAGCCATTTAATAATCATAAACTTGTTAGTTAACTAGAAACAAAAAACTTGAGAGGAGCATTTTGATAAATACATTCATAGTCAGAATTAATGGCACCCCTGGTAAATATGATCAAAACTGGCTGTAAAAAATAAATCTGCATCGTTTATCCTTTTGATCTTTCATTCAAAGAATTACCACAAATCTAACCTTTCATTGAAGCAAAAGAATTGAAAGTGGGGGGAAATCACATTATGAAATAAATGTTTTTCTCCAAAACACGGAGAAACCTTTTTTCCTGGTCTTTTCTCCTGACCATGACTGTATGCACTGTATACGTATTCATTACAATTTTACTTAACCTGTTAGTGATGTCTTCATTATTTCATTCAATGTATAGTTTGATTAAATCTGTCATGAAAACAAGTTATTACACTTAATTCTTGATTTAAATGTTAAAATTTTACCAATAAATTAGAATAGAAACAAATTTCTGTTATTAAAAAGGTAATAAAAAACTACCGTATGTGCAATTTAAATATTATTTCTACAACTAAGTTTTATTTGAGTGTTTATTAAATTTGATTAACTAATTAATTTTTATTTATTATTAAATAAATAGTTTGCTGTTTCAGTTTTTAGCTAAGTGCATCCTGAAGTTTTGGTTTTGGCCCAGAATTTTCATTTTGGTGTATCACTAATTACAATGTCAAGTGCGTTCAAATAACTGGTCAGAGTACCTTTTCTACAAAAAATACAGCAAGTTTTTAAACTCAACTTCTACAAAATTAAGAATAAACAATGTGCATCAGGTGCGTTTTTGCTTTGTTTTTATTCAATATATGAAGGTGCTGTAAACTGAATCATTTATTCTATTGTAATTGTACAATATCGTTTTTTTGTACATGCAACTTAGCTAGATTTACTGTAAATAAAAAAGTAAGTTCATATATTTCAAATAATCTGCTGTCAACACAGATGCTGCATCCATTGTGTCCGCCTTGTTTTCTCAATGACACACCCCCAACTTGGGAACTCGAGGATCAAAGAAAACACTTGTTTCCCACTCGCAATTTCAATCTTTCCAACATGACTTGAAAGCAACCTAAAGGTAATTTTCATAACTTTGCTGCCTCTTTGGTTTGTTGCGCCAGTCATCCTCTCCTTATACTGACATCTAGTGGTGTGGATGCAGCATCACACGAAATGCAAATGTTGTCAGTTACTGATGCCAGTGTATAAATACATTCAAAATCAGCCTATTATGGAGACTACCGAGATGAGGCTTTTAGTATCTCAGCATAGCGTCCCCCATGAGGCGACCTGCGCCATGTAGAATAAAACAGCTTGTATTAAGTTACTGTTAAGATTTGATCAGGGTTGCCTGCTCTCAAGCATTTGGCGTGGGACACACACTTTTCAGGCTCTGTCTCACGATCTCACGCTGCCCAATTAAATCTCACGAGAAGTTAACGTGTTGCGCCAATGTCTCTCCTTTGGCGTATGACATCAATTCGAAAGCTGTGCTTTTGAGTCGCTCTCACGGTTTTTTGATGTCATACACCATTCGGTCTGTGCAGTGCCGCATGAGGCTGAACACAAGTATTGACAATGTATGGGTTTTAATTTAACCAATGAAGACCTGCAACCTCTTGATTGGACCAGTCTGTACCAATCACATTTTCCCCACACCTTGCAAGTTGCTTGACACAAATACTACGCTTCACAATGCCGCCTGAACATCTTCAGTGATGTTGCGCAGGTGGGGGTTACCCCACCTGTAAGATGTTCAGGCGCATTGTGAAGCGTAGTATTTGTGCACACAAAATCAAATGAATTGTATTGCAAGCTTTTGAATTGAAATCGCGAAATTTGTGTCAAGCACTAAAAAAAATAATTGCCTTTTTTTTTTTTACAACCCTTCCTCCCACCTTCTGTAATTCTCACTCCTGGCTAAACTCAAAAGTTGGCAACCCTGCTTGATTTAAAGAAAAAGTTATTTTGATATGTGCATCTTGCACATGTAAAACATTTTTAATGAGGGAAACTTTAAGGGTTAAGGGGTGGTATAGCATGTGTGAGCGAGAGATGTTTGTATTTAAATATCTAATGATGGAAATCTGTGTGTTTAAGCAGTGAATGTTAAAGTTTGACATTATAAATTACAGAAATTCCAGAAGAACAAACCGACGCAACTCTGACATGCACAAACACATGCAAGCACACTCAAAGTGTCAGTTCGTCCTGTCTCATTAAGCACACTATAGTTCCCTTCGCTCTCTCTCAATCTATGTCTGTTTTTTAAATGCTAATGATGGATTAGCCCGTGCTCTGGCCTCAGGATTTTCTCCCTTTCTTCCCATGTTTGTTTCAGTTCTCTCTCTCAGGTCTCTCTCTTTTCTCCTGCTGTCATGTTACTGTGACCCGTGGACCCTTTCTTATAATAAGAGGCCCAAATGAAAGGGTTCTAACGACAGAAAAGACTTCAATCCCTCTTTTCTCCATCTTAGTCGACTGAATTTTTCCATTATTCCCCTCCGAGCTGTGAGAAAATCGCTCTCTCCCATTGGTTAACAGGCCACCTGCTCGCCCAGTGAACCTGCTCGACCTCCGTCGCCATGGCAAGCCAGAGGCGGAGGTGAGATGAGAGGTATGGGAAAAGATCAGGGACGAACAGTCATGCTATTGTCCAACAGGGACCTGCTCGAGGTTAGCGGAAACTCGGAAAGGTCAGTGCGCGGTCGAGGAAAGGTCAAAACAAGGGGCGGGGAGGAAGACGCCCGGTCGGCACGGTGCGTCGTCATGGAAATGTCCTCAATTTCCCTGTTGCATTCTGACTAAGACAAATTAGAGGCAGACAAAGCGTTTCTTGCGATCGCTGATCCGAGAGAGTGGTAAGACTCCATGGGAACAGTAAATAAGAGCTGCAGTGCATTGTGGGAGATTAAAATCACTTGTTTGGCCCAAAACACATCAGCTTAGAAAAAAATATGGGGTACTTAATGAGTTTATATGAATATACCTACTCAAAACAGCTATAACCATAAAGCATGGCGAAGCAAAGGAGCCCCGTTCCTGAGCTTCCTCTCACTCTCTCTCTTTCTGTCTCTACAGAGAGCAGTAGGAAATGGAAATGCACACTTTATGGGTCTGGGTGATTGGATTTGCATGGCATCAAGCCAGCACAAACACACACGCAAACACACACACTAAGACACAAAGTGTCTGAGAGAGCAGTGGTAACTCAAAGTCAACATGACAGTTTTACTGGGGTGCGGTTGCTCTCAGTGTCTAAAGCAAACAGCCATTTACTGTTGCACTAAATACCGACTTGCATTTGCCCTCAATATCACAGAGAGAAATTGCCGGCTCAAATTCAAGCAGGGAATAGGAAATTAGAAACCAACATTTGAGTTTCCTCTTAAAAGAATGACTGTTAATGGGCCTTTGCGTGGAAAGAGCCAATCGAGATTGTCAAAATGAATTTTAGATCCCTCCAAGCATGATTATATACCCTATCTCTAAATTGCAAATAACTGTTTCATCTTTGAAATTCTCATTCTCTCGTTTAATGGAAAACAGGACTTTTGTTCAGACCTCTTGGTTTTTCCATCCAAACTCTTGTATTTATTTCTGAATGCAGTGAATTGATTGTAATTAAGGCTGAAAAGCCATTTTTACAGAAGGCTGTCATGTTCAGAAGCTCTTTCTGTTTTACTGCGGCACTCCAAATTGGCTTTAGACTCATTGCGAGGTTTCTTTTGATTGAGCATAAGAGCCTTTGGAATCCTGCACGAGTCTGTCGAATTCAGCGCTAGCCCACCTGTGGCAGGATGACAGCGTGTAGCGTACTTCTGCTTTATTTCGTTTGATCAGAGGCCTTTGCCAAGTCTTATTAAGATGTTCCAGTTTAAGTAAGCGCAAGATATACTCCGTATCCTTAAATGGCTCTTTGTTAAAGCAGAACATTTGAATTAAATGAGATACAATGGTTAATTTAATATTACTGTAATTGACTCCAGTGGTCGGGCATTCCATGCTAATATCACAGAGGAGGACTGCCTTTCTGGTTGAAAGAGAGCGAGAGAGACAGGAGGAGAGAGTAAGAGTGACAGACCTCCAGGGATGAGGTGACCTACAATTAGTGACAGTAACATGCTACCTCAAGGCCAACGGCAGTCGATTAGCATATTTCATAATTGATTACAGAATATCTTCGGAGGACGAATATTTATTCAGACCTAGTTAGGGCCAATTTGGGGGCGAATTAATGAGGAAACGAGGCTTAAGACTAGACCTGTGCTTTCTCTTTCTTTTCTGTTAGATGTTGAATTACGCAATTATGTATATTCAAGGATGATGGCTGCAGAGGAAAACAAATTCCATAACAAATATTAATTCCAAGTCACCATGATGGAGTAGATTTGTTCAGTCCAGTTAGATGATTGTTCTTGTTCTTATTCTTAACTCTTATGATAACAGAAAAAATAACTTTGTCATACATGTATGTCTTATTTGTACAAATACATCTCTCTAAATTTTTTTCTCCCCATGATTCTGACATTTCAAATAGATGGAGTTCAAAGGCTCAAAAAGTTGACTTTTAATTGTATGAGCAATATCAATATTTTCAATATAATTATTGCAGCATGATTATTATCCTAAACCACTTTTTGTGTCATATAATTATATAGGTTTGGAACGACATGATGGTGAGTAAATGATGACAGAATTATTATTTTTACAAGAAATATTCCATCCATACATTTTGTTGCCTTTGATTTTCTTTTTCTTACATGTAGCCATTTTATTCTAGTGCAAAACACCAATCTGATGTGCTAATCATGACCTCTCTGCTTGGAAATGTGTCTGTAGTTATGGAAACTCTGTAGTGAAGCATTTTAACAAGGTTCTTATCTAAGCAACAGAAACCCACTTAAACTAATTCTCCACCTCCATCCAAACACACACACACACACACACACACACACACACACACACACACACACACACACACACACACACACACACACACACACACACACACACACACACACACACACACACACACACACACACACAGCTCCCTTGAAGATGAGTGATTCCCTCAAATTTAAGAAACAAGTGCACAGAGAGAAAATTGCAAGTATGATTATCAAGTAAGATTATCTCTCTTTATCTACTCCTATATTTTATTTTCAATGCATTAAATTCATTTTCACTCATGCATCATCTCAACAACAGATGTAAAGAACTAGATTTTTCCATCCATGCTGGAAACATATGCCAGGACCTCACTATTCAGTTGGTTCTGGATAATTTGATATGTGTTTAGTCAAAAATCTCTATAACATTCTGGTCTCTAGATATAACTTAGGGTCTTCCTTTATTGTAAATCTATGTTTTGTTTTTT
Organism: Siphateles boraxobius; assembly: GCF_051911475.1. Taxonomy (NCBI): domain Eukaryota; kingdom Metazoa; phylum Chordata; class Actinopteri; order Cypriniformes; family Leuciscidae; genus Siphateles; species Siphateles boraxobius. The sequence goes on along the minus strand of NW_027509197.1, from coordinate 23,739,665 downwards.
TATTAATACAATTATTCATATTCACAAAGTCTAGTTGCTTAGAAAAATATTAGGTAGGAGCACACCTCAATAATCTGCACAATTCATGCAGCAAAGATGGTGCAGGATGAGTTGAGTACCAAAGTTGAATAGTAATGAATGTGAATAGTGCTAATGCTAAGTATGAGCAAGATTAATAGCGATTCAATCTTAAGCCATTACAGTTTTTTTCAGTCGCTAGGACACATTTCTCAATACTTAGGTCACTTTTTCAAAACTCTTCACACAGTTCTCCAAACCAACTTTCAGCTCGGCACAGCAGTTCATTTCACTTTCAAAACGCACTGAAACTACCATATCACTTCATACACGTCTCAAATCAACATATTCTTCCATCACACTAGCAAAGGTTGACAGACAACAAACACACTTTGTCACCCACAAAACAATGAAAAAAACACCTTAAAAAATACTAACAACAGGTAGCATTATACAATTATTTCTTCTGTAAAACAAGCAGACCTCTCTACTGTTTAGAAATCACTGCAATATATTTTACTGGAATGAATCAGACATGATGCAGTATGCTTCAATATATTTTGTGTCTTTTTTTTTTTTTTGCAGAGACTAATTACAAAATACAAGAACTGGTACACACCATTCACCGATACAGATACAATAGGAATCAGCTGTGGTTGGTCCAATTGTCCAATTGTTTTTATAGAATTTCATTTTTAGATTCGAAATATATTTCATTACAATATTACTGTAGAAATGTAGCAAATTGCTGTCATATTCAGTTTTGTATTATGTTATTGTTTTGAACATAAGTTTAACAGTTTTGAAAACAGTATGTAAGCATGTGCAAATTGGCCTGTAAGTACACAGAGTTTTGGTGGTTGTTGTGTCGAAGTGAGAAAACAATTAATGTAATTTGAAAGATGTAGTCATTGAACGCATTTTGTGCCAAAGCAATGATAAAGGATCCACAGTTTAGCCCACATATACTTCTGTTGTGCTCACTGTGTGAAGAGTTTTGAAAAGTGACCTAAGTATTGAGAAATGTGTCCTAGCGACTGTAAAAAACTGTAAAACTAGCATTATCAATAACAGCAACATCAACATGTTTTATTTTCCCCTTCTCATTTGTTGTCATCTTCCCCCTTTAATCTTTCCTCACAGGTAAATGCAGTCATGCATTGTTGTGACCAGGGAATACCACTGTCATTGGGTTCTACTGTATATATGCGCTTTCATTTCATGTGTGTGTGTGTGCGCATTATATTTCCCATGGGGACTGTAGAGGGGAGAGAAGGAGAGGGAGTTGTTTGATCTTTAACAGGATTATTCATCCTCTTTCCCTTTTATTTATTTAATATCCTTGCTTTATGCGCAAAGCATCTGGGCAGCATTTAAAACATTAAACCACACACATCTCACTAGAGGCCTATGTGCTTTGTTTGTGTCTTGTGCATTTGTGGTGTGTGTGGAGGCGGAATTCCTTGACCTGACAGTCATGTAGCATGATCAATACTGCGTTAAAGTACACACAAGTCTGCAAGTCACACATTTTCAAATCCTCCTCTTTCTCTAAAATCTCTCTCTCACCCTCAGACATACACGTGTGCACACATGAACGTACAAGCACGGGTCAGCCCTAGAACTGCAATTTTAAACTGACTAGATGTTTGCGCAGTACATGCTGTACGTCATCATGATTTAATTAATGGAAATGTCAGCATTCTTTTTTTTTAAGGAAAGGGGAATCTTACGGATTCAATAAAGGTAAGCGCTTTTGACAGAATCTCTGAAATGCTGTTGGATACCACAGACATTTATTTACACTCAAAATTTTAGTAATGCATTAAAATTCAATTCTATGGAGAAGGATATTTTAGAAGGTGTAATAGTCAAAATATGAAGTGCTTATATGCATTTTATTTACAATAATTTTGTTATTTTAGTTATAAAAAATAGTTTAAATCAGCCTTTCACAATGATTTACTACTCGCTATAGCTAGTCGTTGAAGGAGAAAAGAAACATCAATATAGAAAGGATTTTATTGTACAAACAACTGGAAACAATTGTTTAAAAGTCAGAATCTGAATGTTACAGTACTTTATATTATTTTATTTTTTTTACATGCAATAATGTTTGTTATTTGAGCTTTAAAATAGTTTAAATCAGCCATGTCACCCTGTTTTAGGAGATGTTAGTGCTGATGTTAGGCCTGTGGGTGTGTTTTTTGTATATGCAAACAGTCTCTTAATTGTATTGTTGGATGTATGTTAACATATTGAATATTGAATTATTGAGGCTATACTTTAATACATGGTATAATTTAGCATTTTGTCCTGATGAAGTCGCTTACATCGTAGACTTCAGTTGTAAGTGCATTGTTTGCACATTTCATAACTTTATATTTGACAAAACCCCCTGTCATGATTCTGCCCTCTTGTCGTTGATTTTCTCTGGTCATGAGGCAGGATCATAACAGAATCATGTTTTGTGTGCAAGCGCATGGCCAGCTGTTTGGGCCATGTGCTTGTGTTGTCTCGTTTCGTTACCCCGCCCCCTTGTTATCCTCGTCTCGTCATTATTGTCTAGTCAGTTTCACCTGTCCTTGTCATTAGTGTTCCCTTTATAATCCCCTTGTGTTTGCTGTCCTGTGTCGGTTCATTGTTTGACTCTGTTTGACGTTGAGTGAGTCTAGCTGTAAGTAGTTTATTGAGAAGTCTGTTATTCGAGAAGTGTCTGTACCTGTCTTAGTTTTGTTTCTCTCTTAGTTTCAAGTCTTAGTCTGGTGTGTTCTACCCTGTCTTGCTTTGCCCCCTCGTGGGTTTTGTTTTCTGTTTTTGTCCTTAATAAATCCCTTGAAAGTCATCTGCTTTCTGCGCCTGTGTTCTCCTTCCATCCGCATAACACCCCCTTTCACACAGTGCCTAAAATTACCAGAATACTTTACCGCCTACACAAATATGCTGTTCAAACAAGCAACAGCGCTCTGGCCATTCTACCGGTATCTGTACCAAAATACCGGTAAATTCTGTGATGTCAGTCATTAGGGTTGTGACGAGATATCGAGACTTAAATGTGACGAGATTTCACGTTGAGTGAAAAGTTGCCTAGCGATATCGCCATGACGGAGTGTGATATATAAGCATAAAATATTCCACCGCTACACTCACATTCGTCTCAACTGTCGTTTTGCTGTTTTATAAAAAAAAAGACCATTATAAACTAATGTAAAAGTCTGCTCTGCTCATCCAGCACGAGTAGCCGTCAGTGCAGTAAGAATCGCAGTTCACTGATCGCGTAAAATTGGTGGAGGATTTGTTAGGCAACAGAGCCTAAACGTCTTATCTTGTAGAATGCGCGCTCAGCGCCGCTGCATCTTATGGTGCTTTTCCACTGCATAGTACGGTACGGCACGGTTCGGTACGGCACGCTTTGGCGCTTTTCCACTGCATGGTACGGTACGTCTTGGCTCGGTACAGCTCACTTGTGGCGCTTTTCCATTGCATGGTACGGTACGGTACGGCTTGCTTCGGCTCGCTTTAAATGGTACCACCTCTGTTGAGGTTCCAAGCGTACTATACTGATACTAAAATGTGACGTGAAAACACTGCAGATCACTGATTGGTCAGACAGACAGAATCGTCAGTACCAGCGTCATTGTATTTGCGAGACATCAAACCAATTAGATTTAAATAGCCAGTAACAGCCACCGCTGTAGCACCTGTTATTAAACTACTTGCTTGAAGAAAAAAAACTTCCAAAAAAGAAATGGCTGAATCGTGGTCTGTGGATGAGAAGTGCAGATGTTCCTCTCGTTGGTTGACGAGGAGCGGTTAAACTATAACGATCAGTCATAATCCCACCCACTTTGAAGCGGTACTAACTGCAGTGGAAAAGCAACCGAGCTAAAGCGAACTGAGCCGTGCCGCTTCGCGCCGAGTCGTACCCCGCAGTGGAAAAGCGAAGCGAGCCGAACCGTGCTGCGCCGAGCCGCACCGTACTGAGCCGTATTGAGCCGTACCATGCAGTGGAAAAGCACCATTATACACAGAGTACGTGTGCAATCACGAATTTGAAAGAGAAAGTAAAACACAAGCTACAATAGTCTGTCTCCCAAGACCCATCTCTGGACTGTTTAGTTGTGGCTATGGTCTCTGTTTGCACTTCGAATATTGAGAGAGTACTGTAACGTCTTGACAACAGACAAGGGAGGGAGGCTCCATGTGGCGAGCAGGAGGAGGCAGGGGGACATGAGAGAACGGCGCGAGGCCGGTGGCGTGAGTGATAATGAATGACACCCGTGAGACGCACTGGTCTCGCATATCTCACGGAGGAGCGGAAACATAAAAGGAGGAGCGACAACGCTGAAGATCGAGAGAAGAACAGGCCTGATTTTATGTTGACGAAATTTTCTGAGTGACAGGCGAAATAAGATAATCACACCCGTTTTTGCTCTTAAAAACACGAGCCACACAGAGATAGTATCCAACTGCAGAGCCCCAGCGCTATGGTCAAATATGTCCATCTAGCGCATATTTACATAGAAAAACTATTTAAAAGCAGCGGTGCTTATTGTAAACAGGGCTGAATAATTGCGTCATCTCCATAATAACTTTATGATTGGCCCAAAGCAGACTTCTTACGTTCAGACCTTGTATGTGCTCATAAGTGCCGGTAATCTTCTTTCTTCGTTCACACACAGCATCATGCTAGTAATTTACTGGTAATGTTACAACATCTCATAATGGTAAATTGCCTGAAACGATTTTTGAAAAAGTCCTGTTCACACATGATATTTTAACGGTTATTTACTGGTAATTTACCAGTAAAGACTACATGTGTGAAAGGGGCTAATGTGTGAGTGTTCAAGGGTCTTCTGCAGAGCTAGATGATTGTTGTTGGTGTGTATGCATAGAGAGGTTATTGTTGGTGTGTGTGTCGAGGCATTGGATCATGGTGGATTAGCAGTAATCTTGGCCAGTGACACTCCCCGGTGGTCGGATCACTAAGCACACAGCCTCTCAGTCTTTCTGCTGAACACATCTCACACAGAAAGAAGCCAAACAACCTTTTTGCAGCAGCTACAAGCTTTAAACTCATTGAGGTTTGGGTGATTGACTCACATTTGTATGCACACAGTCATGGGATTGCTCAAGACAGTTAGCGTCTTAAACTGTCGAGTGATCATTAGTACCTTACTTGGGGGACACACAAACAAATAAAAACATCTTAGAGTAAGCACACAGTGAGGGAACACTAATCTCTTTGTATTCCATTTTATTTTAATATACAAAGCATTTTAATGTTTAAATTACTCATAACAAATGGCTCATTTTTTCTAATGACCCTTCAGAAGAACAAAAACTCAAGTGGACTAAAAATCTAATATCTTTCTCTAGGCCAGGGCCGTGGTTCAACCTCCCTAAAATGTTTTTAAGTTTCAATGGAGCCCTTTACTTATACTGCCATTAATGACTCCATGAAATGGTTTAAGAAATTTTTATTTCCTATATTTACAGTATTTCCTATTGAAATGGGTAGCTAAGGCAGAACAAATCGAAAGGCTTATACTTTTTCAAATAGCCAACTGCTTTTAAGCAGAATATCACAGCCTAGCAAAACTATGATTTACTACTCTCTGTAGCTGCTTGATGACAGGTGGTATTAGGGAAAGGAGACATAAATCAAGAGAACATTTTATTGTACAAACAATTTTAAACACCCCTGCAAACAATAGAATTTGATCATGTATTTTATTATGATTCAATTATATTGAAGTGAACCATGACTCTTGAACCTTGGCCCGTTCACCCTCTTCCCTCGCCAGGAAAAAGTAAAATCAACCTAAAATCAGCCAACTTACCATGTCCTCTTCTAATCATGTATAAGTTACCTTTCACAAGAAATGCAACAAGCAGTCAGCACAGTGAGTTTTAGAGTTATCAATAAAATAATACAAAATGTAATAAATTATCCTCAAATCCTCAGTACTAGCAATTGCATCATCACACAATCGATGTCACACAATCAGCGAAATATGGTGATAACTAGCCGGGTTACAAAATGTAAGACACACAAAACCTTTAAAGATTGACCAGTAATTCTGCTAAATAACTGTTTTCTTAAATAAAGATCATAAAGGGATGGACATGTTCAGCAACAATCCCATACACAAAATAAATATTTTTGAAATGTATTTTATATATGCAAATATTTGAAATTGGCCCAATAAATACATTTTAGTTAAATAAATTTAAATGTATTTTTATTTTATTTTTAATATATTTTAGTTAAATATGTGAATATATTTGTATGTCAATATATTTACTAACAACATATATGTTCATATGTTTTAACTTTTTGCAAATGGTTTCATTTGAAATATATTTTCGGAATTGAATACAGTTATTTAATAGTGTGTGTGCAGTGTTAGACACTGAGTTCTATCTATTCTTTAAGTGTACTTCACTGTTGGAGTGTCACTGTTATACTTGCATCATAAATATTGTGCATATTTTCAATATTTAAATGACTTCAGGAAAGATGTCAATAAAACAACAATAAATCTAATAATTGCACGTAGTGTTAGGTAAGTGCCACCTAATATGGCCTAATAGTCCTAGGAAAGCAACTACCTGTCATTTTACATTGCAGTCATTTAAATGTAAGTACAGTATTTATTATATCTGTGTGTCATAATACAGTACTAAAATATGGTAGCCTACTTTTGTGTATAGGGGAAAAGGTAGAGGAATTACTATGATCAAAATACATTTTTGACCTATCTTTAGCATCTTTAACAAGCTAAACATTTTATGACCATATATTTTGTCATATATTTTACATTACGTTATAAATGTAAATATATTGCACACTTAACATCATATATTTTTGTTATATTTGTAAATATATTTCAAAATGATAAATATAAGTGAACAACAATGCAAATATATTTCAATGTATTTGGAATGTATGCCACATATATTTTTGAGACTATAAAATATACTTCAATATATTTCTTTTGTGTATGGGATACTCCGGTAGGCTGTGGTCTTCAAAGCTCAGTTGGTACTAAGGGGCCCTAAGTGTGCCAAGAAAATACCCCCCACACCATTACACCACCACGACCAGCCTGAACCATTAATACAAGGCAGGATGGATCCATGCTTTTATGTTGTTTACTCCAAGATTCTGACCCAACAACCTGTATGTTGCAGCAGAAATCAAGACTCATCAGACCAGGCAACGCTTTTCCTATCAACTATTGTCCAATTTTGCTGAGCCTATGTGAATTGAAGCCTCAGTTTCCTGTTCTTAGCTGACAGAAGTGGCACTCATTGTGGTCTTCTGCTGCTGCTTCTGCTTGAAGGTTCGACATGTTGTGCATTTAGTAGTAACGATTGGTTATTTGAGTTACTGTTGCCTGTCTATCAGCTCGATCCAGTCTGGCCATTCTCCTCTGACCTCTGGTATCAAAAAGGCATTTTTGCCCACAGAACTGCCGCTCACTGGACATTTTCTCTTTTTCAGATCATCCTCTGTAATCTCTAGAGATGGTTGTGCGTGAAAATCCCAGTAGATCAGCAGTTTCTGAAATACCTAGAGTGGCCAGTCTGGCACAAACAACCAGGCCACATTCAAAGTTACTTAAATTACCTTTCATTTCCATTCTGATGCTCAGTTTCAACTTCATCAGATTGCCTTTACCATGTCTACAAGCCTAAATGCATCGAGTTTCTTCCATGTGATTGGCTGATTAGATATTTGTGTTAATGTGCAGTTGAACATTAACTGTGTACCTAATAAAGTGGCCAGTGAGTCTATATACACTATATTGCCAAAAATTTCCAATCACTTTCATGGCCACACTTGCATAAAAATCAAGCACCTAGGCATGCAGACTGCTTCTACAAACATTTGTGAAGAATTGGTCGCTCTCAGGAGCTCAGTGAATCAGGAGCTCAGCGTGGTATCGTGATAGGTTGCCACCTGTGTAATAAGTCCATTCGTGAAATTTCCCCACTACTAAATATTCCACGGTCAACTGTTAGTGGTATTATAACAAAGTGGAAGCAATTGGGAACAACAGCAACTCAGCCACGAAGTGGTAGGCCACGTAAAAATCACAGAGTGCAGAAGTCACCAACTTTCTGCTGAGTCAATAGCTACAGACCTCCAAACATCGTGTGGCCTTCAGATTAGCTCAAGAACAGTGCGTAGAGAGCTTCATGGAATGGGTTTCCATGGCCGAGCAGCTGCATCCAAGCCTTACATCACCAAGTGCAATGCAGAGCGTCGGATGCAGTGGTGTAAAGCCTCTGGAGCAAGTGGAGATGTGTTCTCTGGAGTGACGAATCACGCTTCCCTGTCTGGCAACCTGATGGATGAGTCTGGGTTTGGTGGTTGCCAGGAGAACGGTACGTGCCTGACTGCATTGTGCCATGTGTTGGAGGGGGGCATTGTGCCATGTGCCAGTTTGATGGAGGGGGGATTATGGTGTGGGGTTGTTTTTCAGGGGTTGGACTTGGCCCCTTAGTTCCAGTGAAATTAAACTCTTAATGCTTCAGCATACCTGACATTTTGGACAATTTCATGCTACCAACTTTGTGGGTACAGTTTGGGTATGGCCCCTTCCTGTTCCAACATGACACAAGCAAGGTGCACAAAGACGTCGATGAGCGACTTTGGTGTGGAGGAACTTGACTGGCTGACCTCAACCCGATAGAACACATTTGGGATGAATTAGAGCGGAGACTGTGAGCCAGGCCTTCTCGTCCAACATCAGTGCCTGACCTCACTGCGCTTCTAAACGAATCGTCAAAAATTTTCATAAACACATTCCTAAACCTTGTGGAAAGCCTTCCGAGAAGAGTTGAAGCTGTTATAGCAGCAACTCCCTATTAAACCCTATGGATTAAGAATGGGATGTCATTAAAGTTCATGTGCATGTTAAGGCAGATGTCCCAAAACGTTTGGCAATATAGTGTATATACTAGCTGTAGATAACTCTAAGCTGTAGATAAAGTCACATTTCAAAAGATCAGATGTGTATTACAGATCAGAATTAAAAATATAATTTTAAATGTTGTTGTTTTTTACACTGTTATCCAAAAAAGTGAGAAGAAAAATCATATTTGGGCCACATTCAGCTGCAATGTGAACACAGCCCTGTCACACAGAGCTTGAGAGAGATGAAAGTGCACTGCTACAGAGACCTGAGATAGGATTGTTTGAGTGTGCGTGGAGGGATTCAGATGTAATTTGCATGAAATGCATCCAAAATCTTAATGATTTGCAAGCTGGTTGTTTTATCTTACACAATGGGAAGGAAGGGGAGTGTAGAGAGAGAAAGAGAGGGAGAGTTCAATCAACTTCTCATTCGTTTTCTCAACCTCCTGTTTTTCTCTGACTATTTTAGTGCAGTAGGTTGCGCAGGATTGAGAACATGTGAATGTTTTATAGGCTTACATAAGGGACCTCACCCCAGAGACAACCGACCTCGTTATCGTTCATTTAGCAGTGAAAAACAAGATAGATAGATGGGGTGGGGGTAGATGAGAGGATGAAACGAGAATGGGGAATGCAGAGGGAGAGGGGAGAGAAAAGCATGTACATGCAGAGGAACTGAGCATTATGGGATACATTTGTGATACAAGTGAATGTTGGAGAAAGAAACATTGGGGGAAAGAACCAGGTTTCAGGTGTGCAATTGATATGAGCTTTCGGAAAGAGAGAAAAGGGTGGAAAGGAGAAAATAATGCAGTTGATACCAGTTTGATTCCATTTCGTTTCTTTTATCTGTTACCCAGAGTGCCTCAGGGAAGCTTGGCTTGTTAACATCACTTGGGCAAAGAAATATAGGAATCTTTGCAGGATGAAACATCTCTCTTTCTCATTGCTTCTCTTGCTTTCCCCCTTTGCTTATATAAAAAGGTCAGAGTTTCTTATAGCGGTGGGGAGCTGTTTAAAGCACACCTGATATTAGAGTGGAAGCTTGTCTCTACATATCTCAGCCTTCATACATCTGAAAATCGTTGCGTAATGTGCAACCGACCAAAGCTAACTGTGTGTTTGCATGTGTGCATTTGAGAGCCACAGGCCTGTGGTGTATGGGTTCGTACCCCATAGTTTATTGGGTCAGAGCATTCAGGTTTAATATGAGTATGTAATTGCCTCATCTCTCTTAGAGTGTGTTATTAGCGTGATGTGTCACAACCCCTTAGATTTAACCCTCATGTTCTGCTTGGGTCTCAGAGACCTCAAGGCCATACAAAAATATACTATAATATTTTAATAGCTTGAAAAATACACTTTAATTCAACATAGAATTACCCTGTCTACTTTTTTTACTCAATGCAAGTTCCTGGTAATATTGTGAACCATTTATCCTTGAACATAATTCCAAATAAAAATAAAAAAATTATAATTTTTCTTCTCACTTCACTTATGCAATGTGAACTAATTGATATTGTAACCAATAATCACATTTAGCAAACATGTATTTGGTCTGGCTCCATTCTGGTATGTAATGCCTACTTTTCATGGCCCACTAACTGAATAAATAAATAAATAAAATTTAAAAGCAAAAATTTCAGCTGTCATTACTCCAGTTTTCAGTGTCACATGATCCTTCAGAAATCATTCTAATATGATTTTTTGGTGCTCAAGAAACAATTCAAATTATTATCAATGTTGAAAATTGGCTTTTTTTGGTAACATTTTATAAGTATCCAGTAATAAAGCAATAAAGTCACTGAAAATGGTAAAATGTCATTAAACCAACCTTTATTAGACATTAATTGAATTAGTATTAAGTGTTCCTTAAAAATAATAATTCAATGGGTAAATGACACAAGTAAGGGCCAAAGACTGTAAGACATTGTGTGAGAGATAATAATGTAAAATATTAGGGTTTTTTTAGTATTTTTTTTTTACATTTTGACAAAATGTTCCATGTTCAAAATTAATCATATCCCATTTTATTGCAAAGTTCTCAGGAATTGCAATCTTCTGCACCATTCTAAATGCTATAAATTCAGAACAGCTGATACACTTGTTTGCTAGTCAGTTTCTGGTCAATTGCAAGTCATGCTTTAAACCAAGGAGTTTAGTGAGGACCTCCAGTTGCGCATTGTGGATGCTCACAATAAAGTGAAAGGCACAAAGGTATCTCCAAATGTTTTCAAGTTCCAGTGGCTACTGTGCAAAGCATTATTAGAAAGTTCAAGGAGTTTCACGCTGTAAAAAATATAAAAGGACCTGGTAGGTCTAGGAAGCAAAAAGTGACCCCTGCGCTGGCAAGACTGGTAGTGCGGTAGGCTAAGAAGAATCCAAGGATCACCTGCAAAGCCATCCTGAATAAGCCGAGTAATGCTGGTGCCAACATTTCTAGGCAGACACTCCAGCGGACACTGTACAAGGCTGGCCTCCATGAACACCGACCAAGAAGGACTCAACTTCTTTAAGAAAGGCACAGAAAAGCTTGCCTAACCTCTGCAAAAGCTCACCTGAACAAAGAAGAAGCATCTATTCTGTGGTCTGACGAGACAAAAATTGAGTTGTTTGGACATAGGGATGTGGCTTTTGTTTGGAGAAAAAAGAAGCATTCAACCCCAATAACACCATCCCCATGGTCAAGCATGGTAGTGGGGACATAATACTTTATGATTTTTTGTTTTGTTTTTGTAATTGTAAATGGCATCATGAAAAAAGAAGACTACATTAAGATTCTGGAGCAAAGCATCAGACAGTGTGGGAGAGTGTGGAGAGGAGGAGGATCAGCTGGAAGGAGTTGTGGAGCATGGAAGCGAAGCGAATCAGCTTCATCATCAGGGCTACATATGATGTTCTTCCAACACCTAGCAATCTCCATCAGTGGTTGGGTGAAGAGCCAGGATGTGCCCTCTGCTCCAGGCCAGGTTCTCTCAAGCACATACTGACCGGGTGTAGAGTCAGCCTCACCCCGGGATGTTATACGTGGCGTCATAACCAAGTTCTTAAGATTCTCGCAGCCACCCTGGAAAACAAACGGACTGCTTCCAACTCCCTACCACCATCAGCACCCAGTCCACTGCATATCAACTTTGTCTGCATGGGGGAAAAGGTAGCCAGTTGCAGGCCCACTTCTCTGGAGCATGGTCAGCTTCGATGGGCCTGTGACTGGAAGATTCTAGTGGATGTTGGTCGGCGGCTCGTTTTTCCTCCGGAGATTGCAATCACCACACTTAGGCCTGACATAGTTCTCTGGTCCCCCTCTCTGAAGAAGGCCTTCATCATCGAACTCACTGTACCCTGGGAGGACTCAGTGGATGAGGCATATGAGCGAAAACAACTACGGTATGCTGAGTTAGCTGCTGAAGCAAAAGATCGCGGATGGAAAACTGAAGTCCGTCAAGTGGAGGTGGGTGCAGGGGGTTTGTGGCAATGTCTACCACCAGACTGCTTGGAGACCTGGGAATCGGAGGCCAGAGTCTGCACCAGGCCATCAAAGCAATGTCTGAGGCAGCTGAGAGAAGCAGCCAGTGGCTGTGGATAAAGAGACAAGACTCTTGCTGGGCTCCAGCTTGATTAGGTGATTGGGGTATACACTGCGGGAACTTGATCACCCCCGTAGGGCCTTCCTCAGCCAACGATGTCTAGTTATAATGGCCGAAACATCCAATGAAGTTTGAGGTGTACTACTGACGATGTGTCCCTCGGATCACCCATCAAGGGAGGATGCCCACCCAAAAATGACAACTACATTGCCAAGGTCAAGTACATTCTCCTGGTACGCGCTTGCACTTAAAGGATGTATTACATCTCGTCCTGTGTTTCCTGAAAAAAAAAAACCTGGCCTGGAGACGCAGTGGATCTTCCAACAAGATAACGATCCAAAACACACAGCAAAAGTGGTCAAGAAAATGTTGGCAGAGGACAATACCAACGTTCCCTTTCAAGGGAACAAGCTGACGCTTGGGGAACGCTTCGTGTGATGACGTCTTGAAGCACATGTAAAATGTGACGGAACGTCAGAGGCGGGTGACGTCATGAGCTAGGAAACTATAAAGCCTGCCTAAAACAGTCCCGCACCAGCTTATGTGTCTACAGTAGTGCTCATTGTAAAACTTTCCTTGTCTACTTGGTGTTCTTTTGTCTTTATATCCGATATATACACTCACCTAAAGGATTATTAGGAACACCTGTTCAATTTCTCATTAATGCAATTATCTTGGCAACCAATCACATGGCAGTCGCTTCAATGCATTTAGGGGTGTGGTCCTGGTCAAGACAATCTCCTGAACTCCAAACTGAATGTCAGAATGGGAAAGAAAGGTGATTTAAGCAATTTTGAGCGTGGCATGGTTGTTGGTGACAGACGGGTCGGTCTGAGTATTTCACAATCTGCTCAGTTACTGGGATTTTCACGCACAACCATTTCTAGGGTTTACAAAGAATGGTGTGAAAAGGGAAAAACATCCAGTATGCGGCAGTCCTGTGGGCGAAAATGCCTTGTTGATGCTAGAGGTCAGAGGAGAATGGCCCGACAGATTCAAGCTGATAGAAGAGCAACTTTGACTGAAATAACCACTTGTTACAACCGAGGTATGCAGCACCGCAATTGTGAAGCCACAACACGCACAACCTTGAGGCGGATGGGCTACAACAGCAGAAGACCCCACCGGTACCACTCATCTCCACTACAAATAGGAAAAAGAGGCTACAATTTGCAAGAGTTCACCAAAATTGGACAGTTGAAAACTGGAAAAATGTTGCCTGGTCTGATGAGTCTCGATTTCTGTTGAGACATTCAGATGGTAGAGTCAGAATTTGGCGTAAACAGAATGAGAACATGGATCCATCATGCCTTGTTTCCACTGTGCAGGCTGCTGGTGATGGTGTAATGGTGAGGGGGCTGTTTTCTTGGCACACTTTAGGCCCCTTTGTGCCAATTGGGCATTGTTTAAATGCCGCGGCCTACCTGAGCATTGTTTCTGACCATGTCCATCCCTTTATGGCCACCATGTACCCATCCTCTGATGGCTACTTCCAGCAGGATAATGCACCATGTTACAAAGCTCGAATCATTTCAAATTGGTTTCTTGAACATGACAATGAGTTCACTGTACTAAAATGGCCCCCACAGTCACCAGATCTCAACCCAATAGAGCATCTTTGGGATGTGGGGGAACGGGAGCTTCGTGCCCTGGATGTGCATCCCACAAATCTCCATCAACTGCAAGATGCTATCCTATCAATATGGCCAACATTTCTAAAGAATGCTTTCAGCACCTTGTTGAATCAATGCCAAGTAGAATTAAGGCAGTTCTGAAGGCGAAAGGGGGTCAAACACAGTATTAATATGGTGTTCCTAATAATCCTTTAGGTGAGTGTATATATATATATATATATATATATATATATATATAAGTCATGGCGAGTAAGCAGCAGTCCAGGATGTGTGTGCACCCCTGCCCGCGTTATGTAACGGGTGGGGGGACACACATTCTTTGTGTAGCTTGTTTGGGTGAGGAGCATGCACAGTCAGCGTTCTAGGGTGCTGGCTGTGAGCACTGTGATGTGTTTCAAATGCAAACACTCCGATCCCGCCTGGCATTCTTTAGCGGGGATGCTCAGGCTCACGTTCCCCAGGGCTCTGGTGGCGATCACAGACATGGGGTTCGCAAATGGATCTCTCAGATGTAAATGGATCAAATGGATCTCTCAAGAGCTGGTTGAGGTTGTGACAAGAGCTGTTGAAAGACTGAGTATTGACTGGCCAGCAGATAAACAGGACATTCGTTTCAAAAGTAAACTGGGCAATTGCTTCCTATCATCACGGTCACAACCTCAACGCCGACCCTTTTCTCCTGTGTGGGTAAGCTTATTCAGCCGGTGGTCATGCTGCAGCATGCCTTAGCAATGTCGCTGCTGCAAGCCTACCAAGCTGAATTGTTAGGAGACATGGATGATGGCGGGGGCATTGGCCCTGACGTAGTTTGCGAACTGCATCGAGCCACAGATTTATCTCTCAGGGACACCAAGGAGACCACCCAGAGCGGGGCGGTCAACACCTCATTATACGGTGCCTGTTTCCCTTCGGTGCCCTCAGGGAACCGTCCTGCCAAACCTGCCACATCGTGTGCTTCTGGGCGTAGCGGTCTCCGACGAGCAGATATCTCAAGGACCACCCGAAAACGTAGTGGCCTTGGGATGCCTGCCCCCTCCGAGGAGGGCTCCAGAGCAGTAAGTTCGGTCATTCCCTGCCGGTTCGCTGTTACAGGGCAACGGGCTGATTGCACAACAAAAAACAGAAGACAGTCTTGAGAGCCTGGTACGACTAGTAGAATTTTTGGCAGCGGGGAAGCTACTGCCAAATGTTTCTCGTTTGGCCCTGCAGACGATAGAAAAAGGGTATCAAATACAGTTCAGGTCTCGCCCACCCAAGTTTATGAGGGTATCAGCGTAGCTTTTGGACTGTTGTACATGAGACCCCTGCTGTAATGGCTCAGGAGCAAAGGGTTTTTCCAGAGGGGCATCACGAGGGGGTGCAATCTCATCGGCTGATGCCAATTTCTGACAACATGATTTGTTCAGAATCGTCACGTGACGCGCTCTGACATTATATACATACATCACATATATACAATACTTTACACACTATTTATACAAAACAATTACATTACTTCAGACTTTTATGAAGCTAGCTCGGCTCTGCTTTGGACAGGCTTTATAGTTTCCTGGTTCATGACGTCACCCGCCTCTGACGTTCCGTCACACCATTGGACTGATTTTACATGTGCTTCAAGACGTCATCACGCAAAGTGCTCCCTTAGTGGCAATCAACGCAGCGTCTCGTTCCCTCTTCAGGGAACTGAGGTTACAGTCGTAACCGAGGCGTTTTGGAGTGGCCAAGCCAGAGTCGAGACCTGAATCCAATTGAGAATTTGTGGAGAGAACTGAAGACCAGAGTGATGGTAAGGAAGCCTTCCAACGTCAAGGACCTGGAGATCTATGCAAAAAAGGAATGGTCCAAAGAACGTTTGACATCTGTGATGAAAAGAAAGGCTTTGCCATTGGTTATTGAGAAAGGGTATGAATACTTGTACACATTAAATGTTTTGTCAAAATATAAAGAAAAGAAGCTACTTTTCTTCATTAATATCTCTAACACAAGGTCTTTCTTTCTGTTGTCACCATTTGTGTCATTTCCAGCCAGAAAATGCCTAAATTCACCATAATTAAACATTTTACCTGGGTATGAGTAATTTTGGACTAAACTATAAATGTGTAGTTTTTCTGTCATGGGCAGGTTTAGGGGTAGAGTTAGTGTAAGATGATAGAATGTACAGTATATAAACCATTACACCTATGGAGAGTTCCCGTAAACTACATATGCCAACGTGTGCATGGGTGTGTGAACATTTTAAGGAACACTGAATATGAATGCAATTAATGTCTAAGAAAAGTTGGTTTAAGACACTTAATGACATTTTCCCAGTTTTTGTGGGAATCTAAATTGAGACCTATTTACTCCTAATAACCAATTAACAATTCCTTTACATGAGCTAATTAAACAATAATAATTGTGTTAATTACAGTGACAATTAATGAATAACTCACTATTTGTACATAGCCTATAAATATATTAACAATGTAAAGACTACAACATATTAACTATAAATTAAGTATAAACTAATAGTTTAATGATTTGTAAGTACTTTATTACTTTATACTAAGTGTTACCCATTTTTTGTGAAAAGGTGATACATTCCTTGCTGAATAGAATTAATAATGGCTTTAAAAAAAATCATACTTATACTAAACTGGATCATTTTTTTCTGAATTATTTGAGGAATAGAAAGTTCCAGAGAACATTTGAAATAAAATCTTTTGTAGCATTATCAATGACTTTATTGTCACTTTTGATTCATTTAAGGATTCCTTCCTAAATAAAATTAATAATTTATTTTCAAAAATCATATCCCCAAACTAAATATATAATATAGTTGTATAATAATCAAGCGTAGCATTAGTTCTGGCAGATCACGTCAATCAAACGTGCATCAGCTGACCATGGGGGTTATTGCTGCTCTCCCTGCTTTTATCCATGCTAGGCTGCATAGATGGGCTTGGAGTTCTTGCCCAGAACAAAACCATACCTCCAGTCCAAACTGTATGCTAATTATGGTCCTGACAGAACTTTTGTTTAGTGTATATACAGTATTTTGCTTGTGTTTGGGATGTTAGAGATATATAAAATAGGAATAAATCATGGATTATTTTTAATTAATTATCAAATTGCATGATTAGATTCTTTGATTGGTGTACACACTGTACATTACTGGTAGTTGTTTCTACAGAGGACAAATTGGCCCCAAATTGAAACAATGTTACTAAAATGGATAGGCGTGCACCATTCTAAAAAGAAAAAAAAGTACATACTTTGTGGTAAGACAAAGAGAGATAAAGCTTCAGTGATATCTTTCTCTTGGAATTTGATTAAAGTGATAGTTCAACCAAAAATAAACAATTGTATCATCATTTACTCACCCTCATGTTGTTCCAAACCTGTATGAATTTCTCTCTTCTGCTGAACACAAAAGAAGATATTTTGAATATTGTCAGTAAAAAAAATGGTCCATATTCTTCAAAATATCTTCCTTTGTATTCAGCAGAAGAATTAAATTAATTCAGATTTAGAACAACATTAGGGTAAGTAATGACAGAATTTTCATATTTGGGTGAAATTTCCCTTTAAGATCAGATTAACCGATTTAAACAATTTCAAGTAAAAATTAGATGTTAATATTACAAAATTGCACAAACATCATTCAAGTCTCTGTGACCCCAAACATAAAAAGTACAGTAGAACATGAAAATAAAATGAAACAGCTGGACTTCAGCACCATGATGACACCTGAAGAGGTTAACTGTGTTTAGTAGAGTCATATCAGACAGTACAGTTACAGCATACTGATGCAAGACAGATGTAAGACAAAACAGTGAGAGATGGAGGAAGAAGGAGAGTGTTGTGGGAGAGAAGGGTGATGTAATTGTCATAATAAATGTAATTGATTTGGCAGAATGCGCATGTCATCAGATAATTTTTAATCGCTATCTTATTCATTTAAAAGATTCAGCAGACTGCCATCTATTGCCTCAGCATTTTCATAAGTGACGAACACCCAAGTTCGGCATGAAGGAAAACGTCTTGAGGGGTGCATTTTGTACATGAGCAGTGTGTCACTAAGCATTTCCGCACAGTTTATGCTGTTTATTTTCATACCTTTCAGCATCGACGGAAAGCGAAATAATGAGTGCAAGTTCTGTCCTCCGCATCGGGAGGAAATGTTCTGTAATAGGTTTCACTTAATTTGAACACAATTGGGAAGTTATTACAGAGACGGATTTAGCCATTTGTGAATTTGGTCAAGGGCAATGCAGTCAAGCAGGAACACAGAGGACTTTGCTCAATGACAAGTGCTTTTCTTTTCCTGAAAAATATAATAATTTTGGGGATGTAAGGCTCTATAATACGCCTTTGTGTTTTTAATGCTCTCACAACAAGTAAAATTACATTTGTGTGTGTGTTTATGAAGATAAATAACATTTGTGTGTGATGTTTTCCTTTTGTTTGCTGATTCTCATGAACACTCAAATATCCTGGACAAATTTCTGCCCATTTTGAGAGAATTAAGATTTTTTGCATTGTGAGATTATTTTCAAGACTCATTTATCCTCTCCTAATGATAAATCCTTTGAATTGTGAAGTATATATTTGCACAATTGTATGTATACATCACACTAGTATTCACTTGGCTAATTTTCACATCATGAAAAAAATAACATAGAATCCAGGTCAAATAGAAATGGAAATAGAAAACCTTTTTACGGTTTAGTGATTTTCCTGTGTGTTTTACTGTTCACTTATTAATTAATCTCAACATCAATATAGGGCTTGAAGGATTTAATACTTGTATACCCAATATATAAAGTGTATTGCTTTTGAGTTGCTATAGCAGTAGTATTTGTCACAATTTGGGCTTTTTTTTTACTTGGGAAGAAAATCAGACAGAGGCAGATCAATCATCACTGTTCAAGGCTACCAGTGCCATATCAAATGATGTAATGCACATAAATGTTGGTCTTGTTTGGGGCACTTTGCAAAATCACATTATGTAAAATGTGGGGCCGTTTAGATCTAGGATATTAACGCTACAGTAGATTATTTGACTGTCCTATCAGATTTTAATAGCTCTATTTTCTTCATCTCCAGAGTTTAAAAAAAGCAATTAACTGCTTTTATTACAAGCTCATTTCATCTCCTGTGTACACACACACACATGCGCACAGCAATCCTCCAACACACACACACACACACACACACACACACACACACACACACACACACACACTTGCATATGCAAACATTACAAAACACAGCAGTTAATTACAACAATAAAACATAATTAGTTAGAGTATAATTACTTGCACGAGCATCCAATAGCATCCAAGCTTTAAAATGAACTCCGACTCACATTGACTTAACATCTTGATAATCATAAGATTTTCTGTCTTAAAATCTGCATTTCAATATCTCAAAGATTTGACTTTTATCACAGTGGCATATGTGTGTGTGTGTTTGTATCTAAAGCTTTATCTGCAAAATGTAATGATTTTTTTTCAACCTACAGGGTCTGATGTGTGTTTATGGATTAAATAATTTAGCTCAATGAAATATAATGTAACTTAAAGAGATATTGCACCTTATAAAGACGATTCTGTCATGATTTACTTACATTGCATGTCTTATGTTTTGCTGGATGGCCAGTGACATCAAATGGTGTTTAAAGTTCCCCTTATTATGCTATTTTAAAGGTTCCTAATTTTTTTTTGGAAGTCTCCTACAACAGGTTTACATGCAGCAAAAGTCAAAAAACACTTTCATTTTCTCATAATATACTTGCACATCACCACGTTGTTCAATGATTCTCAAACGACTCGTCGGATGAATCAGTCTCTCTAAATCGCTTCTTTCCGAGAGCTTAATCTGCTCTGATTGGTCAGACGGCCCAGTCTGTTATTGGTCTACGCGTACAGCGCCTGTCAGAATCTAACTGAACGTCAGCTCTGTCCGGAGGCTTCAGTTCCTACAGCTCAGCTATTGAACTATAAAGACAGTAAGGATGATGTCAGTTTTACCATATCAATCTGAGCATGAGTCCGATGATAAAACATTAGAAGAACTAGTTATTCAAGCCAAACCTCCATCGCAATGACGACTCGAGCAGGACATTTCTCATTGTGATACGCTACTTAGTTTGAGGTACATTGTGAGATGTTTCAACTGTAGTTCCTCACCATCAGCATTAACAAGGGTATGTCCATCAACAAACTGATGTGTATATTTCTAATTTATTGCGGTGCACATGCGGGAACTATATTACGTAACTGTATAAAAGTGCGTTGGCCCAACACTAACGTGAATGACCGGTGTAACAAACGAGTAGTGAGAATGACAGACAGTCTGCATTAATTGACACAGTTTTGGGTAATAGTGGCCCACAGCTGATTAGCTGAAGTATTTCAGAAAGAGAGAAATAACGTGAGTAAGCCGGTTTTGTATTTTGAACACCTGGTAGAAAATATATATACATCAATAATTATTCATACAGGTTGTGATTCTGAGGAGCAAGCTTGTCTAAATATACTGGGTACTGACCCATCTTTCAAGGGCAAGCGTTTTGTGAATCCTGCGTTGAACTTAGAGATTTGAGTGGGCTGGTTAAAGGAGTAGTTCACTTTCAAATGAAAATTAGCCCATGATTTACTCACCCTCAAACCATCCTAGGTGTATATGACGTCTTCTTTCAGACGAATACAATCGGAATTATATTAAAAAATATCCTGGCTTTCAAGTTTTAATGGCAGTGAATTGCAACCAACAGATTGAAGCTCAAAAACGTGCATCCATCCATGGCTCCTGTGGGTAAATAAAGATCTTCTGAATCAAAACGAGGAGTTTGTATAAAAAAAAAATCATATTTAAAACTTTATGAATTAAAATAACTAGTTTCCGGCCAAATGAAAATGTGGATTCCACTTAAGTGAAAAGCGCAACTTATGCAGTAATGCGACTCACTGCTGATATTTACACTACGCCATGACGCACCACTCTACTTCTGACGTCAGAAATTTCGTAAGGGGCAATTAGACTGAGTATGGCGTTTGGCCTGAATCTAGAATTTAACTTTGTAACGTGTTAAATATGAATATTTTTCTTTCACAAACTCATCATTTCGCTTCAGAAGACCTTTTTAACCCACAGGAGCCATTTAGAGTTCTTATATAATGGATGGATACACTTTTTTTTCAGCTTTAATCTGTTGGTTACAATCCACTGCCATTATAAAACTTGGAAGAGCCAGGATATTTTTTAATATAACTCCGATTGTATTCGTCTGAAAGAAGAAGTCATACACCTAGGATGGCTTGAGGGTGAGTAAATCATGGGCTAATTTTCATTTTAAAGTGAACTAATCCTTTAAGTTGTTCGCGGGCGAAACAACATTCAACATAGGCGGTCATTATGCAAATATATCTTCTAGTGACGTAGAACCGTAAAGTAGTAGGATTTGAATGAAAAATGACTCATAAAGCTTGCACTTTCGACTTTACAACTTTGCAGAACGTTTGCATTCACAAATATCTATATTACGCACTGCATGAAAGGGAATATTCGAAAAACCATAATAGGGGCACTTTAATAAAGAAACTTACTTTAACTTAACTAAGAAACTTTCTAAAGGGGTGGAGACTTATATTTCTGTCCTCCTGTCTTTCTGCAGTGGACGGCTGCACTGATTGGTCCGTGGACTATCTGAAGTACCGGGTGTTACACGGAGAGCCGGTGCGGATAAAGTGTGCTCTGTTTTATGGTTATATCAGAGCCAACTACACCCAGGCACAAAGCATTGGACTTAGTCTGATGTGGTACCGGAGTTCTGGGTTGGGACATGGCGATTTTGAGGAGCCCATCTCCTTTGACGGGGTACGCATGAGCAAAGAGGAAGACGCCATCTGGTTTCGGCCTGCTGAGCTGCAGGACGCCGGTCTGTACTCCTGCGTTCTGAGGTGAGAGAGTGAAATGTGTGCACATGTGTATGTATGAACACTCATACGCTTAAATATGCAAATCCACAGGGAGACACACGCACACACTCTGCCTTTCGGACATTAGCTGGTTCTGGGAACATGCTTAACTTCATCCTTTGATGTTTTTTGATTGTCTCTCAAAGCCTTCAAGAAAAGCTTCATGCTGAGAAAATTAGCTTGTGTGTATTACTGTCTGCGTGTATTGTATGTGTGTGTTAGGGTTGTGTGTCTGTATTTGAATCTTTTCAGGGACAGTAAAACTGGAAGTGAAATAAGTAAGCGACGGCAGAGGACAGTGAGATGTTCTGTCATCCATCAATCAAACACTGACACTCCTGCACTCTCCCATAATGCCGCAGGCCACTGTCACACATATTAAACAGTCAGGCAACTCTCCAGGGTCCTCATTTGCTCAGGTTCCAACTGACTTGAGGTCAAAGCAAATAATATACTCATCATATTCACTTTTGCATCACAAAATGTCACTCTCATTGTATATGTGTGAGTGTACAGAAAACAAAAAAAACTGAGAGAGAGAAAAAGAAGAACTAAACATCATACAGATTAAGGGGCCGTTTAGACAACATTGTTTTCAACTAAAAACGGAAAACTTTTACTTGACAATGGCATGTTAGGCGGCCTGATAACACAAACTTTTTTTAAAAACGATTCTGTTATTGTCTCCATGTAAACAACAAAAATGTGAATTTGGGAAAACCGAGACGTCATGCTATTCGGATTACGTGTTCAGTCAATAGGCGAGTAGTGTTTCCTTACAAAGTGACATCACCAACTACTGATCATCCCGGCCATACCGGCGTGATGACTCAGATTTTCAGCCAAATGGAACTGGATAAATATTCTGAATGTTCTGATCCAATCTGACTTCTGACCTGTAATGCTGCCTGAATCAGAATCGTACACGGTTCGTTCGTTGATCAGAGGAGAACTGGCCCCCTGACTGAGCCTGGTTTCTCCAAAGGTTTTTTTTTCTCCATTCTGTCACCTGATGGAGTTTTGGTTTCTTGCCACTGTCGCCTTTGGCTTTTGGCTTGCTAAGTTGGGGACACTTAATATTCAGCAATATTATTGATCTGCCTGCATTGACACCATTATATAAGAACTGAACTGAGCTGGATGATGACATCAATGTTTACTCCAGAGCGGTTGTATAGAAAAACTAAATTAATAACTTTTTTACAACAAAAATGGGAACCATCACTGAACGAACTTAAGCTGGACAATGAAACTATTTTCTTCTAGATCTGCTGTATAGTGGAAACGTCTCAGGTTATGTATGTAACAGGTTACTGTTCCCTGATGGGGAAAGAGACGCTGTGTTGAGACGCGGTGGGAACGCTCTGCGTGATTGCGTCGTGAAGCACGTGTATAATCAGTCCAATGGAAGAGCGAGACGTCATAGGCGGGTGACGTCATCGACCAGGAAACTATAAAGCAACCCTGAAATCAGACCGCGACAGCTTCTGAAAGGCCTGAAGCAAGTCGATCAGGGCATGCAGGAAGTATGGCAGATAAACGCAGCGTCTCGTTCCCTATCAGGGAACCAGGCTTACATACGTAACCTGAGACGTTCCCTTTCAAGGGAACTCGAGCTGCGTTGAGACGCGGTGGGAACCCCATACCCACTACGCCATAAAGACAAATGCCCGTTCTGTTTGAAGTCTTTGCGCACACTAGAAGCAAGCAACCTAGCCCCAGGAGTGGAGAGGTGTAGGTCATTAAATCTGAGAAATGTATGTGGTGAGGACCAGCCTGCCGCATTACAAATATCCTGAAGGGAAACACCCGAAACTAAAGCCTAGAGGCAGGCCTGAACAGCCACAGGTAAACGCTGTCCGGCCGCTTCATAAGCAAGTGAGATAGCCTCAACTACCCACTTGCTCATTATCTGTTTAGATGCAGGGCAACCTATCTTAGGTTACCCGAAGCAGACAAAGAATTGTTCTGATAAACACCACATACGCATCCAAAGTCCGGACAGGGCATAACAGATTTAAGATTTTCCTGATCTGGGGTATTAAAGGTGGAGGACAGAAGGCCTGGAGCACAAATGACCCGCACATTTAGTAGGGACCTAGAAATACAACCCGACCTGGAGTGAAGAAGTACTACCACCAAACCAGGTGCAAATCCAAGTACGTGCAGGGCAGGCCTCAGCCTCATGTACCACGGAGAAGACGAAATTAAGGATCTCTCCTCAGAGATAACCCAGCAAAGAAACATTCATTACAGAAATCAAGTACTATACCAACAGGGCAGAAACAAGATTCAGAAGGCGTTCTCTGCACCAGGCAGGAGGGAGCTCTAGACTGGAGTATGGTCTCCACAACCTCGGTCGAGAGACCTGAATCTATGCGCTGGGCCCCCTCAGAGGCCGAGCCCACAGTATCCACAACTCCAGAGCTGCCAGGAGCAAAGATATCGGGAAAAGCGTATAGGTGTAGCGGCAACCACACCTATTACATCACATTCAGTCCAAGCGGAGCTGGATGCGTGAGGGAGAACCACAAGGGCAATGCATTGTACAAGCGATGCGAAAGGTCGACTTGTAGTTTGACCGAAGTTCTACCTAAGAAGCTCCACCACCTAGGGGTGAAGTCTCCATTCCCCGGACCACAGCCCCTGCCTCAACAGGATATCTGCTCTGATATACGAGACAATCAGTGTGTTGTCCGGACCCTTTGCCGAGCAACCACTCATGATTGCCCCCAACTTGTGAGGGAAGCATCCGTCGATAGCATTATGCGTCGACAAGAAGCCCCCAGCACTGGGCCCTGGGCGAGGAAACAAGGTTTCTTCCACATGATCGAGGCACGATGGCATAGCCACGTGACCTTGATCATGCGAAAACGGATTTCCCCTCGGAGAAAACCCCTTGGTCCCGAAGCCACCACTGCAGGGGTCTCATGTAGAGAAGGCCAAAAGTAACTACGTTGGACGCAATTACCATGAGCCCCAACAGTCTCAGAGACTGTTTTGCAGTGAGTGACTGACCATTCTTTACGGCTGTGAGAATCGCAGAAATACGTGCAGGAGACAGACGTGGTTGCATTGTTGTCGAATCCCATAATACACCTAGAAAAGTGGTCCTCTGAGCTGGGAGGAGTACACTCTTTTTGGTTTTTGAGCAGCAACCCCAACCTCCTTATGTGGGACAGAACGACATCACGATGTTGAACTGCCAAAAGCTCGGACTGAGCTAAAATCAACCAATTGTCGATATAATTTAATATGCGAATGCCCTGGAATCTCAGAGGAGCCAGAGCTGCATCACGCATATTGTAAAAGCTGCGGGGTGATAACCTAGGCCGTATGGAAGAACCCGATACTGGTATGCTTCGCCCCTGAAAGCAAACCTCAGGAACCTCCTGTGATGAGGATGGATAGATAAGTAAGCGTCCTTTAAGTCTATTGTGACAAACCAGTCCTCGGACTGAGTCTGTGACACAATCATATTTAGCGTACTTTGAACTTAAGATTCTGAAACCTGCTGTTTAATTGATGCAGGTCTAGAGTAGGACGCAACCCCTAATCCTCTTTTGGAACAATGAAGTAATGGCAGTAAAACCCTGACTGTCTGCCCGGAGGAGGAACCCCTTCTACAGCTCCTTTTGCAGAAGTGTCAGTACTTCCTGCTCCATAACCAAAGCCTGCTCGGGGTCCACCACAGTGAGGAGGACCCCTAGAAATCTGGGCGGACAAGAACCGAATTCTGAACCCTTTTCTACAGTGTGCAGGACCCACCGAGAAATATGTGGCAGTAGTTTCCACGCTGCCAGAAATTCTACTAGGGGAACCAGTCTCTCAAGACTGGCCTCTGAATTTGTTCTCCGAGGAGAAACGATTTCTCAAAACCATCCCTACTCCGGAGGGGACCACCCTTTAGAAGCCTGATAGCCTCGGCGTCAGGGCTTCCTATTTGTCCAAGCTTTTTTAGAGATAAAATAGTCCTCAGATCTTGCATATCTCTAACTGGCTAGACTGCATCCGCCACCCAAGTCCCCCTCGATTGTGGAGGAGCCCAAATGGTGATGCTCGTTTTGCACTCTGTGCTGCGAGGAGCTTAGTAGACCGAGACTGCTCCGCCCAGCAGTCTCAGGAACATTAGATTGGTGAGGAAAAAACCTCTGGAACGCCGCTGAATGGTTTATTTCTTAGTTTTTTGAAAGCGGAGCGTCCAGAAGAACAGACATAATTTTCTCTTATTTTTCTTTATTTTTAAATCAGAAAAACGTATATATATATATATATATATACACATATCACTCCGTGGCCACCAGCAGGAAAACAACCGAACTGGCCGTGCTGCGACCCTCCTCAGAGAGTCGCCCCCCAGAGGACGTAGAGGAGAAACGACGAGGAGGCTGAGATACAGAGTTTTTCTGTTTTTAGATATATTTCATCTAATAAACTCTTTTTATTTTCAGTATCATAATGTTCAGCTGGCCAGAAAATATTTAACTAGCAACAGCACTAGATAAACCTCCTTTTAAAGCTCCTCTTTATTCAACAGAGTTATGAGCTAACTTATTTATTCATTTATTGAAAACTCAAACATCTGCCTTTTTCTTAATATCTTTATTTGTTTTGTTCTCTTTTTCTAAACAAAACACTAACGATAGCAATTCCTCGGAACTGGAAATCGCCAGCACTGGATCTGGCAGGTGAAAGCTGAGATAGGGCAGGAACCGTCCCAACCCCCGCTGTCAGATCCGTTTGCGAACCCCAAAATGCGAGTCGCCGCCGTGCATCGGCAACAGCGGGACCCGCGCGGGGAGCGCGAACGGAACTGTCCTCCTCGAAGAACGCCCGGCAGGAGCGGAGCGTCCTCATGGACAGCTTTTCGCAATGCTCACAGTCAGTCCCATCAAGAACTGACTGTGGCATACTCCACTCCCAAAAAGTAACAAAAAGCTGATGTGTGTGTCCCCACCCGTGATGTAACGTGGGCAGGGAATAACACAAAGCTGCTTGCTCTCTTTTGCCACAATATATATATATATTGCAACTTGACAGACAACAATAAATATGACAAGGACAGAATACACAGATCGCTTGCTGAAGGCACAGAAGCTGTCGCGGTCTGATTTCAGGGTTGCTTTATAGTTTCCTGGTCGATGACGTCACCCGCCTATGACGTCTCGCTCTTCCATTGGACTGATTATACACGTGCTTCACCGGCGCAATCACGCAGAGCGTTCCCACCGCGTCTCAACGCAGCTCGAGTTCCCTTGAAAGGGATCAAACTTTGTTGCATTATTTTCCTGTTATGACTGTTAATTTGTATTGTTAAAACTTAAAAGCGCTATATAAATAAAGGTGACTTGACTGGCCTGGCATGCATAATACTGAGTTTTCAGTAGTTTACGTGGATCCGTGTGAAAATACGTGAAAATGCAAAGAAAAAAAACATTTTTTAGTACGTCACTGTCGTGTAAACATGCCCTTAGAGCAACATGAGGTTGAGTAAATGATGACAGAATATTAATTTTTAAGTGAACTATCCTTTTAAATAAATATACATTGCATTCAATACTTAAAGGTATTGGTAAAAAAAAAGTCCAATCTAATTTTAAATACTGTTTTTTTATTTTGTATTTGTCAGCAAGAGTGATAACTATAAATATAACTATAATGATAACTATATAAGTGTCCACAGCAACAGACAATAATCCTCTGTTTATCAAGTCCTCGGTGCAGTTATGTCGGATGAATCCTGTTTGGCTGTTTTAATCATTCATCAGCTAGAAAATCTTTCTAAAAGTGATTCCAACAATATTTTTCCTCGTTGGGGTGTGGACTTCCCTATTTTCACTGTATTAGAACAAGTATTCAAACTTATAGTTATAGTCATTGTTATAGTTATCGCCCTCGTAAACAGCCCTTGTATGTAAGCTTTAATATTTTAATCTTAAAATTTCTCCTTACTGCCTTTTCACATCAGTAATTCAATTTTGATGATTTATATTTTAGTCAGTATGATTTTGTTAGTATGCACAGCTACTTTAGAATAGTGACAATGGAGAAAAAACAGTTTTTGTCAGCATATTGTTGAGATTAGAGCATTTACCAGCAATGAATAAAAGCCTAAAGCCTAACTAGCCAAACATTGATCCCCTAGAAACCAATTAATTGTCACTAGTTGTCACTTATGAGATTCCAGTCCAGTTAGGATGCTGCCTAAGAAAGAGGCTGCCTGTGTAGGCTTTTTTATTAAGAGAACCCAGTTAACAACAGGAAATAGAGTTGTTGTTGTTGTGTTCTTTTCCTCTGAGGCTTTCTTTGAGCTGATTAAACCATAAACAATAGTTTTCAGCAACACACCGACAGGAGAGAGCAGATATTTTAGTATTCTTTTTAGGTTTATAGGGTGATAAAACAAGACTCTGCTGACATGTGCGGGGTGTCTGAAAATAGTGAGTGTGTAAAAATAGTCTTTGCTATACGGTTAATAGGGCACAAAGAGAGCTTATAGGTACTTTTTATATTTTTGGGTTCATTTGTTTATGCATTTTACGAAAGACAAGTGCATTGCAGGTTGCCGCCCCAAGCACACTGTAACCATGGTAACCCGGTAGGAGGTGTGAGGTCATTACACTGAAAAGGTCAAATTTCACAAATCTTATCAGCAGCTATTAAACTCAAAGCCCTTTGACAAAACAAACACTAATACACTTTTAATGGAGACACATCATTGTAGAGAGGTGTTTGTTGACATGAAATGCTTCTTAGTTACAGAGTGTGTATATTGGCGTGTATGCATCTGAATATGTGTTTGGAGCTGTGTAATTACTTTGACTTTGAATTTAATGCAAACAAAATGCAGGGTCATATAATGAGAAATATTGTTTTTTAATAAATAAATAAATGCTCATTGTACTATGAAAACATACTGTAATTTTTATAACTCAATAATGTCTCATTCCATACTTTCACATCTTTGATAGAAGTCTGCAGAAAAAAACAAAACAAATCTAGTTTAATTCTAAGGGTCAAAGAGAGGGTGGAAATAAATTTTGACGTGTTTTTCTTATGAAAAACATTAACGAACATTATAAGTGAACAAATGTAAAGTGCTAAAAAAATTATGAAAGGACCCTTTAAAACCGTTGAGAAAACATTTTCTATTCATTTGGTTCTCATATTCCGTCAGTAAAACGCTAATTTATTTGTAGCCCCACATGAAAATTGCAGACAAATTGTGTTCCTTCGTGGTCAAATTACATCTATCATGGTTGAATAAACATTTATACAAGAATAAAACCTGATTTAATTTGTTAGTGTATAGGATCTGTGAGATAACACATTTAATGTCTCTGGGTGAGTATGTGTTAATCTAATTGCAGAAAGCAGTTTTTATACTCTGTCTGTGTGTGTGTGTGTGTGTGTGTGTGTGTGTGTGTGTGTGTGTGTGTGTGTGTGTGTGTGTGTGTGTGTGTGTGTGTGTGTGTGTGTGTGTGTGTGTGTGTGTGTGTGTGTGTGTGTGTTACAGGAATTCCACGTTTTGTATGAAGGTGTCTATGACTCTATTGGTTGCCGATAATGACACAGCAGGATGTTATAACTCAAAACTGCGCTACACTGAGAAAGGAGAACTGGGAAAGAGTAAAGACATCTCCTGTCCTGATATCCAGGATTACGTTCAGCCTGGGGAAAAACCGCAGATAACGTGGTACAAGGTACGGTGTGAGATACTCTGAGGTGAATTCACTAAACAGTTGCGCCATTCAGTGCACAAACAGCATCTTAATAACAAACCACCTGCGATCCAGCGTCATGGCACCTGTCCCCTGAATTAAATTAAGCCATTGTCATTCTTTTCAGTGCAAACACACCTAATTTTTATGTAAATTAGGGTAATTATACTTTGTCTTATTCACAAAAGTTAGTGCTATTTGCCTAGGGCAATTAACAATCTGCTTTTACCGCACATTCAAAGCCATAAACAGAAAATTATTTAAAAGAGAGTGTTTGTGTACATTTTCTATCTATCATGGTAGCAGTAATTCATCAAATGATGATCAAATTAGCATAATAAAATAGAGTCGAGTGCACTTTCTGCATTTTAAAGAGCCAATTCGGGTGTCTGGATCGCTGCATTGTGACCCGCAAAATCAAGAAATTGTGTTTAGCACTGATTTTTGTGGGGCGTGTTTGTGTCATTACTTGATTTGCTTGCTGTCGGCAAGCACAGTTATTCTTATTGAATTCCCCTCTGAGTTTTTTCATTATGACAATATACAAATGTGTATACACATGCAATATGGTGCAGTCTCTTTGTTTCTATATAGTTTTTCTCTATTTCTCTTTGCCTGCGGGTGTGCAGGAGTGTAATGTGCAGCAGTGGAGGAGCAGCGTGCTACAGACCGCAGACTTGCTCTCCATACAGGAAGTGAGGGAGGATGACATCGGCAACTACACTTGTGAGCTGGTTTTCGGAGGCTTCCTGGTGCGGAGGACGACCTATTTGAGCGTGACAGGTAGTAACGTGTGACGACTCTTCAGTGTGTGCGAGCACTTGCTGTGATAGTCTTGCTGAGAGAGGTCGGTTGTTTTTTGGAGCGTATGGTATTATTTTGTTTATATTTTTTTGCTTCTTTTTTGGTTTCAGGCACACTCACTGTGTCATGCTTTTGTTAACAATGACTTTGGTGTATGTATCATTAATGTACAAGTTTTCAGTCAATACAACCTTTCAGTCTATTCTTCACGCAAAGTTATCATATGATTTCAGAAGACTCAAAATATAGTACGTGAGTCATATAGACTGCTTTTTTGAGCTTGATGATAGACAAAGTCATCATCCCTCATTTATATCCTTTTATGTTTCACGGATTTAAAAAAAATCATACAGTTTAGAATGAGAGTGCTTGAACCATTTCTTTCATTTTTGTTTTTTTAATTTATTTTTAAAAGACATTTTCTGTAATTGAATGTATTGTAGATGTATTTTTGTAACACAGACCGAATACAGAAAATCACAGGACAGTGTAAGATAGTGACAAAAAAAGTTTTTCGTTCATTAGTGTTCATTAGTGTAGTTATTCACTATTCAACAAACGCAAACACTAATCAATAAACTTCTGTATGTACCTCGTCCCGCATTTTATGATACACTTTAAAACATATTCTATTAAATTTAAAGTAAAAAAATGGCTGCTGTGATTGCAAGAAATTCAACATGTGATATACAGTGAAAATGTTTCAGGTATTACAGGATGGCTTATAGGTGTCTGTATATTTTACAACTTATAACTATATTTCATTAAGTTATATAATGTTAATATATTAGAATCTGCTTTGTACTGCAATATGTACTGATAACCACCATAATGATACAGGTTGTACATTAGAAAGCCACATGCGGAATCAGGGTTCATCGTAAATGGCTTGTCCATAAAACATGGACAACCATACGAAACATTACACATATACACACATGACACTAAAATAATTCAATAATTAACTAAATAACAAAGTGTTACACAAAACAACCTAATGCACAATACTGGCATAAACTGTACTGTTGAACATCTGAAACTGTCCTTTTACTGTTTTTCACTGTAAATTATATGGGAATTCATAGTTTTTACTTGCAAAAAACATGCATTTGACTGTATTTTACAGTATAACGTGATGTTAAACCATTTAAAATTTCACAGTTAATGGTAAGATATCTTTAAAGTGTTTTTCTGTAAATATTACAGACATTTAATACAGTGTATAGATAAAATAGGCGAAAAGTGTTTTGTGCAGACTTGCACTAGGCATGCAAAATAGCATTTAGTGCCACTGAAATTATACACTGCAGTTTTTTAAATAATGTGTATACAGTAACCAGGGTCTTTTAGTGGTTAATGAAAACACAGCCATTTTTTATTATTTTTCATAGGCTTTTGGCCTTTAGGATAGTCAAGAGAGACAATGAAGAAGAATGAGATTGAGTTTTGACACAAGGCCAGACCTGCTTTCCCGTGAGCACAACTGTTCATATGTGTCGTGAGCATGTGCTCTTCCCACTACACACATTTGACCTCTATTACCGCTCTACACTCACAGTAACAGAGATAGAGAGAGAGATATAGAATGACATTTATACAGACACAACTCTAAGCCGGCAGTGGAAAGGTCATTTTCATCTATATTTTTACGTTTAAACATCTCTGCCTACGATTAAACATATTGTTATTGGCCCCTTGTGGATTCTGTCCTTTCTGCCACTATAGCAGGTCAATAAAACGGCACATACAGGTGAAAAGAGGTCAAATGTTATTCTCTCTTCCTTCCTAAACCCTGATTCAGTTGAAACCTATTAAAACACTTTGCGCTGCTTTTCCCGTGCTCATTTAAAGCCTATTTTAGGATGGCATTAGACTCTCAGGGATGATTTCCTGAATGGAACTTATAGTCCAGGACAGCAAATGATTCTCAACGGAAAAACCACCATTAACATTAAAATTTAGTCCGTAGATCGATTTAACCCTCGTCATGGAGACAGAGTTTTGATGTTAGGAGTCGTATAGCAGTTACAGCAGAATCAAAGCACTATAGCTCAATTTGTTTTGAGTTGGTTACAGTAGTACGCCTCTATAATTGCTACAGAAACTTGCCTCGATGGTACATCTCTGCAGCGGGTTATCTGGTGGAGCTGCCTGTGTGCCCGAGGGAGGAAGTTAGCGGAAGAACACAGAATCATTTTCTTGTTTTTGAGTACTTACAGACAGTCTATTACTGCGGACATGGTTTTCGACAACAACGATTGGAGCGGTGGGTTTTTTTGTGCCTTTTTGTGCACGTGGATTTCTGAAAATTTGAAGCGTGAAACTGACCTACAAAAATACACACCCAATGATGTGAATCAGTGCAATTGTACATCCTCTCTCGAGGCAGAGGGCCAAAAATGTGTTTAAACAGTTAATCATGCACGTTGCACACACAAACAGAGATAAAATTACTTTCTGTGTGAGCTGTATGTGTGCATTTGTGTGTGAACTGCATATTAGTCATAGAAACTGATTATTATAGTAATAGGAGAGAGAAATAATTCAGGCTGGTTTTTAACAGGGAATAAGTTTCCTTTCAGTACACTACCGTAGTCCTATGATATATCTGAAGGACACAGGAGCGTCATGCTCTTGTAGAGTCTGATGTCCTGCACGTTGACCTGGCTGGTCTGCTGCCCTCTTTCTCACCCAGTGATTCATCATGCTTTGCCTGTATTGGAGAAAACAAGATAATGTTACAAAGACAGACAAAAAAAGAAAAAGGGCTGAATGTGTTTTTATATTAGATAAATGGCAACAGAGAATATAAAATCATTAGAAATGGTTGAGGTGCTCAGTAATGAATACAAGCATCAGATTTTTTTGAAATAATGAACACTTAATGGGACAAATCATATTTGTTTTTATATCACTTCATTATATAAGAAGTCAAATCATGTGGGGGAAAATGTCTCTGAAACCAGCAGTTTGTGAGGGAACAGTATATATGTGTGTGTGTGTGTGTGTGTGTGTGTGTGTGTGTGTGTGTGCGTGCTTGCGTGCGTGCGTGCGTGCGTGCGTCTGTGTGTGTATAATTTCCCTTACAATATATAAAAAAAATATATATGCCGTCGTTATATATTATGCCCAATTTTTTTTCTAGCACCATTGAGTTTATCATAACTACCATGAAAATGAATTATTCATAATTCAGGTCATTCATTATTATTTTATTTTACTTCAACTTTTGCTTTGAGCATCCCTTAATAACCACAGGTCATATAAAATGCTGTTTTTACATATTAAAGTTGGTATCATGTCTCAATAAATGAATACTTTTAAAAGAACAGGAATGTCCTTGAAACTATCAGACATTTCTTCTAGAAAAGTAATCACAAATCTTTAATATTTTGATTATTTGCCATAGACAGCAATGTGATTAAAATGGAGATCAAATTGAGGCTATTACACAAGATACCTGCTTCTCAGAATTTTTTTTTCTCCAGAGAAAAAACAAAACCCCTAGTTATCTCTCATTTGTATTGTTTTTTTTTTTTTTCTGCCAAGGAATTTTAGAATAATTTTAGAAGAGGTGTCCAGCTTCCGGATGCAGAGCTGTGTGTTGTTGCGCTTGCTGGAAAACAGTTTCCAAAAGTAGCTTGCATTTCCTATTGCTATTTTAGTACAGACAATGTGGTTTCCATGGACACTTGCGTGGTGTCCATGCCAACGGCAGGTTTGGAGCAGTGTAAGCGTGTGCGCCCAGGAGGGTCTTGCGACAGAGTGTTCCAGGGACAATGCCAACCTTCCTTTACCTCTCCCACCTGTACCGACTTGTGCTCTTCCCACGGTATCTCTATGGAAACGGTCAGGCGAGGACAGTCGCTCAGATTCGATCCAGTCGCCCATAGATGACGAAGGGTTTGTGGGTACTCTAGCCTGCAGGGGAAGCGTTGCTGAGTGGAAGGGTAGGTATTAAATGGTTACAAAATGATACACGGGTAAGAGAGTGTTTTGTTTGTTTATCCATTGATCTCCGTGTTGATTGGAGCCCTGTTGTCTTGAAATCCCCTTTAGTGCATTGGGGCTGCGATAGCACGTTCTTTACACATGCTCCCAACACCTTGCATCTGTCAAGTCTAATCAGGACAAGATAAGTGTGTGTGTGTGTGTGTGTGTTTTGTGCAAATGTCGGTGTGTGTGTGTGTGTGTGTTGTGTGCACATGTGCCCGTAATCAGTAGAGAGTTATGTAATCATATTTAATTAAGGAATAATTACAGATGCCGCTAAGTGAGAGTGCGACAACTTAACTCTCTCTTAGTCGCCCAATAATGCACACACATTTTTCTGCATGTTGGGGAATTTCCAACACTGCTACTGTTTTTATGTTGTTATGTTATTTACACACAGGGGCATAGCTAGTATTTTTAAGTATGAATCCACTTTATTTTATCCTAATAGGATAAAATATTTATTATTTATATTTATTATATTATAAATCTAATATTTATTTTTAATTTAGGTTGCAGGACCACAGTGTCGTGTGTTGTTGTTCATCTGAGGTTGTATTTACCTAATTTTAAGACCTTCTAACCACCAGATAATTTTTTTATGTCCTTCTACGTAAAACTGTAGAAATCTTTTACCCAATCAGCTTACGACCTTGCACACGCACACGGCAGTAACACACATTCCACCTTTTTTATATTCCACTCCAGTAGTTCTTCCCCTCAGAGCTTACTTTTATCTCACAGTTTATTTCTCAAGGACATCTGAACAGGAATAATGCATAGCATGAAAATCTCTGTCATCACTGAAAATAGAGTCAGATATTTTGAATGCTCTACAAAAGTGAATCGTATCCAGCGCAGTGTGCTGCAGTGATCGCAATGAATACATTCTCGTGTTCTCCCAAGCATCAAATCTGCCCTAGTTTTGCCTGCGAACCGTGCTCTCTGGCTAATGCTAGGACACTTTTGCCGGCTAAAGTTCACACAAGGTTTATCTTGTAGTTTAAGCCGCAGCTAAGTAAAATGCTGTTAGGTGTGGGTTACATCTGTGTTCTAGAAAAGGTTCTCAGACCGTTTAAGGTGCGTGTTTTTGATTAGCTGTTCCCTTGTTTTGGGTTTATATGTAATGGAAAAATTGTGTTTCAGCAGTCAGAGGGGCATGTGAATTATTTACCCTACACTGCACAAAGAGTTATGCAATATGAACTATGACAGAGAGATTAAAAATAACTGTCTGGTTCCTACATCAGAATCAGAGGCGTTTTAAACAAAAATAGGCAAAATTAAAAAAAAATGCCACAAAAGATTTATTTCTTAATATTAACTGAAATAGTATTTATTGTATAGCAGTGCTCCACAAATCTGCATGAATGGTTCAAACTAGAGAAAATGTACCAACAAATTACAAAGTGAATTATTCGCCCACTCAGACGACATCCCTTTCTGTTAGGTTAACATCAACATAGAATTAAAATGATGAACTATAAATGAGACTTGTTTTAGGGACTTATCTCTTACCACTTATCTCTGTTAAATTAAAACTGCACGTCTGTGTGCGATCATTATGAAACCTTTGGTGTTTTCAGAGAATTTGTTGACTGATGATCCAAAAAGAAGATGACCGTTAATAACAATAGCCAAACAACATTTAGTAGTAACAAAATAGAAAGTTCAAAAGAACAGCATTTTTATGAAGTAGAATTTAATATTTTATAAGTAGTATTTTTTTTATTTGAACTGTAGTGTATATCAATAATATTATCAAATAATTTATTATATTTTTTTTATTTAATAATAGTAATAATTAATTAAATTATAATTATAATAATTCATATTGATAATATTGATAATATTAATATTGCCTCATTCCAATTATCTAAAAAAAATATACAATTTAAGTGTGCATGTGTGAGTCTACAGTGGCCCTCAAAACTATTTAACCACTTAAAGCCATACTATGACACAACAATTTTAATGGAGCTGTAGAGTCAGTTTTACACAGGTTCCTCAAGTGATGCTGTGTCCCATTCAGTTCGTAAAATCAGAATGTCCAGATTCAGAACGTGCCTGGAAAAGTGCAATAGAGCAACACTCCAATTCAGACTTCCAACTTGGAAACATGCATCTAATGCATAGACGTTTATACATTTTTAAGTGCGTGCGTGCGTGCGTGCGTGCGTGCGTGCGTGTTTGTGTGTGTGTGTGTGTTGGTGAAAAAGAGTTGTGAACCTCAGAGGGATCCTGCGCTATCACGCCTCTCCTACTCGCAGTCTGTCAATATATCAGTCTCAAACTCTGTGAACTCATCTCACACGCAGAAGCTACTCTACGGATGTGTGTGAGTGTGTGTGAAAGAGGACGATAACACACAAACAGAGCATGAAGGAATTTAAAAGCGGACTGATTCTTGTAGTTTTTTCTGGGTTGTAGCTTCCCCCCTGCTGAGTGTAACCAGTCTCCCCACAGTGCTGGCTTGAGTGTTTTTATTTCTCTCCTCTTCTGCATCACGCTATCCTTCCGTCACACTCATCCCTTGCTTCTAAGCCAACCCACATTTCCACTCTATCTCTCTCTTTTCATCTCTCTCTCTGTGTTCTCCTCTCTCAGGGACGGATTCACTAAACAGTTGCGCCTTTTTTGCATCCTGTATTTTAATGCAAAAAATAGCTACTTATTTACTAACTATCACAATCAGGTTTAACTATGCTGATGCTTTTTAGTGCAAAGACCTCCTTTATCTGAATTCAGCACGGATTTTGTGGACGTTAGTGAATTGGGCGCTCAAACAATGCAGACAGTGTTCGCAAATAAATGGTGCTGTCAGTGGCCCCAATTCAATCTTAGTGAATTCTCCTCTCTGTCTTTTTACTTTAAGACATGGAGACGATAGCATCTTCATATTGAGGGTGTTTGTCATGGTTGTGGGTTCGAGTCGTGGTGACACTACATTGCTCATTGCTTAGATTAGCTGTGTAATTGTTCTACCAGACAGCAAGCAATTTGTATGGTGACTCATCCTCTCTCTCTTTCTCGCCTTCTCTCTTTCTCTCGTCCTCTCAATCTCTGCATGTCCTCAAGCTGCGTTTAAAGCATGTTATGATTGTTACAGTCTTGACAGGCTCATTAAAGACTCTCATATTCTCAAAAACAAATTATTTTAAAGGAATAGTTCACCCTAAAATTAAAAATGAGTTTTCATCATTTTCTCACCCCCATGTTGTTTCAAACTCATATGACTGACTTTCTTCCATGGAACACAAAAGGATTATTCTGAAGGTTGTGCTGGCTCTATTTTCCATGCAGTTACAATGAAGGTCACAAGCTTAAATTAAGTACCACAAAAGTGGTCTATAAGATTCGTGAGCTGTATTACAACTCTTCTGAAGTCATTTGTTGGCTTTGTGAAGAAGAAACAATCCAAAATCGACGTTGTAATTCACTTCACCTTATAAGCACTGAAACCAGTCATAAGCTTTATTCGGACGGTAATAGTTTACCCCCATCACCCAAATAAAAATTCCCAGCTGAATTACCGACCATTTATTTGACAAATACCAAGGTTGGTAATTTATTTGCTGTCCGAAAACCACATCTCTGCCTTTATTAAAATAAATAAATCTCCATTTTGACCACTGCGTGTTAAAAGTACTTTTATTTCTGAATTTATTTTACTAGTCAACCCAGTAGATGGGTCAAAACTAAGGGGCTGCATTAATATTTCTGCTAATTAATTTACATATTTTTAAAATTACATCTATTATCACTGTCTAAATGTGTTTAAGGGATAGCTCACCCAAAAATGGGTGTCAATATTGTCATTACTTAAACAACTTGAGGGTGAGTAAATAAGGACTGCCCGATGGCTCGGAGTCAGTGTGAACGACGCTCATGACAAGTCGACGGAGCTGTCACTTGCCCGGTCCGGCCAGTGCTGTATGGTAGGGGGGTGATATATATATATATATAGCCTATATATCGTCTATGATATTGTAATTGTTGATTTAACGATCTGACATTATCGAGTATGCCCCTCTCATTACAAAAACCAAACAAAAACACACCTATTGAGTGCACGCAAACACTAGGAATGTCTGGTAGATTAGAATAGAGCGCGTGCATAGTGTAGGCCTTTGCTTTTACGGCGTGATTTAGTCAATTAAATTTATTTAGAATGCTCCCAGATTCAAGATAAGGGGCCTGTATGTCTTATATTTTTATATCATTTAATAAACAATATTACACGAAGAGCGCAGTTTTTCTCCAAATATCAGCATGAATATATTGTGCTATGAAAATAGTTCCAAACAAAGTCCACAGCACTGATTTGCGTCTTTGAGCAACACACAACGGTGTATCTTTACTGAATGAATCAGCTTTTCCAACAAATCAGCTGAATCAATGATTCAATGACTCACTCATTAAGACACTAAGGGCCCTATTTTAACGATCTGAAACGCAACTGTCAAAGCGCAAAGCGCAAGTAACTTTGTGGGCGGATCACGGCGCTGTTGCTATTTTCCCGGCGGGATAAATGCCTCTTGCGCCTGGTGCAAATCTA
This sequence comes from Siphateles boraxobius, assembly GCF_051911475.1. Lineage (NCBI taxonomy): Eukaryota > Metazoa > Chordata > Actinopteri > Cypriniformes > Leuciscidae > Siphateles > Siphateles boraxobius. The sequence goes on along the minus strand of NW_027509197.1, from coordinate 23,700,457 downwards.
AAAGGGGTTGGTCTGGAGTAGCTTCATTATTCATAGGTGTGGTTTGGGCGTAACGGGAAACAAACCAATAAGAGCTTTATATCACATTCCCTTTAAGAGCATGATGAACGAGGTGCGCTTGTTCCATGGCGCAATACTGTTATAACGGCGCATTTACCTGGCGCGCTTCAGAATCGGTTCTCAGCCGAGGAGATCGATGTTCTCGCCAGGGCCGTAAAAGAAAGAGAAGTGACATTGGGGTTGGGACAAACCCACCCAAATTAGCTTCGGTTAAACATGCATATAATAATTTGGGTAAATGTGTAAGCTTTATGCCTATTTCCCCCATCGACATGGAAACAACAATGATTTCCCTCGTGTTTTAATATTTTTCCTACTTAATAATGTATAATTTGCAGAAAGTTAAATGCATCTGTGTAGATGAGAGAATCATCTACAGTGTATGCGCGTTGTTCACACTGTGTATTATGGCCAAGCATGCGCGATTAAAATAGCATCTGAATGTACGCACAACGTGCCATTGACTTTAGACTAGGTTTTTTCTGGTCAGTTGCGCAATTGTTTTATAGAACAGCAAAATAATATGAGGGAAAGTTTGCGCCGGAACACGCCTCCTCTTTGCGCTGAACCACCCCGGGGAGCGCAAGTGTATTTCTTAGTTAACCGACGTGTGTCTGTGGAGGGAAAAGTCCGCTTTGCGCGGGTGCAAAATAGGAATGATACATGCGTCAGTGTACAAAGTCATTTGCGCCGGGTGCAAGATAGGGCCCATAAGCTACCTTAACGAATGAATCAGCCGTTTGAATGAATCGGTTGAATCTCAATGACTCACTCATTTACAGTGACTTGCTGCCACCTCCAGGCGGGTTTAATTTCACATTTAAATTATCTTTTCATTTTTTAAATAATTTCAAATAACATATTTAACGTTTTATATGTTCAACATTTCAAAACATTGTTTATGCATCTTTAACTGCACTTTAAAAAGGTTGATCTATAGTTACATAGTTACATTAGATTACAATTCCTCCACCTGAAAATCTCCTGTGAAACCTACATGAAAAACCTGGAAAGCACCGTTTATTTAATTTATATGTTTGTTCTGATGTATTTATTTGTGCGATTGCTTGTAATTTGACTATTTGTTCCCATTTTATTACTTACTGTTTAAATGAGTTAATCTAGTAGCTTTTGGTGTCATAAACTTATTTATTATGGTTACATGTATCAAAAATAACGAGAACAATACTAGGCTTGTTTTATAGGCCCATTTTATTTTATTTTACTTTTGTTTTTGTTGTGGGGCCATTGAAAATGTTGGCAGGGCATGTAAAAATTTCAACCACTGGCCCGACTTTCAGTAGAAAACATCCTTAGCGTTGTTGAGCCTTGAAGTAATGACAAAATGTTCATGTTTTGGGTGAACTATCCCCATAACATATTAGATTATCCAAAATTAAGCATTACCAGGTGACAATTTGTTATTTAATGGGGTTTTTTTTTAGCTTAAAACTAAATTGTGATGTACACTGTTACCATGATACTGGTTTTCTCATAATGTGATTTAAGTCACTCCATCTTAAGGTTCTAATGTGTCCTTTTCCCTTATAACTTTAAAAGGGAAATGTGCTGCATGGGTCAACAGTGAGATGTGTATATTCTGGAAGCATAATTCATTAATTTGCTGTTTGCTATCCGTCAGTCACCCGGAATAATCCGTCGGGAGGGGCCAGTGCGCTTTCCTCCGCCGAGTGAAAATTGGATTTTGGATGAGCGATCGCGCGGCTTAAACTTCCACCAGCTCGCTGTCTATTAAGTACACCCCCCACATCAGGCACACACACACTCATAGCCCATAACCAATCTGGAGCTGCGACAAACACACAAATATACATCCTCGAGTTTTAAGAGTTACATAAAGCAGAATGCAAACACACACGTATGCAGTGGCATGGTGCGTGTAGTATTACCTACAGTAATCCTGTGCTTGGGAAAAGCCAACTGAACAAACACAGTCAGCATAATCACCAGAGAGAAAGACACGTACACACCTCTGACTCGAAGGAAATGAGCTGGAATTTGGAGTATCATGCCCACATGGGGAGAGGAAGATCTGGAGAGAGAGAAGGATGTGGGGAGGATTGATTTATGGGGGAGGGGTGGGACTGGACCAAGACAATTCTCACTGAGATCTTGATGTGAGATGCTGGAGTTTACTCATCCAATCACGAACGTGTGGGCAGAGAGAGGGAGAGAGTGTGTGCTTCATCAGAGGTGCTTGATGTCACTTAGTAAAATAACGCTCTGTGTTTGTTTCAGCTCCTCTGACTGAAGAGCCCCCCAGGATTCTGTTTCCCTCTGAAAACAAGCTTCTCGCCATGGATGTGCAGCTCGGTAAGAACAGCTTCTGTGGGGGGGGGGGGGGGGGGGGGGGGGGGGGGGGGGGTTGGTTGTTCGCAAAGGCATGTGCTATTTTTGAAAGAACATAGTATGTAATATATTCACTGTGCACAGTACGCAAATTTTCTGAACGCATGGTTACCCGAATGACCTACTACATTTGTAAAAATATGCAGTATAGAACCAGAGCACATTGCATGGAATATTGTATCCCATGATGCATTGCACTTGACTTGACCTTTTATTTCCAGGGTGACAAAAAAAACTGGAGGCGATATCAATCATGTTTTTTTTTTTCTAATTGTCTGGTTGATTCTTTTTTTGTTGTTGTTGATGGGTCTGCTAAAAAATTTGCACAAACCTGAATTAAAAATGAACAAAAATAACTATTTGTTTCCGAGATGCTGACTGGAATGCTTGCTGAATTAAACAAATTCAAACAGTTGCACCATTTTAGCCAACGTGTTTCTGAATGAAATGCTGGGTCTGCTTGTCACATCACTCACTTCTCAAAATAACCAGGGCATCTTGAGGGGGCACCAGTGACGCATGGTGCTTCTTCTTCTGTCAAGTGCTATAGACTTTATCAGTGTACTCTACCATTCAAACGTTTGGGCTCTGTAATATTTTTTAAATATTTTGGAAAGAAATCTCTTATGCTATTTGATCAAATATACAGTAAAAATGGTAATATTGCAATTAAAGTGTTAAACAATAGTTTTCGGTTTTAATATATTTTAAAATGTAATTTATTCCTGTGATGGAATAGCTGAATTTTCAGCATCATTACTCCAGTTGTCAGTGGCACATGATCCTTCAGAAATCATTCTAATATGCTAATTCAATACTCAAGAAACATTTCTTATTTTTCAAATTACATGTTAAAACCATTTGTGCTGCTTAAAGGTTTTGAGGAAACAGTGTTACAATTCTTTTTAGGATTTTTTTGATAAATTTAAAGATTAAAAGAACAGCATTTATTTTAAATATAAACCTTTTGTAACATTTTAAATGTATTTTCTGTCCCATTTAAGCAACCCTTGCTAAATTAAAGTATTGATTTCTTTCACAAAAAAAATCACTGACCCCAAACATTTAAATGGTAGTGTATATAATGCATAGTTTGATATATACTATTTTTACAAAATCATCAGAATTTGATGCAATTAAAGTTTGCATCAAATAATGTTTTGTTTGGCACATTATCACTTACAGAAAGATGGCAGTATATTGAATACTACTTTACAAATGTTTGTAAACACTTTCTACTGATCATGGCAGCAGTTAATTAATTAAATTATTATGACATTTTCTAGAATAGCGTTATAACCAGGCATATATGCAGGTGTTTGGTGCAGTTGAGTGCATTTTTGGCATTTTTTAAAAAAGCGAGTTGCTCTACAGTCCCAGCAAAATAACCCATAATTGCGGTTCTCTGCTGCAACCTTCACAACTTAAACGACATTTTTGCTGATGGAAATGTGCACAGGACAATTGAAGTGCTGTTACTGAATCAGGTGCTAAAGCAATAGCAGAAAGTGCATGCAAATAGAGGGCACAATTCAATTTTAATCCATGAATTTTCCTCTTAATGTGGTGTGTACTGTAGTAGGCAGTGTGCAATATCCTGCGGAGTAAGCCGTACAGTAGAATTCCATTCCCAACACAGCCGGTGTGGTTTCTGCATTGTGTTTATGCAAGCAATTGTGTAAGTAAAACGAGAGAAATTGTAATGTTTTACTCACAAAAACACAAGCAAAACAATTTCAAAAAATGTGTGATCTATTTCTGTTATTGAAAAGACGTCAAACTGTTACTAAAGGAGACTCATCGAGAATGTTTAAACTCATGCCATGCACAGTTATTCACTAACTCAGCAGTAGCACCATTTGTGTGTGTGTGTGTGTGTGTGTGTGTGTGTGTGTGTGTGTGTGTGTGTGTGTGTGTGTGTGTGTGTGTGTGTGTGTGTGTGTGTGTGTGTGTGTGTGTGTGTGTGTGTTGTTGACAACGTTTGAGAAAGGAGTCCCCCTGCTAGACAGATAGCTGCTATAGTCAGCATTATGATGCTATGTTGTTTGCGCTCTGAATGGAAGTCTTTCTCATAAATGCAAATCCTCTATGCTAATTATGTGCTGTTGTCTCCCAACAATAGCCGCTCCATATGGTGCCGAAACATTCACTGGGCCTTCTTTTGGATTTCACTGTATGTGTGTGTGTTGATCCAAGCTCCTTGTGCATGTTAACAAACGCATACCATCCGTTTTAATAATGTAATGGACAGAGATGTGCTTGTACGCGCATGTGCGCTAGTCTGTTAGCGTGTGCATTGAACTGAACCGTGTGTGTGTATGTATGTGGTGGATGGAGCCTCGTCTGTTTGTTTGGCGTAGGCTCTGGATCCAGGCATGTTGGAAACAGGAGCAGATTGGAACATATTGTGGCAGCGCTGACCATGTTCTGCCTTCAGAATGAGCAGAGAGAGCAGGACACCACTCATCGACTGGAGACACACTGACCAGTGAACACATGATGAGTAATTTTGAGGCTTAGACGTGGGTGCATTGTGGGCAGCTTAGCAGTTTAATAGAAACCAATTGAGTCAAACTTTGTCGTGTTGTGAATGTGAATGTTGTTGTTGTATTTGTTGAAACTGTTCAGTTTCATCTCTCTCTTTTCTCAGTTCAATTTCAATACAATTGAAATCTACATTTTCTATATCCTTTGCTGCATCATGGGAACTTTTAGAATTTTAATTAAAATAGTTACAGTTGTAGTAAAGAATTAATATTAAAGGGATAGTTCACCCAAAAATTAAAATTCTGTCAAAATTTACTCACCCTCATGTTGTTCCAACCTCGTAAGACCTTCGTTCATCTTCGGAAGACGAATTAAGATTTTTTTGATTAAATCTGTGAGCTGGATCACTCCTCCATAGGCTTCTAAGGGATTGAAACTTGCCAGCCCCGAAAAGTTATTAAAGAAATCGTTAAAATAGTCCAAGTGACTACAGTGGCTCAATCCTAAGTTTATCAAGCGACGAGAATACTTTTTGTGCGCAAAAACAAACAAAAAGAACGACTTTATTTCAACTATTCATTTCCTTCTCTGTGGGCCTCTAGTCAGTTAACTTAGTGTGATTGCGTAGAGCTACGTCACACGTAGGCTCACTATTGGCCGACGCTGGTCATGTGTGTGATGCGTGTGACGTTTAACAACATAAGCTTAAGCTATTACACTACTGAACTAACTCGAGGCCCACAGAGAAGGAAATTAATAGTTGAAATAAAGTTGCTATTTTGTTAACATTTGTTTGTTTTTGCGAACAAAAAGTATTCTCGTCGCTTGATAAAGATTGGGCCACTGTAGTCACTTGGACTATTTTAACGATGTCTTTAATAACTTTTCAGGGCTGGCAAGATTCAATCCCTTAAGAAGCCTATGGAGGAGTGATCCAGCTCTCAGATTTCATCAAAAATGTCTTAATTCGTTTTCCGAAGATGAACGAAGGTCTTACGAGGTTGGAACAACATGAGGGAGAGTAAATACTGACAGAATTTTCATTTTTGGGTGAACTAACCCTTTAAATCATTGTTCAGTACAATGTAATGTCATCTTGGACTTGTAATGACACCTAATGGCGAGGATGTGGCATCACGGAAAGGTTTTCAGTTACCGATGTAATGTACTTTTTTCAGTGAACCATGATTAATTTATTCTATAAGCGAAAATATACAATAATTGGGATACAACATATATTTTTACGCTGATCATGGGATTTCAACCAGGGTGGCCTCATAAAGTGACCTGCTCCTTGTAAAATAAAAATATTTTTTAAAAGTACTTATTTGTTTGTGTACAAAATTTTTGTAATGTCGCAAATTACTTATTTTACCTTTAAGAAATTGAATAAAATATGAATAGTGCAAAATATTTGTAAAAAAATAAATAATTAAGAGTTGGTAATGATTAAAGTGTCTATTAATTTAACAAATAATTTAATCAAACTAAATTAAGGCATCATTAACTGAACTAGACATTTAGAATAATCTAAAGAAAAATGCGTGTCTGCTTTGAGACTTCACTGTAAACGCCCACGGCTGTCATTGGCTAAGATCTTGCATATAAAAATAAGTATTACATATCGAACTCTCTCGAAAACTTTTACTATTTTTTCTTTACTAATACAGCTGTCGAGATTAACTAATGGTTAAAAGCGTTGATTACAGCATTATATTTCAGTCTACTCCTTTTACATGAAAGGTTGCAGCGATGAGCATTGTAGACGATGACCGTTCTGCACTCTCACGAATGCTTCCATCATAACTAACAGTTCAAACATGATGTAAGAGTGTAGATCGCATCATTGATTATAACAGAAGTTTTAACCAGAGATTTACTGACACATAAATGTTAATAAACCATTTTGAGACAAAGAACGTCTTACTTGAACCATTACATATCAGAAAACACTACACAGACTAGGCATTAGAAGTAACACGGTAACTTACATGTTGTGGCATTACCGTCGAGTCCATAGCTTACAGTAAAAGTCTGTTAGCAAAGCCTGCGCTAAAATTGCTTTTTGCTTTTTCAAAGAATCCACAGTGAAATGTTCTAAACAAACAAACAAAAAAATGATGCACTGAGACATTCACGTAGTTGAAAATAAATTAGCACTTTCCTAGTATTAGGATTCTTTGGAAGGTATTGTTATTTTTAGTCCAGTGATCCAGTATCTCTCCTCTCATCCACATTAACGTGCCTGTGGGCGGGGCCAAAGGTGTGATGATTTGGAAGTAGGCATCGGTTTTCTTCTGCAGAGGCGGTCTTCCACCGCACTATTACATCATAATGTGAAAAAAATCCGAAACAAGTTGTTTTCAGAGCTTGTTTTCAATAAAAGCTGTTTTTGGATGAAAAAGTAGGTTTTGAATTCTGAAACTTACAGGATGTTTTTACAGTACAATGACCTCTTTCATCTCAAAAGATCAAGGAAAATTTGATTTCTTAATTCATGACCCCTTTAAAATGAACCAGTATACATACTCAGAATCTCAATATGTGGTGTACAGATGTAAGTTGCAGGTGACATCTAATGAAAGAAATTTAGTGACGGATGGAAATGAGAGAGAGCAATTTTCAAGGAAAGAAGAGTATTAAAGAGCGAGTGAGGAGGTTCTGGGAGATGGAGACAGAATTCTGGGCTGGTGGAAGAATATTTAAAGCTTTTAGAACGTTTCATGAGGGAATCACTCCTCGCTGAGCACTTCCTGCAGAAATCTTATTGGACACGCACAAATACAGACACACACACACACACACACATGCAAACTTACACACACAGTTGTATAAGTATATTGCAGGTAAGAGGATATTGCTGGTCTAATACTAGTTATTTCCAGCATTTGTTGATGCCACTGTGTAATACTATGGGATATGTATGATGTATATGGCCATTACTTTGCTATAAACATGCTTATTATGAGAGATGAGCTATCGAAATCATTTTTCATGCTCCCTGCCATAGACGCGGAACAGATGATGATGTGAGATGATGGGATGATGAGTGAAGGATAGAGAGAGACGGATAGAGTCTGCTGAGTGTGAAACCATCACATCCAAACATTATTAATGACAACAGGGGTACTCACACACACCTATGTGTGCACACACACACACAAAAGCACAACTCAAAAAATCACAAACAAACAAAGAAAGGAGGAAAAATGAGACCGAAAGAGACTGGGCTGATTCACATTTAACATGGAAAGAGGGAAAAAGAGGTTACCTTTCTTCCTGTCTCTTTACAGTCACTAGCCAAGCTGAACAGATATAAAGGAACAAATACAGGAAAGACTTGACTATCTATCTGTATTTTATACATTGCATTGGACTGATGAGAGTTTATCTTAACCCTCATGTTCTGTTTGGGGTCTTAGAGCCCCAAGGGCTCAGAAAATTTACCAATAAACATTGAAGTATCAGGGTGAAACACCATTGCTTGTTCTAATCTTATGAGATCTGATTATAAACAAAATTTCAGCTTGATAGCATGCATCAGCCGTCCTTTATGAAAAATTGCTTAATTACTTTTGTTTGGAGTCTCAGAGAACCCAGATACAAACCATTAATAAATGCAATGAATTTTCACATGCTAACATTTTTTTTACACTCCTGTAAGTTGTTTATTTTAAATATTTCATTCTATTTTTTCAAAAATGTTTTTAAAGAGTTCAAACTCAACATTGAACTGCTGTGAAGTTACTGTGATGGATGCTAAATAGATTTCTGGAACAAGTGTAGGGAAAAAAGCTTTTTATATACAGTATGTGTGTACTGGGTTGAGATTAGGGTAGATTAACTTATTTAATTGTTAATTTTATAACTACTACCATTATTGATGTTTATGGGTCAATGACAAGTTCAAAGGTCAAGATTTCCTTTTAATATAATTTGATAAATTCATGACGTATCACTTATTCTATAAAACCTATTTAGTTTGAATTCATTTTCAGTACATTCAAATAATAAATATAATTTTTTTTACCAGTTTTGTTATCTTAAAACCCCAAAATGCCATTTGGAGCAGCCATCCGCATAAATGAACCGACTAAAAAGACTATTTAATAATAGGACATTTAAAAAATAAAATGACATAATTTTATGTTTGAAAACTTTAATTTACATTTTTTATATAAATATCAGTAGTTCTAAAGCTGTTTAGATAATTAACTTTTTTCTGGGAATTTGTATATTCCTAATGTTAGGGTGGCACAACTGCAAACATGGGTCTTTTTTATGAATTGACAAAGTAATAACAGTAAGAAAGATAATGCAGCATGCAAAGAATCGTCTCAGGTTACGACTGTAACCTATGTTCCCTGAGAACAGGGAACGAGACACTGCGTCAAGTGCTATGGGGAACGCCTCAGCGTGACTGATGCCTGAAACACTGTAGAATCACGACAATCCTATTGGCTGGCGTCAGCCATGACGTCATGCTCTAGCGCGACCAGGATGTATAAGAGGAGCTCTTATAGAGAACATGTCATCAACTTCTTCGTCTGAAGGGACTGTAAAAGCAGGCCGGAGGCATGGCGACGAGATGCAGTGTCTTGTTCCCTATTCTCAGGGAACATAGGTTACAGTCGTAACCTGAGACGTTCCCTTTCGAAGGGATCTCGAACTGCGTCAAGCGCTACAGGGAACGAGATACCCACGCTGCCATGCTGAGGGGATGCTTTAGCAACTATGGCTACAAGCAAAAACACATTAGGCAAAGCAAGGCAAGTTTATTTATATAGCACATTTCATACACAATGGTAATTCAAAGTGCTTTACATAGAAGAAATTAAAATAATCAAAAGAAATCAGATTAATTAAAAAAGTTTAGAATAAAAGATAAAATACAGAAATATTCGAATGAAATCAGAGTAATTAAAACATAAAATAAAATACAGTGCAAACAGTCGGACGAACAGTGGCACAGTGCTCATTCAGTAAATGCACAGCTAAACAGATGTGTTTTGAGTCTGGATTTGAATGTGACTACTGTGGAGCACATCTGATCTCTTCTGGAAGCTGGTTCCAGCTGCGGCTGGCATAGTAGCTAAAAGCAGACTCGCCATGCTTAGAGTGAACCCTTGGTATTTCTAGCCGATGTGATCCTAATGATCTGAGTGATCTGTTGGGTTTATATTCAGTGAGCATATCTGCAATGTATTGAGGTCCTAGGCCATTGAATGATTTATATACCAGTAATAATACTTTAAAATCAATCCTAAATGTAACTGGCAGCCAGTGTAAAGACCTGAGGACTGGTGTGATGTGTTCATATTTTCTCAAAGTTTCTCATTAAGTTTAAGCCCCCTACTGCTTACACGTCAGGCTAACTGTAGCACTACTCACTACGGCCACTGCCCGAGCTCCATGCTAAGCGAGGGCAACTCTGTGAATCACACAGAGGGCTTGCCAGCTCGAGGGCATGGGAACCACAGCCCAACTTTCAGAGGGGGGTTCCTTTAAGGGAGTATAGCCCGGAGCCTATGGGCCCTAGCCTGCTACTTTCGGGGGGACAATGTCAACCCCCATACCAGGGAGGCTATCATGCTTAACCCTGAAGCCAACAACCTGTTTGGGTTTACATTTCAACCACAGTCCTTAGCCACAGACGATAGCTCCTTCACAGTGCTATGGGAAGCGGAGGCCTCAGCAGGATGACTCTGAGATTAGAGGAGGCCTGCCACACTTACACCACTGTGGTCTAGAGCTTTTCCTCATAGGGTGAATAAAGTTCATGATGCAGAACTCAGGCAGTGAGGGGCCTAAACAACGCTCTGTTGCTGAGATGGCCTTTTTCCTGCTACCTGCAAAGCTTGTTTGCATGGATGCCTCAGCAGGATGACTCTCGAAGGAGAGGAGGCCTGACACATGCTATAGAACAGATCAACACAGCCAAAATGTATATATGGAGGCCTCAGCAGATGACTCAAAGTAGAGGAGGCCTGACACATATTTTAGGAGAGCTAGCTCGACAATCATCGGAGATCAGGGAGCGAAGGGCCTAAAGCACCTCCTCAGATAGAGAGAGGCGACTTCTCAAGCTCCACCTTTAATGCTGTTTGCATGGAAGCCTCAGCAGGATGACTCTCGAAGGAGAGGAGGCCTGACACATGCTATAAACAGATAACACAGCCTAACTGTATATGGAGGCCTCAGCAGGATGACTCTCAAAGGAGAGGAGGCCTGACACATATTTAGGGGAGCTAGCTCGCAACGTCTGTTTGCATGGAGACCTCAGCAGGATGACCCTTGAAGGAGAGGAGGCCTGGCACATGCTATAAAACAGGTCAATCACAGCAAAATGTATATATGGAGGCCTCAGCAGGATGACTCTCAAAGGAGAGGAGGCCTGACACATATTTAGGAGAGCTAGCTCAACGATCATCAGAGCTCAGGGAGCGAAGGGCCTAAAGCACCTCCTCAGAGAGAGAGGGGCCACTTCTCAAGCTCCACCTGAAATGTTGTTATCATTGAGGCCTCAGCAGGATGACTCTCGAAGGAGAGGAGGCCTGACACATGCTATAAAGAGATAACACAGTCTAACTGTACATATGGAGAACTCAGCAGGATGACTCTCAAAGGAGAGGAGGCCTGATATATATAGTTAGGAGAGCTAGCTCGTTACTAAGCACTCTAAGAAACACCCTGCTAACTAGGGGAGTACTACGTCATCCTACTCTAGAGGAGCGACTTGACCACCGTCTCAAATTCAGAGACGCAAACTGCCTCCACAGGGTTATGGGGAGCAGGGGCCTAGCAGAAAGACTCTAAGAAGAGGAGGCCTGCCATACTCGCACCCAAGTGGTCTTAAACTAGTCTTTTTATTAGTGGAAGCAACTATATTAATTAAATCCAGCTCAGAGCCCGAGAGGCGGAGGGCCAGGAAAACCTCTCTGCGTTTTTTTTTTTTTTACATAAGAGAGTGATCCCTAGTCCACCTCTACCTGCAGCAGCCGTGCTGCCTGCATGGAGCTCCAGGGCCAGAGGTCTCAGCATGATGACTCTCGCATGAGAGGAGACCTAGATCTGGGCTACCCGAATCTCAATGAAAAGGAAGCGACAGAGTCCCTTATAGCAATCTCACCACACCGTAAGGGAAACCCATCCTATCCAGGAGGGGAACGGATGCCGTTAATTAGAGCCTGTCTACGTTCGTTTTAACTAGAGGAGGCATGTAGTGCCAACTACTCTGTTAATGGTGTCTGGTAGGGTGTGGCTAGAGAGAAAGCGCTCATCAAGAGTTCTCTTCTATTTTCCTGAGTTTTTTCTCTTCTTCGCTTCCACTCTGACGCGTTGCCATGGCATTACTCAAGCCTGGCGGGTGCGTTCAGTAGAGCACTGACTGTTGGACCAGAGGATGTGTCAGAGTGCGCATCCCCGCCCAAAGGTTCGTTCACGTCACCCGCCGACGAGTCAGAGAGATTCACTCCTCTCTCAAACTCGTCAATGAGCTCCCTCTGAGATCCCCGCAATCTTAGTCTCCTCTGAGCCTTGGCATGAGCGAGACCCGAGGTAAAGATGACTGTCAATCCTTCCTTAGGAAAAAAGACAGACTAGAACGGAGCGTTCTCATTGAGTAAAATGCTCACGGTCGGCGCACTCTAACCCCTCGAGAACAGAGCGCGCGTGCTCTTCACCCAGACCATGCCCACAAAGGTAGTGAGTGCCACCAGGTGTGAGAAACCTCTCACACGGGTCGGCACACTTCCCTTGTTTGCCATAGTTTCGTTTTACTCACAGTGTCAGTGAAACAGTCCCTGAAGACGAAAAGAGGATGACATGTTCTCTAGGCACTCCTCTTATACTTCCTGGTCGCGCTAGAGCATGACGTCATGGCTGACGCCGGCCAATAGGATTGTCGTGATTCTACAGTGTTTAAGTCATCAGTCACACTGAGGCGTTCCCCATAGCGCTTGACGCAGTTCGAGTTCCCTTCGAAAGGGAACCCAATTGATCCTTGTGGCAGAGAGAAAAGGTTTGTAGATCTCTCTCTAATTCTGATCAAAATAGCTACTTTCAAGTATGGGTAGGTTGGTACACTTACATTATTTTTATATGTAATTGAAATTGAGAGAGAAAAAATCCAGTATTCAGCATATTCCCTGTCAACTATGTAAATTCTTGATTTAAACTAATAAATAATAGGTAAAAGTGAACAAATGGCTAAAAAAGATTGTGAACAGTTATTGTATTGAATGCATTTATTGTATTGAATGCATTTACTGGTATAATTTTATGATTATTTTTCTGTATTTAAAAGTAAAATCAGATGCTAAAGATACTAAATCCCTAGCCACTATAATACAATAATTATGAATTAATATGAATAAAATAAAAATGTGATAGGCACTGTAGACACTCTAATGGTTACTTTACTAACATTTCACAATAAAATTATATAGAATGTATATATTCAAAACAAAAAACTTTGTTTAAAAACATTGTTCCTGACTCAAATACGCATTACATCAATTTTGAAATGATTTTTTAAATCTACCCTTTTTTAAGATTTGTCATTGACCCTTCTTTGTGTGTCATTGGGGGTTTTGTTTAAAAAAAAAACAATCTCAAATGAACATGAGGGTTAACTAAACATAATTTAACTTGATTTAAATGTATTCGCTGTGTGCCCTATGCTTTGCTTTCTCACAGATGGCACAAAACACACACAGAGAAACACAGACGTACGTTAACGCAGAAGTGGGTAGGATTTGTGCAGAGGTATTCAGAGAACTCTTCTTAATATTAATCACCCTTGCCCAAAATAATACTGTTGTCGCTAAGCAACCATCGGGAGATGAGGGCATTTCTCTAAATAAACATCTAAATTTATTATTGGGTAAGATTGGCCACTGATATCCTTAAAGGAACAGTACAAAAGCAGTGGATAATGTGCAAAAACCGTGTTTCTGCTGTTAGGATGTTGGGCTAAATAGCCTGGAACCAGATATTTGTGGTTTACAAGTCCATTTTCAGCTATCTGGCCACAGCTGTGGATTAAATGATGAATTAAATGATTATTTTTGTGCCATTTCTTGTTAATTTAAATCTAATCTTTGTTTAATAAACATTTGTATGTAATGCGCAGTAGGCAAATGAGGGATCGTAACAGCCAATGAGCAGCAGCTTAGTTATCCGCTTCACATTTTTGAGCACATACATTTTCAGCTTAATTTGAGAAAGAGAGAGAGAGAGAGCACAAAAGAGGAATGACTTGACAGAGAAGTCGCGTTATCTCTATTCTGAAGTCTTCAGTCCAATCCAGAGTCCTTTGTCACACATTTTTGACCCACAAGGCCATGGTTTCTAATCATGCGTATGACCCTGATAGAGCCGCCATGACCTTTACTGCACTTGCAATTTTTGGTATGCCCTTTAAAAGGAAAGTTCACCCAAAATTCTGTTATCATTAATTGACCCTCCCTGTCATTCCAAACCTATATGACTTTCATTCCGAGAGATTTAGCTTAAAGGTCCCATATTATGCAAAATTCACTTTTGCATGCTGTTTGGACATAAATGTGTGTTGGCAGTGTGTGTACACAACCACCCAATAGTGATAAAAATCCACTCACTCCTTTTTTATTAATCCCCATAAATCATCAGCAGTGTCTCCCAACGACCTGTTTTCAGAATGCTGTTTTTAGTGACGTCACTAAGTACAGGCCCCGCCCACGAGTGTTGACAGACACCGTTCTAACATAGACCCGCCCTGATCGAGTTCCGAGAATGTCTCCCAGTGTTGTAGGTGTTGTGTGGCTGGATGTATTAATCCACATAGGTCTCTCTATATACTCCCGAAATCTGAGGCAGCCGCTGAAGACGAGGTGGATATTTTGTTTTTAAAGAAAATGCTCCCTCAACTCTACCGAAATTCGTTTATGTACTTGCGCACTTCTTATATCTTACTGTTTACTCTGCTCTTACGGTGAGTTACTGAAGTAAAACTGACGCTTCATCTTTTGTGTTATGTACAATAAACTTTATTAAACTCATCAGTATATGTTTGATCATCATTCGGACCTGGTCCGAAACAGCAGACTTGTAGGCTATTGTAGCTGAGGGGCTAAGGACTGTAAGGTGCTAGCTGTTGCTAATGAGATGAAGCTGATACGGGTGTGCCGGTTAGAACACCAAAGTCGGAGAAGGAATCCAGTTCAACAGATTTATTTGAACAAGCATATGCAGAGGGGGGGCCAGATCCTATCAGGTTGAGTTAAACAGTGCTCTCTGTACACATATCAAGGATGAGCATGAATACTGGCACTGAGTGGTATCGTCTCGTGCTTATGTCCGTAGACGTGGGTCAGCATATATGTGTGTGGTCTGTAACAAACAAATAAAAGATATGCTCTAACAAACAATGCTTCTTCCTTATTACAATCACATTCATAACAACATAAATAGCATTAAAACTACTGGCATCCCCCAATCGTCAACACAGTGTTGCCTTTGAATACAGTAGAACTTAAACCATACACACAGCTTACATGATTACACTGTACTGGATGATAACTTAAATACTGCTATACTTCACATTAGCATCCATTTTGTGTCATCACTCTTTAAACTTCTCTATTCAGTGAACAACAATCAACTCAACTCGTGTAACATAGTGAAATTTACAAGACTCACTTTCTCTCTGGACGCACACAACTTTAACACTCAAAGGAACATAACGACGATCCTTTAACGGCATTCAGTAAGGGAATTTTACGGCTCGTTCTCACTGAAGATGACGGCTGATGACAGACTGGATCGCACGCGCACTGTGCTCTGAAGCAATCCACCGAATGAGCTGCGTTCCGCCAAAATAAGAGTCCCCGCGATCGGGAAGAGACACTTATACATCCATGTCACAAATCAGTGTCATTAGTGAGACTTTCTCACAGCCGCCCCCAAATTGCATGCAATTTGCTCCAGAGGAAGGCTCACTGTTCAGCATCTTCCGTGGACACTACGACGGAATTCTTTCCCTCCTATGAATCTGGGATAGCTGGAAGGGCGATGAGACGGGCAACTGGTCTGGTGTAGACTCTGTCCTTGATCCGGACATCTGCTGACCTTACACGACTATCAGCACTCTGATGTACCTTAGTCACTCTACCGACTGGCCAAAGAGCCCTGGGAAGCTGCGGGTCCATCATCAGAACAACAGAGTCGACCGCAAGATCCCCTGTGGTTATATGCCACTTCTGTCGAGGCTGCAAGGTGGGCAAGTAGTACCTTATAAACCTAGACCAGAAGTGGTCTGCCAAGACCTGACAGTGCCTCCATCTTTTCCTGCTCAAGCCTTCACTCTTGTTGTATACCACCTGGGGCAAAGCACCATCGAGCCGCCCCATCAAGAGGATGTTCGGAGTGATTGCATCCAGATCTGCTATGTTGGCTGAGCTATATCCCAGGGGTTTTGTGTTCAGTATCGCCTCGACTTCCAACAAGACGGTACGGAGTACTTCTTCGGAGACCGGCTGAGCTCCTATAACTGTATACAAAGCAGATTTGACCGATCTTATCTCTCGCTCCCATGCCCCACCGAAATGGGGTGCTGCCGGAGGGTTGAAGTGAAAGGCAATCTTCTGCTTCGCTAGAAGTTGCTGAAGCTCTGAGGATAGACCGTCAAATGTCTCGCGAAGCTCTTTCTCTCCTGCTTTAAAATTTGTGCCCTGATCCGAGTAGAGTTCAGCCGGCGTCCCTCTACGGGCAATGAATCTCCTGAGGCTCATTAGAAACGAGTCTGAATCCAAGCTATGTAAGAGGTCCAGGTGCACCGCTCGCGTAGTGAGACATTTGTATATAATACCCCATCTCTTCTCAGAGCGGCGTCCCAACTTCACCAGGAAAGGCCCAAAACAGTCTACACCTGTGGAATAGAAGGCTGGCTTATATAGACGCAGACGGGCCACGGGTAAGTCTGACATCTTGGGCACTGATGGCTTAGCCTTCCATCTTCGACATTCCTTACAGAGATGTTGAATCTGACGGATTGCCTCTCTCCCGCGCAGAATCCAAAAAGCGCGACGCATTTCTGCGTATACCCGTTCAGGTCCAGGGTGACAGAGACGAGTGTCATAGTCCTGTATAAGTAGCTTGGTGGCTGGATGACCAGGATCCAGGACGATCGGGTGTTTAAAAGCAGAATCGAGAGCTTCAGCACGCCGCAATCTCCCACCAACACGTATGATCGCCTCCTTAGAGTCTAACTCTGGGGACAAGGTAAGTAGGCGACTACTATTCGGTACTGACTTGCCCTTCTTGAGGTGATGCCATTCTTCTGGGAAACAGTCTTGCTGGATTCTCTTGTAGATTGTCATTTCTGCTTGATGATAATCTGAAGCAGTAACAGCGCTACCCTGTCCAGCCGCCCCGTGCAGCTCACGCACCGTAGCCTCAACGAGATCCTTCCAAGTGTGTTGGCCTCCTTGTAGAGAACATGGCCAGTCACTGTTAGTCACAATACCGCAAGAGACTGACTTCCTGTATTCTGACAAATCTGAAACAGACAGCTTAGGTGATTGGGACGGCCATTCGTCGAGTCCCTTGAGGAGGAAAGGGGGCCCTTGGCTCCAGCGATTAGGCAAGGCAAGCTCCCCAAGAGTCTTACCCCGTGTGACATCATCGGCAGGATTCAGTGAGGAGTCCACATAACGCCAGGCGCTGGGTTCTGTGAGTTCCTGAATTTCAGCTACACGGGTTCCCACAAATACTTTAAAACGGCACGACTCTGACTGCAGCCAGGTAAGCACTGTGGTTGAATCACTCCAAAGTATAGTCTGATCAACCTTCAAGGTCAGCTCCCCCTCCAACATCTTTGCCAGTTGGGCTGCAGTCAGGGCACCACAGAGCTCTAGACGTGGAATGGAGTGTCGTCGCCGAGGAGCGACTCTTGATCTCGCTGCCAGGAATGAGAGGTAGACTTGGCCTTGGGCATCCTCAGTCCGCAGGTAGGAAACCGAGCCGTATGCTTTCTCAGATGCATCGCTGAATATGTGGATCTGTCTAGAGACAACCGTTTGGCCCACATGAGCTGGAACATATGATCGAGGTAAGGTTATGCGAGGCAACAGATTGAGTTCGGCTTCCCACTCTTTCCAAGCTCTCTGGAGATCCTGCGGAAGGAGGGGGTCGTCCCAGTGATGATGCTTATCCCACATGCTCTGGACAAGCAACTTGGCGCGGGTTGTGTAGGGTAATATGAACCCCAGAGGGTCATACTGTCGAGCCAGAACTTTATACACGTTGCGCATAGTCAGTATGCCATAGTCCAGCGGGCGGTTCTTATACCCCAAGATGTCCGATTCCCAATGCCAACTAAGTCCAAGAGTTGATTCGGACAGACCTGTGTCATCATGTGAGAGCCAGCGCTCCATACTATCCGACCTTGCTTCCTTCGGCAGATGTTCAATGACACTGGGGATGTTACATGCCCACTGACGGATCTCAAACCCACCCGACGCCAGAATCTCTCTGAGTTTGTCCACCAACCCCCTTGCTTCAGCTGCAGTTGCTACGCTCTGAAGGCAATTATCGACATAGAAACAGCGTTCTACAGAGTCTATGACACCATCCTCTGGAACACTGTGATCTCTGGCATGCCGTTGAAGAGCAAAGGTGGCACAACAAGGTGAGCAGGTGGTGCCAAAGGGCAGAACTTGCCACTCGAAGGTATCAGGGGGATCCTCTCGCTTCATATCTCTCCACACAAACCTGAGAAGTGGCCGGTCTTCTGGCAGAAGCTGGACTTGGTGGAACATACCCTTAATATCTCCACTAATTGCTACTGCTTGTTGCCTAAAGCGCAGCAAGACACCAAGAAGAGATGCGCCCAAGGTCGGTCCTGGAAGAAGGGCATCATTCAGATTCAGTCCACGGAACTGATAGGAACAGTTGAAAACAAGCCGATTCTTCCCATTATGGCTAACTAGGTGATGAGGTATGTACCATGTTTCACCAGTCATTGAGATCTCGTCTGGTCCCAACTTCTTGACAGCTCCTGATTGTACCAGCTGATTGATTGCCTCACAGTAGGCTCTGGCACGTTGAGGGTCCTTTGCCAATCGCTTCTCTGTACTCCTCAAGCTCGGTAGAACGGCCTCTTTGGATGCCTGGAACAGGGGCATGTCCTTTTTCCGCAGCAACGGAGTAGCATACCGGAGGATGCCAGCAACCTCTACCCTCCTTGTCTTTGCCTCCAGGTGCTCTACTGCCTCCTTGTCTTGCTTTGATCTCACCACCATCTTGTCACTCTGGAAAGGCAGCACATCCATTTGCCAGAGTTTCTCAACATTCCTCATCAACTCTGTTGTCTGCGGTGAAACACTGGTAAGGAGGCACTGTTGTGTGCATGCTATCCACTGGATGAGGTGAGTCGGCCCCTGAAGCGTCCAACCCAGTCTGGTACGGATAGCTGCCGGTCCTCCTGGAGGGCCTAACCTCACTGGCTCGACTGGAGTGAGCAGATGGGGGTGATCAGCTCCTATCAATACAAGTGGCTTGACATGCTCGAATGGTTCGATAGGGAGGTCTGCCAGATGCTTATATTTCCTCTTCAACATGGAGATGGGATATGAGTGATCCGCCAGGCTGAGACGTTGTGAAGTGAACGCCTCTGCAACCTGAAAGCTTTTTCTGGGATGTGCAAGGGGTGATATGCAGAATGAGACGGATGATCCTTTCAACGTTTGAACATCCTGACGTATTGTGCGGAGGACAAGATCTTCTTGTCTACCTTGCAATCCAAGTCGGTCAACAGCTTCTGGCAGGAGCATTGTGCGTTCTGATCCATCATCCAATACCGCATAGGTGTCAAGAGTACGGTCCTTGTTCCGAAGAAGCACTCTCACAACCTTTAATAGGACACGAGTGGAAGTTGATGGACGGTCCAGGTAAAGAACCTCGGTACCATTGTTAACTAAACAACTCTCTACTTTGGGTGGCTCTGCAGTGGGACGGGTATTCACACTATGGAGAACTCTCAAGTGCTTTCCTTGGCACAGGTCACAAAGTCTTTTGAGGTCGCACTGTGCGGCTTGGTGGGACCTCCCACATCTCCAGCATCTCTTATTCACCTTGATCCATTCTATGACTTCCTCCCTTGTCAACTTCTGAATGGCTGGGCACTTATTCAGAAAATGTTCTGAACTCTCACAATATGGGCAATACTGCTTTATCTTGCCTCTCCTTTTGAAATCTGAGGGACTCTGACCTTCTCGCTTTGTGGCCTCAGTATCTCCAAAGCTCTCTGCCCCATGTAACACAGTAGCCGCTGATCTACTGTGTCGCTTCTCAGCTTTGTGGCTCAGTGACCCTTGGACTCGGGTCTCGGATGGGACGTCATAACTCTGACACCACGACTCATACTGGAGCCACTCTGCCAAGTCAAGCAGGGTATGAGTAGAGCCAGATCGATGGAACATCTGACGGCGGAAATTTGCCCTCAACTCAGGCGGAAGTTTCGTGAGCAGCCGTGCAACGTGTGAGCCGCATCTCAGTTCAACTTCTCCATCAGAGCCCAGGGTCTTCAACATGCCCACTAGCGACTGAACATGCAAAGCAAACTTCTCAAAGGCTGCTGTATCTCCCCGCCTTATCTCTGGTGAGTCCATGACAGCAGCAATTCTCTTTAAGGCGACGTGATGTGGCTGACCAAACTTCTCATTCAATGCGGCCATTGTATCGGAGAACGGCATACGTGAATTGATGTATGAGTCAGCTATAAGGCAAGCCTCCTCCAACCTCAGATGGTCCACAAGAACCTGATATTTGAAGAGCTCAGTGGCGTCCCTTGGCAACAGATTGGTTAGGGCGAGCTTCAGGCGGGAGAATTCCATGGGGTCCCTATGGATGAAGAGGGGAATTTTCGGTGTTGGCCCATGGTATTCCTTTTCCTTCACCATAGCTGATGAAGGCCGATATGGTACTTCTTGAGAGGGGGTACGATGACTCATATGAGGTCCTGGTACGTGTTTAGGCGGAGGCCCAGATTTAGCTGGGTTCATGACAGAAGGAGAGTTGATGCCTGGTGAGTAATACTGCGACCAGTGAGTCAGAGGCTGAGTATCATGAAGAGTCCTAGCTGGTGGTCTCTTAGGGGTTGAAGAAAGATGACTTCTAGTTGCTGAGTTAGATGCAGCACTATCTCTGAGTAGCTGGAGTTCCTTCATCATTCTATCAATCATAGTGACCATCTGTGTCTCCTCACCCTCTGGAGGCATTGACGGTGGTTCAGCAGAGGGCCATGGTGGAGGCGGTAACCAGTCGTCATACTCCTCTTCTTCTTCCCCTCGGGTCGGAAAGTGATCCTCTAGAGGAGGGGGTGGTACTGGCCACGATTCTTGACGTGCCCTCTGCAGTGTCTTAACTGAGGCTACAGGAGAAAGCGTTTCCCTCTGGATCCCCCAAAACCGTGCACGACCGATCTGCCTGCTCTCTTCTGGTCGATATAATGATGTGTTCTCTCTACGCATCTCATACAGCTCATTTCCGTCTTCTGCATAGGGTGTCAGAGTGTCTGTCCACTCCGCACGTCGGCCAGTCGAACGTATATCATAGCTGGGAGAGTACTCTTCGTCGTGCTCACTAATATCGGAGTCCCACTGAACCTGACGAGGGGACCTTGTGACATGTGCACTTTCAGCGGGCGTCATCATAACCGCTCCCTCATGATGAGAGCTCCACCCCTCTAGCCCTTGCATATGCTGTAACGAACTTGTATGAGGTGAAACATGTGTCTGTTGGCTCACTGGACCAACCTCATAATCCTCAAGATACTGCGGCGGTCTCCGCTGCCTCTTAGGTCGAGTCGATGGGATCCAGGATGCTTCACCGCTTTGTTGCATGTTCCCGGAACAGCTTGTATCCGGCTCGAAGGACCAATGTAGCTGAGGGGCTAAGGACTGTAAGGTGCTAGCTGTTGCTAATGAGATGAAGCTGATACGGGTGTGCCGGTTAGAACACCAAAGTCGGAGAAGGAATCCAGTTCAACAGATTTATTTGAACAAGCATATGCAGAGGGGGGGCCAGATCCTATCAGGTTGAGTTAAACAGTGCTCTCTGTACACATATCAAGGATGAGCATGAATACTGGCACTGAGTGGTATCGTCTCGTGCTTATGTCCGTAGACGTGGGTCAGCATATATGTGTGTGGTCTGTAACAAACAAATAAAAGATATGCTCTAACAAACAATGCTTCTTCCTTATTACAATCACATTCATAACAACATAAATAGCATTAAAACTACTGGCATCCCCCAATCGTCAACACAGTGTTGCCTTTGAATACAGTAGAACTTAAACCATACACACAGCTTACATGATTACACTGTACTGGATGATAACTTAAATACTGCTATACTTCACATTAGCATCCATTTTGTGTCATCACTCTTTAAACTTCTCTATTCAGTGAACAACAATCAACTCAACTCGTGTAACATAGTGAAATTTACAAGACTCACTTTCTCTCTGGACGCACACAACTTTAACACTCAAAGGAACATAACGACGATCCTTTAACGGCATTCAGTAAGGGAATTTTACGGCTCGTTCTCACTGAAGATGACGGCTGATGACAGACTGGATCGCACGCGCACTGTGCTCTGAAGCAATCCACCGAATGAGCTGCGTTCCGCCAAAATAAGAGTCCCCGCGATCGGGAAGAGACACTTATACATCCATGTCACAAATCAGTGTCATTAGTGAGACTTTCTCACAGCTATTAATAGTGGATACATACAAGCAAATACGTTATAACCGTAATTAAACTACTAAACTATACCTGTTCCATCTCTATACAGCACTCTGACTCTGTAGGCATTATTGTCCGACTCCGGGTCGAAATGAACACCGTTACTGAGAGTTTCTGATATTATTATCATCATTCCGTGAGATTATATTGTCCTGAGACTGAGCGCGAGCTCTTGAAGCTCCGCCCCCTGTGCCATGCTCATTTGCATTTAAAGGGCATACACTAAAACAGCGTGTTTTTCTGAGCACCAAAAAATGACAATTTAAACATGCTGTAAAAAATTATCTGTTGGGTATTTTGAGCTAAAAAATCACATACACACTCTGGGGACATCAGAGACTTATTTTACATCTTGTGAAAAGGGGCATAATATGGGACCTTTAATATCTGAGAAAAATGTTTCACACTACAAAGGAAGAAAGCTGAAGGATGTAATGCAAGTCTGTTTGCAAGGAATTTTGCAAAGTTGGTCCTAATGTGATCTATGTCAGTTGGCTAATAAAGTAGGGCTTTTACTAACTGAAATTGCGTTGTTATAGGAATGTTATGAATAATTGTGTTTCATTGTGTAATGTATAATGTGGAATTTCATATTTTAATTGTAAGGTGTTACGGTAGGATTTGAGTGTATGAATTTGTTTAAAGTGCCCCTATTATGCTATTTCAAAGGTTCTTAATGTTGTTATGGAGGTCTCCTACAATAGGTTTGCATGCATCAAAGTCAGAAAACAGTTTGATTTTCTCATAATTTACATTGCAGCATCACCTTTTTTGTCAGTGTCTGAAATGGCTCAATAAAGGATTCAGCCCCTCTAAACCCCTCCTTTCCGAGAGCTTTCTCTGCTCTGAGCGGTCAGACGGCTCAGTCTGTTGTGATTGGTCTACTGCTTACAGGGCGTGTCGGAAACAAAACAGCCATTACATTCAGCTCTGGAGGCTTCTTTAGAGAGTGTATAAACAGTGATATAAACAGTAACAATGGCGTCGGTTTTACCATATCTATATCCATCTTCCATCTAGACATGTTGTTTCATAGCTACAACTACAGTGTTTGGGATTTGGAATTTCCAGTTTCAGAATCATCCTGGTCAGACGGACAAAAATAAATGCTGGTTGGTCATATATGTCATCCAGACAATATCTTCTTTTCTAAGTAAGCTAGTCCTGGCCAGAATAACAGCAAAAAGGACACAGCTTTTATCAAAAGTCTCTAATGTGGCCGAGGAGAAAATTTATAACCAATCATCTGTTCTTGCATAGAGACAACAACAAATACAGTGTCATTTCACTTTCTGTCTCTCCACCTCTCTTTCATTCTTAACCCATGACACTATATCCTCAGCATCTCTCTATATTGTTTGATCTCTATCCTTCAATTTAATAAGAAGAAATCCTTTCATCTGACATTCCACAACATCCGGCCTCCCTTCTGCTGAGGTTTAGTTTCAGGCGTAGCTTAAACCATACATAAACCTCCTGTCAGTCTGTTAACAGACTCTTACTCACCTGCATTCAGAAAAGAGGAGTATAAAACACAAACACATTCACACACACTTGATCGTGTCAAACACAGAGCATTTCACAGTCAGTCATCTACAAACTGTTAGGAGTTACACATTCTTGAACAAACTGTCATTTTTATTTATTTTCCCAGCCTGAGCTAGAAGAATAATCAGATCAAATCATATTTGCAGCCCAAAAAACACCTCATTTGTGTCCATCCTGGCAGTTTGTCAGATATCCAGAGTTTATTATCTTTCCTTTGGGGATTTGAGCGCACAGTCCTCATTGCTGGCTCTTAGAAGCTGAAAGAAACTGAAGAGAATGTGAGTCCTATTAAATACAAATATAAAAAGATACATTTAAAAGAATAGTTGACCCAAAAATCACTTACTCACCCTCATGTCATTCCAAAGCCCTCTATATCTATTTCTGAAAGATCATGTGACACTGAAGACTGCAGTGATGACTTTGCCATTATAGGAATAAAATATGTTTTAAACTAGAAAACAGTTATTTTTAGATTGTTGATTTAACTGTATTGTTTTTTTCAATGCAGCCCTGGTGAGCATAAGAGAATACATTCCAAAACATTGAAAAATATTACCCACTTATGAATGGTATGTGTATAATATATATTTTTTTTTAATCTGTCAGAATATATGGCTACTTTTGCTAACCAGCCAAGCCTTGAACCTTTTTTAAAGGCAAACTGAATTGGTTCTCACATTTGAATATATTGAATTAACCATCCTATTGACTCCTCAGTCCATCCTAATGTGATTTAATCTCCAAAATTGCCTACCACAGTTAATCAGCCTTGTGCTATAGTCACATACCAACAGGAAGTCATGTGACGCATACGATTTCCACACATGATCTCCCAGGGGTCTGACGGAGTTTGATCCCGCTGTCAGCGGAAGAAAGCTATACGGGGAGAGAGAGAGAGAGAGAGAGAGAGAGAGAGAGAGAGAGAGAGAGAGAGAGAGAGAGAGAGAGAGAGAGAGAGAGAGAGAGAATGCTGAGAGAGAAGAATAGAAGCAGTGGGTTGAATACGTAAGGGCCTGCTGACGTGTTGGTATATCTGGATTTAGATTTATTTTGGAGATTGAAACAGATCCTCTGGAGAAATGCCGCCTGTGTGAGGGGGAGGGGACACATATGTGTCAGTGTGTGTGCTTTTGGACCATTTTAAAACCTCTAGAATAGTTAGTGCTTAAATCGAATGTGTGTGTGAGTCTTTGATTTATAATAGAAAACTTTCTCTTTGTTCACGAATCTCCCTTTACAATTCAAATGTGCTCACAGCTCTAAAAAATGGATTAAACTGCACTAATTGTCTTTTCTCTCTCATTTGCACACTCTTTCAGTGTCAGACACACACGCTGTAACATCGGTGAGAGAGGTGCTGAGGCAGGGTCTCTATTATGACATCAGAAAGAAAGGATGAGGGGAGGACAGGGAGTATGAAAGGATCTGCGGAGGAGTACCTGTTCACAAAGCCCTATTCTATACAGATAATTAAAGTCTTACATGTCCCCGTTGGGTTGCACTGCTGAGGAACAAATCAGCTGAAGAATTGGAGGAGGGGAGAAAAGATACAAAGAAATCTGTGCATTCAGTCTGCTAAAGCAGCAGTGCTGTGAGATTTATTCTTTAAGTGAAGTGAATTCTCAGTGAAGGTCATAATGTTGACGTAGGTCTCTATTCGTTCATTCATGGCTGTGTGTGTGTGTGTGTGTGTGTGTGTGTGTGTGTGTGTGTGTGTGTGTGTGTGTGTGTGTGTGTGTGTGTGTGTGTGTGTGTGTGTGTGTGTGTGTGTGTGTGTGTGTGTGTGTGTGTGTGTGTGTGCAAAGGAATGCTTGGTCAGTATTTCAGCTGTGTTGGTAAATGGAGCGAAACACCGCAAGCTAACAGCTCAGTACACTTGCCTTTCATTCAAACACAGTCCAAACAGCACAATGGCCCTGGATAGAGCTTAGAGCTCTCTCTGGTGGCAGACCTTATTAAACAAATGCTTTTTCTAACTGCTTCGTAAATGATGTATTTCTAATTGCTCAATTATTCCATATCTGTTGTGCGTTATCCCATGATTTGGAGGCCGAAGGGATTGTGGCGATAACAGTGGAGACAACAATTTCTAAAGGAAATATCAGAGCTTGCAAATGAATATTGTTAAAGTATTAGTTAAGCTTGGGTTTACACATACATAGTTATTCCGCATCAGAGCCACTTTGCTGTTGTCATGGCAATCAGCACATACACTCCTGTACACGAGAATAAACACACAACGCATGATTAGACCAATCAGAATTCTCTATGAAAGAGATCCTGAAAAATGTGATCCTGAAAGATCTCAGTTTCAACAGTACAACTGTTTTCAACATTGAATATAGTAGGAAATATTTCTTGAGCACCAAATCAGCATATTACAGTAATTTCTGAAAGATCATGTGACTCCGAAGACTATAGTAATGATGCTTGAAAATTCAGCTTTGGCATCACAGGAATACATTACATTTTAGAATATATTTAAATAGAAAACGTCTCGGTTACGTATGGTAACCCTCGTTCCCCGAGGAGAGAACGGAGGCGTGAGTCAGAAGTTATTCTGACGAAAGGGGATCGCTTGCGAGAGCCTATCTACTTCGAGTGTAACTAAACGAGTCAATGCACATTGGCATGTGATAATTGCACCAAGTGCCTTGCATCCTTGTTTTTCCGCTGAGGAGCCGGACCTGTGACTCGGCCGTACAGCGGAAGCTAAGTGACTGTGGCGAGGGGACTCACGTCTCTGTGCCCTCCTCGGGGAATGAGGGTTACCATTCATAACCGAGACGTTCCCCTTTGACAGCTCAATATGACGTTAGTCAGAAGTGATTCTGACAAATGGGGATATCTAACAAAACGGCACGGCTGCTGGCCCTTCCAGCGCTCAGCTTGAGCCTCTTGGCGTGACCACAGTGTTGGGAGCTCTAAGTAGGAGCTCTAAGCAGAGAAGGTCAGTCACTGCTGTTCCGCAAGACCCACTCAGTGTGACTTATTGGATAACGCTGGGAAAGCGTGCCCTTAGGGAAGGGAACGCTGTGGAAGACACATCCTACCCTGAAGGGAGGCACTGTGACGGATACACATATGGACTAGCCAAGCAGGGTAGTACAACATATGGCAGTCTCTGGGGTGGTTCTAGCCTAGTTATAGGGGGGAAGAATACCAGCAGAGGAGCTGATCATGGAGGAATACACATATGGGGTCGCCGCAGGGACCACTACATATGGACACCCAGCCTAACACAGGTTCCAATATGCATACGACTGTAGGCCTGGCGTTAGACACTCCGCAACGTCTGACTGCCGTAGGGGTGATGGAGGAACTTACAGGGTTAGCCATTTCTGGGGAACACTACTGGAGCAAATAGATGCATGTATCCGGCCAATGGGGGCGGGAGGGGTGTTGCAAGCCGACACTAAGAACAGGTCCCTCACGCTACTGGCCACTGGGGATGAGTATACGGGAAGATATCGGCTCTACACGGAGGCTATAGAATCTAGGTGTTAGGTGTCGCCCAGCCCGCAGTTCTACATATATCTGTCTGCGAGGAACCTTGAGCCAGCGCCCAGGAGGAACGGGCAAGGCACGTCTTGGGCTTCGTAAGCCAAGGCGATGGCATCCACTGTCCAGTGGGCCATCCTCTGCTTGGAGACAGCCATTTCCTTCTGCTGGCCTCCGTAACAGACGAAGAGCTGATCTGAGGTCCTGAAGCTTTGTGTTTTGTCCACGTATAACCGCAAAGATTGGACGGGAGAGAGAAAAACTAGGGCTGGGTCCGCCTCCTCCGAAGGCAGCGCTTGCAGGTGGCGAATTTAGTCTCCTCACTCCCCTCAGAAACCTGACGATCAGGTCATGCTTTCCTAATGACTTACCTTCAACTGTATCATGATGTGCGGCGATAGCGGCAACATACACTTTGAGGGTGGAGGGAGACAGCCTTCACTCCAACCCATCTTGCAGGAAAGAAAGTACAACTCTGATCGGACATCTTCAGGGGTCTCTGAGAAAGCAGGTCCTTCCTCAGAGGAATGAGCCAACGAAGTGCTGTCCCCTCGGTCAGGGAATAAAACAACTGGCAATGAGTTGAGTCCGGAGAGGCAAACAGATCTATCTGAGCGGCTCCGAAGAAGTCCCATATCAGCTGGAACACCTGGGGATGGAGACTCTCCCGGAAGCGTAGGCTGTCGTGAGAGCTCATCTGCTGCACTATTGAGCACGTCAGGGATGTGAATGGCACGAAGCAACCTCAGATGCTTCTGACTCCATAGGAGATGGCGGGGGAGCTGCGACATGCGGTGTGAGCGTAGACCACCTTGACGGTTGATGTGCGCAACGGACGCAGTGCTGTCCATACTGACCAGTACGTGCTTGCCATGTAGTGGCCCTATGAGGCGGCCCAGCGCAAGGCGTACTGTGAGCAACTCGAGGCAATTGATGTGCCAATGCAGTTGAGGTCCCGTCCACAGACCTGAAACTACATGCCCCCATCCTACGTGGCCCCCCAGCTGGTGGCTGAGGCATCCATGAAGACCACAGCATGCCTGGACACTTGTTCTAGGTGAACACCTGTCCGTAGAAACGAAGGGTCCGACCACGGGCTGAAGGTTGGAGGCAGTGCGGGGTGACGTGCACCTGGTACATGCCGCTCTGCCACGCCCGTCTCCGGAATCAGCCGGGAACCCAGTGCTGAAGCGTTACTGCGGTTGCGGATGCCATATATCCCAGGAGCCTCTGGAAAAGTTTCAGTGGGACCGCTATCCTGCTCTTGATTGTACTCAAGCAGTTCAACACTGACCGAACGCGCTCCTCTGTGAGTCGCGCTATCTGGTTGACCGAGTCCAACTCCATACCGAGATAAGAGATCCTCTGCACAGGGGAGAGTTTGCTCTTGTCCCAGTTGACCCGAAGCCCCAACAGGCTGAGGTGACGGAGCACCATGTCCGTGTGTTTGCACAGCTGATCCCGAGACTGAGCCAGAATCAGCCAGTCATCGAGATAGTTGAGATTACGAATGCCGAGTTCTCAGAGTGGAACAATGGCTGCCTCCGTGACCTTCGTAAAGACGCGGGGGCGACAGGGACAGCCCGAAGGGTTGGACTTTGTACTAATATGCCCATCGCTCGAAAGCAAACTGCAGGAACGGTCTGTGTCGAGGAAGAATCGAGACATGAAAGTACACATCCTTCAGGTCAATCACTGCAAACCAATCTTGGGGACCGATGCATTCAAAAATGCGTTTCTGCATGATCATCTTGAACGGGAGCTTGTTCAGGGTCCGATTCAAAGTTCAGAGGTCCAAGATCGACCATAACCCACTGCCTTTCTTAGGTACAATAAAGTAGGGGCTGTAGAACCCTGTCTTCATATATAGGCTGGAGGGACCGGCTCGATCACGTCCTTCGCCAGTAGGACAGATCTCTGCCCACAAAACAGGGGCATCGCTGCTCCACACGGAGGTGAAGTGGATGCCCCTGATTTTTGGAGGGCATCGGGCGAACTGAATCACATAGCCGAGTCTGTACGGATGAGCCAGCGAGACGGGCTGGGGGCGCTAGCCAGGCTCCCAGACACCGTGCAAGCGGGAGCATGGACGGATCCGGGGTGGAGCAGCAATGTGGAACACAGGGACTCGACTCGGGAGGCACTGAGGTGGCCCGAAGTGGGGTCTGAGTGTGCTGTGCAATACTACCTGGTTCAAGGGTGGGGCAGAGGGTGCGTGGGAAGGCCTGGTAGCGTCCCCGAACCACACACTGCTGACTGCTGGCGATAGAGAGGGATGGTAGTGGCAAGGCATGGAAGCATCGTTCACTGCCATCCACGCCCTCTTGAGACCCAGAGATAGAGAAACTGCTCTTACTGAGAATTTGGGTACCGCTGACTGAGACGCCAGTGGCGGAACAGAATTTGAATAAACAAAAGATTCTCCGCCTGTCACCAGGGAAGAGCACCTGACTCTGCTGGGCTGCTGAGACAGGTGGCGCAGTCTTCCTGCGAAAGCTCATCACAGTAGGCTGTAGCTGGCTGTGACAGAGTTTTGTTTTGTTTTTTTGTTTTGTTTTCTTGGCGACAAACAGACTGAGGGGTAGCCCACAAGTAACTCTGGTAGCACATCGGAAAAAAAACTCATGGTTTAAGTCTTAGCCTGCTTCTGAACTGTGGAGAACCACTGGGCACAGTCTCCAACATGTCAAAAAAAGGCCACCTCGTGAGATGAGAGCATCGAGAAAGCGAGCTTTGAAAAACGCTTTGAAAGCGTGCGATGTCTTGCACCTCTGCAAGGTTTAGCCCTGGGGTGCTTCTGGACCACCAGCGTGGACATCGTCTGACCGAGGGCCAGTGCTGTGACTTAAACCTTGGTCATTCACTATGCACAGCTCAACCCCGACTCAGAACTCCCCTAGTGCATTGTGTGTTTTGGTCTTCCACAGACTTGTAGGGTGGCCATCACATGCAGGGAAGAGGCGATCTGCCATTAAAGACACCCCACCACCATGGGTAGTGAGAGAGGAAAAACTTTTTCTGCAGATTTTGGCATGTTTGGCTTGCCATATTGGCGCCAATATGCGCTGCGATGCACAGCAGCTGGTGCAATTATCACATGCCAATGTGCATTGGCTCGTTTAGTTACACACGAA
This sequence comes from Siphateles boraxobius, assembly GCF_051911475.1. Classification (NCBI taxonomy): domain Eukaryota; kingdom Metazoa; phylum Chordata; class Actinopteri; order Cypriniformes; family Leuciscidae; genus Siphateles; species Siphateles boraxobius. The sequence continues at coordinate 23,669,562 of NW_027509197.1, read as the reverse complement.
GTAGATAGACTCTCGCAAGCGATCCTCATTCATCAGAATCACTTATGACTCACGTCATAGTGAGCTGACGAAGGGGAACTCTTGTTTTAAGCTGTAATCATATTTCACAATATTGCTGTTTTTACTGTATTTTTTATCAAATAAATGCAGCCTTGGTGAGCATAAGAGTCAAAAATATTAGAAAATCTTACCAACCCCATTACTTTGAACGATAGTGTAGATAACTGTCTACATAACAGTTTGGGCTAAAGTAATGGCAAAAAAATTGAGAAAGAAGAAAAACAACAAAACATAGCATTTGAGGATTTTCAATGGGAATATCTGTACTGCCTAACAAGCATTGTAATACCTAGAAAAGTTTTTTTCTGAGAGTAAAAAAAAATGCTTTAAAAATCCTTGAAATTTCAAGGTTATATAGCATTAAGAGTTTGAGAGAAAGATACAAAACCAGAAAACTTGAGAGATCAAAAAGATAGATGATTCAGAAAGTTTCAATGGATGTCTGTCAGATTTTTCAGCATCCACTATGAAAAAAAGTCAGGTTAATTAGAGTACAGTACAGATAGTACAGTCAGACAGACATACCGAAGGACTGATTTGTGGCATTAAAAAAACTATCTCAGGTTTGTGCAATAACAGTATTTCAATTTTATACAGTTGCTGGTGTTCTGAGTGGTTGTTTTTTTTGTAATACTGTTTTTATTATATTTTCTTAAACACTTACACAACAATGTAAATCACATGTCTGTAACATCGCATATAATGTACAAAAACAAAACAGAACAAAAAAACAAAAACAAACAAACACCGGGGCTCATATTACACGAAAAAGTGCAATAGCACAAACCAACATTGGATTATAAAGTATGCACTTTGGAAGTCTGAGTAAACAATACACTGCAATCAACAATAGCCACAGATAAGAGAAATAAAATAAAATAGGGTTAGTGCAAATTAAAATATATTTTCAAATGGATATAATACCTAATCAAACATTTTGTTCCTCCTCTATTATATTCTTCATATCCCCCTGCTCAATAAATAATAAAAAGGGACTCCAAATCCTATTAAATTCGTCTTCTTTACCCTTAAGAATATATGTTATCTTTTCCACTGCAATGCATGAAGATATTTCTCTTAACTATCGAGTTATAGTAGGCCTTTCTATCTTTTTCCAATAAATGGCGATGAGCCGTTTGGCATGTAGAATAAACATGTCAATCAATACTTGAGTGTCCTTATTAATTTTTTCAGTTATCAGGATGAATACCAATAATGAAAAGCCCAGGATCCAGTGGCAATCTTACTGAGAATATATTTCCATTTCATATTATTAATTTCTTTCCAAAACGCTTTTATTTTATCACATTCCCACATACAATGAATTAATGTGCCTTTTACACAGTTACATTTAAAACAGGTATCCGGTTTGTTGCTATAAATTTTGTTTAGTTTCACCGGAGTTATATAGGTACGCATAAGCCAATTGTAGTGTAACAGTTTTAGTCTGCTGTTAATTGTCTGTATTTTGGCTTTTGCTCATGTTTGTTCTGAGTGGTTGTTAGTTTGTTTCTTTGTGGTTGCTTGGGTGTTTTAGTGCACAGTCCTATACAGGGGCTGCTCCTAATCCAGAATCCTGTCATTTTGAGACTTGAGTACTGCGGTGCTTTTTTGGCCAGCCTTCAATCTAGCGCAATTAAGCCTGCACAATTTAAGAACACGCCAATGTTTCTGGTCATTAACAGGCCGGAGAGGGTCGACATCTCACCCCTCTCGGGCTTGCTCCGCTGACATCCTAATCAAATTCAAATCTCTTTTCTCTGCTCTTTTGCAGTTATATTTCTGCTCTAGCTTTTGTTTACTCTTGAAATTCAGCATTGTGGCACTGCTAATGTTGCTGGCTCCTGAATGATAAATAGCTTGTGTTTTCCCTTATTTGGAAGTCGCTTTGGATAAAAGCGTCTGCTAAATGATTAAATGTAAATGTAATTGATTCAAAGGTCTGAAACTGTGAATGTCTAAACATTAGCATTCCAGAAATGTAATTTGTGTTTATTATTATATGTCAACAACACATCAAACCCAGTATCAGTTAAATTTCTGTGACATGATGTCATTCACAGTGTGCGTGTATGGTGCTGTTTAACACACTCATGGTCTCAGTATCTCTTTGATCAGATGCTCTGCATGTACTTCACATCCTGGTGAGAGACAGACACTATTTCTGGGTTGTTTTGGGGGCCTGGAGCAAGATTTTCACTGGTGCTGGGCCTTATTCGTTGGTAGTCTAAAGACATGCCTAATTAACGTCATACAACTGACAAACATCACAACCTTAAGGCGGAAATACCACCTCAACCGCAACTAAAGAAAGATAGAAATAGCACTTCAAAACACTGAGGATAAACATGTTCATAAAGTAATAAATAAACTCACTGTTTTGGAGGATTGTAGTTCTCAGTTTTGTGTTTAAAACAAACCCCCCCCCCCCCCCCCCCACTTGCTTTACAAGTATAGATCTCACTGATACTGAAGCTTTGAAAGTTTTTAAAAGTTAACTTAAAGAAATTAAATTACAAGTGAAAGGGGGTACATAAAATATGTACTTTTTATATGCTATCTGTAAATACTTTAAAACAGGGCTCTTCAACCTTTTTAAGACCAAGGATGGCTAAACAGAACAGGAACCTGCTGTTACACATTGTAGTGTAGCATTTTAACTGGCTTATGATCATTTAAAGTTATAAATTATAAGTTTGAAGCATATTTTGTATAAATGTATTTTGTGTGTGATCAATAATTGGCACACTCCTAAGTTTCATGGCCCCCCTGTTAAAGAGTCTTGCTTTGACTTACTTTCTTCTGTGGAAAATAAAAGAAGATATTCTGAGAAACCAAACAGTTTGGTTCTCATGTGTCAATTTGTATGGACAAAAAATACAATGGAAGTCAATTGGAACTGAAACTGTTTGATTGTCAACATTCTTCATAGCATGCTTTCTTTCTTTTCTTCAAAAGAAAGAAATGCATGCAGGTTTGGAACAACATTATAATTGTGAGTAAATGATGACAGAAGTTTAATTTTTGGGTGAACTATCCCTTTCAGGGTGTTTAAAATAAATCTTATAAAATTAAATTCGAAGAACTGAAAATAAACTGCATTTTATATGCTCTCAGTAGGAAATAGTATACTACTATAATGTATTGTCAAGAAAAACATGATTTTCTTCCTTTTTTTAAGCACACTGGTGAGTCTCATTAATCTACAATATGCCATTGTGAGCTTGTCAGCTGCCATTGATTACATGGAGAGCCACTAGTGGCCAGTGCAGGGAAATTGTCTCTGGCTTCACAAACACAGTATGGGCCCTACATTTTCTTACATAAGACCAAAATCCCTGGGCAGTGGGCAGAGAAACGATTGAATATAGAAAACAGAAGTTTGGTATCAATGTGTAATCACAAACCTCCCTTCCCCCTGCAGGAAGCATGCTGAACCTGACGTGCCGAGCCTTCTTCGGGTACAGTGGGGACATCAGTCCACTTGTTTACTGGATGAAAGGAGAGAAGTTCATTGAGGACATGGACCAGAGTCGCATTCGAGAGAGTGAAATCAAGTAAGGAGGAACACAATGGAAGCGAGAGGAAACATGTTTTGCTGCAATAACAAATCCTATAAAAAAAAGCCCATGTGCTAAATTAAGGATGTCTTACTGAAAACCATGTGCAAACAAGAGAATTGCAAGAATATTGCGCATTAGGTGTATAGAAGCAGCTTAGACTGATTTTTTTTTATTAATATCAAATATTTCAACATTTATATTTACAGTTTGGATTGGTTTAGCTGGTGGATCATTTTATTCTGGCTATTTATTAAAAAAAATACAAATTTGGTCATACTTTTTAGTTCAGTGTAAAATACCATGGTAAAAGAATAAGGTTATAATTCAGTACCACATTATATATCAAAGTTGGAATGTATTAGTATTACTGTTCCACCTCACTGATTTTTAATGGAATTCAAGAAACAGTTACTTTTAAAACTAGCTTCCACTGTGAAATCACTTATTCAATACAATAGATGGTGCACCGTAAAGCACACTTTAAATGTTCACTAAGATGTCGACAGTACATTTTCAATTACTGATATCACAAGCTTGTATATGAGCCTATTAATATCTAGCTGGGGTGGTCGCTGTGATGACATACTATTATTAATTCCTCTGTCTGAAAGAGAGCTGGATCAGAGCTGCTCTGAATACATCCTAATAACACAGCAAAATGTATCGCGCACCATGCACCGAATGCATTTGCATTTACATGCAGTTAAGGAGCAGCGATGTCAGCATCTTTTAAATGAAATTTCAGTTTCAAATGATTCAGCCAGGACAAACAAGAGACTGAATGTTTTGTTATAATTAAATGAGAGCCCCATTTGTTGAGTGCCGACCAAACTCAAAGCCCTTCCTCCCAAAATGTCTAATCTCTACAAGCTGCTCAGTCTAAAATTTATCCCCAAAATCCTCTGTTAAAAGGGGCTAATTAAAAAACTTTGATTCCACAGCCCAGGGTAAACAATGGCTCATTGTTTCGTTCTCTCCACCAGGACCGTCAGAGAACACCTGGGTGAACAGGAAGTGTCCATTACTCTGACCATAGACTCACTGGAGGAGGTAGATCTGGGTAATTATTCCTGTTATGCGGAAAACGGCAATGGGAGACGACAAGCCAATGTACAGATTGGGAAACGAGGTAACACATTCAACTGTAACACACATGAGCTCAATCGATAGTCATACCAGCTGCTTCTTAGTTAAAGGATAGTTCACTCCTAATGAAAATTCTATAATTTACTCACTCTTATGTTGTTTGTATGACTTTCAAGAGACTTTGAAGGATGTTTTGGCTGATCTTCTTCAGCAGACATTGACCAGGGGCTGTCATATAAAAAAACAAAACACCATAATAAAATAAATAAACATTACTCCAGTCTTGAGTGTCACATGCTCCTTCAGAACTTATTCTAATATGCTGATTTGGTGCACAAGAAAGATTTCTTATTATCAAAACAGTTGGTCTGCCTGAAAATGCTGAAGGTATCACCCCGAACTTGTTTATTTAGTCATGGCTGCCGAAGTTCCTCGGTTTAAAACCAAATTGGGTCTGGTTAAATTTGAGGGAGCTCATCAAATCTCTATACCGAACAATGATGGCATGGGTCAACTCTGTCCGCTTATTGTTCGGATCCAACTTTCGGGGAACAAAGCAGGTGTTGGTTGCCAGTAGACGTGCGATGCAAAAAGTGGACCTGATGTTTTAGAACAGCAGAATCTGGTTTTATCAAGATTTTTCTGCCGCCATTCAACGAGTTCTACACAGTACGGCAAAAGCTACAGCTGATGGGAGTCCAGTATGTAATTCAGTATCCAGCTAAATTGCTGGTGATAATGGGTAAAGTTACCAAATTCTGGAGTGGTGAGGATTAAAAATCACATTCCTTTGGGGATGGGGGGACCACAATAAGACCTAAAGAGTCGAATAAATGAATATTGAACAATAATAACATATTATTGAAAATTATTACATATTTGTTCTATCAAATAAAATCAGTATTTTGACAGACTCTAGTCCCCTACTGTTACCATACTTTCATGCAAGTATTTTCGTTGTATGGAAAAGAGCAGCTTGGGCGTTCTTCAAAGCCACGCCTTTTTTCTCCCATAGAAGCAAAGTCATACTAGTTTGGAAAGACATGAGGGTGAGTAAATGATGACAGGATTTTCATTTTGGGGCAAACTATCCCTTTAATGTGCTGTGGGATTTCTTTACATAAACAGCACAGCATGTTCCTGTGTCTCCCTCCTCTTCTCTGTCTGTCCCTTTCTTTCTCTCCTTTAGGGAAATGCATCAACATCTAAAATTCACACTCTTTTAAAGAGAGCTGCTTTGAAGGCATTCTATCTTCTCTTTTAATGGCAGTTCATAGGAGGAGACGGCTCCAGCAGTTCACAAACATTCTCTCCCTCTCAGACCAACTCAAAACTGATTCAACTGTTCTCACACACACACACACAAATGAAAAAACACACTCTCTATCTCTTTCAACTCGTCTTAGCTGTACACACACATTTCTGCTGATAATCTCAAAGCCACACACACACAACCAAATCTTCCATATGCACCCCCTCTCTCTCCTTCAGCTCATTGCTGAGCACACAAACAAACATGTTTTCACAATCTTTCAGCTTCTCTGAAGCATCTGAGTATATCTTGCGTATTTTCCTCCATTAGCTGTAGCGCAAAGGAGCTTTGAACAATATGAACATCATTAGCACTTAATCATTCTGAAGTCATTTTGCATTTCTCACCCCTTGTGTATGTCCTTAGCGCAGCATGAATTTCCATGCTGGTCCAGGCTGGTTTGGTGCTGATCTGACTGGTAGATTTGCTTGAGAAGCTAATTGACAAAGGAAGTATTGCCGGTTTAGCTCGCCAAGAAGCCTGATGCCAGCAAACCTAGAATCCTATGCTAGGGATCATGGACCATATTGCTAGCCAGCATTCAACTAACGGCGGAATTCCTTGGGGAAAAAAGTCCTTGTGAACTTACCCATGACTCCGCAGAGAATCTCCACCAATCAAATTTTTAATTCGATTTTCATTCACAATGCTTCATGGAATTGTAGTTCTACCAGAAAGACTCAGGAGACAAGAGAACATATGAATAAGATTTATTTAACAGTTATATGCAAATTAGTATTAAATAGATAATAGAAATGATAAAGTTCTTTGGCGTAGACCCCGTCCGTAGTTCAAATCCGGAGGGTAATAGAAACTTGCAGTTCCTGCCTGAAGATGAACGCAGGGGTGGAGCCTACACCTGATGGATGGACTGGGACCGACCTGGTGGTGTTGGGGAGGATGGGGGTGAACGCTAGCGTCAGTATCTGCCAACGTAGTAATGGGTAGTAAGTCTGGGTGTGAACCAGACTTATTTTGTCCAGATGTCCAGTGACGATTGGCTAGATCTGTGGGTAATGAATGATGGTACATTTGACATGTGACGTGTGTGTGTGTGTGTGTATGGGAAAAATACTTCCGGAATCAAGGCTGCTAAAAAAGTGTATGGGCACTGCTCTATACAGCTACAGTATTTTTTTTTTTAAACAGAGAGGTCATTATATGAGATGACTATGTAACAATACCATGTTTATTGGACACAAATATGATGGCAATACCATGGTATTCTCTGATTTGTAGTATGTGGAATTGCTGCTTATCCCAGCACTCATGCTACTGGCACAGTAGTTTTACAGGCTGAAGGGTTTAAATACATGATATGCTAATGTTAATGTGTTCTAGGATGAATTGTCACTTTATTTTGTCTCTCTTTTCATTTTGTGTCTCTCAGTGGAGCTGATGTACACTGTTGAGTTGGCCGGTGGTCTGGGTGCGATTCTTCTGCTGTTGGCATTGTTATTGTCTGTGTATAAATGCTACAGGATTGAGCTGCTGCTCTGCTACAGGCATCACTTTGGTGGGGAGGATACAGACGGAGGTAAAGACACACACTCCCCCTACAGGAGTTACTGAGCACAACACTGCAGCAATTACATATTTGTTGATCCTGATTGTTACTGTATGTAATTAGGACTCTTTTTTCATCAGAATAATTTACAAAATATTTTGTTTAAACCCTCTTATTTCTTTCTTTTCTCCTCAGAAAATAAAGAGTATGATGCGTACCTGTCCTACAGTAAGGTGGAGCTGGATCAGTGGGGTCAGGAATTACAGGAGGAGGAACGCTTTGCTCTGGAGATTCTCCCTGATGTCCTGGAGAAACATTATGGATACAAACTCTTCATCCCTGACCGAGATCTCATTCCTACCAGCAGTATGTGCAGAATGTGTGTTTTGTGTGAATGCATGTATGTCTTTGTTAGTGTGTTTGTAAATGTTGTCTTAAATGTGTAAAACATTTTCATTAGCGCAAGCCAGATGTTCACAGAAATAATCAGAGACATTTATTTCTTGAGAAGTTTTAGGAGTGTATTCAGAAACCCACAACAATCATAAAAAGTTGTATGGACAGATTTGACAAACAGCACTAATTGTACAGAGCTAATGAAAATTCATTCATAATAAAGTGTGACATTTTCATCTCATAAACATGGTAGCAGCACTGGATTTACCTTGCTTCCTAATACTGCAGAGTAATTTAATCATTTGTAATTAAAACTAATTAAACTCCCTCATCAGCATTAATATGATCAGAAAGCCTTATGTTGACTAGAAAAAAAACTTAGTTAAAAAACAAAATAACTTCTAGTCTTAAAACTTTCTGTGTAAACGTTCTGTAGAACCCAACGATAATTTAACTATCATTAATATTCCAAATGTGGACAAGTACCAAAATAATAATGATATATATTTTTTATTAGCCGTCAGAGACCGTTTATGTAACACTGTGTTTGTTTTGCTCATATGTCAGGTGTTTTTGCCCTGTATGTGTGCTTTGTCTGAAAGCTGAATGTTTATGTCCAGGTATGAGCAGTCAGCATTACCAGGATGACACACATCTTCTTAGAGGTACAGCTTTGTTTGAATGCAAAAACACGCGCACACACAGATTGTTGTTCATGAATGACTGTGGTTGTTGTGTCTTAAATGTGTGTTTGTCTTCAAATGTCCATTATTTTCAGCCCTCATATAATCTGTGATTTTGGTGTTACAGTTTTGTTTTTCTTTGTCTGTCATGTAGCTTACATAGAGGACGTGTCCCGCTGCATAGACATGAGTAAACGTCTGATCATCGTGTTGACCCCGAGCTACGTGCTGCGCCGCGGGTGGAGTATATTTGAGCTGGAGTCCCGTCTCCGCAACTCTCTGGTTTCAGGGGACATTAAAGTGATCCTAATTGAGTGTGCCGATCTGCGAGGAGTCATTAACTACCAGGAGGTGGAGGAGTTAAAACAGTCCATTAAATGCCTGAGCGTGGTGCACTGGAATGGCCCGCAGAGCAACAAGCCCGGCTCGCGCTTCTGGAAGCAGCTCCGCTACACCATGCCGTACCGCCGCCCCCAGCAAACCCTCACCAATCACGCGCTGGACGCCAGCGAACCCGGTCCCTTCGCCGACCTCCAGACCGTCTCGGCCATCTCCATGGCAACGGCGACGTCCGCCGCCTTGGCACCGGCTCACCCCGAGCTGCGCCCGTCCCTGCGGAGCTCGTACCGCTCGCACTCGCTGGCACGGCAGAAACACTCGCACTACCGCAGCTACGACTACGAGCTGCCCTTCACGGCCGGAGGCACTCTGCCACCCCAGCACACCTACTGCAACCTGCCCCTCACCCTCCTGAACGGCCAGCGGCCCGTCAACAACAAGGCCCTGCGCCAACACAGCCTGGACGAGCACCACGCCAACAACGCCATGCTCCCGCTGCTGCCCAGAGAGACGAGCATCTCCAGCGTCATCTGGTAAAGACAGAGGAAGTGAAACGCACTCAGTATGGGCCACCTGGCACACGGGGGACTAAATAAGCTGGCATACAGCACAGGACACAATGAGGTTAGTGGGTTCCTGTGAGCAAAATGATCGTTCTGTCCACGCTAAGTGGGTCTGAGGATTTGAGTCTTTTTTTGGGCATTGCTCCAGCTGCGAGGGACGACGTAGTGCCATATCTGTAGGTGTGAACTGAGCATATAAAGTCACACCACACGGAGGTATACAGGGTCTCGTGTAGATGTTAGCGTTATATTTGTAGCAACGCTGTCTTCCTGTCTCCATGTTTGGTTTGATCACTCCATCTATTTTTACTTGTTAATGCTCGATTTTTTTTTGTTGTCCCTTTTTCTTCTTTTTTTAGGTTGGACTTGGACATTTGATTGAGATTTTGTTTGTTTTTTTCTACCTTCTTTTGAAATGGACTGAAATATTCCTCATTTGATTTTAGCTACTGTCGTTCTGCTCGGAAGCTACTGCGTTTTGTTCCGTCCCTCTTTCTGTTGTCCAATGTAAGGTATGTATTTATGGTTTTAATTGCAAAATTTTCAAGAAGGAAATATATTACAAATTATGCAAAATATACGAAAGCCTAAAGGGGTCGACGGAGGTGATCAGAGAGCGGTGCTGTCTTCTCTTACAAGAGGAACAGCATTATTTCTCAAATATTAAGGGGATTTTAAAAGACGAGAAATCTATTTTTATATCTGAAGAGTGCTGTTTCTCTCTAATACCACAGGGTCATTGGGACAATGGGACTGAAGACTCTCTTATTTGTGAATTTGGGTATTTTATACAGTTTGCTACATTGTTCTCATCTGTGGAGAAAAGTAAATGTTTTATGTTAACTTCTGAAACAATAATCAGCTGCATTTTTGTTTGTATTTTTTATGTATGTTCATAGTCTAGGACTTTTGATCCACATACAGACCTTTTCACCTTTCTTTCACATTTCTAATCCGTTTAACTCTCAGTCTGATGTCTAACTCACTGGTTACATGCTTGTCTTTTTCTCCTCTAGCTGCTGTGTAACTCAGATACATGCTGGCATGTTTCACAGAGGGACACGGGCCTGTATACTCGCATTCTAGGGTAGCAAATAATCTCCGCTTGAACACATACCATATGATTTAATAAATGCCCAAAGACAACATATGTTTGTTGTATGTTGTCTAGAGGTTTTACTGATCTAGGGGTTTTCACTTATGGCAGCATGTACTGATGACTCTAAGGGGGAAAAACACAAAGCTAGAATCAGAATCAACTTGTTTGAAAGTAAACAGAGGTCTAACTGTAAACAAAACTAAAAAAACAACAAAAAAAATCTGAAACTATTCCTGTAATTTCTTTTCTCCTATTTTTCCTTTTTTTTTGATTCAGTTGCAAAAAAAAATGTTTATAAAAATAATTAGAATTATGTATGAATGTTCACCTCTTGAGTATGCATAGAGACTAGTTGTGTATCCTGATTTGAATATTTACTGTATTATGAACAAAAGCTATCACAGAGAGATATGTGATCTCTCTAGAGGCACAATCATTTTTCTTTTTATATTGTTTCTCACTGTGTACAGTAAAGTCACAAACCACTATAAGCTGGTCGGTAAAATTTTGTGTGTGTGTGTGTGTATGGTTGGAGAGGAGTGTCAGGCCTCAGTGCATTGTCTATAAGACAGACAGTTTGAGAGCCAAACTCAAGGTTCTAGGTTCTAGGTGAGTTTCTTAAACTGAATTTCACAATTATGAGCAAAATGCTAAATACTGTACACTACAGTTGAATAGACAAAAATTATTTTGAAATATATGCACTTATTTATGTATTACTACAAACAGACTGATATATCTGAAAACATTTTATTTTATTGTCATAGAAGGATCTTTGAAACTGGCTAAAAGCATGCAGACAGATACCATTTATAAATATTTAATATTTTATTTTATAGACTTTAATTAATCATTGAACATAAGCAGACATGCAGTATGGACCAAATTCAAATAGTAAAGTTACATCACAACAGCAAAATTAAACAGAATAACTTGATTACTGCCAATAGTAACAGTGACGTTCAATTCAACTAACTGAACAAAACATTTATAGCATTTGTTATCTAGGTTAATGTTCATTTATAAACATACTGTTGTTCACTGTTAATACATATTATTTCATAATATATTAAATAATGTTAATTTATATATTAGAAATGTAATTAGTATGTATAAATTAACATTATAGCAGTTTCTGATATTTAATGAATTAACAAATTGAGCCTTACTGTAATGTTTAACCAGGATTTCTATACATTTTTCACAATTAAATGGTGTTTGTTGCTTTGGCTTCTTGCAGATGTAGTCAGTGTTGCTCTGAAAGTCAAGTTTCCTGTCTATTATAGTGCACAGTGACCTGCTTCACATCCTGTGCTGCCAGCTTGAGTGCAACTTTCTAATCATGGCTCCTTCATCTTGGTGATATTAATGCGTAGAGAGCTGTTATCAAACCAGAAGACACGGCTGTCAACATACTGGAAATAGACTATTTACATCCTTCTGGCAAGTGACCAAAGCTCACTTCACATCTGCTTACTTGAAAGGAGCAGGTCACTGTTGTTACATTGAACTTCACTGCTATTAACATGATATAACAGGGGAGATACAGTTGCACACATCCCTGAGGAACGCCAGTCGGATGAAGTGCTGTTCATACGGATTTGCTGAAGCAGCGCTTTGATGCAAGGACCAACTCGCTGTTGGCATTTACATCACGCAGTAGGTACATTGGGGTGTGCCTGTATTAAAGGCATTAATTTTGTTCAAATGCTGCTGGACTTTATCCAGCACATGTTAGCTCGATAAGCAAATAGCGTGGTGTCCATAAATTCAACTTTTTGAAATGAAAATTCTTTACATGTAGATGCTCTATCCATTTAAGGAGTACTGATGTACCATCAATGGTCCAAACGGCATAAAAGCATTTTTGCACATGGAGTTTTTGGTACAGCGATATGAGTGATGTCCTTCCAGGTCAGGGTTATAACTTTTTTTTTAAACATTTGAGCAAACATCGATCCCAGTTGTGCAGTACACCTTTAAAACCTTCCCTTTCAGCCCATCCTGATACCTCAAACCTAAGCTTTTAAAACTACTTCAGACTCTCAGGCAAGGCCTGTCAACCCAATATTAAAAGTTTATCTTGGTTTACTCAACTTTTTCTAGTTTAATAACTTATGAACACATTATAAATGTCTGTAAAGAGAAAAAATAAATGTTTAGTATTTTTTTATTCAAAGCCACAAGAACAATATGTATTACATAGTCACTATTAACAACATAGCTACCAGACAAATAAAGTTAATACATTTCAATGCTTTTTTGTTTTTAGTTTGTTCCAAAAGGTTTATAAATATTTTGATGTTACATACAATTTAAGACATTTGTTTTGCAAAGAGTCCCGATATGGCGCTGACATCTTGGGTCTTGAGTCTGCGCAGTTGCGATTTCGGGACCAGACATGCGCAGTAGTGAGCAGGAAGTAAAGCCGAGAAATCAACGTCCCGCTCGCGGTATTTTTTTTCACAGGATGGTAGGGGAAGACTCATGAATATTCATTAGGGAACTCATGCCTGATTGGTCTGATGACCTGAAGACACATACACGGAAATAGCACAACACCTTTACAATTGTTTAAATAAACAATTTACTTTGTTCCTTACACCGTGTCTGTTTTCTTTGCTTAGCCAGAAGTAAAATAAAATAAAATTCAGGGGACTAAACGCGAAAGTCCCATAAACGTCCCGAATGGCCGCTGGTGGTCCTGGGAACGTCCTCTTGAACGTCCGGAGGACGTCTTCGCGAAGGTCCGCGGGACATCAAGCGGACCCTACACGGGGACGTTCGGGGGGACGTTCGCACAGGCCATTTAGGGGACGTTCTGGGAACTTTTTTTGTTAGCTGGGTACCCCCTAACCCCGCCCCTAAACCTACCCGTCACTGGGGGTCTGATGACCTACCCCTAACCCCGCCCCTAAACCTACCAGTCACTGGGGTTAAGACCAATCAGGGATGAGTTCCCCAATGAATATTCATGCATCTTCCCCTACCATCCTGTGAAAAAAAATATCGCGTCCCGCTCTGGTCCCGCCCTCACCCTCGCTGAATTAATCGTAAGCATATAATCTATAATTAATTATAGAAATTTACATATTAAATTTAAAGCTCCAATCTCCTCAGTCCTCCAAAGATCCCGAAAAAAAGTCCGTTGTCGCTTCAGTGACTACTTTGCTCAGAGAACCTGTCAATCACAGCTGTCAATCATATACGCCACAGCTCCGTTTTTATAGCATCAGATAACTAACTAAAAACAAACTTATTTTAAAAACAAACACTTGAAATTACATCAGCGTGATGAAAACTACAGTAAATGACAGAAACTATCTTTGGAAAAAAGATATGTGAAGTGTAATTTAATTGTTTAGTTGGTCTCATGTCCCATTGAATACCATGGGGAGGCGGGGTTTATGAGCTATACTAGGACCAGTCACCGGGGGGCGATCGAGACGCTTTGGCTTCACTTTTCAGGGCTTGTGCGGCACGCTTGGTTTGGAACGACATGATTTTCATTTTTGGGTGAACTATCCCTTTAAAGCGCCCCTTTGAGGAGACGGGGATAGTAGGTCAGGGCAATGGGCGTGGCGAAAGGTGAATTGCTACAACAGAAACTACCCTTTCGTCACGCCCTTTTCTCCAACATGCAGACACTCGCACTTGGCTTTGAGGACGACGTGTGATTCATACGATGTACAATAGACGGCGATAATGCACAACTTCTGTAATGAACCACCGTGTAACACAAGGGAAGAAGAAGTGGCTGACAGTAAAATAAATCTCCGCCGAAAGATGCAAGTGCATGTAGTCGATGTAATCAGAGTTTCAAACCACCTAGATGTAATAAATACGACTGTTTCACGGGCATAAGCTTGCGAACATGCGGATTATACGGTGGTAAATTGATTCACCACCGTATACCGTATTCCTCCACCGCTACTGGAGGAATTGTTTGTTCATGTAAGTTCATAGTGCGTTAATGTTAACAAACACAACATTTGATTTTAATTAGTAGGCTAAATGTTGAAATTAATATTAACTAAGATAAATGCTGTAGAAGTGTTGTTCATTCTTAGTTCATGTTAACTAAAGTAGTTAACTAACCATTGTAAAGTGTTACCAAGAAATCTGATTGAACAGTTTAGTTTTGTTTAATTTGTAATTTTTCACACACTCACAAAACTTAATGACATTCACAGAGACCAGATCAGAGAGAAATAAAACCAGACTCGAAATAAGTAAACGCTCTCTAAAAAAGCTAAATTTGATTAAAACAAGAATGTCCAAAACTATTAGGGATGGAGAAATTAAGCCGAAAACTAATTAAGTGTCGAAAACAGCATGCAGTTTCATTTGAGTGATTCATTAAGCTCAAAATTAACTCAGCTCTTTATTTATTAAAAATTAAAACCCTGACAACGCTAAATGTGTGTAGTTTTCTGATAATATAATTTACATATTGAAGTGTGGCAATAAATTAAATGTAACAACTACAATTATTATAATAACACTAATACCAAGTTTTGTGCGTACCTTGAGGTAAAATCCTGCAGGCGACAAGTAGGCTACACGCTAAACTGTCTGGCAAAATGATTGTGCACAAACCTAGATTATGCAGGCATAGTATAATAAATTCATTAGAATTGTGATATATATATATATATATATATATATATATATATATATATATATATATATATATATATATATTCTACATATATTCTTCTATGTTCAGAATAAAATGCTACCTTAAACATTACGTGCCAGCAATGTTTAAATAGTAAGTGAACAGTTGGCATTACTACTCGATGAATGTTTCAGACTGTATATACCGTTTTTCTCGTGACCTCGTGAAATTGGATGTGAGTGGTGTCTATCACCATGGAAATAAAACGTTTTGTGTAAAAATTGCTGTGTTTGGAATTATCACACTGCTTTTTTCTAGGATGCATATTGGACTCAAGTTAACACATGTGAAGAGGGAGCAATGTAGCTGGGGAGTGAGACACTAGAACTTTGGTAGATCTCATTTATTAAAGTTGTTTGAATTGTGACTATATGTTTATTATGAGCTGTTGATTTCTTCCAGGAAAAACTTAAAACTGCATCAAACCGTTACTGGGGAAACATAGAATATTTGATGAGTTTCAACAGACTTTGCATCAAACTGCAAAAGGTCATAATTAAACCATGTTTTCAGGTTACTCCATGTGAAAATGTTTATTAATATATTGTTCTTTTTTCCTATGAATATGCAAGACTTAATTATCTGCTATAGGCACATAACTAAATGGTCTGTCATACATTTTTTTTTGATTTTACAAAAATAATTGTCTTAAAAACCAACCTGAGAAAGAACTGTGATGAGATTGTGTATCGTGATCCTGCCTGAATTTTTTTTTTTCAAATAATAACAAAGTGCAGTAGAAGGTAAAATAATTTGCTTCACAAACTAGTTTGTTTGATTATGGACTGTTTTTGTACAGCTAAATTAACTGGAAGCAGATGACACCTGACGCAGATCACATTCAAGTTAAAAATGGCTGTGCACAAATTTGTGTTAAAAAAGGTGGATAGACCATAGAGTTATCATTATATATTTGTCTTAAAGATATGGTGTTTTAGTTTCAGGCCCAACACAGAGAGGCAGATTAGAACTAGAGGAATTAGAGGAGTTTGTGAACTTTTAAAAACAACCCTTTAAAGTTTGTGAAAGAATCAGTAAGGATAGCTAAACTGAGGAAGGAAGAACAGCTGTAGAGTCAGACGGTGAATGAGAATATTGAGAAAATGAACAGAGAGATTCCCTCTCAGACACTATCAGAGCCATATATGAGATTAAATCTGAAGATGCTTTATTTCTTTAAGTATGAAGCATATTTATTTACAGCAGATTGATTTCACTGGAGACAAATTAAAGCAAGTTTGAACTCAAGTTACATTGTATGATCTGCAATGTTACAGAACTATGATGCAGCTATGACAAGGTTTGTGTTGTTTGGCAGGAGTGGAATCTGGCTGGTGGGTATTTTTGTGATAAATATAAAGCACATGTACCACCACAATCACCAACTCTCCTCCCGGTGAAAAATAAGCTTCTGAACAGCTGAAGAATTAATCTGGACTGGGACAGTAGAAAACGTCTCGGTTACATATGTAACCCTCGTTCCCTGAGTAGGGAACGGAGACGTTACGTCGGATGACGACGAATGGGGTTTCGCTTAGAACACCTATCGACTTCGAGTATTACAAAACGAGCCAATGGCAAAGAAATGCCATGGGTCTGCAGAATTTGCATAGCTTAACTCCGCCCCACCACGTGGGTAAAGGAGGAAGCCGGCAACATGCAGATATGTTTCTTCGCTGAGGAGCCAAGACGGAGCTCAGTCGATCCCCGCGGTACAGCGGAAAGTGGCAGGCAGACGTAACGTCTCTGTTCCCTACTCAGGGAACGAGGGTTACATATGTAACCGGGACGATCCCTTTCGTTGTCACTCCGAGTTACGTCGGATGACGACGTATGGGGTTACCAGTCTAATCACGCCACCTTCTCGGCTGTCTTCTAGTGCCCTGCGTAAATTTGAGATCCTTGTCGTGAGACTGGCACGGACGAAGGACTCCTATTTAGCACAGGAATACCAAGGTACACTGGGGGGCATATCCCATAGCTTAGAGGAAATATGCAATTATTGCCAGCCCAACGGGGGGGACTTAGAGAATACACATATGACCCGAAGGATGCATATGGAGAACACTGGGGTGTCCAGCCTCAGGTGGAATATTTCAACCCCAGGGGTGGCCAGGTGGCTTGCCAAGGGAAAGACACATGCTCAGAGAGGCTTAAAGTGGAAATACACATGTGGGGGTCGCTCGGAGGAGGGACCATGGACACGGGAGGCACCTAGCCGACGCGCAGGCAATAGACACTGGCGCCGACGTCAGGAGTGCTGGAGGAACTCAGGGCTTTCGGAGAAGCTCACCTGAGGAGAATATCGCACCAATCCAGTCCGCGGAGTGGAATGGCCAGCAAGCGAAGACACCTGAGCGGATCCAGTACTAGCTGGTTGAAGCGAGTACATGAGAGGACACTGGCTCCACTCGGAGATTGTAGAATCTGGCGAATGTGTTAGTTGTCGCCCAGCCTGCAGCTCTGCAGATGTCTGTTAGCGAGGCGCCATGCGCTAGAGCCCAAAAGGATGCCACACTCCGGGTGGAGTGGGCAGTCACAGTAAGGGGGCAGGGTCGACCTTGCTGCTGGTAAGCCAAAGCAATGGCGTCCACTATCCAGTGAGACAACCTTTGCTTGGAGAGAGCCTTTCCCTTCAGCTTCCCCCCATAACAGACAAAGAGCTGGTCTGAGGTCCTGAAACACTGCGTTCTGTCTACATAGGCGCGGAGAGCGCGTACTGGACAGAGCAGTGCCAAGGCTTCGTCTGCCTCCTCCAGGGGCAGCGCTTGCAGGTTCACCACCTGGTCCCGGAAGGGAGTGGTAGGAACCTTGGGCACATATCCAGGCTGGGGTCTCAGGATCACGTGAGAGTAAGCCGGCCCGAATTCCAGGCACGCTTCGTCAACGGAGAATGCGTGCAGGTCCCCTACCCTCTTGATGGAGGCCAGTGCAACCAGGAGCGCTGTCTTCATAGACAGGAATTTAAGCTTGACTGATTGCAGGGGCTCAAATGGAGCACTCTTCAGGGCAGTTAGAACCACTGAGAGGTCCCAAGAGGGAACGAGAGGAGGGCGAGGCGGATTTAGTCTCCTCGCTCCTCTCAGGAACCTGATGACCAGGTCGTGCTTCCCCACCGACTTACCTTCGATGAGGTCATGGTGTGCGGCAATAGCGGCAACATAGACTTTCAGGGTGGAGGGAGACAGCCTTCGCTCCAGCCCCTGTTGAAGGAAGGAAAGCACAACGCTGATCGAGCATCTCCGGGGGTCTTCTCGGTGAGAAGAGCACCAGCTGACGAAGAGGTTCCACTTCAAAGAATAGACGTGTCTCGTGGACGACGCCCTATCGGAAGTGATGGTAGCCACCACCGCTGCTGGTAGGGTAGCCACATCGAGGAGCCACACGTGGAGGTTCCAGAGATCGGGACGAGGGTCCCATAGGGTGCCCCGTCCCTGAGAAAGAAGGTTCTTCCTCAGAGGGATCGGCCAGGGAGGTGCTGTCGCGAGGAGTATTAGTTCGGAGAACCAGGTCCGGGCGGGCCAGTACAGCGCGACCAGAATGACCTGCTCCTCGTCCTCCCTGACCTTGCGCAAGGTCTGCGCAAGAAGGCTCACTGGGGGAAACGCATACTTGCGGCCCTGCGGCCAGCTGTGCGCCAGAGCATCCGTGCCGAGCGTGGCCTCAGTCAGGGAATAAAACTGGACGCAATGGGTCGAGTCGTGGGAGGCAAACAGATCTATTTGTGCGTCCCCGAACTGGTCCCAAATCAGCTGGACCGACTGGGGATGGAGTCGCCATTCTCCAGGGATTGGCTGAAGCCGTGAGAGCTCGTCGGCCGCACAGTTCAGGGCTCCGGGATATAAATGGCATGAAGCGACCTCAGATGCTTCTGACTCCATATGAGGAGGTGGCGAGCGAGTTGCGACATACGGCGGGAGCGTAGACCACCTTGATGGTTGATGTACGCTACAGTGGCGGTATTGTCTGAGCGGACTAGTACGTGTTGGTTCTTGAGCACGGCCCGGAAGCAGCGCAAAGCAAGACGTACGGCCAGCAACTCGAGGCAATTGACATGCCAGAGGCGACGGGGTCCTGTCCAGGAGCCCGCGGCAGCACGTCCATTGCACATGGCACCCCAGCCCGTGGAGGAGGCATCTGCTCGTAACCTGCGCGGACATGGCGACCAAGTCGATATCCATACTGAGAAAAGAGATCCTCTGCACGGGGCAAAGTTTGCTCTTCTCCCAGTTGACCCGAAGGCCCAGACGAGCTAGGTGCCGAAGCACTAGGTCCCTGTGTTCGCAAGCCTGAACTCGAGAGTGAGCTATGATCAGCCAGTCGTCGATATAACTCAGGATGCGAACCCCGTGTTCCCAAAAGGGGAACAAGGGCAGCCTCGACGACCTTCGTTATGATGCGAGGAGACAGGGCTAGCCCGAAAGGGAGAACCGCGTACTGGATGCCTGCCCCTCGAAAGCAAACCGAAGGAACGGTCTGTGTCAAGGAAGAATGGAGACATGAAAGTAGGCGTCCTTCAGGTCGATCGCTGCAAACCAATCCTGGGGCCGTATGCATTCGAAAACGCGTTTGGCGGTGAGCATCTTGAACGGCATCCTTTGAAGAGAGCGGTTCAGCACGCGCGTGTCCAGGATCGGCCGTAACCCACCGGTTTTCTTGGGGACAATGAAGTAGGGGCTGTAGAAGCCGGACCTCATCTCGGCTGGAGGGACAGTCTCGATTGCACCCTTCGCCAGCAGGGTGGCAATCTCTGCTCTCACGATGGGGGCATAGCCACCGACCAAAGTGGAGCGGACTCCCCAAGCGGGGAGGAGACCGTGCGAACTGAATCGCATAGCCGAGCCTGATGGTCCGCGCGACCCAGCGGGACAGACAGGGAAGCTCTAACCAGGCTCCCAGGAACTGAACCAGCGGGATCATGCTAACCACAGGCGTCCCCCCAGAGGGGCAGCGCAGCGGAGTAACTGGCCCAGATGTGGACGGCATAGCGGCCCGATGTGGGGGCACAGTTAGCAACCGCGCCCTGGCAGAGGGGGCCAGGGGAGGACCAGGCTGGTCGTCCCACGGGGGCCTGCTCTGCCAGGGGTCTGGCGAGAGAGGAGGACAGTGGCGAAGCGGTCCGTGGACGGCACGCCTTGTCAACCACCTCTGGGACAGAGGGGGACGAGGAGAGCACGGCTTGTGGGCGGCGCTCTGTGACGTCCGAGAACTCTCTGTGCTCAGAGACGGGAGAGTCAGTTCGTCCGGGGTGGGAGCCGCGGGAGGGCGCCTTCGGCGGTGGGCAGACCGAGGGATCTGAGCGGACGGCGGAGCCGTCGGGACAGAATCAACGTCAGTCTGCTCATGGGCGGCTGAAAGCTGTTGGGCAAGCCCTCAACCGCACCGCCGAAGAGGCCGACCTGGGATATGGGAATGTCGGACAGACGGGTCTGCGCGACATCCAGCACATCAGACAGGTTCACCCACAGAATGGTGAGCATCACCTGACCCAGGGAGCGTACGGCCACTTTCGTCGCTCGAAGAGCAAGGTCAGTGGCGGCGTATAGCTCAGTGAAGAGCCCTGGGTCAGTCCCGCCCTCGTGCAGGTCAATGAGCATCTGGGTCAGCTGGACCAGCAGAATGACCATGGCATGCAGTGAGGCGGCTGCCAGTCCCGTGGCAGTATAGGATCTCGCCACGAGTGTAGACGAAAAACTAGAGGCCATGGGCGGGTGCTTAGGATTGCGCCGAGAAGAAGCACTCTGAGGACACATAGCATCGCAACAGAGCGTTCAGCTGGGGGGACCCCAGTGTACCCATGGGCAGCGGCTCCATCAAGGGGAGGAAAGGCGGATGAGATCAGCGAGCGGTCCCGAGAAGACCTCCTTCCTCTGTAGCTTCAACTGAAACACGCGGGCCACCAGAGGGTAGACTCCCGGGAATCAGCAGTTCACTAGCGGGCACTGTCATTTAAGAGGGGGGCTGGGGTCGCGGACACATAGTCGGCGCCTTGATCCAGACCGTAACCCTCAGGTCACCCTGGCCACCAGCCGAAGATCAGGGGATGGATGAGGGGACTCTCAGTCTTGGGAGTTCACCGAGTCTCGACCTATATATGACGCGATGATCACGTTCCCAGCGAGAACATGAGTCACCCACGAGCGCTGTTCAAGCATGATCAAAGCCCAAACACACTAGACAGCGCTCGTGCCCATCAGAGTCCGATACCAGTCCGCTGCAACCAGAAATGCACGGGCGAGCCGTCTTTAAAAAGACGTGCCGCGTGCAAGCTCTTTTATGAGAGGAGAAAAAAACTCTGCGATGTTGAAGCGCACAGGGAGACACACACACACACTGGCAGATCACTGCACAGATCAGCAGGCACTGTGAGCTCGCTGCAGATCGCCGTCACACCAACACCGGTGAGAGAAGCTCGTCTCGTAGAGCGAAGTCAGAGATGACTGTGGAGTGAAGAAATACTCTTGGCTCCGAAGCGAAAACATATCTGCATGTTGCCGGCTTCCTCCTTTTATACCCACGAGGTGGGGCGGAGTTACGCTATGCAAATTGCCGCAGACCCATGGCATTTCTTTGCCATTGGCTCGTTTTGTAATACTTGAAGTCGATAGGTGTTCTAAGCGAAACCCCATTCGTCGTCATCCGACGAAACTCAGAGTGACAACGAAAGGGAACTCTCATTCTCTGACCCTCTTACTGACACACACATATACTCTTTTACACACACATTTACTGAAAGATTATTTCCACTTTTTGGTGTTGGCTGTAACATTTCACCTTTGGTTATCTTACCTATAAATGAATTTTGCTGAAATCTTGCCCTTTTCTATTGGAGCTCTCTCACCCTCATCAACTCTCAGGTATTCCTCACTTAGGGGTCACAATTGTGTTCTTAGGTGGTCAAAACGGACCAAAGACAATAAGCATACATTTATTAAATTAAAAATAAGGAATGTATATTATCTTTCTATAATATTTATTCTTTAATATATTGTATTTTGAGGGAATTTCATGGTACTCTACATTATTCTCTAAATTATTCACCATTTATTTTTAGGCCCTATATAAAATAAAAATATTTTCAATTAATGTAAGACTTTTTAAACCAATGCATTTAAGGGGGATTTGTGCCATGTTGTGGGAGAAATAAAGAAAATCTTGTCTAATACCGCTGTATACCTGTATAGCCATAAGTCTATGCATTCCCTGTCAGATATAATTACTTTCAATAGGTTTCCAGTTGCATATTCTATATATTTAGACATTATGAAAGAATACCTTATCATGCCTGATTCGAAGATTATAACCCAGAAAATCACTTTGTATTTTTGAATTTGCCATTTATTTCTTTGGCAGTCATTTCTGACTTTGAATAGAGTATGACAATATTTTGTAGACCAAAACGCAGAAACGAGTTAGCATTTTAGCACTTACTGTTCCATCTTTCATAAGCCAATTTTTTTTTTTTGAAATTGGGTCTGTGGTGAACACAAGCTCAAGATAATTTCATGTTTTATTCTATGACATAAAATACATAAATATTACCCGCCTCTAGAGTTTTTTAAAAGTTGTTATGTGTCTTGAAAAGGCAGTTGCTAACAAGGCTGTGGGCACATTAAACGTCATCACGTCGAACAGGTAAAGTCAGTCTGCTTTTACAGCCTCATTGTGCTTTTAATTGTGCTCTTATAAACTATTATATCTGAAAATGTTTTTAGATATAAACTGAAAGAGTAGTCGGAAGCTTAGAATTGAATCCAATGAATGTGAATCGAATCCAGTGTGAATTAAATGTGAATCGAATGAATGTGAATTTAATCCAATGTGAATCCAATCCGCGTGATTTTTTTTCCCAAACCACTTCAGCGGAAATCCCGCCCTGCAGCCGATTTCATTGGTTTAGGTTACAGTGACGGGTAGGTTTAGGGATCAGTGTTTGGTGTAGGCAATCAGTACAGTGATTGACATGACCAATGAAAACTTTAGAATCGGCTGCAGGGCGGGATTTCCGCTGAAGTGGTTTGGGAAAAAAAATCACGCATCGAATCCAATGTAAATTGAATCCAATGAATGTGAATTGAATGAATGTGAATCGAATCTAATATGAATTGAATGTGAATCGAATCCAATGTAAATTGAATCCAATGAATGTGAATTGAATGAATGTGAATCGAATCCAATATGAATTGAATGTGAATCGAATCCAATGTGCATGGAATGTGAATCAAATGAATCGATCTGCTCTGTCCATACACTCCTTCTAGAACTCTGATGATCCAGTGATCTCTGTCTACTCCTGCCTAGATCCAGACTTAAAAAACGAAGCGATTGCGCTTTTGCTACTGCAGGCCTTACGCTTTTATGAAACAATCTATTGTATAAAGTGCTTTATAAATAATGGTGACTTGACATAAATTGGTTTCAGATATTCAGACAAAAGAGAACGAAACAAAGGCAACCAGAATAAACACAAAATGATGTTTATTAATGATAATTGTACTTGTCTTTGTTTTATGTTAGGTTTCTTTGGAATATCTGACACTATTGGATAGCCTATAAAAAAAATAGAATAAATCAGGACTTTTTTCACAGCACTGTACACAAACAATTATATTCAATAGTTTGAGATTAATGTGCAGAAAAGGACATTTTTCAGACATACTTTTTATTGTGTGATTGCTATTTTCAGGAAAATGCACTGGTAACAACTAAAAACAGAAGACCAAAAAATTTATTCAACTGAAGATAATGGCTGCGGTGAAACAAAGCAGCACTCAAATAATGGTGGGCAATAAGTTACTTTCTTTATTCTTTATTTTATAAACTATTCCTGCAGCACAGCACTAGCTATAGCTATCTGGGCATCGACATCAGTGCTTCGGGACGCTTCGGTCTGGCTGTCAAAACACTGAGTGAAAAGGCTCGGAGGGCTTTTTATGCTATAAAATCACGTTGTGGCCACTTAAAATTACACGTTAAAACCTGGATAAAATTATATAATTCAATAATAAAACCAGTTCTTTTATATGGATGTGAAATTTGGGGACCAGTACTAAATTTTGAAAATTGGGATAAAACACCAGTAGAAAAATTACAATTGGAAATTGCCAAAAATATTTTAGGGGTTCATAGAAACACGTCCACTGCCGCCTGCAGGGCTGAGCTAGGCTTGTACCCGCTGGACATCGAGATCCAGAAGAGATGTGTCCAGTTCTGGCATCACCTCCATCAGTCTGTTCCAGAGTCAGTCCAATATAAAGCCCTTTTTGCCAATGAAACCTCAGCAGAACCTCATCCTCCTAACACAGTCGCTCTACAACTCCTCCATCAGACTACACCCCCCACTGACCACAGCTACAGCCCCAAAACTATTGTTAAAGAAATGCACACACAGGTAAACACACTCATGATCAATCACTAAAAGCAAGTTTTGACCTCCAGAATAAACTCCAATGTTACTTGACCCTCAATAGAACCACTAAATTGGCCAGTTATCTATTTAATAAACATTTTAAAGGAAGACAAATCCTCTCCAAATACAGATTAAGTGACCATGATCTAGACTAGAGATAGAGAGAGGAAGACATAGACAAACATGGACAGAGAGAGAGCAGAGGATCTGTAGACATCTATCTATGATCTACAGCACATAGAGGATGAGAAACACTTTCTGCTCATCTGTTCAAAATATACCAGTATAAGAGAATCTTTTCTGCCCAGATTTGAAACCTTGATTCCATCATTCTTTGAACTCTGTGACACTGAAAAAATGTCCTTCTTACTCGGAGAAGATGATAGCTAGAGAGAGAGCTGAAATAGTGGATAAATACATTGTCTAACAGCCTGTGAGAGTAAAATCACATTTATTGTTGCATTGCCGTTTGAGACATCCACTGTGGTTTTGTAGACTACCTTAATTCATTATATTGCAGATGTGTGAAAATAACTTATTCTGGATATTCTGGTTCTATTTTAATGGTGTTACACCATTTTATTAGTAGGCATATTGCTCTTCGGTAGACTAGTATTGTAATTGTACTTTTGTTGCGTTATGTATTGCAGTACTACCTCAGTTATATTGCAGTATTATCAGCTGTATTGCAGTAATACTTCCGCTGTAATGCAGTTGTATTTAAGTTAAATAGTAGGCTACTTTGTAGCTATTGCAGTAAAACTGCAGTTGTAGGCCCTACTCCAGTAAAATTAAATACATCTATTGTTATAGGATAGGCTACTGCAATATTGCCGACGCCGTTCCAAAAAACTTCTACATGTAACAAAAACTGCTGTAATCTTTTGTAAGGGTAGCTAAACGATTACTTTTTTTTTTTTTAGATGAACTATCCCTTTATTATCTCTATGCGTTTGCAGGGACAAAGCTCGTTCTTTCATTCCTTCTTGTTGTGTTAAAATAAAACTAAACATTAAATTAATGTTGATGTCATTTTCCATCCATATATCAATATGATATATTTGTATATTTTAGCTCAGGGACAAAAAGGACCAACAACCGCCCAATTAGACCGGAAGAAATCATGTGACCGACATGTAAAGCGACCAATCACGGTTCGCTTTTAAAAATACTGTTCGTTTTTAGGGGCGGGTAAATCTGAAATCGCTGATAATAATGGCTCAGGAGTCTCAGCGAAACGTTGTACAGGCCAAACCGAAGAAAGTAGAAAATGGCTGTTTGCTTTGTGGTAGGGACTTCTATCCAACCAAATGTAATAAGCATCGACTCTATCACGGACACAAGTCTGAAAACAAAGCGGAATATACGGTTGTGTTGGAGGAATTAGTTGGCAAACTTCAGGACACGACTCTGGCCGTCTGCGGCATATGCAGAACTCTGTTATTGAGGTACGATCGCGTGTCCAAAGACGCGGAGAGAATAAAATGGCTTATTAAAGATACGTGGAAGAAGATGAGAGAGAAGCGATGTGCGGAGTCAACTCCTTCACTGGAAGTGAAGAGACGACGAGAACTGGTGGACACAGCAGCATATGATGAGGACAACAACATTGCATCCATCCCACTACATTCCACCAACACCGCTGCAGCAGCAAAGGTAAAGTTATCTGATCTCTGGAAACACTACGACCAATGATGACTTGTATTTTAGGACAAAATACTATCTGCTTTAAATAAGACTATTTTGAAGTTACTGTGTTGTTGTTGTTTTATCTGACTCCATATAAAACCATAATGCCATATAAAAAATGCTAAGAAAGAAGACTTTCTGGAAATATTCCTACAAAACGTTGTGGTAATGTATTACGTGAAAAAAAGTTTTTCATCCGAAAGACGTTAAATCATTTTTGTATTGTTTAATGTAAATTATATTTATGTTCTAAATTGCGTATTTTTTAGATGATTCGTGTTTGCAACAAACTGAACTGGGACATATATAATTACAATAAATACCCTTAAAAAATCTGTATCAAGGAAATAAAACTTAAACTGATAATATTGCACTTTGTCAAGGGACCTTGTGATCCCAGTCGACAATTTGATCTCTCAGTGATATTACCATGAGCTCCAAGGACACTCATGGTGTGGTCACACTGTGAGGTCACTGCGAGCTAAAAGTGTAACTTCACAGCGCACTCACTGTGAGCTCAGATATATCTGATATTGGTCAGTTATATCACAAGCATAATGTAGAAGTTCATATTTTAGAAGTTCATCAAAGTATTTAAAAAAATCAGTTTCCTTATTTAATTTGTATTCTTTTCAGCCATATTTCTATTTGACGGATGCATTCAGATTCAGGTGTTGTTTTGGTTACTCCTTTTCACTTAACCTCTATTTATTTTTCCCCTTGCAAAGATTTGACACAACCTGAAACACAGAGAGCAATATGTCAATGCAATCAGTTGTAAAATCAGCTGGAGTGGTTACTGAAGCCAGGTGATTCCACATCTGAGCTGGCAAGATGGCCGGTTCACATGTATCTGGCCATGTGCTATGTTAACACTGGGCCAGGCCACAGTGCATACTATAATATAATATGTTCATATGAACAAATCCTACGGTATTATCCTACACTGTTTTTTCAGTGTTGGGAAACAGGAAGTATAATGCCCTCATTGCCCTGTTATGTATAATCCCCTGTTATGTATAAAGTATAATGCCCCCCCCCCCCCCCCCCAGTGACTGACATTTGAACTGCCTCCTCTCAACCTGCTCAACATTTTGAATTCACAATAAGCTCACATATATAAAATAATTGTAGAATATGTTTTGATCAGGTTTTTTGACCCAAATATAAGTTTAATTTATTAGATATACAGGAGCTGAAAACAGACATTTTCATATTTACCGGTTCTGTTGATTTCTTCCAGGAGAAACTCAAAACTGCATTAAAACCACTGCAGGCAAGACTGAGAATATTTCAGGAGTTTCAAAAGACTTCACTTCAAACTGCAGAACATATTAAGGTTAGTATTTAATATAGTATAAAGTTGTGAAGCACCCCATCTTTGTAAAATGTATGTTTATGTTTCATCCGGAATGTCAATGGTATCAGTTTCAGGCTCAATACACAGAGAAATGGATCAAGGATGAGTTTGTGAAACTTCACCAAAGTTTATGTAATGAAGAGGCGGCCAGGAAAAAAGCACTGAAAGAGGAAGAAGAGCAAAAGAGTCAGATGATGAGGAAGAAGATTGAGAAGATGAGCAGAGAGTTGTCATGTCTTTCTGTCACAATCACAGCTATAGAGGAGGAGATGAACGCTGAAGATGCTTTATTCTTACAAGTATGAAGCATGTTTATTTATTTACGAAAAGGCAAATATGCCCTTTTAAAAAAAGGTTAATTTATTTAATCTATTTCTGTTATTACAGAATTATGAGGCCACTATGAAAAGGTTTGTATTTTTTTCCTGTTTTTCTGTTGTTCTGAACTCAAACTTACATCATCACTGACTCCTGAATGTTTTTCCAGACTTTCCCAGTGTAGACTGCCGGATCCAGAGAACATTTCTGGAGTGCTGATCAATGTGCCAAAACACCTGAGTAACCTGAAGTTCACTGTGTTACAGAAGATGCAGAAAAGTGTTGAATACAGTGAGTACAGAACACAACAATGAATTCAGCTCCATCATAAGAGTCATTTGTCTTGATTCATGTTTGAGTGTCTTTCTCTTGCTTCAGCTCCTGTGACCTTTGACCCCAACACTGCTCACTGTAATCTCATCCTGTCTGATGATCTGACCAGTGTGACATACAGCGATGAGGAACAGACACTTCCTGATAATCCAGAGAGATTCGACATGTTTGCGTGTGTTCTTGGCTCAGAGGGCTTTGACTCAGGGTCTCACTGCTGGGATGTTGAGGTCGGAGACAGTACGGGCTGGTTCCTCGGAGTGATGAATGAATCCGCTCAGAGGAGGAATAAAATATTCTCAAGGAGTGGAATCTGGCTGGTGGGGCATTTCTGTGGTGAATATAAAGCACATGTACCACCACAATCACCAGCTCTCCTCCCAGTGAAAGAGAAACTGCAGAGGATCAGAGTTCATCTGGACTGGGACAGTGGAAAACTCTCATTCTCTGACCCTCTTACTGACACACACATATATTCTTTTACACACACATTTACTGAAAGATTATTTCCATTTTTCGGTGTTGGCTGTAATATTTCTCCTCTGCTCATCTTACCAGTAAATTTCTCAGTAAAAAAAGACTCACTTTAGATCTTAGAAGTTTTAAATTTTATTTATTTTTTATATAATTGACTGTGCTGATGATGTATGTCATATATAAATAATTATACTACGGGGCTGTTGAATGCTTGCATCTGATTGGTTTATGAACGTTCTAAGGTGTGCAATTAAGGAGACGCACGGCTAAAGTAGTTCCAGGCAGGTATTGACCGCATTACAAGTCTATATCACTTTGCCAAATGATTTTAGTTATTTGAAAGGTCTTTTCAGCCTATAACAGCAAAAGAACCAAAAACTACAACGACACTGACCAAGCAAATAAACATTTTATACAATAGGATAAAAATTACAAATGATTTCCATAGGGGTTTTTTGCCACATAATCTCGTTTTATTATGCATTTATTATTTTTTTATGGAAAAGTACATACTCCTACTCTCTCTTCCTCTCAAACGCACACACATTCAGTACGGAAACACACTCGCACAGAAATGTTGTCAGCGCTGCTCTGGCAATTTTATATATAAAATAGTTAAACAACTTAAAAGTTGCATGATATTTCTCACTAACGGTGTAATAACGACGCTATTACACCGACATTGACAAAAACCTGACAAATGTCTTGAAATACAATGTATTGAGGTGTGGTAACTGTAGTACAAGCGGAATAATTGACTCCGGGCAGTTGAATTATTAGAAAAATAATGCACACCCAATGTTTAACGGCCACTCCGCTTTTTCTAATAATTTAACAGCCCAGAGTCAATTATTCCTTACATAAAATAAATGCTCAGTAACCTCTTGATGCTAAGACTAAGGCATTTATGTATTTAATATTACTTTGACCTTTTAAATGCAAGAGTGTAAATGGTGGTATTTTGTGTAACTAGGTGCAGTTGTCCCCAAAATGCTCTGATACAATCAAGGCATGGAAATATAAATGTAAATAATTAAAAATTACAATTTGTGTAGTAGGTGGCAGAAGAGAGTTTCTCAATATATTCTATTACCCATTACATGTTTTTGTTTATCAGACAAACAGCAAGTTTCACAATGTGTTTACATTATGCTTCACAGCTTGATTATAGTCAGTGGGTTCATTGATGGGTTCATACAACTGGAGTCGTAATTTAGGATTACCGTCGTGTTCACTTTGCGTGGTTTTTGAAGCGTCAACTTTGATGGACCATACGCCTGCATTGTATGGACTTGAGATTGATTATTTTTCTAAAAATCTTTGTTTGAGTTCAGCAAAGAAAGTCATATACATCTGAGACAGGATAAGGAGTAAATGATGAGAGGATTTCTTAGGTTGAGTATTCCTTTTCACTTTTTTCATTAAACATTTAAACATTTGATCAAAATGTTGTTAAACATTTTGCCTGAGAAAGGGAAAGTCAATAATTTTTCATAGATTGTAATGATCTATTAGCAAAATATAAAAGAAAATGTAAAACAGAACAGCTTTTGATATATATTGCTTTTTTGCTTGTGTGTGTGTGCAAATTGATAAGCTATTCTTCACATTCAGGTCAGTTGAATCGGATTTGACCTCTAATTATATCCATTAGAACAATAACAGTTTTTTAACACCAGTTGACTGAAATTCCACGATTATATACATTTGTGATGACTGGATTTTTTTTGAATGATTTCATATTAATATTGCACTGACAGTGTCGTTATCTAAAACTATTTAAATAGTTTTTGCTAATTGAAATATTATATATATATATATATAATATATATATATATATATATATATATATATATATATACAGTGAATATAGCTATATAGAAATAGAAAACTAATAAAAAATAAGTTAATAACATTACAGAAACTTAAACAAAAATGGAAAATAATAGCTAATATAAAATATGAATAAGTATTATAATGGTATATAAAAAAATATTAAAATAACGCTGACTTGCAGAGAGTAATTTCTTGGTAATGAAACATTAGAGCTTTATATTCAACAGAAAAATGTCCATGCCTTTTTTAGATTTTATTCATCCAGACTTTCAATAACTGTAGACACCTTGAATAATCATCAGCATTCTAATTAAAATGTTTATTTATTTTGCACAGTTGCATTTTTCAGAATTACTATTACATTATAATTTACAGAAATCCCTGAGTAACGTGTTTCAAGCTAGAACTTGTTGCAAGTTATATGAAAGTCCATCTCCTTGGTCTTACTGATACAACGTTTCTTTTTCTGCCTCGTATCCAGCTCACTTTGTCTCAGTGGAGATCTGCAGTAGAGGGGTGCTGATCTCGCTGGACTGATAACTGCTGGTGACTTTCAGCAGACAGCTGAGCAGCATGTCTTTGGCCCGTGCCGTCTCCATGTTCTGTTCACGGCTCAGCTGGAGGGTCATTAGGTCCAGGCTGGTCTGCAGTAGCTCAGAGGCCATGACCGGCCTTGTCGCCGTGGGTCCCTCGGTCAGGTACTCCCTGTACAGCTCCAGAAGCTTCTGTTCCAGGTAGCCGTTGAGCTGTGAGTTAGAGAGGGGCCGGCTGAACTGCAGAAGAGAGGGCCGTTCACGCCCGCTTTCCTCCCTCCAGCGCCTCGAGCTCCTGTACTCATGGACAAGAGGAGGCAGGAGGGAGGGTGAGGGGACATCTCCAGACAGAAGAAAGGGCCCAGCCTGGGGGTCCTGAATGTGATTGCCCTGTACGTCCCCTGCACTGGGGCTGAGCGGCAGCACCTGGCCACCAGCGATGTGTAAATCGTTGTAATGCTGACAGATACTCTGGCAGCTGGAAGGCACTAAAAATGCCTCTGTTTCTATTATGTCTGCCTGCCTGGGGATATCCACACTTAGGGCGGGTTGCCGTCCTGCCGAAGGGGCGGTAGACGAAAGGTAAGCTTCGCCCTGCTGGGTCTTTGTCCGGGTCGTATTAGCGTGGGTCTCTAGAGGTGAGAGGACGGGGGTTTGTGCTGAGAGGGGATAAGTCAGCGGAGACGATGATGGTGCTCTGGCCGTGTCACATGTAGGAGGATTTACACACTCAGGTTCAGCTTCGAACACCAAACACCACAGCTTACCTTCACACAGCATCTACAGTACACATACACAGAAGTTATAGAGGACATCAGTTCACACTAAACCGTTTAGAAAAGGAGTCTCAAACTCAAATGATCTAGAGTTGTTTGGTGTCAGTAAATAAATAAATAAATTCAGACTTTTATTGAGCAAGGATGCATTAAATTGATCAAAAGTGCAATAAGACTTTTACATTGTTACAAAAAAACACTACTCTTAAATAAATGCTGTTCTTTTGAGCTTTCTAGTCATCGTTCATGAAAACAAAAATGTATCACTGTTTCCACAAAAATATTAAGCACCACAAAGCACAACTTTTGTCAAAATGTTTCATATTAGAATGATTTCTGAAGGATCATGTGACACTGAAGACTGGAGTAATGATGCGGAAAATTCAGCTTTGACATCAAAGAAATAAACTGCATTTTAAAACATATTAAAATAGAAAACAGTTATTATAAATTGTAATAATATTTTAAAATGTATTTACACTATCAAATAAATGCAGCTTTGGTGACCAAAAGAGATTTGTCTCTAAAACATAAATCTTACAGATCCAAAACTTTTGAACAGTAGTGCATACTTAAAAAAAGAATAACAATAAATGTAATTAAAAATACTAAATAGATGATTTTATATAAATATATTTAAGGTTAAACTATTAACACTTGAGGGGCCATATGAAATATCAAAGTCAAATGTGGCCCATGGGCCAGTAGTTTGAGACCCCAACAATTCAATTGTATTGTCCACCTCACATCACCCAGATAGAAAGTTCCTTAAAGCGTACCTTTTTTTCTACTGAAGAATCTCTGGCTTTTGAGCTGGGGTGGTTCTGTCTCCGAGTCTCTGCAGTATTTAAGCACTGCTGTATAGGGTTTTATAGTGAAAGTTGTGCTATAATTCTTCAGTTTTATGCTCCAGTAAGGGAGGAAGTGAAAGTATTGTGTAAATTTGGAACCACTGTATAGTGCATTTATTGAGCATGCCTCTTGTCATGATACAAGCTTGTCACATTCAAATTGCTGTTTGAATTTATGGAGTGTGCTATTAGCCATGGCCATGTTAAGTGTATTTCCACAGCATCTCAGATGAGCACACCCAATTCTTTTTAATGTGTTCCCCCAAGATTTCCTATTTTAGGAAGAGGGGTTCATGGGTAATTTCCCTAATGGAGAGTATACTAACTTTAAATATATAAAAGCTATAGCAGGTATATTTTTTTTTTCTGGTGAATAAAAAAACCCTGTGCTAATAAGAGATGGACCATGGTCCTGTTATGGGTATTTATTGGCACACAGTTGTAATCTGTAATGTTTTTCTCTTAAACTCTTACACTTCATGCAGCTGTTATATGTTGCAGTTTCATTAGAATAAAAACTATCTATAGTCTATTTCTTCTAACATCAATGTTTGCACCTGCAGCTATTTGGATTCTTATGTAATCTTCATTTCCTCATTGAAACCATAAATAATCCAATTCCAGTGTAATTGAAACCACTTGTTGGTGTGTCATGTGTAGATTGTACACACCTCTAGCACTAGTTATTCTGTGAAAGAAAAGGTTAGTGACAAAATGCTGCATCACCGACATTCATAATTCATGTGATCATCTGTCTATCTGTGGTAAAAAGAAAGATAAACCAACAAACAATTGAACAAGCACAAACTCAACACATTTCTATACAGTGTTTAGATTTGTATGCATTCGGCTATTTCTCACAGTATGGACTTAGCATATAAGGCACACAAAGAACTGTATTTTTACTTGTTTTTAGAGTAATGTCAGTGAATTAATCAGTACGTATTACTTTTAGACAGACAGAAATTCTGATCACAAAGTCAGTCAAATTTTCTGCCATTATAAGGTGTATAGCGACCTGAGAGTGCGACCCATTGTATGAAGTTTTTTGCCTACTGGTTTACTATTGTGCTTTAATATATTTCAAACAACCCAACCAAAAACAGCATGTAAAAAGCAAAAAAACTGGTAGCTTTACATGTCGTTTCCAGTCTAAGTGGGTGGTTCTTGATCAGAATAAGGTGCAGTCTATACACCAACTGTAATAAAGGTGTTAATTTTTACCAAAAAAAATTAACAACCCATTTAATTAAAAGGGTCAGAGAAAGTGTTAAAAATAAACAACTAAAATGATGACTATCTAATATATAACCTAGGGAAAAAATAATAAACTCTCTCTATGGTGACCACACAGCTCCTAGAATCCACCCAATACCTCACCAGAAACTTTAGCCATCCTGTCATAGTGGCTCTATAGCTCAAGTGTCTGACTCGGTTGAACATGAACACATGGATCTAAGCACTACACTGTGGTGGGGGGGGGGGGGGGGGGGGGGTGTCTACATTTAATCTACATTGTGATTAAAGTTCAATCAACTTGGATGTTTAAGCCATTTCAACTTAAATTACATTAAAATGACTTAATACAAATTAGTTGAATCTTGTATAACTAACTTATAAAAAAAGTTGTAAGTTATAAAAAAGTTACAAAAAATTGCTTTACTTATAATGATGAGTTAAAGCAATCCAAAATCACTTTGTCATAACTTGTTTTGTTTTTTAAAATATATATAATTTAATATTTTTTCAAACCTTTTTTAACAAATTTTGATAGTCAATATCAGATAAATTATCTCAGATGTATCCACGTGGTCATTTTGGAAAAATGTGATGGTATTATCTTTATCTTTTTTGCAGATTGTCAAGAAAAACGACAAGTTCTTTTGTGATAGCCTATGTTTCCATCAAACCAACCTACAATGTAAAAAATAATTTTTTGGTAAGCTAGCCTAAATACATCGACATTTATAGGCGATTTACATTATGACAACACTCCACCCGCAACGTTCTAAAAATCAAGTGAACACACATAGGCCTTCATTGTGATTAAATAATTTATGCATAAGAAAATGCATCTAATGTTATCCAACGCATCATAGGGCTAACTGTGATGGCCAGCACATGTGTGTAGCCCAATATGTCCAAGGTTGGTTCATTATTAATTTGTTAGTGTAGAGTTACAAGCGCACCGTTGTCATGGCTGTGTGTTAGAAACCTACCTTCGTTACGGCTGAGAAATGGTCATCACAGGAACAAAACAGGAGTTCAGCACCATGGACAAGATCAACCAACAAACTCTTGGATCTGAATTTCATGAAGAAGATATAAAGTAAGTTTTCGCGCGTGGTGCAAAGTGGAGAGGGATATGGAGAAACAGAACAGGCTGAATGTCATAAATAATTATATAGTAGGCTACATTACTATACATTACTAAACAAGCAAGCTAATCAGTCATTTATTTTATTAATCTTACGCTACTAACAGTATAAATCAGGGGCACAATGATGATAGAACCCTCGTGTGGTTTGAACCTGCATCCTTTCAGTCGTCAGCCCGGATATTTAACCACTAAACGACAGCACCCGGACCCCGACTGTGATGTTTAAGAAAATCAACGCAGTTTTCCGTCCGAACCATCTTGGGCCTCGCTCACGGGACAGGTTCAGGTCCAATGAGGATTACCACAGCGCGTGCACCGTGAAACTGGTCCGGAGCACGTCGATGCTCGTGGTCGGGGAGAGCAGTCGCGCGCAGCAGGACTCCACACTGAAGAGGAGCGTAAGCGCCGTGAGTGTTCATTCCAGCACGGCCCTGTACTACTACCAGAGTCGAGAGGACCAAGTATGGCTCTATTCCCAGAACCAGAACTGCTTAGAGTACTTACAGGAACTGGTCGCGCTAAGGCGTCAGTACACCAAGAGCATCAATGACCTGAACAACAGCGAGCGGAAAGAGACCGCGTCCCGCAAGAAGAACCCCGCTCCTCGGCCACCGCAAAACAGAGCTGCACAGGTGAGATGCAACATGGCAAGGTTTATACTGTATGTTGAGTAAGTTTAGGCCTTATTGAAGAAGTAGTGAACATTATTGTAGGGCAAAGTAAGGTAAGTTGTGAAATCTATAGCCTATTAAAGGGCCATAAACGTGTTCTTAGTTTTTTCATCTGCGTTAAAATATGAAGATGCATTTTTTTAAAGTTCAATCTTAGTTTGCATTATTTAGTTAAAGATATTCATAATATAACCATGAGAAGATTTAATATTCCAAAGATTTCAATACAATAGGGATTAGGAGAATGTTGCTCCCGCTTTGCAGTTCCCTAAAATTTGTGTGAATGCTATAGGTTTAATTTTGTAAGGAAAATCTTGGATCATTCAGTTTGAAAATTGTGATTGTGTGAACAGGCTTTTAATTTTAAGGAGGTACAGTAGTTTTAGTTTGATCCTTTATCAGTAGTTTTAAGAATAACAACAACCTTGAAGAAACCTAAGGAAATACTCTTTGAATTAGGAATGCAACTTATAATCATAATACACACATCATCTTTTGTATTTCAAAGACTTCACGGCCTGAACCTTCTGCTCCACCAATCCCAAATGAGGAAGACACTCTCCAGTTCTTTGATGCAGTCATTGCAAGCTGTGACCCAGAACCCAGTCGAAAACCACATGTGGACAACGGGCATGCAGATGTGGACTTCATAGGTGTGTATGGAACTTTACATAAGACTATCTTTACATTCAAATTCTAGAATACTCCAAAAAAGGCAGCATGGAAGATGGAGTTGCGGGATGTTGTACTTTATAGATCTTAATAGAAAGTATACTTTACTTTTATATTGTACTTTCTGAACCTTCAGGAAACATCAAAAAATGAAAGTTTGTTAAGCCATCTGTTGTTGTTCTTTTTTGTTTGATTTTTTTTTTCATGTCTGATTCTATCCCTCCTCCAATTTTAATGTTTTCTAGTGGCAACCAGTACCAGTGAGCATGACCTTCACTCAAACTGGGTGCTTCGGGACCCTCGTCGAATCTCCATGACGGAGTCACAGCCCAAGAATTCACACATCAGTTATGGGCAAGCAGCCCAACGGAAGGGACACATGGGAAGCACAGGCAGCAGGAGATGTCTGCAACGAAACCCTATCCACCTGCCAAAAGTGGTAGAGAGTGCCTTTCAGACTCTGCGCTTCAAGCCCAAGCTCAAGAAGAAAGACTAGCTGCTTAATCAACACTGTTATTCCACTGTTTGTGCCCAGAGGACAACTGAGTGCTCACTGTTGGGTGATCAAGAAGTAAGGCCTGGTAGAGGACGTGAGCTCTGTGACATGTCAGTGCTTACTCACTGCCCAAGCTTCATAAATAATCCACAGCAGATTAGAATCTCTTTTTCAGTTGCTCTCCATAGCAAACACTTAAGGCAATCAGCAGAGCGTAACCATTCTGCTTGACGTGGAACAATCCTACGCACCGATTCCAGACAGAGCAACTGGAATTTCCTTATCACAATTACACAGATCTGAGGATCACCAGTAGAGCCCAGGGCAGCAGCTCCACCAGGAGTGGGTTCAGACCCGCGCGCCAGATAATCAGACATATGAATGATCCAAAACACATCAAGGCCAAGGGGCCAGCTATTTACTGCCTTGTCACGATAGGTGAGAAGACTTTATTAGCCAAACCCAAAACTAAGACAATTTGACAGCTAAGACAACATTAACAGTAAAACTTTTTTACTTTAGTCTTTCTTTGTATGATATCCCTCAAACTGGTAGTAGGTGCTTTTCGTTGGTTATTTTTTTATGATTGTTAATGATGATTTGTGATTATCTGCAAGTATATCATTTACCCGGAAAAGAATGCTAAATCGTGCTTACTACATTAACTAGTTTAAGTTACGTATTTCTACTATTGAGACTGTTTTTTAGCATTAAAACCTATAAAGAGGAACTAAACACATGTGTTTGAATCCAGAGCTAAATAGGTCAGGTTTCTTTTTTTGAAAAAAGGAAGTAGGAATCGGGTATTACCCTTTAAGACTAAAACTAAACTCAAAATACCAACACCAAACCAGGTGCAATGAGTGTTTATCAATAATAGAGAATAAAGTTAAAGAAGTTAACAACATACGACTAAAGTTATCCAAAGAAGAATGTGTTATATTACATTACTTACACTACTGTTTAAATTTCAGGGGTTAGTAAGATTGTTTCTAAATAATTTAGCGCTAGATTTAGTATTGTATTTAATTTATCAAAAGTGACAATAAAGGTTACATTATTGCAATAATTTGCTATTTCAAATAAATGATGTTATTTTGAACTTTTTATTCCTAAAAAAATCCTGAAAAAACAAAAATATTTAGCAGCACAACTATTTTTTTAACTGAGAATATGAAAAAAAATATCTTTAGCAGCAAATCAACATATTATAAGGATCATGTGACACTGAAGACTAGTAATGGCTGCTACAAATTCTGATTTGCATTACAGGAATAAATTACATTTTAAAATATATTAAAATGGAAAACATTTTTAAATTGTAATACTGTTTCCACTATATTACGGTTCGTTTTATTTTTTCCGACCAAATAAGCAGTCTTGGTGAGGAGAGACTTACCAACTCTTTCCATGCCAAAGAGACTTTGACATGTTGTCAAATACATAAACAAATCTTACCGACCACAAACTCCTGAACTGTATTGTATATCATTGTCATATTGTATATCACAGCACAATGTGAGAGGCAAAAAAGAAAAAGAAAAAAGAAATAGAGCAGAATTTATTTTCTAATAACTTTATTAACAAAAATGTTTTGACACTCACGCAAACACTCAGTTCTTCTCTTGTTTGACTTTGGGACTGAAGAACACTGCCAAGCTCTTCATCCCAGTTTTGTCTACTTTGGCAAGACTCTTCTGAGCTGCAGTCATCTTCTTTGGTGGCTGAGATAACATAGACCATATTTAAAATATTACAATTATTAAAATTGTAGCACAGTAACTAAAATTGATCAGAAAACATACATTTACAACCAATAATATTGGAAGCAAGAACTGCTGAATGATTCTTTTTAGGCATAGACAGAGAGGAAAAGATAGTTTTGCAGAAGTGCGGCATTCATTTTCTTTCAATGTTTGCATCATTAATCCCATCACCACATTGTTTGTTATTCTAACTCACTTTTCGTGCAAAATCGCCACTGTTGAACTTGGTGTAGTCTTCTCCGGCCTCTACTGGTTTATCTGACAGTTTCCGTTTCTATCAAATGCAAGACAGCAGTCAGAAAAAAAAGGCCACCAAAAGATCTTTTTGAACCGAAGTGAACTGAAACACCCATTCCACTAACTGCATTCAGAAACAAGCATTTATGATGCTTCTTGAAGCATTGACAAAAGCTGACTGAGTTTGAGAAGAAATAGAATTCAGAAAACAAATCACAACACAATTACAAGCAGATATGGGTAACATTGCATAAAATCAAGTAAAGCTTGACCAGACATAATTTAAATATTAAAATTCAAGCATGGCGGTAACATGAAAATATTTTGTATTTCAAGCAGTAAGATTACCTTAAAAGGTGGCTCTGTCTCTTTAGGGCTGGAGATCTCTGGCAACCTTGTAACATGAGAGACTAAATGTGACTGGATGACAAGGTAAAAATGTGAATGACAGTCTGGCAATGTTTGTTTGTGAGGACAAGTTTGTAAGGTTATGTGAACGATGAGTGCATGAAAACACATGTATGTGTACATACTGCAAATACTTGAGGAGATCTTTGCTCAGATCTTCACTAATGTACTCTGATATGAGACCATGTGCGTAACGGAGGTAGTCCTCTAAAAAGAATAACAAACACCATTTCATTAGCAACAGATTGCATACAAGCATGATCCTATTTACCACTATTTATTCATCCTTTTTTTTTTTACCTTCAGTAGCATCTTCCTGTTTGACTCTGACAAATGTGCTGGACTTCACTCCTCCACCCACAGATAAGTTGCTCTTTTTGAGTGTGCCTACTGTCTGCTGAACCTGAAAGAATTTTTCAAAATTCCTTTCAAATAGGGTTAAGGTAAGAATGAAAATTCTTATTATTGAAATTAGGGCTGTCAGAAATTAATATTTTGGCAATAGAGTAATCAGTCGATTATTTTGACGAGTAATCAGATATTTTTGTGGTAATAAAAATAGACCTAAGCAAAGACCTAAAATACATATATACAAATACATATTCTCAGATGAACGTTATAAGCAACCCAAACTCACAGCGCATATAGTATATATTTAACCCACAAGGCATATCATTTATATATATATATATATATATATATTTTTTTTATATATATTAAAATATATTTATTCAACTGAATCGTAGTCTTTGTTAATTCAAAACTGGCACTATGCTATAGTATGGTTTTTACATCGGTTAGCCTTAGAAAACGGTCTAATAATGCGGATAACAGATTCTCTTCTGTAAAATGCGCCACTTCCGGTATTTTGCCAGATACTCGAAACAGATAAATTTTTTAAAATCGAGTACTCGAATTTAATCGAGGAATCGTGACAGCCCTAATCGAAATGGGGTTTTATATCATAAAAGTTCAAAATTGCTTGAACCTTTTTCTTAAGCCACTCCAAGGTCTTCTCATGGTTATATCTGTGAAACTTCTGGCCACCACACTCTGAAAAACAGGATTCAATTTATATATGTGGGACACAATTTGGACATCATACTGCATCTGTACATGATCTGGCACTATATACATGCCTACAGACTCGCACACCTTTCTCATCAGCCACATGATGAAGAGAGTCTATTCCCTGTTTGCATTGCAGAAGTCTTGTGCATCCAGGGTAATCCTCATCCATCACCATCTGCTTCACCGGTTGGAACTTTCCCTATGAGAATAGTGCTAGCATTACTCGTGAAGCTCATGTGAAAAACAAACTGACTTTTACAATCATATTTGCATTTCAACTAATTGTTTACCTCGTTGGCGATACTGCTAATGTATGGCAAAAGCAGATATAAAGGATCAATGGAAGTCACATACAGCAGTCTACCATCTGAGGACACAGGAATAGAAGAGCTGTTAGTTCACTTAAATGGCATCAACAATTTACTAGACAACTAGTACAATCACATGTTGAATGAATAGTTCACTTTCTGTAAGGTGAGCTTACCTCTTTGCACTGTCTGTCCAATAAACCAAGATCGAAAGTCTTCAGAAAAGGCTTTAACTTCATAAACACTGATATCACCACAGCTAAATAGGTACAGCGA
The DNA here is from genome assembly GCF_051911475.1 of Siphateles boraxobius. Classification (NCBI taxonomy): domain Eukaryota; kingdom Metazoa; phylum Chordata; class Actinopteri; order Cypriniformes; family Leuciscidae; genus Siphateles; species Siphateles boraxobius. Next base: position 23,628,409 of record NW_027509197.1, on the reverse strand, counting down.
AGAACTTCCTGCACTCACAATGATAGATCTGTCAGTCAGTTTCAGTTTATTTAGCTGATAGACAGGATGACTAAATAAAGTTATATATCCACTAAACTCTCAGTTGCAGTTGATTAAATTGTTATTGTAACACTAAAAGCCACCTGTAGCAGGATTCTTTAATTTGATGAAGGATGGATCACTGTCTTCGGATCTGCCTGTGTCCAGTGTGGAATCTGAAAGTGAATGAAGGGTCAGCACATGCCATAAAACTCAACTAAATAGGGATTTATCAACTGCATAACCGAACTGCAAGTAGATTTAGGTGGGCTAAAAAAGAAACTTACACTCACGCCAACGTTTACATTAATAATGCACATTTAAACAATTTTTTTCCACAATAAAGCCACAGTAAATAAAAAGATGTGCACTGAAAACTGTGTATACAACTTTTCTCCAAGTAACGTTAAAAGTGTGTAACGTTAGCATGGAACACAGAGTAAATTTAGTAAATGTACCTGGAGCAATGACAACCCAGCTGTCGTTGTCGGTGTGCGCAGTGCGTTTCTTTTTAGTGGTCATTTCAAGGATTGAGTTAAAACGTTAATCTGTAACAACCGGTTTTCTGATGTGTATAATAAAGTAAACGCGCAAGACCGATGAGTAGATGCTCTGCCTCTAGAAAAATGGCGGCAAATATTTGTGTACAGTTCAAATAGGTGTGTGAAGCATACAATATTTATGTTTCATAAATATAACATAATAGCCTGGCTTTGAAACATAATAGATTTCTTAAAAGTAAGTAAAACATTAATACTATTCAAAATGTCTAACAAATGTGAATACAGAACAACACCTCATTTGAAATTGCGTATACACAGCTACCCCTCTCTCAAAATGGTTCAGTCTTCCAGAATTTCTTAAAGACATAGTAGCACATTTTTAAGCATTATTAAAAATACAGTTGTAAGATATTTCTCGATATTCTTCACATATTTTCTATATATAATTTGTAATATGCTATTTATTTAAAAGTTATCTGCCTGTCGCATAACTACTGATTTACAATCTATGTAGCCTTAAAATGACTAAATTATATAAATGCATAATTTTACCCTTTGTACTGGAACAAAACAGAAGACAAAAATAGTTTATGTATAAAGAACATAAATGTATCTGTTTAACTTTGAGTACAGCCTTCTGATTTTTCTGTGTAAACTATTCGGCTACAATTTAAAATGTCTTATCAATGTTGAGAAAACTTCAACTAAATTAATTAATAAAAAAATTAGTGACAGTATAATGTCATGATTTTGAAAAAATCAAATAAAAAAATAACAAAAAGTGAAAACATTTTGTTTCTACATTATTTAAAGGCAGGTTAGGAGGTGTGACATGTTAACCCGTGTGGAAAATCCTTTAGCCTAATAGCCTACGACCTTTTGTATTCCCAGTCAAAAATGTCCGGCCTTTTAAAAATTGCTCGTAAATCGCTCGTTAAGCAATATTCTCATGTTGTACAAAATGTCAAAGTCACACTTGTGGTGTTTCCAGGCAAAAATGACTAGCCTACAAAAAAGAGCTTATTTTTAACAACTTGTTTCTTTCAATTAGGACATTTTTTGTATTCTTTTTTTTTTTTTACTGATTTGTATAGGCCTCATTGATCTGAGGACAAAGTTAATCTCTGTTAAAAAGAAAGCCTTACTCAAAATAGTTTTCTGTGTACATGAACGTGTGTGTTTGTGCGTGGTAGTGTGAGTACATGTGTGTGGATACATGCACAGGTCCGAGGCCTTTATCTTTGCACGCACACATATACATATGTGAACATGAACAGGATGAACATGCTCCTTAACACTAAATGATTCTCATATTTTCAGTCTCTCCCAATGGATGGTCATTTTTGACCAATATAAGCTCAGATCAATGAGGCCTACAAACAATCAGTTTAAAAAAAAAAATACAAAACCTGTCCTAACTGAAAGACAACAAGTTGACAAAAAAGAGGGGGTCACAAAAAAGAACAAAATTTCTCATCAAAAGAAAATTGGGGAAGCAGTGATACGCTGGGTGAGTAGCTAAAGCCAGTGGCCTAAGTTTTAGTACAATGCGATAATGTTAACAAGCAAGAAAATCACTGCCGGATCAAAATGACCTGAAAACATGAGGGTTAATCCATGTTTTAAAAATTGATGACCAAAAGACAACACATTTAATATAATCAACAAATTTCAGCACAAAAGATCAAAACTCAAACAAAACAGGCCTACCAACCTCTATGCAAAATTTATGGTTCTATAAGTCACCTCAAGATGGCGCCAGTATCTTGAAAATGCATAATGTAACTCCCTCAGGCAGAATTCACCTATAGCACTGCTGATTATCTGCTGGAAAGTTCTAGACATTGTTTCAAGAAATCATAATGACTTTATTCCCATGTCTTCTCAATCACATTGAACAACGCTTTACTGGCTACATATTTCAATAAAATATCAAAGAATTCAAACATAGCCTACAATATTTTAGACACAGGAATGGTAAAAGTAAAATTATTTACAATAAATAGACCAAATGCTAAAAAATAGAAGAGAGATATAGTTTACATAATGTCAATAAATAAGTGTGAGTGTGTTACAGTATGTGTTTGAAAACTTACCATGAGACTGAATATGCAGATTCTCCTCTCTTTTCTTTTTCCCCCCATTTGGTTTTCAGAATCTTATAACAACAAGGCTATTCGTAGAGTCTGTTGGCTACTTCGGAATGTGACTCAGCTTACCATTCTTTTTTTTTTATCTCACTTTATATTGTGAGAGCAAAGGAAATGTGTCTTTTTACACTTTTGTCACTCATTAAAATAACAAACCAAGACATGCATTGACACAATCTATGGGTGTGCATTCATGTGTTGCTGGTTGAGAATCAGGGACCCCCTGTTCTGCCATAAGTCTGTGGTATTCAGGTCAGCAAGGTCTGCTGAGCAAGGACATGGAGGGGGAGCAGGGACTCCAGGACGTCACAGCTGTACAAGAAATTAACCATCGAAGAAGAAAAGAGAAGTTTATTTTATATAGCAAAGTAAGTTGTCATAGGCCTATATGTTATGCTCCGATCATTTTTAATAAAAAGGCCCATCACAGTTTAGTTTTGAAAAAATATATAACAATTTGAATGCCATATGAATTCTTAATATTCTAAAATATTATGCTGGTTAACATGTCTTTAACAACAATAATCTGTCTAAGATACTCTAATAGTGAAGGTATTGTTCCCTCTCATCCATTCACTGCTCATTTATCTTTCTTCCACAGACACCATTAGCCTATATTGAGAAACTTAATTTGTGTTGTAAGAGGCAGACAACGAAATCTGGTTGGAAAAAACTTAAAGGCATGCACACTGTGACATTTCCAGCTCAGACTCGCTCTCCACATCTGACTTGTTGCTCTGTTTCATAATCTGGTTGATGGAGGCGCAGATCAGAATAACGATTCTTATTTTGCATCTAAGCCTTACCTCCTCCCACACACATGCAAAATTATCTTGCACATTAACATAGTTGGAAAGAAAATAGTGGCATTTTACAGGGGACGTGTTTTTAGTTTTATTCTTGCATGAACACACACTCAGGAGGGAAATTCACATATGCACCAGCACATCAGTTTAAACTGGGTTGAGCCGTGCAATCTCATCGCTCATCATCAACTAAAATTGAAGCGCTAACTTATCTTTTATAATGTGTGGATTATGTAAACTACCTGAGGTCTATCTGAATTTATAGATATTTTAGTACGATGGGCAACCTTATAAAGATGCGTTGCATAAAATGACCACCAATCGTCGTTCATTTTCATTTTGAACTCGATGAAAATATCGTGTTTTGACATTAGGAGGTTTGATGAGTCAAAAAGAGCCCAATCTATCAGATAAAATATAATTTTCCACAAATAGGTCGTAAGAATATGTTTTTTCGCGATTATAATACGAACTAGTGTTTTTAGTTTCAGTGTAGGCTAAAATTTAATCGTGAAGGTATGATATAGCCTATCAAGCTTGATGAAAAAGTCTGAGGCGTCCGTGATAATAAAATCAAATTAATTTTGTCAATGTCATCTTAACCTTATAACAATGCTGTAAATGTAACAAAGCTATATAAACTGTGTGCCATTTTACAAATTGTATAGCCTATTTAAATCACATAATCAGCGTTTTTACATAAGCAACTTTACGATATGGATGTGGTGATGGATTTATTGTCATACATGAAAATTGTTTGTGAAAAAATTACATTTTCACACTTTTAAACTATAGTAGTAACTGAAAGGATACGAACAAATTCGTTAGTCATTAGTACATCCACCCTGTTGGGTTAATAGGCTAAATTAATTAGTCGAATTAATTAATTCGTTGTTCTACATTTTCATTTGTGTTGTTGAAAACCGAGAATAATGATTTTCTTTAGCAGAGAGACTAGTTTATTGCTTTAAACTTTTCTTCGCAATTTTTCACGTTTACTTCCATTACTTTATGTCTCGAGTCGTCGTGAAATAGGCTGCACCAGATTGACTGTGTTTGGAATTGGTCAAGATGCTTTGATTCATCACTAAAAGAAACGATAATAATAACGAAATCAGGCAATATCTGACTGTTTTCACTGATGAACGGCATATAAAATCAATTAGCCTGATTTGTTTAGGTGATTGTTATTTTATTGAACATGCTATTTTGATGGATACCTGTTTATATATTTTACTAAATCCTAAAATCACTTTACAGCCACGTGATTGTCGTCCGCCTGTATGGCTATTTGCTCGTTGAGAGTGAGAGCAAGGTTGGAAAATGCTGAAAACCTCACCTCAGCTGTGTCAACAGGCCGTGTGTTTTTCCTTGTTATAAATAGCACCACTTTCAAATTAACTTCCTATAACGCCACGTGCCATCCAAAATAAAACTCTTCAAATAAAATATTCACATTGTAAGCAAAATTTTGCATGAATTAGTTGTACGAATCCCCTGTTAGTTTACAGCAGCTGGATTACTTTTAAGTCAATGTCTTTGTATGGCCTAACCATAAAGTTGTTTTAATAAGTGCATTTTGACACGAAACAAAAAATACTTAAAGGTGAAAAGTGCTTATTTGCCTCAGAAAAAAAAACTGTAATCCTTATAATGAACTATGTTATATAGGTTTAAAAATGAAATTGTTTAGAAAACATGTGCTTAAGCAGTTTTGTTTACTGTTGAACGTTCGTGCCACGCATCCAAACCAAAGTGGGGCTCAGTAGATGATATTTGACAGGCTTTAGATGCTCTGATGCAGTTGAACGCACAGCCAATAGCAGAAGGCAGCTGTTTCAAATCACAGTAAGTTCTCTCTTTTATACTTTGTTTCCCCATAAAACACAAATATATGCTCAAATTATCTAATGGTATACTGTAAAGAAAGAAAGGTGGGGGGGAAATATTCAGAGCCACCTTACACTTTGAAATTAAACAATGCATTATTGTCTTTATTGGGCTGAAATAAAATGATTTTTGTTGGGTGTTGTTTTTGTTATCGTAGGCTATCAGTTCGAAGAAATCTCAAATTTCGTGATGGAAGTTTCTTACCTCTATCATAAATTCAATCAAATATCACATTGGAAGGAGACTTAGCAATAATAGTCATCTGTGAACGTGCACTTGAACGGATCATAGTAAGACACTTGGCATCTCAGCAGCTGAAGGTAAAGCAACGTTCCCGCGTCATGCTGTGGAACACCGGTCTCATCATGTCGTTGGGATCAGGATAGTTTGCAGTTATGACACCCAACTCGGTCGCCGCTGCAGCCAGCACGTGACCTAATCTGATCCGGTGTGGGTCGTAGGGTTTGAGTCTTGAGTATCTAAGGTCGAGCGCTGGCGCTTGGTCTTTCGCTGGTGTTTGGTCTTTTTTTCTTCCTCTCGCGCAGCGCTACCGCTCCGCCTCCTCAACGCGCAACTTTGACGCTGTGCATAAATACTGGAACAAAAGAACTTCCTCGATACCTTGTGAAACGGTAGTAGTAGCCTAAATAAGCTGAAATTGTTGTGCGAACTGAAATTAACCCGTTAACGTGCTTGAGTAGGCGATTTATTAACTCCCACTAAGTGATGTCTTCATACACATCCTCAATTTCCCCCCAGAGCTTTGGGTAAGTCCTTTTCAGATCGACTTTGATGTAGATTCTGATCAGTCTCGTCGCATAGGGAATTGGCGTAACTTTTGATAGATTTTTGAGCATTTTGTGAAATAGAATTTCAGTGGCATAGTGGAAACTGAAATGTGTTTTTGTTGAAACAATGACACAAACTGTTTATGCGCAGGAGTGGCAACATTCGACAACAAGCTACGTCGAACTACAGTCGAAAAGTTTTTGACTCAACCGGGTTGTTGCTTTACATCATGATGTGGATGTTCTAAAAAGTTGTTCAATTCTAGCGTTCCGTGAATTAAGAACGTTAGCCTACTGCAAATTGAACAACGTTAGATTCAGTCTCAAAAACGCGCTGCTTGTCAAAACTTCAGCAACATTTTTGTATACGCACAAGTTACCGGCTGTCTTCGAAGATATCGTGTCATTTTAAAGTGTCTAAGGGTTTGACTGAGAACCGTATTAAACTACTCCGTTTTTATTTGTTTTGTTCATTAACGATTAGCCGACACGAGGTCCATAACGTTTACAACGTCTTTTCGTAAGTAGTCTATTGTCGTGTTGATCTTCTCATGTAGAACAAAGAAGCGCGTAGCAAAGGCTCGGGACCCGAGAGCCCGTGGAAAGTAAGCACCCTGTTTACAATAATAACACTAGCTTCATGACGTTTCAATATTGACAGAGCGCTGCACCAATAGCGTGGCACGGTTGCTTCGGCAACACGCTATATTTGGAAAGAGTTACATCATCGGAGGACTGCCTTTGAGGGGCGGGACATCCGCAAGGATTGACGCGCTTGTCTGGACTTGCCTGCAGTGCGCTTTGTTATTAGTTTCACCGCTGATAAAATATATACAGTCGCCTATATAAAAACCTTCACGAATCAAAACACGAAGCATATTCTTTCAAGATTTTAAAAGCATAGGAACAATAGACTTCTTTTTTGTTTTTCTTCTTTTTTTTCTTACAATGAAGGGTTAATGAATGATCTGTTGTGGTTAATAAATGTAAAGTTGGTTACTTTGAAAGTTGTGCGGAAGGATAAAAGTTAGGCTATATGATTTTATTAAATAGCCTAAAGTAGGGTACTAAGTAATTCCATTAATAAGTCTGGTGGATAAATGAAAATAAAGGAGAAGATGAAACTTTGGTGTGAACATGAATGTTGGGGGGTGGTGTTGATGTTCAGATAATTAGTCACCTATTGTGATGGTGGGAGGAAAATAGCTTATGACATGCTTCAACTTTTACACAGAGGTTTTGTAGCAGTTCAAAGTGATGGGGTGGAAATAACACGAATGGTCTAAAGTTGTGTGTGCAAAAAAAAGTAAGAAAATTAAAACAAGGGATTTGTTATATGGCATGGGTAAATAGGAAATAGACCATAACAATAATAATGGCCATTCAAGTCCAAGGTGTAGGCTATCATTAAATTCAATATGACATGCAAAGAGCATAAAATTGTCCAAAAATCTTTTTACTTTAAAAAGAGGACCATAAGGTTTCACATATAGGCTTAGCACAGATCAGAGTTGTAGTGTTCGGCCTAGTCATCCATGGCGGATAAGTATAGAACAGTTTGTTATTTTCTTTTACTGCTGACACACTTCCTTTCTTTTACAGTGTATCTTTAAATAAAATGAGGAGTCACTTCCTTTCCCCAATGTCTACATCCATTTATAACACCTTACACTTTCTCACATATGTAGGAACACTCACTGGCAGATAGCCTATGTCATGCTTGTTTAAGTCAGCAGTGGCATGTGAGTTTATGTGGGTGTGTCTAAAAATAAGAAATATGCATGAGGCAATGATGCCACCCAATATAGCTAAAAAGGTGGGCAGATTATGGCTGTGGAATTAAGCCATCATGTTTTCTTTGACATAGCTTATAGAAAAACTACTATAGCCTAGATAGCTTTTGTGGTGTACAGTTACAGTTAATGCCTCCAAAATAAGGCTGAAGTTTAGAAAGCAATAGTCACATAGCCACCAGATATTCCTAAATGAATCATCGGGGTTTGCTGGTCAAATAATCACAAAGCGGTGCCAAATTTTAAGTCATTATCCGAATGATGCAGTCAGCAGTCATCAGAAAGGGGCGGATTTGACAGATGGAGCGCAGTTTCTTTCTTCTCCCAATCAACCTTCACGCTGCTGGTGGTGTGAGTGACGCAGCTCGCAGTTGCTCTCGCTGCTGCTGCTGTCTGCTGTAGAAAAGCAGCACAGGATCTGTTGTCAAGCTACGTGCAGTCAGTGTTGTGGTCGTTTGCTTCGTCTTTACGGTTAACGTTACGGTCATGCATGCATTCATCTTCTTTTAGAAACAGTACACGCACCTTCAAAACTGGCCATAAAAAAAGAAATCTGAACCGCGATAGCGTTTTATTCCCTCTTAAAATCACGAATGATGGAAAAATAATAAATAAAGATTCTTCGCTTGGTAAAACGCTCAATATAGTAACTAGAAAACCAATACTTCAGCAGACGATTCATTTCATGTTCATTTTAGGGTTAAATCACGTTCTATAGGGTGAATTTATCATTGACAGCGTTGAAAGCTATCTGATTTTGGAAGCAATTGAAATCCCTGAGCTATGTATTGCATATAACCATGTAGGCTACGTAACGTTACGCCTAAAATTATCAATGGTGTGAACGCTATTGCACTGGTAACAATCGCTTTTTCAAACACAGACCGACAGAGCTACAGTTAAACCGTGCTCTGTTGGCCGTGTAAGGATATTGTGCGTGGGTTTTGGGTTGCTAGCCGGTTTAAGGGTGCATTTTGTCTCGACCAATCCTGCGCGGTGCTCTAGGTCCCGGCATGCCCAATGCGGGCAGGGGGAGGCTCCGGCCAATTTGAATGAAGACTAGAGCTTTCGGCGCCATTTTCGAGTGAGCAGCTATATCAACAGCAGCTGCCTAGAGAGGCTCCGTACTGTAACGTTAGTCTTGTAATTTGAGCGAGGGGACACTTCTTTCTTTTTGTTTCCAGAGAACAAAGAGGGATTTTTTCCCTGAAATCTACCACAAATTTTAGACGGCTGTTTCCTGGTGGATGGATGCAGCGGACACAAAAGACGATGTGTAGTGACAACAAATAGTGAAGTGGAGTCTGAAGTGAGCTAGCAGGCTAATCTGGCTAGCATCTCCAGCCAAGAAGGGGCGTCAGATTGGAGCCGCGCTGTGGAAACGATATATTTTGTATTATTTTTTCGAAAAAATCCAACAATTACGTGGATGATTTGAAAAATCAATAAAAAATTCGAAAAATTATCGCAGGCGACGACGAATAAAATGACGTGGGTTGTTTGGTGGAGCGAGGTGGTTTTGTGCATTTTTTAAACGTTAAGTTTGAGCGGGATTGGTGATGTGAGCGAGACGGCCGGCGACCCCGACAGCCTATCAGCGAGCGATACACCGGGATGCCACACCGACCAACACTGTCCTATTCTTTACTACAGTTTTTGTTCCTCTTTCAGCGGAAAAAAGGCGACGATGACCAGGGTGCCCTTTTCTCTCGCTTTTTTTGCACATACTATATAAAAACAGTGCGCCGTCATAATTTTCAATTGCAAACTTTTTTTGTGGATTTACAAATATTATGAACGTTCAGGTGTTTTCGGTAAGTAACATTTTTCATAAAAGCGTCTTTTTATTTAGTTACCCTGAAAATTACTATTTATGTTTTGTGCGTGTGTGAGTGTATGGTAAATGTATTAAAATAGCAAACATTTGCCATATAAAGTGCGAAAAGCGCAAACTCTCTTACAAAAGTAAATAGGAGTTGGAGATGAGATTAAAGTGATTTGATCAGTTTGTAGAACAATATCATCTCTCGATCGAGAAAACACGTCATAATGTGTTTGATCTACTGTACCACGCGATTGCAACTTCACTCGGTTAACGTTACATTTCCCTTTAGCAATTTGAAACCCTTGTTATCAAACCAACGTTAGTGTTATGAACGTGTATTCATACTTTTATACGAGCGGGCCTATAAATTTAAATTAACGTTACATAACCAGGTTGCATTGTCAGATAATTTAAGGCCTGACTGTGCAATGGTAAAATGCGATTATTCGTTATGTTAATTGTGTTAGGGGTTAGTAGAAAATGAACTTTGATGTCTATTGTAAATAAAGCAAAAGCTAATCATCTTTAGATGGATCTTGGGTCACTAGTCGGCCTTTTTGTCAGCGTGTGCACCTCAGTTCTTATAATAGCGCCGTATTTTTTCCTTATTTTTTTCAGTCACTGTTCTTAAAGTTGTTTTGGTGACGTTTTTCTTGCATTGAACACGATTCCATCGCTACTCTTTTATACCTCAAGGAAAGTCACTTCGGGTAGTTTTGTTCTGTCTAATGTAGAGGTCACATGCAGAAAGGTCATGAAGTCATTACCGTGATGCTTTGACCTCCTAATTTTGTTGATTGATGTAAAGGCCTGTCCATGTCATGTGATGTCATGAAAGGTTAACCCAGCAGCGACCCAGGCTCACTTTGAGCCCAAACAGGTCAAGTGAGTTCAGAGAATCCAGTTTTAGTCTTTTTAATACAAAATATCAACCTAATCTTAGTTTTATGTACCATTTTGTATAGCTTTTGTTTTATAGTTACAAGATTTTGTAAAAAAAAAATATATATATACACACATATATATATTTATTTATATATATTTCTGATTACTCACTTCTCTCACTCCTATATAAATGTGGCTTCATATGGAATGTTAAAAATATGGTAACCTTTTTTTTTTTAGTTCTGTGTTGTAACTTACAGGTCTAAAGGATGTCTGGTTTTGCCTAAATAGTTTAAGTTATTTTGGAGTGAGTTGTTTAATGGCCATTCACAAAAAATAAGTGACACAAATTAAACCATATACCAGTATTACTCCTATGACACAAATCTTATATTATGAAAAAGACTCATTGCAGCATAGACTGACTAGGCACAAACTATTAGCCTAAATGTTAATTTGACTGAGAATTTACATTTGAGGTGCAACCGTAATTAATTTTGGCAAATTAGAATTTGCACATTCACTTGGCCAAAAATATAGCAGTGTTGGTCAGTGTAAGAGTCAAAATTATTAGCCTGCTTCTTCCTGCAATATGGAGATGGTCCCATTTTGGTCAGATTTTTTTTTAATTCAATTTGTTTTGTATTAATGTAGTCAACTCTATTGCCCAATACCAAGCTTTGTTGGTCAGAGTGTCTTTTCACATCAGTTCCTGTGTGTGTGTGTGTGTGTGTTTTTTAAAATAAATTTCCTGGCAGTTTTTCTTCCCATGAGTTGATCCTGCTTGGGACCGTAGGGAAACCCCCACGAGTAAACCACAACGATCTCTTTATCATGTTCGCAACATTGCAGTTTAATCACCAGACACATCATGCACCCACTCAAACGCCCCACAGTTTCAGTGACAGTGCTGATACTACAATATTTATTTTTGCTTGGTTTTGTACAGTGCACAGAAACATTTTAGTCATAACTATTGTAGTTATATTTTAAAAATATAACTTACTGTAATTTCTGTAACTTACTGTATTATCTATATTTTCAAAGAAGTTCACTATTGGAAACACTTTAAAACTTAATCCCACACACAGTTGAAATTAATGCACTCCATAACACTGACAGAATACCCATGATTTATTGCCATCTAAAATATGTAATCAATTAACTTACAGGTTATTTTAGTCAGTTTACTCTTTACACTTGAAGTTTATATGCATATATCATCTACACTAAAATATATTGAGAGATCTATTTTTACTCACTTATTTTTGCACATTTAGATATAATCTAGCAGTTCTCCACCTACAGGTTCTTTTTATGGTATGTGGCTACTCGCTTGTAATACTGTTTGCAATTTTTGGAGATAATATAATGAAATTTGAAACTTTTATGAAAAAGTTTAAATTTGTTGCATGTTAAGACATTGTGAACATTTCTCTGGTGTGTCCAGGGCTGGATTTGGGGAGAAGCTGAAGTTTTATACTGTCAGCTCTACTGAGAGTTTTGAAAACAAAAGTCAGCACACTGCAGTGTACACAATTAAACAACTAGTTAAAAAAAAGCAAGAATACAGTAAGTCAGTCATGCTTTGTATGCTCATGACTGAGTGTGTAAACGTGAACCTGCAGGAAATGAAGACTTGCACTTCAGATCTCCTGACCAGAGGCTGTATGTAGTATACACACTCAGTTTTAATATGGGGCTTATTTATCAGTTAATTGTGCGGGTAATTTTATGAGATACAACATGTTCATTTTATCGTACACCATGCCAAGACCTTCGGAGTTCACAAAATTGTTTGTAGTAATATGACTAATAACAGTGCAATAGTGGTGATATGACAAGACTTTTTATTTATTTATTATTTATTTTGAATAAATAGAAACCCGTGTTGTACTTGTTTTGACCCATTGTGATGTGCAGAAACAAATGTGTATTCACAGGCACACAGAATGTCTCTGTGACATCACCCATGCTCTTTTAATGATTATAGGGAAAGTAGTGTGTGGATGTGAAATGTTTTTTTTTAGTTTTTTTTTTTATAATATATAAACCAGCCGCCCTTATTCTGAGACTTACAGCTCTGATTTTGACTGTTTCAAAGCATCCCTCTAACTAATGATAGTTTAAGTTTGGGTTGGATGCAAGTTGTGAATACAGGCTGTTGCAGAGCATTCTTTGATCAATGCATGTGTGTAACAGTGAGAGGTTGCAGTCAGGGCACAGGTGTGTGTTGCTGTGAGTAGTTATATCCGTACTCAGGTGCAGCGGTACCATACAGGTGTGCAGGCTTGCCTGCTGTCAATCTTTCTTTGACAAAATATTTGCACAGACTTACTTATTTACACAGTTTATTTTATTAGATTAAAGAAAATGTTTGAGAGAGACACACACACACACCTCCCATTACTACAAATGCAGAGGTGTAGCTAATTTACAGGGTCTGAATTTGAATATAGTGTGTATTATTTTCCCTCGTGAGAAGTAATTAAATATACATGTTATAATTGTTATAATTATATATATATATATTTTTCCCCCCCAAAGTTTGCTATTTCAGTGATCTTAAGTTATACCTATAAAATAAAACTTTTATATAAGAAAATGCATTTTCTTTTGATCATAACTGGCAAAATAATTATGTGGGAGGGTTTCCTACATGAGGCAGTCTCTCGGAGTGTGTGAGCGTGTCACATGCTGATGTTGATGGAGGAGTGGAAGGTGATACCCTTTGACCCTGAAGTCATTTGAGCTCAGTAAAATACAAGCAGAGAGAGGTTAAATGTTATATATTCATTCACACCCCCTCTCACTCACACAGTCTTGTTCAGGGGCTCTGACGGTCCTCCTCGCACACACACACACACACACACACACACACACACACACACACACGTGTATGACCACTCTCTAGGTTATTAAGAGTTATGTGCTGATGCACTGCTTGTATATAATCAAATTATATATTTGCTTCACGATTTAAAATTATAGTGTAATATGGTGCACATAATGCGCACTTATCTTGTGGGATTACGATGTTGCTGGTGCTCAAGATTAAACACCAAAATGGAGGCTAGGCCAACTACACACATTATCGAGTTGAAGAGCTTTTAATATTCTTTTGATGGCAACGCTTAAAAATATTTTTTAAGCCTAATTAAAAAATAACCCAACACATTTTTGAAATGGTTTTGATTTATGGAGTTTGAGTTGTCTAACCAGGCTGTATTTTGTTTGACCTGCTCTGTTACTCAGTCGTTCCATTTGCTTGTCCTTTTCAGCTCTGATAGTTTTCTGATAACTTGTGACTGATCTTTTTTTTTTCTCCATGATAAAAATTACTGTGGTCAGATGCTTCCTGTGAAGATACTCGTTTATAATATCTTAGCATGAGGCTTGCTGTGTGTGAGAGAGAAAGGGAGGGTTAAGAGAAATGTGGGAGTTAGTAAAAGGAGTGGGAAAAACGTTTTCTCACCAGTCTCTGTTTTTGTGCTACACGTGCATCTCTGATTCACATCTGAGATGCATGCATAATTTGTTTTTATTATTCTAAAAAATATCTTGTGAATTTGAAAAAGCTTTTTGAGACCGAAACCTATGTGAGGTATTAGATGTAAATTTCACAAAGTTTCTGTTTTATAATTCATAGGCCAACAATAGTTTTCAATCATTGTTATTTGTTGCTTTGAAGGGTATGCATTTTTTAAGGGTGCATTTGAGGTTTAACTGACTTGAATAACATACACAAAATAATATTTTACACCTCACACACTGCAGTGATCTCAGAGAAGACACAGATCCACTCACATAGTTGACAGCAACTTTCTCACAGACACACTGTAACATTAACTATAGGTGTATCAATTTAATTTTTTTTTTAACTAGGTGTATGTTTTTAAAACTATTTTAGCATCTGGTTTTATGTTTTGATGCTGTCTGTTACATCAGATTTTTAGAACTGCAGCTTCTAATGTAATGTCTGTATTTTGATGAATTTCTCTTTTTTTCCAGTATTTGCCTTGTTGTGATGTCAGAAAGCAGAAAACAAATCAAGGTAATAACATCTATCTGCAATTTCATTTATGTGTTGTGTGTTAATTGTTTTAAGAGATCATGGGCTAAAACACATTTTTACAGCAACTAGGCAGATTAGGTGTTATATACACCCAGTAGAGGACACTTTTAGCATTTGCCATTTATGTAGTTTCATTTATTCCATTAAGCCATTATGGTATTAAGGCTTAAAAATCCCCTTCAAGCAATGAAGTGGCTGCTTTAGATCTACACAGTGGTTGTTTGCATAAGCGAAGTGTAAAGGTTTATTATTATTATTTTTATTTTTTTTAGTATTACTTACATTTGTCTCTTATGGTATTGAATTTACTCATCTTTTCAGGCAGTGATGGGTTAGCTTTAGCTTTTAGATGCCAACTCTTGTTTGGAAGCAATTACAAGTTTGTTGTCAATATCAGGTCATAGGCTACTCTAGCATTGGCCGTATAGTGTGAGAAAGGGTCTAGATGTCTTCCTGTCAGTCTTTCAGATCACAACTAGAAATTAGGTTTTGTTGGAGTGAAAAAAACTGCTAATTTCTGAAAATCTGCTCACTGGCTACTTTTAGAAAATTCTCGTTTGTTTTCAAAATCTCCAGCACTAGTTTTTTACAGAATTAAAAAAAAAAAATCCAGTGACTTAATCAGGAGCTAAACATTATATACAAACATTGTAGCATTATCACAATGGCTGTTTCTTGGCTGTGAATCCATGTTGGATCATTGACCCAAATTCCATAGATATGTTAGTCAGGTTGTAACCTTTGTGTCAGTGTTACAAGTCAATGCTAATAATGAACAGACGCTTCAGTTGATATTTGTTATAATTAATATATTTTAATATAATAACAAACTGTGCATTTAAAAAAAAAAAATGTGATGGTTCATTACAATCGGTGTTGTTGGCTATAAAATGGTGTGTTATTTAGTACTCTCACTGCAGATCTCACCCTTCTGCTGCTTCAGTTCATTCATCTGTCTTGAGTACATAGCAGGCATGAAAATGTACTTGAATTTTTGTGTTTTTCTACAATTCTCCAATTTCTAATTAAAGTAAAATTTAATTCAAAACAATTTTATTTTACTTTTAGTCTTTAGAAAGCTTGTGTGTTAAAGAAAATACTTGGTTATTAAGATTCTGTGTTCGCCATTCTATTTCTGGTTGAACAAATGTATCTAATATTACTATCAGTACTTAAAATAGAATTATTTAAAAAATAGAATTATTTAAAAGTCAGATGTTAATGATGTCTCATGTCAACTCTTACTTGTTGAACATTAAAATTAGATTTTAAAAAAATCATAACTGTACATAAGGCACAGACCACAGTGATTGATTCATAAAGTAGAGATATCTTATTTAGCACAGTGGAGGCATAAGAGATGTATTCTGTTGTGGGACAGTACTTTGGGAAGCTGGTGGCAGGTCAGCTCCCGCTGTTGAGGATGACTACGAGGCAGGATGTTGTCAGTGCGGAATCACTATCTTGAAGGTTAAATCCAGTCTGGTGTAGAAGACAATATTACAAGTTGCTTGTTTCTCTTGATAATATTTTTTTTGACGGAGTAGCCAGAGGACATGTTTTAGTATAATGCAGGAAAGTTGCTGAGAGGTGTGTCCACAATGGTCTCCATAGAGTCCAGCCTGTAGGAAATCAGAATGATGTGCTGCAAAATATATACAATTTTCATTACCGTTTAAAACTCTTGTAATGCTTTATTTTCAGTCGTCTCTTGTGCATTGTCCCAAACTATAATGAAATGTAAATATGCCAAAACAACAATCCACGACAATCCACTGGGAATGATGATTATTTTAAAATACCCATAATCGTCCCATAACATTAGTATACATACATAGGTGCTATTTTACTGAAGTGCAAAAATTCCGATTCAGTGTGCATCCATCTGTGAAAAGTATACATCCAACTTTATGTATGCTATTGTGATAAGTTTTTTTTTTATAAAACAAAATTAGAATTGTACACAAGTCATATGTTAAATAAAATAATAGTTTCAAGTATGCATTTCATTATTAAGTCCTGCACACAAATGTAGCAATGCCACTTTTTTATTGTATGCAAATGGATTGCAGGCAAACACAGTCGGAGACACTGAAATATTTTCCTGCAAACTGACAGCATCACATCCAGCTGCTGTGTGTATGTTCTCACTCAAGCGTCCTCCTCTTTTCTGTGTTTCAGATAGAGTCCTGGAATACCTCAAGCCCTGCTGAGAGAGAGAGAGAGGGAGGAGAGGAGTCACTCGCTCTGATTCTGGCAGTGCTTGGTCATGTTGCCGAGGGTGTGAGTGCGTGATTGAGAGAGAGGAACCCTCTCTAGGTGATGGTGTAGCAGCACAGAATGGTTTGTGGTGATACAGAGATGCAGGCCGTGATGTGCTGCAGCATCAATACCTGGGATCTACACAGCAGAAGGAGAGATTGCATGTGTTTGAATGCGTGTGCGTGTGTTGTCTTGCTTTAGCAGCATGTAAATATTGGAGTTACTCCTTGGCCAATGCCTCCAATATTGCTCGTGCTGCTGAAGCAAGTAGTCACCAAGCAGCATATGCACGTCATCTTTTTATCACAGCTACCAGGGCCTAGCCGGTGCAGGTATGGCTGACTCACAGGTACAGAAATACCTTCATGGACTGAATCATCAATCCAACATAGAGAAGTTAGGAGGACACTCAGCCTCACCGGAGTGAACTGAATGGTCAAAGGTAAAGACAGATGCAGTTTAGTTTTCTTTGGAAAGTGAGTTAAGTAGCTTTTTTTTAAATATATGTTGCCTTTTTCTTTCCTTGATAATGTTCATGTTCAAAAACATTTTTTTAATGTTTACATTTGTTTGTTTTCCTTTTTTTTATGTATGCTTTTTTGTTTCAATCGTCTTGTTTTTTCTTCATTAAATATTCCAATTTTATGTTCCTAAACGTGGTTGAATTTTTTGTTGATGCAAACAAACATTAAAATTTTTTTTAAAAAAAGGAAAAAACTGACCTAAGTAAATACTCATTTACTCAAATACTCAGTCCATGTATCTGTTCAGCTTTTGTTTTTAACACTTTTTCACGGAACGCAACTGTTGTCATAGGAGATCTCTTTTTTGTGGTCGCTTTTCTGATCTGATGTGTTTCAATACTATTGTAGAAATGTGTTTTATGTTTCTGCTGGATGAACCCTATACCGTGACGTGTATTCGTGTTTCTTTTAAAGTATTCTTCATTTCCGGTGACTACATTGAGCAATCAAGATTGACTCCAATACCATTTTCCCCGATAATAACCATTAAGCAAGTTTTACACATTTAAGTGGATTATTCCGGTATTTGCAGAGATATTAACATGGAGGCAAATGTCTACAGTTAAGCGCTTGAGAGTTTACGCATGCGTAGAGCATCATTCTTATATTATATAACATTAACATTAATATAAGTTTAACGCCCAACGACATTTTGTTGTGGGCAAGTTATTTTTCAGTATTCCCGATAGCTGAAAATGACGTGTTATTTCGTGATGTTAACAGTTCAGGTTTTTGATATAATCTCACGTGACTGATAAAATATTACAATAAGTTTGTGTTTTTTGTAAAATAGTGTATAACGCTCTCACCCTGAAACAGTAAGAATGCAAAAGCTAACAGGTAAATTATTTCCATTGAAATAATTCCCGCCATTTTATGAAATGAAATAAAAAAAATGAGCAGGCTAAATTATGTAACCACGATTTGATCCTTGTATTTTTGGTTAATGATCATCTATTAATTATTTTGACCGGGTGAAAATATATAGGATAACTTTGGGGAGTTTTATAAGGGACTCATTTCTTCGCAGAAATGTGTCTTTTTTTATGTCTGAATGCTGCGTTTTCCTCTGATTTTATCACATCTTGTATCCTTGGCAATAAAGAAATTAGTTTTTTTTGGTTTGTTTAATTGACCAGCACTTAAACCGTTGTTGCCTTTAACTTGTAACACGACCACTTCTGACACATGTCGATTTCATCTTCTGACGCTTCGTTTTAGTCATATGATGCTTTTAGATCTGAACTAAAGATGGTCAGCACAGCTGTGATAATAGGAACAGTGCACAGTTTCATAGAGCTGATTTTAATCTATTATTTGGCTATAGCAAAACACATTTTAACAATTTAATGGAACATTTTTCACAAAAAAATTGTGGATCCACGATGCAGCTGCCTATAAGAAATAGCCTTTTTTACAGTCTGGACATAGCCTAGAATTGTCTTGATTTTTTTATTTATTAAACAATCACGATTTGATTTGAGGACTTCTGTAAGCGAGGTATTTTTATTTATTTTCTACGTTTTTGAATCAGATCCAAATTTCCTATATATGCGGTTTCCCGCGTGGCCCACCTTATTATTTTATTTTTTATGCACGGAGAAGTCCTCTTATAAGATGTTCTAATATAGCATGACTGTTAGACATATTTAATTTGGATCTTTTATTTAATTTATCCGCTAAATTTATCCGCTACACATGTTTTTTTTTTTTTGTTGTTGCGTAATTTCAATTGAAATTAGAATGGTTTTACATGACCTGAATAGAATAGTTACTGGCCAACGTGTGTTTAGATAGAAGGACCAAGGGGGAAAAAAGTCCGTCTATTTTTCAAGTAGGCTATGTGAGTGTGTTTATGTCGGAGCGAGTTGGTCCAGATAAATTATTTTCGAAAATTTCATTGCATACAGCTGCAGATCGTCACGCTTAAATTCTATAGACAAATGAATGAGACTGAAGTCTCAAATCCTATTACGGTCCTTTCGAGTGTCTTAAATGTTAGATGTAGGATTTTTTAGGTTAAAATATGGAATTTTAATAAAAATACAGCATGTATTTTACTTCTTGGTTGCTTTGCCGACAACCATGCCAATTTCCCTGGAGTTTTGAGACATAGCATAATTAACTATAACCTAATTGGTGATGTTCCCTGTTGTTTTTTTTATTTTTTGATCATGCAAGGTTGCTTTATTTCATGATGACATTAAAACGGTGAATATATGAATTCGTGTATCTGGTGCATTTCAGGTCTTTTTTATAAACGGAGACGTATCGTGCGAGTAGAAAGAAAGTTGCGACTTGCTGCAAAGAAAGTAACAAAATAATATATTTTGCTATATGGACACAGTTAGGTTTCAAATAGCCTATTGCCGACGTAGGCTTTGCCATTCATTTCATTTGACAAAATTTAAAGAGAAATAAGCATAATGCTAGAACTAAATAGTATATAAGACGGGAAATTTATTTGGATATATCCCTATAACAATTTTCAACTTTACAAAGAAAAAGAGCAATATGCAAAGTAGGCTATTTTTTAGTGCAGAGTCAGTTCCTTAAAGAGACGAGTATTGACCGAATTTAACAATTGAATCATTAGCAACATTAAACACAGGAAGACAAAACGTTTAAAGCAAAAAATGGCACGTGTTGATGACTGCCTTTTTTCCTTAAAATAATATTGAAGTTACTGGTGCAAGATAGTGTAGGCTATGCGATAGACTGAAGATGGTGTCATTATTATTAAGACACAATGGTTCATTCGCTAAAAAGGAAAGAAAATCGAATAATGGAAATTATATAACACATGGCGCCATTTCAGAGTGAGCATCCTATTTGTCGGCAATGCATTCGGTATGGCCTCAGAAAATAGCCTATATATATATATATATATATATGTGTGTGTGTGTGTGTGTGTGTGTGTGTGTGTGTATATATATATTTATGTAAGGTTGTATTTGGTAAAGTAGGTAATTTCACTTTTCATCCCCAATTCGCCTGGCAACAGTCGGCTAAATATATGTTCGGTGACGTGCGAAGGGCTCCAGCGGTGACGTCATATCAGAACAGTCGTCCGAGAATCTCTCAGGATTCCTGCTTAAACAGTGGGGAAAAGGGGGTGCCTTCCTTTTTTTCTTCTTCTAAACAGTCCTGACTCTGTGTTAAATTTTGCACATCTTATGTCTCTCTTGGGTGAAATTGTAAACATTGAAGACATTGATGAGCTCTGGTCTTTGAATAAAAATATAAAATAAAATAAAACAACACAAAAGCAACCCCCAAAAAAGTATACATTCCATTAGCTATATGTTCCAAGTAGACTTTCGTTTCGGCACTAGCCTAATTTCAAATTGTTCTCATGATACCAAATGCTATCGCAATAATACCAGTTAAACCAACAACAAAACTAACGGCTGTAGCAGGATACAAGTTAATTCTAAGTAATAAACATTGTAAATGAATCGCTGAAGAACTGAAATCCTGTTCTGGTGTGAGTCTGACATTGTTACATAACGTTTAACCTGGAGTATCCAAATAACTTGCACAGAGAAGGTAAAAGATTTCAGTGCACTTTCGGAACAGGTGTTCTTTAGTTAACTTTCAAAATGGTATAATTTATTCAATCAAGCTTTCTGCTTGTATTCGAGATGAACTATTTAGCTTTATATAAATTAAGTGAATAAGGATTTTTTTTTTAATTTCAGAATTGGGAATGTTGTTAGTAGGTTAGCATAGGCTATACCACGATCCATCCACACTTGTTTTTCCATTTAAAACCAACAGACAAAATCAGTGCAATTTTAAAGCACACAAAAATGCTAGTTATATTTTGTTACAAATTCAAAAACAGACACGAACAAAATTTTTCCAATGCTTCAAATCTACGGGAAAGGCCTACTCGAGGTTGGCACAATGTAGTACATAAAAAGTACCTAAGGCATGGAGTTATAAAATCAGCTGATGAAATCAGATGTCGTGTTTATCAGGTCCAAGATACAGTTCCGACACATCTCAGTTATTAGTGTGCAGATCTCAGCCGCTTCTGTCCAGCAAAACCCGAGCCAGCGCACGATCTCTCCAGGACCGGGCAGAGAAAAGCCACTGAGTGAGACCATCTTATCCTGGAAGCTCAAAGCGAGACAGTCCGATGGGAGAAAGTTCAGCGCGGGGAGACACGCACATACAACCAGAACAACTCTCCACATCACACGGGAGAAGCGCGGAGCGGCAGCAGGGGGCAGCGAAGACAGGTATGTGCTGCTCTCGTAGGGGGCGCTCAGCTTGTCCACTTCTCCAAGACGCACCCGGTCCCATTCCTTCACATCGAAGCTCTGCAGGCCAAGAAAACCCACGTCCACGTCAGTCCGCGATGGCAGTGGCGTTCCCCTAATGACACGCAGCTTTTCTCTGAAGTCCTGCATCTGCTGGAGGAAAGTGAGCGGGTCGGAGAGAGAACGGAAGGATTCGGCGATGTTGAGCGCGCGCCGCTGCTCCTCGAGCGCCGAACGCAGCTGGTTGATCTCGGGGTCAAATGTCTGCATGACCACGAGCTTCAGAGTCTCTAAGTCTGAGAGAATCTCGCTCCGTTTGTGGTCCAGCGTGCGCTGAAGTTTGTCAAAGTACTCTAAGACTCGATCCGCGTCCCGCGAGACCCTCTCCAGCGCTTTCTTCTTAGCTTCCTCTAACGATTCTAGGCACGAATGCACTTCCGCGCCCCTCCAACCCTCCACGACGCGAAACAAGTCCTCAAACGCGAGCTTCTCGCGTTCGTACGCCTCCTCCAGCGCGCAAAATTTGTGTCCTTTATGATCACCTGTCGTGGCACAAAAACCACAGATGAGCTTCAGATCCGTGGCGCAGAAGATATTGAGCGGTTGTCCGCTGTGAGCTCGACAGAGAGACATCCTCGGCATCACTCGAATCCTGTTGTACTTCTCCACGATACCACGCAACGAGTAATTGACTTGCAAGCTCGCGATGCCGTTGTGCACGGTTTCTTTTCGACAGGTCGGACATTTGAACGGGGGTCTCCATGCAGGGCTACGGTTACCGTCCAGGATGCCCTCGAGACACTTCTTGCAGAAGCTGTGAGAGCACGGTAGAACACGCGGGTCCTCGAAAAGACAGCAGCATATTGGGCATGTGAGGTCCTCCTCCAAGAGCTCCATCGTATCCTAAAGAGGAAAGAGACATCAATATGAAAGCTTGTCGGGGGCATGACACATCAATACAACTCTCATCATACCAAGCTTTCTCTCGTGCATCTCACACCGAGTGTGAAGTCTAGAGCGCTTAGTGCTGTCCAGTGTCATTTTTGACACCAACTACATTACGCGCAATAAGCAAAGATTTACACACACAAGTAGGATATATTTTTGCATCGAAAAATGTTTTTATATTGCGAGAATGCGTTATGAGTCTACAGTGAATAAATAATGCAACAGAAGCTTCAGTCAATATTTTACAGTGCGATTCTGTGAAGAGGCACTGCAGGTTAACCAAATGTAGTAGTTCAGATTGCCTGATGATGAAGACTCCTGAGTGCACCAGTACTTCATTTTAATTGCCCGCGTGAGAACTTTCGTGCAGGAATATCCGAGGACCTGTCCAAAAAACTTCAAGGAATTAACTGCTAATTTGGGGGGGGATATCCCCGCCGTCGAGTTGTCAAAATGTTATGCCCGGGTCCGGTTGTCAAGGTATTACTGTTGTTGAGGCAGATTTTGCAGGCAGAAAGCACCAGCAATTGGACCAGAAGTGCACTAGCTGCATAGGGAGTGTGCAACGCAATCATAGCTCTTGTTGCTGAGCAGACTTCACCCTTTCCAATTGGGAAATTTTAACTAGTTCAGGTCAAGTCAGTATGGCCAGGCAATTAAAACTAATGCGCTCAGACAGCTATTGAACAGTGAATCTAAAGTTAAACATTTCAATGCCACATTCAGCCTAATATCCGCGTAACATTGTATTTGCAGACTCGGGTAGTTGAAAACGTTTTGTGCGGTGAGAAATAAATGCAGAGGATCCCTTCATTCTTGGATGGTGTTGTTGTGGGGGAGCACTCACTCTCTCCTAGATCAGCGTTTCTTTTCAGATTACGTCAATACTTGCGTTCCCCATCATCTACCCGCATAGACGCATAATTCATCTATTCAGTGACCTACAATAACTACGTGGTTTTGACTTACAATAGTCATGGTTTACAGACAACCAAAAAAGCACGTCCGTATTTCCTGCCACAAGGATTATTCTTTACGCCACTTTGGTCGCATATGCCCGTGCCATGTGTCAGGGTCTTGACGCATCGATAACCAATCGCTACCGAGTCACGTGTCAAAATATTTTGACCTCGATTTTTCTTCCCCTGTTTCCATGCCATCAGGAAGAGAACGGCGTCCGAGGCGCAGCGCTCATTGGTCGAATCAGGGATGAATGCGCGTGCAGTGACGTAATTGGCCACGAGAGGGCGAGAGTCCCATAGAACCGCAGGTTTGTCAAAGAAATAGGATAACGCTTGAAAGCCTTTAAAAATTGTTTTCATTTATTGCATATTAATTCGGTAATAAAATAAACCAAAATCCACAAGGGGGCACATACACTTAAAAAAGCAAACAATTTATCCCAATCCATTTCAATAACATGACATGGCGTGTTCTCAAAGCTTTTCTGGTCAGTTGGCTGTTTTGGTTTTGAATTTTAAGCACATTGGCTTGATTGTGATATTTACCTATCATACAAATAATTTAAGTATTATAACAAATTAAGTATAATCTAACCCTTTGTTATGTAGAATGTGGGATTTAATCTGGTGGTGTCTAGCGGTCAAAATAATAATTCTCCAATTTGCCTCAGTGTGTATTTCAATAAATTATTTTCCATGCCGACGGTATCTATCTTTTACTTTTCTCTGAGCTGTTCAGGATGGGTCATTTTCTGTCGTTTGATCAATTACTGCACAAGAATTTGTCAATAAAAAAAAAAAATGATTATATATATCCATGCAAAAATCTGCTACAACTCCAAATTTAAGTGTTGTTATTAGTGTAAAATGGTTTAATAATAAAACAGTTTTGAATGTGTTCCAAAGAAGGACTCTGCTTTCTGAATCGGTCAGCGCCCCCTAGAGGTGGTTAACGAGAAAAACACCAGCCGTCGACAATGATTTTTCCATGAGATCCATTCTCTCCTGAGCTGTGCGCTCTTCAGTTTGTCGTGTGTAACTGCACTTCCGATGATCTCAGCGCTAGAATGGCTGCAGTTTTTACGTGTTGTTTGGGCTGCTGCGGGGATGGCGGACCGGGTCACGCTCCCCTCAAAGATATGCCCACCGTACAGCTAGACACGCATCACATGGGTAAGAGGTCATTTCCACTGCTCAACGGGGTCACAAAATTCACCAAATTAATTTTAACACGAAGAGATGTGTCAAGCTAACAGATAATGCTATATCTTAAAAACAAAGGTTAGAATACAAAATAACTATTGCCATCACTGTTTTTAAACAAACAGTAGGTTTTCGTTCGTAATAATATCTAATCAATCATATCAAGTAAGTTAGCCCTAACTAACGTTACTCTGGATCAGATGCTAGTTGCTAGTATACAGCTGACAGATCCAGTGTCTATTTTGATTGTGTTTCAGTTGAGTGAATCCAGGAGGTGAGGTTCAATTCAGACTCGTTTTTTGAGAATATCTCTGAAAACGTTTTGAAATACATACCTTGTGCTGTAGCAGTGTGGTCATAAGAGTTTGTTCGGCCTTTTTTCCCAGGGACGGATGTGGTCATAGTGAAAAGTGGGAGGCGGATCTGTGGGACTGGAGCCTGCCTCGCCAACGCCCCTCTACACCAGAACAAGAGCTATTTTGAGTTCAAGATCCAGTCCACGGGTGAGTGCCCTTTTGTCAGAAATGAATCATGTTCAATCATGGCTTCCAGATAATCGGGTTTTTAACATTTTGCTAATTATTGTGCAAACACTGTAGTAACTTGTAGCTGTCAGACTGATGTATTTGTTGTTTTAAAGTGGTATGTTGTTGAGTGTGTAGCTATGAAGTGGATTCTGACAAAAAAAAAGTTGTTTACCATTATAAGTGAGCAAGATTTCACCTTAATTTAAAAGTTAATCATGTAATACCACATAAGTCAAAACATTTCACCAAATTCACCAAGAAAAATAAAACATGAAAATAATAACATTATTGGGACCCTTAGATTTTTTTTGCATTGTGACATTAATTTTAGGACAAGTTTACCTCCAAAATCTCTGTATTATTGGTCTTTAGATATACATATTGGTATGTATAGCTTAAGATATCTGTGGGCTAATAACTTTTGCTGATGTTTGTGTTTGCGATGCAGGTGTTTGGGGGATCGGTGTGGCTACTCAGAAGGTGAATCTGAACCAGGTGCCACTGGGTCAAGACAGCCACAGTTTGGTACTTAGACATGATGGCTCCATATACCACAACAACGAGGAGAAGAACCGTTTACCTGCCAACAGCCTGCCTCAGGAGGGGGATATAGTGGTACGTTTTTACTTCTTTTTGTGTGTTGGTTACATTCTAGATTGTGATAAATAGCTAAATTGTGGAATACTACTAGTATATACTGTAGAAGACATATTGCTTGTGGTCGTAAGTGTGTGTGTGTCTGTTTTTAGGGCCTGACCTATGATCATGTGGAACTGAACCTGTACTTAAATGGAAAGAGCATGCACTGTCCAGCCTCAGGTATTCGAGGGACTGTGTTCCCCATAGTTTATGGTGAGTTGTGTATTGTTTCTTTATTAATGAGAGATACAGGATATCATAATTTTTGCTATATCTGCACATTTTTTTAGGTATAGGAATTTCACAGTCATTATTGGAGCAATTTTATTTATTTGCTGGCCATTTTGGTAAGGGATTGAAAGATGTTACCTACCACCCTCAGATTTTAAAACTGCCATGGTATCTTATGTTATCAACAAATGGCAAAATGAATGGGATCAGTGTACAACCATCAAACTTTTAACCCTACTGTGGGTAAAAGTATCTTTATTTTTAACATTTGCTGGGATCAGATCATATATACACAATGCCAAATAGGGCATTCCAGAATCACACATCAAGTTCTTAATATCAAGTGAAAATCTATGCATTTTAATTTTTATATTAAGAAGCATAGCGGTGGTCCAATCTCTAATTTTATTAAATTTTTCTGGTTTGAGTTCTCTTAGGAAACTATATTACTCAGATTACTCAATATGACTCAATTTATTTTTAACAGGGTAAACCCTGAATTCATTTTAGAGGTTTAATCTAAAGCAAATTTTAAAATTCTTTTAAGCAAAAAAAAAAGAAAAAAAAAGATGTTTTATTGCTTTTTTATATTATTTTAACATTGACAAGGAAGCCGACATGGGGTTAAAACATCAGTCAACCCCCCACCCATCCATCTTGGTAACAGCCACTGAAATGCCAAGATTACATTTCAGTAATAATACTGAAGTTGTAATATGTTACATATAAATTAAATAATATTGCTATAGTTGCATTATTTTGTATATAATACTTTTCAACTTATTTCCAGTTATTTATTTATTTAGTTCCATTCATGCTAAAAACTAGTTTTCAGAGTAGTCCAGCTAAAGAAATAACATTCCAAATCAAAAAGCAAAGCCTTTTCCTAAAATGTAATTAGCTATTTTAATTCAAAACTGGGACACTTCCCAGAGTGTTTTGCGATTTAGCATTTTCCTATCAGTGTCCCTTTTCTGTTTTTCTATTGTGCAAATTAATGGGATGTCATCTTTTATTCACCCTCATATCTTTCCAAATCTGTAAGATTCTTCTGTGGAGCACAAAAGTCAATGAGCTCCAATGTTGTTTGGTTCCCTATGTTCTTCAAAATATCTTTCTTTCTACAGAAGAAAGTCATGCAGGTTTAGAACAACATTAGGGCTGAGTAATGATGACAGAATTTTTGGGGTAAATTATCTCTTTAAGGTAAAAAACAAAACAAAAGTATAATAGCATCATCCAGTAATATTATACCTAACAGGGATGAGTGAGTAAATCCTCTTAAAAGAAAAAGCTTTCATAATGTCCAAATTAATCTTGATTATTGAAAGAACATATAAAACAATAATTATTAGTAATACATTTCAAATAAACATAATGTGCTGTTAATTTGCTGTATCTTTCAGTATAAGTTTTCAAGGGATTTTTCATGATTTATGATCTGCTGTTTGCAGAGACGAGCTTTCATGAAATGTTTTTGCCATTCATATGATGAACTAACATCATATTGATGTTTGTAATCTGTTCTCTCTCAGTGGATGACAGTGCCATCATAGACTGCCAGTTCAGTGATTTTTACCATACTCCACCTGAAGGCTTTGAAAAGATTCTGTTTGAACAGCAGATCTTTTAAATCGTCAGCTACGTGTGCAGACACACATAGTGTGAAGTTGAACTGTGTGTGTGGCAGTACGTGATTTATGTTCTCTTTCAATGTTGCTTCTGCCTTTGCTGTTACTACTGCTGCTCTTGTCCATTTGAAAGTCAAACCAGGCTTTATTTCTGTGTGTGTGTTTGTTTGTACACACACAAATGAGAGCGAATATACAACCCAGACAACACTTTACATAAGCACTGAAGACACTTACTGATATCTACTTTTTTGAAGTGGGCGATATTGATAAACTGAGCTTATACATTTATTTAATGACAATGCAAATTATTAGCAGCTGATCAGCTTTTTGTTCTTATTTTGAATGTTTATTTGATTTATGTAGAAAATGTTGACTTTCTCTATCTACACATATCAGATTTCTTGAATGAACCAATTGTATTTGCACTAGTTATGTGTGGTTGAAAATCAAAACAAACCTCTCTTGTTAAAATATATGATCAGAAACAGTTCGATAGGTTTTTTATGTGTCTGTTACTGTTATTTGCCTTTCATCTGAACTAGGCGAGTGTGTTTTCTTCATATTGACAGATTGCTAACAATAGCAATTTCCAATATTTTCCACAGTGTATTTTATCACTTTAACTCTATGATCTCTATTGCACTTAATATTAAATAAGTGACTTTGGCTGGACAGACTCCAGAGTGCTAAATAACCTCTAAAATTTTTAAGATTTGCATTAATCTGTTTAACATGGCCAGTTTTGATGCATTAGCACATATCTTACCAAAACCCTTCAAATGTGTTAGACTAAACATTTATTTTTGCCTTGGATGTGTTTTTCTCTAATGATATTGTGCTTGACCCCAGTTATTCACATATTCACAGCAACATTAATGACTTAGCTGGTTACAGCAGAAATTTTATTCTACCAGAGAATGTTATCCACTCATAACACTAAACCACTCTTAATCAAACATTCATTTTATTCAAAAAATGAACGTGAGCAAAATGGCCATGCAGTTACCAAAGGCAATGTGCTTTTCAGAAAAAGGTTCTCTGAAAATGTTGTGTCCTGTAATCATCTTTTTTGGTCCCAAACAAAGCTTGAATTCTCTCTGTACACTGTGTCTTATGGTACATTCCACAAGTGCTGTATTTAATAAAATTAAGTATTCTGTGTCTGTGTCATAGTGTGAAATGAGGACAGTCATCTATGACCATGTAAAATGTCAACAACATACCAAGGACGTCTGCAAAAATAAAGTGTTCTATTTAGCTAAAATTGAAAATGCATCTCTAGATCTTTAATTGTTAACTATAGGAATAATGTGGGTTAGTTGTAACATTATGTGTCTGTGTGTGTGTATATAAAATAAAAAAGCCCCTTAATTTTGATGTTTTACTCGTCTGCCACACTACCATTTAGCATCATCTAGTAATTTTATACCCACCAGGTATGAGTGAGTAACTCTATGTAAACCCCCCAGAGCAGACACCTTTTATTGTTCCTATGGTCTTGATTTCTCAGCTGGTCTAGACATTAGTAATGACAGAAAGGAGGGGGTTCAGTGAACATATTAAAAAAAGCATCCTACTATTTTCAAGTGTGTACTGCTTTGATGGTTCAAAAATTGAATTAAATTAGAGGTAAAGGCAGCATTTTCTACATGTATACATTAATACATAACAAAAATCAGGTATGTCATGAATAAAAGTCATGAAACTACTTTAAATATCTAAAAATTGAACTCTTCATACTTGAATACACAAGTGTTATTTTTAGACCAAAATATTTGTTAAAGTTAATTAGCTAAAAAAAAGTTTAGACAAAGTTTGGACTAAACTGGCAAAATGCTGTTGAAAGATCAATGAGCAGTTTTTTGTTTGTTTGTTTTTTGGTAAGCCTTTTAAAGCTGTTGAGATGAGTGTCTGCTGCCACCTTGTGTCTATATGGATATTTGGGAATGAAGTGTCTTTCCTCTTAGAAGTTGGATTTTGGTTGGAAATGAAATTCGGGTTGACCCGACTGATGTTTTCATTAATCCAAATTTCATTTTCAAACACAATACAACGTCTGTCCAATGTTGAAGATTAATGTCAATCTGACGTTGGATTCTGACATCAACCTGATTTTCATTTTCAACGTTGGGTTTGGTCTTCTGAATGCGAATTTTGTCATTGTTTCGGACCACACTGACTTACAGATAACAGTAATGCAAACATATTCATACTAAAAGCCAAAAAACTTTAAACAGGGCACAATTGGAGGGAGCAGCCATTTGGGTGTCCGAAACCACTGTGGACGTTATTGAGTGCATTTATTCAATCTCACATTCAATCTTACAACTGGTACTGCGTTCTAGAAATAAATTTCATATTGATATGATAGGGTAGGTAGGCAGGCATAGATTCAGAGGCATAAGGTACAGTATTTCATACAACAATTATAAAACAATACATTGATATTTACTTTTTACTTTTGATACTTCGTTTACTTGAACGAGTACTTCTGTACTTTTACAAAACACTGAATTTCACCGAAAAGCGATAACATCAAATTGATATATCAGGTATATTTCACGAGATTTCTGCCATTGATGTAAACATTTAAAAACAAACTAAACCAAAGATTAGATCTTTGTAAACATACTGTATGAACAGTGACATCACTTGAGTATAAAAAATGTATAAAAGACTGACTGCTTGAAGCAGCTTTGTTGTATTATATCATAATATCATCTAAAAGTAGGCCAAAAAACAACAACAACTGAATAAGACACTAATACTATAATAGAGTAGATGATTATATTATTATATTAAACCCAGTACAGCTCTGGCATCCCTCAGTGCTGCTTTTTTCCTCTGCAAATCCCGTTCCTGCTCCGCCAAGTCTGGAAACACAAAAGACAATGCCATCTCATGAAGCAATGCTGGTTGAGTCCCCACAATAATATTCCTTTATAATGTGTGATTCATTACAAGGCACTCAATGAGATTATAATTACATTCAAACATGCTATTACACGGTTTCAATAATATAAAACTTCAGATTTAAGTGGTTATAAATGAAATGCTGTACCTTGTTCCAGCTGAGTAATAATGCAAGGAAGATGCCCAGATGCCTCCAGTAGTTTAAGAGCAACATCATAGTCTGTGAAACATTTAAAAGCCATCAGCCGTTGAGATGTATAAAGAAACAAATCTGTAAAGTTTTTTTCATTTTTTCAAACTGTCACTCACATGTGATCACAGCAAAAACTTGTGGCTAGACAATTAAAATGAATGTTTTAATGTCTGTGAAATGACCATGTTCACTTGCAGATGTTTACTTTCTTTTAAAAGGAGGTGAAAGTGAAACAAGTGAAGCTTAATGCTTGTGATAGTATGCCACAAGTGCTGTCGACTGAGCTTAACTTATATTCCAAAAAAAAACGGTCTGAATCAAGGCTGTTCTTACCCTGGTGGCTGGCTTCTTGTGATTGTACTCTTTCTCCCAAGCTTTCCAGCTGAGACACAAGCTCTGAGAAGATTTCTTCAGTCCACCCGGCCTGATTGCATCTAGTCCAGAATATGACGGCATTGGACTGGGTGCTTCCTGTGCTGTTTACATGACAAGCATCGGATGCAGTGGCCCGATCTAGTGATGTTGACACCCCAGCCGGAGAAGAAGTTTCTGGTAGCTCCTCAATGATGAATTCTGACCTTGAATGCTGAGGTGACCCTGGTTGACCTGAGGGACCGTTGCTGTCATTGTGCTGTTCTGGCGTAGAGTCAGCAGTACCTGGTGAGACTGTATCAGTGGTTGGAGCTCTGGTTACCGGAGAGGTTCTACTTGTGGATGGTGCTTCCTCATGTTCAGGGGCTGCGACAAGCCCAGGTGAGGTGCAGACAGCCTCTGGGGCAGCACTGACAGGTGAACCAAGTTCTAGACTGTACTCTGAAATACAGAAAGAATCTATTGCCACACAGATTCACGCCTCATTGAAATGACAGCAGCAAGACAACAAAAGAGAGATAAACGCACCTGATTCTGCTGAGGGTCCCGAGTCTACAATAACGTTAAATGGAACAGTGGTATGATACATTTCTGATGATAACAAACTCTGAGACTCTTCCTGACAGAGAGAGAGAGAGAGAGAGAGAGAGAGAGAGAGAGAGAGAGAGAGAGAGAGAGAGAGAGAGAGAGAGAGAGAGAGAGAGAGAGAGAGAGAGAGAAAAAACACCGTAAGCAATCACACTGTTAACTAATGCAGGCTAGTTAAGAGTGACTGAGTATAGTGGAGAGTATGACACACTGTTCATAAGTTTGTGGTCAGTAAGACATATTTTTAAAGAAATGAATACTTTGATTCAGCAAGGATTTATTTAAATTGATCAAAAGTGACAGTAAAGATTCCTAAAATCCAGAAAAATTGTATCATAGTTTTCAACACTTGTTTATTAAGCATTCAATCAGCATATAGAGCATATAAGAATAATTTCTAAAAGGATCATTTGACACTGAAGACTGGATTAATGGCTGGAGTAAATTTACAATTAATAGCAAATAGTTATTTTGTAATAATATTTTACAATAATGCAGTTTTTACTGTATTTCTGATCAAATAAATGCAGCCAAGAGGTTGAGCATAAGAGACTTGTTTCAAAAACATTAAAAAATCTTACCAACCCTAAACTTCTGAACAGTAGTGTGATGGATAACCCTAAACAACTGTACTGTAGTAAACAACTGTACTGCAGTGTGATGGATTTGCCATATCGAACACGCTACATTTTATATGGTATAATTGGATGTATGTTTAAAATTTGGGAGTTACTGTTCTGAGCTTTTAATTTCACAGGGAAAAATTAATTGTGGGGGCAAATATAAAAAAATATTTTTGTTACTTTTGGTGGCAATTTTGCCTGAAAGCTCAGGTCAATATGTTACTTTGCACTCAATGTTAAGTGCTGGCCTGATGGGTTTGTTACAACCCCGGGCTATGGAGAAGTTTTCCAAAAAGGTATGGGGAAACTCGGTTTCATTTATATATCTTCCTCAAGCCTTGAATCTTTCTTGACATGTGTTGGACATGAAAATATCAGAAAATACAACTGCAAAACGCAGACTTGTTTACGGTATGATGCGAGTATGATGTATTCTGTACAGATGGACTCACCGAGTCAATGTCAGTGTCATTGTCGTCCGCTCCTGAAAAAAATGAGATGTTTCTTTACAATAAGGAATGATAAATAATATTTTTAATTAAAAACATAAGCAGTTATACCTGTGGTTGATGAGTTGAGTTTTTCACAGGGCCTGCAGACAAAGTGAATTTTTGAAGGTTTCCCCTACATAACTTTACTATAATAAGTTTTCGCAAAAATACCATGGTAAATTGTGGTAACCTTGTATCTGTACTGCTTTCAAACAAATACAAACTGATTACAGGTTTGAGAAGCATGTTGCCTATAGTAAATTCTGAACACAAAACATACCTTGTATTTTCAGGCACAGGAGGGGACTGCTATTAAAAGTGAACAGTGAAACAGTTTATTGCTACAATGTTATTGATACTGAAACTGATTTATATGCACTCATCATGGTGTGATGCAAATAATATCTTAAAGGGGTTATTGGATGCAAAATTCCCATTCATATGGTGTTTGCATGTAAATGTGTCTTTGCTGTGTGTGGACACAACCACTACAAAATGAAAAAATCCATTCACTCATTTTTTTAAATCCTAAAAAAGTCTAAACACTCTTAATAATCAGGCCTTTTGGATTTTCTGAGCACTATGATGTCATAATGCTCATGCTCCGCCCACGACCACTGACGGACTGTCCCGTATTAGCATATTTCTGGACAGCATTGGACAACCCCGTGGAAGAGAGGGGTGGAGTTAGCAGTTGCTCATTATCATTTAAAGAGACATGCCACTGTGAGCAGAGCTGTTTTCGAGGAGGTAAAAAGGGTGTTGTTTTACAAAACCATTGTGGAATTTTAATCAAAGTATATTACAAACTTTACATGAACACCTTGAAGAATCATACCAACTTGTGGACAATGGCATCCGATGACCCCTTTAAAGGGATTGTTCACCCAAAAATGAAAATTCTAAATGACTTTCTTCTCTTGAACAAAAGAAAATATTTTGAAAAATATAATTTTTTTGTCCATATTAAAAGTCAAGTCAGCTTCATTTATATAGCGCTTTTAACAGATTGTGGTCCACTCATATCAAAAGTCAGTGGGGTCCATTCATACAGGATTCGAACAACAATGGGATGAGTACATGATGACAGAATTTTCATCTTTTGATGAACAGTCTCTTTAAACTTGGACTAGCAGTTTCAGTGAAGTTTAATATGAAACTTGGTGCATATAGACACATCAAACAGTGAGATTTTATGATTCAAGACTCACATTGGGCTGTTTTGGATCCTCCAGATCTGACACTACAGGAACTACTACAGGGTCAGTGCCGTTGGGACTTTCATCATCTAAACAGAGAGACATATTATTCAAATTGTTTTTAATGACTTGTTTATTCAGGCCAATAAATATCTATAATTCAAATCCTCGTTTTGAACAACACAGAGAAATAAAATAAAAAATGAAACACCTGAGTAATCAGGGTATTTTATTTTTTTCCTTCTGGGCGTTTCCACTAGTAACCTAAAAGAAACCAAACACAAGATAATCACAACAACTCTGTGACAACTCTGGACATTATTCTGTAATTAAAAGTTTATACTACTTACCATGTCCGTGAATCAGATACTCTCTGTTATTAAATAAAAAAATATATATAAGACAGAAAATAAAAATATGCTATACATTTATGTTAATCAACATCATTTTTCAGCTGAGTTTGTCTATTTGTCTTCAAAAGGCATTCTGAAAAGACACTATCTGTTTGATGATGGATCATATCCATTGATGAAATGCTACAAGTACAACTCTGCAGCTGCTTATCTCATAACCTCAAACATTTATTATTATTTTACTGTTTATTAACTTAAATTATTAAATTAGGGCTTATGAAATGATATTTTGTGATATTAATACTGAGACATTTTGGTCAAGTTTTCTTGGTGAAGAGGACTGCACTGAAGAAAACATAAATAGATTTGTTTATGAGAAGGAAAGCTTAAGTGCGTGTGTGGTTCAGGTATACTCTACGTTACGGAGACAAAATGTCCCCACAAAGATGGCAATATCTGAAATCGTTGTGGGGGACATTTTTTGGTCCCCACGAGGAAAACAGCTAATAAATTAGACTAGTGAAGTGAAAAATCAAGTTTTCAGTGATGGGTGGGTTTAGGAGTAAGGTTAAGGGATATAATATATGGTTTGTACAGTATAAAAATCATTATGTCTGTAGAATGTCCCCATAAAATACGAAAACCCAACATGTGTGTGTGTGTTCTTGTATATGTGGTTTACGAGGACACAAATGTGTATAATGATATGGGTATTAAAATGTAAAACATGCTTCCTGTGTCCTTGTAAACTAAATAGCTTTTAAAAAAACATACTAACCGTGTCACAGTTTAATATGAAACTTTGGTCCATATAGACAAAACTTTGGTCCATATAGACACATATCAAACAGTGAGATTTTATGATTCGAGACTCACATTGGGCTGTTTTGGAAGCACAGACTCATCCAGATCTGACACTACAGGAACTACTACAGGGTCAGTGCCGTTGGGACTTTCATCATCTAAACAGAGAGACATATTATTCAAATTGTTATGATTTTAATAGCTTGTTTATTCAGGCCAATAAATATCTATTATTCATACTCTCGATTTGAACAACACAGAGAAATAAAATAAAATAAAATAAACATTAAACACCTGAGGATTCAAGGTATTTTATCTTTTTCCTTCTGGGCGTTCCCACTTCTGATAAACTAAAAGAAACCAAACACAAGATAATCACAACAACAACTCTGTGATTACTAACTGGACATTATTCTGTAATTAAAAGTTTATAGTACTTACCATGTTGATGAATCAGATATGCTCTGTTATTAAATAAAAAATAAATTTAAAAAAGACAGAAAATAAGAATAAGCTAATCATTTATGTTAATCAGCTGAGTTTGTCTATTTGTGACTCATGTAACTCAAGTAACCGAATCAAATTCAAATTTTTTGTCGTGTCGGCACGGACAAGGAGACCGACACGGACACCGGCACAGGCATGGACACGGACACCGGCATGGACACGTCACGGACACCGGCACAGGCATGGACACGGACACTGAAGCAGACACCGGCATGGACACGTCACGGACACCGGCACAGGCATGGACACAGACACTGAAACAGACACCGGCATGGACACGTCACGGACACCGGCACAGGCATGGACACGGACACTGAAACAGACACCGGCATGGACACGTCACGGACACCGGCACAGGCATGGACACGGACACTGAAACAGACACCGGCATGGACACGTCACGGACACCGGCACAGGCATGGACACAGACACTGAAACAGACACCGGCATGGACACGTCACGGACACCGGCACAGGCATGGACACGGACACTGAAACAGACAACGGCATGGACACGTCACGGACACCGGCACAGGCATGGACACGGACACTGAAACAGACACCGGCATGGACACGACACGGACACCGACACAGGCATGGACACAGACACTGAAAGAGACACCGGCATGGACACGTCACGGACACTGGCACAGGCATGGACACGGACACTGAAGCAGACACCGGCATGGACACGTCACGGACACCGGCACGGGCATGGACACAGACACTGAAACAGACACCGGCATGGACACGACACGGACACCGACACAGGCATGGACACGGACACTGAAGCAGACATCGGCATGGACACGTCACGGACACCGGCACGGGCATGGACACAGACACTGAAACAGACACCGGCATGGACACGACACGGACACCGACACAGGCATGGACACGGACACTGAAGCAGACATCGGCAAGGACACGACACGGACACCGGCACAGGCATGGACACAGACACTGAAACAGACACCGGCATGGACACGTCACGGACACCGGCACAGACATGGACACGGACACTGAAACAGACACCGGCATGGACACGTCACGGACACCGGCACAGACATGGACACGGACACTGAAACAGACACCGGCATGGACACGTCACGGACACCGGCACAGGCATGGACACGGACACTGAAACAGACACCGGCATGGACACGTCACGGACACCGGCACAGGCATGGACACAGACACTGAAGCAGACACCGGCATGGACACGTCACGGACACCGGCACAGGCATGGACACAGACACTGAAACAGACAACGGCATGGACACATCACGGACACCGGCACAGGCATGGACACTGACACTGAAGCAGACACCGGCAAGGACTCGACACGGACACCGGCACAAGCATCAACACGGACACTGAAACAGACACCGGCATGGACACGTCACGGACACCGACACAGGCATGGACACAGACACTGAAAGAGACAACGGCATGGACACGTCACGGACACTGGCACAGTCATGGACACAGACACTGAAACAGACACCGGCATGGACACATCACGGACACCGGCACAGGCATGGACACTGAAACAGACACCGGCATGGACACGTCACGGACACCGGCACAGGCATGGACACGGACACTGAAGCAGACACCGGCATGGACACATCACGGACACCGGCACAGGCATGGACACGGACACTGAAACAGACACCGGTATGGACACATCACTGACACCGGCACAGGCATGGACACGGACACTGAAACAGACAACGGCATGGACACGTCACGGACACCGGCACAGGCATGGACACGGACACTGAAACAGGCACCGGCATGGACACGTCACGGACACCGGCACAGGCATGGACACGGACACTGAAGCAGACACCGGCATGGACACGTCACGGACACCGGCACAGGCATGGACACAGACACTGAAACAGACACCGGCATGGACACGACACGGACACCGACACAGGCATGGACACGGACACTGAAGCAGACATCGGCAAGGACACGACACGGACACCGGCACAGGCATGGACACGGACACTGAAACAGACACCGGCATGGACACGTCACGGACACCGGCACAGGCATGGACACAGACACTGAAGCAGACACCGGCATGGACACGTCACGGACACAGACACTGAAACAGACACCGGCATGGACACATCACGGACACCGGCACAGGCATGGACACGGACACTGAAGCAGACACCGGCAAGGACTCTACACGGACACCGGCACAAGCATGAACACGGACACTGTAACAGACACCGGCATGGACACGTCACGGACACCGACACAGGCATGGACACAGACACTGAAACAGACACCGGCATGGACACAACACGGACACCGACACAGGCGAGGACACGGACACTGAAACAGACACCGGCATGGACACGTCACGGACACCGACACAGGCATGGACACAGACACTGAAACAGACACCGGCATGGACACAACACGGACACCGACACAGGCATGGACACGGACACTGTAACAGACACCGGCATGGACACGTCACGGACACCGACACAGGCATGGACACAGACACTGAAACAGACACCGGCATGGACACAACACGGACACCGACACAGGCATGGACACGGACACTGAAAGAGACACCGGCATGGACACGTCACGGACACCGGCACAGGCATGGACACGGACACTGAAACAGACACCGGCATGGACACAACACAGACACCGACACAGGCATGGACACGGACAGTGAAGCAGACACCGGCAAGGACACGACACGGACACAGGCACAGACATGGACACGGACACTGAAACAGACACCAGCATGGACACGTCACGGACACCGGCACAGGCATGGACACGGACACTGAAACAGACACCGGCATGGACACGTCACGGACACCGGCACAGGCATGGACACAGACACTGAAACAGACACCGGCATGGACACGTCACGGACACCGGCACAGGCATGGACACGGACACTGAAACAGACACAGGCATGGACACAGACACTGAAACAGACACCGGCATGGACACAACACGGACACCGACCCAGGCATGGACACGGACACTGTAACAGACACCGGCATGGACACGTCACGGACACCGACACAGGCATGGACACAGACACTGAAACAGACACCGGCATGGACACAACACGGACACCGACACAGGCATGGACACGGACACTGAAAGAGACACCGGCATGGACACGTCACGGACACCGGCACAGGCATGGACACGGACACTGAAACAGACACCGGCATGGACACAACACGGACACCGACACAGGCATGGACACGGACAGTGAAGCAGACACCGGCAAGGACACGACACGGACACAGGCACAGACATGGACACGGACACTGAAACAGACACCGGCATGGACACGTCACGGACACCGGCACAGGCATGGACACGGACACTGAAACAGACACCGGCATGGACACGTCACGGACACCGGCACAGGCATGGACACAGACACTGAAACAGACACCGGCATGGACACGTCACGGACACCGGCACAGGCATGGACACGGACACTGAAACAGACACCGGCATGGACACATCACGGACACCGGCACAGGCATGGACACGGACACTGAAACAGACACCGGCATGGACACGTCACGGACACCGGCACAGGCATGGACACAGACACTGAAACAGACACCGGCATGGACACATCACGGACACCGGCACAGGCATGGACACGGACACTGAAACAGACACCGGCATGGACACGTCACGGACACCGGCACAGGCATGGACACAGACACTGAAGCAGACACCGGCATGGACAAGTCACGGACACCTGCACAGGCATGGACACACACACTGAAACAGACACCGGCATGGACACATCACGGACACCGGCACAGGCATGGACACGGACACTGAAGCAGACACCGGCAAGGACTCGACACGGACACCGGCACAAGCATGAACACGGACACTGTAACAGACACCGCCATGGACACGTCACGGACACCAACACAGGCATGGACACAGACACTGAAAGAGACACCGGCATGGACACGTCACGGACACCGGCACAGGCATGGACACGGACACTGAAACAGACACCGGCATGGACACAACACGGACACCGACACAGGCATGGACACGGACAGTGAAGCAGACACCGGCAAGGACACGACACGGACACCGGCACAGACATGGACACGGACACTGAAACAGACACCGGCACAGGCATGGACACGGACACTGAAACAGACACCGGCATGGACACGCCACGGACACCGGCACAGGCATGGACACAGACACTGAAACAGACACCGGCATGGACACATCACGGACACCGGCACAGGCATGGACACGGACACTAGGGCTGAACAATTAATTGCATTTGCGATAATATCGCGATATGATGAAATGCGATTTTGTAACCGCAAAAGCTGCGATTACACTGGTCACGTGACACGCGAGAGAAAATTACTCTGCAGACCAAGCATCAACTTGAGGCCTGACATACAGGATAGAACAGTTTATTTTTTATGTATGTGATAGTGTTATTTATTCTCTCTCCAACAATTCTGGATCGATTCAGAGAATTTCAGAATCGAGTCTGAGCTTAGTTTTTAAACACAGATGCGTGATGACGCTGCGCGTGCTTTAGAAATAACGTATTCTGCTTGCTTCTAATCTCTCTCTCTCTCTCTCTCTCACACACACACACACACACACGACACCGCTCGAACCTTCCGAAAAATAAGCTCTCATAAAGTTTGGGGTTTAAGCGAATTACAAGGACAGTCGCGGGCTTCATTGCACAGGTTTTGCCGCTTTGATGTTAAAGTTACTCTTGCAGTGCGCGGTCTTGGCCGCCGGAATTGTCTTTACAAATGCTCCACAAAGGCATTATTTATGTCTTTTGAAATACAGTTGGCTTATATATTAAAAATATGAAAATCACTGAGAAAGCTGCTTTCGTTTTAAAATGCTTACGCGCGCCTTGTGATAAGAGTGTTCGTGCATGCGGCTGTGAGCGACTCATTGGTTATATGTACCTGCATCTCAAAATGCTTTTGACGCGAAATTAATGTAAACACGGTCAATTATATCTTAAACCAACAGGACGTGTGGTTTAGTGTGTGAATGCAGCTTATCCTATAGGGGGAAAATCACTCCAGCTCTTGAATGGAAAACGTTCAGACAGCCTACTTTTAAAAACTGAAAGCACTCTTTGTTTATTGCTTATAATGTTTTTTTTTGTTCCTCTTTATTTACTAGCTTTTATATTTTGAAGCTATATTAGTTTATAGCCCATTTAAAATTCTTAACATGTAATTGGTTTAATTAAATGTATATATATATATATATATATATATATATATATATATATATGTGTATATATATTTACACATGTAATTAAATACCTATTTTAAGTGTTAAGATTAATTAATAAGAAAAAAATTAGATTGGATCATGAGCTGCCTAAAGATTCCCATCCCTACTGTACAATGATTTATTGCTTGTCTTTGTCGACTAATACAGAAGGTAAAGAACTTAAAGTAATCGCATATTAAATCGCAATCGCAATATTGGTAAAAAAAAATCGCAATTAGATTATTTTCCATAATCGTTCAGCCCTAACGGACACTGAAGCAGACACCGGCAAGGACTCGACACGGACAAGGACTGCTTGCTGTGCAGCTGGATCCTGGACTTCCTGTCAAACAGACGCCAGGTGGTTAGAATAGGCAGCAACATCTCCTCATCACTGACCCTCAACACTGGAGCCCCACAGGGCTGTGTTCTCAGCCCACTCTTGTACTCCTTGTACACATATGACTGCGTGGCAACTCACAGCTCTAATTCCATCATCAAGTTTGCTGATGATACTACGGTCGTAGGTCTGATCACCGACAACGATGAAACGGCCTACAGAGAGGAGGTGCTCACTCTGACGCACTGGTGTCAGAGGAACAACCTCTCCCTCAACATCAGCAAAACCAAGGAGCTAGTGGTCGACTTCAGGAAGAACGACAGAGAACCAGCCCCATCACCATCAATGGAGCACCGGTGGAGAGAGTCAGCAGCTTCAAGTTCCTCGGTGTCCACATCACAGAGGAACTCACATGGTCCGTCCACACTGAGGCCGTCGTGAAGAAGGCTCATCAGCGCCTCTTCTTCCTGAGACGGCTGAGGAAGTTTGGAATGAACCGCCACATCCTCACACAGTTCTACACCAGCACCGTCGAGAGCATCCTGACTGGCTGCATCACTGCCTGGTATGGCAATACTACCAGCCGTAACCGCAAAGCCTTGCGAAGGGTGGTGCGCACTGCCAGCCGTATCATCGGAGGTGAGCTTCCCTCCCTCCAGGATATTTATGCCAGGCGGTGTGTGAAGAAAGCTCGGAGGATCATCAGAGACTCTAGCCACCCGAGCCATGGGCTGCTCTCACTGCTACCCTCAGGCCGGCGGTACCGCAGCATCAGGACACACACCAGCCGACTCCATGACAGCTTCTTCCCACAAGTAATTAGATTTCTAAACTCTTGATCCCTCATGATCAATAACCATAAACATTCTAACTGTCAACACAGCACAACATAACCTACTGCATTTACATAATATATATATATATATATATATATATTTGCACCTTACGAGTATCTATTCTATGTATAATTACCTCTTTTTGTATTTTTGTATACTGTTGTATATTGTAAATTGTTGTATATTGTATATTGTTGTATATTGTAAACTGTTGTATATTGTACATTGTATATTATTTATTGTTCTGTTAGTGTATATGGTACTGTGAGTAATTGTGCGGCACATTAGATGTGTAATCTATGTAAATCTGATGTTTGCTGTAATTGTTTTCGTCACATCGTGTCATACTGCTATGTTGCTCGGAACTGCACCTAAGAATTTCACCCACTGTTGCACTTGTGTATATGGTTGTGTGACAATAAAAGGATTTGATTTTTTTTTTTTTTTGATTTGACACCGGCACAGGCATGGACACGGACACTGAAACAGACACCGGCATGGACACGTCACGGACACCGACACAGGCATGGACACAGACACTGAAATAGACACCGGCATGGACACGTCACGGACACCGGCACAGGCATGGACACGGACACTGAAACAGACACCGGCATGGACACCGTCACAGGCATGGACACTGAAACAGACAC
The DNA here is from genome assembly GCF_051911475.1 of Siphateles boraxobius. NCBI lineage: Eukaryota > Metazoa > Chordata > Actinopteri > Cypriniformes > Leuciscidae > Siphateles > Siphateles boraxobius. Next base: position 23,585,273 of record NW_027509197.1, on the reverse strand, counting down.
GGGCATAGACACGACATGGACACCGGCACATGCATGGACACGGACACTGAAACAGACACTGAAACAGACACCGGCATGGACACCGGCGCAGGCATGGACATGGACACCGAAACAGACACCGGCATGGACACGACACGGACACCGGCACAGGCATGGACGCGGACACTGAAACAGACACCGGCATGGACACGTCACGGACACCAGCACGGATACTGGTACAGGCATGAACATGGACAATGACACTGGCATGGACACCAACACGGACACCGGCACGGAAATGGACACCGGCACGAACACGGACACCGACACGGACAAGGACACGGACTCCAACACGGACACCGGCACGGAAACGGACGCTGGCATGGAAACGGACCCCGGCACGAACAAGGACACCGACACCGGAACGGACATCGGCACTGGAACATGGACACCAACACAGACACCGGAACGGACACCAGCACCGGAACGGACACCGGCACGGGAACAGCCACCGGCATGGACACAGGGACCGGAACGGACCACAGCACAGACAAGGACATAACACCGGCACGAAGACCGGAACGGACACCAGCACCGGAACGGACATCATAACGGGCACGGGAACGGACACCGGCATGAACACGGACACCGGCACAAACATGGACAGACACACGAAATGGACACCAGCACGGATACCACCGGAACGGACACCGGCATGAACACAGACACTGGCATTTGAAAAAAAACAGACAGACATACGAAATGGACACCGGCAGGGACACAAACACTGGCACGGACACCGGAACAGACATAAATAAATCAGACTAAGTGAATTAAAAATGCGAGTTTTCAGAGATGGATGGGTTTAGGAGTTAGGGTCAGGGATATAATATATTGTTTGCACAGTATTAAAAGCATTATGTCTATGGAATGTCCCCATAAAACACGAAAACGTGTGTGTGTGTGTGTTAGTCTGAGAGAGAGCTGACCCAGCCATGCAATTCTCCTGGATTGTCTGCTGATCCACAAGCCTTCTGATCAGATGTTAAACCCTCATTTAATGAACCTAACAAACACATAGAAGCATCTAATACTAGAAAATCAACTGTACAGATAAGCCACTGTGATAACAGTATCATAACAATCAGCTCTTGAAAATAGTGAGATTATGTTTCTTTACAGTAAGAAATGAAAAATGATCCTTTACTTTCACACACTGTGTTCAATTGTACCTGTAACTGATGGACTGAGTTCTTCACATGGCCTACAAATAGACAGAAGCTTGTTAAAGGGTAAATTCGGCGTTTTACAAGCAAAGCCCTGTTTTAAGATCGTTTCTGATTAAATCGAACGGTTAAGATTAAAATTTGGATATGCTGATATGCTCACGCAAAAATCGCTGCAAAATATGCTTTCCAACAGAAAATGCTTTCTAACACAAAAACCTAAAATTCTCGGGACAGCAGCATGTGTCCAAATTTTAATCTTAACCGTTCGATTTCATCAGAAACGATCTTAAAACAGGGCTTTACTTGTAAAATGCCGAACTTACCCTTTAAAGAAAATTATAAACAAGAAACTTATCAGTACAATAGATGACTACAGTACTAATCACATACTTATTTCTTTCTGTAGATTAATGGGTGAATAGAGGTCCACATACCCTTTACTTTTAGGGTCAGGAGTTGACTGCTATTGAAAGAGAAAAGAGGGCAATTACTACAATATTACAAACAATTACTGTAATGTTACAAGACACTGAACCATGTTTACAAGATGATGTGTATTTAGAGATATTATACTGTGTGCACTTGATGCACAGAGACGCAGATTAAACAGCCAAATTATATCATGAAAACTCACATTGTGCTGTTTTGGAGGTGTACACTCTTCTGCATCTGACTCTACTGGAGCAAACATGGGATCAACGTCATCCTCTATGATAAAAACACATCATAATAGTCCAATTTTATTCATTTTTTACATTTAAATTACAATATCTGTCATCAACATCCCAAAAACAAGTTATTATTCTCATGTTGATGAATAAACAGATCTGCTCTGCTACTCTGAACTGAATTGGGTTATTGAGTACTAGTACATTTTATTTACAAATACCAGACTCTAAAAAAACTAGTGACTTACTATTCTTCTTTTGGGACAAACTAGCTTCTGACGACCTGAAAGAGAGCAAGCACAAGATCATCAGTAGTATTCACATTGTGATTATTAATTTGACAATGTTCTGTGATTAAACTAGTTCAGATGAGGAGCAACACACAATGCACACTTACCCGATAGATGAATTAGATTCACTCTGTTATTAAATGAAGAAAAAGAAAAATCACATCTAGACTTTCACATTGTAGCCAAAATGAATGTTCCACTCATATGTCTTTAGTATTGTGCAGTGAAGGTTTAAGTTAGACTGTAAGAGAGAGTGTGTGTGTGTGTGTGTGTGTGTGTGTGTGTGTGTGTGTGTGTGTGTGTGTGTGTGTGTGTGTGTGTGTGCTGACCCTGTCAGGCCTTGGTCCATGATTGTCTACCGATCTTCGTCTCTTAGAGCCACAGAGACCAGACGTTGAGGCCCCTTGCAAACTTACTGAACCTAATAAACAAAAATAAACAGAAAATATGAACTTAATAAATAGAAAATATGAGTATTTCACTAAATAAAGTTGATGCTTACATATTTGCATTATATACAAATAAAATTGATAAAAAATTTGAACACTTACTTGTTTCTTTGAGGTCTGGATCATGTAATTCACAGAACAGTCTAAAAGGAAAGATTAGTTGATCTAATTTGACTACATTGTCATTATGAAGACATCTAAAACAACATATTCTTTCGTCTTACATATATTTGCCTGCAGTATAGTCTTCCTTGGCTCTGCCACGGGCCTCTATGGCGCAGGGATAATGGTACGAGTGCTTACAACGCTTTACATCACATCCTGCTGTAGCTCCCCTTTTCTTGCAGTGGTGGCAAAACTAAAAATAATGGCACAGAAATTATGCATCATCACAGAAGCAATGCCGGAATATGATGGTCCAATTTAAAACATGAAATATGCAGAACAATACAAATTACATATTGACATGTTTAATTACTTATGGGATATAACATAAAATAATCCTAACTACAATCATTTTAAGCTATGCAATTACACTTTGTTAATACCTATTGTATGTATTGTGTATAGACAATGGGTTATGTAAAGTGCTGCAGAAAGTTTTGAAAAAAATGTCTGCACAAAGTTTTGAGAGAAATGTCATCCTGTTAAAATAGATTATGACATTTCCGAGGTAGCGGAAGTGTGTTTGTGCATTTGTTTCTGCAGGTATAACGTTACGCACTAGTTTTTTTCCTCTCCGCCGCTCTTTCGTTACATCTTCTACTGTAAATCCAAACAGGTCGTCATAGGTGGGCGAGTTTCGGCAGTAGATCCCTGATGCAAACAACTGAGAACACAATAAATAAACACATGCACGCACCCAGTATTTTGGAAACCCCTTAACACAAAATATGACCGACGATAAACTTTACCGAACAGCATTAATAATACATTTCAACGGCTTACAATATGAAAACAAAGACTGCTTACCAAACAGTTCTGGTGTGCAGAGATTTTCTCTTTGGATGAGAGTGGTCCGGTGATTTCGTCTTCGTCTGACTTCTCGCACAATACACAAATAATTTTGCACGGTGATCGATATTGACCCGATCCCATCTTGAGCTCTGTGGGACAGGTTGACATTCAAAGACGACTCGTGCTTTATCGGACTGTTTCTTCCAGTAAGTGTTAAGTTTCGGTTTCGGTTCTCTGCGTCGAAGGCGGGTCGCATCGTCATCATCTTCGTCAAGCACGAAACCACTCGACTTCTCGAACAGACATAAATCTCAGCTACTTCTACATTCCATCAAACACATCTCCAAACTAGACCAATTTGAAACCTATTCTCATTTGACTATAGAAAAGTTTTGTTTTGTTGTTGTCATAGTCTCCCTGAAGGGGGCGCACACACAGATTCTCAGCTGAGTTCCCCTTTGGGCTTTATTCAAATCGGGTAGCGTTCTTTTTTGTATTACAAATTAAAATCTATTAATTGGTAACTAAACTAACGAATAGAATAAACCAAAATAGCAATCTAGATAAATATATATAAAAACTATATATATATATACGCTAATAATTTAATCACAAACGGAGCGCTAGCTACCCACATAGCAAAATTTGTATGGCCCACCTCTGGGCCTCACCCTTGCTTCAATTCTGGCCCAGTTCTGGCTGGGTCCCCGGCCCAAAACTGGTCCAACACACTGGAAACGGACTCAAACAACTTCCTCTGGCCCAGATGTGGCCCACACCCTGTGAAATGACTCTTATTTATTGATATGGCCCAGGTCTGGCCCAGGCCCTGTAAGACAGATCTGGCTGAGAGTCGGCTGGGTCCCCGGCCCAGATGTGGCCTAGAAATTGTGAAACACAAATTCAACCATTTAAGGGTTTTTATTATAAAATTAACAAATACACTTTAATATAAACATGTATTAACAATAAACAAAATACACTATATATTAACACAATTGTTAAACCACAAAATAAAAAGTAAATTATTTACTGTATATGATTAAAAGGAAAACATTATTCTCTTTCCCACACAAACTTTTTCACTCTCTTTAACACCAAATTAATTACTTTTGCAAATGTCAAGTCATCATTAAACATATATCGCTATATACAGTAATGACTGTTTCAAAGCAGCTTAACAGGGTTAAACAGGAAAATGATCAATGATGCAAACAGAGTTCAATTTGGCTGTAAAGCTGCTCTAAAAAGAAAATAGTGTCATTGTTCAGCTGAATTCAGTTCAGTGTTGATTCAGTTCTGTTCAACAACTGTATAAAGTATATCAATTATAAAAAGAGTTAATTTTCATTGTTAAGCAGCTCTGGAGAAAACAGTGATGTCATTGTCCAGCTCAGTTCAGTTCTCATATAATGGTGTCAATCCAGGCAGATCAATAAAATTAAGAATAAGTGTCGCCAACTAAGCAAGTCAGAGGTGACAGTGGCAAGAACCCAAACTCCATCAGGAGAGAGAATGAAGAAAAAAAACCAGGCTCAGTCGGGGGGGCAGTTCTCCTCTGGCCAAACAACGAACATGGTGTGTGTTCGGATTCAGGCTGCTTCACAAGTCAGATTGTGGATTGATATCATTCAGAGTATTTTATTCAGCTGTTTCTGCTCGAAGATTGGAAAAGATTACATCAAGGTTAAAGAGTATCAAAACTCAAGAGCAAATGTGAATTTGAGAACTTGTACAATAAATATTTGTAAAATAAAATGTACACTCACAGCTCCAATGTGAAAATCTCAATTAGGCATTTGCAACTTCTCAAATCTGCCATTGCATTTTGTTTAATCAAGTGCACAAGTTAGTTACGCATCTAATATATCGCGAAAATAGTTGCAAAGTCAATGCGTGAAGATTTGAAATAGCACTGGCAGATGAGAAGTTGCAAATGCCTAATTGAGGTTGTACTGTGAATGTGAATGGTCATTGTATATCTGTGAATGGCATTTTACACATTTGTGACTACTTGTCTGCAGCTTCAAATTCAGAATACAGGTTTGTGATTATTGTCTGCGAGTGAAAAATCTCAACATTCAACAGGTTTTCAAAGTTCTCAAATTCACATCTACATGCTCTGGAGTTTTGCTCCTCTTTTACCTTCATGAGATCACGCCGGCGTTGATGAGAGGGGAGTTGAAGCTGGCCGTTTGGTCTGTGTGGTGGACTGGTCTGTTCTCGTGGATCTGATCCGATGACTGTGCTGAGGACTGTTGTGTCAACGAGGTCTTCACAGAAGTTTGTTTCTAGGTCCCGTCTAGTTGTGATGTTCTCGTCTGGCATTCAGGCTGTTGGTCATCTTAGGGTGGAGGTCCACCATCTGGTCTGGATGCGGACTAAATCCGGCTGACTACAGTAGCCTAGCCTTGGGATAAGAATGAGACAGAGAGATTAACATTAGCGTAAATGCCATTCTTCTTATGATGTAACAAGTACATTTGGTGTAAGCTACCTTTAACGGATGTAAATTATAGAAATGTGAGAGTGTGTTATGTTTATGCTACGTTAAAGAGGTGTGATTTTAATATAGATTTAAACTTATCTTGTGTCTGCCCATCGATCTGCTGCCAGTTCATCCATCGATCTCCATTTCTGCAGCATTAGACATGAGGGTTTCTCTGAACTGCATCTTTTAAATAAAGGAATAGAAATTGTGAGGTCAATATTAAATCTTAAGCTTTAGTTTAAGCACATAGGTTTGACAAATGTTGTTGCCAGAAGTTCACGCAGCAGTTTAAAATATCGGTAAAACTTTACAATAAGGTCTCATTTGTTAAAAATAAGCTAGTTATTGTTAACTAACATTAACAATGAACAATACATTTTTTACAGTATTTATTCATCTTTGTTAACATTAGTTAATAAAAATACAACTGTTCACTTTTGATTTAATAATGTATTAGTAAATGTCAAAATGAAAATGAACTAAGATTAATAAATGCTTAAGTATTGTGCATTCTTAGTCCATGTTAAATAATGTAACGTTAGTTAACTTATATTAACGAATGAAACCTTATTGTAGTGTTACCAAAATATCTGTAAAAACTGTTGGTGTCAGATTCCAAACAGTGTGTTCAGATGAAACTTCAGTTTACTTTCGCTTATATTCATAGTAACGTTAACATCCCCACTGCGGTAAAAATGTTAAGAACTGCCATTTTAATTAAGTAATACAGAGATACGCTTTAATTATTTTCTTTCACTGAAGTGCACCTGCTCTAAAGCAGATTACGTTACATTCAAGAACACAAGACGTGCCAAAGACAATGAATCAAGAAGCTGCACTTATTTGGCAGCTTCTCTTATGTAACGTTATCTATAACGCTTTTCTGTTTCGGACTCGGAGTTCCCCACAGCAGTGTTAAACAAAATAATTGTTTAATTTCAGAGTGTAACTTACACGGGTGTAAGTTAATGGAGCAATGACATGGTGGTCAGTGTAGTTCGATTCACAAATAAATGACTCTTTTGAAAGGTTAGTGAATCAAATCAGAAAGAGTTGCCTTAATAGAGAAATACGGCGCTGAAAGCGCAACGTTAACTTACTACGATAACTAATCACTCGTTGAAAAAGACGAATTGACTGACTAAATTTTAGCAAACCAAATGGAATGTAACTCAATATCATTTAATTAGCTAACATTACAGTGCACTGGATACATCACAGCAGTTTTTGTAATAAAAAAAATACACAATCATCCTAAAAAGAGACGTAGGCCTATGCCTATAGGCCTTCTCATCAACACTCCCTCCGGAACCGAAGGGTATTCTGATGTTACAGACACAATTATCATCGCAAACATCTATTAAAACAAACTATTTTTTATCTTGACAGTTAAAACATCAAACAACACTAGAACAATAAATGAATTAAATTACTTACTCGTTTTCTTCAGCTGAATGATTCCTCTCGAAAACGTCGGTCTGCGTCTGCATGATCCCCTCAGGATTTAAATTAACCGCCAAAACCTTTTTAGGCGGCTGAGTTCCTTAATTCTAGTAGTGGCCCGCTTGTGACAAAACGAACTCGGGCTGATGGTAAATACACTGAGTATGGACCTGACACTAGTACAACTGCTTTCAGCCGATACTGGCCCATACAGAAAAAGCTGTCAGTCAGCCAGATGTGTTATGCACAGTCGGCTCGGATCTGGCCCATTATCTGTTCACCGATGCCGACAGTGAGCCGACAGTAACGTATTTCGGCCGGAATTGGCCCAACTGTGCTTGCTATCTGGGTAGTCAATTCTGTTAAATATCAATATCAATAATCAGAAATGTTATATATTTCAGCTGCAGTCCGTAACCTTTTTGTGTGTTTAAAATGTATATAATAAGCGAGAACATCATGAATCAATTTCCCAAACCGTGTTTTTGCCTTATCCTGAATCACTACGGTACACCTATATAATAGGTTTTTACATTCGGACTATTCAGACTGGTTCGTGTCCGCAGTGCTGCCTAGTAGCCTACCTGCGTGACATAAACAGTGACATAAACAGAGAGAAATAGCTCCGTCTTCAATGTTCTTTCGCAAAACGCATGCAGTTCTGTTTATTAACCGGTATTGCGCCAAAAGTTACATATATTACAAGTATAAATATATTATAATATTGCATATGATTGTTACAAACAAATTCTTATAGAATGTTAGCCAAATTTACAATCCTGATACATTTCAATCAAAATAGGCAAAAGTCATTATAGTCAACTATGATTTTATTTTTATATGTATATATAAAACAATATTGATTTGTAAACATATTTTACATAGAAATGGCACAGGGTGATCACAGTCACTTTGAGAAACAACATCTGCATATATGATATGCTTGTTTTACATGTACAGTAGGTCCTAGTTTCCTGCACACAATGATATAACAACTGTCACATGCATTCACATTGGAGATTACAGGGCTTGACAACAGACATGCCATATCCCATTATAGACACAATTACTGTGGCACAAATTACTACTAAGATTTAAGGAATATGAAACATGTATCACAACATACTATAAGACAGTGCTTAAAGAGCCAGCTCAGGTGTCTCTGGGAAATGCATTATGTTGGTGCATTCTAAGACTAGGCTACACTGAGAAGTTATGAGAACAAGAGTCATTTTCCACTGTATACAATTCTTTGGAATGTTACATTAAAGTTCTTGATGTTACATTATAGGTTTTCAGATTATGGTCTAGAGATGGTTTCTTATATTTAAATAATAAAAAAGGTCCATGTGGAGGCTGATAACTTATTTTTGGGACTAACCTTTTGGTTTTTGGCTGGTTAGTATCACCCTTGCTGGTAGATGTATGGTTCTAAAAAGCATTTTTTTCCATTGACAACTATTTAAAATTAGCTGTGTATTCTCATAAAAAGCACTTGTCGTAACATTGACATTTAAATGAATGTGAAAGCTAATGGACAGCTTTCTCCAGATATTCAACTCGTGGTTCACCCATAAACCTTTATTTTTAAAAGTATGCAAAAAATCAAAGTCAATGTTTTATGTCTAATTTTCCTCTTTTCCAGAGTTATGCATGACACATACTGTATATGCTGTACATTGATGGCATAAAAGACATATTCACACTCAACTCTCATTCTTCAGGGTCCTTGGTCTCTTCAGAAAGCTGAAACTCTTCCTCTATCCTCATAGACTGCAGCTCATCTTCACACTGAAATAAAGATGAGGAAATGCTTATAACAGAACACCCATTTGCTTTAAGTCTAACAGTAAAAAACAGACATGGTCATGCACCAGTTTATCTTCCTTCTCCTCCTCGGGGTCAGAGATCATCTGCTCCTCTGCACTAAAGTATCCATCATGCTCCACAGAGGCATCCAGTGAAAGAGATCCTTTAGACCAACCTGAGACAAACAGAAGAAAATGAAAGAAGTGAGAGAAAAAAATAGATCAAAGTGAAAAGGATGGGGAAGTGAGTATTGCAAGTGAGCACATAAATAAGGTCCATGTAGAGATAACAGAGAAAATATCATTGAAGCCTCATCGTGACGTGATAGACGGGACAGACCAGTGAACATTTCCAAAACCACACAAAGAGCATGCGTGAGTATGTGTCAGTGGTATGTTCCGGGTTCAATACACGTTAATGTCTATCAACAGCATAAATAAAAGATCAATCTGTCCAAAAATAACACATTTTTGTACAGAAGAAATCACAAAAGCGCTTTGACAAAATGTGCTGTACATTTCTGCTTTGAAACCCTCTGTAATGGCTTGCTCCATTAACTTCCGTGGTAAATATAATACCATAAACACGTTTTTGTTTGTTTTTACAAACTGAGGGTCTAGTCAATATATTTTTTTGTGTAACCGATGCTGTCGATAGAGCTTAACCCGAAACAATCTTGTATAGACAAAGACGTGGTCAGAACCACTCAGAAAGCATCAGATGAGACACACATATAACCTACAAGCACATGCTATCCTAGTAAGTCCTCAGTGGAGTATGCATGAGTGTGCACATACGTGTGTACTCAGTATGTGTACCTCTCCTATGATTCTGAAACAGGCTTGATGTACTGAACCACCTGACTCCGCCCAAGTTAGGGTGTGGCCCTGTTTCTGGGAGGAAAATAACCAATCAGACGGCATCTCTGCATCTTCTTAGTATGGCACATTGCCTGAACTGAAGTACACCTGACAGAGTTTTGATTGAGCTATTCCTTTGAGGATCAGCTCATTTTCTGTCTTTAATATTTAGAGAGCTTGGTGGCTTGGTGTTATTGAATTAGCTATTTTTAGCATCAGCCATTTTTAATTTTCATTTTTTAAAATCTCTGGAAAAAAAGATATCAAGAACATGTGAACTTCATGTTTGGTTTTCAGTCTGCTAAAATAGGTCACCTAGAGGTGTAGGGTCACTTCGGATATCCTGTCGTTTTGGTTTTGTCTCAAAGCTGAATGAAGACCCTGTAAACCACCAAAAGAAACAGAAAGAAGTTAAAGAGGCAGTTTAAACAAAAATTAAAAGTCTAATGATATGATGTATTTATGCATGTAGTAGTGTTGTATTTTTTCACTGACCTTTCACTCTCTGTGTTGTACCAGGTTCTAGAATGTTCTCAAGTTCTTTGCCTCTTTCCTCTTCTGTCTTCTGTTTCTCCACTCCTCCACACCTGAGGTTACTGCGTTCATTTTTCACCAGTCTTAAGATGTGATTAATTTCATGTTTTAAAACTAGCTACAAAATAAATGTGTAAATGTGATCGTGTGTAATCATACCCGTTAGTTGAGCTGGTATCTGAGGTGAACTGATCAGGTGCCCTCTGTTGACTTGCCTCTACATAACAAGAGCATGCATTTAATGCATCTTTGTGTTAAATCAGTCATCTGAATGCATCACATATTTCTTTCCAAAAAAACAGACCAATACCTTTGCAGGCCTCCAACTGTCCTGTTAGAAGTTTACGTATTTCTGTCACCCAGATAGTCTTAACCTCCTCAGACACGGCCTACAAGATAACATATACCAGACTTAACACATGTCTGATAACATAATCTTTTGAATATGAACTAAGACACACACTCTTGTGCTCACCTGTACTGTGTAGACCTCATCCCTTGAACTGGACCAGATCTCAAACTTCTTGCTGTCCCCTTTAGCATGCTCTGTTATTCCAATAGCAGCCATCTAATGAAGACAGAACAGTGACCACCAGGTAAATAGGCTACTGAAGTCCGTAAAAAAAAAAAGTGACCTTACTCATTTAAACATGCAAATTAGGCATACTCTTATGCACAAATTGAATTATATAAAAACCCACTAGACTCCAAAAAAAAAATGTTTTTGGCAAGGCTTTTAACCAAAAAGGTTATAATATTTGAGTTTGTGCATGTTATAAAAAATCTTTTTCAATAAATAAATACAATTTAAGATGGCCAATAAAATTCTAATGATCCAGAAAATATATGTGAAATGTTACATTTGCTATTTTAGAAAAAAGTCAGATCAGTAAAATTGCCTGATGCAACTCTGGAAGTTACATTTCCCTCAGCCTGGGAGAAATGCTATGGTTAAATGAACATAACATAAGAGATGGGACTTATGGGACTCACACTAAGCTCCTGTTTGAAGCTATATGAGGGGGCTTTCTCATATCCCTCTCCGCTCTCCTCTCGTCTCTTGCAGAAGAGCAAGGCTTTCTCGTGCAGGAACAGGTGTCTCTGCATGGGCTTAAACCTAGCCAACTCGATCACCTTCACATGACCTCTCTTATGCTCCGCCCACACACTGAACGACCCCTGCATCAGCAGGCGACCCAGGTCTCCAAGGTTACCCTGCATGGAATCAATACATATTGCTTGCAGATGTGGAATAAATAGGAGTTACAGAAAACATTAATAAATATTAAAGGAGAGGACGAGAGTAAAGCGTGTTCATGCCTTTTACCTCATATCCTGTGATGGCAATGAGATGCATTGAGTCATTTACAGCCTTCAGGATCCCTAGTATGGAGGAAAGAGCTGCCTGCAGCTCCACTGAGCCCTCACGGCCTTTACTGTACTTAATCATCTCCTAAAACACATTTCAAAGAAAAATTCTGTTTTCTATTACATGACCCCCGAAATGGAATTATTGACAGATCTTTTCTTCTGGACTCTTTTCACAGACTGTTATGGCACATTTCCTTAGTTATTAACATTGCAAATCTAGTAAAGTTTTTCATATTTTCATTTTAAAAAAATTATATGCAAACTTTTAATGCTATACTTTGTGTTGTTTTACAATTTTTTTTAAGATGAACACTGCTGCGTTGGTGTTTCAAATACAACGGCTGAGGGATTGATGTCAAATTTCACATCTTTCTCTCTTCTGACCAACATAATCCATCTCTCTATATGTTTCCCTTCTTTGGAAAGTCATGGAAACTCTATCACAGATTTTTTTCTTTTGCTATTAGAGCAAAATGTGGAAATGGCCCATTGTGATGTATAGTTCAAGTTAAACAGATCATCGAAAAAAATAAAATAAATGTAGGTCGGGGACTTGTTGTTGATTGACTGGAGGCAGAGGCTGATCTGACTGTGAGTTAAAAGTCGATTGTAAGAAAGGAGCAGGGTTTAAACAGACTAAATGATTGGAGAAATCCTAGCATACATCATCAGAGAGAAGTTTTTACCAGAAGATCGAGATCATACATTTTTACTGAAGATTATGAGTTCCAAACTATATATATTTATATATTTTAATTAAATGCAAGGAGGAATCGTTCAGAATTAAATTAACAACATGCAACACACACACACACACACACACACACACACACACACACACACACACACACACACACACACACACACACAATCTAGTACCTTCAGCAGGAGCTGGTATTTAGTGATCCTCTGCACAGGCTTTAGTAAGTATGAGTCCAGCCCCAGCTTGTGCTCTAGTTTCTTCTGACACTCCTGATGCACAAACACAATGTGGTAAACGGCTTTCTTTCACAGAGAGGGCCTGATGTCATCAACAGATTGTGTTAAGTGTGTATGTGTGTCTGAGAGTGTGAGTTTGGAATAGAATACTAGAGTACTGCATACTGCACAGTATGCACTGCATGTATTTAAAAAAAAACAAGAATGGAAAACAGTCTTCAGTATTCACAGATAAATGTTTTAAACTTTTAAACTGTGTTAATTTTGTGTTTTAATCCATTTTTGTAAAAAAATATTTTGGTAGGGCAATCAAATAACGAAGAAGATGATGTTAAAAATCATATTCCGGATTTTTTGTCACCATGAATATGGAAGGTCACGTGTAGCACATTGGTTTGTGGTATATAGTATTTCACACACAGTGAACTTTTAGGCAAATGTAGTAGGTCATCCAAATATTACATGCAAACAGAACATTGTATATGAATATGTACACTACATACTGCAAATATAGTATGTAGTAGCAGTAGTATGCTGTTTTAAATATGTATGTGTACATACCTGGAAGAAGGCACAGTCTGAGCACTGCCTCCACAGGCTCTCAGAACGAGGCTTGTTGTGACAGTATTTCTCATAAATCTGCAGCTCCCTCATCTAAATAACAACAATGACCAAAGGTCTGAGCTCCTAAAAGTTCACTTTTACTTCATACTTCAAAAAATGCTTTGTTTCTTGCTAGTTGTACAAAACTCACCCAGTCTAAAAAGCAGCGGCCCACAAGCTCAGGACAGTCAGTGTAAGTCTCCAGCTCTTTTAGAAATATTCTGAAAGGAATTTAAAGTAAATTGTGAAATAATTATTTGAGCTGTGATACATTCATTCATTCAATCAATCAATCAATCAGTGATGTCTGCGATCAAATAATTCACTAAAATGAATCAGACTTTACATCCTAACTAATTATGCTACTAACTATTCTCCAAATAATCGTTTACATTTTAATGCTGTTTATCCACTCCACTAGATGGCACTCACCTTTTGTGGAAATTATAAATCTCCTGCATGTTCCCAAATAACACATCCTTCTTGTTCTGCAGGGCTGCAGGGATGAGAGGAGCCATGGAGGGGTTGTCCATCTCAGCAGCATAACCCTACAGCACACACACATGACACATTTAATGGGGGCATTTCACAGAAAACAGGATTTTCATGGCACTATAATAAAGAGTTTGGTGTCGACCTGCTTCAACTTTCACAACAATAATCTACCTCCCAGGTCCAAGAGGACTTCTTGGGGCAAAAACGGCTAAAACAGGATAAGGCCATTTTAACAACATTTCAGGAATATATCCTCCCACATAATAAAATGAAGTAGTTCCTTGATGTGAAGATGAATTATTTATGAAAGAACTGACAGATTCACTCACCTGCAAAACACACAAAAGCTCTTCCACATATGCTCTCTCTGTTTCCAGTAACTCATTCATTACATGCCTGTGAACAAACATAGAACACACACACAATGAGGAACAGTTAATTACTACACTGTAGAGGGGTAATGATGGTCTAGTAAGGCACATGTGTTTCCCCCTTTCCCCTTTGACCTTTGACCCTGGACTGACCTGCGCAGCACAGCCAGGGTTTCCTCCTCCTCAGATACAGAAGCATTGCGACTGCTCCTGTCAACCTGATCAAAACTTCCCTACATAGAGAGGATCATTATTGAGTAATAGTCAAGGCCCTTAACTTACATAGAGTTCCCTACATGAGAGAGAGGTTTATAGCATTTGCTTACACAAAGAGAGTGATTTACAGTTTTTCTCAATCGCTTTGGCTCAATTCTCGAATGGGAAATGATTTTTTCTCGAAACAATAAATTCAGATCTCTGTGATCAATTAGTTTCTTGTTCACATTAGATTTGAATTTCTTATTGATTTAAGCAAATAGCATGTGTTTTGGCACGTGTGCAAAGAGTAAGTACAATTGTTTACAATTTGCACAATAATTAAATGCACATGGCTTGTTTATCAAAACTGATGAGTTGATTCTCAGTGAAATGGTCAAACTCTTCACAACTTCTAAACATTCTTTCATCATGTGAGCGATCATATGGAAAATTATGCATTTAGTTATCAAAATCTATCAGACATGTACAGTATGTATATTACATAAATATCTGACATGGAGTGTTTGTAATGTCTGTTAAATTGGTAAATAGCCTGACATATTGTAATCACCATCTTACTAATTAACCAATCAAGTTTGGAAGCAAATTTATGGAGTTTGCCAAGCACAATCACTACTATTTTTGAACATAGAAGAACGTCACAAGTCACAATCCTAAACAGCAGCAGCTACAGCAGTACTGGATGAATACATTTGTATTCACACAGTACATTTATTTTTGTTTTTATACATGTGTATATAAATGTGTTACACATAAACTGAAAATTCAGATGCTTGCATGGAAGAGCAATAGGAAGCTATAGACTGAACTTACAATCTTTTATAGTAGGCTGTATAAAAACAACAAATTATCAACAAAAAAAGTAGAAAAAAACAAACTTTGTATATAACAAATATTTCCATGGTGAAAAAGCATCTAAACATTTTGACCAGAGTGGCTCACACGATGACAAAACACTTTTTATTTTGGTGGCATTGGCAATTTGTTTACATATACATTGCAATACCGTACTTTAACTGTAATATGCAATTACTTTCCATTGCACTTTTACTCGGATAGCTTCTGTCCAACTTAATTTGCACTACTTTAAATCCATTGTTATAATGCTCATTTAGCCTTACTTATTACATATATCTATCTGAAAATCCTGTTTATAGTAATAATAATAACCATCTGTTTATTATGCTCACATTCTGTATATTATCACATTCAATATATATCACATTAGTATACTAAGCTCACATTCTGTTTATAGTAATAGTCATCTGTATATATATTCATAGTACACATTCACCTGTAAACTCTGTTTATAGTAATAATCATCTGTATATTGTTCATTGTACATATCTGTAAAAATTCTGTTTATAGTAATAGCCATCTGTATATTATATTCAGTACATATCTAGCTATATTTATTCAGTACATATCCATGTACTGCACTTACGGAACCATTGTATATCCTGCACTTGCTGCTATTGCACTTCTGGTTAGACCCAAACTGCATTTCGTTGCCTTGTACCTGTACTTGTGTAATGACAATAAAGTTGAATCTAATCTAATCTAATCTAATTTATTGACACAATAACTACATTTTGAAACATGTATTAAACGTTTTGGGTGAGTTACTATGTTTTGCAGGCATGTAATAGAGTTCTGATTTTCGAGCAAACAGTTGTGAAAATTGAACTTACAGTTTAGAGAATGTTAAGACTGTTTCGAAAAATGTGCCAAAGCGATTGAGAAAAACTGTAAAATAATTGAAAAGGGAGGAAAATACACTGTGGGCATTGTAGGTGAATTATACATACTTGTTTACAGGGCACATTGCTGTCTGAGTCCTCGCTAATACAGATGTTCTCGTGATCCCTGTGAGCTGAAAGAGAGAAATACACCAATTGCCTAAATTTTACATTTAAAAAAGTTATAGACAGACAGATAGATAGATACCAGGAGATGAGAGTGACTCTGGTCGAGGGGCCACAGGCTGGACAGGGCGTGTTTGTTTGGCTGCTAGTTTTTTCAGGCTGACCCTCCTCCTCTCAAACATCTCCTGTAGAGAGGCTTTCTTCTCAAAAGTGCGCTTCACCTGCTCCTGTATCTTACACGTTATTTAATATAATAAAACACAATATAAAAAAGATGTCTTTATTTTATTTTATTTATCTTATTTATATTTGTATTACTAAATAAAAACTAATTGGCAAACAATGTTTTTTTTCCATTTCATTTTGTGCTGTTGACTACAAATTAAACTGAATCGAATTTGAATTATAAGTGAGTTTCATGTATAGTTATGAATTCATATTGCCTCACCCTGAGCTCATTGTTCAGTATGCTCTCATATTCTAGCCAAACTGTGCTGATCTCCCACTGCTGTTTCTCATTGGCTGTCTCCAGGTAAAACTCCAGCTCTGACAGTGCTGACTCCGCCCCCTCCTGTGATTGGCACTTGTCAAGAGGCTGTGATGCTAGCATGTAAATCCCATCATCACACCATTTACATACCTGAAAGAGAAAAAGTACATTAGAGAACGTGTTGGAAACAGATTTGCGTAATACAGTATGAAAGTGTGGTTACATGTCTGTGCGTGTGTGTAGAGAATTTGCATGTAACTGAGTGAAGGTGAAGATTTTATGCACCATCACTCCAGGTCTCCCTTGCTAAACTAGATCTGTCTTAAAAGCTTTATGGCTGGTGTAAGGTAATGGTTAAATACCTTGGCTGGTAACTGAAATATTTATATAATATTTATATACAAAATCACCGTGTCCAGTCTTCTGTATAGCTCTATAGCCTGTGTCAGCATGGTCTTCTTGTCTTTTAGCTCTTGGATGAGATTCTCTCTCGCTTTCTGTAGCTCACTGCATTTTACTGCAACACTGTCATCAACATTCTGAGAGCTGTCAATCAATCCTTGGCCCTCGGCAACCAGAGATCTTACTCTGTCCAGCACTTCCTGCAGAAAAAGGAAGTGTGTTAGAGAGGAGGTATTCATCACAAGGGTTATTGAAAGCTTTCATATCAATTAGACTGACCATGAATATACATATGTCTGTGGATGCATGATAACACAATAAGATTATTCAGATGGCTGAGACTCACAAAGACTTTCCTTTCGTGATTGGTCAGTTCTTGAAGGAGGTGTTCTGTTTGGGCGGGGCTTATTCCAATATCTGAGAAGGCATTCATCGTTTCTGTTGCCTGCTCCAGCTCTGTTTGCAACTACAAGACCACCGCAAATGAAACAGAGTGCAAATATTATTAGTAAATGCTATGTAACTCAGTAATAAGAACAAGCTGTAAAATATGAGTGTATTTTAAAAGCAAGACCTGTTGAAAGCTATGCTCAAACTGGCAGAGTTTCAGACATAGCTCCAGCTTATTTTGATGCTGAATCCAGAACTCATCAAATGCTGTAGAGCTCTCATTCAACTGGGATAATAGCCTGCAAGTTGGCAGGGAACAAGAGAGAGAGAGAGAGAGAGAGAGAGAGAG
This sequence comes from Siphateles boraxobius, assembly GCF_051911475.1. NCBI lineage: Eukaryota > Metazoa > Chordata > Actinopteri > Cypriniformes > Leuciscidae > Siphateles > Siphateles boraxobius. Next base: position 23,567,070 of record NW_027509197.1, on the reverse strand, counting down.
AGAGAGAGAGAGAGAGAGAGAGAGAGAGAGGGATATATGAGAGGACTTTCATTCAGAAATCTGAATGAGTAAGTAACTGACAGTGTATTACATGTATATTTAGATGAAATGTGAAATAGTGTATAAACCACCAGTGTTTTTATTGCAACCTTAAAACTATATACATTTTTTTGCCTGTATTTGAAATAAAACTAAAATTAAATAAAATATATATTTTTTATAAAAATGTTGGTTTGACAACTAAATTAAATAGCCTAAATAAGTTTGTTGAAATAATAAAATTTCTCAAACTAAAATAAAAATATATTAAATGTGTGTAAAAAATATTTTAAAAACACTAATAAAAAAAGACTGAAAATACTAAAGAAAACAAAAAGTGTTTTTGAGTTCAAAATATTAATAAATACTATATATGAGCATTATCACATTGGCAGAGTGATTAACGTGACTCTACGCTTGGATCTCACTGTTACCTCATGCTAAATTTAAATTAATAAATGTAGAATTTTATATATTTATTTATTTATTTATTTTTTAGATTTCGATGCAGAATAACAAAGAGGGAAAAGTTCTAGAGGATTTCTACTAAGAAAGAGTCTGAGATTTGCCTGTGCACTGTAGCAAGATTCTCAAGCTGATCGGGGTTTAGACTGCTGTCCGGATCTCTGCGGACCGGTTCCCTGATGTTCTCCAAGAGTTTACGTCCTTGGCTGAGAGCTTCTGCCATTTCTTCCTAAAGAGAAAACAATGAAGCAAAGAATAATTTTGTAAAAACCAAATGAATGTGTGAGGTGGCACATACTGAATACTACTGAACATATTGAATGCTTTTTTTTATACTTTCAAACGGTCTTTTCTGCTGGAGTGTGCATTGTGCAGATTGCCGGCTGTTAGGTGGTTGTTAGGCAGCTCTGTTTCAGCCAGCTCTCTGCCGAACATTTGCAGTCTCTGAGCCATCCTCTTCAGTAATGCAGCGAAGCTTTCAAGATCCTACCGGCACAAAGAATTCATAATTTCACATATGATGTATACCACTGGTGTAGCTTGTTTCATTTCGTTTATACATAGGTTTTTAATGTGCACTCAATCATTTTTCTCCAATTAAAAACATTACACATAAAACGTAGTTAAAATCACTTTTACAATATGTTTCGATCATATTCAATTAAATGCCAGAAAGTTTTATCAAGAGCCCAATGAAAGATGTTTTAAGATTGTTCAGCAAAAAAATCCAGTCATTTCAAAAGGAATCCACTTTTTCCCATTTCGCAACAGCTTTAAGTTGTCCATGTGAAGTCACCACGTTGACCAACAGAAAGCTGACTTGTGTGTGAGTTGTGTTTCTTTGCTACACCATTTTGATGTAATTACATTCATGTTATCGCACCTTTACACTACATGAAGCAGGTTGTCTAATTAAGGCTGCAATGTTGCAATCACACGAAAAGCCGTGTATTATTAATATTATGTATTATAAATATTATGAATAAAAATTTTACTTTAACCTTTATCCAATATTTGGCAATGTCCTCATAAAATAAATGAATCATGGCTGACTGCAAATTATGCATTTCTACAAGTGAATTGATAAACAATTTGAATTCACGTGATGCTGCATCCACACCACTGTCAGTATAAAAAAATACAGAGTACGACTTCAAGATATGTATTCGTTCTTACGGTGCGATGAGAAATCCAGGTCTTGTGGCAGTAGTATTGAGAGCCACCCAGGTCTTGTGTCAGTTGACTACGCTCAATATAAGAGTGCAGATCAGCCACTGAGCTTAGCATGATGACCTTCAATACAACACAGGCTTTATTATTTACAACGACATGACACACACAAAGAGATGTGGCCTGTATAAAACATAACACGCATTCAGGTTTCGTACCGGTACTTTAAAGTCATCTCTGTGGAGTTTAAAGAACACATCGGATAACGTTCGCTGTAGGATAGCACTGGGTCTCAGCACCAGAACAAGCCGAAGATTAGCGGGAAACCAGCCCTACACACAAACACACAAGAAAGCACTCAAATTCATATTATACATAATAAATATATTAAAGAGATATTTTTTAATATATTATAGACAATAAAACAAAATATCCAGATGTGTGTGAAGTATCTGCAAAAATATTATTGAAGACAATATTCACATGCATTTATATTGGAGAGATTCAGAAGCCACAGGTACTGTTAGACTTACTGAGATACGCAGTAATGTTGCCTTTAAACACGCCCATCGATCTCCACGCCTATCAATCACTACGATAAAGCCCACGCCTGCTGCACTCAGACTGATGAAGACACATGCACATGTGTTACTGTGGTCAGTATGTATGATATTCAAATGTGTGTTAATGTGTGAATTTACCTGGGAATACTTGTCAGGTAGGTAAGAACATTACGAAACTCTTGGTCTCCAATTTCACTAAACAAAGGGAATTCTGGGAAGATAATGATAGGGCTTCCATCCTGTCCTCTCCCCCCTAAAATAGACAGATAGACAGAAATATGAAGAATCAAAGAGAAAAATCCTGCTCCTATTATCTTTTACACAGGCAAACAGCAGGGGGCATTAAACATCAGAAACCGTGCTGTCCTGTTGTCCGTGTTGGCATGCATCACATATCTTAAATTAGCACACAGCCAAACCAATAAAAACCTGCTCACACCACCTGTATGCTATGTTACAGTTTAAATATGTGTGCTGCTGCTATTGAACAACAGCCCAACAGTGATAATACCGGATCGGCTTGTTAGTGTTCATATCATCTGTTTGGCAGTTAGCGTCAAGGTGTTCTGAGTGGTATTTTGCATGTAGCTTCCGTCCAAAAGTTTGGGGTTGGATTTTGGTTGAATGTATTATATTATATTTTATTAGTCAGTGTCACATGATCCTTCAGAAATAATTAGAATATGCTGATTTTCTGCTCAAGAAACATTTCTTATGATTATCAATGCTACTTTTTTTGCAACAATGTAAAATACTTTACTGTCACATTTGACCAATTTAATGCCTTCTTGCTGAAAAAAATAATACATTTCTTAAAAATAAAATAAAATCTTAAGAACTCCAAACTTTTGAACAGTAATGTATATTGTTACTAAATTGACATATTGTTAGTCATAATCTATTTGTTACTTTATTGTCAAAAGAGACCAAGTCTCATTAAAGTCCTGGAATCCTAGTTTCCGTTCCCACGCAAGTGAGATTGTTTTGCCCATTTTACAGTGATTGAAAAGTGATTGAAAAGCAATTGGTCTAATACAGCGAGTCATCCTCTCCTCACCAAGTATCATTAATAAATATAATCATAAAAAAGATCAAATGAAGAGATAAAGACATGTTTTTTCAGTATTTCCTCAGGATAGAAACTGATTTCCCCAATGTGTAAAGCGAGATTCAAAAATGTCACTTTATTCTTCCTATCTATTTCGCTCCTTTAAATCAGGATGAAAATACAAGGTTAAACATCGGTGGTAAGACAGAGAGAAGACAGTGGTGATGGAATGGAAATAGAGAGAGAGAGAGAGAGAGAGAGAGAGAGAGAGAGAGATAGAGAGAGAGAGAGACACTGGGTGAAGATCCCAATGTGACAAAAATATAAATTTGGCAAGTCATGCCTTCTTCTCCCTGTCTCCATGACAACAGGACAGAGATTGTGCAAGCATCGTTTACTCAGTTCAGTTTAACGGTAACAACCTGTCAGCAAAAGCAACACATATTCAGATTAAATCCTTAAAGCTGCAGTGTATGCACATGCCTGCATTTCACAGAAGTGTTTCTAAACAAAATATCGTTTTCTTCTACATAGTTTTTTTACATGCTTTACAGAGAAATACATTCAGTTTAAAGAAATTATTCTACCACCCATTACAGAGAGAAGCAGGAAATTATGGGAAGTGAATTTTGACTAACAAATCTACACATACCCACATGTGCCCAAACGTAATGTTACGTATTCAAATACATAGTTTTTTGTGCTCTAATTGAAGAACTCTATATTTCTACAATATATTTTATGTAAAAAATGTGATTTCCCTCATTGAGATAAAGGAAAGTGTTTCTATAGCAATATACTAGAAATGTGTTGTATGAGTAAAATTCCTCCTAAAATAAAAATGTGGATGGCATAACTTAAGTCTTGGAGGAATTTGAAATGTTCGAGTTTTTATTGAAATCTCAGACTCCAGATTTTAGTATGTTGGGAACCATGGAGACCTTGTTGAGATCTGATTTGAAACTCTTAAGGAGACACATATGAATATGATACTGTTTTTTTTTATTTTTTAGAAAATATATCCAAGAATTAAAACCCATAAGCAAAAATATCCATCTGCTTTCTATGTGACACAATTTAGATCTATTTTGAGTGATCTCATTTATTTTTCTATTTCCCTTTGGATCTTTACAGTTGGTCCCTGGATAATGTTTCAGTTTCATGGATAAAGAAAGAAATGCAAATATAAAGAATATTTACCTGACAGGAATGAAAACTGTCTCTTGAGCTCAGTTATGATGTCAGCAGCAAAAAGAGGACTGGACTCCTTCTGCATGATCTCATCTGTAACAAACACACAGAGACACACTAACATCTCGTCTACAGTCAACGCTGACAGCATCGTTCATTATAACAGGAGCATTCCAGTTCTCCCTGTAACCAGGGCAAGACAATCCTGCAGTATTACCCTTTAAAATATGTTTAAAACTCTTCAGAAAATCTTTGCAGTGCCTTGCACAATAGCAAATGACAAAATGAAAAAAGCACGTTTCTTATTGTTGTTATTGATGATGATAAGATGAAATAAACCACAGGTGAAGAAGTTAACCACAGGTAAGTAGAGCCTACAGAGTCGACACACACTAATATATTACTGGCTGTCTTGAATGTATTGTGTCTTTGGCTGGTGTATATTACCATCTGAGGGAGGTGAATCTTGCCCAAAGCAATTCCCATGCTCTGGTCAATGGCACATCAGATATGTTTAGAAAGAAAAGAGTAGGTGATTTCCTATCTATCTCAACCAAAACCACCTCTGGATATAGTGCCTCAAAGTGCGTACAACTAATTATCTGCATGTCCACACCTTCTATTGTATATCATGGTCTAAATGTTTTTTTTTAAATCCAGGATTAAGAAATGCATTTTGTTTTAAAACCTACACGGCAATCAAATATTATAAGCGGTATTTAAAAGGAAATGACAGAAGAGGCCAGAAAAGAGGGAGAATATATCCATTGCATTCTTTTGTTCTTCTAAAATAAGAGCGTGTTGTCCCATTGGAGTCAGATTTATCCCCTTAGGATATTCACACACACTTGACAGAAAATCATCTGTCACATTTCAAATGAGCTTTACAGGTAGCGCTCGCTTGTTCTCTCTCTCCTGCTTTCAGTTCTAATCAATTATATTTACTGAGCTTCATTTGTATGACAAAACTGCAAAACTGCATTGCCAAACTTGTCAGAAATAAGTATATGAAAGTAAAATAACAATAGTGCAAATGGAGTAAATAACAAATTAACAAATCAAATAATTGTATGAAATATTTTTTAAAAACATTACATTTTAAAATAAGATAAAATGATAAGGCCTTACTTTGGAGCCAGTGGCAACATCTGGAAAAATGGTAATATTTTTCAACCTCAGCTAGAGGAATGCACACAGTTTTCCCTCTGTTCTGTACATCCATCCCTCTGTTTCTCTCTTCCTTTAATGTCTCACTAAATCCTCGGCCGTCTTGTAACCATAAGCAGTTATCTCTGAATGAGCTACCTGAGACAGGTGCACCAGTTAATGACTTCCTGTTGTTTCTCTCTCTCTCTCTCTCTCTCTCTCTCTCTCTCTCTCTCTCTCTCTCTCTCTCTCTCTCTCTCTCTCTCTCTCTCTCTCTCTCTCTATTTCCAGACTTCCTGGAATTAACTGGTCTCCTGACGCACATACACAAGTTCCCTTCACCTGCAACATTTTTATAAATGATAACAATCATGGATCACTGACTGTAAAGCACTGTACTTCCTTTGTTTACACTCTCTCTATGTCTGTCTGTGTCGGCACAATCACCCCAAAAAGAGTCTCCTGCCCCCCTCAGGAGACCCTTCCCCCATCAGATTGGTGGATGAATGAGACCCTGTGTGTGTCTGTGTTTGGTTGGTTTCTCCACAGTATAAGAGGAATCTCAGAGTGCCATCTAATCTTACTGGGGAGGGAAATATAAAAGCTGAATTCAAACCAAGTTACTCAGTAGCCATTCAAACCAACAGATAACATTTAAAAGTAGAAAACAGAGTCGTTTTAGTTTGGTAAATCAATCTAGCACTGGTAAACCTCTCTCTCTTTCAGACACATACAAATGTAAATACACACTTTCCTTAGGAGTCTCAGTGGGCAAAAATATTGCTCCAGTCCAGACTGAGTCAAACTAAAGCTCATACGAAAACACACATATGATGTTTCACAATAAATGGCTCTAAGTAAAAGAAACAACTATTGGAGCTTAACTATCACTGTAACGTTTTAGTACACAATATTAGGATTATCATTGCACATACTGTATAGTGGTGTAACGCATAGTGGTGTAAAAACAGACCAGAGAACCAGGGAACAGATAACAGAATGAGTAGCACCAAGCGTACATCCGTGCAGAACGAGACTCAACAAGGAACACAAAAAGAAAACATGGGGTTTAAATACTAGAGGGGTAATAGGCAAACAAGACACCTGGGAATGAAAACATAACTAGAAAAACTATGAAGGACTACAAAAATGGAATCAGGATCAGAGGATTAGAGAGCCAGGGCGGTGCCGGCAGAGCAGGTGACCACCCATGCGGAGCAGGCAGAACTACAGACCACCACAGCAGAGCAGGCGGAACTACAGACCACCCCAGCGGAGCATGCGGAACTACAGACCACCACAGCGGAGCACGCGGAACTACAGACCACCACAGCGGAGCAGGCAGAACTACAAACAACTACAGCGGAGCAGGCAGAACTCCCGACCACCAGAGCAGAGTAGGTGGAACTACAGACCACCCCAGTGGAGCAGGTGGAAGTACAGACCACCACAGCGGAGCAGGCAGAACTACAAACAACCACAGCGGAGCAGGGAGAACTATAGACCACCAGAGCAGAGTAGGTGGAACTACAGACCACCCCAGTGGAGCAGGCAGAACTACAGACCACGACAGCGGAGTATGCGGAACTACAGACCACCACAGCGGAGCAGGCAGAACTACAAACAACCACAGCGGAGCAGACGGAACTACAGACCACCAGAGCAGAGTAGGCGGAACTACAGACCACCCCAGTGGAGCAGGCGGAACTACAGACCACCCCAGTGGAGAAGGCAGAACTACAAACCAAAGCAGCGGAGTAGGCGGAACTACAGACCACCCCAGCAGAGCAGGCAGAACTACAGACCAACAGAGCAGAGCAGGCGGAACTACAGACCACCATAGTGAAGCAGGTGAAACAACAGACCACTGCAGCGGAGCACGCGGAACTACAGACCACCAGAGTGGAGAAGGCAGAACTAGAGATCACCAGAGCGGAGTAGGTGGAACTACAGACCACTACAGCTGAGCAGGCGGAACTACAGACCACCACGGTGGAGCACAGAGAGTTCATAGAAGACCTTTGTGTAAGGGTCAGGACAGATAGGAAGTTTAGGGACAAACTCCATGGTAGTGTTAGGACTCCTTCGTAGTCGTATCTGGGCAGAGAGATTTCACTCTCGACCTCTGTGGGCGTGACAGGGCAGATAGGAAGTTTGGGAGCAATCACCGCCACCTCGAGAGGATCCTTAGCGGTCACTGCCACTTCAGGAGAAGCTGTAGAGGTCGCTACCAACTCAGGAGAACCAGGAGAGGTGTGTGTGGCCCAAACACACAATATAGCCACCATCATCACAAGAAACGCACTCAATGGTAGAAAGACCTCGGAGACCCCCGGACTCAGTATCACTGGACTTGAAAGATTTGGGACCACTGGGCTAAAGTGTGCTAAGATGACTGGTCTGGGGACCACTGAACTTGGGTGCACTGGAACCACTTGGATCCCGGCTGCTCGCACTGACATCAGCAGAAGGCCCGAGACTTTGGCATGGTGGTCTTGACAGCTGGAGACTCTGGACTTGGGACCATCGGATTCGGAAGCAAAAAGCTCTGGACTTGAGATCAACAGACTTGAAAGCACAGGAATCCGTGATGGGTCAAGCTCCAAGGCAGCCCACAGAGAAGTGGGAACCACTTAACAAAAGTGTACAGTCTATAAATTCACTCAGTGACCCCCGAGGACCATCACAAATGAGTATGTGTTGGTTGTGGTTATGGACTCTGTGGCAGTAAATGTCAACAAAGGCAAAATCTGGGAAGTCTGTAAGGTAGGTGATATCCAAAAAATCTTTGGTGTAGTCCTTGAGGGAATGGTTGCCTTGCCGGAGCCAAATTAAGCTATTTGCTGGATCCATCTTGGTCGATTCTTCAATAACACTGGGTTATAGAACTCAAAAACAAAGGGAGAGCTGGATCCACAAGCAAAAGAGTTTAATAACAAAATAAACCAGAGAACCAGGGAACCAGGGAACCAGGGAACCAGGGAACCAGGGAACCAGGGAACCAGGGAACCAGGGAACACAATGAGCAGCACCAAACATACATCTGTGTAGGTCAAGACTCGACAAGGAACACAATAAGCAGAGGGGTTTAAATACTAGAGGGTTAATAGGCAAACAAGACACATCTGGGAATGATCACAGAACTAATCAAAAACAACAAAAATGCAAAAGGACTACAAAAATGGAACACAGGACAGGAAACAGGAACAGAAACGGGGTAAAATACAAACTAAAAGTCCAATTATCAAAACACACGAAACACAAAGCCAGGGAATACATAACAAGTGGGGTCCAAAAATCAGAGGCTATTTTGAAAAAATAGGATTCTAAATATTAAGAAAAATCTAAGCTTTGGCACTATTTCGATAGATTACTAATCAAATAAGCAAATTTGTGACACTGATCATGTGAACTCTTTGTACAGATAGTTAGATGTTCTTGAAGCTCAATATCCTCTTCGGATCATTCTCAAATCATACTGGAGAACATGATCATAAGGTTTTACACAAACTCATTTTTATTATGCTGATAATATAATTTGTAATAAATAAAACTGCATTAAATTAGAAAATTTGACTTTTTTAACCACACTGTACATACTATTCAAAAATTTAGGTTCAGTCAGATTTTCTTTTTAAAGAAAGGATTACTTTTGTGATAGATATTATTAAAATATATTAAAATAGAAAAAAATGTTTTCCTGTATTGTTGATCAAATAAATACAGCCATGGTAAGCATGGATACTTCTTTCAAAATATTTTGAAATATTTATTATTCTGAATCATATTGTTCTGTACAATCATTTAAAGACCTTTTGAACATATAAAAGTGATGACTTTTTGCCAGTGTTAGCATGCTTTAACTCACTCTGTCCTTGTGCCAGCGGGACCAGAGGAAGCTGCCCACAATCACTGCCTTGTTTGGGATGCCTTTTCCTGGATTTCCTCAGCATAACTTTCCCCTTTATTGCCGTCTGATACCTGACCTCACAGTGTTCTTTCAGTTATGCTTTATGATACTACAGTAAACCTCAAACAGTTGACTGCAATTGTTAAAGCCTCAGCTAAACTCAATTTCAGAACACCAATAGTTAAACGACATACATGCTTACCTAAAGCCTGTGTACTAACTACTGCAGCAAGCCGTGCTGCTACTGTGGAAAACTGTGTTTTTATGGTATCTGTTTTTGTACTCAGCAGTAACTTTGCCAAACACACACACACACACACACACACACACACACACACACACACACACACACACACACACACACACACACACACACACACACACACACACACACACACACACAAGTCACCCCCAGCATGAATCTCACATGACAGTTTTCTCTTGCAGCCTTGGGCTTCTGAATATGTTCTGAATCATACTTTAATTTCTACGGCCTCTAAATTATCAACATGATCAAAACTTTGTTGTACACAATATTCTACATACCTTCTGCCCTCAGATTAATAGTTCATAATTTTTTAGCAAGTAAAAAGCCTTCTAATATCATCCTAAAAATGTCTGCTGAAAAATGAAATCTTACATTTTTATAAAGTGAACATAATAATTACTTTTAGAATGTTATTAATATTTCAAGATGAACATTTACAGGACTGAAGTAAATTATATTTACTTGATTATTTATATTTTGTTATATTTAATCAAAAAACATATTTTTGTTAAAATGTATCAAAGATACAACAGGCTTTTGAAGAATGTTTATTTAAACATCTCTCAGTCATCGTGTTGCATTGCATTATATGTTTTGCCCCCTACAATCAATACTACAGCATTTAAATATCATCTTACAATGACATATTATTGATAGATATTTACAAAAATCTCATTGAGTTACGTTACAAGCAATCAGAATTTCATCTAACTTTTTGTCCATTTAAATAACAACAAATGCACCAGTTGGATATTTTTGCTCAGTTTGGGCCTTTAAAAAAAAAAAAAAAAAGGCGTTTTTTTCTCCTGGAGTGTGAGCTCCATATTCTCACTGCGTGGGCCATAAAAGCCTGATGTATATCAAATATCAAATGAAAACCTTAAAAAGTTTGGCCACAAAATTATAATGTATTGTTTAATTAAAATATCTACCCTGACATGTGAAATATTAGTTTATAAAAAAAATAAATAAAAAAAAAAAAAAAATATATATATATATATATATATATATATATATATATATATATTTAAAATAAACTATTATTTCACATGTCAGGGTAAATATTTTAATTAAACAATACCACACAAGCAAAAGTGCTGTAACATCAAATATCAACTCAGCTATGATTTGGCCAATACTTTGACCATTAAGTGACCAAAATTTGTGGCCACATATAAAATTATAATGTAGACAGTACTGCTGTAATATTCCAAAGGTGAGTAATTCTTATCACTCAAAAACATTACAGAAGCTATCAATAAGCCATTCAGTGTGTAGAGGCATTTCACCAAAGTAGCTCTTTAATAAAAACAAGATGAGTGACAAACATACTCATTTAGGCTACAGTTCTTCTTACCAATGCTGTGAGAGACATTGCTCAATCTGCGCTGTAGCTCTTGCACGACTGTCTTCTCTGTCTGCATCCAGATCATCGCCATCCTTCACTCCAGAGGGAAGGAGGACGGAGAGTGGACGATATGAGGAGAATATCACCTTCTGTCCTTTAGTGATGGGCAATTCAGCATCAGCATCACAGAGAGAGACGGGGGAAGGGGCTCTCTGATGACACATGTACAGTCAGACAGTCTATGAATATAACCAGTGGAAACCTCACACGCATGTGCACGCAGAATGACATGACATGCTGCTGTTTGGACTTTGGCGCCATCACTTGTACTGTTTCTGCTATTACAGCACACCACAACCTGGAGTGGAAGCAAGAGGGCAAGATTGAAAGAAAGAATTTAATTCACAGTGATTTACTTGAATTCCATATACAGAAAAACAGTATAAGAGAACAAAAGATGTTTAGATATTTTGTCACATTGATCAGAAAGGAGGCATGCTATGGGTTTGGGTTTTTAGAACTTTACAGGAAATTAACTTTTCATAGGAGTGTTTCAGCAGAAATATAGAGATAAGCATTATTTAGTAAAACCTTATGTTCGAAATTGATATAATTGCATTTGTCTGTTGCTATACAATCTGCTTTAGATTCTATAAGTGAGCATGTTTCATGATCGTAATCATAGAACTACTATGCTGCATACAATATAAAATGCATTTTTACATTTTCTGAGAGAAATGTGTGTGATGCTGCTTACCTGTGCATGTTATTTTATTATTCTCATTATTTCGTGGCGGAAGTACACGACGGAGGGGAGGAGCATAGGAAAACTGCAGCTCCCATCATGCACCGGTGCTTTCGTTTTCATTCGTCTGTCTCGCGGGCTTTGCTTTGTTATGGCGGAATCGTTCGAAACTCACCAAAGTTCAGACGTCAACTGCTGAAATCTTTAAATACCCGCCTTGGCAACCCAGACCAAGGTATGACATATTCATTCACAGCTCTTTAACGATTTTAAAAAATGATATTGTATCGAAAACTGGATTTATATCAGAAAATGCTGCAATCTTTCTGTGCCTTAAAATACTGTTTTATAATTGCCGAACAGAACCAGTGTTAAAACTTAAATGCGCTGCCTAAGGTACCTAGACAGGATTTTGGTCGTCACTGGCAGTTTGTTTCAGTAACGTTAAGTTACGTTAGTTTCCATTTATGTCAATTGCAGCTTCAGAGTCACGGACAGACAGACATTGTTTAATTGATTGTTTTGTTTATCTGTGTGTGAAATAGAGAGCTTATTTTAGTACAGAATTTGATAAAAGTGAGATGCTATGGATTTTAATTTTAATGCAGTAATAGCCCATCTCTTACAATTGGTCATGCCCAGTAGTTAACGCATTTCTCCCCCCAAAAAAGTAAATGGGTTGAAGTGAGCCATTTACTCAACTGATAGTGATGAGCTTTCCATTCAATTGCAGGAAATAATATTACTGTTATAAATATTATAATATTACTCTTCGATAAATATTAAACCTTTTACAGGCTGGTTTATGAAAACGTGAAAAGTGTGTAGCAAAATAACACCATGATATGGGACTATGCATAATTAAATTGTATTTTCCATTTGCCTTTCTTTAGACCACAATTTAAGCAAAAGGTGGCACAGTTTACACCACTACAAATACCCCCAGTTTAACAGACAAGGCTTAAGCCTAGTCCCAGTCTAAAATGCACGTTTGAGCTGTTTTAACTGAAAGCAACTTGCTCTGACATCTTAAAATATGTCAGTCCCATTGTTTTGTCACAAGATGCACACCAGTAATTTTTTCTAAAGAAAATGTAAACAAAATAAAAAATTCTACTTAAATGTCCTAATTGAACTAAAGGCGTAATCCTAAATCCTATCTGTGAAAACAGGCCATATAAATAAAGTACTCTACTCCCTTATATTCTTATCTCTCTCTGTCTGAATAATTGCACTCAGTGGAGTTAACATGACCAACCGTTTAAATATGAATTTGTCAACCCACCTTTTTAGGGTTTGAATTCGGCCAACATCATCATGATGCCATCTCCAGCTGGACTCCCGCAAAGGCAGTTTCACTTCCTCTCTCAGTGGATCCCGGAAAGCTCCCGCGCTGGGGTGATATTAAACGGTTCCCCAGGAGAAGCCGGTTCTGGGTCAGTCCGGAGTAGTGGCAGTCTGGTGGTTCAGGATCCAGATGACTCCTTCAGCTGCCAGTTTGCCCCGCTGCCTATCTCTCGAAGCAGCAGCTGTGCCAGCGTGGATGTGTGCAGTCCAGGTGGAAGTGGCAAGACACTCGGGGAAACTGAGTTGTTTGATGCATCTTTAAACAGTGAGATGCAAAGTATTCAAGATGTTTTAAGAAACACACGGGATCTCCCATTAATAGCTAAGCTTGAACAGGTGAGTTAAGGTGCACAATTAATGTGAATTTTGCAGAGATCTTGCTTTAATAAATTTTGTCTGCTTCTTTTCTTGGGTATTTTAATTAGTTAATTTCATCTCATATGCCAAGATAAAGGAATGATCTGTTAGAATTGCTTCATGGTATTTTACTTTTTTCACATTTATGTGGAATAATTTATAAGTCTAATAATTTAGATTTCTTATTTAGAATGTGTTGTTTCAGGTTTAGTTTTGTAAATGATTTAATGGCTTGTTTATTTATTCAGCTGAAGCAAATGCAACATCGCATGCAGGAGCAGCTAAAAACCCATCAGCAGGAACAGCTGTTTAGATTACAGCATGAACCACAAAGACTTCTGGGAAAACCACAGAATACTGCAGGTACATGATTTATGGTGCATGTATCATTCGTCTGTATGCTAAGAGATCTTATTTAGTACATGTAACCTTCGTTGAATAACAAAATTGAGCTGCAAGCTGTTAAGGCATTGCATCACACTTTAAATATACAAAACACTGTTTGGTCTAAACTTCACTTTATATGGTCAATAACATCAAGACAGGATGAGATTTCTCTAACTTTCTCCATATGCTGCTCTAGAGACCAGTATGTTGAACCAGGAACAAAGTGTGGTGGAGTTGAACACTGGACATAATGACAATGATCCTGATTCTGAAGAATCCTTACAGTCAACGATAGAAGATCAAACTCTATATAGAAAAGAGTGTAACTCAGAGCCACGGGACAGGTAAACTTCAAAACTGCAAGATGAAATACATTGCTTTGACAATGGACAAATGTATTGTGTCAGTCTGGTTGACGTGATATGTGTGTATTTGTTTTAGACCAATCAAATCAGGTTTGAAAACATTTGAGGAAATACTGGAAGAGCAGCTCAAGATGGAAGACCAGAGACTGAAGGGCAAGGTCAGTTACAGAACATGAGGTTACTTGGTGTATAAACCTTAGACGACATACAAATTAATTTTCATGTTGAGAATGATGTGTGCAGCTGAAGACTGAGGAGATGATGTCAATGATGTTTGGAATCAGTAATGAATACGTTTTTCTCAATATCTTTATTTTCAGTAGATGTGACCAAACAGAGTTTGATAAGCTGTAACTGTTAAGTGTATATAAGTATCATCTGTTCAGTACAAAGCACATCTGTAGCATTTTCATCTTATGTAATGTGGATTGGCCTTATCTATCTTTATATCCATGTCTCATCTTCTCATATTTTTTTCATATTTACTTATGTAGAATGCTCCAGCTGAAAGTATGAAGGTAAAGAGACCCTTTCTTAAACGAGGAGAAGGTCTGGCCAGGTTTACTGGGGGGAAAGCCGCTTTACAATCACACAGAAATAGTCCACCTAACCCCAATCCCTCCTTGTGCCCAAATCCAAACGTTTCCCAAGGCCCGGACATGAAGTCCAAGAAGAAGTCCAAAGTAAACAAAACCGAAGGCTCAAAATCGGCACACCATGTGATCCAACGCAAGACTGCTGTGCTCAACAAAGAAAATTTTCCTCAGAATAAAACTACAGCACCAGTGACCAAGATGACAGTTCAACCTCATGTTCTTGTTGCACACCAGGGTCAGAATATGGGCTCCATCTCAGCTCTGTTCCAGCGAAAACCTTATCCCTTATCCAAGCAGAAGATCAACAGTGTCACTACAACAAACGACAATGAAGGAAGAGCATGTAATCGTGTGGAGGATAATGCCTGTGTTGCAGAAAACTCATTTGAGGTGTGGTTTACGGAGCGTAGGGAGCGCTGGGAACAAGATCACCAGCTTGAATGTGCCGAACTCGGAGAGTTTGAGTTGCTAGAAAGAGCAGCAGATGAAATATCCTTTTCCAGCAACTCGTCCTTCATCAGCACCCTCCTTCACAAAGATCGTAGACGTCTCTCCTCCACACCCATCAAATCAACCTATCAATCTGCACAAGGGCCCACAGTAGCTCCTGGTCCCACGTTGGGTCATAGTGTACCAGTCCCTCCTATAAACACATCGATACAGAGAGACGTCATTGGCACAAGGCCAAACGAACTAATGAGAGGGTTCTCTGAAAAGGAAACCGATGAAAAGTTGGATGACAACAAATTGTGCAGTAACTCAGATTTGCAACCCCTTCCCAACATGTCCAATCCACCCATAAGCCACTGCTTTCAAGTGCCCACCACTCTGCCTTATGACAAAAGCACCTATCAAGACAGGGACGGAGCCAGCAGTCCAGAGGGGGATGAAAGGAATTTAAGTAACAATGGAGACTCTACTCTTGTAGAATCAAGGGCCCAGTTAGAGTTTGATGACGATGATACCTGGAATGAACCTGAGGATGAGTCCTGCTGTCCTGCAGAGGAATCCTTATCAGAGAGGGCGCTAAAAAGGAAGGTTGCCTTCTCCAAGGGGGTACAACCAGTAGGTGGTAGTCCACATGCAGTTGGAAATCACAAAGAAGCTTCATCAACATGCCAGTTGGTATCAAAGCTGTTTCCAGTGCTAAAGGATAAACCTTCTCCTCCAGTAACTGCGCAGGAGCCACAGAACATGCCCAGTGAAGAAGGAACAGGTAACGGTAGAAGTACATACAGCTACTGAATGTGCTTATTTGCTTACTGAAATTCTTTATTTTAAATCATTATCATTGCAAGATCTTCAGACCTGCTTCCGAATGAAGAAATGAGCATAATCAATGCTGTGTAAAACTAAAACAAAAAAATATTATTTGCTAGGGATGTCTTCAGTGTCACATGATCCTCCAGAAATTATTCTAACATGCTGATATGGTGCTCAAGAAGCATTTCTTATTATCAATGTCGAAAACAGTTCGATTAAATTCAGACAAGTTTGATCAATATAATGCATCCTTTCTGAATAAAAATATTAATTTATTTACTAAACATCTTACTAACCCCAAAGTTTTAAACTGTGGGATACATGCATGATTACATTTCAGGAAAAACATCTCAACTTCTTTTCCTGAATGTGCACAAATGTAATGCAGTGGTTACATACAGTACTTGCATGATCCTACTAAATCCTGAAACCATTTTTTTTTTAGCTCAATCGAGACTTCTTCGTGAGCGTTTGGTGGAGCTGGAAACAGAGATTGAAAGGTTCAAATCTGAGAATGTGTCATTGGTCAAACTAAAGCAGGAGAACCAGGAAACAAGAGATAATCTCAAGTATGGCCGTTTACCTTTTTTCTTTAAATACTCAAAATACTAAATGTGTAATTTGATATATATTTCAATATTGTTGAAAACTTAAATAACTTTCCAATACAGGAAAGATAGGGCTGAATTTGAAAAGAAGAGGATGGAGGAAATTGCAAAGTGGGAGGAGTTTAAAAGGGAGGAAAATAAGAAACTGCAGCGTGAAAAGAAGCTTTTTGAAAAGCATGCAGCAACTGTGAGAGCAAGACCGGACAAACAAGAGCGAGATGAGATCCAGGTCCGGTTTAATTATCGTCTATTGGAAAAGTATCATTTGGACAATACACTATTTGTTATTGTAATGAATTGTTTGATGTGTTTTAAATTTGGTGGTTTATGTCTGTATCAGGCTCTAAAGCAGCAATTAAACATGCTGCAAGAGGATCTGCGCAAACGAGAGGCTCGTTGGAGCAACACACAGAGCCGTCTTCGGCAGCAGGTAGACGCTTTGAGTGCAGAGAACGCGTCCCTCAGAGACCAAGTGCGGACACTGGAGAAACTGCGTCTCAGTGTGTGGAAGAGTGCTGAGAAAGAGAAGGAAAAAGGAAGGTTCTCTGCATCTAGCAAGAGAGCTAGTACTGGATCCAAAAGTACAGATTCTAGGGTAAGTGTGGATTGGCAGGTCTGAAGGTCCTTCCCTTCATAGACGAGTAGATTCAACGCTTTTCTCTTACATGCATAAAACTAAACAATAATTCCCAGAGGATTGCTTATTTAAATAACTTAAATATATTTATAAACATGTTAATTTGTGTAAGTTTTCACACTCTTACTAGTATGTTTGTTTCTGTGTCTAGAGTCCCTCCCTGAGTGCAAAAAGCAACAGCAGCAGAAAGGGAAGTCCAGAGACACCGATTCCTCTCACAGACTCGGGTAGGTATTATTTATCAACATCACCAGTGCATATTAGTGCTTTTTAGCGCGCTTTAGGGTTGGGTATCTTTTCAATTTTAATGAATCCGATTCTGCTTATCGATTCCTGATTTTGAAAAAAAAAAAAAAGTAGATATCATTCAAGTCTTATTACAAAATATTTCATTGCAGCTGAATACCATGAACAAAAATCAACAGGCTAAAGAACACTTACAGAAGGAACTTTTGACTATTGTTTAAAAATTCCATAGCAAAAACAACTAGCCTAACTAATATACATTGTTAAGCATTAATAAAGACAAGTAAACAATAAAAAAGGACAAATAAACAAATTGGCAATCGCAGAAATAAATACAACTGAACAAAGAAATGATTGAAATAAACAGTGTTTTAAGATTTTCAGGTATTTAGGTACAGAAACTAATCAAATGTAAAATAACACTGGACTTTATAAATAAAATGTACATTACACATATCGTTACAAAAGTTATTCAGTCAAGAACAGCGAGTACATTTTCTTTTGTTGTTTGTACAAAACGTTATTATAGCGACGGCAGCAGACATTTTAGGCTGCTGCCACTTTAAGAGCTACACAGATCCAATATAGTTACACGTGCGTTTTCTTTGTCAACTGTTTACATTCACTTAAGACATAACCGACTGTGTTTATGAAAATTTCGACATATTTTTGTGTGCATTTGTCCATTCAAAAAGACATAGAAGAGGACTCAGTTAGGTATCACGCACTATTAAACTGCTTTCTGTGCACGTTTTGGATATGGGTGTAGTACAGAAAACACCTAGCCTGGGAAAACCCAGACAACTTCCGGCAAATTTAGATTTGCTCTGAAAGTTAGTCTGGCAAAGAGCTCATTGAAGTCCATTTCCAATCCGTCGAAATCGTGGTACCAATCAGAAACGTTGGGGCAGGCTTTAGTTAGTGGTGTGATCGGAGGTTGCTACTGCTGGAGAGATTCGGGAGGGGTCTGTGCCCCTTTACCGATCAGAGCGCGCGATGACACGGAGTAAAGCCTTGTTTATACGCGACGCGTCCGGACGAGCGCGAAGGTGCGCAAAAATGACGCGTTCGGTGCGCAAGACCGGCAAGACCCCATTTCGCTTGCCTGTGTGCACAGGTTTTTTGTAACAGCGAGCGCGGCGCAGCATCCGAGGATGAACGAATTCAAGCCTAATAGCCCGAGCATGTACGTCTCACCACACCGGCACCCAGATTGCGTGTAAATTGCAAAGTTCATTGCAAAGTTTTTTTTTTTGTTAAGTTTTTGTTTACTGTGTGTGATTTATTTAATGGAAAGCACATTCACTTCCAGTTATCTTGCTGTTAATTTTAAATAAATGTAGAGCAAGTAGTGTGTGCTCGTATTCAAAAGTTTGTTCTATAACGTCGCCCTGCATACGTCATCTCCTTCATCGCGCTGATTGGTTTTAGGTCTATCCAATTGCGCCCAGAGGCATTTGAGCTACGTCCGTTAGTGACGCCCCTTTGGAAATGCTTTGTCTATAAAGCTTTGCCAGACCCTAACTCAGTTACAACTGAGAATGGTCTGGTTTTAACCAGGCTAGAAAACACCATGTGAGAATTCTTGCGCTTGAATGGTTTAAAGTCATATTAAAATGCACACAAAGGAATCGATAAGAGGAATCTAAATTTAAATTTTATAACGTGTATCCGATTCTAGAATTGGAATCAATTTTTGATTCCCAACCCTAGTGTGATTACCATGTAGCATTACTCACAAATAATCAATCACATTTTGCCAAAGCTTTTTTCCCTGAACAAATGAAAGAGGGTATAAGCTTCAAAAGGGAGCACAGTCCAGTGGGAACTCAGTGTACAGGTGGACTGGTTATGACTCAGAGGAACCATGATGCTCCACTGATTAACACAGCTGTTATCGGACAGTCAGAGGAGGAACAGGAAGAGATCACGCAGTCTGACAACAAGGTAATGTGTCTTGTTTTGTCTTGTGTATCCAATTCAAAGCTCAAATAGTTCTGACATTTGAGGGAATGCTATTTCAAACAAAACAGATCCACACCCTTCCATAAGGGAAGTGTAGAAATGATGGTCACATTACTAAAATTATCAAAATGCCCAATTTCTAATGGAATTCGGGGTCTAACTCATATTCATGTATGTTTCAGATTGAGAAGGTTCTTCCTGATGGAGGTCGACTTGTTGTTTTTCCAAATGGCACAAGGAAAGAGCTCTCTGCCGACGGACAGACTGTCAAAGTCATGTTTTTCAACGGGGATGTTAAACATACAATGCCTGATCAAAGAGTGGTGAGGCATGGACTCTGAAGAGTGTTTCCATCTCTTATTAGGAAGTTTACACCATGTAATGATCAATAATTTGTGTGAAAACATGTTCTTTCATCCATTTTAAATGCTGTTTTTTGGTGTAATGGTGTTTTGACAGTTAACAATTAAAACTAAGTGAATTTAAAATCAGCATAGTGTTTCAATTAGTAATGCCATTCTCTTTCAGATTTATTACTACGCTGAAGCTCAGACCACACACATAACCTACCCTGATGGGATGGAAGTGCTTCAGTTTCCTAACAATCAAACAGGTGGGCCTGCATTTCTTTCAAAATTAATATTTAGAGGTCCAGTATTATGTCCAGACTACATTTTAAATCTTAATCCCCCCCCCCCCCCCCCCTATTTTAGAGAAACACTTTCCAGATGGTCGTAAGGAAATCACTTTCCCTGATCAGACGGTCAAGACTCTTTACCCTGATGGAAGAGAGGAAAGTGTACTGACAGATGGAACAATAATACAGCTGAATCCGTGAGTACAACTCATGGCCCTCCACCTCAGTGTTATAATAAAGAGACCTAATATATTTAAGTCAAAGCATTTTTATTCTGCTTTCTTTCAGGGATGGTAGTAAGGTGATCCAGTTTAACACTGGCCAGCGGGAGATCCACACCTTAGATTTTAAAAGACGGGAATATCCAGATGGTACAGTTAAAACCGTTTACTCAGATGGACGGCAGGAGACACAATACCCAACAGGACGTGTGCGGTTAAAAGATCCACAGGGTCATGTAATTATGGACACTAAGACATGAATGATCCACAATACACTGTTTTAAGGAAGGAAAACATGGCTTTGAATGAACTTAAATGAAAGAATGTGTGTGCATTTTGTAAATGTGTCAAGTATTTATTTCTGTAAAGAATAAATCTTATGTTGATTTCAGTTTTGTGTGTGAAGTTATATAGTTCTAAATGATACTTTTTGAGAAATAAAATGGGCTTGATGCTATTCAGTGATTTGTAATGACGATATATTGCCTAATCAATGTGGGTATCAGTAGAATAGGTCACTACAGCCTTGGCCAAAAGTATTGGCAGTGATTTACATTTTGTTTCGCAAAGATGTCAGTGTAACTGATAATTTAACAAGTCTTTAAAGGCTTTTATTGGCAAAAACATTTACAGTGTTGATTCTTTTTCTTCTTCATAACCTCACTCTGCAATTCACGCTTGCATGCTGGATATCAGCTTCTGGGTCAAATCCTGACTGAAGGCTGCCCATTTTTGTGGATTGACCACAGGTTTTCTAAGGGATTAAAAGATTTACAGTTTGGATTTTAGGAGTTGCCTGGCCAGATCCAAATTTTCAATATAATGATCTCTGAGCCAGTTTCATTATCCACTTGCCTTGTGACAGTGCTCCATCATGCAGGAAAAGGCACAGATCATCACCAAATTGCTCCTGTACCGTTTTGATACCATCCTTTATTCATGGCAGAATTGTGAGAACCAAATTCCCTTGGATGAAAAGCACCACCACGCATGGATGGTCTCAGGATGCTTCACTGTTGGCATGACAGGAATCATGGTAGCTTTTACCTTCTCAGGACAATTTTCCAGATGTCCCACAGTTGAAAGAGGGCTGCATCAGTAAAAAATATATTTGTACGTGCGGTCTAATCCTTGTACTTCCTGTAGAATTTTAGTCTGTCATTGATATTTTTCTTGGAGAGAAGTGGCTTCTTTACTGCCCTTCTTTACAACAGGTCATGTCTGAAAGACTTTGCCTCATTGTGCGTGCAGTTGCACTCACACCCACCTGCTGCCAATAAAAAGCAAGTTCTGCACTGGTGGTGACATGATTCTGTCATTTTCCTTGCGGACACTCCTGGGATGTCCTGAATCCTTCTTTACCGCAGTTGAACTTTTCTCCTTGAAGTTCTTGATCCAGTAAAAGGTTATTTCAGGTGCGCAAGGCCATTTTGATGCAAAGCAATGATGGCTGCACCTCTTTCTTTGGAGGTAACTATTACTAATACAAGAACACAATGACCGGAAGCACTTCATCCCTCCTTTTACAGCAATTAGTCTGCTCTTATGATCCGATTAGAATGATGATTTTACCCGACTCGTACTTGTTCACACTTTCCCATGTGCTGATAACATGATTAGTGAAATGTTAGCTGGTCATTTTGTGTCATGCCCAAAGAAATTGGGTTTTAGTCAAAATAAAAACAAAAACAAACCAATAAAGCTTTTTACCAGTCTTTAAAATGCATCTGATCACTCTGCACAAAAACCCAGAAACAATGGGAATCAACACATTAACTGAAGCAGAAACTTTGCGAAACAAATTGTCACTGCTAATACTTTTGGCCACAGCTGTAAATTAAAATTAGATAATTCTATAATAAATCAATTTTAAATAATTCCCTATGGCCAAGAGGATAAAGAAATTAGTTAACTCTACTAGTACCTTTTACTAGACTAGCATCATTCTACGCAATTCCTCAGAAAGAATATGGACATATTTGGTTCATAACCATCTTTAAGATAATTTAAGGGTCACTATGTATCTTTTGGCACTCTAGCGATTAAAAAAAAATATGCATTTTGCAGAAGAACATTGTTTTGGTTGTGCTTTGGCTCTGCGTGAATATGGCTGTCATACTGCTCATAAAACATTCATTAATAGGCTTAAGAGATATAACCAGTTTAGATCTCAAGGCGACTAGCTGAACACATAACAGTAACTATACCCATTAATAGACTGTATGTTGTTTGAAATCTACATATGGCAATATATCCGTTCAATAAAATACCTTACTCCCCTGTTGAGTGATAAAAACGTCACTTCACTTTTACAAAATTTCAAATCCCTCAGTTTCTGCCATCTCCGAAAAGCCAAGCCACTTTTTCAAAATTTTATTAAGAGCTGTCATGTTCTTTTTGCCAGCCGACTCTTCTCTGTTCACCGTTTTTATAAAATGGGTGACTCCCCAGAGGTTTGAGATTTAGCTGCTCCATGTCAACCTTTTTCGCTCATTGTGACAACTAAACTAGGCTACTCGTACTCCCACACCATATATGCGTCGCATGTAAACAATTTCCCACAAAAACCATCCCGCTAGGGATGGCATACCCCGATTCATAGTGAATCAGGTTAAGACAAAAACACATTTCGGAAGGATTGATGTATTCATTTCAAGTCTTGATAATTTTGAAGAAAAAGTTGCAGTGTACCTTTAAAGGACAATGATTTAAGAGAATGTAAAGTGAAAATTTCTTCAGGATGCTTCAGGTAGTGGTCTGAAGATAAAACTGCATCAATAGGTCAATTCAGCCCTTTGTTGACCATAAATGATGTGCAAGGATTTACAAAATTTGCAAAAAATGTCAGTTATGATTTAGTACAAACACTTGTGAGCTAATAAATCACAAGACTTGTGAGCCGGCAAAAGTCAAGAGTTTTTATTCAGCTCTGCTAGAACATGGAGATCTTAAACATAAACAAAATCTTTCTGCTACTTTGAAGCAGCCTTAAATTTGAATAAAAATATTAAACAAAATTAAGCATAGCTGCACAAACATAAAACTGGCCAAATATATTAACAACTGCACAAATAAAATTAGCATAAACCCCCTAATTCTTTTAACATAAAATGAAATGACTACACCAACATAATAAGTTTTGCCTTCGGACGATCCTCAGCGTCACTGCCACAACCTACTGAAACTAAAAATAAAACATGACAGACACAAATGTTTAGAGAAAGTTTTTTTTTCTTCTCTCCATTTGATTCATTTAATCTCACACTTACCTTTATTCATAATCAGCGAGGCCTTTCTCCACCAGACGTGTGTGGACAAGTGTTCCATCTGCATTATACAGCAACACTGTCAGCTGTGGTTCCGTTGCCTGAATTGCACATTTGGATAGATTTACACACATTCATACAACTGCTTTCCAATTGACCAGAACAATTCTTAATACCATGTTTAAACAGAGCCTAAATGCTATGTGAAAATTCTGTCCCCTTTTACACCTTTGGTTGTCTGATTAGTATGAGAATTCACAGTTGCATTAAAATGTCACAAGTTAAATTCAACTTTAGCTTTTCATTTACACCTTCATTGAATGTGAACTCCAACATTTAAATGTGGTCAAGAGCGTTTCGATTATGATCCAGTCACCAAAAATGCATGTTATGCCAAGTGTAAAAGGGGACACATTTCTGCAACTATGAATAAGGCGTACAGTGACCACCGCAGTGAGCTCTCCGTTCAACAGGTCGATCATCTCCAGCATGGCTTTCATGGTCCACTCAGGCCGATAAGGTATCCGCTCCATCTCCAAGCTCACGTTTGCTGGTTTGAAGCCTGCTAACTTGACGTAAACAGCTGCACAGGGATAATGATGGAGGGATGCAGGGAGCTGCCGCAATCTGCAGTGACAACACGCATGTATATGTTTTTTGATTTTGAATAGGGTTGTAATAAATTAGTTATTTTAATGCAGTGGTTCTCAACCTTACTAAAATTGTGAAAAACCTATAAAAGAACTTCTAGAACTGGAAAAAGCCATGGGCATTTGTAATTGCAATTGTATAGAGTAGAAATTGCTATTTGTAAGCAATAAATCATTAAAAAAATCCCTGTAATAATGAACACCTAGAAAAGTCATGTAATTTCATTGGTAATAAAAAGAGTAAATCCTGAAGGACATTCAGTTGTTTAAACTTCTGTTATTACGAAATGTAACTTTAATAATTACTTTTATTCCAATATATACAAAATGTAACTTTAGTAATTATTTTTATTTCAATGTATATCCACTCCAAGTTTCTGTATAAAAAAGTTTGAAGATGAGATTTTTCCATTACAGCAGAAGTACTAGTAATATTTGGGGGATCCTTTGAACACGGTCTTGGACAAAAAGGTTGAGAACTACTGATTTAATTAAAAGTGAATTAGCCAAATTCAAAATATTTTTTAGATTTCTACAAGAACGAGGCCTTAATGCAATTACAAAAATGGCCTGCACAAAGTATTGCAATGCCAATAGTTGTATAATCTACAGTCTTACTTGTTTACTGGTAAAATGTCATCCGAGCCAAAATCCACATGTCTCACAAGGAGCTTAACAGAGGGAGTGACTTCAGAAAAGCCCATTAGCTTTGCACGATAATATTTACCATCACTGTATTCGGCCAGACAGGGACACTCTGCACACAAACACACAATGAAAAACATTCAACAAATCGCTTGTTTTCTGCTGGAGCCTATTCTACGGGCCACAGGTGAGGAATGAAAAACATATGGTCTCAGATTTCAGCTTCTCAAATAAACTTATACAAAAGGCATGTATGCAAACACACACAGTACCACTGAAGTATTTGTCAATTGGTTAAGGTTCATTTCAAGGTGATCAAACATAAGTACCAATGGGGAAGTCTGTCAGCAGGCTCAGGTTTTCAACACTCTCATTCACATGCTTGAGAGCTTCCTCCAAACTCTCTCCCTGCTCCAGTTTTCTCAGAGTCTTTTCCAAAACACACAGGAACACCTGCAAGCACACATCCGATTCAATGAAAGCAATGTACAGTAAGTGACTGTAAATGAGCAGTCGTTTTTACAGCTGTACTGCAGCTCAATAGCAATCTATTTGATTTGGAATTTCATGTGAGGGTCTAAGATTTTCCCATGCTAATTTCACAACAGGTTCAAGTTGGTCACAGATTTGCCACGGTGACCAACAGAAAGCACCCTCTATGGAAGCTGTGCGGGACAACAGACAACTCTTTTAGAAGATAAATTCATACAGTGTTTTTTTTCTACATGAATGTCTGATGAATGAGGCCAGATATAAACATGTGACGGATGGTTTGAACACAGACCCATCAGCTCACATACCTCATTAGGGGTGCGGATATGCTTGACCTTGGCGGGGAAATGTTTTCTTTCTTTAGGAATCTGGAGTTCTTTATAGACCCCTAAAACAGGCTGGGGCTCCTCCAATCCCTAAAAACACAACACCCTGCTACTAAACCAGCTCTGAAATTTTAGTAAGCAAACTAAGTGATTGCTATGAAATTTATTTTACCAGAAATTTAGGAATTGTACAACGTCAACAGAAATGAAACTTCTACCTCTGTGTTTAGGTCCCAGTCATCCAAATCAAGGACAGGAGGCTTAACCACATAATCCTAGAAAGAAACAGTCAATATCTACACCTCACACAAGAAAAACAAACCCCCTCCCTCTAATCTCCACTGATCAGACCTCATGGCTGCTGTTGGCAGGGTCAAAAGTGGCATATTGGTGGTGCACCATTATCTTGCTAAGTGCCATGCCATCCACCATTATCTCTACCGTAACACAGTTACATGGATCCTCTGGGTGTTCCTGCAAAACAACAGGTTTACTGGGAGAGAGCTGACTGCTTGTCAACATGATGATTTGACCTATAAGTGAGTTCTGCTGATACATGAAGTGGTGTAGATGTAAATAAGTACATGTAAATTTACTTTACCATAATGTAGACATTAACTGAACGTCCAAGTAGCAACTCCTTCATAAGCACCACAGCATCCCACTGCCATCCCTTCCCGATCTGTAACAGTTAAAGCCTGATGATTTGCTGAAAACCAGACTATTTAAAATCACATTCAAAGAATTACTTTGATCCTTTCATTAGTTCATTAATTTATGTAAATTCAATCTCAGAAAGAAAGGTCTTGGTCTTATTTCACAAGACCATTAAAACGAAATATTTGTGTAATACATAAAATACATCCTGTTTATAGGATTTATGTATTTTTGCATTGTGAGAATATTCATTAAAATAATGTCAGATTGCAAAACCACTTTAAATGGCTTAAAATAGGCTTCATTTTCTGTATGCAAAATTACGTTTTGTAGTGCATTTTATTTATAATGGTTATTGGGATGAAATATGATCATACACAAAATAATTGTAGAAATCTCGCAGCTACAAGGTTAAAACAGGGTTTCTTGGGGTTTGTGAACCCCTGTGGGTTCATGAGTTGATTAAAAACTACAATAAAAAAAAAATCATTTTTAAATAAAAGTGTATGTCGACCTGCCTGTCATGTGACCATTAACTGCCAAGAACCGTAAATGTGTTTAATTTTTGAAATACTTATTTAGGAAATCAGATGGTACCTGAGGTAAATATTTTTAGGTCAAAGAGGTTTTTTTGGGGGGAAATCCCTGGTTTAAAGGATGCACCGCTACGAGGATGATAACATTGCCCAGTTTACATTCCAAGTGATCAAATTCAAATTACCACACACACGTACCGGTATGACTCCATTTATCTGACAAGGCACACAGAGCTGCGGCACATCCTCACAGAGAACCACTGGGTACACGTGACAAACCGGGATGCTCTCCACAAGTCCCTGATCCACATATCTGACCTGTAACAATTACATCACAAACTGGTAACAAAACAATACAACCCAAAGTGTTAAGCCAATTATATTTGATCAGAGGATTTGGGATTTTTAAATAAATTCACTTTCACAATGAAGTAATGCAATGACAGCACACTGACCTTCACGTGTCCTCCAATTACCTCCTGCACCTGACCTCTATACCAGAACATGTCGGTTCCCATGACAGCACAGCCCAAAACTCCTTTCCAGTTGTAGTTCTTCTGTCTCGGCAGAGTTTTAATGTGCTGTTGCAGCCGCTCCCGCAAGCGATCAAACTCATTCACTAAACACAGCAGAAAAGAAAATGAGTACTGGGAGAGGACATATCACAAGAAACAAATGTTCCTTGCACGTTCAACATATGACTATGGTCATCTTTTTCAACTTGGGAATTATTTCATAGGGTGTGTTCACACACGCCATGTTTGTTTCAATTAAAACGAACCCTAGTGCGATTGCTCTGTTAGTGCTGTAAATTTGAATAAGTGTGAACGCTGCCATCTGAACCCTGGGGCGCACCAAACAAACGAACCGAGACTGCTGAAAAGATGGGTCTCGGTCCGTTTGCAAACGAACTCTGGTGTGGTTCTAATTAAATATAAACGCAATATGGACCAAAGACATGTAAACGTTTACTGCAGACCAAACGAACCGAACAAAAAGTGTGAACACACCCATAATTGGGTGCCACATCACTTAGCCATTGAATGTAGTTCAATGCCTAAAAAATAGTTTGGCCACTGCCTCAATGCATCTTATAAATGTCATACATCTTGCACACATCCAGTCCATTTTTCTTCATTATTAATATCTGAGAGGTAAATTTGGTGAATGGAAGCTCTACACATGCAATCATATAGCCAGTGTTGGATTTTATTTTTAGCTTCTTTTCCTTCTCATCATGTAGACAACAGGTTAAGTAAAATTTGAATGGTTATGTAATATATTGAATTCATTTAGCAAAATGCTCCTCTAGAGTTCTTTTTTTCTAGCTGACTAACAAGTTTATGGACATTGAATGGCTCTTCTGAGGCAAATGTAATGGTATGTGACAGTTTAAAAATGGTTTTATTGAGGTCTTTCCCCATTTGTAACACAGATTAAGCGATTACATAAGACAATACATTTCAGAGGTTGTACTATTTCTTTTAACATACCTTCTGATCTTCATTCATGCTTATTTCATCCTATAACTAGTAGTAAAGAAGAAGAGATGATCGGTTCACATGCCGCTTAAACTGAAGCACTACAGTGATCTGTCACGCCGCATTAAAGAGCACAAAAACCATATCTTGTATTTCGGGGGGAAAATTGGCAGAATTTGAAAGCTGAGAATTTGTTTATTAAAGGAACAAACATTAAAAGTTATAAAGCCCTACAAATTGTTCAACAGCGATGAGGACTGTTTGAAAAAGTCAGATATTTGTTTTTGTTGACATTTTTCTGTCGCATGAAGCCAACCCTTGCTTTCCCTGTGCATATTTTGCACCCCTAACTCAGTGAGTGAAACCGGAGCACAGTCTAATTTTTATTACGGCAACACAACAAAAGATTTGATAGGCTACTCATCACAGAACATGCAGGTAAAAAGGCATTACATGCACAGTTTTAATTCATAACATGTACATTTATATTGTAGCCAGTGGCAATCTCATAAAAAAATATCAGGTTAACCAATCATAACAGAAGTAATTTACACAAAATGTTTAAGGCTGAGAGAGATGCTGAAAAGTTTTATTTGTTTTAGCTACCAATAAAAACTGCACACACCTGCTTGGTGTGTCATTGCGTAAATGACACCTTGTTCAGATACGGCCGAGATGCTCATGAGCGTGTTTCCGCAGGGAGGCAGCTCTGGAGGGGGGTAAGAGCGTGTCTGCACTCTCTCTGGTGGTGAGTTAAAGCGAGGGGTGGATGTGGGCGGAGTCTGAGATGGACTCACTTTTCTCTGTGGCCCAGGAACCTCCTCGCTCAACACACACTCCCCTGAAAAGACCGTCTCAAATGTGGAAGCAGTCCTGGGAACAGTTTACTTCAGTATATGCAGGGCTTGACAATGTTTGTCTGAATTACTACTTTCCTGCAGTGACATTTTTCTTACTTTCTCTCCTTTAGTGCAAGCCCTTCACTAATGAGAAAATCAGCAAAATTGACGTTTTGACCGGCCCGGTTCGAACAGAACAGAGACACAAGCACTGGCCTGGCGGTTGGCTCCTGAGAGGCAAATTACACACACAGAATCAGAAACAGGAACTGGCTGTAATAGAGTTAACTTCAATGGTTGATGAAGTTTTTTCATTTCTTTACATTCATTCTAACCTTTATGTCCATTACAGCCATGGCACCGGTCAAGTAGAGAGAGATAAAGTCACACGCTGTGGCTGTCCACGTAGCGCGACCACCAGCTGGCCTGAGAGTTAGAGGAAGAGAAATACGTTTAGTCCTACATAAGACATAAATGGCTGAATTAAAAAAACAAAAAAACATAATAAAAAAACTCTAACATATGCCAAATGATCCATGAAAAGTTTTTTTGTTTTGTGATAGAGACCCTTGTCCGTCCCGAGCAGTTAACTGCCCACTGTTCTTAAGAAAAATCCTCCTGCACATTAATTGGTTTTCCAGCATGTTCTGCATATTTGAACCCTCCAACAGTGATTGTATGGTTTTGAGATACATCTTTTCTCACTAAGGATAATTGAGGGACTCAAACCACCATTACAAAAGGTGCAACAAAACGCATTAAAAAACATTAATAAACCCCGGCTCTTATTTTGTTTAAATATCTTATTTTTCCATTTAATACTGCCCTTTAGAAGCTAAACATGATACTTCCATGATTCCCTGAAGAGAAAATAGGTACAATTTACTCAGCATATCATTTTTTTATCAGCAATTAACAGGGATTAAAGTGAAAAAAATTCTTCTGACAGACATTTTTTTCAGGCCAAGTCATATTCCTTTAACTTTATTTAAATAGTCGAGACCAATAGCGTTTTAAGGGGAGATGTTTTAAACCGCTTTAATATTGCCTGTTTGCATATTTTAACTTTAACTTTGTAGCCTATTAGAGAGCTGACTAATGTTTGACTGAATTGTTTGATTTATTTCTCATTGTATAGCTTCTTATAGCCTACCTATTAGGCTACTTATACTTTTATACTGGATATTATTGATCATTAAAACTGACATTTAACAAAAAGAGACAGGGTTGTGTAATGTTATATATTCTAAACTAACCCATATACAAAAAGATAACCGGAGCAGCCAGAGCGTGCTGAGTGACGCGATCAAGAACACACTGTTCCGTTTGCAGAATAACCGGACTCGCGTCCTCGGGAATTGTTCTCCCGAGTCGAACTTGGCAAGTCCGAAGTTTGCGTACTTGGTATTGAGAAACGGCTAATATTGACCCGTGTTCTGTTTTCTATCATGCGTATGAACGCAAACGCACCAGGGTTGGATAGAATCAAGTTGAGTGTGAAACCAGACCAAAGCTGTGGGGGGCGCTGGGAACAATCGTGCTCGGATTCGGACCGCAGCAAACCAGCTGTAGCCTGACATGCACTTATCCAAAAAGATTAATTGAGTGAACACGGAGCAGTTTTTCCGTGAGTGGGAATTGAAAACCCGGACTGGACCATAAGCGAAGTGATTACAGAATGCTTAGAGTGGAGAGAGGAACGTGCTTTCGCTCCAATCCAGGCTTTATCACATCCCCCTCAGCAGGGTGAATACACCTCGTCTTTCCTTAATTTAAGACCTATTCAAACTAAAATTAAGACATTTATCACACTATTTGAGAAATGAAAGCCTATTTACGGCCTTAAATTATGAAAAGTGAATTTAGGACATTAAGGAACATAAGGACAGACGGGAACCCTGCAATTGACGGAAATCCATCATAGACTCGCTGCAATTAACGGAAATCCGTCGTAGCGACGGAGAACTTTAATCCCTGAATTAATGTTTCTACATGGTGCAACTAAACTTATGAATGCAACTGTGTATGCACTACTGTGGGAAAAAGATAATTTACCTTATACCACTGAGGTTACACTCCAGTAAGAAAGATCCAATCAGATCCGCACAGAGGGGTCTGAGATTGTTCACATGGAGATTCACTTTATTACCAAAGTCACAACGCAAAACCTATAAACACACACAAGTCCAATTAAACAGCAGATTCCAACTCTTTCCCTTTTATTCAATAAGTGTGTGAACGAATACCTCTGCAACACCACTAGTGCACACACTGCACACTTTTCCTCTTTCCCAAACCCCAGTGTTATTAGCAGCACAGAACATCTCTGCTTCCCAGTGCATCTCCTGCATCTCAGACTTAGAGAAGAGACTCTTTAGCGTGTCGTGGATTCTGCAAACATTGTGAGCAAAATGGCAGCATTACAACTTCAAATGCATCTGATGACTATAGAATATGGACTGAGGAAATCAGGCACCTCTTCAGCTGGCTGTCAAACTGCAGCAGCTGCACAAAGATGTTTCCAGGGGAGGTGACGTGCGTCACACGAACTCTGATGTCTTTGAGACAGGTAGGCAGACTCAGGCTGGGCTTCAGCTCTTCTAAAGCAGGAGGGGGAGTCGGCACAACAGACCGGACTTCCTCTTCAAATGGAGGGTCCCAAACAGTCGTCTCCAAGGCCTGGGTGTCTTTAACCTGGATCCTGATAAAGCAGGAGAAAATGAACATAGAAAGGAATGCATTTTACAGCTTTGCTTGAATGAGCGAGCAAGAGGGGGAAAAAATAAAAGGGGACAGAAAGAACAAAAAACAGAAAAAAAGATGGTCCAGATGTTTCTTTGGTCTTTTTACTACTTACTGTTTACTGGAAACAGCATGGCCATTTCTGACCAGTATGTCCTCAATACTGGTTCCTGGAAAAACGTCCCCAATCTCATATAAACACACTGGCACAGGTCTAGTGTTGGACTCTGAATAAACGTGAGTGACAAGCAAAAATGTACAGTGTACCACATTACCTTCAATTTCATAATGGAAACTTTAAATAAACTACAGAAATGCAAACATTAAACTTGCTTAAAAGCATTGATGCACATCAGATGTCTGTGTGTGTTTATAAAGGGTGTAACGGTTCTCTGTTTATATATATATATATGATAAAATAAAAGTTCTCAACCCACGTGCACCGTGGTTTCTCAAATCTGACGACGCAGATGCATCTATAATATGGTTTGTTGAAAATAACGCATAAAACAGACAGAGAGTAAGGATAATGTAGGTTTCTGTAGATGGATACACATTCTATCTTCCCCCAAACTTAGTTCAATAGGAGTGCCGTATGCTCTAATATGACCAGTCATTTATCCCGTGATCACCCAGGTGTTGATAGTGCGTGAGTGCAGGTGAGACCTGAACAGCACACATTGCTATCTGTGTTTAAACTTAACTCATTTAAGCCTTGCCAATTTAAACATTCAAGAGCAAGTAGACGTGAAAGAACTTGTGTACGTTGTAGGAAGATTTGTGTGTGCAATCATCCGAAGCGCACACACGGAAAGCCGCGTCTCAGACGGTGCCCAAATATTCTGTTCTATTTCAAGTTATGTGTCTGTATGGAAAAATTCACAAAAATATTGTAAACAGTCAAGAAAGACAACATGTATCAGTGTATGTGCATATGTAGTGGACTAACTATTTTATTTTTATCTTTGCTCCATTGTATTTATTTTGTGCTATTGCTTGTAGTTTCATATTTTCTTTATTTTTATTTGACAGTAGTCCTTTTTCCCTAAACATAGCACATACCAAACCATACCGAAACCACAAACCTAAAAAATAAAAACCAAACCTTTTGTAATTTGAACCGTTACACCCCTAGTGTTTATGTCTGTAGGTGTTAAGTTACGTTTTGCCATAACGGTGATAAGTTTATGTTCCACGAGTTCCTTAAACATATCACAGGCTTCATCACTCCAGGTTTTCTGCAAACTGACCACATCATTCAGACTGCACCACAAGGCCTGAAAATAGATGGACAGATAGGCTTCCTTAAATCGGTTATATATCAGAGATCTCATGCTGATGATTGAGCTTGTAAGACCTGCTTTGACAGGATCAGTCTTACTAGTGGGATGTTTTCTGGTGCTGCGGGGTAATTTTCACGGCACATTTGATTTTGAATATTGAATTTTATTTTTATGATAATAAAATCAAAATGAAACAAACATAAGGGGAATGAAATTATTAAATTGACACACTTGAAGGATTAGTTTCATAGATGTAGCTAAGTTCAACCAAAATTGAAAGAATCATTTGCAGTGGTGTGTCAGAGTAGAGTGTCGGCGAGGAAAGATTGAGAAACAGCCGATATATATTCTATTTGGGTCCTTTAACAGAAACAACTGGAGCATGCATGATCTGGAACGAGCTTAAACATTTTTCTTATTTTTATTTGCAATATTTAGCAGTGGTGGACTGTACTTTATTAAGTACATTTTAAAAATATTTGTACTTATGAGTATTTTTTTTTTTGGAAACTAACTTTTACTTCACTACATTCCAAAGCATAATATCATACTTTTTACCCCACTACATTTCATAAAAACATGTAGTCCCTCTTGATTTTGAACTGAAGAAATCCTCACCTGCATAGGGACATGAGAGCGGTGCCCAAATCATGAACGTTTATTGTTGTAAGTGAAAATCATATTTAGGTCATGAGAGTCAGTTGTTTGTGAACTAAATATGCTGTAAAAGGGCGAGCTGTTTAAGCCCATTATATGAAGTGCTTGAATGTGGACATGTACATATTTGTGTATTGCAGTGTAGGTTTTAGGTAAAAACTAAACATAACGTTAAAATAACGCAGATTAATGTCCATGCATCTTCCCCGCTTCTGTAGCGGTTTCAAATTATATAAAAATAGTATGTTTGCATAGCGTTGTTCTTAAAATGTTAACACATTTTTCCCTATTTTGACATCCATTTTCATACTTGCACATATTGAGTGTCTGCATAATATTCCTTATTGACTAGTGCAGGCTACTTAAATTTATAATTCATAATTTCAGACCTGTAACCAATTTATATTTTAATCTTCTGATTCATGCAGCACAATCAAGTGAAAATCGCTGCACCCTATAAATCAGGTGTGCCCAACCCTGCTCGTACCAATGGACTGTCCTGCAGAGTTCATCTCCAACTCTAATCAAACACACCTGAAGCAACCAATTAAGGTCCTCAGGATCTGAAGCAATTAATTAAGGTCTTCAGGATCACTTGAAAATTAAAGGCAGGTGTGTTTAAATAGGGTTGGAGATAAACTGTGCAGGAGAGTCGATCGGCAGGAGCAGGGTTGGGTACCCCTGCCATAAATGATAAATCTATTAGGCAGTCTATTAGCAAAAGCGCTTTTCTTCCCGTTTTCTTCAAAACAAAAAGTTTCATCGTAAATTAAGTAAGCTTGCCAGCCCGGGAATGTTAGATGCAGAGTTTTTTTGTGATTGTTGCGGGCAAAAATCCTTGATTATGTGGCACATTTTCTTAAATGCAATGGAATATGCGGGAAATTTATGTGATGAAATTGCAGGAACTTGCAAAAACTGCGGTTTGATGAAAAAGAGTGTTGGGGGAATCACTTTTTTTTCCTCTGTTCTCACTAGGCTACTACCTTAATGTAAAGAGTCATTTCTTATTACTTCCTATTATAACAGGGCTCTACAGTGCGACCATTTTGCTCGCATATGCCCCTAAAAATCGATCCGTGCGAACCGGAAAAATGACTTACGAGCACAATGTGCGAGTAACTACCATAATCGAAAACCAGACGATAACTAAATAAAAACTAGTTTTGAATGACAAAAACTATGACGAAAATCTATTGACATTTAAGTCAACGAATAAAAACTAGACAAAAATGTTAGATAGTGACGATTTGTGAAGCGATCCAGTCAAAACTGATGTCCTGCTTTTGTAGATGCGCATATTTGTCCTGTAGTAGGGACGTGCTGATCTACCAGCGGCACACTGGTTCACATGCGCTGCATGTCTCATAAAATATTAAAAAATGTAAACGTCAGGGAGTATGAGTAGAGCAGTCATATAGATCTGAATAAGAGTGACGACGACGCATAGTTTTCTGTGCGCACACACCCGACTCGAAGCGTGCAGCACACACACACACACACACACACACACACACACACACACACCACACACACACACACACACACACACACACACACACACAGCGCGCAAGGACTGAATTTAGCTCTCTTTCGTGTCTGAATGGACAAATACACAACATTATGTCGAAATGTCCGTTTTGGAGAGTATTCACGTAAACTGTGTCGGTTAATTCTTAAACAGTTTTGAGTGTATCAGATGTGCATCAGTGCAAATGGATCCGCATGTCATTGGACATGATACGATGTCTTAAAGTGACAGTGAGTAATAAACCTAATGCAGTCTGTGTCCTTAATATTGATCAAGCAACAAAAGAAAAAGAGAAAAGAATTCACTGCTCGTTAATAGCTTTAATAAGGATTCATTATATTTAATTCATACAAATAAATATGTCTGCTGCTTGAAATAATAAAGAATGATGTATGCAAGTAGTTATAAAGAATGCATATTTCATTCATTGAAAGAAGACTATTCTACTTTAGGAAAAGGGGGTTTATTTAATTTTAAGATATTTTTTTAAGTCACAGTAGTTAAGTCTGTATATGTATATGTTCAAACTTTAAAATCATTCATATTAACAGGTTAATAGATGTTTTCTCCGGGAGTATATGGGTTTGGACATTTTAGAGAAATTCTAAATGAATGCATTACAATTGAACTAAACCCATTATATTTTAGTCATCTGAATTTTTTTTTTTAGTCTATTAGTATTTACTAGTATTAGTCAACTAAAACTACTCTCATTTAACCTAGTTTCTCCTCCATGTTGTGGAAAAAGCCTCTGCAGTGAAAGATGCAGATTCACAGGTGTGCCGATGTGATCCTCCTCCTGAGAGCAACACGTTCCCCTTGTTCTGTTTTACTAAAGTGATTGTAAAGTGTGATTTATACTTCTGCGTCAAAACGACGGTTTCACACCATAGTTGAACAGAAAGAGAAGCACACACGTTTTGTTTCTATATATATATATATATATATATATATATATATATATATATATATAATAAACAGTCTGTTAAACTCTGTTACTTGAACATTTTTCACTGCGCTCCAAAATGTTTTTGTGTGCTCCTAGATTTTTTCATTTAGGAGCACATGTGCTCCTTGGGAAAAATCTTAGCGTAGAACCCTGTATAAGCAAGCATACTACATCACATAAAAGTGCTGGGAATATTGAAGTTCTCATCTTGTTTTATTTCAGACTAGGGATGGCGAAAACTAAAAAATTTCTTGACCGACCACCGAGCCTCATTAGCCGGTTGAAACCGGTTAACCGATTAGTTTAAAATATGCCACGCTAATTGAAATAACAGCCATTTCGAGCCGCGCCTGCAATTTCGTAACTCTGTCGCATCTCTCTCTGCCTCCCGCTCACACACACACACTGCCCCGGCGCCGCGCTTCCACTCACGTCACTTTTTTAAAATCCCCTACAGCGCGAAACATGAGTCCCGCAAACGCGGGGCTTGTATGTAATCGGAGGACAAATGGCTCCTTAGTTTCGAAATGGTTTGGTTACATGGTTTGGGTACAAGGTGATCACGTTGAAAATAAAGGCGTTGGTCTAGCGTTAGAACCTCATTTGAAACATTGCAGCGTCTCATTTAAGAAAATGACAGCTCCGAAGAGACTCCGATTAGTTTGAGGTAACGTTAGTGCTAACAATAATAAAGAAAGATGATGATCATCATCACCTTATCTGTTACCACTGAAATGTAGATGTAATGTATTTCTACAGTATTACTACTGTATTTAAGCACTGTATCACACAAGCTGCAACTTACTGTGTCATTCTTTTTGGTGAAATGGTCCCACACACTAACGTTACGTTTCTTTGCACGCTTCATCCTGTCGTCTGCCCTTGCTCTAACCTCCAGTGTTTAGCCTGTAGCCTTTACTTTTCGCATCCTTGTGAGCGCGCGAACCCAAACGCTGTGACCTCGCGGCAAATGTTTTTATTGGTTTATTAAGTACAAACAGGCGAGTTATGAAAAATTGAGTGTGAGGGATTTGTTCACTTCACACAAAAATATCTTCGAATAAGATGGCTAACTGTAGTAGCGTTTAGTCCACTGTCTATAATAGCCTAATTTAGAGATTTTAATTTTTTAATTTTAAAAAAGTAAATTTTTAAAAAACAAATTTTTTTTTAACCGACAACTTTGACCGGTTAACGTTGAGACGGTCAACCATCGGTTAGCATCCCTATTTCAGACCTTAATAAACATGGCTCAAACATACAAAACAGTGAGTTAAACAAGTTCTGTAGCTTTATAAAAGGAATATGCTACAACTTCTGTAAAAATGAATAAATAAAATATAAAAAAATAAAATGTGTGCTTCCTGTTTTACAGCTTTTCGATGATGTTCCCGACACGTAATTACATCACTTCATAATGTTCCCATGGCAACAGGGGAAAATGGCTGCTCTTGTGTGAAGTAAATGCAACATTTTTCAACTTTCTGCTAAGATATACGTGACTTTTTTGCAACGAAAATGCGGGGATTATGAAATCATGCAAGCCCCGCATATTTTGCGCGGAAATCGGCAATTTATGCAGTGAAAGTTTGGCATATTTGAAAAAATGCATCCCCTGCATAAATATGTGGACTTTGGCTGATTATGCTTTGAATTATGCGACCGGATAATCGCGTTTTTCTGGAGGAACAGGAAAATCGCAACAGGACACGGTACAAAGCAACAGTGTCTAGTGTGAGTACACCCTTAGATACAGGATATTTGCACTCTCAGGTATGTTTGTTACCATGGCATTAAAATGAAAAGTATGCGAATATGAAAAGTACTTGTACATATGAGAGGCAGCACAATCACAAAAAACATGCCATGCACCGGCAAGTAATTATTATTTAAGACAATTCTTTTCATTTGGATATTGATGTAGGAATCGTAGTTGTCAAGTAAGTTTCATTCATATTTAACCCCCCTTTAAACAAGAATAAAATTTCATACCAGTATTGTCCCTCATAACCAGTATTCAGGGTTTCCCACAGAAAATGTGTTAGTTAAGGTGGTGGTGGGGGTTGGAATTTAATCAATTTTTACATTTCCATTTTTTTACCTTTGTAATACCTTTAAAAAATAATCAATTCCTTAAATAAAACAATGTTCAATAAATAGGCAATGTTAAAAATCGTTTAATATTAATAAAGATATTATATTAAAATTGCCAGTAGGTGGCGGTAACTTATTGTCTTTATGTGCGAGTGATCGAGTCATTCATTGAATCTCGCGATTCGTTCAAAGCCACAGATTTCGTTGCAAAATAGAGCAATAAGCCTGACTATACTGTTTTAAATGTAGTAAATCATTTTGTTACCCTTTGGTTTTGTTTTTTAACTGTTGTATAAAATCAAATGTCACATTTGAAATCGTGTGGATATTCAGGAAACATTGCATCAACATTAAAAACACTGCTGGATATCAGCCTGCATTTTGTTCGCGCAAGCGGCTCGTGACAGAATACAGACCAACTGAATGACACTTCAATTTAAGTTGAAAATCTCAAATGAAGATTGCTGAACTCCAGCTTGTCTTTGTTTTCAGATCATCCACGCTTCTTGAGCAGTGTAGAGAGAGCGCGCGCATGGTTGCCAGCTACTATTGAAAAGACCGGGTAGAAAACAAGTTCTTTTAACAGAAAAGCTCTGATTTGGGGGTTAAATTATTGAATTCTGGCATTTGTGGCCACAGCCGATTAAACTGAAACTTTCCTATTTCAGACGACAAACTACGCTTGGCTAACGTTACGTTCTGTGTAACTGCTCACTTGCCTAATAACGGTGCGCACGCTTCCAATAATATCTGACGTGGAGTGCGAGGTGCACTCAACGTTGCATGAATTTTTAGTAACAGTTAATTTTGTTATAGTATGAACTTAATCCTAATGAATCCTATTAAAGGCAAAAAATATATAATTCCTTTGTAACGAAATCCAAGACTTTGTATACCCAATTCAAGGCTTTTAAGGCCTTAATTTGAGATTATTTTTACTGCGCGAAACCCTGAGTATTACAGCCTAAATCTTACCATTTCTGGCAAAGCAAAGAACTCGTCCTTTATCTGTCTCAGATCTTTCACAGAGAGAGTCTTTCTGTAGCCAAAGTCCACATACCGAACCTCGACCATCCGACCACCAGGGAAACCTGAGAGATAAACAGAGGCCTTAACCTTCATGCATTTTATCAGAGCGAGTCTTCCTTTACTGAATGTTTATATGTTTGATATCTCACACACACACACACACACACACACACACACACACACACACACACACACACACACACACACACACACACACACACACACACACCTGTGACCTGAACCCTGCACCATTCTTGGTCATAGCTAGCGACGCAGGCATGTGAGATTGAAGGGCAGTAGATCTGGAACTCCTGGGCTGCATTGGGATGACTGTAACAGTCTTGAAGCTTCGAATGCAACAGCAGGTACTCCATATTTTCAACCTGCATTCACCAAGAGTGAGTTAATCACATTTTAAATAATTTAATAATTATCGAATTTATAATAATGTGTGTTTTTACACCTACTTGTTGAACATAGAAGTCTGACGGTGAGTTTACATGAGAAACCATAGCGTTGAACTCAACATTGATTTTAGGGGTAACTGGAGGGTAGAAGAGCAGGGGCACACTGCCAGGAGCTACTATAGGAGAGTAGAATCTGTACACAAGTTTCAGATCAGCACTGTTCATATTAACAATAATAGCAAAACAATAAGAAAAAAGAGGTGACAATCTCATTGTGTTTACTAAGGTTGGCAAAGTTAATGTGCTGTTTTTTATCATTTCATTAAGCTTGGTGTCATGGTTCACCAATAAGCATGTTTTTCTGTTTGGAATTCCAGGCATTTCTTATTTTCACTTGCATTTACATTTTATTTAATGTTTTGCCAAAACTATGTGTTCAAATCTTCTCACTTTTTAAACTTTAAACTAAATTATATTTATTAACAAAACAATTTAAAACAGCATCAGATTTATAATTTGCTATACATATTTAAATTTCATACAACATGCATTATAACCACATTAGATAGATATATAGATAGATAGATAGAGAGATAGAGAGAGATATAGATAGATAAAGAGAGAGAGTTAGAGAGGGAAGCATAAATTAGAATATTAGAGCATTTGTATTAGGCCCTGTCCACACGGAGACGCGTTTAGCTGTATACATACAAATTTTTTATCGGATCGGCGTTTCGTCCAGACGGATCCGGCGTTTTGGGAGACTGAAACCGCTATTTTTTGAAACCGGGTCCCAGGGTGGATAAATCTGAAAACGACACCCTTGCGTCTTCGTGTGTACGGCCAATCCGTATATTCTGTGAAACGATGATGTCATCACCCCACTTGTCGACTAGTCAGACACGCTAAATCAGTAACAACAACTGCGACTACTTGCTTGAGTTCATGCTTCAGAAGCTACTGAGCCTCTTTTATTTCTTTATTTATTATTTAGGCCTACTTAAATGTATTTTTATTTTATTTCTTTATTTTACTTCTTTATTTGTTTATATTTCTTTATGCTATGATGCTTGTATTTTGTCTGATTAAGACATTTCGTATTTTGTAGGGATGGGCATTTCAATCAAAAATAATATTCGACAATCGCTGGGAATAATTTAATTATTATTCAAAAAAACACACCTCTGCCCCTCATGCTCACCCGTGACACGGCGTTCGCTCCGACATTAAATTTCTCTGTACTGTAGGCCTACATGTTGTAGCCATTAAAGAAAAGTTAGTTTCATATTTATGTTTAAATAATATGTTATTTTTTCCATTTCATATATGTTGATTATATGAAAAGTGAACAGCGTGAGTAGCCTAATCATAAGATGCGCAATATCAAGACACATCATTTTGACCACTCCATTAAGTTTTGTTTTATATAAAGCCTTTCTTTAAAGTGAATTTCGTTTTGTATAAATTGTATCTTAATTTTAATCAATGTTTCATCAACCAATTGCCTGGATTTAATAAATAATAAGCAAATAGCAGACAATAGCCATCAGGACACGGAGGCGCCGACGCGATATAACATGCATCCCACGTGAACTGGAGCTTGTCTCATAAATGAACAGAAACGCAGAAATATATCTAAGCTTGAAATGTCTACTTTTAAACAAAACAATTCAACATGAAAAGAAACAGACAACTCTCTTATAATCCGTATGAAGTGTGCATTTATCTCTATAAGCACCTTCACCTACTGCGAAGGTGGTGAGTCAGCATCGTCACAGAAAACACTAGCTTATTAATAAATTAAAATGTCTACTTGCTATATTTGACACATTCATAATGCTATTTGCCGGTTCTTTGTGGCAAGCTTTATGCGTCTGCTAACTAATCGAATATCGTGACATAGGGATGCTCCGATCAGGATTTTTGCAGCCGATACCGATAGCCGATTTCTTGTCATGGTGATCGGCCGATACCGATCCCGATACTTAATATACTTAATATAAGACAAAGATAAATACAAACAAAATGGAGCAGTCTGATGCAGCCCACAAGGTTAAATTAAACATTGTCCAATAGTAAACTGTGGAGGACAACATACATTTAATCACCTAAAATAGAGAAGTCTGATCTAACTTAAACCTTGTCCAATACAAGTCTGAGCAGGACAAAAATTAAATAAATAAACTCCTAAAAGAACAAATTGGAGTAGTTTGATGCTACTCATTAGAAGGGATGGGCATTTCAAGCAAAAATAATATTCGAAGATAGCTGGGTATTATTCGAAAATCGCACCCCTCCCCCATATGCACGCACACATGCATGTACAGGCCACACACGAGAAAAGCGGAGTGTTCTGACGTTTAAATATAACTTAAAAAACGTAAACATTTCATATTTGTTTTATATAATATAATTTTCTTTTTTTAGTTTCATCATTGTTGATTATATGAAAAAGAAACCGCATGAGATGGGTAAGATAGATCATAAGATGCCCAATATATCAGGAGACGAGTGGGTCAGACATGATTTCGACCACTTAATTAAGTTTTGTTTTGTAGAAAGCCTTTCTTTAAAGTGAATTTCGTTTTGTAAAAATTGTATCTTAATTTCAATCAATGTTTCATCAAACAATTGGCTGGAGTTAATAAATAAGAAGCGAAATATAGCAGACAATATAGGATACGGAGGCACCCGCGCGTGAACTGGAGCGCGTCTCATAAATGAACCGATCAACTTAGCGTATAAGATACTTTGCCTCACAGACGTGAGAACGTATAGAAAGCTTGAAATGCTTTAAAAAAAAAATTCAAATCGATAAGAAATGGGCTACTCTCTGCTTATGTAGGCTGATCCGTATGAAGTGTGCATTTCCCTCTATAGGCGCGTTCACTACATGCGAAGATGGCGTCAACATCGCCAACTGTATCTTTGCAGCCAGAAAACACTAGTTTATTAATAAACAATTCAAATGTACCATGCTGCTTAAACATTACTTTTGCCGGTTCTTTATTGCAAGCTTTATGCATGCGCTTGATATGCGGAATATGCAATATTACAATAACGTTCATTATGGTTTAGTATTTTCTCCCATATATATTTAAGTAATTACTTAATGCTTAAATGAACTACTAGGCTTAAATGAACTACTAGTCCAGTGGTTCCCAAACTGTGGTCCGCGGACCACTAGTGGTCCGTGAGGGTACTGCAGGTGGTCCGTGGAAAGGCAAAATAAAATGTAAAATAATATTTTTTACCTTCATTTTACCAGGAATCCCCATAAAAAAAATAAAAAGTAAAAAGAATATGTAGGCCTATATTGATATAAAATTTAAATTAAATTGTCAGGTTATTGTGGGATTACTAAAATAGGCTAGTGGTGCTCGGCCGTGACGTTCAAGTTCAGTGCCGTTAGAACCACAACATGGATTGGTGGATAGCAACAGGTTCTCTGAAGAGGAAAGCGGCAGAGGCAAATATTTTGCCATTATATAAAATATTTGTCTGATTATAATTTCACCAACAGTAATTCTGGATTGCCTCCACCAAACAAGTAAATAGGAAATAAGCAAATCAGAATACTGCACGCCAAAACAGCAGTATGCGCGCAAGCGTGAAACGTGAAGTGTTTCTTCTTGCTGCGTATCTTTTACTGGGGTCTCCAACACGTCGCTCGATTGGAGGTAGCTCGTCAAGGGGCCGTTCACATATCGTGTCTTTTGCGCTCTCAAGCTCATTATTTCATGTAGGCGCGCGGCGCAGCGAGATGAAACACCTCAACTTTTCATAATGCCGCAAACGCACCGCAGTTCATGTGACAAGAACAAACAAATCAGCTTCATCCTTTCCGTAAACATTGAAAGCTCAGTCAATGAAGAATGTAAGAATGCACGTGCACCCAAACACTAGGGGTGTTTTTCTCTTCTCCGTAAATTAATCTTGTAGCAGAGCTACAGCAAGCGTTTTTCGGTGGTGGAAATCTATTAGCTACTAAGCACAACTAAGTTGTGGAGAGCGCGCATAGCAACGACAGACAGCACGGGAAAATCGGACCGAATTTTACTATTAGCTAATAATAAAAGATAAGCTAATGTGCATCGATGTAAATGTCATGTTTTTTGACTCATTCTTTTTATAAAAATGATTTAAAGGCTGAAATATGTGAGGTTTATCTTTTTATAAAACCTTTTTTGTTAAAACTTTATTTGAATTTCATTTTACTATATGTGCCTATAGGGGTGGCAGGGGTTGGCGTCAATGTAAGTATCTGGATATTTGCCGCGGGGCGAGGGCTTCGATTACCTCTCTCTTTTT
Source organism: Siphateles boraxobius (assembly GCF_051911475.1). Classification (NCBI taxonomy): domain Eukaryota; kingdom Metazoa; phylum Chordata; class Actinopteri; order Cypriniformes; family Leuciscidae; genus Siphateles; species Siphateles boraxobius. Next base: position 23,522,653 of record NW_027509197.1, on the reverse strand, counting down.
TGACCATACGTGTTTGCATCCCTGAAATGAACCTGATTATGCCCTCGGGCGCTTGAGTAAATAAATAAATTAAATCTGTGGCAGCCGTTGTGTGCAGTAAACTTTCTTTTAACAAGCTGTTGTACTGATGTGATGACCAGTTATAGTTTTAATGTTAGTAAGCCTATTTAGAGGTGCGGATTAATTCAGGAAGGACTGTGTGTAGATATATTTTATTATGTGTATTATGAGGTGGTCCGTGAAAATTCTTGATTACAAATAGTGGTCCACACACACAAAAAGTTTGAAAACCCCTGTACTAGTCAACTAGAAAAAAACTATAGTCGTGCACGGGCAGCCCAATTTATTTCACATATTTCCTAACCAGCACGTCACTGCGGGCGTTCTGAGTGAGCGGCGCTGTGTGGACTGAGCGAGCGAAGCAACTCTTCAGAAAGGCGATGTCTCTGGAGGACAATTCTCCTGCGCGTGAGATTCCTTTGAAACAGACATGGCAAAAAGCTCATTTTTTTCATTGTTTCTCGACACATCATAGTAATTCCACACCGGTGATGACATGACTGCCAAATCCTTTAAGTCCCCACGCATCATGTACCTTCTCACGTTTTGACTTCATCAAATTGTGATCGGTTTGTGAGATCGGCCAAGTTTAGTGAGTACCGATCGAGTCATAAAATGTGAATATCGGCCGATACCGATCTCCGGCCGATCGATCGGAGCATCCCTATTGTGACTCATTCCTATTTTGTACCAGGCCATTTATGGTTTTTCATATTGTTCAATAAAGTTCTTGGTTAAAAAGAAAAAAAAGAAGCTACTGTTCCTAATATTGTATACAGCGCGCAAGGTTTATGCGCAAGTCTTCTTCTCTGTTTTTAGTGTATCTGTGTAGAAATACAGCGACTGAAACCGATGTAGTATACATGCCAGACCAGTATGAGGCGGTTTCAGTGGTTTTGTGTGTACGCAGATATTTCTTGAGACGGCGCCGTGTTTACGGATTTTTTTTTTTGGAACGAGGAAAAAAAAAAGATCGGATAGGGAAAGTTCTGGCTTCGTGAGGACGTGGCCTTAGTGTAGTGTTTCCATGTCTCGACAGCTACAGCCATAAGCTCACGGCACAAACTTGTCAATCAATCTTGATGGATGACAGAGGAAACTCTGACCAATAAGATGACAAACCGTTTTACTCATGTGACTTGCATTAACACATTTTGTTACACTTTGAAATGTTTCCTTGTGAAAATAAAAACCAAACAAATAAGAAAATGCAACAAATTAAGGCTTACATCCAAACAAGCGCGGAAATCAAAATGAAAACTCAACCTACTTTTTCTCTGCCCAGCGTAGCACAAATCTAGCATCTAGGGCTACATTTTATTTCTCCGTTTAATAAACAAACTATTCAGTCAGATAGGTATTTGTTGTGAGAGAAGAGTTACAATTTCAAGCATTTTATCCAAAATTTAAGCACTTTTCAAACCTTGAAAACACATCAAAATTCAAGCATGGATTTCAAGCACCCGTACAAACCCTGTAAATAGAGATGCACCGATCGACAGGCAGTCAACGGTATGGGCCGAGCATGCAGAAAATCAGCTGGTTCCGGTTCCTGACCGGTCGATCGGTCAGTCTCACGTCTTTTCGATTTTGAGCTGGTCCGTTTTGTTGCCAGGACACAGGAAATAACGTCACAGCCAAGCTCACACTCACAGTCGCATATAAACATGCCGCTGGACAAATCCAAACTCAAAATACCGCATTCATTCATTTAATACACTCAAAATTGTCAAAATCTCCGTCTTGGAGAGTATTCAGTTAAACAGTCAGTTTTGGATCGTAAATAGTTGAGAAATATATTGGATCCATTCATAAATTCTTTTAAGTGACAGCAGTCTAATATTTCTGCTGCTGTCTGTCATGTTAATCAAAGAACAAAAGACAAAGAAAATTACTTGACTGAATAACTTTTGTAACTTTAATTGTAAGCATTAATCTGTATTTAATTTTTACAATAAAGACTATCCATTGTTATCTTAATACCTGAATATAATGTTAGAAGCACCTGAATATAATGATAGAAGCACCTGAAAAATGTAAAGCAGTGTTATTTCATACCTCTATTTATTCTATTGCATTTATTTGTGCTGTTGTTCGGAATTTGTTTTTATTTTGTTACTGACTTTTTACTGTTGCATTGAAGAAAAGTATATTTTATAAGGCCAAGAAATTTGCAATCGGTGCATCTCCAGCCCTTGTGATGCATGACTGACAAAAATGATCTGTTAAAAGATTTCATTGTTCAATATACTGATAATAGCAGATGAAATCTAGATGGAACGAAATAGACAAAGAAGGAAATGCATGTGTGCTGCAGGCAGGGTATCTGCACACTTTTTAAATTCAAATTTAAGGCTTTTAAAGACCTTTTTAAGATGAAGAAATCAAAATTAATACCTTACATTAGGGGTGCGCAATATTGACAGAAATATTTCTCAATATTTTCAAAGTTTTGTTGATGATAATTAGATGATATTTTACTGATTGTGTTTGTGTACTGGTACCATGGTTGGTTTAGGCCTGTTGTTGACAGCTGACTCACGAAGATATTCATATTTTTCATATTCTATGCAGTGGTCAGTTCACATCAGTGAAAGAAATTTTTTTTTTTTATTATAGGGCAATATTTGCATCCTTAAATTGAGTTCCAGGGGCATTTTCACCCATATATGGACTTTTTTTTTTTTTACTTAGAGGTATGCATCACCTTTTATATCAAATTCTAACATTCAAATTAAATTATATTAGAATAATAACACAATACCACTATTAACCAGTTAAATTAAATCATTAAATCAAAATCCATCTTTGCAGTGCTTTGGAAACCATTTAGATATGTCGAAGTCAAATTGCCATTGAAAATTTAAGACCTTTCATTAGTAAAAATAAGACTTTAAGACTTTTTAAGGCCTTACATTTTTTAAATCTAATTTAAGACTTTTTAAGGACCCGCGGACACCCTGTGTTATCAATCAAATTAATCAATTTACACTGCAAAATTACAACTGTAATTAATCATTTTATGAGATTGATTTTATTTTTTTATTATTTGTTTAAACATCAATGATACCTTTAAACAATAAACCAATAGGTGGGGATTTTTTTCGTGCTGTAAAGTGGAACAGATGAAGATAATAAACATTATACACAATAGAAGATTGTAGCTCTCAAAATCGGATTGTGAGGTGCCTAAAGATTCCCACCATTAGTGTGCTGTAAGGATGAAGTTAAGCCCCAGATGAAACTATTACACACCTGGCCAGTTCCATGAACACCAGATGCTCCCGCAGAGACACCATCGCTGTTTTCCTCATATCCACTAACAGCGTGTCTCCGTCCTCACCGAACACCTGCATCTCCACAGCCTCAGAGCCCAGCAGTCTTCTCATCTCGTCACTTGCCTCTGAAGTCCACCCTTTCACCTAATACACATAAAAACACAAACAACTCATCCCTTTCCATGTCTTCTCAGTTATCAATTGTGCCTGGACACAAGCCGCGCTCAAACACTTAATATTCTCTAATAGCATCCATAAAACAGAAATAGATATGAAACAGAAGTTTTCCACCACTAGATGGCACCCATATGGCAGAATATTTCCTTTGAGTGCACAAAATACATGTTAAAACAAGTTTTCTCATTTCAACCACAGGAAGTTATACAATTACAACACTAATAACTGCTTGTGTTGTTAGAGTAAATACATCTCCACAGCTCTTACCAGGTCTGAAGGAATAATATCTTGAAGGGAACATTTGATGGCCAGAGGAGCCCAGCCGTTTATTTCCATTAGAGCAGCCGCATCAGGTCTCCGCAGACACTCATTCAACGAGCTTAAACCTCCATCACTAAGACACACAAAAAGAAAACATGATTTGCAAACAGATCAATCTCAGTCAACTCTAATGCCATGAGCAGATTCACTGTTTGAAGATATAACATTCAGGTCCATATCCAGAAATGCACACAACTAAGAAATAAAGAGGATTTTAAGCCTTTAAAAATGACCACAAGGGGTGTCGCGGTGAAGGAATTTACCTTGTGGTAATTTTTGAGTGCCTCAATAGTGCGATACACAGTATTATCACCATTTATTTATTTTAGATTTATTTAAACTTATAGCTATATAAACAAGTGTTAAAATGTGGTCAGCAGGAACAAAAATCAGGACATATTCAGTAACCAATGTAACCGAAACTAAACAGCGTTGAAACAGGAAGTGAAGTTAAGAGAAATGTCAAAATAAGGGTCCACATAACAGAACATAAAGCTGACAATAAGCTTGTTAGGCTATTGTTTTATGTATAACAGTTAGTTCCGATCCTCGAATCTCCATTGACTCAATACATTGACCAGCGCTGACGCCATTCATGTGAAATACCCTTAAACGTTAAAAGGATACGACAAAGATTTCACTTTCCTTGGACACAGCCACTAGGGGTGTGCACGAACATTTGCTCTGTAATTATTATTCGAAACACAAAATACTATTCAAATATTACTACATTGCTTTGCTGGCTGTAAATGCAGTAAATCCATGATAAATCGCAAGCACTAACTCACAGTTATAATTAAATGCTATGTGTGGAGCATGTTTATTGTATTTGATCACAATGTCATCATCTGCTTCACGAAGTTTGGAATTACTTAGATGAAAATGATCTTACAAAATGGAATTACTTTGAATCAGATTCATAAAATGGAGTTATCATATCGTAACCACAAAGAGAAATCGCATAAAATCCAAACAACAGTCAAATGAGGAAAGACAGCTATCCACCAAGATACCTTATCAGATAGCAAAATGATTTGAGACATGCTTCCTTTAAGTTTCGTCGAGGGACACGGGTTTAAGATCAGAACACACAAAGTGCTGTTAGAAACTTGGCTTAGTACACCTTTATCTTTGTGTCTGAGCAACGTCTGTCAGCGCAGTATTCACTCGAGCATGTGGATATTGTTTTTCTCAACATGAACATGTGAAACAATATAAACACGATAACATTATGCCGACTTGAGTGTATATGTACTTTCTGTACGATAATTGGTGCAGTCTGCTTTATTAATTTTTTTTCCGTTCGTGCTACTTGAGCTTAAATCAAATGCTTTTGTTCTTTATATTTTTTGTTTACACATATCGTTTAATGTTTTCAACTAAAAGAAAACCAAGATATAATGTGAGCTTGTTGTGTGTATTGCCTAATCGTACGCTTGTTCATAAATGGTGACAAAAACTAACTTAAATAACATCTTTCTTTAAATAAAACAATTTAAAGAATATTTGATTTTTATGAGCCCAAATATTCAAATACAATATTCTTAAAAAAATGCCCATCCCTAACGGCAACCCTTTCACAAATATATATGACTTAACCTCAAAGACAGACGCAGGTAATTACACGCGCTCAGTCGATCTCTCTCATTCACTGTCTTGTTTAGGGTTGTTACGTGCAAATCCACAGAGCCTCTGAATAAATCACCATGGTACAAAGTCTTATAATTATTAACTTATTTAACAAACAATAATCATGCACGAAGTGCAAAACAAGAAGGGCATAGCCTTATGAAAAAAGAAAACACGTGAATATCGCAGTTGCTGCAGTTACTTGCAGTCCTCTGCGGTTGGCTAGTCAGTATCGCGGTATTACAATATTGTGGTTATCGTGACAGCCCGAATGACAACCTTATTTTATTTATTTTTTTACAGTGCTTACGCATACACACCATTTCATTCTCACCTTGGGATTGAGAAGCCCTTGGAGAAGCCATAGTCCTGAAAGTAAACGCATAGACGGGAGACTTCTAAAGCAAGGCATTTGGTCACACTCTGGAAACGCTCTTTCTGAAAGAGCTCAGTCACTGTTACTCTACACCACACATCCTCCTTCCAATAGACAAAGATCATAGAGCCTGTGAACACACACACACACACATCATATGCAAGTTTACTTACATTCATTTGTTTTCATTTTTTTATGAAGCTGTGTGTGGTTGACATCCATATAAATATAACAAACATTTTGTTCATTCCATTTGCAAACATACACTAAAACAATGTTTATATCATAATAGGGCTTAATTTTTAAAAGTCTACCTGCTGAAAAAAACCCTCTCAGTTGGTGGCAAAAACTTTGCAACTACATACTTGACCATACCTTGTACATTGTTCAGAGCTGAGCACTTGTTTTCATCAGCACTTGCTGCAGATCAAGTTGACCGTGTTTTTGACGAACAATATGTAGATGTGTAGTGAGTAGAAGTGGATTGTTTTCTGAATGGCAGTTTGCCATTTCGTGTTCATGTGTTGATGCACTTACCGGTACACAATTTTATGCACTATTGTAACCTAGTTTTTCCTTGCATGCACATTAAGGAAATTACATTAACTTTTGAAACCATTGTTCTTAAAATAAAATGCACTTTAAAAAGTGAATGTCACTTAAAAGATTTAAATAAAAGATGCGATGCCTGATTTGGTTTATATTTGCCTATTACGCTCGCTTACGCCCTCTTGTGGGCATAGGAGACAATACAGTACTTGTTTCCTCTAACTTGAATATAATTAGAATTTTGCTAATATTTAAGAAATTCGAATTTAGCTAATCAGCCATTTTGACAGCCTTATATCATAATGCCATAATATAGAAAACCGTTATGATACTGGTAGCTGATTGTGTATTTTAGCACATCTGAAATGCTGTATTGACCAAAGTAACAGCAAAGACTAGAGGTCGACCGATTCATCGGTTTTGCCGAAATATCGGTACCGATAGTTGATTGGTGGAATTATCGTTATCAGCAAAAATCCATACTAGGGATGCTCATATTGACCGTTTAACCGAAAGTAAAAATTAACCGATTAATACTACCAGTTAAACGGTTTAAAAGTAAAAAAATATATATATATATATTTGTACGTTTTTTTTTGTTTGCTGCGTGGTTAAAAAAAATACTATATAGCCTAGCCTATATTTGTTAACTCATGGGGCGCATCGACGCGCAACCACACGTGCCTACAGACATATTTCGCTGAGCAAGCAAAATGAAGCGAGCGAAAAGTACTGTTTGGGACCATTTCGACAGAAAGGGCGATGAAGTTACGCGGTATTAAAATACAGCATTAGTACAAGTACAATGCAATATCACTGGCGAAGCAAACAGTACGCGGCTCTAACTGTCAACAGGCTGCCCTCCAGACTAACCCCACATCATGTAGAGATGTTACTTAAAAAAAAAAAAAAAAACTAGACAAGGAGTGGATTGAGGTAGGCCTTAGTCTGACGGAAAACAAATTGCCGGTTTTTCAAAGCTTCAAACGGATTCAGTGTTTTCTTTTTGTCAGCTTAATTTGTGAATTAGCCACTTAAGTTAAAATATATATATATTTAGTGTAGGCCTATTTTATGTTTTTCTCTGTTGTCACTGTCAGAAATGCTGCAGGTGAGTGAAAATGTGATGTGAATCCAGGTTCTTTTGTTGATCTGTTCTTAAGGCTTGAAAAGACCCGTGAATTTTTTGTTGTATTTTTAACAGGTCACAGACATTCGTCAATTTTATTTTTATTTAATGCCAATTCAATATTATAATCTTATCAGTTAACGGTTAATACTCGGACAACGAGCGGCAGTTGTCGGTCGGGAAAATTAACCGTAATGAACAGTATTGTACAAGGCGATTAAAACGCAAAATGGACAAAGCGGAGCTCAGAGAAGAAACTTTCCATGGTTCGACTTGATGGACGGTGTGCTGGGTCACAGTCCCTCTGTTAGTGGCGACTCGCGAGACAAGTCGGGACACTATTGCAGCCACGGCCGGTGAGTTAATATACATGCTATCTTCCTAACTTAAAAAATAAATAAATTCTAATACCCACTGAAATGGGTTGGGTTATATGACGTTTGATCCAGAAAGGCGTGTTAGGGGCGGGATTTAGGGCAGCGTTGCGGGGCTACTGGCCCGGCAGTGGAAACGCAAGCCTGGTGATTCTGGTCAGATTCTCAGGAATGTGAGGAGATGTCCTTCACAGCCACGTTAAGTGCCGCTGTGGGATCTAGCTCTAGTTTTTTCTTGCTGTTGGGAGACTTGCACGTGTTCTCATGGATGGTGATATTATCCGTTTCAGACCAGCAATTGCAGTGTTACTCTCCGGCCAAGACGGGGCTACGTGACTGAAGTACAGGATGTTTCTCTGTCTGATGCTTCGCTTGTCTGCTGAGCTGTCATCCTCACGTGACGCTGACGCTCAAGAGCGCTTTTTTATGAAGGTAAAATGATGACAAAGAATCGCATGCGCAGGGTAAGATTTGTGAAAGTGTACATAAGATTGCAAGCGTAAATTAAATTTGCATGTGCAAGAGAAGATTTGTGAAAGTGTAAGAAAAAAATATTTGCAGCATTTAACTGTAAGTGTAATTCATGTATTTAAAAGCTGCAGCTTCATGCGAACGCAAAATGAATAGGATCTGTATTCTTCAGACTTTCATTTTTCCGTGCTTATACTTTTGGCACGGTTTTTGCCAAAAGCACTGCAAGCCTGTTAACAGCAATTTGCAACCGAAAACAACAGAGGCAGGAACTGCAAAACAGATTATTTGCGTAAAATCAAAGTTTGTGTAAAAAAATAAACTGTTGCTAATGTCTACATGACTTGTGTGCATGAGGCAAAAAGTTTCTGAAATAACCGGATTTGTACAGTTGCGTCTTTCTTTTTCCTGCGCTTCCAGTTTTGGCACGATTCTCTCACTCACTGAGTTTTGCAAGCGCGAAGAGGAGGGCGGGTCCACCTTCATCATGTAGCCAATCAGATGAGCTTCTCGCTGACTCTCGTTTTACTCTGATCTGATTGGTTCAATAAACACGCCAATCACCAGAACACATCTTTATCTTCATTTGGCTCAAAAATGTTCTCATTGCCGAAATGGTACTTTTAATGCACACATACATGTTAAATAAATAAATAAATAAATTAAATGAACAAATTAATAAATAAATACATCATGATTGCTTAATAGTCTGTGCACCATTAGGCTGACTATATGAGCCAAAACGGAATTTCGAGCTGGTGTTTTAAGAAAGGAAATTTCTGTGTATTCAGTTCATGTATCCTGCTCATCATCATCCTCCTCCTCATAAGGCCATATCAGTTTGTAATCTTAAAGCTTAATGTGGGCCTAGTATCTGCACTACTGCATGCATAATTTCACCTGTCTACTGATCAGGGGGATTCCAGAATTATTATTATTATTTTACTAAAATGAGTTACAATAATATTTTTTCTCTTTAACATAAGAGCATCTCTGAATGATGCACCATTTATCACCTGCAATGCCATCGTGTAACCACTACATGGCTGTATAGCCCTATATATAAACAAATCTATGCTGTGTATTCCTTGGTTGCTGGGTTTTTATTCAGACAGAATTAGTAACTTTTTGTCAAAGTTGAGTTCATGTTGATTTAGTATCAGTTTTTCATTACACAGTCAAATCTGGACAAAGAGAAAGCATTTTGTTAGTCATACTATCTACATATAATAGCTTGATCAGTCACACGGAAGTAATCAGAATAAATATTGACAGTGCAAGAGAATATTTCAAATATTATATATATATATATATATATAAAACACTCATATATAATTGAGTGTTAAATACCATGAACAGAGACATGATGTGAAAAACACTGCATCAGAATGGTATTACATAAAGACTGGGTATTAAATGTTTTGATTGTAAAGTTTAACATCAGCTCAGTGGTGTAACAGATTATATAATATATAAAATTTCAATCCAATAATATTAACACCAGCTCGAAATTCAATATGAATGTCAGTCAGCCTGGTGCACAGCTTATTAAGAAATCATGATTTATTCATTTATTAATCTATTAATTTATTTACTTAGTTAACATGTATGTGTGCATTAAAAGTACCATTTCGGCAATGAGAACATTTCTGAGCCAAATGAAGATAAAGATGTATTCTGGTGATTGGCATGTTTATTGAACCAATCAGATCAGAGTAAAACGAGAGTCAGCGAGAAGCTCATCTGATTGGCTACATGATGAAGGTGGACCCGCCCTCCTCTTCGCGCTTGCAAAACTCAGTGAGTGAGAGAATCGTGCCAAAACTGGAAGCGGAGGAAAAAGAAAGACGCAACTGTACAAATCTGGTTATTTCAGAAACTTTTTGCCTCAAATTTCTTTACACAAAGTTTGATTTTACGCAATTAATCTGTTTTGCAGTTCCTGCCTCTGTTGTTTTCGGTTGCAAATTGCTGTTCACAGGTTTGCAGTGCTTTTGGCCGCATTTGTGCGCAAAAACCGTGCCAAAAGTATAAGCGCAGAAAAATGAAAGTCTGAAGAATACAGATCCTATTTATTTTGCATTAGCATGAAGCTGCAGCTCCAAAATACATGAATTACACTTACGAATAACAGTTAAATGCTGCAAATATTTTTTTCTTACACTTGAAGGGCGATTTACACCTTTACAAATCTTCTCTTGCACATGCAAATTTAATTTACGCTTGCAATCTTATGTACACTTTCACAAATCTTACCCTGCGCATGCGATTCTTTGTCATCATTTTACCTTCATACTGTTTCCCCTGTCAGGGTTTTGCGGATGTATGTGAATCGCGCGGCCGCCTTCCTTCAGTCGGGTCAGCTTTTCATGTGTCAATGCAGCGCTCATAAATGCTGAATACTTTATCAGGAAAGATAAAGAAAGATTAAATGAAAATAACATTGAAACTTTTCTAAAGACAGTTAGTTCCCTTTAAAGATGCATTCATATAAAAACACCAGTGCCACCTTTTGACTTCAAAACATGCAGTGCTCATGTTTATTCAACGATGTCAATGCCTGCCACAAATAGATTTTCCAAAAGGCTGTGTTGATATTGTGAACCAATGTATGGGAAACACTAATTTAATTTTATAACTATCATAGTTTAACTTCTCCTTATTACACGGCTCTGTGGAATACTTGATTCTGATTGGTCAATAGAATACTTGATTCTGATTGCTCAATAGAACCATCCAGGATTACACGGGCTCATCCGGGTCACTGAAGTCAGCAGTGCTATACGCCTGCTAGGAACGGTTTGTCTTCGTAGAAGTTTTTCGTTTGGTGAGCTAATAAAATATTAAAACTCAGTCGAATCAATATTTTGTGTAGTTATTTAATTATGCCACCAGTAACATGGACTCGCACTCTCGTTTCATACAAACGCAGCTGCTGCCATTTTGTGACTACTGTTTTGTAGGCCTACACTGTTGGATTATGAGATACAAACAGGTATGATTTTAAAATAGTTTAATCTGAAATCAATGCATCCTATCCCCATTATTATTTATGTGCGGTGAAATATGAAAAAAATATGAAAAATACGAAATGCTGTGTAATAAGTAATATGAATACCTGTGTACTGTATCTCTTAAATGTCCGTTTAGTTTGAACACCGCGCTGTAAGTGCTCTAAGGAAGCTTTGCGTTGAAAGTCCGAAATTGTGTTGAAATGCGTTGAAATTGTCAGATTAAAATTGCCTAATAATCCCGCCCCCCTAACACAATCTGAATGTGAGAATAAGCCTAAAATGTATAAAGCAAAAATACACCGACCTTTTGTTATGTTATAAAGGAACAGGCTCTACCGTTTTAAAGTTATTAAACATCGCATGTGGCATTTCAAATAAAGCGCACGCCTAAAACGGCTGTAATATAGACCAATACAACAAACAATTGAGTGAGACGTTTCAAATATGGCCAGGCCCAGGCAGACTGGCCTTAAAAGCTTTTTTCAGAGGCCAGACGCGACGGACGATGGTGAATCAGGAACGCCAATTAAAAATGTATATTTTTTGTGCATTTATTTAAAGACAGCATGTACCTTTTTTGTCACTGGTGTTACCTTACTTTGGCAATTTCAAAGGTTTTTATGAAATATTATTTCTAATTTTCTTCAGCATAATGTAGTCCGAGTTACCTGAAAAATAATAATACAACAAATAAGGAGATTATGTGTTTTATTTATTTTAATCAGGTTTGTTAAAAGTGTACTTGAATGAGGTTAGTTCGTTTGCACAACCATGTATTTGCTAAAACAATGAAAATATTTGAAAACTGGTTAAAATTAAGTAGTGATGTAATCCTTTAAATCTTAACTTTTGAATGTAGCAGAATTAAATGGATGTAAAATTATTATTATGTCACATGTGACATTGTATTTAATGTGACAATTTGTTTTTATATTTTATAGTATAAAAATAATATCAATTAAAGCTGCAAGCAGCATTTAGCGGTGTTCAAGCAGTTAAGGCATTTAAGATTTTTAACCACACAAGCATCAAAAGACATTAAGTTTTATGTAGCAAGCATTTAACCACTGACATCATAGATGGAATAGACCATGTTTTAGCATGATTTACCATGTTCCAGTATGATTTACTATGAATCTAGCATGATTTACCATAGTTTACCATGATATACCAAGTTCCAGTATGATTCACCATGATTTACCCTGTTCTAGCATGGTTTACCACAATTGAACACATTCTAGTATGACTTAATATGATTCTAGCATGATTCACCATGTTATAGGATGATTTACCATGATATACCACATTCTAGAATGATTTATGATGGTTTTGAACATTACGATATGAACATTATATGATCGTAGATGGAAAAGTCCATTTACAGCTAATACAGGCAATTTACCATAGGAAATACATGGTTTTGAAGCTTTTTAAAAGTTATAGTGCCACCTATGGTCCGATCTCCATGAAACTTTGCAGGCTTCTTCACCATGCTATGACACATATGCTCAATTTTTTTGAAGTTTTGACTTTTCGTTTAGGATTTATAGGCTTTTGAGAGTATTTTGCCCCGCCCCTTTTTAAATGACCCTGTTACAGCCACCCAAATGCAAAATTTCAACTTTTTTTCGATAATTATTGATCTAGAGAGTCCAGAGAATAGGCCTAGACTGGTTTGGTTCCGATTGGGCGAAAAACAAGGGACTAGGTCGCAAAAGTACGTTTTGGACAAAATTCGACATAGCGGAAAATGTTTCTTGCCTAAATCGAAATTGGAGATATACATTTTGTCCATCTTGAGCCAAGGATCACAGTGGTGTAAAAAGCTTGAGCCTAGGACCAACGTCTAGGAGGAGGTCTAGGAGTTATGAGCAATTTAGTACTTTTGGTTGCTGTAGCGCCACCTATGGGCCAATCGGGGTCATACTCTGATAGGTTCTCCCCAAAAGTGTGGCCTACCATCTGGCTGAGTTTCAAGTCTCTGGGCCTTACGGTTTGGGCTGCACGATGCGTTTTATGGGATTTTTTTTTTCCAAATAGCAATTACAATAGGTTTTCAGCACTTCATGCTTGAACACCTAATAATAATTAGACCTTTTTGACAGTTATAGCGCGACCTATGGTCCAATCTCCATGAAACTTTGCATGCTTCTTCACCATGTTATGACACATATGCGCATCAATTTTAGTGAAGTTTTGACTTTTTGTTTAGGATTTATAGGCTTTTGAGAGTATTTTGCCCCGCCCCTTTTTTAAATGACCCTGTTACAGCCACCTAAATGCAAAATTTCAATTTTTCCCGATAATTATTGATCTAGAGAGTAGGCCTGGACTGGTTTGGTTCCGATCGGGCGAAAAACCAGGGACTAGTTCGCAAAAGTAGGTTTTGGACAAAATTCGACATAGCGGAAAATTTTTCTTGCCTGAATCGAAATTGGATATACATTTTGTCCGTCTTGAGGCAAGGAACACAGTGGTGTAAAATGCTTGAGGCTAGGACCAACGGTCTAGGAGTTATGAGCAATTTAGTACTTTTGGTTGCTGTAGCGCCACCTATGGGCCAATCGGGGTCATACTCTGATAGGTTCTCCCCAAAAGTGTGGCCTACCATCTGGCTGAGTTTCAAGTCTCTGGGCCTTACGGTTTGGGCTGCACAATGCGTTTTAGGGGAATTCTTTTTTTCAAATAGCAATTACAATGGGTTTTCAGCACTTTGTGCTTGAACACCTAAATATATTTGATAGTTATGTAAACATTATTGTATTTTAAATGGTGTAAACACTTGTTATTGGCCTCAAAATAAAGCACTTTCCCTCTGTACATGACTGTGAGGACGAGCACTTCTGTGTTGGAATTCTATAGAATTAATAAAAATCAAATATTGCCACATTGATGGCTCAAGGTGGTGTAATTTAAATAACATTGTTTTATTTTAAAATGTAAAGAAATTGTAACCCTAAAGTGTTTAAGTGTAATATTTTTGTAAAGGCTAGGGACAGAAAAATGGACATTTCCATAGAATGACCCATAGGCCTACAGGCCTATTTATAATAAGAGCAGCTTTCTTTTGTAGGCCTATAATTCTAACATCGTTCTCACCTATTATATTATCTTATAGCTCTTCAAGAATATGCAGAACCAGCAATCAGAAGGATTATTAGGCATTTTACAAGCATAGAGTCTGCGAAAACCGCTCTTCGTATCGATGTCGTAATCCTGCGACGTGATGCCCTCGCTGTCATGACAGCGCTCCGTGGCTATGGAGGATTGCATTTCTCCACAGCCTGCAAAGTCCTCATATGTGATTTGAACGAAATGTATCCAGAGTGGACCAAGCTCGCCAAGATAGCCTGTGTTAATCCCTGTCTCGAGTGTTCCTGCAGAGAGGGGGTTCTCGCTGCAGAATGGGTTCAAGATGAAGCAGCGAAGTCGCCTTGCAGAGAACAAGGTTACGCGGCTTATGCGCATTGCAAGTTGTGGAGAGACACTGGGAAGTTTTGACTAAGTCGGCAGCTGCACAATTCAGCACTGCAAAACAGTGCAAAAAGTAGCCTAAAATGACGCAAGACTGTTATAGCCCTACTCATCATTTGTTTGTTACAGTTCGTTTGTCATTTCACGGTGGCCAATTTAAATGTTACCAGCTAAGTGAGACATACTGAGAGTGTATAATTAAGTTCGCTTGAGTAAAAACAATAGGCTACTATTCAGATATTTTATGTGGGGAAGGGGGATTGGTTGTTAAACTATGAATGTGAAACCATAGCAAAAACAATTGGCGTTGATTGACGCCAATCGGACGTTCATGTTTTTTTCAGTCTATTTGAAAGGCTAATAAACATGTTGCATTCTATACGGCCTGATAATGTCTTTTTTTAAGTTACATAGCCTGCCTCCAGTTTTCCTCAACTTGACTAATTAAGAGGCGATATTTGACCGCCATATCATCAAAATGTCCGTAAAACGAAACCTCTGCCGGTCACTTTGACCGCACCATTTTTTTCTAGCGGAGACTCTGGCGCACACATACTGTGCTTCAAACCGCGTAGCAAGCGCATGTCAGAGAGGAGAAGAACCCTTGCGCATGCGTAGTAAAAGTATAACCTGTGGGGAAAAAGGCGTTTTAAACCTTATTGTGGGACAGAGTCATCAAACTTTTCAAGCGATTTTTATCATATTTTACTGCTGTTTCTATACATGCAGTTTTTATGTCCCGGTGACCAGTGAAAGTTCAGTTCTGACTCTCTGCCCATTCATTTAGATAGGAGCCTGGTCTTGTTAGTCCGAAATAGCTGCCCGGAGGCGTTGCCAAGATGGCGGCCGAGTGGCATGACTTGCATAAAAGGACTTTGGTAACACATACAGCTGTGACCTTACCACAGTGCAACAGGGAAAAGGGATCCTCTCAAACAGTGTTGCGACGCATTCCGAACGTTGTTTAAGTGACGTACCAATATTGCAGTATATTCAAAATTCTATCTTAAACAAACACCAGTATTCGGTAGGAACCGGTATACCGCCCAGCACTATAATAAACCCATCCAACGTATCTGCACTGGGCACATTTTTGTGAAGCTGCCAACACTGGACACAAAGTAAACATTATAAACTTGAACATTTATCTTTCTGAACAGGTGCATGCTGATGCTGTATGGTACTACAGCATCCGTTGTAGCAAGCATCATCGCAATGACCCATTCGATTTAGAGTGTTCATAACCAATTTCATTTTTAAACGTCTGAATGAGGTGAAATTTGGCTTGCACTTCTGTCACCAAAGCTGAATGCCTTTTACCATGTAACGCGTCAGCCATGGTCAGAAAATGTATTTTAACATAAAACCTTCTGAAAACAATTGTAAAATGCAAATTTTTAACAGTGAATCCAAATATTGTAGCAGAAAAATTATGATTACTTATGAAGTAAGCACGGTGTAATCAACACTAACAAAAAACGATAAGTAAACAACCATCACTAACATTAAGGGATTACATACACATACCCGTCTTGATTTCATCCCTGCACGTGAAGTGGCCATTCTCTCCTGAGCAGAATTCGTTGATCTTTTTGGCCAACTTTTGGCCTGTCTTGTGTTCGAGCAAATAGCGTACGTAGAAATGTCCAGGGTTCACAATGTGTGTTGCCAGTGCATAGTGCACCACTACAGAAGAAAAAACAAACACACACGGTTGGCACAAAATGCACTTCAATAACACAAGGAAAAAGGGAGTTCTCATGTTTATTCATTCTTCTGATTAATCAACAGACATGGCACATACTTTTAGGTTGTAGAGTTGAGGACTTTTCAAAATGCTGCCTGCGATGTTTTCTAAGTCCTCTGTTCCGTTCATTGCACCTTGGTTCAGCAACCGGGTAACTGCGTGCTAAAAAAAAAAAACGAGCTCAACATTAAACATTTTATAAAAACATAAGAAAATGCTCAGTCAGACAAAAAAACAACAACTATCATTATCAATATTTTTACCCTACCCTGAAAACACGCACCTATTTCCACTTTCTCTGTTCCTGTATCTCCTTTATCTGTATCATCCATAAAACTTGGGCTGTGTGTGCTTTGTTTTATGGGAATGGGGTCTGCATTTCTCGGAACAGACTGACTGGAGCTGTCCCAGACTTCTTCAGCACTTTTTACAACATGATGGAAAGGCTCCACAGTAACTTCTCTGATACTGGCAAGTAGAGATGAAACGGTATGAAAATGTCATATCACAATTATAGTGACCAAAGTTATCATGATTATCAAGATTATCACGGTTTTATTTAAATGAGATGAAAATGTTCAAAAAGAACTGATACACACTGAAAACATTAACAAATTTTATATTTGAAAAATCAACAAACAACAAATAGAGTGATCAACTATGCACTTATTTTAAGCATAAACATTAAAGCTGCAGTATGTAACTTTTTTTGTTACAAATTTATAAAATGAGCGAGTAAATCATGAATCCATTTTCCAAACCGTGTTTTTGTATTATACTACGGTACACATATAATAAGGGTTTATATTCAGACACTTTTAGGCTGGTACGGGTTGTAAAACTGCGTAGTAGCCCAGTACCTGCGTGATTCATCAGACATAAACAGATTGAAGTAGCTCCAGCAACAATGTTCTTCTGCAAGATGCATGCAAATGTTACATACTGCTAGGCTTGCTACGATAGTCGGTGTTACACAGTATTCAGTCGCAACACCTGTTTTATCACTTGCCCACCGCGGCCCCGCAAAAAGAAAAAAAAAAAAGGTTTAAAGCGTTAAAAATATTTAACGCAATTATGCAGTACCGTTAAGTCCTGCCTATTATACACACACACACACGACCCACAGAAAGGACCCGCGTCAGTATCGAGTTCTCTTTCGGGCTTGAACAAACCATAACACAAATTATTCCAAAATGTCCGTTTTGTCAAGTGTCCTCAATAAGAGCAGTCTTAAATTATTTAAATAAAGTCTTAAATGAACGTAGAGATTTGTGAGAAAATGGGACGCCTGTCAGATCACGTCTCTGTCAGCAGCGGCTGGTCTTAAAGTGTCATTAATGTTAATCCAAGAACAAAGAGTAAATTACTCTCAGACACAGCGCCAGGAGGATTATTATACAGCCTAATAATCATGAATGCACCCCGCTATCTTTTAACATCTCCGGCGAACGGCTTCTTCACGCAAAAGAAAAACTCTTCATGAAGCACAGTGAAATTCAGCGACCTATGGCGTTTCCTGATGGATTGAGGTTGTTCATTAACTTCATTTTATACGTGCAATTCACATGAGATCTAAGCGTGCATGCGAGACTGCTACGAGTAGTAAAACTTTATTAATGAAACATACAATCTGAGGGAATAATTTCTTAAATGCATTTTATTTTATTTTTTACCAGTTGGTCAGTCACACTGCTTTCATAGTTTTCAGTTACGTGACTGGTGCGGAGACCTGGAGTGTCATTTCATTTTTTTATTAAAGGGATACTTCAGCTCTGGGAACATGAATGTGTATTTAATAGTGATCATTTATATAGTAGAAATGTGAAATTTTTTAAATTGAAGCATTCTAGACTGAGAAAAGGCAGAAAATGTATTTTTTACTCATGTGGCTGAAAGACAACAACTCCCAGAATGCACTTGCTTTGCTGCCCTTACGAGGCCAGGCCACTCCCAAACCACGCCTACCGGTTACAGGCGGCAGTATCCGAAAAATTTCTCCACACATTCTCTAGGCTAATACATACTCTAGTAACAGTAAAGGTTTAAAGGTTTATAAAAAGAACCACAACCGATGGGAGTTATAACTTTTATATTAACTTAAAATTAATATTAACACTTTTACACTCAAAGCTCTTCCAGAGCTTCGGCTGTTTCCTTATATTCATTCACAGTATTGTCAGTCAGGAGCTGGATATTTCCGTCTGATGTCCTGGACAACACAGGTGGGCAAAACGAGACGATAGTCTTTACCAAGTCGCTCGCCTTGCTGGAACCATTCCATAAAGTGACGATAGGCTGTTAGGCGATATTGTCTACAAAACAGTAAGCACAACGTTAGCAATGCGAACTATTTGCACACAGTATACTATCATAGATGTAAATATAACAACAATAGCTCAGCTGACTAACGTTACGAGGGAAGAACATTGTGATAATGCCGGGTGTCCAAACTCTGTACATTACGTCTTGGTAAAAAAAAGAAAAACAAACCAAATAACGTTACTCACTTTACACTAAGCCGTCCGTTTGTCCCTGCGGGCTTTGGCTGGCGTTTCCAATTTATCTCGTCCAGAAGAAAATGGGATCGTTGAAATTCGCGACAGCAATAGGACTCTCTATCTGTTTCCATAGGCGCACAGCGTGAGCACTGACAGCTCCAGTCCGCCCCAGCTGGAGTCTGGCCGGGCTCGAGTCAGGTCTTGCTCCCCTGCTGCAGCAGCTGCTCCGGCCGCATCTTGTTCCTCCATCTCCCGCAACTGTTCATCGCTGTATTGCGGCTCGTACAGGTAGCCGCGAGCATCAGATTGCGCGCAACGCGCAACTTCGAAATCCCCTTCTGTCATTTCAACTTCTAAACTAACGTTACCTTCCGCTATCGTGATTAGCCCACTATACAAACTTTATACACAGAGCAAGAGCCTGTTAGCTTAGCTTCTACAGAAAGATGGCTGACAATATCTTACTTTCTGTGAGTGAGATCCCGCCCCATATGGGCGTAGTGAAAACATGCGGAACTAGCTACTAGTACTGGCTGTAGTTTTAAGCCTCTGGCCCAAAAATCCTCCGATGACGCAAAATGACGATTTTTGCGTCATCGGAGGATTTTTTCCAGACTAAAAATACATAAATCTCTCATATCAGGGGGAAATGAGGGGGGGAAGCAAGGTAATTCGAAAATACTACTGGTTTTCTACTAATACAAATCTTAATGCTAAATCCTGAAGTAACCCTTTAAGTATTAATCATATTTTCATTTTTAATTAGTTTTGAATTAGTTTTATTTTAAAACTTATTTCAGTCTATTGCACAGCAACATTTCTAATTTTGCATTTTAATTAACTAATTAACATTTTCCAAATTCGCTCACTCGTTTTCATTCACTCCTTCAGTGAACAGTATTAGTGGACTAACGTAGGGAATAGGCCTAACTTAGTGAATGAGGGTTTAGGGGCGGATTTTGGATTCAACCCATGTTCTCAAGCAGTGAAAAATAGAGGACAATGACAACGCGCTGACAGACAGGACCGAGCAGGTAATATTTAACTTTGAACTTTGAAAGTGAAGACACTCACATTCCTAATCCCTCTCAAAGCGTAGAGCAGAAGGCTTTAGGCTATGTCTTTATTAAACTTTATTATATTTAAGTTAATATTATTTACTGATATTTATTTCAATGCTTAACAGGCTTTAGTGTGATGTTTCATTGACGGAAGTGCTCAAATAAACACGCATGTATGTTAAGAATTTTGATTTTTGAGCCTCGTTTATTATTATTATTTTATTTCAAAATGTATTTAACCCTCTGGGGTCTAAGGTGTTTTTTGGGTCCTTGGGATGTTTTGACATACCCTGACATTTGTGCTTTTTTCAGTTGCTTATAAACATTAATGGCAAAGGTGTAATTACACTCTATTTAGCACAAACAGGGCTACCATAATATGTGAGCAACATGTATGTACACGTTTGTACTTTTGAGAGAATATTGTTTATGCATGGTTACTGAAAAAACTAAAACTTAAAGTTTCTGAAATAAGGCCACAAAACACACACTAAATATGTGTCCACAAGACTTTTGACTAATGGATGTTGTCACCTAGAGTTTTTGCTCCAAAATTATCTGAAAACCATCCTGCCTAATAACTTACACAAAACAATACATTGATTTAAATTTTGCAAGACACTTTTTGTTTGGAATGGTCATATGCCACGCATATTGCCTATGACCGCATAATGAGCCTTTCACACAGGTGTGTCACTGGGTACCAAAAAATGCGAGGACAAAAGAGACATAAATACATATATATATACACACACACACACACACACACACATTTCTTTTGTCCTCGCATTCTTTCTTGTGGTACCCAGTGGAAAAAGACACATTTTTTCAAGATGTTTCCAACTCTAACTTCAAAACAATTCTGTAGATTCTACAGAATTGTTTTAAAGTTAAAGTTAGAGTTGGAAACGTCTTGAAAAAATTTCTTTTTCCACAAATATTGTATGCATGCAAATTGTATAATATCCAAGGTAAACATTTCTAGTAATTGTGCAGTTCATTCTCATACTATATTTTCAGAAAATTTTGAAATATGTATCCTCTCCCTTTTTTTTTTTATAATCTTTTTATAAAACTTTATAATCTATCCAAAACTAATCAACGAAATCTGGTCTAAACATCTAAATTTAGTCTGTAACATATCGCGTTTATGATATATTAGAATATAAATGTTAAAGGAACATTGTGTAGGAATTTCTCCCATTTAGCGGTGAAATTGTATTTTGCATTCAAACGTGCACTTCAGCACCTCGCTTTTTCAAATGCGTGTTGCATCTACGGTAGCTGTTATGTACCAAAAAGCTATGACAGGATGTCTTCTAATAGCACTTCGTCGAGTTTTCCTACGGGTGAACAGGTTTGTAATTTCAGACACACTGCAACTTGACACAACGGACAAACAAATGTTACAGTATGAATAACTGACTGTGAATAACTTGCCGGGGCAGTGACAAGCGCCTCTCACTGCTCTGCTCCTCCGTTTCTGCTGCTTTCAGTTACGTGACGCTGGCTCTGAACGAAAACGCTTGTGGAAACGCGTTGGCCTAGTACTTTGTGACCCTCTCTGCTATTAATGTTTTTCAAAATGGCGGAACTACATGGAAGCCTCCATGAACCTACCAGTAACATGTACAGGGATTAAAGTGAAAAAAAATTCTTCTGACCGAATTTTTTTTTCGGCCAAGTCATATTCCTTTAACTTTATTTAAATAGTCGAGACCAATAGCGTTTTAAGGGGAGATGTTTTAAACCGCTTTAATATTGCCAGTTTGCGTATTTTAAAAGATATTTTAATCTATGAAAAAAAAATTGACAAATAATCAACCATCTACATGGTTTACATCTACAACTTTTCAGTGCATGTTTTTATTTATCTTATAAGATTAAACAATGCTAAATTATATTAATATATAGTTTGTTCCATGGCAAATCGTTTTGGCTGAGGGCAAAGTGAAGTTTCATAACTTTATATATTTAGGCTATTTAACTTTAACTTTGTAGCCTATTAGAGAGCTGACTAATGTTTGACTGAATTGTTTGCTTTATTTCTCATTGCATAGCTTCTTATAGCCTACCTATTAGGCTACTTATACTTTTATACTGGATATTATTGAGCATTAAAACTAACATTTAACAAAAAATTAACAGGGTTGTATAATGTTATATATTCTAAAATATATAAAATATTCTTTATATATTTTACTATGCATTCTCTTCACTGTATGTGTACATGCATAATAAAATAAAACGATACAACCCTGTCTATGTTTGTTAAATGTCAGTTTTAATGATCAGTAAGGTTTAATATTTTTAAAATGAAAACAAAAAGCAGGGTTGTGTTTTCTATTTCGTGTTGTTATAAATATATGCAGTGAAGATAATCAATGTGCGTTGTCTGAACCACATTTGTGTGGCCATTAATATGTTTATGATAATATGTTCATTTATAAATGAAAAGGTTTTTTGTATATATTTCGTTTTATTGTTGATGAAAAGAGGTTGTATTTTATTATTGTTGCCTAAAATATACATAAAGAGATAACCGGAGTAGCCAGAGCGAGCTGAGTGACGCAATCAAGAACGGACTGTTCCATTTGCAGAATAACTGGACTCGTGTCCTCTTGTCCTCGGGAGTTCATTCTCCTGAGTCGAACTTGGCAAGTCCGAATTACCAAGGACGCAAGTACGAAGTTTGCGTACTTGGTATTGAGAAACTGCCAATATGAACCCACGTTCTGTTTTCTATCATGCGCCGTGCATGTTTGCGATAAGGTAATATGCACGAATGTTGAATGTGAAACCAGACCAACGCTGCGGGGGGCGCCGGGAACAAACAAGCTCGGATTCAGACCGAAGCCAAACTGGCTGTAGCCTAGCCTGACATGCACTTCTCCAAAACTAAGATTAATTGAGTGAACACGGAGCAGTTTTTCCGTGATAGGGAAGTGAGAACAAAGAGTGGACCATAAGCGAAGTGATTACAGAATGCTTAGAGTGGAGAGAGGAGCGTGCTTTCGCTCCAATCCAGGCTTTATCACATCCCCCTCAGCAGGGTGAATACACCTCGTCTTTTCTTAATTTAAGACCTATTCAACCTAAAATTAAGACATTTATCACATTATTTGAGAAATTAAAGCCTATTTACGGCCTTAACATTATGAAAAGTGAATTTAAGACATTAAGGAGAGACGGGAACGCTGCAATTGACCCTTCGCAAAGACCCGCCCCCCTTAGTTACTGTCGCTATGTCCGACAAGCTACGCCGCTCTCACGCACACACCATGTTCTCACGCAGTGAAACATACATCGTGGATCAGAGAGGAGACTGACAATACGCGGACAGACAGGACAGACCAGGTTACTTTTCGGTTACTTTTGATATTAAACATATTAAACAAAGTCTCACCTTTCAAATTTGGTCATTTTTAAAAAGAAATTTAAACAATAAATACCGTTTTGTGGCTCTTTAGTGTGTCGTGACAGATCGCTGTAAAGCCTCAGTTAAAGCTGCTCGTGAACCGATCATCTCTTCCTTCTAGTTCATTTATAGTATCAAATAAATATGAATGAACATAAGAAGGAATGTTGTTTTAACCGCAGAAAGGCGTCAGTATATTCAGTTTTTCAAGTTCAAATCCTCCCATGTTAATCTACTAACTCTCCTGACTGCTTTGTCGGAAAAAATAGCGGATGGCGAAGTATGATTAGTCAGATCACCTGTCAATCAAGCTCCCTGCGAAGGGTCAATTGACGGAAAACCGTCATAGACTCGCTGCAATTAACGGAAATCCGTCGTAGCGACGGAGAACTTTAATCCCTGCATGTATATAAAGATAATAAATTCTTTGTTTACGAGGATAAGTCAGATAATTGGCAGAGGTATTTGTACACCATTGAGGAAATATTTATGAATAAAAATACAGATTTTAGATAATAAAATACCTAAAAAACTACACATTGTCCCTTTAATTTGCAGTTTGTTGCTTATACAAAGACATTTTCAACTTATTTCAATCTATTTTTACTCATCTCAGTAGGCTATAGCAATATAGTTTGGATGTGTTCATGTAAAAATAACATGTTTACTAATGTAGGTGCGAGTGTGAATAAACGGCACAGATGTGCACAGCGCAGCGCGCTGTCACTGCCTTCCGCCATGTCTTCTCGTACAAAAAAAAAAAAAAACGTTTTATTTGCGCACCTGCGTCAGACTAATGCTGCCTGGACAGGATTTACCGCAAGTTTTTTTTTTAAATATTGATAATTAGGGGTGTAAGAAAAAATCTATACACTTTTTATTTTGGAATACTGTATCGATTTTCAAAAATGCAATATCGTTTTTTTTATTTTACGTGCAAAAATAGGATAGGAGAGAGACCGCGCAAGGGAGAGAGAGCTTGAGAGAGCACGCGTGAGGGAGAGAGATTGCGCGAGGTAGTGCTGCGCGAATGCGCTACGGCGCTCTGCAATCAAATACGATTTTAAATAGGATCTGAGCCTGCATGCGCCCGCTCAGTGTTGTTGAAAACGAAGGTTTCCGTTATATGGTGCAAACATTGGATCCTTTTTTTAATGACAGATTGCACCTTATGTGTTATGCATTAGCCTAGGGGTCGGCGCCGATATTGAGCATTTTTATGGTAATCGGTCTCGGCCATTTTCAAAACCGATTTGCCGATAAAATAATTTAATTTTGAAATGTGCTATATTTGGCTCTGACGCAGCCACCTCTGTCGGAACTCACCACTCTGTAGACTAGACCAATGCAATGTCCCGCACATCTGATTTGTTGGGAGTCACGAGTCCGGCCAATCAAAGCGGAAAGTTGAAGGCACTGAAAGTTTAGCCCTCGCACCGACAGCACTCGCTGACTGGAGCTGCTGCACTGATCAGTTGTCTTGTCTCTCAAAGTTAAGGCAGCAGCAGATTTTGCTGAAGTAGCAATAAATTACTACACTGAAGTTGCAAAACACCTCAATATAATAGTGTCCTGTGATGTCCGCGATGCAGAAAACTCTAACCAAATCACGGAAACCAGTCAAAAAAAAAAAAGGAATTTACTTTATAAAGCAGAATGTCACGGAATTTGTCAACTTCTTGATGAATTAATAAAAAGCAGGTCAGTACAAATTAAAACGAATTTCAAACCGCAAAAAGACTATTTAAATATGAATCCTGTGTGTCTCTAAATGAATGGTGCAGACGCGTGATTTCATTTACCACACACACACACACAGGAGCACGCGTGAAGCTTGCGCTGTTTTCAGCCTCAGCCGCATCATTATATGAGGACATGATTGCATAAACATCACCCCCAGAGCTGCTTAGTCACTTCATGAGCTTTTTAAAGCTTCAACTGAGAAAAGTTATCGTCATATCATAAACGCACAAAAACTCAAAGATCTCCACGGCAACCCGTCAAAATAAAAGTTTGTTTTTTCATAGGGCCCTAAACATGTAATTTTTGTTAAACTGTAAATAAATTGAATAAGTTTGATGATTTAAATTAATAAGAAATGCTTTTTGATTACTAAAATTTAATTTAACCATTAAAATAGTGTCTTTAAGTTTTACAGAACGCTGCTGGGTGCTCCCTGCACATTTTTTTAAGTTATTATTATTAATTATAATAATAATAATGTTATTATTAACAGTTCTCAGATTTAAAGATATGTTTAAAATAATTTAAAGAAAGTATTTGTCAAAACTCTTTGTTATTCTTAATTTTGACATTAACTTACATTTTTACACCAGACATAGGCTATATATCGGTTTTAAAATATCGGTTATCGGTCTACTTGATCTGTAATAATCGGTATCGGCCCTGAAAATCACATATCGGTTGACCCCTACATTAGCCTAGATGTCACAGTCAGGGGCTATGTATTTTCTTTAACTGACAATTTACATTTGTTCCTCAATGTTTCCTTTAGGAATCGTGTTCGTGTTTTTGCAACACAAAACGTGTTGGATGTACGCCGTGTACTAGGAATAGTGCTAGCATTTTTTTTCTTGATTGACATAGACAGATGTCTTTTCTTTTTTTCAGATTGCACATAATGTGTACGTGTTATGTATTGTGACAGGGGCTATGCATTTTCTTTTATTATGGCCTACTTGAGCATATAAAAATTTGCTCACTAAGAACCTGTGAACCACAATCCCAAACTGGCAGTTTGATTTTCTGTGAACTGAATTGTTTACCTAAAGTAAACTTGTTTGACTTTTATGCACATTATGTCTTTTTTTAAATAATATTTTCTAAAATTATAGTCATACTTTTAAAAAAATCCCAATATATCGCCTTATGCACAGTATCGAAATATATCGCAATATATTGAATCGTGACCCATGTATCACGATACGTATCGTATCGCCAGATTCTTGCCAATACACAGCCCTAATGATAATCAAACAGGTTTTCATGATAATAAAATTTTGACCGATAATACTAGTCGTCTGGACATTTTATCGTGAAACCAGTCATCCTTTCATCCCTTCTGACATGTTAATAAAATGACAAATCATATCAATAGGTTTTACACAATTAATGAAGCACATTTTATAAACACTTACCAACTATCATCGACATCCGTGATTTTAAGACAGTTTCTCATACTTTCAGTAAGATTGTCTATTTGAAGACTGCAGCTATAAATAAAAAACAAAATTAAATAGTAAATTCTTCCCTTTCTTTTTTTATTCATGTAAAAACAGCAGAGTTGTGTGCAATCATTTTGTGACAATATTAATTGCATTCTGGAGCTCTGAAACTAATTGTGTATGATGGTCATCTACCTGAGTCCTGAACGCAATGACAGACAGCTCATGTCATATGACTCCACATCCACTGGAATTTGTAGAATCTCCAAAATCTTAAAACAATAAAAAAATAAATATAGTAAAACATTTGAAAGGTTTAAGATACTACAGTGTTGCCTTAGAAATTGAAAATGTCTTATTTTAAGATGTATAGTAAACACAAAAATATGATATACTGTATACAGTATCTGAAATAAATCTGATACAAATGTTTGTTTGAGCTGGAATGTGAAATAAATGTGGAATAAATAAAAAAAGGAAAAAAACATTTCTAAATGGGTCTGTTATTGATGTTGTTAAATGCATACATCACCACATTTCACATTTAGCCTATACGCTCTTGCAAAACATTTAAGAAAAAGAAAAGCTCACTAGGTAACAAGGATTATAACAAAATTACACTTCACACATAGAATTTTGTGAAAGCTCCAACTTCTCTTGTGAGTTTCTAACTAGTAGTTACTCACTATCTTACTTGCCTTAATTTATTAAGGTTAGTTTTAAATTCTAGGAACTGAGTCATTGAGATCATTTAACATTAAGCAGAACTCTGTATGGCGTCTAGTACAGCGTTACCTTGTCTAAGTTGCAATAGGTCTCCAGAGAAGGAACCTGACGAACATGTCGAGCTTTCTGGATGGCTGTGCGCAGATCCTTTACCCGCTCTTCTATCCTCTTACACTCTTTCCAACCATCCGAGAAGAGATGATCAACAGCGTTCAATTTTGTCACCAACGTACTCCGTCTACAAATTCCACAAAGTTCATGATGAGAAGCATTATTTGCCAAGTCTGTGACCTATAAAACTCCACAGAATGTTTAATCTCAGTTTGTGCCTGTAAAAATTCTGTCCACATACCTTTTCAGCAGAATGCCCTTTGCTTTGCTAATGGCCTCATCAATTTCTCTGACAATTCGAGTTCTTTCTTTTCTCAGCTGAGCATGAATACCATTGGCAAGAGTCTTAAATACACAAAACATAAGCTTCACAAATCAGTAATATCACATATTATTCAAGAGGTTTAAAATCACCATGAAATCATGAATGACAAAAGACAATGTTTATTATAAATTTATCTCTACACATTTACTATTAAAAAACGTGTCTGTAATCTTTAATCAAAAACATTACTGTCTCTCGTAACATCTCTTGACAAAAATCAGTTGCCCAGTCAACTGATTCCTACACAGGAAAACATTCCTACAAAATAAGGTTACAGAAGTTTGTTTGTAGTTTCTCATTTTACCTGGTGAAGTGTATCAAGTTGATTCAGGTTTTCCATTGCTTTAATGAGAGCTTCATCCAAAACTTTAACTACATCTGGCCTCTACACAAACAAACAAACACACACATTACTGAGCTCTAACCTTCAGTTGAGAATATTAAGTGAACCTGATCTTAATGAAAGGATGAGACTATATACACTCAACCCTCTACACATCTTGGCAATAGAATCTCCATTGGCTAGTACATTTTTTGGTTACTCGCCAGACTGATATACTATTATATAATTAAATATCATATATATATATATATAATTTTTTTTTTTTGTCTTTAAATTAATTCAATTACAATTAAACGTTTCGCAAGGATTAAAAAAAAAAAATCTGCTAATGCTGTAAACTATATAAGGAGCCCACACATTACTGTAACATTAAAGGTTAACAACAGAGCCTAGACTTTTAGCCTAAATTCAGATGCTATTTATTTTTTAGATATAATCTACACATTGTATGAAAACATGTAAACTGAACAGAAGGCAGTTTTTGCATTAACTTGTGTTTTTACCTGTAATTCGTTATTGAGATATAATAATTTACAGTTGCTGTCATTTTCAGGAAAGATATTTTAAACATACATTAAATAATAAGATATCATTAACAGGTTAAGTAAAATATAGCCTAATATATAGGCTAATATAGTGCATTTATTTAGTGCAAGAGTTAATTTGGATGACTTGCCTGCTGAGGTAAATATAATGCTATGTGACAAACGAAGCTGTTTTATTGACGTCTTTCCGCTGCTGAAACACTGATTGAGCGATTACACGAGTTGTGATGCCTTTAAGTATACTACTGTATCTATCAACATACCTTCAGCTGTCCATTCATGTTAATTCTGTAACTGAGGAAGATATGATCGCGTTTACTCGCGCTCCGCGCTGCTGCTTGAAATGAGGAGTCTAGAACAGAGATCTGTCACGCCACAACAAAGGGTGCCAAAACGGCATTTATTGTTTGAATTTCGTGATCAAATAGACAGAATTTGAAAGATTACACCTTGCTTATTATCGAAAGTAACAAAACACGGAGCTTGCTATTATATGGTTTAAATGGTGGTTAGGCTACAAAACTGAATTCGTTGTGTACACATAAGACATGAGGTCCGCTGGGCCGGTAGCAGGGTGAGGGTCGGTACGCCATGAGAGTATTGCGATTCATATCGTGGGTTCTGTATCGCGTTTTTTTGGTTCGGTTTGAATATCGTTACACCCCTAATATATATATAAAAATATATATAGGCTATATATTTTATTAAATATTCCACCAAATCAGCTTATCTTTGTAAAATGACAGCTTTTTAAATATCTAAATGTACACTCTTAACACAGTCAATCACGCATTATATTATGATAATGAAGCATTATTTAATGATAGAACTTTAGTTATTAGAACTAAAACTTGATAATCATGCATGCATGCATATTTGTCATTTTAACTGAACTTATGATTGGTGGTGGTGCTTAAGATATTGTTGGTCATTCAGTGTTTCTGTAAAAAAAAATAGAGAATAGTAATTCATAATAGTTATTAAAAGATAATAATCCTACTACTAATAATGACAATATACAACACACGAGCTGTTGGGTTCATGAATGTTAATCAAGTTGTCAGCGTTCGCTCGAACTGATTTGCTGAAATTAA
Source organism: Siphateles boraxobius (assembly GCF_051911475.1). Lineage (NCBI taxonomy): Eukaryota > Metazoa > Chordata > Actinopteri > Cypriniformes > Leuciscidae > Siphateles > Siphateles boraxobius. The sequence continues at coordinate 23,492,748 of NW_027509197.1, read as the reverse complement.
AACAGGGATGAGTGCCAACCAAAGAGATTGCCATTTGCGCATTAGTTCTGCCCACCCCCGGAGAAACCGGCATATCTTCTGCTTGTTCTTAAAAGCTGAATAGTTTCAGATGAACTCTGTTATTTTGACAGGAAAATACAAACAATTATATGGTTACATGTAGCGCGCCCATTTTGTGTGCTATGCAAGACTCTAGCTCTCTCTTTGCGTGTGTGAGAGAAACGCGATGGTGAGGGTGCGCCTTCACACTAGAGTTTACGGTACATCAAATGCAGGTACGCTGAGCTGAATTTGAAATATTAGTACAGATCGCTTGACGGAGAGTGAAACTCTCAAGCGCTCAGTTAGAGTGTTCAGCGAGTGGAAATATATCTATGTTAAACTTATACTTGGGATGTAACAAACACCCTAGCGAGTGAAATCGAAGAATTTATTAGCCAATGCTAATGATAGATATTATTTAGTTGCCTAGAGTGAATTTTACTTGCAGACGTGAGTGATTTACTCGCATTGTAGAGGGTTGATACTACAGGTCAATCTCATACAAGTGGAAAGTGTGTGTACCCCTTCAGCATTCTCCTGTGCGTGGACGGCTGCATATGAGGGTGGGCTCCTATACCTTTGAGATTTCCACCGGTCTCCAGAGTGCCTGCTGACAATAATGTTTATTTTGCAATTGCAACTTATTGAACCAATGTTTCATTAAAATATAGTTCTAAAAATGTGTCTAATGTTTTGCATATAGTTATGAAAAATATACATTTGGGGAAAAAAAATGACAGATATTGGAATTTAAGAACACATCACTAAATACTCTTTCTTTGCGTTCATCCGTGCTGTATAGATGAGGCCAATGATTCTGCTGTCCACCTCTAACCCATCAACTCCTTCCTCACCAATTAGGGTTTCCATCTATATTAAAGCAAACAAAAAGACTTCCATAATTAACAACACCAATTTTATATAATCCCATTCCATAGCAGCATTAATAAAGAAATATTACTGCTTCAGTAACACTGCAAAGCAGTGGAGTTAGGCATGTGCCGGTATCAAATTTTCATGCTGCGATTAATTGATTGAGCTTTTATCACGGTATACGGTATTATCACGATATTTTAATTGCACAAGAGAAACAGACGGATTGGGGGTATCTAAAAAAAAACTTGCATCACAATGTGTAATTGTGATTGTCAAAACATTAATTTTATTTTTTAGTGACAACATGTTATAATATTTACATGGTACAGTTACTGAGGCTACTGTTTGTATTATTGCTTAACACAATTTTCATGATTTCAATTAAATTCTTGGATTTAATTTCAATCTTGATTCAATATTGACTCATTTGGATAAATATTAGGTAGGCTACAGTAGATAGCCTGCATTTAAATGTCTCTCAAGAAAAAATATATCTCACATAATGCTGTAAACATACAGAGAGAAATTAAATATAATGCATACAATATAAATATAATAATAATATAAATATAAAAATGTAATATGCCGTAATTTTCATTATAATAACAATTATATAATGACAAGTAAACATATATTAAAATAATATAGTGCACATATTTAGTAAAATACTCCTCTCTATAGCTATTTTCTTATAGTCAACTAACATTAAATGGCTTTCCTGAGGTAAATGTAACGTTCTGTGACATAATTGTTCTCCTGCAGTGTTATTGACCTCTTTCCGTGGTTGAAAAACACTGATTGATCGAAAGTACGTATACCTTTCGGTGGGTTGTACTGTATCTTTAATAAAAAGTAACAGATTATCTGTTTACTTGAACTGAGGCGCGCGATCTGTCACGTCACATTTACAAGCACCAAAACAGTATTTATTGTCTGAATTTCGTTATAAAACCTGAGAGCTGATATTTTTTCATATCAAAAGTAACCTGCTCTGTCTAGTCTGTCGGTGTCAGTGTCCTCTTTGCTCCGCGATTTTTCTCTGGGTGAGAAAATGGATGTGTGGCGCGAGACCGTGTGAAAGTGTCAATTGCGTGAGTCTCAAGCTGCTGAATGCGTGAGAGTTGGCAGCCATGCGGGGGATAAATAGTCGGCAGCGTTCCTCCTTCCGCCGTGCTTCTTCTCCATGTGAGGATTGTTTACATTAGACTAGAGTGCGCACTGCATGCACACAGTGCTTATACATGTGATGTGGGGATTGTTTACATCAAAGTGCACATGTGTTTTGCGCAGCATATACGCATTGTTTTTTAAGCGGTTGATGGAAAATAAGCTGATGCGCGTTCTAAAAATCTAAATTCGGATCTATTATTTTTCACGGTATTTCGAAGTCCCCGCGATAACAATATCGTGCATATTCATTACCGCGATTTATCGCATTACCGAATACCGGCACATGTCTAAGTGGAGTTGAATCACAAATATTTTATTTTAGTAAAGATCCAATCCAATTAAATTTAGAGTCAGAATACAGGGCTCTAGAGTAGAGACCTGCGCGGGACTGTTTTCTTTATCCCGCTCCCGCCCGCCGAATTTCTGACCATTACCGCCCGCTCCCGCAATGTATGTGTTACACTCCCGCTCGCTCCCGTAATATGTATGTCCACTCCCGCCCGCTCCCGCAATGTATGTGTTACACTCCCGCTCGCTCCCGCAATATGTATGTCCACTCCCGCCCGCACCCGCAAAACTGATTAGAATTTATTCCCGCACAATAATAGAGATGCATTGATTTTGTGTCTTCTCCCGTCCCGCAGGAAAAAACACGTACAGTATATGTATTGCTAATATTAAAGAGCTTCATGGGGTTGTTTGTTTCGTTTCCCTGGCCTGCATCTGACGCACTGATCATTAAAAGATAGTCGTATCTTAGGATCAAATACAATCATGTATTTGTATTTATTTAAATCTATCTAAATGTATTTTTATTTAATAGATTTTTTTATTTAAATGTATTTATTTATTATTTATTTATTTGCTGTTTTTCTAGCTATTCTTCTACATCTTCTAATACATTTAGATAAATAGATTTAAATAAATACATACAAATACATGATTGCAGATCTTATGAGGGTCCCTCTTCAACTTCTTTCTTAAATTAATGAGCCGTCGTTTTCTGGGAAAATCTCAACAACAGTGAAGTTAATGCAGGCGTACCACTGTCTACATCTTTTTACAATAATTTAAATAATGAGAGGACAGGTAAAAACGCACTGTTGTGGACCTATCACAGCAAATATGATGCCGCAAAGCAAAACAACACCTCGAGAGGGAAACAAATATAGCCTACCACAAGAAAATACAGTATACAAAACATTCAAAAACATCGCTGTAATTGACAAGTCGGAATCGGTGATAATACATCAATTGTCAATGTCAATATATATATATCCTATGTACATTTGTCACAATGAACAAAGTCCAGTTCCTTTCCATATTTGTCACAAACAATTGAGAAACTTCTCCAAATGTCAGACTTGCCTTGCTTGCGTTTTGTGCAGTAAATACCTCGTTTGAGGTTCTTTTCCACGTCATTTATTGACATCTCATTCTCCACTAGGCTACCTCCCGATCCCGCAAGGGTTTTTTTTAGCCGCCCATTCCCGCCCGCAGCAAAGTTCAAACCGCCCGCTCCCGCGAGATTTGCGTTGGGTCCTGCGGGACCCGGGGGGACTCAATCCCAATGCAGCCCTCTACTCTAGAGTGCGACCAATTTGGTACACTAAATTTTCTAAAAAAACTAAAATTTCTCCTAGGTCGCACCGGTGCACCTAATGTCCTCGCATTCGCTGCCTCTCCACGAATTAAGTGCTTGTTCTCCTTTGACGGAACTCCACTCATGGTTGGATCATATCGTGGTCTAAACCAATCAGAGACGGAGATGGCGCGGGTCTTTGCCTCTGATTGGCTGTGGTCCAGATATTCCTGTAGGCCTACACTGCTCGTGCTCCATGCTGTGTGATTGAAATTGCGATCTGAGCACCAGAGAATCAGGCCTCGTTTACACTGTCAGTGAAATGTGAAATGAAATCCAATTCGGATTTTTTGCTCATATGCGACAAATCGGATGTGTTCTATGAGTGTAAACAAAACAAAAAACGCATGCATTCGGATATTTCGAGATCGGTTTCAGGCCTCATTCATATGTGGAAATAAATCAGATATAAATCCGATATGTGTCAATGCGGCTCATGTAAACAAGCAGATCGGATTTTCTGAGGCATTAGGCTACGCGGTTCAATGACAAGAGCAACCCCGACGTGCATCTGCAAAGGGACCGTGTTGTGTCGCCGTAAGAGAGGAATGTGGACAAACGTTGACAACATATCAAAGGTTGGCTTGCTCATCCTAAAATTTCAGACCCACTGCTCCTCGTTAAAGCCCGCCACGATCTCATGAAAGCGCATCTATAGCACGAATTTTATTTATCGTGCCATATACGGCAAAAATCGCTTTTGCGTGCATATGATACACACTTTATGGTATGTAATACGTACGTTTACAGTGCGCATCATAAGCACGCAAGAACTATTTTTGGCACCAGTCCTGAGATCTCTTTTGCTGTGCGTTCGTCCATCTGTGCAAGAAGAACCCCCTTTAAACATGCGCAATGTTTCAGATTAATGTCAAGTGTAAACACCTGAATCAGATATGGGTCACAATTTAAAGATCATGTAAACAGACGGTCAAACAAATCGGATATAGGCATCAAATCAGAATTGGGTTGCAGTGTAAACGAGTCCACGGCAATCAGCATCAGCAAAATAAACGCCAGAAAACAGACAACGAACAATAAAAAGAAACAGACCCATAGAGAGTTTTTTCTTTAAGAAAGGCCTACTTTTGTACGTCTTTCAGACGTTCCCCCAACATTCTCCCCGGTCAATGCTCCGACAACAGCCCAGACATGGAGCTACTTCAGCCATCAGTTCAGGGAAACACTTTTAAACAGTAGCACTTTCTATTTCTATGTTTTATTTTGCTTCAAATATTTTAGTTTGGCAGCTCAGTGAAGCACTTTAAACATTTATGTAAAAAAAAAAGATTGTTATTTTTATATACAGTATAATTCTGCTTCAAATTAAAAAAAATTACCTACACCTTATTCTTGTTTAAAATAATTTACATAATATACATGAATGTATATGGAACGTGATAAAAAGGTGACCTTGAACTTGTAGCGTTAAAGGCGACGCGAGTTGAGGAAAAATTTTGGTTCACCTAAATAAAAAAGTTAGGCTAGTCTGGAACCCTGCTCCACAGTAATCAATGCTATAGGCTACTTCACCAATAGACCATATAAAATAAAGATATGCAACAGGCACGCACGTTTAAACGACAAACAATAAAATCCAAACCAGCATTTCAGTTACGTTCATGGTTCCAGTGGCCTTAATGCATGCACAGCTTTTTAAAATCTCACAAAGCGTTTTGAGATTATTTTGAATGAAATATGTGGTGCTATGCATTGTTCTAAAGGCGGGTTTTATTCTGGGCTGTTGAATTAGTGTTCGACAAACGCGCATTCATTTGGATTTATTTTTCTCATAACAGCTAAAATAACTTAATAGCACTGTGGTTTGATATAAAAAAAATATATATATAAAAAAAAACTGAAAAAAAATTCACAAATTGCATGCACCCTGGTTGTAAGGATCCAAAGATCCATGTGAAATTTAGTATTGAGTTGAACATTTTGTTCATGACAACAAATGAACATGAGTTTGAAGATTGTATTTAGTTTTGCCAAGAAAAAGCTGGCCCAAACCAAAGTAACGTTTTATTTTTTCAATTATTGAAATAATGAAATATTTAGTAATAAACTTTTTATGACAGAAATATCACTACATGTAGCTTAAATGATTTAATTCCTTCATTATCAACACTTTAATAGCCTAATGCTAATGTCTAAAATAGTGTGTGAATTGACACTTCGCTTTGTTTTAAGTCAGTCTCGAACTCAGAAGTCTGGAGTTGGAGGGACAGTTCAGTTGCTTTATCGTGTGTGCAGGACAATAGGTGTTAATGTTCTGTCTTTCATGGGGAGAGTGTCAGATAGCCAGCCTGATGAGCATGCAAAATCAAAGGCAAAATTCTTTTAAGGATAAATCTCTCGATGTGTCCAAATGTAGGCCCCATATCTTATTAAATCATAAATATTGTAGTGTATTTATTGTATTTAAAGTTTTCACACAAAATTTCAATTTAAGTGTTTAATCCAGTTGTTTCACTGATTTTGTAGAGTTTTAGAATGTTTGAGCAGTGTGTATGACTGTCAACAATCTGGCATTATCTAAACATGAACTGTTGACGAAATGCGTTCATGCCAAGAAACGAATGGGAGTGAGCCGTATATACAGAGCTCTTGAATTCGCTATCAACTTCGTTTTATTGTAAGGTGAAATCAACAAGGCATGCTGTCTTTGAAGCAACAAAGGCTAAATAATTTGTTACAGTTTTTTTTTCTTTCGTGATTTGTATGGATCACACGCAGTGACATATACAGTATTATCGGCGCTGATGTGTTTTTACCCTGAAATGTTTAATTTCGAAAAAGACCCGGCACGTGCAGAGAGGGAGACAAAATAAATAGGGATGCACGATATATCGACCATATATCGATATCGGCCGATAAATGGTCTTTTTTGATGTTATCGTTATCGATCCGATAAGAAAATTTGGCCGATATATCAAAGCCGATAGATAATAGATTATTTACTTCAGTTGAGAGATGCGCGCTGTTCGCCATGATGGTTCTGAATGATTGGATTCACTTCGAAAAGGAAGATACAGTTCAGTGCAACATGTGCAGCACAAATCTGTCACATAGGCTTCATAAAACTATAATAAAAACGCCTGTAAAAGAATGTTGTGAATTCTTGTTCGCCAGTGTTTCAGCGCGACGAGCGCGTTGTTTTGGAAAGAGCGCATCTATGGAGTTAAGCCTTCATGACAAGCACAGTCAAGTTCTCTTGAGCATTCGCATCATTCTGTGCCATTGTAAGTTGTAATATGTTTATTTTGTGTATATATATCTGTATTATTATATATAATTATATATATTATCCTATATTATTAATCTAATATAGGATGCGTTTGGTTGAGTTAATGAACGATGCAGAAGCGCTTCATTGTACCGGTGATCATCTTTATAGCCTATTTAGCGTGCGCGCAGCTCAAACAGTAAAGCACATTCCTAACTATAATTGGGACTGTCATATACATGCCATTATAATGAGAACACTATTGTAATAAAACGTTGTGAATTCTCTGGGTTTAGTTGCCGTGTTTCAGCGCGTTGTTGTGGGAATAGCGCGTCCAGAACAGGGATTACTACAACATTGTGACCAGCACAAATTCGATTGTGCATTCACGTCATTTTGTGCAGATAAGTCGTAATATAAAGTTGATGTAAAATAAATATCTGATTAATCTCACATATGATGCGTTTCGTGGATTTAAACAGCCTGCTAGAAAAGTTCTTCAGTTTCCCGGTGCTCGTTCTCTTCAGCTTAAGCACGCGCAGATTGAACAACAATGCAAAACATTAAAAGCTATGATTGGGACTGTCATATAATTATAATTGTATTCACTATTGTAATAAATTTGTAAATTCTTTGGGTTTGCATTCTTCAGCAACCGTTGAGTTGATTAACCTTCTAGCAAAGCGATTTGGTTTAACGTTCGTTCTCTTCAGCTTCAGCGCGTGCAGCTCACACAGCAATGTCATTTGAAACAGTAACTAAGCTATTAAAGATTTTTACTATCACTGTAATATTAAAAATGTTTAATTTTTTTAAAAAATATTGTGTTATAATTAATAACTACCATTATTTTGTTCTCGTATTATTTTCATCAACGATATGGTTTGATAAAAATAATTTCCTTATTGTCCGTGCAGAGGCGATTCCATTTTATTGATCCATTTTGTTTCTTTATATGCAGCCCAATGTTATCCAATGACTTGTTTGCATTATTTAGGTATTTTATTTTTTGTTAGGCAATAGATTTTTTGATAACACTTTACAATAAGGTCTCATTTGTTAATGCATTAACTAACAGAGAGCAATAGCCTTTGTTATAGTAGTTAATAAAATATGTGTGTTCATGTTAGTTCACAGTGCATTGACTAATGTTAACAGATACAACTTTCTTAAAAATGTCTTATAAAATTGTTGGTTCATGCTAACTAATGCTAACAAAATTAAACCGTATTATAAAGCGTTACCATTTTTTTAATAAAGAAAGTTGCCCATAGGAGTGTAAAATTTATTTTAAAAGTTAAGGAATCTTACACTGGTTCAAACTATAGGCTGTACTGTATTGTATATGTTTGATTTATGTTAAAAGTGTTTGAGACAAGGCTTTTAATGGTGAGCCTTTTGTTTATGTATACAGGCTATCAAAGTATATACATTTTTTTAATTTAGATTTATCGGCCAATATATCGGTTATCGGCTTTCAAATGTAAAGAATTATCGGTCATCGATATCGGCCAAAATGTTCATATCGGTGCATCCCTAAAAATAAACTTGCTAAAAAGAGATCCAGCGCAAGAGAGATGAAAAGAAAAACCTATGTTCTTAATTTATGTTGCTTTGGACTACTTTTGTACTACTTTTGTACTGTTTTAATTGTTTAATTTAGCTAAGCAATACAAATTTAAAATGTTGCAAGAATAAGATTGTGTTTCTAATGTTGTATCGCAAAGGAAATGAACTCTAAACGCGATGCAACCCTGTTTTAAATAAATAAACTGTCCCGATACTTTATTTAAAACTTGAAATGTGCGATGGGGTTTTAAACTTAATTAATTTTAGTGTTCTTTTACATTTTCATTGGTTTTTATATTGAAAGCAATACTATTTAGTTAGTCTGTAATAAGCCAAGTCAACAAAATCAGTCTTTTTCTGATTTGTTCAACGTATGGATCTGTTTTAAAAAATTTACACCGTTACTATGGCCGGGTATCACTGTCATTCATCTCAATTTCGTGAATGATTCACAAAACAATAATTTAGCAGATTAAAGACGAGCTTCTTCATTTTCTGACGTGATCGGCTGACAATCTTCATTCTAGGGGTGGGCGATATAACCTCAAAATTCTATCACGATATTTCAAGAATATTTGCGATAATATTTATGACGATATAGAATTTTTTTTTGTTGTTGAAAATTTTCTTATTATGTTTATCTCGCCTAAATGTTTGCTCACTCATTGCGTTTTTACAATGTGGTAATTTTGTTGTTAAGAGTTTACACAACACAAGGAAGCTTGATTTCAATCTTTGAATTAAATGTTAAATGTGTGTAGGTCTAACACCAGTATTCAGAAATACTACAGAAAAATAATAAAGTAATCAAATGTAAAATAACACAGTCTTTTATTCTGTTTCCTGATTAAATTAAATACATAGGCTAATAATTCTCATTCATTACAATTAAAGCTATCTTTTGTTGTTTTGACGACAACATTAATGACAGACGCATAGCCTATGGCTGCTGTCACTTTTACAACTAGTGCACGGATCCATTGCTGTTTTCATTATACTGTCTGTCACACTGTCACATACGTTTTATACATAACCGACTGTGTTTATTAGGAGTGTAAATATTAATCGATTCGTATCGATGCATCGATTATACAGCCGACGATTCGATGCATCGATGCGTCCGCAAGAGTATCGATTAATGTGTTTGTTTTGCCGCCTGTCTATTTTCAGCATCCGCTCATATGCGTACAAACGATTGTTGTTATGCACTGGGCTAACGCAACTAAACTGCCAGTGTGAATGCACCGTCAGTCACTTAGTCAGCGAATTCCAAGCTAGCAGTTACTAACGTAAACAAACAGGCGCTAACGTGTACAAAAGGCTACTTCAACAGCTTTCTTGAAAAGTCTAGGGTGCTTTCACACCAACTCGGAACGGAACGGAACGGGCACGGTTCGCATGAAAAATCTCTAATTATGTAAACGCTGTCTGTCACGCTGACCCTGGTGCGCACTGGAGTACCGAACCCGAGACTGCCTGGAGGAGGTGCGCTGAGTTCGGTTGCACTCGAACCGTGCCGCGGCTCACGTGAATGTGAAAGCATCACGGACTCGGGTGCGCACTTGTTCAGGAAGTAAGTGACCTGCGCATGCTTTTTAGCTGATTATGATGTATTTAGTTAAATAAAACACATGTAAGGGCTGATAGTGTTGATATTTACCTTGGATAAGAGCGAGAGTGAGTCTGCAGTGTATTCACACACACATAGCGCGTGGACTCAGGGCAACACATTAATGGAAATCCACTGTCTCCTGCGTTTGCAATCAGCAAAAAGCCAAATGCGGCACACAGTAAACCGGTGTTGTTCACTCAGCTGTGCATAATAGCACCAAATAAAATAAAAAACACAATATATTGACCCGCGTTTTGTTTTCTATCATGCGTCGTGCACGTTTGCGATGACGTAAGATGCACGGAAACGCACCAGGATTCGATAGAATCAAGTTTTGAACTGAATGCAGTAACTGTTATATTTGCTGTTCTATTTGCAGTGCATTGAGCACAACATACACATTATGTGAATAGAATACTGTTCCTGTATTCTCAATAAAAGGCAAATTATAAACTTTTTGTTGATTTATTTGAAACTTAATAGATATCATGTAAAAATATCGATTATTGAATCGTATCGAATCGTATCGCGGGGAATTCTGAAGTATCGAAAATAATCGAATCGTTGGCTTAAGAAATCGGTATCGTATCGAATCGTCATGAAGGCTCCGATTTACACCCCTAGTGTTTATGAGTATACTTACCAAGACCGGAAGTTTCACACAATTTTGCGTTTTTCCCCCCATTAAAGCGATATAATCCGCGAAAAATAACTTTAGTTTCTCGCAAGCTGTAGCCTACTCTATGTATGCACGCAATGCAACTCTCTCAGAGAGTGCGCGAGTAGTTTACTGGATAGTTTAACACCGCTTGAATGTTTAAACTGATAAGAATTAAGAAGACTTGAAAATTATAAACTTTAGTTACGATGCACTGATGGCTAGATTGTGCAAGAGACCATTCAGTCATGTCCCGACTCCTAAACACGCGCGAGAGAAGACGCGCGTCGGCAAGCCCGCTGGACACTCAAGCTGTTTGTGAAATTGCTAAATCGTCATCGGAGGCTGACAGGCTGCTCTCGCGCTCAGACAGGTGTTTTTGTTGTGCGTGCTACGGAACGTAAATGCGCCATACGTCATCGCGTCGCTATATCATTGATATCGCGATATGAAACTTTTTTATCATGTAAAAATGTATACCGGTATTATTGTGAACGGTATGATATGGCACACCCCTACTTCATTCATCAGTTTTGTCGTCTGTGCAGCGAACAGTGAACTTTGAATACGCTGATTTTACACCGCCATTTTGAAATCGAAAGCGAGGCTCCGGTGGGAAGAACCCCGGAGGTAAAGTTAAACAACAATGTCTTGGACTACCAACCTGAAGCTGCTGCCGCAATTTACACTATTGGATGTTAATATCCAATATAGTATATGTATATAGTTCGTTCCTGCTTTTTTTACTATCTGAAAAAAACAAACAATTTTATAAATGATTTTCACTGTATATAGTTTAAAGTATGAAAGTAATGCATGTAAATTTTTAGAATAACTAATTTCTACATTAAACAACAATACGCCATCGCATTCGCGACTCTCCTATGATTAAAGACGACACTTCTGGTTTTATTCCCACTGGAGCCTCGCTTTTGATTTCAAAATAACGGCTGCGTGAAATCAGCGTATTGGAACAATACTGATGACGTTTCACAAATCCACAAGAACACATGTACTAGAACTAAAGTCCACATGAAGTGTGCCATTTGGGACAGGGCCGTTGAAAAAGCACCACCAAGCATTTGTGCTTAGGGCACCCAAATGGCTAGCGCCGGCCCTGATAACAACATTTGGGTTCTAAATCTGTACTGGAAACAGAAATGATTAGTTCATCTCTCTCTCGAGTCTTGTCGTTCGGGACGGGTCCGAGTCTTTCGTTCTTTCTGTCAGTCCATAGAGGCTATGCTGTCAGTACCGAAAAGAGAAATGATTAGTTCATCTTTCGAGTCTCGAGTTAGAGTTCATTTTGTGTTGACCGCGCATGCGCATTGCGCAACATATGGGTTCTAAATCTGTACTGGAAACAGAAATGATTAGTTCATCTCTCTCTCGAGTCTTGTCGTTCGGGACGGGTCCGAGTCTTTCGTTCTTCCTGTCAGTCCATAGAGGCTATGCTGTCAGTACTGGAAAGAGAAATGATTAGTTCATTTTTTTCGAGTCTTCGGGTTTGAGTCCTTCGTTCTTTTGTCACGTGACTTGTCACCGTATTAAATAGCCTACTAATTCACAATCCTTTTACAAACAAGCACGTAGTTAATGTATAATATAATAGTAGTTAATTAATGTATAATATATAATAAAACACCACAGATGCACAAGAAACATTTAGAAAAGAGACGGACAGGGACAAGAGGCTAATAAGATGGAACTTTTATTTTTCAGATAATGTTTATTGCACATATTTTGTATTTTAATTCCTAAATATAAAACAATATACATTCAGACGCATTCAATAATACCAATCTAATGTTGTATTAGATGCGAGATACCAGCGGTCACGTGACAAAAGAACAAAGGATTTAAAACCCGAACTCGAGACTCGAAGAAAATGAACTAATTTTTTCTTTCCGGTACTGACAGCATAGCCTCTATGGACTGACACGAAGAACGAAAGACTCGGACCCGGCCGAACCCGAACTCGAGACTCGAAAGATGAACTTATTTCTCTTTCCGGTACTGACAGCATAGCCTCTATGGACTGACAGGAAGAACGAAAGACTCAAACCCGGCCAAACCCGAACTCGAGACTCGAAAGATGGAACTAATCATTTCTCTTTCCGGCCCTGCTGTATCACAAACGGCACGGTCGGCCCAGCAGACAGATCAGAGTCAGACACGAGTTGACAACTAACGTCTTGAGACACGAGAGGAGAACTAAAGTAGCCTGAAAAATATGAAGTTGCAAAGCCAAGAACGTCTCGGATCAGGAGGTGAGGTGAATTAACAGAATCAGACTGCAATAGTCTGAACTTAAGACCCAACAACTAATCAATTAATAAAACATTTCGGTTTCTTATAATTTGGCTTTGGCTGCATTACCCTATATTTTATTTTTATTCTTTTTACAAATGTAATCAACATTTTCGTAAGTACTAGATGTGTTGGGATTTTTAACATGTCATTTTAATTATATTACGCTGAAATGAACGAAATGACTCGAAAAAAGATTCGTTCTTTTTGCTGACAAGACTCAAAGATCCGAGGTAAAATGATCCGAAATTCCCAATACTAACGTTAGTCCACAGAGGAATAGACATGACGCATCTATGCACGGAGCTACCCGGTACACTGAGCTGCGCATGCGCTGCTGATAGCGCCGCGCTGCTGTGGAGGGAGGGATTTCAGTGAACAAGAAATATGAGTCAATGGATTAAGTGAACGAGAACGATTCGTTCACCTAAAAGATTCGTTCAAAAAGAATGAGTCGTTCACGAATGTAACATCATCACTACCATAGACATCATATGTCTATGATCACTACTGTCAAGCCATGTTAGAACATTATAAAATGCAAGGGGGCCGTATAACGCTAAAATGCATGTCTTCTGCAGGGATACAACTTTGGGAGAGGAAGAAACTGAAATTTAAGTCATTATTCACTGACAATCTAGTTTTCCCCTGGCCTTTTTTCCTCGTCCATGTAAATTACCTGACATTCCGGACACGTGATGACTTTCTGAGGTGACTCGAGCGCGCGCAGACATGTGCAGCAAAAGATATGACTGCACAACAGCACGTGCGGGAGATTCCCCACAGCTTCATCTTCTGAAAAATAAAAAGCATAATCCACCAGATTAATAAACCCACAATATTTACATTAGATTTTCTAAACCATGAGAAAATCTTTAGTCACGTTGTTTTCAAACATGCGCGTGTAGGATCAGATAGAATAAAAAGTCTAGTAACGTAAAATACACTTTCGAATTATCATAACATTCAAGTTTTGTTGTTTGTTACCGGGTAATGTGTAGGATGCGCCACAGATATTACAAGCAACCGCCGTCTCCGACATTTTCCACTAAACTAACTTTCTGGAGTTTCTCTCCTCTCTGTCTCTGACCTGTTTCATTACTTGATGAGCTCGCTCGCCAATCGTCCAATCAGAATTTCTCATCGCTGGGTGTGTCCAATCAGAGCCTTCGTTACTTTTGTATTGCTTATTTCGACCAGAGCCGTATAATCCAATCGGAAGTTCCCTTTTTAATTGAGTGCCGATCATAGACTGTAAAAAAAGATATCTGAGATGTCACCTGTTCGATTAAAAAAATGTATTGCATCATTTACTGTAAATTAAAAAAGGTTAAAGTTAATATTTTTGCTATTACTATCCTATTTTGCTATCCTATATCATATCATAGACTCTATTTAATTAATCCAAATATCAGTTTTAAGCAGTATTCTAAATGAACAAAGGTAAAAAATAAATAAATAAATAATAAAAAAGTTCTATGTGTGTGGTTCAGGTATAGACTACTATACGTCAGTCGGTCAGTGGGACAAAATGTACCCACAAAGATATAATATCCAAAGAAGTAATATCCAAAATCCTTGTCCTTGTGGGGAAATTTCCACACACACACACACACACACACACACACACACACACACACACACACACACACACACACACACACACACACACACACACACACACACACACACACACACACAGAGACACTCATGTTTTTTTTATTTTATTTTATTTTTTTAATATAAAAATGCAGAAACTTTTCTGTGATGGGTATGGTTAGAGGATAGAACAGTGTGTACAGCATAAAAATCATTCGGCTGTGGGATGTCTCCATAAAACATGAATTTTGTTAATATAAAGTGATTTGGGAGTGAGGCTAGATATTGTTTAATTGAAATATGGGTCAGTAACTCTTCTCAGTATATCCCCCATCATCATCACAATTCAGGGCTATATATTTACACTGCATATTATATATATATATATATATAAATATATATATATATATAAATATATATATATATATATATATATATAGTTAGTTCAATGAGAGACAGCCACCTGTCTTTCTCTTCTGAAATTTTAACTAGCAAATTCGTGTGTGTGTGTGTGTGTGTGTGTGTGTGTGTGTGTGTGTGTGTGTGTGTGTGTGTGTGTGTGTGTGTGTGTGTGTGTGTGTGTGTGTGTGTGTGTGTGTGTGTGTGTGTGTGATGGGAATGGGAATGGGAATGGGAAGCCTCCAAATTATGGGTTATGGTGGGCAAGGGCCTGAGTTTAAGTATAAGAAACTTGCTAATGCTAGATATAAGTACTATTCGCTTTATTTGTAAAAATGACGAACCCCTGAGGGCTGATTCTATGGCCATGAAGTTGTTAAATAATAATATTGCTGATTTTTGGAAAGAAGTGAGAACTTCTAATAATTGCAGGATATCTCTTCCGTCTAGATGGCGTTTCTGGAGCATTATTGTAATATTTTTAATTGTGTGCAAAATGAATTGTATTATGTTGACTACATTGAAGGTAATGATACAATAATGATTATGGCACATGAGGTGTACCAAGCTATAAGCAAATTGGCTGACAACAAAGCAAGTGGTTTAGATCATATCTCTGCTGAACATCTTTAATATGGAAGTAAGAGTTAGCTCCCCTTTTAGCTGTTTGTTTGTCTGGTCCATGGTGTTTTACCAGATTAAATGTTGTCTGTTTTGTATGTACCAGATATTAAGGACAAAGCTGGTATGTTGGGTAGCTTAGATAATTACAGGGCTGTAGCAGTAGCCAGAAGATTGTGCTGGAAAATGTGTTTATTAACTCTACAGATAACCAGTTTGTTTTTAAAGCTATAACCGATCTGTGCATTTATGCCTTAAAGAAAATAGCAAATAAGTATAGCGATAAAAACTTAAGTTTTTATGTGTTTTATTGATGCATCTTAAGCTTATGATAGAGTTAACCATGACTTATTATTATTTTTTTTTAAATGAGACAAAGAGGGGTGCCAGAATATATTATGAGAATTCTGGTTTACACGCCCACCAGATGATGCAAGCAAAATGGGGCAATAAAGTCTCTGCACCTTTTGGGGTTAGCAATGGTGTGCGACAAGGAGGAATTTAGTCCCCAGTTCTTTTTCATCTTTACATGGAGGACTTAAATGCTCAAATGCCTATACAACTGGTTGTATGTTTGGGAATATCTTAGTGAACCACATTATGATCTTGTGGTTTTCACCCTAGCTGGTCTCCAACATCTTCTAACCATATGTTTTGTTTATGGTCTTGAGCATGATATGTTTTATAATGCTAGTAAGAGTGTTGTGATGATTTGCAGAACGAAGGAGGAAATTCTGTTTTTAAATTGTATGATAAGGATCTTGTTGTGTGTGCGAAAGTAAAATATCACCAACTGGGCATATGATAGATGATGAGGACATTGAACGGCAAAGTCGCATGTTGTATATGCAGGCTAATATACTTTTGCTTAAGTTTAGTTCTTGTTCAGACAAAGTGAAGTCATCACTGTTTAAAGCATATTGTACACAACTTTATACTGCCCAGTTGTGGACAAATTATAGAACATCTAGCTTTACAGAGGCTTCAAGTATAGCGTACAATGACGCAATGAGAATTATATTAAGGAAACCTGGCATAGTGCAAGTGAGATGTTTGTAAGTGTGGGAATTAACACATTTAAAGCTGTATTACGGAATCTTGTACAAATTTATCTGCCAACTTATTGGTTCTAAATCTGAGATTATGATGGGTCTCAAATAGGTTTACACAATATCAGTCTAAATTGTGGAAACACTGGTACTCATACCCATTTATGTTTTTTTGTTTGTTTGTTTGTTTGTCTGTTTGTTTTTTACTGTTGTTGTGTTATGTTGGGTGTGTTTTAAAAATTGGACCCTGAGTCTGTAATAAAAGTTTTGATTGATTGATTGATATATGTATGGTTATTAGTGTACTTTCTCTGTATGAGTATCGAAGTTTGAAGTTGCATTCTCTGTGTATTTCAACATAAACTGATATAAATGTTATAGCATTAAAATGCAATTGTCACAGTAAAATGTCACGTACAAGTGGGAACACCTTATATCCTGGACCTAGACACGTGAAATTCTCACATTCTTTCTCCATCTCTTCTTTATCTTTGTCCACAATTCCTGACAACTCCCTCTTTTCTTTGTTCTTTCTGTCTGATTACATATTTGTTTAAATACATTCTAGGAATGACTGAAATATCTGACATGTTTATATATCTGCTGATTTCAGAAGAATTTTATGATGATAAATGTTAATGATTTTCACCAACAGGAAGGGAATTTTCCAAAACAATGATCCTAGGTCGCTAACTCATACTGTTCATTAATCTGACAGATGAAAACACTCTAATCTAGCTGTTTCTGTCTATACAGTCAAAGCAGTGAATACAATTTTGTGACAGACATGTGTAGCTTAAATATTCTCAGGTTATGAATAAAAAATCTATTAATTAATTAACATAATATATATAATTTTTTTCTCAGTTTTGATGTTGGCATAGTTACTGCATTTTTGACTTCATAGGACTGCATGTTTTACTTTAGAATCAGTAAAACAGGTCAGCAATAGTGTATGAAGGCCTCATTTCTCATTTATGACATTTTCTTATTTTTTAATTTCCAGGCTTACAAAATGCAGCAGTATAAACCGTAGCTGGACAAAATCAGACAAAAATCAGAATACAAAATGGACAGTCTGATGGAGTAGTGAGGACAGGACGATTACGGTTTGAGCAACCGTCAATCAAACTGGCTCTACATCTGGTTAGAAAAGAGGCTTAGGTTTGTCTGACCATTTACTCATCCAAATAAGGAGGGGGCAGGGTATGAGGATAAACTGGCTTAGGAATTACTAAATATTCAATGGATTCTTCTGAAAATATTTGTCAGAATATCTTATTTCCTCAAGACAAACAGCTATAATTGCAGGACGTTTTTCAACACAGTATAAACATGCTCTCCTCTGTCAAAACTACAGTCATATGTTGTATAGACAGATCTCATTATGTTCCAAGATCCCGCCTCCTAAATCCTCCCCCTGCTGCTCAGAGACACAGACATAATCTTCCATCTTTCAGAGACGAAAGACAAATACATTGTATAATAAATCAAAGTGTGGAGCTTGTGAGGAGAACAGGACAGCTGAACACACCACTGGATTTTGTATTTCTTCCTCACTAAACGGAGAGCATTAAGTGAGGATTACCCCAATAGGGCAGGTGATGATGTGGAAGCATTGATCTGATCAGTCCTCTAAATCACCTCCACAATCTTTTTACTTGGATTTTGACTATGGGACCACTGCATGAACCGGGATGGCAGAAGAGAAGCCGAACAAAAAGTTGTGGGGAATTCCAGCACTCCGTAAGTAAAGCAATAAACTGTAAGATGGTGTTTGATGGCTGTATACACAATCATCAACGATCATACCAATACTGCAATTAGAGAAGTTATAAATAAAGGTAAACTAATAGTTAATGCAGCATACATTGCAGCATACATAATGACATTGATTTATTTTATTACCATCACATTGTTTTGCCAGATCCATTCACCAGGTCTGATGCACAGCTATGAATCTAGAGATTTCTATGATTGCAAAACACATACACAGCTGTGATTTTGATAAATAAGACATGCAACCAACACTTTTTAATTTTTTTTTACCTTTAATTACTAGTGTACTAGTTGTCACCACCTTCAAAAACATATTTTGAATTAAGAATTAAGTCGGCCATTAACTTAAAAAGATATATAAATATATAAATAATTTAAAATAGTTGTTTATTGGTTTATTTGGTCTGGGGTAATACACATTAATAATACATGGATACAATTTTACAATGTGCAAGTTTTAGCCAGATTGTCTAATTTTCATTAACTACATAATAGTAATAATATCAGAGCCATAGCCCTGTAGTGCTTCGACATACAGTATACCGTTCACCAGTGCCTTGGGCGACTGCTGATCAAAAATAAAACTTTAAGAAAATCAATAACAATAACCATAACTTATACTGTGTATACAGTATATATAAACATAATAATAATTAAACCAATAAAAAGTAAATTACTAAATTCAGAAATTAACTGAAAAAATTAGAGGTTTTACAAAAAATGCAATATCATCAACATGCATTGTGCTACACAAATGATCAAGCTTCATGATCTTCTTCCTCTACAAAACTAAGCAGATAAACCAATGGCCATATTTCTTTTTAGTTGCTCAATATTAGCTTCCTTGGTTGTTAAAATATTATATAAATATAATCATCAATTGATAATCAACACTTGAATATCAGCATGGCTGTGTGATTACCCGTGTGTTATGTAATGCTGGTTATCACTCTTTTATTTTATTGTATTACATTGCTCTCTCTTATTCTTTCTTTAGAAGTCCTCTCAGCGCAGACAGTCGGCTCCCTCTATTATTCTCAGCAAAGCCCTTACAAAGTCAAAACCTGTCTCCAGGTATGATACCAACGGTTCATCTCCTGAACTTCTTTCCACAATACCACATTACAATCTTTTAAAACTAAAAATGCGTATATAACGCATATGTTTTCAGTAAACATAAATATCACACTGCATGGCCATATATTATTTTACAGTCTGTTTCAGTCTCAGTGAGCAGTTTGTTTCTCACTTCACAACGTCACAGTCAGCGCTTGTGTGCATGCAAGAGGCTTCTGAATATATTTGCATTTTACTGAAAGAACACAATGAAGAGATGCTACCAAAACCAGCCTGTGTGTGGTCTCACAACCAGCATCTGCACGTGTGTGAGTGTGTGAAAGAGAGACGCAGAGAAACAGAGTTGTATACCGTCAGACAGGCTGTCAGAAGAGTATGTGTACTTTCTGAAGTCTACTTTTGTCTGATGTTCAGCTGCAACACTAGAGCTAATTTATCAATCAAGCATGTGAAAGAGAAATCAAGCCATGTTTAATTACAGACAGATCGATAAATTGAGCGTGTTTTCTTTTGCAAACATTTACGGGATGATGTCTGGCCATGGGAAATTGCCTGTATTTTGTGTGTATTTTCTGATGTTGTCAGTAATGTCTCTTTTTCTCTCATGTTTGTGTCAGGGATTGTGTATCTCAGGTTAGCCATGACACTTACGCCCTGATCCAGTCACTGCTCACCCCGACGAGAAAGTTCATTTCCCAAAGCAATGTTCTACTGCAGACAGGCCTTCAGACCCAGGACAGATTCCTCATCCTTTTCACAGATCTCCTCATCATCACCAAGGCCAAGTACGGAGGAGGAAAATAATACACTGAGGATAATTTTTTTTTTTTTTTTGAAATGCTTCCAAAGTTTGGGGGCAGTAAGTTAAGAAGTCATATACTTACAAGGATGCAATTATCAGACTACAGTAAACAAAATAATATTGTGACGTAAATGTTTTCTATTTGAATAGTACATTTTAAAATGTAATTTATTCATGTGATGGCAAAGCTGAATTCCCAGCATTACTCCAATCTTCAGTGTGACATGATCTCTCAGAAATCATTGTAATATGCTGATTTGACAATTAAGAAACATTTCTTATTGTTATAATGCGGAAAACACTGCTTAATATTTTTTATATTTTTGTGGAAACCGTGATACATTTTTTTCCAGAATTCACAAGTTCAAAATAACAGCATTATTTAAAAATAGAAATAATACATTGTACGATGACTTTACTCAATTTGACTTTTTAGGCTATTTTGATCAGTTTAATGCATCTTTGCTGGATAAAATTGAAAGTATTCATTTAAATGGAATACTTCATACTTAAATTATTATTAAGTAAAGTATTAATTTATTAAACCACAACAACAAAATCTACTGAGCCCAAACTTTTGAGTGTACAGAGCTATAAAATGAATGTGAATGGTGTATAGTTCTGATAATTTGGTCTTGGAATAATTTGACATGCTTTTTTTCAGGTCAGTAATGCAGGTGAAGCAGAAGGCATGTGTGCGTGTGAGTGAGATGTGGACAGCCAGCTGTGTGGATGAGGTGTGTGAGGCCATTACTGATTCAGAGAGGAGCTTCGTCATGGGCTGGCCAACTTACAACTGTGTGGCTACTTTCAGGTACGCACACGCACACGCGCACACACACACACACACACACACACACACACACACACACACACACACACACACACACACACACACACACACACACACACACACACACACACACACATGATTTTGCTATTAAAAATTGTTTGTGTGTGTGTTTATAGCACTTCAGAAGAGAAAGACAGGTGGCTGTCTCTCATTGAAAGGTCAGTTATTGTTATTTTAGGCTTACTTATTTTACTTTACTTTATAAAATAATTAATTATAATAATAAAAAAAAGAAATAAACACTTTTATTCAAATTTCTCTCCGCTCTTTTTTAATAAGTTGTATAAAAAAAGAGAAAATGTGTGACGATCCAAAGATGATTCCACTCAAGATATTTGCAAAGGATGTTGGGAACTGTGCATATGTAAGTACTGACTGTCTTGTGCTCTTAAAATTATGCATTGTAGCTTTAATGTATAAATGAACGAGAATTTGATTTTGTCTCTCTAGGCGAAGACTCTTTTGATCAGCAACACAGACTGCACCTCTGATGTCATTAGCACAGCACTGCAACAGTTTGGTCTTTCTGTAAGTTAACACTGCACTACATTTACAATTATAATAAGAAAATGTTGTTTTATTATTTAACTTATTGATTGCTTTTGTCTTTGTACACAGGGTGGAATGAAAGATTATAAATTGTGGGTCTGTTCAAAACAAGATGAAACTCCATACCCGTTAATTGGTAAGATTTTTTTTTTTTTTTTAGTAATTCTCATATTATCAAAACAATCAAACATTTTTAACTAGATTAAATATGATACTTTTCCCGGACAGTAGCCTACCTGTTTGTAAGGGGCTTTTTGTTCCACCAGGTCACGAGTTCCCTTACAGCATAAAGATGAGCCACATTCGCCTGCTGCAGCAAGATGCAGTGACATCATCCTACAGCCAGGTGGCGCTTGTGCCTATTGATGCTCACTGCCAGTTCTTCCTGAGGCCTAGTCGTAGTCAAATAAAAAACACCCTCACAGGTGAGATATGGCCTCCATACTACTTGTTCTGTTTTTTTAGTATGCTATTTTTGTATGAATGAAATAACCAACTCTATTTTACTTACTGAAAACAGTAGTTTTAACTACTGTGAGGATTTCCCTCTGCAGTAATGGCTGTATACATAAGCCCACACATCTATGTCAAAATAAATAAAGTCTGACCATTAACATTAAGCCCAAATACCTACCTTATGGAATAAATTTGGCTTCAAATCAACAGCTTGTTTCCCATCATGTGTTCTGATCATACTCACCAATCCCTCACCCCCAAAACTAACACACACAATGTCTTGAAACATAACTGCCTCTTTTCTTGCTGGTCTCTCTTGCATACATTTCTCCTAGCAGAGCAGAAAAGCAGCAGGAGGAGGATGTCTCTTATTAGCTGGGCATTTAAACGAGGCTCCAGCATTGAACAGGCTGTCCAGTCAGAATCTCCCGTCCACACCATTACTCCGGCTCCTGGTCATCTGTTTGGTCGGCCGCTCAGTGATGTGATAATTGACAATACCCTGCCATCACCCATTGTGGTAGGTACTGTACTGAAAACCCTCAAATTTTAGGCAGTTAAAAAGGAGATGGGTGAATCTGATTGTAATATGCTTTAATAATATATACTGTACCAATTCTTAAACTTCATAACATTGAGAATGATTGACTGGAGCAGTATAATACTAAACAGTATATAAGTGAAAAGCTGTATACCATTATTATTAAATAATGTTGAACAGAACTAGAATAAGAAAAGTTCTTATTGAAATATCATAATTACAATAATAGTATTAAAATAATAGTATTAATAGTAATAAAACCACATGCTCTTTTTAAAGGACATGCTGAAGAGTTTGTGCAGTGAGGGGGCCGTGACTCGTGGTATATTCCGACGCTCTGCCGGAGCGAAGGCCTGCCGAGAATTGAGGAGAAAACTGGATTCTGGTCACTATGGAGAGCCACTGAGTGGAGAATCTGTACTGGTTACCGCTGCAGTGTTTAAGGTAAATAAGGGGAAGGTGTGAATGTATGTGCACTGTTCAAATGTTTGGGGTGTGTACAATTTTTTTTTATCTTTTTGAAAGAAAAGTCATTTATGCTCACCAAGGCTGCATTTATTTAATACAAAATAGAATTAAAACAGTAATGTTGTGAAATATTATATTATTACAATTTACTACTGCTTATAGGCTAAAATTCAGCACCATTACTCCAGTCTTCAGTGTCACATGTTCCTTCAGAAATCATTCTAGTATGCTGATTTGCTGCTCAACAAAATGTTTGCGGGTTTTTTTCATTCTTTGATGAATCACATTTCAAAAGAGCAGCATTTATTTGAAATAGAAATGAGATTAAATGACTTTACTGTCATGATTGATAAAATCAATGCATCCTTGCTGAATAAAAAGTATTAATTTCTTAAAAATAAAAAACTCTACTGACCTCAAACTTTTTAACAGAAGTATAACTCAAGAATAAACATTGATTTTATTTTATGGTAACTCTGTGTTCTCATATCTGTGTATCTGATTGGTAGGATTTCTTACGCAATATACCTGGCAGCCTGTTGTGTGAGGATCTCTATGAGCAATGGCTTCAAGCAGTGGAGCAAGATGGAGAAAGAGATGGTCTCATGATGGAGAGGAACATGGTTCAGGAAGTTCAGAGGTAATGTTCTAGTAACACTAGATTAGTTTTTGTAATGCTAGTGTACTCAGTTAATAAGGATAAAGCCTTGATAATGATGGATCAGGGCCATGATTATTACTGCACAGCTTAAGCAGATTAAGGTTTAGTTGCCAATTTCCTTTAGGTGTATGGGTTTTTTAGATGTCTTGATTCTGCCCACATTCACAGGCTTATTCAGCTCTTGCCTAAAGAGAATGTCCTGCTGCTGAGAAACATCATAGCGATGCTGCACCATATACAGCTCAGTGCTGAGCACAACCAGATGAACTCTTTTAATCTGGCTGTGTGTATAGCACATAGCTGTCTGTGGAATAGCAATCAACAATCTCAGGAAAAAGACGCCAAAAAGGTGAGCATGCTTTATTATTACCAATTTATTGTAATATCTGCTTACATCATCATTATTATACTGCAAAGAACATAGGAAAATGTAAATGTAATAGCAAATTGAATCTGTACACAGGTGTGTGACCTTGTGCGTGTCTTGATTGACAACGGCTGTGCGTTGTTTGGCGATGAAATTATAACCCTCTTAAAGGATTTGACTGAAGATAATAGAAGCAACCACGGATCAGGTTACTATAAATACAATCATACTTCACAATCACATACACACCAATAAAAAACTCAAAACTACACTATAATAGTTTGTCAGCCTAAAAAAGTGCTTTAGCTAAAGTAACTGCTTTTAAGTCGACAATATTGGTTAATATGACTAAATCACCCTGGAAAGGAAGATTTAACACTTGTTTAAAAAAATAAAACTATTTAAAATCATTTATAAAAAAAGTGTTGCATTTGTTTAGTTGTTCTTCATTAATATTACAAATTCTGGCTCCAGTTTTAGTATTATTTATTAATATTATTATGAATTAGCTTTTTTTATATTTTCATTTTAGTTTAGGTTTTAATTGTATGTACTTTTAACATCTTAATTAGTTTTACTTTTTTATATTTATATTTAGCTTTCATTTATTTTTAAATTTAGTAATTTTAGTTTACTTATAACTAATAACTTTTAGTTTAATAATAAATATTATTATTGTATGTCAGCTTTCAATTAAAATTTTTTTAAGAATCATTTTAGTTTTAGTAAACATTATCAACACTGCCTTTACCTAAAATGACCTGAAAATCTGAACAAGGTTCAAATCAGTTCAAAATAACTTCTTAAAGTAAGAATGGCACATTTTCACTTTTTACATTTCTCTTCTCATTCCGCCTCTAGTTGGGTCCCTGCAGCAGATGTCGGACTCAGGTTATGAGAGTATCAAGAATGAGGTAAATACTGACACGGACGATATTTCTAAGACCCGTCCTCTTAAAGACAGTCGTAGTATGGACTCACTCATGTCACTGAGTGATTGTGACCTCGAATGTCCAGAAAACAACCTGGCGTCTTTCAACCCACTGGCTCAAATCAGGAACTTTACACCAGCTGTGCGTCAACACAAACCCCTTATATTACACAGGCACTCCATGCCTTCCATTGCTTTGATTCCTCATGAACAGAAAGACACCTCAGAAAGTGGAAAATATCAAGAGTTTGAAAGCCCTGATGAGGTCAATGATAACACAACTTTTTTGGACCACAACTTGAAGCAACTGAATTTCATGAGAGAAAAACAAACTTCACCGACCTCCAATGTATCATCCCCAGTAATGTCACCAACAGTCTCATCTGTGAGTTCAATGGACAATCCCTTTTCTTCTCAGAGCTCTGCAGCCAGGGGACAGTCTGATTGGCTTGCTCTAAACAACACAGATTACAAACACCCAATCACCTCGCCACATCATCAGAGGAACGTTGCTGAAATTGAAGGGGCTTTACAGCCTAAAGTGACCAAAAACCCTCCTCCTTATCATCAGGCCTTACAACAGCTGAACAGAAAACTATTCTCACAGACTCCCACTCGAACGCCTGTGAAAACCACAGGGCAGCTACATAAAGGAAAAGGGCTTTTCTACAAGGGGCCCGGGAGCCCCTCACACGGCTCTTTAGGAGACCACCAGGTTTCCCCTGCTCCTCAGACCTTCAGGTTTGCCGATCAAACCAAGACAGAAGAGGTCGTCAAGCTACCACAGAGTGTGTTTTATGGACAGAGCTGCAAGTTGACGGTGCAAAGTGTCAAGGGACAGAATACAGGTTCGAAGTCTAGCAAAATGAATGGGCAGCAGTTGAGGTTTAAAGCACTTGATTTGCACCCCTCCTCCGGGAAAATAGTAGGGGACTGCTTTATGGATACTTCCCCTCTCGGAGAGGGACTGACAGACAACCAGGCTATTGGGAGAGGCCGCAGGCTCAGCTGTTGCAGTAGCAGCCAGTGGGTTGTGTGAAGCCAATTGGAACAGTTATGTTTAAAAACAGCACATAAACACTGGGATACCAACTAATTATAACAACCTGCAGTTTCTTATAATCAACAATAACATGCTCCATATTACAGAATTATTGCATTTTTAGGGATATTTGATCAATTTTGCTAATTTTAGTTATTTAAATCCTAAGTAAAGCAAAGTGTTTTTGAGCCTTTTTTTTGTAAATATTCATGAGCATATATTAGTAAAAGTCATGCGCATAAGAACAATATTTATGAGATTGCATTTACTTAATTACATTTCTTTTTTTACCTTTTCACCTAATGAAAGTGAAACTAAAGGATTTAGACACAGAACACTATCATTCACAGAATCCCCTTTTCAGAAATATGTAGAGATATAGAAGCCATTTAGCTTGTTGATCCTAAAACTCAATTACTCAAAGATGAATGCCACATTTCTGAGGTCCAAGATTATTTCATATAAGCTGATATTTGTGAGCATTGTAATGCCTTGTAAATATAACCATACTTTTTCACTGTAATAAAAATAGATTGTAAATATAATATTTTATTGTTCTTTAAAGAATACTATTTCTTATAGGTCTAAAGTACTTTTCATTTTTGTAATTTTAAATCTTATTAAAACTAGTAATCCCATCTGAGTGTGACCTCGTTTATTTTTCAACGCGAGTGTTACAACATATTTCGGCTTGATATTTCACAATGTGCTCATGTCAACATTCTTTAACACACAAATATAACTTTGAAAGTATTTTGCTGTTTTGTCAATTCGAAGATATAATTAAACTCATGCACTTGAGGATGTTGTTGCAGCTTTAAAAGACGAAAAACAAATAAGACAACTTAAAAAGTTAAACATCTAATTTATTGCAACAAGTCAGTTACAATTAAATCTGCATTCAAAATGTATTCCAACAAGATGCTCCCAGCTCTCACTGTCACACAAAGAATTGCAGAATCTGCACAATTAAAAAATTACAATCACCAAATTATAAAAAGCACTTACGGCAGCAATGTAAATAACATTAAACGATAAATGTTATCATTTAAATTGTAGGTTTCTATTAAAATAGTACATATTAAAATACCTGCTATTAAAGATATTTCCATATTACAGTGTTTATGAGATATGCTGGGCTTTATTTAATAGATTATACTTTGGGTGGGGCTGTGGAGGACTCTTTTTCACTGTCAACTCGAGCATCAGATATCACGTCTGGCACCCGCAGAATCATCCCATCTAGTTCCTTCCTCAAACACACCTGGCAGCCCAGACGAGATCTAAAAGACATGTATGCAAAAAAGAAACTCTTTAACAAGGTCCATGTTGTTATGTTGGGCAGGAAGTCCAAACGCTTGCCTATCATTCAGACCGCATGGCTTATCATTTAAAACATGCAAGTAATAGCCAACATTAGCTGCTAACATACATTTATCTTGATAGGCGCATACACTATACCAAAGTCCCTTTAAGGCAAGGCATTTCACTCTTTGACAATCTTTGAAACGCCTCTCAGGCAGTAAATTCAGTCATGCAAATACAGCTCCCATCTTTCTGAATTGGGAAACATCAAATCACCAATGAAATCTTTCCACAACTGTCTCATAAATTTTGCTTCTAAACACTTAAATTATGAAGAAAAAAACAAAAACAAACAAAAAAACACTGCGTTTTTCAGGCTGGACCAGCCAATGCACAATTGCACATGTGCAGTTTTAAGCACATGTTTCAGAACACTGACTGTTCTTACCATCGCTTATAAAGACAGGTGCAGTGACTTTACCAATTCGTTATTGGCTCTATTATTTAAAAGGAAGGACTTATCCTGCGTTGCACTTTTTAAACTATACTGTGGAGATTAACGAGTCTGCGTCATCAACTTCATCCTCGCAGCTGACACTGACTCAGAAAACAGTTTTTTGATAAATTATTAAAATGTTCAGACCATCTCCTTTGTTTCAGGCAAATTGGTGTCGCTGCAGCAAGCTTAATGCATGCGCTTAAACACTTATATTTTAAAGGCTTATTATTATAGTTTAATCCTGTGTAATGTAGAACAAGCAATGTTACATTGAATACTCTTTCTCAGCCCTGAAACTCAAATCAATTTCTGATGGTTGGGGGAAGACTTAGTGTTTACATTTACAGGGGAATCAACCTATGAATGGCTTACTAATTGTTTTCTCTGCATATATGGAATAGGACATAGCATTTCAACATAAAAAACAAACAAAAAAGACACTTTCTTCATTAAATTTCTCAATACAAAAACTATAATTTTTAAAACATATCTCCTGTAGTTCAGTGATTTTAAGTTTCACAGCATAAACCAGAAATGCCTGGGGTTCACTCACGTGTCTGTAAGCCCATAAGCCAAGTCCAGCATGTCCATTTCCTCATCAGAAACAGGTCCAAGCTTCTTATAAACAGCTTCCTCAAAAATAAGGTGGCATGTAGAGCAGGCCAAAGTTCCTTCACATGCACCTAGTTCAAAAACCCAAAACAGACACACTAACGTATTACCCTACAAGCTAGTAACACTCGCAATCTACTTAAATTTATCAGGTGACAAGCATTAAAATACTTTTCCAGGCTAAAGGAGTAGCTGTTGACCTGGTTTACCTTTGGATTTGGACATTCACAAAGGCAACACAGCCCAGTTTACAATAAGCAAATCATTTTTACGTTTATGCACTCACATATGTTTACCTTTACTATTTTTCAGTCACTCTGCAGTAATAACATATATGCACTGTAAAAAAATAATTGTTTCATCAGGAACCCTAAAAAGTGCTTCATGTAGTAACATTAAATTAACTGGGATATTAACTGGGATACATATTATTAAAGGGATAGTTCACCCAAAAATGAAAATTCTGTCATTCATTACTGACTCTCATGTAATTCCAAACCAGTAAGACTTTCGTTCATCTTCGGAACACAAATGAAGATAGTTTTTGATGAAATAGGAGAGCTTTCTGTACTCTACACAGCTACGCAACTACCACTTTGATGATTAAAAAGATCATAAAGAGATCGTAAAACTAATCCATATGAATCAAGTGGTTTAGTCCAAATTTTCTGAAGAGACATGATCGTTTTATATGATGAACAGATTTAATTAAGGCTTTTATTCACATATAAACATTCATCAACTCACACATCAGTAGTGGTAAATGGAAGCTCAAGCATGTTCACATGAAGTGTGAGAACCAATGAGGTTCATTCTACTGTGTTACACAGCACATTTGAGCTTCCTCAAGAGGTTTGTTCTCACACATCAAGCAGGTTCGATTAAGCTTCTGTTTAAATTCGCTGATCAATGTTTAAATGTGAATAAAAGCATAAATTAAATGTCCATAATATAAAGCGATAGAGTTTTTTCAGAACATTTGGACATGACGCTCAATTCATTTGGATTAGTTTTAGGATCTCTTTATGAACTTTTCAAA
Source organism: Siphateles boraxobius (assembly GCF_051911475.1). Taxonomy (NCBI): domain Eukaryota; kingdom Metazoa; phylum Chordata; class Actinopteri; order Cypriniformes; family Leuciscidae; genus Siphateles; species Siphateles boraxobius. The sequence goes on along the minus strand of NW_027509197.1, from coordinate 23,462,991 downwards.
GTGTCAAAGTGTAGTTGCATAGCTGTCTGTGGAGAATACAGAGAGCACCCAGATTTCATCAAAAAGAAACTTTATTTGTGTCCCAAAGACGAACGAAAGTCTCACTGGTTTGGAATGGCATGAGGGTGAGAAATTAATGACAGAATTTTCATTTTTAAAATTGATAGCCCTTTAATATAACTGAACCAACTTTACATTTACTTATTACATTCCATTGATTTATTTTTAGGGTCAGAGCAGGTAAAAACGGCACATTTTCACTTTTTATAGTGCGTGAAAGAGATATGCATATTTGTCTGAACAAATATTTTTACACTATGTCCAATATTCTTTAATAACTTACCAAATCCATCAATATCTAGATCATGGTTGACAACGACATCAAGTAGTGAATCTCCAGTTGATGCTTTCACCGAAATCCTTTTTCCATCACGATTTAGGAAGTGGATTGTCACCTTCTCTTCAGCCCTGCACAGAGACATTTCTATGCCTTAAAGTGAAAAGATGAAGCCATCATCACCATTATAAGTGCTATATGAAAAACCTACAACAATGATTTGTTGTATCATTAAGCACCTTTCGCTGAAACATTGGGCCAAACCTTTTGTTGTAGTTAAACAGACCATTGTTAAAGAAGCCAAGGGATTTCCCTTGAAATGTAGATCCCTGAAAAATGCACACTTTTAAATAAAAATCGTCTTTGAACAACCTACATTAGGATTGATTTCGTTATTCTGTTAAATGAACAAATATTAACAAAAACCGTTGTTGTTCCATTTCATTCATACTATCCTGTCGCACCGCTGTTCTTCATATTCAGTAAATTTCAGCAATAGTTTCTAAGCTGAATGGAATAAAGAATAATGGTTCAATACACAACTACAACAACACCCTGAGCAAGGATTCACCTAAGCCCTGAGAAAAGACAATTTATGCATGGAGGCTTAAACAAAAAGAGGGGATAGGGTTTGATTTAGTCTTCAGCAGGCAAAAGATGATATTTTGAAAAAATGTCTGTTTATTTTGTCCATATACTGTACAATTCTGTTTTGTAGTAAGTAATACAGAAGCCTTTATACAATGGAAGTCACTATACAAATTTGTGTCCTCATAAATCATATACAAGCACACACACACACACACACACACACACACACTCCATAGTTTATTTCTCCATTAAGAAATGTCACAATTAAATAATATTTTCACACACATTTTTCGGCAATTAAAATGTTCTGTAATATTTACCTTTATGTTTCTTACACATCACATGTCAGACATGCAGGTTACAATGTCCTTTTCATTTGTGATGGAAAAACTTGATTTTATGAAATGAGAGAGAAACCAGAGTTACACAATAGACAAGTAGTCTAGGCCACAAAACTGTTCAAAAGTTTGGAGGCATTTATAAAAATGAGCTGTAAAATCAGAAAGATATGAATGTAGATATACTGAACAGAATCCAATATCATGTTTCCCCAAAATACCCCTACTGTATGATTAGTTGTGGAATTGGCAACTGGTGAGACCACTAAACACATTTGCAATCTTCAGTTATCAATGCATCAGCAACAACAATAGTCTACATTCTTAAAACACCAGATCCAAAGATAAAAATGAGATAAGGATAGCCTAGATAACATAAAAAGTAAAGGTAAGTATGCAGTAAAATAAAGAACACACTATTATTTCTACCATGGCACACATGCTCAATATACTAGTGACCCAATAGCCTTGCCCTTGGCCTAAAAAAAACAGCTAAACAACTTGTTCAACCTATTGCATAAACTGGAAAATACAGTGAACCCAATACATATCTGAACACTTAAGCCACACATAAAATACATGAATGTGGCTGTGTAAGATAAAAATCATATAAATATATAAAATATCAAACCAAGTGTCAATGCAAACAGATTATTCTAGACCACTCAAAGCATATCTGAAGCATGTTTTCAATGACTTTATCCAACATGATCCCAAGGTCATTTTAAAGATAGTATGTAATCAGTCCTTCTCAAGTTCACACAGCTGTCCCGATAGCACACGTACATCACGGAGAAGTCTATTTGATGTGCATGTTTACATCTGGAAGACGTACTTTTTTTAGAGTGTTTGCTCATCTGCAAAACGTATATAAGCCATTTCCTTTCAGATGTCAAAAAGACGTTTAGAACATGTCTTTAAGATGTTTATGATTTAGAATGTATGTAAAATCAGCTAGTAAACAGCAGATGCTTTCCTGATCAAGTGATCTTCTACGTTTGCTATCTGGTAACCATTGTAGTTCATCACATTAACTGAACATGTCCTATTACATAAAAAAAATATAAAAACTGCACGCTTGTATTTTCAACACCATATTAATTATTTTATGATCCTAACCATCAGAAACTGATTGGTGACATGTTTTACTTGACAGACGTGCAACTCGTTTTAATATTATCTAAGGACGTTCACACGTTATGCAAGCAAGCCACACACTTTTCGGGACTCTAACGTTATATGTAACTTAACTTGCTACACTAAACATCATTGCTGACAAAATAACAAAGATTGCTCCTTATGACTCAATATCTGTGTCAAATGCCAGTTTCTTACCTTAGTGAACTGGTGAATGTGTTTATTCCTCTACTGTGTGTGTTGCTCTCGGTCACGCATTGAGGAATCATTCTCGTTTGACTGAATGTATTTTGTGCCGCCTTTCGCATAACAGCCGCTCGCTGGAAAAACACTCTCAAAATACATGCCGACATTGTAATATATTTTGTTGACAGACCACAGAATAACTACTTATCACCGTTGAATGTGTGATAGACTGAAACTTTCGGCTCTTTATATGCGGAGGAAATATAGCTCTTCAGCCGTGACGTCAATTTGTATGCTAACCCGGAAATAATTCGTCATGTGTTCCTGCTGGAATAGTGTTTGTGCCATAGACATAATAAATACATAGACGTCCTATTGGCCACTGGAGCGTACGTCAACGGCGCCGCCATATTGCGGAGGGCAACTTTCCCATACCTCTCATACCGGGAATAGAGAAAAATGCACTTTTCGTGTGCTTCACAAATCGCAAAACAACTCAAAACAGGTCTCGAGGAATTACCTTTCACAAGCAAGACTGAACATTTGTTTATGGTTGTATTTGGTCATGATATAATTAGTAATAGTAACGTTCAGAGGAGAAAGTCCGCGAAATTTAAAAATACTACTGTTATTGTGTCACGAAATGTGGTCTTAATAGTTTTTCAGTCGACAATGTAGTTGTTTAAAGCTCAGATCTGTGGTTTATTTAAAAATATAGCGCCTATTTAAAAATTTAATCGGACGTTTTCGGAGTTGTGAGATACAGGCGATCACCGGGCGCTCAGCGCTCATGTACCCCGCCTGGAACAGCCTTACCTCGGCTAGTGCTTCTGACGTTCTAAAGTTTCATAACTTTATATTTAGACTATTTAACGTTGTATCCTACTGTGTGTTTGACTGAATCGTTTACTTTATTTCTTGTCTTGTATAGCTTTTTATACCTTTTTGGCTACTTATACTGTTATGATGGCTATTACTGATCAATAAAACTGAAATTTAACAAAAAAGAGACAGGGTTGTGTCATTTTATTTTATATAGCCTATGTAGGAATATTTTAAAATATATAAATTATATTTGCATATGTATACATTATCTTCACTGTATGTAGGCCCACATAAAATAAAATGACAAATCTAATGTCAGTTTAATGATCAATATTAAAATGTTTCATATTTTTTTCATATTGTCTATATTATTCTGCAATTGATATTACATTGTATTTGCTGTTCTTATTATTATTGTTATTATAATATTATACCACTTGCGATTATCAATCTATTATAGTTATGCTATCATAGTCACTAACTTATTATTTGTACTGTCTATATACTGTAATTGATATTTCTTATTATATTGCTATTATTATAGTATTATACATAAACTATATGCTATTATCAATATTTGTATGATTGTTTTAATGTACTTATGATATTATATAACTATACTATCCATTACTATTTTATTTGCTGTATACTGTTTGTTTATTTTATTGACTAAACTATTTACTATTACTTCTCACTTTATCTTATATTTACTATTTGCATTTCACTGTAGTTGTACCATATCATATGTATTACCATAAAGGATCCATTCGTTATCTTTGTTATTGCTAAAATCGGGTCAATCACAGAAAATGTTTTTTCCACTATAAGAAAACTTTATTTCATTTAATGTGAACATTAAATTAAATCTCAGTATGGGGGTCTTCACAATTCTTATCCAAGAATAAAAAGCCAAATCCTACATGACAAGCCTGAGCTTTGACAATAGGCTACATTTTTTTTATAAGTCTATCGAGATTTTAAATAACTGGAGATGAAACTTTTTGTACACCACATACAAACCACTGTGTAAGTGGCCGTTTGCTTTGCTTGTGTTGTTCGTGTGATTTAGTCATGTCCGGGTAACAGACGCGCCCCGGATATAAGCAAGCTTAGTGGTTCCGTTTGTTAGAGAGACATCCATGCCGGAGCAGGAAGTGTTTGGCGCGTATAGCATGTTGTCTAAAGGAATGGCGAGGATTAAATGAAGTTTCCCAACCCTCTGTTTGATGTTTGTACCCTTGGTAAGCGGAGCGAGGTAGGTGTGTTTGTTGTTGTTGTTGTTGAGATTATGAAAATTTGATTGTATAATTTTAAATCAATGGAAGATGTGTCTTTGCGTGTATTGTAAGATTTTATTGTGACTTTGTGTGTTTTAGTTTCACGGTGCGTGACAAAAGAATAAAAGATATTTGCACCGGTCGAACTCTACGCTGGTTTATTGATGCCAAGGGATGCTACACACTGAAATCGGCTGATAAATGTAAAAACATTTTTTGTTTTTATCCAGAAAAACCGCAGCTCACCCGTTTACTTGTATTTGTTTACAGCGCAGTCTTGTCGTCCGCAAAATGGCGGACGCGTTGACGTATCGCAGCAACGTTGCAAAGCGGCCAATAGGGCGTCTATGTATTTATTATGTCTATGGTTTGTGCATCCTCGTTTCCTTTCCTCGCTTCCTTTCCTCGTCTCAGCTCCACCCACTGTATGATGCGAGGAAAGGCTGCAAGGAAAGAAAATGAGGACGGAGGAATGTATTGGAATACTTGATCACTCAAGCTTCACTTCATAGCGTCATCAGCTGCGCTCAAAGGATCTGCCCTTATGTTGTATTAGTTTGGTTATTTTAAAAATTCATAATTAATAATAATAAAGCAAGATAGCCTTTTGAAATATGTGAGATGTGTTGTTTATATAAACTGCAAGGGTAAAGAATAAATTCAAATTATTGTGACCGATGTGAAGGGGGAGGAGAATAAAGTCAATAAAGCTCTTCCGCAAAGGATAAACCTGTGTATCCTCGCTCATAACTCCTCACTCATCGATCCTCGCCTCCTCGCGTCATAGGATGGAGGACGGAGGAGCGAGGAGACGAGGAGCGATTTTGAGAAGCACCCATATGTTTTTCTTTTTTAAGAATAGTTCTTCTGGATTTAAAGTGTGTTATTTTCACATTTTTATTTGAAATATGGAATGCTATCTAAATAAAGTCATCTTCCACATCATACGCATTTGTAAAGTGTTTTATTTGATGGATTTTCAGTAATTAAACTGTAATATAATTCTGAATTAATAAAAAATTAATGCAACATTGCAAAAGTATCCTGCACAAATATAAAACCATTGTTTTGGACTACAAAGTTTACAATTATTTAATTAAACTATTAAAACGTATAAAAAATATACAGTAAAATATATCATGGGACATGTTAACATAGGCTACAGTATTTGAGCTAAAGTTAGCACTTGCCATGTCCTCTAGTTACTGGTGTTTCCACATCATTTTAGATGTTTTATATGCAAAGTTAAACGAAGGTTTCCCTTCCCAATGCGTCATATATGACGCTTTTGCCAAAGCGTACATATCCTTCGCACATGGCACCCTTTAACGTAAATATAACACGCACAGAGTATGGGTAGGTTTAGGTCTGGGGTAGGGTTAGGGTTAGACCACTAGGAGGCGCCTTCTGCCCCATATATATCTGCGTCTCATATTTACGCTAAAGGATGCCATGTGCGTAGGTTATGTACGCTTTGGCAAAAGCGTCGTATATGACGCATTGGGATGAGGACGATATCATTGCTGGACACCAGAAAGAACAAGATACAGAGAACTTTTCAAACATCATCACCATACAAATACAATTCTTACAATTTGATCGGATAGATTTTACATTCTGTGATTGTAAAATGTAATCTGCTTAATGTTGCTCGCATTATTGTAATGGCTGTGTTCAGACACCAGAGATGTGTGTGCCATTAAGGCCCCCGAAGAATGATGCAGCATGTTTCAATTATTTAACAGGCTGATATTCTGTGTATCATTGTTTTACAACAATTAAAGCTTTCACTTTCACAGCAATGAATCAGAAAGCAAGATATTAATTTCTCAAATTGCATGTTGAATGTGCATTTAGTCACATTAATTACATTTTCATGACTCTTGAGACTCAAGATAGCCATGCATCCCGATCAGATTTCAGATTGTATATGTCCAGCAATACGCAATGCATGTACCCATTAAGCAACTTCTCACTCACATTCCCATGAGGGAAATAATGGCCACAAATTAAAGCGAATATGACTGCTTTTCAGGAGGTACGGTGGTTCAGTGTGTATAGCACGGTCGCCTCACAGCCAGAAGGTTCCCGGTTGGAGCCCCGGCTGAGCTAGGAGTCCTCTCTGTGTTAAGTTCAGCATTTGTTTCCTCTGGGTGCTCTGGTTTCCCCTGCACAGTTCAAAGCAATGAAATTTAGGTTGTTTGGACATGCAAAATTGGATGTGAGTGGGGGAGGGTTGTGGAAAGGCCTGGCAACCTACACCCTGGAGAAAAACATATTCATTTAGCAGACGCTTTTATCCAAAGCGACTTACAAATGAGAACAATAGAAGCAGTTAAACTAACAGTAGGACAACAATATGCAAGTGCTACCCTTCTCAGTTTAATCTAACAAAGTACATGTAATTTTTTATTTTTTATAAATAGAATAGTAGAGAAGAGAAAGTGTTATTATTACTGGATCAAGTGCTGCCGTTTCTTGAAAATGTTAGGCAGATCATTCCACCAGCAGGGAACAGTCAGCAAGGTAAAGGTCCGAGAAAGAGATTTTGTGCCTCTTTGAGATGGCACCACAAGACGACGTTCACTTGTAGAGCCCAAGTTTCTGGATGGCACATAAGTCTGAAGTAATGAGTTTAGGTAAAAGGGTGGAGAGCCAGTGGTTGTTCTGTAGGTCAGTGACTTGAATTTGATGCAAGCCACAACTGGCAGCCAGTGCAATTTTGTAAAGAGAGGAGTGACGTGTGCCCTTTTCGTTTTCGACATTGCCAAGCAAATTCATGCATATGGTGGCGAGAGATGACCAAAAAATCACAAAGAGTCAGATACAACTGAAATGTTAATAGATAGATAGATTATACGCAAGTCGATATCACATATTCCCTTTAGTCTCCCCCTCTAGAAATTGCGTTCCAGGGGGGAAACGCATTCGACCAAAAGGGGCAGGGGCTCAAGGGTTTACACAGACTAAACAATGGAGCTAAACAAGCACAGGTGAACACAATGGGTTGCTATGGAAACAAATGGTGAGCCTAGCATGGGGAACAAAGGAAACAGGAAAAACGAGGTAAAACAACATAACCATTACAGTATCAAGTTACAAACTAACTAATTGAGCAATAGACCAGTGCTAAAGCATGCTTTCTAAAGTTCATAAACATTTCTACAGTCTTTGTGGTGTTAAGGTCCAAATTGCTGGTAGAACAAGCACTGAGAGATTCATCTTGTTTCTTTCCAGGCTTTCCTCTCAGATTATTCCCTGGAAATACATGCAGGGAAGAGGACACTTGAGAAGCTGTTGGGTTTCATTTACAGTATGGTTGACATACTTTAAAGCTTACATTTAATGAGAAATCTAAGAATCCACTTGTAAATGGACTTTAACAATCATGCATGAGAAGTTGATCTTTATATAAGTAGGCCTATGCAAATGAAAATGAAAAGACTGAAAGGACAAAAAGTCTAAATTTCTTTTGTGAAATATCAAAACAGAAAAATGCAAACAAGGATTTCACAACCTCTTCAAAACTACTACGAAAATATGAAGACATTCGTTAGCGTACTGAATATAATGCTGCTATTGTTTGAGTGTTGGTAGTGGCTGTGAAGGATTCTGGTGAGCTGCAACAGTAAAGAGACTTCAGTATGTTTTCAGCATCACTCCTCATGAACAAGTACAATAAACAGTCAGCAAGTGGGTTGAGATACAAGAGACAGTGACAAAACAGATAAACCTTAAATGCGAAAGGTGGATTGTGCTCCAAAAACACTAAACAAAAACTTGTAATTGAGAGGGGGAGGATAAGAAATGTGTAGTTCAACAGCACAAGAGACAGACTACCCAAAATTAATTTCCGCTTATGAGCAGTAAGTGATATTGCGTGAGAAAGACCCCTCCAAGTACCAACAAAACATAGGAGGATTACTGAATAAGGGATAAAACATGCTAGACATTGGGAAAACATGCTAAAGATATCTTGCTGTTTAATGTTTGTAAAGGTCAAAGGCACTAACCAGATGATGAAAGAAATAAAACAGGATATTTTTAATGAATGGTGAGATCTGTACCAATGAGGATAAGAAACTAAAATGAATCTTTCAATAGCAATACATGCCATGAAAAACAAGCCTACAACCAAACAATACTTATATGCACTCCATAATGTGGCATTGGCTAACTTGGTTGTTAATACAAATATAAAACCAATCTGTAAGAGATCTGAAAGAATCAAATTTATCACATAAACCAAAGCAGCACGATGAGACTTGATGAGAAAACACAATGCAAACAGGGTTAAGAGGACGACTGGAATCTCAATGATACATAAAATCCAGATAAACACTGCTTCTGCATGCTCTACTTTATTAGGGTTGTTCATTGACTTGTTTAATCCATCAAAGGAGATGTTGAATTGTGTCATGGTCTCACAAAATCTTGGCAGTCAGCACTGAAACAACAACAAACCTGAGATTAGTTTTACTGTTTAAAATGTCTGAAACAGAATCACACAGATTTATGTTTGACTGAAATGAACTCATTCCGTTTAACAATGAGTCATTAAATCATTTCTTCAACAGAATCGATTAATTCAAAAACACAGATTTACTCAGAATTGCCACTGTGTGTTGCTCAGAGACACATAATGATATATTCTGCACTATTTTTTTTTTGCTAGCTGAGCAAAAATACACAAAAGTAACTGAAAATGTTGTGTCTAAAATATGTTACATATATAACTTCATATATAACATACATATATACATATATAACATATATACCTATGTTACATATAGCACTCTCTCTCATTTTCTCTTTTTACCAAAAAATTGCTGAATTCAGGGACTCAACAGCTTTCACTTTACATATTCACGAATCAAGCTAATTTAGATAACCTTGACTAAAAACTGTATTTTTGCACATCTGTATTTGTATACAGATAGTTTATAGCATGATTTATGCATTCACATTGAAGTTCACAGTTAGTTCACAGTGCATTTCTAACGTCAACAGATACAACTTTTGATTTTAATAATGTATTAATATTAAATTTAACATTAACTAAGATTAATAAATGCTGTAGAAGTTCATTGTTAGTTCATGTTAACTAATGTTAACTATGTTAACAAATGAAACCCTATTGTAAAGTGTTACCAATGTATCTTTCAAAAACAATGCATGTCATAAAATAGATACCCACGTGCAAACAGTCCTGATATGCTCTAACCAATGCAATTTCCTCCCTTTAGATTGTTTGTAATATAATTAATACGTCTCTGTAACAGATAAGAGAGAACCTAATGTATTATAAACTAAAGCATCAAGACGAGACTTAATGAGAAAACACATTACAAACAGGGTTAAGAAGACAGATTCTAAATGTTTAGAATTATTTCCTAAAAATACAAAATAACTTTTATTTCAGCAGTTGCATTCTTATCCATAACATGTTTAATATAAAATAAGAATAAATATTTTTACAAAAATCAAGCGGAATATGTGTTAACTGCAGTGTTTGTAGAAGTAGGAACAAAGTCAAGACAATTTCAATGACATTAAAATTTTATCTTACCTGGAATAGGACTGTACACAGCACTGAAGATGTTGCTCATCAGCTGATGATAAAAAAGAAGAAGGTCCAAGAGATTTAGCATTAGAATACTGTAAGACTTCCATTCTAAACCATAGAGTGTTTTTGCTCAACATCCCTCGAGTATAATTGCACTTTCTCACGCAAATTGCTCTGGTCTCTGCGATTATAATCCATTTCCCCCATTACATCCTAAAAGCCTGTTTAAAAAATCTTAAAAGCATGTAATCAATTGATTACATTGTGGTTGCACATCTCTGATCTCATCAGTCCATGTTCATTAGATACACCATTAACTCTTCCCCTGCCAGTGTTTAAAAAAAAAAGTCGCCAGCCACCGCCAGCATTTTTGACCATTTTGTCCACATATGTACAAATATATCAAAAGAATGAAGATACCCTCTGCTTTTAAACAAAAAAAATGTTTAAAAAAGAATTTGTTTCTAGACATTTATCAGTTAATAAAGAGAATATGCAAACAGCTGCGTTTATATGGGGGGTGGGGGATGACTGCAATAATTTCACAACCACAGCAAATAAAGTGGCCTAAGGTGCCCGGAAAATATCCTTCCTGAGTAGAGTGGTAAATTGATTGGACTTGATTGCTTTTTCCTGTGGTTATTGGGAGGAGAAGTTTTCAGATGGGAGAGACTTTGAAAAGACACAGAGAGGTGGTGACTAATGTGGGTAAAGGGATCTCAAAGCCCTCAGGGGGAATAGGCCACCGGAGATGAATATAGAAAGATAGTTGGGTGGTAAATGTGAGGTATAGGGCTGTATGCCATTTAGTGTCACTGTAAACTCTGTGGAGTCATTTCACTGCCACTCATTTCTGTGTTCAACCTGCAGCTCCATGGCTGGTTACAGGACTGCTTGCTCCGCCAACATGAGACGATGACAACGCGAGAGAGAACAAGAATGTCTTGAGAGAACTTTTATGTGTTTGTCAACAATCGATACTGATTGTGAGGAATAATCTTCTCCCTCGTTTTACACCCCGTGATGGGTCTTGTTGATCTGGGACAAGGGAAGTGTTTTTAAATTGCTCTCTATGATTTTATATGTGCATTGTTTGTCAGTTATCTCATATGCTGCTATTGTATTTGGGGAGTGTGAGTGGGTAGGGTTGCGCCTTCGGTGTCCTGCATGGCGTGGACTGCAATGTTTTTTTTATGTGTGTGTGAATGGGGTGTTTTGTAAATATATTGATAAGGATTATGAGAATGTGCAGCAAGTGGCATTTTCTTGTTGCCTATATACACTCTAAAAAAAATTTGGTTCTTTAAAGGTGAAACACGTAGTAACAGTTCTATTTAGTATCGTATCGTCCTGAAGAAACCTTTATATACTGAAATGGATCTTTGTGTTAGAGTTTAGGGTTCATTATTCCCGTTTTTTTTGTTTTTCAAATCTGTAACTTTCAAAGCCTCCTCATGACTGATTTTCTGGAGCTCAGCTATAAAACTACAGTTACTACACATGCTGCCAACATAGGCTACTCTCAACAGGTAAAGGATTTCTTTAATAAAATGTCTAAAATTATAACTTTAAAAATTGTAACAATCATTTCATAACAATCATGTCTTTTTCTCTTTTTAGTTTAACAGAACATGTAAGTGTGAGCAGCTCTGTTCAGTTAAGGATACTCATATTCTCTTCTCCACAAAGTAAGAGAGATATGGAATTTATGATCCAAATTGTTTGATTTTTTTAATTATGACTTTATCCTTAAACATACACAGTCACAAAAAAACATTAAAGCTATACCATGACTTCATATCACTTTTTCCTTTTAACATGGTAAAGGACTCATACTGTCAATTTGTGCTAATTTTGGCCTTCAAAAACATTATTGTTTTTACACAATCAAATGGAAGAGACACAATGTAACTCTAAACTTAATTGTGTATTTCAGATGCTGTCACACATCATAACCTCATCGTCTGCAGAGAGAAACTGCTCAAAATACACACATAATGAAGGACGTATAAAGACATCATAAGGGATTGTGAAGATTTTTCACTGGAACTTGGTCTTCATTACTATATATCGCGTTCAATGTCAATTGTTATTTATTAATGAATTCAGCTAACCTCTGTTGTAAGAGCACTGTCATTTTTTTCTACAATCTGCCTTGTCAATAAAAAATGAAAGTACCTAATTTTACACAACATGCTGTTTTAAAAAAAAAACAGAGGGCTAAAAAAATATTAATAAATAATTTATAAAAAATAATATTGATAATAGTAATATTAATAATATGAAGATAATATACTAATATTATTGAAAATAAATATTGTTGAAAAGGTTATTTATAATACCATTAAGATTCTATATAGCACTTTGAAAGCATGGTTCTTTATGGAACCTTATAAAAAAGGGTTCTGCTATTGTTACAAGCCGAAGAACCCTAATTTGGTCAATCCATTTTTGTTAAGAGTGTACATTAGCAGCCTGATGTTTTAGTCCACTGCATTGTCTGTGTTGTGAACTTTTTCTTCTAAAGTGTTTGAAAACTCAGAAGCGAAGACCAGGAGACTTGGGTTTGTATCTTAAGATATTTTTTTTTTATTGAGAACACGAGCTGTACGTCGCTGTAGTCTTCCAAGCTCGTCTCGAGTCTAACCCAATAGCGAGCTCAGGACAGACAGGAACAGGCAGGTTTGTGACATCATTTACATTAGGTACAAAATTCACACTTATAAACTTTCTCAGTTTATATACTATTGTATTGGAACCTAAATGAAAACATTTAATAAATTTGTAACACTACATCTGCATTTATTTATTTTCGGACATTTGCAAATACAGTGCAAAAAACAACAAAAAACTTGCACACGTTGCACACATGTTAGTCCAAACTGCACATTATAACGCAGAATTGAATTAGAGTATGATCTCAATATGGGTGCAATAGGCATACCAATACAGTAACACCAGGTCAGGTCACCTACTGTCAAGATGCGCTCCGCGACGCCTCCTACTGGCCTCTCCAGATCACTCTCTCCTGAGTTCTACTCCACTTCCCATCATCCCCATCATCACTCATCTCCTTTCATCCCTGTCTCATTCCCATTATCTCTGCCACCTGTTCTTACTCAGCTCCTCTTTATCTGGACCTCGCTCCCCTTTGTTCCCTGCGAAGTCTTGTTTCTGCCACGGCGTGCAACTCTGAGCGATCTTCTGGTAATCTCTAAGAATTCCTGGTTGCTCGACCCTAGCCTGTTTCCAAGGACTCTTTATGAACGTTTGCTGCCTGCCTACGACCCTTGCCTGGTAACGACTCTGAGTTCTAGACTGTCCCTGAGTATTAAACATTACTGTGTCTTCTCTGCTCTGTTTGCTTGTGTTTCAATAAAGTATCTGCACATGGATCCAAACGCCTCTGACTTTGCATCACACATACCTCTCTGAAAGGTTTTTACTCCTTTGAATATTTTCACTTTGTATCTTCCTAGAGTATGATTTTAACTATTCTAATGACTTTTAAACCATTTCCCCGACAACTGTGCAAAAGCTTGTACCAAATGTATTAAATTAGCAATGTCAACATATGTGGGCCATCAACGGCATTTAGTCAGGAAGTATTCGTCCTAGATAATGCTTGCTTAACTTTAATTTTTAACATCACTTTATCCTCAGAAACTGGTGAGAATTCCCTGTATAAGGCATCAACTTCCTGTCCTGAATGGTTCAGCGAATCAACAATTTTTCAATTTTACAGAAGCAGAGATGTATATTTCAAATGGTAGATCTTTAATTATGCCGAACATTCTGATCCTGAAAACATGCTTATCTGCTTCCTCTCCACATTTTAAAGTAATTTTCTGAAAGAGCGTATTAAAGGAAACATTTTGATGATTTCAGGATACGTTTACATGGCCCACTACAGTGGAAACGATAATGCTATCATTTTTTTTTAAACTGCACTTTGAAACCAGTTTTAAAATGTTTGCGTTTTCATGCCTCCAAAACACGTTGTCGTGTAAATGAATGGTTAAAGTGCATAAAAGGTTTTCCGTTGTAAACGGCCCTAAGGTTATTAGAAAACCCCTTGCACACCTGGGGCCGGTTGCATAAACATAGCCATTACGTTAAGACAGTGTCTTAAGTTCTAGTATGACCCACTAGCAGTTAGTCAGGGCCAGTCAGTCTTACTTTTCGGTATTGAATTAGCCCAATCTATGTTTTTACGTAACTGATTTAAAAAAGTTATGAACAGTCTAAAAGAAACAAATTTGATGTCTAACTTGATGACTAGTCTTAGATGTTTATACAGCTGGCCCCTGTTAGTTATTGCACATTATTATGATGAGTGTTAATACTGGTTGCACATTGTCCTGGATTCTGATCCGCTATACGGTAAATGAAGCCAATCAGTAGGCTATATGGGGATGATTAGGAGGCCATAACTGACAGAGGGAAATGGGCAAATTTGGCCAGGATGCCGGGGTTAAACCACTCTTTTTCCCGAAGGACATCCTGGGATTTTTAATGACCACAGAGTTTCAGGACCTCTGTTTGATGTCTCATCTAGGATGGTACTCTTTGACAGTATAGTGTCCCCATCACTATAGGGTGTTAGGACCCACACACACCACAGGGTGAGCACCCCTGGCTGGCCTCACTAACACCTCTTCTTGCAGCAACCTAGTTTTCCCAGGAGGTCTCCCATCCAGGTTCTATCCAGCCTGAAACCTGCTTAGCTTCAGTGGGCAACCAGTCTTGTGCTACAGGGTGATATGGCTGCTGGCTTTTATCCCTACAAAGGGCAGAGACAATAACCATATGATGAAAGAAACAAAACAGGACAATCTGACTGAATGGTGAGATCTACCAGATCATGACCATGGAATACAGACCTACAATTAAACAATACTTATATGCCCTCTTCAATTCCTGAGACTCCCATTGGGTTTTTGATATCAACACAAGAATGATCTGTAACATATCTGAAAGAATCAACTATCATATAAACCAAAGCAGCACGATGAGACTTGATGTGAAAACACAATTCAAACAGGGTTAAGAGGACGACTGGAATCACAAAGATACATAAATCCAGATAAATACTGATTCGGCATGCTCCGCTCTACAGAGCCGGTGGTGTTGAATTGTGTCAAGTTTTGACAGTCGGCACTGAAATAATAATAAACGGGACATTAGTTTTACTATGAAAAGAAACATTTCTTATTATATTTTTTGGTATTTACATACAAAACTAATTTCTGACTGAAATTGTCACTTGGTGTCCAATACAAGCCCTATCAGTTTCAGTGACAATTCACACATGATCATAATCTTACCTGAAATCAGACTTTAGATCTACTTACACCACTGCAGATGATGCATTACATCCTTAACATACTTTAACAGTCAAAATGAACTAGTGAAACATCACTTTGGAGAGTTTTCTCAGAAAATGACCTGAAAGAAATACCCCAAATTCCTTTTAAATAAATATATAGTTTTTTTTTTAAACTTTAACTGCACAGTAGTATTTTCAAATCATTGAATGTTTAGTTGTAAACACTTCTTATATTATATGTTATAAAAAAAAGGTTTTTTTTTTTTTTTTACCATATGGACAAAACCTTGAATTTTAATGTATAACTAGTGACAAACACTATTTTTACAAGTCATTTTTTTATTTTCTTTAGAGAATATATACTGAACTATAATATTATATTTGAATTCTCTCTCTCTCTCTCTCTCTCTCTCTCTCTCTCTCTCTCTCTCTCTCTCTCTCTCTCTCTCTCTCTCTCTCTCTCTCTCTCTCTCTCTCTCTCTCTCTCTCTCTCTCTCTCTCTCTCTCTCTCTCTCTCTCTCTCTCTCTCTGTGTGTGTGTGTGGTGTAAATGGGTTATTCACTTGATATTGAAATGTATGTACAAGACTCTAAATAATTATACCGGCAAGCACCATCAGATGATAACATATTTTAACAAGAAGTTTTGATAAGCTTCTGAAAAACAAAACGAAAGCCCGAGACTTCAAAGTGTAGCAAACAAGCAGTCAGCCTTTAGGTTTTATTCATTCATAAAATCACAATCTTACCTGGAATTAGACTGGATCCTCTTACAAGACTCAATATGTGATTATGAGCTGTTAATGGTTATCCTCTTTTTATAGTGTGCATCATCATGTCACTTAAAAGGGAAAGTGGTTTATATTGTCCAGACAGGAAAACCGCCATTACTAAGCATGAGGAGACTGATTAAACACTGTCATTACATTTATTTATTATGGCGAAAATGTCATTGTCAAAGATAAATTATGCATTCTACCAATTAGTACAGTAGCCTACAGCTGTCTTCTATATTGCATAATGCTTCAATCTTTGTAGGCTATTTGATTTCCTTTTGGGGAAAAAAACCCTTCCTGATTTTCTCTAAAATGTTTTGTGTGACAAAGAGGAATCCCACATAATATTTTCCCAATGTTCCTGTATTATTTTGATAATGTGTTAAATTGTCTCTCTTTTTTAGACAAGATATTTGACCTGGTACATGTCATGTTTATGTTTCTACTTGCCAGGTCAGAAATTGAGCGAGACTACTATATGAGTTGTAAAATTCCTTTTATAGTGACCTCAGGCATGCAAACACGGGTACAACTTGTTGAACGGTATAGATATGTAGCCTATGGCTATGACTGAAAAATAATATAAAATCACAAGCTTAGATATAGCTTAGATAGGCCTATCACTAAAATCTTAACCACAGTTTATTCCAATGATCGTGGTAAAAAGACTTGCCTAGTTGTATCCAGTTAACGCATATTATTTAAATACTCTAAAAAAAAAAATACAGTGCTACATAAGAAGTTAAAATTTATTATTGAAATCTGATTCCTCCCACACACCAATCTGCGCACTCACTGTCGCGCGCGCATGCGCAAACAGAATCAAGATAATGATGCCGTGGCTAGTCTCCGTTGAACAGTACTTGATGGGCGGGGTTTATGGTAATATCAGCCAATCAGAGGGACCCACGATCAGTGGGCATGATGTCTGCTGGCCTGACAGCTATACGAATGTCCAGCGTGTCTTTAGGAACTTTACACATTATATCAGTGATTTGACGGAGAAAAGAAGAAAACATGGTTGCCATAAGCCCAGTGGCGCACAAATTGCTAAGCTACGTTCCTTTTTTACTAGTTTTGATCGATCTTCGATACGAAGGTAAGTGATCAATGCTAGTGCTGGTTAATGATAAGTAATGTTTTTTTAACCAGGGTTGTAATAAACTATACGTTCGTCTTCATGACAGTTGTTTAGAGAAAGTGACTTTATTCGTTGTTCTTAAAAATGAACTCAAAACAAAGTCAGTCAGATGAAAAATCCCAGCTGTTTAGATGTTATTCATAGAGAGAGTATGGAGAACTGTCACATTAGTCCAGAAACGCAGCTGAGGATCCAGTCACACGTCGAGCTTTTTTTTTTTTTAAACCTTAATGATGGTTGTTGTGGGTTATTCATTCTATAGTATATATTTTTTTTCTCTAAAGTCTTTATTTCTGTTGCTGAAACACTGTGGTTCCTTCCACTGCAATAAGTTGACACTGTTGCACTTATATATGCTAAAATGTTTACTAATCTAGTCTACTTGACTCTATTGTAATTTACTCAAGTGGAATCTACTCCATTCTAGTGGACATACTATGCCATAATAACTTTAATGTGCACTACACTACTTTTAAGTGTAGTCTACTGTCTACTATTGAATACATGATGCAAGTATTGCATGTATACCTTGTTATACTGCCTGGTTCATTCTAGACTTCCAACATATTTTTTCCCACATGTATTGCAGGAGTTAATGGTGGGAAGAATGGTGGTGTTGAGAATCATCTGGAGATGGGGAAGAAGCTTCTGGCCGCAGGACAGCTGGCTGATGCTCTATCTCACTTCCACGCTGCTGTTGGTGAGTACTGGGTCTTTTTACATGACAACCTAAATTAAATCTTGTGTGTAATGATGCAATGTGTCACATTGTTTTCCACAGAATGCCACTTTGATGTAAGCAGTGTGTCTAGAGTTATTCATATATTTTGATTTTGATTTATTTACAGATGGTGATCCCAAAAATTACATGGCATACTATAGAAGAGCAACTGTGTACCTAGCAATGGGAAAGTCGAAATCTGCACTACCAGACCTCAGCAAAGTTATTGAACTTAAACCAGATTTCACATCGGTGGGTTTTCAGAATCATTTCACACTGTAAAAATATGTACAGTATTTTTAAATTATTTACCAAAACCTGTTACCCAGAAATAAACTATTGTTTCTTCTTAATCCACAGGCTAGGCTTCAGAGAGGAAATCTACTGCTGAAACACGGCAAACTTGATGAAGCAGAAAATGATTTCAAAAGAGTGGTGAGTGACATTTGGTTAGCTTTAGAGATGCACCAATCAGACACAGCTGATCATTATCGGCCGTCTTTAACTTGTGATGAAGGGCAGTGCTTTAGGGTGTATATTTAAAATAGCTTCATGCAAGAATTCACACACATTGTGGAAGTCACACCTATTTTATTAATAATGCCATGTGTTGACATTTCACCCAAATGTGAATTGTTTTTTGTAATTTTACAGCGTAGTGCATTTTGCTGCAGACAGCATATGGTTTAATATTTGTAAAATTGTGGTAAAAGTGGGTCTATGAAAATAAATTTTGCAGATAAGGTCAGTATTTGTTAACATAATGCTAAAATACAGGTTATCGGTTTTGGCATAACATTTTCTGATCAGTGCACGTTTAACTACCATGGCCACATAAGTTCTGAGATTCATCTTGGCCAAATTTTTGGAAAATTACTATGTGTTCTATATCACATATTAATACATTAACTGTATCACCTATGAGGAAACATAATATTTAATTAAGTCTCCCTGAAGTGCCCTCATCCTTCTCTGGAGTATTCTTAGTTGGGCCAGTCAGTGGGGTATATTACCAGTCTAATACTCCAAAGGCTTCATTAAACCTGCACAGTGCACACTTGAACTGTTGTGTTGTTCGGATACTTACTACCTGTTGATGACATATTATTTCTTTCTTTCATCCAGCTCAAATCAAACCCAAGCAGTAGGGAAGAGCAGGAGGCGCAGAGCCAGCTGAAGAAATCCGATGAAATTCAGAGACTGATGGCCCAGGCACAGAGCGATTTCAACCGCAAAGACTACGGCTCTGCCACATCACACCTAGACATCATCATTGATGTAAGTTAACCTGGATCAAGCTATTATCCGTAACAAAAACTGAAACCATAAAAAAAAAAAACTTTCACTTGAAACAAAATAAACATTAACTGAAATAAATATAAAATAAAAAGCTAGTAGCCAGGGATGTGTATATGTAGGTAAATTTGTATGTGTGTGTGTGTGCGCATATATATATATATATATATGTATGTGAGTGAGTGACAAAAATCGCCTGACACAGTGATACAGAACAAAATTACTAAAACTTTAACTAAAGTAAAATAACATAAAATCTCATTCAATATATTAAAAACATTATAATAGTATATCAATGATACTGAAATAGCAGTGACCAGGGTAATAATGCCCCTCCTTTTATAAACATGATAGTTTGTTTTGGCCCTAGAGGTTACTGTAGGTGATCCATCCTGGTTTTGTCCTGGTGCAGAAAAGGATTGTTTGTGCTCAATAAGAGCACTATTTGTTCAGAAAATTTGCTTTGCATGAACTGAAAACAGAACAAATACCACATTAAATGTCAACAGCAAAGGATTCATATTTAAAATACAAAGCTAACAATGGATTACATTTGCATGTCATCTTCTCAGACGTGTGTTTGGGATGCGGACTCCAGAGAGATGCGGGCCGAGTGTTTCATTCAGTTGGGTGAAATGGGCAAAGCCATCAGTGACCTCAAGGCCACTTCAAAACTCAAAAGTGACAACACTCAGGCTTTCTACAAGCTCAGCACCATCTATTATAG
Source organism: Siphateles boraxobius (assembly GCF_051911475.1). Classification (NCBI taxonomy): domain Eukaryota; kingdom Metazoa; phylum Chordata; class Actinopteri; order Cypriniformes; family Leuciscidae; genus Siphateles; species Siphateles boraxobius. Next base: position 23,442,745 of record NW_027509197.1, on the reverse strand, counting down.
TCTGGGAGACCATGAGATGTCCCTCAAGTAAGTAAACATGTGGTTATTAATGCATTAAGTCTGGGAGTTTGGATTGCACAATATAGGCCTGCACTGTAAACTACCTACATTGTTTTAATAATAGTATTTGAAATGAACTGCAAAATGCAAAGATGAATGTACATACTGTAGCTGCCACACTATGTCTAAAGTGAGTGACATCCTGGTTATTTTGAATGTCTAATAAACGTTTGGATCCAGATTTAAGGGTTTAATTTTTGTCTGCAGTGAGGTGAGGGAGTGTCTGAAACTGGACCCGGATCATAAGCAGTGCTTCAGTCACTACAAGCAAGTTAAGAAGCTCAACAAACAGATACAGGGTGCTGAAGAACTGATCCAGGAGCAGAAGTATGTCTCAAAAAACATTTCTAAAACAAACATCAATAATAAGACTGCACGCACGCGCACACACACACGCACACACGTCTGGGATCTGTAATATTTATGTTTTGAAAAGATGTCTCTTTTGCTCACCAAGGCTGCATTTATTTGAATAAAAAGACAATAAAAACAGTATTGGGTTTAGTGTCTAGTCCTTTGATGGCAAAACTCCATTACTCCAGCCTTCTATGTCATATGATCCTACAGAAATCATTGTAATATGCAGATTTGGCTCTCAAGAAACATTTCTTCTTATTATCAAGGGTTCTGATTAATATTTGTGGACAACTTTATACATTGTTTTGCAGAATTCTTTGAAAAGAACAGCATTTATTTGAAATAGAATAGTCTTTACTGTCACTTTTTGATACATTTAATGGGTCCTGGCTAAATAAGTTTCCCCCCCCCCCCCCTTTGATTTAAAGAATGAAGTTACTTTATTTGAACTTGTGAATGCACATTCATCGATTGACGACTAAATGGTTGTTTTTCTAAATCCACAGGTACAGTGATGCAGTTAATAAATATGAGTCCGTTATGAAGACTGAACCAAATGTTCCTCAGTTCACACATAATGCCAAAGAGCGCATGTGCCACTGTTTGTCAAAGGTGAGACTGAGCTCCACGACCACAAGGTGTCGCCGTCTACCAAAGCTCACACTGCATCTGTGAATAAGGTGAATATGTTTTGGTTTTATTCCACAGGACCAACAAACTGCTAGAGCCATCTCAGTGTGCAGTGAAGTTCTGAATGCGGACCCTCATAATGTGAATGCTCTGAAAGACAGAGCAGAGGCCCTCCTCCAGGATGACCAATATGAAGAAGGTAGCATGGTTACTTAAAAAAAAAAACACACTTCTTTAAAAAAATTGAATAATTGTAATTATATATTATCAATAAGGGCAATACATAGGGCATGCAGTTGAAATATTAAAGGAGTAGTTCACTTTTTAAAAAACTTTTGCTGATAATTTACTCACCCCCATGTCATCCAAGATGTCCATGTCTTTCTTTCTTCAGTCGAAAAGAAATTAAGGTTTTTGATGAAAACATTCTAGGATTTTTGCACGTTCGTGACTCTCCTGTTCGAACTCGTTCATCAAAATGAACAAATCTTTTTTCAAGTCATTTCGTTCGTTGAATGAACGAAATGACTTGAAAAAAGATTTGTTCATTTTGATGAACGAGTTCAAACAGGAGAGTCACAAACGTGCGTCACCGAACAGAACAAGGCGAGCATTTGTGCTTATAAAACTTAAACTTTTTTATTTTTGAAATGACCGATCGTTTCGCAAGATAAGACCCTTATGCATCGTCTGGTGTCGTTAAAAGCCATTTGAAGCGGCAATGAAACTGTAACTTGGACCATGGACCGTTTGGTACTCGGTGAAGTCCATTATATGGAGAAAAATCCTAGAATGTTTTCATCAAAAACCTTAATTTCTTTTCGACTGAAGAAAGACAGACATCCACATCTTGGATGACATGGGGGTGAGTAAACTACTCCTTTAATAGATAATGGAATATAATAAATTTGCTAATTAAATTAAATACAATAAAATGCATTACTCATTCATATCAGCAATTATCTGTATTTTCTGTGATTTATAATTTTACTAAGATCTGAAGAGTTGTAAAGGCTTTAGATAAGCTCTTTTAATTACGGTTGCTGTATGTTCATTTTCAGCAGTATTTTTTTTTTTAACTTCACTGTTTAAAGAATCAACAAATTGGCTTCTTTCTCAAGATTGGTTTTAAATGATCAGGTGTGGTGATGTTCTTTTGGCAGCCATTAAGGACTTTGAGGGTGCTAAAGAACATAGTGAGAATGACCGGCAGATCAAGGAGGGTCTGGAGAGAGCACACCGGCTCCTCAAACAGTCCAAGAAGAGGGATTACTACAAGATCCTGGGTGTGAAGAGGTTAGATAAACAGATGATGGAGACTTTTAGTATGTATTATCAATGCAGAGGCCTAACACTCATTTCTAAATGAGTAAACATTCTTATAACTGCTGTGGTTGCAGAACTGCCCAAAAGAAAGAGATCCTGAAAGCATACAGAAAGTTGGCGCAGCAGTGGCATCCAGACAACTTCCAGGATGAAGAAGAAAAGAAAAAGGCAGAGAAGAAGTTCATAGACATCGCTCAAGCCAAAGAAGTTCTCTCCAACCCAGGTCTGTTTCACTGCCACATGTGGTGTACTTTACACTGTTGTTGCTCGGTTCTATTGTAATTACGTCCTGTTCTTGTGTTTCTCTGCAGAGATGAGGAGTAAGTTTGACCAGGGCGAGGATCCCATGGATCCAGAGGGTCAGCAGGGTGGGGGACATCACCATCATCACTTCCAAGGTGGCTGGGACAATTTCCAGGGATTCAATCCTTTCGGTTCTGGGCCATTTAATTTCAAATTCGGTTTCAACTAAGGCTTGGCTAAAAGGGCCTAGAGCCTGAATATGGGCTGGAATCAGCCAATAGGAAGTGGCACGTTCTGAACCTTCCCACAGGCACGGTTCTGACATGACAAGCGCCTTGAAACAGGCTGTCAAGGAATCCCGCTTGCTAACTGTTGTTCTTTGAAGCACTTCCTCTACTTTCAGGGATCTTAGAATCCAGAACGCAAGGTTATTCTCCAAGCAACGTCTATACGTGTTGAACATTTCATTCCTGAGTGTAATATGTACATAGAAAATGACACTATTTTTCTATGAATCAAATAATGCTGTAAATAATTAAATAAAGAGAGATGAATGCTTATTTAAATGATTAGATTATTTTTGCCTGGTTTTAGTCACACTGTAAAAAAGACAAGTTGACATAAAAATACCACTTTATTCCTGAGAAAATCCACATCCTTGAACATCAAGGCATAGAAACAAACATGTACAGAGACAATGATGTGATTAAACAATATAAATAAAATAGGATGTAAAATGTAATGTAAAAGATCTGCCTCATTACTTGGGATACAGAGATTGTTTTTGTATCTGCAGAGTTGACAAACAGAGTTGAACAAAGTAATCTCCCATAATAGTTTACAATTGTGTATGGTTTATTTTGGAAATAAATATCTTTGAGAACTCTACTTTGTAGTATTCAGTATTTCAAAATAAATTTTATGAGACCTTTACTATAAAGCAACCATTTGAAATATCAGGTACCCTTTATTTGCAAACACTGACTGATAAAATATGGTGATGGAATATTTACTGATTTTTTTTTTTTTTTTTTTTTTTTTACAAAAAAAGGCATTTACAGTCTTCTCTGGAGGAATGTACACAATATTGGCATGTTTTTCCTCTTATAAATACTACAGATATACACCAGAGCCATTGTAAGTTCGTAGACTGGCCAAAAATATCAGATAACACTGCAATTTCTTTACTACTTTTTGTCAACAATTAATAAAAAGGTATGTCATGTATACAGTTTACATCTTGAAGTCAGAAAGAATTCAAAAAATTATAAGGATAAAAAAAATGCTTAAGTCCGTTATTATATTTCCTCAGTGTTCCTGTTGTGGAAAACATCTCTGTATGGTAGAGTTCAAGATTCACAGGAAGTTTTGGTGCAAACGTCAAGTACTAAAGTTCATCACGTCGAGTGCCTGTTAAAATACAAATGATGTTCATGAACTTATTTAATCCCAAGGCTTACTGAAAAAAATATTGTCATTTTAGTAATGACTAAGTCACCTTTATTTATAAGGTGTCTTACCTGTGTGCTGTGGTGATGGTCTACCCTGGGTAATTTTCTCCTCCTGGTCCTTCACCTGTTTCAGAAACTGCTTTATCTCATTGTCATACTCAGCCCATTCTGGAACAATCCTCACGGCTGCACTCAGCTTGGGCTCTTTGGTCTTTGGGTTATTGCACTGCAATAAATCAACCCAAACAAAACAGTCAATTGTGGTGGTAAAACACTCCCTTCCAGCTTTTTCAACAGTTTCTTGAGTGGCCTTTAATTTTCTGAGCACTTCAAGTGAAAACTGCCAATGCCGTTCATCTATAATATAGCTTGATATCAACAAAGAAAAATTTTACAACATAATGGCACTTTCGTTGTGCCAGTGGCACAGAAAGTAAAAAAAAAAAAAGTTACATAAATTAAGAAATCATGCCAAAATTAAAAGCACCACATCTGCACATCTGAGCTCAAAATGGTTACTTAACTTAGTCTGAACCCACTAGTTTAGACATTTTAGCATTTAAGCATAATCCTCAAATGGTTCAGATCATGAGAACCATACATTGTCAAGCGTGTCCACATTTTTCACTGGTAAGGCTGTGGGCTTAATTATAATAGTGTATATATATATATATATATATTAGTAAATTTGACAAAGACATTTATAATGTTACAAAAGATTTCGATTTCAAATAAATGCTTCTCTGGTTCGTCCTGAAAAAAAATGTATCATCATGCTTTCCCCCAAAATATTAAGAAGCACAGCTGTTTTCAATATTGATGATAATAAGAAACTATTCTTAAGCACCAAATCAGCATATTAGAATGATTTCTGAAGGATCATGTGACACTCAAAACTGGAGTAATGATGCTAAAAAATCCCGAGAGCCCTAATGGTTTGTTAAGCGTGTCCTAAGTTCTGGGTTCTAGTTCGCCTTAGTATATTGTTTTTTCTCATTAAAACCCAAAGATATTCATCCATGATTGCAGGTCAAGAGCAGGGACACTTTTGTGTGCATTTTGTTTTGTGATTTCCCCGGACGAAATAGAGTTTCCGCAATGGCGTTACGCGATAGATTGAAGTGCTCGTCTGTGTGAATCCACACAGCAACAAGAAAACACTGCTGCCTTCAGCCTTTGATAAAAGTGGCAACAAAATTTTATCAGAGGATCCAGCTAGACTCTCATTTACCAAACGAAGGAAATGGATAAAATGAATCCTGCTGGTCAACTGGAGACGTTCATTTGTATTGGGTACATCAGTGCCACGAGACGATTCAAAAAGTGGTGGGGACAATATAGACCCCGGCAAAAAAATATACCACTCCTCCCACCTGCAAATTACACCTATGGTAAAAATAAACCCACATGCCACTGAAGCAAAAGACTTTCACAACTAAACCTGGTTTACATTAATGAGGTGAGGGCACTGAATGGAATGCAGTGGGGTCAGCACTCTTCTGAAGCTGAACGAGTGAGACCAGCCTGTGCTGTGAGCTGCAGCCCTCGCACACATTTCCCACACTGCCGTCTCTAATGAGACGTTTCCCTCTCCACCTCCCAGGAGCAGCCGGCAGGGAGGAAGAGGGTGTAAATGAGACTCTATTTCTAACCAACTGTGTTTGTGTGTGTGTTTGTGTGTGTGTGTGTTTGTGTGTGTGTGTGTGTGTGTGTGTGTGCGTGCGTTAGCCATGGTGCGAATGAAGAAATCTGGGTATGATCAGACTGCAGGCATTTCAACCTGATATCATCTCTCATATCGTTTTCATTGCAATCTTTCGTAAAATGAAACCAAGTAATTTGATCCTTATTGCTAAAATTATAATCAGTGCCAAAAACGTGTGGTTATGCTGGGAGATATAAAATATCTAAACTCTGTAATGTATATTGGTAACACTTTACAATAAGATCTTGTTATGTTTGGTAACATTAGTCATCTATATTAATTGTATTCATTATCGTGAACTAACAATGTACAATACTTCTACAGCATTTATTAATCTTAGTAAATTCCGACATTTTCTATTAAATTTTTTTCAATCAAAAGATGTGGTAACACTTTATTTTAAGGTGACGTAGTTACACATTACTACATGTAATTACTATAGTAATAACAGTAAATTATTCATAATTACAAGTAACTGACCCTAAACCAAAACCCTAACATTAACTCTATAGTAAGTACATGTAGTTTATTAATATTACTCAGTACTTATTTGAGTAAGTACCATATAACTACGTTACTTAAAATAAAGAAACCAAAGTTCTATCTGTGAACATGAACATTTATTAACATTAACAATGACTAAATGCTGTAAAAATACTGCTCATTGTTAGTTCATGTTTGCGAATACATTAACTAATGTTAACAAATGAGACCTTATTGTAAGTTCTAATAAGAATTGTTAGATGTATATAAAACCCATGCAAACCCATCAACTTGTTAACCCTTTTAATCAATAACAAATGCAATTTAAATCTCAGTCAAGGTGCGTTCACACTTACTGGAGTTGGGTGAAATTTCACAGGTGATACCCATTCATTTAAATAGGAATCTGTGCAATTGTGAGTTTTACGTGAGGGCGAAAAAGTTCCTCATGCAGTTTGAGCTTGTGTATTGTTGGTCATATTCACCACATTGACCATCTGCTTGTGTTCTTGCCATTTCTTGCCCACAAAATGTCAGCAATATGACAGCACCTTCACAATTAAAAATAGCTATATAAACCATTCCCATTTTGGTTTCCTTTTACATACCATGCTAAAGTTTCCTGGTTTTACTTAAATGCTCATGACAGTAGTTGACATAGTTTTTTTATTTACTCCCCTCACCTTCCAAATGGGTCTCCCATTCTTGTTTAGATATAGCATGTTGCTAGTGCTAAAAGATAGTGTGGTGTGAATGCATACTAACCAGATCTATGGTCTTGGCTGTAGCTTTGGAATTGTCATCACACCAGGTCTCGCACCACATCCACTCCTGAGGTAAGGACTTGATGGCTACTTGATGGATCATGTTGTTGGGAAGGTCCTGTTTGAATCAAACCCCAAAGAGAAACATTCAAATCACATGAAAGTCCTTCCCTAGGTGTGAATATATGGCTGTTGAGCGATGTCAAGCTAATACCTGGTCCAGGTTGGACAGACTGTTGGGATCTTGGCTCAAGGCTTGGTACTGCCCCCTGAGCCGGTCTCCAGCTGCAATCTTTCTGAATTTCTTCAAGTCCACCACATATAATGCACTGGATGATAAGGGCCACATTTATTGAATAGTAAATTTCTCATTATATCAGATATTCTTTCAATACTAAATTTTAAAATGTTATTCCATTCTATAATGTATCTATAATTTTGAAAATGAAAGTGATATTCTCTATTTACAATGTACAGTAATGTGATTTGTCGAAGTCTAACCTGATATGGTATCTCCGGTGTCCAAGATGGGAGGCCCAGTAGCCAGTCTTCCAAAAACGGTAGCCTTCCATTTCTTTGCGGCTGTCGCAGAATGGCGTGTAGCCGTACGGGGCGCCTTCTAGATCCAGATCTCTCAGCTCCTTCAAATCTGCCCTGACAATCTAAATATAAAGCATTCACAGGGTCATGTTTTGCAATTAGAAGGTATCACTATTTGCTAAAGCGCTAACAATGAATTGTTGGCCTGTGAATTATTTTGACTGGTGTTACGTACAAAATGCCAAACTGTAAGACGTATTGTTAAATCAGATTCACAGGCTGGAAATTGATGCATATCACCATGCATTAACATAATACCACTATTTTACTACGAAATCTGTCAAAATGTGCAGTATACAACAGAGCACACAGTGGAGAATACTGTATCTCACAATGCAATGCTCAATTTGCCATTCAAGTGCAATGGATAAACTGGAAGTAATATGAGCCATGATTTTTAATACTTTTTCTTGACTTAATATGCGAGTATATCTACAGGTCCTTCTCAAAAAATTAGCATATTGTGATAAAGTTCATTATTTTCCATAATGTAATGATAAAAATTAAACTTTCATATATTTTAGATTCATTGCACACCAACTGAAATATTTCAGGTCTTTTATTGTTTTAATACTGATGATTTTGGCATACAGCTCATGAAAACCCAAAAAATAGCAATTTCATCCAACCAATAAAAAAAGTCAACCTTCAAATAATTATGTTCAGTTATGCACTCAATACTTGGTCGGGAATCCTTTTGCAGAAATGACTGCTTCAATGCGGCGTGGCATGGAGGCAATCAGCCTGTGGCACTGCTGAGGTGTTATGGAGGCCCAGGATGCTTCGATAGCGGCCTTAAGCTCATCCAGATTGTTGGGTCTTGCGTCTCTCAACTTTCTCTTCACAATATCCCACAGATTCTCTATGGGGTTCAGGTCAGGAGAGTTGGCAGGCCAATTGAGCACAGTAATACCATGGTCAGTAAACCATTTACCAGTGGTTTTGGCACTGTGAGCAGGTGCCAGGTCGTGCTGAAAAATGAAATCTTCATCTCCATAAAGCTTTTCAGCAGATGGAAGCATGAAGTGCTCCAAAATCTCCTGATAGCTAGCTGCATTGACCCTGCCCTTGATAAAACACAGTGGACCAACACCAGCAGCTGACATGGCACCCCAGACCATCACTGACTGTGGGTACTTGACACTGGACTTCAGGCATTTTGGCATTTCCTTCTCACAATCTTCCTCCAGACTCTGGCACCTTGATTTCCAAATGACATGCAAAATTTGCTTTCATCCGAAAAAAGTACTTTGGACCACTGAGCAACAATCCAGGTCAGGCGCTTCTGCCGCTGTTTCTGGTTCAAAAGTGGCTTGACCTGGGGAATGCAGCACCTGTAGCCCATTTCCTGCACACGCCTGTGCACGGTGGCTCTGGATGTTTCTACTCCAGACTCAGTCCACTGCTTCCGCAGGTCCCCCAAGGTCTGGAATCGGTCCTTCTCCACAATCTTCCTCAGGGTCCGGTCACCTCTTCTCGTTGTGCAGCGTTTTTTACCACACTTTTTCCTTCCCACAGACTTCCCACTGAGGTGCCTTGATACAGCACTCTGGGAACAGCCTATTTGTACAGAAATTTCTTTCTGTGTCTTACCCTCTTGCTTGAGGGTGTCAATGATGGCCTTCTGGACAGCAGTCAGGTCGGCAGTCTTACCCATGATTGCGGTTTTGAGTAATGAAACAGGCTGGGAGTTTTTAAAAGCCTCAGGAATCTTTTGCAGGTGTTTAGAGTTAATTAGTTGATTCAGATGATTAGGTTAATAGCTCGTTTAGAGACCCTTTTCATGATATGCTAATTTTTTTAGATAGGAATTTTGGGTTTTCATGAGCTGTATGCCAAAATCATCAGTATTAAAACAATAAAAGACCTGAAATATTTCAGTTGGTGTGCAATGAATCTAAAATATATGAAAGTTTAATTTTTATCATTACATTATGGAAAATAATGAACTTTATCACAAAATGCTAATTTTGAGAAGGACCTGTATATTATATATCATAGACTGCCAAGAGTCAAGACGTTTTAAAGTGAAAATTCATCCAAAAATGAAGATTGTCATTATTTACTCATCCACGTCATTCTAAACCATAAGACTTTCGTTCATCTTTAAAACACAAAATATCTTTAATGAAATCGAAGATATTTCAGTTCTCCTATTGAAAGTCAATTTCTCCAAAACTTTTTTGATGTATTCATAAATACATTATAAACGTATTAACATATGAACGGTTTAATCCAAGTCTTCCGAGAGACATGATCCTTTTAATAAGATGAACAGTTTCAATTTAGGCTTTTATTTTCATATACTGCATATACTTAAGGCACATCAAATACAGAAGTTCAACTGTACTGACTGTACTTAGCTCAGAAGAAGAAAATGAACAAAAGTCTTGAGGGTTTGGAATGACATGAGGATATGTCAATGATGAAAGAATTACATTTTTTGAGTGAACTAAACATTTAATATAAAATGGGATTAAAAAAAAGCAAAACAACTGTAATTTTTGCTATTTTTACAAATATGCAGCGGGCTAGCATTCCATTCAAAGAACCACTGTTGTTTTTCTCATGTGTAAGGTCACCTGATCAGCATCAACAAAGATGATCTTGTCCACGGCCAGGGGAAAAAGCACATCCAGGAAGAGGATCTTATAACCCCAGATGATTCGCTGCTTTTCTGTCTGCTGGTGAAGCCAGCGGGGCCACTTATACTGGACCAGCTCATACTGGAAACCATATGCCTTCGCCATGTGTGAGATTGTGTCCTGAACACACATGAAGATAAACTATAGAGGAGGATACACTATAGAAGTATGTATTTGTCGATAATTTGTTTTCATTTACTTTGGTTAAGATTAGGAAAAACCATTAATTTAATGATTTATGTCGGAGCATATATTACATAGACTTCTGCTCTGCTCATTGTTTAACATTTGAAAATGAAATATTTGTATTGTATTTTACAGTTATACAATAAAATAAAATGAACTTTATCATTATTATTAATATATTTTCTTTACTGATCAATTTTTATTCTACAGTGAAATATTAAAATAGCAATTTTCTTTATTTATCAGAATTTTTGCCAAACTGGCCCTACAAACCAGCACAGAAATGTATAAATAAATCTGAAATCTGACCTCACTCCAAGATCAAAGCAGCACACACAACATTTTTATATCTTATAAAATGTAACAAAATAAAAAAATGATCTGATGCCATAACTATGCTATAAACTTTGAAGTCTTTATACTGTAAAGTTGGTCAAACCAGCAACAAGGTATTCCTCAGAAATGTTTATTTGCAACTGAATTGATTGACTGAAATTTGTCAGTATACATACATATATATATATATATATATATATATATATATATATATATATATATAAAACTTGTGCACTCTGTCTTTCAAAAATAACCTAGTATTCAGCCAATCACTCATTTGTGTACAAAACGCATCAGTCAGTCAGTGAACGGCTAGGTGAGAACAAGCTGGGAATGATAGCAGTCTTACCATGAACGAGGGGGAGAGGTAGTTTTTGAGGAACCAGAACTTAACAGGGGATGACGTGTGTTGAAGGACAGACAGCATCATTATTCTATAAAGGGAAAAAGGGAAGCAGAAGAAACATGAGGAGCTAAATACAACACTGATGTGGTTGCGTTCATACAAGTGGTGATCCTACCTCAGGAAGCGCTCATACAAATGTCCAGAAGCCACTGAGAAAATGTTGAGAACGTCTTTCTTTTTATTGCCATCATCCACACTTGGTCCACCAGTAAAGCTGCAAGACATTCAAGTCATCAAAATCTGCATCAATTGATTTGTTCAAAAATATAGCTTAGGGTCTAATTCTCAATAAACTCCTAATTACTGCTTATTAATAGTTAGTGAGGTAGTTGTTAAGCTTAGGCATTGGGTAGGATGTAGAATATGGTCAAGCAGAATAAAGAATTAATATGGGCTTTATAAGTATTAAAAACAGAATATCTTAGTTATATGCATGCTAATAAGCAACTAGTTAATAGTGTGAATTGGACCCTAAACTAAAGTGTTACCATATAATTTATTCCTGTTATGGCGAAGCTGAATTTTCAGAAGCCATTAATCCAGTCTTTGTTGTCACATGATCCTTCAGAAATCATTCTAATATGCTGATTTGGTGCTCAGGAAACATTCTTATTATCAATGTTAAAAATAGTTGTGCTGCTTAATATTTTGTGGTAACAGTGCTACTTTTTTTTCAGGATTCTCAGATGAATAGTAAGTTTAAAATAACAGCATTTATTTGAAATGGAAATATTTTCTAACATTATGTATTTCAATGTCACTTTTGATCAATTTAATGCATCCTAGCTTAATAAAAAACAACAACTAAAAACTAAAATGTATTGACAGTCCACTTGCAACATGGACATGTCAGAGTTGTGGATACTGTGCAAAAAAATAAATAAATAAATATTAAGCAGGTTATTAGCTTGATCCTTCAAATTGACAAACAAAACATGCCAAGTTAAAATAAATGACTGAAAAAGGTAATCTTATTGAGCATACTCTCATTGCTGACTGATTGCTAAACTGTATGTTTACCATTTACTGTATGAATGTCCTGAATTTGGTAACAAAATATCAAACCAAAGTAAGTGGGATCGGCAAGCAAATGATGCTAGATCTTTTCTCAGCACTAACTTCTGTTGGTTCAACCTACAAGGTTTTGAGACAGCACAAGTTATTCTTTTAATAAGTTAATGACGAAGAACACAGATTTCACAGACAGTTTGCTGATCTTTTAAGTAACTCACAGTATGTACTGTATGTTCTGAGGAGGTTCAGAGATTCCTGAAGATCTCAATTTCCATCATTGCCACAAAATAAAACAAGTGCCATCTGTAGCTTTCAACAACCTCCCTAGCCAAGATCTCACCTACTGCTGGCTCTGCACAGATATTACACATAAGAGCATTTAAAAAAAAAAAAAAAAAAAAAAGCAAGCATCACACCATAGGAACATTTCAGTCCCCCGTTTCCAAGCCACATACTTCCAAAAGAGCAAACTATTTCTAAATGTGGAGAACGATATGTGTGAAAATTAAGTAGAGAAACTGAATGAAAAAGTTAGATCACCGCTTACGAAACCGAAATTCTGCTGTGTCACTTAGATGCAAGAAAAATTGAGATAAAAAGAAGAGTGAAAACAAGTAGAGATTAAGTTCCCTACCTTTTCTCCAAAGAACTCCACACACTTCACAAAGACAGCAATGAGCAAAGGAGACAGATCATAAAACGTCATCAACAGAGCTGTTAGTTTAAATGCAAACGCCCTACACAAATATTCATTCAAAAGTTTGGGGTCAGTACAATTAAAGAAATTAATATTTTTATTCAGCAATGGATAAAAAAAAAATCCATTTCAAATAAATGCTTGATATTCATCAGAGCCCCGCATAAAATGCATCAGTTTCCACAAAAATACTATGCAGCACCACTGTTTTCAACATTGATATTAATAAGAACAACAAATCAGCATATCAGAAGAAAGTCATGTGACACTGAAAACAGAGGTAATGATACTGAAAGTTATCTGCATCACTTTGCCATCACAGGAATAAAGTACATTTTAAAATGTTCAAATAGAAAACAGTTATTTTAACTTGTAAAAATATTTCACAATATTACTATTTTTACTGTAATAATATTTCACAATATTACTATTGTTACTATATTCTTGATCAAATAAATGCAGCCTAGGTAATATAAGAAATTTAACATTTAAAAATTTGACCAACCCCAAACTTTTGAATTATGATGTTTGTGTATTTACAGTGTCACGGACAGGTCTACCCAGGATCTGCCCTTTTTTCCCCACACTGATTGTGAAGAATTTTGCAGAGTGGATTTGATGAATGTTTCTGTTATCAAATTAGCCAAAAATATTTACTAAAAAAACATGCAAGATGTTTATAGACAATTGATGATGGACGTTCATATTCTGTACAAATCTGCAGCCACAGATTCTATGCAGGTATATCCGTACACAAAGATCTTACTTGTGTCGTGATATTTTTGTGACTTTAGAAATACAAAATGTCTTTCAACTCTGGATTATAAAGATGTGATCCAAAATGTGATTAGTGCTTCAAGAATCAGACTCACCTGGTTATTGAGTCCCAAATGCCTTTTGATTCGGTTTCTTCACTTAAAAGATCCTCATTGAGTTTGTCAGCCTTTTTCTGGACCTAATATTAGAACAGATGTTACTTTTTCATTAGTTCCTTCAGCTGATATTTTATATGGAGGCACAGTCTGTATATGCTTGTTAATACATTGCAAGTACTACAATTACATCTCAACACTTACTCTAACTTTGATGATCTTGCTGTGGAAGCTGTTGAGCACCACAATGACATTACCAGCTTCGACAGGAGAGTCCGTTCCATCATGCCTAAAACATACACAACATTATATAAACACTATTTCTGCACTCCCTGAAAGAAATACCAGTGCTCACAACACAGCAAATAAAGCATGTTAAAAGTTAAAGACCTGTAACAATATATCTATAAGGCTTACTTTATTCACAAAAAGTTTGAATAGAGTCGAATTAAAATCACAGTTGAATTAAATCACAGAAAATAATGAAGACAACAAACAACAACAAAAAGAAGATAAATGGGGAAAAGGTTATAAGCAAGACAAACAAGACACGAAAAAGAGGATGAGATAAAAATAGTAAGAACTACAACAAAGACAAGATAAACAAAAGAACAACAAGAACAATATAAACTGAAGGACTAGGACATCAACAATAACAAGGACAAAAATATAGCAGCAAGCAGCAATTAATGGGGCCAAGCACAAAAAAAGGCATTAAGAGTTATGCAAGCACGGCTGATAGCAGCAGACCAACTGTAACAACGATTAGTTACATGATTTTAGTCAAAATTGATATGGTGGCATGGTCCTGATGACACAAACCAAGATTCGCAACAATACGCCAATGCATTCATAAAATTCAGCAAATTATGAGAAAAGTTTAATTGGCTGACGCCCATTATGGCCAATTTTAGAAAATTGGGTATTATTTGACTGACCCTGTATGCTGCGCTGAATTAAAAGTGTTTTATTATTTTTCGGCAATCCATTCAGAAGTTATAACCAAAAATTGCAATTTTTCATATCTCCTGAACAGTAGGTGACACTGTGATGAAATGCTGCATGTAGCATTCATTACCATGTTTGGTCTGAATACGCCACTGCGTTGTGTAGATAAAGCCGTACATCCATTTTGATGTACACTTTGTTGAATTTGTTTGCGTGTTATTCGAGAATGGTTTGATTTATCAATCATCTTTTACAATTTTTTGCCAGCATGGTCTGAAGATAATGTGAGACAATTTTGGAGGAAATCGGATCAACCGTCTATGATGAGAAATTCAAAATGGAGGAAAAATTTTAATATCGGAAAATGACATCATAGGGTGCAATCGAATCACTATTAGAATTGCGATTGATTTGCTAAGTGAAACTTTGGACAGTTGGTGGCGCCTGGGATTGAGTTTGGAGACACCAAAACACTGTGGTTACTTTTCAGACTGTCCTTTATCTGTGTCAAATTTCACAACTTTTAATCATACAGTTCTATGGGCTGCCATAGACTACAAGAAGGATGGAGGAAGAGGAAGAGGAAGAAGAAATTCAAGAGAACACGATTATGAAGGAAGATGACGAGAAGGAAGAGGGACAAGAAGAACAACAATAAGGATAAGAAAACAATAAAGAAGATGAAGAACAATTAGTAGTGTAGAACACTTAAGGAATACCAACAGAGAGCTGCCTTGCAATCCCTGTAATTATTCAGATTTCTCACCAATTTCTCACAATTGAATACTGAAATTATTTTGAGTGTTCCTTTTGTCAAATTCCTCCCGTCTCAGTAGGAAGTTGTAATGACATTAAAAGGATGATAAATGTCCAGCGATACAGGACACAGTGCTGTTAGCTTCAGCATCCTAAATGAAACCCTGGATCCACCAGCCTGCACTTCCTCAGAGCAGCATATCAAGGAATTACACACTGAAGGAACATTGCCTTCCCATTCATTTAGCAGTCAGCAGTGTGTGTGTGTGTGATAGGCTACTTCTTTTCTCTCTCACACAAACTCTCTTTCTCTCTTTTGGTTTCTTTGTGTGCCAGACCCCAGACTGTATGAATAATCGCACTAGCAGTGTGAAAAATTACATTGCGATCTAACTTTAACCTGCATGAATGGGGTAAATATTTTACTGTCTCCCATAATGCTATAAGAAACCACAGCTGTTTCCTTAAAGAACAACTAAAATATGTACAATCTGAAAAAGGAATTAAAATTGAGGACAAAACATTTTGGAGAGTTTGATGTCTACCATTAATTTGAGTGTGGCTGTTTCTTTTAGCCCTTTTTTTTGGATAGCATCTGTATTCCTGGTGCAGCATATTGCTAACAAATACACCATGGCAGGTTTGACTCCCGGGAAATGCATGTACTGATAAAATTCACAGCTTGAAAGGATTTTACATCAGCGTGGAAACAAGTGTACACTACTACCATTCAAAAGTTTGGGGTGTAATGTTTTTAAAAAAAAAGAAAATAAATTAATACCTTTGTGGCGACCAGGACGATGCCGGGGGCCGTGAGAGAGTGGCACGAGGCTGGTGGCGTGATTACTGATAAGCGACACCTGCACGACGCACCGGTCTCGTATCTCTCACGGAGGAGCGGAAGCATAAAAGGAAGAGCGACGACAGTGGAGATCGAGAGAGGAACAGGCTTGAACCTGTGTTTTGTTTTGTTTTGTTTGTGTTTTATTATGTGACAGCAGTCGTCCGTGAGGGGCTGCTGTCTTTTACTTTCATTTTGTATTTGTTTATTTTATTATTAAAGTGTTGAATGTTCGCCGGTTCCCGCTTCCTTCTTCCCATATCATCTGAGCTTTGTTACACCCTTTATTCAGCAATGATGCATTAACTTGATGAAAAGTGATAGTAAAGACATTTATAATATTACAAAAGATATACATATCAAATAAATGCTGTTCTTTATAACTATATATAATCCTAAATATATATATACACACACACACACACATATATATATATATATAGTCAAAAATCTAGGCAAAAAACGTAGTGTATTCCAGCCTTTAGAATGAATTCTAAAACATCATGTGACACTGAAGACACTGCAGTAATTATGCTGAAAATTCAGCTTTTCCCATTACAAGAATAAATTACGTTTTATAATGGAAAACGATATTAAAATAACATTTTTAATAATATGATATAATATTTTGTGATAGTATTTTTTGATCAAACAAATGCAGCCTG
This sequence comes from Siphateles boraxobius, assembly GCF_051911475.1. Classification (NCBI taxonomy): domain Eukaryota; kingdom Metazoa; phylum Chordata; class Actinopteri; order Cypriniformes; family Leuciscidae; genus Siphateles; species Siphateles boraxobius. Next base: position 23,425,760 of record NW_027509197.1, on the reverse strand, counting down.
GGCAAGCATTAGAGACTTCTTTCAAAAACATTAACAAATCTTACTGATCCCAAACCTTTGAATGGTAGTATGTAAATGTAAATCAGTGAAGTGAAAACACTCACGCCTGTATTTGATAGATGTCCTCTGAGCGGCCCTCGCGCAGCCTCAGGATCCATGCGCCGGGGTTGGCCTTCAACTGGAAATAGCCCTGTACAATGCAGTGGGTTAGTTTTTGCTTTAGTGTTTCACAAAGAAAGTCAGTCAAACAGGTTTGGAATGACATGAGGGTGAGTAAATAATAAAAGAATTCTCATTTTGGGTCTATGTAACACTTACCATACCAGGAAAATTACTTTAAGAGATTAAAAAATAATAAAATAACATATATTTGGACAAAGCCAAGAAGAGGGACAAACTCACCAGGTTGGCCATGACGATGGTGTCATGCATGAGAGGTTTCTGTCTCATGCCCAGTGTAAACTGAAGTCCTCTGGGAGGCTGACCTGTGGACAGGTCAAAACAGTGGCCCTCCAACAGTAGATACTCAAGCTCATACTCAGCCTTCACTACACCGCTGACCTGACAAACATACAGTAAGAGAAGACTCATTTAAATCATCAAGATCCGTAATACTGACGCTAAACATCTCTTTCCAGAGAGGCCTGGCTGAGCATGACAACTCAACCTGTTAAAAGTAACAAATAAAATTTGTTAGTGAAACATGAACGAACAAAATACTTGGTGTAGCAAATGCAGCTATGTATCATAAAAATGTGAACATTTAAAAGCACTACTGTGGCTATTGTGCTGTATGAAATACTGAAAAAACTGATCAAGTGCACAACTCAGCTTTGGTAAATATACAGTATAAATACTGAACTCAGAGTTAGAACTCATACCTCCTGTAAGTGGATGTTGTCTAGATCATATGGGCTCCTGACCGCCTCTACCATCCAGCTCTCTGGGGTGATCATATTAAGAGTGAGCAGAGGGGATTCTGGGATTTCCGTAAATCGAGCCATAGGGCCGGGGGAAATGGAGTTGTTACCAAAGAAGGAAACATCCGGCTCCAAAACATATTGATAAAAGCTGCCAGAAAATAAAAGTTAAATACATCACTTGTAAAATAAACTGGTGGTCTGTTGTAATTTGCCATTTTAAGTTGGGAATAGCTAGGAATCCTATAACAAAATATTTAAATATACTTCTAATCCTGCCCTTTTTGGGGGGAATTTTAATCAAATAATGTTTGAAAATGAAATATTTTATATACTACTAATGAGAGAAAATAAATAAATAAATAAAATAAAAAAGCAGATCATGGAATGGACATGCTGATTTTGAAGTACAGGCTAACAAATTTACTGTCATTGATTATTATTTACATTACTGCATCCATTTCTGCCAATTCATACTTTGCACGTGACGTCACAAGTGCTGGCTGGCGGGCAAGAACGTCGTTCTCTAGCAAGGAAACACAGTAAACTAATCAAGGATCTAGCCAGGACGTCGGCAGTTTTAATATACAAAAGTTGGTGTTTTGAGGTGTAAACGACATGCCAGATAGTTGTTGTACGATTGGATGCACTATTATTCAGCATAATCGCGTTAAGAACGTGCATGTAAACGCACTCATTCCCCAAAAGTGAAAGTAGAAACGGATGGAGCTTTAAGCATCTGTCGCTGCATTAACGCCGCGTTCTCTCAGAGACGACGATGGATATAACGGTATAGCGAGTATCTTAATTTACTGGCTTAATATTTCTCTTGTGGACCTACATTAATGACAGTAAAAAATTAGAAGAATATTTCTTTTTAAACAAGTTTTTGAAGCTGCTTTTTATTTTCACAGATGGCAGAGTTGTGCTGTTCGTGAACTAAAGAGTGCTATTTTGTTTCCATAGCACATTAAAAAAACGTTTAATGACACTAATAACACTAAAAACAATACAATTACTAAATATTAATAATAACACTAAAATGATATAGAGCTCGGGATCATTTCGTCATTTTAGTGATATTATTAATAAAAAGCATATATTTTCCACCATTCTGACAATTTTAACAATCAAACTCTGTTAAAGAAAAAAAGAGAGAGGAAAAACAAAACAAGGTGATATCTGCAGAACAGCACCAGGCTGCTGTATGAGTATGAGTGTGTATGAGTGAGTGTGAGAAAGTGTGCGTGTGTGTGCGTGTCCCCCAACACTCTCAGAGATGAAGTTTAATTAAGCTTTTGCTCTCACCTCTTCAGGGGCATCTCAGACAGCTTGGCTCGACAGTTCATGAACACCTGCACTTTCATATTGACCACTTGACCAAGCACCTGCAGCACACACACATAGGAGACGGCCAGGTTATTACCTACTCACAAACAACAGGATTCAGGAGGGAATGCTCAAGGTCACGCTCCACAGAACCACATACAGAGGAGCATGTTTCAAGTTCTTTATGACTTTAGAGGACATAATACAATGGTTTATGTATACAAAAACGCTCTTTACCATAGATACCATAGAAAAATATTGAAACCAATACGAGGGTTTACATGAAAAGATTGCTGTGCATTTCTGTAGCCCAATGAGTAGAGCATGGTGACAGCAACACCAAAGTCATGAGTTTGATTCCCAGAGAACGCTTGAACTGATGACATGTACAGTGCTCAACAAATGTATTAGACCACCGCACAATATAAGGTTTGTGCCACAGCTGCCCTAAACTAACAGTATTGGTGATTACCAAAATATTTGTTTATGCTTTATGCAGGAGTAATGGTTAATCCACCAGTATGTGTAAGCTCTTTAGTCACAGTTGGCAAAGTCAAAGTCCGGACTTGAATCCTATTGAACAACTTTGGGATTTAGTGGATTAAAAGATAGATCGCACAAAGGTTTCATTAAAAGCAAGTCTTTGGGAACAACTAGAAACTATTTGGAAGTCAATAACAACAGAGACTGTGGAAAAGTACTGTACATAAAAACAATACCAGCAAGAATGGGGGTCAAGGCCAAAGGACATCATACAATATATTACGTTTTTTGGTTATTATTTGTGAATAAAGACTATTTATCGGACAGTTTCAGTTTGTTATTTTCCTAATAAATGACAATTAAGTTTTTTTTACAAAAAGTTTGACAGACTCCTAAAATATTTGCGTTTTCTCTTTATTATGACAGGTGTTCTAATAAATTTTGTTAACCTTGAATGCAATGCAAGCTGCTTTGAATAAACGCTGCACTTAGTTAAAGAAATCTAAATATAGGCATGGCTTAGAAACTCATTCAATTAATGGATAATGGTTTGAAAAAAATCCTTTTATAGTGATTCCAGGGGCAGATTTCCATTTTTATGCCAGGAACTAATCATTGATATTAACAGATTTCCAGTGGTGGCTCAGCCTACCCAAAATTTTGAGGTGAAAATGGGAGAAGGGCAATTTAATGTTAATAAAATCCCCAGTAATTCATTTCATCATGTTATCTCAGAATGTATATTTCTTGTTTGTAATTTCACCATTGTAAGTGTAACCACCACGCGCCGCTTCCCAGAATGTGCCGAATCTGCGAAACGTGAGGCTGAGGGGATGGAGAAAGGGAGTGGGATGCAAATCCAAAGCCAGAGACTTGTGTAGTAGTAGTAGTAGTATGTAAGTGTACTACCATATTAGAATTTCTGGAGACTTGTGCCTCCGTTGGTAAAAAAATAAATTAGCCAATCACCATTGAGTATTGCGATAAGGAGCGTTGAGAAAAGTAATATGGCAGAGGAGGCTAGCTTCCCTTGGTATATCAACCAATCATCGACGAGACGTAAATTACGTGATATTAATTTGACCAGTTATCGCTGATGTAACTGTGGAGAGTAGAAATATTAAATATTTGATAGCAAACAAATTAAAAATGAAGGAGGACCCCATGCCATGCCTAAGTTGCATATAGGCTACAGCAATCAGCTTCACTAAACGGTCGAACGTGCTCTTTTAACACGGACATTTCAAAGGACAGAAAGATGGATTTTTGCTTCGAATGATAGGCTAGGACTAGGTGAGTGAACTTATATTTATATTGTCTTATTGCCAGCCGCCACTGCAGATTTCAATAATCAACAAAAAAACATCGTAATTTAAAAGAGACCAATCTGAGCTATCTGAGACATCTTCAGCTATCTGAGACATCAAGTGCCACTACTTTCTCTCATATGAAACGGTTATTTGCTTGTAACTCTTGCTGTCCAGTTGATGTTGGTGTAGATACAGGAAGCCCTGGCAATGACATACTATGACTGTGTTAAAAGCATAAGCACAGTCTCTCAGCTGAATCACAGCACACACATGCCCGAGTTACAATAAGCTCTTAGATGTGACCAAAGTTGTACGTACAGCTAATAAAGGAGCCAGCTTCTGTGCATCCCTGGTAAGAGGATCCACAATGGCAACCACATCATAGAACACCTCATCTTCACGCTGTGCCAGTTGAAGAACACTGTTGAAAGACACATCTGGTGAGCTTGATACATTTGGTAGTGAAAATAAGTGTTGCATTAATGAGAATGGATGGGATGTTTGGATATGCAGATGACTCACTTTCATTGAGTGAGTTGACAGAACAATTTGGACAAACTTGCCATTTCATTTTAGACCCATTCATTTTAGAATGATTCATTGAAACAAAAACAAAATTAACTTAAAGGTACAATAGCAGACACCACCATTACTGAGATACTTTTATACAGCTTATTTATGCAATTTGTTATTTTCTATGGTTTGCAGTCAGAAAAACAGCAAGAGGGTCTGGTGCAATGTATCCTTTGTTTTTCAAAAACTCGATCAAAACACTGTAAAAAAATCTTCAGTGTTAGCAATACCGCACCTGTGTTTGTCCTTCAGAAATTTAACGTCTTTTCTGGACTCTCCTTTAGGTGATGCAGTGAGAAGAGCATCTACTTTCATGATAAGATCACTGGCCCTGTGAAGAGAAATAACAGGACTCTGTTTTCCTATCACAAACAAATAATTTCACATATACAGACATATCGGCTTAGGACGAGAAACAAAAACGGCATACTTCTGGGCATTCAAGTTCATCTGCTTGATCTTGGATTTAATCTTTTCTGCTGAACTTCGCAGTGTGATCTTCTCTAACAGATGAAAATCTTCCAAACCGAAGTCTTCTTCAACCAATAGGCCCAGGATCTAGTGAAGACGTTAACCACATTGTTAGTTACAATTGTACGTTCGGGCCACATCACAGGCCACGACTCCAAAGTGTCAGTTCGTGTATGCTTACCACCTCAAACTTCTACACCCAGAACCCTTATATCCATATGAGAGAGACAGTCATTCATATGTATGCCAATGTCAATCCCTTTATAAAGCTAATCAAAGCAAGGCCAACTGCCAGACTGTCATTCTGGCTTTTAATATCAATGTGTTTTCACCCTGAAAGTACTCTTGATTTTCTTAACACACAATCTGAATTTTAACCAGTTTTACATTTCTTGCTAATTTTGCTTTGGATCTTTTCATTTTTCATTTGGCTAATGTCATTTTTTAGAGTTACATTTACCCTTTTGCACTTTAAAGCCAATTAAGCTCCAGCTAAAATAAATGATTTATAAATACTTCTTGTTAAAATTTAATATAAATACATCATATCATAAAATCTAAAATGAATATATTTATGCATAAAACATTATTTATGAAATACTACAGTAATATATTGTTTTATATATATAAAAAAAATCTTGATAAAAGGTGAACATATACGTTCAATGATTTTGTAGCTGATATACAAATTTTAAATTGTACATACAATAATATGAATACAACATATATACACTACCGGTCAAAAGTTTGTAAACATTGAGTTTTTTTAATGTTTCTGAAAGTAGTCTCTTAATCTCACCCGGGCTGCATTATTTGATCAAAAATACAGTAATAACAGTAATACTGTGAAATATAATTACAATTTAAATTAACTGGTTTATGTTGAAATATATTTTAAAATGTAATTTATTGCTGTGATGGCAAAGCTGAATTTACCATTACTCCAGTCTTCAGTGTCACATGATCCTTCAGAAATTATTCTTATATGCTTATTTGGTGCTAAAGAAACATTTCTTCTTCTTCTTCTTATTATTATTATTAATAATATTAAACACCATTGTGCCACTTAATATTTTTGTGGAAACTGTGATTTATTGTCCAGGATACCTTAATGAATAGAAAGTTCAAAAGAACAGCATCTATTATAAATAAAACTTTTTTGTAATATTTCATAAATTTGTTTAGTGTCTTTTTTTAATCAAATGAATGTGCCTTTGCTAAATAAAAGTATAAAAGTTAGAGCATAAAAACTTGTTTTAAATCTTCCTTACCCCAAATTTTAAATGGCAGTGTATCATGATTTCCTAAAAAAAAGCAACTAAAACGGTTTTCAACAATGATAATATGATTTCTGAAAGATCATGTGACACTGAAGACTGAAGTAACACTTTATTTTTAAGGTGACGTGGTGACATGTTATTACATGTACTTACTATAGTAATAACAGTAAATTATGCATACTTACAGGTAACAAACCCTAACTATAGTAAGTACATGTAGTTTATTAATATTACTCAGTACTTATTTGAGTAAGAACAATGTAACTACGTTACTTAAAATAAAGTGTAACCAATATTTTCTAACAGTCATCAAACAGATTAATCCTTAAAGTTACGAAAGTTATTCAGTCAAGAGCGATGAGTGAATGTTCTTTGTCTTTTGTTGTTTGATTAGCATTTAAAACAAATAGCAGGACTATTAAGCTGCTGTCACTTTAGTAGCTAATGCACAGATCCAATGAATATACTGTTACGCATGCGTTTTATTTCTTAACAGTTTGCGTTTATTTAATACATAACTGTGTTCTATGTTTACAAGGATATTTGTCAAGATGGGCATTTTGACAATTTTGTTTGAATATATATGTTCAAGTGCAAGAAGATGTGAAAGAGCTCAATTCAGTATTCACATGCTGTCTGAGACGCAGATATCTGTGCACACGCTTCTGATTTTTGTGCATGAATTCCACACACACACATCTATATATATATATATATATATATATATATTATATTATATATATTAGTCTTGTTTTATAATACATGTATTATCTTATAAAACCAAAGGGAACAAAAGAGCAGAAATTATGAAACCATAGCTCTTTCAAGACAAGAATAAATTCTGGGGATTACTTTGGTGTGTTGGAGAATGATGGTATGTGTCACTGCTGTTTCAGGGTCTAGCCCATTTTGTGCTTGTCTGTCAACAAAGACTCTGTGCTGAGAAAGCACAGCAATATGACAGTTCGGCGGTTCCATATAACCCATGACCCCTGCAGCAGAGGTTTCTGAGTGGACGCTGGTGAATTAACGCCAGGCTTCATCTCTCTCTACCTCTCCTCACAGGTTAGGACAGGCCAAGCAAACGGCTTAATACTGAGTCAACAAAAAAACGGCCCCAGAGAGACCAACTGGTGAGACCTTACGGTTCAGACTATTTATCATCCAATTCATCAGTCTGTCTCGTAGGTCATTAGGATATACATTATTTCAAAATGCCTATGGAATTTGTCTTGAGGAGTCTAAAGGTGGAGGGGGTGTTTTATGAGTCTCACCCTGCCGTTGCTGACCACAGCTCCATGTCCAGCTTTCAGCTTCAGAACTTCCTTACAGAACTTCTGCTGGCTGTGCAAGAAGTCCAACTCCATTGTGTTGAACTTCTTCTCAAATGCATCATGGTCCATACCCTACAGGAGATCAAACACATTTAACACTTAAATACCTGGAAAAGGTGACATACATATTTATTACTGTGGAAAAAGGTATAATTTTCAGCTGTTATTACTCCAGTCTCACATGATCCTTCAGAATTAATTCTTCCATACTTAAGAAACATTTCATAAGACACACACACATACATATATACACACATATACACTATATATATATATATACACACATACACACACATACTATATATATATATATATATACACACATATACTATATATATATATGTGTGTGTGTGTGTGTGTGTGTGAGTGAGAGACAGAGGAAATCTTCATAGTCACAGAATAAGGAATTATTCTTTTCATAATAAATATTTATTTACGATACTTATTTGAACTACATGTAGTAAAAAAATCTGGAAAGAACAAATTGATTGGCTCATTAGTTTGTTTTTTTGATTACACTGCAAGGAGGAAATAGTTAATCAATGTGTTATTGACCACTAAGGGGGGCACATTTGTGCAAGTGCAGTCATTAGAGTATTTTTGAGAGGAATATTAAATTGGCTAGACCATTGAAAAATGTGCTGTCATTGGAGACCGTGTCTCATGAATCAATCATTAAACATTTTCATTTATCCGACATGTAATTAAAAAATGGCTTCATTGCCGATAACAAATCTCGGGTGTTTCAGCTGCATAGAGTCAGATTATTAGTGTTTCCATCATTTGGACCTTATGAAAAGGAAGGAAATGCTAATCTCAGCACAACACCGCTCCTTTCCATCCAATAATAGAGCCATTACAGGTCTCAGGCACAAGCTTTCAGGTAATCAAAAAAACTACTCCTCTCCAACTATTTTCAACAAAAATCTCCCCAACTCCAACTGGGTAGGATGGAACAGTTTCTCTTACCTAATACTTTACGATGGAAATAAATAAAAGGAGCAGAAGGGATAGAGACAATGAAAAAAACGAGAAGAAAGAAAAAAACAAACAAAAAAAGAAAAGCTCTCCATGTGCTTGATAGACCAAACTGTCTTTCTGAGAATTGCAATACTCTGTCAATAAGACCCTAGACATAAATTGTGGTTATACAACATGTTATAGGGCAGCCATTCCCAGAAATGCAGTTGTCTAAGTCTGAGAAAATGACATGTGGTTTCCATTGGATGTGGCGATGGGGTGAAGACACCATGGAAAAGAAGAGAGGTCTTGCTTCTACAATTTTATCATGGTAATGACAGGAGAAAACAATAAAAGTAGCATTTAATGTCAGGTGCTTTAATAGAGATAAGATCTAGATGGTAGTAGGTAGACTACAAGTGACACAAACTACTATATGGTAAGAAAATGCTTTAAATGAAAGCAATAAGCCACAAGGGACAGTGTATTACTATGATTTTAACAATAAAAGGGTGCTGATGTTTTATATAAATATATACAGACTGACAGGAGCGGAAGACATATTGGCCACAAACACACTGTAAAGTTTCAGGAGTGAAAACCGCATTTCAATGCAGAAGTGAGTCCCCTAAACTGTTGTTCAGTGTACGGAAAACGACTCACTCACGAAACTGCAATGATTGACACAGTGGTAACCATAGCAATGGTCTGGCATCTCGCATGTTTGGTATCCACTGTTCTGACTGAAGTAATATTACAGCGACAAAAGACTTATGATCAGCTGCAATTATGTTGAACGAGGCATCGTGTTTTGTTTATGTTTGTAAGGCTGCTTCACAGAGCGCACTCTTGCAGTGTTGCCATGTCGACTTATTAAAGAGTTTTTGGGCTTGTTGTTTAAGATTGGCTCATAAAGGGATTGAGTTTATGGAGTTATTAAAGTGAGTAGGTGCGGGTCATGATATTTTGGTCTTTTTTCAGCAAAGCATTTGAATTTATTTCGGTTTATTATGTACTTGTTCTTGTTTTCTGTTTTTATATCAAGATCTGGCAACACAAATGAGTGCACGCTTGTACCACTTTCCCTGTGATTTAGGGCACCGCACTTATAGAAGAGAGAAACATCTCTGATGCACGTTAAAATATGTCATTCACAACTAGTTGTTCAGTTTGGTTTCATACACACGTCATAGAACTTTTGTAAATGTGGTTGTCACCAGTGATGGGAATAACGGCGTTATAAATAAACGGCTTTACTAACGGCGTTATCTTTTTGAATGACAAAAAAAATGCAGCATTACTATAATTGAGCTCTCTGAACCGGTTTTCATCCGAGCAGACTCTCTCTCCGCCATAAGACCTGCAAAGTTTTAATCTGGTGTGTGTGTGTTTATGAGGCGCCGGACTGCACAAAAGCGAAGCGAACGCCACGAGCGGGCTTGATAGTGCGCAAGAAAGACCGAGGGTGTCCGAGCATTTATAGTTTGTTTATAAATCAAAAAATTACCTGCAGGGAACGTTCTGAGAAATTTCTGTATAGGTTATAAAAATAAAACCTAAAAATAAAACCTAAAAATAATACGGAACGTTCTCTTTAGGTTATTAAATAAAACCCAAGAATAACATGCAGGGAACGTTTACAGAAAACATCTTTGTTTGACCGGTTGTGAACACGTGTGGCAAACACGCTTAGAAATTCCTCTGATGATGACGTTCTCTGTAGGTTACAAAAATAAAACCCCAAAAATAATATTTGTATTATTATTATTTATTTTTGGTACATTGTTCAGAATTATATTGAGAGCACTTCTTGTTAAACTGTTTACTTCTGAGGAAGAAAATACTTCAAGTAGGCTACAGTATGTCTACCAGTTGTGAAATTGTGACAGTTTTATAATTTTAATTTGCACTACAAAGAGTGTATGTATATTTTTTATTATTATTTATTCATTTTTGGTACATTTAAGAAGCATAATTTATTTTTAGACTTATTTGCTGTTAAAAGTTTAATTAAAAAGCAATATTAAAAGTCCTAAACCATCTATTGTGTTTTATTGTTCCACTATAGTAATGATAATATTTACAATAATATATCGAATTTAATAGGTGTCTCTCACATTGTCCCACAGCAACATTAAAATAGTGCAGATTAGTGTACAATATTTTATTATAATAATTTATTGTATTTAGTGTCCATTTCATTCATTTAACATATTATTGGGGATCCAAGTTATTTTACATATGTTAATCTTTCTTTTTTTAAAGTAAAGCAATAGTTACTTTTCCTGGTAATTAGTAACTTTTATAATGATGTAACTCAGTTACTAACTCAGTTACTACTTGTGAGAAGTAACTAGTAACTATGACTAATTACTTTTTTAAGTAACATGCCCAACACTGGTTGTCACTACCTGCATTTTTCGGGAGTTAATTCGGTTGTCACTCCTGTAAATTACTGAACTGTGTATGTAAAGAACAGGATTAAGCACTAAAAGGTGACTTGACAACCGAATTGAGCTGCAGTGTGTACTGCATTGTCTGCCAGCTGAACTGAAGTTACATAAATTAACAGAAAAAAAAAAGACAGACAGGCAAGAAAAGAACAGGTCTGTAAAGATAAATCCAACTCTACACATAATTCCCTATTACCCAGACACAGTATTTCACACTCCACTGACCTGTTTAAGTAAGTGCTTAATCTTGGTGCCTTGTTTGAAGAGCTCAACATTTTCTTCTTTGAGGAGTTTTAGGGTGAAGTCGAGCGTGTTCTTGTTGCTTTGGGTGAGGAGAGAAGCCCAAAGAGCTCTGTACAGACCGCTGTTGTCCTCCGTGGGCTTTCCAATTGGGTTATTGATCACCCCGACACGACAGCTGGAGCTGCTGGATTTCTGCAAACAAACACTGTGGATCAGAGACTCTCTTGAAAAGGAGATTATAGCAAACAAGATGATGGCAAATGACATTGTCATTCTGAATTTTGTAAAGGACCTGGGTCGGATTACTAAATTAAAGCAATGATCGTTATACACAGATTTTGGGAGTAAGATTTATGATATTCTTAATGTTACTAGTATGTTATTACAGTTATTCAGCTATATAAAACATAAGAACGGATTTGTGAACTCAAAGAATGATTTGAAAGATAAACTAGAATCAATATCTGGGTTTTGATACAATAACACTGTAATTTGTAAAATATATTGTTATTCAAAACTGTGATAAAATATGTAATCTGCATTGTATTTAGCAATTATTTTCTCAGATTATTCAGAGATTAGATTTTGGTCAAAAATAAATAATGTGTTAATAATGTCTGCCTTCAGCTTGCTCTTAATGATGGTCTCTCCTTTATCCTTTCTCCTTAATCTCCTTTATTATATATATATATATATATATATATATATATATATATGTGTGTGTGTGTATGCATGTATATATATATATATATATATATATATGTGTGTGTGTATGTATATATATATATATATATATATATAATTGGTTCGTTACCACTGGATTTTGTTAATTAACCAAAACCACAAGAATGCTTTCAAAGATTAATTGCTCTCAGATTAATTTCTAAGATTCACATGTGCCTCTGCTCTCTGAAGATGCAATTCCTGTGGATACAACTAATTGGAAATAAAAACTGCAGTAGTTCACCATATGTTTCAAGGCATTCCGGAGCAATTGCCTCCCAGAGGGCTGTTCAATATCTGCTACAACCCACACAGTCACTCCGTACAACATCTCCTCCTCTATGAGAGAAGAAAAAAATGTTACATAAGAATAATGCTTTAGGAAAACACAGTTTGGATAGTTTTTGAGCTAAGAAGGGTACTTGTAATGTGCTTTACATTATTGAAAGTACCCTTTATTAAACCAACATGCGATGTTAATTATACTAGCAATACTGGCAGTGCATTGTCAAACACTTCACTGATGGCCACTGTTACACTATTTTATAAAATAAAGCAATCTGAATGAAAGTCCATTATAAAATTATATATATATATATATATATATATATATATATATATATATATAAACATTATAAACTATAAAATCGCCCCACCAAAGAATCTATATGAAAAAGATATGACTCACCATCTCTGGTTAAATACTTCATTCTCTTAGAGACAACTGCCGTTTTGTCTCTAGAGTCCAAGTATGAGAACATAGTTGTGTCATCCCAGTCATCTGCAACTATTTGTTTAATTATAACAGAAATGATTAAGGCAGTTAATAAGGAAAATTGATAAGATATTGGTAATGAAATGTTGATATTATTGTGACAATGTTATTGAGATAGAGATTGCAGTGTGATTGTGACAGTGATGATGGTGAGGTGACTAAGATTAACAATGGCCCTGGTTTGGGTAAGGTGATCATTAAAGGGCTACCTGGTGAGGCAGTGAAATCCAGATATCGTCTCTCAGAGCTAAGAATCAATGGGTTAATACGGGGAACTACATTGGCCTGCTCCATCAGGAAGTCCACCACATCGCCACTCTCAGTTATTTGACCCTGTATATGACAGAAATCTCCTTAGAATTTGCTAACTAACCAGATTACAGACACATGCACAGTCAGGAGGGTCCTCACTGCCTTTGTTCAAGATTTGAAAACAATTCAATTTTGAAAAAGTTTGAAAAGCTTTAAAAGTAATAGTTGGCAAGCAAAAATAATACCGCACCATAAAGACAGATCTCTGGAAGAAGTTGGTAGTTTCCATGATTCTCTGCAGGAGAACAGTCTCGAGCTCCTCTGGGTCCATCTCCTCACTACTGAGTGGAACACCATTGAACAAACCCACTGGTAGGGCTCCTAATCCACTCTTCCTGTAAAACACTCCTCCAGCCTGAAAAAACACATAATATCAAATGTTCATAAAGACGCATACATATGGCTTTTCAAAAAAAAGTCTCTGTCCATGTGTGCCTAGGAATATTCAATGAGCAGCAGTTTATATTTACCAATGCTATAAAGAGCATCTGTGATTTTCCATTTTAAATGACAAAAATGCAATGTGCACTGTAATTATTTTGTATATAATTCTCTGCTAACTAAACTGGCACATTTTAACAAAAGTACATACTGTAATTTTACCTGCTATCTTTGTTATGGAGCACATAACACTATATATTTGCATTACCTTTCTGTTGTCATCATAGCTTGAGTCCACTCCAAGAATTTTGGCAGCATTTGCTTTTGGAAATTTCTTTTTCAGATATGCAGTTATTGTATTCACAGAAAGAGTCTCCCCAACTTCCACCCTGTTATATATCTGCATGTGACAAAAGGGCTCACTAGTATATCATGGGCAAAATAGTGCATTCCATTCACAGAACACAGTCATTCAGTCTTTGGAGAAGAATCTAAAGTCTCTGGATATCTTTCCACTCACATCCATAAAACACATATCTTGAAAAAAAAAACTGTACGTTATAAATGGATATATCTGTTATAGTTTATGATATGGGCCAAGCTTTCAAATATTATACTTAAAGTGAAGGAGAAACCTAAAGTAACATTTAAGTCATTTTGATTTAAAAGAGCATCACAGCAAACACAAAGATACTCACTGACACCATGGACGTGAAAGCCTGAGCTTCGTCATACTCCTCTGAGATGTAGTTTAACATCCTAAAGAGAGCAACACCTGCATCCAAATATCCATCCACTTTATCATCTACACTGACAACCAGTACAAACCCAATCCTAAGAGACATAGAAACATAAATGCATATCAAAGCTGACATCCATTCTTATTTACAATTAACATATCATCAAACATAAATGAACAGTAGGCTCATGATACGATAATTATGTTTGTTTGCTGAATGTTAAGTAGGTATAATGTCAGCTGTTTATTACACAGTTACTTAACAAATAAAAATGGACATAAAATATTGGTTTGAGTTTAAATTGTATTTGATAAATAAGAAACCATGAAGCGATATAAAACTAGCACAGCTATGTAAAGACTTGCCTGTGACAAGGGTCCATTATACAGTTCATTATATCAGAATCACATAGTTCAGAAAGTCACATAATTAAAAAAAATACAAAGGCTCAGGTAAAATGTATTAAATGCTATTGTTGAGTACACATACCTAAGGGGAATGTTATGTTTGTAAAATAGTTCTGCTAATTTGACCAGCTCAACGCTCTCTTCTTGTGTAGGGTCAAGTAACAGAACCTGCAAACAGCAAAGAATTTTTTTTAAATCTTTCAATTGATCTCAAAACATCAACAGTACTTTAAAAATTTTTTTTTTTCAAAATACAATTTAATTAACATTATTTACTAAGATAAGTCTGCTGCAGTCCTAAAAAAGGGGGATATCAGAGGATAAAAAGCATCCCTGCATAAACCTGTGCACACAGCTAGATTTGAGCTTAGACTATAATCAACTCATAGGCAAGTTGACTCACCAGGTTAAAGAAATTACGGCGTATTTGTCGAATAACACCAGGAAATGTTGCTCTGAGGAGCTCCTGTAGACTTGAGGGCCAGTGACGATACATGGAGTCCTTTTCAATATCATTAACCCACTAGAAACCAGACAACAACAGGCATTTGTTAAATTGTAAAAGCCTTCATGTGAACAGTAAAAGCTTATTTTTTCAGCAACTTGGGTTCCAGAAGTATTTTTCCATCTATTTTCTGTCATTTGATTCGAAGTTGAATTTTGTTGAATTGGTTTTTACTTTATATAACCAATTTCGCTAAATAGACTTGGAATAGCATTTACTTTCAGAACTTTTGAGCTCTACAACTACATTTAAATAATTAGCGTCTCACCATAATGGATGAATGGCGGATGTCCAGAGCGTAGCTGTCTTCTACAGTGGTTGATGTTGGTAAATGCAGGAACTTACTAATGCTGCTTCCTCTGATGCCAAGGTTATGAAGACCTTCAAGAATCTTAGCCTCACCTCTGAGAATGTCCAGGATGCTACAGAGCAGTTGAGAATGTACAGTATGTGATTAACACACATAACACATGTTGGGGAATGTTAGTGGTGCCAATTACACACTACTACTTTGACAAAAAACAGTCAGTAAGAGAATCTTGTGCTGGGATGGTACCTGAATGGGTTATGAATGTCCAGGTCAACATGTATTCCATTTATGAAAAGACTGGCATCTCCAGGATGGATTCCCATCGACTCACTCAGCCTCTGCAAAGTAAATATCAGGTCAGATTAAGACAGCTATACCGTGACCTAGAAATTAGTGGCATTTAGCTTTTATGCAAAGCAGCTTCCTGTTTATACATTACAGGTTCAGTCCCTCTGAAGTAACCTGGGGTTGGGTGTCTTGATCAAGGGTCATGGCTCGCTTCTTATGTGGCTTCAATCAGTCAGCCTTAACCATTAAGCTACACCACCACTTTATGGACTTAATTTTAATTTTTATTATGGACATATGATATGCTAAAACTCTCCTAAAATTGTTGTAATGGATATATCATCTGAAAGACTCAAGACACTCCTGAGTGTGGACCCATTTCATTTTCTAAAAATAAATCAGAAAATTTGGGAACCGTTTTTAGAGTGCTCATCAGAAAAGATGTTGAAAAAACCTTACCTTTTGGTTATCTTCTATTTCCTTTTTCATGTTCTGGTTTACGGCCACTCTTGTCAGTGATCTGTGGGGACAGTAAAACATGTACAGTGAGTATCAGCCCTAGCCAACATCCCAGAACAGTCATAAAACCCATTTTAATCTCAGAAAACCTGTTCTCTCTTAGATGCCATATCGGCTATGCTGACAAACAGTAAACCACAGTAAGTCTGACTCAGCAAAATCTGAACACTGCACATAAAGCTGTCTAGAGCAAAAGTGAACGAAAGTCACAGTCACAGATTAAAAATGACCTAGACATAATGCATATGCATGCATTCTGTGCCGTTACACATGCAAAAAATGCATAGTGGCATATTCTACAGCAATAACTGTCACTCTGATACTCCTGTTCCCAAGGTTCTTTAATTTGGCTAAATGGAAGCATTGTAAAAAATAATTTAAAAAAATGTTAAATTATTGGACTCATTAAAGGGTTGACCCAAAATTGAAAATTATCCTATAATTGACTTCACCTCAAGCCATCCTAGATGTTTAAGACATTCTTATTTCAACCAAACACAATCAGAGTTATATTAAAAAAAATATCCTTGCTCTTCCCAGCTTTATAATGGGAGTGAATGGTACCTTGTTTTTTTGAAGCAAATCCATCCATCACCAAAGTAATCCATACGGCTCCAGGGGGTTAATAAAGGCCCCCCAATTACTTTATAAATTATAATCACTGGCTTCCGGTAACGGCCGTACGCAAGGTGAGTTCCGGGGGAAGAGTGAACTCTGACCTCTGCACTTACGCGTTCATCAATATGTCATGCGGTGAATTAGAGGTCACTCTTCCACCGGAACTAGACTTATGTACGGCCGTTACCGGAAGCCGGTGATTAGAGTTTATTAAGTTATAAATATGGATATTTTTCTTATGAAAATGCATCACTTTTCAGAAGGCCTTTATTAACCCCCTAGAGCCGTATGGATTAATTTTATGATGGATGAATGTGGTTCAGGATATATTTTTTAAAATAACTCTTGTTTGGCTGAAAGAAAAAAGTCATATACACCTAGGATGGCTTAAGGGTGAGTACATTTTTGGGTGTACTAACCCTTTAAAGATTACCCTTTTATATAATATATTTCTTTTCTTCTTTTTGAGTTCTGATGGAGGGTATTATAACAAAGGTAATGATTTCTGCCTAGGATTCCAAGACCAAGACACCAAGACTGAGTTTCAGACTTTTTACCTTGCTCTGCTGGGGAAATTTTGGCTGAGGTCTTGCATCAATTTGAGAGAATCAAACTTTGGCACAGTCATGATCCGAGAGGCTGCCTGGAAACTGAGGTCTATTGGAAAGACAGAGAAGGCATTTCAAAATCTTTTTTTAAAGAAGCCAATAATCCATGAAGAATGTCTGCAATATAAGATTAAGTTAAAACTATTTATAAAAAATATATATAAATCTTAAAGGGTGATTTAAAAAGTTCTTCTCTTCTATTCAATTACACTGAATGGGGACAGGAGCTTTCAAGCTTTACAATGCAAAGGCATCATGAAAAGAAAGCAGTCCATATGACTACATTTTTGTGAGAAACGTATCGAATTCTAAGGGATGTCATAAAAAAAGTCTGCCCTAACTCTCCTTCATGCAAAAGCAGCAATTCTTGATTCGTGAATGAATATGGATCTCAAATTCTACAATTTTACCATTGAATAATTAATAATAATTGAGCTCCATTATAATTAATAACAATTGTAATACAATAATTAAGATCCATTGCTATGGCATAGAAAACAGAGACTCCACATTTCTTTTCATGTTACAAGAAAACCGAACATCATACAGGTTTGGAAACACATCAGGATGAGTACAATGTGTCAATTTAGATTTTTGGGTGAGACAATTAAGAAAGTGTTTGATGTATGTTTGATGAGTGAAAGTGTTATGACATAGAGCATCATTTTTAAAGTAGTCTAAAGAGTCTGGGCAAACAGCTAAAATAATTCCACCGGATTTTACAATTCCACTCCAAAGTTATTACAAAAATCAACCGACCGTTTCAATAGCCATCATGGAGAGCACTTCATGTCAAGTAAAATAAATTGCTTCATTTATCAGCACAAAACTAAAACGACTCTTATTTAGCCATTTTTGCTGGAGATCTCACAGGGCAAAATCGAACTTGGCTGTGGACATGAGCATCTGTTCAGAAGTCCGAACAGGAGTAGGACAGATCGCTGCAGCAAGCAAAGGGTACAAACTGCAACCTTTCTACTGCTTCCCAATTCATCAAGTGGACAGTTCTCTCCAGGAACCATGTGGATCGGTTTACTCGCACTGGGTGACCAGTGACGCAGCACAGCACGGAGTCCAGAACACCGTAAGAGAGAACCATCAATAACAGAAGCCAGCCCACCTTGGAGCTCCCACACTTTGAGTGGAGTCATGTCATTGGTGCTTTCCAGTAGATGCTTCCTCAGCTCTCCAAGTTCCCCCTGAAGCTCTGGGTGAGACTTTCTGGAGGTGAAGGAGGACACTTTTTCACATAATGTGCAGTACAGCACCATGGTACTTTTTTGTGAGTAAGCACAACGATATTCATTTTAATCTATGGCTAGATATAAAGGTACGAGAGAGAGAGAAAAAAATCATCAGCGTGCTTACTTCAATTTCCCAAACAGAAATCCTTGGACTTCATCATTTTCATCCTCCTTATCAGTGCTGACTGATTTGGATTCTGCAAACAAATGCAGATCACGTCAGTTTCAATTTATTCGTTTCAATATTGCTAGCTACTTTTGTTTATAGCTAACTGCTTTTTCAATTAAATAGCGTTTGGAGTCGGTACGATTTTTTAAATGTTTTTGAAAGAAGTTCCTTTTGCTCACCAAGGCTTCATTTTGTGATCAAATCAGAAATCATTCTAATATGCTGATTTGGTGCTCAAGAAACATTTCTTCTTCTTATTATCAATGTTGAAAACAGTTGTGCTGCTTAATATTTTTAGTAAACTGTGATAGATTTTTTAGAAAGTTCAAAAGAACAGCATATGAAAGTCTTTTTACGGTCACTTTTGATTTAAGTGTCCTTGCTGAATAAAAGTATATTCATTTCTTCCAAAATAAAATTCTTACTGACCCCAAAGCTTTGAACCGTAGTATAGTTTGTCAAGCTACTCATAATTTAAAGCCTATTTCCTAACACTGACTATTGTTATAATAAAACTGTTACTGAGTTTAGCCATTTATTACCTTAATCTATCCATTCTGTTACACAAAAGGCAATTTGACATTGTACGATACCTTTAACCTGTGTGTCATCAACAGCTTTGTACTCTGTGTTTTTAATTGCCAGTTCAACACCATATCCAGACAACAGCATCCTTTCATTTTTCGGCTCCTGTGGTGACGAATCAGTGTGTGGGGCAGCAAATATTGATAATATGGCACAGACTTTAATAAATTCATAAATAGTATATAAACTATATAATACATAAAATCAAGATAAAGATTTCCATTGCACAGCTGACAATAAGACATGTATACAAGTCACACTACACTGCTAATACTCACAGACACAAAGTGTCGTAGCACATAGATGAGTTTTCCCTCCTGCGCCCGCTCTGACAGAACCTTATGAAAAGTGTTGAACTCCTTGGTGCCAATTTCAGCATAAAGAACAGCTACAGGCAGGTCTGTCTCATTGAGTCCTGGGTATTGGTGGTCAGACTTGTATAGGTAAGGTCTTGGCCTGCATAGGACACACAAAAGTGTGTAAAAATGTTAAGAGAAACCAATTGGTTTATTTTCATGAAACCATGTATGGACTTAAATTATCCCCCAATATCTCTGAATAGAATATATTGTTGGTTAACGTTACCTGCCTGCTGCTGTCTTCAAGAGCTTCTTCATATCCTTGGTGCTACAGGCTTTTTGACCATGGACAACTGTGAAAGCAGAGCATCCATCTGGAGGAGGTTCATCACTTGCGATCTATAGGATAAAAAAGAAAGAGTTAACAATACTGTCTATGAGTTAAACCACATAGTGACGGTCATTTCAAATGTACCAAAAATGTAAACTAAAATAAAAATATCAGTTATGTTGGTGGTGGTATACTCTAGGAAAAACAGACGTGTCACGGTGACAAGCAGTTGTATTTGTCTGAAATCATTATTTTATCCAGAGAAGAACTCACTTGTTGGAAAGCATGTACGGCTGGTGAGTAAGTCCTGAGAGACAGAGACAGCTTCAGCAGGTTGACCTGAAGATCCGTCAAAAATTGTCCAGCTTTCTTGATGATCAGGTTGTAATATGACCGGACAGACTCTAAAGACAGGAAAGTAAATATCTGCATTATTTCCAATCCATGTGTAATTCAACAAAACATCATCATGCATACCAACCACTCAGTGAATTATGAATCATTGCAGAGATGATAATAAGCCAGTCATTACCTCCGTTTTTGTAAACAGTTAACTCCTTCACAGTATCGACAAACTGCCAGAACTTCTCGTCGCCATCCTCTCGGATGAACTCGCTGCACAAAATTAGGTTTACAAAACAACTAAGACACAAGACAAGCATGAAACACAATAATGCATACTAAAAGTAAATAAATTAAGTTTTCTGACAAAGAGATCATAGCAAGAGAAAAATGGTCTGTGTTGATCTAATTCAAAGCTATTAAAGTCACCATGAAATCAAAATGGGCAATTCTTATTTTTTTATGGAATATTTCAGCATTTATAATATAAATGATTTATCCATGCACATGATTTAGTTTAAATTTATGAGCCCTCGTATTCTTTAATCACGTGTTTACTAGCATGAGGGCGGGACAACATGTCACTTACATGAGATCAAAGCATTGGCAAACCGCAACCATCCATCATCCAACAATCCAATCAATTCCCAATGGGCAAAATCAAGAACTGCCTTATCTTTTATCTTATTCGAGAAGCCATTTTTACGTGCATATACATCCCAATAGGGAAGAAAAGACTATTTTACACCTTACGTTTCATGCCGACTTATAGCACAATCTAAAACCATTTTTAAAAATATATTCTAATTTTGTATAATTCTTATACCTACAATCGCTATAATTCCATAATAGTTTAGAGACCACATGGAATATTTACATTGAAAATGAATTTGTCACACTTTGTCAAACAAGAAGAATTGGTAACTAGTTAAAGGAGCTAAAATATTCACTTTCCATAAAAAAAAACAGACAGTTTTTTATGCATGAAGTCAGCCATTTAAAAAGGAAGAGTAGCTAGCGAGATACTGAATTACAGGATAACAATTACAATTCCAGCCCACCTTGTTTCCAGCAGGAGAGGGGTCATGTCCCATTTGGCCTGAAGACTGGCGATGACTCCTTTAGATGCTGAGTTCACATGCTGGAACCTCAGCAAGACCAGCACAATAAAGACCACCCTCATGATCAGACACTGCTAAAAGCACATCAAAGATAACACTATTATAACTTTAATCCTTAATAATAAGATAAATCGGTCCATTACACAATGATTGATGGATAATTTGCATACATTTCAGAATAGCTAGAAATGTCAATAGCCTACATCATAAAATTAAGGAAAAGTTGTCATAAGAGCTACTATTAATTGTTTAGTGCTTCAAATTTCAGACAACATTT
This sequence comes from Siphateles boraxobius, assembly GCF_051911475.1. Lineage (NCBI taxonomy): Eukaryota > Metazoa > Chordata > Actinopteri > Cypriniformes > Leuciscidae > Siphateles > Siphateles boraxobius. The sequence goes on along the minus strand of NW_027509197.1, from coordinate 23,403,850 downwards.
TTAAATCACTGTCAATAAAAAGCAGGTTTCAATTGTAACAAATCACTACCTAATAAGACAACACACCCTCACTAGAGTAAATGTTGGTTAAACGAAATATTTTTCCCCCAAAACAATAACGTGACAACAGACAATAAAATGTCTCAACAGAAAATAACTTCCATATTCACAGGAGCAAAAACCAGGAAATTATCATTTTTCAGTTAAAGAAGATAGCCTACAGCCAGTCTAATCTGTCCAGTAAAACGCCACGTATACCTACAATGTAACGTTATGTGTCAATTGAATGTATAATTGTTGCATTATTTTATTCTTTCACAGACATCAGCATCACTTCCCGTTGCATACAATTTATGCAAATCAGATGTAATAGACTTTGATTGTGACTGGTCATTCTTACGAATGAAGAAACAATATAAGATGGGGGGGGGGGGGGGGGGCATAAAGACATGCATCACAAACTGTTCAACCACTATTAGCGTTTCTTTCTGGGTTAAAAGCAACATATTTTTCAACAACAATAAACCGCTACATGCCTCTGTGATATACACAATGAATATGTTTTAAAAACACACCTAATTCATAGGACACTGAGCCGCAGTATTACCCGTCTGTTTCACAGGACGCCGCCATTGAGGGGGTCCTGCATCTTTAATTCCCTCTTCCACATATGGGAAAGCGACACATTCATTCCGCTTCAGGAAATACGCGTCAACATTTCAGCGACTGATAGGCTTAATATTGTAAAAAAAAAAAAACTGAATAGTTATTATAGCAGTAAAATATCTTACAGGATTAGCATGTTTTAGAAGTTGTATGCAGGAGTTGGTTGTTCAGGCATTTTCATGGGCAACTAGCAATAAATGTGACGGGAAATCTTCTGAATGTGAAGTTCATGTTGATGTTTTCCCCCGGTTTGATTAATTTAACATAAAATATTGATATAGCTACATGTTACAAACTTATCTGTTAAAGCAAATCACAAAGTCTATTTGGCTACAATTTTCAGATATAGCCTTATTTGGATTAAGAAAAAAATCAGTTTCGATTGGAATTACTGTTTATGATTTTAGCTTGTAGGCTAGTATGCCTAGTTCTTGGGGTTGCAGATATAAATTAGAAATAGTATTTACATGAAGCCTATGTGTAAATATTTTTGAATAGTTCATTTTTAATTTGTTAATTTAATGTTGTTAATATTTATTGAAGAGATTAGCCTACTGATACTTTAGATCAACATCATAGATATTAGATTTATGTTGCTATAGGCCTTATAGGTTGCTAAAACAATTTCTTTATAGAAAGTGGTAGTTGCACATTTGGGGTACAATATGGAGAACTATAGCCTATATTGTTCACATAGCCATGTGTCTTGTTCACATATAGGCTTATCTTTATTTTTTATTTTTACTATCTGTGCTGTTGTCTCTGTGTACTGGATGCTTCTCTCTCCGAAACAAATTCATACTTTGCAATATTTTCCTCTTTAGAACTCAACAATAGTATTCAGCTCACACTGTTATTAATAAACCAAAGGGGGCGCTGCATGAGAAAAAAGGTGAATTTGCCCGAGTAGATTCCTGGCTAAACAAATGGTTAAACCCACATGTAAAATACAAAACCCTTATTAATCATTAAAAAAATCGACTATAAAATACTGCATGGCTATAGTAAATTTGTAGAAAAAATTGTGAAATATATGCTGTTATAAGAAAAATAACGTTTTAAATGACAGTTATTACCAAATGATACCTAGCATATTGTTAAAAAATGAAATGACAAAAAAGTAAATGTTGGTAGATAAATCTAAATATTACATTAATCTGCAAAGATATAGGACCAAAATCGAATTTGACAATTAACTGACATGTAGGCCTACGCAAAGTGGGCTGGTTCATTGTAATTTTCCTCCCTGGATGTACAGACCAAGAGATTCTACAAATTAACAATAAACGCTGACAATATGTAGACTATATGTTGTCTATTGAGGTAGAACATGCTCAAATTAAGCAGCATAAAATAAAAACAATAAAAATATTTAAGTATAGACAGTAGAATCTGTTTGATTATAGCCTATAGCCTACATGTTTCTCGATCAAATAGGATTGGCTTCAAATTATGATAAAATTCCCGTAGCATTCGTTTAGTAGCCTATTTCCCCCAAAGTTATATGGTACAAAGATTGCACAGTGCAAAGAACTGTGAAGAAATTATAAAATGCGCACAATGAATTATCTCAGTACTGGTGCCACTTTATTGCTGAATATACCTGAGCACTGGAGTGGGACCAGGTGCAGATGAAATTGTTCATGCTACGAAAGAGCTCGTGCTCTATTCTACTGGCGCGACAGGCGCTCGCGTCTCGTTGACATCATTCGCATCATCCCGCTGATGCGCGTCGCGGGATGGATGGAAAACACAGACTCGTCGCTAGTGCGTGGAGATTCCGTAGAATAAAACAGACCAACGAGACGAATCGTTTCATTTCCACAGAGCGACCGGACGTTAGTTAAGTCTTATCCTTTACAATACCACGATGTTCGGTTCTTGAACAGCATTGGTTATGTAATTTATTAGCCTATGTTTGGTGACTTACACTATCTTCACAACTTTGTGAGAGTTTGATGTGAAGACTTGGATGACACACTTTCGCGCGTCCTTTTACCATATCAACATGTGGCATGGGGCTTTTGGGCTGGATCCCACGCGAACGTCCTGGGAGAAGACCAGGAGAGCAGATCATGATTCACACTAACTGCATGAACAATTTCCTTGTGTTAAAATGACTGATAAACCCAACAAATGGATTTTCATCCCAATTTTAGCCATTCTTTTTGTCATGATTGGGTACCAGTATATTTGTCCGGCTGGCGGTCATGCTTGCCATTTCAGGACAGGAGAGAAACTCGTGAGGATCGGTGCACTGCCCACTCCAGACCCGACCACCGATGACTTGTACCGGGAGTTGGACCCGGAGGAAGACAGCCCACCTAAATGTGCGTCCAAATTCAATTTCACAGAGCGCGATCTGACACGCGATGTCGATTTCAACATCAGGGGAGATGATGTGATTGTGTTCCTGCACATTCAAAAGACAGGAGGAACCACCTTTGGCAGGCACCTGGTCAGGAATATTCGCTTGGAGCAGCCGTGCGACTGTAAAGCGGGACAGAAGAAATGCACGTGCCACCGGCCCGGTAAGCAGGAGTCCTGGCTCTTCTCAAGGTTCTCCACGGGCTGGAGTTGCGGTTTGCACGCAGACTGGACTGAACTGACCAACTGCGTGCCGATGATTATGGACCAAAGGCAGTCTCCAAAGCGCAAGAGGTAACGCGCCTCCCTCTCTCTCATAAACTAATTCGGGGAATTAATTTGCCGCTCTGTTGCATCTAATGAAGGTAATGATGAAGAGTAACACGTAGTCTGAGGATGTTTTCACACTTGAGTCCACTCAGACCTCTTTAAGTAGACCAAAATTGTTTTCACACTCTTTGAAAAGTGGGCTCAGATCTAACTAATAATAATAATACTTCTACTACGGCTACTGCTGCAACTACTACTACTACTAATTATTGTAAATATGTTGAAATAATCTGAAAAAATGTTGTAGAAACAATTTTTACTCCGAAATCCCTAATGGCACAATTACAAAGAAATGGCAACAAGTAAATTTGAATTAAAGAAGATATTTTGAAGAAAGACTAAAATAGATTTCAATAAATACTCCAATAATATTTGTTTTATTTACTTCAAATAAGTACATTATATTTTACAGTGTAGGCTTCAACTGTAATATATTTCAGACATATTTTTCTTTACTTTTAGGCTAATTTAAGTCTTTGAGCAATGTAGTTTGAGTAGTTTTAAGTAGCTCTAAAACAATAACCCAGTTCTATTTGCACTCAAAATGTCCATGCCCTTAAAAAAAGTCGACTCAAATCCTATTTTTGTCCATTTTGTGATGAGTTCTCAGTTTACTTTCTGTAAAAAACTTGCTTTGGGGATCTACAATCATCATTATTAGGGGAATATTAGTGTGAAATAATAAAGTTTGTGTCCACAATGCACTCGGACTCCCTTCAGAGAGTCAGGTTCTCAGTCCGGTTTGATTTAAAGTGGTTCGAGTTCAATTGGAGCATTCACATACAAGCTAAGCTGACATTTGTGCCAACCAAATTTGGACCCCTGAAACAATACGTAAAGGTAAACTAAAAGGTAATATTTTTCTTCTGACATATACTGATGTGTTACTAATTCTGGACCAGTTGAATGAGAAAATATTTTAACAACAGAAGCCAATCAATCACTCGTTATGATCATAGTCCACTGTGAGAATACAGTGTCTACAAAAATAGATATTTGCATTATGAATTCTGTGATGCCTTTACTAAATCAAAGTCCCTTGTAATTTTCTAGACTCCTAGAAATCCATTATGCCCTCCTGTCTGAAATGCAGTTTTTTATATAGACTGTAATTTTTTTAGAAGGTATTTTAGTCATCTCTACCTGTAAAGATTAATCTACTGCACATGCAATTTTAATTTTACCCTGTCAGAAAATGCACTAATTGGGGGTTTCATTGCCTGTGGCCCCTCTGCGTGTCACTCAGTGATATTATTAATGTGACGGTGATATTATTAATGTGACAGTGATATTATTAACTTATTATCACCCAACATGGTTTATGGTAAACACATTAAAATACACAACAAAGAGATTGTCAATATGACAAATGGCAAGCCTAAAATGCTATTTTGTACAGTCTCTGTGAACACAGCTCTCTTTTCTCAGATTCTGTTTTCCCGTTTAAATGATGTAGAAGCTGCGCTGTAATGAACTTTAAATGAGGTATCATAAAGCCGAGCCGAGCCGTCGAGCAAACCCATCTATAAATCTGACAGTGCCAGTCTGGACAAGCAAGCTATTAAAAAGTTATTTTAGTTGTTTACTAAGTATAATGATGGCTTAATATGGTGAAAAAATGCAGACTTTGACTTTTATAAGTGCCTGCAAATAAAAGACACATGTCTTTTTATTGCCTGCGATGCTGTTTTTGTAAATGGCATATAAAATAGCTTTGTCGTCACCTTCGGCTACTTGCCTATCTAACGTTAGTCCATGAATTATCTTTAACACAACTGACTGTGTATATATCTGTTTTGCTCTATTATCATAAAAATCTCAGTTTTGGCAGTCATTCATTAAACAGTTGCCAAGCAAATGGATCAAGTTAATTAGGTGTTTGTTTATATGGTTCAATCTATTGTAATGAATGAAAATTGACAATTTCTGAGCAATTAATACTAAATGTGAGGAACGGCTAAAGAAAGTTTTGAAAGAGGAAACATTCATTGGATGAAGAGAAATTCACCCTTGTACCCCAAACCTGCAAGACCATGCTATATGATTTATCTCTGCAGAATCAGCCAGCTCATTCCGGGAGTTCGCAGCCTGAACGTGACAGAGAACCAATGCCCAAATGAAACATAAATCCAACGCTGGCTCTCTCTCTCTGTGCTTTCAAAATGCTGCTTCGCATTGCTTCTCTAAAGATACACCATGAGATGCAAATAAATCTCTTCTGACAACAGACGCTTTTGCTCTCTGAAGCGCATGTGCTAAGTGGTGACTGTATGAAAATTTCATCCTGATAACCCGCTCTGTTTATTTCAGTTAAGATGGATCACTGTGTGCTTGGAGGAGGTTTTTATCAGACAAATGATTGACATTTTTTGCTGTGTTTAAGTGCCACCTTCCACTTGAAACTTGCTGCACTCACAGTATTCCATAATCTAATCATCCAGATTAGTGCAGTAGCGTAAAGATATTGTGCAATTTTTTATAGTGAGCATACAGTTGATATTGGTTGGTAATGTGGCAGCCTGGTTTCTCAGGCATGGTGTGGCCTTTTCAGCGTGGAACGGAGCAGTGCGGGCACATCGCAGGAGCTTGAAAGGTCAGTCATGTCAGAGTGGAACAACAGACACTGTAAGAGTCAATGGGAAGGGAGAGTTGAAGCGATCTCTTCAGGGAGAGAGAGTCTTCTCTTCTTCTGTCTCTCACTCTGGATTGATTGTCTTCTACGGTCAAGGTTTTCTCTTGAAGGTCAAAACTGTCAAAGAAGTAACAGTTAAAGAATCTCGCTGAGCTGGTTTGAAACAATAAAGTAAAATTAGTCCATTTTAATGCACATTGCTCACATTGCTGGTCTATTTGTACAGGATGCATTGGTGCACGTTATGCTGCGATCAACCTGTGACCGTGATGTTCTACTCTGAGCTGTTTATGTCCTTGGACTAAGAATTATGCATTTCTATGGCAACGCTATCAATGTCAAAATGAATCTGGAGTGGTTATGTGGTACAGCGGTCACATAGTACAAGTTGGGGCTCTCAGAAAATTCAGTTTACAAGTTGTAGGCTACTTACATGTTCTACGAGGCCGTGAACGCTTTTTGCAAGTCACAATCTCGTAATGGTGTGAACGCACCTTTATTCCAGATGGTATGTAATGGCCACTTTTCAAGAGCCAATCAATTCCCCATTAGTAAAATTAAGTCCCACTAAATTTTTCCACATTTAATATGCTATTTCACTCAGGAAAACAACCTATTGCGTAAGTAAAATGGTTTGTTTTTAATTAAAGATGCTAATCTTATGATAACTGACCAACCATAAAACTCCGCAATTAAGATCAATTTCAGACCCAACAGGGTTTTATATGGGTGCAATCCTCACGTATTTTATACCCAAAGGCATCACATCAATTTAAATTATGTTGTTCAGATGATAAAGCCCCCTGATATGGAAAAAAAATCCTGACTCGTTATTTTCACCATCATTTCTTGTTCTTTCATAGCTCTGCCTCTTTTTATTTTAGCACTAATTAAATTTGCCAAGTCCCCTGACATTATAACCAAATGGAGTTTTTGGGCAGTCACAAATGTGCAATCTGTGAAATGAGATGCAGTTAACTAAGCCAACTGCACACAGGTTCTGAGAATAAAGTCACCGCAAACGATCTGCACATGTTTACAGAAACAGACTCTTAGTTTGCAGTTAAAAAAAACAGAACAACAACAACAACAAAAAAAAAAACACCAAGACAGAAAGTTAATTAGGAACACAAAAGCATTAAAACTAAGAAATGCCCAACACTGATTTCATGGTGTTGTTGCTTACTGGCATAAAGGTAAAAAGGCATTTTACAAAGTTGTAGTGCACATTATGGAGAAGGAGGCATTGTTTTATTTCTATTTTGAAATTGTAATATTCCTTTCATACTGTAAGATAGAAAATTGAAATGTAATTGATTTCATCAATATCGAAGCGTAACATTCTTGTTTGTAGCAAGGTTTTGCAGAATTTAGGATCTATTTACCTATCTACCATCCATCCAACCATCCATTTTTTTCCCCAAAACTTTCAAACAATGCTTTGTCAAACTAACATGTAATATTGGTAAAATTTGCTTTTTTAAATTAGTTAAACTGTATACATTACTTTAAATTTCAATTTATTGTAATTCTACTTCCTTACATTCAAACCCTATTTGCCATCTCAATACAAATTCATGAATTGAACTGGAATTTAAAAGGCCTTCTCAATTCAGTTCTGAAAAGCACACAGCCCTGGTCTGTCAGGTCAATATACCTTTATTTATATAGCATTTTATACAATACAGATTATTTCAGCAGCTTTACATGCGTCAAAGAGGAAGATCATTCAATGATGTGAACAGATTGCATTTCAGTTGTACAGCAGCTCTCTTATTGTTCAGCTGAAGTCTGTTCGATGTTGTTTCTTTGTAAAAATCATCAATTCATTTAATCTATAAAGCAGTTCTGCAGACAACAGTGATGCCATCATCGTCCATCTCAGTTCAGTTCTCATCCAATAGTGTCAGTCCAGTCAAATCAATAATATTGTTGAATATTAAGTGTAGCACAAATGTTGTGGGAACAGTTAAAAAATAAGTCTATACTTAAAGTCACCCTGTAGTCAACAATTTTGCTTAATTTAGTATATGCAGAAGCATGAATAATATGCAAATTAGCTCCGCCTCCACCCACTGAGATCCACTCGGCCAACTTACTGAGGTTGTTATGAACTGCTCTGAGACACAAAGGTTGTGTCACGATGAGGTGGAAGCAAGGAGGAAGCAGGATCCAATTGCAGCACACTTTATTTAATAAACTCAAACTACATAAAGACTCTGGCTAGGGCACAAGACTCAGGAACAGAACCACCAACATCAAGGTACAACAACAAGAACTCACAAAGACTGGACTGAAACACAGGGCTTAAATACAAGGCCAAACAAGCTAAACAAGATAACAAGGGGGCGTGGTATACATGAACACAAACGAGGAGCGGGAAAACTGAACAGGACTGAACCAAAAGCACAAAGACCGGGGGAACACAGACAGACATTACAACATAGCCCCCCCTCTATGGGCGGCTCCCGACGCCCATCAAAACTAGAGACATGGTTTGGGAGGGTGGTGGAGCGGAGGCGGTCCCGGGGGAGGGATGGCGGGCCAGGTCCGTGCAGGGAACGGGACCGGGGTCTTGCGACGGCGGACCTGGGCCATGGAACATGGGCGGAGCTGGACGAACAGACTGCCAGGGCGGAGCAGGCTGTGGGCGTGTCCACGACGGAGCAGGCTGAGGGCGAGGCCACGGCGGAGCAGGCTGTGGACCCTCGGGCATCCAGGGCGAAGCTGTCGGACCCTCGGGCGTCCTAGGCGGTGAAGACCCCTCGGGCGGCCACGGCGAAGACCCTTCGGGCGGCCACGGCGGTGAAGACCTTTCGGGCGGCCACGGCGGTGAAGACCCTTCGGGCGGCCACGGCGGTGAAGACCCTTCGGGCGGCCACGGCGGTGAAGACCTTTCGGGCGGCCACGGCGGTGAAGACCCTTCGGGCGGCCACGGCGGTGAAGACCCTTCGGGCGGCCACGGCGGTGAAGACCCTTCGGGCGGCCACGGCGGTGAAGACCCTTCGGGCGGCCACGGCGGTGAAGACCCTTCGGGCGGCCATGCTGGAGAGGACCCTTCGGGTGGCCATGGTGGTGGCCTACTGCCCCCCCCCAAAAAATTCTTGGGGGTAGCTACGGGGTCGTAGCCTGGAGAAGGCACCGGCTCAGGAGAAAGAGGCAGAACCAGCGGTGAAGAGGGCTTTAGGCTGGGCAGGACCAGCGGTGAAGGAAACTCTGGGCTGAACAGGACTGGCGCAGGATCAGCGGGCTCTGGTGCAGGATCAGCGGGCTCTGGCGCAGGATCAGCGGGCTCTGGCGCAGGATCAGCGGGCTCTGGCGCAGGATCAGCGGGCTCTGGCGCAGGATCAGCGGGCTCTGGCGCAGGATCAGCGGGCTCTGGCGCAGGATCAGCGGGCTCTGGCGCAGGATCAGCGGGCTCTGGCGCAGGATCAGCGGGCTCTGGCGCAGGATCAGCGGGCTCTGGCGCAGGATCAGCGGACACCGGCTCAAGTGTGTGCGTAGCCCACACACACCACATGGCTGTGGCCATAATGGCTAGTGTTGCGGTCACTGAGGGCTCAGGCGGCGCATGCGTGGCGTGATCAGTCTCTGACTGGGAAGACGTGACGAGAACAGTCTCTGGCTGGACGGTCTCTGGCTGGAAGGTCTCTGGCTGGACGGTCTCTGGCTGGACGGTCTCTGGCTGGACGGTCTCTGGCTGGACGGTCTCTGGCTGGACGGTCTCTGGCTGGACGGTCTCTGGCTGGACGGTCTCTCGCTGGACGGTCTCTCGCTGGACGGTCTCTCGCTGGACGGTCTCTCGCTGGACGGTCTCTCGCTGGACGGTCTCTCGCTGGACGGGCTCTGGCTGGACGGGCTCTGGGTGGACGGGCTCTGGCTGGACGGGCTCTGGCTGGACGGGCTCTGGCTGGACGGGCTCTGGCTGGACGGGCTCTGGCTGGACGGGCTCTGGCTGGACGGGCTCTCGCTGGACGGTCTCTCGCTGGACGGTCTCTCGCTGGACGGGCTCTGGCTGGACGGGCTCTGGAACTGGTTTGACGGGACGAGATTCAGGCAGGACGGTGATCCTTGCAGACCGTACGGACCTTAGCGGGGAATCTGCCAAGCTGGACATCAGCCCTGAACGCCCATAGACCGATCCGGTGTCAGACCCGCTGACTGGCGTGACGCGGGGAAACTTAGGCTCTGCAAGTGCCGAACCGCCCAAGGAAAGGGCCAGATCAACAAACCCTTTCAGGGTCCAGCCAGTATGATCCTCCGGCATCACTTGAGCGATGTGCCAATCCAGCCCGCTACAAAACAGGTCCACGAGCTGGGCGTCATTTAGCGCTCCCAGATGACAACACGCCAAAAAGTCCCTCACATACCTCTCCAAGGGCTGGCCATCTTGAGACAGAGATGATAGGAATTTCCTTAAGGCCTGGTTGCTAACAACTGCTGGATCCATTGGCGGTGAGTTCTTCTGTCACGATGAGGTGGAAGCAAGGAGGAAGCAGGATCCAATTGCAGCACACTTTATTTAATAAACTCAAACTACATAAAGACTCTGGCTAGGGCACAAGACTCAGGAACAGAACCACCAACATCAAGGTACAACAACAAGAACTCACAAAGACTGGACTGAAACACAGGGCTTAAATACAAGGCCAAACAAGCTAAACAAGATAACAAGGGGGCGTGGTATACATGAACACAAACGAGGAGCGGGAAAACTGAACAGGACTGAACCAAAAGCACAAAGACCGGGGGAACACAGACAGACATTACAACAGGTTGTGGATCCAAATGCAGTATTTATTGAACAGGGTAATCCAAAGACTTAATCCAAAGTACAGGCAGGGTCAAACACAGGCAGGCAGGCAGGCGGTCCATACAAACAAACACAACAAGGCAGGGAACATGGGCAAAAGAGTAATCCACAAAACAGGCAAGAAATCCAAAAACCAAGAGACATGAAACCAGAGAGAATGCTCGGAATTGTAGTGTAACACCTAACAAGACTTTCTTCTTTCTTTTAATGGCGGTTGGCAAACAACTTTTAAGTGTGCATTACCACCACCTTCTGATATGGAGTGTGAATCACAATAGCCTTTTCTCACTACCCTTGACATAAATAAATACAATATCTACATAAATAAATAAAACCAATAAATAACTTCATAAATATCTAATATCATTAATATTCATACATTATCATTATTATTAAACTCACATCCTTCTAATAAGCCCTGTTTTACTCAAAAACACAAACATCACTCTATACCCTACATGCCCTGAATTCATTTGTAATATTTCCTTCATTTCAAATCTATTTTTTTCTTTTCTAAACCAGTCTTTCAGCTTCATCCTTTCCTCCTCATACCCATGACAATTAATAATTACATGTTCTACTGTTTCGTTAATATTACAGACCTCACACATCGCAGTTTCATGTTTCCCTATTATTTTAAGCGTACCATTTAATCCAGTATGCCCAAATCTCATTCTCGAAAATAATGTCCTCTTCCCTTTTACTCCTATTATTTTCTCTCATACTTCCTACCCTCTTCTGGATACTGTAGTACATTCTCGCTTTTGTTTCTATATTCCACTCCTCTTGCCACTTCTTTCTCATTTCTACTTTGATTATGCTTTTAATTTCCGCCTTACTATAACTTATTACCATATCTATCTCTGTTTTTTTGGTTGCTTTTTTTGGCATATTTGTCTGCCAATTCATTTCCTTCTACTCCTATATGGGCTGGAATCCAGATTAAGTTTACTACTATTCTACTCTATTTATTCTATAAACAGCTTGGGCTATTTCCAACAAAATATCGTGTCTTGCTTCTGATTGCATGTTCTTAATACTGGTTAACGCACTACTTGAATCTGACCCTATTAACACTTCCCTTGACCTACTATTTTCAACCCACTCAAGGGCTAAGAGAATGGCCAGCATTTAATCCTGTATACACTGATAATTTATCATTTACTCTCTTATTTAACATAACATTCACTTCTGGTATAATAAACGCAGCTCCTACTCTATTATCTTCTGTTTTTGATGCATCTCTATATATCTTTACAAAGAGAATAATTCTCCTCTATATATCTACTAACCTGACTCCTATCAATACTATTCTCTTTTTTCCACTCTAAAAGTTGGAAATCTACCTCAAACTCCCCCAATAGCCAAGGTGGAACATTAGATAATGGCACAGTTGGACTTTCCATCATATCTACTATCCCTATCTCATCAACTGCATACCTTATTATCCAACCAGAGCCCTTAATCTTTCGTCTTTCCCTTTCTTGACATGGTTGTAACACCTTCTGAGTAGGGTGTCTTTCCTTATGCCCTCTTAAATTTGCCCAGTACGTTAATGCTACCTAACAAGACTTTGCAGGGAATGAATGTGAAAACCAGGCTATTAGTGTGTTAAGTTAATGAGACACAGGTGAAAACAATGAGCACTGATAAGTCCAGGCAGATAATTATGGGAGATGTAGTTTGAGTGGGAATGTTAATATTCTGTTGTGGAGTGCCCTTGAGAGCCACCAGAGGGCACTCCACATCAGAATATTGCCATTCCCTCTCAAACTACATGACAGAGCTTGGTGATCGTTACAGAGGTAAACGCTACACAATGGCATAACTCTTTACAACATCGGACACGTAACCTTAATTAATATGATTATAGCCTTTTGCTTAACTATGTTATCAAACAGCTAATAATGTGTTGCTAATGTTACAAGAACCATGTTCCAGTTCGCCATCTCAGAGTCTGACAGCTGCCTCAGAATCCTTAGAAACGCTTTGAACAACTGAGAACGTCAGTAGAGAAAGGCATATAGTTCATCATAACATCGTAATATTCATGATACACCAGCTATATTGCTAAATCAACCCGATTTTTCATATCGACAGAAAAATATACCGGAATAACCTTGCATCTCTCGAGACTCCCCTGCTAGTTCCGTTAATGATATGCTAAAGCCCCCCAGCACCTTGACGTGATTGGTTACAAAGTAGTTTGTGACGTCAGAAACACCAGCAATTTCAAACCGTGTTTTTGAGACTGCTTTTTGTTCACCGCAGTTTTAAAGAGAAAATACTCAGCAAGGGTGTTGACTTATGAATTTGCACATGGTAAGCATAAATTATATTAACGCATATTAAAAACACCATATAGCCATATTGCCAACATTAAAAACTTGTTTTTCACCACAGGGGCATTTGTGCTAAACAGGTACACATCTAGAACGTTTTTTTCTGTGTAAATTTTTTTGTTTGTTTGTTTTTACCTATATTGTCCTCTGCATATAGTGAAACAGATTTGCATTTTCTATTAACATATCACCTCATTTATATTAAAACAGTCTATTTGCGTGTGCGCCTGAATGTGTGTTAAATTTTGGTTGGGGTTTTCAAGCTAATCTAATGAGACCTAGAAAAATCTCCAATTGTTTTTATGGCAGTACAAACATTCAGGGCTCTGAACAGCCGAGGTCCTTCGCTCCCCCTCAACAATTAGAGTACAAATAGTTTCACAAGCTCCTCATTTCCCTGACAATCACAGTAATGAGTAACCTGCAGCTGCACTAATGGGCCATTATTACTCACACGAAGAAAGTGATGACATCCTCTTGGCACAATAACACTCTTTGCATGATATTTTATTCATTATAGTCAATGCAGAGACATATAATTACTGTCAGCATTCTGGTCACCTTCTTCCTGTTTTTCCTTGTATGTTCCACACATCACTGCACTTGTTAGATGGCTTCTGTTGTCATGTTCAGATCCTATCAGCTAGATTTGTCAGCTCTTGCAGGTTCTCTGTGAGCTGGCATGGGACTGCAGGAACTAAATTTGTTGGATTTGCAGGCTGAAGGGACTTGCTCAAGCCCTGTGCATCCTCATTGGTATGGGATGTTTATTAGGTGCAGGGCTGAGCATGCCCTTGTGGGTTAGACAGGTCTGGGTCTGGAGATTGCTTTCACGTGTCATTAATCCAGGTCGCTATATTCTCTGGAGCAAAAGCTGTAATCCAGTTGCTATGATAATTATGTGCTAACAGGGAAGGGAAAGTTGGTGCGTCTTTTGAGTCGACTGCTTCTTTTTGAGCTAGAGTCTATAATATAAATAAAAAGGGCTAAAAGCCCTATGAAAAACAATGTGGTGTTCGAAGCAGCATATTGTTAAAATTCTTTTATTTGGGGGGAAAAATACAGTAGGCTATGCCATATTTAAATCACACAAGCAAAAGTGCTGCTATTTCAAATCCATGCTGCTTTAAACAGCATGATTATTAGTTTGATTTAGTTTTCATACAAGTGCAATAAAAAAAGGAGTTAATATAGAATAACTCACATTTTGGACACAATATTGAAAGTTTGCTCTGTCAACAAAAAGCAAAGCACGTGGTGTTTCATTCAGGAATCAATTGTTGTTTTGAACGAATCATTTGAATAAACGATTAAAATACTCACACATTAGTTGATTGGTTAACTGACGCATTTGAAGGCCGATTATGTCACCATTGGGTGACGAAGGCTGCCCCAATTCGAAGGCTCCTTCAAATGTGGCAGATGGATCCTTCGCAGCCTTGCCTGCCCCAGAATTCATTGCACTCCAGTTACAACAGAATGTTTCTGAGAGAAATTTCAAATTACACTTTTAAACATAAGTATTGAGTTTCACTCTCTCAAATATCTAATGATACAAATTTAAAAATAATAAACAAAAACCCTTTAAAGCATTTCAAATGTTGACTTATATCTTAAGATACGATCATTATTATATATAGTTTATATTTTATTATATACAGAAATGGACAATGGTGAACATATAGACAGTTTGTGAACCCTGTTTTGTTTTCAGACAGTTTAATAAAACTTTCAAAAAAGTCCAGTAAACATTACTGGTACTCATCAACGGTAGCTGTCACAGTTGCAAGGCGACAAGAACAGCACTCCATAGGCTAGACCTTCCGATTTAACAACACTCCTTCATGGCCATCAAAGGCGTGCCCTTTGAAATCTGCATCCTTCGAAGATTGCAGTATCTGATCTGGGACACAGCTATAAATAGCAACTTGTATCGCTTCTGAACGAATTAGTGTTTTTGAACAAACCAGCTCATTGAATGGCTGTGTCCGAAATCACATACTCTCTGTGCAGGTACTTATGTTGAATAAGTATTTCATGACCTAGTATGAGTGTGTGTAGTATGAATGTAATCTGGACATACTATGTTTCCCAAGCTGTTATTATCATGTGACACATCAGTTATATCGCTTTACTGCCATTCACAAATCCTCTCCCGTAGCTTCATGGGATAGTAAAGTGTCCATGGTGCATGCATACTTCAGAATCTCGCCGGAAGTAGAAGGTCATCTGGGTGCTTTTCGCCTACTCTTTTATGAGTACTGTGAATTCGGACATATGTCTTTTGCCACAGAGGCCTATAGTTTTTCGCTTACTATATAGTAGGGAAGTATGCGATTTCTAATTTAGCCAATGATTTAATGACTCAGACTTTTCAGATTTTCAGAGTTACTGAAAAATCCTCACCACTAAAGAACAGACTGTACTATCCCTTTGCCAAAAACTGTAGTAGGGCTGTGTGATAAATCAATTTAAATTCCGACTATTGTAAAAACACGATAATCTTGATAAAACGATTATTGTGCTACAAGAGAACGCACTGTTCTCCTGGTGGCTTTCTGTGCACTCGCTCCGAGATGGAGCAGAACACATGGACAAGGAAAGTAGCCTATACTAGGCATCAGGTATGCGCCAAAACTGTCAGTTACTAACAAAATTATGTCAAAATGCCAGGCATGGCGAATATTTATGTAAATACAGTCGATTATGTCTAAGTGAATGCAAACAGCTGGAAGAAAATCTGTGCATTAGGTCTTAAAGTGACAGTAGGTTAATACACTGTCTAAGTCACTAATTAATCAAACAACAAAAGACAAAGAGAAAATCATCCACTGTTCTTAACTGAATAATTTTAGTAGCTTTAATAAGAATCAATGTACATTTAATTCATACAGAGAAAGACTATGCTGTGTGTTTTTTTTTAACAATAATTATTTTTCATATTCATGATTATTATCATACAGCCTGTAATTATCTGGGAAATTTATACTTTTTTTTTAGTTTTTTTTTTTTAGCACAGTGTAATTGATCCATCTCCAAAATGTTCATCATTAGTCAAGCAGCTCAGAATGATTTGAAAAGTGTACTTCATTGTGTGCTTTCTGTTAAACAAAGGTCATACTAGCCTAATTTCTTCCCATAAAATGGTTAACAAACCACAGGTTTACCGTTTTGTTACCTCTTAAGTCAGATCTGACACCAGTCCTCAGGACAGGATTTGTAGCTGCATCTCCTAATGTTGATACAAATCTGTATAGGCCTAAATCTCGAGAGGCTGAGGCGTGCACTGTGAAAACTACTCAGTGTAATGAGACAGGTCTTGCCAGAGCAAACTCTTAGCTCTTTTGACACCACTGTCAAAAAAATGCTGCTATAGCATATATGACTCTCCAATAGTCTAGTCTTGGCCTTTTATTAGCTGCAGTCATAACTTTAGCCTCGACTTATTGATGATGTCTAGAGAAACTATTGAGAAATAAGGAAATATTATTATAGTTTATTGGACACGTAAAATGAGTACATGATATATATTTTATGTCGTAAAGTCTTTTTTCCTACAATCGCACGAGCAGGTATACCTTTAAAGTATACCTTCTTCGTCGCTGTCAAATAACAGAATGACAGACAGATTTTGCTTAAATGGATTTTAGGTAAATTCATCCAGCACTATTTTATTTCCTGTGTTACAAAATGACCGATTAACTCAAAAGATACCATTCATTCGCGAATCGGACAGAGTTATTTCTGATTAATTGTAAACATCCGACAGAAATTGCGTGACTCACGACATGTTTGCCTAAATATTGTCAGCTCTATATATGGTCATTTTAATCGCCCGGAGAGTCAAGAATACCTTTTCCAGTTTTTCAAGTTTAGCTATTGTGTAATGTTCCTGTTAAAGCATAACAAAGATCTGCAAGGTTACAAAGCTCAAAGTCTACTCCAAAGAGAGATATTTTATTTATAACAGAATCCACTTTTCAAGAACTACAATGAACAAAATGTTTTTGTTCAAAAAACATATCACTCTGAAATGTCCTGTGAAATCCATGCTTGCAAAGAAATCCATTCTGCATGATCCTCTTGTTCATTAACATTGTCAGGGTCTGAACCGGGTTAAAATTTCTTTGAAAATGACGCCGTCCTTAATATTTACACTCGAGCAGAACTCGTAGTTGTAGAGGGGCGGGACATTTACTGAACATGCGCTACACTCTGCCAATCATGACACACTGGGCCAGCTAAACAATCACAGCACATTTCGTATTTTTGGAAGGAGGGGCTTCATTGAAACAGGACCTAGACGGAGCGTTCAAGACAGACTGGGGAGATAGGTGCTGTAATAATGTAAAATCAAGCATGAAAACATATTATAATACACCCCAAAAACAAAATCAAGACATTGTAAAAGGGCATAATAGGACCCCTTTTAAAAGAGAAATCCTAAATGAGTGTATAGCTACCTGTTAATTTGGCGGCATTGTGGCAAGTTCAATCATTTATTTGTTTCGACAACTTAGCGTGGGTCATATCAGTTGGAATAAGCCATGGTTTATATGTTAGCTTAATGAAAGTGAATGTTTAAATGTTCTCATAATTATGTAGCAGAAGTTTAAGTTTTATTGCAGGCTTTCTGCAGGATCAAGCTGAGCACAGAGTGATAGACATTTATTTAATAACAGATGAGTTTCACATGGAGGTGAAATCTGCTGGGAATCACACTGTTTATTCCTGAATCTGAACCCTTATTATAGACTATATGTTTATTTGTACTGTGGTGGCCTTTATACTGTAAGCTGCAATTACTGTACTGCTATTTGTTAGAAGACCATGTACCCCCAGTAATTACTGTTCTGCACTCCCCAGGTTTGTCATACAGTTTTGTAGATTCTGCTGCCGAATACCACTGAAAATGATTTGCGTTATTGTGTTAATAGTAAAATACACTTACAATGGAAGACTATGGGGCAAGACATTCAAAAGTGATATTTATGCTATTTTTTGTGTGTGTTGGGACTGCTATTCTAGGCGAATAAATATCTGGTTTTGTGTTACCAGCATAAATCTTTTGGGTGGATTTTCCTCTGTGAAACTGTCCCTTTCTGATATCCTTGTGGATTACAATTATTTCCTGTGTTAAAAGGGGTATTTTGAAGCCAAAAGATTTCTCAGAGCTGTCTAGTGATTAGATTCAGAGTCTATTCCTGGGATCTACCAGAACTGCTTACAAAAGTCTAATTTTTTTTAAACAAGATCTGAGATATCTTCCTAGCAATAGAACAGACATGGTAAAGAACCAGTACTCGTTCAGTAATGATTATGACTTGATGCTAGAGGAAAAATCTTTTCTTCAAGTCAGTCACACGATAATAACTCAATTTGCGTGGTAACATAAGTCTATACAAGTCAGTCTTATTTTTATCTTCTTTTATTTTGGATGGACTCCAGTGCAGTGCAAATTTAGTGTTTCACTCTCCACCACTTTCCTGAAGTCCTATTTATTTGACAGATTGACAAATCAAACTGTGACAGAGAAAATGCCAGCTCAGAGACTTCCTGCGTGTTATTTTTCAACTGTGATCAGTCAGGCCTGACCAAAGGTATCTGGACAAAGTAAGTCACTACAAGCGTGATTAATCACTGCCACATGGTGAAATGTCATATTTCCTTATTTGGCGTTGCCCCGCTGACAGGTAAATGATAGGGAAGGGTCCAAAATAGAGTCCCCTTCATAACACCTAATCTGATCAGCAGAATTATAGATGATGTGTACTGTTCAGCTCATCTGACAATTTGGATGTACCTCACCGATAAGTTACAAATATTTGTGTACTTATTATGAAATGCTGTTTGGTTCATGTGAACATCATATTATTCATGTGCATAATACTTTGGCAAAGAATATTAGGTAACTTAGTCGAATTTCAAGACGCAGTTATTAGTCATGAGATCTCAACATGGTGGCTCCCATGAAGTGGCAACCTGCTCCAAACTGATTAAAATAGCTTCTTTTAGATATGTGATTACTTGGTGGCTGAAATAAATTTTTACGTAATGTGAGTGGACATACTTTTTAAACCGTATTTGTCAAAAGTGCAGTCTGTTAATTTATGTGTAAAACCTATTTTAATTAAAAAAAACAAAAACAACACACAAACACTGATAATACCTTTAAAGGGAAAGGTTTGGAACAACAAGAAGATGAGTATTCATTTTGTTTTATTTAATGGTGCTTCAATTGAATGTTAGCTGTTTCACTAACTTAAGTGAGCCAGTGAATTAGACCACCCCCTTTCTTCAAAATTCTGCTTTCCAATATGTCAAAAAAGCAGGAAACCCTAAATAACAGACCTAGAGCATCTCAAAGTCTTCCGATTGGCTAAACATCAATATCCCTGTCACTGAGACAGGTGTAAATTTCTCAGGCAACCAATTTTGGTGATATTTGCATTTTTTTATTTTTATAATTTCAAATTTTATAATTTATAGTGTAAGGCCCGCCCAATCGGTCCAACGACAGTTTCCGTTAGGCGGGTGAAGGTTTACTGCGTGTTACTGACTTTTCCATGTGGCAAAGTAATTTGATTCCAATTTAGCTTTTATCTGACTCCATTTTATCACAACCTTGAATTTAGGTTAGAATGCCAATTAGTTATTGTTCATTTATATAATAGTTTAGCAGCACATTTGATTATTCTATTCAACTCTTTACTCTTATAATCTTCGTTCACTCGGATGCCAAAGTCGCACAGAGTCCTGACACCGGCCATTCAAATTATGTGGGCCCACGATCACAAACTCATCAGTTTTGGGTCACTAAACAGAGGTAATTGGCTAATACCTTAGATGGTCGCATTCACGCTTAATCTAAGATATTTTTGTTTAGCCCCCTTGGTTGTATACACTTGAATTAAAGTTACATTTTCTTTAGACAGAGGTCATGACCACTACTACAGACAGGGTGCGAACTACGGGGGAGCACGGGGGAGCTCGGCTCCCCTTAATAAGACATGGGAAAACGTGATTCGTGAAATTTTGGGGGGTCTCAAAAAATATTGACAATGTTTTATTTTGACGTGCAATTTCAGTTTTGTGTAATGTGATCATCGTGGAGTATTATGTGTAAAATAGCAAAAATGTCATTCATTCATGCATGACGGCGATTTGAACTTAATTCACTTCAATAAAGATAACTATACATGCCATTCTTGTCATGAGCATCAAGGTGTGGTGGCGCTGCGGTGCAAGTTCCAATCATGTTTAGTACATGTTAACTCAAATTCATAGAAAAAATATAAACGTTGGAGGCCATTGATCTGCGTGCAGATGTGTTAAGGTAAGGCATGTTATTCCCAGTTATGTTTTGTGGCTGGGTTGTTATATATCTGCATGACTCTCGATGTCTTAGGCCTAATTGCACGGAGGAATTATGGTATTCTTCTGTAGGCTAGTAGCCTGACGAGTAATTTAACCCTTGTTCAAGTGAACTCAAAGACAGCCTTTTTATAGGCTATTTGTGGATGGCTGTTTGCTGTTTGAATTATCAATTTGTGTCGATAAAGTATAATAGGGTGAATCTTGTATATAGTGCTTGCATAGTGCATACACTTGTAGCTGTTATGAATTTGGAAGTCCTTGAAAATGAATGGGTTTCATAGCGCAGCGTATTCCACGTCCTGTCTGAAAGGCGCTTCAGTGCTCGGAACGCGCTAGTGCGCGAACATCTTACACAAACTCCCCCAAAGGACGCGGTATAGTTCGAACACTGACTACAGATATAAGCCGACGAATATTACTTCTCTGATAGTAGCTTTGGTTTGGTCAAGCCATGGTTTCCCATGTACACTTAACTAACATTACAGTAAACAGGTAAGACTCACCCTATTTAGGTTGGTCGACCAACATTTTGCTGTCCTAAAATTCCCTTTTTGTTTTAATCCCAAGTACACTTGAATTAAGCCCTATTCGCACTGGATTAGTATTATCTTGGGACCTCGTGTGATTTAGAAATTACCCCATACCCCCCCCCCCCCCCCACATCTGAATTTCGTGTGGCACATTCGCACCGGATAAGTGAAGCCTGTGATTTTACTTGAATTTACTGACTTATCTCCCGGATATGATTTCAATAAGCAATCTTGGAAATGTCTTGTCGTTATAGGTCTAACTGTATGATATATCATAAACAGCAAAATGTTGCTTACCGCATGCTGCTATAGCCTACATGTCATTCATCTTCATCTAATCATTCTTTTTGTTTTTGCTCTTCTGATGGTCGCAGCTTTCTCTTTCTGCAAATTGTAGCTATAGATGTATGGTGTATAACAATATGATCCAGCACCCAAAATACTATCAAAACACTCCAACGCAGCCTCCATTCTTCGCGAAGCTGGATAAAAAGGTGCACAGGAAACAAAAACCTTGAAAAAATTATATATGGCTCCGCCAAATCACAGAGATGCCGGTTCGCACGGGACTAATATTATCACAGGACCTCGGTGTTCGGCGAAATATGGTAGGCCATTTGCGGGGGAATTTTTACTTTACAAATTACAGACATGGCCGATTCGCACGGGATTAAGATCACAGACAACCTCAGCAATTATTACAAATGACTAGAGGTCACCAGGTAATACTTATCCCATGTGTGTCACAGTGTCTGGTTGTGTTTCCCTGGGGTTCACTAGAGGTCCTCGTTTTCACGGTGTCATTCACAATAGACTACATTACCCGGCATTCTGTTCTGCCACTCATCTGTTCATTGCACACAGTTGTTTCCCATCACCTTTTTAGTTCTGTGTGTATATATACCCTGTCTGTTTTAGTGTTTGTCTCGGAGTCGTTGTTTTATGTCCCCACACTTCTGAGGTTTGTTTCTGCTTGTTTCTCGTTCTTGTTGTTTTGTTCTTGGATTGCTTATGCGGTGTTTGACCCTTGCCTGGACTGGATTACGCTTTACGGATTACCCCAAATAAATAGATCTAACTGCACTTGGATCTGCTGTCTCTCTCGTGTGTGCGTTGTGACAAAACGACTCCGTCATCAAGATCCAGCAGTATGTTTTTTAATATCTCTTCCCCAGCCACCTAGCGGGAGAGAAGGGATTTGTTTGAGGGGACCCGGTTGGTCAAGTTTTGCGGGACTTGTGGAGGTTGCAATGGAGGAGGTGGTCGAGAGGAATTCCAACACCATTTTCCACTCAGGACCCTCTTCGACCCTGGGCTGGTGCGATCCAGTCCAGAGTTTCATCCGGTGCTGTTTCCATCCAGCCCAGAGCGCGCACTTCACCAGCGGAAACGGCGGAGGAGGAGGAAGACCTATAGCCTCTCCAAAGGCCCGGAGGCCGTGTCCCAGCAGCCCGCCGCTTTTCTGGAGGCTGATTTGGAGATGGTTCACGTCCCATCTGCCCAGTCAGAGACTGTTCACGTCCCTTGTGCCCAGTCAGAGACGGTTCAGGTCACGTCTGCCAAGTCAATGATGGTTCACGTCACGTCTGCCGATCCAGAGACTGTTCAAGTCAGGTCTGCCGATCCAGAGATTGTTCAAGTCATGTCTGCCGATCCAGAGACTGTTCAAGTCACATATGCTGATCCAGAGACTGTTCAAGTCACATCTGCCGATCCAGAGACTGTTCAAGTCACATCTGCCGATCCAGAAACGGTTCAGGCCACGTCTCCCCAGTCGGAGACGGATCAGGAGATGCCCATTCTTGTGCCCACGAGGGCAATGACCGACTATTTAGAATGTCTAGCCCAGATCCTGGAGATGCCTTTCAGACCTTTCGTGTCCGTTGAGCCGGAGCCAGTGTCTGCTGTCCCTGAGTCTGAGCCAGTGTCTGCTGTCCCTGAGTCGGAGCCAGTGTCTGCTGCTCCTGAGCCAGAGCCAGTTTCTGCTGCTCCTGAGCCGGAGCCAGTTTCTGCTGCTCCTGAGCCGGAGCCAGTGTCTGCTGCTCCTGAGCCGGAGCCAGTGTCTGCTGCTCCTGAGCCGGAGCCAATGTCTGCTGCTCCTGAGCCGGAGCCAGTGTCTGCTGCTCCTGAGCCGGTGTCTGTTCCTGAGCCGGTGTCTGTTCCTGTGCCATGGCCGCCCGAGGGGTCGTCTCCGCCGTGGCCGCCCGAGGGGACATCTCCGCCCCGGCCGCCCGAGTGGTCGTCACCGCCATGGCCACCCGAAGGGTCTTCACCGCTATGGCCGCCCGAAGGGTCTTCGCCGCCCAAAGGGTCTTCACCGTCCTGGCCGCCCGAGGGCTCTTCACCGCCCTGGCCGCCCGAGGGGTCTTCACCGCCCTGGCCGCCCGATGGACTGTCGTCTGCTTCGCCCGGGCCGCCGGCTAAGTCGTCACCTACCGTTCCTGTTCCCCTTCACGGACCTGGTCCCCCATCCCTCCCCCTGGTCCTCCACCTTTCCACCTTCCTCTTGGACTCTTGTTTTGTCTTGTTTTCTGTCATGGAGCGTCTGGTAGCCGCTCCGTAGAGGGGAGGTTCTGTCACAGTGTCTGGTTGTGTGTCCCTGGGGTTCACTAGAGGTCCTCGTTTTCACGGTGTCATTCACAATAGACTACATTTCCCAGCATTCTGTTCTGCCACTCATCTGTTCATTGCACACAGCTGTTTCCCATCACCTTGTTAGTTCTGTGTGTATATATACCCTGTCTGTTTTAGTGTTTGTCACAGAGTCGTTGTTTTATGTCCCCACACTTCTGAGGTTTGTTTCTGCTCTTTTCTCGTTCTTGTTGTTTTGTTCTTGGAATGCTTATACGGTGTTTGACCCTTGCCTGGACTGGATTACACTTTACGGATTACCCAATAAACATACTGCTACTGGATCTACTGTTTCCCTGTGTGTGCGTCGTGACAATGTGAATAGGGCTTTAGTGCCAAATATTAGCCAGAACTCTAAGATCGCTGTTGGTGTGCCCTATGCTCCACTCAAAACTGGACGTAAATCTGTTAATAATCTGACGCAGATTTGCAGTAACAATGGATACAGCGAAGTCTACTAAAGTTAATAATTTCAGAGCAAGTCAGAATAAATCCAAATGTAACAATTTATGATGTCAGGTAAATGTATCATGCCAATTACATAATCAGTTTAAAGATAATAACATAACATCAAATGCTCTGGAATGAAGAGAAAAGATGCAAACCTGACATTAGAAAATACATGAGGCTGAGTGTCTTGAGCAAATCGCGCCCTGAACCCTCTTCAGCATTTCCCTAAATACTCAGACCAGGGCAGAAACCTCTTTTCAAATGTAAACATGAGTTCACAGTTCACAATGGGTTATCACAATGGTACCAGTCGCACTGAGACATTTCTAATGATACCAAACATGTATAATATGTATGATAATTGTTCACATTAAAAACATAGATTTTTGGGTGAATTCAGGTAATCTCAGCATGAGAGAGAGAAGGAACGGTGGAACAGTGGAAGACAAGGGAAAGAGATGTAGATTTAGGATGATACTGCCTGGGGTGAGACTTGCGTCTCGAATGGTGATGCTAATTTCACAAGAGAGAGTTCAAATGTTAATTTCCTGAAAAGTCCTTTGTCTTCTCGTAGAGTGGTTGTTCCTCAAACTGACTGCCCGGCATTTTATAATTTCGCAAGTCTAACAATAGCCTTATAGAGAAGTGTGAGGAGCAGAAGCTTTCAGTCTCCATTTGCTTTCAATATAGTCTCATAGGTGCTTGGAGAAATATATGAGATATTAAAGAGATCTCCTTTTTGATTTCCTATAGGGCTCTCTCCTTTTCTGCATCACATCTGGAAGCTCTGTCACTTGAATGTGGGACCAACAAGGTTGTTCTAAAATATCTTTGGTGTGTTTGAATATTTTCATGATGTGCGTTGAGTGGTGTCAAAAGCTGAGAGCTTGAGAACAGGGTATGATCTCAGTAAGCAGATTTCCGTCCAGATTGCATCTTAAATTTGCATGTTTATAAATAGGCAACTTTATGTGACACAGCTTACACTTGCATGACTTTTTGATATGTTTGTCTGAACTAAGCACAGCACTTCTTAAAATGTACCTGATTTGTATCTTTGAGTTTGTGTCAGTTGTTTGATAATCTGATCAATGAAGTCCACAAACTTTCATGAAGTTTTTCATGAACTTTCATTTTAGAGTTTTTCACAACTGAGAATTTAAGGAAATGCAATTTGGATTATATAGGATAACTTTATGGATAACTTTGTTTGGCAACTCAGAAATATGTTGCTAAATAAAAAAACATTTCCACATAGAGAAAGTTGTCACGTCTTGTTTTGGTTCATGTTTCATGTCAGTCACAGTTCAACAGATCCTGCCATGTTTTCCCCATGTGATTGTATCCTGTCATTGGTACATTGTTTCATTGTGCACAGGTGTCCCTTGTCTTGTAATTTAGTCTTGTGTATTTAAGCCCTCATGTTTGCCACGTCTTCTGGTCAAGTATTGTTCGTCTAACCACTGTTGGAAAGTCCATGCTTATTTTTAAGTCTTTAGTTTCATACCATACCATACCACGCCACGGATTTGTTTTATGTCTGATTTTGTTTTTGAAATAAATACTGCACTTGGGTTCTGCAACTTTCCTCCAGTGGACTCCTCGTTACAGAATACTTGACCAGGATACGCGTCAAGCATGAGGGCTTAAATAGACAAGACTAATAGCTAAATTCCTGCTCATGGTATTCTGGGATCTGTTTACTTTTATCTCTGCATAATAATAATTAGTGGGAATGTTTTATTTGAAAAATAAAAAAAGCTTTTTGATCTTTTTTATTTTTGGAATTAATTGTTTTTGTTTTTTCCTGCTTTTTGTGAAGGCTACATACTGTATAACCTCATTTGGGATCTTCAAAGGTTTGCTTGGAATTTTAGTTAGCCTACAACATAAGACTTTATTTAATAAAATTATGGCAACATTTGCGCTGTGGCCAACAATATACCACCAATAGGATGAGACCAGGTTTGTGGGTGGTTATCAAGTGTTTTTAAGCATGTTGCTTTGCAGTTGCTAAGGTGTACTGCTTGGTTGGTGTTCCTTCGTTGGTTGACTAATTTGCTGGGGTAATAAATGAAACCCGGGATACAGACGTTTGGCTTTCACCTGCATTCTGTGAATTATTTGTGAAATAATGCATAATCAAAAGTTAGAATGTTTTACGACATTATATGTCTAGCAACTGTAAATATTGTCATAGTACTTTTGTGATCAATTTATTGTCTGACCCTGTGACAGAGATGATATGTGCTTGCAAACACAGTTTGACTAGCTGTTTGTATGAAAATTATTGACAGTCTCTATGCAACATTTACACTATTATTGAACTGAACTGAACTAAACTGGGCTGCGTTTCCCAAAAGCATCATAAGCCTCAGTTGATCGTTGAACAATTGCCACCAATGGTCTCTACGATAAACTTAGGCTTACGATGCTTGTGGGAGAAACAGCCCTGAGCTCAACACAATTGTCTTCGGAAGAGCTGCTTTGCAGCTGAAATTTAATTTGTATATAATTGATTAATTTTGCTAAATGAAAGTTAATTTCCTTTTTTTTCCTTATTCCAGAATGAATCTGAACTTGCAGAAAGGCCCACTGAACAAATCTTTTTTGTGAACTGATTCCCACAATTCCCACCACTAATCTGGGAATTTACATCAGATGCTAGATGAGCAGTGTGGCTGTGGCATCTGAGAATGAAACTAGGCTAATGACATATAAAACGACAGCCTGATGGATTAAAAAGTACCAGTTCATTTTTAACATTGCTGAGCAATGCAAAGCTTCCTCATTATCATGGAATGCACAGTGTTGTGGACTAATCAGTGTTGTGTAATAATCACAAAGGAAGTGTAGTCTGGTGTACAGACATTCAGCCTGATAAGAAAATATTTTGTGTGTGTGGCTCTATATCTCACTAGGGAGTGTCAGGGTCCTGTAGGGAACAGCGGTTAAAAGCCACTTTCCTGCTGCATGGTCAGTCTTGCAAAATGTGTTTAGTTTTTAATTGTGTGATGAATTCATTCTTTAGCTCAGCAGACGTGCATAGAATTCCAGTTTGACTCATATACAGACTTATTTGAAGGTATACATGAAAGACTGCAGATGGCCACCTGAGGTTTGCCACATTGATGACTAGGAGGTGTCAACATTAGGATGCTTTCTTTATAAGTAGCATGAAAATAAAGAAGCCCTTCAAACATTGCTTCGTTATCATAAAATAAAAATCATATTTTTTCAAGATATCAGATAGAGCTTGTGTTCAGTTTTGGAGCTGTGTAACAGGTTTTGCAATTGTTATGGAGATCTCTAATACTGTTCCAGCTTTTTAATAGCTCGGGAGAATTCATAGTCATAAGTATCAGTTTTTTTTCTCTTTTTTCAGATGTAGTATACACTACTGTTCAAACATTTGGGATCAGTAAGAATTGGGCGGAAAAAATCCCTAAGCAAGGATGGATTAAACTGATCAAAATTGACAGTAAATATATTTATAATGTTACAAAGAATTTATTTTTATCCTTACATAAGGATTTACTTTCTATTCATCAAAAATATTGCAAAAAGTGTATCAAAGTTTCCGCAAAAATGTTAAGCAGAACAAGTGTTTTCAAAATTGATAAGAAATGTTACTTAAGCACCATATTAGAATGATTTCTGAAGGACCATGAGACACTAAAGACTGGATGCTGAAATTGTAGCTTTTCCATCACAGGAATACATTACATATTATATTATATTCAAATAACAAACATATATTTTAAATTGTAATAATATTTCACAATATTACTGTTTTTACTGTATTTTTGATCAAATAAATGCTGGCTTGGTAAGCATAAGAGACATCTTGTGAATGTTAGTGTAGATCTACAAAAATGAGCTTAAATTAAAGGCACAATATGTAAGATATTTGTAATAAAATAATCAAAAAACACTTACACAGTGTGATTTATTTCATACAGTTGTGTACTGACATCATTCCAAAAGTTCCCAAAGATTTGTAAATCCAGAGAAATTCCAATTTTAAAATCTCGTCCCTTGTCGTTGCCTATCAATGACGTAATATCCGCGCTATCCTCGGTTTCCGCTTATAGAATCCATGGCAACACCCGCAGACAAATCCGGAATCTTTGTTACACAGCATCTAGCACGATCACGATTATTTATTGGTGATACAGAAGATCCAAAAAACGTATACGTAGATCAAATAAGGCAAGCAGACAAGCAAGCGTTTTCGAGATGGAGAGACCTTCGTGACAAAATTGGACTTGTATGTGTCAACAGTGTATGTAGGACAAAATATTTAGCCATAACTTGCAAATACTGTGGGTTCGTTCAAATGTATACTTTTTGTATGATTGTTTTCAACACGTAAAAACAGCATTAACCCACCAAATCCTTTGACAAATTGTCACATTTTAGTAACAGGCTAATATAGCATTACATTTCACGTTCCTTGCAGGTAATTCATTACAATGACATAAAATAGTGTGATGAAACGTACAGGTAATACTAAAAAAACAAATCCATTACCTCATCCGTGACCATGATTCGTGGATGCCATATATCTCTGGATGGTGAAAACAACATCTCCCATCGTTCCACTCTTCTTCAAAGCGTCATCAAGCTTCACCTTTGTTATTGTTTTGAAAATGCGCCCTCTGGTGGCGAAAACTTATTGTGCCTTTAATTTAATAAACAATTGACATTTTTTCCACTTCCAAAGAAGTGATGCAAATTGCCTTTATGAAGTCATACTTTATCTGATGAATATTAAAATATAGGTTATGTTGATGGACAGTTTTTCTGGGCTTTAAATTTTAATTTTAACCTCATAAAATAATAAACATCACTTTTAAGAAAATTAGTTTGTTTTCGCTCTGTTGTCTAGTTTTCCGCCAGCAATAACAAATTTTTTCATCGACTCTGGCACTGCAAGATGGTTCCTATGAGTTTTGAAAACTGAAATGACATAGACAGACACTTGTTTATACTTAGCTGTGATAAATGGTTTCTCACTTTATGTAAAGAAAACAAACAACATGCAGAGGAGGGTAATACTATTGCTGCGTTTAATTACTGCACAGTACTTGCAATCACAGCAATAAACCTGTCCAGCGCTCCAGTTTAATGAAGGCAGATCAAAGTTAAAGCTGTCGGCTTTCTTCCCTTCTGCTAATTTAGCTCGTCTGGGAGTTGTCGGAAATATTTATTGCCCGTGTACACTGTCACTCAGGCCTACTAAAATGACAAATATATGTTTTTGTCCCCAAAATTTGCATTCATGGGTTACCAGTGGAGATGGGAATCAGAGAAAGGTGTTCTATATCAAATTATACATTTATTGATGTTGATGATAATTTTTATTTATGAAATGATGCCTGACTTGTCTCAAGATCCTATTTAGCGGTTGTATGTCAGCTCCCCATGTTCATACTTTTTGTACATATCAAACTAATTAAATTACAAATAATTCCTGAGTGTTAGTTGACATCCATGGCAGGGATGTAGTAAACAGCTCATGCCATAAAAATGTACTGTGGTGATATTAGGGTACAGTAGTTTGATAAATTAATACTATTGTCACGGATTCACCCAACGACACACCCCAGCCAGCTTCAACCCAACACACCTGGTCCCGATCGCAATCACCGGAATTCTGATTCACCTCACCTGCACCCTCATCACTTCACTCACCACGCCAGCTCTGCATATAAACCCCAGTCAGTCTACAGCTCATTGTCAGGTCTCGTCTTTTGATGCCAGTGACTCTCCGGTTCCTAAACCCTTCAGTCTGGTTCCAGTATCCTCAATATATCTACTGGAATTCGCGGATCTCTATCAGGATTCCAGTGGTCAGCTGTTTCCAGTATCTACAAGACGGACTCAAGTTCAAGTCTTCTCCCTGTGTTCCCTGTGTGGATCTCGAAGCTCATTCCTGTATTCAGGAGTTGCATACAGTGTCTAAAATAAAACCTGTTAACGCCATTCTCTGTGTCTTCATCCTTGCAGTAGTGTGACAGAAGACCTGACCACACACCATGCAAGCTTCCTCTGCTTCTGAGATCCACGCTGCATCCACCGAAGCCCCTCGGGGTGCCGCCGCACCCCAGCTGCTGATGGATGCCTCTGCTAATGCAGCCGTCGCTACGCAACAATCACTTCAAGAAACCCTCATTGAATTCCGTCACGCTCTTCAGAACTACCGACCTGCCTCAGTAAGTCCCATGGCCAAACCAGCTTCATATGCAGGCGGGGAGGATTGCAACGGATTTCTTCTTCAATGCAAACTCTACTTGGAGGTAAACGCTGCTCAGTTTATTTCTGAAAGAGCCAAAATTGCTTTTATAATTTCTCTGCTCTCGGGTCACGCATTAAACTGGGCTCAAGCTCTCTGGGAATCCAATGCACCCGCATTACAGACTTTAAATAGATTCTTTGAACATTTTCACACTGTATTCGCTCAAACTTCTAGTGCCATCTCCGTTCATGATCAGCTGTTTCGCCTACGACAAGGCACCTCCTCTGTTTCAGAATACGCTTTGAAGTTTCGGACGATCGCGGCAAGCAGCGGATGGAACGAAATCGCTTTGAGGGCTTATCGTCAAGGACTCAACCCAGATGTCGGGCTACAATTGGCCATCTATGATGACACCATTGGGATTGAAAAACTCATCCAACGCTCGATCCTCATAGACCAACGTCGCACTGCATGTTTGTCTAATCTCCCTGCTCGTACTCGCATCTCCTCGTCCTTAAGCCCTCCAGTACCTGAGCCAATGGAAGTCGATACAGGACGTTTAACTACATCTGAACGTAACCGACGTCGAACTAATAATCTATGTCTCTAATGTGGTGCTTCTGGACATTATCGTGTCGAATGTCCCGTCCGTCCCAGCCGTTCGGCGGTGAGTACTGTAGATCTACCATTTCCCGTGTTAAACCTAAAACAAACTCCAGTCTTAATAAAATATCTGAAACACTCTATTCCAGCGAACGCTCTGATTGACTCCGGCGCGACGGGGAACTTCATTTCAGCTTCTCTACTCAACCGTTTGCAAACCCCCCGTCGACGATTAAATCAACCACTGAATATACACTCCATCCTTGGAAAACCCCTTTGTAAAAGAAGTATTCAGCACTGCAGTCCCGAATTACACCTGTCCATCGGTTGTCTTCACCAAGAAAGATGCTCTTTACTGGTACTGGAGGGCTCCACTGCAGATATCGTCCTGGGACGCCCGTGGCATACTCAACACTCGCCTGACATCTGCTGGACTTCTGGAGAAGTAAGTCGTTGGAGTGATCACTGTAAAAAGCATTGTCTACGTTCTGTCAAGAAACAATCCTTATCCGCTGTCTCAGCAGTCCTGGGTTCAACCTCCGTCGAAAGTCCAGTCACCGAGTCTTCCCACCAGATCCCTCCGGAATACTGGGCCTTCCAGGACGTGTTTAGTAAACAACTCGCCACCACTCTACCACCTCACCGGCCATGGGACTGTGCTATTGACCTGCTGCCTGGGGCCACTCTACCGCATGGGAAGATCTACCCGTTGTCCATCCCGGAGCAGAAGGCCATGGAGGAGTATGTGGAGGAAGCCTTACGCCAAGGATACATTCAACCTTCTACGTCCCCTGCCGCCTCGAGCTTCTTCTTCGTCGGGAAAAAGGACGGAGGACTGCGCCCATGCATTGATTACCGCATCCTTAATGCTTCTACCATCAAGCACAGATATCCACTGCCCTTGGTACCTTCGGCTCTGGAAAAGCTACATTCAGCTCGGGTCTTCACCAAACTCGATTTGAGAAGTGCTTACAACCTGGTTCGTGTACGTGAAGGCGATGAGTGGAAGACTGCCTTTATCACTCCTACTGGGCACTATGAATATCGGGTTATGCCGTTCGGGCTGTCGAATAGTCCAGCAGTCTTCCAGGACTTCATGAACGAGATATTCCGAGACATGCTCCATTGGTTTGTGGTCATCTACATTGATGACATCCTAATCTACTCCTCCAACCTCGATGAACATGTACTACAGGTGAAGCAAGTCCTTAAACGCCTCCGTGAGTACCAACTGTACCTGAAGTTAGAAAAATGCGAGTTCCATCAAGAATCCATGCACTTCCTGGGGTACGTGATTCAGCCAGACAGCATTTCTTTGGATCTAAATAAGGTAGAAGCGGTGATCAACTGGCCTAAACCCCAGTCCCTGAAGGAGCTGCAACGTTTTCTTGGCTTTGCCAATTTCTATCGTCGGTTCATCCGCGATTATAGTAAGATCTGCGCTCCAGTAACTTCCATGCTGAAGAAGGGTACCACACGGTTAACCTGGTCTGCTGAAGCTTCCGAGGCCTTTGAGGGTTTGAAGAAAGCCTTCTGTTCTGCTCCTACGCTGTATCATCCCAACCCTGATCTCCCGTTCATAGTGGAAGTGGATGCATCCACCAACGGAGTTGGAGCTGTTCTTTCACAGCAGCAGGGGACCCCTCCACGACTCCATCCATGCGCCTTCTTTTCACGCAAGATGTCCCCGGCAGAGCAGAATTATGATGTCGGTAATCGAGAACTCTTGGCTATTAAATTAGCTTTAGAGGAGTGGAGACACTGGTTGGAGGGAGCCAACCACCCATTTCAAGTAATTACAGACCACCGCAACCTTGAGTATCTCCAGGAGGCCAGAAGATTAAATCCTCGGTGGGCTCTCTTTTTCACACGCTTTAATTTCACAGTTACCTACCGCCCGGGTTCCAAGAATCTCAAAGCAGACGCTCTATCACACCTCTATCAATCCGAAACCTCCACAGAAATCAACGAAACCATACTCCCTCCAGCCATGTTTGTCAGTCCCATCCAGTGGAACATCGACGAACTCATTGCCGACGCCACCCTTACCGAACCTGCTCCGCCGGGGGGTCCTGAGGGGAAGGTTTTCGTACCTACCAACTTCCGCCTTCACCTCATGGACTCTGTACACACCTCTCCGGGCTCTGGACACCCAGGCAGCCAACAAACCCTCTCACTTCTCCAACAGCGCTACTGGTGGCCCGGCATGGCCCAGGATATCTCCCGATACGTGCAGGGGTGCACCGCTTGTGCTATGGCCAAGGTACCTCGACGTCTCCCAGAAGGGAAGCTCATGCCCCTACCAATTCCGAACAGACCCTGGTCCCATCTCGCCGTGGATTTTGTTACCGATCTACCATCGTCCAACTCCAAGACCTGCATTCTAGTGGTCGTTGACAGATTTTCCAAGTCCTGTAAATTGATATCCCTCTCCGGACTCCCCACAGCCTTCAGGACAGCAGAGATGTTATTCACCGAGATTTTCCGCCACTTTGGAATCCCAGAGGACATAGTATCGGATCGGGGGCCACAGTTCATATCAAGAGTCTGGAAATCGTTCTTTAAGCTTCTAGGAGTATCGGTCAGCCTGACGTCGGGGTACCACCCTCAATCCAACGGCCAAGTGGAGCGTAAGATCCAGGAGATCGGGAGATACCTGAGAACCTACTGCCATGATGCACAGGACCGCTGGGACCAGTACCTCCCATGGGCAGAGTATGCCCAGAACTCTCTACGCCAAACATCTACAGGCTTGACGCCGTTCCAATGCGTTCTGGGATACCAACCACCTCTGTTCCCATGGACAGGCGAACCTTCGGACGTTCCAGCGGTCCAGCACTGGTTCACCGAGAGTGAGAGGGTCTGGGACTCAGCCCACGTCCACCTACAAGGGGCAGTACGGAGGTTCCAACAACAGGCCGATGTACGTCGAGGACCCACACCCCACTACACTCCTGGTCAGCTGGTGTGGCTCTCCACAAGGGATATCCGCCTCCGACTGCCCTCCCGTAAACTGAGTCCCAGGTTCATTGGTCCATTCGCGGTGCTGAGGCAGGTCAATGACGTCACGTATCGACTTGCACTACCCCATCACTACCGGATTGCACCCACCTTCCATGTTTCCTTATTAAAACCCTACACTGCACCTCTCTCTTCCCCTTCCACAGAAGCTGAAGCTGGCGAAGTACCCCCTCCTCCTCCAGTGGACCCCACAGACGAAGCCGTATACCAGGTCCGCACCATCTTGGATTCTCGACGACGGGGGGGCCAGCTGCAGTACCTCGTGGACTGGGAGGGGTTTGGACCTGAGGAACACTGTTGGGTCCATCGGGACGACATCTTGGACCCCATGCTCCTCCAGGACTTCCACTGTGACCACCCGGATCGTCCAGGCCCCCGTCCACGAGGTCGCCCTCGTCGTCGGGGTCTAAGGCCCTCAGGAGCTGGCCCTGGAGGGGGGGGGGGTACTGTCACGGATTCACCCAACGACACACCCCAGCCAGCTTCAACCCAACACACCTGGTCCCGATCGCAATCACCGGAATTCTGATTCACCTCACCTGCACCCTCATCACTTCACTCACCACGCCAGCTCTGCATATAAACCCCAGTCAGTCTACAGCTCATTGTCAGGTCTCGTCTTTTGATGCCAGTGACTCTCCGGTTCCTAAACCCGTCGGTCTGGTTCCAGTATCCTCAATATATCTACTGGAATTCGCGGATCTCTACCAGGATTCCAGTGGTCAGCTATTTCCAGTATCTACAAGACGGACTCAAGTTCAAGTCTTCTCCCTGTGTTGCCTGTGTGGATCTCGAAGCTCATTCCTGTATTCAGGAGTTGCATACAGTGTCTAAAATAAAACCTGTTAACGCCATTCTCTGTGTCTTCATCCTTGCAGTAGTGTGACAACTATGTAGTACTGAATGATTTTTATATGTTGGTCCAAGGTACTTCAAGTATCGGCAGAGAATTTAGATTTTCATTCACAAGCTCTTGATATGATTCCGATCTTGATTTGAAATTGATTCTTTTGGATATATATCAGGTACAATACATGCCAATTTTTCTGAAGGAAAAAAATCTCTCAACTAATGCTGAAATCTATACACGGAACCCTTTCACTTGGCACATTACTATAAAATTAATTAAGAGTTTCATACAACAGCAGTTTTTATACTTTTTAATGATATACAGGTTTCTACTCCAATTCTTTGTTGAAATCTGTCCCACCACATTAATGAGCACAAAAACAACATTTATTGTTTGCATTTTGTGATCAAATTGACAGAATTTGAAAGTTGAGACATTTCCTGCTGAACCCAGCATTGCTAGTCACCAAAGCTATGTTTTGCACGCTGGGACCAGCATGGGATACTGGTTGCTGGTCCATAGCATGGGAAGCAGGTGTGCTGGTGGACAAGCATATGTTGTCTTTTGAGCGCTGGAATCATCTCAACAAGATCACAACAAAAGTTGCGTACAGTAGCCTATGTGTTACATTACATATCATATTTCTTACGAATTCCCAATTCATTTTAATAAATAATTTAATGAAGTAAAATGCATGTTGCAGGTTACTTGTGTACTGCAAAATCCTCAGTGTTAAACGAACACTTACTTTTCACATAATCTACAGAGAGTAAAAGTAACCCTGTAGTAGTGTTGCAGATATAGTGAAATAAAGTAGATTTATTATACAATTGATAAGTGACCATGTGGTTAAGAATCAGAATCAATGAAGATGAGAGAAACTGACTCACAGCCACATAGCCTTAGATAAAATCAACTGCAAATAAAATCAATATCTCACCAGAGGATGCTTAAACAACTCCTATAATAATATGAAATAATATGTTCACTTATTACAAACCAGTTTGTATTTATTTCTTTTATATGGTACATGCACAATTGAAGTCAGTTTTGAGTCACCATTGTGGTGATTAGTGTTCCCTTTAGTTGGGCACTTGGCCCCTTACATTGGTTAAATTAGTTATTTCACCAATTTTTGAAAGTGCAATTCTCCTGACTGCAATGACATACCTTTTACTATGTGCACAGCTAGATTTTGATACTGAGTTGTCAAATGAAAGTCTTTAAAAACAACTTTAAATTTTGAACTTTCATTATCAAGTTGTTATTAACTGTATTGAAAGAGTTTTTCTCATACCCCTTTTATTGAACAAACTGCTTATGACTATTTCTTTATTTGGCATTCATCTTTGTTTTCATATCTCTAAATGTTTTTTTTTAAATGCACACTCTTTTTACCTGATTTGTGTTCGGATCCTTTGAAACAGGAAAAAAAATCATTATAATTTTGGCTAATTTGACTCTGTACAGTTATTTCCAATGATAGGAGCTACTGGTGTTAAGTTTTAATTAAAACCACTTTTTTACAGAGTAATATTGCATATTACTTATGTAGGTCCACAAATGAGGTTTAATGCATGTATAGAGTATATTTAGCAGCCACAGCCCTAAACTAAACACAGTCACCACTCTTCTGCATAATGTTAACCACAAAATTCAAAAACATTACAGAAAGTCTTCTAAGTTTCTAACATTACTGAATATTAAACATTAACATTAACTAACAACATCTTTCCATTTACAGAAAAACACATAAAATAACACTTTAATCCCTAAATTTACCCTCCTAATGCAGTCCCTTGCAAAGCATGCTGGGAACTACAGATCCACTGCCCAGGTAGTTGTCAACAAAAATGATTCATGTAGTTTTCTAAAAACTAAAGATTAACACAAAATATTAAACAATTGTGTTACTCTTGCTTATTTGAATTAATTAAATTTAACAAGAGGCAAAAGTAATTTTTTTGAGTGCAAGAAATTACAAAGTTATAATCATATTACGATGAATCATGTTTAAATCTTATATTGTTTTTCCTTTACATTATTAATGTGTTAAACATAGAAATGTGCTTGCAAAAACAATATTTGTCCCAAAAACGCTGCTTGCTTACAGACAACTGGCCTACTCACAATCAAACCATGCATGACTATGCTGGTCTACCAGCTTGACCAGCAATATCCAACACTATAATCTGGAACAGCATGGAATTTATGATGGGTATTTCAGCAGGGCTTTCAAATACAAAGCACAAAGCGATTAGTGAGAGGTGCGGTACAAATAATTTTTAGTGAAGTTTTGTATACGCTTCAATTAAAAACCACATAAACAGAAAGATCAATTGGTTCGTCAAAACCAATGAAGATCGTTTAAAATCGAGAAATTTGTCAACCCATTATATCATTAAAATGACCAAAAACCAAAATATTG
Source organism: Siphateles boraxobius (assembly GCF_051911475.1). Lineage (NCBI taxonomy): Eukaryota > Metazoa > Chordata > Actinopteri > Cypriniformes > Leuciscidae > Siphateles > Siphateles boraxobius. The sequence goes on along the minus strand of NW_027509197.1, from coordinate 23,366,569 downwards.
TCCAAAAAACAAAAGTACTTGCTGGTTTGCACTGATATTTACAAAAAATCCTGTACTGGTATTGTAGCACACATTTGGTTTGTTGTGCACTGGGCTGTTGTATGAAGGGCAACGCAGAGTTCAAGTCCTGGCGAGAACGACAGAGGGAGGGAAAAAAAAATCAATACTCTTACTGTGGATGTTTTGTACAAGGGCCTCCCTGAGTGGTGTCTGTCACACTGTGCTCTCAGAGGAAGTGCTGACCACATAGGTGCCAGACCACAGCAGGCATGCTAGATAGTAAGATAGTAGAACGATACAAAGACGACACCAGATTCTTCAGGACCAAGGAGAGGGATGTTTGAACTTGATTTAGATGCATTTTCTTTGCAAATACAGCTCTTGATGTCCCAGTTGAGGATTTTAAAGTAATTATGTTCAGATTATACACTGGCTGCTAGAAAATTAGGTTACATCTTATTGGATGCATATTCAGATACGTTCCAAAATTTCATCTACTGCTTGTTTGGCCTAAAGCTAAGAAGGATTCATTTCTCTTCGTTTTTTTCACAGTCTTTGTATTATGGCTCCAGCTGAAAGCTGCCGACGATAATGAAGCCACCGATATAGATGGTTCCGTCACTCATGATTAAGTGCTGTGTCATGCTCAGAGTAATTGCCTTAATTAGCTATTGAATAGTTTTCAGGGTTAATGGGACAACAGGTTGGTAGTGAATGAAATGTATTTGCTGGAAGCTAATGATTTTACTTTCATCATCTCTGAAATGATTTGATTAACAGTAGAGAGAAACAGATCCCCCTTGTTTGTTATTACAGAATCAATTTCATGGCTGGATGAACTTTCTCTGACACTGTTTTTTGTTGGCCGAGAACATTCCTCGCTCGAAGACCAGCAAGCCAAATTCCCTTTCAAGGGAACTTCGAGCTGCGTCAAACGCTGCGGGAACGCCCCTGCGTTGTGCGTCATGAAGCACGTATGGAATCAGCCCAATGGAGAGATGAAACGTCATAGGCGGGTGACGTCATCGACCAGGAAACTATAAAGCACCCCAAAAACACAAGCGCATTAGCTTCTGTGCTTTCAGTCGCGCTACATGTGAATCTGTCCCTGTGTGATATTGTCTGTCTTACATACCCTGCACCACACAAACAATTTATCCCTATATATATATATATTGAGAGATTATGGCGGACGAACAGCAGTTTAGAAAGTGTGTTCCTCCCTGCTCGCGTTATTTAACGAGCGGGGATACACATGATCTTTGTGTTGTTTGTTTGGGAGTTCAGCATGCCCAGTTTGCTCTCGAGGGAGCAGACTGTGAGCATTGCGAGCGTTTGCCGTTAAGGACGCTCCGCTCCCGCCGGTCGCTCTTTGAGGAGAGCGGTTCGGTGCGCGCTCCCCGCGGTTCGGGTCCCGCTTCTGCCGAGGCAGAGCGGCGGCGCTTATCGTGGGGATCGCAGATGGATCTCACAGCGGGGTTTGAGACGGGCTCTGCCTTATCTCTCCCTTCACCTGTGAGATCCAGTGCCTCAGTCCCGGGTTCGGAAGCACGCGCTGCGGTTTCTTCCGCTCGGGCTGAGGCACCAATGCTGCAGCTATCCAGTTCTGAGGAACTTGATGTTGTAAGTGTTGAGGGAGATGTGGAGGATTCGCCACCCCACACTCCTGAGAGTGATGAGCTTATGGAGGTGTTAACAAGAGCTGTTGAAAAACTTAATATTGAATGGCCAGTGACTAGACAGGAGTCTGTTTCTAAATCAAAGTTGGATGAGAGACTTTTGCCGTCACGTGTGCAGCCTCCACGCCGGTGCCTGCCGTTTTTCCATGATCTCCACACCGAGGTGTCGAAATCATGGAGAAAACCGGTGTCATATAGAGTGTTTAGTCCCCAGACTTCAACATACGCTAATATTATGGGAGCCAAGGCTCATGGTTATGGTGCTTTGCCTCGTGTGGAAGAGACGCTTGCGAGCCATCTCTCCCCCGAAGCAGCATCATCTTTTAAGGCACCGGCATTACCCACCAAGCCTTTAAGAAACACTTCGGCTTTGGTGGGTAAAGCATATTCGGCAGCAGGTCAGGCTGCGTCATGTCTGCATACTATGTCAATCTTGCAGGTATACCAGGCTGATCTGCTAAGGGACATGAGTGAGAGTGAGGAGGTCAGTACTGACGTAGTTCGCGAACTGCGTCAGGCTGCTGATTTATCCCTGCGTGCCACCAGAGAATCGGCCAAATTAATGGGTCGTTCTATGGCAGCTCTGGTGGCCGCAGAAAGACATTTGTGGTTAAATCAGACTAATATTAAAGAGAGAGAAAAAGCTTTTCTTTTAGATGCTCCTCTTTCTCCCATGGGGTTGTTTGGTGATGCTGTGAATTCAGTTATCGATAAATTCCAAGAAGAAAAGAAACAAACTGCAGCTTTTAAAAAGTTTCTTCCCCTTAAAGTTCATGTCCCTGGGGCTGCTGGGCGGGAGCAGCCCCGGCCGTCTTCGAGCTCATCACATAGAGCGCAGCAGAGGCAGAGTGTCGCGTCTCGTGCTCCCCCTGCTGGACAGTGGGCTCAGCCGCGACACTCTCAGCCGAAGCCTTCTCCCAGTAGAACTGATCTGAGGACAGTTATATTGGCTAAGAAGGCTTCGGCTAAGAAGAAGTCCTGACGCCAAGCCGTTCAGGATGCTGAGGGTGGTCCCCACCGAGGCGGAAAGGTGTTCACCTCTTTTTACGGTGCCCATTCCTCCTCGGTGCCCTCAGGGGCTCGTTCTGCCAACCCCGCCTTTATGCCGGGGCACAGACGATCCCAGCGAGCGCTTTCCCGAGGGACGCTCGCTCCCTCTGAGGAGGGTCTCAGAGCGGTCAGACCAGTTGTTCCCTGCCGGTGCGCCGTTACAGGGCGCTGCGTCTGCTGCTCAAGTTACACCAGAGGCCAGTCTCGAGAGGCTGGTACCCTTAGTAGAATTTCTGGCAGAGTGGAAAAGCCTTCCAAAAATATCTCATTGGGTCCTGCAGACAGTAGAAAAGGGTTATGCTATCCAGTTCAGGTGTCGTCCACCAAAATTCAGAGGGGTTCTGCACACAGTGGTGGGCCCCGAGCAGGCTCTGGTATTGGAACAAGAGGTGAAAACGCTCCTTCAAAAAGAGGCTATAGAACGGGTTCCTCCTCCCAGTTTGGAGTCAGGTTATTACAGCCGATATTTCATCGTTCCAAAGAAGGATGGGGGGTTGCGTCCAATTTTAGACCTGCGCATATTGAATCGCTCGGTAGGGAAGCTAAAATTCAAGATGCTCACTATCAAGCAGATCGTGTCTCAAATCAGGTCCGAGGACTGGTTTGTCACGATAGATCTGAAGGACGCATACTTCCATGTGTCCATCCTTCCACAACACAGGAAGTTCCTGAGGTTCGCCTTCGGGGGCGAGGCGTACCAGTACAGGGTTCTTCCGTTTGGCCTAGCTTTATCTCCCCGCACTTTCACGAAATGCATGGATGCAGCACTAGTGCCTCTGAGGCTTCAGGGCATTCGTATTCTCAATTACATCGACGATTGGTTGATTTTAGCTCAGACCGAGCAGATGGCGGTTCGGCATCGAGATGTCGTCCTCGCTCATATCAGAAAGTTGGGGTTGAGGCTGAACGCAAAGAAAAGTGTATTATCTCCTTCCCAGAAGACCACTTTTCTGGGTGTCGTTTGGGATTCGGTATCGATGCGGGCGCGACTCTCTCCGACCCGCATCGCTTCGATTCTCTCAGCTGTGAAACAAGTGAAGCTAGGCCAGCTACTCACTGTCAAGCAGTTTCAGAGACTGTTGGGTCTGATGGCAGCAGCGTCCAACGTTATACCTTGCGGCCTGTTGTACATGAGACCGCTACAGTGGTGGCTCAGGACCAAGGGATTCTCCCCGAGGGGAAATCCGCTCCGCACGTTCAAAGTCACGCGGCGCTGCCTTCGTGCTCTGGTCATGTGGAGAGAAACTTGGTTCCTATCCAAAGGTCCTGTGCTGGGGGCTCTTTGTCGTCGCATAACGCTAACGACGGATGCTTCCCTCACAGGGTGGGGGGCGGTCATGAGTGGTCGCCCAGCCCAAGGTCTGTGGCAGGATCATCATCTTTCGTGGCACATAAATTGTCTAGAGATGTTGGCTGTGTTTCAGGCTCTGAAACACTTCCTAACAGACCTGAGAGGCCATCATGTGTTAGTTCAATCAGACAACACGTCGGTGGTCTCTTATATAAATCATCAGGGGGGCCTGCGGTCTCGCCGGCTTTACAAGTTGGCCCGTCAGATCCTCCTGTGGTCCCAAGGGAAGCTACTATCTCTGAGAGCAATGTATCTCCCTGGGTATTTGAATGTGGTAGCAGACTCCCTGTCGAGGCAGGGGCCGAGGCCAGGGGAATGGAGACTCCACCCCGAGGTGGTGGAGCTCCTTTGGTTGAGTTTCGGTCGCGCCGAGGTGGACCTATTCGCTTCCAAGGAGACCACTCATTGTCATCGGTGGTTCTCCATCACTCTTCCAGCCCCCCTGGGGTTGGATGCTATGGTGCAGCCGTGGCCGAGGTCACGTCTGTACGCCTTTCCCCCGATTGCTCTGTTACCAGGAGTTCTGGAGAGGGTCCGCCGGGACGGGGTCAGTCTACTACTAGTAGCCCCGTTCTGGCCGGCCCGAGTATGGTTTGCGGACCTGATTTCTCTCCTGGACGGTTCTCCTTTGGAGCTCCCGGTCAGGAGGGATCTACTCTCCCAGGCGGGGGGCACGATACTTCACCCCCGCCCAGAATTGTGGAAACTGTGGGCTTGGCCTCTGAGGGGGCCCAGCTCATAGACTCCGGTCTCTCAACCGAGGTTGTTGAGACCATTCTTAACTCCAGAGCTCCATCCACGAGGAAGCTTTATGCCTTGAAGTGGAAACTTTTCACTTCTTGGTGTGGAGAACACCTGCAGGACCCAGTTAACTGCCCAGTGGGTGCAGTGCTGGAATTCCTGCAGGAGCGCTTCTCCACAGGGTTATCCCCCTCCACACTAAAGGTGTATGTGGCGGCACTAGCTGCTTACCACGTCCCTTTCAGTGGAGTTTCTCTTGGGAGACACCCGCTTATAACTCGTTTCCTCCGTGGCACTTTGAGGCTGAGGCCAGCAGTTCGTACGAGGGTGCCGACTTGGGATCTGGCCATTGTATTAGAAGGTCTTTCCCTAGCTCCTTTTGAACCTATCGAAGAAGTTCCCGAGAAGTTTCTCACTTTTAAGACTATCTTTTTGCTTGCTATCTCTTCACTAAAAAGAATCGGAGATTTGCAGGCTCTGTCGGTTTCACCCTCGTGCCTGGAATTTGCACCTGGCATGGTTAAAGCTTTTCTGCATCCTAGACCAGGTTACGTTCCTAAGGTTCCTACTAATATTGTTAGACCTACGGTTCTGCAGGCTTTCTGTCCTCCTCCATTTATGTCATCGGACCAGGAGAAACTTAATTCACTCTGCCCTGTTAGGGCATTAGACGCTTATGTCCACAGAGCTGCCCTGTGGAGGAAATCAGAACAACTTTTTGTATGTTTCGGGCCACCCAGGAAAGGGTGTCCGGCGTCTAAACAGAGAATGAGCAAGTGGGTGGTTGAGGCTATCTCACTTGCTTATGAGTCGGCTGGCCAGCCTTCACCTTTGGTTGTCCGAGCTCACTCTACCAGGAGTATGGCTGCTTCTAAAGCTCTTTTGTCGGGGGTTTCCCTGAGTGATGTTTGTGATGCGGCTGGATGGTCTTCACCGCATACTTTTATTAAGTTCTATGACCTAGACTTAAGCTCTACCCCTGGGGCACAGGTGCTCTCGTCCTCTGTGCGCTAGTCTCACATGACGGTCATTTGGTCCTATGGCGACGTGGGTATTCGCGTTCCCGCAGCGTTTGACGCAGCTCGAAGTTCCCTTGAAAGGGAACGTCTCGGTTACGTATGTAACCCTAGTTCCCTGATAGGGAACGAGACGCTGCGTCGCTCCGCCATACTCCCGGCACTCCCGTTAGCGCTTCCTTCAAGCCTATCAGAAGCTAATGCGCTTGTGTTTTTGGGGTGCTTTATAGTTTCCTGGTCGATGACGTCACCCGCCTATGACGTTTCATCTCTCCATTGGGCTGATTCCATACGTGCTTCATGACGCACAACGCAGGGGCGTTCCCGCAGCGTTTGACGCAGCGTCTCGTTCCCTATCAGGGAACTAGGGTTACATACGTAACCGAGACGTTCAGTAAATCTAGCTTCTTCTCAGGAAATAAAACCATCTTCTTTTTAACACTTTTCATCCCTTTGCTGTTCATTTCTTGAAGACAGTTTTGTAGAGTGGCTCTTTGATGAAATATTTGAGGAATAAAACATTTAGGATAATTATGTAGAGGAAATACTGCCAAGCACCAGTAAAGGCAATTTAATGGGCTTTTGAAATTTTAATACCCTGAAAAACCTGATGGGAAATTGAAACATTGCTTCAGTGGAATGTTTATCTTACTGATAAACGCTTAGCATCACATGCATTTATATATCACAACCTGTCATGTCTGTTAAGATCATTAGTAGAGACAACTTTGATTTTTCAGAAAACATCACAACAAACCTGCAAGAAGTCTATCCCCTCCACTTGAGTGTTTGATGAAGTTTGAATGTCTTCTGTGACAGCAGCATCTCCACAAACACCTTATTTTCATTCTCATATGTCTATTCTCTCCTACATTAATATTAAGACTTGGCCTTCATAGGCATTAAAAATGCAATTTCCTCTTTAGTCTTGCATATAGCGGGGGAAATGATTATAAAACAGTTGAAATTGAAAATATATGAGTTACAAATAACAGCATAAATAAATAGATGCCACATAATTAAAGCATTGCATAACCCAGCTGAGACTGTGAATCTGTATATAGTGTCAGAGATGAAAATTGGATGGTGATAATTGATAAGAGATTAAAATTGTATTGCATCTCAAGTGTTTGAATTGATGCTCTTGGGGCGTCTCCCCAGCCGCCCCAGTCTCCCCCACCTCACTTTTTTCCCCCAGAAAAGAATCATACTTTAAGTTTGCCTCGGTGTAATGTATCAAGCAAAAATCTTAAAATTCAAATTTTATTAAAGGAGAACTCCGGGCAATTTTTAAGTTAATCTTGATCGTTAGACCTTTGTGAGTACTGACTATAGAAAAAAAAACGAACCGGATTTGTGCTTGCTACGCGGAGCTGCGACCGCGAATGCCCAGAGCTCCCACCCAGCTAAAACGGCAGCTATGGGGGCATTGACATAAAGAGCGTTTTTGAACCTCTTAACAGACACAAAATGCAATTAAAATGTCTGTCCAACATGAACAGGGCCCCTTCATGTGAACAATATGCGTTTAGCAACTTAGCCATTGTTTCAACTCACCTAAATAGTCTTTTAGACGGCAAGCTGTAGTCTCGCGCTGCAGTCCCGTGCTGTAGCCGGAAAAGATAAACAATGTCCAGGTGGGAGGAGCGTTGATCATGTGCGACGAGTTATGATCAGAGTTGCTTACAAGTGAAGAAGAAATGGTTCGTGTTTGTGCCTTTCCGAATTGTGACAACAGAATGCGAAAATATAAGAGCTTATATTTTCATCGTCTTCCTTTCCATGACCTCGAGATTCTGCAGTTTGTGGCTAGTTGTATTTCAACTTGATGTGCAAACTCCCGTAGAAGTACTACGCGCTAAAGATTACCACATTTGCAGTGAACACTTTGACAAGGATGACTACACACACTCAACACAGCGGGGCCGTTTGAAGAAAAATGCCATTCCATGTACGAAGACTCGTCGCACATGATCAACGCTCCTCCCACATGGACATTGTTTACCTTTTCCGGCTACAGCACGGGACTGCAGCGCGAGACTACAGCTTGCCGTCTAAAAGACTATTTAGGTGAGTTGAAACAATGGCTAAGTTGCTAAACGCATCTTGTTCACATGTAGGGTCCCTGTTCATGTTGGACAGACATTTTAATTGCATTTTGTGTCTGTTAAGAGGCTCAAAAACGCTCTTTATGTCGATGCCCCCATAACTGCCGTTTTAGCTGGGTGGGAGCTCTGGGCATTCGCGGTCGCAGCTCCGCGTAGCAAGCACCAATCCGGTTCGTTTTTTTTCTATAGTCAGTACTCACAAAGGTCTAACGATCAAGATTAACTTAAAAATTGCCCGGAGTTCTCCTTTAATGCTTAGCCCTGATTAGCTCATATGAAAAATGTAAAGCTTCAGGAGCTCACATGTGCTATAGCATGCACTATTAGAAATATGCAATGTCTGATTGGGCCAGGGTTAGTACCTCAATTTAAGCAGTGGATAGGGTTAGGTGATGGTCTCATTGAATGCAGTCTGTCCTATTTTATTTATTTTTTGCTCTTATAGGGGTCCTGAAAAGTATGATATGGCCACTTTAATGGATTAGATATAATTAACTAATCTGCAGAATGTAATGCTGAAGCTTCTCTTCACAACTTTTGATCAATATCCTGCACTGATGAGGACAGTAATTATGACAGTTCCTCTCAGCGCAAGTCAGCTCATTTATGCTGCATATATATATATATATATATATATATATATATATATATATATATATATATATATATATATATATGTATAATTTATCCCTTTGGATTACTTAATTGGAGGCAGTTATGTGTGTTATATATATAATCCTCAGTGGTGTGTGGTGGTGTTTTAAAATGAGGATTTTGTATTTTTATGTAATTTTCTATTTATTAAAACTAAGTATACATTTAATAAAGTTAGTGTTTTTACGCATTTTTACATTTATTCCAAAATTATAACTAAAGGTAGTTACAATTTAAACAATATATATATTATTTGTGAAATAATGTTCAGCTTTTCTTTTTAACTCTTTGCCCGCCAGCTTTTTTTAAAAAAAAGTTGCCAGCTGCCATCAGTGTTTTTGATCATTTTCACAAAAATGTCATGGACCCCAGAATATTTTGTTGTATGAATATCTGAACATGCAATATATCAAAAGAAAGAACAGACCCTCTGCTCTTAAATTTTTTTTTTAGTATAGATTTTGAATTTTTTATTCTAGCTTCATGTTTTTTTTTATCAACACTTGAATATGGGGTAGTTTCATGAAAAAGCAACATTTTGGAAATAACCTGAGAAAATCATGTTTTTTTGACAAAGATTACATACAGATCAGATTCAGAATGATGATCAAAACATAGACTGAGTTCATCAAAACTCCTAATGCTTGCACAGCCCTGTAGCATATCCTGGGTCGACATTTCATTAAGTAATATCAGGCAGTTTTGATTTACATGCTGTTTAATGTTGATGGTCACATTATTTTACATGCATATGATTACATGAGTCATGAGATCGTATGTTGCGTGATGCTAAAATGCTAACTCACTTCTGCGTTTTGGCCTACAAAGTGACGTCATAACTTCAGCACTCTATTGACCAGGACGTAACATGGCCTTCGTGGTTTCGACTGGTCGAGACTGTTTTCCACAGATGGCTCCATGCTTGTATACACGAAGTGTACTGTCTTTATAAGGTATCTTCTTATTAAACTGTCTGTACGCTTACAAAGTTGTCAATGCTTCGGTTTGCAGACAGAGACCCTAATTATCCTACCGTGTTAGTATGGGGCTATTTTGAACCTTGTTAGTGGTATTAACTAGCGATTTTTATTTTTACTTATTCGATGCCCCATACACTAGCATTATAAACTAATCTGTGGTTAAACTAAAACTAACTTTAAAACTTGGTACATTCGATTATCATGAAAACGTCTCGGGTTATGACTATAACCCTTGTTCCCTGAGAAGGGAACGAGACACTGCGTCGAGAATCGACACTTTGGGGACACTCCCTTAGCGTGCGCCTCTGAAGTAAGAATGAAACTAATCCAATCCTGATTGGTGTTGCGTCGTGATGTAACATGTGACGGCATAACCGGATGCATAAAAGTGACGCTGACACACACACACATCAGCTCCGCGATGAAGCAAGACGCTCTAAGGCCTCGAGGGGCGTGGCAGGACGACGCAGTGTCTCGTTCCCTTCTCAGGGAACAAGGGTTATAGTCATAACCCGAGACGTTCCCTTTCGAGGGAACTCAACACTGCGTCGAGAATCGACACTTTGGGGAACGAATGCCCACTAAGCCACGCACCGAAAACAGGCCTGCCCGGAGTGAAACTGATTCAGGCACTCAGCTAGGACGAGAGCACGTGTGCGCCAAGCGTACTAGGGAGGTGCAGACTATAGAACCTAACAAAAGTGTGTGGGGTAGCCCAACCGGCTGCCTCACAGATCTCCTTGATGGGAACTCCCGAAAGGAGGGCCCTAGAGGACGCCATGCCTCTAGTAGAATGAGCCCTAACGGCCAAAGGTGAAGGGAAATTCCGCACCTTGTGGGCCTACTTATGGTTTGTATAGCCGGGAGCCCCTAATAGGTGATCCAAAACACACTACAGTAGGTCCGACCTCCTCCAAGAAGAGGACCTCTCAAGGTAATACTCGGAACTCTGACTGGCAGAGCAAGGAACCTCTCCTTTTCTGCCGACACATGAGGTGGAGGATGAAATACTTGCAGGACCATGGACCTAGCCAGGGATAGCCCTTCGAGAACCACCGCCAGGTCCCAGGAAGGAACCCTGGACCTGACTGTCGGTCTCATCCTCCAATACCATGGAGAAATAGTATGACCAGTTGGTGCCTCCCTAAAGGCCCAACATTTAGTGGTGCATGGAACGCCGCAATGGCAGCCACGTACACCCTACGTGTGGAAGGGGAGAGATTCGCAGAGAAACAATCTTGAAGAAACTCCAGAACTGAAGCCATTGGGCAGTTAACTGGGTCTAACTCAAGTTCTCTACACCAAGTAGAAAAATATTTCACTTGAGGCCATATAATCTCCTAGTACACGGAGCCCTAGAGATAAGTATGGTTTCGACCACCCCTGATGATAGACCAGCATCTAGGTACTGAGCCCCCTCAGAGGCCAGACCCACAATTTCCACAGCTCTGGATGAGGATGGAATATAGTGCCCTCCGCCTGAGACAACAGACCCCTCCTCAGAGGAATCTGCCATGGCGGAGCTATCAGGGGTGAAATTAAGTCTGAAAACCATACTCGGGCTGGCCAAAACAGGGCTATCAGAAGAAGACTGATGCCCTCCTGACGGACCCTCTCCAGGACCCCCGGGAGCAGAGCGATCGGGGGGAAAAGCGTACAGGCGAAGCCTCGGCCAGGCCTGTACCATGGCATCCAACCCCAGCGGGGCTGGATGAGTGAGGGAGAACCAAAGTGGACAGTGGGATGGACGTCCCTCGAGACGCAAACAGATCCACTTCCACTGGTCCAAACTTCTGCCATATGAACTCCACCACCTCTGGATGGAGTCTCCATTCCCCGGGCCTCAGCCCCTGCCTCAACAGGATCTCCGCTCCCTGATTCAGAACCCCCGGGACATATATTGCTCTTATAGATAATATTTTCCCTTGGGGCCATAAAATGATCTGATGCGCCAATCTGGATAGAGGGCGCGATCTGAGTGTCCTTTGTCGGTTTAGATAAGCTACCACTGAGACGTGGTAACCTTTGATGTCTGTGAGGAAGCTCCTCAGAGCCCTGGACACAGCCAACATCTCTAGGCAATTTATATGCCAAGAATGATGATGGTCCTGCCACAGACCCCTGGCAAAGCGGCCGTCCGAGACCGCGCCCCAGGCAGCGAGGGAAGCGTCTGTCGAAACAGTTTCCCGGCGACATGACGCCCCTACCACTAGCCCTTGGGACAAGAACCAAGGTTTCTTCCATATTAATAGGGAACGAAGGCATCTGCGCGTAACCTTTATTATATGGAACGGATTCCCCTTGGGGAAAAAACCCTTGGCTTTGAGCCACCACTGAAGGGGCCTCATGTGAAACAGGCCCAAAGGAATTATGTTGGATGCCGCTGTTATGAGGCCCAGCAGTCTTTGAAATTGCTTTACAGTAATGGCCTGGCCTAGCTTTATCCCGGACACCATGGCCAGGATGGATTCGATACGAGCGGGAGACATACGTGCCCGCATCGTAACCGAATTCTATACCACGCCCAGAAGAGTAGTCTTCTGAGCTGGGTCCAACACATTTTTCTTAGTGTTGAGCCTCAACCCCCGGTTCTGAATGTGGCCAAGGACGACATCTCGATGCCGAACTGCCATTTCTCGAGACTGGGCCAATATGAGCCAGTCGCCGATGTAATTCAGTATACGGATGCCCTGAAGCCTCAATGGAGCCAGAGCCGCATCCATACACTTTGTGAACGTGCGGGGAGAGAGTGCTAGGCCGAACGGAAGAACCCGATATTGGTATGCTTCGCCCCCGAAAGCAACCTCAGGAACCTCCTGTGACATGGAAGGATGGAGACATGAAATAAGAGTCTTTTAGATCCATCGTGACAAACCAGTCCTCGGATCTGATATGGCTCACGATAATGGGAATAGTAAGCATTTTGAACCTGAATCTCCTCAAAGAACGATTCAAAAGCCCTAGATCTAAAATTGTCCTCAGTCCGCCATCCTGGGGTGGGGGGCAGCCCTCAGAGGTCCTACAATTAGGACCTCTTCGCCTGAAGGACGGCCCTCAGGTCACCCTTCTGGCTGGAGGACTTCGGTTGAGAGTGCTTCCTCTGTTTGCCAAACTCCCGCAGGAGGGCCTCTAGAGGCAACGCTCTCTTTTTTTTTTTTTTTTGCTTCCTGAAACCTGTCAACGACTGTAGTGACAGCGTTGGAAAACAGGCCAGAAGGAGATAGTGGGGCCAACAGGAAATATTTGCCTCACTTAGATCTTTAAGAAGATCGGCCTGGTACGCCTGCAAAATCGTCCTAGAGTGCAGGCACGCACCAGCCTGACCTTTTCTTTTCTAAATATTTTACCAAAGGAACCAGGCTCTCGAGCCTGGCTTCGGGTATTAATCGGGATTCGTTCTCGACCCCCTGAAGCGGGTTTCCGGAAGGGCTGGACCGAAAAAGATTCTCGATTGGCGAACGCGAATGCTGCCTGGCCGCAAAAATGTGGGGCGGACAGTGCAGCCTGCGTTCGCTGGAAACCGATGTGTCCCGAAACGTTTTTAACGGCGGAAGAGCAACATCGATTTCCTGCACCATATAAGCCCAGCCAACCAGTGCAGAGGTGTCCCTGCACGGTTTGTTGGGCAGCGCCGGGGCTTAAAGTGAAGATGCCGGATCAGGAGAAAGATAGCACGCTAAAGCTTCCTCCATCTGCGGCAACTTGCCATAACCCGATTCTCTCGCACCCACCACATTCGAATAAACATATAATGAATGTGGTGAGATACGTAAAGAATGGGGGTTTTCCCAGGATCTACACATATATATTTATATTTTTATAAAGATCTGGGAAAAACAGTAAGCCCCGGCTCTGAGGTTGTGAACGGTGCTGCAGGAATCTCTCGTCTAGTTCATTTTGACGGGGATCATCCTGCTTATTTTTGTGGCCAGCTCATATATTTTATATATATAAATATATTTATTTATAAATTTATTTAGTCTGGCCACCGCACGCATCACAACCTCCACGAGCTCTACATAAGCAGAAACATAAGCCGGCGAGTGTGACTCATGTTGCTCGCACATCTACTTCCTTATAAACAGATAGCTCGAGCACTGGGCACTCGTCACGGGCAGAAAAAGCCGCATCGTGGGCTTCTGCGTCGTGAACGAGTGTCATAGAATCTGCGGATGATGAGAGAAAAGGTGCCTCAGTAGTCTCGTTCTCATCCGCGAGATCCTTCTGCGATCTCCACGATCTAAGCCGTTGCGCCGCCTCAATGGACGCGGGACCCGAACCGCGGGGATCGCGAGCCTGGCCATCATCAGGAAATAATATAGCCAAGCGGGAGCGCAGCACTCTAATAGGAAGTGCTTCACAGTGTGCACAGGCAGCCCTCTCGAGAGCTGACAGTGCGTGCTGCGCTCCTAAACAATACACACACACACAGCTGATGCGTGTCCCCACCCGTGGCATATATATTATCTTGGGCAGGGGTGCACACACTTAGTGTATTGTTCACTCGCCATAATACAGAGCTTTGCACAGACAAACAACACCAAATAAGACAGACAGTTTCACAGAGAGCGCTTGCTGAAGAGCTAAAGCTGATGTGTGTGTGTGTCAGCGTCACTTTTATGCATCCGGTTATGCCGTCACATGTTACATCACGACGCAACACCAATCAGGATTGGATTAGTTTCATTCTTACTTCAGAGGCGCACGCTAAGGGAGTGTCCCCAAAGTGTCGATTCTCGACGCAGTGTTGAGTTCCCTCGAAAGGGAACGCATCTCATAGAACGGTCGACTCGGTACCAATGTGTTATTTAGCCCTAGGTTCATTTTTGTACGGAATTGTCCTTTAAGTTTTCACATCTGATAGGTGTAACACGGCTTCAGGCAAGCAGGGACTCATGGGTAAGTTCACATCAGCATTTTCCCATGAGAGAGGTACTGTTGCTCCCCTCAGTTTCTCCAATTTTATGGCCAGTCATCTGCCTATGTACGTCAGATCTGTCATCTCGGGCCAAACAAGCGGTCTAAATCTGGGTTCTGGATACATGAGTGACGAGTGTGAGTAATGAACGACCTCAGTGTGACGTTCCGTCTGAAGCTCAATTGAGCAGATGCACCAAACGCTGCAGGATCCGTCTGTGTCCATCTGGTGTGATGGCTTACACTTGGCAGGTTAATTTGGCTCAGAACAAAAACTTTAAAATTGAATGATTAAGAACACACAAAACTAAAACTCATCTTTCAAGACACATGAGTTAGAGACATGCAAAACTAATATTTTTCATAATCGATCTTTAAAAAGTCTCAATTCACCTCTAATTACATCTTCCAAATTAAATGCTTACATATTTATTACAATGGTTGTTTGTGTTTCCAAAGCTGTTTTGCAAAGTAACTATCATACATGTCATACTTTTTAATATGTAAAAATTAAGCTCTTTATGGACTGCACCTTATTCATAAAACACCTCAAAAAACATTTGAGTTACCTGATTGACATACTTTCTCTTTGGAATCAGACGAATAGCAGAGGTAATAGCGTAGGAATGATGATCAAAGTTGACATGCATAGATTTGTTTGGGAAATTTGGGCTATTGAAAGCATTGTAGCATTGTAATTCAATTCTGATTAAAGAAATTAATAGAATAAAGATTTGTTCATGGAAAATGATCTGATCTTCCCAATTCAATTCAATTCAAACATTGTATTATAAGTGGAAATTTACGAGGTCACGTAGAGTAACCTTAAACAAAATACATAAGAAACATCATACATTAAATAAAAAACATAATGTGCACAATACATATTAAATATAATAACCGAAAAAACAGTCCAAACATGGTTTACAAACAATCACCATGAATAAATATATATTCCCATCACTATAATAGTAGGTGTGTTTAATTTTTAGTAAATCTCCCCAGACGATTGTTTGTAAAATAATCAAATGGAACACTGAGGTTATGTTTACACGGAAACAATCTGAGGAGAAAACGCAAAAGTGGCGTTGCGTTATCACTTTATTCTGCGTTTAGACGAGCGTTATTGGGAGGAAATCCGCATGCATATGGTGACGCAAAAGTGTGTGAAATTTCGATGTAGTATGCACTCCAGGCGGTTAGGTGGCAATGTGAAGCACTGCCACACAACAACACAAATATCTGAGAATATTTTTTACAACTGCTGAAAAGACTCTTGTACGTTTTTCAGAGCTGCTAGGGCAACTTGAAGGTACGACGTATGGAAATAATCCGACATGTTGGTTGTTATTTTCCTGTACTGGCGCATGCCTGTGACGTAAACGCGTACGCGACGAGAGCCACAGTTAGCAGATTTGCGTTTTTACTCTTTAGACGGGAACGCCACATTTACACACAGCTGGGTATTTAGAGAAACGAATATCCCCCCCTCCCCCCCCCCCCCCCCCCTCCATTTTCAATAATAACATTGTGCACACAACATCGTTTTCAAAAAGTTGTCATCTACATACCCGCCTAAATACGCCGTCGAGCGCCATCATAACTATGCCAAACTGGGCGCTCGCATGAAGTTAAGCATTTTCTGGCGCATAATGTGATGTTTGAGAACCTAAAACCCCGTTTCACCCAGTTGACACGGCAACACATAACCGGCGTTATCAGAAATCTCCACTTTGGCCGGAGTTTTTAGAAATAATCGTTTTCTGTGATGATAACAGGGGTTTCGTGTAAATGAGAGGCCAAACCGCAAGGAAATATCTGCGGCTTCCCTTCGTGTAAACGGGGCACCAGTCATGTTTGTCCTGAGGAAACAATCATGTTCACGACCACTGGCAAATCGTTTGCCTGGTTGTTGCAGTGTGACGATTTTATTTAATTCGCCTCGAATATGTAACAGGTTGATTGATTATTAATTGGTTGATTGATGCAGTTGATTGTTCTGGTCCTTGTTCACTGGCGCTCATTTTAGTGGTTTGGGACCGTTCTGTGGTATAACCTCTAATGCAACTGGAGGACTATCGATTCCAGTCCTGCTCAAGGTGTTTTATAGATCAATGGATTAAATTCCTCTCTGATATTGATTATGGTTTCTGAGGACAGCACTGACACACAATTTCTGGAGGGCATCATCATCGGGACTGAGCATGGATCAATTCGATGCAAGATATTACGTTTCAAATCAATTACCAGAACATTCGAGGGAAGTAATCAGATTAAACTATTAATATCAGAGAAACATCTCCAGTTTTAAGTTACTTTTGTGGAAAAGACCAATTTCGGCCCACATATTTTCTATAATTACACACAAATCACAATCATACCAGGCAGGAGCTGGAAACTAAATGTCACCTCGGCAATAAAATGTAAATAAATAAATATATGAAGGAACGAGAGATGCAGGATAGAGCTGAAAATAGGAGAATATATCAGCAGTGGCATTGTTGTCCTGCTGACTGTTAGCTGAGATGTTTTTTGTGTAATGAGGTAAGGAGGAACCATCACTGTTGGCTCTCGGCTTCCCACACACACAAATCTCTCTCATGAGAATCACACTGTGGCACCTCATGTGGCGGTAATGGAAACACATGGCAGATGCACAGACAGCGGTGTTATATTCCCACTCAAATAGCGAGTATTTTACCCTGATGTCATGATTTGTGAAGTGCAAGATTGTGTGCACGTGGGACCATTTTGTTTGTTTGTTTATGTGATTTATTTTTTATTGGTGTGAGCATGCACGTGAAAAACCGTGTGTACAGCGTTTATCTGTGTATTTATTTGCATTCTTGATGGTGTGTTTGAGCATGAGTTTGTGTTTGGGCTGCGGTCCAGCTCTGCAGGGCTGTGGAATCATCCAGGTCTCCAGCATGCATCAGGATTATCTTCCGCTCACAGGAGAGGGGATCGGCGTCACAGTTCTCTGCACTGCCCAAGGCTGTCAAACCTTACTTGAATGCAGGCAGCGCACCATCCTCTGTCATCACTGTACACAAATATACAGATGAGCTGCAAATTATGTATATTTATGCATTCTGCTTTCACACTTCTGTGTTTCAACACATCAGCTGAGTGGCAAAACTGATCCCTTAACAACTCCTAAAAAGTGAACATTCAGAGTTCAAGAGTTCAGAGTTCATTCCCCAAAAAAGGGATTTTTGTTTTGGAATAATGATGAGCAACTAAGTTATGTGTTTTTTCCTACATTGAGTATGCTTTTTTTTCTTACACTAAAATTAAATTAACAGTAATATTATGTTATGTAATCATTTTATCCATTACATCCAAATACAAGTGTCATTTTGATGGGTTTGCAGTTAAATATCCCTACAGAAAAGTTTCCCTTGTGAGACTGGGCTGTTTCATCATTAATTGGAACTAACTACTAGTAATTACAATTTGAGGCGGCTAGAGTTAATGATTCATACTTTGACAACCGTTAAGGCTGATCTTTGAAAAAGGGAGAGGAATGAAAAATGTGTGTTAGATTGTATGGAATTGGGCATATCATTATCTTTTCCAGAATACAAAAAATGTCATGACAGCCTCTTTAAATCCACGTCTTGTAAATCAACAGCATCAGATGAGGAAGCTGTTTCATTATTCACAAGAAAACAAAGTCACTTCTTAAGTGCAGTGCATATGTGTGACATGAGAACAGGTGGTAAATATTCTGACATGTTTTTTAATTATGACGTGGAAGTTGTTTGGGGAGTGTTATTTGTTAGTTGGGAAGTCCTAGTTTCACTCACACGCACACTTCAGCTTTCTCTTTTTTGCAGACTGAAGAGAGTTCACGACCGCAATAGGAAATCAAATATGAGTTCTAGATTTTGCCGGGGAAGGGTGGAGAATCGTATAGAGGTAATCTAGTTTTTGCAACAGAGAATGAAAACGATCGTTCAGCTTCGGTCCCAGTAATCCCCTGAAATAACGAGCTTATGTACCAAAGCTTCCATTATTTTATCTGAAATCTTTCATACAGTGGCATTAGAATGACATCAAAGCTGGACCAGTAATTCACGGCCAGCAAATCAACAGACAGATGAGGCGTATTAACTCTTAATACACGGCGGCAGTGTGGGCTGAAACTGGTGTCTGTGGCTCAGGTAGGGTTTTCCTGGTCATAACTGGAGATAACTGGTCTTGTCTGATCCTCAAATCACTTAGCTTTGAGCTTTTATATGTACTGTTTGAAAAGTTGTGGTTTTAAAAAAAAGAAAAAATTTAAAATAGAAAACTTTTGTTCATCAAGGACACATTAAATTGATCGAAAGTGACAGTTAAGACATTTATAATGTCACAAATATGTCTATTTCAAATAAATGCTATTCTTTGGACCGTTGATAATAATAATACATTTTTCTTGAGCTCCAAATCCACATATTAGAATGGTTTCTGAAGAATGACTGAAGACCAAATGGCTCCTGAAAATTCAGCTTTGCCTTAGCAGGAATTAATTACATTTAAAATATATTAAAATAGAAAAAATGTTATTTAAATAGTTTTAAAATTGTGTCATACATCCATTTTAAAGTTCACCCAAAAATGCACTCCCACTGACTGGTAGTTAGTTACTGCATTGCTGCTAATTTGTATAAAGTTTTGCATCATTGTGAAGAAAAAAAAACATTCTGTTTTTGCATCAGGGAGTAAATGTTTGGCTCCCTGAATGAACTGTTGACGGTGTACTGAATTGTTTCAGGGACGATAAACTCATTTGGGGTTACAAGAATTGTAATTAGGTCTTCTGAAGCTTCCGCAGTAATCCCACTATTAATAAAGTTTTTAATTATACTTAACAGCTGAATAGGGTATATACATTGTTCCTGCTTGGGTTTTGTTTACTGGATCACATGATTTGTCTCCAGAGCCTTAATTTAACACAATAATTTCCTAAATAAAGGTGCACTCACTAAAGTTTTTCTCATTAAAAAAGTTTTGCACAAAGAAAAAACGTATCGGTTACGTATGTAACCCTAGTTCCCTGATAGGGAACGAGACGCTGCGTCAAACGCTGTGGGAACGCCCCTGCGTTGTGCGTCATGAAGCACGTATGGAATCAGCCCAATGGAGAGATGGAACGTCATAGGCGGGTGACGTCATCGACCAGGAAACTATAAAGCACCCCATAAACACAAGCGCAACAATTTCTGATTGGCCTGAAGGAAGCGCTAGCGGGAATGCCGGGAGTATGGTGGAATGACGCAGCGTCTCGTTCCCTATCAGGGAACTAGGGTTACATACGTAACCGAGACGTTGAACTCGAGCTGCGTCAAACACTGTGGGAACGCTAATACCCACGTCCCATAGGAAACGAGTTATAAGCGGGTGTCTCCCAAGAGAAACTCCACTGAAAGGGACGTGGTAAGCAGCCAGTGCCGCCACATACACCTTTAGTGTGGAGGGGGATAGCCCTGTGGAGAAGGTGCTCTCCACACCAAGAAGTGAAGAGTTTCCACTTCAAGGCCCTCGTGGATGGAGCTCTGGAGTGAAGAATGGTCTCAACAACCTCGGTTGAGAGACCAGAGTTCATGAGCTGGGCCCCCTCAGAGGCCAAGCCCACAATACTGGGCGGGGGTGAAATATCATGCTGCCCGCCTGAGAGAGTAGATCCCTCCTGACCGGGAGCTCCAAGGGAGAGCCGTCCAGGAGAGAAATCAGGTCCGCAAACCATACTCGGGCCTGTCCCGCGCCCAGCTTGATGACCTGTTGTCCCGCATCGGAGCGAGGAGCACCCTCGCCCCCATCCACCTAATCTGTCATTTATTTTTGTTTTGATGATAAATGGAGCCAGCCTCCAAAAGTGATTAATCTGTCCTGTGATTTTTATCTCTCTCTCGAACAACACTGTCCAGACACGAACTTATGCAGTATGTTGGTTGTCTTTACATTAATAATATTTCATAAATCTAGATATGGAATAAATAGCATTCTATACAAAATGAATATGTCTTATATATTGAAATCAAGTTTTATGTGATAAAATATTTGCTTTGTTGTGCATTAGAACCATTCATATTACAAAATAATTTATTGAAGCCTCCAGATACTTCACCACGTGACAGCAGCATGCAGCTAGGCTCCGGATTGGTTAACGCGGCGCGAATTGACGCAGAAGTTCAGATTTTTCAACTCGGGCGGCAGACACGAATTTGCGTCAAACGCGTGAATGCACAAATAGCACTAACTAAATCATTCGCGCGTAACGCGCTTAACGCGCCAGACGCTTAATTCGCGCCATTCGCTCGAACTTGACGTGCGAATGAGGCGAATTCGCGTCTACCGCACCGCGCTCTACGCCTCATTCGCGCCGCAGGAATTTTTTACCCGCGTAACGCGTCTTTGCATTGACTTAACATTGAAATCACTCGCGTCTGACGCGCTATTCGCGTCCGGTGTGAACGCACCATAAGGGTACCAGTCTCTCGAGACTGGCCTCCGGTGTAACTTGAGCAGCAAACACAGCGCCCTGTAACGGCACACCGGCAGGGAACAACTGGTCTAACCGCTCTGGAACCCTCCTCAGATGGAGCGAGCGTCCCTCGGGAAATCGCTCGCTGGGACCGTCTGCGCCCCGGCATGAAGGCGGGGTTGGCAGAACGGGCCCCTGAGGGCACAGAGGAAGAATGGGCACCGTAGAAAGAGGTGAACACCTTTCCGCCTCGGTGGGGACCACCCTCAGTGTCCTGCGCGCCGTGGCGCCAGGACTTCTTCTTAGCCGAAGCCTTCTTAGCTAATATAACTGTCCTCAGATCAGTTCTATTACTGGGAGATTTCGGTTGAGAGTGCCGCGGCTGATCCCACTGTCCAGCAGGGGGAGCACGAGACGCGACACTCTGCTTCAGCGCCCTATATGTTGAGCTCGCAGTCGGCCGGGGCTGTTCCCGCCCAGCAGCCCCAGGGACATGAATTTTTTAAGGGAGAAATTTCTTAAAAGCTGTTGTTTGCTTTTCCTTCTCCTGGAATTTATCGATGACAGAATTTACAGCATCGCCAAATAAACCCAGGGGGGAGAGAGGAGTGTCTAAAAGGAAAGCTTTTTCTTTTTCTTTTATATTTGTCTGATTTAACCACAGATCTCTTTCTGCGGCCACCAGAGCTTGGTTGCGTGCAGGGATTAATCAGCAGCCTGACGCAGTTCGCGAACCACTTCAGCACTGACCTCCTCACTCTCACTCACGTCCCTCAGCAGGTCAGCCTGGTATGCCTGCATAATAGACATAGTATGCAGACATGACGCAGCCTGACCCGCAGCCGAATACGCTTTACCCACAAAAACCGAAATATTTCTAAGAGGCTTGGTGGGTAATGCCGGTGCCTAAACAGATGACGCAGCCTCGAAGGAGAGAAAACTCGCAAGCGTCTCTTCCACGCGAGGGATAGCCGAATAACCATATGATTTTGCCCCCACAATATTAGAATATGTTAAAGTCTGGGGACTAAACACTCTATATGACACCGGTTTTTTTTTTTGCACGATTTCGACACCTCAGTGTGGGGATCGGGAAAAAACGGCAAGCACCGGCGTGGAGGCTGCAATTGTGACGGCAAAAATCTCTCATCTAATTTTGATTTAGAAACAGACTCCTGTCTAGTCACTGGCCATACAATGCTGAGTTTTTCTACAGCTCTTGTTAATACCTCCACTAGCTCATCACGTTCGGGAGTGTAAGGTGGCGAATCCTCCACATCTCCCTCATTTATAACTGGTGCCTCAGCCCGAGCGGAAGAAACCGCAGCGCGTGCTTCCGAACACGGGTCTGAGGCACTGGATCTCAAAGGTGAAGGGAGAGATAAGGCAGAGCCTGTCTCTAACCCCGCTGAGAGATCCATCTGCGATCCCCACGATACGCGTCGTCGCTCTGCCTTGGCAAGAGCGGGACCCGTACCGCGGGGAGCGTGCACCGAACCGCTCTCCTCGAAGAGCGCCCGGCGGGAGCGGAGCGTCCTTAATGGCAGACACTCGCAATGCTCACAATCAGCTCCCTCGAGAGCTGACTGGGCATGCTACACTCCCAAACAAACAACACAAAGAACGTGTGTATCCCCACTCGTAAAATAACGTGAGCAGGGAAGGACACACTTCCTAAACTGCTGTTCGTTCGCCATATCTCTCTTAATATATATATATATAAATATATATATATATATATATATATATATATATATATATATATATATATATATATAAATTGTTTGTGTGGTGCAGAGTATGTAAAGACAGACAATATTCACACAGGGACAGATTCACATATAGCGCGACTGAAGGCACAAAAAGCTGTTGCGCTTGTGTTTATGGGGTGCTTTACAGTTTCCTGGTCGATGACGTCACCCGCCTATGACGTTCCATCTCTCCATTGGGCTGATTCCATACGTGCTTCATGACGCACAACGCAGGGGCGTTCCCACAGCTTTTGACGCAGCTCGAGTTCCCTTGAAAGGGAACTGCACTTTCGAGAAATCTTAAAATGCTGTTCTTTAGTGTATTTCTGTGAGTGGCACTGTTATCTCAGAAATAAAGATGCTGATTGAAAAAAAAAAATGTATGTAAAAATTTGCAACTAGCAGTCTGATCACATAATGTGTCCTGAAGAATGATGGTAAAAATCATTGTGGGTGTTACTTTAGTTAATTTTTCACTCTGGAAATGGCCGTTAAGCGCAGTGCATTGTGGGAGACAGTATTCCTTGCAATGTGCTCTGCTCCATACTGCACATTTTGGCAAATTTAGTAGTCCATATTTTGAAAGGCTGCGATGAAAACTGGACATTTGTTTAATGAAAAATAGGAAAAAGACGGGAAAAACACACAAGTCACGACACAAAAAGAAAAAAAAACAGATAAAGAGACAGCTCAGATGCGGAGGTTACTAATAAGTAAACTTTCACAAAATAATTCCTTTCACAAAACATTCATTTGTGTTATTCATTTGTGCAGCAGTGGATTTGCGCAGTGGGGATAAACAACATTTACCTTTCCCATAGGAACAGATTACAATAGCTTAGTCAAGACAAGAAAATAATAGCAAAGCAAAACAGAGAGTGCTATAGGAGAAAGACAGAGGAGAGGCGGGCGGTTAAAGAAGTGCTCTGCAGCATGGGATGCTCGGAGGTAATTAGGCTCGGAGGAGTCAGATCCAGTCTGGCTCAAGGACACAGCCGAGCAGCACAGACATCATTTCCTCCTGCAGGCTGCCACTGAAAGTTCTCCTCACGGAGGAGAGGACAGTGAGGAAGACGTGTTTATTTTTGGGGTTGTGTGTTGGCATGTGTCATGTGGGTGGGTGGGGTGTATATAGTTTTGGATGCAAGCATAGATATAACTTGTTTTAAGAATTTTTTTTTTTTTACATTGATTCAGTAAATCCCCTTGGTTTTGTTTACATTATATATTTACAACGAATCGTATCATATCTCAACCATGCAATCAATCCTGTAACCCTGTAATGTATCATTATACAGTGTAGGACTGCATGATTTGGGGAAAAATCTACTATCAGCTGTCTGATCAAATTTGTGATTGCAAAAAAATATTATTAAAATGCTTTTTTATTAGTACTTTATTTTCTTTTTTTCCTCAGTCTCAATGACTGCACAATTTGGCCAGAGATTGTGTGATTATCAATAAGACTATGTAATAATAATAATAATAATAAATGTTATGTAAAATAAAATTATATAACAATTATTATTGCTAAAATATTATTTATTATTACCAAATTGAAGTATTGAACAAAATAAGAAATATAACTATTATAATATTTCACTGTAAAATAAAAAAGTATTTGAGTAATTAAGTAAAAGAATATAAATTTACAGTACATACTGTAAAAGTATGCTACTAATATGTATGGCAGTCTTAATTTCTTCATTTTCAAACATCAAACCATCAAGGTTTTAGTTTGATGGAAAATCGCATAGCCCTTAAAGGCTTCTCTTAGACAACAGCCCATTTATAAGCTCTTCTCATTACATGTTTGGGAAGATGATTGCCTGTTGCGTTCGCAAATTCATGTTGAGCAAACCCAAAGTCGGACTAGATTAAGAAATGAGTTTACAGCATTTACTGTGAACTGAGACGCTCTGAGACACTGAAAACGCAGTATCATGAGCTGCTTGTGTGTAAAAGAATACAGCGCTGCGCTTTACTTTAAAATATGCAGTGTATATATTTATTAGATCACAGCGATTAGATAATCACTCTAAGCCATATCACAATTTTTATTTTATTTAGATGAATCATGCAGCTCTAATACAGAGATATCAACAGGGTGGCCATAGATCTGCTTAGCCATTTAAGCAGTTTTTTCTTCATTTGAATTAAGCCATACAGATGCAGATCGTCATTCAGAGAGCATACAGCAAGGGCCAGCCCGGGCACATCTGAGTGCTCCAAAGGGAATGTCAGCGAACACCTTGAAACCGCCTTCATTTGTCATAATCAGACTCTTGGCCCCACTCATGCCTTTTGTATTCTGTGCAGTCAGGGCAACAAGCTCACAGGGATAAATCGCTTATCCCTGAATCCCAACAGCTCCACACAACATCAATAACTGCAGTGTTTAACAAAGCATCTCATTATCAATGACTTGTGTTGTGGGACACAGTCTAGGACTCTTTATCTGTGAATGTTTAACTTGTTTGAGGTCTTTTGGAATTCACTCATGCAGGGTCGGGAACTTCAATACCGGCTTTACAAATTTTAACTTTTAGTGTATCCTACACAAATCTGTTTAGTTCTTTGTAGTTTAAGCACCAAAAAGAACCAATTTTCTCACCAATTTTTATACCAAATTCCAAATCCATTTGTCCTGCCATCAGAAATGTTCTCACATGGATATAATAAAACCTTTAATACATTTTTAGTGATGTTCGAGAGTCTTAAGTGAAAAAGAAAAAGAAAAGCTTAAATTAGCCTAAGACGGTTTCCATTGGAACAAACTTTTTTTTTCTAGCCATAGGAATTTGGAGTCTACGCCCAGATGGGAGGATTTCAAAAGTATAGAGTGAAGGGAATCTTTCTCAAATGATGTTTTTTTTTTCTTTCCATAACATTAGAGAATAAGCCCCGGAGTGTATGTTGTTTTTACTTTGTAACTACTAAAGGTTGTTCTTCTGTTTATCTGTTAGATAGTTTAAGATAGTCATTTGAACAATTACTCAAAACCTCTTTAAAACCCACCAACATGTCCAGCCAGACCAGCTTTGCCTGGCTTGGAGACCAGCATACTATATCTTTGGCTGGTTTAAGCTGTTATTTTCAGCAGCGAGATTGAGGAAGTGGGTGTGTATGTTAGGATCATTATTCTGCATGTAGTTTTGACAGCCACATGTGAACATCTCTTTTTATAGCCCTGAAGTTATATTCTGCTAATTATTATTATTATTATGGGTGCATTTTTTTGTTTTTTGTTTTTTTTGTTTGTTAGTTTTTTTTGTGCAGAACATTTTGTTTATTCAAGTAACTGCCTAAATGCTAAATTTCAGCCCATAAAAATGCAAGGCCTAAAAATACAATGCATTCAAATACAAGCATGGTTAATGCAATGCATATTTTTTTCAAGTAGTACAATTCAACAGGCTTTTTTTGTTTCAAAATCATTTGGCATTATTTTTCATCCATACTACTACAAATGTGAGTTTTTTGGAGAACATGAGCTGCTTATCATCTTAGAGATGTTTGCTGAAAGTGTGCATGTCAGAAAATGGGCACTTATGAATTATAAATACTGTATGTGGTTATCAAATCAGATGTAAAGAGTAATCAATAGTATCATAGTAGCACTAAAGGCTGTTTCCAATGAATAAAGTGTAATAAAATGAAATTATATTCAGGTTTCCATTACACGAGAGTAGATGTTAAAACTTCATGCTTATTTGTACTCTGCTTTCGCCAAGATAAGCACCAACTAAGACGTAGCTTTACAGTAACCTATGCTTCTCCATCCATTTACGCTTCTTTCCAAATGGTGATGTGAATCTCCTTCTGTCTGGTGTTAATTGCTGCAGTGTATTTGCACACACAACGGCTGCAACCACAGTACGGTCCCCTCATTACAACCGTCTGGATTGAGCAGAGTAGGGGACATCTCTAGGGTCTTCAAGTGGGCACCTTCCGTCCTCAGTGTTTCGTCGACTAGCCCACGACATCTCAAGAGGGCTCGACAGTGACCCCCCTCCGTCCCCCACTCAACTCAGCCCAGCTTACTGACCTTTACATCCCTCCTGCTGCTGAGGCTGCTCCTTTGACCTAACCACAATCTCTCACAACCTCTCCACAACCCGACCATATGCGCCAACCCGTTTGACTAAGGCTGTCGAGCCCCACTGCGGACGTTAAAGCGGTCAGTGGCAACGGTTCTGTATGGCATACTACCGCAAAACACAATATCTGTCCAAACACCAATCCTCATTCACGCAAAATACACAGGAACGTAATAACTGTAATTACTATGCAAACTATACAAATAAACCAACAGACTCATCAAATTTTCAAGAATTTTTCGAAACCGTAGCATGGCGGCCTGTACACAGCCAGCCAGACTCTTTCCGTCTCAACCACAGCCAGTTGCTGCTCCTCTCTGCTGCTTCAGATAAGTTCTTTACTGTGCGACGCAACTCTTGGCCACTGAATCCGACGTCTCTGAGGAACCGGGTTTTGGAGTGTGCCACAAATCCTCGACAACCCACTTCCACTGGACAAGCTCGGACTCTCCATCCTAGCTGTTCTGCTTCAGTGGCCAGCTGAGCATTCTTCCTCTCATATGCCTCATCTACAGCATCCTCCCATGGCACTGTTAACTCTATCAGTTGAACAATGCGTGCTGATCCAGACCACAAAACAATATCTGGTCAGAGGTTAGTGGTGGCAATCTCAGGTGGAAAAATAAGCCGTTGATCAAGATCAGCCAGCATTTTCCAGTCCCTAGCAGCTTCCAGTTGTCCTGAGCGAGAATTGGTTTTAACAACTTTTCTTGGTGGTTGCTCGCCTGGGGGGAGGAGTATTGTCTTCTGTGAGTAATGTTTTGCTAGAACAGGTGGCAACTTATTGGTTATGTTACGCTTGTCTTCCAATGCTAAAGCCAAACATCGGAGTACTTGGTCATGGCGCCAAGTAAACCGACCTTGGCTAAGAGCCACCTTACATCCTGTCAAAATGTGCCTTAATGTGGCAGGTGATGAACACAAAGGACAAGAGGGATCCTCTCCTACCCAGAGGTTTAGGTTCTGTGGTGATGGGAGAACAGCATAAGTTGACCTGATAAGGAAACTGATCCTACTCTCTTCCATTGACCAAAGGTCTTGCCAGCCCATCTTGCGTTGTTCCACACTCTCCCATCTCATCCACTCTCCCTGCTTGGCCTGGGAAATGGCCTTTATACACCTCATCCTCTCCTCCTGCTTTCGCACCTCGTTGACCACGAGCTTCCTCCTTTGAGCAGGGGCTGCCTTGTGTCATTTAGGAGGAGCTAAACTGAGCCCAAAACCCCCACTTCCATGCAGTACCTGCCCCACGATATTACCAATTTGAAGGGCATCCTTTGCCTCTTCCACCGATTTCTTTGCTGACCATTTTTTACCAGTTTTTAACACAGGTGCTGCCTCCCTTACACATTTGTCGTGTGACTCTACTAAGGTCATTTCCAGTCTGACCTTGTCTGCTGAGGCAGCGTGGAACTCCCAACCATTTCCTGATATATGAACTTATTAATGCTTCCAGCTTATCCACTGTTGTCAAAGAAACCTCGTACACAGTCAGTGGCCACAGCAACCTCGGCAGTAGACCAAACTGAAAGCACCAGAGTTTTAGTTTCCGTGGTATAGCGCAGCTGTTTATGCTCTTCAACCCTTCCACTGCTTGTCGTCTAACTTCTCCCACTCAAACTGTGTCCTTTAGATCCCCGCCGTACCATCTCCCAAGACTCTTCACCGGTTTCTCAGAAACTGTTGGTATTGCCTCACCATTAATGAAGAATGTTTTATCTACCACCTTGCCTTTAATTATCGAGATGCTCCTTGATTTAGAGGGCTAAAATTGCATTCGTGCCCATTCTATGTTATCGGTTAACTTGCCCAATAACTGATTAGTGCAGGCTACTGTTGTAGTCATGGTTGTCATGTCATCCATATATGCTCTGATTGGTGGTAGTCGCATCCCAGAAGCCAAGCGCTCTCCTCCTACTACCCATTTTGATGCCCTAATGATTACTTCCATTGCCATGGTAAAATGATATCCCCAAATTTATCCAGCTTCTTTTCAACTGTACCAGTCTTTAATCAAGCCTTTAATTTTCCCTTGATGAATCTTCAAACCCCTGACCGTTGTCGCCTTGCTCCAGCCACAGACACAAGCTTGGAGTTCAATGACTTTGCTAACTGCAGAACCTGAACTAGTCTTTTGTGAAGTACTCTCCATACTCATATCCGTTTTCATTCCAAAGTCGTTAACCATGTTGTCCAACATTGAGTCATCTTCCGCCCCCACTCTCGCAGACTCTAGGGGTATTTTCCTCTTTAATTTCTCAGAAGCCTTGGGCGGGTGTCTCCAGCATCCTGTAAACACAGAGCTGGATTCCGCCGACAAGGGTAGCTAACCCTTACCAGCCCCATTGGGGTCTCTTTCCTCCTGTCAGCTGTCTCTCCAGGCTGTCGGAAGGTCTTTCCCTTGTTGCCAGCAGCACTATTCACCGCAGTCACTGGACGTATCCAGATTTTCATGATTTCCATTACACGAGACATGATGTTAAAACTTCATGCTGATTTGTACTCGGCTTTCGCCAAGATAAGCACCAACTAAGACGTAGCTTTACAGTAACCTATGCTTCTCCATCCATTTACGCTTTTTTCCAAATGGTGATGTGAATCTCCTTCTGTCTGGTGTTAATAGCTGCAGTGTATTTGCACACACAACGGCTGCAACCACAGTACGGTCCCCTCATGACAACCATCGGGATTGAGCAGAGTAGAGGACATCTCTAGGGTCTTCAAGTGGGCACCTTCCGTCCTCAGTGTTTCGTCGACTAGCCCACGACACCTCAAGAGGGCTCGACAGTGACTCTGGCATCCCAGAGTCAACCCCCTCTGTCCCCCACTCAACTCAGCCCAGCTTACTGACCTTTACATCCCTCCTGCTGCTGAGGCTGCTCCTTTGACCTAACCACAATCTCTCACAACCTCTCCACAACCCGACCATATGCGCCAACCCGTTTGACTAAGGCTGTCGAGCCCCACTGCGGACGTTAAAGCGGTCAGTGGCAACGGTTCCAGGAATCAATCTGTTTGCTCACCCTTATGAAAAAGAAGTTTGTTTTTGCTATTAGTATAATTAAACTAAAATTAAGAAAGTATACTTACAGTACAGTACTTTACAGAAATATACCATACTTTATGTCCTTCTCAGAAATATACTTAATTTTAAGTATAAAAAAGTGGTATTTTACTGTGGCCAGCCTAAGGCACACCTGTGCAATAATCATTCTGTCTAATCAGCATCTTTATATGCCACACCTGTGAGGTGGATGGATTATCTCGGAAAAGAAGAAGTGCTCACTAACACAGATTTAGACAGATTTGTGAACAATATTTGAGAGAAATAGCCCTTTTTTGTACATAGAAAAACCCTTAGATCTTTGAGTTCCGCTCATGAAAAATGAGGGCAAAAACAAAAGTGTTGCACTTATAATTTTGTTGAGTGTATGTTTTGATCGTTGTTCTGAATTCGATCCGGACATAGACTTTGACAAAAATGTGATTTAGTTTTTGGTTTCAATGTTGCTTTTTTAAATTAAACTTATCCACATTAAAATTATGATAAAAAAGGATGCATGAAGCTAGAATAAAATGGTTATTTTTAAATGGAAAGAGTTAAAGTACAGTTGAAGGTATATTTCAAGTATAAAACATGTATACCTAATAGGAACAAAATAATATAGTAAACTATAAGTATGATGTTATCTTCACATAAAGAAAACTTACAATAAAATTACTAAACTAGTAATTTGTGAGTAATTTGTATACTGTCTTACTGAGAGTATACTTGAAAGTATTTGACTAGTAAACTATCAGCATACCTACAAGTTCACTTCAAGTTCACAAGTTTGAATTAATATCTTGACATTCCTATAGTAAAAAAGTCATCATTATTAAGTTGACTTACTGAAAGTATAAACACTATGGCACTGCAATCAGAGTGACAGAATAAAATGTAAACAGGTAAATTTATACTAAATACAACAGAAATATCTGAATTTACATGACCATGATGAAAACATAGGACAAGGACTCCAGGCGATGAAAGTCACAGACGATATCAACTCAGGTGGTAGGGATTCAATGATGTCAGTCCGACTTAACATTGAACATGACTGACTGAATAAGAATGTCTAGGTTGTTAATGTAACCCCTGTTCCATGAAGGAGTGAACGGAGACGTTACGTCCCCCCTGCCACAGCCCTGAACCACCGCTGAATGGCCGGGATCCTGTCTCGGCTCCTCAGTAAAACATGAATAAAGGGAGTGCCGGTCCCCAGGCGGGACCCCATGACATCAGTCCGACGTTACATCTCTGTGCCATCCTTCAGGGAACGGGGGTTACATTAGTAACCTAGACATTCTTTGTATATGGGATCGTTTAATGTCAATGTGAGTGTGGTTGGGTTGAGTAATTCTCTTCTTTATTGAGTTGATTGAAAAGTTTTTTTCTTCGCTTTTTAGATTAAGCAAAACATTTTTTTTTTTCAATTAAAGATGTCCCCAGATAGAGGTTTGGTCAGATTTACCCAACTTCTGAGGAATCCCAAACTGTAGCTTTAATAAAGCCACACACAGAGACACACCCCTCCCTAACAGTAGGATGGAGATTAGCCCCTTCCAAGCGCTCTGCTGTTCCACAGATTTGGCAGGAAACGGAGACATGCGGCTGAGCCGCAGATCTCAGATTAAACCTCTTTTATCCTTAGTTTCTCTCTCTCTCTCTCTCTCTATCTCTCTCTCTCTCTCTCTCTCTCTCTCTCTCTCTCTCTCTCTCTCTCTCTCTCTCTCTCTCTTTCTCTTTCTCTCTCTAAGCAAAGATATTGATTCTTGCGCAGAAGGAATGCTTCTAATACAATGAATGCAAATACTCGGCTTTGTGGTGATGCTGAGTGAAGCTAAACTTAATCAGAGGAAGTACCTGCTGCTCTCTGAAATGTGCCACATTCATTTTCCTGCCTTGACCTCAGTGGGCCTAAATGACCAGTGAGGTCATTACATTCATGTTTCTGCACAACAAAGAATGGTTTGAGACATCATTAAAAACCCTATGAAATTAAAATTGTAATTCTTGTGGATGTTCCATGTGTGTTAAGCTTTGAGGTGTCTATTTGCTTATGTACTTTCTATATGCTAGTCTAAAATCCAACAAAATCAACATTAATCAGATATACACAATCAAAACGGACAGTCTTTTCTGGTAAAATGTGCAAATATCAGCTGTGATTTAAAGTCATATTGATGTCTTAAACATTGGCGAGACAAAAAATTTGATTAATTCTTTCCCTGCCAGCGGTTTAAAAAAGCCACCGCTAGCATTTTTGATAATTTTCACAAAAATTTCATGGCCGTCAAAATATTTTGTTGAATGAATATCTGAACATGCAATATATCAAAAAACAGACCCTCTGCTTTTAAACAAAATTTTTTTATTCTAGCTTCATGCATTATTTTTTATGTTTTATTTTGTATGTTTTCACTATGTTTTGTTTTATTCATGTTAGAATTTATTCTAAAACAATACATTTGAACTATTTGTAAAATGTGCATTTCTGTGCAGGCCTAGCGTCTCAAAACACTGGGTGCTTCTCAATACTCAAATTGATCTTCCTCGTTCCTCCATCCTCCAGCCTGTGACCTGTGATAAAAGTTGCATGTACAAACCTGATGCACGTATAAATTTTCCTCTCCCTTCACATCTGTCAAAATAATTTTAATTTATGCTTTTCCTTTGCAGTTTAGATAAACCATACAACCATATTTCAACAGGGCATATTGCGTTATTATTATTTATTAAGAATTTCTTAAATATCCAAACCTTAACAACATAAGGGTAGATCCTCTGAGCGCAGCTTATGACGCTAGTATGAAGTGACGCATGATTGATCAAGAATATTCCAATATAAAAATAAGCTTTCCTTCGATTCCTCCATCCTCAATTTCTTTCCTTGCATCTTAGCTCCACCCCTTAGGATGTGAGGGAAGGCTGCAAGGAAAGAAATTGAGGATGGAGGAATCGAAGGAAAGCTTATTTTTATATTGGAATATTCTTGATCAATCATGCGTCACTTCAGGAAAGGAAGCAAGGAAAGGAAGGAAGCGAGGAAAGGAAACGAAGATGCACACATTAGAAATGAGAAGGACTCATTAACTAACATGCAGCTGCAGTGATGCGATGACTTAACTTTGGCTCTTTTAGTTTTAAGACGGGACTTATTCCGCCATATTGTGCATTGCACTTTCTCCCATTTATAAGTAATATGCATGCACCGTCTTTTTATATCTAAAGTATTTGATACTACTCAGTTGTAATGACAAAAATGCCTGTTTTTCATTTATGGTGGATCAAAGTAGATTAAGGATCTGGTTTTGGTGGATTATTACAACTGGAAGTGGGTGTGACACTCCTGATGATTTACATGTAATGTGCTAATTGGGTAATGGTAATATAAAAAAGGACTCAGTTGACTTGGCTTGATTTATGGCTGATCCATTTCCAGTTCTTTTGAAAACTTGAGATGATTAGAGTCTCTAAAAACGGGTTGGTGGTGCTGAGAGCCTCCAGAACTAAAAGTATGTCATCACCATGTATTGAGTGCTTTCCTGTGTTTCACACAAAAGCAGATTTGTTATTTCCTCTCAAAGGGAGCACAATATTTTATGTATATAGCATAAACTGAAGGCATTCATATTGTCTTATTTTCTCTGGGCTTCTAAGAGTAGGAGAACCCTTATGAAAAAGAAGTATACTTCAAGTTCATTTTATGAAGTATACTTAAAGGGACAATGTGTAGTTTTTTAGGTATTTTATTATCTAAAATCAATATTTT
Source organism: Siphateles boraxobius (assembly GCF_051911475.1). Taxonomy (NCBI): domain Eukaryota; kingdom Metazoa; phylum Chordata; class Actinopteri; order Cypriniformes; family Leuciscidae; genus Siphateles; species Siphateles boraxobius. The sequence continues at coordinate 23,332,935 of NW_027509197.1, read as the reverse complement.
TATTCCTAAATATGTCCTAAATGCTGTACAAATACCTCAGCCAATTATCTGACTTATCCTCGTAAATGAAGAATTTATTATCTTTATATACATGTGACGGGTAGGTCCACGGAGGCTTCCATGTAGTTCCGCCATATCGAAAAACTATAATAGCAGAGAGGGTCAAAAAGTACTAAGCCAACGCGTTTCCACAGCGCGTTTTCGTCCGTTTTGACGAAGTGCTATTAGAAATTGAGTGTTTAGAAATAAAACTTAACATTATACTGATAGTTTACTATTTATATATTACTACTATACTACTATGTTCAAATGTTATTTTTTTAAATACTTGAAAAATACCTTTAACTGTACTTTAATTTTAAAAACATTTTATTAGTTTCATACATCCTTTTTTATAAACACTTGAATGTTGTTTACTTTCATAAAGAAAGGCAACATTTTAAACAAAAAAGTTGACAAAATCTCATTTTTGTCAAAGACTATGCCTTGATCAGATTCTGAACGATGATCAAAACACAGATGGAGTAGATTGAGTCCAACACCCCCAAAGCTTCACAGTCGGTTTCTCTTAATCTGCAACGCTTCATTTCATTTGGAAACATCAAGCAGTTTTGATTTACATGCTGTTTAATGATTGATGATCATGTTATTTTTATAGACAGTAAAAGAAATGGACAACGGGACCCCCTTGAATTCAACGGAGAAAAGTGAAGCCCGAAGCACTCACTTCCTGATGGCTGAGCGTACTGCGCAGGCTCAAACTGAGCTTGACGACGTAGATGTGACGTGAGCAACCTGTCTGACAGTTGTATATCTTCTAGTAGCTGTGCCACACACCAAATTATTTCCAATTCCTCAAAAACGTTGTTGAAATATTTTGTCCCGTTGCTTTTATGGACTCTCTATTTATGGGCTTCTCCTTTGACTTTATGCCTCTATGTCCCCCCGATTGCCTCATAGACAGTAAAAGATTGCCTGCGAGCTTCTCCTCCTGTCTATATGGTAATTTCTCTACTGTGCGACAGAGAGTCGCGTGGTTATGACGCAATCGTTAGCCTATTTTTACAAGAACGGCTTCTAAAGGGCCATAACGTATAAGATACAAAGTAATGGAGCCTTTTATACATTGTCGTGTTTCTTTAGAAATAAATAATGGACAAATGAAGTCTTTGGACGCCTCAGATGTAAAGTTATTCGCTGTCAAAGTGACGCCAAAATGAATGGGAGTCAATGGAATGCTAACAGCAGGTGATGGTCTGCTACAATGGCGGCCCTCAGGGAGGCTTCAGTTTCCGGCTGAGGGATTACCCACTTGGTTATTTTACATTTGAGTGAGCAATCTTCTATCACTCGTTTCAGCTTCTTCTTCTCCTGTGTTTTGATCCGGAGATTCTGTACTAGAATATGTGTCATAGCGCCCCCACCGTATAACAGTGAAAACATGGATAGCTGGAAAATTCAGTCAATGGTGGGGAAAGAGTAAAGTAGAATTTAAGTAAATTCCTATATACACTACCAGTGGACTAGCCTACACAAAAATTCAGATACGCAGAATTAGAAACATATCTGTTTTATATCAATATTTTCAAACAATGTAAGTTTCATAAGACTGTATATGAACTATGTAAAAAAAGTATATTTAATAGGCTGAATGGTCTTTTTCTTATTTTTTTAGTTTATAAGAAGTATACTAATAGCACACTTGAATAAACTTCTTTTTCGTAAGGGAATACAAACCTGAACTACCATCTTTGCCTTTTGACAATGACAAATTTTGGCAATTGCTTTTAAAGACACTTAAAGTCACAGTTTGCCGAAAAATAAAAAGATCTGTCATCATTTGCTTACCATCATGTCAAATTATTATTATTATTATTATTATTATTATTATTATTATTATTATTATTATTCCCTCAAATATTTTTCTTATAAGAAAGTCATATAGGTTTGGGATGACATGGATGTGTAAATAATAACACAGTTTAATTTTTTTAATGGAACTATTCCTTTAATTATGACTTAAATAGGGAGGATGAGTAAAAAAATATGGACTTTCAGCCCTGCTGTGGTCTTGCTGGTCTGGCTGGTGTTCAGCTGGTTAAGTTGGTCTGCCAGCTGGTCTAGTGCCCAAAAACCATCAAACCAGAACAGACTCGGATATCCGCTAAGAATAGCAAGCTGAGACATATTTAGGTTGTTTTTTTTAAAGCCGCAGAAGAGTACCCGATCCACCTTTATGTGCTCTAAACAGTGATGCGGTTGTCGTGATGCTCTTGGGCCGAAGGGCAGGTTTGTCTTGCTGCATTGTAACTGCCAGCGAGTGCCATTTTCAGTATGCGCACCATGTCAACTAACCTTAATGCCAGCTTCCTGACAAGTAAATGAAGGACCCCTCGTTCCTCTTGTTTCTTCCCAGGTGACATGCCGTCCCCATTCCGTCACTATCAAAGAGACAGAAGGAGATTCAGAGAGTCTGGAAAACGGTCCATTATTGTCTGCCAGAGGGAGTACAGGCACCATGAGGGAATGATATCCGTTACAAATAATGCATGTTTCCAGGCTCACACTCCATTCTGTCAAGAGCAACGACAGGAGAAGATGGCAGAGCAGCAGAAACGAGCGCATTACTGTTTCAGTGTAAGACTACAGAGACGAAACCGATGAGCGCATGTTGTGTACATTTGTATCTACAATTCAGTCGATCTGAATTTGTCAGGTTAGTTTCATCAGACCTGTGTCATGATTTAACTTGCAAAGATCTACAATTACTAATTAAAATGTTGAATATTTAGCAGTAGTGAACAGTTACAAAGTATTTTTTACTTTGTTACTGTACTTAACAACATTTTTTTAAGTGTCTGTAGTTTAGCAGAGTATTTTTATTTTGGGAAACTTTTACTTAGGGACAGCATCATGGGATCAACCATTATTTTGCAGATGGGCACAGATTCCATATCTTCTCGTGTTTGTGTCATTTTCCATTTGCCAGATGGCTCATTAGATTTGTTATGCCATTTTAAACTGCAATAAAGATGATAAGTACGAGTAGAAAATAAAACACCTTCAGTCAGTTTGAAAGTTTAATAGCAAAATGTAATCTCTTTTGGTTATTAAATATCATTCAGGTTTTTCAAGACATTTATGAGAATTTAATGGAATGGCCAAATTGCTTTTGAAATAGTGTAATAAACAATTTCCTGATAATTGGGGAAAGTAGCCTAATAAAACAACACTTCGAATAAACACAACTAATATTTATTTGATAAATGTACTTGTTACTGTAATACTGAATGGACCTTATATATGGGGATGCTGTGATAGGCGTTGTATATGTAGACTTGGATCAGCTGAGAGTCAGCTGATGCGAGCTTGACTAATGTGACCTGCCAGAACTATATATTGGGCAACATATGCACACATGATGCAGTTCTGTTCTAATATGATGGATAAGGGGTATCCATCATTAGATCCTCTCATTATAAACTCACATAATTAATTGGATGATTTCATAGAATTATTTGCAGGTAGTTTTGCACAAAGATTAAAATATGATCATTGCCTAAAATGCATATGTATTATTACATGTTAAAAAGTTTGGGGTCAGATTTAAAAAAAAAAATGTTTTTGATAGAAGTCTCTAATGCAATATTCAAATATAAAATAAATGTTTTCTATTGTAAAAAGTAAAGTAAGGAATTTTCTTAATTTTTCTGTAATTTAATACAGTTACTTCTGATGTATTGGCATTAAATACAGTATAGATTGAACAATTCTTTATTGAACAATAGTGGATTTAACATCAACATGTAATTTCATGTTAAAATGGATGTTTTTAATGTGGCCTTCTCCCTTTAAATACTTTAATCAGTTCAAGAATAATTCATGCAACATTATATGAATTATTTTGAAGAATTAAAAGAGCAGTTTCATGTGTGACAGTAGTCAAGCTCTCAGCAGTAACCATATATTATAACCATATGCTAATTCAAATGCACTAAAAGATGAACCGATTTTGTAAAGATGTCTCTTCAACATTCATCTGAAACTGTTAATTTGAGCTTTTAGGAGACATTAATATATACAAACTTTATTTTGCAAGGAAAAATGCTGTCAGTTTTCTTTTTTATATGGTTCCCTTTGTATCTGCGTTCCAGAAAGAGCACTAATGATATTGAGGCAGAGGATTGTGAATGACATTTCTGCTGTTAGGGCAGCATGTCTATTATAATGTCACTGCAGAATGTGAAATCTTAAGTGCAATGACTTATTTAATATGCATTACTTTTGCCTTACCTCTTGTATCCATCATCCATACACTTAAGTCTAAAAATCATTTTCATGTCTTAAATCTATTGAGGGCGATTGTGCTGCATGTTATGCTAAAGAAAAAAATCTTTGTCTTTGTAGTGTTTCATAAAAATATTTATTAAGATATAACTTGCTCTTCCTCTTGAAATATTTTCTGTTTTGGCTGATGTCATCAGTTCCCTTTCGTTGTCACTCCGAGTTACGTCGGATGACGACGAATGGGGTTTCGCTTAGAAAGCCTATCAACTTCGAGTATTACAAAACGAGCCAATGGCAAAGAAATGCCATGGGTCTGCGGAATTTGCATGGCGTAACTCCGCCCCACCTCGTGGGTATAAAAGGAGGAAGCCGGCAGCAAGCAGATATGTTTTCGCTTCGGAGCCAAGTGTATTCTTCTCTCCACAAGCCATCTCTGAATTGTCAGCTTTACAAACGAGTACCTCGAGTGTTGGTGTGACGGCGATCTACGGCGAGAGCGTGCTTCCTGCTGATCTGTTGCAGTGGTCTGCCAGTCGGTGCGTTTCTCCCCGGGTGCTTCAACACTTGAGTTTTCTCTCACTAAAAGAGCTTACACGTGGCACGTCTTTTTAAAGATGTCTCGCCCGTGTACTTCTGGTTGCGGCAGATTGGTATCGGACTCTGATGGGCACGAGCGTTGCATAGTATGTTTGGGCATTGATCATGCTAGAGCAGCGCTCGTGGATGACTCATGTTCTCTCTGTGGGAACATGACCATCGCGTCATTAAGGGTCGAGACTCCGTGAACTCGCAAGAGTGAGAGTCCCCTCATCCACCCCCCGTCCTGCGGCTGGTGGCCAGGGTGATCTGAGGGTTACGGTCTGGAACAAGGCGCCGACTATGTGTCCGCGACCCCAGCCCCCCTCTTCAATGACGGTGCCCGCTAGTGAACTGCTGATTCCCGCGGGTCTACCCTCTGGTGGCCCGCGGGCTTCAGTTGAAGCTACAGAGGAAGATGCCATGTCTGTTGCAGCATCACTAGGCGGGTTTGACTCTTCTGGAAGTGAGGGCTCGTCACAGCTGCCACCTTCCGGTGTGCATACGGCTGTGCTCGAGTCTGATCCGGAGATGACGGCCATGCTTTCCCGGGCAGCCGCGAGCATCGTACTTGAGTGGAGGCCTCCACCCTGTCCTGAGCGCTCGCGGCTGGACGATTGGTTTTTGGGTAAGGCCGCCGACCCTCGTCCTCGGCAAACCCCAATACCTTTCTTCCCGGATGTGCATGATGAGATCTCGAAGTCCTGGAAGACCCCCCTGTCTTCTCGGGACCGCTCGCTGGTCTCATCCGCCTTTCCTCCCCTCGATGAGGCAGCTGCCCGTGGGTACACTGGGCTTCCCCCGGTTGAACGCTCTGTTGCCATGCAACTATGTCCTCAGAGTGCTTCTTCTCGGGGCGAGCCTAAGCACCCATCCAAAGCCTGTAGATTTTCGTCGACCCTGGTGGCGAAGTCTTACAGAGCGGCGGGACAGGCGGCTGCTTCACTGCATGCTATGGCCACTCTGCAGGTCTACCAGGCCCAGATGCTCAGAGACATGCACGAGGGTAGGACAAACCCAGGGCTCTTTGATGAGCTGCGCGCTGCGACCGACCTTGCTCTCCGGGCGACGAAGGTTACCGCGCGCTCCCTGGGTTTGGTGATGTCCACAGCTGTGGTCCAGGAGCGACATCTGTGGCTGAACCTGGCTGACATGCGGGACGCTGAGCGGACCCGTCTGCTTAACGCCCCCTTGTCCCAGGCCGGCCTCTTCGGCGGTGCAGTTGAGGACTTTGCCCAACAGTTTTCAACTGCCCAGAAACAGACCGAGGCCATCAAACACATTCTGCCCCGCCGGCCCGCTGCTGCCTCCACCTTGCCGGCCGGGCAGACGCTTCGACCTGTTTCCCGCCGAGGGCGCCCTCCTGCGGCTCCCGCCCCTCCCGCCCGGACCACGCAGCAGCCTCCACCCAGGGCCGGTCGCGGAGGAAGCCGTAAGAAGGCGCCACAGCCCTCTCCTGCCCCGCCCCCCGCTAAACGCCGGGCCAAGCGGCGCTCCTGAGACGGGCTGCTCAGGGATGATGATTGTTTCTCAGGAGGTGGTAGCAGGACCACTCCTTCCCCCGGTGGAGGGCCGGGGGAGAATCTTTTGTTCTCCACTCCCCGCTGCTCACCCACGGGTGGGCAGCACCCTAATGTGGTTAAAGACAGAAACAATCCCCTCTTCCCTGAGCTCACAGAGTTCTCGGGCGACACAGAGCGCCGCCCACAAGCCGTGCTCTCCTCGCCCCCCTCTGTCCCAGAGGCGGTTGACACGGCGTGCCGTCCACGGACCGCTTCGCCCCTGTCCCCCTCTGTCGCCAGACCCCTGGCAGAGCAGGCCCCCGCGGGACGACCAGCCTGGTCCTCCCCTGGCCCCCTCTGCCAGGGTGCGGTTGCTAACTGTGCCCCCTCTCCGGGCCGCTATGCCGTCCACATCTGGGCCAGTTACTCCGCCTCGCTGCCCCTCCGGGGGGACGCCTGTGGCTCGCATGATCCCGTTGGTTCAATTCCTGGGAGCCTGGCTAGAGCTTCCCCGTCTGTCCCACTGGATCGCGCGTACCGTCAGGCTCGGCTATGCGATTCAGTTCGCACGGTCTCCTCCCCGCTTCAGGGGAGTCCGCTCCACTTTGGTCGGTGGCAATGCCCCTATCATGAGAGCAGAGATTGCCACCCTGCTGGCGAAGGGTGCAATCGAGACTGTCCCTCCAGCCGAGATGAGGTCCGGCTTCTACAGCCCCTACTTCATTGTCCCCAAGAAAACCGGTGGGTTACGGCCAATCCTGGACTTGCGCGTGCTGAACCGCTCCCTTCACCGGATGCCGTTCAAGATGCTCACCGCCAAACGCGTTTTCGAATGCATACGGCCCCAGGATTGGTTTGCAGCGATCGACCTGAAGGACGCCTACTTTCATGTCTCCATTCTTCCTCGACACAGACCGTTCCTCCGGTTTGCTTTCGAGGGGCAGGCATACCAGTACGCGGTTCTCCCTTTCGGGCTAGCCCTGTCTCCTCGCATCTTCACGAAGGTCGTCGAGGCGGCCCTTGTTCCCCTTCGAGAGCAAGGGGTTCGCATCCTGAGTTATATCGACGACTGGCTGATCCTAGCTCACTCTCGAGATCAGGTTTGCGAACACAGGGACCTAGTGCTCCGGCACCTAGCCCGTCTGGGCCTTCGGGTCAACTGGGAGAAGAGCAAACTTTGCCCCGTGCAGAGGATCTCTTTTCTCGGTATGGACATCGACTCGGTCGCCATGTCCGCGCAGCTTACGAGCGAGCGCGCGCAGTCACTGCTGACTTGCCTAAGACAATTCGAGGGCAAGAGTGCGGTTCCACTGAAACTTTTTCAGAGGCTCCTGGGGCATATGGCATCTGCAGCCGCGGTCACGCCGCTCGGATTGCTTCATATGAGACCGCTTCAGCTTTGGCTTCGCGACCGAGTCCCGAGGTGGGCATGGCAACACGGCACGTTCCGAGTACCAGTTACTCCGACCTGCCGTCAGTTCTTCACCCCGTGGTCGAACCTCGATTTTCTCAGGGCCGGTGTCCCCCTGGCACGAGCTTCCCGGCATGTTGTTGTCTCAACAGATGCCTCCACCACGGGCTGGGGCGCCATGTGCAATGGACATGCTGCTGCGGGCTCCTGGACAGGACCCCAGCGGCTGTGGCATGTCAATTGCCTCGAGTTGTTGGCAGTACGCCTTGCCCTGCACCGCTTCCGGGCGTTGCTCAGGGGTCAACACGTACTAGTCCGCTCAGACAATACCGCCACTGTAGCGTACATCAACCATCAAGGTGGTCTACGCTCCCGCCGTATGTCACAACTCGCTCGCCACCTCCTCCTATGGAGTCAGAAGCATCTGAGGTCGCTTCGAGCCATCTTCATTCCCGGAGCGCTGAACTGTGCAGTCGACGAGCTCTCACGGCTTCAGCCCCTCCCTGGAGAATGGCGACTCCATCCCCAGTCGGTTCAGCTGATTTGGGACCAGTTCGGGGACGCGCAGATAGATCTGTTTGCCTCTCACGACTCGACCCATTGCGCCCAGTTCTATTCCCTGACCGAGGGCACGCTCGGCACGGATGCTCTGGCGCACAGCTGGCCGCAGGGCCGCAAGTATGCGTTTCCCCCAGTGAGCCTTCTTGCGCACACTTTGCGCAAGGTCAGGGAGGACGAGGAGCAGGTCATTCTGGTTGCCCCTTACTGGCCCAACCGGACCTGGTTCCCCGAACTAGTACTCCTCGCGACAGCACCTCCCTGGCCGATCCCTCTGAGGAAGAACCTTCTTTCTCAGGGACGGGGCACCCTATGGCACCCTCGTCCCGATCTTTGGAACCTCCACGTGTGGCTCCTGGATGGGACGAGGCAGGTTTGAGTACCCTACCACCAGCGGTGGTGGCTACCATCACTTCCGCTAGAGCGTCGTCCACGAGACACGTCTATGCGTTGAAGTGGAACCTCTTCGTCAACTGGTGCTCTTCTCACCGAGAAGACCCCCGGAGATGCTCGATCAGTGTTTTGCTTTCCTTCCTTCAACAGGGGCTGGAGCGAAGGCTGTCTCCCTCCACCCTGAAGGTCTATGTTGCCGCCATTGCCGCACATCATGACCTCATCGAAGGTAAGTCGGTGGGGAAGCACGACCTGATCATCAGGTTCCTGAGAGGAGCGAGGAGACTGAATCCTCCTCGTCCTCCTCTCGTTCCCTCTTGGGACCTCTCAGTGGTTCTAACTGCCCTGAAGAGTGCTCCCTTTGAGCCCCTGCAATCAGTCGAGCTTAAGTTCCTGTCTATGAAGACAGCGCTCCTGGTTGCACTGGCCTCCATCAAGAGGGTTGGGGACCTGCACGCATTCTCCGTTGACGAAGCGTGCCTGGAATTTGGGCCGGCTTACTCTCACGTGATCCTGAGACCCCGGCCTGGATATGTGCCCAAGGTTCCTACCACTCCCTTCCGGGACCAGGTGGTGAACCTGCAAGCGCTGCCCTCGGAGGAGGCAGACCCAGCCTTGGCACTGCTCTGTCCAGTACGCGCTCTCCGCGCCTATGTAGACAGAACGCAGTGTTTCAGGACCTCAGACCAGCTCTTTGTCTGTTATGGTGGGAAGCTGAAGGGAAAGGCTCTCTCCAAGCAAAGGTTGTCTCACTGGATAGTGGACACCATTGCCTTGGCTTACCAGCAGCAAGGTCGACCGTGCCCCCTTGGTGTGACTGCCCACTCCACCCGGAGTGTGGCGTCCTCTTGGGCTCTAGCGCATGGCGCCTCGCTAACAGACATCTGCAGAGCTGCAGGCTGGGCGACACCTAACACATTCGCCAGATTCTATAATCTCCGAGTGGAGCCTGTGTCCTCTCGTGTACTCGCTTCAACCAGCTAGTACCGGACCCGCTCAGGTGTCTTCGCTTGCTCGCCATTCCACTCCACGGACTGGATACGTGCGATATTTTTCTCAGGTGAGCTTCTCCGAAAGCCCTGAGCTCCTCCAGCACTCCTGACGTCGGCGCCAGTGTCTATTGCCTGTGCGTCGGCTAGGTGCCTCCCGTGTGCATGGTCCCTCCTCTGAGCGACCCCCACATGTGTATTTCCACTGTAAGCCCCTCTGAGCGTGTGTCTTTCCCTTGGCAAGCCACCTTGCCACCCCTGGGGTTGAAATATTCCACCTGCGGCTGGACACCCCAGTGTTTCCCATATGCTTCGGGTCATATGTGTATTCTCTAAGTCCCCCCCCTCCGGGCTGGCTTTAATTGCATACTTCCCCTAAGCTTGGGATATGCTTCCCAGTGTACCTTGGTATTCCTGTGTTATATGGAGTCCTTTGTCCAGGCTGACAGGGATCTCGATTTACGCAGGGCACTGGAAGACAGCTGAGAAGGTGGCGTGATTAGACTGGTAACCCCATTCGTCGTCATCCGACGTAACTCGGAGTGACAACGAAAGGGAACGTCTACGGTTACGTATGTAACCCTCGTTCCCTGAGTAGGGAACGGAGACGTTACGTCTGCCTGCCACTTTCCGCTGTACCGCGGGGATCGCCTGAGCTCAGTCTTGGCTCCTCAGCGAAGAAACATATCTGCTTGCTGCCGGCTTCCTCCTTTTATACCCACGAGGTGGGGCGGAGTTACGCCATGCAAATTCCGCAGACCCATGGCATTTCTTTGCCATTGGCTCGTTTTGTAATACTCGAAGTTGATAGGCTTTCTAAGCGAAACCCCATTCGTCGTCATCCGACGTAACGTCTCCGTTCCCTACTCAGGGAACGAGGGTTACATACGTAACCGTAGACGTTCCCTCTGACCACATGTTATATACATTTTCATGATGCAGTCATTTTTTGTTGTTGTATATCGTGTTTCACTAAATATGTCACATTGTGTAAGTCAAATGGGTTACAATTGCCAGGTTATGTTGACTCTATACCTTGTATGCCCTCGTTTGCTTCGGACTGTGTTTTCTTCATTATTTGAACTTCGTTGAGTATGTACTGTAGATGGTAATGCAGTTTCTGGCCTGAGGGAAGGAGTGCTGGGGAACTGTATTGGGATTACAGCTGCTGTTTGGCCTGAGGATCTACCAGAGGCAAGTGCAGATCTATCAAAAAAAACATTTTGACTGCTTAACACAACATTTAGAAGAACAATGAAAATTCAACAGCCCTTAAACATTTGACGAAGACAAAGCACAAAGATTTTGACAAACTGGACCGGAAATTATTATTTTTTATAGTTGTGGAAGCTATCTTAAGTTATCTGGGAAATTTCTTCAGTCAGATGTTTGTAGCTTGGTGGTGTAAATATGCTTCTGTTAGATTTTTACAAAAACTATATTATTAACTATTTTTACTATATTTGTTTATACTATAATTTACAGATAATTTTGTGTTCCCATTTCCCATTATTTATTTATGCTTTTGGGCTATTTTGTTGGTAGTGAAATATGAAAGATAACAGAAAACTATTTATTGTCTCCTTTTTTGCTTTGATTTGATAAACAGATCTGACAATCAATTTTCAATGGACAAAATCAAGTCACACCCTATACATTTTTTCTTGCTCGAGAAGCTGTTTCGGATATATCACAATAGGGAATAAAAGACTATATCAGTTTCTGTTTCATGCAGAATTTTAAGGGAACTTTGTTAATGGAAGGCCTTCCAATTTTGAAACTTTTTGCATGTTGAGTTTCCAGACTGACCTGCAGAATTAATAGATTGTTAAATATCTATTGAATACAACACAACACAACACAACACAATACAATGTACAAATCATGAATACTACAGAAACTATTAAGATTTTTTTTTACTTTTCCAGGTTCTTTGGGTCTTTAAACCTGTAAAGGAGACAGGAAAGATATCACTGACAAAATGGATACACAGAGTATTATTTTTTTGTCATGAAAATGCATATCTTTTTCTGCTACTGTGTCTTCATGTGCAACACTTTAATTACTGATACAGATCTGAGCTCAAATTTATTTACAAGGAAAATCACTTTTATTTTCACTACAGTTATTATCCTCTGTTCTTTGCCTCAGACAGCAATGAAAGATCCTCCTTATCCGTAGGTTTATCCTCTGGCCCAATATAATTTCACAGAAAATATCCTTGTACTGAGACAAAATGTCAAATCTGATACCAATAATTAAGGCAAAAGAACCGGAGATGGGGACTGTGACAGAATAAGTGATAGATGAATGCAGAGCGGAAGAAAAGAGATAGAAGTGGAGGGGGGGTTCGGATTTGTGCGAAATACAGCAGAATCAGAGGCGTGATTAATCCAGCAACCTTTAGAGGAAAGGTCCCACGGGATAACTGATGGCTGTGAGACACAAGAAGAAAACTGAATGAGGAAAGGGCAGAAGTCAACAGAGGTGCTGAGTGCATTCTCAGCCACAATCATAATGCTGTCTCTGTGCAAAAACATCAGCTTTCCTAGGTGACTGGAGAAGACACATCACCCTAACCAAAAATCTTTACTGTAACAATTGCAACGGATGTGTCAGGTTCTTTTGTCCACAGACAATCGACTGAAAAGTCTTTGGACGAACTGTGTTCAAATGTTTTGACTGTGCAAAATACTGTATGTTTGAAACATTGTTAAAAAAAATATATATAAATATATACACTCACCTAAAGAATTATTAGGAACACCATACTAATACTGTGTTTGACCCCCTTTCGCCTTCAGAACTGCCTTAATTCTATGTGGCATTGATTCAACAATTGATTCAACATTCTTTAGAAATGTTGGCCCATATTGATAGGATAGCATCTTGCAGTTGATGGAGATTTGTGGGATGCACATCCAGGGCACGAAGCTCCCGTTCCACCACATCCCAAAGATGCTCTATTGGGTTGAGATCTGGTGACTGTGGGGGCTATTTTAGTACAGTGAACTCATTGTCATGTTCAAGAAACCAATTTTTCAAATGATTCGAGCTTTGTGACATGGTGCATTATCCTGCTGGAAGTAGCCACCAGAGGATGGGTACATGGTGGCCATAAAGGGATGGACATGGTCAGAAACAATGCTCAGGTAGGCCGTGGCATTTAAACGATGCCCAATTGGCACTAAGGGGCCTAAAGTGTGCCAAGAAAACATCCCCCACACCATTACTCCACCACCACCAGCCTGCACAGTGGTAACAAGGCATGATGGATCCATGTTCTCATTCTGTTTACGCCAAATTCTGACTATCATCTGAATGTCTCAACAGAAATCGAGACTCATCAGACCAGGCAACATTTTTCCAGTCTTCAACTGTCCAATTTTGGTGAGCTCTTGCAAATTGTAGCCTCTTTTTCCTATTTGTAGTGGGGATGAGTGGTACCCGGTGGGGTCTTCTGCTGTTGTAGCCCATCCGCCTCAAGGTTGTGCGTGTTGTGGCTTCACTAATGCTTTGCTGCATACCTCGGTTGTAACGAGTGGTTATTTCAGTCAAAGTTGCTCTTCTATCAGCTTGAATCAGTCGGCCCATTCTCCTCTGACCTCTAGCATCAACAAGGCATTTTTCGCCCACAGGACTGCCGCATACGGGATGTTTTTCCCTTTTCACACAATTCTTTGTAAACCCTAGAAATGGTTGTGCGTGAAAATCCCAGTAACTGAGCAGATTGTGAAATACTCAGACCGGCCCGTCTGGCACCAACAACCATGCCACGCTCTAAATTGCTTAAATCACCTTTCTTTCCCATTCTGACATTCAGTTTGGAGTTCAGGAGATTGTCTTGACCAGGACCACACCCCTAAATGTATTTAAGCAACTGCCATGTGATTAGTTGATTAGATAATTGCATTAATGATAAATTGAACAGGTGTTCCTAATAATCCTTTAGGTGAGTGTATTTAGTGATACTAATCTTTTAATGGCAGGTTTCCAAAGGTAATAACCAGTTAATATGTTAATATGTTTGGTCTTGGCGGAATATATCTGCTATGCTGCTTCTGAGCAAGTACAGGACTTGCTACTGCCAATACATACACGATACGCTGCTTTGAGTGAGCAAGACATGCTGTTGCTGAACAATAGCATACATGAATACATGTAGCAGATCTATACAGGTGGAGCTGGGGAAGGTTTCTGAAAGCATGCTGCAAACTGCCATAGCAAACGCTGACCAAGTATTTGAAGGTTGAGCACGTGAGCACATTGGCTACTGATACATCCAGGAACCAACCAGCTGTGCCCAATAGAGAATTATGTGAAAGCAGATTGAGTTAAGGACCTATCAGCCTGCGTCACCATCTAGAGTTTCATGACAGAACTTTGTATTTGTCTATCTATTGTACTCTACTGTTTTAATGTCTGATTTGCAGCATATAAAACTCTGAATATGTGTATACAAAAACAGGCAAAAACTGCATTGATTTATGATATTGGCCAACATATTAGTTTTCATCATAACATTAATATAGAATAAGACAGACCCTTAAATTATTGAGCTCATCTCCCACCCAAAGTGTAATGGCCAGTCTGCTCCAAGCCATGACCGTATTATTACCACCTTTTGTGCACATGCATTTTCAATAATTCAACAGTACAAAAAGTGAAAATAGTCAGATTTTTGGTAGGATGTATTGCTCTTTTGAAGCCCCACCGTATTTAGGCCCTACAGATGTTTGTGTGTGTATTTTTGTGTTCTGCTGGTGTTCACGTGTGTGTGACGGCTGTGAACTTCACTGCATCTGATGCAGCAAGGCCAGAAGATGTGCACATCTGAGGAGATTTTACTGCAGAAAAACAGGTGCTCTGCAGCTGAATCAAACTGCTGTATCATACAATAAGCTACGAAATGCCTCCTGTAAGGAGTACTAAAGAAAATTGTCTGTCTCTCTCTCTCTTTCTCTCTCTCTCTTAGCTGATATGGCCTCTTAAAAAGTCACAACACTTCAAGCAACAGACAAAAGACTGGGCTTTCTCAAGCCCTTTTCCTCATCAGCAAGCGTTTGCCAAGTCAAAAGAGAAAGTTAAACCCTTTGTTAATATCAAGCATATAGTTTGGTTACCAGAGGTGGAAAGTAACGAATTACATTTACTCGCGTTACGTAATTGAGTAGTTTTTTTGTGTACTTCTACTTTTTAAAGTAGTTTTTAAAATCTGTACTTTTACTTTTACTTAAGTACGTTTTCTTTGAAGTATTGTACTTCGCTACATTTGAAATCATATCCGTTACTGAGTAAAAAATAATAATACAAGGGGGAAAAAAAAAATCACACACTCCGGAAACTACTGAATTGATTGAAGGGCGGGAGAACAAACGCGCAAAAAAGTTGACGCAGACCCAGCTGAAGCTGAAAGCTAAGCGCCAAGCGAATTATGGCCAGTATGAAAAGTAGAAAAAAAGCGTGGTTGTCCTCGAGGATAGATATCCAATTTGCAAAAAATGTGGACACAAAGTGGCTGCAAAAAGAGGATATAGGACACCATCCCTCCTGCAGATAAAGGTATGTCCCGATTTACGTGATGCAAAGGGAATCCCAGAATCCAGTCATGAAAATGGAATTCACTTAATGCAGATGTCACGTAAAACATGCAAAATAATGGATGGATGAATACATGGAAAGTAGAACTGTGCAATAAATCCAATCGCGACATGGTCTGTGGATATTTAAGCTAAGCACAAAAATACTGCAAGTAAATATATAACCAGAGGTGGAAAGAGTAATAAAATATTCTACTCAAGTAAAAGTACTACTACTTCAATGAAATTTTACTTAAGTACAAGTAAAAGTACCGGTCTAAAAATCTACTCAAGTAAAAGTAAAAAGTAGCTCATTTAAAATTGACTCAGAGTAAAAGTTACTGAGTTACTTTTTTAACAGCGGGGGTGGGGTGGGGGACCCTCCCGTGTAGGGTTGTAATGGTATAAGATTTTCACAGTATGGTAACGTCTCAGAAAATATCACGGTTTACAGTATTAATCAATTGTTAAATAAATAAACTGTATTATTAAATCATGGGTATTATTATTATTATCATCAGTTAAAATGACAGTTAAATTAATGAAAACAGGATTTTTTTTTGGTTGAACAAATGCTTTTATTATAACAAACTTGAAATAATTTGTTTATTAAAATTTCAATAAAACATGTCTAATCAATTAAATTTGATAATTAATAATGAATTAGATTAACAACTTATTTTTAACATTAATAATTTATTAAAATGTTTAAGAATAATATTGTCCTATGAAATGTATTTTATTCAGAAAATTAATGTTTCTTTTTATTAGGGTGATATTCGAACCAAACCGAAGAACTGCGATACAGAACCCACGATTCGAATGGCGATACTCTCATGGCGTACCGAACACGCCCCGCCCTGCAAGCTACCCCGGCCCCGCCCAGCCCGGCTAATTGATTGGACCTGGAATCAGTGTTGCCAAGTCCGCTTATTATAAGCGACTTTGGGCTTGTTTTGCTGTAAAGTCGCTTACAAATATTGGTAGTCGCGGATCGCGTTTTTTTTTTTGGGCTTGTTTCTAAAGTGTAGATGCTTATTCGAGCTTGTTCTCAGCTCGTTGTCAAGCAGATATTTTCTATATGTTATTTAAACGTAGGAGTTTGTCTTGCCTGTTCCCTCTGTCTCTCCCCTTTCCCCACCCACATCCTGCTTCTAATTGGCTCTGACCCAGATGGCAATGAGTACTAGCCAATCAGAGGCAGAGCAGGGCAATCGTTTTTTTTTCTGGTTAGGAAAACGTCAGTGAGTGACGTTTAAATGAAAATACGTGCGAGTCGCGACCGTCGCGACTGATGGTGACTGGGCTGTAGGAGAGTTTTTATATATAAATTATATTTTAGATATTATAGATATAGATATTATAGTTTAATATTGTTTAACCCTTTAACTGTCACTCCCCCTTTTTTCGCATAGACATGAAAATCACTATTCAAACTTAAATGGTTGTAATTCAAGAATGCTTTGGAATATAGACCTATGGTTGGTCTTGTTTTAAAGAAGACATTTGGCAGATTAATGTTGAAGTGAAGTATTATGAAGTTATGAAAGTGAAACAGAAAAAAAGTTATACAAGTTTGAGTTTATGAAAATGAATAATGTAAAAATATAATTATTTATATTTTATATAAAATATATATATATATTACAAAATATATTTTACTCTAAAACTGCCAGAAAATGTAAGCCAAAAATCTGAAGAAGTTGTGTTCCAAATTTTAGGTTGATATCTCAAAAAATTGAGCTTTCAGTAAGATTTTATTTGGCCGCAGTACCAACATTTTTCACTAGATGGACAGCCAAGCTTCATTACAGAAGAAAAATAAACTACCGTGTGCAGTTTTACAAAACTAGGCACAGTTTAACAATCTGTCCACATGGATGTAAATTGACAATCTGTACCCACAGTTTAAAACTATCTGTCACCACGGATTGTAACAGTAGCGGCAGCGCGGAGTAAACGCGATCATCTCTTCCTCAGTTACAGAATAAACATGAATGGACACCTGAAGGTATGTTGAAAAATACAGTATACTTACTGAAAGGCATCACAACTCGTGTAATCGCTCAATCAGCGTTTCAGCAGCGCAAAGACGTCAATGCATAGCTTGTCACTAGCATTATATTTATTTACCTCAGCAGGCTAGTGATTAAGTGTCCACAACTTGTTGGTTCCTAGAGAAATTAACTCTTGCACTAAATAAATGCACAATATTATCCTATATATTATATTTTTACTTAACCTGTTAATTATATCTTGATTATTTAAAGTACGTTTAAAATATCTTTAATGAAAATGACAGCAACTGTGTAAATTATTATATTTCAATAACAAATTAGAGTAAAGTTAATGCAAAAACTGCCTTATGTTCAGTTTACATGTTTTCATACAATGTGTTGGGTGTTGATTATTATATCTAAAAAATAAATAGCATCTAAATTTAGGCTCTGTTGTTAACCTTTAATGTTATAGTAATGTGCGGCTCCCTATACAGCATTAGCAGATTTTTAATCCTTGCAAAACGTTTATTTGTAATTGAATTAATTTAAAGACAAAGACACAATTTTTTCATTAAACCACTGTTTAATTTTTTTTTTTAGCTTTCTAAACCGAACCGAACCGAACGTCAAAACCGTGGGAAAACCGAACCGTCAGTTTTGTGTATCGTTACACCCCTACTTTTTATGATTTAATCCAAATATATTATCAAAAACGGTGGTAGGCTAATCAAATGTAAATTTAAACTTGTGTCCTTTTTTTTTTTGGGGAAGCGCTGCAAAAAAAAAGATTTACTAAATTAAACCATGGACAAAAGAAAATATTCCTATAAATAATGTTCAAATAAAATGTATTATTATTGTTATTATTATTATTTTGAGAAGTAGGCTACGTTCTACTGTATGCCTACAATAGTAATATATTTATGTCATAATTTCTCCTAGTAAAACCGAACTTTTATTTTGACGGGGTGTGAAGACCTGTTAAAAGTGTATTTGACAATGGATTTTCTCAAATAAAATTATGAAAATGCTCATTAGGCGTTCTCTCAGAGCAGCTCTGGAAATGTTCATGTATTCCTCAAATTGTTTGTGAGACGCTGAAAACACCATGAATGTCACGAGTACTTGAGTATGTAGTAGACAAACGCAGCTCAGCAGAACAAATAGGGTTATATACAGAGGTGGAAAGTAACGAATTACATTTACTCGCGTTACGTAATTGAGTAGTTTTTTTGTGTACTTCTACTTTTTAAAGTAGTTTTTAAAATCTGTACTTTTACTTTTACTTAAGTACGTTTTCTTTGAAGTATTGTACTTCGCTACATTTGAAATCATATCCGTTACTGAGTAAAAAATAATAATACAAGGGGGAAAAAAAAAATCACACACTCCGGAAACTACTGAATTGATTGAAGGGCGGGAGAACAAACGCGCAAAAAAGTTGACGCAGACCCAGCTGAAGCTGAAAGCTAAGCGCCAAGCGAATTATGGCCAGTATGAAAAGTAGAAAAAAAGCGTGGTTGTCCTCGAGGATAGATATCCAATTTGCAAAAAATGTGGACACAAAGTGGCTGCAAAAAGAGGATATAGGACACCATCCCTCCTGCAGATAAAGGTATGTCCCGATTTACGTGATGCAAAGGGAATCCCAGAATCCAGTCATGAAAATGGAATTCACTTAATGCAGATGTCACGTAAAACATGCAAAATAATGGATGGATGAATACATGGAAAGTAGAACTGTGCAATAAATCCAATCGCGACATGGTCTGTGGATATTTAAGCTAAGCACAAAAATACTGCAAGTAAATATATAACCCTATTTGTTCTGCTGAGCTGCGTTTGTCTACTACATACTCAAGTACTCGTGACATTCATGGTGTTTTCAGCGTCTCACAAACAATTTGAGGAATACATGAACATTTCCAGAGCTGCTCTGAGAGAACGCCTAATGAGCATTTTCATAATTTTATTTGAGAAAATCCATTGTCAAATACACTTTTAACAGGTCTTCACACCCCGTCAAAATAAAAGTTCGGTTTTACTAGGAGAAATTATGACATAAATATATTACTATTGTAGGCATACAGTAGAACGTAGCCTACTTCTCAAAATAATAATAATAACAATAATAATACATTTTATTTGAACATTATTTATAGGAATATTTTCTTTTGTCCATGGTTTAATTTAGTAAATCTTTTTTTTTGCAGCGCTTCCCCAAAAAAAAAAAGGACACAAGTTTAAATTTACATTTGATTAGCCTACCACCGTTTTTGATAATATATTTGGATTAAATCATAAAAAGTAGGGGTGTAACGATACACAAAACTGACGGTTCGGTTTTCCCACGGTTTTGACGTTCGGTTCGGTTCGGTTTAGAAAGCTAAAAAAAAAAATTAAACAGTGGTTTAATGAAAAAATTGTGTCTTTGTCTTTAAATTAATTCAATTACAAATAAACGTTTTGCAAGGATTAAAAATCTGCTAATGCTGTATAGGGAGCCGCACATTACTATAACATTAAAGGTTAACAACAGAGCCTAAATTTAGATGCTATTTATTTTTTAGATATAATAATCAACACCCAACACATTGTATGAAAACATGTAAACTGAACATAAGGCAGTTTTTGCATTAACTTTACTCTAATTTGTTATTGAAATATAATAATTTACACAGTTGCTGTCATTTTCATTAAAGATATTTTAAACGTACTTTAAATAATCAAGATATAATTAACAGGTTAAGTAAAAATATAATATATAGGATAATATTGTGCATTTATTTAGTGCAAGAGTTAATTTCTCTAGGAACCAACAAGTTGTGGACACTTAATCACTAGCCTGCTGAGGTAAATAAATATAATGCTAGTGACAAGCTATGCATTGACGTCTTTGCGCTGCTGAAACGCTGATTGAGCGATTACACGAGTTGTGATGCCTTTCAGTAAGTATACTGTATTTTTCAACATACCTTCAGGTGTCCATTCATGTTTATTCTGTAACTGAGGAAGAGATGATCGCGTTTACTCCGCGCTGCCGCTACTGTTACAATCCGTGGTGACAGATAGTTTTAAACTGTGGGTACAGATTGTCAATTTACATCCATGTGGACAGATTGTTAAACTGTGCCTAGTTTTGTAAAACTGCACACGGTAGTTTATTTTTCTTCTGTAATGAAGCTTGGCTGTCCATCTAGTGAAAAATGTTGGTACTGCGGCCAAATAAAATCTTACTGAAAGCTCAATTTTTTGAGATATCAACCTAAAATTTGGAACACAACTTCTTCAGATTTTTGGCTTACATTTTCTGGCAGTTTTAGAGTAAAATATATTTTGTAATATATATATATATTTTATATAAAATATAAATAATTATATTTTTACATTATTCATTTTCATAAACTCAAACTTGTATAACTTTTTTTCTGTTTCACTTTCATAACTTCATAATACTTCACTTCAACATTAATCTGCCAAATGTCTTCTTTAAAACAAGACCAACCATAGGTCTATATTCCAAAGCATTCTTGAATTACAACCATTTAAGTTTGAATAGTGATTTTCATGTCTATGCGAAAAAAGGGGGAGTGACAGTTAAAGGGTTAAACAATATTAAACTATAATATCTATATCTATAATATCTAAAATATAATTTATATATAAAAACTCTCCTACAGCCCAGTCACCATCAGTCGCGACGGTCGCGACTCGCACGTATTTTCATTTAAACGTCACTCACTGACGTTTTCCTAACCAGAAAAAAAAACGATTGCCCTGCTCTGCCTCTGATTGGCTAGTACTCATTGCCATCTGGGTCAGAGCCAATTAGAAGCAGGATGTGGGTGGGGAAAGGGGAGAGACAGAGGGAACAGGCAAGACAAACTCCTACGTTTAAATAACATATAGAAAATATCTGCTTGACAACGAGCTGAGAACAAGCTCGAATAAGCATCTACACTTTAGAAACAAGCCCAAAAAAAAAAACGCGATCCGCGACTACCAATATTTGTAAGCGACTTTACAGCAAAACAAGCCCAAAGTCGCTTATAATAAGCGGACTTGGCAACACTGATTCCAGGTCCAATCAATTAGCCGGGCTGGGCGGGGCCGGGGTAGCTTGCAGGGCGGGGCGTGTTCGGTACGCCATGAGAGTATCGCCATTCGAATCGTGGGTTCTGTATCGCAGTTCTTCGGTTTGGTTCGAATATCACCCTAATAAAAAGAAACATTAATTTTCTGAATAAAATACATTTCATAGGACAATATTATTCTTAAACATTTTAATAAATTATTAATGTTAAAAATAAGTTGTTAATCTAATTCATTATTAATTATCAAATTTAATTGATTAGACATGTTTTATTGAAATTTTAATAAACAAATTATTTCAAGTTTGTTATAATAAAAGCATTTGTTCAACCAAAAAAAAATCCTGTTTTCATTAATTTAACTGTCATTTTAACTGATGATAATAATAATAATACCCATGATTTAATAATACAGTTTATTTATTTAACAATTGATTAATACTGTAAACCGTGATATTTTCTGAGACGTTACCATACTGTGAAAATCTTATACCATTACAACCCTACACGGGAGGGTCCCCCACCCCACCCCCGCTGTTAAAAAAGTAACTCAGTAACTTTTACTCTGAGTCAATTTTAAATGAGCTACTTTTTACTTTTACTTGAGTAGATTTTTAGACCGGTACTTTTACTTGTACTTAAGTAAAATTTCATTGAAGTAGTAGTACTTTTACTTGAGTAGAATATTTTATTACTCTTTCCACCTCTGTTGGTTACATATATTTGGCTGTTTGGTAGCATGTAATTGGATAGACAATAGCAGTGTGATTGTGTCATTGTGGGTAATTACAGGCTTTCAAAACACACAGGTCTGAAACTGACACAGCTAGAGAATGTAGATCTCTATCTGGACTGTTTCAGTTAGCACAATGCTATTAGAAAGTACTTTTTTTGTTCCTGTTTGGTGCTGTACTTTATGCAGTTGATGTGATATGATATGGTGTTTTCATTTGAAACTAAGGGTCCAGATTAGTTTGAACATAGCGTGTCTATTTGCAGATCCTCAGAGGAGTTTTCTAGAGTCACTCATTAATGCTCTGTGACATTTCATCTCTTCAGTCTCACCTGTTGTCATGCTTCCTGTATAGTTCACTCTGAAAACTGCGGTGCTGAGCTGAGTTTGGCATGTCGCCTCTAGTCAATTGACAGCCGAGTGTTATTGAGACACATTGTTCCACTCCACGATCGCTCTCCCTGGATTTAAAGAGCTTCCCTCGTCTTCTGATTTCAGACATTTGGTAAACCTCAAGTAATCTCTAAACACATTTGGTCTACTTTAGATGAACGACTGGGCTATTTTTGCTTGTTTGCTGCAAACTTTCCTTAAAGAAATAGTTCAGTCAAAACTTTATATACTTATGTTAATTCCAAACCTGAGTGACTTTTGTTTCTTCCAGAAAAGTCAAAATATATATATTTAATGTTTTTACATTGACATACAGTATTGTTTAAACATATTTATGAGAAATAAAACTTTTATTTCTTAAAAGTAAAGAAAACATTTTTACACTGTCTGAATCGTTCCCTATGCCCTTCACCATGTAGAAAATAGTTTGAACAAGTGACCGATTTTAGCCGTAGCTTCAGCATCTATTAACTTTAATATCACTTTTTCTCAATTATTCCTACTATAAGTCAAGAGAGACAGGCAGTATATTCTAAGACATTTCCCAGTTATTCAGTAACATTTTGTGGGCAGCAATGGGTGCTTCGTGAAATGTGTGTGGGGTATGAGTCAAATGCGTATTATCGAGCAGAAAGTACTAAGCACGGCTCACTACAATTGCGCCTAGCCTGGGCTTTGCCTGGCTGAGGTAAAGGGCCAGGCTGGAGCCATTTGAGGCTAATATATTATGACACTGATGGTGCTCACTATGACCTTTTTTGCAGTTGGCTTGTTCTGACACCAGTTCCTGCATGTCCTTGTGTCCCTGGGACAGGCTAATGAGAGAGTGTCTGCACTCCACCCACTCTGAAAGACGAGCCGAATACAGCTGCTGCCGGCAGGGTTCTAATCACTCCCTAAAGCCCGACACCCCTCTATAGCCTGTATGTGTGTGCGCTAAATCCTGACACGTCTCCTCTCCCACACAACTACATTATCATGTAATGCTAGCTACTGATTTTCCACTGACACAGTTACAAATACGAGCATCACTTCTATGTATATTTCCTTACCATTCTTTGTAGTTTAATGTATTATCACATAGGAATTTAAAAGTAATGTGTAGCAATGTTCAGGGAAAAAGGAGGCAGGAACCGGCGAACAATCAAAATAATCTTTATTTAAAATAAACAAACTAAAATACTGCCAGCAGCCCCTCGCGGACGACTGCTGGCTTACCCAAAATAAACATAACGGCCAGCAGCCCCTCGCGGACGACTGCTGGCTAAAATAAAACACAAATACAAAAACCAAAACTCAACTAAAATACAGGCCTGTTCCTCTCTCGATCATCAACGTCGTCGCTCCTCCTTTATGCTTCCGCTCCTCCGTGAGAGATGCGAGACCGGTGTGCTTCACAGGTGTTGCTCATTAGCAATCGCACCACCGCCCTCGCGCCGTTTTCTCACGTCCCGGGGGGTACCCACGAGCCTGTGCCTACTCCCCCCGGCGGCGGCGATCCCTGGGGGGTACGGACCGACAAGTCGAGGGAAACGGAGACGGAAGCATGAGGAGCGACAGATCGAGAGAGGGGAGAGAGGAAAAAAACATTTGGTCGGGTACCCACAACGCGCTGCCATCTGGTCCCCCACCAGCTGGGCGATCTCCTCCGCGGTCCCTGGCGATGACGCTGGGTAGCCCTCGGTGGACGGCTCGACGCTCATCCGCCGCCCGGTGGACGGCGACGGCTCCTCGGGTGCCTTGGGCAGACGCCAGGAGTCCCCCGCTCTCTGCTCCTCCCCTTCGCTGGTGGACGGCAGCAGGCTCTGGCCCACGGCGAGCGGTGGCGACTCCTCCTCTCCCTCCCAGATGGCAGCCGCCCCTCCAATACCCAGGCGGCCGGCAGCAAGCACGACCGTCCCACCGGCAACTCACTCCAGCGCACCGCCTCGAGCGTCCATGGCCGCGAGTCCCCCGCTCCCTGCTCCTCCCCTCGTTCGGCAGATGGCAGCAGGCTCCGGCCCACGGCGAGCGGCGGCGACTCCCGCCCCATGCTCGATGGCACCGCGGATTCCCCACAGCGGCGAGGACTCTCTGACAGCGCGTTCC
Organism: Siphateles boraxobius; assembly: GCF_051911475.1. Taxonomy (NCBI): domain Eukaryota; kingdom Metazoa; phylum Chordata; class Actinopteri; order Cypriniformes; family Leuciscidae; genus Siphateles; species Siphateles boraxobius. The sequence continues at coordinate 23,308,335 of NW_027509197.1, read as the reverse complement.
TCCCTCTTCCCGGGTTTCGGCACCAGTGTAGCAATGTTCAGGGAAGAAGGAGGCGGGAACCGGCGAACAATCAAAATAATCTTTATTTAAAATAAACTAACTAAAATACCGCCAGCAGCCCCTCGTGGACGACTGCTGGCTTACCCAAAATAAACATAACGGCCAGCAGTCCCTCGCGGACGACTGCTGGCTAAAATAAAACACAAATACAAAAAACAAAACTCAACTAAAATACAGGCCTGTTCCTCTCTCGATCATCAACGTCGTCGCTCCTCCTTTATGCTTCCGCTCCTCCGTGATGGATGCGAGACCGGTGTGCTCACAGGTGTTGCTCATTAGCAATCGCACCACCGGCATCGCGCCGTTCTCTCACGTCCCTCGGTCGTCCTGTTCGCCACATAATGCATAGAATATCTTTCCTAGAATAATTTCTCCAATCTAGATTAATTTACAAACATGATTTCAAATAAGAACTTTTTTTATTTTTTGTATGGTGCGGCATGTCAACTGGTTCCGCCAACGGTGTGAGTTTTCCTGTTTGTCTAAACAAAGGAAAACAGGGAAGAAGAGGTGGCTAAGAAATTACATATTTCACCAATAAAGTCTGCATGAAATCAAAATTGGTTTCAACACTAGCCAACATGAAAATCTATCCACAGAAAAAAAAAAGGTCTTTGTAATTCTTAGTCAAATCTAAAAATTTGCTCCTCTCTGGATGTGATCCTTCTCTAATGTGAGTTTGACATTAAAAAATTTGTGAACATAAAATCAAGCTCGCAATTCTATTCAGTATTTCATTCCACTAGAAAATATGTCTATGTATTTATTATGTCTTTGGATAGATCCAGTTGCATCAGAGTTTGCACATGACTGGCTTATCTGATAGCCAATGAACTTCTGAAAAGATTGATATGCAGTTTTAGTGGGACAGATCAACATATCGACCACAGAAGACCGTGAAAAAAGTTTTTTTGTTGACCCGTGCGTTGTGCGTAAAGTGTACATGGTATACATACGTGACTCTTTGAGAGATGTTTGTGAATTGGGAGACATCACTCTCGACAAGCAAGTGTTTTATTGTATTATATAACATATTTTGGTGTATATATGCCTGGTTGTTCGTTACTATGTGTCAGCAATTATTAACAGCGAATCTGGATAAGGAATAGAATAGCTCTAAGTGTAACCTTTCATTAGAGCCCAAAATTATGACTGTACAGTAAAGCATTCAAGAATAGCAGCATTTTACGTGTCTGTGGTTACAAAGGGTCATTTGGAGTCTCCAAGTGGCCTTTTTTGGGAAGCGCCTAGACATAAACTTAGATATACGTGTAAAACCCTCATTTTCTAAGGTATTATCAAATTTTAAATTTGGGCTTGGTAGACTTCATGCTGTGATCCCATTGTGTTTTCCTGCTAATAGCTCCCAGCTAATTATCTGCAGGCATCTGTTTACAAAAACAATGTAGGCGGAACGTTTTATCCCCCTTTTTTATTGTGTTCAAAGTTCTATTACTCAATACCAGTAAAACTTACAGCTATTCTGACTGTTTAGGAAAAAACCTCAACGTGTCCCCTTTCAAAAGAGACCAAAACCATAGTTTGGTAAAACCAAAAGCTCATGCCATTAATAATTCGATATGAATATTCACAAAGTTGGAATGCTGCACTTTAAAACGATACCAAACTTGTTGGTATCGTTTTAAAGTGCAGCATTCCAACTTTGTGAATATTCATATCGAATTATTAATGGCATGAGTCTGAACCAATGAAATGTGATTTTAAAACTCATGCTGATGTAAACATGGGTGTAACGCTGTTCAATGTTATTGGAAGAAGGAGGCGGGAACCGGCAAACATTCAAACAAGCTTTAATAAATAAATAAACTAATACAAACTGAAAGTAAAGACAGCAGCCCCTCACGGACGACTGCTGTCACATATAACAAAACACAACATTTAATCTAGGCACTGGCCTCTCTCGTTCTTCACTGTTGTCGCTCCTCCTGTTATGCTTCCGCTCCTCTGTGAGAGATACGAGACCGGTGCGTCGCGCAGGTGTCACTCATTAGTAATCACGCCACCGGCCTTGCGCCGCTCTCTCACGGCCATTGACCTCGTCCTGCTCACCACAATGGGAAAAAAGTTGAATATATTTTTCCTATTGATATTTAGTTTTGACTTGGTGTGTGCCAAATTTAGTGCTATTACCAGGGATTTTAAGGTATGGTTGCTAGGTGATTTTGTTTTGGAACCTTCAGAAAACTTTAACTATATGCAATAATACTAAACAACATTGGGCTAAATGTTCACTTTTAAACTGTAATACAAATCTTGCAGATTATTGACTGACATGAACTGGTATTAAATTAGTTCCAGATTACTAGAATACACAAACTATGTAGTCAGAAGTAGACTACACTTCAGTCAAAGCCCTTGAAAGCTTCTGGAGTCAGAGAAGGTGAGAGAGAAGCTGCATTCTCTATCCCAGGCGTCTGTCATCTCTGGGGGAACATCAGAACTGCCTCATTCACTATTCTTCCCAGCGCAGAGGCAGTCGCCACCTGCTTCAGTCCCATTCTCCATCAGGCCATGCCTGTGCCTAGTTCCTCTCTCTTCATTAATGCATTGGCCTGCTGCTAATAACACTTTGGTGGCATCTGTTCCCTCACGTGTTTTTCAAACGTAAGCGCAAAATATAACAGTTGTGATCTAATTTACTGAATCTTTGAATATACCTTTGTCAGTTCTTTACAGCAACAAATACAGCTGTAACTTCTGTTAATAGAAACACATATTTAAATAAATTGAACAAATAAAAATGAACCCTTTTTGCCCTTTTTTTAATGCACTTTCATGCTGCATTGTGAATGATTCACTGTGGATGTTATTCCAAATAAAGCAATTTGTCTTCATAATCTTTAAAGGGCACCTATTATGCCCCTTTTTAAAGGATGTAATATAAGTCTCAGTTGTCCCCAGAATGTGTCTGATTGGAAGGAGTGCTGTTTTCGTGCATATATCTTTAAATGCAATTATGCTGCAGCTTCCCACCCCATTTTCCAGAAGAGGGCAGACCCTTTAAAGCTGTTGCCTATGATACTCTGCCTAAAACAAAAACTTTAATTATCAATGGTTTTGATTATCATATCTCGATATTCTTCTAATTTATTGGTTGGGCGCACACACCTGAAGCACGCGCACAGAAAGCTAGCTGTCAGACAGCGTGTCCCGTGAGTGTTAAACTAAGTTCTCTTTCACGTCTTATTGCGCTTAAACTGTCAAATACACTTAAGGTTATGTCAAAAACACACAAAGTTCACATACACACAGTTATGTCTTTGAACGTAAACAACAAGTAAAGAAATTGCATGTGTATATTAGATCTGTGTATTAAAGTGAAAGCAGCGTAATATACAGTACTTACTGCTATATGTACTGTTAATATGAATCAAACAACAAAAGAAAAACAGAAAATCACTCAATGCTCTTGACTGAATAACTTAAGAAGCTTTAATAAGAATACATTTCTTAGTTGAATGCTGCTGTTAAATGCGAGGAGATAAAAATGACGGAGTGTGTACAGCTAACTCAGGGAGGGCTCTATGCTAATAGGGCAGAGTCTGTCTGCAATCATGGGCGGGGCCTAGTCATTTGTGACGTCACACTGCTAGAATCTGCAAACGGCTTGTTTACGGTTTATGCAAACACTGCTTATGATTTATGGGGATTAAAAAATAGGAATGGGTGGATTTTTTACCATTATAGGGTGGTTGTGTACACACACCGCCTACAAATATATATGTTCAAACACCATGTAAAAGTGAATTTTGCATTATAGGTTTCCTTTAATCAAAATGATGCCACAAAATTAGACCATGTTGGCTATTCTATTTAGTAAGATAGCAAAAAACCTAGTTATAATTAATTATAAATATTTGGATCAGTTAATATAATTAACTTAATGTAGCAGAATTAATACAATCAATAAATCTGTTTGTCCAGCAAACACTGAGTGTTAATTGTTTATTAATTCTAAGAAAGTATCCTTTCCGTGGTATGGGAAATAACTTTCTTACTGTACAGTACGACTCAGAGCATGTAGCCAAAATCTGCATGATTAGGGACTCCAGTTATGAGCAAAACAACAAACAACCTTAAGTGTGATTCAAACATGACTTATAAATATAACAAATAATTGTGTCTGATCCGTCTCAGTCGCTACACTATTTAGACATCATTTTAGCAAACTTTGATTTGCACTGGGTCCCTTCTGGCATGATGTACTGTAACCCACTTTTCACCACTTCAGTCAGTTTCCACAATGCATATTGTTTCACTAAGAAGAACGTCCTCGGGTTACGACTGTAACCCTTGTTCCCTGAGAAGGGAACGAGAACTGCGTCGAATGACACTTTGGGGGGAACGCCCCTCAGCGTAGCGCCTCTGAAGTATGAATGAAACTGAGCCGATCTCTGATTGGTGCAACGTCATGACGTAATGGGTGACGGCAGATAGGCGGAAGCTATAAAAGCAGCCGGCACACATAAGATGTCAGCTTCTGTGATGAAGCAAGCGCTCCCAGGCAGGGGAAGGCGTGGCCAAGGGACGCAGTTCTCGTTCCCGTCTCAGGGAACAAGGGTTACAGTCGTAACCCGAGGACGTTCCCTTTCGAGGGAACTCCAACTGCGTCGAATGACACTTTGGGGGAACGAGTACCCACTACGCCACAACGCGCCCTGCCTGCCCTAGTGTGAAGCTGCTCACAGGCACACTTAGGACGCGAGCACAAGAGAGCCGGGTGTAGACGGAATGTCCAAACTATAAAACCTAATAAAGGTATGAGGGGTAGCCCATCCTGCTGCATCGCAGACCTCCTGGATGGGGGCCCCCGCGAGAAGGGCTCTAGAGGACGCCATGCCTCTGGTAGAATGAGCCCTCACGGCCAAAAGTGAAGGCATACCGCGCACCTGATAGGCCGTGGAAATCGTTTGGACAATCCAGTTGCTGATGGTCTGCTTTGAGGCGGGAAGCCCCTTTCTGGGCGACCCGAAACACACCAGCAACTGGTCCGACTTCCGCCATGAAGAGGACCTCTGAATGTAAATACTCAGTGCTCTGACAGGGCAGAGCATGTGAAGTCTCTCTTCATTCGCCATCACGTGAGGTGGAGGATGAAAAGCCTGCAGAACCGTAGGCCGTGCCGCACTGGACGGCACCTTAGGCAAATAGCCGGGCCTAGGGTGAAGAATGGCCTTAATGTTGCCTTGAGCAAACTCCAGGCACTCGTTAGATATGGAGAGTGCCTGGAGATCTCCTACCCTCCTCAGAGAAGTAATGGCCAACAAAAAGACCACCTTCAACGAAAGGTTCTTGGCCTCAGCCGACTCCAGCGGCTCGAAGGGGGCCTCGGCCAGTCCTTCGAGAACCACTGCCAGGTCCCAAGTGGGAACCCTGGTACGAGCCGCAGGTCTCATCCTCCAAGCCCCACGGAGGAAACGTACGACCAATTGGTGTCTCCCCAGAGGAGCGTGGAAAGCCGCAATGGCAGCCACGTACACCTTGAATGTGGACGGGGTAAGACCAGTGGAAAAGCGATCCTGGAGGAACTCCAGCACTGAAGCCACTGGGCAGTTAACTGGGTCCACCTCACGCTCCCTACACCAAACGGTGAAGACGTTCCACTTTAGGCCGTACAATTTCCTCGTGGATGGAGCTCTAGAGCTGAGTATGGTCTCCACTACTCCAGCTGATAGGCCGGCCTCTAGGTACTGTGCCCCCTCAGGGGCCAGACCCACAGTTTCCATAACTCGGGCCGAGGGTGAAATATTGAGCCCTCTGCCTGTGTCAGCAGGTCCCTCCTGATGGGAATCTCCCATGGAGGGCCGTCCAGGAGCAATATTATGTCGGAGAACCATACTCGGGCCGGCCACAACGGGGTCTCCACAGGATGTCTGCTCCCTGATTTTGACTCCCCGGGATGAATGTTGCTTTTAGAGACAACAACTTCCCCTGGGACCACAGGAGGATCTGATGCGCCAGTCTGCATAGAGGGCGAGACCTCAGACCCCCCTGATGGTTTATATAGGCCACTACCGACATATTGTCTGACCTCACAAGGACATGATGACCTTTGAGGTCCGGCAGGAAGCTCCTCAGAGCTCGGAACACCGCCAACATCTCCAGGCAGTTTATGTGCCAGGAGGCATGATGGTCCTGCCATAGGCCTGTCGTAAAGCGGCCTTCCATGACCGCGCCCCAGCCCGTGAGGGAGGCGTCTGTCGAAACGGTTCTCCGGCGACATGACGCTCCCAACACTGGCCCTTGGGACAGAAACCAAGCTTTCTTCCACATAGATAGGGAACGAAGGCATCTGCGCGTAACCCTGATCATGCGGAACGGGTTTCCCCTCGGGGAGAACCCCTTGGTTTTTAACCACCACTGAAGGGCCCTCATGTGCAGCAGGCCGAATGGAATGACACTGGACGCTGCTGCCATGAGCCCCAACACTCTCTGGAAGTGCTTCACAGTGATGGCTTGGCCTAGCCTTATCCTGGACACTGTGGTCAGGATGGACTCGATCCGCGCGGGAGACAATTGTGCCCGCATCGTGACCGAGTCCCACACCACTCCCAGGAACGTAGTTCTCTGGGCTGGTGTCAACACGCTCTTTTTCGTGTTGAGTCTCAACCCCAGGCTCTGGATGTGAGCGAGGACGACATCTCGATGCCGAACCGCCAGCTCCTGTGACTGTGCTAAAATCAGCCAGTCGTCGATATAATTGAGCACCCTGATGCCCTGAAGCCTCAGCGGTGCCAGAGCTGCATCCATACATTTGGTAAATGTGCGAGGGGAGAGAGCTAGGCCGAACGGAAGAACCCGATATTGGTACGCTTCGCCCCCGAAAGCGAACCTCAGGAACTTCCTGTGAGATGGAAGGATGGATATGTGGAAGTATGCGTCCTTTAGATCTATCGTGACAAACCAATCCTCGGACTGAATTTGACTCACGATAATGGAAATAGTGAGCATCTTGAACCTGAATCTCCTCAGAGAACGGTTCAGGTGCCTGAGATCTATTATTGGACGCAACCCCCCATCCTTCTTGGGAACTATGAAGTAGCGGCTGTAAAACCCGGACTCCCTGTCCGGTGGAGGAATACGATCTATAGCCTCCTTTGCCAGCAGGGAGTTTACTTCCTGTTCCAATACCCGACCCTGCACTGGGTCGACTACAGTCCAGACCACCCCGTTGAATCTGGGTGGGCGGGAACTGAACTGCAGCCTGTACCCATTTTGAATGGTGCGCAGGGCCCAAGGAGAAATATTCGCCAGATTTTTCCATGCATCGAAATATTTTACCAAGGGAACCAGGCTCTCGAGCCTGGCTTCGGGTATTAATCGGGATTCGTTCTCGGCCCCCTGAAGCGGATTCCCGGCAGGGCTGAACCGAAAACGATTCTCGATGGGCGGACGCGAATGCTGCCTGACCGCAAGCCTGTGGGGCGGACAGTGCAGCCTGCGTTCGCTGGATACCGATGTGTCCCGAAGCGTGTTTAACGGCGGGAGAGCAACATCGATTTCCTGCGGGCTCCGTGAAGGAGACGACCTCGGTCGTTCCACCACAGGTGGGGCTGCCCGCAGAGATCCTAGAGTAGCTAAGATCTCTTTGACGAAGCCTTTTTAGCCTGCAGGACGGCCCTCAGGTCGCCCTGCTTAGGCTGAGGCTTCGCCTGAGAGCGCTGTCTATGCCCCCAAGCTCCTTGAGGGGGGGCTCTAGACGCGACGCTCTGTTTTTGAGCCTGTCTATAGGCGGAGGAGCTGGCTGATGGCTGTGGCTGCGGCTGCCCACTGGGGGCAGACTTCTTGGACACTGAGCGGCGAGGGAGATATTGTTTGAAGGCCGCTGATTGTCTTTTCGCCTCCTGAAACCTGCCGAACAGGCCAGAAGGCGAAATCGGGGCATCAAGGAGGAAAGCCCTGTCTTTCTCCCTGATGCCCGTAAGATTTAACCATAAATGCCTCTCCGAGACCACCATAGCTGCCATGGAGCGACCGACAGCGCGGGCCGTCTCCTTGGTGACTCGGAGAGACAAATCAGCGACCTTCCTCAACTCCGCAATATCTTCCGGAGTTGGACCCTCGCCCTCATCAATGTCCTTAAGAAGGTCGGCCTGGTACGCCTGGAGCATAGCCATGGTGTGAAGACTCGCACCAGCCCGACCCGCAGCCATATAAGCCCTGCCCACTAGCGCTGATGTGTCTCTACACGGCTTAGTGGGCAGCACCGGGGCTTTAAGGGATGATGCCGACTCAGGCGATAAATAATTCGCCAAAGGCTGTTCAACGCGCGGCATCATCCCATAACCGTTCTCTCGTGCCCCCATGATGTTACTATAATTTATAATAGGGGGATTGGAGACACGAGAAGAGTGTGGTTTTTTCCACGATCTACACAACTCGTTGTGCAGATCGGGAAAGAACGGCAAGCCTCGGTGATGAGGTTGTTCCCTGTGCTGCAGGAAGCGCTCATCCAGTTTACTTTTAGTCTGCGCTTCCTGCCTCTCTTGTGGCCAGCTGATATTTAAATGAGCCACCACACGGGAAACAACCTCAATCAGCTCCTCATACGGGGGGACACAGGGCGGCGAGTCGTCCCCGAAATCCCCGCCCTCGATGCTGAGCACGTCAACCTCCTCAGAGGCAGACAGCTCAAACATCGGATCCTCGACTCGCGCAGAAGAAGCCACGGGGCGGGCTTCTGCACGAGGCTCGAGGACATCAGAACTGCCCGATGAATCCCGAGAAGGTGCCTCAGCAGCCTCGAGATCCCCGGACAGATCTCTTTGCGAGCCCCATGAAGAGCGTCGCCGCGCCGCCTCAGCGGACGCGGGTCCCGCACCACGGGGCTCGCGAGGCTGACCATCTTCATCAAAGATAGCCAGCCGGGAACGCAGCACACGGATTGTCAACTTTTCACAATCCTCGCAAGCAGCCCCCTCGAGAGCTGCCTGCGCGTGCTGCATTCCCAAACAATGTGTGCACAGTTGGTGTGTGTCCCCGCCCGTGATGTAGCGAGGGCAAGGATGCACACACTTCCTGAAGCTCACACTCGCCATTTCACTCATTCAGTAACAGACAACAATAAATAAGACAAACAGTCACAGATAGCGCTTGCTGAAGAACAGAAAAGCTGACATCTTATGTGTGCCGGCTGCTTTTATAGCTTCCGCCTATCTGCCGTCACCCATTACGTCATGACGTTGCACCAATCAGAGATCGGCTCAGTTTCATTCATACTTCAGAGGCGCTACGCTGAGGGGCGTTCCCCCCAAAGTGTCATTCGACGCAGTTGGAGTTCCCTCGAAAGGGAACACTATTACAGTACAATATACGGAGCCCCCCACATGACATGCAAGGGAAAAACAAATTAAGAATAAGTTCACACAACTTTTGTAATTATGGCTACATTCTATTAATTTGTTCCCTTGTTTTTGTTAAATTGTGGCCATGATTTAACTAAACTAAAATGAGGAAACAAAGAAATACAACGTTGCCACAATTTTCCTAAAATAAAGGGTACAAATGAATAAGTTGTGGGTACAACATGTTAAGATGTTGCCTATCTGGCCTATTGTAGTCTCTGTAAAATGGGTTGGGAATGGAAAATTTTGTGCTATGCTAAACTAGTAGGATAAGCTTTTAGGTGTGTCCTAATTTGTATACTAATGCCTTTTTGTTGTATAATAGTGTGAGTAGTGTATTCACACTGTTTTTCTTTCTTAAATTTTAAGTAATCAATTCACTATATCACTATTTAACCTACAAATGCCCTCCATGCTGCACTGCTGAAGATGAATTAATTGAGACATGTTTAATTTTTTTCACTCTTCTGTGGCTGTGCTCTGGCTTACAAGGATTGAGAATATGGTCTTTCTCTGTAAGAGATGCAGTGATGCGTGTAAAAATAATGTTCCATTTTGCAGCCGCTCTGTGCTTGAAGTGCTATTGGATTAGTCTACATTGTATGACTGAAATGTTGAGGTTAGATGACAGGTTGATAAGGTTCATCACAGTTTTCACAGATTTTCATTAAAAAGAATAACACATAAAGCTCTGCAGGATAGAGCTTTTTATTCATTATGCTAATTTGCTTACCAGAACAGCCAATTCTCTATTGATACCCACTGGAATTTCCTGTGGGTTTTTAGAGTAGGTTTTTTTAATACTCATCTTACTATTTTAGTTTTCAGTAATGAGTAACACACAGTATTTTGTTTATGGTACTTAAAGAAACTTTTGTTCTACAACATAAATTACTAATTAAATTGCTAGCAAGTTGCTAAAAGGACTTGAAATACCACAAGGATCCAAGTATACACACGACAAATTGTAGTTTAGCAATGTATTAAGAAAGTATCTATTTACGTTACATTTTTAGCGATTTAGTCCATTAAGTCCCACACTTAAAAAACTTTTCAGTTTATAAGTAAAATGAAACCTGTGGTTAACATTACTCAAAGAGACGTTCATGTTTTGTCCTAAAACATAAATGACAAATTTGCTTTAACGCACATTTGGGAATGCGAAATGCACCCATCTTCCCATACTTGTTATGAGAAGTGTTTATCATAAGGTCAACAAAAAAGCACAGCAAATCTGGATTTTTTTTATTTTATTTTTATTACAATTTTAAAATTTTTAATTTTGTCCCCAAATCCTGCAGGCCTAACCGGCTTTAGTTAAGTTAAAGGTGCTGTCTGTAACTTTTTTTCACTCTACTAAAGCATACAAATAGCATAATATGTTTGCATATATTGAGGAAACATAAGTTCACATACTCGTTTCTCTGAAAAACACTTCTACAGTCAGTTGTTTTACTTTGAAATGTGTGTTTCCAGGCTGGAATGTTTGTTTTTGTTTTGGTCTGTGGGATACTGCACGTTGCCAATTTGCCAATTTTCATTGTCATTTGCGCTCGTTCTTGTTGCGTGTGCTCAAACTGACAAGTGGTAACCCGTGTGAGCGCCGTCCAGTCTGAGAAGTATGAGGAGCAGGTGGCGGGAGAAACAACGATCTCCGATATTTTGAATTTGGACTGCAGCACTTATTTCGACATTCTTTCAGACTGCACCTTTAACATTACTCAGATACTTTAATGCATTTTTCTACAACATTTTCTACAAAATAAAAAGATAACTTTATTGAAGTAACGTTGTGATTATCATTCCAGGAACTTCTACTATATCACCATGCTGCGAGATCCTGTGTCACGTTACCTGAGCGAATGGAAGCATGTGCAGCGCGGTGCCACCTGGAAGACTTCTCTTCACATGTGTGACGGCCGCTCTCCCACACAGGACGAGCTGCCCACCTGCTATAACGGAGATGACTGGTCGGGGGTCACTTTAAACGAGTTCATGGACTGCCCTTCAAACCTGGCCAACAACCGGCAGGTGCGCATGCTGGCCGATCTCAGCCTGGTGGGCTGCTACAACCTCTCCACCATGAACGAGAGCGAACGGAACCCCATTCTCTTGGCCAGCGCTAAGAGTAACCTGAAGAACATGGCCTTCTATGGCCTGACGGAGTTCCAGCGCAAGACGCAGTACCTGTTCGAGCGCACTTTCCGTCTGCGGTTCATTTCAGCCTTTACACAGATCAACAGCACGCGCGCCGCCAACGTGGAGCTGCGCGACGACATGCGCAGCCGCATAGAGCGACTTAATTTTTTGGATATGCAGTTGTACGAGTATGCCAAGGACCTCTTCCTGCAGAGATACCAGTTCATCCGCCAGCGTGAGCGGCAGGAGGAGAGATTGAAGAGGCGGGAAGAAAGACGCTGGCTTAGGGAGCGACGAGTCAACCAGAGCAAACAGCCCAGTGTGGAAAACCAACCTCAGGTCACAACAACTGAGGACTATGCCAGCCAAGTGGTTCGTTGGTGATATGATATCTCTTGGAAACATGCACTAGGACACAGAATACATAACGAACCACTTGAGGAAGAGTAGGTCACATTTTGAACTTTAGCATTCTAATGAATTTCTGATCGTGAAGCCTGTTGCACTGCAAAAAATAATTGCCTTGAGCAGTATTTTTGTCTTGTGTTATTTATTAAATATGATCTAAAGAATTCTTTTTAAAGAATATATTTAGAATGAATCACTTTTCTCGTTTTTTAGCATAGAATCAAACAAAATTGAATAATAATTTATGCTTAAATCGACAAAGCAAAAATTGGTAGAGAAAACTTTAATTTGAAGATGCATACCTGCAATTGTTGTCTATTTTAATATATTTTAAAATGTAATTTATTCCTGTGATGGCAAAGTTGAATTAAAAAAAAATCTAAAATCTGCCATTCAAAAGTTTGGGGTTGGTAAGATTTTTAATGTTTTTGAAAGAAGTCTCTTATATCTTTTCTTATCTTAATATATATATATATATATATATATATATATATTGTATAATATATATAAAATATTAAAGGGATAGTTCACCCAAACATGAAAATTAGCCCATGATTTACTCTGAAGTCCTCCTTGGTGTAAGGCTCTTTCAAGCCTTATAATGGCAGTGAATTGCCGTTTCTGTTTTGAAGTCCATAAAAGTGCATCTGTCCATCATAAAGTTCTCCACACGGCTCTGTATAATAAAGGCCTTCTTAAGAGAAGCCATGGGTTTTTGTTAGAAAAATACCCATATTTATAACTTTATAATCTAAAATAACTAGCTTTGCCAGACGACCGTACGCATACTACGCAAGTCGACTTGCGCCACAAGAGTAACCTGTGACGCATAGGTATATGACGTAGGATGTAGGAGTATCATAAGCTTCTTGCGGTTTAAACAAATAGGGCTGTAAAACAAACTGAAGCTCCTCTTCTATTATATAGAAATCCTCTGACATTTCTCTTCAAAATGTCTATTCACGGCCAGAGTTTTGTTTTGCTCTTTCCTCTGATCTTCTGCGTTCGTCATTACGTTGTGCGTCGGGTCAGGGGTTAGTCTTCCACCGTAAATCGATGAGCCGTCTGTCGGAAGCTAGTGATTATAGTTCATAAAGTTTTAAATATGGGTATTTTCCTTACACAAACGCATCGCTTCACTTCAGAAGGCCTTTATTAACCTCCCGGAGCCGTGTGGAGCACTTTTATGATGGATAGATGCACTTTGTTGGACTTCAAAACAGAAACAGCGATTCACTGCCATTAAAGCGCGGAAGAGCTAGGACATTTTTTAATATAACTCCCATTGTATTTGTCTGAAAGAAGAATGTCATATACACCTAGGATGACTTTAGGGTGAGTAAATCATGGGCTAATTTTCATTTTTGGGTGAACTATCCTTTTAACTGCATGCATTTTACAAAAGAACATTGTTTTGGTTGTGCTTTGGCTCTGGCTCTTATTACTCGCCTGTTGAGAAATTTTTACAACATTTAAAGTCCCCAGGTCTCGCCATCACCAAAAGCCAAGCCAGTCTTGATTCTCGTTTTATGAGGAACGTTCTCTTTTTGCCAGCTGTCGACTCTCCTCTGTTCTGTTTTTTTTTTAAAGGGTGATTCCCGGAAGTTGGAGATTTAGCTTTGTCCATGGCCCAGTCCCAATTCGCATACGTCCTAAATAGTATTCGAAAATAGAATTAGTACGTCCCAAATCGTAGTATGTTGAAATGAGTGTTCCAAAGATACCTGGATGGTCTACTATTTCCGGTCAAGATCCGATCGAAGTGCAGATCGTTGCACACTCTAACGGCTAATATTGCCCACAACCCATCGCGCGTTGGACGGGGATTCGGTTAGAACTACAAACACGAGTGAAAAGTGTTAAAAAACTACAGACATGAAGGACGCGCGAGTCCGGTGGTTATGTAGAGAGGTTTAGATAAAGGGGTTTGAGTGATTAATTATCAGTATCTAACCTGACGAAGATGTATCTATTCAACGTTGTTTACATTATATTGCATCTGCAGCAGCATTGTGAACTTTTGTAAAGATACGTTTAGCCATTAACTTTTAAATGCATCATTATATTCAAATTGCAAACACACGAGGAGAGTCTCAGCATTAAAGACTGGCAGATGAACGTGCTCTCCGAAATGGTAGGAAAATCAAATTAGATTGAATGGAGGATTTTAACTGTGACAAGATGATTGACTGGGCAGTTTACGGCAAGCAACAGATCTGTCCATTAAAGATGACGTGACAGTATGTCCCAAAGCTTGCCTACTGTTTTGCTACACACTCAAAAGTATGTAGGCTACTTTTTCTTCACAAAAAGAGTACATACTTTTAGGTTGTAAGCTGGGAATATAAGTAGGCGAATTGGGACTGGTCCCATGTCACCCTTTCTTGTTCGTTGCGACAACCTATGCCACTCTCACTCCATAGCTAGAGAAACTTTTCTCTATTTACGGATGTGACAAGATCACTGATCTACTGTATATGTTCTCTATAAAGATCAGTGGATGAGACGGGCAGATGAGTGACATACATACACAATTTCCTGCAAAAACCATTCAAACCGGTTTAAAATATAAACACTTATAACAGGCTTACCATAGTGAGTCAGGGTAAGACAAAAACGCATTTTGAAAGAAGGATTGATGTTGTATTGATTCATTATTTAAATGTTTAATTTCGGGGAAAAAACATGATGGATTCTGTGATATATAAAAAGTCATTTGAAATAGAAATCTTTAACAATTATAAATGCGTTTAAACTTTTGATCAATGATTTATGTACTTGTTGAATAAAAGTTTATCTAAAAAAAAAATATTCAAAATCTTACTTTCCCCAAACTTTAGTGTAGGTATCTTTTCTCAAAATCTTAATGTATTATTTTATTTAGTTAAGCAGAAAAAAAAATTGTTAGATGAGATTCAACTTATTGTCATTGTGCAGAGTACAAGTCCAGAGCCAATGAAATGCAGCAGCTTGTTAGCAACTAACATTTTCACATTACATTTATTTATTACAGTAAGTATACACATTTTGCATTTGTATCTTGTTTTGAGAGTCTAAATATTTTTATTGTAAAACATGACAAAAATACTGACTGAGATTTTTTTTTACGGTGTGGTTACTCAAGATTTCTGCAGATTATTGTGCAATGAAATCGAGACTGCAATGTACATAGACTGCAATCCAAAAGAAAAAGGTGAAAAAGCTGAAAAAGGTGGATCTGTGCTTGAAGGAACAAACCCTGCACCACTTATATTATAAAGAGTATTATAAAGGTACAACACTACAATGTGAGGGGTGTGTACACTAAAGCTGTGTTCTTGCATTCGAAAACAGCTAGAGATAGTGAATGGAAAAAAATGCTGACAGGGTTTTAATGCCCAAGCCTGTTGCCAGTAGAGATTCTCAGAAGACACTCTCTGAGCTCTCTCTCTCTCTCTGAGCTCTCTCTCTCTCTTTTTTTTTTTTAAGAATCAAACTTACTGCACGGAGACAGTCTTTACTGAGAATCTGTAGTCTCTGGTAGTTTCTCAATGAAATGTCGTGCAAATTCAGGGTTAGCAGACACCACCACAACAAGAGCCTCATCTGTGACATACAATATGAGCAGAGAAATGTTGCAGTTGCTACTGTAAACCATGTAAGATATTTAAAAAAAATTCCTTCATTGTTTTCTTTTTTGTCATATGATTTATTGGAGAATCAGTTGCACAACTGTTTTTTATACAAAAAAAGACAGTGAGAATGGTATTCTTCATGTTGTACAATTGCAAATAAAAGTATGAACAAACCAAAACAAAATAAACCCATCCTGCATCCTCTGCCATAACTGTTAGAAGTGGACTTAATCAGTGGACATTAATCAGCTTAATGATTTTCACATTAATGAATTGTTTTAAAACTCTTTTTGAGATTGTGTGTTAAAAGTGAAAATTAACATAAAAACAGAATGCTAATAACATGAGAGGCCATGCAAATAATGAATGAACAGATGAAATGTGAAAACACATCACATTTGTATGCCCTCTAATGGTGAAATAAAAATCACAAAAAAAAGTCACAAAATCGCACCCAATTGTTCATACTTCAATTGCTTGTCTAATTATGATGGTTATAATACTTCAGCTCATGTTTGACTTGGAATGGAGCAATATAAAGACTTTAGGAATGTTTGTACACAAGATAAATCAAGTATGGAACTGCATTATGCTACAAAAGAGTTTCAGGAAGATTAAATCAATGGGTCAGTATTTGTTTCGTCCCCAGTGCTGTTTCACACATTTCTGTAGTCCTCATTAAAACTTTTACTGTCTGGGAGAATATTTCTGAAGCCAGAACTTCCAAGTCACATGGAATGAAATGCTCTTTAAATCCTTGAACCACTGGCGGTAAGAGAAAAAAACTTTTCTGGTCTGTACTTTATAGCACCTTTTAAAAACTATATCCACAGATGCTGTGTGCAAATGAATAATGTAAACACATTCACATTTTTTTTATTTTTCTATACATAAAAGCAAATAAACTGTCTGTATTGCTCATTGTGGTTATGGAGAAAATAGGAATGCTACATTTACAGATTAAAGTTTTGGAATGCTAGAAATATATGATTTTAGACCAAAAAAAGAGAGAAAAGGACTGTAAAGTGGAATTTTTTTTTTCTCTGTATATGCTGTTCCATGTTTTTTTTTTTTTAACTTGAATCTGTCCTGCTATTTGTGTTTTTTGTTTGATTACCTTAGTCTTTATTGTGTGGCCAAAAGAGGTTTACAATGCAAGTTTTTGTGTGTATGTGTTCGTGTTCTGAAATATCAGTGTTGCAATGTATTTTAATTGCTTTGTTCACTTAAGTGCAATATGATATTAAAAATAACCCCTTATGACCCCTTATTTAACAGTGATGCTCAAATAAATATTTCATATTTCTGCAAAAAAATGATTCAAGCCTTTCTTAGAGGTGACACATTTAAATCTAATTTGCTTTATTTAAATATATCTATTTAAGATCATATGTGTAAATATATTTAATTGGTTTAACTAAAAAATTATGAATAGCTCCACTCAAAAAAATATTCATTGGATGAACTCAGTTAAGTTGTGGGCAGGATTTCCATCCAATAAATATATGTAGCCCCAACTCAATCTGAGTACATCCATTCAACAGAATGTAAATCAGTTAGCCTAACTCATTTGTAATAAATAGATGCAAAAGAATATAAACGAGAGAGGCTAGCTTATTTTTAACAAATACTTATTACTAAGCAGAATGACTTTATTTCTGTCAGACGTCTACAAAAGTTTTATTGAGAATTAACAGGGGTTTAACTCTATGTTTTCCATTTGAAGTCACCATAACAGTGATCAATGATTCCATTAGTTGGGCTCTTAACTCTTATTATATCTATTGTCTTTTTTTGCTGCTGTGACAGTGTGTTTGTTAAACACATTTGGAGCAGCAAAGAAAGCTAAAGTGAAATGAGATCAGCTGATGATGGTTAATAGTTGATGGTTCCCTTTCAGTCGAGAACGTCAGACGTAGTCGACGGTCGACTGAATTGGGATATCGCTAGAGAGCCTGTCTTCTTCGAGTACTATTGAACGAGCCAATGTAATTGGCGTGCGTGATTCGCATCACACACTCCGCCCCCGCGGCGCGGGTATAAATACGGAAGTGGATGCACGCACTAGTTGCCTTTCGCTTCGGAGCCGATCGTTTGATGTCTCTGAGAGTGCTGTTGTCTACAACGAGCGAGTGTGTCGGTGTTCTTCAGGAAGACTCTCCCAGTGCTGGTGTTCTACAGCGCGAGTGCAGCGGTGATCGCGAGCTTTGAGCTCTCAACTGCTGTTTTAACAGCAACAAATTTCTAAATGTTTGTGTGTGTTGATGGCTGGTTAGAGGGCGGAAAAGTGAGTGCTTCACTGTTTCAGTTCTCTGTTCAGTGTTGCCGCGGTCATTCCCCTGTGTGCTCCGGCACTGGTGACGGTCCTATTTTCTGAAAGAGCAACACGGGTGCGTTTGCGTCTTTTTCAAGATGTCATTCCGCCCGTGCGTTTCTGGGTGCGGTCGTTCCCTGTCTCTCTCTGATGGTCACAACTGTTGTGTCACGTGTTTGGGCTTACAGCACGCTGAGACAGCTTTTGTGGACAGCTCATGTTTTCACTGTGGGAACATGACTGTCACAGTGTTGAGGGCGAGACTCGCCTTCATTCGCGGAGAGCGAGTCCCCATTACCATGCCCCACCCTCGGGTGCTGTGTGGGATGGGTGACCGGAGGATAGTGTTGGATGTCCCGCCCGGTAACCATTCCCTGTGGGCTCCTCACTCCTCCCTTCCACTGCAACCACTGGAGCCTCCTGTGTTGTCTGCTGGTCCATCTGTAATGGGTGGGCCAGCGATTTCACTCGGGGCTCCCCTGGAGGACAGGACGCCGATTGCAGCATCGGAGGGTGAGCTGACTTCTAGAGATGATGACTCGGCTGCATTGTCTCCCTCCGGGAGTTCAATGTTGCCCGAGCCGGATCCAGAATTATCAGCTATGCTGAAACGGGCCGCCGAGGCTGCCGGGCTCGAGTGGAACCTCCACCGTGTCCCGTTCAGTCTCGGTTGGAATCTGGAGTTTGGTATCTTGGGGCGGGCCGCGCTGGTTCTCAGCTCGCCGCCCCAGTGCCCCAGCATCCGACCTCACCCTCCGGGGTGCGGGTGTCGTAGCGTGCGTGATCGGTCTGGCGATGTCCACCTTCGTGGTCCAGTAGCGCCTTCGTTGGCTCAGCCTGGTTGGTATGGCGGATGCGGACAAGGTTCGGTTCCTGGTCTCCCCAATTTCCCAGGTTGGGCTGGTCGGCGACGCGGTGGAGAACTGCATCCAACAGTTCTCTGCCGCTCAAGCGCAGACGGAGGTCATCCGGCACATCCTGCCCCGGTGGCCAGCTGCTGCCTCCACCCGCCGCCGGTGGCAGCTCCTCCGCCTGCTCGTCGCCTTGGCCGTTCCCCGCCTGCCGCTCCTGCTGGCCCGTCGCAGCAGCCTCGACCCAGGCCTTAGCATGGAGCCGGCCGCAGTAGAGACGCCCAGTCCGCTCCAGGCGCTGCCAAGCCAGGTGGCAAGCGACAGCGAAAGCATTCCGGAGCGGGCCGCCCAGGAATGGAGGAGATGCTCTTGGAGTGGCACGATCACTCCCTCCCCCCGGGTGAGGGCCGGGTGGAGCCTTTTGTTTGTGTGTGTGTCTGTTCCGCCGCTGGCTCCCTAAAAAAAAAAAAAAAAAAAAAGCGGAGCAAGCGGTACCCACACTTCAAAGAGAGAGCAATTTCATCTGTTCCTGGGTCCCAAGTAGGCCAGTCAGGCGGGTGTGACCCTGTATAGCCTTACACCCCTCAGCTCCCCCTTGGTCGCCAGCAGGCAGCTTGGTGCGTTTGAGGACCCGGTCATCCGCCTTCTCACGCGCCCCCTGCCGCTTGTGGAGACAGGTAAGTGTTGCACAGCACACTAACACCACTCTCTCTACTTTGCTGCCCCACCTCAGGCTCGGCTACCCCGCTCAAGTCAGTGATAGTCATCACATTAGGTGTTGAGCAGACGTGCTCCTGAAAATTCAGTGATATTCATCACACCGAGTGTTGAGCAGTGCTCCTGACTTGTGCGTGCTTATCTTATCCTGCTGGCGAAGGATTTGATATAGCCGCTCCTCCAGCCGGTACGAAGGCCAGTTGTAAACTCGTTCTTCGTGCTACTAGGTGGTGGGTCGTGACCATCTTGGCCCAAGATTGGTCTGCAGCTTTGACCTGAAAGACATGTGCTTCAGATCTCTACCTCCCGCACCGCAGGCCATCCTGTGTGTTGCGTCTAAGGGTGGAGTATCAGTACAGTGTCCTTCCCCTCGAGTGCTCCAGAGCCCGTTGGATCTTCAGGTCAACTGGAAGAGAGTAATCTCGCCCACGGGCTGAGTATCTCTTTTTTAGTTTTGGAGAGGTACTCGATCCAACATGTCTCTCCATTGAGAATGTGTTCAGCTGGTGTTGAAGTGAGAAAGGGTCCCACTGAGAGAACTTTTAGAGGCTCCTGGGGTATATGGTAGTCGCAGCCTTTGGCTTCCTCCATATGTGACTGCTTCAGCGCTAGCTTCACGATCGAGTCCCAAGGTGACCGTGGCAGAGCAGCTCACCCTGTGTGACTATAGTTCATCCCGGTCTGCTACCAAACCCTCTTCAGAAAGGGTCCCACTGAGAGAACTTTTAGAGGCTCCTGGGGTATATGGTAGTCGCAGCCTTTGGCTTCCTCCATATGTGACTGCTTCAGCGCTAGCTTCACGATCGAGTCCCAAGGTGACCGTGGCAGAGCAGCTCACCCTGTGTGACTATAGTTCATCCCGGTCTGCTACCAAACCCTCTTCAACAGAGGGGCCATGTACAAAGGGCGTGTTTTAACGGGGGCCTGGGCGACCCCTGACTACACGGGCATTCGTGCCTCGAGTTGTTAGACATTGCGACCGTTGCGCAAGCTTCCCCTGCATGTCACAAACTCACCCGTCACCTCCTCCTTGGAGTCAGACGCTTCTGAGGGCGCCTTGTTCCACTCCTCCCGCTTACTCAATCGTGCCGCCATCGAGCCTCACGACAGTTATAGCCAGGGCAAGTGGAGACTCCATCCCCTGGGTTCGGCTGGGTCATGACCATTCCGGGGCCGCTCAGTTGCCCCCCCGGTTTTATTTTTCCGCCAGTGTTTGGGTAAACCGAGCGGACTACCCTTGGACAAACACTGGGTCTCAGCTGCCCCAGGGGCCCGCAGAAATGCGTTAACCCCAGTGAGCCTTCTAAAAGTGACTGCGACTCATGGTCGCCTTGCGCCTGCTCAAGTCAGTGAAATCATCACTCTTCATGTTGAGCAGAATTGCTCCTGAAACTCAGTGAAGTTCATCGCACTCAGGTGTTGAGCAGCAATGCTCCTGTAGCTCTGTGAGTTCATCACAGGTAGCTCAGTGAATTCGTCACACGCAGTGCTGAGCAGAAATGCTCCTGGTGCTCAGTGAAGTTCTTCGCACTCAAGTGTTGAGCAGAAATGCTCCTGCAGCTCAGTGAGTTTATCACACTCAGGTGTTGAGCAGTAATGCTCCTGAAGCTCAGTGAACTTGTCACACTCAAGTGCTGAGCAGAAATGCTCCTGTCGCTCAGTGAAGTTCTTCGCACTCAAGTGTTGAGCAGAAATGCTCCTGAAACTCGGTGAGTTTATCACACTCAGGTGTTGAGCAGGAATGCTCCTGAAGCTCAGTGAACTTGTCACACCCAAGTGCTGAGCAGAAAATGCTCCTGAAGCCCAGTGATCTTCACATGTTGTGTTGAGCAATGCTCCTGTCTTTTGCTCCCGTCGCTTGCACCTACGTGCCAAGTCAGGAGAGGAACAGGTCTTCATAGTTGCCCCTTATTGGCCCAACTAGACCTGGTTCCCTTCAACAGCCTTCCTGACTTCCCCTGAAAACTCTTTCGGGGACGGGGCACGATGGCACACGCGTTCTTCCCCCGGAGATTCCGGGCGGTCTTACATCTGAACGCGGAGGTTCAGGTGGCTATTACAAGAACATGTGATAGTTACCATCACTTCTGCGAGCACCCCCTAGAATTGGGTAGCGTGCTTACGCCTTTAGAAGTGGAACCTAGTCGTTGAGTGCGTCTTCTCTCCAGAGGAGATCCTGAAAGCTTTCGATCACTTCAGTGCTCTCTTTCCTGCAAAATGGGTTGCAGTAGGCTGTTTTCCTTCACCCTCAAAATGATGTTGCCTCGGTGTTTAAACGACGCTCATCGTGTTGCAGAAGTATGCAGAAGCACGTTCTATCGTCAGGTTCCTGAGGAGCAAGGTCTTGTAAATCCTTGTGTCCCTCCTTATCCTCTTGGGCCTTGTCCCTGGTGCGACTGCACTGCAGAGACCGCCCCTGAGCCACTGCAGGCAGTGAGTTAAAAATTCTGTTATATCAGTTCTCCTGCTCGCGTGGTCTCTACTAGAGGGTAGGGACTTGCTCGCTTTCGGTCAACGTATTGTGCCTGGAGTCTGGGCCGGCTAACTCTCACAAGCTGAGACCCCGGCTCGGATTGTGCCCAAGGTTCCTACCTCTCCCGTAATAGGAGCAGGTGGTGAGCCTGCAAGCGCTGCCCTGGAGGAGGCAGATCCAGCCCTGGCTTCTCTGTCCGTTCGCTTGGACGTGTACAGAATGCAAGTCATAGACCTCAGACCAGCTCTTCAAATATCTGTTGGAATTCAGCAGAGAGGGAAGGCTGTTTCCATGCAAAGTTGCACTTAGTGCTTGCCTTCATTTCGGCAAAGATCCGAGATGCAACATGTCCACTTAGGTGTTGAGCTCCTCTATGATGAGTGTAAAGTGCTCCGCCTGGGCGTTGACGATATGCTTTGCTAAAACAGATTCTAGAGTTGGGGGCTGGACGACACCTAGTTGAACCACTGCCTCACGTGGGCTCCCTTCTCATGAAGCCAGTTTCACCGTGAGCCCGGTTCAAGTGTCGGCTTGCTGCGCCATTCCCCTCCTATGGACGGATACGTGCGCCTTTCTACTCCAGTTGAGTTCCCTTAAAATTGTACCCTGTTGAGTTCCTCCACACCCCTCCGACGTCGGACGTGCGGAACGTCTGGTGTTAGGCCTACCACTCGTAAGCAGTGTGGAACCTGTGTTAGGCTGGGTCCATATGTTGCGGTCCCTTCGGTGACCCCATATGTGTATTCTTCCACGATACGGCTCCCTGCGGTGAGCCCGTGTCTTCCCTCGGCAGAGTCTCTCTGCCGTCACTGTCCGGTGTGTCTCCCCCCGTCTTATGCTGGAGCCACCCCAGTGACATTCCATATGTTAGACTGCCCGGTTTCCGCCCAGTTCATATGTGTATTCTCCACATTACCTCCCTCTGGGTTGGATGTGGCTTCCGCAGCGTCCCTTCCTTCCAACGTACGGGGAACGCTTTCCCAGTGGTCCTGTAGGAACAGCAGTGACTTCCCTGGTCTAAGCCCTGTCCTTCCCCGCCTTAAGTTTGCGGGGGCATCAGGAGGCTTTGGTTTAGGCACTGGAAGGTGGCAGCGTTAGTGGCGTGTTCAATGGGTGATCCCAATTCAGTCGACCGTCGACTACGTCTGACGTTCTCGACTGAAAGGGAACGTCCTGGTTGCGTATGCAACCCACCGTTCCCTGAAGGAGGGAACGGAGGACGTAGTCCCCTTGCCACTACCGCTGGACCACCGCTGACCCCGGGTTACTCTCGGCTCCTCAGCGAAAAGCAACTAGTGCGTGCATCCACTTCCGTATTTATACCCGCGCCGCGGGGGCGGAGTGTGTGATGCGAATCACGCACGCCAATTACATTGGCTCGTTCAATAGTACTCGAAGAAGACAGGCTCTCTAGCGATATCCCAATTCAGTCGACCGTCGACTACGTCCTCCGCTCCCTCCTTCAGGGAACGGTGGGTTGCATACGCAACCAGGACGTTTTATAATCATCATGAACCAGACTGATTCACTGAGGTATTTTAATCTAACAATTATGTTTTTTTCACAACAAACCTTGTTACTGCAGCATGAGATCAAGCATTATTATAACAATAAGTTTGAAAACTTTAACGAACATGAGCACAAAAAACAGTTTCTGATGACACACACAGACATCAACAATCAGCGTATGAATCTCAACAATGGTGACAATCACAAATATTTAGATAAACAGATTAATTCAGAACATCACTGAAAAGCTACTAATTCACAACAAACACAACAGCAGAAAATAAAAGCAAATATTTAGAATCAAACAAAATTATAGGACAGTTCAGCTGCATAATTTATTCATGTTGCAATGCATGCTGGGACTTTTGTACTATCGTGGTACCCAGCATGCATTGCAGCAAAGTACTTTTGATTGTCACCATTGTTGAAATTCATACGCTGATTGTTGATGTCTGTGTGTGTCATCAGAAACAGACTTTTTCGTGCTCATGTTCGTTAAAGTCTTCAAACTTAGTGTTACAATATTCCTTGATCTCATTCTGCAGTAACACAAGGTATGTTTTGTGAAAAAACGTGAAAACATAATGGTTAGATTATAAAAACCTCAGTAAATCATTCTGTTTCATAATGATTATAACACCATCAACAGGTAACCATCATCAGCTGATCTCATTTCACTTTAGCTTACTTTGCTGCTCCAAATGTGTTTAACAAACACACTGTCACAGCAGCCTAAAAATACAACAGATATAGTAAGAGTTAAGAGCCCAACTAATAGAAACACTAATCACTGTTATGGTAACTTTAAATGGAAAACATAGTTATAAACCCCTGTTAATTTTCAATAAAACTGTTGTAGACATCTGACAGAAATAAAGTCAGTCTGGTTAGTAATAAGTATTTGATAGAAATAAGTTAATCAAGTTACTCATTTATATTCTTTTGCATCTATTTGATACAAATGAGTTAGGTTAACTAATTTACATTCTGTTGAATTGGATGTACTCAGTTTGAGTTGGGGCTACATATATTCATTGGATGGATATCCTGCCCACAACTTAATTGAGTTCATCCAATGAATTATTTTTTTGAGTGTGCATAATTATATTGACCCGGGGCTGAAGCGCAATTAGCTTGTTCATTTCACATGAATTTTCAGTGAAGTTTTAGCTCTGCTCAAAGGTCTGGCATCATTTGTTTGCAGGTGCTATTTGGTTTGATATTTTGTATCTACTGTAATGTAAGTGTTTTACAGAAAGTGTGGCATTTAAATACATGTTGGGGCAACTGTGGTGGGTAAAATCTCAAATGTGCCATATTCTCTGTCTTCGTGATTCAACCACTAGAGGGCAGAGAAGCTCCACCAATGTTATAATGTTACCAGTTGTTTGCATCGTGTCAAGAATACTGTGCTTGAACACTTTAAAAATGCATTTCTGCATTGATTACTCATAAAATGAGGGTTTATTTAATTTAACTCTGCATAAACTTAAAATACGCAAACAATATACTTTTCACATTTTTATTGATTTTTTTTCCTTCAATGGGTGAGCAATACAAACCTGATTATAGGTAGACCTATTTCTAAAAGGAAATCGGCAACTGAGAAGCATAAGTGCCTTTCAAAGTATTTGACAGAAATTGTGTCATCTAATTGTTAGGTAGGCTAACTGTCAGAAATATATTTTCAGAACACCTTTTTTTTTTTAGGCTATTAGTGTCTGGGGACAAAAAAAGACACCTGGCATTTGTGTAAGTGTGTAGTTTTGGTGCAGAGGTTTGTTTTGTTCGTTCGTTTGATTAACTGTGATAACAGTGGAGCAAATTTTATTGATCTTTGTGACTCAAATCTTGTATAAAAGTTTAGTTTAGTGGCCCTTTCTGCATGGGTTACAAGTCATAGGCTGCTTCCGAATATATTTACTTTCCTACTATATAGTAAGAAAAAAAGTAGTATGTCCGAATTCACAATGTTTATAAAACAGTAGTTTATGGAAAAAAAGTAGTACTAGACATCTGCACACAAGTTGTTCTTTTACAGTATGATGTCTTCTGTCTGTTCTTATGGTGTCTACTGTATTTGGCATTGGAAAAATGAAAAAAAAAAAATAGCTCATTTAAGAGTTGGTTCTGACAATCCTTTACAAACATCACAATGGAGCAACACAACTGAAGAACAGAGAGCAATGTTTTGATTGAACTGAAAAAAATGTTAGACTGCTTACAGTTCCTTATTGCATATCTCATGCCTACTGAACTGATATACTTCTGGAAGTCGAATAGCTGCCCTAACTGTTGTGTCCATTGTCTGTGAAGATTATTAGTCATTCAGGAATTATTTTTTTTTATGTAGGCGTTTGTCAGTGGAGATTTCCCAGCAAGAGTGGAATGCTCATGGACCAGTGGAGAAACGTTTTTAATTAGTAGAAAGCATCTGACCCAAATGACCCATTATATCGTATTATAGTTCATGTATGTGTCCTTATATTTTTGAGTTTGCACCTCATACCAACAATCAAAAAATCCAAAAGTTTAAATTTTAATAAATAGGTTTTTTGCATACGTTACCTTGTTGTTTGACAGTAACATATACAGTGTATTATGTTCATTTAAACATTTATTAATATTTATAGCTCAAGATACACAAAGCAGCTGTAATATAGTTAAAACACTATAACCCACTACTTAAAATTTTGTTCAAGTCTATGTACTAAGATGCTAATACACATATATACACTTACTGTTCAAAAGTTTGGGGTCAGTAAGATAAAAAAAACATATTTTTTAGGAAGGATGGATTAAATTGATCAAAAGTGACAGAAAAAACACATTTATGTTACAAAATATATATATTTCAAATAAACGCTGGTGTTTTGAACTTTTCTTGAAAATTTTTTTACGCTTTTAACAAAAATATTAAGCAGTACAACTGTTTGCAACAATGATAATATGAAATGTTTCTAAAGCACCAAATCAGCATATTAGAATGATTTCTGAAGGAACATCTGACACTGAAGACGTAATGGGAAATTACTGACCCCAAATTTTGAAACATATAGTGCGTGTAAATACTGTACACACACACACACACACACACACACACACACACACACACACACACACACACACACACACACACACACACACACACACACACACACACACACACACACACACACACACACACACACACACACACACACACACACACACCCCTAATGTATAGCATACAATATGTAGGACACCATGTATCAGATCCTCAGGAGGTCTGTCTTTGACATGTTATTTGGTGTGTGGATCACAGAAATGGCGCTGCTCGTACGTTCCCTGTGCACAAAACTCCAGAGAGCCTGTTGAAACTTGTCTCCTGCCAGTGTATAAAGTGCTAGGTTGAAGAAGGTGTTGAGGCCCGCCAGGGGTCGTGACAAGATGTAGGCTGCATGGATGCCTCTTCTCTGCATGCACGACACACCAGCGCTGCGCAGGCTATCCACCCTCAGTACACGCATGATATGATATGGCAAGAAGCACACCACAAACACCACCAGAATCAGAATGGTAAGCATGCGAACTCGGGAACGACTCGGCCTGTTTCTGGATATGCTGCCTCCCAGAGCACCTGCAATGCGACTGTAGCTCCAGCACACCACCAGCAATGGCAACACATATCCAAATATTGTCAGTATCCAACCATACCACCACACCACCAATGGATTATTACTGGCAAAGTCAACGCATTGTGTCATGTTGTTTTCTTGCTTTAAAGTAATCATCCCCAGCATTGGGCCGATCTCCACCAGCGAAACGGCCCAGACAGCCAGACAAGCCAAGATGCCCCATCTTTTCCTCCGTATCTCAGCAGCCTTCAATGGATGCACAACTGCGACGTAACGGAAGATGCTGAGACAGGTGAGAAAGAGGATGCTGCCGTAGAGGTTATAGTAGAAGCAGAAGCGAATGAAACGACACATGAACTCCCCTAAGATCCAGTTTTCGTAAATGTAAAATTGGACCAGCATAGGTAAACTGAAAGCATACAGCAGATCAGCTACGGCCAGGTTCACCATTATAATGCAGCTGCTCTTCCAGGGTCGAAGCTTTGCCAGGTAAATGGTGACCGCCAGGAAGTTTCCCACAAATCCAAATACAAAAATGATGCTATACATCACTGGCAGATAATAACTCTTTATGTAGTCATCAATGGGAGGACAGTCAGTTGAATTCAGTTCCAGGCCTGCCATTGCTTTCTGTTGCTTTTCAAAATCAAATACAAAGAGGTGACAGTTTTTCTATCATCTTGTATATTAAATGTATAGATCTAATCTTTTGAATCCATTCATCAAAAAAATGTGTTCAGATTCATTCCCTTATTTGACGAAGTCGAATGGCAGTTTGCTTATTAAAAATGAGTCACTGAATCATTTACACAACAAATTCACATGACGAACTGAACAACATGTTTCTTCATGAACGAGATGTAGGCCTATAGTAAAATTTTCCAAATTTGCAATAGCCTACTTGTCACGAAAACAGTCACTTTAAAAAGTTTAACACTAATAAATGAAAAACATCAGTAAAGTGAATCAGAAATATTTTGTCAATATTCGTTCTAAAATACAGATCATTAACATATCATGTCAGTATTTGTTGTGGGGGGGGAGTGGGTTCGGGCCGAACTCCGAGCTCGGAGCCTTCCCCCCGGACAGCATGCCAAATACGCATTATACTTTACCCCCTCTAATTGTATGTAAGTGTGAACTCGTGAATATTCTCCGAATATTAGCATAATCAAATTTGCTGCGAACAGAAAGACGAGCCGATGAGCTGTCCAAAAACTATGGCGGTATGACCAAATTAACATTTTGCAGAAATACTATGTTAAATGGCCAAATAAACATACAGCAGCATTGCCATTGTGTCATGTTTAATCCTGATATTAGGGTACTGTACCATAAAAAAACAATGTCAAATCCTGGTTCTTTTTGTAAATCTAAACCATTAACCTATAAATTTAGAATTTTTTCAATATAAGGCATTTTGCATTAATATTCACTCACCATGATGAAGTGCTCACTTTCTCCTCAAGTTGTTCAATCTTTAATGCAGTATCATGAATACACACAGTCATCAGCAGAGTTTCAGTGATTTGTGGTTGTCTATCAAGTGTCATATGTGTTTTAGTATTGTCTGCTACACTCCCAAGAAACACATGCGCGTGAAATGAGTCTTGTCCACAGCAGTGGGCATTTCCCTTGAGTTACTATTTAACATTTCCTGTAACCTCCTGATACAGACACATTTCCTGAAACATTTTATGAGAAAAAGTCTTTATAGCCCACATACAAATATACTGGCAGTGGAAGGTCTGTGATTAATCATTTCACAAAACTGCAGTTCTCAACATTTCTCACAGACATAGGCCTACGCCTGTCTTGTCCAGTGAACAAATATGTGCAGTCCTTGTTTGACATAGCCTACACCTGATATCAAAAGTCAAGTTTAGATTGGAGATGACTCTACAGCGAACAGTTTCTGCTTGCAGCTACCCAGATAACAAAAATATGTTCTTAGAATGTTTTGCTAACTTTCCCATTAGGTTATGAAAACGTTATTTCTGAATGTTTTTTAAACGTTGAAAACGTCCAGTTTTTTTAAAGTTTTTTGTTGTTGCTGTTGTTAATGTGAACATTATAGGAACATCCCATTCTATAATTTTGGAAATGTTATGAAAACATTATTTCTGAATGTTTTTTTGGACATTCACATCACCCTGAATGGATGGACCGTCCATCACCAGGCTCACACACAGACACTCGAGTATCGCTAATTAAAGGCAGGGTAGGTAATTTGTTTCTAAAACACTTTTCGCCAAATTTGTTTAAACTGTCTTTATATACCAATACATATCTAAAATGTAAGTACTCTGAAAAGGAGTTAATAAAAATAGAGTGTCCGTAGTCCTCTCAGGGCTGCAATAAACACAGCTCATTATTCCATTCATGCATGTCATTGAACTGTGGTGTAAACTGGAGTACCAGGAGAAAATAACAGAGAACCTGCTAACTCCTGGCTCAGCCAGAACTCGGACCGGGGACTTTCTTCCTGTGAGGTAGTGCTACCTACTGAGCCACTGTGCTGCCCTGTTTCTATTAATGTTTATATGAATTCAATTGATAAAAATATATAAAAATGTAAGCAATTAATTTCTTACAGCTAAAGGTCTGGATTTCAAAGTAACAGGACTTTTAAGTACCAAAAACTGTGTTGACACATTTGTCCAGAGTGTTTACATTTTTCCAGAGTATAAAGTTTCTAAGTGCATTAAATATTACTAAATTATTATTAATGAATAATTATTAATTATTATTACTAAAATAACAGATACGACTTTAAGATTCACATTTTACTGTAGTAGTTGCCTACACAACATTTTGTAAGAGTCTCTAGGAAGTACAGTAGTCCAAACAATGGAATCATAAAGAGCAAAAATTACATTTTCTAAACAAAAAACACAACCCCACCTCAAGGGTATAAAGAACACAAACTCAAAAATACAACTAGACAAAAGTCAAGTCTAACAAGACATGTGGAAAACAACACAATAGAAAAAGATTGTGTTTTATGGATTGGACCGGGAAGTTCTTCTTGAATACACCTTATGGTATGAGGAAACAGGAGGACAAAGAAATAAACAGAAGGATTCCAACTCATTCCATGTGTAATCTGTTTGCAGTAGTCAACCAAAGGTTCTTCTTCAGGGTCACTTGTTTTCTCATTTGTATTGAGATCAAGTAAATGGATAAAATAAATTAGATACATGGCCCATCTGGATAAATTAAAACGATTACAATAGAGAGTAATTGGTTTGTTTTTGTGCTCATCAAAAGTGCAAACTGACTTTTTGTAATGGTTCTTAAGGCTGAATTTGTTTGATCAAAATGTATAAACTTTGATGCCTTTTTTCCACGATCCTTTGATGAATAAGTTTAAAAGAACAGCTTTTTTTAAACAGAATTTTTTTTGTAAGGTTATAAATGTCTTTACTTTACTTTACTGTGATCAATTCCACTCATTATTGCTAAATACATTTGAGATTTTCTTTCAATTCCTTTCAAAAAGTCAAAATAAATAAAAACAAGTCAAATTAAACCTCTGTAGAAGCAATGTAGCCTTAATAAGATCTCATTTAGGCCTACCATTTATTTCATCCCTCAATTTATGATGCATTCATTTCCTTTAGATGACAATACTAAGCACATATTGCTAAAAAAACAAAACAAAAAAAACAGACCATCAACAACAAACTTTTGCATTCATATTTACTGTGCTCCATTAACTAATCAAGAGTTACCACTAGATGGCGTGCAGTATTCATTTTTAAAGAAAGAAAGAAAACCTAGCCAGTATTATAAATATCGCACACTCAAAATAAAATAAAGCAGAAAATTCATGTGGTTGTCTTTTCCCATCAAAAGTCATTTTATAAGTTCTGGATGAACCAGTGGAATAACTCCATTGGAATAACTCCACTGCCATTACTGAGATCATAGCCTACCGAACCCTACTTCCAGACATCTGTTCTTCCCATCACATGATCCGTTCCCTAGAATTAACTAAGCCTACCTGATCTGGCAGTTAGACATTTTGTTCCCAATACCTGGAGAGAGGCTGACTTTAAAATAAAGAAATGCTTCTTTATGAAATGTTAGAAGCCAGAAACATCAATTATTATTACTATAAGCAGTAATTTACAATAATGTTCATAGTTACACGAATTACATCATTCATAGTAGGACTATGTGTTGGGGGTAACGCATTACAAGTAACATCTGTTGTTACGTAGCCTAATCAGAAAACTTTTTTCAAGTAACCAGTAAAGTAACAAATTGAAATGTGAAATTTACAACAAAATATCCAAAATAAGTAATGCGAGTTATTATTTTCCCATAGACTGACACCTCTCTTCAGAGGCGTTGTGCTGTGTAAACATTTGCATTTACTCATCTCACTTGCTCAAAAACAGACTCAATATTCATCAAGATGAATAAAAACAGTAAAATGCTAATTCTTAATATTACACAAACCTGTTAATGTGTTTTAATTAATATGTATTAATTTTGAATTAATATGTATTAAGTTGCTGAAGTAAGAGTTTTGAACTTATTCTTCTGCAATGACAGCACAGCTGAAAGGTTTGTTTGAGCTGCGCCCTCTACTGTGCAGGCATTTCCTTCGGCCTTGGGCTTATTCATTTCACTTTTGGTGTGAAGAGTTTACATTTGACAAAAATATAACTTTTGTTGTTGTTGTTGTTAAAAAACAAGCAAGCAAGCCCATCCTAGGTGAGAAAAAGTAACACGAAGTAACAAAATATTGTGACACGTAACTTTCCCCAACACCATACAGAATAGTAATGCAGTGCAGTGGAACTTGAAAGCGATTTTTACACAGAAAGCTTTTTTTCTACAAGAATACCCAGACAGCAAGATAGTGTCGGCCCAAATCTAGCCCACATCTGGTACGTGAGGAAACCACGTGTACCAGATATGAGCCAGATCTGACATATTCTAGTTTTATGACCCCTAGTTTTTATTTTTATAACTCAAAATGGGGAGAATAGTGTATTAATAAAATAATATTAATAAAATAACATGACTGTGTATCTGCATACAGTTAATATAGTTATCAGCAAATAGATTTTACCTAGACTGGGAAAACGAACCCCGATCTGCCGGCTATTTGATTTCGCCCTGCAGCTCAGGCATAGTTATATACACTAGATGTCACCTTGGCTACGGCAGTTCATTAGTTCATGCGTCAATAGAGCCACCATCATGGAACAGGGGAGCCCTTCCTTTTTAGTGCATCGGCGTCAATGTAGGAAAAGGTCTAATGGAAATAAAATCACCATAAATCGTCATGATGCGATTTTCTAGTTGTTTTGGTTCGTTCCAACGGTAAGACATGTATTTATCATTGAGTCCAGAGAAATGTAAAAATTTTTACAAAATTTCACATTCTAGTGAAATGTAATCCCTTGCTGTCTGGTTTTTAGATTTCGTTCGTGTGAACATCAACATTTGTGTGCAAAAAAATCTAAAATAACGCATTTATTTCAACTATTCATTTCCTTCTCTGTGGGCCTCGAGTCAGTTCACTAGTTTAACAGTGTACGCTTCTGTTGTTGTACGTCACACGCATCACCCACATGACCAGCGTCGGCCAATAGTGAGCCTATGTGTGACATAGCTCTACGCTATTACACTAAGTTAAGTTACTGACTAGAGGCCCATGGAGAAGTAAATGAATAGTTAAAATAAAGTCGTTATTTTTGTTTGTTTTTGCGCACAAAAGGTATTCTCGTTGCTTGATAAACTTAAGATTGAGCCACTTTAGTCACTTGGACTATTTTAACGATGTCTTTAAATCATGCACGAATCATAAATCATGCACTGTTCCTTCGTTGGCCAGAGGAGAACTGGCCCTCCGACTGAGTCTGGTTTCTCCCAAGGTTTTTTTCTCCATTCTGTCACCTGATGGAGTTTTGGTTCCTTGCCACTGTTGCCTTGGCTTTTGGCTTGCTTAGTTGGGGACATTTATTATTCAATAATATTATTGATCTGCCTTACTTAAGGTGGACGTTGACGCAATTTTCTTTTAGAAACAAACTCTGTTATATTATTTTCATGTTATCACTGTGAAGCTGCTTTGATACAATCTGTATTGTAAAAAGCGCTATATAAATAAAGGTGACTTGACTTGACTTGACTTTAATAACTTTTCGAGGTCGGCAAGGTCAATCCCTGAAGAAGCCTATGGACTAGTAGGGAGGAGTGATCCAGCTCTCAGATTTAATCAAAAATATCTTAATTCGTGTTCCGAAGATGAACGAAGGTCTTACGGGGTTGGAACAACATGAGGGTAAGTAAATACTGAAAGAATTTTCATTTTTGGGTGAACTATCCCTTTAACGTCTGATAATTGTCTTATCTTGTAGAATGCGCGCTTGGCACCGCTGCATCTTATACACAGAGTACGCGCGATCACAAATTTGAAAGTGAAAGTAAAACACGAGCTCCCTGATGTGCGCAAATAGGCTGCACATACAATAGTCACCCAATACCCGTCTCTGGACTAATTAATTGGCTACGGTCTCTTTTTGCACTTCGAATATTGAGAGAGTAGCTACTGTAACGTCTTGACAACAGACAAGGTAGGCTTAGTTTCTGCAGTTTTGATTGGAATGCAGGAACGCAAGAACAACTTTAAAGACAAACGCACCAGCCTCGTTTCTCTACCGGCCTTTTCCGAAATCACAGCATTAACCCTATAACTGCCAGTGCAAAATAAAACAGCAATTTCACAACAATTATATAAAGAGTCTGTGCGCTTTGATTATGGTTGCACTTCCACTTACTGTTTGCTAGACTAAGACTAAGAGAAAACTTACTTATTTTTGTTTTTATGTCTATATTCAATTTGTGTAAGGAAATTCAGTTAGGATGTCATACACAGCCTCAATCAGAAGTTCTGTAAGCTTATAAATGTACAGTTAGGTCTGAAGAGACTGTGAAATCATATAGGAGAAAAGCCAGTCAGTAAAATACTTTTATAATGCTTGCATATTGTTTTCTTTCAATGCATTTGATAATTCATACTCATTAAATAGACCTAAAATGACATGCATTAGAAGATTATTAGTTAAATGTTAAAACATTTCAAAATGCACCTGCAGACAATTTTTCCAGTCATGAATTTTGTCTTTGAGGATTTCTGAAAAAAAATCTTGTCTAGTCTCGTTCTCGTGAAACCAGTCTCGTGTCTCGTCTCGTGAGATAAGTATCTCGCCACACCCCTAATATTTACGTTACCATACATTTGTTATAACCGTAGAACATATAAGTAAAGTTTAACGTTTAAATGGCAGTAAAAATTACTACCGTATTGATATTACAAATTATACAAATATATACAAATTACGTCATTGATGGCTAATTGAACCGGACCTGTCATTTAACAATTGTTAGCTTGGTTGCCGTCACCAGTATTTCTTTTATAAATAACTAGATAAGTTGTACAAAGTCATTTAACATGGTTAGCATAAGAGAATTCTTTTAAAAGCATTTAAATTCGTACTGACCTCAAACTTTTGAACGGTAGTGTACATCACAACTTTTTGATATTTTTGAATTTTTGCAGCGCCAAAAGTGGACCTTTTCACTGACGTAATAACGCAATGACGTGCACTTGCTAGCCTGTTCCATTTACGTGTTCTCCGAATGCTAAAGAGGAGCCTTGCCTAGCCTCTGAAGGAAATGACTTGGAAGGACCAGTCCTGCCAAGCAAGTATCCTTGACATTGAGAAACAACTTCTAGTGTAAATATCTATGCAGCTCAGACTGGAAACAATTTTTCTATCCTGCTTCCATTACAAAACTGCGGGGACCAATCACAAACTGGCGTATCCACCTGGCACGCTATTGGTAGGTTTAACACGATGACGATGGAGAAGCGACCGTCAATCCAATTCTCTTTCACCTATCGACAATGCTCAATACTAGCTTTAGTTTAGTAAACAAATCGCTCGATTCGGTGTAGGGTGCAGCACAAGATCCCGGGCCCTATGCATGGGCAGCTCTGATGGGCCCCCATGTCCACCTTTCTTTGAAAAGAAGTCAGTTACCAATTGTTTCCCCTTATTTTGTTTTCTTTCCTTTTGCTGTCTTTCCTTTCTTTTCTGGTGGCCTAGTTTGGCTTTCTTTGAGAAAGACATTTCTACAGCAGAAATTTGCACTCCACCAGATCATGCTCAACTAACTAACATTAACAAAGTGCGTGCATATGGACTAAACCATTTGGCCCATTAGCAAGGGGTGTGACCTTGAGACCTTAGTCTTTACTTTTTTGTATACAAAATGTAGTCAGTCAATCAACCAAGTTATTCAGCCAATACACTAACTTTACATTTCATCTGACTTTCATTATGACATTTAATTAGGAAATGAAAATATCCAGGTAAAATAAAAAATATTCCAGACTTTTCAAGGGCCCTCTCTCCCCTTGGGGCCCTGGTAATCAGTACTGGTTTTGAAAAACCTGCCTGGAGTTTTCGCGTCGCTCTGTAAATGGAAAGTACGTCAGCCGGATCGTTGGTCTGACTGGTTGAAGGACTATCCAATTGCGTACAGAATCATTTGAACTATGCCCGTTGGTCACGCCTCTTGTGCAGTAGAAGATACAGAGCAGACTCCATATGGAGCTAGAATTGTGTCTTTATTATATGTGAGAAAATAAATGATCTGAGAGAAAAAAAAAGTTTGAGAGAAAAAGTTATCACACTGATAGCAAAAAAGCATTTCTTTAGAGAAAAAATAATATTTGAGAGAAAAAGTTCATACCAATAGCTAAAAATAATAATATTTGAGACTAATATTTGTTTCTCTCAAAACGCTTTTCTTTGCTCTCGATGCAATTTCTTGCTCTCGTGTCAGGATTTTGCTTCCGCTGTGAAAATTGTGTCATGGGCGGGGCCACGTTCTTTTTTTCCTATTGGAACGTTCCTATTGGCCAGTCGGGTGAGCATCGTCTTGTCTTGGGAGTCGAACTGAATCATTACACCATTGTTCGGTTCACCTAGATAGATGCCGCCTCTGCCTTAGTTGAGCACCGACACTCCAATGTTTGGGTAAGATGATGACATACACAACTCGATGGGTAGCTGGCTGAGCAAGTTCAGCATCACTGAAGATTAAACATTAAACATAGCTTGCTAATCATGACGGCTAATTAGCGATTAGCTTTAATAGCGTTTAGCAAGCTAATAATATGATACACATTCATTCATGAATATGAGAGCTATTTTTTAATGTTTAATCTTCAGACACAAGTTTCACAGTGAAAACAAAATCCTGACAGGAGAGCAAGAAATTGCATCGAGAGCAAAGAAAAGTGTTTTGAGAGAAACACTCTTTTTTTTAAGAGAAAATGTTTTCACACTGATAGCAAAAAATATATATTTGAGATTTTTTTTCAAAGTATTTTGAGAGAGATTTATTTTCTCAGAAATAATTAAAAAAAATTCAAATTTACATTTTTTTATGTTCTATGAGAAAATACTTTCTCTCAAAACTTTTTTTGTCTCAAATATAATTCCCTTTCAAGGGAACTCGAGCTGCGTCAAACGCTGTGGGAACGCCCCTGCGTTGTGCGTCATGAAGCACGTATGGAATCAGCCCAATGGAGAGATGGAACGTCATAGGCGGGTGACGTCATCGACCAGGAAACTATAAAGCACCCCATAAACACAAGCGCAACAGCTTTCTGTGCCTTCAGTCGCGCTATATGTGAATCTGTCCCTGTGTGAATATTGTCTGTCTTTACATACTCTGCACCACACAAACAATTTATATATATATATATATATATATATATATATATATATATATATTAAGAGAGATATGGCGAACGAACAGCAGTTTAGGAAGTGTGTCCCTCCCTGCTCGCGTTATTTTACGAGTGGGGATACACACGTTCTTTGTGTTGTTTATTTGAGTGTGCAGCATGCCCAGTCAGCTCTCGAGGGAGCTGATTGTGAGCATTGCGAGCGTCTGCCATTAAGGACGCTCCGCTCCCGCCGGGCACTCTTCGAGGTGAGCGGTTCGGTGCGCGCTCCCCGCGGTTCGGGTCCCGCTCTTGCCGAGGCAGAGCGACGACGCGTATCGTGGGGATCGCAGATGGATCCCTCAGCTGGTTTGGAGGCGGGCTCTGCCTTATCTCTCCCTTCACCTGTGAGATCCAGTGCCTCAGTCCCGTGTTTGGAAGCACGCGCTGCGGTTTCTTCCACTCGGGCTGAGGCACCAGTTATAAATGAGGGAGATGTGGAGGATTCGCCACCTTACACTCCCGAAAGTGATGAGCTAGTGGAGGTATTAACAAGAGCTGTAGAAAAACTCAGCATTGTATGGCCAGTGACTAGACAGGAGTCTGTTTCTAAATCAAAATTAGATGAGAGATTTTTGCCGTCACGAGTGCAACCTCCACGCTGGTGCTTGCCGTTTTTTCCCGATCTCCACACTGAGGTGTCGAAATCGTGGAAAAAAACGGTGTCATATAGAGTGTTTAGTCCCCATCCTCCAACATATTCTAATATTGTGGGGGCAAAATCATATGGTTATTCGGCTATCCCTCGCGTGGAAGAGACGCTTGCGAGTTTTCTCTCCCTCGAGGCTGCGTCATCTGTTAAGGCACCGGCATTACCCACCAAGCCTCTTAGAAATATTTCGTTTTTTGTGGGTAAAGCGTATTCGGCGGTGGGTCAGGCTGCGTCATGTCTGCATACTATGTCTATTATGCAGGCATACCAGGCTGACCTGCTGAGGGACGTGAGTGAGAGTGAGGAGGTCAGTGCTGACGTGGTTCGCGAACTGCGTCAGGCTGCTGATTTATCCCTGCGCGCAACCAGAGAGTCGGCCAAGCTAGTGGGTCGATCTATGGCAGCTCTGGTGGCCGCAGAAAGACATCTGTGGTTAAATCAGACAAATATAAAAGAAAAAGAAAAAGCTTTCCTTTTAGACACTCCTCTCTCCCCCCTGGGTTTATTTGGCGATGCTGTAAATTCTGTCATCGATAAATTCCAGGAGAAGGAAAAGCAAACAACAGCTTTTAATTAATTTCTCCCTTTAAAAATTCATGTCCCTGGGGCTGCTGAGCGGGAGCAGCCCCGGCCGTCTGCGAACTCATCATATAGGGCGCTGAAGCAGAGTGTCGC
This sequence comes from Siphateles boraxobius, assembly GCF_051911475.1. Taxonomy (NCBI): domain Eukaryota; kingdom Metazoa; phylum Chordata; class Actinopteri; order Cypriniformes; family Leuciscidae; genus Siphateles; species Siphateles boraxobius. The sequence goes on along the minus strand of NW_027509197.1, from coordinate 23,270,118 downwards.
GTCTCGTGCTCCCCTTGCTGGACAGTGGGCTCAGCCGCGGCACTCTCAGCCGAAATCTCCCAGTAATAGAACTGATCTGAGGACAGTTATATTAGCTAAGAAGGCTTCGGCTAAGAAGAAGTCCTGGCGCCACGGCTTGCAGGACACTGAGGGTGGTCCCCACCGAGGCGGAAAGGTGTTCACCTCTTTCTACGGTGCCCATTCTTCCTCGGTGCCCTCAGGGGCCCGTTCTGCCAACCCCGCCTTCATGCCGGGGCGCAGATGGTCCCAGCGAGCGATTTCCCGAGGGACGCTCGCTCCCTCTGAGGAGGGTTTCAGAGCGGTTAGACCCGTTGTTTCCTGCCGGTGTGCCGTTACAGGGCGATGCGTTTGCTGCTCAAGTTACACCAGAGGCCAGTCTCGAGAGACTGGTACCCTTAGTAGAATTTCTGGCAGAGTGGAAAAGCCTTCCAAAAATATCTCATTGGGTCCTGCAGACAATAGAAAGGGATTATGCTGTCCAATTCAGGTGTCATCCACCAAGATTCAGAGGTGTTCTGCCTACAGTGGTGGGCCCCGAGCAGGCTCTGGTTATGGAACAAGAGGTGAAAGCACTCCTTCAAAAGGAGGCTATAGAACGGGTTCCTCCTCCCAGTGTGGAGTCAGGCTATTACAGCCGATATTTCATCGTTCCAAAATAGGATGGGGGGTTGCGTCCAATTTTAGACCTGCGCCTATTGAATCGCTCGGTAGGGAAGCCAAATTTCAAGATGCTCTCTATCAAGCAGATCGTGTAACAAATCAGATCCGAGGACTGGTCTGTCAGGATAGAGTTAAGGGACGCGTACTTCCACCTTTCCATCCTTCCACAACACAGGAAGTTCCTGAGATTCGCCTTCGGGGGCGAGGTGTACCAGCAAAGGGTTCTTCCGTTTGGCCTAGCTTTATCTCCCCGCACTTTCACGAAATGCATGGACGCAGCACTAGTGCCCTTGAGGCTTCAGGGTGTTCGTGTCCTCAATTACATCAACGATTGGTTGATTTTAGCTCAGACAGAGCAGATGGCGGTTCGACATTGAGATGTCGTTCTCGTTCATATCAGGAAGTTGGGGTTGAGGCTGAATGCAAAGAAAAGTGTATTATCTCCTCAGAAGACCACTTTTCTGGGTGTCGTTTGGGTTTCGGTTTCGATGCAGGCGCGACTCGCTCCGACCCGCATCGTTTCGATTCTCTCAGCTGTGAAACAAGTAAAGCTAGGCCAGCTACTTACTGTAAAACAGTTTTAGAGACTGTCGGGTCTGATGGCAGCAGCGTCCGACGTTACACCTTGCGGCCTGTTGTACATGAGATCGCTACAGTGGTGGCTCAGGACCAAGGGATTCTCCCCGAGGGGAAATCCGCTCCGCACGGTCAAAGTCACGCGGCGCTGCCTTCGTGCTCTGGTCATGTGGAAAGAAACTTGGTTCCTATTCAAAGGGCCTGTGTTGGGGGATTTTTGTCGTCGCGTAACGCTAACGACGGATGCTTCCCTCACAGGGTGGGGGGCGGTCACGAGTGGTCGTCCAGCCCAAGGGCTGTCGCAGGACCATCATCTATCACGGCTTACAAATTGTCTAGAGATGTTGGCGGTGTTCCAGGCTCTGAAACACTTCCTAGCAGACCTGAGAGGTCATCATGTGTTAGTTCAGTTAGACAACACGTCGGTGGTCTCTTATATAAATCATCAGGGGGGCCTGCGGTTTAGCCGGCTTTACAAGTTGGCCCGTCAGATCCTCCTGTGGTCCCAAGGGAGGTTACTATTTCTGAGAGCAATGTATCTTCCTGGGTGTTGGAATGTGGTAGCAGACTCCCTGTCGAGACAGGGGCCGAGGCCGGGGGATTGGAGACTCCATCCCGAGGTGGTGGAGCTCCTTTGGTTGAGTTTCGGTCGCGCCGAGGTGGACCTATTCGCTTCCAAGGAGACCACGCATTGTCATCTACGGTTTTCCATCAGCCATCCAGCCCCTCTGGGGTTGGACGCTATGGTGCAGCCGTGGCCGAGGTCACGTCTGTTTGCCTTTTCCCCGATTGCTCTGGTACCTGGAGTTCTGGAGAGGGTTCGCCAGGACGGGGTCAGCCTACTATTAGTAGCCCCGTTCTGGCCGGCCCGAGTATGGTTTGCGGACCTGATTTCTCTCCTGGACGGCTCTCCCTTGGAGCTCCCGGTCAGGAGGGATCTACTCTCTCAGGCGGGCAGCATGATATTTCACCCCCGCCCAGTATTGTGGGCTTGGCCTCTGAGGGGGCCCAGCTCATGAACTCTGGTCTCTCAACCGAGGTTGTTGAGACCATTCTTCACTCCAGAGCTCCATCCACGAGGAAGCTTTATGCCTTGAAGTGGAAACTCTTCACTTATTGGTGTGGAGAGCACCTGCAGGACCCAGTTAACTGCCCAGTGGGTGCAGTGCTGGAATTCCTGCAGGAGTGCTTCTCCACAGGGCTATCCCCCTCCACACTAAAGGTGTATGTGGCGGCACTGGCTGCTTACCACGTCCCTTTCAATGGAGTTTCTCTTGGGAGACACCCGCTTTTAACTCGTTTCCTTCGTGGCACACTGAGGCTGAGGCCAGCAGTTCGTACAAGGGTGCCGGCCTGGGATCTGGCCATCGTATTAGAAGGTCTTTCCCTAGCTCCTCTTGAACCTATCGAAGAAGTTCCTGAGAAGTTTCTCACGTTTAAGACTATCTTTCTTCTTGCTATCTCCTCACTAAAGAGAATCGGATATTTGCAGGCTCTGTCGGTTTCACCCTCGTGCCTGGAATTTTCGCCTGGCATGGTTAAGGCTTTTCTGCATCCCAGACCAGGTTACGTTCCCAAGGTCCCTACTAATGTTGTTAGACCTACAGTTCTGCAGGCCTTTTATCCTCCTCCATTTCTGTCGTCTGACCAGGAGAAACTTAATTTACTCTGCCCTGTTAGGGTGTTAGACGCCTATGTCCACAGAACTGCCCTGTGGAGGAAGTCAGAACAACTATTTGTGTGCTTTGGGCCACCCAAGAAGGGGTGTCCCGCGTCTAAACAGAGAATGAGCAAGTGGGTGGTCGAGGCTATCTCACTTGCCTATGAGTCGGCTGGTCAGCCTTCACCTTTGGCTGTACGAGCCCACTCTACCAGGAGTATGGCGGCTTCTAAAGCCTTACTGTCAGGAATTTCCCTCAGTGACGTTTGTGATGCGGCTGGATGGTCTTCACCGCATACTTTCATTAAGTTCTATGACCTAGACTTAAGTTCTACCCCTGGGGCACAGGTGCTCTCGTCCTCTGTGCGCTAGTTCTCACATGGCGGTCACTTGGTCCTATGGCGACGTGGGTATTAGCAGTCCCACAGCGTTTGACGCAGCTCGAGTTCCCTTGAAAGGGAACGTCTCGGTTACGTATGTAACCCTAGTTCCCTGATAGGGAACGAGACGCTGCGTCATTCCACCATACTCCCGGCATTCCCGCTAGCGCTTCCTTCAGCCCTATCAGAAGCTGTTGCGCTTGTGTTTATGGGGTGCTTTATAGTTTCCTGGTCGATGACGTCACCCGCCTATGACGTTCCATCTCTCCATTGGGCTGATTCCATACGTGCTTCATGACGCACAACGCAGGGGCGTTCCCACAGCGTTTGACGCAGCGTCTCGTTCCCTATCAGGGAACTAGGTTTACATACGTAACCGAGACGTTTTTTGCTATTGGTATGAAAACTTTTTCTCTCAAAAATTCTTTTTTCTCTCATGAAATGCTTTTTTGCAATCAGTGTGATAACAATTAATGTTAACAATTAACATTCATTTTTTCCTCTCATAATTCTTCAGCCCTATCACATCCATACTTACACATTATCTGTAATATGTCTTGTACTTGGCAGCACAAGGGTTTTAGACTATAATGTGTATACCATACTACATTCATTTTAAAACAATAGATAGATCTCTTTTGTTGTGTGCATGTTCTTGATCAAGAGACTTGTTTATTAATTATTAATCTGCATTTCAGTGACCCAGTCACAGTGCATATACAGCAATATTTTAGCTTCTTAATTCAATTCAATTCAATTCAAATTTATTTGTATAGCGCTTTTCACAATACACATTGTCTCAAAGAAGCTTTACAGAAAGTGCATTTCGGAAATGTACATAGAAAAATACAGTTAGTTAATCATGTATTAATTTATGGCATAACATATCGCCGGCTTTGAGTCGTCTCTTCACAGGCGTCGAGTCGTCTCTTCACAGGCGTTGGGGCATCTAAAGTCTCCGTGAGAGGCTGGATACAAACTGGAGCTGACGAACGCTATTTACCTCGGGACTAGCGTCCCGAGATAACAGCAGAAAGGCAGATGGGAAATAATTAGCATAGCTGATGTTCATAATGTTAATGCATTCGAACTGATTCAGCAGTAGTATTAAAGGTTAAGCATTAAGTGAATGCTTGGTTAAAGAGATGCGTCTTTAATCTAGTTTTAAACTGGGACAGCGAGTCTGAGTCTCGAACAATATCAGGAAGGCTATTCCAGAGTTTAGGAGCTAAATGCGAGAACGCCCTCCCTCCTTTAGTGGACTTAGATATCCTAGGAATGACCAGAAGCCTCGAATTTAGTGATCTTAAAGAGCGCGATGGATTGTATGGCGATAGAAGGTCTGTTAAATACACAGGAGCTAAACCATTTAGGGCTTTATAGGTCAGTAGGAATACTTTGTAATTGATACGTAACTTAATAGGTAACCAGTGTAGAGATGATAAAATAGGTGTTATATGATCATATTTTCTTGATCTAGTAAGAACTCTAGCGGCTGCATTTTGCACTAACTGTAGCTTGTTTATTGAGGATGCAGGACAACCAGCTAATAAAGCATTACAGTAATCTATTCTCGATGTCATGAATGCATGAACTAGCTTTTCTGCATCAGAAACAGATAGCATGTTACGTAGCTTAGCAATGTTTCTAAGGTGGAAAAAGGCTGTTCTTGTAATATATGAAATATGATTTTCGAAAGTCAAATTGCGGTCTAGTATAACACCCAGGTCTTTTACTGTAGTGGATAAAGTAACAGGACATCCTTCTAAATTAAAGTTGTATTGTAAGGGATTTTGTGGGTAGTTTTTTGGACCAATAAGTAGTACCTCCGTTTTATCTGAATTTAATAGCAGGAAATTACACGTCATCCAGCATTTTATATCATTTAGACACTCTGTCAATTTAGATAGGTTAGTGTTTTCATCTGGTCGTGATGAGATATATAATTGAGTGTCATCAGCATAACAGTGGAAATTAATTCCATGTTTTCTTATAATATTACCAAGTGGCAGCATGTATATTGAGAATAGCAGAGGGCCTAACACCGATCCTTGCGACACTCCATAGTCTACTGGCGTTATCTTTGATTTTTCCCCATTTAAACAGACAAAATGGTAACGGTCTGATAAGTACGATCTAAACCAGCTTAATGCCTGTCCCTGAACACCAGTGTAGTTTTGTAGTCGATCCAAGAGTATTTTATGGTCGATAGTGTCGAACGCAGCGCTAAGATCGAGTAGAACTAGTATTGAGATACAGCCTTGGTCAGAAGCTAAAAGTAAATCATTTGTTATTTTAACTAGCGCAGTTTCTGTGCTATGATGCGGTCTGAATCCCGACTGGAATTTTTCATAGATATCATTTTCTTGCAAGAAAGAGCACAATTGAGCGGACACAACTTTTTCTAGTATTTTAGACATAAATGGAAGATTTGAGATGGGTCTGTAATTTGCTAAGTTATTTGGATCTAATTGCGGTTTCTTAATGAGAGGTTGTATTACTGCCAGCTTGAATATTTTTGGAACATGACCTAAAGATAAAGACGAGTTAATAATATTAAGAAGAGGCTCTTCCACTACAGGTAACACTTCTTTCAGTAGTTTAGTGGGTATTGGATCTAATAAACATGTTGTTGGTTTAGATGCAATGATAAGTTTATTTAGCTCTTCCTGTCCTATAGTTGTAAAGCGGTGTAGTTGTTCTAGAGGGGCCATAATTGAGGCTGAATCATAAGACATCATAGAGGATTGTATATTTACAATTGTGTTTCGGATGCTTTCTATTTTCTCATTGAAGTAATTCATAAAATCATTACTACTATATTGTAACGGAATATTTTGCTCTGGTGATGTTTGTTTATTTGTTAGTCTAGCCACGGTGTTGAATAAAAACCTTGGATTATTTTGGTTATTTTCTATTAGTTTGCGGAGATGCTCAGCCCTGGCTGCTTTTAGAGCCTTTTTATAACGTGACATACTGTCTTTCCACGCGATTCTAAAGACCTCTAAATTAGTTTGTTTCCATTTACGCTCTAAGTTACGAGTTTCTCTCTTGATTGCATGCGTAGCACTGTTGTACCATGGTGCTTTAGTTTTCTCTCTAACCTTTTTTAATCTAATTGGTGCAACAATATCTAGTGTACTAGAGAACATGGTGCCCAAACTGCTAGTCATTTCCTCTAGTTCATCTGTTTGTTTGGGTGCACTGCGCAGCTGAGATAGATCAGGTAAGCTATTTGAGAATCTATCTATAGTGGTTGGAAGGATTGTTCTGCCTGGTCGATAACGTGGCGCAACTTGACAAATTTCAGCAGTACGTATTACGCAAGATACCATGTAATGATCAGTGAGATCATCACTTTGCGGTATAATATTTATATCAGTTGGATTGGTTCCATATGATAAAATTAAATCTAGTGTATGATTTAGACGATGAGTGGGACCACTGACGTTTTGCGTGACCCCAAAGGAGTTTAATAAATCTGTAAACGCAGTCCCTAACGCATCATTTGTATTATCTACGTGTATGTTAAAGTCTCCAACAATTATTGCTTTATCGACATTGACCAATAGATCTGAGAGAAAGTATGCAAACTCTTTTAGGAAGTCAGCATAGGGCCCTAGAGGTCTATATAGGGTAGCCAAGGCTAGAGATAATATGGTTTCTTAAATCTAAGAGCGTAACATTTAGCACAAGTACTTCAAACGAATTAAACCTGTGACCTGTTTTCTGAGTAACATTAAGAATATCTCTATAGATTGTTGCCGCCACGACCGATCAGACGGGGCTCATGATAATAACAGTATCCTGGTGGAGTAGACTCATTTAGACCGAAATAATCATTTGGTTTAAGCCAGGTTTCAGTAAGGCAAAGTACATCGAAACTATTATCTGTGACCATTTCATTTACAATAACCGCTTTAGGTGTGAGCGATCTAATGTTTAGAAGACCTAGCTTTAGAAATTGTTTTTGTTCACTGATATTTAGATTTTCTGGTTTAATTACAATAAGATTTTTGCTAGATCCTACACTAGATTTATTGTTTTGCCTCACTAAGCGAGGAAAAGACACAGTTTCTATATAATGTTCTACATTACTTATATCAATTAAGTTGGGACAGCAAAGACTGTGATTTGGACTTTGACTTACTAGTCATATGGTGTGTAACGTCTTGGAGATGTTGTCCGACAGAACAGCCGCTCCGATTCTGCTGGGGTGCAGGCCATCAGCGCGGTAGAGCCTAGGTCGCTCCCAGAACAGATTCCAATTATTTACAAAGAGCAGTTTCTGTTCATTACACCATTACATTAACCATTCATTTAGAGCAAATAATCTACTGAACCTTTCTTGTCCTAGTCGGTACGTGGAAAGCGCTCCAGACACGATGATCGTTGCTTCAGGCGATGTGCTGCGAACCGTCTCGATCAGGCTTCTGTAGTCCTTCTTCAGGACCTCCGTCTGCCGCAGCCTGATGTCGTTCGTCCCCGCGTGTAGCACCACAGCTCCGACGTGCTCATCACCGTTCAGGATCTCGGGAATCTGTGCAGCGACATCAAGAACACGAGCACCAGGAAAGCAGTGAGTGCGCACCTTACGCTTACCTGAGGTAGCACGGACATGACGGACCATGGAAGTGCCGATGATCACGGCGGCGTCACGTTCCGGCTCGCGAAGAGGGGAGAAGCGGTTCCGGGTGGAGATCTCGAAGACCGGGAGGGGCGGGGAAGTCCTTGGTCTGGTCCTGGCTCGTGTCTTCCGCTGTGGGATCACCCAGGGTCCATGGTGTTGCCTCGGTGCCGGAGTGAATGAAGGCAGAGATGATCGCGTCCTCTTGGGCAGAGAAACGCACGGAGTAGACGAAGTCGGAGTCAAAAAGTTACTAACCACTGACTTGTGAGCATCGGCGCGTGATGTTTCAAGCGCTGATCGCCGATCTCGCAGCTTGGCTTGCTTCACCAGCAGAACACGGATCTGCTTCTCCACCGACTCCAGCTCCAATCGTACCGAAAACAGCTCGAATGTGTCCTCACCTGCACTCAGAGGTAACGTTAGACACACATCCGATATGTTCGCCATTATAACAGATGAACAGTAAATTAGTAGTGATACTACCAATATCACTACTAATTTAGGACTGAAATGATGGATATAACCCGTATCCTTTCAGTGAAACGGGTGTAAAATGAGAGGGTCGATAGGCGCGAGGCCACGCGTGAAATGCTAGCGGGCTAAAGGCTAGTAGCCGAGATTCGGAAAGTTGGATCTAAGTAGCGATATCAAAGCAATCCGATTGTTTTTCTATAAGGAATAGTGTCGAGGATAAGTTCACATGATATAAAAATAGAAAGTGCTTGTTTATAAATGAGTGGTAAAGAAGAAAATCAGGGATTAATGAATCAATTCGACGGAGCTCCAAACACAAACACAGATCGCACGCGCATGCGCAGAAGAAAAACATTAGTCTATTTTTTTTGAAAAAAAATATTTTAGAAAATTTTTAAAATTCTGACTACACTTTAAAAACAGCCAGTGCTGTTTTTATTCCAAAACACACTATGAAGAGGTCTGTTCACTTCTTTGATCCAAACTCCAAACACAAACACAGATCGCACGCGCATGCGCAGAAGAAAAACATTAGTCTATTTTTTTTGAAAAAAAATATTTTAGAAAATTTTTAAAATTCTGACTACACTTTAAAAACAGCCAGTGCTGTTTTTATTCCAAAACACACTATGAAGAGGTCTGTTCACTTCTTTGATCAGTGGTGCAAGACTGGACCCTATCTTGCAGTAAAATCTTGAAGAGAAGGATTTACTACATTTTCAATGTCTATGTCGACTGTACTGGTGTCAGGTCTTTCTGAATGGACAGACACTTCATTAGTAGGAGTTGCTGTTTGGTTGACATGATGACAGATAAGTGTGCGTTTCTGTTGAGCTACTCAAAAGCTGGAGTCCGAGAGAAAATTATCTGAAAATGCTGGTGTGGTGTTCATGTGAGATTCTTATCAGAGCACTGAGATGCACTCCAGTGGGTCTTGACCAAGACTAGAATATAAATTAAGGATACACTAAGTAAAAGCAAATTAATATTTATTCTGACCATTCCCAAATTCAACCTATATTTTCAAAACTGTTCTTTGATGTTAACCTTAAATTATTAAGTAATTATCCTTACTGTCTTTATATTGGAATTCCCAATGGTAGTTTCATTTAAGCTTTTGTTACTTTTTTTTTTAAAGGAAGGACTGATTTGTGTACAGATTAATCTGAAATTCATTGTAAAACATAATGAATAAACCCGTGGAAAAAAATAAGCTTGTGCATGTTGCTTCGACATTTACTTTGATAAAAATTGAATGTCAAGGCATTCTATTTTATTGTTTCTTTGTTATTAATTTTTCTTTGGGAGTCTTCATGTGCATGATTAAGTCTTTGTGATTTAGACCTCTGGGAATATATGCATTACCTAAAAGATTTCCATAGACCCTTCTCTTCACCAGGGTGATATTGTACATCATTGCCATAGGAGCACCTGTCATGAGCCTGGCTCTGAGATGCAGTGTTTTAGGGCACAGCATCACCTGAACAGTCAAACATGCAGCACAGCTAATGGCATGGGAAATCATGGTTATGCATTTTCAGGCCATTTGGACACAACAAATAAATAAATAATTTTACAAAAATTGCATGGGTATATAGATACACATATAGATTTCAAGAATTCTGAGTAATTATGACATTTAGCTGATAATAATGACACATTTCCATTTAGCAATATGCATGCAATTATAATCACAGTCCTTCTTTTCCAGAAAAATGGACAAAAAATTAATTCAATTCAATTCAATTCAAATTTATTTGTATAGCGCTTTTCACAATACACATTGTCTCAAAGCAGCTTTACAGAAATTGCATTTCGGAAATGTACATAGAAAAATACAGTTAGTTAATCAAGTATTAATTTATGGCATAACATATCGCCGGCTTTGAGTCGTCTCTTCACAGGCGTCGAGTCGTCTCTTCACAGGCGTTGGGGCATCTGAAGTCTCCGTGAGAGGCTGGATACAAACTGGAGCTGACGAACGCTATTTACCTCGGGACTAGCGTCCCGAGATAACAGCAGAAAGGCAGATGGGAAATAATTAGCATAGCTGATGTTCATAATGTTAATGCATTCGAACTGATTCAGCAGTATCAAAGGTTAAGCATTAAGTGAATGCTTGGTTAAAGAGATGCGTCTTTAATCTAGTTTTAAACTGGGACAGCGAGTCTGAGTCTCGTACAATATCAGGAAGGCTATTCCAGAGTTTAGGAGCTAAATGCGAGAACGCCCTCCCTCCTTTAGTGGACTTAGATATCCTAGGAATGACCAGAAGCCTCGAATTTAGTGATCTTAAAGAGCGCGATGGATTGTATGGCGATAGAAGGTCTGTTAAATACACAGGAGCTAAACCATTTAGGGCTTTATAGGTCAGTAGGAATACTTTGTAATTGATACGTAACTTAATAGGTAACCAGTGTAGAGATGATAAAATAGGTGTTATATGATCATATTTTCTTGATCTAGTAAGAACTCTAGCAGCTGCATTTTGCACTAACTGTAGCTTGTTGATTGAGGATGTAGGACAGCCAGCTAATAAAGCATTACAGTAATCTAGTCTCGAGGTCATGAATGCATGAACTAACTTTTCTGCATCAGAAACTGATAGCATGTTGCGTAGCTTAGCAATGTTTCTAAGGTGGAAAAAGGCTGTTCTTGTAATATATGAAATATGATTTTCGAAAGTCAAGTTGCGGTCTAGTATAACACCCAGGTCTTTTACTGTAGTGGATAAAGTAACAGGACATCCTTCTAAATTAAAGTTGTATTGTAAGGGATTTTGTGGGTAGTTTTTTGGACCAATAAGTAATACCTCCGTTTTATCTGAATTTAATAGCAGGAAATTACACGTCATCCAGCATTTTATATCATTTAGACACTCTGTCAATTTAGATAAGTTAGTGTTTTCATCTGGTCGTGATGAGATATATAATTGAGTGTCATCAGCATAACAGTGGAAATTAATTCCATGTTTTCTTATAATATTACCAAGTGGCAGCATATATATTGAGAATAGCAGAGGGCCTAACACCGATCCTTGCGGTACTCCATAGTCTACTGACGTTATCTTTGATTTTTCCCCATTTAGACAGACAAAATGGTAACGGTCTGATAAGTAAGATCTAAACCAGCTTAATGCCTGTCCCTGAACACCAGTGTAGTTTTGTAGTCGATCCAGGAGTATTTTATGATCGATAGTGTCGAACGCAGCGCTTAGATCGAGTAGAACTAGTATTGAGATACAGCCTTGGTCAGAAGCTAAAAGTAAATCATTTGTAATTTTAACTAGCGCAGTTTCTGTGCTATGATGCGGACTGAATCCCGACTGGAATTTTTCATAGATATCATTTTCTTGTAAGAAAGAGCACAATTGAGCGGACACAATTTTTTCTAGTATTTTAGACATAAATGGAAGATTTGAGATGGGTCTGTAATTTGCTAAGTTATTTGGATCTAATTGCGGTTTCTTAATGAGAGGTTTTATTACTGCCAGCTTGAATATTTTTGGAACATGACCTAAAAATAAAGACGAGTTAATAATATTAAGAAGAGGCTCTTCGACTACAGGTAACACTTCTTTCAGTAGTTTAGTGGGTATTGGATCTAATAAACATGTTGTTGGTTTCGATGCAATGATAAGTTTATTTAGCTCTTCCTGTCCTATAGTTGTAAAGCGGTGTAGTTGTTCTAGAGGGGCCATAATTGAGGCTGAATCATAAGACATCATAGAGGATTGTATATTTACAATTGTGTTTCGGATGCTTTCTATTTTCTCATTGAAGTAATTCATAAAATCATTACTACTATACTGTAATGGAATATTTTGCTCTGGTGATGTTTGTTTATTTGTTAGTCTAGCCACGGTGTTGAATAAAAACCTTGGATTATTTTGGTTATTTTCTATTAGTTTGCGGAGATGCTCAGCTCTTGCTGCTTTTAGAGCCTTTTTATAACGTGACATACTGTCTTTCCACGCGATTCTAAAGACCTCTAAATTAGTTTGTTTCCATTTACGCTCTAAGTTACGAGTTTCTCTCTTGATTGCATGTGTAGCACTGTTGTACCATGGTGCTTTAGTTTTCTCTCTTACCTTTTTTAATCTAATTGGTGCAACAATATCTAGTGTACTAGAGAACATGGTGCTCAAACTGCTAGTCATTTCCTCTAGTTCATCTGTTTGTTTGGGTGCACTGCGCAGCTGAGATAGATCAGGTAAGCTATTTGAGAATCTATCTATAGTGGTTGGAAGGATTGTTCTGCCTGGTCGATAACGTTGCGCAACGTGACAAATTTCAGCAGTACGTATTATACAAGTTACCATGTAATGATCAGTGAGATCATCACTTTGCGGTATAATATTTATATCAGTTGGATTGGTTCCATATGATATAATTAAATCTAGTGTATGATTTAGACGATGAGTGGGACCACTGACGTTTTGCGTGACCCCAAAGGAGTTTAATAGATCTGTAAACGCAGTCCCTAACGCATCATTTGTATTATCTACGTGTATGTTAAAGTCTCCAACAATTATTGCTTTATCGACATTGACCAATAGATCTGAGAGAAAGTATGCAAACTCTTTTAGGAAATCAGCATAGGGCCCTGGAGGTCTATATAGGGTAGCCAAGGCTAGAGATAATATGGATTTGTTTCTTGCATCTAAGAGCGTAACATTTAGCACAAGTACTTCAAACGAATTAAACCTGTGACCTGTTTTCTGAGTAACATTAAGAATATCTCTATAGATTGTTGCAACACCGCCGCCACGACCGATCAGACGGGGCTCATGCTTATAACAGTATCCTGGTGGAGTGGACTCATTTAGACCGAAATAATCATTTGGTTTAAGCCAGGTTTCAGTAAGGCAAAGTACATCGAAACTATTATCTGTGACCATTTCATTTACAATAACCGCCTTAGGTGTGAGCGATCTAATGTTTAGAAGACCTAGCTTTAGAAATTGTTTTTGTTCACTGATATTTAGATTTTCTGGTTTAATTACAATAAGATTTTTGCTAGATCCTACACTAGATTTATTGTTTGGCCTCACTAAGCGAGGAATAGACACAGTTTCTATATAATGTTCTACACTACTTATATCAATTAAGTTGGGACAGCAAAGACTGTGATTTGGACTTTGACTTACTAGTCATATGGTGTGTAACGTCTTGGAGATGTTGTCCGACAGAACAGCCGCTCCGATTCTGCTGGGGTGCAGGCCATCAGCACGGTAGAGCCTAGGTCGCTCCCAGAACAGATTCCAATTATTTACAAAGAGCAGTTTCTGTTCATTACACCATGACATTAACCATTCATTTAGAGCAAATAATCTACTGAACCTTTCTTGTCCTAGTCGGTACGTGGGAAGCGGTCCAGACACGATGATCGTTGCTTCAGGCGATGTGCTGCGAACCGTCTCGATCAGGCTTCTGTAGTCCTTCTTCAGAACCTCCGTCTGCCGCAGCCTGATGTCGTTCGTCCCGGCGTGTAGGAATTACAGTGAATAATGTAAGAATATCAGGTACAGTAGGCTATGCTTCAGATGTTGTGCAGCACAGGTTCTTGGTATCACTTATGGAGTGGGAAGTATTGGAGAGCAACTCCAGTACTTACGCCATTGTGACTTGGCGATGAAAGTCGTCTTGAATGTCGACGAGAATGTACAGTTACAGTCAGGGGGAGATTTCCATTACACGAGAGTAGATGTTAAAACTTCATGCTGATTTGTACTCGGCTTTCGGCAAGATAAGCACCAACTAAGACGTAGCTTTACAGTAGCCTATGCTTCTCCATCCATTTACGCTTCTTTCCAAAGGGTGATGTGAATCTCCTTCTGCCTGGTGTTAATAGTATTTGCACACACAACGGCTGCAACCACAGTGCGGTCCCCTCATGACAACTGCCTGGATTGAGCAGGGTAGGGGACATCTTTAGGGTCTTCAAGTAGGCACCTTCCATCCTCAGTGTTTCGTTGACTAGCCCACGACACCTCAAGAGGGCTCGACAGTGACTCTGGCGTCCCAGAGTCACCCCCCTCCGTCCCCCACTCAACTCAGCCCAGCTTACTGACCTTTAGATCCCTCCTGCTGCTGAGACTGCTCCTTTGACCTAACCACAATCTCTCACAACCTCTCCACAACCCGACCATACGCGCCACCCCATTTGACTAAGGCTGTCGAGCCCCACTGCGGACGTTAAAGCGGTCAGTGGCAACGGTTCCATATGGCATGCTACCGCAAAACACAATATCTGTCCAAACACCAATCCTCATTCACGCAAAATACACAGGAACGTAATAACTGTAACGGCCTGTACACAGCCAGCCAGACTCTTTCCGTCTCAACCACAGCCAGTTGCTGCTCCTCTCTGCTGCTTCAAATAAGTTCTTTACTGTGCGACGCAACTCTTGGCCACTGAATCCGACGTCTCTGAGGAACCGGGTTGTGGAGTGTGCCACAAATCCTGGACAACCCACTTCCACTGGATAAACCCGGACTCTCCATCCTCGCTGTTCTGCTTCAGTGGACAGCTGAGCATACCGCAGTTTCTTCCTCTCATATGCCACATCTACAGCATCCTACCATGGCACTGTTAACTCTATCAGTTGAACAATACGTGCTGATCCAGACCACAAAACAATATCTGGTCGGAGGTTAGTGGTGGCAATCTCAGGTGGAAAAATAAGCCGTTGATCAAGATCAGCCAGCATTTTCCAGTTCCTAGCAGCTTCCAGTTATCCTGAGCGAGAATTGGTTTTAACACCTTTTCTTGGTGGTTGCTCGCCTGGGGGGAGGAATATTGTCTTCTTTGTGTAATGTTTTGCTAGAACAGGTGGCAACTTATTGGTCATGTTACGCTTGTCTTCCAATGCTTAAGCCAAACATCAGAGTACTTGGTCATGGCGCCAAGTAAACCAACCTTGGCTAAGAGCCACCTTACATCCTGTCAAAATGTGCCTTAATGTGGCAGGTGATGAACACAAAGGACAAGAGGGATCCTCTCCTACCCAGAGGTTTAGGTTCTGTGGTGATGGGAGAACATCATATGTTGACCTGATAAGGAAACTGATCCTACTCTCTTCCATTGACCAAAAGTCTTGCCAGCCCATCTTGCGTTGTTCCACACTCTCCGATCTCATCCACTCTCACACCTCATCCTCTCCTCCTGTTTCGCACCTCGTTGACTATGAGCTTCATCCTTTGAGCAGGGGCTGCCTTGTGCCATTTAGGAGGAGCTAAACTGAGCCCAAAACCCCCTCTTCCATGCTGTACCTGCTCCACGATATCACCAATTTGAAGGGCAGCCTTTGCCTCTTTCACAGATTTGCTTTGCTGACCACTTTCTACCAGTTTTTAACACAGGTGCTGCCTCCCTTACACATTACACAGGGAATAGAACAGGGCGCAATGGGTCGAGTCGTGAGAGGCAAACAGATCTATCTGTGCGTCCCCGAACTGGTCCCAAATCAGCTGAAGCGACTGGGGATGGAGTCACCATTCGCCGGAGATGGGCCGAAACCGTGACAGCTCGTCGGCTGCAAAGTTCCGATCTCCCGGAATGTAGATAGCACGAAGGGACCTCAGGTGCTTCTGACTCCATAAGAGGAGGTGGCGTGCGAGTTGCGACATACGGCGGGAGCGTAGACCACCCTGACGGTTGATGTACGCTACAGTCGCAGTATTGTCTGAACGGACTAGTACGTGTTGACCCTTGAACAACGTGCGAAAACGGTGCAGGGCAAGGCGTACTGCCAGCAACTCGAGGCAATTGGCATGCAGAAGGCGCTGGGGTCCTGTCCAGGAGCCCGCGGCAGCATGTCCGTTGCACATGGCGCCTCAGCCCGTGGAAGAGGCATCTGTGGAGACAACAACATGCCTGGAAACTCGTTCTAGGGGAACACCGGCCCGTAGAAAACAGAGGTTCCACCGCGGGGTGAAGGTCTGACGGCAGGTCGGAGTTACTGTTACTCGGAGCGTGCTATGATGCCATGCCCACCTCGGGACTCGATCGCGAAGCCACAGCTGAAGTGGTCTCATATGAAGCAATCCGAGCGGCGTTGCCGCGGCTGCAGATGCCATATGCCCCAGGAGCCTCTGAAACAATTTCAGTGGGACCGCACTCTTGCCATCGAACTGTCGAAGACAAGTCAGCAGTGAGTGTGCGCGCTCACTCGTAAGCTGCGCGGACATAGCGACCGAGTCGATCTCCATACCGAGAAAAGAGATCCTCTGCACGGGGCAGAGTTTGCTCTTCTCCTAGTTGACCCGAAGAGCCAGACGGGCTAGGTGCCGGAGCACTAAGTCTCTGTGTTCGCAAACCTGATCTCGAGAGTGAGCCAATATTAGCCAGTCGGCGAGGTAATTCAGGATGCAAACCCCGTCTTCGCGTCGGGGAACAAGGGCTGCCTCGACGACTTTCGTAAAGACGCGAGGGGACAGAGCCAACCCGATTGGGAGAACCGTGTACTGGTATGCCTGCCCCTCGAAAGCAAACCGGAGAAACGGTCTGTGTCGAGGTAAAATGGAGACATGAAGTAGGCGTCCTTCAGGTCTATCGCTGCAAACCAATCCTGTGGCCGCACGCATTCGAAAATGCGTTTGGCTGAGAGCATCTTGAACGGCAGCCTGTGAAGGGAGCGGTTCAAGACGCGCAGACCCAGGATCGGCCGTAACCCACCGGTGTTCTTGGGGACAATGAAGTACGGCTGTAAAACTCTGACTTCATCTCGGCTGGAGGGACAGTCTCGATTGCACCCTTCGCCAGCAGGGTAGCAACCTCCGCTCTCAGATAGGGGCATTGCCACCGACCATAGTGAAGCGAACTCCCCTGAAGCGGGGAGGAGACCGTGCGAACTGAATCGCATAGCCGAGCCTGATAGTTCAGGCGACCCAGCGGGACAGGCTGGGAGCTAACCAAGCTGCCAGAACTGAACCAGCGGGATCATGCGAACCACAGGCGTCCCCCAGAGGGGCAGCGAAGCGGAGTGACCGGCCCAGGCGAGGGTGGCATAGCGGCCCGGTGGGGGGGCGCGGTCATGCTCCGCGTCCTGACAGAGGAGACCAGGGAAGGACCAGCGTTCCACGGGGGTCTGCTCTGCCAGGGGTCTGGCGACAGAGGGGGACAGGGGTGAAGCGGTCCGTGGACGGCACGCCGTGTCAAACCGCCTCTGGGTCAGAGGGGGACGAGGAGAGCACGGCTTGTGGGTGGCGCTCTGTGTCGTCCGAGAACTCTGTATGCTCAGAGACGAAGAGTCTGTTCTTTCTGAATAAGGATTCTTCCCCAGCCCTCCACCGGGGAAAGGAGTGGCCCTGCTACCAACTCCTGGAAAGAACTGAGACTCATCTCTGAGCAGCCCATCTCAAAAGTGCCGCTTAACCGGCGTTTTAGCGGGTGGCGGGGCTGGAGAGGGCTGTGGCATCCCCCCTACCGTCTTCCAGAGCCAGGCCCGGTGAACGGGCGGGGTTGAAACCGTGGGAGGGAGCCTTCGGCGGTGGGCAGACTGAGGGATCTGAGCGGATGGCGGGGCCGTCGGGCAGAAACCTCAATCTGCTCACGGGCGGTTGAGAACTGTTGGGCAGAAGCACTCAACCGCACCGCCGAAGAGGCTGACCTGGGAGAGGGGGGTGTCGAGCAGACGGGTCCGCCCGACACCGTGTACATCAGACCAGTCAGCCCCAGACTGGTGAACATCACCTGACTCCGAGAGCGTACGGCCACCTTCGTCGCTCGGAGAGCAAGGTCAGTGGCGGCACGCAACTCACTGAAGAGCCTCGGGTCAGTCCCACCCTCCTGCATGTCCATGAGCATCTGGGTCAGGTAGACCAGCAGAATGTCATGGGATGCAGTGAGGCAGCTGCCTGTCCTGAGGCACTATAGGATTTCGCCACAGATAGTGTAGACGAAAAGAACTACAGGCTTTGGACGGGTGCTTAGGATTGCGCCGGGAAGCACTCTGAGGACATGGTAGCATGGCATCAGTGCGTTCAACCGGGGGAACCCCAGTGTACCCAAGGGCAGCAGCCCCTGAGGGGAGGAAAGGCGGATGAGACCAACGAGAGGACCCGTGATCTCATCATGCACGTCCGGGAGGTAAAGATATTGGGGTTTGCCGTGGACGCATCGGCGGCCTTACCCAAAACCAATCGTCCCGGGAAAGCATGGCCGTCATCTCCGGATCAGACTCAGGCACAGCCGTATGCACACCAGAGGGTGGCAGCTGTGACGAGTCGTCATATCCAGAAGAATCAAGCCCACCTAGTGATGCTGCTACAGATATATTTTCAAAAAAACACCACTTACTATGATTTATAAGCTGTTTACCTCATAGAGATAAAAAAAAATGTTTCCACAAAGATATCGGATATTGCCATCTTTGTGGGGACATTTTGTCCCTATAACTTAGGGTATATCACCCCCCACACACATTAAATTACAGACTGTGCTTGTGCCTCTGCAGTGATGGTAGAAGCTCTGCTCTTATTATAGCTCCCATTATCTCATAGTCATAACATAACACGAGCCGTCTTTAAAAAGTGACGAGTGCGAGCTCTTTTATGAGAGGAGAAAAAACTCTGCGATGTTGAAGCGCACAGGGAGACACACACACACTGGCAGATCACTACACAGATCAGCAGGCACTGTGAGCTCGCTGCATATCGCCGTCACACCAACACCGGAGAGAATTCGCTCGTCTCGAAAGGAAGATGATGTCACTGAAACTCAGGATTTGGCTTGTGGAGTGAAGAGAAGCTCTTGGCTCCGAAGCGAAAACATATCTGCATGTTGCCGAGCGTCCTCCTTTTATACCCACGAGGTGGGGCGGAGATACGCTATGCAAATTCCGCAGACCCATGGCATTTCATTGCCATTGGCTCGTTTTATAATACACGAAGATGATTGGCTTTCTAGGCGAAACCCCCATCCGTCGTCATCCGACGTAACTCGGAGTGACTACGAAAGGGAACTCAAGTTCAGGAAACAAGGGCTTTTTATTAATAATAAAAATAAAACAAAAATACCCCAAGGGACAAAACAACACTGACTTGACAACACACAGGAGGAACAAACAAGTGTAGAAATAAGACGACAAACCAGCACAGGACTGAAAATATGAGGAGAATAAATAGGGAAGCAAACAAAAGAGGGTAAAGAGGGAAGACATGTGGGGCAAATTAATCAGTAATCAGGTAACAAGATGGACGGGGTTAGACAATCGACAAGATTGCACATGGAACAAGGAAACATGCAAGACAAGCCATGTGCTCACACCAAACATGACTAAAACACAAGCACATGGCCAGTAAAACAAATCACAAGCCATGTGCTAACACAAAATGAGACATGAACACGCAGCCAATGAGAACACTCATAAGCCACATGTTCACACAAAACATGACAACATGAAAGCACACAGCTAGTGTTAAACACAAGCTGTGTGCTTCACAGTACAAGACAAAACAAGAGTGTCAGGGCTCTGTCACAAAACCAAGAAATAGATTAGACTGAAGTGACAGAACCCTGACAATAATTCCATAGGTTATTTAAACATTTAAGTTACATAGGCTATCAATTATTAGTAGCTACTACAACCTGTGAAGGTTGGTTGGTTCTCTTAACCCTGGTGAAAAAAAAATGCTAAGTATACTTTCAGCCAGACTAAGTATACTTTAAGTGTGTTAATAATTAGTTAACTTGAAGTGTGCTATTTTGAAACAATTAATTTTGTACTAAGTATATTTTTGTTGTGATTAAATTGTAGTAAAGCATACATTTAGGTGTATTTATTGTAACTTTTGTGTACTAAATTGGACCAACTTCAAGTATAGTTTAAGTATATGCCTATGTAGGGACTAATTACATGCTTGATTAGTTACATTAAAGTGTACTTTATTTGTGTTACAAGGACATTACAAATTCATTACGAGTGTCTTCGAAACATTTAAGCAATATACCATAAGTATACATATATATAATTTTAGAATTATTTTTAAAAAATATATATATTTGCCGTTTATTTGGATAGGAGAGTAACTAGACAGGAAGTGAGATGGGGGACAGGATCGGGAAAGGTCCACAAGCCGTGACTCGAACTCGGTTCTCACGAAGCATATGTCGGCTCACTTGCCCACGAGGCAATCATGGTGTGATATATTTGATTAAAAAGTATAGGCTCATAAATACCTTTTGCTTATTCCAAATACTATAAATTGCTTACTTTGTCTTTAATAACTAATGTAGATTATTAGACAAATAAAACATAGCTATATTTGTACAGGATGCTAATGTATTTTGAAAGTATACTTTCAATGCATTGTTACAATGATCATTTCCAGTACACAGTTAAAATATACCTAAAATTATATTTTTAATAAAGTGCAAATAAATACACTTAAAATAAATAAACAGAATTTTCACTTCAAGTATATTTTTCTAAAATATTTTTTTCTGAAATATACTAGTGAAATTATTTTAAAGTGTGTTAAAAGCTGTGTTGTGAAAATAGGTAAAAGCATGATGCTAATATACTTTTAATATGTTTAAAGATAGTACAATTTATTAGTATATTTGCAATGTACTATTGAAAAAGGAATATATTTCAAATACAATAAAGTATACCTTTTTTACTACAAAAGATACAATGGTAGATAGACAGTTAAAGACAGAAAGTGGAGGACAGATAGTGAAAAATAAAGACCGTGAAAGATGGTAACTGGAAAGCCACAGGGCATCAGAAGACAAAAGGGAGGCTACTATTGCATTGCTTCTAGATGTAAAAATCCACTGCAATTTGTTTTACAGTGTTAAAAGCAAATAGCACTAGAGCCCGCTATTGGTCAACTACTTGGTCACAGATATTATGAGTTTATCTAGTCACCATTACAGCAACTAAGCAGGAAGAACAGAATTGAAACTATAATTAACCTCATTAATCCAAAGGAGCCAACCAACCCCGTGATGTCACAGGTTGTAGTAGCTACTGCAAGATGGCAGCGTCCTTTGCCCCCTCCCAATACGTGGACCCCCAAAATTGAACATGCCACCTCATTTTGTTGGCTCTGGCGCTGACCCTGTATATATGTCTAGCTTGAAGTAAATGTGTTTTGGGGAAAGAGATATGACTTCAATTTTTCCCATCTTAAAAGCTTTCCTTCCAACAGAAAAACACATTTTCATTAGTATTTAGGCTACTCAACATAAAGCTTTTAAACGACTACATCTGGAAACTCTCAGTGACTGATCTTCTACATTTTCCATTCTTTTTATTAAAACAGGTTCATGGGCAGAAGGACTCTTTTTTGGCACCATTAGCAATAAAGAGTGTAATGAGGACTGGATGCAGTGCTTACAAAAGAACTTCTCAACACCCTTCTTCTTGATCCGAGGCCCACATATAATTATGAATATCATCATAATCAGCTCTATACGAATTGCAGGTGAACAACACCAATGCAAAACAGCAAGCCCAAAAGAGAGAAGACATGGCAGCTCCTCCACCAACAAACAACTTCTTGCACATGCGATTAATGGAGTGTTGCCACAGCAACTGAGTCAACACAGCGTTGCTCGCAATTATCGTGCAGTCAGGAGGAAAGTTTGAATCAAACGAGGTGTTTAAAGTATAGTTCTTGGGTTATTGCTTAGAATGCTGATGCATAATGAGTAGCCTATTAGAAGTTTTAAATTGCTTGTAAGTTATTTGGTTTTGCTTCTATCCATTTCTTTGTTCTTAGTACGTTTACCATTCTAAGGGCTTCTGCACTTGTGTCAGAGTATTATTGGACATGTACTGTTCTGTTAACATTAGAAAAATAATAGCTTTTTTTGTTAAATTAAGTATAGCTGAAGTATCCGTGCAGTGATTGAGCTGTCAATTTGTGACACTGACAGTAATTGCTGTGTGAGCTTAACATTCCCCAGTGGTAATTGTTGTAATTGTGATTTTCACATCATACATATCTACATTACCAAATGTGTTTTTGTGAATTAAAAATGAGCCCGACTCGGTTCAGTGGCTTGGAAAAAAGAAAAGGAACCTAAATCCATAAAAGAGTAATTGTTGCCAGCTGTTATGAAGTGTTGTTATGGATGAATGAACTGAAAGTATCGAATAGAGCATGAGTCAGATGTGATCTTTCTTCCTTGATCTTTTGAGATAACAGAGTTTATGTAGCCTATTATGAAAACATAATGCTATAATAACCAGTTAATTTATAGATTACTTTATGAAGAACATTTTAATTTATCTGACAAAAAATATATTTAGGAATTGTATATATACTAGTGCAAAGGGCCCGTACAAAATCAGTTTTTGTATGCGTTTTTAGTAATTGTTGGTTTGGTGTGTTTGAGTGCTCTTTGTTACAATTAAACAGCAAAAGTTCAGTGACATTTTTATTTGGTCATGGTAGAAAGCAAATACTGATACTGACATAATGACATACAATACATATGGTAAATTAAACTACACGATCAGGGAGCAGCTACACAGTGAACTCTGAGAAAACGCTACGCTTGAGAAAACAGTTTGTGAATAGGCTAGGCCTACTACAAATGATGGCCGTGAAAGAGACTGTGAACGCATTGAATAGTTTTGTAGGCTACTATTAAACAGTAGCAATAACGTTAAGCGCAACAGAATTAAATATAGCCTAATATTCAGAAGTAGCCTAAACAGCGTAACATTAGCTGACTTACAGATTCAGTTAACATCCACAAATGAATAAGAACGACGATTCAGGGAACTAGCCTGCTATTCATTCACAGTGAACTCCGAAAAAAACGCCACGCTTGAGCAAACAGTTTGTGAATAGGCTACTACAAATGATAGCCGTGAATAAAATATAATATTCAGAAGTAAACCGTGTTAGTGACTTAATGTTTAGCTGACAGAAGGTTTATTTTTAAACCACAACCCTCTAATGTCAGAATGTTTATTTTTAAACCAAAACCTTCTAAGTGCTTCTTTTACCAATATATTTAACAATATCTTTTGCATTTCTAATCCAAACTTGGCACTGCACTTAGCCTACTCGTGCACGCAGCAAGACATCTGTCAAGTTTGAAATCCATCAGACTGCGAATAACACAGACATTCCTGAGATAGATAGATAGATAGATAGGAGCAAAGCAAAAGCAGTCTCATTAGACATCTCTGAGCAGTGTGACATCATACCCACAGCTGCTGACCCGATTCATCACACCGCCAGCAACATGCAGCGACAAAGCGACACGATCTCATTCATTTTAATATGCACGTAGATCCATGCTGTTCCAAAATTGACTTTTTTTAATTGCACATTTGAATATGTGGGTTTGCACCTAAAATGTTTTTTTTTAATGGCACATATGTTTGTTTAATGCAGTTTAAATGTTATTTGGCTGTATAAGCAATTGTGTTTAAAAATTAAAATTGATGATAAATTACTATTTCCCTTTGCAGTTTGACTGGCCCATTGTAGGCTACCTGAAACAGCTCATGCAAAAAAAGTTGGCTCAGCTGATGTTTCAAGAACAGTAGGGCCTAAATAATTATATTTCATTACACAAATACAAAATTATAAAAAACATTCATTATTAATCATAAGAACACATGGAAAAGGCATATATGGTATTGTAGTATTGTCATAAATGATTTACCAAAAAGTGGCCCATTTTAGCTGATATCACCCTAACAACACCCAGTGGCCCAGTGGAAGTTTACTTACCCGGACATTTACTCTGGCAAGCCAGTGAATGATTTTTCTTCGTTTTTTAAAGTAAAAATCTTTAAATATATATAGAATATGTCTTATAATATACATTATAATATATATAACCCCACTTTGTGCGATTGTTACACCAACTTAACGCTGGGAGAATGAAGGGACATGTTTTTAAATTGACCAAATTAAGTTGGTTGATGTATCTTTCATGCACTATGGCAGGCAGGGTGAACATATAATTACTGGACATGTTTTATATTAGTGATTTCTTAAGTTATTAACGCCTGCCGGCTGTGTGCGGACGTTGGTTTCTGCTGTTATTTGTTATTGAAGTCTATGGGAAGTCTAGTTTGTTTTCCCCTAAAAAGGGACGGGGAGAAAATTGACAGTTAAGTTACCGGATGTGCCAGTAGTGTGTATGGAGTGCTGGCGACTTCCGGCGACAGCGACAGTGGCCGTTGGCGACCAAGTGGGTAATCCATTGACTCCCATTCATTTTGGCGTCACTTTGACAGCGAACAACTTTACATCTAAGGGCTTCCAAAGACTTAATTTGTCCATTATTTATTTCTAAAGAAACCAGTGTTGTAATGTAACGGAGTACAAATACTTCGTTACTGTACTTAAATAGAAATTTCACGTATCTGTATTTTACTTCGCTATTTAAATTTATGTCAACTTTCACTTTTACTCCACTACCTAGATAAAATGTATACTTTTACTACGATATATTTTCACTAAGCATCTTCGTTACTCGTTACTACAAAATAAAATCAGAAGAAATATGTGCGGCTTCAATAAGGGAGATTTGGCTGAGCACTGCTCCTAGATTGCATTACGCACACTCCGCACGCTCTATTTCAGCGTAATGCTTGTTTGTTGCCAAAGGAGGAGGAAGCACAACTGAAACCGCCATGGAAGCACCTACTGGAGGACCGGGGGGAAACTACTTTTCCTCGATTTACTGAAGCCTATGTGTAAAACGAATTTGCAGCTGCACAGCTACCACATTGAGGGTCAGACTTGCTCATCGGCTGTGCTGCGGCAACAAGGGGGCGTGGCCTTAGCCTATAATAATCCCCTGAATTCGCCATTATAGCAGGTTTAACGACTGAAGCAACAACTCGCCAGGTTACTATAGTGCGCCCAGTTCCTCTCTCAGGGAACTTAAGTTACGATAGTAACCGAGTAGTTCCCTTTCGGACGACCACAATAAAGTTCACAATCAAAGTTCTAACCGCTTGCTTTGAAAAAAAAAAGTACTTTTACTTCAAATACTTAAGTACATTAAATATCAGAAAATTACTTTTGATACTTAAGTACAGTATATATCAAATACTTTAAGACTTTTACTTAAGTAATATTCTAAAAGGTAACATTCACTTCTACCAAGGTCTTTTTCTAGGACGATACTTGTACTTTTACTCAAGTATTGCTTTCTAGTACTTTATACAACACTGAAAGAAACACGACAATATATAAAATGCTCCATTACTTTGTATCTTACGTTATGGCCCGTAGAAGCCGTTTTTGTAAAAATAGGCTAATGATTGCGTCATAACCACGCGACTCTCTGTCTGTAATTACCGTATAGACAGGAGGAGAAGCTCGCAGGCAATCTTTTACTGTCTATTTGGCAATCTGGGGGACATATGGAGGCATGAAGTCAAGGGAGAAGCCCATAGATAGTCCATAAAAGCAAGACAAGCAAAAGGGACAAAATATTTCAACAACGTTTTTGAGGAATTGGAAATAATTCGGTATGTGGCACAGCTACTAGAAGATTTACAACTGTAAGACAGGTTGCTCATGTCACATCTACTTCGTCAAGCTCAGTTTGAGCCTGCACAGTACGCTCAGCCATCAGGAAGTGAGTGCTTCTAATGGGCTTCACTTTTCTCTGTTGAAATCAAGGGCGTTGCTGAGTCCAATTCTTTTACTGTCTATGTTGGCGACAGAATGTGGGCGTGTCAGGGAACGCGAGACATGCGACAAAAGAAATTTCAACTTTATGCAAATGAGAAGCACACACACACACCACACACACACACACACACACACACACACACACACACACACACACACACACACACACACACACACACACACACACACACACACACACACACACACACACACACACACACACACACACACTTCACAAATGAATCCAGAAATAAGTAGTTCTGACAAGGGTAAAATATATTCCTGTATACCGATGTGTTCTGTTTTCATTTTAGTATAGTTATGACTTCTCTAGATGTGTTAGGTAAACTCTATGCCTATATTTATGCATATGAATGTAACTTCGTATTCCTGTTCTTCTTACATATCTTTCTTGATACCGTTTTAATCATCTCGGTCTTAGTTAAAAATATTTAGTAGATTACGATAAAATGTATTACACTATGTTTTCCATTCTTAACCATGCAAATCAGCATGTCAGAGAGAGACAAAGGAACATGTTTCCCGCTCACAAATCTTTAAGGTGATTGGTCTTTCTGCTCTGGTCTTTCCGCTTTCAGCTGACTCTGATTAGCGCACCCTTTATATTCTCACTGATATCGCCTTGTCTTTGTCAGAATGTTGTGGATGTTCCCGCTCGTATTTCCCTGCGTCCTTGTGATCGTCGCCTTCAGTACTCCTGGTTCGTCTCGTCTGTGTTTTCCGATTCTCCGTTCCCGAACTGGTCTCACGAACCACTAAGGACAGTTACCATCTTCTTCATCACCTTCCTCTCCGGAGAGAACGGGTTGTCCACAGCGTCCCTGTGCTGTTAAGAGCATCAGTCTGAACTTTGCACTTCTTCTCGCTACCAGCATCAGTACTGTTCTAATAAAGAGTATTATTCATTTGCAATTGAATCTTCTGGTTTTCATTTACACTTCCTGGTCACTCTCTTCTTGGTCACTTCTTACTTCTCTCGTCCTTTGTGTTCGAGTTCTAGCTTTTCTAATTTTCGTTCTAGTTCTTTTCTTTGTTTTAAACTTTTTTAAACTTAAACTTCACCCGGAGGTAAACATTTCGACCTCCGGGTGAAACGGACTCAGCCTAAGTTTCAGAAATCCACTTACACGTAAAATTTCAAAAAATTAGCATATTTAATCCGACCAATAAAAGAAGTGTTTTTAATACAAAAAAAGTCAACCTTGAAATAATTATGTTCAATTATGCACTCAATACTTGGTCGGGAATCCTTTTGCAGAAATTACTGCTTCAATGCGGCGTGGCATGGAGGCAATCAGCCTGTGGCACTGCTGAGGTGTTATGGAGGCCCAGGATGCTTCGATAGCGGCCTTAAGCTCATCCAGACTGTTGGGTCTTGCGTCTCTCAACTTTCTCTTCACAATATCCCACAGATTCTCTATGGGGTTCAGGTCAGGAGAGTTGGCAGGCCAATTGAGCACAGTAATACCATGGTCAGCAAACCATTTAACAATGGTTTTGGCACTGGGAGCAGGTGCCAGGTCGTGCTGAAAATGAAATCTTCATC
Source organism: Siphateles boraxobius (assembly GCF_051911475.1). Classification (NCBI taxonomy): domain Eukaryota; kingdom Metazoa; phylum Chordata; class Actinopteri; order Cypriniformes; family Leuciscidae; genus Siphateles; species Siphateles boraxobius. Next base: position 23,242,520 of record NW_027509197.1, on the reverse strand, counting down.
TCCTTAAAGCTTTTCAGCAGATGGAAGCATGGAGTGCTCCAAAGTGCTCTCCTGATAGCTAGCTGCATTGACCCTGCCCTTGATAGAACACAGTGGACCAACACCAGCAGCTGATATGGCACCCCAGACCATCACTGACTGTGGGTACTTGACACTGGACTTCAGGCATTTTAGCATTTCCTTCTCCCCAGTCTTCCTCCAGACTCTGGCACCTTGATTTCCGAATGACATGCAAAATTTGCTTTCATCTGAAAAAAGTACTTTGGACCACTGAGCAACAGTCCAGTGCTGCTTCTCTGAGGCCCAGGTCAGGCGCTTCTGCCGCTGTTTCTGGTTCAAAAGTGGCTTGACCTGGGGAATGCGGCACCTGTAGCCCATTTCCTGCACACGCCTGTGCACGGTGGCTCTGGATGTTTCTACTCCAGACTCAGTCCACTGCTTCGGCAGTTCCCCAAGGTCTGGAATCGGTCCTTCTCCACAATCTTCCTCAGGGTCCGGTCACTTCTTCTCGTTGTGCAGCGTTTTTTGCCACACTTTTTCCTTCCCACAGACTTCCCACTGATGTGCCTTGATACAGCACTCTGGGAACAGCCTATTTGTTCAGAAATTTCTTTCTGTGTCTTACCCTCTTGCTTGAGGGTGTCAATGATGGCTTTCTGGACAGCAGTCAGGTCGGCAGTCTTTCCCATGATTGCGGTTTTGAGTAATGAAACAGGCTGGGAGTTTTTAAAAGCCTCAGGAATCTTTTGCAGGTGTTTAGAGTTAATTAGTTGATTCAGATGATTAGGTTAATAGCTCGTTTAGAGACCCTTTTCATGATATGATCATTTTTGAAGATAGGAATTTTGGGTTTTCATGAGCTGTATGCCAAAATCATCAGTATTAAAACAAGAAAAGACCTGAAATATTTCAGTTGGTGTGCAATGAATCAAAAATATATGAAAGTTAAATTTTTATCATTACATTATGGAAAATAATGAACTTTGTCACAATATGCTAATTATTTGAGAAGGACCTGTATTGTTTCATCGAAATTCAAATGCATTACGTGCTTGACCTGTTTTAAGACGTTGTGATTCTTTGCTGGCTCTAAAGAGTTAACTGTTTGTGAAGTTTGCTATTTCTGTGATCTGCTCTCTTTCTTCCTTTACTTCCGTTATTCGTTATTCTTTAGCCTATATATTCGTTGTTAAATGTAATTTGTGCCAAAACTTCATTTATTAACCCCATTATACTCTTTATTGTCTCTGACTGTTGCTCATCAAACAAAGCCTCTTTAATGTGTGATCTTAGCTACAAGCTTGATATTGATAAATACTATTAGTAATTAGTAATATTATCAGAAAGTTATTCCTTGATAAACAAAAGGATAGCTTTTCCTGATAGTGATCAGAATAATCCTTTTCGCGAAATTGATCAGAGAATCGTCGGTAGGTTCGGTGGACGAACAGATCAGGCGAGGTGCAGTTAATTCTGTTTAAAGGATATTGTAATAAACCTCATAAACAGCCCTACGGTGGTCAAAAACTCATAGCAGCCAGTCGGTTTGATTTAAAGGGGTTTACACTTTATTTGAAATACACAAGATACACTCAGAATCACGGGCACAGGTATAAATACGCAGAAGCGGAAGAGAAACACGGGCAGACCCGCCGCACACATCACTCCATATACACACAGTGAGTTTCACGCTTAACCATCACGCAGTATTTCATACTCAATGTAACATTTAACCTGCACAAGTGACCACAAGTAGGGCGTGTTTCTCCAGTCCCCATTCCCCGACCACCCTCCCTGTCCCGCTGTCCGTTACACAATCAAAACAATCCATACATGCATGAATAAATTAAAAGCACTTCCCTCTCTCCGGGCCAAGAAGACCCATCCATATGGGGTGGACAGTGCCAGCAGCAACCAGTATCTGCAGCCGAGGACGCCAATCCACAGGCCTGGGGCGGCGTCAAAGCATAATCGAGTCCGTTTGTTGGGCGTCATAGAGTTCTCATGCTCTGAGTCTCAGTAACAGGTGGACGGTAATCGAGCAGAATTCCGAGGTAATTGGTGACACTACGATAATTCTGCCCCCACTAACTCTTCTTTCTCCATCACAGGCAACTAACTAACTAGCTATCTTCATCTCCGGAGGACCATGTGTCCCTGAGAGACAGCCAAAACATTCCCAACAAGTAACCACCTCCGAACCACTCTCGCTTATCCCACGCCTCTCTTTTAAAGTCCCTTTTGTGTACTCCTTCCACAGGTGAATGCCATAAAAGCAGTCATGTGATCACCCAATGATGACACACTACACTATTCCCCCTCTAATCCAGAAGAACTCGTCCTTGAGTCAAGGTGATAATCCTTTGTCCAAACCGGTAACTTCCTCTGTCGTGGCATTCGAATCGTCTCTGCTGAAGGAGTTATGATGTTCTGCGCAGAGCCTCCCCCATCATACAATGGCTCAACCACTAGCTCCGGGCCATACTCCAATCTTGACCTCGCTAAAGGCACTGATGAACCAGTTTGAAGATTTCCCTCCTTTGTTCCCACCGAGCAGGATTTTCCCTATGCCGATGGTGGTCTCTCAGCCACGACAGGGGGTACCCGTTGAGGGGTCAATGGGTCGACTAAACACTGCAATGGTGGTTGTAACGACTCATTGTTTCCTCCCCGCCTCTCTGAAACAGATCGAGAAACATATGGTTTTAAACGATTGTAATGGACGACCATAGTAGCCCCGCCATCAACTGCCTGTAACTGGTTCAACACATCAGACAATCGCTCGATTATTTTAAAGGGGCCCTTATAACTTCTCTGCAATTTGAAGCATACCCCTTTTTCCGAGGCTTATTTCGAACCCAGACTAGTTCCCCCACTGAATAATACTGTACCTGGGCCCGAAAATCAAAATATTTTTTCTGCTGGGCAGAAGCCTGTAACTGATGTTGCTGTACTGCCCCAACAACAGTGGTCAAAATCTCTGCCATATGTTGCATATATTCACTTGGAGACTCAAAAGCCTCTTCCAATTTCACATTCAACATGATATCCATCGGTAATACCATCTCCCTCCCAAACACAACTTTATGAGGGGTAAAGTCAGTAGTGGCATGGACGCTAATACGATACGCCATCATCACATAAGGTAATAACGCATCCCAATTCTGTTGATTCTTATCCACAAAAATTGATAGCATAGACAGCAAGGTCCTATTCAAATGCTCAATGAGCCCATCTGACTGAGGATGGTAGGGGGAAGTATGCGTTTTATTTATCTCCAATAATCTGCACAGTTCCTGAAACAGAGCAGATTCAAAATTTCTGCATTGATCAGAATGAAGGCTGCGCGGGAGACCATAACGGCAAACCCACTCCTCAACTAAAACCTTAGCAACTGATCATGCTTCCTGATTTGGCAAAGCAAAAGCTTCTGTCCACTTCGAAAAATAGTCTCCTACCACAACCAAAATATACAATTTTTTATCAATAGTTTCGGGAATCGGACCCAAAATATCCAGAGCCACACGCTCATAAGGACGAGACGTGACAGAAGAAATGCATCGTGGCCTGTGGGGTTCGAACTAAAAGTTTCCGTGAACCGCAGTCCGAGCAGTCACTAGACCACCTCCTCACATCGGCAAACCACCCTGGCCAATAAAACCGATCTTTTACTTTTCCTTGTAGTTTTTGCACCCCCAGATGGCCACCTGTAACTACATTGTGCAACATGGCTAACACTTTGGGAACCAAACACTGTACTTACCACCTGTACTTTATCAGCTGCATCAGAATTTCGTGGAGGGACTTGCACCAATAACTGGTCCTGTGTCTGAAGCTGATCCCATACTCTTACAAATTTCTGCAGCTCAGGGTAGTTTCCAGAGGTGGAAAGTAACGAATTACATTTACTCGCGTTACGTAATTGAGTAGTTCCCTTTCAAGGGAACTTCGAGCTGCGTCAAACGCTGCGGGAACGCCCCTGCGTTGTGCGTCATGAAGCACGTATGGAATCAGCCCAATGGAGAGATGAAACGTCATAGGCGGGTGACGTCATCGACCAGGAAACTATAAAGCACCCCAAAAACACAAGCGCATTAGCTTCTGTGCTTTCAGTCGCGCTACATGTGAATCTGTCCCTGTGTGATATTGTCTGTCTTACATACCCTGCACCACACAAACAATTTATCCCTATATATATATATATTGAGAGATTATGGCGGACGAACAGCAGTTTAGAAAGTGTGTTCCTCCCTGCTCGCGTTATTTAACGAGCGGGGATACACATGATCTTTGTGTTGTTTGTTTGGGAGTTCAGCATGCCCAGTTTGCTCTCGAGGGAGCAGACTGTGAGCATTGCGAGCGTTTGCCGTTAAGGACGCTCCGCTCCCGCCGGTCGCTCTTTGAGGAGAGCGGTTCGGTGCGCGCTCCCCGCGGTTCGGGTCCCGCTTCTGCCGAGGCAGAGCGGCGGCGCTTATCGTGGGGATCGCAGATGGATCTCACAGCGGGGTTTGAGACGGGCTCTGCCTTATCTCTCCCTTCACCTGTGAGATCCAGTGCCTCAGTCCCGGGTTCGGAAGCACGCGCTGCGGTTTCTTCCGCTCGGGCTGAGGCACCAATGCTGCAGCTATCCAGTTCTGAGGAACTTGATGTTGTTAGTGTTGAGGGAGATGTGGAGGATTCGCCACCCCACACTCCTGAGAGTGATGAGCTTATGGAGGTGTTAACAAGAGCTGTTGAAAAACTTAATATTGAATGGCCAGTGACTAGACAGGAGTCTGTTTCTAAATCAAAGTTGGATGAGAGATTTTTGCCGTCACGTGTGCAGCCTCCACGCCGGTGCCTGCCGTTTTTCCATGATCTCCACACCGAGGTGTCGAAATCATGGAGAAAACCGGTGTCATATAGAGTGTTTAGTCCCCAGACTTCAACATACGCTAATATTATGGGAGCCAAGGCTCATGGTTATGGTGCTTTGCCTCGTGTGGAAGAGACGCTTGCGAGCCATCTCTCCCCCGAAGCAGCATCATCTTTTAAGGCACCGGCATTACCCACCAAGCCTTTAAGAAACACTTCGGCTTTAGTGGGTAAAGCATATTCGGCAGCAGGTCAGGCTGTGTCATGTCTGCATACTATGTCAATCTTGCAGGCATACCAGGCTGATCTGCTAAGGGACATGAGTGAGAGTGAGGAGGTCAGTACTGACGTAGTTCGTGAACTGCGTCAGGCTGCTGATTTATCCCTGCGTGCCACCAGAGAATCGGCCAAATTAATGGGTCGTTCTATGGCAGCTCTGGTGGCCGCAGAAAGACATTTGTGGTTAAATCAGACTAATATTAAAGAGAGAGAAAAAGCTTTTCTTTTAGATGCTCCTCTTTCTCCCATGGGGTTGTTTGGTGATGCTGTGAATTCAGTTATCGATAAATTCCAAGAAGAAAAGAAACAAACTGCAGCTTTTAAAAAGTTTCTTCCCCTTAAAGTTCATGTCCCTGGGGCTGCTGGGCGGGAGCAGCCCCGGCCGTCTTCGAGCTCATCACATAGAGCGCAGCAGAGGCAGAGTGTCGCGTCTCGTGCTCCCCCTGCTGGACAGTGGGCTCAGCCGCGACACTCTCAGCCGAAGCCTTCTCCCAGTAGAACTGATCTGAGGACAGTTATATTGGCTAAGAAGGCTTCGGCTAAGAAGAAGTCCTGACGCCAAGCCGTTCAGGATGCTGAGGGTGGTCCCCACCGAGGCGGAAAGGTGTTCACCTCTTTTTACGGTGCCCATTCCTCCTCGGTGCCCTCAGGGGCTCGTTCTGCCAACCCCGCCTTTATGCCGGGGCACAGACGATCCCAGCGAGCGCTTTCCCGAGGGACGCTCGCTCCCTCTGAGGAGGGTCTCAGAGCGGTCAGACCAGTTGTTCCCTGCCGGTGCGCCGTTACAGGGCGCTGCGTCTGCTGCTCAAGTTACACCAGAGGCCAGTCTCGAGAGGCTGGTACCCTTAGTAGAATTTCTGGCAGAGTGGAAAAGCCTTCCAAAAATATCTCATTGGGTCCTGCAGACAGTAGAAAAGGGTTATGCTATCCAGTTCAGGTGTCGTCCACCAAAATTCAGAGGGGTTCTGCACACAGTGGTGGGCCCCGAGCAGGCTCTGGTATTGGAACAAGAGGTGAAAACGCTCCTTCAAAAAGAGGCTATAGAACGGGTTCCTCCTCCCAGTTTGGAGTCAGGTTATTACAGCCGATATTTCATCGTTCCAAAGAAGGATGGGGGGTTGCGTCCAATTTTAGACCTGCGCATATTGAATCGCTCGGTAGGGAAGCTAAAATTCAAGATGCTCACTATCAAGCAGATCGTGTCTCAAATCAGGTCCGAGGACTGGTTTGTCACGATAGATCTGAAGGACGCATACTTCCATGTGTCCATCCTTCCACAACACAGGAAGTTCCTGAGGTTCGCCTTCGGGGGCGAGGCGTACCAGTACAGGGTTCTTCCGTTTGGCCTAGCTTTATCTCCCCGCACTTTCACGAAATGCATGGATGCAGCACTAGTGCCTCTGAGGCTTCAGGGCATTCGTATTCTCAATTACATCGACGATTGGTTGATTTTAGCCCAGACCGAGCAGATGGCGGTTCGGCATCGAGATGTCGTCCTAGCTCATATCAGAAAGTTGGGGTTGAGGCTGAACGCAAAGAAAAGTGTATTATCTCCTTCCCAGAAGACCACTTTTCTGGGTGTCGTTTGGGATTCGGTATCGATGCGGGCGCGACTCTCTCCGACCCGCATCGCTTCGATTCTCTCAGCTGTGAAACAAGTGAAGCTAGGCCAGCTACTCACTGTCAAGCAGTTTCAGAGACTGTTGGGTCTGATGGCAGCAGCGTCCAACGTTATACCTTGCGGCCTGTTGTACATGAGACCGCTACAGTGGTGGCTCAGGACCAAGGGATTCTCCCCGAGGGGAAATCCGCTCCGCACGTTCAAAGTCACGCGGCGCTGCCTTCGTGCTCTGGTCATGTGGAGAGAAACTTGGTTCCTATCCAAAGGTCCTGTGCTGGGGGCTCTTTGTCGTCGCATAACGCTAACGACGGATGCTTCCCTCACAGGGTGGGGGGCGGTCATGAGTGGTCGCCCAGCCCAAGGTCTGTGGCAGGATCATCATCTTTCGTGGCACATAAATTGTCTAGAGATGTTGGCTGTGTTTCAGGCTCTGAAACACTTCCTAACAGACCTGAGAGGCCATCATGTGTTAGTTCAATCAGACAACACGTCGGTGGTCTCTTATATAAATCATCAGGGGGGCCTGCGGTCTCGCCGGCTTTACAAGTTGGCCCGTCAGATCCTCCTGTGGTCCCAAGGGAAGCTACTATCTCTGAGAGCAATGTATCTCCCTGGGTATTTGAATGTGGTAGCAGACTCCCTGTCGAGGCAGGGGCCGAGGCCAGGGGAATGGAGACTCCACCCCGAGGTGGTGGAGCTCCTTTGGTTGAGTTTCGGTCGCGCCGAGGTGGACCTATTCGCTTCCAAGGAGACCACTCATTGTCATCGGTGGTTCTCCATCACTCTTCCAGCCCCCCTGGGGTTGGATGCTATGGTGCAGCCGTGGCCGAGGTCACGTCTGTACGCCTTTCCCCCGATTGCTCTGTTACCAGGAGTTCTGGAGAGGGTCCGCCGGGACGGGGTCAGTCTACTACTAGTAGCCCCGTTCTGGCCGGCCCGAGTATGGTTTGCGGACCTGATTTCTCTCCTGGACGGTTCTCCTTTGGAGCTCCCGGTCAGGAGGGATCTACTCTCCCAGGCGGGGGGCACGATACTTCACCCCCGCCCAGAATTGTGGAAACTGTGGGCTTGGCCTCTGAGGGGGCCCAGCTCATAGACTCCGGTCTCTCAACCGAGGTTGTTGAGACCATTCTTAACTCCAGAGCTCCATCCACGAGGAAGCTTTATGCCTTGAAGTGGAAACTTTTCACTTCTTGGTGTGGAGAACACCTGCAGGACCCAGTTAACTGCCCAGTGGGTGCAGTGCTGGAATTCCTGCAGGAGCGCTTCTCCACAGGGTTATCCCCCTCCACACTAAAGGTGTATGTGGCGGCACTAGCTGCTTACCACGTCCCTTTCAGTGGAGTTTCTCTTGGGAGACACCCGCTTATAACTCGTTTCCTCCGTGGCACTTTGAGGCTGAGGCCAGCAGTTCGTACGAGGGTGCCGACTTGGGATCTGGCCATTGTATTAGAAGGTCTTTCCCTAGCTCCTTTTGAACCTATCGAAGAAGTTCCCGAGAAGTTTCTCACTTTTAAGACTATCTTTTTGCTTGCTATCTCTTCACTAAAAAGAATCGGAGATTTGCAGGCTCTGTCGGTTTCACCCTCGTGCCTGGAATTTGCACCTGGCATGGTTAAAGCTTTTCTGCATCCTAGACCAGGTTACGTTCCTAAGGTTCCTACTAATATTGTTAGACCTACGGTTCTGCAGGCTTTCTGTCCTCCTCCATTTATGTCATCGGACCAGGAGAAACTTAATTCACTCTGCCCTGTTAGGGCATTAGACGCTTATGTCCACAGAGCTGCCCTGTGGAGGAAATCAGAACAACTTTTTGTATGTTTCGGGCCACCCAGGAAAGGGTGTCCGGCGTCTAAACAGAGAATGAGCAAGTGGGTGGTTGAGGCTATCTCACTTGCTTATGAGTCGGCTGGCCAGCCTTCACCTTTGGTTGTCCGAGCTCACTCTACCAGGAGTATGGCTGCTTCTAAAGCTCTTTTGTCGGGGGTTTCCCTGAGTGATGTTTGTGATGCGGCTGGATGGTCTTCACCGCATACTTTTATTAAGTTCTATGACCTAGACTTAAGCTCTACCCCTGGGGCACAGGTGCTCTCGTCCTCTGTGCGCTAGTCTCACATGACGGTCATTTGGTCCTATGGCGACGTGGGTATTCGCGTTCCCGCAGCGTTTGACGCAGCTCGAAGTTCCCTTGAAAGGGAACGTCTCGGTTACGTATGTAACCCTAGTTCCCTGATAGGGAACGAGACGCTGCGTCGCTCCGCCATACTCCCGGCACTCCCGTTAGCGCTTCCTTCAAGCCTATCAGAAGCTAATGCGCTTGTGTTTTTGGGGTGCTTTATAGTTTCCTGGTCGATGACGTCACCCGCCTATGACGTTTCATCTTTCCATTGGGCTGATTCCATACGTGCTTCATGACGCACAACGCAGGGGCGTTCCCGCAGCGTTTGACGCAGCGTCTCGTTCCCTATCAGGGAACTAGGGTTACATACGTAACCGAGACGTTTTTTTGTGTACTTCTACTTTTTAAAGTAGTTTTTAAAATCTGTACCTTTACTTTTACTTAAGTACGTTTTCTTTGAAGTATTGTACTTCGCTACATTTGAAATCATATCCGTTACTGAGTAAAAAATAATAATACAAGGGGGGAAAAAAAAAAATCACACACTCCGGAAACTACTGAATTGATTGAAGGGCGGGAGAACAAACGCGCAAAAAAGGTGACGCCCAGCTGAAGCTGAAAGCTAAGCGCCAAGCGAATTATGGCCAGTATGAAAAGTAGAAAAAAAGCGTGGTTGTCCTCGAGGATAGATATCCAATTTGCAAAAAATGTGGACACAAAGTGGCTGCAAAAAGAGGATACAGGACACCATCCCTCCTGCAGATAAAGGTATGTCCCGATTTACGTGATGCAAAGGGAATCCCGGAATCCAGTCATGAAAATGGAATTCACTTAATGCAGATGTCACGTAAAACATGCAAAATAATGGATGGATGAATACATGGAAAGTAGAACTGTGCAATAAATCCAATCGCGACATGGTCTGTGGATATTTAAGCTAAGCACAAAAATACTGCAAGTAAATATATAACCCTATTTGTTCTGCTGAGCTGCGTTTGTCTACTACATATGTATGAAATACATATGTACATTGTACATTACATTGTATGAAAACATGTGAACTGAACATAAGGCAGTTTTTGCATTAACTTTACTCTAATTTGTTATTGAAATATAATAATTTACACAGTTGCTGTCATATTCATTAAAGATATTTTAAACGTACTTTAAATAATCAAGATATAATTATCAGGTTAAGTAAAATATAATATGTAGGATAATATTGTGCATTTATTTAGTGCAAGAGTTAATTTCTCTAGGAACCAACAAGTTGTGGACACTTAATCACTAGCCTGCTGAGGTAAATATAATGCTAGTGACAAGCTATGCAGTTTTATTGACGTCTTTGCGCTGATGAAACACTGATTGAGCGATTACACGAGTTATGATGCCTTTTAGTAAGTATACTGTATTTTTCAACATACCTTCAGGTGTCCATTCATGTTTATTCTGTAACTGAGGAAGAGATGATCGCGTTTACTCGCGTTTACTCCGCGCTGCCGCTACTGTTACAATCCGTGGTGACAGATAGTTTTAAACTGTGGGTACAGATTGTCAATTTACATCCATGTGGACAGATTGGTAAACTGTGCCTAGTTTTGTAAAACTGTGCACACGGTAGTTTATTTTTCTTCTGTAATGAAGCTTGGCTGTCCATCTAGTGAAAAATGTTGGTACTGCGGCCAAATAAAATCTTACTGAAAGCTCATTTTTTGAGATATCAACCTAAAATTTGGAACACAACTTCTTCAGATTTTTGGCTTACATTTTCTGGCAGTTTTAGAGTAAAATATATTTTGTAATATATATATTTTATATAAAATATTAATAATTATATTTTTACATTGTTCATTTTCATAAACTCAAACTTGTATAACTTTTTTTCTGTTTCACTTTCATAACTTCATAATACTTCACTTCAACATTAATCTGGCAAATGTCTTCTTTAAAACAAGACCAACCATAGGTCTATATTCCAAAGCATTCTTGAATTACAACCATTTAAGTTTGAATAGTGATTTTCATGTCTATGCGAAAAAAGGGGGAGTGACAGTTAAAGGGTTAAACAATATTAAACTATAATATCTATATCTATAATATCTAAAATATAATTTATATATAAAAACTCTCTTACAGTCCAGTCACCATCAGTCGCGATGGTCGCGACTCGCACGTATTTTCATTTCATAGGACAATATTATACTTAAACATTTTAATAAATTATTAATGTTAAAAATAAGTTGTTAATCTAATTCATTATTAATTATCAAATTTAATTGATTAGACATGTTTTATTGAAATTTTAATAAACAAACAAATTATTTCAAGTTTGTTATAATAAAAGCATTTGTTCAACCAAAAAAAAAATCCTGTTTTCATTAATTTATCTGTCATTTTAACTGATGATAATAATAATAATACCCATAATTTAATAATACAGTTGATTAACAATTGATTAATACTGTAAACCGTGATATTTTCTGAGACGTTACCATACTGTGAAAATCTTATACCATTACAACCCTACACGGTGGGGTCCCCACCCCACCCCCGCTGTTAAAAAAGTAACTCAGTAACTTTTACTCTGAGTCAGTTTTAAATGAGCTACTTTTTACTTTTACTTGAGTAGATTTTTAGACCGGTACTTTTACTTGTACTTAAGTAAAATTTCATTGAAGTAGTAGTACTTTTACTTGAGTAGAATATTTTATTACTCTTTCCACCTCTGGTAGTTTCTTACTTCCCCATGCTCCTCTAGTGGCTTACATAGCAGCTGAAACAATTGTCCCAACTCACCATCCTCCCTCTGCAACTTAACCATATCATCCTCCAGCTCTTCTCCAGGTGGTGGCCCTACACTGGATTTAGACACTTGTACTAGTTTCACGGGACAGATTTCCTCAATCACCACTCCCCAACCTGGTCTGACACCTGACCCGAAATTATACTTATATAATAAGTCTTGATAAAGCATCCGCATTAGCATGTTGTTTACCTTCCCTATGCACCATCTTATATTGGAACCTTGCTAACTGTTCTAGCCAACGGGCCAACTGTCCTTCAATCCCTTGAAAATTATGCAACCACCGCAGGGAATTGTGATCTGTACGCAGCACAAACTCTGCCCCCAAAAGATAATGCTTAAAATGTTTCGTAAATGTCACCATACTCAACAAATCCTTTTTGGAGAGTGGCATACTTGCGTTCTTGTTTTGTCAGAGATCCAGAGACTTGCATAGGCCACAACACGTTCCATCCCCCCCTCAGCCTGGGATAGTAAAGCACCTATCCCAACATCTGAAGCATCAGTATCCAAGATAAATTGTTTCATGGGGTCCGGATAAGCCAAAATTGGGGCTGATGTAAGACACGACTTAAGTGTTAAAAAAGCTCTTTGACAATCTTCACCCCAGTGAAATTTCTTACTCTTTTCCGTCAATTGGTGTAAAGGCCTAGCAATCTCAGCAAAACTCTTCACAAATTGACGGTAGTAAGAGGCCAGTCCCAAAAGACTACGAACCTCTGTCTGATTCCTAGGAACCGGCCACCCCCTCACCACCTCCACTTTAGAAGGATCAGCCTTAACACCCTCCGCTGAAATTATATGACCCAAATAGGATACCTGTTTTGAAAATAAATTGCATTTGGAGGGTTTCACCTTCAAATTGGCCTCATATAAACTCATAAAGACTTGCTCCAAGCGACCCAGATGTTCCTGATTCATTTTACCAAAAACAATAATATCATCAAGGTAGTCCACTGAAGGTCTGCCAGAACCAAATACATCAACCTTTGGAAAGTAGAAGGGGAGTTACACAGGCCATAACTAAGAACATTAAATTTAAAAAGACCTTTTCGAGTAGTGAAAGCAGTTTTGGGTTTATCTTTTGAGTCAACCTCAAACTGGCAGTAACCACTGGCTAGGTCGAGGGTCGAAAACCAACAAGCGTTTGCCAGACTATCCAATGCATCATCTATCCTTGGAAGCGGATAGGCGTCTTTCTGTGTCAACTCATTTAGTTTCCTATAATCAATACAGAATCGCAGACTGCTATCTTTTTTTCTAACTGGTACTACTGGAGCTGCCCAAGGGCTACAAGAAGGCTGAATGATGCCATTGTCCAACATTTGCTTTATATGATCCGTCACTTCTTGTTGTAAATGAAGCGGAACTCAGATAGAGAAGAACCAGGCTCCAGCATACCTACTATTTTTCATGGTGGCGCTCCCTCCACTGACCCCAAAATTATCACTTCACTGCGTGGTGGTATCCTGGTATCACCGCGGACTACAACTGGCATGGAAGGGGCTAAAAAATGAGTTTGCAACTGTACAGAATTTTTTCCCCCATCAAATAGCAGCATAGTTCATTCAAATCCAGTTCTGCACCGAATTTGACTAAAAAAAATCACTCCCCAATATATTTCCACCTGAGATTGCCACCACTAACCTCCGGCCATATATTGTTTTGTGGTCTGGAACAGCACGCATTGTTCAACTGATAGAGTTAACAGTGCCATGGGAGGATGCTGTAGATGAGGCATATGAGAGGAAGAAACTGCGGTATGCTCAGCTGGCCACTGAAGCAGAACAGCGAGGATGGAGAGTCCGGGTTTATCCAGTGGAAGTGGGTTGTCGAGGATTTGTGGCACACTCCACAACCCGTTTCCTCAGAGACGTCGGATTCAGTGGCCAAGAGTTGCGTCGCACAGTAAAGAACTTTACTGAAGCAGCAGAGAGGAGCAGCAACTGGCTGTGGTTGAGCCGGAAAGAGTCTGGCTGGCTGTGTACAGGCCAGTTTTTGCCTGTTTGCAAATTTTATGAGTCTGTTTGTTTATTTGCATAGTTTGCATAGTAATTACAGTTATTACGTTCCTGTGTATTTTGCGTGAATGAGGACTGGTGTTTGGACAGATATTGTGTTTTGCGGTAGTATGCCATACAGAACCGTTGCCACTGACCGCTTTAACGTCCGCAGTGGGGCTCGACAGCCTTAGTCAAACGGGTTGGCGCGTATGGTCGGGTTGTGGAGAGGTTGTGAGAGATTGTGGTTAGGTCAAAGGAGCAGTCTCAGCAGCAGGAGGGATGTAAAGGTCTGTAAGCTGGGCTGAGTTGAGTGGGGGACGGAGGGGGGTGACTCTGGGACGCCAGAGTCACTGTCGAGCCCTCTTGAGGTGTCGTGGGCTAGTCGACGAAACACTGAGGACGGAAGGTGCCCACTTGAAGACCCTAGAGATGTCCCCTACTCTGCTCAATCCAGGCGGTTGTCATGAGGGGACCGCACTGTGGTTGCAGCCGTTGTGTGTGCAAAAACTATTAACACCAGGCAGAAGGTGATTCACATCACCATTTGGAAAGAAGCGTAAATGGATGGAGAAGCATAGGTTACTGTAAAGCCACGTCTTAGTTGGTGCTTATTGGTGCTTATCTTGGCGAAAGCCAAGTACAAATCAGCATGAAGTTTTAACATCTACTCTCGTGTAATGGAAATCAAACTTCACCGGGGCTAATATCTGCCACTATAAAATCAACCACTACTGTCAGAGCATCAAATTGACAAGTGGTTTTCCATTGGCCTATAACTTCCATTCAACCTACAATCGACCCTTATACTCTACTAAATCACCCCCTCCACTTGTTGCCTCTAGCCAAAACTTTTTTTTTGTACAATCAATACTTGTGCCCCTGTATCCACCAATAAGTGGGTCTCCACCCCCCCAACTTTACCAAGCACATAAACGCCAACTGTTTCTGGCTGGGACTGACATGCTCCCCCACCCTAGATGCAACAGAGAGAGGGGCGAATTCATGGTCACTTGATCTTGTAATATTTTCACAGTACTCTGCAATGTCTTTACTTCCTGACGAAGCCCTTCCACCATACCCATTAAAGCTTGAATTTATTTGCCCATCTCTAGCTGGCCCAACACTATCATTTACCACACCACAAACTTTTGCATTTGGGAGGGCACTATTACATTCTAAACTCCTAATTAATTCAAGTTCGGACACCAGATTAAGAGCCCCCTCCAAAGTGGCTGGTTTAACACTACGCAGATGAATACGCGTATCAGCACAACCTATATGTGCAACGAAATGATCTCGAGTCAGTAAATCCCTTGTGGTATTATCTACTGACGGATATGCCTTTGAAATTAAACGCCTCAAATCATTTCCAAACTCGCACACGGTTTCATTTGGCTGCCTCTTACGCGAGGAGAAGCTCACCCGATTCCAATCGGTGCTTTCACAGGGCTCTAAACATCTACCCATTGTTGCCTTCAATTGCCCAAAAAATTGCCGAGCCTCATCTGGCAAGCCACAATAAATATCCCATGCACGACCTGTCAATAACAAGGACATAAATTTTAGCTTTAATACATCATCCCAACCATTAATCTCCGGGAGATTAAAAAGCAGGGAGGTTTCCTCATAGCGCCACACTGTGTTTTTTTGTTGGCTTTATTATATTTTCAGCTAATGAGCAGTTTGTAGACATATTTTTATTATTTCTCACTGAAATGTGAATTAAATTAATATTATTATATCATTTTGTAAATTATGCCCCATACCGCCGACTCCGCGGTGAACGTGATTTCACCAAGTAGCACATGTTCCAGGATCAACATCTTTGTTCACCTGGAACAACTTTCAGATCAACCAATCAGATTTGAGGGACAAGTTTACAGTTTATGTCAAGTTTAGGCATAGAACCAGGGTAAGGTGTTTCAACATCAGTGTTATTCACCTATCATTTCCCTCTGATTTTAGGGAAAAGTTATGGGTAGGGTTAGGTTTAGGGTTAGGGATAGGGTGAGGACTACATTTGGGACAGGAATGTTATACCAGGATCAACAAAATATGTTGATCCAGGAACATGTCTTACTTGGCAAAATCACGGTGACCAGCGAGATACAGCGACAACGTCGCTGGCGGTGTGAACGGGGCTTGACAGTCCTCCCTCAGCAACTTGTACGCTATCCACCATTTTCTCCATGCTTGATCAGCTGTAGCGTCAACAATGTCTCGTAAGCAATCCCGGTGTTCTCTTGTTGGATGTGACAGGATGACAGCATTTTTGGTACTGATCCATCTGAGTAACTACTTTTTAGCAAAACCTGTTTTGTATTTTCCCATATGCATAGGCCTACGCATACTGACAAGATGACAGCATAAGTTATAACCTTAATTAAACTAAACCTGTTCTATCTCCATGCAGCAAATATTCACTAGCTCTGTAGGCATTATTGTCAGACTCCGTTTCGAACTGAATTTCGCTGCTGGGAGTTTGACATTTTCTGTCTCCTGACACCAGAGCATGAGCTCTTCTTCTTCTTTCCGTTTCATAGCCGTTCAATCCTTTGGAGTATTACCGCCACCGACTGTATACCTTGCGCACATGAGTAATGGATCTGATTTGCAAAAAAACCCAAAAAATCTTTAACATCCCAGAGGATCAGAGCCCGAGCTATAGCTGACGGTACGTGTTCAGCTCTTCCAGCTTCCACACGAGCTCCTCAACCTCCAGGATGATCAGAGCTACTTGCTCCTCCTCCTCAGGCTCTATCCGGTGATATAGTCCTGTAAGCTCTAAAAATTTTATCACGTACTTAAAGGGACATTGTGTAGGAATTTCTCCCATCTAGCGGTGAAATTGTATTTTGCATTCAAATGAATTGTGCTCTCCAGCGACCGCTTTTTTAAATGCATGTTGCATCTACGGTAGCTGTTATGTACCAAAAAGCTATGACAGGACGTCTTCTAATAGCACTTCGTCGAGTTTTCTTTCGGGTGAACAGGTTTGTTATTTCAAACAAACTGCAACTTGACACAACAAACAAACGAATGTTACAGTATGAATAATAACAGTGCAATGCAGCCTTTTAAACTTGCCGGGGCAGTGACAAGCGCCTCTCACTGCTCTGATCCTCCGTTTCTGCTGCTTTCAGTTACGTGACGCTGGCTCTGAACGAAAACGCGTTGTGGAAACGCGTTGGCCTTGTATTTTTTGACCCTCTCTGCTATTATAGTTTTTCAAGATGGCGGAACGACATGAAAGCCCCCGTGGACCTACCCGTCACATGTATATAAAGATAATAAATTCTTTGTTTACGAGGATAAGTCAGATAATTGGCAGAGGTATTTGTACAGCATTGAGTACATATTTATGAATAAAAATACTGATTTTAGATAATAAAATACCTAAAAAAACTACACATAGTCCCTTTAAACCTCTGTCTATCACTCAAACCCTTTCCCAAGAGGTCCATGATACTCAACGGCCTGTTCTGTACATTACTAAAAAGACTGCTACGCTGTTCTTCATATTTACTACACTTAAACACATGTTCTACTGTTTCAATAACACCACATTCATCACACATACCATTTCCATGCTTTCCCATTAATGCCAGTGTTGATTTTAACCCTGTATGACCCATCCTTAGTCTAGAAATCATAACTTCTTCCTTTCTATGTCTTCCAAAGCACGATTATTTTTTCCCCTACTGATTTTACAATAGCCTACTAATACCATCTACCTGTACTGCTACTTTCCCATCTTTGTTGCCATATTCTTATTATTTCTCTATTAATTATTGATCTAACTTCATTACTTCCTAAAGGTATCTTAATATCTACCAAGTCTTTCCTTTACGCTGCTTTTGCTAATTTATCCGCTATTTCATTTCCTACTATCCCAATATGTGCCGGCACCCAACAAAAATATACAATTTTACCCTCTATGTTAAGCCTATATTATAATGTATAAATTTCTACTGTCAGGTCTTCTCTATCAGTTTTTGTTGACAATATACTTTTAAGATCTGATGCAGAATCTGAGCAAATTACAGTCGCCATCCTATTTGTCTTAGTCTGCTCTAACCACTGCCATCCTACTATTATAGCAGTTAGTTCTGTTGAATATACAGACATTTTGTCACTCAACCTTAAACTTATTTTCGTCTCAAATTTTGGAATATAAATTTCTTATTTTTTTTTCGACTGGGTCTTTATACAAGAATAAAATTCTCTCATAAAACCATTGATTTCATAACTATTAATATATCTTCCTTCTGCTTTCTCCCAATCCTGCAGCAGTCTCATTTCAACATTAGGTTCAGGAATATTCCACACCGATACCCCTTTTAATGGCAAATAGGGACAAATAACTACTTTTTCCAAACCACATTCCTTAACCCATTGTTTATACTTCCATCCAAAACTATTCCCATTATTTTTTTATATTCCCAGCAGTCATTTAAAATTACTCGTGTGCAATGACTTATTGTCACAGTTTGGGTTTTGTTTCTTGTTCCTGGTTCTTGTCTGTCATGTGATCCCCTGTTCTAGTCATGTGATCTTGCCTTGTGTTCCCCTGTCTGTTGTGTCATTGGTTGATTGTTTAAATGTTCACAGGTGTCCCTTGTCTCGTTGTTAGTCCAGTATATATTTAAGCCCTGTGTCTTGTTCAGTCTTTGTGAGTTCTTAATGTTGTGTTGTTGTACCTTGATGTTGGTGGTTCTGTTCCTGAGTCTTGTGCCCTAGCCAGAGTCTTTATTATGTAGTTTGAGTTTATTAAATAAAGTGTGCTGCAATTGGATCCTGCTTCCTCCTTGCTTCCACCTCATCATAACAGAAGAACTCACCGCCAATGGATCCAGCAGTTGTTAGCAACCAGGCCTTAAGGAAATTCCTATCATCTCTGTCTCAAGATGGCCAGCCCTTGGAGAGGTATGTGAGGGACTTTTTGGCGTGTTGTCATCTGGGAGCGCTAAATGACGCCCAGCTCGTGGACCTGTTTTGTAGCGGGCTGGATTGGCACATCGCTCAAGTGATGCCGGAGGATCATACTGGCTGGACCCTGAAAGGGTTTGTTGATCTGGCCCTTTCCTTGGGCGGTTCGGCACTTGCAGAGCCTGAGTTTCCCCGCGTCACGCCAGTCAGCGGGTCTGACACCGGATCGGTCTATGGGCGTTCAGGGCTGATGTCCAGCTTGGCAGATTCCCCGCTAAGGTCCGTACGGTCTGCAAGGATCACCGTCCTGCCTGAATCTCGTCCCGTCAAACCAGTTCCAGAGCCCGTCCAGCCAGAGCCCGTCCAGCCAGAGACCGTCCAGCCAGAGACCGTCCAGCCAGAGACCGTCCAGCCAGAGACCGTCCAGCCAGAGACCGTCCAGCCAGAGACCGTCCAGCCAGAGACCGTCCAGCCAGAGACCGTCCAGCCAGAGACCGTCCAGCCAGAGACCGTCCAGCCAGAGACCGTCCAGCCAGAGACCGTCCAGCCAGAGACCGTCCAGCCAGAGACCGTCCAGCCAGAGACCGTCCAGCCAGAGACCGTCCAGCCAGAGACCGTCCAGCCAGAGACCGTCCAGCCAGAGCCCGTCCAGCCAGAGCCCGTCCAGCCAGAGACCGTCCAGCCAGAGCTTCACGTCAGCCACGTCCAGCCAGAGCTTCACGTCAGCCACGTCCAGCCAGAGCTTCACGTCAGCCACGTCCAGCCAGAGCTTCACGTCAGCCACGTCCAGCCAGAGCTTCACGTCAGCCACGTCCAGCCAGAGCTTCACGTCAGCCACGTCCAGCCAGAGCTTCACGTCAGCCACGTCCAGCCAGAGCTTCACGTCAGCCACGTCCAGCCAGAGCTTCACGTCAGCCACGTCCAGCCAGAGCTTCACGTCAGCCACGTCCAGCCAGAGCTTCACGTCAGCCACGTCCAGCCAGAGCTTCACGTCAGCCACGTCCAGCCAGAGCTTCACGTCAGCCACGTCCAGCCAGAGCTTCACGTCAGCCACGTCCAGCCAGAGCCGAGGCCCTCTTCACCGCTGGTCCCGTCCAGTCCAGAGACTGTTCAAGTCACGTCTGCCGATCCAGAGACTGTTCAAGTCACGTCTGCCGATCCAGAGACTGTTCAAGTCACGTCTGCCGATCCAGAGACTGTTCAAGTCACGTCTGCCGATCCAGAGACTGTTCAAGTCACGTCTGCCGATCCAGAGACTGTTCAAGTCACGTCTGCCGATCCAGAGA
Source organism: Siphateles boraxobius (assembly GCF_051911475.1). Classification (NCBI taxonomy): domain Eukaryota; kingdom Metazoa; phylum Chordata; class Actinopteri; order Cypriniformes; family Leuciscidae; genus Siphateles; species Siphateles boraxobius. Next base: position 23,222,626 of record NW_027509197.1, on the reverse strand, counting down.
CTGTTCAAGTCACGTCTGCCGATCCAGAGACTGTTCAAGTCACGTCTGCCGATCCAGAGACTGTTCAAGTCACGTCTGCCGATCCAGAGACTGTTCAAGTCACGTCTGCCGATCCAGAGACTGTTCAAGTCACGTCTGCCGATCCAGAGACTGTTCAAGTCACGTCTGCCGATCCAGAGACTGTTCAAGTCACGTCTGCCGATCCAGAGACTGTTCAAGTCACGTCTGCCGATCCAGAGACTGTTCAAGTCACGTCTGCCGATCCAGAGACTGTTCAAGTCACGTCTGCCGATCCAGAGACTGTTCAAGTCACGTCTGCCGATCCAGAGACTGTTCAAGTCACGTCTGCCGATCCAGAGACGGTTCAAGTCACGTCTGCCGATCCAGAGACGGTTCAAGTCACGTCTGCCGATCCAGAGACGGTTCAAGTCACGTCTGCCGATCCAGAGACGGTTCATGTCACTTCCTCCAAGCCAGTGTCTACGGACAAAATGGCCGCCTCCGAGCCAGTGTCTACGGACAAGATGGCCGAACCAGAGACTGTTCACATCACTTCTGCTGATCCAGAGACTGTTCACATCACTACCTCCGAGCCAGTGTCTACGGACAAGATGGCCGCTTCTGAACCAGTGTCTACGGACAAGATGGCCGTCTCCGAGCCAGAGTCTGTTCCTGTTCCCGAGCCAGTGTGTGTGTTGTCTGTTCCTGAACCCGAGCCAGTGTGTGTGTTGTCTGTTCCTGAGCCCGAGCCAGTGTGTGTGTTGTCTGTTCCTGAGCCCGAGCCAGTGTGTGTGTTGTCTGTTCCTGAGCCCGAGCCAGTGTGTGTGTTGTCTGTTCCCGTGCCAGTGTGTGTGTTGCCTGTTCCCGAGCCAGTGTGTGTGTTGCCTGTTCCCGAGCCAGTGAGTGTGTTGCCTGTTCCCGAGCCAGTGAGTGTGTTGTCTGTTCCCGAGCCAGTGAGTGTGTTGTCTGTTCCCGAACCAGTGAGTGTGTTGTCTGTTCCCGAGCCAGTGAGTGTGTTGTCTGTTCCCGAGCCAGTGAGTGTGTTGTCTGTTCCCGAGCCAGTGAGTGTGTTGTCTGTTCCCGAGCCAGTGAGTGTGTTGTCTGTTCCCGAGCCAGTGAGTGTGTTGTCTGTTCCCGAGCCAGTGAGTGTGTTGTCTGTTCCCGAGCCAGTGAGTGTGTTGTCTGTTCCCGAGCCAGTGAGTGTGTTGTCTGTTCCCGAGCCAGTGAGTGTGTTGTCTGTTCCCGAGCCAGAGTCAGTGTGTGTGTTGTCTGCTGTTCCTGAGCCGGAGTCAGTGTGTGTGTTGTCTGCTGTTCCTGAGCCGGAGTCAGTGTGTGTGTTGTCTGCTGTTCCTGAGCCGGTGTCTGCGCCGCCCTGGCCGCCCGAAGGACTGTCTTCTCCGCCCTGGCCGCCCGATGGACTGTCTTCTCCACCGTGGCCGCCCGAGGGGTCTTCACCGCCGTGGCCGCCCGAGGGGTCTTCACCGCCCTGGCCACCGCCTGCGCATCCTGCTCTGCTCTGGTCGCTCAAGAGCCAGGTCCACCCAGGCTCTGTGGCTCAGGCTCGCCATTCCTGTGTCCTGGTTCCTGGTCCCAGTGCGAGCCTGGCCCTCCGTCCCTCCCCCAAGACCGCCTCCACTCACCACCCTCCTGAACTTGTGTTTTTTTTGTTTTGATGGGCGTCGGGAGCCGCCCATAGAGGGGGGGCTATGTCACAGTTTGGGTTTTGTTTCTTGTTCCTGGTTCTTGTCTGTCATGTGATCCCCTGTTCTAGTCATGTGATCTTGCCTTGTGTTCCCCTGTCTGTTGTGTCATTGGTTGATTGTTTAAATGTTCACAGGTGTCCCTTGTCTCGTTGTTAGTCCAGTATATATTTAAGCCCTGTGTCTTGTTCAGTCTTTGTGAGTTCTTAATGTTGTGTTGTTGTACCTTGATGTTGGTGGTTCTGTTCCTGAGTCTTGTGCCCTAGCCAGAGTCTTTATTATGTAGTTTGAGTTTATTAAATAAAGTGTGCTGCAATTGGATCCTGCTTCCTCCTTGCTTCCACCTCATCATAACACTTATTACAACCCTGCAAATTAACCCAGTACATCATTGTAAGCTTTTCCCTTCTGAAATCTAGGGGCATCTAGAGGGGCTTATCTTATTGCTCAACAGCAGATTCTAAGTGCCCTAGCCTGTACGTTGTCCAACTTCTTTAGTTCTGATTTTGCTGCACCACCACTGCACACCCATAATCTAAACTAGACCGTATTAAGACTTGATATACTATATACATATACATCAGTATCCCGCCATTGTTAGACTTGCAAAAATGTAGGGAATCACCAAACTCTGTCTCTAGTCTTATTCTGAGGTTCTTGATCATTGATTCCATCAGAGTATCAAAGCCACGTTTGTGCATATACTCTCTGATTCTACATGTGAGAATTGTAAACTTCATAACACAAGGATGTCCCATCAGTTCTTCCTGTATGTATTCAAACAACTCGTCAAATGCAGCTGCTTCTGTGGCTTTTATACCGGTTTTCTTCATCAGACACCACTGACCTCTCTGAAGGGGCATCATGAGATGTAAGGACTCTGGTATAGTTCCTGTAACAACTCTTGTGGTAGTGAGCTTCTGCTGTCAAATCAAATATGATTGCATGGCTGGGAATAGTGTTCCAGACACATTATAAATAATATCTAAGTAATAACTTAAGCTATTTAGTTGGATTTTGAAATGTAGATAGACAGGACTCATCATCCCAATAACATCCCCAAAGGAATAATTAATATATAATTTTATCATGAAATCATGGGTGACTGTGCATGACTGTGTCTTTGTGTCTGTTATCAAAATATTTCCAGAAACTGTTCATGGATTTTCTAAATATTTCATTTTCTAGTGAAACCTGGTTGCTTGGAGATGATGGGCAATTAGCATTCACTTCACTTGTTGTTTAATTATCCATGATAATTAGCATACTATGTATTGACTTATAATTGACTTATGACAATAATTGTATAATATATAACATTGAAAAATCCATTCTTCCCTGTTACATGGAAGCATATACAGAATGGTATTCAGTTTAAAACAATGAATGAAAGCTGTACACTAGTATGTTTTCTGCATAATTTTCATCATAACAACAATATTATTGAAACAAGTTAAGGTTTTGACAATATTCCATAGATATCACCAAGTATAAATGTTTTGGTACCAAAAAAACAAAACAAAAAATGAATTAAAGAAATAACTGACCTTCTATGAAATTCGCCAAATTTTACATACATAAAATTGAGGGGTCATACATAATTGGGGGGTCATACATAAAATTGGAGATTTTTGCACCTTAAAGGGCACCTATTATGCCCCTTTTTACAAGATGTAATATTGGTCTCGGGTGTCCCCAATATGTATTTGTGAAGTTTCAGCACAAAATACCCCACAGTTAATTTATTATAACCATTCGAAAATGTCATTTTTGGGGCCTGTTTTAAAAAGAGCTGTTTTGGTGTGTCTTGCTCGTAAGACTTGTAAATTTGTTTACGGTCACAATTGTGACCGGTAGTATAACACAGTACTTCAATTGAAAAAAAAGGTATTGGCTGGTATTGGCAGGTATTGGCAATCCTACACTGAACATATGCAACACCTGTGAGGGGGATGGATGATCTTGACAAAGGAGAAGTGCTCACTAACACAGATTTAGACAGGTTTGCGAATGTGAGGGACCGAGTAGTCAAGGGCAAAGGACACAGGATTTCCAACCAAAAATTATTTATTTAAATACAAAAAAAGAAAGTTACAAAATCAAAATAATTGAAAAACTGAATAAAAATAAAGTCAGGTCTGGGCCCATAAAGAAAAAGGGTCAACTGAACAGGATCAAACTTAACAGAAATCAAATCAAACTAACCAAACCAACATGACCTCCCTTATGACACACATGGGGAACTTATATATACAAATGACTAGTCCATTAAACACACACAAGGGACACCACAATCATCACTTAACACAATTACACTAAATAAAGTCATAAACTTCAAATTTATCAATAAAGAGATCATAAAATAACTTACTCCAGTAATTATAATAACCAAAATGTAAATAGAATAATAAACAAAACTAACATATAATCAATCATCCCCCCCCCTGCTAATTGGCAACATGGATTAACCCAACAGCATAAAATGGCAGCCACTGACGCCAGCCCGTCCTTTAATGGAATGGACCTTCACCGGAGCTCTACGTCCCAGGCAGCGCCACAACTCCACTTTCCACATGCAGGTAACTTAAACTCAAAGAAAATAATATTAACACAATATACCACCAATAACTAGAAAGTGTGCACCCAACCTAGTCATGTATGATAACAGTGAAAATGATAAATAAAGTGAATGTAATGAACCAAATCTGTGTCTGTCGTTATTATGAAATGTATACAAGGGTGATCTGTAACAAAATATTGAATGACGTAATGTATTAAAGGATAACCAAAATAACAAACAAACGAAAAAGAATGCATGATTTTGCATGGGTTAGTTACCGCCTTGCTGTGTGGCCACGTTGTCGGCCATCACATTCCCCCCCACTTCAGAAATCTCCCCAACACAGCGAGAGAGGAAGTCAGCTGTAACATTGTCCTTTCCGGGAACATACTGGACGATGAATCGGAAGGGCTGCATGGCCAAGTACCACCGAGTAATCCTGCTGTTAGTGTCCTTCATCCTTTTCAACCACTGTAGAGCCTTATGGTCAGTTTCCACAATAAACTCTCTCCCCAGCAGATAATATTTCAGGGAATCCAGAGCCCATTTCACAGCCAAGCACTCCTTTTCGATGGTAGAATACCGGACTTCTCGCGGGAAAAGTTTACGGCTAATACAAGCCACCAGTTGTCGTCCGTCACCTGTCCCTTGCAGTAGCACCGCCCCAATGCCTCGTTCGGAAGCATCTGTTTGCACAATAAAGGGTTCCTTAAAATCAGGATTATGCAACACAGGGTCCCCACCCAGGGCAGTCTGGATGTCTTGGAAAGCCAGCTTTGCTCCCTCTGACCACTGAAGTTGACTAGGGCATCTGGAACCCACCATATCCGTCAAGGCTGCTGCTCTGCCAGAAAAATTAGGAATGAATCGGTTATAAAAACCTGCCATACCAAGGAACGATCTCAGTTCTTTCCGTGTTTGGGGTAGAGGACACTGTTGAATCACTTGAATCTTTTTTACCTGGGGTCTGACCACCCCTTTACCAATGACATAGCCCAGATATTCAATTTCAGTCCGTGCTATAGCACATTTGAGTGGATTGATGGTAAGACCAGCTTGCTGTAGTCGCCGCAGAACTTCTTGTAGATGTTGTAGGTGCTGTTCCCAAGTGTCACTATAGATAACAATGTCATCTAGATAAGCGGCCGTAAAAGACAAACCATCTAATATCTGGTCCATGAGCCTCTGAAAAGTGGCTGGAGCCCCATGCAGGCCAAAAGGAAGAACCTTAAAATGGAATAGTCCCCAGGGTGTTCTAAAGGCAGTCAACTCTCTGGATTGAGGAGTGAGAGGAATTTGCCAATATCCTTTGGCGAGGTCGATGGTGGTCAGATACTGGCTTCGACCTAAACGATCAATAAGGTCGCTTATACGGGGTGTTGGATAGGAATCAAACTTTGAAACAGAGTTCAAGTATCGGAAATCAATGCAGAACCGTAAGGTTCCATCCTTTTTGGGGACTAAAACCACTGGGTGGCACCACTCACTCTTAGACGGTTCGATGATTCCCAACGTCAGCATCAAATCAATCTCTTCCTTCAAAGAGACTTGTAATCGCTCAGGTATTCGATAACTCATTCTTTTGACAACAGCATCATTTTTCAACACAATCTCATGTTCGATCAATGTTGTGGCTCCCGGATACTCAGAAAAAAGATCAGAGTGACAAATGGCTCTCACTTGGGATTGGCGATCCTTGGGCAAATGCTCCAGATCAACACATTCCGTGACCGGTTGAGGCAAATATTGCTCCTCTAGTTCCTCCTCCTCCCTCACCTGTTGAATCATCAAGACTTGTGACTCCTTTTCAGGACGAGGAATCCACTCTTTCAGCAAATTAACGTGCAAGATTTTACTCTGCTGTCCCAAGCCGGGTGTAGAAATTTCATAGGTGGTGCGTCCCAGCTTCCGTTGGATCTCAAATGGACCTTGCCATTTTGCCAATAATTTGCTTTCCTGACTTGGTAACATCACCAACACTTGCTGGCCAGGGTTAAAACTTCGTTCACATGCAGACCGATCATACCATGACTTCTGAGATCTCTGTGCCTCAGCCAGGTGACTTTGAGCCAGTTTTGCCATCGTTCCCAACCGTTCCCTCATCTGAATCACATAAGAGATCACGTTTACCGAATCCTCGTTACCTTGTGTGCCTTCCCACAGCTCCCGAAGCAGGGTCAAAGGGCCTCTCACCTCACGTCCATATAATAACTCAAAGGGAGAGAACCCCGTCGAGGCCTGAGGAACTTCTCTGTATGCGAACAAGAGATAGGGCAACCACTGGTCCCAATCCTTGCCTGACTCACTGACGAACTTGCGAAGCATTTGCTTGAGTGTTTGATTGAAACGCTCTGTGAGGCCATCGGTTTGCGGATGATAAGGAGTGGAACGTAAACTCTCAATACCCAAAAGCTGATATACCTGCTTCAAGAGAGTTGACATAAAGTTAGTGCCCTGATCAGTAAGGATCTGACAGGGGAATCCAACTCGGGAAAAAAGTTGTATTAAGCATGTTGCTACGTACTTGGCTTTAATGGACTTCATCGGGAACACCTCAGGATATCTAGTTGCATAATCAGTGATAACAAGCATAAATCTATTTCCAGCTCGACTCCTTTCTACAGGACCTACAATATCCATCCCCAGTCTCTCAAAGGGTGTACCCACAACAGGTAAAGGTTGTAATGGAGCTCTGGAAGGACTTCTCATTGAGACTTTCTGACACTCAGGACAACTTTTACAGTATCGAGTCACATCCCTCCTTAATCCTGGCCAATAGAAGTGTCTCTTGATACGGGCCAAGGTCTTGTGTTTCCCTAAGTGGCCAGCCCAGGGAATCGAATGACCCAACTGGAGGATTACCTCTCGGACACATTGTGGCACGACAAGCTGGTTTGTTGATTCGAACTGACGATAAAGAATACCTTTTTGAAACAAATACCTTTCGGCAGAGTCAGTGTCATCCGCATTGGCTGTAGCTTCCTGTTCCCCTTTCTTGAGGTACGGAGCTAGACTGACGTCCTCCTGCTGTAACTGGACCATGTTAGTAGGCACCTGGAAACTTTGAAACAAGTCACCCGAGGGGTTAGTCGGTGTCTTGGAAACATTATATGCAAGTTTGTCTCGTCGTTTTTCACTACGGGACTTCCGTGACTTTGAAGGTTCTACTTCAATATCCACATCAAAGAAAGGCAAAGTACTGAGTGTTTGTGTCAGTTCCTCTTTCGGTTTCTTTTTGGCCCTGGTTACCACAACATTACAAAGCTGTTCTGACTGCAGTAAATCCAAAAGTACTGGTAGATCATGCCCCAGAATCACAGGATACGGTAAATTTTCTGCAACTCCCACGTCCATGAGATAAGTCTGTCCCTGTACTTTGATGTAAAGACCCGCTGTAGGTAACAGTTTCTCATCGCCATGGACACAGCATATCAATCTCTGGTCAGTAGAATTAATCAAGGCAGGTGAAACAAACTGTCGGTGTACCAACGTCTGGTCGCTGCCAGTATCAACCAGAGCAGGAAGTTCTTTACCGTTCACTTCCACAGTGGTCATCTTTACGGACAATCCGGGCTTCACCGGAGCTGCATTACTTCTGGGCACATAACAGACTTGAGAGAGCTTAACGTTCTTCGGGCAAACAGGTTTGGTATGACCCTCTTGGCCACACAGGTAACAAATAGGCACTTTCTTAGGTGATTTGAGAAACACCGCTTCAGCTTTCCCTGCTACAGGAGGCTTACCAGAGTGGTAGTGAGGGGGCGAATGAAAGACATGGGGCTTTCGAGAATCTCTCCCACCCCGCCAACTCCATGGCTGGTTCCTTCCTCGAGCAGCAACGAACACATTCGCCAGTGATGCAGCCTCAGCAGCAGTATCAGGGCCCCGCTCCCGGATCCATACCTGAAGCTCAGGAGAGAGCATTCGCAGATACTGCTCAAGAATAATTATTTCTCCAATTTCCTCAGTAGTTTTACCTTTAGGTCGAATCCATTTCCCATACAGCTCCTTGAGCCTGGCATACAGTTCATTGGGACTCTCAGATGATTCAACCACCAGAGAACGAAATCTTTGTCGATAAGTTTCTGAATTAATGTCGTACTTTCTCAGAATAGCCGACTTAACACTCAGATAATCCAGCGAATCATCAATGTCCATAAGCACATATGCCGCTCGGGCCTTACCGGTCAGTAGGGGAATCAGTCGGAACGCCCAGTCAGCCTTAGGCCAACCACATGCTGCAGCAATCCTCTCAAAGGTTATCAGAAAATGTTCTATGTCATCAGAGTCACTTAACTTTTCTAATCTGGGTTCTTTGATCCAGGACTGACCTCTGTCTTGGTCCACGTGGTGAAGTACTCTTTCCCTCCTTGCCGGAAATGGTTGATCAAGATCAGGGTCACCATCCTGCCCTTCCTCTGGACTTGGATTCATAGAACGTGGATCAGGGGTGGGTGGAGTAGGAATACGAGCTTGTACCTCCATCTGAAGTAAACCAAACTGGTGCTGCAATGCCTTAAATCGTCGTTCTTGTTCCCTTTGTTCTTGGGCCCTCCCGGCCTCCCGAGCATCCATCTGCGCCATGTGGGCCCGGAACAAACTCGTCAAATCTGCCAGCGTTGGCTCCTGCCCTCCAGACTCCTCTGGCACAATCTCCTCACCATCCTCTATGGTCTCCACCTCTCCTTCCTGTACTTCCCTTGGCATCATCCTTTGTGCCCCTCTTCTTCCAGGTCGACTCATGGCTCCAAAAAAACAGGGAGGACAAAAAAAAAAGGAAAAAAACAAAAAATAGGAAACCTGCGTCCTCTGCAGATCCCACTTCTGACACCATATGTGAGGGACCGAGTAGTCAAGGGCAAAGGACACAGGATTTCCAACCAAAAATTATTTATTTAAATACAAAAAAAGAAAGTTACAAAATCAAAATAATTGAAAAACTGAATAAAAATAAAGTCAGGTCTGGGCCCATAAAGAAAAAGGGTCAACTGAACAGGATCAAACTTAACAGAAATCAAATCAAACTAACCAAACCAACATGACCTCCCTTATGACACACATGGGGAACTTATATATACAAATGACTAGTCCATTAAACACACACAAGGGACACCACAATCATCACTTAACACAATTACACTAAATAAAGTCATAAACTTCAAATTTATCAATAAAGAGATCATAAAATAACTTACTCCAGTAATTATAATAACCAAAATGTAAATAGAATAATAAACAAAACTAACATATAATCAATCATCCCCCCCCCTGCTAATTGGCAACATGGATTAACCCAACAGCATAAAATGGCAGCCACTGACGCCAGCCCGTCCTTTAATGGAATGGACCTTCACCGGAGCTCTACGTCCCAGGCAGCGCCACAACTCCACTTTCCACATGCAGGTAACTTAAACTCAAAGAAAATAATATTAACACAATATACCACCAATAACTAGAAAGTGTGCACCCAACCTAGTCATGTATGATAACAGTGAAAATGATAAATAAAGTGAATGTAATGAACCAAATCTGTGTCTGTCGTTATTATGAAATGTATACAAGGGTGATCTGTAACAAAATATTGAATGACGTAATGTATTAAAGGATAACCAAAATAACAAACAAACGAAAAAGAATGCATGATTTTGCATGGGTTAGTTACCGCCTTGCTGTGTGGCCACGTTGTCGGCCATCACAGCGAACAATATTTGAGAGAAATAGGCCTTTTGTGTACATAGAAAAGGTCTTAGATCTTTGAGTTCAGCTCATGAAAAATGGGGGCAAAAACAAATGTGCTGCGTTTGTAATTTTGTTCAGTGTAGTTATCAGTATTCCAGAAACTTTCAATGTGTTGGACCTTCTAGACGTACGTGACACCACCCCCCTCCCCCTCCCCCCAATTGAAAGTGACTGAGATAGTGATGGCTCAGATAGGGAGTACCATGGGTGAAACGGCCCATTTGCCAAGTAGACTATTGAATGGCGATGCAGAGGTGAACTATCTGGAGGATTAGGCAGATGTTCATGAGAACCAATTGGTGTGCCCCACACATGACCACAAACAACCCTTTCTAGAATTTACGGCCCATCTTCAGTGCACTGAATGAGTGCACACACATCACCCTGAAACTGGCCTAGGACAGGGCCCAAGTGAAGTCATGGTCTAGCCTATAGGGGTCTAGCCCGAACAAGCAGAAGTTCCTCCAGGGTGTAACTTTGTACATAACAACCTTTTCACCTCACTAAGCCTCCTTCATGAAATGACAAAACGAGGTATTGGATGTCTTGGAATGAATTGTGTCAATAGGTCTAATTGAAGAATTTGTATGAATTCTGACTATGGTGTTTCCCACCGGTCACCAGTGTGACCAAGTATAAAACCTAATATTTCACTAACTTAACCAACATAAAATCAAAAAAGGCATAATGTTTGAGTGTTAGGGAGGTCTAAGGAGTAAAAATAATGTACTTAAGTTGCAAGAAAAAATTTGGGATTAAACGGGTTAAATGTAAATGAGCTGCATATCCCCGCCCAGCCTTTGGATGAAGGCGTAACTTGCATACCTATGGCAATAACTGTACGTTCACACCGCCGCCGACTTGAGCTTCCAAAGCTACCGGAAGTCATTCATTTTCAATGGAAGCTGGCTTCTCTCAGCTGCAAGGAGCGTCAAATCCATCGGCGTCGCGTTTTGGGTGTTTTGAGCGTCTTGAGCGTCAATCAGAAAGTTGAAAGTAGCTCAACTTTATGGTAATGAGCTATGACGCGGTTCAGCGGCAAGCAGCGGCAAAAGCCAGCAACCAATCGGAATATAGACGTCCTCCGCGCTGGCTGATTCCGGAGAAACACACGATGTAAACTTTCGTTCCTACCAAAACATTAGTTCAGATAAAATGGAGGAGAAGCTAATAATCGCCATTGCTGTGTTTCATATCATTTATGATATGACGTTGTTTGCTTATAGGGACCAGTTACAAAAGAACGAGGCATGGGATAAAATAGCTGGGATCGTTTACATTTTTGTTCTTAAAGTTGAACTTATTTTAACTTGAATGACGCGTTTTTTAAAACGCTATGACATGCGCGTGACGCGGCAAAAGACACAAAGCTTGAGCACACAGTCTAGAGCGTGTTTACATAGTTAAATAGAAAAGCAGTGAAGTAGAATGCAAAAACGCCAATCTCATGTTACATTTCATGTTGTGACACTTCTCTTCTCCCTGCTATGTCAGAGCGACCAAAGCGTCAACAAGCTTCCCCGTACTTTTTGACAAGCGTCCTTGACAGGGCGTCCATAGCTTCTTTGCCGCTCAAGTCGGCGGCGGTATGAACGTACGGTAAACAGTCGGTAGAAGCAGAATGGCTGAGAGTGAGAGAACACGCTGTTTTGTATGGCATTCAGCCGTACATGTTTGAACCGGAATCAGACCCAGATGATGAAGAGACTCCGGCAGAAGAAACACAAATGAGAATGGACCAGGACGTCTCGAAATGGTTATTTGATACATTTATGTACTTATAGAGTTGTAATCGCGCCGCCTTTGCAATTATGGATGTGCAACACACACACACAAACTGTGATAACATTGGCACAATTTTTTGAAACTACAAACACAAATACTGTGATAACGTTTGCTACGTAAAAAACGAAATTACATTTATGTGATGTTTCTGTCTGCACGCCTATATCCCTCGTTCTACAGCTTCGTGTCGATGTGATGGCCTTTGTATAAACATAGCAATTTTGATGTCTTGTCTTTACAGAAAACATGCACAGTTTTTAATACAATATCTTTAAAAAAATATTTATAAACGTGTGGTTACACACTATACAAACAAGGTTTGAATTATAAACACAGACATCCTATGACGACGACAACAACTTTAGACGCATTTGTTGTTGAATTGGCTGACATCGACTGAAATGACTATTTGCTCAAAAATCATAAAATACGCTTACTTCTGCTGGAGGTGACGTTGGATCGGGAACAGTAGGCAACGATCCACACTTGAGGATTAACTTTGAAGCAAGATCTGCTCTGAATTGACCCTCGTTCACAAAACAGTCAGTCAGAAAATGATTTACGCAAACAAACGTATTTTGAAAGTTTAAGTGGCGCCTTTCCTTTGTAAATAAAATCCATCCACTGCGTTTTCAGTGGCTTTGATGTCAGAAGTAAGTGAAAACTACTATGTACATTATTACATCCCACAACAGAACACTTATGTTTCTCAGGAGGCATTTTCGACAAGGCAGCACAAATCGTCAGAACACCGGCTGTCGTTGAAATGGAGGATGGTGTACACATCACCGAGGGTGGGGTCTATGCCAAAACCACAGTGTCAATCAAACCACGTTGGTGGGGCTTGCTCAATTCTACGTCAAAATGAGCCGAATCTTAGAACAGCTCGTTCTGAGACAGTGCTTATGATTTATTGAGATTGTAAAAAAAACACTGGGTGGATTTTTATCATTCTAGGTGTAATGACGGAGAAGAGGCAGTCGAATCCATCTGCAGCACTTTATTCAAACAGGTAATAAAACAAGGAATCACTGACATGAAACAAATGCACACGTTTCAGCATGTAGCGTGGCAAAACAAGACTTTGCAAAGAACATAGAACTGAGCAGTCCAGATAAAGGGTAGGTAACGATTAACAGGTGGGAGTGATGAGACTGAATGGAGAAACCAGGCAGGGATGGAACCTAATAATAGCAGAGGGGAAGGATGGGAAGTGCAGTTCTAGAACTCAGGTGACAAGGAGCGTGTGAGATCGGGGAGAGGTGAAGGCGCGCGCTCAGTGACAGCCGCGCGCTCCGTGACACTAGGGTGGTTTTGCTCACACACTGCCAACACAAATTTATGTTCAAACACCATGTAAAAGTGAATTTTGCATAATAGGTGCCCTTTAAGCTACCCAATAAGAATTGCTATCATGCATTTTTGTGGTCCAGGGACATCCCTCTGTTGAATAAAAAAAAGAGTAGTATTCGTGCCCTCTTATGATACTAATTTCTGAAATTTGGGGGTCTGTCTCATGGACTATACATGTAGTATCAGCTCATTTGCATTTAAAGGGACACGCAAAAATGGCGCGTTTTTGCCCACCTCCAAATTAGCAATTTTAACATGCTATATATATATATATATATATATATAAAAGACCTGTGGTGTATTTTGAGCCAAAACTTCACATATACACTCTGGTGACACCAGAGACTTATTTTACAGCTTGTAAAAAGGGGCAAAATTTGTCCCCCTTTAATATAATAATCAAGCTCAACATTGAATCATGTGGTAATGTACTTTCTTTTATGCTGTAAAAGATGTGCTCCTATTCAGTTCATGCTTTATCATTTTGTTCTTTGTATTTCTTGTACCTGGAAGGCAAATTAACATCAAGCAGCTGAATTAAATGCAAAAAGAAGAAAAATACTAAGGAATGAGTATGAATTTAGTGGCTGATAAATGTGTCTGAATGATAGTATTAATAAGATGGAAGATAAACTGCTCACAGAGAATGTTTTTAAAGGTCAGGACGCAGGAACTTATGTAACGGTTTCTTAACTGATTTTTCTTATTATACAGTCATTGTCAGTCTAAACGCACATCATATAATTTCAGAGACTAGCCGCCAAGAAAACATGGTTACATATGGTTACAGCTAAGGATCTCACTGTTACATCCAACTGAAAACTATAGATCTAGCTTGATAAATGTTCTTCAAAAGATAATTTTTTGGAATAAACAAACAAAAAAAGCTTTGTACTGAATTCAAAAGACAGTCAAATGGATTGTACGGTTTTATATGTTGGACAATTAGATCCAAATAACCTAGCAAATTACAGACCCATTTCAAATCTTCCATTCATGTCTAAAATACTAGAAAAAGTTGTGTCCGCTCAATTGTGCTCTTTCTTGCAAGAAAATTATATCTATGAAAAATTTCAGTCAAGATTCAGACCGCATCATTAAAATTACAAATTATTTACTTTTAGCTTCTGACCAAGGCTGTATCTCAATACTAGTTCTACTCGATCTTAGCGCTGCGTTTGACACTATAGATCATAACATACTCTTGGCTCGACTACAAATCTACACTGGTGTTCAGGGACAGGCATTAAGCTGGTTTAGATCGTACTTATCAGACCGTTGCCATTTTGTCTGTTTAAATGGCGAAAAATCGAAGATAACGTCAGTAGACTATGGAGTGCTGCAAGGATCGGTGTTAGGCCCTCTGCTATTCTCAATATATATGCTGCCACTTGGTAATATTATAAGAAAACATGGAATTATTTCCACTGCTATGCTGATGACACTCAATTATATATTTCATCACGACCAGATGAACACACTAACTTATCTAAATTGACAGAGTGTCTTAAATATATAAAATGCTGGATGACATGTAATTTCCTGCTATTAAATTCAGATAAAACGGAGGTATTACTTATTGGTCCAAATAACTACCCACAAAACCTCGTACAATACAACTTTAATTTAGAAGGATGTCCTGTTACTTTATCCACTACAGTAAAATACCTGGGTGTTATACTAGACCACAACTTGTCTTTCGAAAATCATATTTCATATTTCATATAATCATATGCTAATTATTTCCCATCTGCTTTTCTGCTGTTATCTCGGGACGCTAGTCCCGAGGCAAATAGCGTTCGTCAGCTCCAGTTTGTATCCAGCCTCTCACGGAGACTTCAGATGCCCCAACACCTGCGATGAGATGACTAAACGACTCGACGCCTGTGAAGAGACGACTCAACGCCGGCGATATGTTATGCGCTAAATTAATACATGATTAACTTACTGTTTTTTTCTATGTACATTTCTGAAATGCACTTTCTGTAAAGCTGCTTTGAAACAATATGTAGGCTATTGTGAAAAGCGCTATACAAATAAATTTGAATTGAATTGAATTTTACAGGTATAATATGCAACCATATCAATTAGACTCAATGTTGCAGATGTACAGTACCAGCTGAGAATGAATTATGTTTAATCAACAGAATTCACTTTAACTGTTATTAATTAATCAGTTCAGATGGCTCTGACTAACAAAACATTTGTCAAACTTACAGAAGGGAACAGACAGATGGTTAGGTGAAATGGTTTGCTGCTGGGCTGAAGTAAAAGCAGAGTAATGGGACAACAGCGGGAACCAGACGATGAAAAGGATGGTGACTTGAGGATAGGTGATGAAGACTTAGCTGGCGATGACTGAAGTGGAAACTCTGTGCAGGTGAAGGATGAACAGGATGACTGGAGATCTGGATTACGGATAGTACGATCTCAGGTGAGTGTTCAGGTAAGTAGTCTGACTGTTTACTGTTTAGGTGCAGGGAATCAGTATCTGGTGATGATCAGCAGCAGGTGTGATGATGGCTGACTTGAGTGCAGGTGGGGACCAGAAGGGATGCTGGTAAGCGTAGTGCAGACAGGTTACAGAGTTGGTGACTGAGGTGGTGACTGTGACAGCATTCAAGGTGGCCAGGGTTAACCTGTGATTTCTGTGTTTTTTGATTATTTGAGGTATTTAATTGTTGATAATTAACATCAAACTCAAGTATGTTTCTAAGATCATGAATGATATCTTAAATATGTTATAAAATCAGTTAAGAAAAGAGCTTTCACAGATTCAGCTGTTTGTGCATGTGTAAACCTAAAAAGATATTTTATTACATAATTTAAAATATGTGTGAGCTATATAATTATATACTTGATTATGTAGGTGGCATTTCAAGCATTGATTTTAATAGGCCTATTTGAGGGACATGGGAAATCCCCATTTACGTATTGGGCCTCATTTATAAAACGTGCATAACCTACACACAGATTTGATCTTAGAATGTGCGTATGCTAAAATGACATTGAAAAGTGCTTGTTACGCCAGGTACGTACACACTGTTCCTTGTGGCAGAGAGACGGCAGCTCGCCGTTCTCAAGTAAAGGATTTGGACATTGACTGATTCTATCTTATGTTAATGACATTAATTAGGCAACAAGATCAACCCATTCAGCTGAGCATACAGTAATTTCAAGATCATTTGCGATTTACAGATGTATAAATATAATTTATACATGTTTTTGTGCATAGGTTCATTCTCTGAATCACACATACACACATTTGAGAAATGCATATTATAAAAGAGTTACCCTGAGAGAGACATTCACAGTAGATCATAGTAAAGATGAAAGGACTGAACAGTATAGGCAGAGTTGGTGATGTCTTCAAGAGCCAGACCCTTAAAGCATTTCCTCTACCAAAGTCATATCTGCAACATCATTTCCTCATTCTCAAAATCGTTTTGTTTTCTCTTGGCTAGCTACGAAAATATGGATGTATGCTATGATCAGTTTTCAGTCGGTGTGTCAGGTATGTGAAAATAATTGTGGAAGTCTTTGAAAAGTTGAGATCATACAGATAAAAGGAAGGTTTCTTTCATCATGATGCGTTAGCAGCTTTGATTGACAGTAACCTGCTCGGCTGATCTGAAGGTAGACTGTCACTGGTTTTCCTCTGAAAACACCGAGAGAGAGAGAGAGAGAGAGAGAGAGAGAGAGAGAGAGAGAGAGAGAGAGAGAGAGAGAGAGAGAGAGAGAGAGAGAGAGAGAGAGAGAGAGCACAGTCTGGCCGTAGAGATGCAGGTGCAGACAGACCTGGGTCTCCCGTGAGGACAGACTCTGCTCGCACTGCATCATGGGAGTGACGGAGACCGAGCTGCACTTCCTCACAGAATGCCCAAAATATAAACATATCAGAGACCACTATTACTCCAAAATTAATAACATATTTCCACAATTTAACACCTGTAATCCAACCCAAAAACTCTGTTTCATTCTTGGCGAAGAAGCCAAATGCTCAAATATAGCTGCAAAATTTGTAGCATCCTGCCACATCCTGAGGGACGACCAGAAACCAGCAAACACCCAATAAACACACGCTCACTCACTGCATAAGACCTACACACATGTATATAATGTTCAATATCGTTTGTTTTTGTTTTATTTATTAATCTTTGTTTATTTTATTATTATTGTTTTATGATATAAGTATTATTATTTTTGTGTACTAAATGTTCTTAATAATTTTCTATGTTGTTTTGATGCTTTGGCAATACAAAATGTATTTTTTTGTCATGCCAATAAAGCTTTCTGAATTTAATTGAATTGAATTGAGAGAGAGAGAGAGAGAGAGAGAGAGAGAGAGAGAGAGAGAGAGAGAGAGAGAGAGAGAGAGAGAGAGAGAGAGAGAGAGAGAGAGGTCCATGAGTGTGTAATCTATTTCATTTTTTATTATTATTTTGCACAGAATTTTGGATGTTAAGCAAGAATAAACATCTCAGTATGTCTATGACCACTGCAATCCAGATGCATTTGTAGCATTTGATTGTGACAGTGATTTGATCATCGGAAGTCACCAGGTTTCGTTCTTTTTAGGTTGCTTAACTGGCAACTTTGAAAATCCGATTATAAAATAGCCGGGGAAGAATAAGATTAAAGTTTGTATTTTTGTCATTTATTTGTTTGCATAAAAATTACAGCAGAACAATGCAAATCATGTAATGAACAAGATGAATGATTATCAATGCAAGAATCAAACTTGCTCAGAATGCTGACAATGTTTGATATGTACTTCATGCATTTTTTTATTATAGCATGGTACTTGGGCTGAGCCAAATCATATAGAACAATAAAATGGCTCTCAGTAACAATAATTTCTCTGTCTTGCCCACACTTGTCGCTGCTGCTCATTTGCATACAACAGCTTTGTTGTATTCCAGACATTGTCACATCGTGTATAACTGACCTTTCCCATTGTAATGATGCCGGATATATCAACTCTTATTGTAAATGTATGATTTCTGGTTGCTTTGTTCTTACAAATCAATCTGAATGCCACTTTAGACAGGAAGTGTCTGCCTGGCATTTTAAGTGACCAACCACAAATGTTTTGTTTGAATGTGCAGTTTAAAGACAGGTAAATCAGAAATAGTTTCTGATAAATAGTAGAACATAAACATTGTCCTTTACGTACATACATTTCACCATATATAAGTCTTAATCAGATGTTAATGCTTCCACTCAGAGAAGCTTTGAGTTATTTTGAAGTTTCATTCCCTTTCATTAGAACACAAATGAGCATAAATGTCAGCTCAAATTATAAATTATAGTAGAAAAGCGTTGTATTTGAGTTAAGCAGCACCTGAGGCTCACCAATTATTTAGCAGCATTGTGTTTTCATGTTTTATGTGGACTTTCCATTTTGGACATAATGATTTTTATACTGTAAAAACTGAAAGTTTAGAAAGTACAAATGAACAGAATTAATATGAATTAATGTTGATTTTGTATCAAATGTCTTTATTCTCAGTTCTGATCAATTTAATGCTGCCTTGCTGAAGAAGTCCTGTAAGCCCGTCTCAATCGGCCTAATGGAGGTTTTCCGATAGAACGGGTGAAGGTCTCTGCGTGTTACTGTCTTTCCGCTTGGCAAAGTAATTTGATTAAATGAAATACATTTTTTCATGTATTTCATGAGAAAGACAGAACCTTCTTTTCACATGTAAACATTCATGTAAACACACAGTTCACAGTGGGAATTTACATTACAGTTTTTTACAATCCCTATGACAATTTTTTCAATACTTGTAACAAATTTTCTAAACTCTTAACGCACCAACAGCACACAATTGGCAAAACGGTTAATTTCATGCTCAAAATCACAGATTGTAAACTAAACTCCAACAGTAATTTTCAAAATACAATGATACTCCATCAACAATACACTATGTCTACCAAAACACTGCAAACATGTCTAAAAATCAAATAATTTTTCAAAACACTAACATATGTTTTTGTCCAACAGGAAGATTTAGTCAATCATAGCACAATGTCATAAAAACACTAACATCAGATGGAATTACAGAAACTGCATTATTTTATATGTGTCAGGTATGCCCTTACAACAGACAGTACAGTATATTGTATTGATCGTAGATTGCGTTTTGCACTGCAGTTTCTTTTGAAGCCTCTCTACATTTTTGTTTTGTTGGGTTTAGGTCTTTTGCTGCAGAAATTCAATAAAAAAAGACCCATCTCAGAGTGCATTATAGAATGTACGGTTATTGTAATGAAAAAACGAAGACAGAGACAGAATTGCTGCAATAAATAAAATAAATAAAAATAAATGTATATTTTTGCATAATTCAATCAGCTGTTTCTCAGTAACAATAGAATAAAATACAGGGGATATTTTGTGTTTCAATTCACAAAAAAAACAGCTGTTTACCTTGACTTTAGCCTGTAAGGTTAGGTTTAGAACATGGTGTTATCTGTTCTGACATACAGTGTTAAAGCATTGGTAAATTTGCCAGTAAAAATCCATTGTTTTGGTCTTGTTTGAGCTTGTGTGTAAAAGAAGTTCAAGCATTTTAAATTTGTGTTAATTGTATGCATTTTGTGTTAAAGCAACACGAAATGTGTTAATAGTATAGCTTACACAGACCGATTTAGTGCTAACTGTGTTAAGAGTTTAGGAAATTTGTTAAAAGTATTGAAAAAATTGTCATAGCGATTGTAAAAAACTGTGATCACAGTCCCAGACTTACTGGGGACAGAAGTTGATTTACATGGAAACATTTGCTAACAATGTGAATTTGAATTGAGTTTACACCTGAGAGCTGGAGACCATTTGCTTTGTGTGCAAGTTATCTCTAAACTCTAAAACTTTATTACCTTTTGTTTTACTCTTTGGAAATGAGACCTTTGTACCAGTCGCCTGAGACTGCCAGGAACTTTGCAAACTGTTCTCACATCTGTGTTGCTTAATTCAGCCAGCCTTCTTTGATGACTATGATATTTGAGCCCGTTCTCATCCTTTGGCGGCATATGTGACGCCATATGACAAAACGGCGAAATACTACGCACATGGCACCCTTTAGCGTGAATATAACACGCGAACCCAAGGCGTCATAAAGTTGACTGGCATCCTTTAGCGTGAATATGAGACGCAGACCCTACCCCACACCTAAACCTACCCATCACAGTGCGTGTTATATTGACGATAAAGGGTGCCATGTGCGTAGTATTTCGCCGTTTTGTCATATGGCGTCACATATGACGCCAAAGGATGAGAATGCGTTAGATATTTTGTGGTAAATAACTAGTCTCATCCAAGAATAATGTTCTAGCTGACAACAAAAAGAAGTGTTTCATCGGACAAGTAAACAAGGATGCCTTTTAAAAGACTGTGAAAGAAAACAAATTCTACATTGCAGAAAAAACAGTGTAAGATAATGAAGTGGATAGGCCACATCCGATTACAATAACTTGTGTAATATAGAGTGTTGCTGAGAATGCTTATAAGCTTATTTTATGGGAGAATTTTTCAAAGTAGAAAAAAATAAAGCTTGGTTAAAAGTGCTAGAACGCTGACTTGATTTATAATTAAGAGGAATTATGCTGTGTGAAAAAAAATTAAATGCTTTGGCGCTTTATACTTGTCACTCTGAGGTGCGTTTCCCAAAAGCATTGTTAACCAACTTTGGTTGCAAGTTCCGTTGTTATATAGTTAGACGAGTCTGTGGCTGTGTCGAAATCTTCCCCTATTCAAAGGCTGCCGCTTTTGCATACATTAGTTTGTGTTTAATAATCATTTGAAACTTAGCAAACTGGCAGCTTGTCACGATTTGGTCTTGTCTCTGTCACGTTTTGGTTTTTTCATGTCATGTTCCATGTCTGTCATGTGATTCCCTGTTAGTCATGTGATCCTGCCATGTGTTCATTGTCTGATGTGTCATGTTGTCATTGGTTCATTGTTTTATTGTTCACAGGTGTCCCTTGTCTAGTCATTAGTCTTGTGTGTATTTAAGCCCTCATGTTTGCCATGTGTCTTTGTCAAGTATTGTGTTACCTGTAACCACTGTGTGTAAGTCTATGTTCTGTTTATGGTCTGATTTCGAGATGCCATGTTTTTGTTTAATATAATAAACTGAACTTGGGTGCTACAACTTGCCTCCAGTGGATCCTTACACAGCTCCAGTAGTAAGATCAAAAGACGAGTGAGATTCGGACAGTCGAGCGCTGATCGGCTGTAGGCTGCACACTCATTATTGCGGTGCAATGTGGGATAGAATGAGTGCACTCGATAATGTCCACTATGGTTTCAGAAACCACTACAAATGGCTGTCCACTCAAATAGTACCCTATTTAATGGCATATAGGGGTCGATTACCTATATAGGTGCATATATGCAGCTATATGTTACCTATATATTAGTATAATTATTAAAATCCATAGCTACTAGGCAACATAAATAATAGCCCAAGATGTAGAAATTTTAATTATTTATTTACTTAAGAACAATCAAATATTACAAGAACAAAAATAAGACAAAAAACTGAACAGAAAAAACCCCAATTTATCTTGTTGATCTTCTCAGCTCTGTGAGCTTCGAATTGATAGATGTGCCTGTCTGTCCTCGGCTGGCTGCTGGCCACTTCTTCAATGTAGCATCTAGAGAAGACAAAAATAATAAGACAGTATAATAATAATAATATAGTGCTTCATCAGGAACCCAAAGTGCTTACAGTACAGCTGCGATTGGACACATATTTTGGATAAAGGGCTGATCATAATAAAAAATGCGTCATGTAAACACGTCAATTGGAAGATTCTGATTGGATTCTGCTAAATCTGAAAGAAATTCTGATTGGAAACATCACCCCCCCCCCCCCCCTTTTTCTAGCGGCATTGTTCTTTCATATGCACGTCCGTCATGGGGACTGCATTGTTAACAGTCACACGGTCAATCATGTGCATCCAAAGCAGAGAAAATTCAAGGATAGGAAAAATTCAGAAATGTGGCTTTAGAAAAGGAAAGGTAGGATCAAGAAATGAGCAAGCAATGAATTAGTATTATAGGTTACAAGCAGATACAGTAACAATAATGGGTGCCCTATCTAATACAGTCTCCATTGATACCTAATAAACATTGATACAAGTAGGCTATGGTTAAAGTAGTGAACTTATAAAGTCTTAAAAGTTTTGTTTTCCCTTCTCAACGCATTATGCATTTACTCACCAATAATGGCTGCCTTTTTAATTTGGTCAAGGGCGACCAGCTGCTCCCCATCCCCTCTGGTTGGCTTCCCACCTTAAAGTAATATTTCAAAATTATTATGAAAGGGGGGTAAAATGAAGGTGGTGAAAACAAGAGATTATTTTTTATATACACATCACTTTTATTTGAGGTGCAAGGAAATACAAAAATGGCAAGTAAAAAAGCAATGGTATGCCCGCACACAAACATAATTTATTCCACAGAATATGACTGACTTGTTTTTGTTTTTTTCAAGGACAGAAGAGATTAGGAACATGTTGTTTTGTACCATTCAGGTTGCTTTTTAGCAAAGTCTCCAAATCAAAAGGTGCCCAGCAGCAGATTCCACACCATGGCAGTAGCAGAGGTGACAAGGCCTGGCAAAACACCCCAGAGCCCTTTATAACTTCAATCTGAAAAATAATTTCACATCACAATATTAATTTATTGGCAACTTTTAGAAAGGTTTTTATGTTTCATATTGATTCTTATTTTTAGCTTCCCAATAGTTAATAATAATATAATAATAGGGAGGAGGAGGTTGGAGGAGGAGGTTGGATGGAGAGTAGGGAAGGAGAAGACAGTGGGTGGAGAGGAGCGAAGGGGGGCAGGAGGAAAGGATGATTGTCTCGTATAACACTAATTGGCTCCTACAAACACACAGTTTATACCCATCCTTACTAAATAATATTACTCACCTGTGTTTTCGCTGATGTCTCAGCTGTTGCTGCAGTGTTGTTAGAGAAGAAAAACATTGTTAAACTCAACAATTGTAAAACTTCAACAATTTTATGCATATGGGGCAAGTAAATTACATATTACCACTTACTATCCCAACATAAAAATCCCTATAGCTCAGTTGGAGCCTTAAGTAAAATAAGTACAGAAAAATCTGAGGTATAAAAGGGTTACACACACCTGTGGTGTTTCTCGAAAGCGCTCAGTCATCATGGGACTCTCTTTAAATGGCTCGGTCTCCTCTCTGGAGTCTTAAGATAGAAACTTAGTAAAAGTCCACAACAATTTTTATTCATCCAAGCAAGCCACTATAGATTCTTATTTACAGGGGGGGCTTGGAAAACATCAAACATGTCAATAAATTAAAGTTACATGCAAAAGTAATCAGCCAAACATCATAAAAATCCATATAGCTCTGTTTGAGTAACAAGTAAAGTAAACTAAATAAATAAATACAAATGCAAGGGGGTTACTCACCGGTGGCACTTCTCCAAAAGTCGAGAAGGGGGAATCTAGATCCTCCACAGGACTCCTTCCAGTCTTGTTCATAGAAGAAAAATATAGTTATTCTCTTCAATAAATTAAAGTGCAAATACATCAAATAATTAACACTATCAATCAGCCCAACATCACAAGTCTCTACAGATCTGCTTGAGAAACAATTTTAAAAAGCAATGAAAAACAGAGGAACTTACCTTTTGAGCAATAATGGCGAGGTCACTTTTCATTTGAGGGATTTCTAGAAAGAGGTTATATATAAAAAAAAACAATTACAATCACTAAATCAAAATAGCACCCAGCAACTCTACCTTCGAAAGATATTTCCTGCAGCTGTGAACGCAAGCTACAACCCTCCAAAGCCCATTCATAAGGCTCTGCAGAGGAAACCTGTTTGTGAACGCAATTAAAACATATATATATATATATTTCTCCCAAATTCAAATTCCCCAGGGTTTTTTTCTAGAGCCGATTGCCTTCTTGAGCCGTTGAAGGCAGAGAAGTGTGTGTACTCATGAACGTCCTGGTTGCGTATGCAACCCACCGTTCCCTGAAGGAGGGAACGGAGGACGTAGTCGACGTCGACTGAATTGGGATCTCGCTAGAGAGCCTGTCTTCTTCGAGTACTATTGAACGAGCCAATGTAATTGGCGTGCGTGATTCGCATCACACACTCCGCCCCCGCGGCGCGGGTATAAATACGGAAGTGGATGCACGCACTAGTTGCTTTTTCGCTGAGGAGCCGAGAGTAACCCGGGGTCAGCGGTGGTCCAGCGGTAGTGGCAAGGGGACTACGTCCTCCGTTCCCTCCTTCAGGGAACGGTGGGTTGCATACGCAACCAGGACGTTCCCTTTCAGTCGATAACGTCGGACGTAGTCGACGTCGACTGAATTGGGATCACCCTTTGAACACGCCACTAACGCTGCCACCTTCCAGTGCCTAAACCAAAGCCTCCTGATGCCCCCGCAAATTTAAGGCGGGGAAGGACAGGGCTTAGGCCAGGGAAGTCACTGCTGTTCCTACAGGACCACTGGGAAAGCGTTCCCTGTACATTGGAAGGAAGGGACGCTGCGGAAGCCACGTCCAACCCAGAGGGAGGTAACGTGGAAAATACACATCTGAACTGGGCGGAAACCGGGCAGTCTAACCTATGGAATGACACTGGGGTGGCTCCAGCCTAAGACGGGGGGAGACACACCGGACAGTAACGGCAGAGAGACTCTGCCGAGGGAAGACACGGGCTCACCGCAGGGAGCCGTATCGTGGAAGAATACACATATGGGGTCGCCGAAGGGACCGCAACATATGGACCCAGCCTAACACAGGTTCCACACTGCTTACGAGTGGTAGGCCTAACACCAGACGTTCCGCACGTCCGACGTCGGAGGGGTGTGGAGGAACTCAACAGGGTTAAATTTTAAGGGAACTCAACTGGAGTAGAAAGGCGCACGTATCCAGTCCATAGGAGGGGAATGGCGCAGCAAGCCGACACTTGAACCGGGCTCACGGTGAAACTGGCTTCATGAGAAGGGAGCCCACGGGAAGCAGGGGTTCAACTAGGTGTCGTCCAGCCCCCAACTCTAGAATCTGTTTAAGCAAAGCATTTCGTCAACGCCCAGGCGGAGCACTTTACACTCATCATAGAGGAGCTCAACACCTAAGTGGACATGTTGCATCTCGGATCTTTACCGAAATGAAGGCAAGCACTAAGTGCAACTTTGCATGGAAACAGCCTTCCCTCTCTGCTGAATTCCAACAGATATTTGTAGAGCTGGTCTGAGGTCTATGACTTGCATTCTGTACACGTCCAAGCGAACGGACAGAGAAGCCAGGGCTGGATCTGCCTCCTCCAGGGCAGCGCTTGCAGGCTCACCACCTGCTCCTATTACGGGAGAGGTAGGAACCTTGGGCACAATCCGAGCCGGGGTCTCAGCTTGTGAGAGTTAGCCGGCCCAGACTCCAGGCACAATACGTTGACCGAAAGCGAGCAAGTCCCTACCCTCTAGTAGAGACCACGCGAGCAGGAGAACTGATATAACAGATTTTTTAACTCACTGCCAGCAGTGGCTCAGGGGCAGTCTCTGCAGTGCAGTCGCACCAGGGACAAGGCCCAAGAGGATAAAGAGGGACACAAGGATTTACAAGACCTTGCTCCTCAGGAACCTGACGATCAGAACGTGCTTCTGCATACTTCTGCAACACGATGAGCGTCGTTTAAACACCGAGGCAACATCATTTTGAGGGTGAAGGAAAACAGCCTACTGCAACCCATTTTGCAGGAAAGAGAGCACTGAAGTGATCGAAAGCTTTCAGGATCTCCTCTGGAGAGAAGACGCACTCAACGACTAGGTTCCACTTCTAAAGGCGTAAGCACGCTACCCAATTCTAGGGGGTGCTCGCAGAAGTGATGGTATCTATCACATGTTCTTTTGATAGCCACCTGAACCTCCGCGTTCAGATATAAGACCGCCCGGAATCTCCGGGGGCAGAACGCGTGTGCCATCGTGCCCCGTCCCCGAAAGAGTTTTCAGGGGAATTCAGGAAGGCTGTTGATGGGAACCAGGTCTAGTTGGGCCAATAAGGGGCAACTATGAAGACCTGTTCCTCTCCTGACTTGGCACGTAGGTGCAAGCGACGGGCGCAAAAGACAGGAGCATTGCTCAACACAACATGTGAAGATCACTGGGCTTCAGGAGCATTTTCTGCTCAGCACTTGGGTGTGACAAGTTCACTGAGCTTCAGGAGCATTCCTGCTCAACACTTGAGTGCGAAGAACTTCACTGAGCGACAGGAGCATTTCTGCTCAGCACTTGAGTGTGACAAGTTCACTGAGCTTCAGGAGCATTCCTGCTCAACACCTGAGTGTGATAAACTCACTGAGCTTCAGGAGCATTTCTGCTCAACACTTGAGTGCGAAGAACTTCACTGAGCACCAGGAGCATTTCTGCTCAGCACTGCGTGTGATGAATTCACTGAGCTACATGTGATGAACTCACTGAGCTACAGGAGCATTGCTGCTCAACACCTAAGTGCGATGAACTTCACTGAGTTTCAGGAGCAATTCTGCTCAACATGAAGAGTGATGATTTCACTGACTTGAGCAGGCGCAAGGCGACCATGAGTCGCAGTCACTTTTAGAAGGCTCACTGGGGTTAAACGCATTTCTGCGGGCCCCTGGGGCAGCTGAGACCCAGTGTTTGTCCGAGGGTAGTCCGCTCGGTTTACACAAACACTGGCGGAAAAATGAAACCGGGGGGGGGCAACTGAGCGGCCCTGGAATGGTCATGACCCAGCCGGACCCAGGGGATGGAGTCTCCACTTGACCTGGCTATAACTGTCGTGAGGCTCGATGGCGGCACGATTGAGTAAGCGGGAGGAGTGGAACAAGGCGCCCTCAGAAGCGTCTGACTCCAAAGAGGAGGTGACGGGTGAGTTGTGACATGCAGGGGAAGCTTGCGCAACGGTCGCAATGTCTAACAACTCGAGGCACGAATGCCCGTGTAGTCGGGGGTCGCCCAGGCCCCCGTTAAAACACGCCCTTTGTACATGGCCCCTCTGTTGAAGAGGGTTTGGCAGCCGACCGGGATGAACTATAGTCACACAGGGTGAGCTGCTCTGCCACTGTCACCTCGGGACTCGATCATGAAGCTAGCGCTGAAGCTGTCACATATGGAGGAAGCCAATGGCTGCAACTACCATATACCCCAGGAGCCTCTGAAAGTTCTTCCAGTGGGACCCTTTCTCACTTCAAACACCAGCTGAACACATTCTCATTGGAGAAACGTTTTAGACCGAGTCCATCTCCAAAACTGAAAAAAGAGATACTAAGCCCGTGGGCGAGATTACTCTCTTCCAGTTGACCTGAAGACCCAACGGGCTCTGGAGCACTCGAAGGGAAGGACACTGTACTGATACTCCACCCTTACACGCAACCCACAGGATGGCCTGCGGTGCGGAAGGTAGAGATCTGTTTTTAAGCACATGTCTTTCAGGTCGGAGCTGCAGACCAATCTTGGGCCAAGATGGTCACGACCCACCACCTAGTAGCACGAAGAACGAGTTTACAACTGGCCTTCGTACCGGCTGGAGGAGCGGCTATATCAAATCCTTCGCCAGCAGGATAAGATAAGCACGCACAAGTCAGGAGCACTGCTCAACACTCGGTGTGATGAATATCACTGAATTTTCAGGAGCACGTCTGCTCAACACCTAATGTGATGACTATCACTGACTTGAGCGGGGTAGCCGAGCCTGAGGTGGGGCAACAAAGTAGAGAGAGTGGTGTTAGTGTGCTGTGCAACACTTACCTGTCCCCACAAGCGGCAGGGGGCGCGTGAGAAGGCGGATGACCGGGTCCTCGAACGCACCAAGCTGCCTGCTGGCGACCAAGGGGGAGCTGAGGGGTGTAAGGCTATACAGGGTCACACCCGCCAGACTGGCCCTTTTGAGACCCAGGAACAGATGAAATTGCTCTCTCTTTGAAGTGTGGTTACCGCTTGCTACGCTTTTTTTTTTTTTTTTTTTAGGGAGCCAGCGGCGGAACAGACACACACACAAACAAAGGCTCCACCCGGCCCTCTCCCGGGGGGAGGGAGTGATCGTGCCACTCCAAGAGAATCTCATCCATTCCTGGGCGGCCCGCTCCGGAATGCTTTCGCTGTCGCTTCCCACCTGGCTTGGCAGCGCATGGAGCGGGCTGGGCGTCCCTACTGCGGCCGGCTCCCTGCTGAGGCCTGGGTGGAGGCTGCTGCGGAGGGCCAGCAGGAGCGGCGGCCGGGGAACGCCCACGGCGACGAGCAGGCGGAGGAGCTGCCACCGGCGGCGGGTGGAGGCAGCAGCTGGCCACCGGGGCAGGATGTGCCGGATGACCTCCGTCTGCGCTTGAGCGGCCGAGAACTGTTGGATGCAGTTCTCCACTGCGTCGCCGACCAGCCCAACCTGGGAAATTGGGGAGACCAGGAACCGAACCTTGTCCGCATCCGCCATACCAACCAGGCTGAGCCAACGAAGGCGCTACTGGACCACCAAGGTGGACATCGCCAGACCGATTACGCACGCTACGACACCCGTACCCCGGAGGGTGAGGTCGGATGCAGTGCGGTGCTCACCTATGAGCGCACGGTCTGGATTACCCTCGTGCATGCCATGGGTGCCCTAGCCTGCAGCAACGCCATGGCACGCAAGAGGTAGCGGCTTGCCCACAGGCTTTGTAAGCTCTGCCCGTCGGAACGGACAAAACCTCACAGGCCTTAGGGGGGAGACGAGGATCCCCCCAAAAGGCAGCGGCCGCCGGACACAGGTGCACCTGTGTCGACTGACCACTCCAATGGAGGGACACCTCGCAACCCTTCACCGTTCCTCCATCAAGGGTAATGAGGGGGAAAAGCTATTCAGGCAGTTTCTGGCAGAGAAAGATGCTGTTCACCACCTGATAAGCTCTCCATGCATTTCGGGAAAGAAAGGCACTGGGGCGGCGAGCTGAGAACCAGCGCGGCCCGCCCCAAGATACCAAACTCCAGATTCCAACCGAGACTGAACTGGACACGGTGGAGGTTCCACTCGAGCCCGGCAGCCTCGGCGGCCCGTTTCAGCATAGCTGATAATTCTGGATCCGGCTCGGGCAACATTGAACTCCCGGAGGGAGACAATGCAGCCGAGTCATCATCTCTAGAAGTCAGCTCACCCTCCGATGCTGCAATCGGCGTCCTGTCCTCCAGGGGAGCCCCGAGTGAAACCGCTGGTCCACCCATTACAGATGGACCAGCAGACAACACAGGAGGCTCCAGTGGTTGCAGTGGAAGGGAGGAGTGAGGAGCCCACAGGGAATGGTTACCGGGCGGGACATCCAACACTATCCTCCGGTCACCCATCCCACACAGCACCCGAGGGTGGGGCATGGTAATGGGGACTCGCTCTCCACGAACGAAGGCGAGTCTCGCCCTCAACACTGCGACAGTCATGTTCCCACAGTGAAAACACGAGCTGTCCACAAAAGCTGTCTCAGCGTGCTGTAAGCCCAAACACGTGACACAACAGTTGTGACCATCAGAGAGAGACAGGGAACGACCGCACCCAGAAACGCACGGGCGGAATGACATCTTGAAAAAGACGCAAACGCACCCGTGTTGCTCTTTCAGAAAATAGGACCGTCACCAGTGCCGGAGCACACAGGGGAATGACCGCGGCAACACTGAACAGAGAACTGAAACAGTGAAGCACTCACTTTTCCGCCCTCTAACCAGCCATCAACACACACAAACATTTAGAAATTTGTTGCTGTTAAAACAGCAGTTGAGAGCTCAAAGCTCGCGATCACCGCTGCACTCGCGCTGTAGAACACCAGCACTGGGAGAGTCTTCCTGAAGAACACCGACACACTCGCTCGTTGTAGACAACAGCACTCTCAGAGACATCAAACGATCGGCTCCGAAGCGAAAGGCAACTAGTGCGTGCATCCACTTCCGTATTTATACCCGCGCCGCGGGGGCGGAGTGTGTGATGCGAATCACGCACGCCAATTACATTGGCTCGTTCAATAGTACTCGAAGAAGACAGGCTCTCTAGCGAGATCCCGATTCAGTCGACGTCGACTACGTCCGACGTTATCGACTGAAAGGGAACTGTATTCTCTAGGCCATGACTTTTGTGAACCCTCTACGAATTCCTCCAGAAAGAGACAAATAAATATAATTCTAATTTGAATCTTATCAACGGCTATATGAGCACCCACACTACCAGCTAACAACATAGCATTTATTTTGCCAAACACGTGTTAAACTTTCAGCCCATACAATTTTTAAGCTTATACTTCTCTGCCACCGCAATATCCATCTCCAGAAAAAACCCTGGTAATACATATTAAAATTAGGAATACTTACGATTGATGATAAGTAGGACATAGCAGATCTCCAACGCTCCATCGCCATTTTCACTCCCAGCCGATATCTTTCGGCGCGAATCGTCAAACGTCAGGCGGGTGACGTCATGACTCATCAACTACGCGGCGCTGTAGCAGCCATGGTAGCATCAGAGTGGAGATTTTTTTTTTTTAATTTTCAAAATTACAGAGTTTGATATCAAGTTCTTGACACATTTCTTTTACACATTTTCACATTTGATAAGTATAACTTGAAACAACAATAATTTGGACAACAAGAAAAGAAAAGAAAAGAAAAGAAAAGAAAAGAAAAGAAAAGAAAAGAAAAGAAAAGAAAAGAAAAGAAAAGAAAAGATAAATGGCATCGCAAACATATTAAATTCATTTAGCAGAGATACAGATCTTTGGGCTTTTCGATTTTTTAAAAACTTTACAGACTAAAATACATGCTTGTCTTCAAATTCATTAACCACAGTGAAATGCTCACATAGATGGGATGATGATGATGATGATGATGATGATGATTACTTGAATGTATGTTCTATGTTCTTTTTTTTGTTGTTGCTACATTTAGACTGTAATGACCTTTCAGCCATATTCATCTAGAAACTGCATTAAGACAATACAGAAAACATTGCATTTTGCATTGCATTTGGTGGATGTAACGGTGAATGTGTGGATGTGTAGGCCTATGAGCTGTAATGTGAATCTGGAAGTGACCTGAAATTGGAAAAAGGGCTTGATTGACAAAATAAAAAAATGACAAACCATTTTGTTATTTCCTTCTTTTCCACTATCTTCATACAAGAAAGAATTGACCTTGTAAATGGCTTTCCCATAGCTTTCCATCTCCTCTCACTTAATTGCCATAATTAAATTCCATAACATGCCAATTACATGTGATACCAATTTCACATGTTTGCACATACAGTTCTTGCATAATTTCTTTTTTTAGTTAGTTCTTATTGCCTTGATAATAGAAAATATGAGCTAGGCATCATGTATGACAGTTGCCAAAGTGAGGTATGAGCTAAAAAATGACCAGATCCTGCTATGAGCTAGGAGACATGTATGCACATATAGGGCTTATATATGGATATAAAGAAGCAATACAGGAGACCTATATGGCCTGTATATGCACATATATGCACCTCAGTTTTGCCTATATGTGCCATATATACGCATATATGCAGCATATATATTAGCATATATGTGCATATATGCTGTATATATGTAGCATATATGTGCATATAAACTGCATATAGGTTTCATATATGCGCATATATCCCCATATAGTTTCTTTCCATGTGGGTGACATCAAACAATTTGGTTGTACGACAAAATTTCGACCGTATGGTTTCGGAAAACAGTCTTGACTTGCTAGTTGATTTTCTTCAAGAATGCATATATATATATCGTAGCCTAATTAAGCAGCGAGTTACATCGTTTTATGTGAAACGCACCCATTGTCAGTCTCCAGGTAAGACACAAAATGTCAATAGTATTCATAAAACTGTGTTATAATGGAATTATAAATCAATTGCAAATTACAAAGAAGTGGAGAGCAGCAAGGAGCAGATGATCTAGTTATCTTGCAGTATAAGTATTTGTCGTGAGAACATTTTCAAAAACATGACTGCAGAATCTATAGCCTATAATTTTTTATTTATTTTTTGTCACAGACAAATCATCTATAGTATCATAGGCTGTGGAAAGCATTTTAATTTGTTTACATTTTAACCAAGAATGCCGAGAATAAATAATAATACCCCTCATCTGCATTTGAGCAAATTGCAAACCACCACAATTCAGCTCATTTACAACTGGACTAAAGCCTTTTTTAATCAAAAGTATTGCTGTTTTGGTGTGACTAAACAGCAGCTGAGAGTTTCAATATAAGTAAATCATAAGAGATCAATTGTCACTCACTAAATCTCCACTGAAACACAGCCGCATGCAGTACTTTGACCGTGTTTATTGACCTCAAGTGCAGATTAATAATATTTTTACAATTCTGTGAAACAGAACTGGGGAAAACAAACTCATTTGACTGAATTATCTTATGCATTTTTACTGTAATTTAATCTGAAAGATAAATTTAAAGGGATTGTTCACCCAAAAATGAAAATTCTGTAATCAATTACTCACACTCACGTCGTTCCAAACCCATAGGATTTTGTTCATCTTTGGAACACAAATTAAGATCTTTTTGATGAAATCAAAAAAATCTAGCTTTCTGTTCCTCCATTGACAGCTACGCAACTACCACTTTGACACTTCAAAAAGTTCATAAAGAGATATAGATCCTAAAACTAATCCATATTTAAAGAGACACGATCGCTATATATGATAAACAGATTTAATTTAGGCTTTTATTCACATATAAACATTCATCAACTCACTCGTCAGTTGTAAACGGAAGCTCAAGCATGTTCGCTTGATTTTCAAGAACCAATGAGGTTCATTCTCGTGTTATGCAGCACGTTTGAGCTTCCTCAAGAACCAATGAGGTTCATTCTCATGTTACGCAGCACGTTTGAGCTTACGCAAGAACCAATGATGTTAATTCTTGTGTTACGCAGCACATTTGAGCTTCAGTAAGAACCGATGAGGTTCATTTTAGTGTGTTGCCATAGTGATTCCATATACTGTATACAAAAATACTTATGACTTATATTTAATGCAAAGTGTTTTTAGTTGCAGCATTTGCTAATACTTGTGGAATTGACTTTAACTGTATCCAGATCTTGAGACATAGCTTTCAGAGAAAGATTAATCTCACATTTAATTGTAATATATTATTTATCTAAAAGTTTGTCTGGACCTTTTGAGTCGAAATGAAATTCATATCTTAACCTCTGGAGGTCATAGGAGAACAGATTCAATTATTCTAACAAAGACAGAGAGGTGGCCCTCATCATTGAAGTAAATTAGATTATTCGCAGCCGTGAGTAACAGCAATCACATCTGGTGAGGAAACTCAATCAATCTAATACATTTATAGAAAGACATTAAAATACTCCCCTGCAGTTACCAATTAGCAGGCATTGCAGATTTGGATGCATCTAGCAGCTTTGCACACTGCCATAAAGACTCTTTCAAAGCGTTGCTTTGACATTTGACAAATTAGGAATTTACAGTTACTTTCATGAGTTTGCCAGCAAGATCAAATGTTTAATCTTTTTGATGTAGAAAGAGATCAACACTGTTTCCTAGAGCAGGTGATTGCTATTATAATTAGGAGGTTATTACCATTTCTCACAATGAAGAAATATATCACAGCATTGCTAATTTAATGTCTGTCTTGAATCTGTCATTAATAATAATAAAATAATTGTTTATTAAATACCTTTCTCATAGCTCAAGATCATCTATCAACCAACTTTTAATAGGCAGATAT
This sequence comes from Siphateles boraxobius, assembly GCF_051911475.1. Lineage (NCBI taxonomy): Eukaryota > Metazoa > Chordata > Actinopteri > Cypriniformes > Leuciscidae > Siphateles > Siphateles boraxobius. The sequence continues at coordinate 23,188,734 of NW_027509197.1, read as the reverse complement.
TACTGACAGTCATGAGATGCAGATCGTAAGAGAGAGAAATTTAAGAGTCGGTGGTAGAAATAGAACTATTTTTTATTGAAATAATTTGAAAGCACAGATGGAGGAGATGATGCAGAGACTCAAAGGGATGGAGTTCCAGAGTTGAATATTAATATTTATATCATGCACAAGTTCTTAATTGAGTTTCAACAGATTGAAAGTGTTTCCTTCTAAAAAAAAAAAAATTCACCTCCACACATAACAACTCAGCATTAAAACACATCAGCCTGGAGCATGACTGGCATTTCGGCGGAACTATTGCCAAATATGTGTTTAGTTGATATGTTAGCATTATAGAGCAATTATAGAGTTTTACTTGGGGACACGACTTTTAATCAAATCACTTGTTATATAATTATACTTAATTCATACCACTTACTTAGCATCATAATTCAGCGGAAATGGAAATTGTCATCATTTACTTACGTCATGTCTTTCCATCATAATTCAGCGAAAATGGAAATTGTCATCATTTACTTACGTCATGTCTTTCCAAACCAGTATGCCTTTTTTTTTGTAGAACAAAAACAAAAAAGATAGAAAGACTTTTCTTACAATGAAAGTCAGTGGAGTCAAGTGTTGTTGCACCCTCTGACTTTAATTATATGGAAAAAAAACAATTTCTCAACATTTCTCAAAATCTTGGGTGTTCCACAAATATAGAGGTTTGGAATTTGGCCGGGTGAGTAAATGATCACAGAACTTTTAGAATTTTAGGGTGGACTGTTATTTCAACAGGGCTAGATTTTTGAAACAGGCTGCATTTCCTAAAAGCTTTGTGAGCTAGGTTGATCATAGAGATCAACAATGGTGGCAATGGTTCTAAGATCTACTTAGGATTACGATGCTTTTGGGAAACACAGCCCTGGTTCTGAGAATGAGCTCCTTCATTGCTGTTGTACCGTTGATGCCAATAAAATGAGACAACATCCTCTGGGCATTTGATGGTGCTGCCGTATTCCTAAACAAATAGTAATAAATCAATCAGAAAGCCTTTAAGAAATGTCTAACTAGTCAGAGTAAATATACTCAATATATTAAATACCAATATTTAATGAAAAAGGCAAGTCTATCATATCAATTTCCCCATAATAAGGGAATATATATATATATATATATATATATATATATATATATATATATATATATATATATATATATATATATATATATATATATATATATATATTCAGTTATGAGTTAAACCTGTGATAGAGATATAGGAGCTCTGTAGTCAACGGCAGATTATGCTTCTAAACAGTTACACTTTTTGTATTATTTTATATTTATATTTTAATAATTATGGTTATTATCTGTTTATTTATTTATTTATTAAGATATTTATTTAGTTAATTTTTCACCCTATAAGTTGGAAGCATGTCTCTTTTTGTGCTTTAGGATGCTACATGCATTTTTTTGGTAAATATTACCAGTATAAATCTCTGTCATTGTTGACATGATGGTGGCCCGCTTGCTTGGCACGCTGTTTCCAGTTTTAGTTCTTGTTTGTATGTATGCATATTGAAAGCCACACATGTCGTCATTTATAAAAGCACAAAACATTTATGAAATTAATGCCTGTTCTTTCAAGCACACGCTTGTTACTGTCCTCTTCTCAACCGTTTGATCAAAATGACCCTGTGAAAATATGAATATGAACATTAATATACAATAAAAAGACAGTGTCAAATGTTTGGGAAAAGAAGCTGCAAGGTTGCTGTGAAGACATGCACTAATGAGGTATTGTCTTGTTCAATGGATGCTTCAGCTAGGAAGTAATACAAACTAAGAGCATTACAGAAAGGAATTGAAGGAAAATCCTGAATGTTGAACTCCTTTCACAATATGTGACATTTTCAAGCAATTCAAGCAAATCTGAGCCGTTTTGAATAATTGGAACATCTACAAACTAGTGGGGCTTTTTTTTGTAAAAGCTGATTTGGTTGGATATAGAGACAGATATGACATATGCCCTACTTGAGATTTTCCACACATAAATCTCTCTCAACACTGCTACCTTTACCAGCCGAACACAAAGTCTTCAACTTATAAGACGCTGTGTAAGATGTAGCACTGTGCCAGTTAGATGCTGCAGTGCTGCCGGTATTAGGTTTGTATAGTAGCTATTTGCACCTCAAAGAACGGGAGCCCAAAGTCTGAGACCACTAGTGAAATCTTTCCATTTTGCATTTTTTTTCATTGCATAGTATATTTTTTATAACAATTTTAGTAGAAGCTTAATTGGAAAGTTTACATTTAAGACTTGAAAAATGTTGAGTAACATTTTACTTTGGCATGAACTTTGACCTTTTGTTTAAAGTGAATAAAATTTGATTTGAGTCTGACAAATTTCTTTTTGATTTTAAGGTTTCTTCTTCATCATAAGGTTTCTTTGGTTTAAGTCCTTAAACATTATTTATAAGTTTAAATTAGGTTCTGAATCCCATATTTTCAGCATTTCCTTGGATGTTTACTCTATATATGTTTTTACTTGACAAGTGAAATCAACAGAAAAAAGACAAAAATATGAATCATTTCAGAGTCAATGTCTGCAGAAGAAAGGCTTTAGTAGAATGGTCTCTTGTAGTACTTGCATCAGATGAGGCATCTAGACTGCACTCCAACAACTTATTTCAAGGGAAGCTCGTGATGCTTGTGAAGCACATTACTCCACTTGCATGGAAAGGAAATGATAGTTCAATGCTCACTCAATTAGAACAGAATATGGTTATCAGATTGTCATATAATTTGTTAGAGTTATTTGTCTGTGCCAATTCAAATGTAAATCCTTTAAGTTAAAATAAATAAAAGTAAAATTGCATCAGTGGCACAAAGAAAGTGTGTATTAAATGAAGGTAAAAAATATCAGACCATGATGTTCTTCCTAGATTTTTATGAATACAAAAAATAATATATTCAGCAATAAATATGTAAATATTGTTCTTTGAGCAGCCTTTTATTTACAAAAAGGGACAGAGCATTGGCAGAAATGGACTTGAGCCTTACCGTTTTTTTATTCGCTTTGGTACTATTTTCACAAGTAAGGAGTACATTTTCAAAACTCTTAGTACAAAAATCCAAACTGATCACACTTGTAACACAGCTAGTCAGTCTTTCAAAACATCATCCCATGCTTTCATTACAGTTATAAATTTTTCAGTCCACATAATCATTGTTTCAAACACAAGATTATTGTAAAATGTAATGAGAACTTTTAGTTTAATCACAGAAACACAACAGTATGATCTTCTTTCAATTTAGTACTTTTATCAATCAGTTCATTCAACAGCAAACAATGCAAGACACATGTTTCAAATCACCCTTATTGCTGAAATAATTACAGTAATACAGGATACAGTTGCCACATTAGAAAATACTTGTGCATTACTTATGTAATTGAACCCATATTGTTTGTAATAGTATCTGCAGTGTGTTATCAAAAGCTGTGATGAAGTATGACACAGCCATGAGGATCTGTGCTAGAACAGAGTTTGCTGGCAGCTAGTCTGAAATCAGTAAATGATTTCACTCTATACCCTTTGACTGAATCTATACTGTATTGTACCTTTACAGTACAAGGGGGAGTTACAGTAATGTGGCAGTCTCTACCATGGTAATCTTTTTACAGTATCACTGTATGTATGGCATACATACTGTAATTTAAAATGCTGTATTTGATGCCATCTGTCTCCCTTCTCCGATCAATGTAATGTTTTACAGTCATTGACCGTTTTCTCTCCCTTACACTCTATTCTGCTTTACAGTGTTTTCAGAAATGGCAAATTTCTCTGTATCTCTCTCACACACACATGCGTGTACACACACTTTGAACATAGGGGTGGTTATTATCTATGAATCACTTATGTAAAAAGAATTCATCACATTTGGTTATCCATATCGGAAATTGGAAACAAGTTCTATAGAAACTGTATATAGAATCAATATATACAGAAATCTATAGGTGTACCAAATGATTCATTGATTAACTATTAAGATCAGTTGGATTAAATAATAGACAAATGTATTAAACTGAACAAAAAGAGATGCAAATCAAAAGTTTGATAATAAGAGCTTTATGAAAGGCGTGAATGAAACATTTATGTAGATGAAACACTTATTTTGTGTTGTGAAAAGGATACTTTGTGATTTTGTGTATTGTACTAACACAATTGAAAACATGATGAAATGTTTAAAAAAAGTGCACTTTTGATGATCTTTTGTGATATTAGCACTAAGACATTTGAAAATGTACATCTTACTTGTGAAAATAGTACCAAAGCGAATAAAAAAAAACTGTGATACTGTTTTCTCCATTTATTGTTTATGTAACAGTGTTGATGATTAATGGTAATGAATTTGGACAAATGAATAGATACAGGGGGCATTAAATGTTTCTTTTTTATGTTTGTCAATGATATAAAGTAATGATCCCCACCTGATACCCCAAGTTATTGAACTAAGATTGTTTTATTGAACGTCTTCTCAAACCTGACAGAGAAATTAGGCTGATTTGTTCCCTATAGCTGTCATCATTCCTAATGTGGCTTTTATTCACATAACATTTCACAAACGAAGATGTCTGCATGATCTAGGCTGCATGTCTGTCATTAAGTATTTTCAGCCACCTTTGGAACAAGTCAAAAACATGTTTAAAAGAGGGGAAAACTGAATGTGTGTTCGCTCGGTCTCTGAAATGGTTAAGCGGTGGCCTGTCGCTGCCTCTTCAAACAGATTGAATCCAAGGGATAAGAGTAATGCTGAATCCTCAGGGTTCCTCTGAATAACTGTGGTGTGTGAGAAAATGTTGGCGTTTTGCTCTTCAGGATTCCTTTTTTAATGGGTAACTAAATTTTTTACTACACAGGGTTTTATTTAATGTATTAATACTTTCCCCTAGTAGAGGTAGCCACTATTTTCACCTTCATTTGACTGAAATGTGGAATAGCTGTAGTGAACTGAATAAGGGTGTATTTACACAACAATGATGCACTAAAAACTGAAAAGTCTTTCCTTTGCGTGTTTCACACAAAAGTGTCAACGTTATCAACGTTGTTATCTGCGAAAACGATTAAAAACGCTGTATTCTGCTGCCTGGCCAGCAGTGGGCGATGTCGTGTTAATGAACAGCCAAAACGCATATAAAAAGTTCCACGTTTTTAGGTGAAAACGGTGTTGTATAAACGGCCATTGAAAGAAAAAAAGATATCCAGTCAATTTGGAACTGCAGTTGCTAGTTGATGTTTCAGCACCACGGACAGTTCCACATCACAACTTACTCTTATTTTGCAGCGTTACTGAACACTTTAAGTAATTTAGCTTATCCTCCATGGGGTTTAAACAATCTTTCTGATACCAAAGCAGATCCATTATCTATACTACAGATCTCTGATCATATGTAAAGCCCACAGTTTGCCTCAAAAGACACTCTAGATGGATGTCGTTCTCTGTAGTACCCTGCTTCTTTAAAGAACCTTATATTAATCTTACCATCTGGCACTATAGCTGAGCATAGCACTATTTGTAAATGGCTTTACTCATAAATTATGCCTGAAAATGTTCAGTATTAGGGATAAGGATACTATGGTCATTTATAATAGAAACATATTGTGATCATAACACAAAAAAAAATCGTGTCTCACCTGTTCCCTGGCTGAAAGGCTGAATATCTTACAGAAGAGCGCCATTGACCTTCATTGTATGCAAAAGAGATGCAATGAAAGTGAGGCTGTCACTAGTGTTATGCCTAACATCTGTTTTTGTGTTCCACAGAGGAAAGAAAATCATACAAGTTTGGAATAACAGATATTTCATTTTTCTGAGAGAACAAAATTAAAATTAAATTGAGTTTAGCAGGATAAACTGGGTGATTATACACACACACACATATATATATATATATATATATATATATATATATATATATATATATATGATTTAACAATATATTGAAGGACACTATAGTAGCATTAAATAAATCTCAAATGATCAGATTTCTTTCATTTATTAACAACAATTTCAGAACGCGATTAATCATTTGACAACTTATTTGAAAGAAAGTTGAAGATGTTGCCTTTTCTCTCTCAACTCTTTGAAGACATGGAGAGTGAGCTCTGCCTCCTAGTCATGTGCGTTGAGAGATGAGCGGAAGAAGAAATAGTTCCTATACACAACAATTTGCTAACATGATTCGTTGTTTTCTCTTCAAAGCTCTTGATACGCATTCATTTTCAAAGAAGAAGAAGAAGAAGAAGAAGAAGAAGAAGAAGAAGAAGAAGAAGAAGAAAGCACTAGTTAAAACACATTGTGTGAATATTGTTGATGTGAGGAGGATCTTCCTCGCGATAAACCGTCAGTATTACACTATCGATATTTCAAGATCTATCCGCCCATCCCTTGCGCGGGCGTCTCTTATTCATTCAAGCAACTCACTCACATATCACTCACGTTGAGTCCGTCAGCCGAACTGGGGATTTCTTCATGGAGTACACTTGCAAACTTTCAAGCTGCTTTTACGATGCGAAGGAGATGTGAACGAATTTGAACTTCGTAGAACAACGACTTAACGCGATTCTGTGCTATTTTATTATACATTTATGAAAATATTTCGGGAGATTTAATTATGTTTTTCCTATTTCGACATGACTAGATCATGGTCGCTGGAGATACACAAAGTCTTAAAGGAAGAAGGCTGCCTGTTATCTTGACAAAAGCATCACCTCAGAAACATGAGGTATTGTCTCCTGTGGAACTTCGCCAAAGTGATTCTGTTTTGGACATTAGCTGATGCTCAGGTAAGACTTTAGGTCTACATGACTTATGTTTGTTTCTTTTGTGGGGGCACTTGGGGTAGTCCAGGTTTACTTGGTAGCCTACCTTAGGCGTCTTTATGTTGCTTTTTATTAATGTATTTGAGTTTATGGTATAGGCTATGATAATGACAGAAATTTCCTTAAAGCAAATGATCTAAAAGAAGCTGCGTCTCGATTTGCCTGAAAATGAGCACCTGTGAATGTGAGATTTCGAACACAGCATTTCATACAAACACTTTATTTGTGCTGTGTGTGTGTGTGTGTGTGTTTAGCCAACTATATATATATATATATATATATATATAATTTTTTTGCATTAATTCTGTAATCCCATTCCCTAATATCAGCCTCTGAGACATGAAATACAACAGTGGAGGTTTGGATGAAAGCTTGGGGTGTTTCACAGCCCTTTTCCTCTCAACAGGGTTGCTACTGCATGCACTGTAAAATAAAAAATAATATATATATATATATATATATATATATATATATATATATATATATATATGTGTGTGTGTTTTTTTCTTAATTGGAATTAGTCAACAAGTCAAATTAGTTTATTCGTCATTTATTAAGTTATTTAACATGACTGAATCAACCATATTGGGTGGAAATAGACCTTTATTGTAACAATTGTTCATGTGAGTATGGAATACATTCAATATGCATTCATGTTTTTTTTTTATCATTCCATTATATGTTGTTGATGGATTGTCATTGGTGGTCATTGATCTACCTGTGCTGTAGGTGAAATGACGTAAAACTTGAGTGGCTTGTGCTTTCGTTCATGCATTAATAAACAGAATAGATTGTTTGCAGGAAACAGAAATCATCCATCAAAACAATACACAATAGCGTACAAACCTAGTTATGCATTGTGTTGCCACTTTCTTCACAACAGCAAAACATTATACTAATTTAAGGACTGTATAACCTCACAATTCTGTAATAAGCAGCACATCACAGTTAAACTGGAATGCTTTGTGAATTTTATTTTTCATGTGGGTCAGCTTGGTCATATTGCAGGTTTGAGTCGTGTGCTGTTAATTGTTACTTTCATATACCTAAAACTTATTCCCACTGCATTGTCAGCAAGTTTAACAAATCAGTAAATCAGTAAATCATGAATGCATGAGTAAATGTGCTTATCCTGTGAGAATCATCTAAAAATGTGCTAAAAGTGGCACATCTAAATTTGTTACATCTAATTCAGAGGTTCTGATCCTTTAGAAATGCCCCCACCCAATATAGGCTACAATATTTTGTGTATTTCTTCTGTAATTATGACAAATCTGCTTGTATTCAGACTTTTTTATTTACAGAAACCGGGGCTCTGGATCAATCTCAGAATGTTTGTCATGTATACATTCATACATTTTTCATAATGTTTTTGCTACGTTGGAATCTGTTAGGTATTTTGAAATGGACAAGCATATTTGTCCATCTGACTGGAACACTGTCGTCTCACAGTGTTGCCTCATGATGTGTGCTGCATTACTATTATTCACTTTTATACAGAACCACCAGAGAGTCCACTTTCAAACTTCATGAAGCTGGCATAAAATATACAATCTTAATCATACATCTATAATTCCCCACACATTGAGTCACATTGAGCCCAAATGATTAAAAGTCTCCCACTATAATTTTTATGCTAATTTGAGTCATAATATCAGTGCAGTATTTAAAGTAGCAGTAGATATGAAGGAAGTGGTGGACGAGATATTTTAGAAATTGCTTAGAAAATTTGAAGTAGTGTTATATTATGGTCATCTCCAGTGTTTACAAGTAAGTCAAGATACGTAATCTGCTTACTTCTTTTTTTTAAAATAAAGAGTAAAGTAATGCATTAAAGTAATGCATTACTTTTGAATTTACAACAAAAAAATTGTGATACTTTTTTCAAACAAGTTACTTTGTTTTCTCATTTATTGACTGACACCTCTCCTGTCCCCATGTTGAGAGAAATTGGGAGTAAGAGGCAAATGTGTTGTTCACTACATGATGATTATTTTAGTTCTAGACTAAATGTGAGCATGCATTTGCATGAATGCATATATGCAAGAATTTCCTAGTAATTGGAAGGATTTTATTCTTAATTTTTTCTTCATTCTTCATTCAGTCTATACAGAGAACTTCTTCAGAAACATTAAAGAGACTATGTGTAGGTTTTTAGGTATTTTATTATCTAAAACCAATATTTTTCTTCATAAATATGTCCTCAATGCTGTACAAATACCTCTGCCAATTATCTGACTTATCCTCGTAATTATTCAAACGAAGAATTTATTATCTTTATATACATGTGATGGGTAGGTCCACGGAGGCTTTCATGTCGTTCCGCCATCTTGAAAAACGTCTACGGTTACGTATGTAACCCTCGTTCCCTGAGTAGGGAACGGAGACGTTACGTCGGATGACGACGAATGGGGTTTCGCTTAGAAAGCCTATCAACTTCGAGTATTACAAAACGAGCCAATGGCAAAGAAATGCCATGGGTCTGCGGAATTTGCATGGCGTAACTCCGCCCCACCTCGTGGGTATAAAAGGAGGAAGCCGGCAGCAAGCAGATATGTTTCTTCGCTGAGGAGCCAAGACTGAGCTCAGGCGATCCCCGCGGTACAGCGGAAAGTGGCAGGCAGACGTAACGTCTCCGTTCCCTACTCAGGGAACGAGGGTTACATACGTAACCGTAGACGTTCCCTTTCGTTGTCACTCCGAGTTACGTCGGATGACGACGAATGGGGTTACCAGTCTAATCACGCCACCTTCTCAGCTGTCTTCCAGTGCCCTGCGTAAATCGAGATCCCTGTCAGCCTGGACAAAGGACTCCATATAACACAGGAATACCAAGGTACACTGGGAAGCATATCCCAAGCTAGGGGAAGTATGCAATTAATGCCAGCCCGGAGGGGGGGGACTTAGAGAATACACATATGACCCGAAGGAAGCATATGGGAAACACTGGGGTGTCCAGCCGCAGGTGGAATATTTCAACCCCAGGGGTGGCAAGGTGGCTTGCCAAGGGAAAGACACACGCTCAGAGAGGCTTACAGTGGAAATACACATGTGGGGGTCGCTCAGAGGAGGGACCATGCACACGGGAGGCACCTAGCCGACGCACAGGCAATAGACACTGGCGCCGACGTCAGGAGTGCTGGAGGAGCTCAGGGCTTTCGGAGAAGCTCACCTGAGAAAAATATCGCACGTATCCAGTCCGTGGAGTGGAATGGCGAGCAAGCGAAGACACCTGAGCGGGTCCGGTACTAGCTGGTTGAAGCGAGTACACGAGAGGACACAGGCTCCACTCGGAGATTATAGAATCTGGCGAATGTGTTAGGTGTCGCCCAGCCTGCAGCTCTGCAGATGTCTGTTAGCGAGGCGCCATGCGCTAGAGCCCAAGAGGACGCCACACTCCGGGTGGAGTGGGCAGTCACACCAAGGGGGCACGGTCGACCTTGCTGCTGGTAAGCCAAGGCAATGGTGTCCACTATCCAGTGAGACAACCTTTGCTTGGAGAGAGCCTTTCCCTTCAGCTTCCCACCATAACAGACAAAGAGCTGGTCTGAGGTCCTGAAACACTGCGTTCTGTCTACATAGGCGCGGAGAGCGCGTACTGGACAGAGCAGTGCCAAGGCTGGGTCTGCCTCCTCCGAGGGCAGCGCTTGCAGGTTCACCACCTGGTCCCGGAAGGGAGTGGTAGGAACCTTGGGCACATATCCAGGCCGGGGTCTCAGGATCACGTGAGAGTAAGCCGGCCCAAATTCCAGGCACGCTTCGTCAACGGAGAATGCGTGCAGGTCCCCAACCCTCTTGATGGAGGCCAGTGCAACCAGAAGCGCTGTCTTCATCGACAGGAACTTAAGCTCAACTGATTGCAGGGGCTCAAAGGGAGCACTCTTCAGGGCAGTTAGAACCACTGAGAGGTCCCAAGAGGGAACGAGAGGAGGACGAGGAGGATTTAGTCTCCTCGCTCCTCTCAGGAACCTGATGATCAGGTCGTGCTTCCCTACCGACTTACCTTCGATGAGGTCATGATGTGCGGCAATGGCGGCAACATAGACCTTCAGGGTGGAGGGAGACAGCCTTCGCTCCAGCCCCTGTTGAAGGAAGGAAAGCAAAACACTGATCGAGCATCTCCGGGGGTCTTCTCGGTGAGAAGAGCACCAGTTGACGAAGAGGTTCCACTTCAACGCATAGACGTGTCTCGTGGACGACGCTCTAGCGGAAGTGATGGTAGCCACCACCGCTGGTGGTAGGGTACTCAAACCTGCCTCGTCCCATCCAGGAGCCACACGTGGAGGTTCCAAAGATCGGGACGAGGGTGCCATAGGGTGCCCCGTCCCTGAGAAAGAAGGTTCTTCCTCAGAGGGATCGGCCAGGGAGGTGCTGTCGCGAGGAGTACTAGTTCGGGGAACCAGGTCCGGTTGGGCCAGTAAGGGGCAACCAGAATGACCTGCTCCTCGTCCTCCCTGACCTTGCGCAAAGTGTGCGCAAGAAGGCTCACTGGGGGAAACGCATACTTGCGGCCCTGCGGCCAGCTGTGCGCCAGAGCATCCGTGCCGAGCGTGCCCTCGGTCAGGGAATAGAACTGGGCGCAGTGGGTCGAGTCGTGAGAGGCAAACAGATCTATCTGCGCGTCCCCGAACTGGTCCCAAATCAGCTGAACCGACTGGGGATGGAGTCGCCATTCTCCAGGGAGGGGCTGAAGCCGTGAGAGCTCGTCGGCTGCACAGTTCAGCGCTCCGGGAATGAAGATGGCTCGAAGCGACCTCAGATGCTTCTGACTCCAAGGAGGAGGTGGCGAGCGAGTTGTGACATACGGCGGGAACGTAGACCACCTTGATGGTTGATGTACGCTACAGTGGCGGTATTGTCTGAGCGGACTAGTACGTGTTGACCCCTGAGCAACGCCCGGAAGCGGTGCAGGGCAAGGCGTACTGCCAACAACTCGAGGCAATTGACATGCCACAGCCGCTGGGGTCCTGTCCAGGAGCCCGCAGCAGCATGTCCATTGCACATGGCGCCCCAGCCCGTGGTGGAGGCATCTGTTGAGACAACAACATGCCGGGAAGCTCGAGCCAGGGGGACACCGGCCCTGAGAAAATCGAGGTTCGACCACGGGGTGAAGAACTGACGGCAGGTCGGAGTAACTGGTACTCGGAACGTGCCGTGTTGCCATGCCCACCTCGGGACTCGGTCGCGAAGCCAAAGCTGAAGCGGTCTCATATGAAGCAATCCGAGCGGCGTGACCGCGGCTGCAGATGCCATATGCCCCAGGAGCCTCTGAAAAAGTTTCAGTGGAACCGCACTCTTGCCCTCGAATTGTCTTAGGCAAGTCAGCAGTGACTGCGCGCGCTCGCTCGTAAGCTGCGCGGACATGGCGACCGAGTCGATGTCCATACCGAGAAAAGAGATCCTCTGCACGGGGCAAAGTTTGCTCTTCTCCCAGTTGACCCGAAGGCCCAGACGGGCTAGGTGCCGGAGCACTAGGTCCCTGTGTTCGCAAACCTGATCTCGAGAGTGAGCTAGGATCAGCCAGTCGTCGATATAACTCAGGATGCGAACCCCTTGCTCTCGAAGGGGAACAAGGGCCGCCTCGACGACCTTCGTGAAGATGCGAGGAGACAGGGCTAGCCCGAAAGGGAGAACCGCGTACTGGTATGCCTGCCCCTCGAAAGCAAACCGGAGGAACGGTCTGTGTCGAGGAAGAATGGAGACATGAAAGTAGGCGTCCTTCAGGTCGATCGCTGCAAACCAATCCTGGGGCCGTATGCATTCGAAAACGCGTTTGGCGGTGAGCATCTTGAACGGCATCCGATGAAGGGAGCGGTTCAGCACGCGCAGGTCCAGGATTGGCCGTAACCCACCGGTTTTCTTGGGGACAATGAAGTAGGGGCTGTAGAAGCCGGACCTCATCTCGGCTGGAGGGACAGTCTCGATTGCACCCTTCGCCAGCAGGGTGGCAATCTCTGCTCTCATGATAGGGGCATTGCCACCGACCAAAGTGGAGCGGACTCCCCTGAAGCGGGGAGGAGACCGTGCGAACTGAATCGCATAGCCGAGCCTGACGGTACGCGCGATCCAGTGGGACAGACGGGGAAGCTCTAGCCAGGCTCCCAGGAACTGAACCAACGGGATCATGCGGGCCACAGGCGTCCCCCCGGAGGGGCAGCGAGGCGGAGTAACTGGCCCAGATGTGGACGGCATAGCGGCCCGGAGAGGGGGCACAGTTAGCAACCGCACCCTGGCAGAGGGGGCCAGGGGAGGACCAGGCTGGTCGTCCCGCGGGGGCCTGCTCTGCCAGGGGTCTGGCGACAGAGGGGGACAGGGGCGAAGCGGTCCGTGGACGGCACGCCGTGTCAACCGCCTCTGGGACAGAGGGGGGCGAGGAGAGCACGGCTTGTGGGCGGCGCTCTGTGTCGCCCGAGAACTCTGTGAGCTCAGGGAAGAGGGGATTGTTTCTGTCTTTAACCACATTAGGGTGCTGCCCACCCGTGGGTGAGCAGCGGGGAGTGGAGACAAAAGATTCTCCCCCGGCCCTCCACCGGGGGAAGGAGTGGTCCTGCTACCACCTCCTGAGAAACAATCATCATCCCTGAGCAGCCCGTCTCAGGAGCGCCGCTTGGCCCGGCGTTTAGCGGGGGGCGGGGCAGGAGAGGGCTGTGGCGCCTTCTTACGGCTTCCTCCGCGACCGGCCCTGGGTGGAGGCTGCTGCGTGGTCCGGGCGGGAGGGGCGGGAGCCGCAGGAGGGCGCCCTCGGCGGGAAACAGGTCGAGGCGTCTGCCCGGCCGGCAAGGTGGAGGCAGCAGCGGGCCGGCGGGGCAGAATGTGTTTGATGGCCTCGGTCTGTTTCTGGGCAGTTGAAAACTGTTGGGCAAAGTCTTCAACTGCACCGCCGAAGAGGCCGGCCTGGGACAAGGGGGCGTTAAGCAGACGGGTCCGCTCAGCGTCCCGCATGTCAGCCAGGTTCAGCCACAGATGTCGCTCCTGGACCACAGCTGTGGACATCACCAAACCCAGGGAGCGCGCGGTAACCTTCGTCGCCCGGAGAGCAAGGTCGGTCGCGGCGCGCAGCTCATCAAAGAGCCCTGGGTTTGTCCTACCCTCGTGCATGTCTCTGAGCATCTGGGCCTGGTAGACCTGCAGAGTGGCCATAGCATGCAGTGAAGCAGCCGCCTGTCCCGCCGCTCTGTAAGACTTCGCCACCAGGGTCGACGAAAATCTACAGGCTTTGGATGGGTGCTTAGGCTCGCCCCGAGAAGAAGCACTCTGAGGACATAGTTGCATGGCAACAGAGCGTTCAACCGGGGGAAGCCCAGTGTACCCACGGGCAGCTGCCTCATCGAGGGGAGGAAAGGCGGATGAGACCAGCGAGCGGTCCCGAGAAGACAGGGGGGTCTTCCAGGACTTCGAGATCTCATCATGCACATCCGGGAAGAAAGGTATTGGGGTTTGCCGAGGACGAGGGTCGGCGGCCTTACCCAAAAACCAATCGTCCAGCCGCGAGCGCTCAGGACAGGGTGGAGGCCTCCACTCAAGTCCGATGCTCGCGGCTGCCCGGGAAAGCATGGCCGTCATCTCCGGATCAGACTCGAGCACAGCCGTATGCACACCGGAAGGTGGCAGCTGTGACGAGCCCTCACTTCCAGAAGAGTCAAACCCGCCTAGTGATGCTGCAACAGACATGGCATCTTCCTCTGTAGCTTCAACTGAAGCCCGCGGGCCACCAGAAGGTAGACCCGCGGGAATCAGCAGTTCACTAGCGGGCACCGTCATTGAAGAGGGGGGCTGGGGTCGCGGACACATAGTCGGCGCCTTGTTCCAGACCGTAACCCTCAGATCACCCTGGCCACCAGCCGCAGGACGGGGGGTGGATGAGGGGACTCTCACTCTTGCGAGTTCACGGAGTCTCGACCGTAATGACGCGATGGTCATGTTCCCACAGAGAGAACATGAGTCATCCACGAGCGCTGCTCTAGCATGATCAATGCCCAAACATACTATGCAACGCTCGTGCCCATCAGAGTCCGATACCAATCTGCCGCAACCAGAAGTACACGGGCGAGACATCTTTAAAAAGACGTGCCACGTGTAAGCTCTTTTAGTGAGAGAAAACTCAAGTGTTGAAGCACCCGGGGAGAAACGCACC
This sequence comes from Siphateles boraxobius, assembly GCF_051911475.1. Taxonomy (NCBI): domain Eukaryota; kingdom Metazoa; phylum Chordata; class Actinopteri; order Cypriniformes; family Leuciscidae; genus Siphateles; species Siphateles boraxobius. Next base: position 23,173,734 of record NW_027509197.1, on the reverse strand, counting down.
GACTGGCAGACCACTGCAACAGATCAGCAGGAAGCACGCTCTCGCCGTAGATCGCCGTCACACCAACACTCGAGGTACTCGTTTGTAAAGCTGACAATTCAGAGATGGCTTGTGGAGAGAAGAATACACTTGGCTCCGAAGCGAAAACATATCTGCTTGCTGCCGGCTTCCTCCTTTTATACCCACGAGGTGGGGCGGAGTTACGCCATGCAAATTCCGCAGACCCATGGCATTTCTTTGCCATTGGCTCGTTTTGTAATACTCGAAGTTGATAGGCTTTCTAAGCGAAACCCCATTCGTCGTCATCCGACGTAACTCGGAGTGACAACGAAAGGGAACTATTATAGCAGAGAGGGTCAAAAAGTACTAGGCAGACGCGTTTCCACAACGCGTTTTCGGTCAGAGCCAGCGTCACGTGACTGAAAGCAGCAGAAACGGAGGAGCGAGCAGTGAGAGGCGCTTGTCACTGCCCCGGCAAGTTTAAAAGGCTGCATTGCACTGTTATTATTCATACTGTAACATTCGTTTGTTCGTTGTGTCAAGTTGCAGTTTGTTTGAAATAACAAACCTGTTCAACCGAAGGTAAACTCGACGAAGTGCTATTAGAAGACATCCTGTCATAGCTTTTTGGTACACAACAGCTACCGTAGATGCAACACGGGTTTGAAAAAACGAGGCGCTGGAGAGCACAATTCGTTTGAATGCAAAATACAATTTCACCGCTAGATGGGAGAAATTCCTACACAATGTCCCTTTAAATGTGTAGGTCTCTAATCAGTCATTAATTCAGAAGATTCATGCTCTCGCAATTAAACCAAGTACAAAGGAAAGAGAAAATGAAGTCATTTTGGGATTGGGAATTTGAATGATTAACAAATTTGTGAACCAGCTTTACCCAATAATGTCACAAATGTCAGAGCTTGGTTTTCAGCAGTAAACTGCATTTTTAAGAATGTTTAAAACAGCCAAAAATATCAAATATCCCCCCCCCCCCCCCCCCCAAATATACTGTAACTGGATTGTGAATTTACACGTTACCTAAGGATTTATGACATTACAATCCAAGTGAACAGGCTGCACTTCCTCACAGCTTTTGACATCCACCTCAACTAAGGTCAATTCCAAATGTATTTATTGCAAATAATTATAAGGTAAGACATTAAAAAAAATGTATTTTCAATCAGCCCCCAACTCCCCGTTATTTTTCATAATAAATTACATGCTGCATTTTAATATCCTCCTGAACAAAGCCCAATTTACAGTGCTCAAAACTGTACATATATCTGTAGTTTGCAGGACTGAGAAAATGTCTTTAATTGATGCAGAATATCTGGCAGAAATGACAGATCCAATTCCCTTCTGATACACTTTTACACTAATTGAAAACCTTTCTTTACAGAGAGTGAATCTTTTAATTTCTTTCCTCTCCTCAGGGTATTTAGAAGTTCAACTCTTCACACTCCCTCGCAGACTCAATAAGAAACCAGAAATGAGACAGAGAGAGAATGTCACCACTAACCCTTTGATAATCACACCAACACACTCACAGTTTTACATAATGCACCATTCTTTTGAAAAATAAAGGGAATTGAAACTTTATTAAACTTAAAATTATGCCATCATTTACTCTCTTGTTGTTCCAAACCTTATGACTTTTTTTCCCACCATGGAACATAAGGAAGATTTTTTTTTTTTTAAGGAAGAGTCAGAGCTTTTCTTTTCCATACTAAAAGTGTAGTAAAAGTGAAAGGTAATGACAAAAATTTATAATATAACTCTTTAATAGTAACTTTGAGAGAGGAACAGCGAATCAATACATTTTGCATCATTGATCCCAAATACGTCTTGATGGGCCAAGCTTGAAATACACTTTGGTAACACTCTATTTTACCGTGTCCTTGTTACATATGTTACATGTTACTTACCATAGTAATAACAGTGAAGTATGGATAATTATATGCAACTAATCCTCAACTAAACCAAAATCCTACCCTAAGCCTATAGTAAGGACATATTGTTAATTAGATTACTCAGTACATAGATATATAATTACACTGTAACAATGACACCTTAAAATAACGAGTAACCCTTATTAAATGAAAGTTAGTTGACTTGTAGTTCAAAGTTTAAAATGTCTAAAGTGGACCAACTAAATAAAGTGTTACAGAAAATACAAATGACATTTGTAAATGACATCCTAACACAAAACATCTGATGGCTTCAGAAGATTTAGTACATAATGGATAAACAAAAATGAGCCCTTTTTTGGACAGGCTGGTGAAGATGGTGAGATTACAGCTGAAGAACAGGTACAGATGTTACTGGATGCAAAGCTGCAGTGCCTACTGAAGGTCTCCACAGACGACCCAGCAGGTAGGCACCGTTTCCACTGTACGTTTTTTTTTTAACCAAGTTTTAAATTTAAGCCGGCATGTAACGGCATAAGTTGCGATAGTCTCCCCCCTATTGTGACGTAGGTACTGTACAGTATATCTGAGTGAAACTTTTTTTCCCTATTGTGACGGGTATCTGAGTGAATTTGTTTTCCCTATGGTGAGTGAAACGGCTCCTCATACAAGAAAAAATATAGGGCGGGACTTGATTTTGTTCATTGGGAATTGATAGGATGGTTGTGGTTTGCTATTGCTGTGATCTAATGTGAGTGACAGGTTACCCTACCCAACCTCCAGTAAACACGTCATCAGAGAAGAGATGTGGTTGGAAATCATTTTGACTAAAGATTACGTGGGGACTAGACTGGGTAAACCCAGCCCGATCTGCCAGCGATTTGATTTCGCCCTGCAGCTCAGGCTGGAAACCTGTAACTTTTTCTATCCTGCTTCCGTTACAAATCTGCGGGGACCAATCACAAACTGGCTTCTCCACCTGGCGCGCTATTGGCGGGTTTAACACAACGTCGATAGAGAAGCGACTGTCAATCCAAATCCTTTTAACCTCTCGACGATGCTCAATGGCTTCTTTAGTTTAGCAAACAAATCGCTCGAGTGGGTGTGTAAAAACCACTCACTTTCATGTTTTTTTTGCACAACCTGCAACAATCGCTAGATGCCGTTGCTGCTTCTGCAAACCGCTGATCAATGCTACAAATCAACACGTTTGTTGACACGTTTCCTGTCTGGAGTTTTCACATCGCTCTGCAAATGAAAAGTACGTTGGTCTGATTGGTTGAAGGACTATCCAATTGAGTACAGAGTAATTTGAACTATGCCGTTGTTTACGCCTCTTGTGTAGTAGAAGATACAGAGCAGACTCCCCTGACTAATGTTCAATCTTAAAAGATTGAGCTTGTTCTGGTGATAGCCAGACTACGTGGGAACATGAAACAAAATAATGACGTGCACTGATAAATAGTTTACTGCAATATTCCATTAAAAAACAAGTATTGTCAATTTTGGTGCTAGGGTGAATTTAAGTGGCCTTTTCAGTTCTCCACATCAATGTTGTTGTGCACACCATAATTTCACCTAGAAATAGTAACAAATTCAACAAAAGTATGACCATCATCACCTCTGCCAAAACATGTTTTATATAAAACTTGAGTCAGCTCACTCACTTAAATGAAGCATCCTGAGGTAAATGAAATAAACTGAATCAGACAGCTAATTAGACTCCTTCAAGACCGATGTTAGGCGAAACTCACTGCACAGTTTGCTGTTTCATTTGGCTTCATTATAAACACAGGTGATAAGGCAGAACATGTGAAGAGGAAAAACAAGCTCTGTTGGAGATGACTCATTGCAAAATAGTAGTGTAGTGACCTGGCAACTCATTAATATAACTTGGCTTAGTCCCATTTCCCTTTCATGTTAACGTCATGGGTTATAGTGTTTAGCGTAATTCGGGGAGAAAAAAGCAATTATGTTATGTAGAAAGAAATGGTGTGCAAAGGATGTGGGTGCAGGATATTTAGTTTTCAACTGGCACGTGAAAAGTTGATTACAGCCAATTTTCAGTAGGAGAAGTGTTTAGCATAATTGCGATTTTATATTGTTCTTTTGGTTCCTGAACTTACTTTTGCCAACAAAAGTCAACATAAAATCAAATTGACCTTATATACTTAATACAGTCTGGTACTATTCATTGGTTTACATTTTTCTAAAGAGAGGGACAAATTAAAATGTATCTTTTAATTTATGCCATCTGGAGTGGAAGTACATTATTTTAAATATGTTAAACATTAAACTAGGAATTCTGTCTCTTTTTTTTTGGCATGAATGAAGACCTTTGTAGTTAATAATAACGTTTTAACATGCTCCTCATCCTTCCAAGTCTCAAATATGCTGTCATCTCTTTCATTAAATTATATAAGCTTAATGTATGGTCAAATTTACTGTTGTTTTCTTAGGGTAAATATTTTTTTGCGTCATTTCAATAGGAATCCATGCGATCATTAATTTCGGATGAGGGCGAAAGATTTCCCCAAGCATATTTCGGAACGCTGGCCATGTGAATTCAGTACACTGACCAAGAGAAAGCTGCTTGGTTTGAAAGTGACTTTTGTGTGAGCTGTGCTTTATACATTGCTACACTATTGACAATAAGCATGTTTTGCTAATTAAATTTGGCTAATGTGATCACAGCTTTATACTGTAACAACAGCAAAAAAACAAAAAAACTAAATAAATAAATACTCAAGTTTGAAAATACCCGAGAAATTAAGTCCAGTCCTACATCGTTTCCTGTTTCACTTGGAAATGTCACATTAAAGTAAAATGGATAGTAAATTAGTATTTCATGTTGACTTAGCATTAGAATAGCACAAGACTTGAAAGCACTTCATGGTCTAATGTTTTCAAACTTAAAGCTTCATTGCTTCTGTGGTCTGACGTTATAAGGAATCTGTGGTTGCTGGACTGGCTCTGTTGAATCCACCAGTGATTTATTGAACGTCTTTACACATCATCTGTCTGCCGTTAATTGCATTGTTTTTCTTCAGCATCTTTCTATTTCAACAGAAATCATTACAGTCATTCTTACGGTTTAAAATTGTATAATTGTTTTAGCAAAAAATATAAGTACATTGTTGAATTAAATTGTAGATTCTGAACTTGGTCAAACATACATATTATACATGGATACATAATTTCTTGGACAAGCACACTTGTTGCCTCTTCATGATGTGTCTGTCACGTTTGTGTCTGTTTTGATCTTCTGTTTGTCTTCAATATTAGTCACATGTCCTTTGTTTTCCCGCCACTCATCTATCTCTATGTCAACTGTCATTAGTCCATCATCATCACCTGTGTATTGTTATGTGTGTATAATCTGTGTATAATCACCTTCATCTGTGTCACCTGGTTTTTGTTCATCAGTGCCTGTATTTAGTTTGCTTGTGTTCAGTCTGTCTTGGTCGGTTCTTGTAAATGTGTTAATGTTACTGTGGTTTTGGTGCGTGAGTTTTCCTTTGGCCTGATATCCTGCCTGTACGTGTTTGTTGTTTTCATATATATATATATATATATATATATATATATATATATATATATATATATATATATATATATTCAGTAAACTGTTTGCATTGAAGCCTCCAGACTCAGCCTCCTCCTTCGACCCTCACACACTGTGACAGTGTCAGTGTGGGTTACTCCCGTGGGTGCTCATGTTAGCCCATGCCAATTGGATACAACCCAATATCCACACAACACAAAACATCACCCATAGGTGTTTAGTTGATACTATGAGTGATATTTCTTACAGATTTTTTTTTAATGGAAAGCATATATAATTAATTTGGTGATAGTAAAGGATTTATGACTGTGTTACAGATCATTTCATGTTTATTGTGCGAAAATATCTACTTTAATGGTTTGGAAAGAATGAAAATATGCAAGGCTTTCATACGGTATCACGTTATGGTGCAAGATTGGATAATTTCACTGGTCATATCTTAACTCATCCTTTGGTGAATTGACATCTGTGCTCTGAAACTGTTCTACTCTCAGTTGGTGTATGTGTCCCAGAGTGGGATGGTCTGATATGTTGGCCGCAAGGCTTCCCTGGAGCTCTGACCAAGACCCTCTGCCCAACTTACATCTATGACTTCAACCATGCAGGTTTGAAACTGTTTTGTGTCTTTTGTAGTTACGAATGTTGAGCATTGCTGTTTGAATCGTGTGCACTGAAGCTAAAGATGATAACTGATAAGCACTTTACTACCACGTTAATTAACTTAACCAAGCACATCCTATATGAGATAAATCATATATGAATATACTCAAAATAAACATAATATTACATCTTACAATTGCACAAAACAAGAGGCAGCGAATGCACAAGCGAACTCAAAGTCATGAAGGTGAATCCATGTACTTATCATGTAACAACATCCTAAAACATGGGTGTACAAAAAATTCACAACATTCTTTTACAACAGTGTTTTCATTATAATTTTATGTAGCATATATGACAGATTTCCGCTGAATATGTTGCACTTGAAGGGACAGTTCACCCAAAAAAATCTGTCATCATTTACTCACCCTCAGGTTGTTCCAAATTTGTATGAATTTCTGTCTTCTGCTGATCACAAAAGAAGATATTTGGGTAACCAAACCATTGAGAGGCTCCATTGACTTCCATAGTATTTTTTTTTTCCATACTATGGAAGTCAATGGAGCCCATGAACTGTTTGGTTACGACATTCTACAAAAAATGTTTTTTTGTGTTCATCAGAAGAAAGAAATTCATACAAGTTTAGAACAACTTGAGGGTGAGAAAATTAAGACAGAATTTTCATTTTTGGGTGAACTACCCTTTAAACAGTATTTTCCCTTTGAAAGTGATTCCAATCATATTACAAGCAATTCAAAACCATCGTGGCGAACAGTGCGCATCTGAAGTGACTCAGCTGAAGGAAATAACCCATTATTTATCGGCATTATTTATAACCCATTATTAAATATCATTTATTTAAAATATCAGCCATATTTTTATTTTCGTGTCGATAACGATAACATAAAAAATGGAACATATATCGGCCAATACCGATATGGTATTTCTAACATTAGAATGAGGTTAAGAACAAATTCATATGCATACTGTTTGTGCTGAGAATTAGGTGTTTTTTGTGAGAACTTCTCCTGTGTGTATAATAATCCATGCAACTGTTAGTGAATGAGACCCAATCTCTATGTTTGAACAATACTACCCATACTGTTTCTGAGGTGTGCAGTATTTATACTATGTGCATATGCAAATTTTCTGTATGTGTAGAATACCCAGATGACCTGTAGGTCTACAATGCAATGTTCTTCATTTGACCTTCAATTTTCAGCATGACAAAATAACTAGAAATTACATATTTGTAATGTTTCTTGTTTCTTGACATCATTTGAATACAATGAATGGGTTATTATTAGATTTTGTTTAAATAATTGATTAAAAATGGAAAATAAACTATCATTAAAAATAAAAATAATAGGCAGCATACATGACATAGCCAGTAAAGTCTTTGTAAATCTTTCAGGACATGCCTACAGGAGGTGTGACTCTAATGGTTCCTGGGTGCTTGCAGAGAGTTCAAACAAAACCTGGGTTAACTACACTGAGTGCATCAAATCACCAGAGCCCAACAAAAAGAGAGTAAGCTACATTACCATCAGTTGTCCGAGATGACTTTATAGGTGGCTTGACGCACCACCTCTTTGACCCCACAGCAGGTCTTTTTTGAACGGCTGCACATCATGTACACAGTAGGCTATGCAGTTTCCTTCAGCTCTCTTCTAGTGGCCATCTTTATTATTGGATACTTTAGGTAAGTAACTGACTGACTTTATGTGTTTGTACTTCATCTCATAAACTGCACGAAAAAACATTGAACTGATCTTTAAATAGGTTTCTTATTCCTAATATTGTATTTCTATTTCTTTCAGACTGTAATTGCACAAATGTGAATCAGTGCTACCGTGTAGTTTTCTTTTTCTATGTTCTCCTTGCTCCATTAGCAGCTCGTTCATTAAGAATGTGCAGTTAGCTGAGATGTGCCAATACTATTCACTCAGTAAAGGAATTGCTTGGTACAAAATGTCAATATTAATAGCACTGCTGGCAATGTAACATTGCAAAACTATGCTGGACAGTGCTATCCTGCAGCTACACTTTTGATGATGAATGTAGTGTGATCTGGGAAATGCATTTTTTCCCTCTGTCTTGCTTTAGCTTGATTCTTTATATGCACGATGACATGTATTTATACATAGATTATTATCTACCTCCATTTTAATCCTTTTCATTCATTTATTTGTTGCCATTTCCAGTGCATTAAGACCAGTTTTGTAATAAAGCATCTCCCAGTGTGCAATATTCACAGAATTGCATCAGGATCAGGCCTTTCTGGGAAGATTCAATATATAGTGATATATAGCCCCGTGATATATATATATATATATATATATATATATATATATATATATATATATATATATATATATATATATATATATATATATATACATATATATAGTGATATATATATATATATATATATATATATATAGTGATATATATATCGAATACACATATTGAACACCTCCACCATTGTCACAAAAGTTTGGCAATAGACAAACGGATATAACTATTAGATATTCAGATATTCAAAACAGCAACTACGAGATGTTGTGAAAACTGTGGATGAGGTTGCCAAAGCTGTATAGTGTAAAATATGTGAGTATTCCTATGAAATACACCTATCAATGCATTTGCTTCTGAGGTGAAATTTTGAAAGTGACATACTCGCTCTCATGTCGTTCCAAACCCATAAGACCTTTGTTCATCTTCGGAATACAAATCAAGATATTTTTGATGAAATCCAAGAGCTTTCTGAACCCCCTATAAATTGCAACGGTATTACCACTTTTAAGGCCCAGAAAGATATTAAAGACATTGTTAAAATAGTCCATGTGACTACAGTAATTCAACCTTAATGTTATGAAGTGACGAAAATACTTTTGTGCAAAAAAAAAAAGACTTTATTCAACAATTTCTTCTCTTCTGCTGTTCACGTGAGCACCATAATGCATGCGTTTGATGCTGACGCAGCAGCTGGCCAATGCTAAGCCAGCGTTCTGACGAAGAACACGGTAGCACTGCACTGTGTTTACAACGTGAACTGTGTCAGAGACTGATATGGAAGAGAAGAAATTGTTGAATAAAGTTGTTATTTTAGTTTTTTGCGCACAATAAGTATTCTTGTCGCTCCATAACATTAAGGTTGAACCACTGTACTAGTCATATGGACTATTTTAACAATGTAAGTGTCTCTTGAAAGTGGCAATAACGTTGCAGTCTATGGGGGGTCAGAAAGCTCTCAGATTTCTTAAAAGATATCTTCATTTGTGTTCCGAAGATGAACAAAGGTCTTACGGGTTTGGAACGACATGATGGTGAGTAATTAATGACAGAAATTTCATTTTTGGGTGAACTAACCCTTTGATGTAAACTTTCCTTTTCCTCATTTCCCTGAATGCACATTAGCTCTGAGGTCTACCATCTTTTCTATCTCTGCCCTAACAAACCTCATATGTATTTCTGTGTGTCCTCAGACGTCTCCACTGCACCAGGAACTACATTCACATGCACCTGTTTGTTTCCTTCATGCTGCGTGCCATCAGCATCTTTGTGAAGGATCACGTGGTGCACACTGGTACCGCAGGAATGCAGGAATTTGATGCTGTGCTCATGAATAACTTCACTAATGCTGTGGATGTGGCAGCAGTGGACACTTCACAGTATGTGAGTCAAACGCTATTTGACTCTCTCATGCATCATGAGTATTTTAGTAATTATTCATCAAGTAACTCATGTAGCTAGGTTTTAGATTATATAATCAATATTGATATTATATTAGGGCTGGGTGATATTGTTTAAAATTATATTTTATGTTATTAAATTTAAATTATATTTAAAATTATATATTCTTTCAGTTTTTATTCTAATAATAATTTATAAGTAACCCTGAATATTCATTTAATCTTTTTATACATATTCCATGAGCTGTGACAAATTTGATTACAGATAGATAGATAGATTGATTGATTGATTGATTGATTGATTGATAGATAGATAGATAGATAGATAGATAGATAGATAGATAGATAGATAGATAGATAGATAGATAGATAGATAGATAGATAGATAGATAGATAGATAGATAGATTGACAGATTGACAGATTGACAGATTGACAGATATGGAGGACTCTTCTAAATGATCTGCTGTCTGTTCCAGGTACATACAGTATTGAATGATTCATGCTGTGTGCAAAATGTGCCATTTGAATTATTAACTCTTGAATGACCAGAAGGATAAATCATTGTAGAATGTCATCCATAACAGCTTGAACACAAGGTGTTAAACAAGCCTAGTAGGGCGGAAATTGAAAGGGATCAAGTTGGGTCTGAATGAAATGACATCTTGGTGAGGTTTGAATTCAATTCTGATTATGGTGGAGAATAAATATTTTAATGCAACTGCAAGGTTGTGACCTGTCTGGACATTGAATTTGTTGGAAGAAATGCCAATGCTAGAAGTATATTATTGGATTGCAAGAAGCTGTAAGTTCTCAGTCTCATTCTGTGCAGTGTGTCATACTCCAACTGGAGGACTTTTGTTTTATTCTACCTCCAATCTCCACCTCATACACAACATGTCTGAGTGTTTTATTATACTCTACGCCCACCACATGGCCAGCCTCAACAATCCATGCAAAGAGGTTAAAAAAACTCACTTGTCCCCATTTGCTGTCTTTTGGGTGGGAGATGATTATTCAGTCCCACCTACGCTCAGACTCGAACTGTATCCCATTGCGGGCAATACTGGAGACTCAATGACTGCGCCCTCAGCTTTTTCTTCAACCAGCTGCATTACAGGAGATAAGTACGATGGAGGCAACATCTGAGGGAGGATTTTGCGACCAGTTGTTTAGCATCCATTGTTTGCACCTAACATAAGCGTTACAGCTACTGTATGTGTCTTCAGAGATTAAAAGGCACAACTGCTTTGCTTTGATCCATTTTGGTGTATGTTGTGTTTGTAAAGGTCAATGAGCCAAAATGCTCACATCAATATGTGGCTATTACTCTGGCAAATTTCTCATTTAAAGGAACATGCTGGAAATTTCCTGCCCTTCCATTTTCTTCAGTAAACCAGTATGGCAGCAGAACCAATTATTGGCAAATATGCTCTGTATAAATGCTTTCTGTATCATATCAAGGATCTTTGTGAGAACTTCTCAAAGTAGACACCAGGCTCACATTTGGGTTTTCATATTTTTTCAGGCCAGTTTTTATTTAGGTATGTAAGGCATAATACATACTTGCATTTTTAGTAGTAAGAATTACATTAGAGAGCTCTACAGTTAAATTCTTACTTGGAACAATTACATTAACTTCATTAGAGAGCTCTTTAATAATAATAATTGTTAATAATAAGGATTGAATTAGAGAGCTCTCTAATTTGATTCTTACTAGTAAAAATGCAATTAGGATGAATAAAGCTGGCTACATTTCAAGCTAAACGGCTTGCCATACAAGTCGAATAGTCTCGCACATTGCTATTGGTAAGCTAATGTATATGCTTTGTACAAAATTATGATAGTGTATTGTGGGAGGATTTAGAGTGACTCATAGAGTCTTGGGGTATTGCATTATAATTTTATAATTTTTGTTATTTTTGTAATTTATTAGTCTAGACTCTAGAGTTAACTCTGTATGACCAAGGCTAATATAACTACTTTATTTTCAACCCATTATGCTTTTCTCAGCATTGTGTGAACTGAAGGAAAGGCTGCACTTTTTCCACTAGTAGCATTCAGTATTTTCCATTATTTATAATAATTGGAATCTTCGTCATGCAACAAGAGTAGGAAATTGTCAATTTACTTCTAAACCAAATTGGAGAGTAGTTTTTTTTGTGATGTAATATGATGATATCAAGAGATCTTTAAGAGAGTTACACATTCAATAGTGCTGTTTCAGTAAAAAAAAAATAGAAGCCTTTTATAGAGCCTCCCTACTCTCTACTGCTATAGACATTGTGTTTCTAAGCAGTACTCTGAAAAGAGGGCAAAGATCTCTAAGAGTACATTGTCAGCAGAGGAACAGATAAACGACAGAACAAAAGTTTCAGGCATTCAGGTGAGCTGTTCAGATCCTCCAGGTGTATTGACAACATAACCTGCACCTTGCTTTCCTCCAGCGCCTCTTTGACCATCTGTCAGAAGCACTGAAGCTCTCAAGGTTACCCTTAGTTTCTGGCACTTTCATGTATCTTGAGTTGATAGATCTGTTATTGTCCATACTCAGAATAGCAGCTCCTTTCGGTTGTTGCACTCCTTTGGGGGAAAGTAAGAACAGTAGAGAACATTAAAGTGATAGTTAACCAAAAAATTTAAAGTCTGTGATCATTTAATCAACCTCAAGTCGTTCAAAACCCACCTTACTTTCTTGCTTCCGTAGAGCATTAAAGAAGATGTTTAGCAGAATGTTCATACTGCACTTTTCTATTTAGTTAAAGCATACAGGGGCTGCCAAGTTGCAAAAACGTCTTAATGTAAATAGGCATAATAGTCTGTATGACTCATGCACAATATTCTAAATCTAAAGCCTTTAAAGACATACAATAGCATTACGTGAGGAACAGATCGATATTTCTTCCTATATCTTCCTTTCCACCGTAGCTCTCTAATAGGGTGACCAGATGTCTCGAAAAATTCGGGACAGTCTACAAATCTAAGCTGTTGTCCCGAATCCCGAACCAGGCCCTAATTGTCCCAAAAATTATACTAAAGCGACAACCTGAGTAGTTATTGTCTGATTAAAACTGTCCGCACAGATTGAGTTGTCCTGCAGCCACCCCCCGCCGGCTGCTCATTGGCTGCAGCATCTTTTTTGTTTCTTTTTTTGAAGTTCTACAGTACAAAGATACCGTAGGCGCAAATTTAGATATGCATTGATAAGCTAATTTTCATTCAAATGAATGGCTATAGCCTGTAAGGTCTGATTTACGCACTGTTACAACAGCCATTGTTTTTTTTGTGTGTTTTTTTCACAATGACATTTGCGTTCATGATTTTAATGTTTTTTTTTTGTGGCAGACTAAAGACTATTGACAGAGTGTTGATCTTTGAATAAAAATATGTTTGGTTCAGGTTTGAAATTCATTATCTTTTATTATAGGCTATGTAGTCTAATATCATAGTAGGCCTACCGACCCTAGAAAAACCCCAAAGGAAAAACAATGAGATTAAATGCAGAGCAAATGGAGATTTTTATCAGTCTGATATTGTCATTTTTCTAGACAAATCCTGTAGACCTCGTTAATCTCACAATTGTCTCTTTTAGAGTTTAGAGGAAATCTCAACAATGTCACAAATTATGCTAACATTTTCAGAAATAAGATTTTAAGTCTCTTATGCTCACCAAGACTGCATTTATTTGATCAAAAGTACAGTAAATACAGACATAATGTGAAATAGTATTACAATTTAAAATAACTTTTCTCTATTTCAAAATGTAATTTATTCCTGTGATGCAAAGCTGAATTTCCAGCAGCCATTACTCCAGTCTTTAGTCTGTTTATAATTATATTATTGCTGTTTAATTTAATTCTGTTTTGAGTTGTAACTGTATGTGTTTGCTTTTATATGTTAAAAAAATTAAAAAATTAAAATAAATGGACCCTTATGGACCCTAAGGGTAATGTATTGCAAGATCAGTGCCCTTTTTTGGTCTTAGAGCAACATTCTTATCAAACAATCATATTGTCACGATTAGCCACGCACTCCCTGGGTGATCACGTACTACATTTCCCATCATGCAGCTCCCTGGACTGATTACACCATACACCTGCACTGCACTGATTACACACACCTGCATCTCATTCACACCCGCACCACACCAGTGTGAAGTCTAGACTTTCCGGGTTGTCATTTCCGAGCGTTTCTTCACGTGGATTAATTATTACCTTGACCTTGGACTGTGTATCCCGTTTCTGCTTGTTCTCTGCCCGCCCCACTTTGGATTGTTTACTGGACCTTGCTTCTCGCTGCCTACCCCGACCATTGCCTGTTGTCTGGTTTGTCTCTGCCTTGTCTCCGTTGCCCTGTTTGCTGTTGTTGATTCCTGGCTGTTTGACTACTCTAATAAATGTTGCAAATGGATCCCCTTGAGTCTGCCGATTTCCTAACACATATCTCTAACCCTACAATAGATCCAGACTAAGTGTGGAGCTAAAAAAAAAACACCCTTGCTGTTGCAGGCATCACTATTATTGATTATATTTGGTGTTAGGGATTTCAACAAACTCCTAATCCCTGATATTATGCAACTATAGTGCATAATTCATCCTGCAGCATTTGGGTTCAATGATGCCTTAAAATTTGCAGCTTGTTGAGGAGAGGTGTTCTATTACTTTTATACGTGATCAGACTTACGATTATCACCTGCTAGGCAAGAAATTAAGTTACACATACCACAGACTTGCAATGAAGGGACCAAGCCATATCTCGGGAACAGTAGTAGGGGGGACTTTTGACACTTTTGGACCAGTATGCAACCACCTTATATATATACAATGACATTTGGATGATCATGTGCATCTGAAACCTGCTCACAGCACAGACAAGGTTTGATCTTTTGGTTTATTGATCATGTGGGTGAGGATTAGTGATGTGTGTTTTAAAGCGTGCTTTGCTTTTGCAGATTTGTAAGGACAGAATAAAATTGGAGAAGTCACGAGGAGGCATTGCTTCTGTGATACTGTCCATCTGCTAACACTCACCTGTTATAGCTGTTCTTCAAATCAGCCTAAATGGATCAGACTTGGTAATGGATGGACTAATTACTAAGTAAACAACGCATTCACTTCAGCACCGCATCACTTTCCGTCATGTTCGAATCGAAATTAACGTATTAAGCGAGCCGGTTTTGAGTGACCACTCAGGTCTGTTAAATTAAAGCTGCACCTCCATGTATACAACCTCCATGATATTCTGTTTATTTTTTGGACTAATAGTTTTAAAGGATGAGGAACAGTCGTAACAAATCAAAGCTATACACAAAATATGCTTATTGCTGTATTTGTGAAGCAATGTAAATGTAACATTACATGATGACATTACAAGTCAAGATATTTGTAATCAAATTTAAGGCACTGATGTTTGAACAACCACTTGCTCTGCACCCCTATACCTAAATTTACTACTTCAGACTTACTCACCACACACTTACTGTACATGTGGTGCCATCCCAAAGAGGTACAACATCACTTTCATGGACCTTTACTTTGACTGTTCCCTGCAGGCAGAATGAGCTGCTTAACTCAACCCAAGCTACTAAGTCTTTGTCCATTTTCAAGAAACCGCTAAAAACACATATTTTTCGTCAGCACTTTCTATTCTATCTATTTTTTATATTTATTTAAAAAAATTGCTATTGTACTCCTTAGGTCTCTTTGGATAAAAGCATTGCTAAATAATTAAATGTACTGTAAATGCAAGGTTCTCTATGTCTTTAACTCATAAACTGTGTAAGGCTATAGCTATGCATAAATCCCCAGAAAAAAAAAATTGTATCCCTTACTGGAATCTGAACCGGTTAAGAATATACCAGAGAGGCACAACTATTTTGTGAGATGGCACTGTTTAAACCGATGATGTCAAAAGTTACTCTTAAATCCATTTTAAATTTGACACCATTAACAATGTTAACTTCACCCAATGTTAAGATTTCGGTATTCCAAAAGAAAATTGATTTTTTACAAACTGAGAATTTAACAGTAACTATTATACAATTGCTAAGGCTGAGAATAATAGAAATGTTATCTAAAAGACAATTAAAACTAGAGTATACTCTCAAAAGAGACACGTTCTTGCACATAAAGATGATTCAAAAACTTGGCATCAAAATGTGTTCCCAGAGGGCTTCGGATCAAGAAAGAACCCACTTTGGGTCATTATGATCATAATATACAGTATTTTTCTCCCAGTAATGTGAAACGTTAAACAAGAGATCTTGACCTCCCAGTCATTATTATTAATTATGTCCAGAAGGCATTGGATGAACAAATTCCTCTCACAGCACAACTGTTAAAGAGTGTAATAAACAGCAATCTTCAGGGCCACATGGGCCTTCAGAAATCATTATGCTGATTTGGTGCTAAAAAAAAATGAAACATTTCTTATTGGTTGCTTAATATTTTTGTGAAAACAGTGGTACATTTTCATGATATTTTGGTGAATAGAAAGTTGAAAAGAACATAATTTATTTGAAATGGAAATCTTTTGTAACATTTTAACAAATTTACTGTCACTTTTGATCAATTTAATGTGCACTCACTAAATAGATGTCACAGTTATGTTTAGTTAGTTTCGTTTTCAAGGGGCAAAACAATCCTACAGACACAGACTTTTTTTTTTACAGATCCAGGAACATTGCAGAGGTTCAAAGAGATACAACACCGGGCAAACCATCTGAGCCTAGTCTTAAACTTGACTGATCATCTACTGTCAAGTGTTCAAGAGTCGTTCTCCTGATCTTTTTCAGGTGTAGGTTGAACTGTGCCACAGATAATGTTATCATTCCTGTGCTATAGCTACTTTCCCCCTCTTTGCTCCTTTCACTGTTATCTGTCCGAAGTCAGAAAGCCAAAATGAATAAGTGGCCCCCCCCTAGAATCCAGACGCTACTTGCTTTATTTAAAAAGAAACAAATTGGGATTCAATCACTTCCTCTAAATGAAAGAGCTAATAGCCAGTTGTACAAAAAAATAATCAAAATCCAGTTTAGCCAAGTACAACATTTAATAACTTATAATAACTGATGACATTTATTAACAGTGTTTTTTGTGCTAATGTATGAAATGTATTTGTGATATTTGGAATACCAATATGTTCATAAGTTTTTTTTTTACCACAGATTATTTACAATCGTTACATAAACTTATTTCTAATTTTTGATGGCAGTGAGACAATTAAAGACTGTTTGAATTCTCTAAATCAAAATGATTTGAAAATTGAAAATATTTTTTTGTGTAGAGGGACCGTTATTTTTTGCATTCCTTTTTCGCCAAAACTGAAACACTCAAATACTTGCCAAACTCACAAACAAAAAGACTTTATTTCATGCCAGTAGTTTCCATATAAAAAATACAGCAACAAGAATGTTTTGTGTATCTTTGATATCTTACCACTAGCTGTTGCTCTTCTTTTAAGAAGGTAAATATTTAGATTCCTAGAACATTAAAATCAAAATTAGTTTTTCAGTTTAGTGTGATACATTTTTTTGACACTTTACTTTCTTGTTGAAAAAGAACACTCAAATACTTTATGACAAACAAACAAAATTATAACATTATTTTTATTATAACAGAATTCCCATATAACATTTTTGAAACACTTTGAAGGTTCAGAAGACTTCTTTTCTCTGATTGTCTAGTCAAATCATCACATGATCAGCTAATTCAAAGAGAATAGCCATAGAAATAGAGTCAGTTCTTTAGATTTCCCTCAAAAAATCTCCACAGAATTATCATTATTCCCATATCATCCAACTACAACTGTTCAATAAAAGCAAGTACCCAGCAGACATAGGAATTCTTTCAATAGTCCTTGAAAAAGATTCCTTCAAGAAGGTGCCTGAGACAATAACAGGATGTGCGGAAGAGTCTAGGCTGAGGGTGGCTAGAAAATAAGAGAAATATCCGTCATCTTTAAGCTTTGGTAATGATTGTGATGTGAAATCCCTTTTAATTCAGTTCATTGGTCTGGAAATGCCTTATGGCCATTAACCACACAGATCTGTCAAGGCAATGAGCTAATAGCTTCATTAAAGTGCCTACAGCAATCAGCCAGTCACCTGACTGTAGTGAAAGGTTGTCATTTTGTCACACTTCTACTGTTCTAAAGAGTGTTTCTGTCATTTGACACTGACAGTGTCATCTTAAGTTAGTGAGCTAATTATTCTAAAAGAGGATTCATGACGATGAGCGGAATGTAAAAGAGAAGACTTAAATCTGACAGTTCACCCTTTCTTTCCTCTGTGAAACACAAAATATTTTTTTTTGTCCATATGAAAGCCAACGGTGTTTTGACATAAAAAATTTGAAGCATTCTTTATAATATCTACTTTAGTGTTCTGCGGAAACTTTAAATTAAGTTTTAAACGTTCTGCCCTTTTGTTCACGATTGATGCTGCATTTAAAGTCTTATAGAATAATTTTGCTTTGATCTAAAGAAGCCCATGTGATAATACTGATTGTGAAGTCCGCACACTGAAAATAGCTGCTCCAAATGAATTTATTAATAGCACAACGTTTCGACCATCAGGTCTTTATCAGGCACCTTTTTTGTTTTTGTTTATGTTACTTTGTTGTCCTGCACCTGAGCCAAATCTGGGTGTTTGGGGTGTGCATAACAGTTTTTTATTTTTTTATTTTATACTGTTTGTACCATAGCAGAAACAGAACAAAGGCATCTTAGTTCATTTTGCTCTTCTGTCATATGTCTGAACTTAGGCTCCACAACAGAGGACTATTTTTACCTTTTTTTTGAGGTGGCCTCCAACCACGAGTAGGAAATAGTTTGTCACAGCTGAAGCATTGCTTTCCAGCCAGTATGTTTACTGTTTAACTAAACATTTGGCTCTATATAATCGAAACTGCCATGTTTTGATATGGGTGTTGATTTTTTTTTGCTACGCTCTTCTTTTTCAGCTGGGTTGTAAAGTGACCGTCTTGCTGTTCATATATTTCCTGGCTACAAACTACTACTGGATCCTGGTGGAGGGCTTGTACCTGCATAGTCTCATCTTCATGGCCTTCTTGTCTGACTCGAAATACCTGTGGGGCTTCACTTTGATTGGGTGGGGTGAGTATTCCTGCTTCGGTTGGGTTTGTAACATTTCTTGGTAAAAGAAATGCTGCTGCTACTGGTTTTGATCTGCTGGGTTTATAGCTTTGTTCATGGACAGTTGGATGACATGTAATTGTATTCTCCTCAAAGAACAAGGCCAATCATTTTTTCACTTATATTTTAATTTTGGCTGCCTTAGCTGGCTGTTTTGGGACTAATGGTTTTATATATATATATATATATGTGTGTGTGTGCGCGTGTGTATATATATATATATATATATATAGATAGGGGTTGTTAAGGTTTGTTTTATGCTCACCAAAGCTGCATTTAGAATTTATAATAAATATATTTCCCTCCATGAAATGTACTCTAATCTATAGCATGTTGACAAATTAAATCACATTGTAAGAGTACGCACCACACAGGAAACGCAATTGACTAAATTGACTATTCAATGCATGGACGTGTCACCATATGAAAACCCAGAGCAAACCAACAATGAGGAACCTGGAGAAAGAGCGACTAGAAGAGGTGTATACTGAGAAGAGATAAATAAAAAGAACGGAAACCACAGGGAGGAAGTAAATAGAGTAGCAGGGAAAAAAACAAAAGAGCCACTCAATTACCCATACAAATCATGATCTGTACAGTACGTATTTTGTATCACATGGTGCTCCCGCTACTATATTCTCTATTTCTGGATCCAGTGGTGGAGTTTGTCACTTCCTTTTCATGCAGCTTTAATGACAGAGTCATTTTTGTCCAAGCACAAGAGATAGCCTGCAGAGATATTGAGCATCACTCAATATGCATTGCTTCTTTCTTTAACCAATAGCTTGAGAAAACATTCTATTATGTGGAGACAATTCTTTACTCAAACATAATTGTGAGGCTTGATATAAGTGCATCTTCAGAAGTTTACAGAATCATGTATTTTCATTATGGACATTAGATAAATGTCTTTTTTTTCAGTAATAAAGCAGTGTTCATAACTAAATATGTAATCAGTAGAGAACACTAATGGGTTTGATCTCAGTACTGGCTGGTGATAAATGTGTTAGCTGACAAGAATGCAATACTTCATTATTGTCACAGTCACCACCTAATGGTCATCGTCTCTGTCACTGTCATGTGTTAGTCCCCGTCTACACTATAGTTCCCAGCATCCTCCTTGGCCCACACCTGCACCTCCTTCACCATTTCCCGCACCTGCCAGCAATCATCATCACCACTCACCGTCTTCAGCTGTTGTCCTCATTATTCCTCTGTGTATTTT
This sequence comes from Siphateles boraxobius, assembly GCF_051911475.1. NCBI lineage: Eukaryota > Metazoa > Chordata > Actinopteri > Cypriniformes > Leuciscidae > Siphateles > Siphateles boraxobius. The sequence goes on along the minus strand of NW_027509197.1, from coordinate 23,153,591 downwards.
AGTTTCTCTCATGTCAGTGTTCAGGGTTGGTTATTGTTTGTGGTTAGTGCACACGTTTGTGCCTCGCACGCTGTTTCATATAGTTGGCTTTTGTAAGTTCTTCTGAAATAAACTTTGATATCTTCATCTTCAGTGAATTCCGAACGTTACAATTATAAAATGAAATCGAACTGTTTGGCTAAATGAGGAGTCTGTTTAAATCGCTGTGTAAATTGTTTCAAGGGCATTGGCCTTACTTTTGATCAAATCGACTGAGAAAAACTAATTTAATTTGTAATCTGGAGCTACTTTCAAGTTCATTTATTTAGTTCTGCAGTCTGATGCCTCCACATAATATAAACATATTTTGTGTTGATAAGAAAAATTACTCCACTTTAAAATTGAGTGGATAATATATGGGAGGTTAACATGCAGTGTGACAATGGTTAAATGGTTCAATTTAATTGTATTATATTGTGCATGCAATTTTTTATGACGTATTACTTGGAAGATATAGAATGTTTGTGCTATTAAATATTCACACTGCAGGAACATTCCAAACAAACCAGTTGAGTTGATAAAAAGGGGCGAAAGTTCAAATAAAAAATAACTTGTGACCAGTCAAAGCATCTAAAAATATTTTAGATTTTATTATAATTATTATATTTATAATACTTTTACCTTTTTAAAATATTTATATTAAAATATTTGACCTCAAATATTCGTATGCATGTAGAAATAAATATACGGCAAGTCTGCTAATTTTCTTGATAACGTTATGTCATTATAATTAATGACATACCCACCATCAAACCACAGAGATGCAATAACTTACAGGGATATTTGAGAACTACATATTAACAAGGACCCATTACGTCATTTCTCATCAGCCTTCCGATTTCAACTTGATGACTAATCATATAAAGAAGAGCAACTGTATTAACTGTTGACAGCAGAACCATTCTCTGTATTCAGTTTATTATGATGGTCAAAGTAGCAGACAATTCAACAGGGATCTTGGCTGTTGGCCACCCTTTATATATTCTGCCATGTGAAGGTCTTGTTTATTTAGGAAAGAAATGCAATTTTCTTTCTTTTGCTCAACAATATAAAACATACATGATGCACCCCCCCCCCCCCCCCCCCCTCTCAGAGATGGCTGCCTTTGAATATGTATATTATGTATTCCTTTGAGAAATGACTACATGGAAACAAATAAGCTATTATTTAGAACAAGTGGTATTCATACACTTTCCTCCGCTCCCACACGGAGAAAAAGCACAATGATTGCTCACTGTAGTTTGTTTTGAGAGGTTGCTTCCTTTTCAAGTGGTTTCAAGTTGAAGTGTTCTTTATTTATTTGTCATTCCTGTTTGATGTGTTCTTAGTGGAAGGGCAGAGATTGAGGTACCTTTGATATGCATATTCCCTGTTCTAGGAGCGACTGCTCACTAAATTCTCTTGAATGCGTTAGGCATGGCTTATTAATGACCTAAGGGTTAAGTCTGTGAAAGTACTCCACAATAATGTCACGTTGATACAGTTAAAATAATGTCAATGAGGGGAAATCTTAAATCTTCAAAGGATGAGTGATGTAATTCATGTTGTGGATTTGAGCTCCTCAATATAATTTAATGGCTAATGGCACAATGATGATATCTTACATAACAGATTCATATTTATTTGATGGAAAGGAAACTGAAACTAAGGAAAGGTAATTTAACCATGCTGTGTGATGCCATACTCATTATGGCAAAGGACATTTTTAGTCTCAAAATCATTTAAAGGATTAGTTCAGCCAGAAAAGGACATTTCTGTCAATTAATTACCCACATTCATGTTTTTCCAAAACTATAATTTTCCCCCCCATGGTGCACACAGCTAACCTGGTAAACTCCTTTTTCTTTCCATACAATGCATCGTGAATCTGAAGCTGGGTTATGATTCGATCCAATTAAATGTATTTGGATTATTTATTTGATTAATATAGATTATTGTATTATTTCCAAAAATATGCGGACAAAATAAATATAATTACAGAGACAATTTACACAATCACTATGTCAAATATCGACAAAATAATAGATCACTGACTTTATATTCACTATATCAAAATTCAATTTTGGGATAAGTGTCATTTCTTTGGATAAAAATATATATTTTATTGATTACAGTTTTTTGTATTCTCTTTGGTCCTATTTTCACAAGTAAGGTGTACATTTTCAAAACTCTTAGTACCAAAATCCAAACTTATCACACTTGTAACACAGCTAGTCAGTCTTTCAAAACATGATCCCATGCTTTCGTTACAGTTATACATTTTTCAGTCCACATACTCATTGTTTCAAACATTAGATTATTGTAATATGTAAATGAGAACTTTTGGTTTAATCACAGAAACACAACAGTATGATCTTCTTTCAATTTAGTACTTTTAACAATCAGTTCATTCAACAGCAAACAATGCAAAACACATGTTTCAAATCACCCTTATTGCTGAAATAATTACAGTAATACAGGATACAGTTGCCACATTAGAAAATACACATGCATTACTTTATGTACTTATGTAATTGAATCCATAATGTTTGTAATAGTATCTGCAGTGTGTTATCAAAAGGTGATGAAGTATGACACAGCCATGAGGATCTGTGCTAGAACAGAGTTTGCTGGCAATACAGTAAATGATTTCACTCTATACCATTTGACTGAATCTATACTGTATTGGACCTTTACAGATGAAGGGTGAGTTACAGTAATGTGTCAGTCTCTACCATGGTAATCTGTTTACAGTATCACTGTATGTATGGCATACATACTGTAATGTAAAATGCTGTATTTGATGCCATCTGTCTCCCTTCTACTGATGCATCTCTGATCAATGTAATGTTTTACAGTCATTGACCGTTTCCTCTCCCTTATACTCTTTCAAACAGAATTGAAAACACAATGACATGTTTGAAAAAAGTGCATTTTTGATGATCTGTTGTGATATTAGCACTAAGAGTTTTGAAAATGTACATCTTACTTGTGAAAATAGTACCAAAGCGAATAAAAAAAAATGTAAATTTTAAAAAGTCATGGAAAACTTACTCGGTTACTAACGTAACCTCATCTCTCTAGAGAGGGAACGAGTACTGCGTAATATCGTACGCTATGGGGAAAACCTCTTTTCCACGAGATATTGAAGCCAAAAATTTTCCTTGATTTTGAATCAATGTAAAACGTGTTGCGGCAGCATGCAGACATAGGCAAGACGGCTCGCGTGCCTATTGGCTGACCTGCGGCAACAGCAGCAGTTTATCTAGAGAGGCCCTGCGTGACGCCATATCCAATGGGGGCGCTTCGCGCCCATTACGTCACGTCCCGTCAGGATAGGCGTGGCCTTGGCCTATAAATATACCTCGATAGGCTGATACAAACTGGTTTTCATCGCTGAAGCGAACCAGAGCGTGTTGTAAGCACGGCAAGATACGCAGTACTCGTTCACCCTCTAGAGAGAACCGAGGTTACGTTAGTAACTGAGTATGTTCTTTTACGAGAGTATCTCTCGTACTGCGTAATATCTCACGCTATGGGGAACACAGTGTAACACGCCGTGCCTACTGGGATCCAACACCAAAGTCCCAAGGGCAGAAACCCGGGGCTCATATAGTGCATAATCACCATAGACTCACAGAGAGTCAAGGAAGAGAGGCTAGAAGCGTCATTCCCTATAAATAGCATCCCACGGGAGCTAACCATATTAATAGTGCACCACGCAGCCAGGGTGAAAGCTTTCAGCCTGAACTGGGTGGCAGTACGGGTTTTTAATACCCATGGAGCTGTTCTATCGATCAGTGAGCGATGCTCAAGCAAAACTCAGCATTCTGAGCCGGCGCAGCGGGGCAGATAGTACTGAATTCTAGACCGACAGAAGCTTGGCCTGTAAGGCGGGAAACTCTAGGTTATAAAACCTTATAAATGTAGAAGGCGAGGCCCAGCCTGCCGCCGTACAGATATCTTGCAAGGTAATCCCGCTAGACCATGCCCACGACGAGGTCACGCCTCTCGTGGAGTGCGCTCTGTCACCCAAAGGACACTGCAGGCCCTTAGAAGTGTAAGCTTCTATCCACCTGGATAGTCGTGAAGAAGTGTATCGACTATCCACCTGGATAGTCTCTGTTTTGATATGGCCAGTCTCCAAACAAAATGAAGAGCTGCTCAGTCTGTCAGAAAACAGACGAGCGGGACACATAAGCTCTTAATGCCCTGACGGGGCAAAGGACTCTCGCGTCGTTCTCCTCATTGTGAACCGGAAGGGCGGACAGGGAAATAACCTGGGCCCTGAATGGTGTGTTGAGGGATTTAGGCACGTACCCGTGCCTTGGTTTGAGTATGACTTTTGAGTCTTTTAGGCCCAAACTCCATACACAACGCGCTTACCGAAAGCGCTTGTAAGTCCCCTATGCGCTTCACTGAAGCGAGAGCCATAAGAAACACCGTTTTGAAAGACAGACGTTTCATGTCTGACAAATGGATTGGCTCAAATGGGGCACCTTTCATGGCTTCCAAAACCGTAGAAAGGTCCCACACAGGGACTGAAGGGGGTCTGGGAGGGTTCAGCCTCCGAGCTCCCCTGAGGAATTGCACGACCAGGTCGTTTTTCCCCAGTGACTGGCCAGACGTCGGTTTTGTAAACGCCGCTATGGCCGCCACATATACTTTGAGCGTGGATGGGGTTCTGCCCTTATCCAGCAGCTCTTGAAGGAAGGAGAGTACTTCCATAACCCCGCAGTCTACGGGTGAAAAGCCCTGAGCTTGACACCAGGCAGAGAACACAGACCATTTCGAGGAATAGAGCCGTCTAGTAGACGGGGCCCTAGCCTGCGTGATCGTGTTTAACACTCCCTCCGGGAGGTTAGCGGGTACCCGTTGATGGCCCATGCATGTAGGGACCATAGATCCGGGCGAGGATGCCAAATCGAGGCCTTTGGCTAAGAGAGGAGGTCTTTGCTCAACGGTATAGGCCACGGGGCAGTGCTGGTCAGCTGCATCAGGACTGGGAACCAAGTCTGGTTTGTCCAGAGAGGAGCCACGAGGAGCACTGGGCATCTGTTTTCCCTGATTCGTTCCAACACCTGCGGCAGGAGCGAGACGGGGGGAAAAGCATAGAGGGGGCAGCGGGGCCAGACGTGGGCCAGCGCATCCCTGCTCTTGGAGAAAAAGTTCGGACAGTAAGCGTTTTCTTGGGACGCGAACAGGTCCATCTGCGCTCTGCCGAATGTCTCCCACAGCAGTCTGATCGTCAGCGGGTGCAGCGACCATTCTCCTGCTGGAACATTGTTTCTGGACAGTCTGTCTAGTCCCAGATTCAGGTGTCCAGGCACATGCACTGCTTTCAGTGAAAGCAGGTTGTGCTGAGCCCAGACCAGGAGGCGTTCCGTCAGCCTGTAAAGGTTTCGGGACCTGATGCCGCCCTGGTGATTTATGTATGCCACCACTGACATGTTGTCCGACCGGACCAAGACGTGGTGACCTTTTATCTGGGGACAGAAGCGCCGTAGCGCGTTGTCGACTGCCATCATTTCCAGACAGTTTATGTGTAGAAGCTTTTCACGTTCTGACTACTGGCCAAAGAACGGTCTGCCCTCGAGCAGCGCTCCCCATCCCGAGGTGGAGGCGTCCGTGGACACCACCTTCACACTCAAGGAAGTCCCCAAACTCACACCTGACTGATACCAGTCGGTTACTTTCCAAGGTTCCAGAGCTGAGACGCATTTTAGACCGACCTTGAGGCGAAACAGACCAGAGGTCTGGAGCGGGGTGGAACTCGCACTCTCAGCCACAACTGCAGTGGGCGCATGCGAAGCAGACCCAGCTGGAGTACCAAAGATGCTGAGGCCATGAGGCCCTTTTGAGCGGGACTATAGAGCCGTGGCGTAAGGATTTCGCGGCGCGCTGAATGTCCAGTCCGCGCTCCGGCGACAGACGTGTTGTCATGGACAGCGAGTCCAACACTGTTCCCAGAAAAGAAATTTTCTGACTGGGAGACAGCGAACTCTTCGCCCAATTGACTGTGAGACCCAGATTCTCGAGATGCTCGAGTAATGTGGTCCTGTGTTCTATGAGCTCTGAGTGTGATCAAGCTAGAATCAGCCAATCGTCCAAGTAGTTCAAAACTCGCATGCCCCGAAGTCTCAGGGGTGCGAGAGCCGTGTCCATTGACTTCGTAAATGTACGGGGTGCCCGGGACAGGCCGAACGGTAGGACTGTGTATTGATATGCCTGGCCCTCGAAAGCGAATCTCAAGAATTGCCTGTGACGTGACGCTATTTGTATTCGGAAATAGGCGTCTTTCAGATCTATTGACATAAACCAGTCCTCGTGGTGAACTTGCGCAAGGATTTTCCTGGTTGTAAGCATTCTGAACTGGCGCTTCACAAGCACTCTGTTCAGGTGTCGCAAATCTAGAATGGGTCTGAGACCCCCGTCTTTTTCCGGTACCAGAAAATATCTGCTGTATAGATCCCCTTCGCTCTGAGATAAAGGTTCTATGGCCCCTTTGCTCAGTAGTTTCGCTATATCGGCTCGAAGTAGATGAGTTACTTTGTTTTTTACTGTAGTTTCGACTTGCGCCGTGTAACAGCGGGGACGTCGAGCGAACTGCAGCGAATAGCCTCTTTTTATAGTGTTCAGCACCCATTCTGATACCCCGGTAAGCTTTGCCCACGCATCTGCATGAATAGCTAGAGGTAGAATGAAACCTGGGCTCTGGCCGCGGCATAGCGGTGTGCTGAGAATAAACACTGTGTTTGCAGTGTACGAGGCGGGGGGCGTGCTGATCACAGCGGGCAGCCTGACCACGCTCGACTTCTCTATGACAGTTTGTGGAGAGAAGGCGAGCGGGATGAACCCCGTTGGGTCTAGCATGTCTGTGAGGAAATGTAGGCGCGGGACAACGGGCACACTCACTGCACTGAGAACACCGTCGGCCTGAGCTGACTGTATGTGTGCTGGTTTCGTTTTTACAGAAACCGTGGGACATGCATCGTGTAGTGTTTGTGGGCACTGTGTCGTGGGCACATTCACTACATTTAATGCACAATCGACAAGAGTCGATTTTATTTGTGCTAGCCCTGTACTGTGGTGGGCCGTGTCTGTGTGTGGGAATGGGCACTGAGACGTGGGCATTCTTACTACACTCATAACACCATCGGCCTCGGCCGGAATACCCTCTTTTATTCCCTCTTTTTGGGACTAGCCGCGGCTTTGATGCTGGCCCGTCTCCCTGACGACTCGCGGGCAGAAGGGGGGAGGTCCACAGAGCTTGCCCAATCCTCACTGTCTGACGCCAGGATAGAGCAGCTGGCCTTCTCCACAGATGCAGCTATCTCGTCGTCATAATGGAGGAGGTGGCGGCATGCGGCAAGCGGTGGCCGTTGTCCGTCAGTGAGCGACTCGATTGAAGCTGGTGAAGCTGGCGGGCGAAACGGCGAGCTTTCACGGGCTGAAGAAGGCTTGGGGACCAACTGAGTACGGCGCTTTACGGCGCGGCACTACAGCGGGCGACTCGGAGAAAAAATGGCAGGCGAGTCTTCAGAGTCACAATGGCAATAGCTTGCAATGATGGCAGCTCGTCAGCGAGCGCGAGAGCTGCATGATCCTTACTCAGGCGGGAAACGCAAACTGAAAGCGGCGAGGTGAAGGCCAGCGACTTCAGGTTCAAGGCTCGCCCCACAGGAGGCTTGTTCTCGACGGCGCGGCTTCTCACTCTGGATCCAGCGATGCGTGAGCTTCGCTGAAGAGATGAAAATCAGTTTGTATCAGCCTATCGAGCTATATTTATAGGCCAAGGCCACGCCTATCCTGGCGGGACGTGACGTAATGGTCGAGAAGCGCCACCATTGGATATGGCGTCACGCAGGGCCTCTCTCGATAGGCTGCTGCTGTTGCCGAAGGTCAACCAATAGGCACGCGAGCCGTCTTGCCTATGTCTGCATGCTGCCGCAACGCGTTTTACATTGATTCAAAATTAAGGATAATTTTTGGCTTCAATATCTCGTGGAAAAGAGGTTTTCCCCATAGCGTAAGATATTACGCAGTACGAGAGATACCGTCGTAAGAGAATTACTTTTATGTATAGTTTTTTATTTGAATTTTTGAATTTTTTTAGCTTGACATCACCTGGTCACTATCTGGTTTGGATGTATAAAAAGAACTGCATGAATATTCTTAAAAGAATTCCACCGATAAAAGAAAATCACTGAAACAACTTAAGAGTGAGTCAATGGTAACTGCATTTTCAGTTTTGGATGGATGGATGGATAAAGGTACAAATTCTGTGACAGTGGGATATTCATACAATTTGAAATGCAGTTTTATTTTATACTGACTGCTCACCTACTTTTTCCAGATTTATAGGAAATGTCCTAATGAAAAGTAGGTTGTATAGCATATCCAAGGTAGTCATGTGTGAAGGTGTGAAAGATAATGTAGTATGAGTCAAGGCCCCATCATCACCATGGGAACTGCTGTCGGAGAGAAGGGCACCCTCGATTAAAATGTTACCCTCAGATCCAGGCAGTTTTGCTTCTTGATATGCATGATATGATCCTGGTTTCACCAAGCTTTAAACCATGCATCTCATCAGTAGGAAGCAGGGTTTTTTCATTTATTGACTGAGCCACTCAAGATTAACCACAGCTGTTAAAATAAATTCAAAATAAAATGTGTTGAATAACATCATTATTATGGATTTTGCAAAGGCAGAAAATGCTTTAAAGACACATTTTTGTATTGTTATGGTTTGCATAAAATAGAGCCAAACATCTTTTAACTGGGAAGGGATTGCATGCAGGTATGATATTCATTCTATTCATCAGGATGTTTTATGAAAAAATTGTGTTAGTACTGTTTATTTCCGTAACCTTAACCTAAAATAACGTTATTTTCACTTTTATAAACTTTTTTTGATGGTGATTTTTTTGACTGTGGTGGCTCATACCAACTTACTAACTTTACTTTATAATGAAAAACTATATGCTTTATTATGCTGTTCACACTACACACTATAAATCCTGCCTTTTGTTTTCATGTGTTCAGCATCCTCAAATTGATCTGTGTTAATGGGAAGACCAATACAAAAGAAAGTAAACAACTCACTTAGATATCTCCGGTTTATTTCACATCACATTCAACCATTAAATGATGTGAAAACTTGAGCTGCAAAGGTTTTTTTTTAAAGATAATTTTGTAAAATTCAAATAAGCTTTAGAGATCTTTATTGAAAAGTACTTACGCAATGTTTTCATGACTGTTCAATTAACCATATACAGTTATTGCAAATGCACTTTTGGAACAGTCCTTATGACACCCATGGTTTAAAGGTGGAAGAAAATTAATGTCACAGTTCCAATAACTCAATAACTTTGAACACTAAAGATACCTTTCTACGTGACTCTGAAAAACGCCAGGAGAAAGATGCCCAGGGTGCCTGTTCACCTACGTGAACATGCTATATTCCCGCAGATGTGGCCAGAGCTATAAACTGCAATGTCCGTAATGTAAGACGCCTAAGACAGTGCTACAGGGAGGCAGCTGATGTAATTATGTTCCCCTAGACATGTTCAAGAACTTGCAAGTGCCTTGGTGGAAGAGTCTCACAGCAAAAACTGTCAAATCTGACTCAGTCTATAAAGATGAGATTCACTGTAGTCAGTGCTTAATAATTGCCTTATCCAAAACAACAATTAAAGGCTCTGAAACTGACACTGACCATCATTGTTACTGTCTTTTGAAACAATAAGCAGTAATGAGAGTGATTTTAAACTTAAGAAAGCTGATTGGTCAAAAATATTTTGAGGGCCAATAGCAAAACCTAACCTCCAAATACATCTGCATAAACTCGTGCTCGCTCTGTCTCACACATGTGCACACACTGTGACCATGTAAAGCACTTGCTAATGGGCGTGTTGTTTTAAAACTAATACCAGAACTCAGAAATCCAAAATCTGACATTTTCCGGAACATTTTCCGGCTCAAATTAAGCACTGACTGTAGCACTTAAAGGTACAATATGTACAATTTTTGCAATAAATATCCAAAAAACACTTGCACAGTGTGATATATTTCCTGCAGTTGTGTACTTACAATATCCCAAAAGTTTTCAAAGATTTTTAATTTCAGAGAAATTCCAAATTTAAATAATGGCTCGTCCATGTTCACTTGTCGCCTGTCAATGATGTAAATCCGCATTATCACTAGTTTCCACTTGTACTGCCATAGTAACCATGGCAACAGACGTGGACAACTGCGTTATGTCTAGCTGCACCCTCACGCTGTTGTTGTTTCTAGGGATGGGTGATACCACTTATTTTGTTTCCAATACGATACCGATACTTTCAAGGCCATACCTCTAAACTGAACTTTTAAATTTTTAAATTTCTTAAATTATTGAATTGCTAAGAGTAAAATGGGTAATAATACCCACTTAACATTATATATAACTTATTAGAATATATTTTTTGTTTACACATGGTTAAAATGTTAACTTGTAATGGTAACCATGTATATCTACAAAATATTATAGGCTTAGTTGAACTATGGTCACTGTAATGTTAAGGGACTGCCAGTAACAGGCTGTTGCACCCAACAAATTCAACTTTTTTTATTCCGACAGTGTATGTTTTATATTAAAATTAGTTACAGAATAAAACATCAGTATGAACTTTTAACATTCAACTTAAAACAATTTAATTGCACAGACTATGTAGGCTACAACTTCAATTTGTTTATTGTGAAATAACTCAAACATATGATGTTTTTCTGTCTTCTGTTAAGCATTGTTCTGGGCTGCGTTTCCCAAAAGCATCAATGGTTTCTTATGATACTTTTAGGAAAAGGAAGCCCTGTTTGAATGCTGGCAGTGTGTGAACGCTCTGTGTGATTGATTGGTTCTGAGAGGATTTGCATGTGTTCAGATGAGCAGGAAAATAGTTCTCTTACGAGAGGTTCTCTCGTATTGCGTAAGTTTAGCTTACGCTACGGGGGAAAGATTCATCTTCTCGAGATACTGAAGCCAAAAATTATCCTTAATTTTGTATAACTTGTCAACGCAGTGCAGCAGCTAGCAGACCTAGAGCAGGCCATCTCGCGTGCTCATTGGCTGCCCTGCGGGCAACTGCTGCAGCCTACCAGTGCGCCCGGCGTGACGTCACCCCAATGAGGGGCGCCCGCGCCTTTATAGCGTCACAGCCCGCCAGATAGGCGTGGCTTAGCATATAAAATAGGGGCTGTAGGCTGAATTCTCAGATTTTTCGACTCTTCAGCGAGCTCTTCGCATCGCTGGATTTGAGAGAAGCCACCGCCGCCGTCGAACAGCGAACAGCCAGCCTAGGACAGCGCTGAGGAAGCCGGCCGTCTTCGCCAACTTCAGCCATCCGTGCGAGCTACGCTATCCGGCGACGTATCCTTTTTTGCTATTATTCTAAAAGAGCAGCGAGCGTCTTTTTAAAGATGCCTCGCACTTCCTGCGGCTCGTGTAATGCCCCGCTCAGCGCCGGAGACCGCCACCTGATCTGCGCTCTCTGCCTGGGCCTAGAACACGCAGAGCTCGCCCTCGCGTCCGGGGGCTGCGAGCTCTGTGAGGAGCTTCCGCTGTCGACCCTGCGGGCTCGACTCGAAGCATTCAACACCACAGCGGTCACTCCGCCTCCTGTGGGACCGCGCAGAAAGAAGCGCCGTTCCCTGAGACAGCCGGAACCTGTGGCCACAGCGACGCGCTCGCCGGAGAACCTCCCTCGAGCCTCGCTCTCGCCTTCCCAACCTCTCCTCACCGACGCGCAGCTGCCGCTTACGAGCCTCACTGCCGTCACTTCGGAGGATGAGTCCGTGGGACATGTCACAAAAGACTGCTGCTCTATCCTGGCATCAGACAGCGAGGAATGGTCGCTTCACTCCGCCTCCTCGTCAATCCAGGAATCCGCCCGTACCCGCGCTGGAGCTGACGCGGAACTTATGCGCCTGCTGACGCAAGCGGTTGACCGTCTCGGGCTCGAGTGGTCGCTGCTGAAGGAACCCGCGCCGAACAGGCTCGACGGCTGCTTCCTTCAAAGTCGCCGCCGCGCAGTTTCAGAAACCAGGCCCGCTCCATTCCTGCCGGAACTTCATGCGGAGCTGACGAAGTCGTGGAATTCACCGTTTTCTGCTAGACTTCAGTCACAGCCCTCCGCGTCGCTCTCCCGAATGGACGGCGCCGCCGAGAAAGGGTACACAGCGATTCCCCCTGTGGAAGAGGCGGTCGCAGCGCACCTTTGCCCGCCCTCCGCGAGATGGCGGTCACGGTCAGCCCTCCCGTCTAAAGCCTGCAGAGCCACTTCCGCCTTGGTCGGCCGCGCTTATACCGCCTCCGGCCAGGCCGCGTCTGCTCTACACTCGATGGTTGTGCTTCAGATCCTGCAAGCCGACCTCCTCCGTGAATGGGATGAGAAGGGCCGGGACCCAGCTGCGGTTACGGATTTGAGAAGCGCTACGGATCTCTCTCTCCGCGCCACCAAAGCCGCAGCCCAAGCCATCGGACGAGCCATGGCCGCGTTAACCGTGACGGAGAGGCACCTCTGGTTAACGCTCGCGGATATGAGGGAAACTGAGCGAGCCACCTTTCTAAACGCGCCGCTTTCCCCCACTGGTCTCTTCGGCCCAGCGGTGAACGGGATCGTTGACCGCTTCTTTATGGTGCAAAAGACCACGCAGGCTATGAACCTCTTCCTGCCGCGACGCTCGAGTTCCGCTACAGGCCGCTCTCGCGAGAGACAAAGCCAGCCTCCTGTGCGAACCAGCACCCAGCGTCCAGCACAGCCTCAGCATCAGCCTTCGCAGCGACGTCAGGGCGGCCGCCCTAGATCGCGCTCAGACAGCCGTCGCAGACCGCCGCCCCCCAGAGGGCCTCGGCAGAGACTCACGCTGAAGTCTGAGCACGCGAAGCCCTCCTAACAGCGAGAGAGAAAAGACGCGCGTGTCCCGCTGCGGCCGGACCGCCGTCAAAGTTCATTTCCCTGTCAGTCCCCTTCGAACAGGCTACTGCAGTGGTTCAACTAGCAGCCAACGAGCCGGTTTATTCACCCTCTCGCCTGCACACAAACGCCGTTTTCACGGCGACCCAGAGAATTCTCAAAAAGAGTATAATGTCTGGTCCGGCTCACGCCGTCAGTGTTTTAAGTGTAGTGAATGTGCCCACGCCCCAGTGTTCACCCCTACACATAAGCACTCCAAACCCCGTGTCACTCACAGAGCACACTCTCATAAAGCGCAGAAAAGCCGCTCGAGTGTTGAATGTAAGAAATGTGTCCACAGGTCTGTGCCCACTATCTGCCCGCTCTGTTACACGATCAAAGAAGCAGGTTATGAACGTAAGTCTCGTGCCCGCCAGAGAGCGCTCACGCTTGCTAACACAAACCTCCCCCCGGGCCCCGCCTGTGCGTTTAAGTGTTATCACAAAACACAGGGCGTTAATAAAGCGCTCCCCATCTACTATGATCGGGGCGTCAGATACAGTTGTAAGTCTCGTGCCCGCGTGCGCGCGCTCACGCTTACAGAGAGCTCTCCCGCCCAGAGCGCTGCTCGCGCTTCAAAGTGTGGTAAAAGTATGTTCCCCATCCCTTATGATCGGGACATCTCACATAAGTCAGCCGGTCTCGGCGGTCAGCGAGCGGCCATTGCCCAGAACCGAGAGCGCGCGCGCCGCGCTCTCGGCTCCGGTTCAGTTTCACAAGCCCACAAATGGCGGCGGTCTGAACCCGGAGGCCATTCGCCCCCTGGCGGCTCACATAGCTGCGTGGGAAACTATCCCAGGGATTTCAGAATGGGTGTTGAGCACAATAAAGCAGGGCTATGCACTTCAATTCATTCGCCGTTCCCCGCGCTTTCAAGCCCGGACCGCGACGACAGTGAATGCGGAAGTAGCACACCTACTTCACGCAGAAATAGCAAAGCTGCTGTGCAAAGGGGCTATAGAAAAGGTGCCGCCTTCTCTGAGCGAGTCAGGTTTTTACAGCCGATATTTTCTCGTACCCAAGAAGGACGGAGCCTTCAGACCTATCCTAGATCTGAGATATTTGAACAAAGTGCTTGCAAAAAGACCGTTCAAAATGCTTACACCCAGGAAAATCCTCGCGCACGTTCGCCCGAGGGACTGGTTTATCTCTCTAGATCTGAAGGATGCCTATTTTCAGATTCAGATAGTACCCCGTCACAGGCAATTTTTGAGATTCGCCTTCGACGGTCAGGCATATCAATACACCGTCCTGCCGTTCGGCCTGTCCCTGGCACCCCGTACATTTACAAAGTGCATGGACGCGGCGCTCGCCCCCCTGAGAAGTCAGGGGCTGCGCATAATGAACTATCTGGACAATTGGCTGATATTGGCACAATCAGAGACAGAACTACTATCTCACAGAACAGTGCTTCTCAGTCATCTGGAAAGCTTGGGTCTCACGGTCAACTGGACCAAGAGCTCATTACTGCCCAGCCAGTCAATTTCCTTTTTAGGAATAGAACTGGACTCGGTGACCATGACGGCTCGTTTATCGACACAGCGCGCGCGCCGTGTTCGCCACATAGCCGCATCTTTCCAGAAGGGCAGCTTTCTCCCTTTGAAAACATTTCAAAGGATGTTGGGCTGTATGGCATCAGCTGCAGTGGTGCTCCAGCTGGGCCTACTGCGCATGCGCCCGCTCCAACGCTGGTTGAACGCTCGCGCGCCTCGCCGAGCCTGGGTGTCTGGCGGCCAGAAAATCAGAGTGACTCAGACCTGCATAACAGCTCTGCAGCCCTGGTTAGTGGCCGACTGGTACCAGCAGGGAGTAATGATGGGAACCATCTCTTATCGGAAGGTCATCTCGACAGACGCGTCCAACTCGGGTTGGGGCGTGCTGTTCGAGGGCAGACCGGCCTTTGGCCAGTGGTCAGACCAGGAGAAGGGTTTTCACATAAACTGTCTGGAAATGATAGCGGTCGAGAACGCGCTGAAGTGCTTCCTCCCGTTCATACAGGGCCAGCATGTTCTTGTCCGCTCGGACAACACATCTGTGGTATCCTATGTAAACCGTCAGGGCGGTGTCAGATCCAGAAATCTCTGCAATCTGGCGGAACGCCTCCTTATTTGGTCACAGACGAACCTGCGCTCGCTGAGGGCGGCGCATGTGCCTGGCCATTTGAACGACGGCCCAGACAGACTGTCCAGGGACAATGTTCCCCCAGGGGAATGGTCCCTGCACCCCCAAACGGTCCAGAAACTGTGGCGCCTATTCGGCAGAGCGGAAGTCGACCTGTTTGCGTCAAAAGACAACGCTCAGTGCCCGACGTTCTTCTCGAAGGACGAGGACGCGCTGGCCCAGGTTTGGCCCAGCCTCCCGCTATATGCTTTCCCTCCGGTCTCTCTGTTGCCACAGGTGATCAAGAGGATCAGGGAAACGCGCCACTCGGTGCTCCTCATAGCCCCGCGTTGGGAGAATCAGACTTGGTTCCCGGAACTGGCACGGCTGTCACATACAGCTCCGTGGCCGATTCCGGTGAGGCCAGATCTCCTCTCTCAAGCTCGCGGCACGATCTGGCATCCCCATCCAGAGCGCTGGTCTCTGCATGCATGGTTGATCAACGGGTACTCGTTGCCCTGCCAGAAGGAGTGATGAACACGATCACGCAGTCTAGAGCCCCTTCCACGAGAAGGCTCTACGCGTCTAAATGGTCGGTGTTCTCTGGATGGTGCACCGACATAGGTCTGGACCCGCGGACATGCGGGGTGGCGCATCTGCTCACCTTCCTGCAAGAGCTGTTGGATAAGGGAAGATCCCCATCCACGCTCAAAGTATACGTGGCGGCCGTAGCAGCATTCGCGGAATCGACGCACGGCCAGTCACTGGGAAGACATGAGTTGGTCATCCGCTTCCTTAGAGGAGCTAGAAGGATGAATCCGCCGCGCCCCCCGTTGGTTCCCATGTGGGATCTTTCACTGGTCCTCGAGGCCCTGAAAGCTTTTCCATTTGAACCACTAGACTCCGTGGAGTTGAAATATCCATCACTAAAGACCGTTTTTCTGACTGCACTGTCGTCAGTAAAACGTGTAGGGGATCTGCACGCGCTGTCTGTCAGCGCGTCGTGTCTTGAGTTCGGACCAAATGACTCTAAAGTCATCCTCAGACCTAGACATGGTTATGTCCCTAAAGTGATGGGCGCTCCATTCAGAGCGCAAGTTATTTCGCTGTCAGCTCTCCCAACATCTGACAGCGAAAGTGATGTGAATCTCCTCTGCCCTGTCAGAGCGCTGAGGTTTTACATTACGCGCTCCGCCTCCTTCAGGCGTTCGGAACAGCTTTTCGTTTCGTTTGGTGGGCGCGCCAAGGGGCTTGCCTCCTCGAAACAGAGCCTGTCCAGATGGATAGTGGACGCTATAGCGGCAGCTTACGCGTCAAAAGGTCTGCAATGCCCTCTGGGCATCAGGGCTCATTCCACGAGAGGTGTGGCCTCGTCGTGGGCATGGTCCAGTGGAATTTCTATCCATGACATATGTGTAGCGGCGGGCTGGGGCTCCCCGTCTACCTTTGTCAGGTTTTATAACCTAGAAGTTCCTGCCTTGCAGGCTAAACTATTGTCAGTTTGAAAAAGAGGTGTATTCTGCCCAGATCTCCTGCTTAGATCACGTTCATGACTCAGCTCTCCTGGTTGAGCTGCACTAGTAGGGTATGTGCCATATGACTATACAGACCGGCGCGCTGCTCTGTATTCCCTATGTGTGCTTATGTACAAGTGATGGCCCGCGTGGCTGGCCACCTTATTTTTTCCACTTATGGGGTTCCCCTCAAGCTCGGGGTTCTCATGTGGATGCTTGGCGCGCACGGCGTTGACAAAGTGTTCCCGTAGCGTAAGCTAAACTTACGCAATACGAGAGAACCTCTCGTAAGAGAACGATACTCGGTTACTAACGTAACCTCGGTTCTCTCTAGAGAGGGAACGAGTATTGCGTAACCGGCCGTGCTCGCGCCACGAGCGACTTCGCTTCAGTCGTCGAAAAACCAGAGAATTCAGCCTACAGCCCCTATTTTATATGCTAAGCCACGCCTATCTGGCGGGCTGTGACGCTATAAAGGCGCGGGCGCCCCTCATTGGGCGTGACGTCATGCCGGGCGCACTGGTAGGCTGCAGCAGTTGCCCACAGGGCAGCCAATGAGCACGCGAGATGGCCTGCTCTAGGTCTGCTAGCTGCTGCACTGCGTTGACAAGTTATACAAAATTAAGGATAATTTTTGGCTTCAGTATCTCGAGAAGATGAATCTTTCCCCCGTAGCGTAAGCTAAACTTACGCAATACTCGTTCCCTCTCTAGAGAGAACCGAGGTTACGTTAGTAACCGAGTATCGTTCTACTACACAATTATTCACTAACATAGGTTATTCATCCATTTCAACAAATATTGTACGCATTACATTTCTTGTCAAATAAACAAAATAATGGGTAAAAAACACTGTAGTATCGATATTTTTACTTGAGTATCGATATTTTCTATGCTCGACATCAGTCGGCATCATGCGGGTAGTTTGGTAGAATGAAATGTCCTTATTCCTTTATATCCACGGGATCTGTCTCTCGTTAGCAATTGCGCCCTGCTTCATACCACAGTCATGTTAAGAACATTAATGCATTCACTCAGCCATAAACATTATTAGATCCATCAGCATGACGACAAGTTCCATAATTCCGCTTAGCGTCATCAACCTACGCCTTCGTTATTGTAAGAGGTTATCTACCCCTAGCTGCGAAAAAATTACTATAGCTTTAAAGCAGCTGGTGGCCACACCACATACTGGCTGCTAACTTTCATTAATGACAGATACAAGTCCTTCACAGTGGCCAGAGGGATTTTGAGTCATTCCTCTCTCAGAACAGTGGCTGGGTCACAATCAAAAAATAATTTATAAAGAAAACAGATATGTTCCTAGTTCTGTGTATCTGAAATCTGAATTCTGAGTACATTGGTAGTGTACATACAAGAATGTACTTCAAATCTACTTCACTCTTTCCCCACCATTGACTGAATTTTCAGGATTTTAAGATTGCTTACAAAAATGTAAAATAACACGATCATCACACATTAAACTGCAAAAAGCATATCAAAACTGCCCAAGGTTACAGAATGAAATGTCGATGTCAGGAAGTGTGAAGCTTTGGGGGTGCTGATGGACTCGATCTATTCCATCTATGTTTTGATCAAGTTTTTAACTAGTAAACTATCAGTATACAAATAAGTTCTCTTGTTGTATAGTTGCAGTACAAATGAAAAACTTAGTTGAAAGCTAGTTGTGTACTTAAAGTTTACTACTGTTACACTTAAAGCATACTTAAATGTATACTTTTATACTCTAAAAAGTGGGCCAATTTAGTCCCAAGTAGTTTTAAAACAGTACACTTAGAAGAATACTTCTAGTTCATTGATATAAGTATACTTATACAAAGTATATATAAAAATATACTTGAACTTTAAGTATACTTAATAAAATGAACTTGAAGTGTTGGCTACATTTTTTTTGTAAGGGTGGGGGTCAAGCCTCGTTGGGGCTTCTCCACACCGTAACTCCCATGAATGTGGGAAACTTCAAGTCCAGATTCAAGTCAATGCTATCTCAGTGATCAATAAAACTGTCAGTCAAACAGATAGGCATGCAGGCATAATTTGTCTGTTCAATTGTTTATTCAACAACTGTTCCAAACCAATTTGGCAACAAAAAAAAAACATAACTATATAGAACCATATTACTCTATAAAACTATAACAAAACCAGGTGTCGAGAGTGTGTGCATCTTTCCATTAAGTAAATTTCTCACGTATCAGCCCAAGGATTGAGATTGGTACGTGATGTTCGAGAAGGTGGTGGTAATGCACCAAAAAGCTGGTTGTAGGGCCCTATGAAATCCGTTTTATTATTTCCCACAATCCACATTCAGTTTTTTTCAGTTGTAATTTTTATATATTCTGTTTTTTCTGTTTTAATTTTTTTTTAAATAAATTTGTTTAGGGCATTATGAAATGTGTTTTTTTTTTTTTTTTACCAAATTCACGTTTATTTTTTTCTTTTTTTTTCTTTTTTAAATTAGATTTTAATTAAGTTTAAGTTAAGTTTAAGTTTATTAGGTTTAATTAAATTGTAATTTAAAATGTAAGACATTTTGGTCGCCGTGTAGACCTTTGAGTCTCTCTGTGTTTTTATATGATATGACAATAGTTTTTCTCAAATCAAGCTAAAATGCTGCTGAAGAGACTCTCAGAGCGGCTGTGTAGATAAAGTTCATGCATTAATGTCCTCATGTAGGCTGAAAATTGAAAACATCGCGAGTGTCAGGCGTGCCTCAGTGTGTGTAGTAGACTAAATGAAACCGCGCGTCTGCTCCATTCATTCAGAGACACGCAGAACATGCATGATTCCTATTTAAATATAGTCTTTATGTGGTTTAATATTTAAAGACACTATCGAAATTTTATACTGACCTACTTTTCATCACAAATTCCGCATTATACAGTAAATTCCGTTTTTATGCCTGGATTCCGTGATTCCGTCCGTGTTTTCCGCATCGCAGGAATGAAATCATATGGCCCTACGGTTGCCAACCGCCGTAAAACACGAAGAACAAAAAGTCACCATTACTTACTAATCAGCATCAGTGATTCTTAGCAGTTGTATTTTCAATTTGAGCTTGAGCTTCAGACAAGCTTGGGAAAATGTAGCTAGTGTGGACGCTACCGCACTACTTGATTAAAAACAATACTGAAAAGCTATTTGATTCAGAAAACAGCGACCCTGCTCACTACTTGTAGCGACTACTGCCTAACAGTGTACACGTTTCAGATAGTCCACAGGTCAAGATTTGCACTGTTGGCATCAATGAAATGTACATTTGGCATTGGCACGAGTGACCAAAGGATTGGCTATAGCAGCCCGACCATGAATACTGACCCTGTGGAGCTCCGCGCACTAACAATTTATCCTCTTTTCAACTCTGATATGTCTCCCATTATGTTGTGGGGATTGCAATATTTTATGTAACTGTGCTATTGCTCTGCTAATTCAACCTTCACACTCTGCTGATGGAATGTAAAATCAATGAAGTTTGGCCACCAGGCCGCATGTATAGGCGTGAAACCTCCAACACTATATTGACCAGCTTTCAATTTCAAAGGCTGATTGTGAATCGAGACAAACCACTCAAAGTGAAAAACATAATAATAGCAATTTTGTCAGAAACCAAATATTCAATCAAGTTTCCTACATACCAGACAGAACAGATGCTCTTCTGTCCAGTGTTCAGAATGTAAAAAAATTCTATGGCAATAAGTAAACAAGCGGAATTTTTCATCAGTATTACTCTACAGGATATCCATCTATGAGTGCAAGCCTCCGCAGGTGCTCCTGAACCTTTGGGAAGGCATTAAATCTGGGTCATGCTTCAGTGCGTCCCCAAATATCTTAAGATATTTTAACATTTTATGTTTACCTCAATGCATGCTAAATAAGGAAAACAAAGTACTGTTGCAGTCTTGTTTGGATAGTCCACATAATATGAAGGGATGCAATGTAAGTAAAGTATAAGTTCTCAAATTACTTTACGCACTTTACTCTAAATATGTATTTGCAAAATGGTGAACAGAAGCACATTTTTCAAATTATGAAAATGTTTGACTGTGACATTATAATATCATAAAAAAATATATAATATAACCTAACCACTATCTTTACCATCGTTTTCAATTATAGGAAAATGTTTACCAGCAGTTCCTTCCTTGAAATACTCCCCCCCCCTGTGTTTCATTTCAGGTGTTCCTGCTCTTTTTGTTGCTGCATGGGCAGTTGTCAGGGCAACGCTGGCGGATGCAAGGTGATTTCATGTGTTCTCTCTAATAGACTTGTCCTCTTGTCCTAAACATTTTTGTAGAAATGATGGCAGACAATATCTAGGGCCTTCATATGGCACTGTTTATGAAAAATACTGTGGGTAAAAAAAGTAAAAGGCTTGGTGAGAGAGCTCAAAATATCTCTCTCTCTTCTTTTTTTTTTTTAGCTTTTTGATATTTATGGAGTTATTATTTTTTAATCAGAGTTACCACCATTTGAAACAGCCCTGCTAGATTCAAAAAGTTTAATGCCAGGGGAAAAAATATTGCATTCATTTTTTATTTATTATTAGTCTAATAAATTGAACCAGCTAAATTAAAGTGCATTAAAATGATCATGGTATTGTTTAATTTTAAATTATCAACAACACAATGAATATAAAATTTATTGATGGCTCATTGATGACGTGACAACGCACGTTATATTTCCAATGCACGTTACATTTTCTTGTTATAGTGAACTAATTTGATCAGTTAGTACTTCTCTTCGATCTGTAAATGTTTGTGTTTTTATGTTATATATAGCCACTTCCATGTTTGAGTTATTTATCACCAGATCATATAAATTAAGTAGTGTTTTCATGTCAGATTGATGTAAGACTGTGCCATAAAGGGCATTAGAGGCATGCTCTTTTCCCTGTTTTATTTCCAAACTCTTGCTGAATGCCATTCTCACTACCATCAAGAGCACAATTTGTATTCTTGGAGCTTACAGGCTATTAGTCATGGTACAAAAGCAAATGTCTTCAAGCAACAACTTGCTGCTTCTCTGGGGAGAACATTCTTTATAAACATAAGGCTTTGTTTTAGCTGTGGTGTTTCTCTTTTTACTTGTGTTGTTAAGGTGGCCTAGTTTAGCTTATCACAGATTGTGTATTTATCTTTATTGTATCTCAAAAAAAGTCACACTGCATGTTATGTTTAGAGGGGGTCATATGGTATAATATTAAATCAACATTTAAAATTATTGGAAAATTTCACAAATTCTGAAATTTATATTTTGTAATACGGTTTATTGGAATGATATTAACATTATACACGAGCTTTATTATTATTATTATCATTATTATTATTATATCTTCCTAACTGTTTGGGCGGCACATACAGGAGAAGATCTGACAAAGAACGAGGCAAACAAAAGAACTTTAATCCATTAGCAGGGAGCTGATTGTGAGCACTGCGAGATTCTACCGCTTCGCACGCACCGCTCCAGCCTGTCAGTGTTCGAGGAGAGTGTTGAGCTTCACGTTCCCCGTGGTTCTGGCATCACTGCTGAGGCAGTACGGAGGTGGAGATCGTGGGGTTTACAAATGGATCTCGCGGAGTGGTTAGAGAAGGGCTCTGCCTTCACCTCGAGAAATCCAGCACTCTCTCGCTGGAATCAGATGCTGTGGCTTCTTCCGCCTGGGGAGAGAGCCCGGTGCTTCAGCTGTCTAGTTCTGAGGAGGTGGATGTGCTGAGGATCGAGGCAGGAAATATTAAAGACTCGTCACTTCTGTCCCCTGCAAATGAGGAGCTGGTGGAGGTGATAACTCTTGCCATGTCAAAGTTAAACATCTACTGGCCGGCCGAGAAGCAAAGCTCTCGTCTGAAAAGAAAACTGGACGAGCACTTTCTTTCCCCAAAATCATTACCTCCTTCCCGGGGCCTTCCATTTTTTTCCCGACCTCCATAAATAAGTTTCAAGTTTGTAGAATAAACCATTCTCTTCCGTGTTTTCAGCGCCCAAGTCTATGTATATTCTGATATGAGGGGGTTGAAAGAGTATGTAGTACGACATCGTCCCTGAAGGCCCCGATGCCACCCACTAAGCCACTCAGAAGATCATTAGCTTTGGTGGGTAAAGTGTATACGGCACCAGGACAGGCTGTTGACCGCCCTGCTGAGAGACCTTGATGAAGGCGAGGGGGTGGGGCCCGATGGTATTCAAGAACTGTGTCGGGCCACAGATTTGTCTCTCCAGGCCACTAAGAAGATGGCCAGAGGTGTCGTCCGTCTATGGTAGCCCTGGTGGTCATGGAAAGGCATCTCTGGCTAAGTCTTTCTGATATCAAAGAAAAGACATAGCTTTTCTGCTTGATGCTCTTGCCTCCTGGCCTCTTCGGCGAAGCTAGGTCGTCGAGAGGTGTCAGGAGGCCAAGAAACAGATGACAGCATTCAAGCGATACCTTCCTCACCAGACACAGTATCTGGGTCTTCCCTTCGGTCTAGCTTTCACCCCGCACTTTCACAAAATGCGTGGAATTGTCTCTGGCTCCGTTGAGGTTCCTGGGCTTCCGCATGTTGAATTTTATATAGACGATTTGCTCATCCTAGCTCAATCTGAGCATATGGTGGTTCGGTATCGAGATGTCATTCTCACCCACCTGCAAAAGTTGGGGTTAAGGCTGAATACCAAAAAGCATGGGCTTTCTCCCTTCATAGATCAGGACCAGGAAAAGCTGAAGAGAGCGCTGGATGCTTATGTACACAGAGCTGCCCTGTAGAGGTAAACTGATCAATTTTTTTCTGCTTTGGATCGCCTAAGAAATGACTTCCTGTGTCCTACAGTAAGCAAGTGGATAGTCAAAGCTATTTCTCTTGATTAAGAGGTCTCTGGCCAGTATGGCGGCCTCCAATTACTTACTTTTGGGAATTTCCCTTTAAGATGTTTCCAACGTGGAGGGCTGGTCCTCTCCGCTCACAGGTTCTACAACCTGGACCTGGACCAGATTCACAAGTTCTTATGTATTAGTTGTGCTCGCAATATTCACACAGACAGGCACTTGTAAGCATCATGGTTTGAGTATTTCCGTTTCCAAAGCATAATTGACACAACACGAGTTCCCTCGAAAGGGAACATCTCGGGTTATCATGTGATCGACTTGCTTTGGCTATTTGAAGCTAATGCCGGGCATTCCGGATACGCTTTTATGCTTCCTGGTAATGACGTCAACTGCCTGTGATGTACCGTTTAGCCATTGGACTGTTTTCACACACGTACTTCAGACCCAGTCACACAGAAGCATTCCCAAAGCATCGTCTCGTTCCCTTCTCAGGGAGCAACGGTTACAGTCATAACCCGAGAGCTTCTGAAGCAGCAAAGTGTTGATGTTTTTTCTCTCTCACCATTGAGCAAGAAGCACTCTATTTACTGTACATACTGAGTTCCAGTCTGTGTGTTTCTTAGTTTCTTTTGGAACTATTTTCATTGGCTGAGTAAATATAAAGTAATTTCTTCATGGAACACTGTTTCACCAATCAAATGTATTATTAGACTGGAACTATCTGTTGAATAATCTATAATTGAATTAAACAATGAAAATATTCAGAATTCTTGCTCTTTTTGTCACTTGCACTTTATAAAACTTTATAAATTAACAAATGTTCGAAAAACAATTACTAGTATTTTCAGTAATCTTATTCTGCTCTTCAGTAAATCAATATAAAATTGATTGTGTCAATAATAAAAGCAATAGCAATGATTGCTTTTTAAATTGCTGAATGGTTTTTTAGACTGACAATACTGTATGATGGATTAGAATTTATCAACTTTTAATTTATTTGAATTAACTTCCTTATTAAAGATAAAAATAGCTTCTATTTTAATGACTCACTGATCTTTTATCCCACTTGAGTAAAATACAAATGAAATGCTCATTTTGGCAAGGCAAGAAGTGAGAGCTCTGTAAAGTATCTTGACATTTGTCAGTTCCGAGGGATGGTGGGTTAATGGCTTTCTACAGAACCATAAGATGTTCCACTCTGAAAAGCAAATGTGAGGAAGATTATAGGTACTCTCAAGTCTTGATCTGCATTTCTGAAGCTTAACTGGTTGCGCTAACAAAGCAGAGGTCATCAGGGAATACAAAATCTGATACAATTTTTACCTTGAATGCATCACAACACACTGGCTGCCAAATTGGTAAATACAAATGTTGTCTGGGTGTTTATTATTCCACATGCGTCTCTATTTTATGTATTTTGATTTTCTTTTTTTTTGTCAAAAGAAACATAATTTTGACCTATAACAGAAACATTGCCAATGAGATTAAACTTGTTTAATGCAAGAAGTAAAATTCAGTACAAATTTGTTTTATTATTTATATGTATACACAATATTTATATAAACAATACTAATTAATAAGCATTTATTTATCTGCATATTTTTTAAAAACATTTTAAAGATGGTAAAATGCAAGATAATTGCTTTTTTTAATTGATGCATTAAAACAGTGTGTAATAACTGGTTCTCAAAAATGAGTACCTTAAGAAATATTCACAGTATTTGTTAACTTTACAGGATATAGTCAACAAATAATATAAAACTATATTGCAAATATTTAATACACTGATGAGCCAAAACATTATGACTGACCAGTGAGGCGAATATCACTGATCATCACCTAACAAGGCCACATATTAAGGTCCAGGTAGATTAAATGGTTAGCAAACAATCAGTTCTTGTAATGGGCAGGAATAAAGATCTGAGCCACTATGACAAGGGCCAAATTGCTGGGTCTGAAAAGGCAAGGCTTGTGGGTTTCTCCCGATCAACAGTGTTGAGAATTTACCAGCAGTTGTCCGAGGATGGGATCATTTTGTTACTGTGATTATGGGTAGCATTGCTCATTTGTTTGCCTTGTACACAAATATGGTTCTCCAGTGTTTCCCTGTTGATGTCTTTCTGCATCAAAGTCTTTTATTTACTATTGTTATATAAAAAGCAGTGACTCAGTCTCATTTCAATTAGTCCTTGTTACTCCTTTCTTTGTTCTTTTACATGAAAGTATAGTGGACTATCACATGATACTCTGCCTCCAGTACCCATATTTAGTAACTGTCTATGGCACTAAAGGTCATTTAAACGAGGATAATAAAAATCAATTCAAGTTATAATGAATGTAATTATTAACAAATGTTTATTATGACTTTATTATTTTTTCTCTCCAGACTGCCATGCAATCAGCAACCCTCTGAGTACTTACTGTATATCCTATTTATGGACAAAATCCTATGCACGGTAGATTATCCATTCAGCTGCACATCATAGTATGCATTACTAATTGGATTATGGATGGCGTAACAAATTGGTGGTAAACAAATGGAAATGAGTTTTATAAAGCGCCTGAGCTTGCTCAAAGTGAAGGAGGGGGTCAGTGACTTCAAGGAGAGCTAGAGACTAAACTGTGTCATTCTGATCTATACAGTGGGCCTATACTGTTAAGTACAGTATATCATTATTATGTGTTAGCACTGCAACTGGGACTGGAAAGCTATCTACCACTCGATCTATGCATTTTAAAATATCCTTCGATATGTGTGCCAGTTCATTTATCATTGGATCTGTCTTTATCGGTGCAGATGCTGGGAGCTGAGTGCAGGAAACATCAAATGGATCTACCAGGTCCCCATTCTGACAGCCATTGGGGTGAGTAAAAGTGATGTGAAAAACTGTCAGTCCCTTAATAAACACGGCGTGAGAACGAAGCGGCAGCCCGGGAAACAGTTCAAAGACTGAGGCAATTTACTCTGAGGAGGGAGAAATTGTCTAACTTTAGCCTAACTTTTCTCTTTTCTGTTATTCAACACTACAAGATGAAAAGAACTTTGCCAAAGAAGGCGAATGTCAGAAAAATTGGCAAGAACATTCACATAATTACAATGTGAGTGTGCGTGTGTGTTTCTTCCAGTTTTGTCAATTATTGGATGCAGGCGATAACATGATTCAGACATGGGCACAGTCAGAGAGACTGAAGTGTCTCAGCGGGGGTCCCCACGTTAAAGTTCTCCGTTCTAGTTCATTCTGTTCATTTAAAAACTGGGGATTTATTCATCACTGTTAAATTTAATACTTTATTCACAAATAGATAAAGAAGTTTATTGATTTGATTTTGTGACAATTTGATGTTTAATTTGTAAAGTATTCTTGTTATTTTCTTTTTATTCACGTCTCTGCTATATCCTTGTGAACGAACCTGAGTGTCCTTATTAGACCATTATTTCTCTGGGTGAAATTCCCAGGGTGGCGTAGTCGGTGTTACGAGGGGTCAGGTGTCAAGTTCCTTCTAGGAAATGTTGATCCACCTCCTTTGTAATTATAATTGAGTCCAAAATAACAAAAATGGCCCCTTCAGTGACACATTTATATATGCATTTTCACTAGTTTGGAGTTACAAAGATTGTTTTAGTTTTTTTGAAAGTAGCCTCTCATGCTTAACAAGCCTGCATTCATTTGATCAGAAATACACTAAGTATTGTGAAATATTAAAATAACCTTTATATTTTAATATATTTTGAAATGTATTTTGATGGCAAAGCTGAATTTTCAGCAGCCATTACTCCTGTCCTCGGTAACACTTTAAAAAACTGTTCCTTTATTTATGAATAACTATATAGGGAAAAATAAGTGCTGAACACACACAGTTCAGCACTCAATGAATGGATCTGGCTTCAAAATAAAGACAGAATTAAAGACAAATAAACAAACCAATAAGACAATCAAGAATAACATGTCAAATTGCAAGGAGAAATAACAAACCGACCCAAATTCCACTTCATTACACACTTCAAACGTACACTAATGTACTTACTTCACCACAAACGTACATTCAGGTGACAGAAAATTAGATTCAAATTACTCAGTGAACAAGGGTACCCATTATCTTGGACCATAGTGGTTACCACTCCTTCCATGCCAGTCTTAAAAGGTTTACAAATTAAACATCAAATTGTCACAAAATCAAATCAATAAACACAAGAGAAAAGAGAACAAAGTTGACTAGTTATATCATAATCTCCAACAAAATACAAAAGCAAGAAAATAAGACATTTACCGACATCTGAGACCATGATCCATTAACCATATACAGTACACACACACAAGATGTTTACATTCCATAAGATCACACAAAATCACAAGCATTAACACTTATTTTCTCACACACACACACACACACACACACACACACACACACACACACACACACACACACACACACACACACACACACACACACACACACACACACACACACACACACACACACACACACACACACACACACACACACACACACACACACACACACACACACACACACACACACACACACACACACACACACACACACACACACACACACACACACACACACACACACACACACACACACACACACACACACACACACACACACACGCACGTAGCCACTTCCAACGGTGAACAAGCACCCAATACACTCAAAAACCTCGCATCAACTTATGAGTTCAAACAAACAATAAATTTACCACAAACAAACAGTCCTCCAGTTGAAACAGTGCGGGGGTTCTGCTTCTCAGTCAATGCCATTGAAAATGAACACCCATTTTACACTCTAAAATCTAGCAATATAGAAATCTAGTTCTAGCAAACTTTGAAAAGTGACGTATTCACCCTTTTCACTCTGTATTCAGATTTTTTTGGCACAGATTTGTCTTTCACCAGTCCGCATGGTTCAGCAGTTTGATGATTGGTCACATGACACCATGGTTTCTATAAGGCCTCAGCCTTCACAGCTGGCATTGATTGCCTGCTGCTAGCTGCTCCCTGGGCAATCTACTTCCATCCAGGTGGCAGAGAGGGTCACTGCTGATGTATTCCTGAGTGCCCTGCCATAAACAGAGTGAAGAGCTGTGAGAGTGATGGATCCACAGATGCTAACAGATCTCACTGAAGTGACTGAATCGACTCGGCCAGGCGAGTGAGTCGTGAGAAAGAACTCGATAGTTTCCCCAAAGCGACGCAAGTCAAAGCATCTAACCAAATGTGATAGTATAGTCTTTAATTCTAACAACTTTCCCTGGGTTTGTTCAACCATAGACGTATATTCTGTCATCATTTACTCACCTTCATATCATTCTAAAACTTTTTTTCTTTTGTAGAACAAAAGATGCTGCATCTTCTGTGCAATGAAATTCAATGGTGTTAGATTAAGCTCCACAAATGACAAAATAAAGTATGTAAAATAGAAGTGCACTATATTCCAAGTCTTTTAACGTCACTCAATAGTTTTGTGATTGTTGAAAACCAACATTTGTGGATGAATTAACCCTATACAAATGTACAAATGGGTAACCCTATACTCCATTCCCCATAATCCTTTGCCCAGACCATCATCCATTATCACATTCACCTGTGTCTCATTATCTTGTTTACTCACCCCATATAAGCCTGGTTTTCTCATTCATTATCTGTAAAGTCTTGTTTAGTGTTACACTGCAATTCCGAGAATTTTCCCTGGTTTCATGACTCTTGGTTTTGGATTTATTGCCCGTGGATTACTCTTTTGCCTGTGTTCCCTACCTTGTTGTGTTTGTTTGTATGGACTGCCTGCCTGTGTTTGCCTGTACTTTGGATTACGTCTTTGGATTACCCTGTTCAATAATTACTGCATTTGGATCCTCAACCTTTGTGTCTCGGAGCAGTTTGTGACAGTTAGTTTATTGGGAAAGTACACTTAAAAATGAAAATTAGCACACCCACATGTTGTTCAAAACCATTATGAATTTCTTCTGTATGAAAATACAGAAATATTGAGAAAAATTTTAAGAAAAGACTTCTTTTTTTTTTTGGTCCATACAGTGGAAGTCAATTGTGGCCAAAACTGTTTTGTTACCAACCAGATATTTTCTGTTATGCTCAAAAGAAGCAAGAAAGACAGGTATGGAACGACATGAGGGTGTGAAATGGATGACAACAATCTATTTTCACTATTTCCTGTATTCTCTGTAAAAATAGAAAAAGGCCAAAATTAAAGTAAATTTTTACTAAAATCTATTGCAACGAAGGAGAAAAAGCCTTCATATCACAGGGTACTTTCCTTTGACTCTGTTTGAGGTGCCGGCACCTTTCAATTATGTTTTGGCCACATCCGCTCACCTAGATGATGCCATCATGACACTCTGTGAGTAGGACACATGTTCTGACTCCAGATGGCTCTCGATAGGACCAGACTACAGTATTAACGAATCTTTTTCTTGGGTTACAAACTTTCTGAAGGACTTTGATTGTACTGATGCCAAGTGACAATATTCGTTGTTCTCAGGCATGCTGGCAAAAAGCGAAGCCAGGACTTTTGATGGGTATGGCTTTTTGGTCATCTCTACCATTCCGCTCATTCTTCACTTAAATTGTGTACATGAATTCCAATTTGTGGTTGGTGGTCTCAAGTTGACATTGTGTAATTTTTTTATTTTGATATCCATATGGTTTTTTAACATTGTATTTGTAAATGTAATTCAAGTTAATTAGATATTTTCTTTTAATGTATTATATAGGGGATTATACATGCAGTTTTTATGGCATCACAGTATCAAACATTTGAGGGTTGTGTTTATGTGTGGATCTTATCTGTGCATATGACTCGTTTGCATTGGTTGAAGTTGTAAAGAATCACCATACTGGTGAGAAATTTAATTGTGTAGGCCTATATGCAAATGTTCACTTATCTCTTTGTGCACATCAAGCAAATGTATTATTCCATGGGGATGATAAAGATGCCTTAGCACGATTTCTTTTTTTCCACTGCCTTAACTTGCTCAGGCAGCACAGCTGGACTCTTTAGGCGCACACATGGCGATACAAGTTTTGTGGTTTTAAAGAGATGATTCTAACTTTAAATTACATAAATTGCCCCTGAAATAAGACTGAAAATCAGTGACCGGTCCTTAGCCGCATTTCATGCTTATCTACTCAAATATTGTGATGATGATATTTCACACTGTGTCATTCAGGTTCACACATTTACACACACTCAAAAATTAAGCATTGGATAATCTACTCATTGCTGATATACAGTTCTAAAATACTGAGATAACATAATATATTCTGATGCAACACACACACACATATAATGTAACGCTATTAATATTATTCAATCCCATTGTGGCTGTTGTGGATGGATGGATAACAATTAATGGGAAAGTCAGATGTATAATGAGAGGAAAATCTGGCCAATGATGATTCATATGTTACAAAATGTTAAAGCACATTTCCATTTTTTCCCATACTCCCACTGAACAGATGGAACATATTGGGGTAATATTCTGCCGAAGAGGTCAGTTAAATGTGTGATTCCCGTGATTGGGAATAACATAATTGTTATCCTGTTGCATGTCAGAGAAGAGCTCCGTGAGTCCTGTGTGGAGAAGAATGTGGTGTTTTCATCAAAAAGAGATATTTCTGCAAACAGTCATTTTGTTTTTCCTTTCAGTGCTGTTAATGTACTCTTTTATCTTTTTAAGGAATAGAAATATGTGTACTCATGCATTGCTACACTCTTAAAAATAAAGGTTCCAAAAGGTTGTTTTTGCAGCGATATCATAGAAGAACCATTTCTGTTTTCCCAGAGAACCTTACAGCGAACTGTTTTTAAAAGAACCATATTTTCTCTGTGTAAAGAATAATTTTATTTTGTGTATAGTGTGTGCAGTTTTAATTTTTATATGGTATTCAGAGCACAGTCTGTTGAGCTTTACCTTGCACAAATTTTGCCGCCCCTGCAGCTGAACATCAGTGATCTTACAGATTTGTTTTTCAAACAAAACATTTATTAACAAGTTTTATTACCTTTGATATTTAAATCTACTATAAAGTGACTGACTTTTTTGGTTACTGAAATGTTTTTTTGAAATTCTATAAGAAGTGTAATAGCTTTAAATAATTTTGTGTACTTTAGCCTTTTGGAGGCATTTAAGTGTTCATTAATCATGCAGTTTGCATCATAATTCCTGTTGTTCAATAGCACCGATGCTTGTATGTACTCATGTTTTTTCATAAATTATTCATGCTCAGCCTAGCAATCTAAATCTTAGCTTTATTTGCTTTCAAAACACTTTTTTTAGCTGATAAGTACATATGCAAAACAGAAAACGAAAGAAATTAATATTAGAATAACTTTACACACCAAATAATGCATCTATAACGGAGTCCCTTTTGTTTGTGAAATGCTGTATTACAAAGACCATAACTTGAATTATACCTTAAACCTTATTTTCTGCACCCAGAATGCATTTTTGTTTGTCTTGTTGATTTCGGACTGAGCGCAAAATCTCATGCACAGACATCCCACTCTTTGAGATTATGCAGACGGAAATTAGCATTTTTCAAATGACATCCCAGCTCAATTGGGAAAAGCCAGCCATGCAAATCACTTGTACGGTCATCTGCTGGTGACCTGCTGCGACAGGATTTATTGTCCAGTTATCCATAATGCATCCTTAGTCCTCAGTCCTTATTACAGTTTTTCAGTTACACAAATTGTGTGAATTGTTTTAAGGTGGGAGAAGGGATTTTATTAGCTGTCACCTTTTACTCAGTTCATTCTCTCTGCACTCTCTTTTTCAGTTAAACTTCATCCTGTTCGTGAATATCGTGCGAGTGCTCGCAACCAAGATCCGCGAGACCAACGCAGGCAGATACGATACTCGGAAACAGTACAGGTTTGTGCGTCCACTTCCACTGGTCAAAGTTTTTACGCATTCAAGTGCCTTGAAATTGTGAATTCCAGCCTGAATTGTCGGTGTCATTACAGTGGCATCGTCTCTGGTATCAGATTGCTGAGAGTGGAAGTTGTCCCTGCAGCAACTGTTTATTTCCTTATGTAATTTAGGCAAAACCTTTCATCTCACAGCTTGGAGGCAAAATTGCCTGTGGCTAAGAGATGCGATAACAAGCTTCCCTTCCTACGCCTACTCATTATGCGGTTTGATTCAGGTTGTGTTTTCCATCATTCCATAGTGTACTGAAATCAGTGTCGCATTTTAAAGCCACTGTATATCATAAATTTGATCTTCTTACATGTGGAAAAAAACATTTTTGGTTTCCATTTTTACCTGGCTTTGGATAAATGCTTTTAGATATAAAATGCACATTCGGGCTTTGGCATGTCAACATGTTATTCTGGATGCGCCCTAAAAGATTCCAGTTTGTAGCTAAACAATGCCAATGGATGTAATTTTGTGCCGCTAATAACAGTAATCAATTTGATCATTGCTGTATCCCCACTAATTAGTGGTATGCTGAGCCACAGGTGTCAGCTTGCACAGCTGGTAGGGCAGACATGAAGACACTGACAAGTCGTGTTTGCAAACATTAGCAAACAGTGCGTTATGCTAAGCCAAAGGGAGCCCTGGCTGATCCCTTGTCACAATCTGTAATAGAAATAAATCTGTAATGCGAACGACCTTGGTGTCACGGTGTGGTGCAGGCAGAAGGAGATGAGGAGTCCAAAGTTCCAATGCAAACGTTTACTTACAATAATGATACAAACAGGTACAGACAGGCAGAAGGTTCACACACACTTAGTACAACGGATCAAGACTGACTGAACAGAAGGGAACTAAATACAAACACATATGAACATTGATTGACAGAACACAGGTGATACGGATGAACTGATGATGACGACACGTGACATGAAGATAGGCAGACAACTCCAATGAATCCAATGAAATCAAACTAAACAGAACACAACTGTGATATATCTCCCCCCTCCCGGTAGGCGCCTCCTCGCGCCGTAGATAGACCAACTGCGGAGAGAGGGGACTCAGGAGGAGGATGAAGAGCAGGTGAGGGTAGACAGAAGGCAGGAGGGACCAGGGCGGAGCAGATGATGCAGGCTGTGCAGGCTGCCAGGGCAGAGACGAAGGAGAGAGGAGCCATGGTGGAAGCAGGGCTGATGACTCCAGGGGGCTGACTGAAGTGGGCAAAGCAGGTGGGAAAGGAGACCAGGGTGGAGCCGGAGAGCCGACGAGCCTAGGCGACGCTGAGGATCCAGCGGGTTCATGACGGCTGGCTCTGGTGACTGAAGTGGAGGCGGGGACACAGTAGGGCACGGTGGAGACAGAGGGAGTGAGGAACAAGGAGGAACAGGCCAACGGAGCCGGGGGGAAGAAGGGACGAGGCGTAGCCAGAGGAGTGCAGTCCAGAGGTGAGGGTAGGTCCAGAAGTGACCAAGGTGGATCTGGGGGGACAAGGGAGCCTGGCGGAACTGGTGAACTAATGGGCCACGGTGGAGCTGAGGAAGGTAGGAGCCAAGGTGGAGCTGATGGATTGATGGGCCGAGTTAGAGTCCTGGTTGAGTAGGTTGGAGGCGGAGACCGGGGATCCACCAACCAGGCTGGAGCTGCAGGCTGGCAGACCCATGGCGATTCCACCTCCCCGAAGGTGGTTTGAGGAACTGACAGGCAGTGGTGGAAGAAATGTTGAGAGGTGATAGATGAGAGAGGGAGGCTGGATGGGAGGAGATGGGAGAGAGAGGATTGGTGGGAATTCAGACACCGGTTTTGGCTCGGGGACAGACTCAGACGCAAGGACAGAAGACTCAGGCTCGTGGACAGAAGACTCAGGCTTGGGGACAGAAGACACATGCTCAGGGACAGAAGACTCCGTCTCGGCAGGACTGACGTGAAGCTCCAGCTCGGCAAGACTGACGTGAACAGTCTCTGGTTCGGCTGGTGGGAGGGGGGGAGAGGGAGGCTGGATGGGAGGAGGTGGGAGAGGGAGGCTGGGTGGGAATTCAGACACTGATTCTGGCTTGGGGACAGACTCAGACTCACGGACAGAAGACTCAGACTCACGGACAGAAGACTCAGACTCACGGATAGAAAACTCAGGCTCGTGGACAGAAGACACATTTTCTCAGGGACAGAAGACTCAGGCTCGGCAGGACTGACGTGAACATTCTCTGGTTCGGCGGGCATGATGTGAACAGTCTCTGGCTCGGCGGGCATGATGAGAACAGGCTCTGTCTCGGCGGGACGAGACTCTGGACGGGTGGTCTCGGCGGGACGAGACTCTGGACGGGCGGCCTCTATGGGAAGAGACTCTGGACGGGCGGTCTCGGGGGGAAGAGACTCTGGACAGGTGGTCTCGGTGCAATGAGACCTTGGAACAGGGACAGGAATAGGTATTGGCGTGGCGACGTCCATCCTGGCTGAAGACCACAAAAGTCCTTGGGTGTGGCTGGGTTCCTGATCGAGGCCTGACGCTCTCCAGACACCGGAGGACGGTCTCCTTCCAGTTCAGACGGGTGGTGTCAGGGAGGTCAAAGGGATTGTTGAATGTGGCCCCGATCAGGAACAAGGTCCTCAGGCTCTCATCGTCGAGGACGCTGGTGACGGCAAGGTAGAAAAAGTCCTTGGTAAAGGACAAAAAGTTTGGGTTCTCCAGAGCCATGGCGATAATTCTTGCCCTATCGTCCATTTTGGGCGCTCTGTTCTTCTGTCACGGTGTGGTGCAGGCAGAAGGAGATGAGGAGTCCAAAGTTCCAATGCAAATGTTTACTTACAATAATAATACAAACAGGCATAAGGTTCACACACACTTAGTACAACAGAGAACGGACCAAGACTGACTGAACAGGAGGGAACTAAATACAAACACAGATGAACATTGATTGACAGAAAACACATGTGAAACAGATGATGATGATGATTAACTAAACACAGGTGATATGGATGAACTTCTAATGATGATGAGTGTGACATGAAGATAGGCAGACAAGTCCAATGAAACCAAACTAAACAGAACCACAACTGTGACACTTGGCTTGTATGCTCGCATGTCACATCGTTTGACTGTTATTTGGTATGACACTCCCTTTACTGGAACACTTTGGTTGATCAAACTTACCCGGGCTTCAATTAAAAGAGGATTTACACCTCATGGTCTTCTAGCATTGCTCTTTTCCAGTTATTTTTCATGATTCTTTTCATGACTAATTTGCAAGACATTTTACCTGTCTTCCAGTGCAAGCAAGGCGTAGCCATTAAGATGTTGCGCTTGTCTTCGTTCATATTAAAGCCACACGGAGGCGTGTGGGTTGTCGTTCATAAAAATAGGATTAAAGACAAACTTTTTGAATTTATAATATCACAACTACGTCTCACGCTGTACTTGGCGTCAGAAACCTAACACAGATATCTCACAGGGATCAAAAAGTGTTAAGTGAAACTGTGCATTAATAGCGCTTAACAGGACAGTTTAGCCAAAAACTATATATCTGTCATCATTTACTCACTCTCATGTCATTCCAAATCTGTATGACTTTCTTTCTTCTGTTGAACACAAATGGAGATGTTAGATTGTTTACTGTTTTCACATGAAATTGAGTAGGGGACAGATGCTGACAATCTCCACAAATTACAACAATAACAACAACAACAACAAAAAAACACTATAAAAGTCAATTGTGTCCTATGTTCTTGGTGATCTGAAGCTGTATAACTTTGCAGTGGCGGGATGATTATCAGCAAATGATGTTTTCACTATCAGTTGGTTCCTGACACAAATCTACCATATAGTTTCAGAAGACTTAAAAATGTAGCACACAAGTCATATGGACTATTTTATGGTGCTTTTATGTCTTGAGGAGTTTAATAACATCTGTCCCTGTTGGAAAATAGAAGCCTAAAAATTCTGCCTAAAGATGCGATCACATTAGTGAAACTTTGCAGTAAAGTAGATCCATTGTCAATAGTATAGTGATGCATTAAAGGAATAGTTCACTCAAACATTTTAATTCTGTCATTA
Organism: Siphateles boraxobius; assembly: GCF_051911475.1. NCBI lineage: Eukaryota > Metazoa > Chordata > Actinopteri > Cypriniformes > Leuciscidae > Siphateles > Siphateles boraxobius. The sequence continues at coordinate 23,117,144 of NW_027509197.1, read as the reverse complement.
ATTACTCACCCTCAAGAGACTTTTGTTCATCTTCGGAACACAAATGAAGATCTTTTTTTTTTTAAATAAGTTTCTGCCCCTCCATTCACAGCTATGCAACTACCACTTTGATGCTTCAATAAGAGATTGTAAAACTAATCCATATGAATTGAGCGGTTTAGTCCAAATTAGACTTGCTTGCTTTATATGATGAACAGATTTTAATTGAGGCTTTTTATTCACAAGAGCCAATGAGGTTCATTCTCGTGTGTTATGCATGCAGCACTTTGAGTTTCCGCAAGAACCAATGAGGTTCATTCTTGTGTTACACAGCACGTTTGAGCTTCCACAAGAACCAATGAGTGTGTTAGGTATTAGGTTTGTGAATAAAAGTCTAAATTAAATCAGTTCATCATATAAAGTTTGATATAAAGTTAAGTCCAAAATTTGGACTAAACCTCTCAATTCATAAGGATTAGTTTTGCAAACTTTTTGAAGCGTCAAAGTGGAAGTTGCGTAGCTGTCAATGGAGAGTACAGAAAGCTCTTTGATTTCATTCAAAAGATCTTTGTCATCTTCAGAAGATGAACGAAAGTCTTATGGGTTTGGAACGAAATGAGGACAGAGGTAATTTATGACAGAATTATTATTTTTTTGGGTGAACTAGAGTCACTTCCAAACCAGTAAATGAATGATTAGTAAATGAAGCAAATGTGCGTGTTCAAACTTGAATCCAATGGGAATTAGCATGAGGATTTTTTTTTTTGCCTCATTTCCCTAATGTGAAATTCCAGATCATGGAAATTGCTATTGAGATGAGAGTATTTCGCCCGCTGAATTTTGCAGTGCAGAGGTAAATGTGATTGCACCTTAATATCTGTTTTAGTGTTCCACAGAGAGAAGAAATTCATACAGGTTTGTAAGGTGTCATTAAATGACATATTTTTTTGGTGAACTTCCCTTTAACTGACAGAACATTTTAATTTCTATGTGTTCAGGAAGCTTGCCAAATCCACGCTTGTGTTGGTGTTGGTGTTTGGGGTGCACTACATTGTGTTTGTTGGAATGCCACACACCTTCGACGGTCTGGGCTGGGAGGTGCGGATGTATTGTGAGCTGTTCTTCAATTCTTTCCAGGTACTTGTAAACTATGTTTTTATTGCATGAATAGCTAATGTAATCAGTGATCTCTGCAAGTAAAGATTTATATGATTTTCTTTTGATAATCCAAAAATCATAAATTCAAATTTGTATTTTAGCATTATTTATATAAATGACGTGCATGTATTTTGCATGATTTCATATTGATTTGGAAGAAAGACTGAAAAAATAAGAAGGAAAAACAAGCCGCTGATGACAAGAATTTTTTTAAACTGCTCTGGCAATTAAACTTTTTTTTTTGCATTAAATAACTATCATAGAAGAAGATATATGTTCATAATAGAATGAAATATGAAATTAATGGTAATGTTCTCCTTGAAATTTGATGAACTTTGTTCATTTTTCACAAAAGCAAAGGAGAAAAATGTGGTTTCTTTGGGAAAATCACAGATTTTTAACCAAGGATATTTAACCAATTTACTATTAAATATAATTAAAAAGTAACAAAGGACCCACAGATATTGATGGGAGTTTTGCTGACACGAAGATGCTTGTTGTACAAACTGCAAGCAATAAAAATTTCAAGTAATGCGTAAGAGAAATAAATTGACAGGTCAATCCAATTCACAGCACTCTAAATGTGCTTGACATCTCATGACACAACGCATTGATTTTGTCTGAGATGTTCGGCTGTCTTAAATGACAGTTGCTAGTTAGGTTAAGAGGTCTTTTATCTGGATCTGGATCACATGACTCAAAGCATGTCCTTTACATCAAGAACAGATCACTTCCATGTCTACTTACAGTATCTTCAGAAACACAGCCACACACATTCACAGAACAAAATGTTGCTAGAACTGGGAAAATGCAAAAGCATTTAATTTATTTTTATATAAACTAAACAGGTGACCAGTGTCAACTGTAATTAATAAATACCTTTTATTTACTTACTAATTAAGATATCATCTGAATGGCCACCAAACTTACAAATGAATGTCTATATGTTTTTATCAGTCTTTCATCACTGTAGATTTGTCATCTGCCGCTTTAAAGAGCTTGAAAATTTAAAGCGGCAGACGACAAATCTACAGAGCGCTTGGAATAAACAGAGCATTATCGTTCGTTGGTGTGGACGCTAATATAGTTATCGTTATGGTTATCTTTATAGTAATCGTTCTTGATGAGATCGGGCCTTAAATATGAGCAATACTAATGGATTAGTAAGTCTTCTCTACTTCACGACCATCGATTCTGATTGGCTGTCAACGTTCATCAGCTCATTCAGCAAAAATCATTTGAAAGGGATTCCAACAATATTATTTCTCTGTGTGGTTATCGTGATAATTGTGGTGTGGACTCTTCTATTCTTTTATATTTAGAATGATTTTTAGAACTATATCTTTAATATTATCGTTATAGTTTTCGTCCTTGCTGTGGACAGGACTTTAGGAAGAGAGATCTGGAAAAAAAATCCCCGCTCAGCATTAAACTGTGACACATAACTCTTTCTGCATCATAAACTATATCTCAAATCATACAGCTTGAGAGCTGTGCTGTGACTATAAAGTTAAATATTAAGTGTCTTCAAAAAACAAATAGGTTTAAGAATAATTTGTGATTTTTGTGAAAAAAATTTTTTTACCTCAGTTAGCTGTTTGAGAAATTTGCTCTGTGTTGAGACAGCCTGTTGTTGCCCTTCTAACATCTGTTTCTGTTTTTAGGGCTTCTTTGTGTCTATCATTTACTGCTATTGTAATGGAGAGGTGAGGAATTGCAAAGCTGCTTTATAATCACAATAATTTGGGGAATATAGAGAGAATGTGCAGTTGCATTCTGTACTATATTGACATTTTAGCCAACGCAGTCTTATTTTCTTATAGCGTCAAACATTGTTTTTTGGAAAAGTGCACAGTTCAAGCCTGAAAATGGTTGCCATGTAACCAGGCCTGGACTGGGACTAAAAATCGGCCCGGGCATTTTGGCCCAGACTGGCACAAAGATCCCAGAGCTGCCAATTAAGCAAGACTAAACGAATGGGCTGCCGATGTACGAGTATTATGGGCCGTTTAGACCAAAAAATTTAATTTTTTTTAAAGAATGATTTGTAACGGCCCAAACAGCACGTCGGCCCACCGGGCATTTGGCCGGTATGCCCGATGCCCAGTCCAGCCCTGCCTGTCACATTTAAAGAATCAGTTTCTTGATTTGTACTGGTGATTTTGTGCACATTACACAAATAATCGTAAACCAGGTGCCCGCGACTCATTGCAGTGTGCCTGACAAGTGTACAGATGTTAAACTGGTCTTTAAGATCATCTGAAATCCCAGGGTGCTTCTCAAAAAGAGTAGGAGTATTAACCCTGGTATCCTGGCCAAATTTGCTCTTTGGCATCCATCCATCATAGCCTCCTACTCAGACCTTTTAAGCTGATTGGCTTCATCACTTGGCCTCCTCTCCACCAATAGCCGGTGTGTGGTGGGTGTTTGGCATGCTACGGCTGCCATCGCTTCATCTGGGCAGATGCTACAAACTGGACATCCCACCACCCACACTGTAAATGTAACAAATTGCTATTAATTTAAACATACTGCTGTTATGGTTGTTAAGTGCTTTAGCACAACAAATGTTAGTTTTAAACAGTCAGAAAAAGCTGTGGATGGAACAAGCATGGAGTTTTAAGGGTTAACCATTCCCACTGTCAGGGTAGGCTATTGTTCTTTAATCTGTTTTGCTCTGTCTAGTAGTTGTTGAATGCCAGAATTGTGGTGTGCAAAAAGAAGCATCTCCTTTTCAATTCCTGAGTGTGAATTTGAAATGAATTGGCCACACCCAGTGGAATGGCAGAAAGAGGAATTTACTGAACTATAATTCAAATTAATTCACTGCAGGTAATGCATTCTGGGAAATGAAGATTTGTTCACCCTGCACAAAAATGAATTTATTACATGTGAAAGATGACAATGAATGTCATCCATCCTTCTCTCTATCATTCTTTCTATCTGTAAGGTCAATTCGGGAATTTAACTGAAATTTAAAAAGAACTTTCAGTTCAATTTGACAGTTGTTCTCAATCACTTTGACACATTTTTCGAAACAGTCTTAATATTCTCTTAACTGTAAGTGCAATTGTAACATCTTTTTGCTGGAACATCAGAACTCTATTGCATGCCTGCAAAATGTAGTAACTCACCTATAACATTTAATACCTGCTTCAAAACCTAGTTATTGTGTCAGTAAGTAAATTGGCCAATGCCACCAAAATAAAAAGTGTTTTTGTCATCGTGTGAGCCACTCTGGTCAAAATGTTTAGATGTTCTTTTTGCCATGGAAATATTTGTTTTATACAAATTTCATGATTTTTCTACTTTTTGTTGACACTAACTGCTTTTTTACTACACAAGAATGTCAGTTTTGTCTAGCTGAATGCTCTTGTGTATCACACTGAGCTTTTTAGATACGGATTTCAATAGAAGGTAAACAATTTACTAGGAAAAGTCAAAACTGTAGTACACAAAAGAAAATGACCTTTTGTATTTATACAGTATTTATACAATTTATTTTTGTAGAAATTTGTTACAGTGTAAACTGAAAATTAACAATTCCTTGTTTACACACTTATAGTCTTCCCCTAACATCACCTCACATTCTTACTTATCTTCCAATTGCTCTTCCATGGCAAGCAACTGTGAATTTTCAGTTAACATGTAACACATTTCTACAAAAATAACACAAATGTAGCTGTTTAGGGTTGTGATATTCCTCTATGTTCAAAAATGGTAGCAATTGTGCTGAGCGAAACTCCATATATATGCTTCCTATTTCATTACAATGGCAGAACATTTGCCATGTTAGATATTTATGGAATATTCATGCTCATGGATGTCTGACAGGATTTTGATCACTGAAATGGATCATTTTGCACGTGATGGCTCACATGATGATTCACTGAGAATCAACTCATCAGTTTTGATCAAAAAGCCGTATGCATTTAGTTATTGTTCAAATTGTTGACAATTGTTCTCTCATTTTTACACATGCCAAAAACATGAGTTTTGCATAAATCAATAAGAAATTAATATCTGATGCAAACAAGAAACAAATTGTTTTGAGTAAAAATAAATTCTCATTTGATAATTGAGCCAAAGTAACTGAGAAAAACTGTAAAGCAGTAAGGCGTTCAGCCATGCTTTTTAAAGTCACCATGCATTTCAGCACCAACTGTTCTACATCATCTAACTCTTATCATCAGGTCCAGACTGAGATCAAGAAGACATGGACGCGGTGGAACCTAGCATTCGACTGGAAGGGCCCGGTGGTTTGCGGGAGCTACCGCTATGGCTCTGTATTAACTGGCCTCAACAATAGCACCAGCAGTCAATCCCAGCTCGCTGCCGGAGGCCCAAGCACCCGTTCCACCACACTCTTCTCCAGCCGAGTCTACCGCAGCAGGGGGGGGGCAACTATCAGCACACATGCCTCCTTGCCAGGCTATGTGCTCAATTCGGATGCTGACAGCTTGCCACCATCTATACCTGAGGAGCCGGAGGACAGTGCAAAACAGGTCGATGACATCCTGCTGAAGGAATCCCTGCCCACGAGGCCCAGCAGTGGCCTGGAGGATGACGAGGAAACTCTGTAGATAATGGTGCGGTGATAGTCAGCTAAATTGGGTGTAATAGCAGATATGGCATTTGTTAAAGAACAAAAATGACAGTACATCACCTGCAGCGCACACTCCACTGTGAATGGCAACAGCATCTCTACAATGGACACTTTCTGCTCAATCTGTGACACATAGGTTTTTTTTTTGACATATAGATTGATATGTTCATGGAAAGACAGCTCCACCCACCATGGCCCTGGAAATGCTGATGATGGATACCATTTTTTGTTGCCTCATGCAATTCTGAAACTGCCAAATGGACAATGTGAATGTTGGAGTTTTTTGATTTTCTATTACTCTGCCAACAATTTATTTTTGAATACTGGTTTCATTTGCGAAGAACCATGATGTCATCAAATGATTTATTTAAGTCAAAAGCATGAATTGTGTAGACTGTGGAGCAATGCTCAGGATAAATAATTGTATTAAGGTCTATGGTATTTTTTTTTGGGGGGGGGGGGGGGGGGGGGGGGGGGGTTGGGGGGGGTACAAAATGTACTTAAGTCTTACGTACTTCCTGTAATATTCCTTTCCAGAGGATGCATTTGAATTATTTAATAAAATTGATTTCAAATGCAAAAGAAAATCGGACAGTCTTGGATTTGTTTTTGAATGTTATGCAAAAGTTACTTTCACTTTATCAGAAGGTTCACTAGTAATGGACTAATCAGCTGTTTGCTCGAGATGAGGCTGGACTTTAGCTGCGTTCATTTTATGTCATCATTACCGTAATTACGGGATGGCAACCCTCTGTGTTCTACTCTGTGCTGTTAGCGTCTTCGGAATTATGCGTTTATGTGGCAACATATCAAAGCTAAATATGAATCTGCAGCGGTCACATGGTGCAAGTCAGAACTCAGAAAATTCAGAATTTACAAGCAATTATGAGTTCTACGAGGACGCGAGTGCTTTGTACAAGTTGGAATGACTGGTAGTTACAGTAATTACTGTATGGCGTGAATGCACCTTTTAGCAACAGGAAAGTGGGTGACTTTTTTTTCGTATCCTTTTTTTCCAACATAATTTATTGGAATAGAAAAATGCTGTTTTTAGAGTTATTCAAATAACAATATAATTTAGGCCTGGACAATCGACTTTAATCTAGCCTAATTTTGATGAACTGATATCCCAAGATCGATCCTTGTCTGCTGATTTCTGTTAATGCATAAACAAACCTTCACTAAAACATTTGTGAACATTTGTTCATCTGTCATTAAAAAGTTAATAACAGACACTGTTTAAATGTTTAAGTTTCAAAATATTGAAATTATAAATATAAATGTTAAAATATAAACATTAGAGAAAATTACAATAGTTTTGCAAGCCAAATCTATGAGGCTAAAAACAGTTATAGAGACTTATTCAGCCTATATTCGTTTTATTTTATCATATATTATAGAAAAACAGTGGCAGGAACATGCCAAGTAATTGCCTTGTCAGCTGAAACATGCTCTTATGAAAGGCATTGATTCGCCATGTTACTACAGCTTCACACAGAAAACAATTCAAGTAATGACAAAATAATTATGGACTCCTTGCATGCCTTGCACAAACGTCTCATTAATAGTCTGAGAGCCAATGTTTTAAAATAACCCATTTCATAAGTTTCTACTTATAGAAATGGGCATTGAGAAAAAGAAAATCATATAAGTGTGTTTTCTCCATGCATGCATGTATAAAAATGTGCATTCTGATCTATACCACTTCAAGCTGGAAACACTTTATAAATATGTAAACCTCTGGCATAGTTTAGCCCAAGACAAATGAATGTATGCATATATACCATTGCTTGATATGCTATAACAAGCCCTCTTGAGCCTAGTTATGTGGTAATGCCTTTTTTTTGGCATATAGCAACACTCTAGCAACCATCAAAAGCATCCTTGCAACATCCAAACAAACAAGCTGCCTAGCAAACTCCTAGCTACCAAAAATATTTAAAAACAATTTCATTTTTTTGTTGTCTCCTAAAAATCCTATAGACTTGAATTGTTAGAGGAAACCAAGCCATTTTTTTAGGAGCCAGAATATCAGTATGCCCTAGGAACCATTTATGAAATGCAAAGAAAATATGTAAGCAACCCCTCAGCAATCACCCACAGTATCATGGCATTTTTGCACCAATCAAATTTTCTTCAGTAAACAGCTGCTTTATTTTTCCTGTAGTTTATCTCCATAACAGCCACCCCACTGGCCCATTGCAAATCACTCCAAATCCTCAAATTGCCTGGCATATGTAGAAGAATGCAAATCAATTTGATAACAAAAATGACTGCAGAAAAGCTGCCGTTATGATACAAATTTCCCAATAAAAGATTATGTGGGGATGTTTCAAATACAAAAGCATTGCAATATTACAATTATTGATTTAGAACATTTTTCCCCTCATTTTTTTACCTAATGAGGAAGTACATAAGTGATAACTCAGAAAGAAATGGGTATTATTCACTCCCACAAGTAGCACAAACCATATCTACATGGGACAGGGTAATATGAGTCCTTATCACTCTAGTTTGCCAAAAGTTTTTAGACATAATTTAAAGTCTTTGTAACTGTTAGAAAGTGTTTACAGAACTAATTATGCAAATATTTTCTTAAAAGAATACCTTTTCAGTATTGCAGTAACTTTAAATAATGTTTTATGCAAGTAAATATAGATGCTTTAAATATCAGTTAAAGGAAAAATGTCACAAACTTTAGGGGGAAATCATTTGGATAACTTTAAATTTACATATGACCTTGAATGTCACTTTATAACAGCAATCAAATAAAAATGAAATATCTTAAGGATAGAACCAATTAATTGTTAGTCTGGGCATCATTGTGTTCATAACAAGAAGTCACATCATATCAAGAATTTCTCAGGAAATGTCTTCAGGTTTTCAAGAAACCTCTGCTAGCATAGAGACAGCTTGTCAGGTTTGGTTCTCCTGGGTTTAACTTCGAGCGATCAGACATGTCTCTCCTATTCCCTAAGGACCTTATCCTGCCCACTGACTGTGTGAACCTGCTAGAATTAGTGTGGGAATGAATGCTTCTGAGTCCTCTCTGCAATAACAGCAGGATCTTGTGCTAGAGTGTGCTCACAGTAACAACATTTATGAAGTCAAGCAGAACAAAATACTTCATGCCTTAAAGCCAATCTTGTGATATAAAGTGGAGGAACGAAAATGACTTACAATTAGTTTTCAAAAACATTCTGCAATAAGTTGACCTGTTTTGTTCAAAAAAAACATTGCATCATCAATGGTGCAATGCTTTACAGACTGAAAGCCTCGTGTTTCACAAATAAGAATACATTTGGAATTTCAGATCATTTGATCAATCCTGGGAGACATCTTTACACCACAAGAAAAAAAAAAAAAAAAAAATATATATATATATTTTGTGGCCATCCAATTTTAAATACAAGGAGCTAAACTTTGTAATTTATTTGAGTAGTTGTACTTGTATACCTCTACACACACACACACACACACACACACACACACACACACACACACACACACACACACACACACACACACACACACACACACACACACACACACGCACACAAACACGAACGAACACACACGAACGAACACACACACACACACACACACACGAACGAACACACACGAACGAACACACACACACACGCACACACACACGAACGAACACACACACACACACACACACACACACACACACACACACACACACACACACACACACACACACACACACACACACACACACACACATCTAACGTTATGTGCTCATTTTGTGGAATATCATTGGATTTACCTTATGGATTATTAAAGACTGTTAAGGCTGATTTATACTTCTGTGTTGGACCTACGCCGGAGCCTCTAGGCAGTTGGCTGTAGAAATGGTTTTCATTTATGCTGCCTTCCAGGCAGGTTTTTGAGCACGTAAATCACGACTTCAAACCACGACTCACGACTTTGTAGCATTTCAGGCCAGTCACGCCAAACTACCTGAGCGCAATATACATAGGCCTACTTACTGTTTCAGAGACACATAACATTGTAATACATAATCGTGTGTGTATTATTATCATTATTATATTATTATTACTTTGACTGAAACGTTATATTTTCCTAAAGTGTATTCTCACCGTGTACCGCCGGCAGAAACACTGCATCCGTAGGGGCTGCCATTGTTGTTCTCTTTCATAGGTTCACTCAACGCTGCGTAGCTTAGACGCAGTGGGAACGCCCTGCGGGTGTGCCAATTGTCTGAAGCCCTTATAGAATCACGCCAATTCATTGGCTGATGGCGCGGGCGCCGCCATGACGCTCCTGCGTCATCATATTATATTAGCGCGCGCGCCATCTGCTCCTCAGATTTCTCTGCCTTCACGAAGCGGCCATCTTAGCCCTTCGATTTCAGTTTTTCTGAGCCCGTGTATTCGGATTATCACCAGCTTCTTCATCTATTTCTTCATCTGCACTTCAGCGAATGCAATTAGTGGAACTCTGTTCTCCTTGCGGTGAAGTGCCATGGAGTTTCGTCGTTGCCGCCGCCATGCCTTCGCTTTATTGCGAACGACGACCCGCACAGTAAGTGTATCAAGTGTTTGGGTTTTTCGCATGCGCGCGAGGCTGTTTTAGGCTCGTCTAAATGTAAATTCTGTGACAACCTCCTTCTCAAAACCCTCCGCTCTCGGCTCGCGGTTTTTGAGAAGGAGTCATTCGTTCCCCCCCCGTCGCACTCCCGAGGCTGCCGAGGCCTCGTTGGAATCCGCAACCTCGGGCTCGGATGTAGAGCTCGAGGATATAGAGTACGAGCAGACGGGCCAGGCCCTTTCTCTCCCTCCCTCTCCCGAGCACGCACGCGGTGTTAGGCCAGTCGAGTTTTCTCATGATTATTTATTCCCCAGCCCGAGAGCACGCGAGTCGGTTTCTTTCAGGCTGGAAGATATTATTTACAATACAGCGTCCGACTCCGAGGATTTCGGGCCTGTTTTAGCTTCTGACGCTCTCCCGCCTAGCGGCCAGGAGGCGCGGCCTACACGGAGCTTATCGACGTGCTTTCGCGCGCTACTGAAAAGCTTTCCATCGACTGGCCCGATGAGCCCCGCGAGTCACAATCATCTAAACTCGATGAAAGATTTTTAAGTGGCCCTAATTCTAGGCCTGAGCGGAGAAAGCTGCCCTTTTTCACCGATCTGCATCACGAGATCACCAGATCCTGGAAGCAGCCTTTCTCTGCGCGCCTAACGAACGCGGCAGCCGCTGACTTCACCAACCTCGTTGGTTTTGTGGAGCAGGGCTATTCCTCTATTCCAGCGGTCGAGGACACGCTAGTTACACACCTTTCCCCGTCGTCTGCTCCGTCGTGGAAATCTCGGCCCCTCCTTCCCTCTAAACCGTGCAGGACTACTTCCGCCCTTATCGGAAAGTCCTACATGGCAGCTGGTCAGGCAGGCATGGCCCTACACACTATGGCCATCCTCCAAGCCTACCAGGCGGATGTTTTAAAAGAAATGGATGAGGGAACGGGGATCACACCGGAAGCTGTCAAGGAGCTTCGCAAGGCCACCGATCTGGCCTCAAGGGCCATCAAGCACACTGCGCGCACTATAGGGCGTTCTATGGCGGGGGCGATTGCTGCAGAGCGCCACCTATGGCTCAATCTCACGGAAATCCGTGATAAAGAGAAGGTTTTCCTCTTAGATGCCCCAGTGTCTCAATCTGGTCTGTTTGGGGAGGCGGTCAACACTGTGGTTGAAAAATTTCGGGCCGCAAAATGCCAGTCAGCTGCCCTCAGGCAATTTATGCCCAGGAGAGCTAGGGAATCCTCCAACTCCTCCCAATCCCAGCCCAGAGAACGTCCTTCTCATAGGCCGGATTTTGCCACTAGGAGAAGTGACTCGGCTCATCCCCCGCCCGCTACGGTCTGGGGAGCCAATGTTCGCCCATTCCCCCGCGAGCGGCCCCATAAGCGTCTGGAGCTGAAGCAGTCTAACAAACCCTTTACCCCAGCCTCCTTGAATCGTTCCTGACCCGCAGGTCAGAAAAAGGAGAGCCTCCCTCGATCTACGAGGTTGGGACAGACGCGCAAGCGTTTCTGCCCACCTCTCACTTGCTCTCCTTCTCTAAACCTGTCACCTTCGCCACCCAGCGTGTTTCGAAGTGCAGTTACCCCTCAACTTTGTTCAAGCCGTCTGGTGCAGGAGGAAGGAGACACATTCAGCTTTCTCACCTCGCACCCGACGCGTTTGATACCAGCCGCTCGAATCGGAGACACTTTCGTTTTCTCTCAGGAGCAGGCAGACCCTTTGGCCTTGGTCAAACGCCCTGGATCCTCCGCACGGTTCGGCTCGGCTACACACTTCAGTTCTGTCACCCGCCCCCTTGCTTCAACGGGGTCTGTCCCACTGTAGTCAACAGCGCCTCAGAGGCTTCTGCTCTACAGCGGGAGATTTCGTCCCTTCTCCTCAAGGGAGCTATAGAAGATGTTCCTCCGAAGGAAGTCGATCAAGGCTTCTTCAGCCGCTACTTCTTTGTCCCGAAAAAGGCCGGAGGTCTGCGACCGATACTAGACCTGCGCCGGCTGAATTTCTCTCTTTACAAAGGGAAATTCAAGATGTTGACGCTAAAAGCTATCATATCTCAGATTCGGGCAGGGGACTGGTTCGTGACAGTAGACCTGAAGGATACATATTTTCATATTCAGGTCGTACGGCGACACAGGAGGTTCCTCAGGTTCGCCTTAGGAGAAAAAGCATACCAGTACAGGGTCCTCCCCTTTGGTCTCGTTCTAGCACCGAGAACGTTTACAAAGTGTATGGATGCTGCTCTGGCCCCGTTGCGGCTCCAGGGCATCCGTATACTCAATTACCTGGACGATTGGCTCCTCTTGGCCAACTCCAGGGAATTAGTGACTCACCACAGGGACATTGTCCTTCGTCACATTCAGTCTCTCGGCCTGAGGTTGAACACAGAGAAGAGTGTTCTTGCCCCAGCTCTATGCACAGTCTTCTTAGGGGTGCGCCTGGATTCCGTTCTGATGCAGGCCCGTTTGGCTCCTGCCCGGATTTCCAGTCTTCTGACATGTTTGGCCCGCTTCACGCTCGGCCATCATGTTTCTGTGGGCAATTGTCGCAGGCTTCTTGGTCTCATGGCCGCAGCATCCCCCGTGCTCCCCTTAGGGTTGCTCCACATGAGACCGTTTCTGTGGTGGATGAAACTCTCAGGTGCCCGGTCCACAGGATCGGCTTTTCGCCTGTTGAAGGTGTCGCGCAGTTGTTTCCGCGCGCTTTCAATTTGGCGGGACCCTCTTTTCCTTCAGAAAGGGGTCAGCATGGGTGCTGTTTTCCGTCGCCAAATGATTACGACGGATGCCTCTCTAACCGGATGGGGTGCGGTTTTCGAAGGCAGGCCAGCATACGGGGTCTGGACTGGGGAGACTCTCGATTGGCACATAAACAGCTTAGAGCTGAGAGCTGTTTCCCTGGCCCTCCTTCATTTTCTCCCCTTTCTCAAAGGGCATCATGTCATTGTCAGAACAGAGAATATGGCGGTGGTGTCTCATGTAAACCGACAGGGGGGTTCACGGTCGCGCACCCTGGACAGGCATGCGCGCCGCCTTCTCCTATGGTCGCAAGACAAATTCCTGTCACTGAGGGCAGTCCATGTTCCGGGGGTCCTGAACCTCGCAGCAGATTTTCTGTCAAGGCAGAAACTCAAGTCGGGGGAATGGACGTTGAACCGCCGAACAGTAGCCCTGATCTGGGAAGTGTTCGGAAAGGCAGAAGTGGACCTTTTTGCATCAAATGATTCATCCCAATGCCCACTTTGGTTCTCCCTGAGCCCCCCAGCGCCACTGGGGATAGATGCATTCGGCCACCCATGGCCGATGCGGAGGTCCTGTACTACTTTGAGTTGTGTATGTTGCCGCTATTGCTGCTCATAGAGAATCGGATGAGATCCCCCTGGTCAAGTTGAGGTTAGTCTCAGCTTTTATGCGTGGGGTTAGGCGCCTGAAGCCAGTACGCTCCCCTGGAATCCCCTCCTGGGACCTGTCGGTCGTCCTGGAGGGCTTAACGGAGGCCCCCTTTGAGCCCTTACAGTCAGCTCCAGAGCGGATCTTGACTCTCAAGATTACTCTTTTGTTAGCCTTGGCCTCTTTGAAGCGGGTGGGGGATTTGCAAGCTCTTTCTGTTAGCAAGTCATGTATTGATTTGCTCCTGGCTTGGTCAGAGTGACTTTGAGACTAAAACCAGGTTATGTGCCCAAAGTTTTGTCCACAGCTTTCCGGTTGTTAGCCTTCGCTCTTTCCATCCTCCTCCTTTTGTCTCTGAGGAGGACAGAAAGCTTAACTTGCTCTGCCGGTCCGGGCATTGAAGTTATATGTGGATCGCTCTGGTGGTTGGAGAAAATCCAACCAGCTCTTGGTATGTTTTGGTGCTGGCCGCCGTGGGCTTGCCGCATCAAAGCAGAGAATTTCCCACTGGGTTACAGAAGCTATTTCACTGGCTTATGAGGTGCGCGGTCTACCTTCACCTCTTAGCATCAGAGCACATTCCACCAGGGGCGTGGCTTCCTCTCAAGCCCTTTTTAGAGGTGCCCTCCTGGAGGACATTTGTGTGGCGGCAGGATGGTCCTCTCCGCACACTTTTGTCAGATTCTACAGTTTGGATCTTGACACAACTCCAGGTTCCCAGGTTTTGTCTGCCTGAACCAATCGTGTGAGTTATCTGGTCTTGTACTAGTTGCGGCAGCGCTTAGCTTGGCGAGTTTGGTATTTCGTTCCCACTGCGTCTAAGCTACGCAGCGTTGAGTGAACCTATGAAAGAGAACGTCTCTGGTTACTGATGTAACCTATGTTCTCTGAATAGGGAACGAGACACTGCGTTCGCTGCCAAGCTCATAGTGCTGCAGAAAAAGCTTCCTTTTTCGGCAGAGAAATCTGAGGAGCAGATGGCGTGCGCGCTAATATAATATGATGACGCAGGAGCGTCATGGCGGCGCCCGCGCCATCAGCCAATGAATCGCCGTGATTCTATAAGGGCTTCAGACAATCGGCACACCCGGAGGGCGTTCCCACTGCGTCTAAGCTACGCAGCGTCTCGTTCCCTATTCAGAGAACATAGGTTACATCAGTAACCAGAGACGTTTTGTATAGTTTCGCGGGCTATGTGACGTCAGAGCTCGTAACTGGGAGTAGCCTACATGATCGATCTAGTACGAGTTCACGGGTGGGAAGTCACGGTTTGACTGCCGTTCCAGTGCACTTTCACGGGTATAAGGCTGGAAAAACACGGGTTACAAGTTGCCTGGAACGCGGCATTACTTCTGCGTCGTTGTCTGTGTTGACGTGCACTTACACATGCGAAGAGAGCGTGAAACCCGAGGGAGCAATTCTAGCAGACTAATCACAGCGCTTGCATCCGCATAGAATTGACGCATTTTTACATTTTTGGAGAGGTGCACGTCAGGGTACGCCGAAGATTACGCGTGCTACACACAGCCTACGACGTTGCTACGGCATGAGTTCGATGCAGAAGTATAAATTGGGCTTTAACTTTCATTATCTTCTTCGTGGGTTTTGTCTCTCACCTCACAAGCCGTGATAAGCTGTGAATTAGATGGTTTTAATGCACAACGTGGAGGCAAAGAACCACCCAACGCGAAGTGGACCGGAAGGCTAAACATAATGGTTATTTTTTGTCAGTTATGGCTCATTAGCTCTAGCATTCTGTGTCTGTGAAGCTATGAGTTTAATTACTTCAAAACCAGCGATTTTACCTCCATGTTGATAAGAAATATAATAAAGTGATTCAGTAGCTAAGCTATTTTATTATTTTTGGGTGCATAAAAAGATTGGTTCAGTGCAATGTGTAGGTTAAAGCCCCTTTTCTCGACAAAAAGTGTTTCCAGACTAGTTTTTAATGACATTTGAAGTATCACGAATTTATGCTCTAAAGTAAATGTAAAAAGATTGTGTTGACATTTGCAAAATTTGATCAATAATTAAGAATTTCTATCAGCTATATCATTAAACATTTTGATGCGCTAAACCTTTTTTGGCAAAAAAAAAATTAATCCTTGAATGGAAACCTGGATACTGAAAACAGCACATTAATATAGAATGGTGATTAAACTGACATTCAGCAGCTTTATTGCAAACTTTCCAGCTAATCAGAATTGAGTATATTCAGACGGACTATGGTAGCCAGGGCAAGTTTTCTTTTATTTAAAGTTTATTACAAGCCCAAAAGTTAGTTGGTTGAGCATAAACATATTAATCATCTAACAAAAGCTAGATTTGGTCACACGTTATAGGTGTCTTTAATAGGCCCTAAGTACTTAGCCTACATAAAAAATAAGTACAATGTGCTTGTGTTAATGATGGGTTAAAAGGGAAGGGAAGAGTCAAGAATGTAATTATAGAAATTAATTACAGATGTAATTACAGGTCATTATAATAATATAATGTAAAACATGTATGAACACAAGAAGAGCATTGTATCAAATTATTAATTTAAATGTTAGGTAAAAACACCTAATATAAAGTGGCACTCTAGATTTTAGTATTAATTAAATATATCTTATAAGCTGCTGTGGACAACTGCATGGACCAAAATGGCAGTAAGTGATAAGGTCAGCACGAAACTGCAGTTTCAGCCTGCCGTTTTTGGAATCGCTCTTTTTTAAGCAAAAAATAAATTAGCACACCTTTCTAAAATGGTGTATGTATATATATGATGTATATCATAAATGATATCTCACATCACATCACATGAGTCTATTCTGAGTTATCATATTCATGCAGAGTGCGTGTCAAACACAATACCACTGCAGTTAAGCAATCGTTGCTTGTTATACAAAAATGAATGTACTTTTACTACTCAAGATTACACAAGTTTAATTATGTTTAAATGGGTTTGAAAGGCTTTCAGATGGAAATAGATTTGGAACTGTGCCCTCATCTCTGATTCATTTTACATTTAGCAATCCTGACAAATCACATAGCTGCAAAGTAAACAAGAATGTGTCCGACAATTACTAGAGAATGGGTTTAGATGGAGCCTTTGGCAGACATAACCATCTCCACAGGAAGCCTTTCTCTACTCTCAAAGGCCAATTTAGCTTGTACATAGTGATGTTCATTAATGTATAAATTCAAAAATAATTTCACTAATACAGCATTGAATACCCTACCACTTAGCAACTCAAGCAACCCACCCAGAACACTCAGAACTCAGTTACCCAATCAGAACACCCTAGCAACTATCTAGAAATTCGCCAGAAACCAAATACTCTATAAACCCATTACAGCTCTTTACAAATCACCTAGACCCAAAACTTTTCTTAAAAAAACAAAAACTTTTAATATATTTTATTTTCGTCAAGAATTATTAAAAATCAGCAAATAAGTTCATAATTTGTGCTAAAATAGTCTAAATGTTTAGTTTTCAAAGTTTCATAGCTTAAGACGTCCTCCCTATTTTAAATGAAGCAATTCTTTAACCAAGCTCTAAATACGCTCGTTGTGGATCCTATGGAGCGAGGTGACGTCACCTACTGTAGCACAAGTCGAGTTTTCAACTAAACTATGTTTCTGGGATAGTCCTAAAATGGTTCAGGTCATACTTAGGAGGCAGAGGTTATTATGTGAGTATAGGAGACCATAAGTCTGAGTGGACATCCATGACATGCGGAGTCCCTCAAGGCTCAATTCTTGCGCCACTCCTATTCAACCTGTACATGCTCCCAATGAGCCAAATAATGAGAAAGAACCAAATCGCTTACCATAGCTATGCAGACGATACACAGCTCTACTTATCCCTATCGCCTAACGATTACAGCCCCATTGACTCCCTTTGTCAATGCATTGATGAAGTAAACAATTGGATGTGCCAAAACTTTCTTCAGTTAAACAAAGACAAAACTGAAGTCATTGCGTTTGGAAACAAAGATGAAGTTCTCAAGGTGAACGCATACCTTCAGTCTAGGGGTCAAACAACTAAAAATCAAGTCAGGAATCTGGGTGTGTCTCTGGAGTCAGACCTTAGTTTCAGTAGTCATGTCAAAGCAATAACTAAATCAGCATACTATCACCTGAAAAATATTGCAAGAATTAGATGCTTTGTTTCCAGTCAAGACTTAGAAAAACTTGTGCATGCTTTCATCACCAGTAGGGTGGATTATTGTAATGGACTTCTCACTGGCCTTCCCAAAAAGACCATAAGACAGTTGCAGCTCATACAGAACGCTGCTGCTAGGATTCTGAGCAGAACCAGAAAATATGAACACATCACACCAGTCCTCAGGTCTTTACACTGGCTGCCAGTTACATTTAGGATTGATTTTAAAGTATTATTACTGGTATATAAATCATTCAATGGCCTAGGACCTCAATACATTGCAGATATGCTCACTGAATACAAACCCAACAGATCACTCAGATCATTAGGATCACATCGGCTAGAAATACCAAGGGTTCACTCTAAGCATGGCGAGTCTGCTTTTAGCTACTATGCCAGCCGCAGCTGGAACCAGCTTCCAGAAGAGATCAGATGTGCTCCACAGTAGTCACATTCAAATCCAGACTCAAAACACATCTGTTTAGCTGTGCATTTACTGAATGAGCACTGTGCCACTGTTCGTCTGACTGTTTGTACTGTATTTTATTTTATGTTTTAATTATTCTGATTTCATTTGATTATTTCTGTATTTTATCTTTTATTCTAAACTGTTTTAATTATTCTGATTTCTTTTGATTATTTTAATTTCTTCTATGTAAAGCACTTTGAATTACCATTGTGTATGAAATGTGCTATATAAATAAACTTGCCTTGCCTTGCTTTCCCTTGCCTTTTCAAAACAATTTTAAAAAGCTGGTTATGTCTATTTGGATGTTTCTGCGCAAATTCAGCAGACAGTGAGGTTCGGGATTGGATGTAGCTTGTATGCACGTTGGGGAAATCGGCAAGTGTGAGTGTCATTTAACCTACCCAGTTGTTATTTTGTAGCCTGATAAGTTAATGGCTTCTGAAATGTTTTTTTTTTTTTTTGCAATGCAGCAAACTTTGGCTACATTTTAATTCATCTTTACTGTATAAGCCAAGCTCAGTAATGAAATCGAAAGAAATAAATGTTGTATGAAATCGTCAGGTCTATTGCCACTTATGACCGGATTTAGGCCTAATGGGTGTGATTGATCTTTATGAGCTCTTTTGGAGCATGTTTTACAAGACAGATGACGTTGTCTGTGCCCGAGGATTGATTGAAACTGTCGGGCAGTGTTGTTGATCTGTATTCAGCCTCATGTTATATGAGCAGAACTAAACTATGTTTTGGGGAAATATTAGATTCCTGACCACTTTTACAGTCTATAGGCCTTAGGTCTATTGAGAGATGCGCTGAAGCACAGCCAGGTATGGTGTGTAATGGAGATTCCAAAGCGCTCTTCTTTGGTCAGAACCAAGGTGAGCGCGATTGCGGATTGGTCCATCCTATGCACCCAAACTTTTTACAAAATATTTAAAGAGCATCAAGTTATTAAAATCTCTATTATGTAAGCACAGATAATATAACAGTATATTAGTCAGTCATTTTTATTAGGTTAAACAGTGATTTGATAACGTTTTTAATTTAAGGCCCACCCACAATTGGTCTGGGCCATCCATAACTGGAACTGGAACACCCCACAAACCACCTGTAGCAACTCTAGCAACGGTCCTTCACCCAGAACACCCTTGCGACCGCATGGCATCTCACACAATCCCCTCAGAAAGCCTTAGCAATGTCCTGAAATCCACCCAGAACACCCTAGCGACCAAATTACAGACACCCCAACTCTCCCAGAAGGTCCGGGAGTCTCCTGCAAATAGCGTCTCCTTGACGCCAGTAAATTATAGGCTATAGAATATCCCAGAAATAGAGTGAACAAGAGAGAAAGCCTGTTTACACCTGGAATTAAGATGCGTTTTCAGTTATTCGGTCACAAGAGATCAAGTGATCGATGTGGGGTTGTGCCATATCCCGGAAATTAGTTTTTGCAGGGTGGGATGTCTGCAATTGCAACTCAATCATACCTCTCACAATGCCTTAGAAACACATTATTGGCAATGGTGCAGCAGAGTCCATAGCGACCATCCACAACACTCTAGCATTATGATGGCTATAGTTTCTTCAGAAGATGTAACATTTCTTCCATTAATTAACAATGTTTTGAAGACAGTTATCACACATGATTGTCAAGAAATGTGTTTTTTCAACACATGACACTATTAATATGCCTGAAAATGAAAAACTGATGCATCAATTAGCTCTCTGTGATTAGACTGTTGACATATGATAAGGGGTAAAGTTGCTGTTGACATGCTAAGCAGATTTTTTCCACCAGGCACTTTGGAAGCACATGACATTCATGTTTGTATCGACTTACACTTGCCTTGACTGACACGTCATTAATAATGCTTGTGGTATAGAGCGCTAGTAATAGTGTTGTTTGGAGGCTTGACAATGCACACAGAAAGCTAAGTAAGAGAAAAACAGTAACCCCCCTTTCTATTTCAGAGGAAAGAGATGTGTCAAGTGCTCTTGTTATCCATCAACTGCCTGTTGCAATTGCCATTTCAACAGTAAATGTTTATTATTTCAGAAACAATCCTGCATTATGCCTGAAAATGTTTGCACAATGTATTTCTTCTAAGCTGTGCCTGGCGAGTTAGTGGTTAATTTTCAAATCTCTCTCCTCAGCAAAACCTAGCTGATCTCCCAAGTGGGCAGCTCAGAGCTTCATCAGCATTTGTGCAACATTGTCACATTAGAGAGTCACAGCTGGGAGCAATGAAGTTCTTCAGCAGATCCTGTCCGTAAAAAACAGTCCCCTGTTGAGGCAATCCAGCTTAAACCGCAATGTCAACAGCTCCACTAAAATCCTCAGTCACAGCTGGATATGTGTTCTAGAGTAATGACTACACTAATATGTCAAGTGATGCCAATTACAGTTACTTTTAACATCCACATCGTATGTGTATTGTGAATAGGCTATTTGAAGCGTGTTTCTGTATTTGGTTGCGTTGTAGCACCTGTGCTGTGTTATCAAACTGATGAAGATGTTTTTCATTTGCTGGTGGTGATCTTCAGTTGCTTTTGAATTTGAAGAAATATTTGGATGAATTAGTGCATTAGGTGTTCATTGCTGCTTTGTAGAGGCAGAGCAATAATTAAAATGATCACAGAATAACTGGGATAAAAGTTTCGAAAATATAAACACTGATGTCTAGTAGCGATTAAAATAGACTGAACCATCTGACCCATCAAATAGCCTAAAGATTGTATCAATTATATTGTTACACCAGTAGGTGGCGACAAGAGACTTAAAAAAAACTAAGTTGTCATAGAATACTTCATTTAAGAGATTCGTTCAAAAGCACTGATTCAGTTGATTCAGTTCCAGTATTCAGATTTTTTAAAGATAATTCAAATTAATTTAATATTTTTGAAATAGACTGCAGCAATCAACATTTTGTCAGAACCTTTTGTAAATTACATATTATTTTGCTTAATAATGCATCACTAGTGTGAACACAATGATCAGTGGTGGAATTGGCTGTGATTCAAGGGGCACGAGCTAAAATCTTGCCTATAAGGCAGCAAACTGGTTTGGGCCCTACAGAGTCAACCGCTATTCATGCACATGAACCCCGTCGCAACCAGCAGTGAAGTGAAGGCTTAAAGTAATGTTATTGATTTTTAATTAGATGGCACTACCAAACTTTCTCAGTATTTGATCATTTAGAATACTTAAGGTCACAGTGAATTGACTAATTATTAACTGTTAGTGAGTTCAAGTCATATCCAACCTTTTCTCTAAACATGAGAAATGTTATCACGATCTAACTCAATACCAAAAATTCACATCTGCACACACACCATTTATTTATTCAGTAGAGGGATACTTCCGCAAGATGACTGTGGCCTTGAATGGACTATATTTTATTCCTTAGAATTTAACTGATAGGCCTACTCAAAAGTGGTATTGTTATCAAATACATAAGAGTCAAATGTCAGCAGCTCTGTAAAAAAAAACTATGCAGAAATGGATGTATGGGCTATGGCTTTTACAAGCATTGCTGGAAAGATATATTTTGTGTCCATTCACAGCATGAATTTTGAATGGAACAGATGTTAAGGTATATTCAAGATGAGAAGTGGACTCTATACGTGAGGGTTTTGAAAATCTTAAAGGGCTCATATGGAGCTGCTTCTGAAAAACTCAATGACATGGTGAGTTGGTTGTGTTTGCTCTCAAAGCATGTGTAGAACAGCAGGAGGTGAACGTGTAAGTCTGTGTAAGTTTTCATGGTTAGCAATAAAACGGGATAAAAGAAGACATTAAGACATTCTGAGTTTCCTTTCACGTGGCTCTTCTAAGGTCACAACAGTTAGTGCAACATAAAAAAAGATAATGCTGAGTACATCGTTCATGCAGCTTTGCAAGGAAAGCATCAGTAAAACCAATTATATTTGAACCTTTTCCTAATTAGCAGTCTGGTGATTGTACATGTTGAGTCCACAAACTTAGGCTATGGAATCAAGTTATCTCAGAGCTTCATTTAAGCAATAATCAAATGCTGAGCTCTTTAAAAATCCACATTTTATTATGGATGTTAGAGCCAGACTCAGAGAACAGAGTGAATCCTCTAAAGAACTGTGTTAAAAAGCCAAAAAAAAAAAAAAAAAAAAAAAAAAAAAAGAGAGAGAGAGAGAGTTGCTTTGAAGTCTCTCGTTATTCTGGGAGAGAACGAGATAAATGAATTCACTGTAACTTAAAAATACTCAAATTCTTAATGAATAGACAGAATTCAATATTAAGCAGAACTGACTCATTTGTAATCTACAGGAAAAAGATAGAACATATAAAATAGTCAAATACTAACAGATAACGAGTCTACTAAAATATAGACTAAAAAATATTTGATTTGCATCATCTTACGACCCTGTTCCCCCCTAAATCTATATTCATGTTCTGTCTATCACTGGCAAATGCCAAATAAATGATTTCAGCATTAAACAACAAAAAATAAAGACATTGTTATGGTTGTGTAGTATATTATCACGTTATTATTGTTCTTACAGACCTCAGCTTTTTAGTTTTTCAAGAAGAAACTGATCATTTTGATCGCTGTTGTAGGATAGGCTACGAATGAAACTTTCTTTAAAGTCAGATCAATACAAATGTCTGTACTTTACTGCCACCTGCTGGTAAATGCAAGCGTATCCTGTTGTCTTTTTGTTTCAGATATACATTCAGTGGCTAATATCCATAAATGTAAAAAAATCGTTAAGCATTTACCACAGCTGTAAAGATATAGCGTAGGCTACTGACGTAAAACAAATATTTACATTCAAAAGCAAGTCATCTTCTTGTAAAAATCTAAGCTTGGCTGCATTGTGTATAAATAATTGTTTATTTAAAACCCCATCACTAACAATCCATCATAATAGGTTCACCTTCTTAATTCAAGGCAAATTAAAATGTCATTTTCTTTTGAGCAGCTTTTTCACATGACTTGTGAACATTGAAACACTTTCAAATCTTATCAGGCTGAGAGAAAAAGAGCAAACAAAGCATTTGTTGCACAACAATATCAAACCTGACATGCTTCTCTGATTAAACAAATGTTGGTTCTGTTCATTATGGTAGAGATGTTGAGAGATGACAGCTTATTAAATAGTTATGGCATTGTAAAACAAGTGTCAAGTAATGCAATAAACAATCTTTCCATTCATTCACAAATATATATATATTTATCACAGTACGAAAAACCCATTAGACCCATGATGACCTCTGGTTCCAAAACAACTCACTTCATCATTTACAAGCAGTGCATGCTGACAATGATTAATGCTTGACAAACCTTGTCCGGATCTATCATGTCATACATAACATGGGATTGGATTGGTATGAACTCTGATCTAGTGTACAGAAGGGAACTAATACACCAGTTTATGACATCACTGATAGCAGTGTATTAATAATGAAGCGTTTAATGTAATTGACCAACCAAAGGAAAAACAAATACATAACAACAATATTTCGAGAGGAGCAAAATGGAATGTACTGTCAGATTACTGTGATTTTACTTTTATTTAACCTTATATCAAGCCAGAGAGTCATTGTAAGGCATCTATTCACCTGTAGAAATTAATCTCCATATACTGTCAATTTAGTCCAATGTCAATGTTAAACAAATTCTAACAGAGCTTCTGGATATGTTGAACTCTATAGCTGATTAGAAATGATGTTTCAAAACAATAAAAAAATTAACCAAAAAAAATCCCAATTCAACAGATCACAGCACGGTCTGATATTGTGCCTTAGTCTACTGATTTATTTATGCGTCAATATAAAATTGGGTGCACAGAGCAAAGCTGTTATGAACATTATAACACATAATTTGGCTTAACAGCAGATGGGATCAGCTTCTACAGGCCTGCGCTTTAGGAACAGTTAGATGAGCCAGTGGCTAAGAAACTGATTATTTATCCCACTGGCGCAGACACATAAATTGGTGCAATGTAGAGGAAACTGAGGCACAGGAAGTTTGGCAAACTTTTGAATACTGAAGGTTGATCAAGAATAACATTTATCTACCAACACAATATTGGCAATATGGTGGTAGTGGGAAGTGGGATGGTGATGGTAATAACAATGGTAATACATAATAAACGGTTACTTTGTTTACGCATACACACACATACACATAACCACACTCACACCCGCACACATACACACTTAAACACTTAAATCACTCTTGTCACTGCTGGAAGTATGGATTTACAAGATTGCTCACTACTGCACTATGTTGGTTTGTTTGTATGTATGCCTGATTGTTAAATAAAAAAAAAAAAAAAAAAAAAAAAAAAAAAAGAATAACATTTATATTCTTCACACTGCCTTGGCAACTTTCAGTCACAATGTATGCTAAATTTAATGGTTTATATCCGTTCACATGTTTGGGGTTGGCAACATTCTTCAATGTTTTAGAAATAAATATTTTATACTCCCCAAGGCTGCATTTATTTGATAAAGAATAAATAAAAGAAAATACAGTAAAAACAATGTTTTCTATTTGAACATATTTTAAAATGTAATGCATTCATATGATGGCAAAGCTGAATTTTCAGCATCATTACTCCAGTCTTCAGTGTCACATGATCCTTCAGAAATGATTCTGATATGGCACTCAAGAAACTCTCTCATGTCAGTGAATCAGAAGGTGAAAAATCATTCAAAGCAGAGTTTTTCTGAAAAAAATGCTCACTGTTTTTCTTTAATACTGCTTATAGCGCTGTCACAGGGACGTGAGATTTCTCAGGATGTATTTCAGTGGTATCTGTTAAGTGGTGGGGATTTTTCTGTGTGGTATTATAAAAAAAAGGCTTAGAGCACCTGTAAAGTGTGCAACAAAATTCAATACATGTGCCTTTTACATCACAAGTCAACTTTAAACAGCCTGTTAAACAGCAAAAGCCAAAGAGCAAATACTGAAAGTGCAAAAAGGCTTTCATTTGTCTGCTAGTGCAATGAGCCCATCCATCATTTTAAGTACTTTTTGTGCTTAACAGTAAAGGCCATATTGAAGACGCATCTAACACTCTATGACACTAAAGTAAAAGAAGTTTGACTATAGCTACATATTCATTTGCGAATAAATATCCATTTGTAAGGTTTATTTTAGTTCTTTTTGAAAGTTAAACAACCATATCCCTTCATATTTGTGGTAACTACTGAAAACAAAATGTTTAGACTGCTCTACAAAACAATCATCCACATAATTATATCAGCGTTTTGGAAGCTGCACATAATTGTGATGTAGGTGTGTAAACGATTACGGTGAATGGTTTCGGTTTTGACGCATCTTTCTGGGTAGCTCCGCCCACAGAGCAATCTCACTGGACTTAAATTTAGCATCAAATATTATATTAAACATCAAACATGTTCTGATCGGCTGTGATCTTTGTTGTTTCAGGCAGTGCTTCCGTTAGGACGTGTTGAACTGAATGTTCCTCCTTTGTCTGGCAGTAGTGATTCATTCACTCACCTAACATGCTTCCCTGAGACAGGAAGAGAGAGTAAGGCTTCACGCCAGTTCTTTTGATAAAGTCTGTGGTCCTCTGATTAGTGCAGATCTCTAGTCAGTCCTCTTTAGCATTTTATCTTGCCAAACTCTGATGATATCAACAGAAGAGACTCAATATCACAGTATCACACAGTGAAGCTTGTGAGAACTCATGGCTCTGTCTCCACGCCACTTTGTCTTTTTCTTGTTTTTCAGAATATGCTCCGGAACTTGCTGTCTAAAAAGGCAAAGGGAAATTTTAGTATAAAAACTCTGAAACTTTTAACTGCACCTATTATGCCCCAAAATGCTGTCTGGGTAGGCAGAAATAGATAACGTTTTTATCTTTTACTGTACATCATTATGAGAAGACAAACCCCTGAAAAATGTGAGATTGTAAGTTTTATTCACCTGATAACTCTGACGAGTTCATGAAAAGCTCTTTCCACATTCATTGGGGGATCCTTGGCACTTGTTTCAATGTAAGTGATCTAAAGAAATAGTTAAGAAATGCAAATTACCGGTACTGCAATGAAGTCACTCGCATTTACTTAAGCCTTTAAAAAGAGTAGGAGATAAATACTTGTGTGACCATAAATTTGATATTTTTATCTTTAAGATTTTAGATAATCTGTTAATGATGTATATACAATATCAGAATAATTACAAAAATACAGTACTGTTCAAAAGTTTGTAGTCAGTAAGATTAGATTTTTTCAAAAGAAATCAAAACCTTATCTCAGCAAGAATGCTATAATTGATAAAGTGACAGTGGTAACAAAATGTTTGCATATAAATAAATGCTGTTCTTTTAAACTTTCTATTCATCCTGGCAAAAAAATTATATATATATATATATTAAGCAGCACAACCTTTTTCAACATAGCATCAAATTAACATATTAGAAAGATTTCTGAAGGATCATGTTACACTGAAGACTGGAGTAATGATGCTGAAAATTCAGCATTGCATCACAGGAATAAAATGACATAAAAAATATAAAATAGATAATAGTTATAGTGTAGTTATAGTAGATAATAGCTTTAAATTGTAATACTATTTTACATTATTAATTTATTATTATCTTACTGTAATACAATTTTAAAACATTCACTTCTTTTGAAAACATTAACAAATCTTACTGACCCCAAAGTTTTGAAGGGTAGTGTATATCTACAGTGTTTATGCATGGGGCAGCATTCTCCAAAAATGACATAAAGCACCGTAAAATTAGTAGTTGTAGTACAGACTGAAATTTGAGTGTTATTCACCGAAAATCTTCCCTTCTACAGAAGAAAGTCATACAGGTTTGAAATGGGGTGAGTATATTATGACAGTTCGTTATTGGGTGAACTAACCCTTTAACCACTGTCAGTCAACACAAACATGCACACACACTGAAAATTGTCATTCTCACATAAAGTAGTGCTTCGATATCTGACGCACTCACGTTGTGTTTAGCGGCCATCTCACAGCCCTGTTCATTTGTCACTTTCCTCAGATGCACCAGGTCCACTTTGTTAGCCACCAAAACCATGGGGAAAGACTCTCTGGTGCAGACACGAAAGAAACTTTACTTAGAATTTTTTTGTTAGGAGAACTCTAGTCAAATATGTGTAGTGGTCTTGAGTTTTGTATGAAGTAAACATGATCTCTGACCGGTCTTTCACTCGAAGGATGAGCTGGTGAAACCGGTCGACGTGTTCAAAGCTGGCCTTGTCTGTCACAGAGAACACAATGAGAAATCCGTCACCAGTCCTCATGTACTGCTCTCGCATGGCGCTAAATTCCTCTTGACCTGCTGTGTCTAAAACTGCAAGGAGCAAAGGTAAACATAATAAGTGTAAAATATTATCTGGAATATGTTTACAGAATGTCTCTCTCTTTCTGTATGCATGTATGTGCGTATATACAGTATATGTATATATATATATATATATATATATATATATATACACACACACACACACACACACACAGTTGCAATCAAAATTATTCAACCCCCATTGCAAATCAGGTTTATTGGCTAAATTTACAGACTTTACACTTTGCAATGAACAAATCAAACAAAAGCAATTGAAATAGTTTATCACAACAAATGTTTCAAGTTGTTTACACAAATTTAACTGAAAATGCAACTTTTAATGAGTGTTTGCAGATTCAAAATTATTTAACCTCCTGAATAGAATCCCTCCAAACAGCACAAATCTGCAAAAAATGTGTTGTCTCGAGCACACCTGATGCAACTAATCAAGGGCTTCATTAGTTTCACCAGGTGTGCTTGAGCTAGAACTTACTAAATATCTGAACTGGCTAGGTTTGTTGAGCATCACATTTGACTGCAAGTTAGAAATACCATATGGCTGAGTCAAAAGAATGGTCCAAAAAGTTAAGAGAAGATTTCATCGCCCTTCACAAAGAAGGAACAGGATACAAAAAGATAGTGAAGGCACTAAATGATCCTAGAGACACATTTGGAAGCATAGTTTGCAAGTTCAAAGTTAAAGGAACAGTGGTTACACTACCAGGATGGGGCAGAAAAAGGCAGCTATCAACAGCTGCAACTAGGGCTGCATGATTAATCGCAATTTCCATGTAATCGCATTTCAGCTGATTTGGGTTATTGCGAAAGCACTGCGAGTTTGAGTCACTTATAACGTGCATTTGAAAAAGCAACATGAGAAGCATTTATGAACTTCTTGTCCAACAAAAGACAACATTTGATAACATGCTTTTTACTCCAAACTCACTTCATAACGACAGTTTAGCATCCTTCTGTGAGATAATTTGGCTTCTTATACAGAATAAGGCAGTCAAGTTTTTATAAGTTATATTTAATCGATCAAAGTGTTTCAATCTTTGTTTATTCAGCTACAGCGATAGGGATTTCCTGGAATGATGCGCGTTATCATACTTCTGCGGCGGGGCATATTTGGCGTGTCTGTGTGAGAGCGCCCTCTAGGTTATACATCTCGTTTGCAGCAGGTCATAACAGCAATAGGGTTTTCTACTAAGTAGGCTACTGAAGATGCTTGCCATGAAGGGGTTGCATAATTTTGAGACTGCAGAAGTCATTAAAGTTGCATTTTCAGTTGAATTTGGGGAAACCACTTGAAACATTTGTTGTGTTGAGCTATCAATTACTTTTGTTTGATTTGTTCATTGCAAACAGCTGAAAGTCTGTAAATTTTGCCAATAAACCTGGTTTGCAATGGGGGTTGAATAATTTTGATTGCAACTGTATATACATATACACACACAGTATATTGTCACAGTCACGCGTTAGTCATCGTCTGCACTACATGTCCCATCATTCCTCTCCGGCTCACACCTGCACTCACTCCACCATTACCCGCACCTGCCAGCAATCATCATCGTCATCACTCACCGTGTTCAGCTGTTATCACCTTGTCTTCATTGTTCATCTGTGTATTTAAGTTCCTCTCTGTTCTGTGTTCACTTTCGGTTATTGTTTGTGTTAAGTACACAGTTTGTGCGTTGCACGCTGGTTGCGCACGCTGGTTGTTATTTTGAGTTACCTATTAAACTAACTTGTTACCTTTCCATTATCATCGTCTATACTGGATCTAATTCGTGAGGAATCGTGACAATATTAAGGTTTTTGAAAGTAGTCTATTAATCTCACCAAAGCTACATTTGATAAAAAATACAGTAAAAACAGTAATACTGTGAAATATTATTACAATTTAAATTAACTGGTTTCTGTTGTAATATATTTTAAAATGTAATTAATTCCTGTGATGGCAAAGCTGAATTTACCATTACTCCAGTCTTCAGTGTCACATAATCCATCAGAACGCATTCTAAAATCATTTCTTATTATTATCAATGGTGAAAACCGTTTTAGCTGCTTAATTTAAAAAAAAAATCATAATACACTGCCATTCAAAAGTTTGGGGTAACTAATATTCTAAAAAAAAAGAAAGAAAGAAACAACAGAAATTAATACTTTCAATTAACAAAGGCACATTAAATTGATAAAGAAGATATTTATGAAATTAAGAAATATGACCAAAAAAGTTATTTATAATAAATGCTGTTCTTTTGAACTCTCTATTCATCAAAGAATCCTGAAAAAAAAATGTTTCGACAAAAATGTTAAGCATATATATATATATATATATATATATATATATATATATATATATATATATATATATATATATATATATATATATATATATTAGGGCTGTCAAAATAACGCGTTAATTTTGATTAATTAATCTGAGAAGAAATAACGCGTTAAAAAAAAATAACGCAGATTAATCCATTCCGTTTTGACCTTTGCGGAGCCGTTCTAGCGTTCGTGTAAAAAGAAGGAGGGAGACAAGAACGCGCTGCTTGGATCATTGTTTGGAACATTTACTTTTAACAAACGGAGTTCGTCAAACTCTAAAGTAGGCCTACCACATCAATGCAAAGCATCCAGGAGTCAGTGTGTGCGTGAGTCGGCGAGTGTGTCTGACAGAAAGCGCGCTTGTGTGTGTGTGTGTGTGTGTGTGTTGTAACTTTTCACGCGCTCTCACGTCACACAACCATTTTCTCACGCACAGAAAAATCGCGCACCAAAGAGAGGACACGGAAACAGACAAGACAGAGCACGTTACTTATGATATTAAAAAAATCTCAGCTCTCAGATTCTGTTAATTTTATTGCAAAAATCAAACAATACCGTTTTGGCGCTTGTAAATGTGAAATGACAGCTCCCTATAGCGGCACGTGAACCGATCATCTCTAGCTAATAGTAAATAAACACGAATGACCAATGTTGAAAGATACAGTAGGGCAGCCTAAAACTTACCGAAATGTATATTCCTCGATCAATCAGTGTTTTTCAACCGCGAAAAGAGGTCAATAAAACAGCTGGAGAACAATTATGTCACATAACATTTAGCCCTAAGTTACCTCAGGAAAGCCATTTCATGACCATATAGCATGTTATAGTTGTCTATAAAAAAGAGCTATAGAGAGTATTTTTCAAAATTTATGTAGCCTACTAGTATATTACGTATGGATTATATTTTTACTTATATCAAAGTTGTTATTTGTAATAAACAAGCATTATATTTAATTTGAGCTATTTTTAACCTTAAATACTACCAGCTGATATGGCTCTCTGTATTTTTACAGCATTGGGTGAGATTTTTTTTTCTTGAGAAAAATGAATGCCTATCTATTACAAGGTATTGCTTTTGACTTATAAAGCTCTAAATGGTTTAGCTCCAGTCTATTTAACGGATCTTCTATCGCCTTACAATCCATCGCGCTCTTTAAGATCACTAGATTCGAGGTTTCTGGTCATTCCTAGGATATCCAGATCCACCAAAGGAGGCAGAGCATTTTCACATTTAGCTCCGAAGCTCTGGAATAGCCTTCCTGATATTGTTCGTTGCTCAGACTCGCTCTCCCAGTTTAAAACTAGACTGAAGACGCATCTATTTAGCCAGGCATTCATATAAATTTTTTATCTTACAGTTACTGTAAATTCGGCCTCTAGTTCATAAACGCCAGAGGAGAACTGGCCCCCGACTGAGCCTGGGTTCTCCCAAGGTTTTTTTCTCCATTGGGTCACCTGATGGGGTGTTAGGACACCATTAGGTCACTGGATGGAGTTTTTCGGTTCCTTGCCACTGTTGCCTTTGGCTTGCTCAGTTGGGGATATTCAAATTAATTAACCAATCATACCATTGATCAGCTCTACCAAACTTGGATGTCTTTTTTCCAGTAATAAACAAACATTAAGTTGTTTTGATTGATACTGTGAAGCAGCTTTGATACAATCTGTATTGTGAAAAGCGCTATATAAATATATTTGACTTGACTTGACTTGACTATCTTGTGTACCTAATATTTATCCAAATGAGTCGATATTGCATCAAATCACAATAATTAAATTAAATTGAAATCGTGAAATTTGTGTCAAGCAATAATAATAAAAACGTAGCTTACCAGAAATTGTACCATGTAAACATTGTAAGATTGTGTATGCGATTAATTTAGATTAATTAATTACAGAGTATGTAATTAATTAGATTAAAAATTTTAATCGATTGACAGCCCTAATATATATATATATATATATATATATACACAGGTCCTTCTAAAACAATTAGCATATTGTGATAAAGTTCATTATTTTCCATAATGTAATGATAAAAATTAAACTTTCATATATTTTAGATTCATTGCACACCAACTGAAATATTTCAGGGCTTTTATTGTTTTAATACTGATGATTTTGGCATACAGCTCATGAAAACCCAAAATTCCTATCTCAAAAAATTAGCATATTTCACCCAACCAATAAAAGAAGTGTTTTTAATACAAAAAAAAGTCAACCTTCAAATAATTATGTTCAGTTATGCACTCAATACTTGGTCGGGGATCCTTTTGCAGAAATGACTGCTTCAATGCGGCGTGGCATGGAGGCAATCAGCCTGTGGCACTGCTGAGGTGTTATGGAGGCCCAGGATGCTTCGATAGCGGCCTTAAGCTCATCCAGAGTGTTGGGTCTTGCGTCTCTCAACTTTCTCTTCACAATATCCCACAGATTCTCTATGGGGTTCAGGTCAGGAGAGTTGGCAGGCCAATTGAGCACAGTAATACCATGGTCAGTAAACCATTTACCAGTGGTTTTGGCACTGTGAGCAGGTGCCAGGTCGTGCTGAAAAATGAAATCTTCATCTCCATAAAGCTTTTCAGCAGATGGAAGCATGAAGTGCTCCAAAATCTCCTGATAGCTAGCTGCATTGACCCTGCCCTTGATAAAACACAGTGGACCAACACCAGCAGCTGACATGGCACCCCAGACCATCACTGACTGTGGGTACTTGACACTGGACTTCAGGTATTTTGGCATTTCCTTCTCCCCAGTCTTCCTCCAGACTCTGGCACCTTGATTTCCGAATGACACGCAAAATTTGCTTTCATCCCGAAAAAAGTACTTTGGACCACTGAGCAACAGTCCACTGCTGCTTCTCTATAGCCCAGGTCAGGCGCTTCTGCCGCTGTTTCTGGTTCAAAAGTGGCTTGACCTGGGGAATGCAGCACCTGTAGCCCATTTCCTGCACACGCCTGTGCACGGTGGCTCTGGATGTTTCTACTCCAGACTCAGTCCACTGCTTCCGCAGGTCCCCCAAGGTCTGGAATCGGTCCTTCTCCACAATCTTCCTCAGGGTCCGGTCACCTCTTCTCGTTGTGCAGCGTTTTTTGCCCACAGACTTCCCACTGAGGTGCCTTGATACAGCACTCTGGGAACAGCCTATTTGTTCAGAAATTTCTTTCTGTGTCTTACCCTCTTGCTTGAGGGTGTCAATGATGGCCTTCTGGACAGCAGTCAGGTCGGCAGTCTTACCCATGATTGCGGTTTTGAGTAATGAAACAGGCCGGGAGTTTTTAAAAGCCTCAGGAATCTTTTGCAGGTGTTTAGAGTTAATTAGTTGATTCAGATGATTAGGTTAATAGCTCGTTTAGAGACCCTTTTTATGATATGCTAATTTTTTTAGATAGGAATTTTGGGTTTTCATGAGCTGTATGCCAAAATCATCAGTATTAAAACAATAAAAGAACTGAAATATTTCAGTTGGTGTGCAATGAATCTAAAATATATGAAAGTTTAATTTTTATCATTACATTATGGAAAATAATGAACTTTATCACAATATGCTATTTTTTGAGAAGGACCTGTATATATATAAACTATTATTCTTTACATTTTTTCTACCCAGTCTCAGAGTATTTTTTACAAAGCAGAATGTTAAATTTAGAACATTTTTACCTTTTTGCATTATTTTATCTAAACTAATGACCATAACTGACCAACTTCAATCAGTTAGAAATAATTTAAAATGGCAAGCAACTGAAGCTAGTTTTAGCTGGATTTTCCATTACGCATGACTTTTTTTGTGCCGTAATGAGGCTAAAAGCTTGCTATACGGTAGGCCTACTGATAAGGCTGGAAATACGCATAGCAATATGAGAGCACTGAGTATTGTAAATGAGTATTACTTACAAATAATACAGAAAAACATTACAGATAACAATGAGGTATTGGCACATACCATCCAAAATAGCCCACTGGCCATCGATCTCTGTGTGTTTCAAGTAGGAGTCTTCAATAGTAGGATCGTAATCTGGCACAAAAATCTTTTGGAAAAATTGGATGGTAAGAGCACTTTTTCCTACGCCTCCGTCTCCAACAACCACCAATTTGTACGTCGGGAGGTTGTCGCTAGGGACCGCGCTGGTTGCCATGATAACAGCTACACCTGAGGAGAGGAGAGGAGAATCTGATCCGAATCTTGAACATGATTTAGGCCCAAGCATTGAGGACAGTTATGAGCACCTCTTGAGTTTTCTGTGAAATAAAGAAGCTCAAAGTATGGATAACAAGTACACATGAGGTTTTGTGTTGTTTGGGAACAGTTCTGCAGAGAGCTAATTTAGGATAGAGCAAAATGTTCTAGACGCAGACATTGTGCTTCTTGGTAATTGCTGTTATTTTCTGCACAACACAAAGCCTTGAATCTTCAAAGCCCAAGTCTATTTTATTTTTGTTTTACGGTAAAAAAAAAAGAAAAGAAAAAAGAATTAGGCTACACTCTATTAAAGCTCCATGAAGTTTATATGTGAGGATGAGAAAAATGTCTAAATGTTGATGATATTCATATATTATTTGTAAAAGATCAGATCTATTCCTGCAAATGTGTCTTTAAATACAAGTATCCTTAATCCTAGCATGGACCAACAAATAAATATACAAAATGTACCATAAAGTACAAATGCACCACATATGCACATTATATGCACATATTTCTATACATGTAGGCCTATACTGATCTCATATATATATATATATATATATATACACACACACACACACACACACATACATACATATACATATATATATATATATACACACATACATACATATATATATATATATATATATATATATATATATATATATATAACCTACAAGCACTATATGTTATTTTAATTTTATGGATATCAAAAAATAATAAATTAATAATTAATTTACTAATCAATATCCAACAAATAACAAGAAAACAAGGACTGACTGTGTAAAGCTATGAGAACAATTCTTAAGCAAGTTCCCCAATGTTATTATGTACAGTTATAGCCTAGTGAAATAGCAATTTGTACCTACAGGTTGTTTGATAATAAATAATAATACAATAAGTAAAAACACATTTTCTTACCTAAAAAGACAACTCTAGCAGAAAGAAGAGGAACTCAGCTAGGTTAATGAGCAAGTGTTTGCCTGGCCCATGAGCAGGGCACTATGGGCTATTCAGGAGGAAAAGTCTGTCAGTGGGTGACGGCCTCCCCTTCCTGCGGTCCACAATGTGAGGAAGGAGTAAACTTCCTTCCTAATTCCAGCAGGCCTGGATATTTGAGTGATCTCTCTTTCATAAGGAAGCTATGAGACACCTCTCGATCAGACACACCCATGAGAGAGACCCCAAACTGACCTCTTAAGATGACAAGCTAACACTTCATGTACTGTAGGTGTAGGCATCATGCACAGTTTGCCCAAAAAAAATTAAATTGTCATTTACTCCATCGTGTCATTCCATATGACTTTTTTCTTGAGTGGAAAGTCTTTTTCAGTGTTTCAGATTTTCTTCATCAGGAAGTTAATTCAAAGTGGTTGATAAAGTGTCACTGTGAGTTTTAACTTTCCTAAATAAAGAAATTGTGAAATAATCACAGTTATACTTAGTTTAAATAATTAAATAGTTATAAACAATGACATTATGTATGATATATGGATAGCTTAACATATACTTTTCTATTCATATTTGCGTCAAAATTATTTTTCTTTTTTGTACCTTCTAGACCACTTCACATTCAGAGAAATGTATAAAAAGTAAAAATTATGATAGGCCTATAAAAATAGGACAATTAAATAAACTGATGAGATTATGGTAAATTTACAAAAAAACAAACAAACATATATATGACATTAACATTCAACTTTTCGTCATTTTGACTTTACCTATAATTCTATTTCTAATCTCATAATTAGATTTTTAATCTCATAATTAGGATTTGCTATTGCATGATTTTAATAGCATAATTATGACTCAGTATGTCAATTTTGACTTTTTATTTAGTAATTCCCACTTTTTATATCATTATTACTGTTTTATCTCATAATTATGTCTTTTAAATTTCTAATTATTATTTACCGAAGCATGATTTTTTTTCTTATGTGATTGAAATGAGTAGGCCTACACATGACCGTTTCATTCTATGTATAGGAACTTCACTCGTATTATTAAAAATCATATATTTTCTAAATGCATCATTATATCACTTCCACCAGATGCAAAGCAATTTTTGTAGTTTTAGCTTTAATAATCTATTACTCGGATGTTTTTTCCCCCTATTACTCGGATGTTTCTTTTACCGTCTATGCGTTTCATGCGCCGCCCTTTCATCAGAGATGACGTCACTTTAACGCAGCGTGATGACGTATCCAGTTAGATCAGTCCCAATATTCAGATTTCAGAGTTTATTTCAGAGTTTAATGTACTAAACATCTTTGATGATTATAAACAATGACAATCAGTTTATACCCGAGGGGTGTAAACTGACAAACGTTTATGTCGGAAATTAAACATATGAGTGTGATTTTTTCTGACAATGATCATCAAAAACCATCATCAAACTCTGGCAGGCAGGAAACTTACCAGTGCTGTGTTGGTTAATTTACCAAGTGTGCAAATATCCCGACTCCTCCTCGACATCCCTGTATATTTAAGTTCAAAATAATCAACGGGATCTTAGTGAAGACAGGGCCTGCTGTTCAGATTAAATGAAATATTAAAACATTTACCCCGCCCTTTTGAAATTACGGAGTAAAAAACTTCACATCGCAACTGCGGATGCTATAAATAGCATGGTTTCGATGGGGTGGATGCGTTTCTTTTGCCACTCTTATAGAGCAGTCACTGTTTTGTTTGGCTAGCAGCATTATGCATCTGATACAAACAACCATGAATATATATCCAGATTTTTTCCTAAAACACCGTCTTCTTCAAAACAT
This sequence comes from Siphateles boraxobius, assembly GCF_051911475.1. Lineage (NCBI taxonomy): Eukaryota > Metazoa > Chordata > Actinopteri > Cypriniformes > Leuciscidae > Siphateles > Siphateles boraxobius. Next base: position 23,080,207 of record NW_027509197.1, on the reverse strand, counting down.
GTTCATCGTTGAATAAACGGAAGACTCTTACTTCCCCACACACGCAAATGGACTGTTCCTCTGTGTGAAGCCTCATCATCACTTTTAAAGCGGCAGATAAATTTATTATTATTACAGTACGATTTATAAGATATGTGAGATGCAAAATAAACATTTCAATGGACATTAAAAATACCTTTCTCTACACTTTCTCTATTTATCTTAAAAAGACGACGCTTGACAGATAATTGTAACTTAAAAAAAATTAAAGAAGAAAAGTGTAGGCGTTGTAATGTGTCACAATTGGATGAGGTTGAACAACAGACAAAAAGTTGCGCTTACATCCGTGTGAAATGAATATACGTAAGTGTCTGGCGTGAACGCGTCCTCAAGTTAGATCAAGTTCAATACATAAAACAAGAAATGTCATAAGCTTGTAACTCCTTCATTTGGACATGTTTTGTCTTATCCTATACTTAATCCCATTCATACATGACAGAGCCACTCATTTACAAATACAAAATGAAGAGTCAAAATTTGTCAAATTTTATTTATATATGTAGCCTACCTGTGCACGCCCATTTTAGTAATACAAATCTATACACTCTTATTTCAATTCGAATCCTTATTCTATTCCTATGGAGTCCGCATTGTCCGTCATGTCGTAAAAGTGTCGTAAAGTTGTGTTTTCATAACACTCAACGTGCTGTCCTGTCCTTGTGAGAATGAAAACAAAGTAGCAAGTAAGAGAATACTAATGGTTTTATGCTCTTTAATGGACAATTATTTCCAAAGACTTTACAGAAACCTTGTTTGAAAATGTGCGTAAAATGTAGCCTATGCATTCGAAAAATTATAAAAACGTAGGTGTTGGGAAAAGAAGGGCTTACGATAGCCTACATTGAATATGTGCAATATTTATGTAGCCTGCATGGTATGTTAATAAGAGTGGATTACATTGCTATTACATTTTAAGATTAGGCTTATGTCATTTATGATTAATGCATTTTGTCTTTTTTTCTTGACAGTTTGGCCAGGTGAGCAAGAGAAGATGGCTTCGCGTTTTCTGAGATTCTCTGTGTTTATTCAGAAGTATCGGACACCACTGCTCCTTGTCGGATGTGGCGGGGTCTTTTCTGCCAACATTTTTTATCATGTTTTCCCAGATCACACATACAGAAAAGTATACCAGGCCTGGCACAAAGGAAAACCGGCCAGCCTGTCAGAGAAGCTTGAGAACGTCTTTCAGGAGGTGCTGAAAGATTCTGCTGTCAGCTCCCCTAAAACCTTTAGTGCATTTGCCTCTTTCGGCTTTCATCCGGTAGGGGCTGGTGTTCCATGGCTTCCCTCTGGAGCACAGATCGGCCTCCCAGCCAACTTCAACAGCACCACTGAGGATCCAGCGGGCATCACCAATCGCACTATTCTCATCAATGGCAAAGAGCTGGAGTGGGACAGCAACTTGGGTATTGCTCTCAAAAACTCCCTGGTGTTCTCTCCAGAGGCGCAGAAGTTTGCTATAGCCCGAGAAGTGGCCCGACTGGGGGCTGGGGGTCCCGTGTTGCACGCTGCAGTGGCTCCAGCATGTCTGGCCGGAGCTTGTATATATGGCGTAGCCCTCAAGCAGATCTTTGGGCTTCAGGCTGGGTCCATCATCTTTAGGTTCGGTGTTAATGTGGTTGCACTGGGTTTAGGAGTCGTGTCGTATATCATGACTTCTGATGCTCTGAGCCAGTGGTTAGACTACAGCTCGGACCACCGTGCGGCATGTCTGTCTAGCGATTATGCAAAGGGTGGCTTAGAGTTCTATGAGAAAATCTTGACACGGAACAAGACCCTGCGCTCTCTGATGGGCCCTAAAGGGGAAGAGATGTACGCCCCCAGTGGAAACCTGTTTCCTGGGCACCTGTTGCAACTCAGACATGCAACTTACACATCTAGACGGGATGGGATTTTAAATGTTTTAAAAAATGAGAAAGTATGAGCTGCCCAAATATATTTAAAATCATATATGTTAATGATTAGCTCTTGGATTTTAACATTTGGAAATCATACTGTGTTTGTAAATTAGATAGTATTTGTACAATGCGATTGAAATGGTACAACACACCACTGGATACTATTGTCTTCCTCTTTCACTTGAATAAACAAACTTATGCTTATGTTGTAGTTAACATCTGTCAAAGTTTCATGTTTTTTATTAGCTTAAAGTATCAGTAAGAGACACTAGGCTACTGGCTGTATTTATTATGTAAACAATGTGCCATCAATAAGTCATCAATAAGACATATGACACTGAGATTATTACAAAATTCCTATTCTTCCTTTTAGTACTGTGTTTTAAATCTAAATGATCATGGAACATAGTATAGTTTTGGTCACATTTTTAAAAAATGTTTGCTGCTGGCACATGCCTACTTAAAAACATTAGTGTGAGTGACAGTCAGCAGAAGGATGGATGCCAAAAGATGTTTGAGAGGCAATCTTGCTGAAGCACACATTGGGTGTGGACATTTCCCAGTGTTTGCATACTAGATCACTTATTCTGTAATGACATTTCCAGTAGGTTTGGCTTTTCGCAGGGTCAGCCTTTTTATGTCTCTCTGAACAGTGTTTTACTGTATCCCCCCCCCCCCCCCCCCCCTCTAGATAATAGCTCATTTCAAAGTAATAGCATACTTTTTATTTCTATACAATTTAGTCTTTAAACTTTTGCTATAGTAGGCTATTATATATTCTGCCCACTGTGAAGTTTTAGATACATAGTTAAAGAATTTATATCATGCATATCATATGACATTTGAAAACAGTACAGGGCCTACAAACAGTATATTAAACAATATTAATAACATTATTAAAAAAGTAGGGCTGGGCATCGATTAATCGCATCCAAAATAAAAGTTTGTGTTTACATAACGTGTGTTTTTGCTGTGTATAATTATTTTGTATATATAAATAGACATGCATGTATACATTTAAGAAAAAAATATCATTTATATATGAATATTTATATATAATATATAATATAAATTATGTATAAATATATAAAGTATGTACATGCAAATCTTATATATATATGCATATGGGTGTATTTATATATACAAAATAATTACACACAGTACACACACATATTTTGTATGCAACACACTTTTAATCGCGATTAATCATTGCCCAGCACTAAAAAAAGGCTACACTTTATTTTAAGGTGTCTTTTTTACACTGTAATTATAGATTTAAATACTGAGTAATATTAAGTAACTGCATGTAGCTACTTACTATATGGTTAGATTAGGATTTGGTTTAGTTTAGGGTTTGTAGCTTGTAATTATGCATAATTTATAGTTTGCCATTTTGATGATTGACTTTGTGAAAAGTATGTAACAGTTACACTGTAAAATAAAGTGTTACAAAAAACTCAAGAGACTCAAAAACAGGATAAAATCCGTACACACTAAGATGCAACTAGGAGCTTTAGCGCGATTTGGCCACATGATGCCACTATTGTCCATACAAACATGCCTCGAATATGCGATCTTGGATGCCAAAAGAATCGTTGCACTAGACTTTTGTTAAGAGATGTTAGTGAGTCCACAAGCAATGTGTGTACCGCTATATCTGGATAAAACAAGCCTGTAGATAAAAACAAGCTCTATTTATCTGTCTGTCTGTGTGTCTATCTAAATGGAAATTCACCACCTCTCCAGGTTGTGATTCCACCCCCAACCGCTAGTGGCGCTGCGGAGAGATGTCGCGCCATGTTACAATGTAACACTCGGCACTGCTTGCTGCTTCTGCGGCTCCTACAATGTAACAGCGCCGTGAACGGAGACAACCGAAAAAAAGTCAGCGATCTTAATGAGCCGACCTCCGGAGTGGGAAATGCGTTTTTATGCTCCTACGAGATCCCTTCCTCCGCCCTAGTGGTCCGTTGACTGGATTGCAAAGTGTCGTCGCTGACTGGCTTTACATGATTGAGTTTATGTGGATTATTGGAAGCGGAGGCTCGTTGAGTTGTGTGTGCGCTGGGCTGGAGTGGGTCAGTATGAGGCTGCTGCTACTGCTGCTCTGAGCGGGCTCTCCGCTCCTCTGCCTTATTGGGTCTCGAACGAAATCACATTTACTTATAAAACTGGACACCCCTGGAGCAGTTTATGACGGTAAGAATCGGGTTGTCACTTTGATGTTACTGGGGAATTTCTTTACTAAAATGCTGCCTGCTTTCCTGTATATACAAAAACCAACAACAACAACAAAAATCTTGGTATTTCTTGTAGCCTATCATACTTTTATCTTTAATAAAATAAAATAATTCCATACAAGGACTACTTCTTTAGCATTTTATTTATAAAAGTTAGGTTCAGCTGGTCAAGTAGGGTTTTCTTTAGCTGAAGATATTTAAAGCAGATTGGAATTTGTTTGAGCTTGCTGTGTATTTAACCAACACAATAGTGCACATATGGGAGATGAACATGATCATAAATTCTATTTTGAGTGAATTGTCCTTCTTTAACTTCTCTCATTAAGAGCCAAACACTGATGATCCCGGTCATAGGTGAAAACATTTGGTGATTTCGAAGTCAAAGATGTGTTTGTGTGGTCACATTTTTTTTTAATCAGAGTTATTTTATATGTCTACATGCCAATGACGTCATCGTTTTTGACAGTGTTTATGACTAGGCGCATGACTCGATCATTACGACGTTATACGGACAGGTGAAAACCAGTTGTTCAGAATTCTTCCCTCATGAAGGCACGAGTAGGGGTGTGTGTGTGTGTGTGTGTGTGTGTGTGTGTGTGTGTTGTGTGTGTGGGTGTGTTTATATATTGTCAGGGAGATTGGGACATTGAGATGTTTTTGAAAAATGTGTCCCAATTAACCTAAATTCACTTCTTATGTGTGTATAAATATACATACAAGATCTTCATGACCAAAAATTTATAAATGTTTAATCTCTTGATGGAAATAAATGTTGTGATGTTATTTTCATGGTCAAGATGTATTGACAATAAAAGAGTCCAGCACTCTGTAAAGTCTACTACAGCATATCCCAAAGACTTTCAAGGAAGTTAAGGTCTGGAATCAGAGGTGCCAATTCATGTGTACAAATTATTCTTCACGCACCCTCCCAACCATTCTTTCACAATTGGAGCCTGATGAATCTTGACATTGTCATCATGGAATATGGCCATGATGTGTCTTCCTACATGGTTGTTTAAGAAATGAAAAGCTACACACTCCATCAGTTAGGGTTAGAAGAACTGTTGCCAAACTTCTAACATGCTAGAAACACTATGTTTCTAGCATGTTAGAAGTTTGGCAACAGTTCTTCATCAATAATGATCCAATCATAGACTCTTAAGCATTTGCCTATTTAAATCCAAACAGCAACTTTTTTTTGTTGGCCGAGAAGTGTGTGTGTGTGTGTGTGTGTGTGTGTGTGTGTGTGTGTGTGTGTGTGTGTGTGTGTGTGTGTGTGTGTGTGTGTGTGTGTGTGTGTGTGTGTGGCGTGCATGTGTGTATATATATGCACACACACACACTCCTGGGCAACAAAAAGGAAGGGCCAATCCTAAAATGGCTAAACACTAAGATATTAATTGTTTTAACTACAAATTATTGGTCAGGAAATACCAAAATTAAAGTAAATGCACTACTTAAAAAGCCATTGCTGTCTCAGAAAAACATTAAAGACAGAATAAAGTTTTTGGCAGAATATGGGAAGTTCGTGATGAATCAGAATGAAACACGAGTTGCATGTGTCATGCTCCAGAGCAGTGTCTTCGAACGTCTGGTTAGAATATAATAATTGCATCTCTCCCACAGTAAAGCATGGAGGAAGAGACTGTGGCATTGTGTGGGGAGCCTTTTTAGCTGCTAGTATTTGTGAGCTGCTTCACTGTGAATACTCATTTAAAGTTTTGGAGTAAAGGAGAATATTGCAGAATGGCTTGCTTTCAAAGGAAAAGTTGCTTCCCAAATTGTAAAGACAACCAAGAAGTGGCTTGAGAAGAAGTCCATTGGGCTCATGTTTTGGCCTGTTCAGAGACCAGATTTTTAACCATATAGTGAATGTTTGGTCTCACATTAAACTCAAATGAATTGGGAGACCAAAACCATTAGAAGACCACTAAATAATATTTTTGGCTTGGCTTATTATTCATATTCATATTGCCCAGGAGTGTATGTGTAGATGTATGTATGTACTCACACATTTAAAATTTGTAGTCTCTTATGCTCACCAAGGCTGCATTTATTTGATGGAAAATACAGTAAAATTGTAAAAAAAATGTTACAATTTAAAATAATCATTTTCTATTTGAATACATTTTAAATGTAATTTATTCCTGTGATGGCAAAGCTGAATTTTCAGCATCATTAAGGTCCTTGTACACTGAGTCCGAAATTTTCGTATGCGTTTTTTCGGATTCGTAATTCGGTGGCTCTGAATTGTCAAAACACCATTCAAAATGCTAGCTACGGATGCGAAAAACGCAGAAAAATCGAACACGATCCGATTTTTTTTATGACGGACGAAAGTTTCGGACTCTAATTTTGGACTTTTGTGTGCAAGGGCCTTTACTCCGGTATTCAGTGTCACATGATCCCTTAGAAACCTTTCTAATATGCTGATTTGGCGCTCAAGAAACATTCTAATTATTAATGTTGAAAGCAAATCTTTTTTTGTGTAAACCGTGAAACATTTTAGGATTCTTTGATGAATATAAAGTTAAAAAGGTAACACAATATTTAAAGGGGACAGTTACACGTTACTATATGTACTTACTATAGTAATAACAGTAAAATATGCATAATTACAAGTAACTAACCCTAAACCAAACTGTAACAAGGTTCAAGATGTAGGGAAGGAAGGAGGCGGGAACCGGCGAACAAATTTTAATAAAATAAATAAATAAATACAAAAACAAAAGAAAAGATGGCAGTCGCCACACATAATAAAACAAAACATCAAATAAAAAAGTCCAGGCCTGGTCCTCTCTCGATCTTCACGATCGTCGCTCCTTTTTTATGCACTCATCAGTAATCACGGCATCGGCCTCCATCGCTCTCTCACCGCCATCGGCCTCGTCCTGCTCGCCACACAAACCCTAAAATGAACTCTTTAGTAAGTATTTAGCATTACTCAGTACTTATTTGAGTAAGTACAATGTATCTATGTCACCTTAAAATAAAGCGTAATCAAAAAGAATAGCATTAATTTGAAATAGAAATATTTTGTAACTAAATAGAGGTCACTTTTCTGTCACTTGTGATCAATTTAAGGCATCCTTTCTGAATAAAAATGTTAGTTTCTGGAAAAAAACTTCTGTAAAAAAGATACTACCCCTAAATGCAAAAGAGAATATCTTCATGAATGGTCCATGAACATTACATTACACCCCGTTGGGCTGAGTGGATGTTATGCAGGAGCAGTCCGGATGGTTTCAGGGTGTCAGCTGTTAGGGGTGCGAGGGCTGCAGCAAGGGCCCTGGCAGGCATTTCTCTGCACCTGAGCCAAGGCCATATGGAGCAGAATTGAGGAGTTTTGAAGAGGGGGGTAACAGGAGGCAGGTGTTCAGACAGTTGGAACTGGCAGCACCTGCCCATCTCAGTATTGGAAATCACATTGCCTGACCGTGCACATTGCAGTGTAAATTCTGACCTCCTGAGAGCAACCCATGGCCAAGTTAAGCACCTTATTATGGAGATGTTTCATGTGATCTTAACACCATGTACTCTCTCAGACTGAGCTGATATTTCATTTCAAGCTAAAGGGTCTTCCTTTTTCAATGTTCTCTTGTTGTATTAATCGCTGAGCTTCCTCATGGGAGTAGCATTTATTCATTTTAAATTTAGAAAACTTATTTTCAAGCATGAACATTTATCTAACCATTCTCTTAAAATTCTCTTCATCTCTTAAAATGGCAGAACTGTTCAGTTCACTGGTAGTTGCTTCAAATCATTGTGAAAATATAAACATTGTTATACAAGCTGTATCACTGAAGAAGAAGTGGTGTGTTAAAATTTGATATTTTGACCCATTTGATTTTATTGAAAAAAAAATATAAAAAATTCGACCAATGAGCGTGGCTGCACACTACCTTTTAAAGTTGATTTGTTGATTTATTTTCTAATATATTTTAAATGTACTGTATTCCTGTAATGGTAAAGCTGAGTTTTCAGCATCATTAATCCAGTCTTTAGTATCACACGATCCTTCAGAAAGTTTTCTTATATGCTGGTTTGAAGAAACATTTCTTATTATTAATAATATTGAAAACCGTTATGCTCCTTAAATCTTTTGTGGAAACTGTAAACTTTTTTCAGGATTATTTGATGAATGGAAATCTTAAAAAAAACAGCATTTATTTACTTGAATACTGTTTTTTTTTTAGCGTTCTAGCTTTAAGTGTAGAAGTCTTTACTGTCACTTTTGTTAAAAGTGTTCCTATTTCTTTCTGAATCAAAGTATTAATTTCTTTCAAAAAATAACTAACACCGGCCAGCTTATTGACCACAAACTTTTAAACGATGGTGTACTCCCCAAATGACACAAGGCTGATCAGCTGATCTGCGAGAGACTGTAACAGGCTTCTTTCACCACCAACTGAGAATTTCAGTATCTGACTCTCTTGATGGTATTTGAAGCGCTGTTGTTCCTTGTGGAAATTATTGTAGGGTTTGGTATCCTACTTAGTGCAAATCTTAAGAGAGCTATAAATGGACCGATGTTTAGAGCACCTCCACGTACGCCAGGGGTCAAAGTGACTGAAAACATTTGGGTAGCAATACAGACAGAAACACCCATTGGATTTAACTGGACAATCAGGAATTATCATTTTTTCATCTAAGCACTGCACCTTCTACTGCCAGGTCAAATTTATTCATCTCAGATCTGATTCATAAAGAGATGAGCCTGCAGGAAATATAGGCTTGTTTTGACAGATTTTCTCTGCTTGTTCTTTCCAATGAAAACTTCCTGTCAGAGACGGTAGGAGATGAATGACTGGCCTCGGTATCATGAATAGAGAGTGTTCTGTCAGCGGTGTTGCGGTGACTGCTCATGTGGCACTCAAACGGATCACCAGCCACACATCGCAAGCGTTTCTGCAGATATGACAGAAGCAAATCACAGCTGTGTGTACAGCCCATCTGTCGCAGACTCGAAGGTGTTTTACAAGGGTAACGGTACTTCTTATTGTTAGCAGTGTGTTGTTTTTGTGAGGGAGGATTTATTCAATAATTTCCATTTCCCAGTCTTCCTGATGAAATGACATATTCTTTCAAATCCACATCATAGATTTTGTTAATTATAAATCTCAGTGTCGCTTCCTCATGCTGTCACCAAACACGCGCTCGGTCCTGAGGAAATGAGTGTCACATTTTTGTGGTAAGTACTTAAAAATTGAAAGAATCATGAGCTTCCTTTTTACTTGGAGATTTGTTTTATAACTGTGCGGACAGGAAATACAATTTCTTATTTTGAGACTAATTTGACATTTACACTAATTACCATTTAAATGTTTGGGGTAAGTAAGAATTCGTTTTTGAATGAAATTAATTACAAGGCCAAATGAGAGCAGACAAAATGTTGAAGCTAAAAAGTGGACTGTCTGCTTACCAGAATACGTTTGTACGGCAAGCCTAGTTGAACCAGTCATCCATTCGAGCTAGCTTTCAGGTAGCTAAACTGATTGTAACCTGCGGTAGGCCATTCAGTGTTGGTGAGTTTGTCAAGAAATGTATGAATGCTGTTGCGGAGGAGTTGTGCCCCGATAAGAAAGACGTCTTAAATGCAGCGAGTCTGTCCGCAAGTACAATAACCAGACGAATTGAATAAATGGGGTATAATGTATATGCCAAGCTGAAGGCGAAAGTGAAAGAATTCTATTTTTTTGCATTAGCAGCACAGGATTAGAGCAATGACGTGCAGGACACAGCACAGCTGCTAATTTTTCTTCGCGGAGTTAGCTCAAACTTTGACGTGTCCGAGAAGCTGGTAGTCCTACAAAGTCTTAAATGTACTACGACAGGGGAGGATATTTTTGGTAAAGTGTGCCAAACGATAGGAGAGTTGGATCTAGACTGGTCTAAGCTGGCCGGCATAACGACTGACGAGGCTCCTAGTATGGTTGGCGCGTCAAGGGGATTAATAGGACGCATGAATGGAGAAATGGAGGAAAGAGGTTTCAACGTTTTTCTTCTGACAACGGGCAAAACTGTCCCAGAACTGACCTACACAGAATGGAAGTGGGACCTCTTTTTTAACAGATGTGACAGAAATGTTGAACGGCCTCAATGTGCAGCTCCAAGGCGAGGGGAAAATAATATGTGATAAAAGCATTTGAGATGAAACTAGCACTGCTTGTGGGACAAGAGCAAAAGCAAGACTTCACTCATCTCCCTGTTACCCAAACCCTCTCAGCTGAGATACCAGCTGAAAAGTCAGTGGAAGCGCTGGAAATGCTGAAGGCGGAGTTTGACGTGCGAGTCCGTTAGCTACATGTCCACGCTAAAGAAATCCAGCCTTTTCAGAAACCCTTTGCTGCTGACATTGACGAAGCCCTGCCGCCTTATCAGTTTGAGTTGGCTGAGTTACAGAACTGTGATGTTCTGAAAGACGCGTTAAAGCCCAACAGATCAAACCAGTGGAGATTCCCTACTGCACTTCATTGGCTTCTCTTGCCTGTCTGCAACTAAACTCAGACAGACAAAAATAGACGACCTCCTTTTTCCCTCCATTTTTAATGCAAGGCTCGTGACACATCTCAGATAGACAATGAGATGTTTAAACATTAATGAGTAAAGTCCTTGTGTTTTGATGGAAAGAGGAAGAGTCGTTTGGAAAAAATCCACCGCACGGGAGTGTGTCTATATCTGTAGTAGCCTACATCTGTATTAGGCTATCTCTTCGATTACACAAGCTTGTTCCCTGTGTTTGGACCACTAGTGCATGAAATATTTTCACAAGAAATTTACATTATGCTTGTGATGTGTGCACATAACTATTCAGTGACTGCCTTTTGCAAAATTATAAGTTATATGCCAAAAATTACATAGAACATTTAATTCAATTATTAAATAAAATAAAATAATTTTTAATAATAAACCGTTTACAACTGGTATTTTAATCCATCTCTTCCGTCCACCTTTGACCACATCTGTCCTGATTTCTTCAAGGGGAGGGTCTATGGGCGAGTAAATGGAAGGGCTTTTTTAGTTCTTTCGATCTAATGGACGAAAGCTTGCACAATTTACATATGAACGCGACCGGAGACCGGATAAACACACAAGCAGCTTATTATTTTGTTTCTATTCTGACAGCCACAAGACGACGCTGAACGCTATGAGTGCGTGTTAGAAATCAGGAATGGTGAGAGAACATTGTGCTTGATACATTTTTTTTTTTGTCTTCAATCCAAACTTAGGTCTTCAGCCGGAAAAAGTTTAAATCCAGTCTGGCTACCGTGTTTCCCATAATGTTTATGCGTTCGTTAGGCCAGTAGGCTAATTGTGGCTGTTGGAACACATTCAACCACATGAGCGTCAACACTAAGAAAACAATCAGTCCGAATGCGTTATTGACTACCTCTGGAAGTGGTCGAAAGTGGACGAGCTCAAAACGTTTTAGACCCTGTTTACACCTGTAGTGTCGTCCACTTGTGATCCGATCAACCAAAACCCATCTTAATACCAGGTGTAAACAGTAGTGATCGACCGATGTATCGGTTTACCGATATTTTTCCCGATATTTAAGCATTTTCCCATAATCGGGAATCGGTTTTGTAATATCGGATTTTCCGATAAACGGCGCCATCTTGTGGCCGTTTTGAGAATTCCGCCATTGCAGCCCGCGTCTGAGGAGATCAGTCAATAACAACTCTGTGCACAGGTAAAGTATATGTTCTACTTGCTTTGCTTTAATTATTCAACTTTATTTAACATAACAGACATGCAGAAATGAGATTTGAGACATAAATGCCTGATATAGGGCTGGGCAATAAATCGATTTTATCGATTAACTCGAATGTGTAGTTTACGCCGATTTTTTTGAATGAAAATCGGTTTTCTCTTTAACAACCGCCGACGCTCCCCTCTGGGCTCCCGTAGTTCCGCCCGGGCTCAGCGCTTGCCATGATAGAGATACACAAACAACACGGCAAACGAACAAGACAGCAGCAGAAGCACACCCGCTGAAAACATTTACAAGCTGAATCTGCAGCGCCGCCAACTCTCACGAGTTCACTGTGAGAGACGCACTTTTTACACGCTCTCACGCCACACATCCCTTTTCTCACGCAGAGAAACATTCGCGAAGCAACGAGGACACTGACACCGACAGACAAGACAGAGCAGGTTACTATCGATATCAAACAGATTCTCAGCTCTCAGATTCTGTCAATTTTATTACAAAATTCAAACAATAAACACTCTTTTGGCGCTTGTAAATGTGACGTGAGAGAACGCTGACGGATCTCAGTTCAAGCGGCACGTGAACCGAACATCTGTTACTCTTTACTACAAACTTACCGAGATGTAATAAAATCGATCGATCAGTGTTTTTCAACCGCGGAAAGATGTCCATAAAACAGCTGGAGAACAACATATGTCACGTAACGTTACATTTACCTCAGGATGGCTTTTAATGACCCATAGCACGCATGTTAGTTAGACGCATTATAAAATAAAAAACGCATTATATTTAATTTGAGTTGGGTTTAACCTTTATTAATACCAGCTGACAGGGCTCTCTGTATGTTTACAGCATTAAGTGATTTTTTTTATAGATTTTTTTGGGAGAACAATTAACACATTAACGTATCTACTGTACCTATCCAAAGGAATTTATATTGAATCAAGATCAGAATCAAATCACAAGAATTGAATTGAAATTGTGAAATTTCTGTTAAGCAATAATAAAAACAGTAGCATACCAGTAAACTTAATAAAATTGTTTAGTTACCAAATAATTTGACAATCACAATACACTTATTGTGATGCAAGTTTTTTGTTTTTTTACTCATCCCCCCAATCCCAATCCACCCATTTTATTTTACGTTACATTTCCACTGTTTTCACAGACAGGGCCTGTCCTCTTTTCTTTTCGGCTTGTTTCCGATTGCACTTTAATCCAGATCAAATCCCAGAAGGGAATATTAAAACAAAATAAAGTTAAAACTTGTTTTGAACAATTTCTTTGTCATCTGCAGATTGATTTTAAGTAGGGAGAGAAAAAAATCGATTTAAATCGTAAATCGGATTTTTTGTGAAAAAATCGGGGATTTTTTTTTTAGGTCATATCGCCCAGCCCTAGCCTGATATAGTTTATTTATGCAGCTTGGTTCTAAAAAATTGAGACGAACTCATTGAGCCACGTAGCGTAATCCGTCACGTCCTTCCCCAATAAAGACGTAACTTTACACTAATTAAATAAAACAGACATGAATGAGTGCATGTTGAAAATAAAAGCGCCGAATTTAATTCTCTATCTGTTGTATTTGCTCACCATTAGTCTCGAAAAAAAAGTTCGTTCATATTGCTGAGCACTCACTGGGTTGATGATCAGGAATGCTCAAGCACGGCCACTGAATGAAACTTTTGACAAGATTATCTTGTTTAAACACCCTAGATTATATTATCATTTACTACATAGCAATTATTTCGCTAATACACATCTATATATACCGCTTTGTGGAAATTAATTATTTATTATCTGCACGCGCGATCGCGGTTGAGTAACGTATAGCCTAATGTTATAGTTATGTGTAAATGCATAGATAAACAGCACTTTGTCAGAAAGCATTTCATGATCTAGACCGACAAAAATATTAATAATAATTAATAACATACTAGTTGGAAAATGCAATGATGTATATGCTGTTTTGTTTGTTACTTTCCTGATGTTATAGGCTATTCCAGCTAATATTACCAAGTGAATTATTCCTCACTCTTAGTTTAAACCTATTAAACGGCACATAAACCTTCTAAAACTGTTTAAAATGAATTACATTTCTGCAAAGGTGATATGACTCCCGTCAATTATTTTTTCCATATGAAAACATTAGACTTTTAACATTTATTTTGCCTATTGTTAACATTGTTGCTGCTGATGCTTATAAATGATATGTATAATTTAGATATAAATTATATAATGTAATAATATAAAAGTTTTTATTGTAATTTGATTAGTTTACCATTTATGAAAACAAATAAACATATCCAAATATGTTAGAATAGTTTTTGTGCTTTATTTTTTACCTCATCAAAGCTTTTATTTTTAAACAAAGACACTTAGTAACAGTGCACTTTATTTTTTGGACTCAGACCCCTCTATTTATTTGTGTATAAATATCAAGGTTTTTTTTGTATGCAAGGAGGGAGTGATTGTTATAAATAAAATGGTTTGTTCAGTTCATTTGTGTTGTAATAATTGTGCCAAAAACAGAAGTATAACAGTAAATAAATATCAGTTCTGCATATCGGTTATCGGGCACATAAACATGCAAATATCTGTATCGGTATCGGTTATAAAAAATCAATATCGGTCGATCACTAAACAGGGCCTGATGAAAGGGCTTAACTAACTGTTAAAAGTTAATTAAGTGTTAGTTTATTGAACCTTTTCTGTAAATGAAAAGGATGTTTGATGTGGTGTTTTACAAATCTGGAGTGAGTGGAAAATAAATTTAATTACAGTGTTATGAACTTTACTTTTTGGGGTTTAACTACTTGTAGTTAATTTGAATGTAGGAAACTGATTTCAGATGCTACTACCAGACATGCTGAAACTCTTAGGAAACAATTTTGCAGTTCAGAGTAGACCTGTTTTGATGGGTCCTCTGCTTCTTAGCTTTACATTTCACATTTTCCAGTGTTGCTGCATTGGGATACTCAAACAAACAGAGCCCATAATGTTTACTCTTTGGCAAGGATATAAACCTACTAATGGCTTTACTTGTAACTGTCTCTGCATACAAAATTTTAATTTAACCTCACGGAACAGAAGCTGCATGCTTGACCACATCAGCCGAGGTTTGGTGCAGTATGCTTGAATGAACATAGGCTAACGAGTACCATGGCTTGTTGGACAAATTACCATTTTAATACCATGGTATTCTCGTTGAACCATGCAAATACAATGGGATATTTTTAAGTATTCCCACTAGAGATGAAGCGATAATTATTTAAAGCTTTATAGTTATTTTTCATATTATGTAATTAACCGATAAATGACTTATGTTAAAAATTCTGTACTAAATAAATAAATGTACAATAATACACTAAAAACTAAAATCAATAATTATATACTTTTAGTTCAAAGTTTGTTTTTATTGATTTTTGCAATATAAATCACATTCACAATCCCCCACCCCTCACCTTCCAATTTAAGAATGATGCCCATACTATCCATTACTTCAAAATGGAATTGTAAGAACCGAGCATACATACAATATTTACAAACATGCTAACAAACATAAACCTCCAACCAAATACATAAATAAATAAAAAAACAATAGAGAAAAAAAACGAAGAAAAAAAAAAAAAACAATAGTAGTGGCATTATTCAAATAGACGTATCGACATAGTCAAGAAAAGAACGCCACATCTTAAAAAATTGTTTTTCCGATCTACTTAGTGAATACCTAATTTTTTCGAGGCAGAGACAGGACATCATATCTCTAATCCATTGAGTATGAGTGGGTAGCAAGGGATCTTTCCACTTTAATAATATTGCTCTACGTGCAAGTAGGGTTAGAGAAAGCAAGGACTTTACACATTGATGCTGACAACCATACGTCCTCTGGGGCAACTCCAAATAATGCCACCAGAGGTTCTGGCTCTAATCTATGCTGAAGAACCACAGAAAGGGTGTGAAATATCGAACGCCAGTAACGCTCTAATTTGGGGCATGTCCAGAACATGTGAGTTAACGTTCCCTCGGTACATTGACATCTATTGCACATAGTGCTAGTACCAGGAAACATTTGAGCTAGTTTAACTTTGGATATATGAGCTCTGTGTACAACTTTAAACTGTATAAGTGAATGCCGAGCACACATTGACGATGAGTGGACCTGTTTAAGGACACAGTTCCAGGTGTCTTCGGAGAGTGGTCTGTCAAGGTCTTCCTCCCAAGCTCTCTTAATGTTATCCAGGGATGAAGATGCCAGATTGATCATTAAATTGTAAATAGTAGCAATTGAGCCCTTGGCCAATGTATTAAATGAAAGGAAACTATCCAAAGGATTTTCGGAGGGCATTGCTGGGAAGTCTGGTATAAGTGACTTCACGTAATGTCTTACTTGCAAGACTCTAAAGAAATCTGACTTGGTAAGACCAAAACGTGATACCAATTGTTCAAAGGAAGCAAATACATTATCCAAAAATAAGTCTTTGAAACATTTTATCCCCTTTTGAGACAAACTCTTGAATGAACCATCCTGCATTGAGGGCGAAATTAAATATTACGGAACACAGGGCTAAGAAGAGAGGGGTCCCTAAAACCAAATGACTTCATGAATTGGATCCAAATCCTCAACGAGTGTTTGACCACTGGGCAATCGACCGGAATATAAGAGGTAGACTGTAGTTTAGATGCAAGAAGTGCTGGAAGGGAACTTTGCTTGTAAGCATTTATTTCCATGTCCACCCAAGACGGTCTATTGGGCAAAAGGTGATAATGCCACCAATAAAGTGTATTTCGTATGTTAGCTGCCCAGTAGTAAAACTTAAAATTGGGTAAGGACATACCACCATTTCATCTAGGCCTCTGAAGGTATGCTTTGCGTAAGCGAGGGTGCTTACCATTCCAAATAAAATAAGAGATAACAGAGTCCAAAGACTTTAAAAAAGACAGGGGAATAAATAAATGTAAACACTGAAAGAGAAAAAGAAATTTAGGAAGCACCACCATTTTAATAGAATTAATGCGCCCAATGAGAGAAATCTTTATAGGGGACCATTTAGAGAGATCTTTCTTAATCCGTTCAAGAAGCATGCCAAAATTATGTTTAAGAATATGCTTATGATGGCGAGTGATACAGACCCCAAGATAAGTTAACTTAATTTTTGCTAGTTTCAGTGGTATGTTTGAATACTGGAGTTGTGTAACTACCTCGTTAATTGGGAAAAATTCACTCTTGTGCAGATTAAGCCTATAACCAGAAAACCGACCAAAATTCTCAATCAAGGATAGAGCTGCGGGTAAAGAAGTTTGTGGATTTGACATAAAAAGCAGTAGATCGTCTGCATATAGAGTTACCTTATGGACGGTCTCACCACGGGTAATTCCAGTGATCTGCTGACTCTGGCGTAGGGCGATTGCTAAAGGCTCAATAGCTAAGGGCAAATAGTAGTGTGCTTAGCGGACAGCCCTGTCGAGTTCCGCGGTGCAAGTTAAATGGCCTAGAGTGCAGACCATTGCTTAGGACTACTGCAGAAGGGGTACTATAAAGTAATTTAATCCAAGAGAGAAAGATCAGGCCAAATCCAAATTTTTCCAAAACTAAAAAAAGGTACTCCCACTCAACCCTGTCAAACGCCTTCTCTGCATCTAAAGAAACAACACATTCTGGGATGGCCTGGTTCTGAGAGTATACCACATTGAGTAAGCGGCGGATATTAAAAAATGATTGACGATTCTTTATGAACCCTGTTTGATCAGGAAAGACGATAGTGGGGAGGACATCTTCAAGTCTAGAGGCAAGCACCTTCGCTAAAATTTTCACGTCGCAGTTGAGCAAAGAAATTGGCCTATAAGACGCACAGTCTAAGGGGTCTTTATCCTTTTTGAGCAATAAAGAGATACAGGCTTGATTTAACGTTGGGGGAAGAGTCCCAGTCTTAATAGACTCAGAAAAAACAGATGTCAAAAAAGGAACAAGTTGAACTGAGAATTTTTTATAGAATTCTGACGGAAAGCCATCAGGTCCCGGGGTTTTGCCAGATTGTAGAGATGAGATAGCAGCCGCCATTTCCTCCTGAGTAATCGGTACTTCTAAAAGGTTACGAACATCCAAGGATAACGTGGGGACATTTAGTCGGCCGAGAAAATCTTCGATATCCCCCTGCGAAGAGGAGTCAGATGTATACAGGTCCTTCTAAAAAAATTAGCATATTGTGATAAAGTTCATTATTTTCCATAATGTAATGATAAAAATTAAACTTTCATATATTTTAGATTCATTGCACACCAACTGAAATATTTCAGGTCTTTTATTGTTTTAATACTGATGATTTTGGCATACAGCTCATGAAAACCCAAAATTCCTATCTAAAAAAATTAGCATATCATGAAAAGGGTCTCTAAACGAGCTATTAACCTAATCATCTGAATCAACTAATTAACTCTAAACACCTGCAAAAGATTCCTGAGGCTTTTAAAAACTCCCAGCCTGTTTCATTACTCAAAACTGCAATCATGGGTAAGACTGCCGACCTGACTGCTGTCCAGAAGGCCATCATTGACACCCTCAAGCAAGAGGGTAAGACACAGAAAGAAATTTCTGAACAAATAGGCTGTTCCCAGAGTGCTGTATCAAGGCACCTAATTGGGAAGTCTGTGGGAAGGAAAAAGTGTGGCAAAAAAACGCTGCACAACGAGAAGAGGTGACCGGACCCTGAGGAAGATTCTGGAGAAGGACCGATTCCAGACCTTGGGGGACCTGCGGAAGCAGTGGACTGAGTCTGGAGTAGAAACATCCAGAGCCACCGTGCACAGGCGTGTGCAGGAAATGGGCTACAGGTGCCGCATTCCCCAGGTCAAGCCACTTTGAACCAGAAACAGCAGCAGAAGCGCCTGACCTGGGCTACAGAGAAGCAGCAGTGGACTGTTGCTCAGTGGTCCAAAGTACTTTTTTCGGATGAAAGCAAATTTTGCATGTCATTTGGAAATCAAGGTGCCAGAGTCTGGAGGAAGACTGGGGAGAAGGAAATGGCAAAATGCCTGAAGTCCAGTGTCAAGTACCCACAGTCAATGATGGTCTGGGGTGCCATGTCAGCTGCTGGTGTTGGTCCACTGTGTTTTATCAAGGGTAAATGGTTTACTGACCATGGTATTACTGTTCTCAATTGGCCTGCCAACTCTCCTGACCTGAACCCCATAGAGAATCTGTGGGATATTGTGAAGAGAAAGTTGAGAGACGCAAGACCCAACACTCTGAATGAGCTTAAGGCCGCTATCGAAGCATCCTGGGCCTCCATAACACCTCAGCAGTGCCACAGGCTGATTGCCTCCATGCCACGCCGCATTGAAGCAGTCATTTCTGCAAAAGGATTCCCGACCAAGTATTGAGTGCATAACTGACCATATTTATTTGAAGGTTGACTTTTTTTGTATTAAAAACACTTATTTTATTGGTCGGATGAAATATGCTAATTTTTTGAGATAGGAATTTTGGGTTTTCATGAGCTGTATGCCAAAATCATCAGTATTAAAACAATAAAAGACCTGAAATATTTCAGTTGGTGTGCAATGAATCTAAAATATATGAAAGTTTAATTTTTATCATTACATTATGGAAAATAATGAACAATATGCTAATTTTTTGAGAAGGACCTGTACAAAGTAGAATAAAAATCTCTAAACTTGTCATTAATAGTATTTGGATCAGTTGTGACCTCCCCGTTATCTAGACGAAGACCATTTATAATTTGTTTTGCACATAGCCCTCGCAGCTGATTAGCTAAAACTTTCCCGGATTTCTCCCCACTTTCATAAAAAAACACTCCTAGTTCTTCTCAAAAGGCCCTCTATCTCATTGGTTGAAAGCAAGTCAAGCTCTGATTTAAGTTTAAGACGTTTATTATACAGATCTGGCGTGGGAGACCTAGCATATTGTTCATCTAACTTTGAAATATCATTAGCGAGTAAGATTTGTTTTTCTTTAGAGAGCTTCCTTTTATTAGCACCATATGAAATAATTTGGCCTCTAATATATGCCTTAAGGGCCTCCCACACTGTTGAATCTGAAATGTCCACTGATTTATTAACGCTTAGAAAAAAAGGAATTTGGTCAGCAACAAAGGAAACAAGATTATCATCTGCCAAGAGTGAAGTATTGAAACGCCAGTTCCTCCTAGGGGAAGGCAAATTCAGAAAGGTCAAATCAAGAGTAAGAGGAGCATGGTCCGATATAATAATACTTTGATATGCACAAGACTGAACTCTAGAAATTAAATCGTTATCCAGCATAAAGTAATCAATCCGGGAATAAGAGTGATGAACATTTGAAAAAAAAGAATATTCTCTTTTTTGGGGGTACAAGCGCCGCCATACATCCGATATACCATATTCAGAAAAATATGTTTGCCGTGCATGGTCTAGATGACGAACGGTCCAGTACTGGGTCAAGGCAACAGTTAAAGTCTCCCCCAAGTATAAGAGAATGCGAATTTAGATCAGGGATAAGAGAGAGAGAATGTTTAAAAAAACTGACATCATCAAAATTAGGGGCATAAAAGTTAGCTAAAGTTACATTCTTATTGCATAGTGTGCCTACAACAATTATATACCGGCCATTCTCATCTGATATAATATCATTTGGTACAAAGGGTACATTCTTATTAATCAAAATAGCAACACCTCTTGCCCTTGCCTGGAAAGAAGAGTGAAAGATCTGACCCTTCCAACCACGATTGAGGTGATTGTGATCCGTAATGCGTAAATGGGTCTCTTGCAGGAAGGCAACCTCTGTTTTGAGCCGTCGAAGATAAGCAAGAACTCTGTTTCTCTTAACCGGATGGTTCAAGCCCTTGACGTTCCAACTCAGAAATCTCAACTCTCTACCCAAAAGAATACCTATCAGAAGCCTGTGATCGGAGAATGAAAATAAAAGAATTACAATAAGTAAAATAACATAACATAAAACAAAGGAACAACAAAAATAAAAGTCATGAAGTCAGCATGAAGCCATCCCATACAAAAACCCAACCCACCCACATAATCAACTCACCCCTCAAAGAACATTACAATGACAACAAAACTACCCACTAGAACAAGAACTAAGTGTTCTGAACACTTCCTTATACAATCCTCAGTCCCTTAAAGCAAAGTATCCTAATTATACAACATATAGATAACATTACCGTATCAAATAGTATGTTTAATATACGAGCAGACCCATGGCATAACTATAATTGGTTCACGATGTATGAATACTTAAACCTTGGACCAATATAATGAGCACATGGCAAGCCAAAATAAATGACACTGTAAAAAATAAACAATAAATAAAAAATATCCCCTAGTAAACAAAAATAGCAATCAAACTCCTGCAAAAAGTATTTGTGATTAAACCAAAGAATAAACGAGATACATCATACAACAAACCTAGTTCAACAGTAGTATCAGCTCAAATACAACAGCACGAATCATTCATTAAAGACGTAGAAATGTCCCCATGATGTAAAACACTTCCAATGAACAGTAAACCGTTTATATAATGTCAGAGAGCTCAGGAAAAATTAAGTCAGTGTTGTACAACGGGCTCCCTCGTGACACATAGTATATAACGTTATAAGCCCACCGCTCAAGTTTATTGAACGGCCGTCATCATAACGCTAAGAGGCGCTACGATGAGCCGTCAAAAATTCCTTGGCCTCATCCACCGATGCAAGCATCTTTTGCTCACCTTCCTTAGTTAGGATCTTCAGCCTTGCGGGGAAAAGAAGGGATGGCTTAAATCCAAGATTATAAAGCTCTGCCATTACCCCACAATATTGAGCGCGCTGTTCCAGAACTTCCGGACTGTAGTCATCGTAGATGGCGATCGGGTTGCCACGGTACTGCAAGGATCCTCTTCTTTTACGGGCCTCTCGTATCACCGCCTCCTTGGTCTGATACCGATGAAAACGGACTATTACCGCTCTCGGCCTCCCTCCCTGCTTCGTCTTAGCGATCAGAGCCCGATGTGCCCTATCAAGTTCAGGAGGAGACGGCAAAATCTGCTCGCCCATAATTTCGGACAGCATCTCGGAAAAGAACACTGTGGGCCGCGGACCTTCAACGGATTCCGGTAAGCCAATGATCCTGACATTATTACGCCGACTACGGCCCTCCAGGTCTGCTGTTTTGGCCTTAAGTTTAGCGTAGTTCTCAGTCAAATCGGCACATACCGCTTCCAGAGAGTGAATTCGCTCGCTGAGGAGGTCTGCGTTGGATTCCAGTGATGTTATTCGTGGTCCATGGTCCGACACTGCGGCCTGGATGAGGTCAAGTTTTGCCTCTAAGGATGTCAAAGCGGTTTTGAAATCGGAAGAGAGAGCGGCTCTGTGGTCTTCCAATAGGCTAGTCAAGGCTAACATGCTAACCTCGCCATGCGCCCCGGGCACGTCGTCTTTTACGTTAAATGTGTCTTTCTTCGCATGTTTGGTTGATTTAGATGCCATTTTCTGCTTCCGTATTTCTTAAACTTATCTCATTACATTCGGAAAAAAATTAAATAGGTAGAGGATTATAAACTGATAAAATAGAAGAACTGTACAGGGAGCACGAGGTAGACGAGTCTACTCCATTCGCGTCCAAAACCGGAAGTCTTAAATACTTTTAATTGTGATACTTTTAAATTGTGTAAATTAATTTAAATACCTTATGGGTATTTAGTCCAATGTAAATGTAGACATCACAACATTATGATGTACAGTATAAAAAAATTTGATAATCATTTTGAGATTAGCTAAATATTACATTTAACAGTTATTTAAAAGTGTTAATAAAGATTAACTTTTAAGTGAACATTTAATCACGACAATGGTAATTTAACTGACATGTGAATCTTTGCTTGGTTCACTATTCGATTTGATTAGCCTATGATTCAGAAGGTAAAAACTCAATCAGAAAACGATATCACAATGCATCCTTTCCTCCAATTATTTTATTATTAATAATGATTATATTAATAATCATAATATAGTTTATTTTATAAAAATAAGAGCAAAGGTGCAACTATCAAACAGTACAACAAATGCAGCGTAAGAAAGAATTGTTGAAGTGAATGATTCCCTCTTTTATTTTCTTCCTTGATGAACATTAATGGCACAGACAGACAGCAGGTTTATTATATTGAGACCCAATGCATGGATCTGCATGCCCAACTGTTTAAGGTCACGTAAGACATAACCAACTATATTTACGTGAATACTCACCAAGATAGATATTTTGAAATAATTCTGTGAGTATCTGACCATTCAAGCCCAATATGCAGATAAAGAGAACTGAATTTGGCATTGCACGCCACGGTGTCTGAGTAATAACCCCTTTTAATATCAAGCACTTCCTGCACTTTTTCTTATTCATCCATGTTCTTTTCATAAAAACTGAAACCCAAAGTATATGTAACTAAAGTACTTTTTTTAAAGTAAAACTTAAAGTAAAAAAAAATATTTTGTTTTTGTTTCGATGCAGAATATTTCAGCATCACAACGCTTTGATAAACGAACATATTCAACAGCTCTATAAGCTCAATGTTAAATTAGAGGAAATGAGCATGCAAAATTAAATATTTAATATCGACCAATAAGGTACTGATATATTGTACAACCTAGTGGTTCTGCCACAGTACTTTTTTCATTGTTGTTCCCAACATTTACAAAAAAGCTATTGTACTATACACTAAAAGTCTTAATACCTAAAGTGCTTTCCCTTAAAATTCCATACTGTCCAAGCTGTTTTTCGTTTCCCTCATCCACATTCAACTGTTTTTGAAGCAGAGCGGTTGGAAAAACCCTTTTCCTTTTTTACTTCTTCCAGTTATTGCATTTGTGCTAGCTGTGCCAAATGTAGCCAGAGGCTGCAAAAATGTCAAGTTCAGAGATTGACTGTCATACTTGTAAGATCTGGTTACAGATCTTACTCCCGTAGACTCCCGTAGACCTAGTTTGAAAGTGTGTATACTCACCTGAGTCAGGATGTACGCCCACTTCCCCTCCCCACATGCCAGAGAACACACTCACAGCACATTGCGCTGTTTATGTGGGCTGCCTTTGGCCATTCGCTGTAGAGGAAAGGTCTGTGTTTGTTCTCCCAAAATGGGATTCAAACCAACTGCAAGCTAACATGCATGGCACATTTACCAAACTCTTTATTAGTTATTGGCTATTTTAAGCTTTAAGCTTTCCCTGTGCTTTTGCGATTCTGTATTGTGTGTCTGCGTATAGTGTGTATTATGCTGCATTGTTGCAAATGTCTTTTAGAGAGAGTGTTTGCATTTGTTTTGCCTTGTTCAACAGTGCTACTGTAACCTTAAACCTTAAGCTTTAGATTGAGGGAGTCCTTTTGCTAGCAGTAATTCTGAATGATGTCTGTGCATAATTGTGTGATCATTCTCCAGTTTCAATTTTGTTAAGAGTCTGACTTGTTGACTGAACTAGATATGCTGGTCCCATTTTAACACTTTCTAATATAAAAATTAACAATTTCTGGATTCACCACCTGTTTGAACTGTTACCGTCAAGACGGAGACTCAGATCACTGGCCACAAGAACATCTCGGCACAGGAACAGTTTCTTCCCACAGGCCATTTCCCTCCTGAACAGTTAACACTCCACCCAAGGCATATGCCTGTAAGTGCAATACTCCCACTGTTTAGTGCAATATCCCACAACTCAGGTGATACTTATATGTAGATTTATTTATTTATAATATTCAAAACACTGTAAATAGGTTCATAATCTGTAAATCTGAAAATGTCTATTCTGACTAAACCCAACTGTGA
The DNA here is from genome assembly GCF_051911475.1 of Siphateles boraxobius. Classification (NCBI taxonomy): domain Eukaryota; kingdom Metazoa; phylum Chordata; class Actinopteri; order Cypriniformes; family Leuciscidae; genus Siphateles; species Siphateles boraxobius. The sequence continues at coordinate 23,055,517 of NW_027509197.1, read as the reverse complement.
TAGTTTTTATTCTCATATATTTATATTTTTATTTTTTATTCTTATAATTTGTAGTATTATGTTTCATGTTGTATTTGTATATGTCCACTGGAAGCCTCAGTACCAAAACAAATTCCTTGTGTGTGCAAGCACACTTGGCAATAAAGCTCTTTCTGATTCTGATTCTGATTCTGACATACTCAAGGCAATGTAAATTCAGCCTTTAGATGTTTTTAGATGTATTATGAGAAGGCTAATTCTCCCTATGAAATAAAAGTTTAATGTACTGTATTTGTAGTAAATATAATTTTACTTTAAGATTTAAAATCATTTATTGAGCATTAAGCTGTAAAATCAGCTTGTTTGGAAATCTTTGGATCCATAAAACATTATATGACTACCGGCATTTATACCAGAATTACTAATCATAAGTAGATATAAGTGTAAAAGAGGCTGAAGTATACCTTTAACTGCTAGTCGAATACGGTATTAATGCGGCAAGTTGCTTAGCAACTATATTGGCAGAAGAAGTGTTTATTAATTCAGGTAGCTTAATGTTTCATGCTGGTTTATTTAGCTTAAACTGCTTAACACTTTCCCCGCCAGCGTTTTTGAAAAAAGTTGCCAGCCACCTAGCATTTTTGATAATTTGCACAAAACTTTCATGGCTCCCAGAATGTTTTGTCATATAAATATCTGAACATGCTATAAAAATAAAGAACAGACAAAAAACAACAACAACAACATTTTATTCTATGCATTATTTTTATCAACACACAAGTTTCATAAAAAAGCAACATTTTGAACAAAAAGCCTACAAGAGGCATAAGCTAATGGACAGAGTAACACGTGAGTCTCCTGAGTCATCTGTATCCTAAGCAAGATGAATGGAAGGAGATGTGACATGGGGATTTCCAACATACAACACATCCCTGCGAAGGGCTCAAGGCTCAAGTTGACCGTGTAGTACACACAGCATCTATCGATCTGGACTTCCCCCGTCTGGGGACGTATAATGAATAGAGAACATTTGAGTTGAGCTAGCCGGCTTCTCAGCTGTAGTCTCCATTACTAAAGTGCTCAAGACTCTTCTACCATCTTCAGCCCAGGGGAGGCTTTCTTCCGTCTAATGAAGTGAGGCAGATTTGTTTACAGGATATTGATTGCTGTGGTAGTCGTCCTTTTATTCAAGTAGCTTTGTGTTCCTGGTGAGTGGTTGTGTCTCGGAGGAGAGGCCGGATGCAGGAGTGGAAACATGCAGGGTCCGTGTGTCCAGAAACTGACAGCCTCATTAGAGTGGACAAATGCTCAGCAGTTAAACCTGCTACTGTAAGCAGTGCAGAATTGACTGGAATGTGCAGCTTTAATCAAAAAATGTTTGAGTCTTGGCTCAGGGGAACCAAGAAGCTTGTTAGTGTAGCCTTTTGCCATGCCTTGCAATATTTTGTACCTGAGAACGCACACAAAAACAATTTGGTGTAAGCTTCTAATAAATGTGAAAGTGACGGTAATTTTACCTGATTTTGATCATTTGCATTTTCTGTGTGTTTCATGCCCACTATTCACATCCTCCAATGAAAACAACATTTAAAGGTGAAGTTTGTAATTTGTTTTATGTTGAAATACTTGTTCTCTCTCAGTATAATGTGCAGAGAATACTATAAATAATACTATTTGTAGGTTGATTTCCAGAAAATGTATTTTAATTAGGGATGCATTAACCAGAAAAGTTATTTAAATTAGGAATGCATTAATTAAAATGTCGTCTTTTTGTTTTATTACTTTTAATATTTTAATATTCAAACAATAAATGTTGTTTTGGCGGTTTTTAATACAGTTCAAGCGGCAGCACAGATAAAGCGCACATGAACTGATCATCTCATCTCCTCTTTACTAGTTACAACATGAAATAAACATGGGTGAACACCAGAAGGTATGTTGAAAGATACTTTACAAGTTACTGAAATGCATCATGTTTCATGTAATCACTCAATCAGTGTTTCAACTGGGGAAAGACATCAATAAAACAGCTTGTAGGCTATACAAAGTTTAGATTTACCTCAATGACCATTATAAACTCATTAGTTAGCTAGAAAAAATAACTCTAGAGAGAAGAATTTTGCTAAATATATGCACTGTATTACAAATTCATTATATTTTTAATAAAGCTGTGAGGTCTTCATTATTTAATGTATGCTTGAATAAATCTATCATGAAAACAAGTTATTACAGTTTTTGGTTTGAATGTTTATATTTCACCAACAAACTGGAATAGAAACAATTATGTTATTAAAAAGTGCCTTATGTGCAATTTAAATGTTTGTTTTAGATACAGTATTTAAGTGTTGATTATTAAAAAAGTTTGATTAATTACTAATGTATTATGTATTTTCGTTTTTGGTTTTCGGCCAAGTGCATGCAGAATTTTCGGTTTTGGCCCAGAATTTTCATTCCGGTGCATCCCTAATTTAAAGAAAGAAAGTTATTATAAAGTGATATAGTAATATCATATATGAAACAAAAACGACATCACTTTTTGAGACGTCTTTATTAATGCTTATGGCAATGGCATAGATTGAGTATTTTTAAGTTACATAAATGGTCCCTGCTGAATCTAAATGGTGGATTTTGTGCTCAAGAAACTTTTTCCCACACTATCCGATGCTTTGAATGGGTTATTGCTTTATGAATAGAGGGAGAATATTGCAGCATGAACAGCTTCAACATGTCTGTCAGAGACGAAAACGTGCATTATGCAACACACAAGAGAATATAAATTTGTTCACTTGCTGAAGTTTTTCAAATCGGAATGATCAGGGTGAAATACTTCACACTGCACCCCAAAGAGATTAAATGCCAACCCAATCGAAAAACTTCGCCATGTTAGTGACATTGTTCAAAGGGGTTTTGACACATTTTTTATGCACAAACTATGCATTCTGATTCTGACATTCCTGATTTGAATGTTTTTTTTTATACTTTTTTTCATGATTTTGACAATAGATGGACTGTTAAATGAGTGATCTTGAGATGTTTCACTGTATTCGTCCAATTTGACTGTCATATGCTGATGAAGTTTGATAAAACATTGTTTAAATTTCCTTTTTTGTTGCATTTAATTACACCTCAGCAGTTTTGGACTCATATATATTATTTTGCATTGAGGTTGTACAATTGAATGCAGGGACCTCAAAACATAATTTCACATCAAAAATGAAATGGGCGTATAGTAATGGTTGTATAGTAAACCATTAAGGTGAATGAAAAACAGCCAATCATAGTATAAATCATTTGCATATATGTTTTATGTTTTGGTGAATTATTATTCTGATGGTATATTATAGACCCTCATTAGTTTGTTCGCGTGTCAGAAACTTGCGGTGCAGCCAAATGATTTTTCACATTCATATGCTGTAATTTGCGAGTTAAATGCTTCTTCTGTTGAGCCGAGTTATGCTGAATGTAATGGAAGCCTATTCAAGCACACTCATGTGGTTAGGTGACGTCCCCCGAGGGAACAAACATATAAAGGTTAGCTTGCATAGGAGGATCGAGCTACACTGAGGACACCTGGGCTGTGTAGATGCTGCCGTGCTTACTGACCTTTGCGCTTTGAATTTGTGTGCTTTGAATGCATTAAAGCTGATGTTTTTGGAAGACTGTATAGTAAACCATTAAGGTGAATTTTTGTTTACACCTTTATAAGTCCCTCAGCTGCTTGTTCGGCATTATGACACAATGAGAACATTGCTCTTAGCATTTGTCTTGAGTTTGTAAGCTGTATCTGTCTTCAGAAGTTTGCCCTTTTACTCTCCTGTTTTTTTTTTTATAATTGACTTCCAGCAGTGCACATGCAAGCTGCTTCATTTAAATGCCATACTCTATAATTAAATCATTAATAAACCTGTTAACAACAGAATCCTATATTACTTATTGTCTGCAAAGGGCAGTTTCTCTCTAGGTTTGTTTTAAATACAGAGGCAGCAGACAGGTGAAGTACCTTATCATCAGCAAGAATCAAGATTACTTCAGACATTTTTCATTATAACTGTGCAAGCCTCATTCTTAATGGTCTGTTAGGCTAAAATGTACGCATCCTCATGCTGTTCTAGACTGTCTAACATTTTCACAAAATGATGGTCATCTGTTGTTAGTTCATAAGGCATTCATTTTACCTGATATCTCTTGCTCATGAGACATGCACACATGCCCTTCAAAACTAGGAATTGTTTTCAAGTTATTGTATGTATTCTATTTTATTTTAGATGCTTATATATCATCTAAATGCTTTATTATAGTGTTTCCCTTTTTTTCACCAAAAACCTTTGAGCTTGAATGCCCAGAAATCCCTGTGAGGCACTTTAAAGGTCAGAGATATTTCTCTGTGACCTTTGCATGACTGTAGATCTATGAATGAACATGAGAGGGGTTCAGAAGTCTCTGTGGACGGCCTGCTAGTTATGACCTGTGGACATGTCAGAAAGCGCTTCCACATGGCTGATCTTACACACAAACTGCTCTTCTGCTCTATTCACCTGATAGAACAGATTTCCCCAGATAAGGTTATCTGAAAAATGTGAGGGAAAAAAAATAAATTGATCATTTAATCTCTTAAAGGTTAAAGGCACAGTATGTAAGTTTTGCCGCTATGGTAATTTATTCTAATAAATAACAGAGGCGTAGCTTGATGACGCCAAGAATGAGCATAGATTCATGGGAGTTGTCATTTTCACCTCCACAGCTGATCGGAAGCTATCCAACGGGTCTCGGGCAGGAATCATGTTTATGGCTGAGCTAATGTATTAAAGTTTTATTAACATTACTATGGTATGAAAGCAGGGCTTTCATTATGTTGCTGTTTAATTATGTTGCTGTTTTATTATTATTATTATATTTATATATATATAATATAAATAGTTAGCCGCTGCTGTTTCTTTCTTTTGTTTTGTTGTTTGTTTATTTTAGTTACTTTTAACATCTGCAGCCTCCTACTCTGAACTTGAACTTTGTTACAGTTACGTTTGGGCACTTAAATTCACATTTAATTTCATTCTAATGAAATAGTAGCTGAATTACTTCTCATGTAGCTCGCTTTATTTGACTAATTACAATTGTGGGTTAACGCAGGGCTGTTTTACTTGGTCAAAAACTATCATACTAAAAGTGCATTTGAGTGTTTTGAAAGTTATGTTATAACATTACTCTGGATGGTATTACACTTTACACTGTGGCACATTGTGGGAAGCTAGATCGATATTAGCATATCATATTAATACAAGCTGGATGACTTTGTGTTGCTAAGTGGAATGCAATTCATTTTAAAATATATTTCCCAGATTCTTCAGATTTCCCAGGTTTCACAGACAAGGCTTAATCCTAGCTTTAGACTAAAATGCATGTATGAGCTGTTTTTACTGAAAGCAACTTGCACTGAAAAGGGGCATTCCCACCGGAGGAACCTTTTCATAGGCGGAAATACCCGGATTTTGACATGTTCGCACCGCAGGAACTAGGAACGATTTTAGTTCTAGGAACTCCTTTTAGAGGAACTAATTTAGCTCCTACTTCAGAGTAGGGTCAAACCAGCACTATAGGAACTACCAGTGACGATAGTGTACGCTGATTAGCCGAACGCACGTGAAACGCCAGCACCCGCCATTTTTAAAAAGGCTATGTAAAAATATTTAAATATTTACTCCAGAAACTATCTCTACGAACATGGAAAACAGTGCCACTTTGACGGGAAACATGATTATGTATTTCTGTTCAGATAGCAACACTGGACATCAACCACACGGCAAACGCTAATACCAACCTTTTCATTACTGTCTACTTTCTATGTATAACAGTTCTATCTAATAACTTATTAACTAATTAAATTAACAAGGAGAATACGAGCATTGTGTGATCAGGCTCTGGCTGGCGTTCTCAGCGCCGTCAAAATAAAGGTCTGCCGCGCCATCAAAATTAAAGTCACAACAATAAGCATGGCTTACGTCACTTCAGAGTTCATACTGGTGGTGCAAATTTAACCAGAAAAATGTTCCTAACGGAACCGTTAGTTCTCGGGGAACCACCCTGGTGGCTAGTTCCCAGAACTGCCCGGTGCGAAAGCCCCTATATTTTAAAATATGTCAGTGCCATTGTTTTCTCTAAAGTAATGAGAAATTGTTTTCTCTAAAGTTTCTCTAGGGTAATGTTTTTCTCTAAGGCATGTTTATAAAAACGACTTAAATGTCCTAATTGAACTAAGTCCTAATCCTGGCTTTATCTAACATTTGGGATTATGTCAAAACATATAACATTGTTATTGTGGTTTTTTGATATTTGAATCCAAAAAACTAAAATATTGTTCCTTTAATTTGGGCAAAATTCCAGTATTTCACTATGTAGCCAATTCAGGTCCTGAAAGGTAAATGGTCTTGTGAATTTTAAGATAAACCGGAATCAATAGTTGAAACTCTCTTCCCATTTTCACTTAAAACATTTAGAATTATTTTGTTGTGATTGTATCAAATGTATTTCTGTGTATGTGAATACCTCTTCTTTGAGTCCATCCTGTATCTCCCCATTTGCTGTTACTTTTAGCAGGAAAGCTGCGTAAGAACCCCTAAGGAAATAGATATATTTAGGCACAATGTAGGCTGTACATAAAAATATCAGTTTGCCATGTGTGCATTTAAGTTGGAGTCTGAATCAGCCTTGAAAATGCTGTGATCCAGTTTAACCAGTACAAAATTGTCTATGCTGTAATTATATATTTGTAGTAATTATTATACCAGTTTTTAATTGAATTACTAACCCAACCTAATGCAAATGTTATGTTATACTGGAATTGTGCAACCTTGAGCAGATATCTTTGTGTTGCAGACTCTGGTTGGACCGTAATGACCACACGCTTCCGGTTGCCTGCAGGCAGATCCTACAATGTCCGGGCGACGGAGCTGGCACGTGACAGGCAGCGCACCGAGGTGGTCTGCAACGTTCTTCTTTTGGATAACACTGTCCAGCCTTTTAAAGTCAATGTAAGTAATGTGAATAATTTAATATACTTCTGATCAGATCATGATCAAGTCTAACTTTGCCGTTTTTCAAGTCACTTTGTATTGTTACAATGTCGGCAGTATATGTAAATTAACTATGTTTACTCGTTCAAAAACGTTGACAAAATGCCAGTTTCTTTAAAAAATTGTCTCCCTCCATTTGGCATAAAATAATGTATTCGTAGTCAGTCATCCAGTTTGAAATATTGACTACAAATATGGAGGTTTTTCAGATTGTTCGTTGTGACGTTCTCTCCGTATTTACGGTTCTTTGCAGCCTTTAGCCACTGCCTTCAATTCGTTGGATCCTTCACTAGAGACCGAAAGTAACTCCCTCCCGTTAAATGTTTATTCTTGAATACTTGCACCCGGGAACAATATGACTAAACACCGTTATGACTAAAAGTTTGCTGAGAGTATTTCCTACTAAAGCAAGGCAGTATTTGACTCTAGTAAGCGAATCCCAATTAGGTTGGTGGGAGTGGCCATGGATGGCATGACAGTGCATTATGGGTGTTTTCCTACCTATTTAACAAAAGGGAAGACAACAGCCTTTTTTCTGTTTTCCCCCACAGATTTAAAAAAAAAATGTGTGAATGTGATTTCAACAAGTAGAACATGTTCCTGGATCAACATGCTTGTTGATCTTGGAATAACATTCCAATCAGCCAATTAGATCTCAGAGTTAGGTTTATAGTCGGGTTAGGTTTAGGGGAAGGTATATGGATAGGACTATGTTTTTTGACAGGAGTATTGTTCTAAGATCAACAAAAGATGTTGATCCAGGGACATGTCAAGGAACAAAATCACAGTAACTCTAGGGGCTAGCTGGGTAGCTTGATAGAACAACAAGCTGTTCAATTTGAGACATGATTCTAAAATATGCAAATAATATGCGACTTATCTGTTTTTTCTCTCAAAAACTCAATTTTATATGTGTAGCTTGTTTTTTAACCATGCCGTAAACATTTTAAATTATCTTGAAAAATTACTTTAAAAATTAGGCTACTTAAATTACTTCTTAAACCGTTTATCCCATAGCATTTATTTGTCAAAGTTTTTACTGTCAGTTAATGGTTAAATAAGTGAATTATGAGCACCCGTATTAGTAATATTGTTAATATCACTTACACTATATCGTTCAAATGGTATAGTAAAATAAAATAAAAAAAGAAAATAGTAATTTTATTCAGCAAGAATGCATCAAATCTGCTCTTTCAAACTTTCTATTCATCAAAGAATCCTGAAAAAAAGTATTATACCATTTGTACAAAAAATATTAAGTAGTTCAACTGTTTTCAACACCGATGATAATAAGAAATGTTTCATGAGCACCCAATCAGCATATTAGAATGATTTCTGAAGGATCGTGTGACTGTAATAATAATTAAAATTCAGTTGTGCTTCACAGGAATAAATTATTTTAAAATATATTCAATTAGAAAGTTATTTTAAATTTTAATTATATTTCACAGTATTACATTGCTTCCTGAATTTAATCAAATAAATTCAGCCTTGGTGAGCATACGAGACTTCTTTTCAAAAACATAAAAAAAAAATCGTACTAACCCCAAACTTTTTAATGTGTAATAAATAGCTAGAATTTTCACCAAACTTCATTAATCATATATGAATTAATGATTGTATGTGAATGCCTGATCTGTAGAACATTATGCAGTGTTTAAGGTCTTATAAATTGAACTTATTGTAAAGTGTTCCCTTTTTTTCCCTATATGAACCCCAAATTTATGAATCCCTATTTGTAATCTGTCGTCTATGTGAGTTTTTCCAGGCATAAAGGTCTGCATCATCTATTCTACTTCATGCTCATGTTCTAGCTAGAGGATAGTGTGTAATTCTGCTTCTAGAAGGATGCATGCTTGATATTCCAGCAGGGTGAAAAGTGGCCTTCAGGGTTCCAGAGATTCATGTAGATACTTGCACCTGCAATATAAAGCTACCACGACACACCCCACACACGCGACAAGCAAAGCTCTGTCATTTGTTGGTCTTATTGCAAAACCCTTGTGTTTGTTCATCCTTGTCTCCAGTGTTGTGCAAAGTGTTGTATATAAAAGGGTCCTTACGGAGAACTGTTACGTCCTGACTTGAAATAAGGGCCTGTGCCAAAATTAAATTAAAGGTTGCTCAGGTTACAAAAGGTTATTCAGGTTTTCCCCAGTGGTTTCCCATCAGTTACACTGTGCAAGGATTTCCTGTGAATCAGGAAGTATTTCCATACTTGAATTGGAGCAAGCAATAAACAATAAAACTATAAACATCACATGACTCACTTTAAACAGATGCTGATCTGTTAGATGAATCAAAGCGTTCTTACTTAGAAGTTGTCTGTCACGCTGCTCTTTGATTTGTAACCAACATTTCATGGAAAGCCAGTCCTCGTGTAATAGCCCCATTGATCAAATTTACTCACTCGCCCTCTGGTCCGTACTTTTTTTGTGCCAGAACTCTTTATGACCTAGATAGTCTGGCAGCACAGCGGGTCCTTGATGAGTATAAGGCGCACATGGAACGGAAGCACAGGGTCTAATGGAAGGAGAGAAGGAGGACCAGAGGCAAATAATCAGGAGGGGGCGAGGTGTTATTTGTAGGAAGCCTGTTATTTGTGTTACAGAAGATGATGTTGTTGATGTTACGGAGGGGCCATCATAAATATGTCTCATGTGTGTTTGTAGAGGTGCATGTTAGGTCTGGAATGCACAGAAGAAGCCGAAAGTTTGAAAAAATATTCGAATTGATTGCTGCCTATAGCGTCTCTCTTAATATGAATGTCTAGGTTCTAATAGATTTGGTCACTTTGATCTTGATTTTCTTATCAGTGGTGTTTGAGAAACCAAGTAACATCATATTACACATACTGGGGTTAGTGCTTTGTTCAAACCCCTGACCCTAAGCATTATCCTTTGCCTCAAGACATGGATGGTACCTCGAACTGTGTGGATTTCATTTGTTTTCAATGAGGTATAGCAACAGAGACCTCTGGATTAGCGATACATTTTAAAGGAGAAGCAACACCAGGGATTAACAATAAGCATATGTTCCAGTTGCCCAGTCGGACCAGTAGTTTAGATTTTTAACCATTCTTGTCAAAAAATTATAATTTTATTTAAAAATATATTAATATTGATGATGATTACGATGATGATGATGATGACTAAAAATATACTCACCAAGAAGGCCATTTTGACAATGTTTTGTCTATTTGACCATTCAAGTGAAATAAGCCACGAAAGATAATTGAATTTGGGATCGCATGCTGTCTGAGAGCCAGGTTTTTGAGCGCAGTATGTAAAATGTAGCAACCCAATAGGGCCAATGATGGTTCCATCAGCTGGACCGAAACTCTCTAATTCTGGCTCTGGTCTGGATTAGCGGGCCATCCTTGTTGTTTAGCTCTGGACACATTTAACATCACAATTGGCCTTAGTGACAATAGCTTAGAAGGACATTTGTTTCAGAAGCTGAGGTATTTTGATGTACAGTAACATTATGACAATTTCTTCTTTCCTTCAAAACAACATGCTCTAATGAATCTTGCCCAATAACCCCAGGAACGTGCATTGAGAAATCAATTTCATGCTGGCTATAATTGTGGCCATAAGTGTGTCCAAATACTTTGTGGGCCTCCTGTGCAGTGCCAATCTTCCCTTGGTATCAAAACACAGACCTCAAAGCTATTTGCTGCCTGTTCCTTTGGACTGACTGTCTTCAAAATACTCACACGCTTCCTGAAGACCTCCGATATCTGGACAAGCTGGCGCAAGCCTGCTCGCATTTCTGTCATACCGCACTCCTCTCCTTTTCTCCTTTAAAGTCAGCATGAAATATAAATGTACAGTATTTTCTAAATGTATGTTATTGATATTATTGTGAACAATTCATCTGTGCATGTCACAATTACTATTATTATTTTATTTTATTTTATTAAGATTACCGTAATCAAAATGTCCAGAACTTGATCTTCCGGTAAAACTATTTCTCTCTGGTGACATATGGCAGACTTTCCCAGTCATTCAGTCCATTTGAACCCCAACATTTTCTTACAATTGACTTTAAGCTCACATTCAGCAGTTCTGCCTGAGTCCTTGCCCTACATTTTTTTTTATTCATTTACAAACTACAAAATAAAAAACAAAACAAAATCCACATATTCATTGGAAATACCGCACTTGGATCCCATTTCCAGTTCTGACCGTTACTTTAGACTTCTGTTGAAAACGCACACTCGAATAGCCACGAGGTCTGAGACCACAGCAAGTCTCCTCTCAGGCACTTTTATTTAGTTTGTAAATTACACAAAAGTGCTGAGGGCAGGGGAAGGAAACACAAGGTTCCAAAAATCCGGGAACTTTGTTCATATCTACATCCTAAAAAAAAACGTTTAGAAGAATCAAAGCCTATATAAACACTTCCTGTTTTGGGTATACCTAAAATTTTCCCATGGTTTATTTTTTAAGGTATACAGAGGCTGTAAGACCTATTTATGACCTATTTGTTACCTGACCTGCCTTGAAGCTGCTTTGAAACAATCTGTATTGTATAAAGCAGTATGTAAATATAGGTGATGTGACTTGACTATTTGTTATTTCTGCGGGCTCTCATGCTGATATAAAAGACATGTATGAATGCGCTTGAGTCACTTAATGATGTGACTAAGGCATGTAACCTGTCTAAATAACAATAACAACGAATAATGTGTGTTTAGTAAGGTGTGTTTAATGGAGTGTGTACAATATGTATGTTCTGTAACTTGATAATCTTTTATATGTATAATTTTGTTTCATTTTAAATCTTTCCATGTGACGTCAATATTTAAATTCTTTTTTCGCTCCATATTTCTGTATTTTCTTGCACGTTTTGCAGCTCTGCAGAGGCGTTAGATTGTCCATATTCTCTCGGCTGGCCTGTCGCTCGTTTTGCTGATGTGACTGTTGCCATATTTTGTTTATTGAGCAACACAGCGTGGATGTGGTTTGAACTGTCTGTCTGTGTTTCTCAGAAGGCACGTGTTCAGAATATGCTGTCTTGGCATTCACAGCACCATTTAAATGGATAAAACGGGAAATAAAAGTGCTGCTAATGCCTTCAGCTTTGCCATCAGGATGCTGTAACGGATCTGACAGTCAATAAAAATGGCTTATTACATCTGACTGTTTCTAACCACCGAAGTGGCTTGGACTTTACTGGAAATATGGGTTACTTCCGGTTTTACTTTGCTGCTGATGTCAGCCAAAAAGATGCACCTGATTGTTGTGACACATGCAACGTTTAATGAGGCCTCGATCCCATTTTGCTTTTAGTCCGCATCCACACTTATAATTTTATGCTCTAGGTTCCTCTAGGTCCTGTTTTCAAATATTTATACCAAATTAAAAAGTGAAGAAATCAGGATAGAAATGTTATTATTATATAATAATATTGAAGACAGTATAATTCTGAAGATGATGATTATATTTGATACAATTAAATGGTTCATATTCAAATATTTAATATAAGATAATAAAATATTCTTGAATTCAAATGTATTCTTAAAACTTGCCTTTCCCCCTCTATCTCTGTGTGTGCGTATACTGTATAGAAGCACGATCAAGGAGAGATCCTATTGGACGCTGTCTTCAAGCACCTGGAGCTGACCGAGAGAGACTATTTTGGGTTGCACCTGGCTGACGACTCCTCTGATAGCCCGGTGAGTTCAAAGGTCAAGCTCAATGATGTGCCAGAGTCCAGCCGGTCTGGGATTCACAAGGGTTTTGCTTGGAGCTTTTTAAGCTTGACTGTGTGAATGGCCAGTATTCCTGGTATAGTTTTACATTTAGGAATGTAGAACACACAACGGTTCAGGGTTAAAGATACTATTAAGCATCTCTCCCTTTTGGAGAGATGTGTGTATGTATGTATGTATGTATGTATGTATGTATGTATATATATATAATTCCAGACACTCTAAAATAAATGACAACATTCAGATGAAAGCAAACACATTAGTAGACATCTTGATGTTGTATATACTATCAGCATTCGTGTACACCTACATCAGTCTACCAGTAGGTATCTACCAATCGATCGATCTGTGGCTGAAAAGACTTTATAGTTACATTGATTCAGTTGAAACTGGATCAAAGTTTTTTTTACTCAACAAACACACTTACTTTGTCTCTTTGTGTAACTGCAGATAAGTACATCCCCATCTCCCCACAGCAGAAAACACAAGCCTATTGAATTATTGAGTGACATTAGGTCGTGTTGGACTGTTGCCATGTTATTAAGGTTTTTCTTCTCCTCTCTCTTTCATTCTTTCTCCCTATCAATAATTTATAGAGGTGGCTGGATCCAAATAAACCCATAAGGAAGCAATTAAAAAGTAAGTAATTTTATTCAAAGCTATACTAAAGGCTGTTGTTTACAACCCAGTATTGATTTATTATTTCTCTATTTTGTATCTCCACATCTTGCACATGTGTTCTTCTTATGAATAAAATGCTAGGGGGCTCCCCACATCATCTAAACTTCAGGGTGAAATTTTTTGTCAGTGACCCCATCAAACTTCAGGAAGAATACACATGGTGAGTTTGTGGATTTCTGCTTTGGTGCACATAAAATGAAGACCTTGAAAAGTGTTTATTAAAGAAACATTGCTCTGTTCATTTGTGTGTCTTGAATTCTGGCTCATTGCATAAGTTAAAGTCCCTGTAAAGTCAAAATTAAGTATGTGTTGTGAGTTTGTCACACCACAGAAAAATGTGTTATTAGCCACCCAGCCAAATTTGAATGATAAAAAAAGCCGGCAAGTACATAAAATAAGCTATCAAAATCTTGAACAAAATGAGCTGTAGTCTCTGCTCTCAAACGCTGGGGGCGTGTCCGCTGGCTGCACTGTAACCACGCCCACTCGTGGGAAAGCTGCCATCGACTTACTGTGGACTACCTACTATAATTACTGTATAGCATAAGCACTCCACACCAGGCAACTTACACTCATTGGTGGGCACGCACTGCCGATGATGGCACCAGTTGTCGGCGCGATGGGAGGATGAAGGCAGAGGCGGGAGATAAGTTAGTCCATTCACCAGTAACGGCAGATTATCAGTGAATCCCAGTTGTCTCCGACGAAAGTTTATAAAACTATCCCGTGTAAAATGATCACTACAGAGTAGTGTTAGTTGTGATCCTCAGCTCTCTATCAAGGTGGCTCTTCACAAAATTAATCCACCTTCTTGATGTGATTGTTTTTCGGAAATTTAAATAAGGACACCGATTTGTTTTGGACATGATCGCATCCAGGTAGTACGCATTTCCGTGACGAAGTATAAATGGAGAGGAATAAATGTAAAAATGCAATTTGTTTTAAAGGAACACGCCGACTTTTTGGGACTTTAGCTTATTCACCGTATCCCCCAGAGTTAAATAAGTCCATACATACCCTTTTCATTTCCGTGCGTGCTGTAACTCTGTCTGACGCACACACCGCTAGCCTAGCTTAGCACAAAGACTGGAAGTAAAGTAAAAAAAAGTAGGAAGTAAACTGCTACTTGGGCGGAGTGATTAGCTCAACACTCCGAGCGAACTCTCTGCTCCTCACCAACGGGCTTCTCAGGTGCTGCGGGCAAATCACTCCGCCCAAGTAGCAGTGCTTCGCCTTCTGAGAATATAGTTCCCAGTCTGTATATGGTTAGAAGATGCCTGTGTCTCATATGACCTTGTTATTTGTATACACTGCGACTATACACATCACAACATATAAATATGAAAATGTTAGCGTTATTTTGTCACTTATTGGGAGCAGTATGCTAGCTGGAGCCATTTACTTTCAGTCTTTGTGCTAAGCTAGGCTAGCGGTGGGTGCGTCAGACAGAGTTACAGCACGCACGCACTTATCTAACTCTGGGGGATATGGTGAATAAGCTAAAGTCCCAAAAAGTCGGTGTGCTCCTTTAAAATAAGTATACTAAAAGTTATTTTGCACACTTTTAAATGTGCACCATGTCATATAAAAGTTTTCAAAGCTAATAGATATAAACTAAAAATAGATTTAATATCATGGGGTCTGTCCTGTACATTTATTCCTTTAGCATACTTGAATCATGTATGTTGTAATTCTTGTTTCTAAGGCGGCTGTAAAAAGTGCTGTAATATAGAGGTCAAAAATAGTTAAAAGAAGTACTGACTAGAACAGGGATGAGTAAAGCAAATTACAATGATCAATACCTGAATTTGTGATGGTGATTCATAGTGATTCATGGTGATACGGTAGCATTATCTCTTTGTAGTGTTTAAACCGTAGAAAATGGCACTAGCAGGTCATCATAGGTTCAATATCCAAGGACTGCACAGCATTTCCTGTAGGAAGTTTGATTTAATTTTTTAAAATATTTTTATATTTATATTAAGACCTCACCTCATGAACAATACATTAACTTTTTTTTAAATCTTTTTTTTTTATTCCAGTCGCTGAATTAAATGATTTATCATGTTCTTTTCCATCTGTGTAGGTATCTGTATTTTCTACAGATTAAGCAGGACATACTCAGTGGAAGGTGAGCTGGATGTTGTGCGACTGTTTTAACTATGAATCTTTCTAAGTCCAGTTGCATAGTAGGTGCATTCAGTAGTAGGGGCATTCAATTTACTTGTAAATGATTGTAACTCGTACTATGTAGATTGTTCATTCAATATTCATCTTGTGATACCACTGCAGTTTGTGATTCTGAAGTTGCATGTTCTTACTGTTCTTTTATGGTTACTTGAACATACTATTTTGGGACCAATTTGGTTTGATCTCCAACATGTTACACTATTAAATTAATATATCCTTCCCAGACTGCCCTGTCCGCACAATACTGCCGCACTCCTGGCATCATACGCTGTTCAGTGTAAGTATGAGTTCTTCTCCTTCATTGGTTTGGTTCTTCTCCTTCATTGGAATGAACGGGTGTAGGATCTAAATGACAAAGAAGCCACAAAACTAAATCAGTTTTTTAAAGCAGAACGGTATGTGACGGTCAATTACATGTGGTTTGCTTTAATTCTGGTTTGGCCTTTCTATCTTTAATGTTACAACTTTAAATCCTGTATAATGTTATGTTTGGTGTCGAACAAGTGGCGCCTGTAATTCTCTTTCTTGAGTGAGAGGAATTGATAGCAATTTAGCATAGCAGCAGAATTATAATTAAAGCTGTTTTCTGCCTATGATATGCACCACATTTCTTTTTCCACGTCAGGCAATATATCTCACCATAGATGGTATGCAAACTAAAATCCAGTGCTGAGCTTCCCAGCAAACCACCGAAATACAACAGCGCAAGCTCAGCATGGTACATTCCATCTGTGCACAACCTCAACGCTTAACAAGCACTAGCTTGTAAAACAGGAGTATATGCGAGCAAGAAATCTCTCTGAAGTACAGCAGGCACAAACATAGCCCAGCACATCTGAGTTAACCTAATAGTGCCCACTCGAGATGGAGTAGTGACATAGCATATCCCGGGCCCTATGGGGTCCGCTTGCCAGATTGAGCTCAGCAATAATGACTCTTGACAGATTGCTGTAGTGAGCACATTTGCCCCGGTCTCTCCGGGGCTTTTAGCATGCAGTTTGGGCGCTATATAGGTCATAGGGGATTCGGTTGAGCCCAGTTGCCTAGGACAGCGCTATCTATTGCAACTTATTTTGTTTGCTTTAAGGTTTACTGACAAGCTGCCATAATGGCAGAATTGATGCTAAATGCTGCAGTTTATGTTTTTTTTTTTTTCGGTCAATGGAATTGGTTTAGCGGATTTTAAAGACTTACTGAGTGCTTGTGTGTTTATCATAAAAATAAATGGTGTTTAATCATGCTAAACCCTTGAATAGCTTTAGGCATTAGTGTGTTTTATTCTAAAATGAGGATGAATGCAATGATAACACAATGCTGGGCTTTTAAGTGAATGTGAGTTGGTCTCGTTCAGTCAATGTGTTGTCATAGATTGTCTCAACATGTTTGATCTGACAACATTTGGCATTTGTCAATAAGAACATGCTATCTCATCAGAATGTTTTGATTTATTTACTCTAAAACACTCTTAACCTGTAATGTGAACTTAAAAATAGTATAATTTTACATATATAAAATATATAGAATATTCTTAGATTCTATCTTACAAAGTAAAAATACGAAAAAGGTGTGCACAATCCTCAAAACCCAAACAGGGCTCTGGACAAGGGGGATTAACTAAAGCAAAAAACAAACGTCACAAGCAGTCATATTAGTGTGCTGACATTACGTTTGTTAGGTTGTTTACATTCTATCTTACACATTGAATTAATATGATTGTACACATCTTAATCATTATTTTCAATACATTTTTCAAACAAAGTTAAAGCTCATTATGCTCACCAAATCTGCATTTGTTTGGTCAAATTTTTTTTCAACTACTAATATTGTCAGAAATCTTTCTAATATGTTGATTTGCTGCTCAAGAACATTTTTTTATCATTATCAAAGTTGAAAACAGTTGCTTAATATTTGGTTGAAACCATCCTATTAATCAAAGGATCCTAATTTACCACATTTTTTATAGTATATATATATATATATATATATATATATATATATATATATATATATGTTCAAAATAACAGGATTTATTTGAAATATATATATATATTTGTAACAATTTAAAAGTTTTTACTGTCACTTTTGATCATTTAAATGAATCCTTAATAAAAGTATATATTTTCTTATCTATTTCTTTTATATAAGTTGTAGACATAACTTTTAGGGCATTTTTCTTTGATTTTACGTCACATAATAATAGTGACACATAATAATGTGTGTAAGTCACACACAAAGCGAGTGATCAAGAGATGTGGTTACCAGTGTATCCATCGGTGACCCTGCCCCTTTATACACATTATCAGGTGACTTTGTCTGCATGCTGTACTGTTATGAGTCATGGCTGTTATTCATAACACTGTGGTTGTATTGTGTGATTCAGCTGAGCTGGGTGATTACAGTGAGGCAGAGAATTTGCCAGGATACCTGTCTGAGTTCTGCTTCATCCCCAACCAGCCTCAGGGCTTTGAAAAAGATGTCACCAAACATCACCAGCAACACAAGTAAGAGTCACCTCTCTAAACTTACTCTGGCTGAACTCTGGCCAACCCTGTCACTGTCACTATTATAATCAAATATTACTTTGAGCACATTACATTGCTGTCAGAAATTTGCCACAATGGAGGAGTCTGGTTGATTTCACATATGGCTTTATGAATATTCATGAACACTCACATGTGCTTTTTCAGTGCTCATTGCTTAGTTTGTACGCTGTAGAGCTGTGCTGAGAACAGGAAGCTCATTGTACTCCATGTTTTTGCCATACTGACAAATCGGTGGAATCTCAAAGAAGGCAATTCAAGCAATTTACACGAGCGTTTAGTGCATTCATCTACTACACTGTCTTGTAATGTGAATCTGAAGCATATGTCTTCATTTTTTACTCTTTATTCTCCCCTTTTTTTGGCCTGGGCACAGTGGACTTAACCCAGCACAGTCTGAATTCAATTATCTGAACACGGCACGAACGTTGGAACTCTATGGAGTGGAACTGCACTATGCAAGGGTAAGTGTGCCAGTGCTGTTACATTATGTATTTACACACAAGCCTCTTTGTATATAAAGATAATCATTGAAACAAGCTCATTTCTGGTCTGTTCCGCACACAAAGCTATTGTATAGCTTCATAAGACTTTGTACTTTCATTGTACTGTATGGGAAAGAGCATTTTGCATAGCTTTTATGTACCATGAAAGTAAGAAAAGAAAAGAGTTTTCACTTTGGGTGGAGTAACACTTTTAGCAACATTACACACCACGGTTTCGAAAACGTTTAATGATCCTAATTAATAATTTCTCTCTCTCAATCTGTTCCTGCTTTCAGGATCAAAGCAACACAGAGATTTTCATAGGCTTGATATCAGCTGGCATTGCCATTTTCAAGAACAGGGTACGAATCAACTACTTTCCATGGTAAGTGAACTTCTTGGTGTAATTCGGGTTCAAGTCATGAAGTGTAATGACTGTGGCTGATGCCAGTTTGAATGTTAAGCATTGCTGTCAGCCTCAAGGCATCCTTGAATGAAGATTTCCAGTTCAAAATGCAGTTTTTGTTGCTATAATTTTTTGTGTTAATGTGTTATTTTAACTAGGCGTCAGTTTGTCTGTCAACACTGAATGTTTAAATGCTGCACAATGTTGGACAATATAGGCTGATAAGAACATATATTATTCACTCATAATTGTTCTAAAACTATATAACTTAGTTTCTATTTAATTATTGATTTTGTCAACTTTTAAAATATGTGCATATCTAAATGTTCAGACATTTTTAGATTCTCCATGTTTTGATTGCACTCATTTCAAATTGTGAGAAGTGGAATAGCCGATGATGAATGGATAAATATGGAAGCGTATAAGTAGCAATATGCAAAATGACAATGCAATATGTAAAATGGCAATACATTTCTGTATTTGAATCTACATTTGTGCAAGGTTGGTGCAAAATGAAAATGAAAAATCAATTATATGATTTACATTTGCCATTTCATACACTAGTTTTAATATGTAAATTGAATACATATTTCAACGCTTTATAAGTTGCAAAATTAAAATTAAAATGTATTACAGAAATGATTAGATATTTTAACATGTTCAAGCAAAAACTTTAGCAAAATGATTTCATGATTAAACATTTCAATGTTATTTTTCTTAATTGCATTTACACTCACAGTTAAGACACTTGCGATTTCATTTTCATTAAATGTCCCGCAATGAATGTAGCAAAATTCAATGTGCAAATTGAAAATGCATTCCGAGCCGTTCACATCCCCGCCCCGTCCTGCCTCGTCAATCACTGCATCAAGGCGGGGCTCGGCAACAGGTAAACATAGGCTATATATGTTACATATTTTGAGTTGTTGGAAGGGAATATGGCGGCGGCAGAGCTGATACGTGCGTTACATTTACTGGCAGATGAAGGGGAGCGTGAACAGAGAATTTGAAGTGTTTCCGAAGATTATTACGCGTCTGCAGGTGATAGAACCAGTATGTTGTTGGAACGTCTGTGATAATGTTCTGCCTTATCAGGAGTCGACACCTGTTTGGTCTGAACATTATGCTGCGCTGTTGTTGTCTGATGCTGGAATGTGTTAATGATAGCTTAGTTTTGTATTAAATATTCTCATTGTCTGATACACATATGCTTATCTTTATTCTCATTACTATTAACTATAGTTACCCAATAATGTTGGAGATCCTACAGTTTTTCCTTACAAATGCATAGGGCTATTACTCTGAGATCACAGAATATGACGGGTCAAATTCATAGCTACTGAAAAATGTGACCGCTCTTTATTTCTTCATAACTGACTGTAATGTTCAATAAAGTGACTCATGTGATGTATGACCATCTCCCATTTATATTTTATTAAGCATATTGATTAGATATTGATAAATATATAGCTACAGTATAGGGTCACGGAATCTGACGGGTCAAATTCATACCGAAAAATGTGACCGCTCTTTATTTCACCATATCTGAATGTATTGTTCAAAAAAGTGAATCATTTGATGTTTAACCATCTCCCCTTTCTATTTTATAAAGGATATTGATCAGATATTAATAAATATATAAGGTCACGGAATCTGATGGGTCAAATTCGAAGACTAGGCTGGTGACATCATCGTCTATAATTCAGTGTCTAATATTTTAAAAACCGAAGCAGCAAAAATGCCCAAAGAAGCACAAACAAACGAGACTATTTTGCGTGGATTTGGAGCATGTGGGGGGCTGAGTGACCTCAGAATGACCAATAAATATTATTTGTAATATCTAAGAAACCGAAGCAGCAAAAAATAAACGTTGACCGAAGCACAAACGATTGACCCTATTTTGGAGGTAGGGGCTGGTGGCGCCATCACCTGTAATTAAATGTCTAATATCTTAAAAACCGAAGCAGCACAAACATAACTTTAACCGGCACAAACCAACACAAACAAACAAGACTATTTTATTTGGAACATGTGCGGGGCTGGGTGACCTCAGAATGACCTATAAATATTATTTTAATATCTAAAAAACCAAAGCAGCACAAACAAAATAGCGAAGTAACCGCACAAACGAAGTAAAAACGATTGAGCCTATTTTGCCGACGTTTTGCATTGGGTGGGGGCGGGGCAAACTTCACGCAGTGATTGACAAGAGCGGGGCGGGGCGGGGCGGGGCGGGGATGTGAACGGCTAGGAATGCATTTTCAATTTGCACATTGAATTTTGCTACATTCATTGCGGGACATTTAATGAAAATGCAATCGCAAGTGTCTTAACTGTGAGTGTAAATGCAATTAAGAAAAATAACATTTAAATGATCATGTTGCTACAGTTTTTGCTTGAACATTTTAAACAGATCTAATAATTTCTTTTTCAAAATACATCTTCATTTTAATTTTGCAACTTATAAAGCGTTAAACCGAAAATGTAAATTTAAATACAGAAATGCATTGAGATTTTACATATTGCATTGTCATTTTACATATTGCATTATCATTTTGCATATTACATTTCAAATTGAAGATTGCTACCCATATGCTTCCATAGATAAAAGCCTCTGCTAAATGATCAAATGTAAATGTAAATAGCGCCACCCAAATCCTCATCAGCCAAAAATGCAGACTGTTTTTCTGGCACACCAGGCCCAGCTGCTTCTGTAGCTGTTGTCCAAGCACCTCCCATTTGAAATACACGCACAGATGCTTTCCAGGCAAACTATGTTTAGCCCAGAAGAGAAACAGGGGCTGTTTACCATAGATGTCAACTAAGCACTCAGGGCAAATGGTTGCGCTTATTGATTATTTTATCGCTCACCCCTGTAGTTCATAAAGTTCAATAGTGATTGTTAAAAGAGTAAATGTATACAACGCTGACTATGGATGCACACAAATATGTGGATGTTCAGTTTGACCAACTTGAGCCAACACTATATTTGTGTGTGACAGAATGTGTCATAAGTGGTTGACACTCCTCCAGCATGTGTTTATTCAGACATTTGAGACTGTGTGTTGAATATAAGTATGTAGCTTCACTCTGAGTCATATTTTAATAGGAGTAATGCTTAGAGAGACACAAAGGGCCATGAAATGGGTCAGGGAATTTGAACAGCGCACAATGTGTTTGTTGTTGCCCTGCAACAATGCAATGTGTTTTTGTGTTACCAACAAATTCTTGTTTTTTTCCCTCTTCTCTATTTTAGGTTGAAGATTGTGAAAATATCTTTTAAATGCAAACAGTTTTTCATCCAGTTAAGAAAAGAGGCAGTAAGTTTTTTCTTAAACTTGTTTTTCTTTCTGTAATTCTAGATCAATTAATCAAGGCGACTTAAAAATGCATTACATTACAGAAGTTAAATATGTCGTGAAATCTGTTTTGAGTAAGTAATGAAACATTATTTTAGGCTATTCGAGCTACCTGATAATATGATACATATCACAAAACAAAGGTCGCCATTCACAATGCGTCACAATATTGTGTTTAGATTTTGACTGAAAATGTAGGCCATTATATTGACTGCACAAATAATTAAATGACTAAATAAATATTAATGTATTAAAATTATTATGTTAAAACAGTATACATTTATAATATTAAAAATAAAATTATTTTTTATGTGATGTTTGGCACCACATTTGCATAAGTTTGAAGTGAATGTTCATCTGTGCCGTTCACTGTTTGCTGATTACTATGTAAAATCATAAGATGACTCCAAAATACATAATCACTTCCATTTAGAAACTGCAGAGAGCAGTAATTCCTATTAATAAATCATCTTACTCAGTCAATTTCAAATTAAATAGCATAATGGCTCCCATAGTACCACTGATCTTTGTTTATTTGAAATCCCTGTGTAATTACTGGCCTGCTGTCAGTGACGATGCAGAGAGAGATAGACACTCTTTACAGCTTATTAATTATGGAGCGTAGATGATGCATTTTGCATGTAGGGGAGCGGGATCAGACATCAGAACTGTGCCAATTGCTGAGACTCCACGAGAACCTGTGTGCCTGAACCGGGTTTCAACTGTGTCACAGACCCTCTGTTGGAGGCCTCAAAACACCCCGGTGGTGTGAATAATGCACAGGCACCTTTCAAAAGCAGTTGTACTAAAAGCAGAACTCTATGATGTCATGATCCATAATTGATGCCCAGATGGCAGAGCTTGGCTGAGTGGGTCCGATTTCCTTGGACCTGGGACTTAGCCTCTGAGATTTGTACAACCAAAAACAGTCTGGGAAGTGCATTTACCCCCCTCTGGAGTCCCCAGTGACCAATGGAGACTTGCAGATTGGAGTGTCAGGCCTAATAGGTCTATCCAGAGCAGAGGCTTCTGGATACTTCAGCTAGGTTTCAAACGGAGGCCCAAGTTAAGAGCAAAACAAGACGACATAATGTGTGTAACGTTCAGAGCAGGGAATGTAAATGTCACCAACATCTCCTGTTATTTGGGTTAAGCATACAGTATGCTTGATTTAACAGCCTCAGGATCCTTTCTTCTTTTTTTGCCTACAGCACGAGACAAGAGATACGTTGCTCGGTTTCAACATGGTCAACTACCGAGCCTGTAAGAATCTCTGGAAGGCCTGTGTTGAACACCACACCTTTTTTCGGCTAGATCGGCCCGTTCCTTCACAGAAGAACTTCTTTGCGCACTACTTCAGTTTGGGCTCCAAGTTCCGTTACTGGTAAGACGTTCCTCTACATCCACAGCCCTTTGCATTTCTTTTTAAAAGGGGCCAAATAAAGTGCATGTAGTTTGAGGAAGTGCAGCTTGTTATGAATTGCTAGCAGTTATCAACTGTAAAGATTTTTTTTCTACTTGCCCACTCAGGCCATTCCTTTTCACTTTTTCACTTGCCCAAAAAAAGAAAAGAAAAAAAAAGTATGAATTTAAAAGTATATATATTTTTAAATAATTTTCATATTTCACACTATCATTTCATTCTCATATTTTTAACATTTACCATATAATATTTAAATTTAAAATAAAAAAGTAAAATAAAATTGATAAAAACAAATAAATGAAATTAAATATCTATAATTAAACATGTTAAGTTGATTTACAAATAAAATTTGCAATAGTAGCTGGAAACCCAATTATATTTATATAGGAAACTGTGGCAACAGATAATTCTTATTGTTAAACCACGGTTATGTAGAACAATGTAAAAACTTTTATTTTGTGTGGCATGCACATTTCATTTTTTCATAGCAGAAACTCCTAGATTTTGTTTTGTCTCGTCATCTGCAGTAGTGTGCTGAGGGAGGCCACAGTCACCAGAAAGCTTGACCTTCGTCGACATGAACAAATACTATAATAAATCATGGGGATAAACTCTTGAAAAATAGATGATGCACCTTTAGCTACTTTTAGATATATGGAAACTAGGATGAGGAGGTGATCAATAATTCATCTCGCAATGCTTTCTAGATTTATAAGTGTTTATTGGTGCTCTCTATAGTAGAATAAAACATATTTGAACTCTGTAGCTTTGAGCAGCAAGAGCCCCATATAAAATGAGGCCATTCACAGAATTGGAGGTGTCAGGCAGGCAAGTCACATTATATTTTGTGAAATATGGATTGAATCCTGAACAACATTGTGCATCTCTTCACAGTGGGAGGACGGAAGCACAATCTGTTCAGTATGGCAAGGAGAAGGGAATCAAGGACAGAGTGTTTGCAAGGTAATGTGAGCTTGTACTTAAGGGATTTTGTGTTGTTGACCGGTTATGATATGATTCTTCAGTTAATGATCATTAACATATTCGGTCTAAAAGAGTATTTATTTCTGTGGAAGTGTGAACTTTCTTATAAAATATACTACCAGGGGAGGAGTGACTTGGTTCAGCTGATGAACTTCAGAGGGATCTTTACTCGCAGCTTTGAGATGTTTGTATCAAAGTCCTATTTTAGTAAATCAGTTCACTCAGTGGTCACTGTCTTAGTAACACCCCCGAGTAGATATTTTCAGTCATGAAAGTACAGCTCCTATCTACTAGAAATTTCCACAACTGTTTGCCAAGTTTAGGTTTCAGTCCTGTAAATAAAACCGCAACTGACAACAATGTAATGTGTAATGGAACTTCTTTAGCTCGAATCAGGCTATTATAATGCTAACATAGACTACAATTCAAAAATTTAGTAAGTTAAAAAAAAATACAAATTGCTATACGTTTTTTTTCCGGATCCTTTGAATAGGAAGTTCAAATGAACAGCATTTATTTGAAATGAAAATCTTTTGTAACATTATAAATGTCTTTACTTAATTGCTGAATAAAATTAATTTCTTAAAAAATACACACATATATTTTGAACTGTATATTTTGACCCCAAGCTTTTGAACTGTAGAGTACATGAACATTATAGATCAAAAATACCTGGTAATACCTTTGTCAATAGAGAATTATTGAATAATGAGTTACTGCTCTATCAAATCATATTAAAATTTCCAATATAATCTAATACTTTCACCAAATTGTTGACAATGACTATTGATATGCATCTTTTTAGAGTCTAATATCCTTTCTTAATAGCCTTTTATTGTTTTACTATCTTTTACGACTTTTCAAAAATGTAATACTTTATGCACTTGAGTTGTTTGAAATGTTAACAAATACGAAATTCTCAAATGTTGAGCATAGTCAAACTTGTATTTGTTCTTTTTTATCTCAAAATAATGATGACATTGGCAGTAGATTGTTCTGTCTGACTTTCAGAGTGGATACTGGTACAACAGAACGCTCTTGAATTTAAGGTGTGTTTTTTTTGCTAAAATGAGATCTCTCACTAGGGGTTACTGTGTATAAATGTACTGAATTTCTGCAGTTAAACATTCAAAATATAAATTTAACATTGTAGTACAATATCTCAGGAGAACATAAAGGCAAAATGATACTCAGAATTCAGTTTAAAAATAACCTGATCTCTGTCAAAATAGATAATAGTAATCTGGAATATCTAACCTAATCTAATATCTTACCTCAGACAGTTAACACATGCTTATACTTGACCTTAGCCTTTGGTTCTACTGGGGTGTGGCAGATATTAACAGAATGCATTTCATCTCTCAGATCTCCCAGCAAGCCCCTGGACAGAAAGTTGAATAGTGTGAACGACTGGGAAGCAGTGAGCAGGAACTCATTGTCTGAAGAGAGGCTGGAGACCCAAAGCCTGCCCACCCGCTCCCCCCCTGGGACACCCAACCAGTGAGTGCCTCTCCGTTTCAGTGAACCTTTCAACCTAATGTGCAGAGACACTGCAGGGTGTTTTGGGGTGATGGAGATGATGGGGATGAGTGGAGGGGGGAGACAAGTGTGTAAGCTGTATGTAAGTGAATCTCACAATTGCAATTAGTCACATTTCTCTCCAAAAAAAATAAAGAATTTGTATACATTTAATTTTTTTTTAAATCAGCACAAAGGCACTTCAACAAATGCAAACATGTTATTTAAATAAAATTTAACTACTATGTAAAAAAATTTTCATGCAAAAACATGGTCCTGAAAAGGCTGAAATTCCTAAAGCAAAATATATTATAACTGTAATGATTTTTCCTTTGACTTGTGGGCGAAATACGACCTAGACATGTTCTTGACGAGTTTTATCCATTCAGAAAGTCAGGGAGTCGGTCAGCTGTTCAAGGAGAAATGAAAACTGTCACTCTCTGTCAAAGATTCAGAGATGGACTTCAGCATTATCAGTAAACTAACAGTGACTGTGTTTTCAGGAAGAAAGAATGCATGTAGTATGAAAGAAAGAAGTATGAATGCAGTAAAAATTTAAAAAAAATAGACTTAAAAGTTAACATTTCATCATATGTTATAATGCACTGCACTCTTTACAGTAACTATAAATGCTGCTGTGAAAAAAAATATTTGTTTTAATAGGTAAGAACCCCTTCAGCGAGAAAATAAATCAGCCAGAGGATTTGTATTTACTCATAAAACAAACAGCTGAAAATGATTATAGCAATTATAAATATTCTGTCAACAGTATAAACTCCTTATTTGTGCAAGAGGGTGCCCGGCTACGGCCCTCTTCCATGGGTCACCTGGTGGACCATGTCATCCATGCCTCCCCCAGCCTTCCTCTTTTCTCCAATCACAAATCAGCTTCCTCTACACAAGCGAACAGCATCAGCCTGGAGACTACGCCGTAAGTACTTCCTCTTCTTCTGTAGGAAAACAATCCGTCGTTAAGAACTGGCTTTGGTAATGCTTTATTATTATTGATGGTGCTTCCTAATGTTCCCCTTGTGTTCATACTTAAGCAACCACCCGGAACTAACTAGTAACAATCTAGGGACCGCCCACAATACCCCAGCAACAACATAGCAATGCGTGGATTATGCCTTTTAAAGGATAAGACTCTCCAGATGTCGTAGTCCGACGCATAAAATGCTGATATTTTTATTCAAAGTAATTTCAGTAACAGTTTATTTGAATCTTTCAGTATCTTAAATCCCTTAAAAGAGTCTTGAAATAGAATACCCCCGAAAACCAACTCTTTTAGCAGACGTTTGGTATACTTGCTTTTTTTTTTTTAATTGATGTGCTTTGTAATGCATTTCAAGTCTTGAATGTTTGCTTATCCATACCGCAGTGCTGCTCTAACTTATTGAAACATTAAATCATTTCAGTTATTATAAACCCTATTTACAGAAGCCACAAAATTTAGTGTAAAAAAAAACAGAAGCGCAAGTCTGTTCCTCAAATGGGAAAAGTGGTTTTTCTGCACCAAAAACATCTTATATTGGCTGATTGTTTTGTCTCTGCCTTCCAATCACGGCTACCACCCTCTGTCTGCGCCCTTAAATGGCCCTGAATGGAAACTAAACGCACGCTGCGCAGCTGTAAAACGTGTTTACCGCTCTCATAGTGCAGGGCACAGAGCTTTGGATTTTAACGGTTCATGGTAAACATGTCAAGCCTTTTGTGATCCTCTTGAATAGGTCTGCAGTATACTTAAGCCTAATGACATTGCCAGTGGCAGATAGGCTATTTGCATGACATGTGGTGGTTTTGACTTTGTTTGCTGAGCTAGTTTAATTGAAATATAACACCCCACCCCCCTTTCCTTTGTTTCAGTCTTTAAACCGTTTTAGAAATGACCTGTTTACGGTTGTGGGCATCACCACATGATGATGCCTCCAACTGATGATGTGCTGAGGCAAAAAAAAAAAAAAAACATTATTGTTCTTTGATTGCTTTTTAAATTAGTCTTTCGGCTCAAAGAAAAAAAAAATTGATAGCGCCTGCAGTGTCACAAAATTTCTTAACATGATTTTTATTGAAAGATTGAGCTGCATTTCTATGCCATTTGTAAAGGTCATTTGTCAGAATGTGATGCCAGGAGGATATAATCAGTTAGAAGGTATATTTTGGTTCAAGTTAGATTTTGATTCGGTGAGCATTCTAACTATGCTTGCTATTTATTTATTAATTCATACAAAAGTTCATTCATTCTATTCTTTTTTTTCTTGTTTATGTGTTAAAATGTATGCAGTTACACCATAAAATAGCACAACAGCACAAGTTTCTAATTATGTGGTATTGCTGACCTACCAATATTCATTTGCTATGAATATTGTCGGCTCTGTGATGAATTGCTTATGTTTCGCTTTTGTAAGTCGATTTGGATAAAATCATCAGCTTTGGATTGCCCCGCCCACAATAATATCTCATAAGTCCAACATCTGGTTCTAAATGTGTATTATACATCAAATATGTGTTCAGACACGGTTGTAGTTAAATTATCTTCACACAAAAAAATGTGATTAATCACAGAAAATTGAAGTGTAAAATATAAGCCCTTTTTACACATTAAACCCGGTAAAATGACCAGATTGACTTTTCCTGTAAATAGACAAGCGTGCTGTTCACACAAGCATCGGTGTTACTTCTTATTACCGGAAAGATACCATTTACACTTCAGTACCAAAATACTTGCAAACTATGTAATGTCAATCATCAGAAGTTAAATGCTGCACTGAATAGAAACACTTTAGTTTCACTAAGTTCTGAGTGTCAGGTGTAAGGGGGTGATCACAGAGAACGTGTTGTGCTCTTAAAAACATGAGACGCATAACACTGTAGTTACTATAGTACAGCCGTAACTAAGCTATAGTAGGAAAAATGAACTCCAGCGCCACAGTGCTAATGAATGGAAATGAAGGCTGGGTCTTTAGTGTGACATGCCGCAGCGGTCAAAATGGTCTGTCTAGCACGTTTACATAGAAAAACAATTAAAAGCAGTAGTTCTTACTGTAAACATCTCTGACAGAGCTTTATGATTGGCCCAAAGCAAGCTTCTTATGTCAGCGCGTCGTGACCTAACCCTGAGTAATCCCGTTTTTTTCCTTACACATTGCATCACACCATTAATTTACTAGTAATATTACAACTTCTCAAACTGTAAAATTGCCAGAACTGATTTACGGTATTTTGGAAAAGGTCCTGTTCCCGTGAACTCAAAATGGTAATTTACTGTCAGTTCACCCTTAAAGAGACTGTATGTGTAAAAGAGGCTATTAACTGTAATTGGGAAGTGAGAGTTTGGCATATTTTAAGGTCCGTATTGGAGATGTTTATTGGTAGATATATGTCATTTGTCTTTCTGCTTTCTTAGTTTATTTATATATCATTTTTAAGGAACTATATATGAATATATATTTCATAGCACACAGATGTATGCATAGCTCATGCTCCACAATGCATGAAATGCTTTCTTTTCTGTTTTATCTGTACACCTAAAGTATGGACCAACATGCAGACAGACAGACAGACATACACGCACACACACACGCACACACACACGCACACACACGCGCACACACACGCGCACACACACGCACACACACACGCACACACACACGCACACACACACTGATACTTGTTAGTCTGTCACAGTTCCAAATGATGACATAACCACCTGCTGTAAATACTCAGAACCCAGCAGCAGAACTGAACTAAGTTCTTTTTTCAGCATTCTTGAATCTCGATTCATGAAACTATTGAGCTCTAATGAATAATTCGTTTGAGAATTAGACTACATTGGTTGTATGTCCCTGCTCTCTGTAGATAAACAGACATTTACTCTGTGACCTTTGGCCTGCTCAACTGCTCTGTATGTGTGTGATGTGTTCAGTTTGGGTCACTTTCTGACACCATGCTAGGGTGCAGTAGTGGCTCCTGACTGTAAATTTAACTAGGGCAGATTCTGGGTTAGCGCTAGTTTATATTCTAATCACAGAACACTTTTAGCAGTGGTTGTGTTATTCAGCCTGAGAGTGGCACTCTAGTGTTGACGGACAGGCTTTAAGTATGACACATGCATAGAACGCTATCTTAGAATTGCCTTAATGTAGTATTTATTGCCTCCAAATGTTGTTTTAAAATATTACGAGTTGTGGAGGAATTCCAGTGACGAAAGGAAAGTCATGTCTTTTCTCAGACATAAATAAAACACAACAGAACTATACAAAGCTATTTACATGAGCACGCTATAGGATTTATACTTTCATTAATTTTATACGCTAGTCCACATGCCAACTAGTTACTGACCTGATGCAGACTAATATACACAAAGCTGAAGCTTATTAATATCGTCTTGGTCTGGAGCGAGGTTTACGCAAGGTAATATGAAAACAAACGGGGCTGCCTGAAATCTGCCCCAATGGCTCTCAAACAGATCACGCTGCAGTTCCATTTTTCACCACATATTTACATTGGAAACCTGTGGGGCGCTGTAGAGCTGGAGAGGGCTCAGGAACCTGCTGCCTCACTTAGTATCATTATACATGCCTGCTGAAGCCATACATTAAGTTTTAATATACCCTTCTCACTTTACGACTTAAAATCTGAAAAAATATTTGTTGTAGAATGCTGAACACATTTAAAATGTATTGATTGATTGATTCAGTTAATATAGAGGTCTATATTTTGGATGAATATTCTGATGAGTCCCTGCTGCTGGGGTGAAAACATGACTAGAAATTAAAAAAAAGCCTAACAGGGTCGGTAAGAGCCAATGCACACATTGAGATGCGCACACTCGTATGCCCCATATCCAAACACACACTCAGATACTCAAGTCCCCTATGGTGTGGTGTTCATAGAAGTGTGTGCCCAAGTGTGAAAGCTAAAACAATGTGTTGAATAATTCAGTGGTTCACTGGATTGTCACAGTATAACGTGTTCAGTTCAACTGAATAAAATATATCGAGCTGAATTGTGCTAAACCTGTTTGATGTCTCTGCTAGCTTTTTGCTACTGCTAAACTTTTTACGAAGCTTCATTCATGTGTTGGACAAAAATGATGGAATTGGAACCCTTTTATTAAAGGGATATTTCACCACAAAATGAAAACTGACCATTTACTCATCCTCGTGTTGATCCAAACATGTGTAATTTTCCTTGTATCTGTGCAAATAGAAAGGAGATGTTTTAAAGAATGTTTTGATTCTCTTCTCAATGAAATGCAAGCATAAATATGTTTATATTTATTATATATATTTTATTCTCCCTGAATTTAATAGGTCTCCGGAAGGTGTCGAAGGACCGCCTCCTGCCCTCCCACCCAAACAGTCCCGGAAGAACCTGAGCCAGCTTATACTGTCCCACTCCCAACAGGACTTGGACAACCACATCAACGA
This sequence comes from Siphateles boraxobius, assembly GCF_051911475.1. NCBI lineage: Eukaryota > Metazoa > Chordata > Actinopteri > Cypriniformes > Leuciscidae > Siphateles > Siphateles boraxobius. Next base: position 23,023,737 of record NW_027509197.1, on the reverse strand, counting down.
AATGTACGATGTCCCCATAGCAACAGACAAGACCATGGTGAGAATACATCCACTGACTCACTCGACCCAGACTCTTTGTGCTGCTTTGTCGTTCCTTTTTCCAAAGTTGGCATTAATTGTCCAGCGTCCCTCCCTTCTATGGTACACCGCTGATGTGGTTGCTCTCAAAAAAAGTTATAAAACACTGGGTGGTTTGCTGCACGCAGTTCCTTGCACATAAATCATTTTCACTGCCTCAGTCTGAGTTAATATTTCACATGTTTTTATTTTTATCTGTTAAGATATTTTTTTGTCTTTTAAGATAAACACTGCGTTTGTTAAAACTAATAGTAATAAAGCATTTTATGTATGTAGTATTTTTCATACATAAAATGCAGGCCAAAGTGCTTCATTCTTTCAGTATACAATATTTAAAAAACAAATACAAAATAAGGATGAAATCAAAAGATTGATAGAAATTAAAAGCTTTAAAAATAAGTGCAGTGATGAAAAGGGTTTTTATGTTTTATTCAAAAGCTAACTAACTAAGATGTCTTCAAAAGCTATTGTGATCGCTTGGAACTTGGTAAGATTTTGCAGATTTTGGGAGCGTAATGGCTTATAGGCTGTCTGAGATCAGGTGAGGATGCTTTATGTTAGTGTGCCAATAAAATGGCTCAAACAATGATCTGAAACATGCTCAGAAACAGACAAAATGTAGGAAGGTGCCAAGTTATACAATGCTTTAAAAACCAGATAGAATCCTTGACTTAATAGAAAATCAATGCAAATTAGATCAAACAAATGCAATGTGCTGTTTTAAATTTAAACATTGAACATAAAAAAATGACACTCAAATATTGACTATCGTAATTTTTCTCTCTCAAATGTTTAGCCCAATGGTGTCATTCCTCATGACAATCTTGTCCTGATCAAAATGAAACCGGATGAGAACGGGAGATTTGGGTTTAATGTGAAGGTAAAATGCTCAACGTATGTCATTTATTGTAACTGATTGTTGATGATTTAATGATTCCATTGCCTCTTAGAAATCACCTCTCCCTCTCTCACTCTCTCTCTCTTTTTTAGGGTGGCACTGATCAGAAGATGCCCATTATTGTGTCTCGAGTAGCACCTGGAACATCGGTATGTTTAATAGACTGTTTATTGTTGTAAATACTGTAGTATTACCCTTTGTAGGGCAGCTGGGAATGGATTAAAGCTGAAGACAATAAGGAAAGATTAATTGAAGAGTGACCTCTATAGGATTAGCAGTGAACTGCCCTGTGTGTCAATGTTTGGTTTATGCCTGTGTTGAAGGATTTATGCTGGTTTTCATTCAAAATTGCATATGGAGTTTTCCTAGTTGATGTTTCTGACTTGATATTAGAACAGTCCAAATGAAGAATTAAGATCTCATCTGTCATATAGGGGCAAGTAGTTTGAATTTCCAAATTTTTGGTCTTTGTCTCCCCTCCAGGCTGATTTGTGTGTGCCACGACTGAACGAGGGCGATCAGGTTGTGCTGATCAACGGTCGGGATATTGCAGAGCACACGCATGATCAGGTGGTCATGTTCATCAAGGCCAGCTGTGAGAGCCATTCCGGGGAGCTCCTCCTGTTGGTGCGGCCCAACGGTGAGCACTCACCTGATTAATAAACAAATCTTTTGCTGCCTTCAAGTCATGTTGAAATGATTTCACTACCATTCAAAAGTTAGGGGCCAGTACGACTTTTTTGTTCATTTATTTTTTTACGTTTTTGAAAAGTCTCTTATACTCATCAAGGCTGCATTTATTTTATTAAAAATACAGTAAAAACGCAATATTGTGAAATAATATTTTAATTTAAAATTGCCAATTTTATGTTAATATATTATAATAAAATGTAATTTATTCCTGTGATGGCAAAGCTGAATTTTTTCAGCAGCCATTCATTCAGTTTTGATCATGATCCTTCAGAAATCATTCTAATATGCTGATTTGGTGCAGAAAAATGTAGTATTATTCCTTAAATATTTTGCTGCTTAATATTTTTTGTGGAAACTGTGATAATATTTTTTATAGTATTATTTGATGAATAGAAAGTTCAAAAGAGCAGCATTAATTTTTAAATAGATGTACTCTACAAACAATGTACTCACTTTTTATCAATTCATCCTTGCTAAATAAATGTATTAATTTCTTTTTTTTTAAACGTTCTGACCCTAAACTTTTATTTATTTATTGATAAATAAAAAGTACTGACCCTTATTTATTGTCCTCTCACACCTTGTGGACTTAGCTGACATCACAATAACTGTTTCTCTGTATGTAGCTATCTATGATGTAGTTGAGGAGAAATTGGAGACAGAGCCTGATTTTCAGTACATCCCAGAGAAATCTCCCACAGACCCATCACAGCTGGACCAGGACGCCTGGAGGGACTCGATGCTGCAGTTAAAGGAGGGTCTTAACAATGCTACTATACTAGCCCAGTTTGATGTGAGTTAACAACTGATTATTGTCACTCATTATTTTGAGTTCTAACTAAGATAATGTTTTTTCTTCTATTTTTTTAGTAGCACTAAATCCAGGTTTCAAGTAATTCGATCTTTAAGATCAATGCTTTTTCTCCATCAATGATTAAAAAAGCTGTCTTCGGTTCTCCACAGGAAAAAGGCAGTTTAAGCTCATATGCTATTGTTTATCTAAATTGCTCATTTACAGAATGCTCTGAAATCAACCGCAATCAGGGTTATTCAGGATGTGGTCATATCAGAAGAACTTCCTATTACTTCCTGTCTTTCATTAGGCAGCTCTAATATCTTCCTGTTAGTGTGTTAGTGCGGGGTTTGTGTATGGGAATATGCTGATAAAATGTGCAATAAAAAAAAATATAGGATGCATGCTTTTTTGTTGCTCATTGTGCTTTTATGTGGCCATGCATGGATTAACGCACAAAGGGTGCAATGTGTCCTTGAAGTGATACATTATTGAAACACTTGAATTATAGGAGTAAACGATTATTCACACAGAATGCATTTTGCATTCCGCTGCACTTCCTTTCTGTTGATTTTATTTGTAAACATGCACTAAATGGACATCTTTGACCATTACGCTCTCGTCTTTTGCAGCTTCTCGTGCATGACACAGCGTTCTAAAATTGGCAGAGCTCAAGTTTAAAGTTCAACATTTGAAAAACTTATTTTTTATTCCACTACCAAGTGTCTCATGTGCAAAAACGTGTTCTTTGTGAAGGAATATCTGACACAATACTATCAGATATCTGTAGTGTCTGCCCACAGTTCATGTTTTGTAAAGGAAAATTGATTGTATGAAATTTCTGGTATAATACTTGAAAGTTGAAAAGAAGGCATGAATACTGTGGGTCATACTTAAAGTGTTGTGTCCATTAATGAGTTTTCATTCAATGGGATTTTTGTAGATTTACAGTTTTTGTTTTGTTTTAAAGCAACTGTATCGGAAAAGGCCTGGAATGACAATGTCATGTGCCAAATTACCTCAGAATATTTCCAAAAACCGCTACAGAGACATCTCACCTTGTGAGTATTGCTGCACACCGTTCTTTTGTACTGATAACCAGTGATAAAAAAAATGTATCCGTAATGTTGTTTTCTTGTCAGATGATGCTACTAGAGTCATCTTGAAAGGCACAGATGACTACATTAATGCAAATTACATAAATGTGAGTAGCTCATAATTATTCTATTATCTCGCTGCAAACTCAAACGCCCAGCGAAAGATGGACCGTGATTAATAGTCTCTCGTAATGTTGTTTTGTCATGTTCGCAGATGGAAATCCCTGCTTCCCGTCTCATAAACCGCTATATCGCTTGCCAGGGGCCGCTGCCCAACACGTGCCCGGATTTCTGGCAGATGACATGGGAGCAGGGCTCCTCTATGGTAGTCATGCTTACTACTCAGGTTGAACGAGGACGCGTATGTATACCTCTTGATGTTTAACGTTTAATTTTTATGTCTTTTCTTAACTTTTTGAGTTAACAACATTCAATCCCTTTCTACCGCAGGTGAAGTGCCATCAGTACTGGCCGAACCCCTCAGGTAGCGCTACATACGGCGGCTTTCAGGTTTCCTGCCAGACTGAGGAGGGAAACTCTGCTTTCTTGGTTCGAGATATGACTCTTACTCACATTGAGGTGAGTGCATTACAGATTTGCTTGTCAACAGTCAGTATCATTCTTAATTTGACTTGAACCATGTAATGTTGCAGTTCCTAATACAGTTACAAATTGGTGTTTGATTTACTTGCTTAAAGGGATGGTTCATCCCAAAAACAAACAAAAAAAAAATCATCATTTACTCACCCTCATGTCATTCTGAACCTGTGTGGCATTCTGTCTTCTGTGGAACACAAAAGTAGATATTTTGAAGAAAGTTGGTAAGCAAACAGTTTTGGTGTCCATTGACTTCCAGTGTATGGATGGGGGAAAAAAAGACATTTCTCAAAATGTATTCTTTTATGTTCCACAGAAGAAATAAAGTAACAACATGAGGGTGAGTAAATGTTGACACAATTAAAGTTTTTTTGGGGTATCACTTTATGCCAATGGTTTTTTTTCATTAGGCACTTGGAAAATGTTAATAGTGGACTCTAGGATCTTTTTTACAGTGTATAATTTGCTATGATGCCATTATAACCATGTAATTTTTTTGTTTGCTGTTTTGTTGTTTGTGGTGTTAGAGTGGGGAGACCAGGGAATTGACCCAAATCCAGTACCTGTCATGGCCTGATCACGGTGTACCAGATGACTCAACAGACTTCCTGGATTTTGTGGCTCTGGTCCGGAATAAACGAGCTGGAAAGGACGAGCCTGTTGTGGTCCACTGCAGGTATTTCATATGAATATATCACAAAGAGGTTTTTAAATGTAGTTATTCAAAGAGAATCACAGTGTAATCCAGTTTTTCTCTCTCTCTGCTCTGCTCTGCTCTGCTCCAGTGCTGGGATTGGCCGGACAGGAGTTCTCATCACCATGGAGACGGCAATGTGTCTGATGGAGTGCAGTCAGCCGGTGTATCCGTTAGAAATTGTGAGAACCATGCGGGATCAGAGGGCCATGATGATTCAGACGCCTGTAAGTCTAAAACAATCATTTGAAGTTATATTTTTCACTCACATTTAAAATGCAGCTACAGGCGGTGAGGTTTTCACACATGATGTGAAGAAGAGTTGCTGTAGCAGGGGGTCTTGTCCAGGCTGGGACTCCTAGAGCTTGAGACAATGATGCAGCTGTGATATCAGCATGATACATGAATGAGGCCTGTCTGCCCAGAGGCTGCTGACCATGTGACCACACTAATTAGACAACAGGAAGAAGAAAGGGCTGATGCTCAGTGAAAACACTTGTGCACTACATGCCCAATCAGTTCTTTTTTATTAGTAGTGTTGCTAAAGCATCACTCTTTCTATTGCTCATACACTACCGTTTGGGGTCAGAAAGATTTTTTAAGAATTATTATTAATTTTATTCAGGAAGCATACATTAAAGTGATCAAATTATCAATTATTATTATCACAAAAATACATATTTCAAATAAATGTTGGTCTTTTGAACTTTCTATTTATCAAAGAATCCTAAAAAATGTATGACAATTTCCACAAAAATATTAAGCAGCACAACCATTTTCAACATTGCAACATAATAATATATGCATTCTTCCATCTTGCTTTCTCTCTCACACTTAGACACTTGTCCATGATTTATGCTCTCATCCCAGTTTCACATACTACCGTCACGCTTGGCTGCTCTTGCTTGATATAGACTGGCTCATCTTCCATTCACTGTGACTTCCCCTCTGTTCTCTGTCTTCTCAGAGCCAGTTCAAGTTTGTGTGCGAGGCCATACTGAAGGTTTACGAGGAGGGCCTGGTTAAACCGCTCAAGTCCACGCTGTATGAATCCAACTAATGCGATGAAAGCTTTTCCTGAAAATGATGCTGAAATTCACTGACAGGATCTTCTCCATGTGATGATATCGCAGCTTCACGACAGAGCGATGGAGAAGTATCTCGAGCCAGGAACACATGACATAAACAAAGCACTGCTGCACTTTATGCTGGCAAAGAGACTATATGCCAAGCTTTAACGAGGAGAGAAAGAAAGGACAAAAAATAAAATCTAACAAAGGTGTATTAGGTACTTGTTGGGACTTTGAGTTTTCAGGGTTTTGACTAATATATATGTTAATAATGAAAATAGTAAAGAGATTGCTGGTGCCATATGTAAGTGTGTAAGGGCAGGCCCATGAATGAATGAGAGTTTTTATATATGGTCACCTATTATTTTGAGACAAACAACACCCACAAAACAACTCACATCCAGGCCTGTGCTGCAGATGATTATATGTATTTTTTTTAGGAATATTTATTGTTTTAGTTTAAATTTGAGTCCTGTTTATGCAACATAACTAACTACTTACAAATCAAAATCCGTATTTCTTATGACAATGATATTTTTTTCTGTTTGCTGTCAAATGCTCTCATAAAGGACTTTATAAAGCACTTTGCATTACAGCGGTGATGCAAAATATCAGTTCAGCCTCTCATGCAGATTTTAAAGGAATAATTCATCCAAAAATTTTAATATTTTGATTATTTACTCACCCTTGTGTCTTTCAAAACCCATATGTTCTTTCATCAATGGAACAAATGTTTTGAGAAATGTTCATGCTGCTCATTTTCATACAATGAAAGCCTACAAGAAAAAACAAAACATAATATTTACTATATTCCACATCTTCTGAAGCCAAACAATAGCTTTGAGTGTGGAAAAGACTGAAATGTAACTTTAATTACTGAAAATATTCCTCACAGGTAGTAGTTGACACAATTCGTTATGTAATGCAAGAACCTGTGAGGCTTCCAATTCACATATGGAAGAATCTTTTAAAATGCGATTGATTCTTTTCATAAAATATTTTAAATTCCCACTGTGGTTTAGTTGATGGAAGAATGCCATTCAGAAATTTGATCTTTCCAGAAGCAAACATTCCCTCATAATGAACTCCCTTATCATTTAAAATCAGATATTCTATTAAATGGATTAGTATCCCATATAGTTGATGTAATATCTATGTGTTGCTTTTTGTTCTGTTGTTAAATCTGAACGTTACACACCACAGTGTGTCAAATGCAGTACTGTGTTGGGGGATCAGATTGGAGTTTGTTTATGGTTGACCTGGTAGCGGACTGCACATGCAGAATATCCCTGCAACATTAGCCAGCTGAGAGTGTGTCCAGTATGTGTTATCACTGTACGTTTCTGCTGTCTGTATATGTGTAAGTGTGTTTTATAATACTGTTAGTGTGAATGTAATAGCCCAAATCACATGTTCAGGTTTTCTTTAGGCCTGGTTCAACACATTCGAGCTGGTGCCTGGTACAGACGTTGATTTTATTTAGTTTATTTAATTTAGCCCTAGTTTTATTGAACAGTCTTATGTTTAGAATCCATCATTGGCATTGACTTTGACAAAATAGCATTGTCTTCTCATGCTAAGATGTTGCTGTTTGAGAGTTTAATGTCTGCAAAATGAATTGTGTGTCCATTTCCCAGTTTCACAGGTTGCCTGTAGTTGAACACAGAGTTGTCCATGCCTTTACTCTTTGTAAGGTACTATCTACTTTTACAGTCACTCATTTGTCATTTCTCTGTGGTCATGCTTGCTGGAAAACCTTGGTTTTAAGACCAAATAATTCCCTTCTATGCTCAACAGGTTACAGGTTTTACCGAAAGACATTTAAAACAGGAATGCGACATGCAATTTGGGAGAAACTACACGCCTCCTGTCTCGTGGGAGAGACAGCACTTTTTCAACAAAGATGTACAATTGTAGACTGGTGTTAATGTTTATTTGCTGCAAATAACAAGGTCAAGTTGTGCCACTTGTCCATTTTTATGAAAATATTATAGTGTACATACGATGTTGTATATTAAAAAAGTCTTTACATTTAAATTGGGTGTGTGATCTGGGTCATTTTTGCATTAAATATATTCTGTTTTTGTACATTGCATATTTGTACATTTTAATTCCTTTGATTTTGGCAGTGAGGAGAGTTTCTAATGTTACAGCAGTTTCGAGCCCTCAGTAACCAGTGGGTGGTGCTGTTGGAAAAACAAAATACAGAGCACCTGCAAGCACCTGATAGTTTGAGGGTCGTGTTACTCATGTCTTCGCGAAGAAGTGCCTTTGTGTTACTCATGTCTTCTAGTTATAAGAATTTGTTGTTGTTGTTGTTATTTTTCAATAATATCTGCAAATGATACATTTCCTATCCATTCTATACATTTTAAAAATAAAAATGTCAAAAGTTTGGAAAGTTAATTTGTTTTAATGTTTTTGAAAAAAAGTCTCTTATGCTCACCACAGCTTTATTTTAACCCAGCACCATTTATTTATTAAAAAATACAGTGAAAACAGCAATATTGTGAAATATTAAAAATTTTCAAAAATATGTATATTTGAATATATTTTAAAATGTAATTTGTTCCTGTGATGGTAATGCAGAATATTCAGCATCATTATTCCAGTCTTCGGTGTCAAAATTATTCAGATATGCTGATTTGCTGCTCAAGAAACCTTTATTATTATTATTATAAATGTTGAAAAAGGTTTTTGCTGCTTAACATTTTTGTGGGAACTAATGATACAACTCAAACATTTGTGAACCTAAGATTTAAAAAAAAAAAGAATTTGGTCATTAAATATAAACAAAAATACAAACAAATTCTATTTAATAAATGCTTTAACTAGTTTAATAAATACATTTAATAAATGGACATAATGCTGTTCATTGAACTTTCAATTCATCAAAGAATCCTTAAAAAAGAAGTACCACCATTTCCACAAAAAATAAATAAATACATAAAAATGTTAAGCAGCAAAACTTCCAACATTGATAATAATCAGAGGTGGACAGAGTACACAACTCCCTTCAGTTGAAGTGAAAGTACAAATACTAAATATTACTCCGTTACAAGTAAAGGTTGTAAGGACCGATTTTTACTTAAGTAAAAGTACAGAAGTACTCATTTTTAAAAGTACTTATCTAAAGTAAAAAAGTAAATTTTAATGCAATACTTACAGTACCTTATGCCTCTGAATCTATATGCCTGCCTACACTCATATCAATATCAAATTTATTTCTAGAACACAGTTCCAGTAGTGAGATGGAATGTGAGATTGAATAAGTGCACTCAATAATGTCCACAATGGTTCCCTCAAATAGTGCCCTATTTAAAGTTTTTTTGGCTAATGAATATGTTAGCCTTACTGTTATCTATAAGCTAGTGTACTCCAAAACGATGACAAAATTTGCATTTAGAAGAGCAAACCATAACATTGAAAATGAAAATCATGGTTGATGTCAGAATCCACCGTCAGATTGACGTTAATCTCCAATGTTGGACAGTTGTATTGTGGTTGAAAATGAAAATCGGGTCGACGTCGGGTTCTGACGACAAACCGACGTCGTTCAGACGTCGAACGTACGTCCGATTCTGACGTCAACCCGACTTTCATTTCCAACAAAAATGCAACCCCTGTAACTAAAATCAAACCCTGACTGACGTTACTACTTCTACTCAAGGACCATGACAGAAATGTAGTGGAGTGAAAAGTATGATAATTGTCTTTCAAATGTAGTTAAGTTAAAGTAAAAAGTTTCCAGAAAAAATAACTCAAGTAGGATGTAGATACTCAAAAAGTGTACTTAAGTACAATACTCAAGTAGCCACTCCACCTCTGATAATAATACAAATGTAATAAGTGTTTCCTGAGCACCAAATCAAATGGGTTCTGAAGGATCATGTGACACTGAAGACTGGAGTAAGGATGCTGAAAAAAAATACATTTTAAAATATATTCAAATGTTGTGATAATTGTGATATTATTTATTTCGTAATATTACTGTCTATTTACTGTATTTTTATTAAATAAATGTAGCCTTGGTGAGCATGAGAGACTTCCTTCAAAAACATTATTTTGGTAATCATTCAGTACCCTGCTTTTACTATCTGATCATTTTACTATGTACCACTTCAGTACATTTTTACAAGGGGGATATGCAGATCCGTTACACAAAGTCCTAAAAATTCGGCAGAGCACCGTCCCTTTAAATGTAAATCCACTTTTAAGGATTAACTTGACGTCATTTCCTGAGGTAAAAAAAAAACAGCCACCCCACATCCCACAATCTTTCGGAGCAGGGAGAATATCAGTAACACTTATCTAAAAAACACGAAAGAAAAAAAGGTGGCTGTGCCACACTGTGGCTTAGAAGATGGATATTTCAAAGCACAGAGTTGTTTGTTGATAAAAACCGATGCTAGAGGACTTCATTGGCGGAATTTTCATCAATCTGCTGTAAGTAAAGCTTTTGTCTTTGGTCTGACTGAGGCTCAACAAGTGGATTCGCGCCGCTAGCGCGAGCGTCTCAGCTCAGCTGCGTTTATCCCTAAGGTGCACGCGATATATATCGGAACAAAGATTAAGATTTAGATTAATCACCGGTGAATAGCCGTATTTTGATTTCAAGCTGTTTGAGCCATTAAATCGCTAATTTTTAGATATTTACGCCGTTAAGTCTCAGTTAGGGGCAGTTTTTCTTGGGCAAACAGGTGTCAGTGGAGTTCAGTCAGTCACCGCGTGATCGCGAGCTGCTCGCTACAATTTTGTTCGAAACATGAAATAGTTTGGATATTGCGCGTGCACGCATGAGATCAGCGTTTGACGTTTTGTCCGCCGTTATTTTCAACGTCGTCGCCGTTGTTTTCTTAAAAGGTGCTCCAGTGTTGGTAAAACGCCTGTGTAATTTGAAGATAAAGTAATGAATAACTTGTAGGAACAGGAAAGAACCGATCACTGTCTAAGTAACACATAATGATATTTTGCTGTAAAGACAATCATGAGATTTAAGTATATTTTCAGTAACGTTACAGTTAGTCACGTGCAACTGCAGTTTTAGTTAACGTAGTCTCTATCTTAGACCATTATTATTATTATAAATACCATCGTTTAATTTATAGAAATTATATTCTCATTGAGATAACCATGGTAAGAAGACGTTGATGGATTTGTTACTTGTGCTGTTTTTTTTATTACTGTGGTCTTATTACAAATTACTCAGTTAAATAATAGTTACTGTACAATTCTACACAAAAGCTGAAGTGAATTTTCATTACGAAATAAGGTGCCAGCTATGATTTTAATACAGTCTTAGTTTCTATAGCTACTTCTTAACCATAGTTGTACTGTGGTAAGAGCATTTTCACAGAGGTTGGCCTGAGTATAACCGAAATGGTCTTTCTTTCAGACTGGACTATAACAGATCTTCCTGAATATGCTGAGCTTTCTGCGCCGGACTCTGGGCCGGCGGTCCATCCGCAAACATGCGGAGAAAGCTCGACTCCGGGAAGCCCAGCGAGCCACAACACACATCCCTGCTGCTGGAGATGCCAAGTCCATCATCACCTGCCGAGTTTCTTTGTTAGATGGCACAGATGTCAGTGTTGACTTGCCGGTGAGTAGACTAATGCAAAAGTGTTGCAAAGTGTTTGGTTGACTATGGTTTTCATAAACACATCTGTTTGTTTAGTCAGTTTCAGTGTTCTCGCCAGTTGTACTTTTTTTTTTTTTTTTGAGTTTTGAAGTGTTTTTCTTGAGTTGCTCAAGTTAAAAGGTAACCTTGATTGAAGCTCAAGGTTGACTCGGCATCAGTTTTCAGCCTGTACTTTGACAGACACTCCAGAGAGAAAGCTCTCCATTGTTCGTTGTTGTTTGAGGCTGAAAACCTGAGAGTGTGAAACTTGACCTCACTGTTTATTGGCTACAGATGTGCTTAGCACTTGTTACTTGACAAATGAGAAATCTTTACTCTCAACTTTGTAATTAGAAATTCCTTCAAAGAAGCTCTTTTACTTATCTCATCCACTTAAAACTTATTTGTGCCAAACACTCATAATTTATGTTTTCAGTACCATTTCCAGCCTCATCCTGATGCTTGTCATTAAACAGGTTGTTTATGCTGTTGTGTCTTTATGACTTTACACTGTCTTAGTGTGTGAAATGAGAATCTGTGTTCAAGCTGAGGGTTTGCGGCCATTTTTCCTACAAGTGCATCTTGACAGAATAAAGCCTATACTGTATCATATCAATGATGCTCTCTGCGCTGTGCAATGCATCACTTATTGACATTGTGTTTAAAGTTCATTGGTTATGATGAAAGGATTCATTCACAAGCTGACAAAACTTGCTCTGAACAAAAAAAAACACCATTTTGACTAATTTAAACATTTGATTGGTTCAGGTGCTCAACTGTTATGTCTGTGATTAGCTACAAAGCTAAATGCTGCAAAAACACATTCTAAATAGAAACCTTTGACAGTCTTCATGGAGTGTATACACAAATAATCACGGGAGCGTTTTAAAGTAGCTGAAAATCAGCGGGTAATGGTTCTTCAGAATGGCAGGTATTGTAATATTATCATCAAATTAATCTTTGGTGGGACAAAGATTAATTTTGGTGGTTGCCAAAATATTTTTTTAAATGCAGAAATGACAATTCTATCGTCAGATTGATCATTCATCTTTTTTTTTTGAGCCAAATCAAAGGCCTTTTAGTATCAATCCAAAAATGTATACCTTTAGTTTGTGGTACACGTCTTTTTGCTGTGAAATCTTAAATTTTTACAAAGTAAACATAATAACTTTTATATTGTTATTAATATTTCAAGATAATCATTTAATGGACTGAAGAGGTTTGCTTGATTACCCATTCATACTTTTTTAGAAAAAATTATGTTAGCTTGTGTGAATCAAATATGATCCAAAAGGGTTTTGATAAATGTTGATTTATACATATCTCAACCTTCATTGTATTTCGTTGGATATGTTTGCCCCCAAAAAGAGCTTTTCTCATAAAAACTAAGCATTTATATATTATATAGTGACAACTAATATTTATAATTAGCATTTTATGCAAGTAGTCTGCTATACTGTAACTGTTATAACAATCTAATTGATGTACAAGCTATCAGACATTTACTTTTGGACTTATAAATAATATTTGATTTGCATATTTTTGCTCATTTTGGGCATCTGAAAGTTGGAGGAGTTTTGTTCGACATTGAGTGTGATATTAACACTATAAAGGGTGACCACCTGGTCATATTTCTGTTGCTGGTCAGCAGATGTGATTTTTGCGAAACAGTGCAGGACACTTGGGAGAACAATAACTTATTAGTGACACTGGATGATAATATTCTTTAAGTCACAAAAAAGCTGCAAAAAACGATTATTTTAATAATCGATTAAACTAATATTATTGTAAAGATTATTGGAACGATTAATTGACTAATCGTCGATTATTTCACTGATTAATCAGTAGGCTTTGATAGATTATTCCACTTTTGCAGTTAGTTAGGTTTTCCTGAGTTTAAGGTAACATTCTGTGACATTGTTTACAAGCTGTTAAATTGACGTCTTTCCGCGGTTGAAACGCTGATTAAGTGATTTACATGAGAGATGATTGATTTCAGTTGTACTGTAACTTTCAACATACTTTTTGATGTTCTTTCATGTTTAATTTGTGCTGTAATAGTAGTAAAGAGGAAGAGATGATAGGTTCACAACACATGCTTCTTGAACTGCAACAGTGATCTTTCATGCCACATTAAAGAGCGCCAAAACCACATGTATTTCTTAAAATTCTGTAGGAAAATTGACAATTTAAAAGCTGAGACTTTATTTGATATCAAAAGTAACCTGCTCTGTCTCATGTCTGCATGTTGTCTGTGTCCTCTTTGCTCTACAATGTATCTTACACTCCATGTGTGGCGTCAGAACAGTGTCAATTGCATGAGTTAGAATGAGTGAGAGTTGGTGGCCCTGCATATGAAAGCATTTTTGTTATGTTAAACTTTCCCACATTTTACGCGTGCAAAGTGCTGTCTTCTATTGGATTGGATCCGAGAGGGCTGCATTATAGTATTGCGTTACATCGACCCACTGGTCAAACCGTGTTATTGCAGTCCCTTCAAATAGGTCATATGAGATCATAAGACTATTCCACAACAAAAATATTTGTTGACAATTTTTTTTATGTCGATAATGTCGACTAATCATTTCAGCCCTAGTAGCATGGGGTCATTTGACTGTGTGGTAGAGTCCTGCACGGGACCTGTTTGCTTGGGAAACCCATACCTGTCCTGACCCGTTTGACCAAGGCCGCGACCCGAAGTGTACCCACATTAAATCTACTACATCAGGTAGGCAAGAATTATTTATTTTCTCATGTAACATAAGCAATCAAATCAACATTAGGCGTTCTGTGTTGATGCATTTAAGACAAATACATTGTAATAATTAAAAGAAAAAAGGATGAGAACTAGGCTTCCTACGGTAGTCGGTGTTACCGGTGTTACACTGTGTTCAGTCCCAACACCGGTTTCATCACTTGCCCACCGGGACACCGCGGTGAAAAAACAAAAAAAATTTTTTAAAGCTTTATATTTAACGCAATTACGCAGTATCCGTTTTTTTCTGTCACCCGTTGACTAGCGTTGTATGATCACGCTCTTATTAATGTGAATGCTTTTAATAATCATGAATGCACTCCGCTATCTTTTAACACATCTCCGGAGAGCGGCTTCTTCACGCAAAAGAAAAACTCTTCATGAAGTGCAGTGAAATTCAGCAATCTATGGCGTTTCCTGATGGATCATGTTTGTTCGTTAACTTCATTTTATACGTGCAACTCACATAGCCTACAAGGACACTGACAATGCGCTGACAGACAGGACCAAGTAGGGCTGGGCGATATGGCCTAAAAAAAAATCCCCGATTTTTTCACAAAAAATCCGATTTGCGATTTAAATCGATTTTTTTCTCTACGTACTTAAAATCAATCTGCAGATGACAAAGAAATTGTTCAAAACAAGTTTTAACTTTATTTTGTTTTAATATTCCCTTCTGGGATTTGATCTCCATTAAAGTGCAATCAGAAACAACAAGCCAAAAAGACAAGAGGACAGGCCCTGTCTTTGAAAACAATGAAAATGTAACATAAAATAAAATGGATGGATTGGGATTGGGGGGGATGTGTAAAAAAAAACAAAAAAATTGCATCACAATAAGTGTATTGTGATAGTCAAATGATTTGGTAACTAAACATAATTTTATTAAGTTTACTGGTTTGCTACTGTTTTTATTATTGCTTAACACAAATTTCACAATTTCAATTCAATTCTTGTGATTTGATTCTGATCTGGATTCAATATAAATTCCTTTGGATAAATAGGTACATAGTAGCTACGTACTACTACCTAAGAACTATCGTACTACTATCTAAAAGTAGATACGTTAATGTGTTAATTGTTCTCCCAAAAAAAAATCACCTAATGCTGTAAACATACAGAGAGCCCTGTCAGCTGGTATTATTAAAGGTTAAAACTAACTCAAATTAAATATAATGCGTTTTTTATTTTATAATGCGTCTAACTAACATGCGTGCTATGGGTCATTAAAAGCCATCCTGAGGTAAATATAACGTTACGTGGCATAAGTTGTTCTCCAGCTGTTTTATGGACATCTTTCCACGGTTGAAAAACACTGATCGATCGATTTTATTAAATCTCGGTAAGTTTGCCGCTTGAACTGAGATCTGTCAGCGTTTTTTCACGTCACATTTACAAGCGCCAAAACGGTGTTTATTGTTTGAATTTTGTAATAAAACTGACAGAATCTGAGAGCTGAGAATCTGTTTCATATCGATAGTAACCTGCTCTGTCTTGTCTGTCGGTGTCAGTGTTCTCTTTGCTTCGCGATTTTTCTCTGCGTGAGAAAATGGATGTGTGGCGTGAGAGCGTTTAAAAAGTGACAGAATTGCGTCTCTCACAGTGAACTCGTGAGAGTTGGGAGCCCTGCAGATTCAGCTTGTAAATGTTTTCGGCGGGTGTGCTTCTGCTGCCGCGGTCTTGCTCATTTGCCATGTTGTTTGTGTATCTCTATCATGGCAAGCGCTGAGCCCGGTTGGAACTACGGGAGTCCAGATGGGAGCGTCGGCGGTTGTTAAAGATAACCGATTTTCATTCAAAAAAATCGGCGTAAACTACAGATTCGAGTTAATCGATAAAATCGATTTATCGCCCAGCCCTAGGACCAAGCAGGTAATATTTAGTATGAAAAAAAGTGTCAACTTTCAAATTTGGTCAGTCAAAGAAAATGATACAATAACAGGCCTACCGTTTTGTGGCTCTAATGTGTCGTGACGTGAGAGATTGCCTCAGTTAAAGCCAAGTTCAAATCCACCGACGTTAATCTACTAACTCTCCTGACTGCTTTGTCGGACAAAATATGGTGGATTTTGATTAGTCAGATCGCATCAAACTCCATGCAAAGGATGAATTGACGCTAATTTAAAAGTGAAGTGCACACTGCTGCACCAGCTTTTTATAAGCGATGTAAAAACAATTAGTTTCCAATTCGCCAATTCAGCGCACAATAACAAAACAGTGTTGCTCCGCACGGCCACCAATTATGCATGCCCGTGCAAACTCGTGCATTTTACGTTTGCCTTTAAATTAGTGATTTAAAAGCCCCCGCCAGTGATCCTGGTATTACCGGTGTTGTCACACGTCGATTAACCGGTGGGAAAATATCCTCACCGTCACATCCCTAATGAGAACCTGCATCAGTCATGTAAACAATACAAAACTTTTGCCTATATCTGAACAAGCAAGCTGTCAATCTCTTCAGTTGCAGCGTGCAAACGCCAGCACTCAACGCTGAAAATCGCCTTGTAATTAGAAACCTTTGAAAGCAGCTGCCTATCAAGTGGGTACCGAATTGAGTCAATATAGTCTTGGCTATTGGACCCGAGTCCGCCCGTACTTATTGATTCCTGAGCCGCACCTGCACCACAAAGACAACGTGAATATTATTCCAAATATTAGTGCTTGTAGTGGGACAGTGAATGACTTGATCCCCTCAGCTTCTTAATGCCTTTGTTTACGCTTTGGTTGAGCCTCTGGCAGGATTTTCTCTGACCTCCACCTGAATGTGTTAGGTGTTATATGATGTATGACTGAGTGTGTTGTTAAATTCAGTTTATTGCGTTTCTCATCTCCATTCCTAACTTTAGTTCAGTATTTACACTGACTGATGTTTTAGTGCATTTTAGTTGTTTGTGTTAATATGTGCACATTTATGTGGTACCTGTATTACTGTATAACACATTTAGTACAAGTTCTCTTGGGATTTCATCTGTTGTCATTTTAATTGAGTGAACTACCCATATTTTAAAATAACCATAGTGATCTTGCACCAATAATGATTACTTATTGTCTGTGGTTTGCAACCCTTTAGACTGCACTTTCTGAATGCAACATGCAACATAGTGTGGTCATGTCTCAAAATTGCAAATCATTTTTAGAGACTTCTTTTTTAAATCAGTTATTGCACACTGTGTATATGTGATGATTTGGAGCTCATTCACGGTTGAGGTCAGCTTTTATTAAAGGCTTAAATATATTTGATTTTGAGGCATCAATTTTAGTCACTTGTGAGGTCTTGCTCCTAAAGATTTCATTGTTACATTTTTATTTATTAATGCCGCGAGGAAGGCCCAATAGATGTTAGCTCTTTACTGAAGGCACTGGGTTTTGTTCATCAGTCTGATAAGGATCACTGCGATCTATGGGCTGGTCTCTGTAGATTACTAATGGTGGCCTCTTTGAAGCTTGGAAAGGAAATAATCATTACACATGCCATAGGCTACTAGTTAACTCTAAGATCTTAACCTACCTCCCCCCCTTTGTTCTTATTTCAGATAGTTGGCACAACTTTTTTGTTGTTGTTTTAGATTCCCTCTGATCTGTCATACACAAGGGAATGATGAGCATAAACTGAACTAGTGGTGACTGATAAATTAGATCTTGATCTGTTCTAGGGCTGCACGATTCATCGCAATTTCCATGTAATCGCACTTTAAACCGATTTGGCTTATCACGATTTTGAATTCACAAAGGCTGCGATTGTTTGTTTTTTTATGCGCAGCTTGTCATTGATGTACGGTTCTGTAAAAGATGCTCCATCTGAAAGCACTGTGAGTTTGAGTCACTTATAACGTGCATTTGAAAAAGTAACACGTCAAATATCTTTTCAAACATGAGAAGCATTTATGAACCTCTTGTCCAACAAAAGACAACATTTAATAACATGCTTTACTCGAAACTCACTTCATAACGACATTTGAGCATCCTTCTTTGAGATGATGTGGCTTCTACACAGAATAAGGCAGTCGTGTATTTATAAGTCATGTTTAATCAACAATCAAATCGTTTCAGTCTTCTGTTTATTCAGCTACAGCGATCATGCCCATGCCCGATTGGGATTTCCTGGCGGGGCATATTTGGCGTGTCTGCGTGAGAGCACCCTCTGGCTTTCAGATGAAGCAGCATTTACTACAGATCAGTTGTATACAATAATTGCAGCCTTTGCTAAATCGCGTGCGGTTTCGTTGCAATTAATCGTGCAGCCCTAATCTGTTCCATACTTAATAACCAAGAGTAAACAAACCCATTAAATGAGCAGATTCCAGTCTAAAAAACAAACATCAAGGAATGGCGAAAGTTATCAATTTATTCAACCTCATGCTTTTCCAAATGCATATGACTTGCGTTAATATGTTTTTTTTTTGTTTTTTTTTTGGTAGAGCATTAATGCTAAACTTTTCCGCAACGAATAGGCTAAGCTTTTAAAAAAGGCATTAACAAAAAAAAAAACTTGAATTGTAGGGCTGGGTATCGTAACAAAATTTTCGATACCGATACCTTGACTTCGATACCGGTTCCTGAACGATACTTTTTTTCTATACCAATTTTATCAATATAACATTACCTAAAAAAAAAACTTTTAATTTTTCATTTTGTTGACTTTGATACCGATAACCGATATTAATATTGCTCTTATGGCCGATACCGATATTTACCGATGTCGATATCTCTGTATAGGAAACACATTTTTATGATAATCAAATAAAGAGCTATTTTCCAAAACACTTATTTTTTTTTTTACTTTTGTAATTTATTTTCAGAAATTACTGATATTGGACACCTTTACCGTTGTGCAAAATATGTCATCAGATTTTCAGAAGAAAAAATAAATATTTATATAGAAATACATTTTTATAAAGGATACAAGTGTGTCCTGAATTCACAGTATGAATAAGCCAACCCTGAGTGTTCTCAATAAACATCTAACTCACTTGAGACCAAGTCTCTGTATTCTGTGAACAATGTACAACAGTTCAAAACTAAGGGTGTCACGATTTCGATTTTAAATCGAAATCGATCGAAATTAATTCACAAACTCAAAAATAGAAATAAAAAATGGAATCGTCGATACTGCCACGCCCCCATGTCGCGCCCGCGATGGAAAGTTCGGATCGTTTTACTGACTCTATTGTTCAATCTCGTTCATCAAAATTAACTAATCTTTTTTTCTAGTCATTTCAGGGGCTTTAAATGTTATACTTTTAACAGGCAAATTCCCCGAACACATCCAACGCAATCTTGATCATATTCTGAATTAAGAAATCATTATAATGCAGTCAAAAGTAATTTACAGGGAACATTAATACTTGACCTTCCGAGTCTTTTGTTCATTTGTCGCGTGACAGAGTTCATGAACGACTCATCACGGCGTGGGAAAAAAACACACGTGTTGAAAGGCTGTGAGTCCTCTAACTTGGATTCTATGCCCGAGCCCGAACTTGGCCGATATTTCCCGTCACTATCCTCGGGCCGGGCTCTTGATCTATAGACGTGCACTCCCAACGCAATAGAGTGCGGTGCGGGACTAGATATGATGGCCGAGTGCGAGCGCGGGCGGTAATACACTCACTCTGTGTGTGCGGGAGAATAAAAAGATTAGCGGGACTCCCGCAAACTAGAAATATCTATGAATAAAACATAGAAAAAATAATAAAAAATTTTCGTCTGTTGCAAAAAAGCAACAAGAACAACTAAAACAAAATAAAAACGATTTACAGGCCAGAGTTTCTATTTATAACATGTTTGCAGCGTTGAGCGATTTAGCCAATCACAGACATATGTGTTGATTTCTTGAACGCAATGACCAATCAGAAGCATTTAAGATAGACTCTCCTCACCGCTCAAAACAGACTTTTTGTTCAGTGCTGAATTCTATACGCTGGCAAATCCTCTAATTATAACAAAGTGTATGCTATATATTATGAAAGATTCATTGTGCAGTCAGCTTCACTGATAATAACAGAGATGTGTGAGATTGCGATGAACTGATGTCAGCTTTTTAGGAGCAAAAGCAACCTGTGCTTAAAAAAAAAAATCGAGAATCGAATCTAACCGTGACCTTAGAATCGAAAATGTAATCGAATCGAGGATTTGGAGAATCGTGACACCCCTATTCAAAACTTTAAAGTACAGTACTGTCCTACTAAGGCAAAATACCTCAACTTCTATTTTATAGCACAATGTTATGATAACACTTAAAAGCAATATCAACCCTATTAGACTCTGATAAAAATGGCTTCACATGTATAAACAAGAAGTTGAAGTAGTGAGAATAGTTGGAATGTCCTGTATGAACAAAATGACGGAGTATGTTGTAATGTTTCCACTGTTCGATCGCGCCCACACCACACACACACACACACACACACACACACACACACACACACACACACACACACACACACACACACACACACACACACACACACACACACACACACACACACACACACACACACACACACACACACACACCATATTCCAGCATTGCAAATGCAATCTTGACGTTGCAACCTGTTCATAATAGTCACAGAGCTTCAGAGCTAAGGCGGGGCTACAGATTAGGTGTCCCTAAAGAACTGTATCTAGTAGTTCCGCATTATAATGGATTTGCTTTCTCGTCGGTTGTTTGACATTGATTTTAACCAGGGTTCAACAAAAGGTAGGCTCTAACTTACTACATTCCTGCTGCTGGTGTATAATGGGTGTGTCGTTGCGGCTCCAACCGACCAACTCGCGTAGTATTCAGTCAGTGGACTGTCATTTACAGGCGAGAGCTAGCATTTTATTTCAGTTGTAGCCTTGTATTACGGGCTGTATATTAAGATATCCTACAAGCCTGCTCTAATGCAGCGCTTGTTACTAGATAAGTTGTTGATTATGGCTCGAAACGTGTTTGTGTCTAGTTTGTGAAGTAGCATCGCTAGCTAAAGGCTACCGCTAGCTATTACTGGATTTTAAAGATTATCTTTTTTATGCACCCGTGTCGTGTCATTCTTACCTTGATCATTTTCACCATCATTTTCCCCCGAGAGTATGCCATTATTCAGTAATCTAACAAATGCAATCCCTGTGAAACATGTAACTTACGTGTGTGTCTGAGGTGATTTAATTGCCTACATCATAACCCCGTAATCCAGCACGGCAATACTTTGATGGTCGGTCAGAACAAGGCAGAGTGCCGTAACTTGCGCCTCCAGCACCTGCATCAGCACATTATGTGTGTAATGTGTACGCGCTCGTGCAAAAACAAACATCCCCGCCCCCACATACCGGTAAGCCTACACGCATGTCAAATACACAGGAATGATTATCGGCCTGTTCAGATCGGGCCTCTTTTGACATCGGACCGATACGTAAAAAATTTACCATATCGGCCGATATTATATCGGCGGCCGATATATCGTGCATCACTAGTTTTGTGAAAAATGCTATACAAATAAATGTGAATTGAATTAAATATAGGTACTGGGGTGCGGGATATATGCCTCACGCTCAGCACACATGAAGCTTGCGCAAAGCACTGGCAAAAGTAGCCTAATGATTATGGAAGTGTCGGGAAACGATAGCAAGGAGATATTTTAATTGTTTATTAATGAACAAGTGTTTACTAAACGTGTTGGCTGCAAAGATGATTATTGCGAATTTGCAGAGATGGGGGACTCGAGTCACATGACTTGACTCGAGTCAGACTCGAGTCGCAAATTTAAGGACTTCAGACTTGCTTGACTAAATTAAGAAAATGACTCGACTTGACTTTGACTTGAGATGCAATGACTTGAGACTTGACTTGACTTGAACTGTATGACTCGAGAATGACTTGATATACATTTATCATTGCAACATCAATTGATGAACAAAATGAAAGCAACGGAACCATTAACGCCAGTCATCAGATTCCGCGCGATTGTGTGACACTGCACAAGCCCAGAAAAAACATACATCGCGGTGAGCGCGCTAAATACAAAAACATCTTCCAGCATCGTTTCTTTTCAGATATAAAAACTAGAAATTGACTATATTCATACAAGAAGATTTGCTGTACGCATAATAACTGGCAAGGGATATCGGACGACCATCACAACCCCGAAGTTCGAACAATCGAACTTCATTCACCACGTCTAAAAGTAAGCTATGGCTTGTTTAACCAGTTTGTTATAGTTAATTTGACTATCTTTAAATCGAGAATATTGGTCAAAACAGCATGCCTCTTTATACACAATTATGTTTTCAAATGTAGCTTAATGTTGTCAATATTCAAATGATAATTAATGATGTCATATGTTTTGTATAACATTTGCCACATTTCTTTTTAAATCATGCTTTAAAGCCAAATATGTCGTTCTTTCCAATGACAAAAAACAACATAGAAAACTGTTAATGTTTTGTCGTGTTTTATGGTTCTCTTAAAGCAGGGTTAGATGTTATCAGGGGTTACATCTATTAGATGTTATAAAAATGCCAGCAGAATTAATATTGCACCCAAAATTCAAAATGTGGTGGGAAAAAAATGCCCTAGTATGAGTTATTTTCATAATTATAACATATGATATTAAAAAAATATTTCCAGAATATTGACGCGATTGCAAATGTGATAATGATTTTATAAAACAGTTCAGTAAACAGAGTGAATATTGTGATGTGACATTTAGACATAGCCTAATATTCCAAATATTTTCTGTTTTTGCTCGATTTCTCCAATGACAATAGTTCCAAACAAGCCACAGAAAGAGTTATGCGTATTTGTGATTCAGTGACCTAGTTGCTTAGTTCCAGAACGAATCTGCCGTTTTGAACATAACTTAAATGAATGCTTATATGACTCGCACATTAATACGGTAATTTGGCGCCACCTATTGGCGGTTTTAACTTCATAATTAAACATATATAACTTGTATTAAGGGGATGCCAGTTTGAAGAATGCCTTTGGTCGCATAGGAATTATACTTGAATTGTGAATTGTTTAATACCTTTTAATGGTCTTTGCAATGTTTTAGGCATATTTATTTTTTCATGCTTTAATGTTGGCCTAATTTCAATTACATTTAGATTTTTATTGTAGTAACCACTCAGCTATATGTGGAAATGCATATATTAAAAAAATATAAAGTTGCAATTAAAACCATAGTCCACAACTTCTGTAGTTTTAACTTATTTTAATATATCAACTCAGTGAAATCGTCAAACGTTTGTATGACTTGCCAGTGACTTGTGACCCAAGCTACGACTTGACTTGACTTGCTTGACATAAGGCAGTGACTTGACTTGACTTGCCTTTATTAAAAATTTACTTGGACTTGCTTGAGACTCGAAGGTTAAGACTTGAGACTTGCTTGTGAATTGCACATGTGTGACTTACTCCCACCTCTGCGAATTTGCGATGCTGACTCGTCATCCCCGCAGTAGTGAACGCGCGCACGCCTATATGGATTAGGTAATCAAAATATTTATTTCTAATTGTTTCGTTTAAAAGTAGACATATTTTGAACATATATAGAACTATTTCTCATGTCTGTGAGGCAAGTATCCTATACGCTGAGTTTTGGTTTATATGTGACGCGCTCCAGTTCTTGTAGTCGAAGGCTGATAAACTTTCTACTCTCGAGTGTATTCTGTGCGCTTTTAAGTGCCTTATCAGATTTACCATGTTACCGGTCTTAGCAGCAATTATCTTGTCGAAAATATTGCCTCGTGTGCTTATGGCAGGGCTTGACATTAACTTTTTGAGGCACTTGTCCTTCGGACAAGTAAATTTATGTTTCACTTGTCCATGCACAAAAGTCACTTGTCCGGGTAAAGATTTATAATTTTATCTAGGGCTGCACGATTTGGGGAAAATGTCATATTCCTATTATTGAGATCAATATTGCGGTTGTGATATGCGATTGCGATATAATAAACAAATGGTTTCATGAGTCAACTTGTTTGGTTCTAAACCAAATGCACACACAGATTAGTGATAATTCTGAAATTAGCAATAACAACTAAATGATTGATAACACCTATAATGATCAATAAGCCATTGATGTTTGGATAAAAATGAACTGTCTAACAGGTAGGACATATACAGAAATTGAATAAAGTTATCAAACAGTCTGCGCAGCATAAATTATAAATTATATATAGACTACTCCTTATTAAAGCTACACAAGTTCTTTAGTCAAGAGCAGTGAGTAATTTTCTCTGTTCCCTTTGTTCTTTCATTAACTTTACTGACAGAACACTTTATTGGTAGCTGGCCCTTTAAGAGCAGCCGCTGTGGACAGAGACGCGGATCTCACACGCGCCTCATTCTCTCATGAGTCACAACTCTTTATGTCCATCATAAGACTGCTCTTGTGTTATGAAGATACTCAACAAATGACATTTTGGCTTAATTGTGTGTGTTGATGTTCGTTCAAGCGCGAAAGAGAACTGTATTCTGGCGCGCGGTCTGTGCATGCGCATCATACTGGTGCGCGTCTTTCTGCGAGTCACATTCAGGACATTCACAGGCCATTCACATTCAGGACATGTCTTCGTTTCAAATCTGTAAAATTAAATCTGTAAAATAGACGTAACGAGTGGCACATAACGTGAAGTAACATGGCATTTTATTTTGTTTGAAATTTAACTTGTCCGGTCGGACAACTAATTTTCTCTTCTACTTGTCCTACAAAAAATCCACTTGTCCCGGACAAGTGGACAAG
Source organism: Siphateles boraxobius (assembly GCF_051911475.1). Taxonomy (NCBI): domain Eukaryota; kingdom Metazoa; phylum Chordata; class Actinopteri; order Cypriniformes; family Leuciscidae; genus Siphateles; species Siphateles boraxobius. The sequence continues at coordinate 22,998,715 of NW_027509197.1, read as the reverse complement.
CCTTAATGTCGAGCCCTGCTTATGGCATCGAGTAGGGTACATGGGTACACTGATCATTTCCACATATTTTGTATCTATCTGGGTTGGACCAAGCGGCAACCTCCCCGTCTCTCTCTTGAAACCAACACGGAAGTGAATTAAACTGCAATTCATCGACTGACCGCTTGAGGCAGGCTGCAAAAGTGAGTCAAATCTGTATCTCCCCCATGTTAAAATCCCCAACTTTACAGCAGAAAAAAATATGTTTACAGCCTGGAGCAAAAAGTGGTTTTGTTCTATATAGCTAATTTTGCCCTTCATGACAACTGTGAGGGGGGTGAATTTTTTTACACCTCATCCGTTTAAATTATATTAAGCCTTAAAGTTCTGCATAATTAAGGGCGTGGCCACTTGCGTGACTGGTGGATTGAGGCTGCTATAACTGCTAGCCGGCGTTTGTCTCTGTTAACGTCACCCTCAGCTGCTGTACTTGCCATCTCTGCAGTGTTTGTGCTTTTTTCGGGATCATTTCATACAATTTAATACACGGATTATACCTTTGCCCACGCCGTTGGATTCCGTCGGTGTCGAGTATGGAGAGAACAACCAGCGTTGTATTTCCAGTTGTTTTCCTCGCATGCACTAATGGATGTCTGACAATTTCGTTGCTTTTTGGAGTATACTGTACAGGCTACACTCGTTATGCGGTACCGTTGCTCTCAAACTTTTAAGTGTTAAATAAAAAGTACCGTGAGAAAATCCTGCAGGTGTCAGTGCTTTCTCTCCGTCCATGCAATAGATACACACCCTTGAACGAGCGCGGATTTCTAGTGCATTTACTTGAACTTCTGAGGTAATATTTTTGGTTTAACCCATTTGAGAAATTGAGAAGCGGCCAAAATCAGATTTTAAAATCAACTGAACTGAATAAAGCTCTTGATGAACTTGACGTGCGATGCCGCACTGACTGACATGTATGCGCATGAATCACTGTCACACGCACAAGCTCAGAGCAATATTGTAAGTTACTGCATGATAATACATTTTTAACTAGCAGAATAATAATGCATCCCGATACACATAGTCTCACTTTTAGTTACGTCTTTTAATTATTATGGTATTTTGAAGGGCAAAAACATGAACTTTAACTATTGGCTTTACTTCTACATTCAGCTGTCACTTTAGCACGAGGCCAGTAGCATAGCATTAGTACCTCAGCTCCACCCACGCTCCGCCTCTTTGCCCATTTTCTTTTATCCGGGAGTGACGAGAGCTGACGCGATGCCAAGATGGCGACGGTTGGCCCCGCCTACTTTAGGCTTCAAAAGCACTCTTCAGAAACCTACGGGTGACGTCACGGACACTACGTCCATATTTTTTTACAGTCTATGGGTTGGACGCTTACACACACACACACACACACACACACACACACACACACACACACACACACACACACACACACACACACACACACACACACTACAGCATTGGTCTTCACTATTTTTTTCATGAGAGCCGCACTGATAGGACAAAGTCAGTAGAAGAGCCATTTTTACAGGAAAGTATAAAAAGTTACATCCAGTCATAAATACCATGTCTGTTTATTAATATGTCACCCCTGAACATTCAATATGCAATGCAATAAATATATATTTTTTAATGATTTACCAGTCAAATTTGTAACTGAGACAAGATGATTTCCCTTAATGACAAAAAAAGCAGGATTTCCAGAATAGATTCATCCCAGAATGACATTAAGTTATTTTTTTCTACATTAGCCCCTCATGTATCTAATCAGCCAAGAGCACATGCGGCGTTAAGAGCTGGAAACACCGGCATAACTGGCAACTCCGCAGGGACTGGATATGTTTACATGCACAACTTTTGTTTCAATCGGTCTGAATTCATTGTGATTGATTAATCTGAATGTATTGTAGTTTACATGAATGCTTAACATCGTGATATGATGCATGATCAGGGTGATGTGCACGTTTATAAGTCAAAAGATTCAAATTTGGAGTAGGTTTTTTGACATTCTCACACTGCACAAATATACAAAGTTTCCCGCTGTTGTCGCGTAATAACCATTTTCCTACATTGGTTCTTTATTTGTTTTAAACAGCAGACTTAATATCAAATTCTGGTCATAATTTGGAGACTATGATGAACCGTTATGCCGTGCTGTTTGTATTGATCACGCAGTAAAAATGCCCAAAATCAGTCGTCTGTGGATGAGAATCTGAGACAAGGACTGGTGAGCCGTTGTCATGCTTCACTTCACAGATACTGAGTGAAAGGAGAATTATAGAACGACGTGACACTCGTTTATACGACACTTTATTCATCAGAAGAACAGCGCGTTCAACGCGACGGACGGCGTCCTTTCAGTTTTGGTTTTCAATCGATCAAGTGAACATGTTCTCTCGATAAACCACCCCTTTCAATCCGATCAAAATTATTTGAAAATAGAGCTGACACTTTGAGTTTTTAATGGGTTATGTTATAGTCCAACTTCTTTTTAAATGTTTTTATGAAATATCTGTAGTGACTGCTTGATCATATCACTGTATTATTTACGGCCATGCGAACCACAAATGAAAGCTTGGTGAGCCGCATGCGGCTCGCGAGCCGCGCAATGACTAACACTGCACTACAGCCTCACGTGCGACGAGCCACGTCTCTGGGCAGCCGCGTAAACTAGTGTTTTTCCGCCACAGCCAATCATGCTGCATGTTTGTTTCACTGACGTTGACGAGATTAACCACTTAGGTACCGAAACTTGGTACCGAAAAACAAGACATGTTTCGATACTCGGTAGTATCGAGGCAATTCGGTCGGTACCTAAAAATTACCGAACTCGGTACCCAGCCCTATTGAATAGTTGTTTTTAAAGACTGATCTTTTCTTGTCTCCTCTTCACACAAATTAAGCACCAAAGTACAAAAGACAAACCACTGCTTCTCTCTAGACAAAGAGACAACAAACCTATTCTATAGTTCTCTGCTTCTGAGAAAGAAGAGACATAAATATCTTTACACTTTGCAAGCTGCACAAACATGCAATGACCATCTGGTGCATCTCCAAGGAAAAGCCTTTCAAACAGTCACCCTGGATACCCATAAATACTGAATCGATGTTACACTGCTCAGTAATAAGGTGGATGTTTCAAGTTCAATTAATTTTCTGGTTTGACATGTATGTTCTCTAACTCTTGAGGAGTGAAGCCAAGCCCTACATAGGAAAGCCCAGTGTCACAAATCATGACAAGCATACTTTTGGGCTGGATCAACCTGTTTGTTTAGTGAGTTTGACTGTTGACTATTTCTTTTTTTTAAAAGCTCTAATTTTTGTAGTGCATCTAAGAGATTGTTTTAGACAATGACAATGGGTTGTTTTTATTATATAAGCGGTGATCTGATATTTGAAGTTACTTTCAAATCTGTAAATCTGAAAATGTCTATTCTGACTAAACCCAACTGTGATAGTTTTATTCTCATATATCTATATTTTTATTTTTTATTCTTATAATTTGTAGTATTATGTTTCATGTTGTATTTGTATATGTCCACTGGAAGCCTCAGTACCAAAACAAATTCCTTGTGTGTGCAAGCACACTTGGCAATAAAGCTCTTTCTGATTCTGATTCTGATTCTGATTCTGTCCTGCTTGCTGAAAGCAGACTGAGGAATGTAACTGCGCCTCCAAAGGCTGTATGTTGGCCTAGCAGCCTGGAAAACCTCAGCTGAACAATGTGAGTCCTGAGCCTGGGGTTCACTCAAGCACACAATGGACTCTTTGTCTGCATTCTTGCAGCTCGCTGGGATGCTTTGTACACTATGCCAACTTACTGGGGCCTGCGTGAGCATCCGGTGCTGAGCGCCTGGACTACGGTTAAACCGGCCTTCCCAACTTGGAGCAAAGCAGTTGGGTGAGAAGCTTGTGTGTCAGCACTCTTTAATACATGGAGATACTAGCAAGGATGTAGCTGTCCATAAACTACTATTTTGTTTACTGTAAGACTAAAGATAAAGGGGTTTATTTAGATTTTATATTAGATTATCTGGAATCAAGAAATTTATACTGATAACTCCAGGGCTGCAACTAACGATTATTTCGATTAATCGATTAATCAGAGTATTATTTTTTTCGATTAATTGATTAATCGGATTTTTTTTTAAAAACTTAAATTAAATTTTTTGTTTATTATAACTGAATAAAACCCTAAATCAGGGTATTTATGTGTAAAAGTGTAGGCCCTACTTTAAAAAGTTCAAAAGCCACACATTGAGTTTTACTAATATCAATATTTGCATTGTTTTTAATGATAATTGCTGATGGCAAGTTGACAACCATAATTAATGTAAAAAACAAAAATCATAATTATATATTATGTTTTAACAATTTTTGTTACACAGTTACACAACAAATTTACACAGACATGTTGTTCAGATGTGAAGATATAAACCAAAAACATCTAAAATAGCCTATTTAATTTATTTAAGATTAAATTAATTATAAGGATATATTAATAAAATAAAAGACTGAAAACAAGCGTGTGAATGTAGAGCCGCCGTGAAAAACAATTAAAACTTAATAGTAGACAAATGTAGTGATCGACCGATATTGATTTTTTTATTACCGATTATTTGCATGTTTATGTGCCCTATAACCGATATGCAGAGCCGATATTTATAATAAATATCTACTTCGAAGCATACTGCTTCGTTTGTTTTCATAAATGGTAAATAAATCAAATTACAATAAAAACATTTATATTATTACATTATATAATTTATATCTAAATTATACATATAATTTATAAGCATCAGCAGCAACAATGTTAACAATAGGCAAAATAAATGTTAAAAGTCTAATGTTTTCATATGGAGAAAATAATTGACAGGGGAGTCATATCACCTTTGCAGAAATGTAATTCATTTTAAACAGTTTTAGAAGGTTTATGTGCCGTTTAATAGGTTTAAACTAAGAGTGAGGAATAATTCACTGGGTAATTCACTGAATGATATTAGCTGGAATATAACATTGTCATTATAAATTATTAATAATATTTTTGTAGGTCTAGATAATGAAATGCTTTCTGACAAAGTGCTGTTTATATGCATTTTCACAGAACTATATATAGGCTACTCAACCGCGATCGTGCGTGCAGATAATAAATAATTAATTTCCACAAAGCGGTATATTTAGATGTGTATGTCTGCTTTTATTAATAACAGCCTTTATATTTAGTGTTTCACTTTGTAAACACCGTTTCAATTTAACCTATTTCTGCGGTAGCGCTATTTTAATTCACTTATGTTGCGAGCGAACTGATTGCGCAACCTGATGCTCGAGACAAATTACAGACAAGTTCCGGGAGACTCCCGCATATTGATAGCGGCCCCCTGATGCCCGCAAATTAGTTCAAATCTCCCTGAATCTAGAGCGCGCGAGCAAGAGTGCGCATGTGAGACAAGAGACTGCTCCAAACCGTAGACCGGTAGAGGGAGAGAGACCTTGCGTGTGTGTGCCTCATGAAGCGCATGTAAGACGAAGAGCATCCTGATTGGCCTGTTTCAACCAATAACCAGTAAATGCTCCCCGTGACGTAGAGCAGACCAACTAACTAATCGTTAATGACATTCGTTGACAACGATTTTCATAATCGATTATTATCGATTTTATCGATTAGTTGTTGCAGCCCTAGATAACTCACTGATTTACATATGAGCATCCATGAAGTGGACCCATTGTGTGGTAACACAATCCCTCTAGTGGACCCTCTAGTGGTAACATTTATCATTTGTTTTAATCCAACCATGTGAAATATTTGACACTGTGTCTTTCGTGGTCATGGGTCAGGTCCTTCGTTGTGAAGCCAGACTGTGACTCATTGGTTTGTCAAGATGTGGTTTGAAATCAGGCACAGTTGAAGTCAAGTGGTTGAGCTGTTGCTGAGTTATCACAGTTAAGACAGAAGAGCTCTTCTTGCAGTTTGTAAATTTATATCCAAGTTTTTTAGATTTTTTTTTATTTTTTATATCCGATATTGTTGAAGTGTTTAGATTGAAACATAACATTTAAATCTGATATCCAAGGTTTTTAGATTTTTTTTTGATTTTTTATATCCGATATTGTTGAAGTGTTTAGATTGAAACATAACATTTAAATTGATTCTAAGGATCTAAGGCCGCGTGTCCACCAAAGCGTTTTTAGCCAGCTAAAAACGCTAGGGCCTCTGTTGATGCCTGAGAGCGCTTCGGCAGTGGAGCTTTTTTTTTCCCCAGTTGAGAGACACACTAGTTGCTCTGATACAGAATATTCAATTGTTACTAGTATCTAATATCACAAATAGTTTGTTATATATATTAATAGTATAACATAGTTATACATATAAATAGTATATAAAACAAATATATGCTATAGTGTATATATACACTGTGTGCAGAATTGTTAGGCAAGTGAGTATTTTGACCATATCATAATTTTTAATGCATTTTTTCCAACTCCAAGCTGTATAAACTTGAATTCTTATTGGATTTAAGCATTTCAGGTGATTGTGTTTTTGTGTAATGAGGGAGGGTGTGGCCTAAGGAGATCAACACCCTATATCAAGTTGTGCATAATTATTAGGCAGCTTTTCCTCAGGCAAAATGGGCCAAAAAAGAGATTTAACTGACTAAGAAAAGTCAAAAAATTGTAAAAAAAGTCTTTCAGAGGGTTGCAGCACTCTTGAAATTGCTAAGATATTGGGGCGTGATCACAGAACCATCAAACGTTTTGTAGCAAATACTCAACAGAGTCGCAAGAAACGTGTTGAGAAAAAAAAACGCAAATTAACTGCCAAAGGTTTGAGAAGAATCAAACGTGAAGCTACCAGGAACCCATTATCCTCCAGTGCTGTCATATTCCAAAACTGCAACCTACCTGGAGTGCCCAGAAGTACAAGGTGTTCAGTGCTCAGAGACATGGCCAAGGTAAGGAAGGCTGAAATCCGGAAACCACTGAACAAAAAAACATAAGTTGAAATGTCAAGACTGGGCCAGGAAATATCTGAAGACAGATATTTCAAAGGTTTTATGGACTGACGAGATGAGAGTGACTCTTGACGGACCAGATGGATGGGCCTGTGGCTGGATCAGTAATGGGCACAGAGCTCCACTTCGACTCAGACGACAGCAAGGTGGAGGTGGGGTAATGGCATGGGCTGGTATTATTAAAGATGAGCTAGTTGGACCTTTTCGGGTTGAAGATGGACTCAAATTGAACTCCCAAACCTACTGCCAGTTTTTAGAAGATACTTTCTTCAAGCAGTGGTACAGGAAAAACTCTGCATCTTTCAAGAAGACCATGATTTTTATGCAGGACAATGCTCCATCGCATGAATCGAAGTACTCCACTGCGTGGCTAGCCAGTAAAGGCCTTAAAGATGAAAGAATTCTGACATGGCCCCCTTCGTCACCTGATTTAAACCCTATTGAGAACTTGTGGGCCCTTCTTAAACGGGAGATTTACGGTGAAGAAAAACAGTACACCTCTCTGAACAGTGTATGGGAGGCTGTGGTGGTGCTGCACAAAAAGTTGATCATCAACAGATCAAGAAACTGACAGACTCCATGAGTGGAAGGCTTATAACTGTTATTGAAAAGAAGGGTGGCTATATTTGTCACTAATTTTGATTTTTAAATGTCAGAGATGTTTATTTGTAAATTGAGTTGTTTGTTTATCATTCTCTCTTTAACAGATTAAGGCGAGACACGGCAGGCAAAAACATGGTTTTTTTTTCACTGGTCAATTTTGAGATTTTGGGCTATGTGTCTTTAATAACATGTCTTCTTTCAGACTTGTGCTGAAAAACAGTCCAAAATACACATTTAGGTTTTTATATTACTACACTTTGTCTGTTTGCGTGTGTAGATTTAGCCTAAATTCGTCAAAAGTTGGCGTTCTAAATCATCCTGCTGCTCCGCGATCGCGGTCTGCACCCTGTCATCACATATACCGTTATGGCGCTTTTCCATTACCAGTACCAGCTCGACTCGACTCGACTCGCCTCGGCTCGCCTCGACTCGGCTCGCTTTTCGTTCCGTTTTCCATTGCAGAAAGTATCGCCACAAATAGTACCCGGTCGTCATAGCGACGACTTTCGTTCCTCGTTGCCCCATCAAGCTCTCGCTGGATCCTCTCTTCGGCAACCAAACAAAGGAATGTCTGCACCTCCTCGTTTGACCACGGCGTATTCTTCCGAGTTGCCATAATAATAGTAGTAAGTTTAGTAACTATCTCTGGCTAAACTATTTAAAAAAGGCGGGGTTATTCTGGATACTCCATCTGGCGCGTGCAATGATGACGCAGTGAATAGTGACGATTCTCTCTGACCAATCAGCAGTCGGCATTGTTTTCACGTCACATTTTAGTATCGCCTTAGCTCGCTTAGAACCTCGCCGGAGGTGGTACGAAAAAAAGTACCCGAAAGCAGGTACAGGTACAACTTTCACACAGTGGAAAACCAAACAAAGGCGAGTCGAGTCGAGCCGAGCTGGTACTGTGTAGTGGAAAAGCGCCATTAGAAAGCTCTCTCTCTCCTTTGCAACGCTATCGGATCCAAATATGGTCATTTCCTGTTTATCAGCAACCAATCATGAAAGTAAAACTGGCGATTTAACTCGAAATGCGCAATCTCATCGGCTGATGCAATTTCTGACAACGTGATTTGTTCAGAATCGCCACGTGACGTGCTCTGACATTATATACATGCATCACATATATACAATAATTTACACACTATTTATACAAAACAATTACATTACACAACACATTTCAGTTTTTGTATAATATAATTACTATATAATACTAAACAAATCTGTAATTGTGGGATCCTAAAGTGATTGTGAGTCCCTCAGGCAGAAACATATTCACCTGTGTGATGGACTGTTGATGTGTGGTTTTAAAGGGCACCTATTATGCCCCTTTTTACAAAGATGTAATATTGGTCTCGGGTGTCCCCAGAATGTATTTGTGAAGTTTCAGCACAAAATACCCCACAGTTAATTTATTTTAACCATTTGAAAATGTCATTTTTGGGGCCTGTTTTAAAAAGAGGTGTTTTGGTGTGTACCACCTTAAAAAATGAGCTGCATATACCCGCCTTGCCTTTGGATGAGGGCGTAACTTGCATACCTATGGCAATAAACAATCGGTAGAAGCAGAATGGCTTAGAATGAGAGACGAGACCCGCTGTTTGTATGGCATTCAGCCGTACATGTTTGAACCGGAATCAGACCCAGATGATGAAGAGACTCCGGCAGAAGAAACACAAATGAGAATGGACCAGGACGACTCGGAATGGTTATTTGATACATTTATGTACTTATAGAGTTGTAATCGCGCCCCCTTTGCAATTATGGATGTGCAACACACACACAGACACACACAAACTGTGATAACGTTGGCAATTTTTTGAAACTACAAACGAAATTATATTTATGTGATGTTTCTGTCTGCACGCCTATATCCCTCGTTCTACAACTTCGTGTCGATGTGCTGGCCTTTGTATAAACATAGCAATTTTGATGTCTTGTCTTTACAGAAAACATGCACAGTTTTTAATACAATATCTTTAAAATATATATATATAAACGTGTGGTTACACACTATACAAACAAGGTTTGAATTATATACACAGACATCCTACGACGACGACAACAACTTTAGACGCATTTGTTGTTGAATTGGCTGACATCGACTGAAATGACTATTTGCTCAAAAATCATAAAATACACTTACTTCTACTGGAGGTGACGTTGGATCGCGAACAGTAGGCAACGATCCACACTTGAGGATTAACTTTGAAGCAAGATCTGCTCTGAATTGACCCTCGTTCACAAAACAGTCAGTCAGAAAATGATTTGCGCAAACAAACGTATTTTGGAAGTTTAAGTGGCGCCTTTCCTTCCTAAATAAAATCCATCCACTGCGTTTTCAGTGGCTCTGATGTCGGAAGTAAGTGAAAACTACTATTTACATTATTACATCCCACAACAGAACATTTATGTTTCTTAGGGGACATTTTCGACAAGGCAGCACAAATCGTCAGAACACCGGCTGTCGTTGAAATGGAGGATGGTGTACACATCACCGAGGGCGGGGTCTATGCCAAAACCACAGTGTCAATCAAACCACGTCGGTGGGGCTTGCTCAATTCTACGTCACATTGAGCCGAATCCTAGAACAGCTCGTTCTGAGACAGTGCTTATGATTTATTGAGATTGTAAAAAAAAAAAACACTGGGTGGATTTTTATCATTCTAGGGTGGTTTTGCTCACACACTGCCAACACACATTTATGTTCAAACGAATTTTGCATAATAGGTGCCCTTTAATGTGTGTTGTAGTGTTGTTTTGGATGTTATGATCAGTTATGGATAAACAATGATGAGTTTTGGATGTTAAACAGTGTGATACATTGATTTTACATGGACCTAAAGCATATTTTGTCTGTAATTCATGGCTTTCAATGGAAATTAGTGGAATTTTGCCATAAAAAATCTTTAAAGGTCGTTTTCTCAAAATTAGTTTTTTCTCACACTCGATTTTCCACGTCTGTACCACCTACATACACCAAACTTTACAGTCCTATTCCTAACTATATTGTGAAGGTTTGTTCAGAAGGATTTGTTGATATATCATTCTTGGCCTGATTTATATGACATTTTATGCCTAAAAATAGGGCGGAAATCAATGTTTTAAGGCTATTGGCAGTTTTTTCTGATTTACAGGCTAACAAAAGGAGATATTCATAATCCCTTCTGTAAATGTCGTTTCATTGAATATATCAACAAAGTGCAAAAATATTTTTGAACCTTGTTTTTTTCATCTTCAAAAAACGTCACTTCAACATATATGCAAATTAGTGCATATTTAATTAGATATAGCCTGATTAGATATTTAATTATATATAGCCCCCCCCCAATCCATCCGTTTCTCTTGTGCAATTAAAACATCCTGATAATACCGTATACCGTCATAAAAGCTCAATCAATCAATCGCAGCATGAAAATTTTATACCGGCACATGCCTAAAATATATATATATATATATTAGGGGTGGCACGGTACATGAAAAAACATACGAACCGTTCGGTTCGCTAGTCTCGGTTCGGTGCGTGTGTGTGTCGCACGGTTCGACGCATGCGCAATGTAACCTCGTGCACGTGACCTCAGACAGTGTGTTTACTTTTCGCGCGAAATAAGAGATGTGTGACAAATGGACATACATATGAGGCTTGTTCGACTTGAACCGGCGCTGCACAGACCGATCGATGAATAACATCAAAGTACCGCGAGAGCAACGGCTCCGTATGCTTTTCAATCACTCTCGCGGTACTTTGATGTCATTAACCGATCAATCTGTGCAGCACCGGTTCAAGTCGAACAAGCCTACAGTAAAAGTGGAGTATGGAGTGCTGCAGGTCTCGTGACGTATAGAAATGTCAAGTGGGAGATATAAGGAAGGCTAACCGGAGTTGGAGGATGTGCCAGCGTCGTATAAGTCCGGTGTGTGGGAACATTTTGGATTTCATGTTACCTATGATATTTAAATACAGTGACACCAAGTTTAGATAAGAACTCCAGTCATATGCTTCCAAATACTGCACTTTAATCTCAAGTGAAAAAAATGCATCCTCACTCTCAGGGAATAGAAGGATTGTTGATACTGTTTTTGTGTTGAGGTTGAACTTATGTTTCACTTTATGGTTATGCCTTTGCTATTGTTATAGCCTCATTATAGGCAATTATGTGTAACATATTTTGACTTATTTAAAAGATAGTGCTTTAAGAGTTTCTCTCTTTTTCTTTTAAAAGATAAACATTTTGTAAGAGCTACACTGACGTTGACAGTTTGATAAATGCAAGTTAATTTTAATCTTTGTGTGCTAAAAATGCACATAAGTCCCTGTAGAGATAGCAATACACATTCTCCTTTTTTGCCAAATAAACAAAAGCATTTCATCAATGTCTTCTCTCTTGCTGTATCAAAATGTCACCTAGCTTTCCTCAGAGATGGTCTCAATAATGTGCTTAAAGTCAAGTCAAATTCAGTTTGTGCATGATTACATGATATACATTTTTTTTAATACTGTATCCTGAATTGTGGATAATTAAGCTATAGCCTGTATCAAATGCTGAAGTACATTTCTGGAGTGTTAATGATTAAAAGAAAAAATAACAACAAGAACCGTACAGAACCGAAAACCGTGACCCTAGAACCGTGATACGAACCGAACCGTGGGTTTTGTGAACCGTGCCACCCCTTATATATATATATATATATATATATATATATATATATATATATATATATATATATATATATATATATATATATATATATAAATATATATATATATAAATTATAGCATATAAATTATATATAAATAGTTTCATATTAAAAAAATGTAGATGCAAGGTCTGTTTGCTCTGGCTCTTGTTTTAAATAATTTAGGTTATTATGCTTGTTGATGCCATGTTGGCGTTGTATAAGCAGGATGTGGCGGTTGGTCAGTGTTGTATTTGTCCCGCTCCTCCTCCACTGTGATTGGACGGCTGGGTAAAAATTGACAGTGATGAGCTCTGCATTTTACCCAAAGTTGAACAATCTTCAACTCTCGGCGACCGGTAAAAAAACGTAGAATTTCTCAGTATGAAATAGACAGCACCTCGTTATGCTGCTGGTTTTTAAAAAAAGCAGCGCTCCCATTGAAAACTATTGGAAAAATACACTAGCCTCTGGGAAAAATGCTTTGTCAAAAAACCTAAAGCAAAACCTTTAGGCCGTGTGTATACCAATCTCAAATGAAGCCTGAATTTATTAATTAGCCTGCATTTATTAATTAATTGATTGTAAATTAATATTACATAATATAAGTTTAAACACCTTAAACCCACTATCGACTGTAAGGATTTAAATCATGTTCTCTCTCTCTCCAGAAAAAAGCCAAAGGTGCAGAGCTATTTGAGCAGATCATGTATCACCTGGACGTTGTCGAGAAAGATTACTTTGGCCTGCGCTTCATGGATTCTGCCCAAGTCCCGGTAAGAGCGAAAAGATTTCTAGAAAGTGGATGCAAGATTTGCTTTGATATGTGATCAGCTGATTTGAGCTGATAAATCACTGTGTAGGCTGAGAAATTGTGTTAAATGAAAATTAGATATTACAAAAAGTAGCTATAGAAATAAGTATTTTATTTGATTCAACAGAATTTATCACACACAAACATTTGGGCTACAAAGGGCCACACTTTTTTCAGAAGCTGTTTTTTTTTTTTTAGATATATTTACAGACCAAAACAGTTATATATTCAGTTACATACAGTTGAATAACATCTTTTATTTTACACAAAAGAAAGAAAGACATCCTGATTTGAAACGACCTGAGGGTGAATACATGTAAATAAACAGATTTTAAATTTTTGGGCAAACTAACCCCCAAAATATGGAATTAATTTATGAAGTGATACTCTAAATAAGAAACTAAACCTGCCAGTAGGTGGTGGTTAATGTCTAAATGAATAAGTAATTGAGTCATTCATTTGATTTGTTCAAACGCCTGATTCATTCAGGAATTAAGTAAATTGTTTTTTTTATGAATAGGCCATTGAATCATTGGTTCATCCTATTGTTCGCTCAAAACGCGAATTCATTTAGAAACGAAGCACCTGGTGTGTTCAACATGAAGTGGTGCTTGCGCGAACTGTTTGGTCTATGACATTAAAGTACCGCGATTCGAAAACATACGGGGCCATCTGGCCTCTAATCGCTCTCTCTGTACTTTGAATAAGGCCTAAAAGATTTCTTATCCTTTAATGCAGGCAAAACCACACAGCAATTCATGGGTTTTACTGTCAACCAACAAGAGTGTAAAAAAGACTCTCACTCACTCACTCACTCACTCACTCACTCACTCACTAGGGCTGGGGCGGTATGGATTTTTTCTAACCGCGGTTGAAAAGCAAGATTTTCCCGCTGTATGGCGGTAAACCGCTTTAAATAGCCAGTCATTATACTCCATATTTATGTTTACATAATATAGTGTTATTTTTTATTTAATCTATGTCGATTATATGAAGAGTGAACAGCATGAGTAAGATAGGATCATAAGATGGGTAAGACACGATTTTGACCACTTTATTAAGTTTTGTTTTGTAGAAAGCCTTTCTTTAAATTAAATTTCGTTTTGTATAAATTGTACCTTATTTTTAATCACTGTTTCATTAACGAATTGCCTGGAATTAAGAAATAAGAAGCAAATAGCAGACATATAATCAGGAGGACGTGGAAGCGCAGGTATGATCTCTTGCGCGTGAAATGGAGCTCGTCTCAAATGAACCGAAACTCTGCGTAGGCTGGGCCTAAATGTCTACTTTTAAACAAAATTCAAAACGAAATGATAACATTTTAGTCTACAGTAGCCTAGTCAGGTAAGGTCAGGTTTGCCGATGTGCGTTATAGGCTATTTACTTAATGAAATAATAATAGACTATCCGCGCATCTCTAATATGAATGGAATGTTATTATGCGTCATGGAACATTGCGCTCCTCAACTCACGAAAGGTCGGATTTGCTCCATCTTTTGATAAGTTTTGTTTAGAAAACCTTGAATCCATGTAAGCCACAATATCATTAGACATAATCCATGTCATTATAATCAATGAATCCATGTCATTAGACACAACGTGCACACATGTGCAGGCCAAGGTTTATTTTTTTTTTCGTTTATTTTTTCGGTGATGACTGTGACGACCTCAGGCCCGCGGTTGGAGTCACGTGACCGCTGTATTGCAGTAATGCGGTAACCGTCCCAGCCCTATCACTCACTCACTCACTCACTCACTCACTCACTCACTCACTCACTCACACACACACACAGAAACACACACACACACACACAGAGAGAGAGGCAGAGTGAGATTAAATGGTTAGTGGAGCCAAAAGATTCATCAACATTTTAAAGGTGCATTGTGTAATATTTAAGAGGATATATTCCTATCAAATACAATATCATATATAACTAGAAAAAGTTCGTCGAGACAAACTTTAAGTTGGCTTGTGAAAGTTTGGAACAGAAAGTTTAAAGAAGTTTAAAGTAGTTTGAAGTTTACATTAGTTTAATATGTAAATTAGTTTAAAATGTAAATTAGTTTGAAGTTTAAAGTAAATTGAAGTTTAAATTAGTTTATAGTTTTAATTAGTTTAAAGTTTAAATAAGTTTAAATTAGTTTAAAGTTAAAAGTAGTTAGAAGTTTAAATTAGTTTAAAGTTTAAAGTAGTTTGAAGTTTAAATTTAGTTTGAATTTCAAAGTAGTTTGAAGTTTATATTAGTTGCTAGGGTGTTCTGGGTGGTTGCTAGGGTGTTCTGGGTGGTTGCTATGGTGTTGCTAAGGTGTTGTAAGGTATTTTGGGTGGTTGCTATGGTGTTGTTAGG
Organism: Siphateles boraxobius; assembly: GCF_051911475.1. Taxonomy (NCBI): domain Eukaryota; kingdom Metazoa; phylum Chordata; class Actinopteri; order Cypriniformes; family Leuciscidae; genus Siphateles; species Siphateles boraxobius. The sequence goes on along the minus strand of NW_027509197.1, from coordinate 22,983,251 downwards.
GTGTTTTAAGGTATTTTGGGTGGCTGCTAGGGTGTTCTGTGTGGTTGCTAGGCAGTTGCTATGATGTTCTAGGGTATTTTGGGTGGTTGCTATGGTGTTGCTAGGGTGTTTTAAGGTATTTGGGGTGGTTGCTAGGGTGTTCTGGGTGGTTGCTATGGTGTTGCTAGGGTGTTATACGCTATTTAGGATGGTTGCTAGGGTGTTGCTAGGGTGTTTTAAGGTATTTGGGGTGGTTGCTAGGGTGTTCTGGGTGGTTGCTATGGTGTTGCTAGGGTGTTATATGCTATTTAGGATGGTTGCTAGGGTGTTCCTAGGGTGTGTTAAGGTATTTTGGGTGGTTGTTAGGGTGTTATGGGTGGTTGCTAGGGTGTGCTGTGTGGTTGCTATGGTGTTGCTAGGGTGTTCTATGGTATTTTGGGTGGTTGCTATGGTGTTGCTAGGGTGATTTAAGGTATTTTGGGTGGTTGCTAGGGTGTTCTGGGTGGTTGCTAGGCAGTTGCTAGGGTGTTCTACGCTATTTAGGATGGTTGCTAGGGTGTTTAAGGTATTTTGGGTGGTTGCTAGGGTGTTCAAGAAAGAAAGAAAGAAAGAAAGAAAGAAGAAAGATTAGTTAGAAAGAAAGAAAGAAGAAAGATTAGTTAGAAAGAAAGAAAGAAAGAAGAAAGATTAGTTAGAAAGAAAGAAAGAAAAAGTAAAAAAGAAAGAAAGAAAGAAAGAAAGAAAGAAAGAAAGAAGAAAGATTAGTTAGAAAGAAAGAAGAAAGATTAGTTAGAAAGAAAGAAAGAAAGATTAGTTAGAAAGAAAGAAAGAAGAAATATCAGTTAGAAAGAAAGAAAGAAAGAAAGAAAGAAATATTAGTTAGAAAGAAAGAAAGAAGAAATATTAGTTAGAAAGAAAGAAAGAAAGAAAGAAAGAAGAAAGATTAGTAAGAAAGAAAGAAAGAATTAGTTAGAAAGAAAGATTAGTTAGAAAGAAAGAAAGAAAGAGAAAGAAAGAAGAAAGATTAGTTAGAAAGAAAGAAAGAAATAATTAGTTAGAAAGATTAGCTAGAAAGAAAGAAAGAAAGAAAGAAAGAAAGAAAGAAGAAAGATTAGTTAGAAAGAAATAAAGAAAGAAAGAAGAAAGATTAGTTAGAAAGAAAGAAAGAAAGAAAGAAGAAAGATTAGTTAGAAAGAAAGAAAGAAAGAAAGAAGAAAGATTAGTTAGAAAGAAAGAAAGAAAGAAAGAAGAAATATTAGTTAGAAAGAAAGAAAGAAAGAAAGAAAGAAGAAATATTAGTTAGAAAGAAAGAAAAAGAAAGAAAGAAAGAAAGAAAGAAAGAAGAAAGATTAGTTAGAAAGAAAGAAAGAATTAGTTAGAAAGAACGATTAGTTAGAAAGAAAGAAAGAAAGAAAGAAAGAAAGAAAGAAAGAAAGAAAGAAGAAAGAATAGTTAGAAAGAAAGAAAGAAGAAAGATTAGTTAGAAAGAAAGAAAGAAAGAAAGAAAGAAAGAAGAAAGATTAGTTAGAAAGAAGAAAGATTAGTTAGAAAGAAAGAAAGAAGAAAGATTAGTTAGAAAGAAAGAAAAAGAAAGAAAGAAAGAAAGAAAGAAGAAAGATTAGTTAGAAAGAAAGAAGAAAGATTAGTTAGAAAGAAAGAAGAAAGATTAGTTAGAAAGAAAGAAAGAAAGAAAGAAAGAAAGAAAGAAAGAAAGAAAGAAGAAAGATTAGTTAGAAAGAAAGAAAGAAGAAAGATTAGTTAGAAAGAAAGAAAGAAAGATTAGTTAGAAAGAAAGAAAGAAAGAAGAAAGATTAGTTAGAAAGAAAGAAAGAAAGAAAGAAAGAAGAAAGATTAGAAAGAAAGAAAAAGAAAGAAAGAAAGAAAGAAAGAAAGATTAGTTAGAAAGAAAGAAAGAAAGAAGAAAGATTAGTTAGAAAGAAAGAAAGAAAGAATTAGTTAGAAAGAAAGATTAGTTAGAAAGAAAGAAAGAAAGAAAGAAAGAAAGAAAGAAGAAAGAATAGTTAGAAAGAAAGAAAGAAAGAAGAAAGATTAGTTAGAAAGAAAGAAAGAAAGAAGAAAGATTAGTTAGAAAGAAAGAAAAAGAAAGAAAGAAAGAAAGAAAGAAGAAAGATTAGTTAGAAAGAAAGAAAGAAAGAAAGAAGGAAGAAAGATTACTTAGAAAGAAAGAAGAAAGATTAGTTAGAAAGAAAGAAGAAAGATTACTTAGAAAGAAAGAAAGAAAGAAAGAAAGAAAGAAAGAAAGAAAGAAAGATTAGTTAGAAAGAAAGAAAGAAGAAAGATTAGTTAGAAAGAAAGAAAGAAAGATTAGTTAGAAAGAAAGAAAGAAAGAAGAAAGATTAGTTAGAAAGAAAGAAAGAAAGAAAGAAGAAAGATTAGTTAGAAAGAAAGAAAGAAAGAAAGAAAGAAGAAAGATTAGTTAGAAAGAAAGAAAAAGAAAGAAAGAAAGAAAGAAGAAAGATTAGTTAGAAACAAAGAAAGAAAGAAGAAAGATTAGTTAGAAAGAAAGAAAGAAAGAAAGAAAGAAGAAAGATTAGTTAGAAAGAAAGAAAGAAAGAAAGAAAGAAGAAAGATTAGTTAGAAAGAAAGAAGAAAGATTAGTTAGAAAGAAAGAAAGAAAGATTAGTTAGAAAGAAAGAAGAAAGATTAGTTAGAAAGAAAGAAAGAAAGATTAGTTAGAAAGAAAGAAAGAAAGAAAGAAAGAAGAAAGATTAGTTAGAAATAAAGAAAGAAAGAAAGAAAGAAAGAAAGAAAGAAAGAAAGAAAGAAAGAAAGAAGAAAGATTAGTTAGAAAGAAAGAAGAAAGATTAGTTAGAAAGAAAGAAAGAAAGAAAGAAAGAAGAAAGATTAGTTAGAAATAGAAAGAAAGAAAGAAAGAAAGAAAGAAAGAAAGAAAGAAGAAAGATTAGTTAGAAAGAAAGAAGAAAGATTAGTTAGAAAGAAAGAAAGAAAGAAAGAAAGAAAGAAAGAAAGATTAGTTAGAAAGAAAGAAAGAAAGAAAGATTAGTTAGAAAGAAAGAAAGAAGAAAGATTAGTTAGAAAGAAAGAAAGAAGAAAGATTAGTTAGAAAGAAAGAAAGAAAAAGAAAGAAAGAAAGAAAGAAAGAAGAAAGAATAGTTAGAAAGAAAGAAAGAAAGAAAGAAGAAAGATTAGTTAGAAAGAAAGAAAGATTAGTTAGAAAGAAAGAAAGATTAGTTAGAAAGAAAGAAAGATTAGTTAGAAAGAAAGAAGAAAGATTAGTTAGAAAGAAGAAATATTAGTTAGAAAGAAAGAAAGAAGAAATATTAGTTAGAAAGAAAGAAAGAAAGAAAGAAAGAAAGAAAGAAAGAAAGAAAGAAAAAAGAAAGATTAGTTAGAAAGAAAGAAAGAAAGAAGAAAGATTAGTTAGAAAGAAAGAAAGAAAGAAGAAAGATTAGTAAGAAAGAAAGAAAGAAAGAAAGAAAGAAGAAAGATTAGTTAGAAAGAAAGAAAGAAAGAAAGAAAGAAAGGAAGAAAGATTAGTTAGAAAGAAAGAAGAAAGATTAGTTAGAAAGAAAGAAGAAAGATTAGTTAGAAAGAAAGAAAGAAAGAAAGAAAGAAAGAAAGAAAGAAAGAAAGAAAGAAAGATTAGTTAGAAAGAAAGAAAGAAAGATTAGTTAGAAAGAAAGAAAGAAAGAAAGAAAGAAAGATTAGTTAGAAAGAAAGAAAGAAAGAAAGAAGAAAGATTAGTTAGAAAGAAAGAAAGAAGAAAGATTAGTTAGAAAAAAAGAAAGAAAGAAAGAAAGAAAGAAGAAAGATTAGTTAGAAAGAAAGAAAGAAAGAAGAAAGATTAGTTAGAAAGAAAGAAAGAAAGAAAGAAGAAAGATTAGTTAGAAAGAAAGAAAGATTAGTTAGAAAGAAAGAAAGATTAGTTAGAAAGAAAGAAGAAAGATTAGTTAGAAAGAAGAAATATTAGTTAGAAAGAAAGAAAGAAGAAATATTAGTTAGAAAGAAAGAAAGAAAGAAAGAAAGAAGAAAGATTAGTTAGAAAGAAAGAAAGAAAGAAGAAAGATTAGTTAGAAAGAAAGAAAGATAGATTAGTTAGTAAGAAAAAAATAAAAAAGAAATATTAGTTAGAAAGAAAGAAAGACAGAAAGAAAGAAGAAAGATTAGTTAGAAAGAAAGAAGAAAGATTAGTTAGAAAGAAAGAAAGAAAGAAGAAAGATTAGTTAGAAAGAAATAAAGAAAGAAAGAAGAAAGATTAGTTAGAAAGAAATAAAGAAAGAAAGAAGAAAGATTAGTTAGAAAGAAAGATAGATTAGTTAGTAAGAAAGAAAGATAGATAGATAGATAGATAGATAGATAGATAGATAGTTCATTAGTACATATAGAATGGTAGTTTAATTGAGTCTTGGGCTTCAGGGAGTTTAGATTTGAGTTTTTGTGTTGTACACTGCTGGGCCACCGTAGCCTTGGCTCAATTTGAACTGTTGCAATGAAAGTCAATGGGATTTTTATGATTTTTAATATTAATTTTTAAGAAATCTGAAAGTCAAATCAGTCTGAAAAGATATAGCACACTAAGTCAGAACAGTCTGAAGGTCTGACCCGAGTTTGGAGTTTGTAGAGTTAAAGCTCTAGGAGGAGTAGCAGTCAGAAAATTTTGGTTAAGAAAAAGAAGAAGAAAAAGAATAATAATAAGTTTAAATAGGATTTCAGTAAGTTGGCTTTCACAAGCCAACTTAACTATGAATAAAATACTGTCTCAATGATGGACAAGTAGCCTAACAATAATATTCGCAATAACATATCGCTTTACTGAATAATTAAGTAAACCTAATTTCTTAATTTATCTTTGTAAAGAAACCTCATTGTTTAACTGGCTACTCTCTGCTGTTTCAGACTACATAATTTCCTGTCGGCCACCATAACTTCTGTTGGTTGCAATTCGCAACCTCACCACTAGATGTCGCTAAAAATTACACATTGTACCTTTAAACAAAAAAAATAACATCTGAACTACTTAAGTAGTCTTTGATAATTTGTAAATGTACACCAAAATGCAATGCCTAATAAAAGTAAGTCATTCTGTTTAAAAATACACTTCTCAGCAACAAGAATTTGAACAACCCAGTTTAAAAATAGGCCTATTACTATGGTATCACATTTGACCAGATGGCACTAATCTGGCTATTTTTAAGTTAACTGCATATACTGCATTAATTAAAAATACAAAGAAAATCTAATATTGATATTAATTTATATAAAAAATATATGGTGTATAATTAATTGTTTAGAAGATATGAGACCCTTTGGTTTGGCAATGAATCTATTGTATCGTAACCCCTGTATCCTTACATATCGTATAGCCAGATTCTTTGCGATACACAGCCCTATTAAAATATGTCAATGTAATGTTTACATTTACGTCAGGAAAGCCATGCAATGTCCATACCTTATTAGTTAGCTAGAGAAATATATATAGAGAGCAGAGTGCTGTATTAGGCTACATATTCATTAGGCTATATTTTGAGTTAATATGTTAGTGATATCTTTATTTTTAAGGTATTTACATTTATTAATTTATCAAATATTTTTATCCAAATGTATGTTTAAATGCATCCAGGGTTCCAGACTGTGACCAAAATGGTTGCATATGCGACCGTTTTTTGAGAATGTTCGAGTTAAAATTGTATGTGTTCGCATTTGTGCGAGTGCATGGTCATGTACTCAGTTAAATCCACGCATGCGCAACATAACGCCGTTTTATCAGCAGCTGCTGCAGTCCGTAACTTATGTTCAAAATGAACGAGTACATCCTGAATCACTACGGTACGCCTATAAGTGTTTATAGTCTGACTATTTTATCCCGGGGTCGGCTCTGCTGTGGAGTTGCCCAGTGCCCGTGTGACTCTCCATAGACATTAACGGAGAGAAGTAGCTCCGGCTACAATGTTCTTCCGCAAGACAGTTTATTTATTAACGAATGTACATGTCACGCGCATTGCACACTGATGGTAAATGGTTACATTTACTTGAGTATTTTTTTTTTTGTTGAGAAATTGTACTTTTAAGAGTAGATTTAAATGGGGGTAGCCTACTTTTACTTTAACTTGAGTACATTTCTAATGAAAATACTGTACTTTTACTTTGTTACGTTGGGCGACGTTCCTCTCGTTACTTTATTTTTAATGCAATACATATTGTTAAATGCGTTGATTATTCCAAGCGTGCTGTATATTTTTATTGGCATGAGCGATGTTAAATTCACAAATGAATCACTCCTTTGAGTCGATTCTGTTCAAGGACTTGTCTTATCGGTTTAATTTAGACCTGTCTAAATCAGTTCGCGAATCAGTTTGAATTATCTGTTCAGTTTCCTGCACGCACTGAATCGTCTGAAGCGCTTTCAATTCACACTCGACTCAGAATCGTAACAGGAAGATTTAAGAACATCAAGAGCGTTGGATGAAGAGGCCGTGGACCTACAGTCTAGTGAAAGCAAATCTGAAAATGCATCATATTTTTGCCAGCGATGCAGATCTTTATTAGTTGAACATCTTCGTATGCCGTCTGTGAATGAATGATTCCACAGGACGATGCATTCGATTTCATTTCATTCAGGTAATACATTTTAGGATACGTTTTTTGGAAATAAATATATCTGATAGTTAAAAGATTAAAACATTTTGCTAACATGAGGTCTTGTCACTGTCAGTCTTTTTACATTAGTGCAAAACGTGGGTATGCAAATTAAGAACACTATGCATCAGCATCCATTGATTAATCCCATGGCAAGTTGCAAAAAAATAAATAAAGGTGTGACCAAATCATATGCTGGTGCGACCAACTGAGAAAGTTGGTAGCATCAGTGCAACCAATGGAGAAGTTAGTCTGGAGCCCTGACATCTGTCTTGAAAACGATACTCGGTTACTAACGTAACCTCGGTTCTCTCTAGAGAGGGAACGAGTATTGCGTAAGTTTAGCTTACGCTACGGGAAAGATTCATCTTCTCGAGATACTGAAGCCAAAAAATTATCCTTAATTTTGTATAACTTGTCAACGCAGTGCAGCAGCTAGCAGACCTAGAGCAGGCCATCTCGCGTGCTCATTGGCTGCCCTGCGGGCAACTGCTGCAGCCTACCAGTGCGCCTGGCGTGACGTCACGCCCAATGAAGGGCGCCCGCGCCTTTATAGCGTCACAGCCCACCAGATAGGCGTGGCTTAGCGTATAAAATAGGGGCTGTAGGCTGAATTCTCTGGTTTTTCGACGACTGAAGCGAAGTCGCTCGTGGCGTGAGCACGGCCGGTTACGCAATACTCGTTCCCTCTCTAGAGAGAACCGAGGTTACGTTAGTAACCGAGTATCGTTCTCTTACGAGAGGTACTCTCGTATTGCGTAAGTTTAGCTTACGCTACGGGAACACTTTGTCAACGCCGTGCGCGCCAAGCATCCACATGAGACCCCGAGCTTAAGGGGAACCCCATAAGTGGAAAAAATAAGGTGGCCAGCCACGCGGGCCATCACTTGTACATAAGCACACATAGGGAATACAGAGCAGCGCGCCGGTCTGTATAGTCATATGGCACATACCCTACTTAGTGCAGCTCAACCAGGAGAGCTGAGTCATGAACGTGATCTGAGCAGGAGATCTGGGCAGAATACACCTCTTTTCAGACTGACAACAGTTTAGCCTGCAAGGCAGGAACTTCTAGGTTATAAAACCTGACAAAGGTAGACGGGGAGCTCCAGCCCGCCGCTACACATATGTCATGGATAGAAATTCCACTGGACCATGCCCACGACGAGGCCACACCTCTCGTGGAATGAGCCCTGATGCCCAGAGGGCATTGCAGGCCTTTTGACGCGTAAGCTGCCGCTATAGCGTCCACTATCCATCTGGACAGGCTCTGTTTCGAGGAGGCAAGCCCCTTGGCGCGCCCACCAAACGAAACGAAAAGCTGTTCCGAACGCCTGAAGGAGGCGGAGCGCGTAATGTAAACCCTCAGCGCTCTGCTGCAGCCTACCAGTGCGCCCGGCGTGACGTCACGCCCAATGAAGGGCGCCCGCGCCTTTATAGCGTCACAGCCCACCAGATAGGCGTGGCTTAGCGTATAAAATAGGGGCTGTAGGCTGAATTCTCTGGTTTTTCGACGACTGAAGCGAAGTCGCTCGTGGCGTGAGCACGGCCGGTTACGCAATACTCGTTCCCTCTCTAGAGAGAACCGAGGTTACGTTAGTAACCGAGTATCGTTCTCTTACGAGAGGTTCTCTCGTATTGCGTAAGTTTAGCTTACGCTACGGGAACACTTTGTCAACGCCGTGCGCGCCAAGCATCCACATGAGACCCCGAGCTTAAGGGGAACCCCATAAGTGGAAAAAATAAGGTGGCCAGCCACGCGGGCCATCACTTGTACATAAGCACACATAGGGAATACAGAGCAGCGCGCCGGTCTGTATAGTCATATGGCACATACCCTACTTAGTGCAGCTCAACCAGGAGAGCTGAGTCATGAACGTGATCTGAGCAGGAGATCTGGGCAGAATACACCTCTTTTCAGACTGACAACAGTTTACCCTGCAAGGCAGGAACTTCTAGGTTATAAAACCTGACAAAGGTAGACGGGGAGCTCCAGCCCGCCGCTACACATATGTCATGGATAGAAATTCCACTGGACCATGCCCACGACGAGGCCACACCTCTCGTGGAATGAGCCCTGATGCCCAGAGGGCATTGCAGGCCTTTTGACGCGTAAGCTGCCGCTATAGCGTCCACTATCCATCTGGACAGGCTCTGTTTCGAGGAGGCAAGCCCCTTGGCGCGCCCACCAAACGAAACGAAAAGCTGTTCCGAACGCCTGAAGGAGGCGGAGCGCGTAATGTAAACCCTCAGCGCTCTGACAGGGCAGAGGAGATTCACATCACTTTCGCTGTCAGATGCTGGCAGAGCTGACAGCGAAATAACTTGCGCTCTGAATGGAGTGCCCATCACTTTAGGGACATAACCATGTCTAGGTCTGAGGATGACTTTAGAGTCATTTGGTCCGAACTCAAGACACGACACGCTGACAGTCAGCGCGTGCAGATCCCCTACACGTTTTACTGACGACAGTGCAGTCAGAAAAACGGCTTTTAGTGATAGATATTTCAACTCCACGGAGTCTAGTGGTTCAAATGGAAAAGCTTTCAGGGCCTCGAGGACCAGTGAAAGATCCCACATGGGAACCGACGGGGGGCGCGGCGGATTCATCCTTCTAGCTCCTCTAAGGAAGCGGATGACCAACTCATGTCTTCCCAGTGACTGGCCGTGCGTCGATTCCGCGAATGCTGCTACGGCCGCCACGTAAACTTTGAGCGTGGATGGGGATCTTCCCTTATCCAACAGCTCTTGTAGGAAAGTGAGCAGATGCGCCACCCCGCATGTCCGCGGGTCCAGACCTCTGTCGGTGAACCATCCAGAGAACACCGACCATTTAGACGCGTAGAGCCTTCTCGTGGAAGGGGCTCTAGACTGCGTGATCGTGTTCATCACTCCTTCTGGCAGGGCAACGAGTACCCGTTGATCAACCATGCATGCAGAGACCAGCGCTCTGGATGGGGATGCCAGATCGTGCCGCGAGCTTGAGAGAGATCTGCCCTCACCGGAATCGGCCACGGAGCTGTATGTGACAGCCGTGCCAGTTCCGGGAACCAAGTCTGATTCTCCCAACGCGGGGCTATGAGGAGCACCGAGTGGCGCGTTTCCCTGATCCTCTTGATCACCTGTGGCAACAGAGAGACCGGAGGGAAAGCATATAGCGGGAGGCTGGGCCAAACCTGGGCCAGCGCGTCCTCGTCCTTCGAGAAGAACATCGGGCATTGAGCGTTGTCTTTTGACGCAAGCAGGTCGACTTCCGCTCTGCCGAATAGGCGCCACAGTTTCTGGACCGTTTGGGGGTGCAGGGACCATTCCCCTGGGGGAACATTGTCCCTGGACAGTCTGTCTGGGCCGTCGTTCAAATTGCCAGGCACATGCGCCGCCCTCAGCGAGCGCAGGTTCGTCTGTGACCAAATAAGGAGGCGTTCCGTCAGATTGCAGAGATTTCTGGATCTGACACCGCCCTGACGGTTTACATAGGATACCACAGATGTGTTGTCCGAGCGGACAAGAACATGCTGGTCCTGTATAAACGGGAGGAAGCACTTCAGCGCGTTCTCGACCGCTATCATTTCCAGACAGTTTATGTGAAAACCCTTCTCCTGTTCTGACCACTGGCCAAAGGCCGGTCTGCCCTCGAACAGCGCGCCCCAACCCGAGTTGGACGCGTCTGTCGAGATGACCTTCCGATAAGAGATGGTTCCCATCATTACTCCATGCTGGTACCAATCGGCCACTAACCAGGGCTGCAGAGCTGTTATGCAGGTCTGAGTCACTCTGATTTTCTGGCCGCCAGACACCCAGGCTCGGCGAGGCGCGCGAGCGTTCAACCAGCGTTGGAGCAAGCGCATGCGCAGTAGGCCCAGCTGGAGCACCACTGCAGCTGATGCCATACAGCCCAACATCCTTTGAAATGTTTTCAAAGGGAGAAAGCTGCCCTTCTGGAAAGATGCGGCTAGGTGGCGAACACGGCGCTCGCGCTGTGTCGATAAACGAGCCGTCATGGTCACCGAGTCCAGTTCTATTCCTAAAAAGGAAATTGACTGGCTGGGCAGTAATGAGCTCTTGGTCCAGTTGACCGTGAGACCCAAGCTTTCCAGATGACTGAGAAGCACTGTTCTGTGAGATAGTAGTTCTGTCTCTGACTGTGCCAATATCAGCCAATCGTCCAGATAGTTCATTATGCGCAGCCCCTGACTTCTCAGGGGGGCGAGCGCCGCGTCCATGCACTTTGTAAATGTACGGGGTGCTAGGGACAGGCCGAACGGCAGGACGGTGTATTGATATGCCTGACCGTCGAAGGCGAATCTCAAAAATTGCCTGTGACGGGGTACTATCTGAATCTGAAAATAGGCATCCTTCAGATCTAGAGAAATAAACCAGTCCCTCGGGCGAACGTGCGCGAGGATTTTTCTGGTCGTAAGCATTTTGAATGGTCTTTTTACAAGCACTTTGTTCAAATATCTCAGATCTAGGATAGGTCTGAAGGCTCCGTCCTTCTTGGGTACGAGAAAATATCGGCTGTAAAAGCCTGACTCGCTCAGAGAAGGCGGCACCTTTTCTATAGCCCCTTTGCACAGCAGCTTTGCTATTTCTGCGTGAAGTAGGTGTGCTACTTCCGCATTCACTATCGTCGCGGTCCGGGCTTGAAAGCGCGGAGGAGGGCGAACGAATTGAAGTGCATAGCCCTGCTTTATTGTGCTCAACACCCATTCTGAAATCCCTGGGATAGTTTCCCACGCAGCTATGTGAGCCGCCAGGGGGCGAATGGCCTCCGGGTTCAGACCGCCGCCATTTGCGGGCTTGTGAAACTGAACCGGAGCCGAGAGCGCTGCGCGCGCGCTCTCGGTTCTGGGCAATGGCCGCTCGCTGACAGCCGAGTCCGGCTGACTTATGTGAGATGTCCCAATCATAAGGGATGGGGAACATACTTTTGCCACACTTGGACGCGTGAGCAGCGCTCTGGGCGGGAGAGCTCTCTGTAAGCGTGAGCGCGCGCACGTGGGCACGAGACTTACAACTGTATCTGACGCCCCGATCATAGTAGATGGGGAGCGTTTTATTAACGCCCTGTGTTTCGTGATGACACTTAAACGCACAGGCGGGACCCGGGGGAAGGTTTGTGTTAGCAAGCGTGAGCGCTCTCTGGCGGGCACGAGACTTACGTTCATAAGCTTTTTTGATCGTGTAACAGAGCGGGCAGATAGTGGGCACAGACCTGTGGACACATTTCTTACATTCAACACTCGAGCGGCTTTTCTGCGCTTTATGAGAGTGTGCTCTGTGAGTGACACGGGATTTTGAGTGCTTATGTGTAGGGGTGAACACTGGGGCGTGGGCACATTCACTACACTTAAAACACTGACGGCGTGAGCCGGACCAGACATTATACTCTTTTTGAGATTTCTCTGGGTCGCCGTGAAAACGGCGTTTGTGTGCAGGCGAGAGGGTGAATAAACCGGCTCGTTGGCTGCTAGTTGAACCACTGCAGTAGCCTGTTCGAAGTGGACTGACAGGGAAATGAACTTTGACGGCGGTCCGGCCGCAGCGGGACACGCGCGTCTTTTCTCTCCCGCTGTTAGGAGGGCTTCGCGTGCTCAGACTTCAGCGTGAGCCTTTGCCGAGGCCCTCTGGGGGGCGGCGGTCTGCGACGGCTGTCTGAGCGCGATCTAGGGCGGCCGCCCTGACGTCGCTGCGAAGGCTGATGCTGAGGCTGTGCTGGACGCTGGGTGCTGGTTCGCACAGGAGGCTGGCTTTGTCTCTCGCGAGAGCGGCCTGTGGCGGAACTCGAGCGTCGCGGCAGGAAGAGGTTCATGGCCTGCGTGGTCTTTTGCACCATAGAGAAGTGGTCAACAATCCCGTTCACCGCTGGGCCGAAGAGACCAGTGGGGGAAAGCGGCGCGTTCAGAAAGGTGGCTCGCTCAGTTTCCCTCATATCCGCGAGCGTTAACCAGAGGTGCCTCTCCGTCACGGTTAACGCGGCCATGGCTCGTCCGATGGCCTGGGCTGCAGCTTTGGTGGCGCGGAGAGAAAGATCCGTCGCGCTTCTCAAATCCGTAACCGCAGCTGGGTCCTGGCCCTTCTCATCCCATTCTCGGAGGAGGTCGGCTTGCAGGATCTGAAGCACAGCCATCGAGTGTAGAGCAGACGCGGCCTGGCCGGAGGCGGCATAAGCGCGGCCGACCAAGGCGGAAGTGGCTCTGCAGGCTTTAGACGGGAGGGCTGACCGTGACCGCCATCTCGCGGAGGGCGGGCAAAGGTGCGCTGCGACCGCCTCTTCCACAGGGGGAATCGCTGTGTACCCTTTCTCGGCGGCGCCGTCCACTCGGGAGAGCGACGCGGAGGCCTGTGACTGAAGTCTAGCCGAAAAAGGCGAATTCCACGACTTCGTCAGCTCCGCATGAAGTTCCGGCAGGAATGGAGCGGGCCTGGTTTCTGAAACTGCGCGGCGGCGACTTTGAAGGAAGCAGCCGTCGAGCCTGTTCGGCGCGGGTTCCTTCGGCAGCGACCACTCGAGCCCGAGACGGTCGACAGCTTGCGTCAGCAGGCGCATAAGTTCCGCGTCAGCTCCAGCGCGGGTACGGGCGGATTCCTGGATTGACGAGGAGGCGGAGTGAAGCGACCATTCCTCGCTGTCTGATGCCAGGATAGAGCAGCAGTCTTTTGTGGCGTGTCCCACGGACTCATCCTCCGAAGTGACTGCAGTGAGGCTCGCAAGCGGCAGCTGCGCGTCAGTGAGGAGAGGTGGGGAAGGCGAGAGCGAGGCTCGAGGGAGGTTCTCCGGCGAGCGCGTCGCTGTGGCCACAGGTTCCGGCTGTCTCAGGGAACGGCGCTTCTTTCTGCGCGGTCCCACAGGAGGCGGAGTGACTGCTGTGGTGTTGAACGCTTCGAGTCGAGCCCGCAGGGTCGACAGCGGAAGCTCCTCACAGAGCTCGCAGCCCCCGGACGCGAGGGCGAGCTCTGCGTGTTCCAGGCCCAGGCAGAGAGCGCAGATCAGGTGGCGGTCTCCGGCGCTGAGCGGGGCTTTACACTAGCCGCAGGAAGTGCGAGGCATCTTTAATAAGACGCTCGCTGCTCTTTTAGAATGATTTGCAAAAAAGGATACGTCGCCGGATAGCGTAGCTCGCACGGATGGCTGAAGGTGGCGAAGACGGCCGGCTTCCTCAGCGCGGTCCTAAGCTGGCTGTTCGCTGTTCGACGGCGGCGGTGGCTTCTCTCAAATCCAGCGATGCGAAGAGCTCGCTGAAGAGTCGAAAAATCAGAGAATTCAGCCTACAGCCCCTATTTTATACGCTAAGCCACGCCTATCTGGTGGGCTGTGACGCTATAAAGGCGCGGGCGCCCTTCATTGGGCGTGACGTCACGCCGGGCGCACTGGTAGGCTGCAGCAGTTGCCCGCAGGGCAGCCAATGAGCACGCGAGATGGCCTGCTCTAGGTCTGCTAGCTGCTGCACTGCGTTGACAAGTTATACAAAATTAAGGATAATTTTTTGGCTTCAGTATCGAGAAGATGAATCTTTCCCGTAGCGTAAGCTAAACTTACGCAATACGAGAGAACCTCTCGTAAGAGAACAAATTATTACAGTCATTGTTTAAATGTTTATATTCCACCAAAAAATGTAAGTAGAAACTTATTTCTGTGGATATAGAAAAAGTTTATATAAAAATCGTCTTATGTAAAAATGTAAATTATTATCCTGAGAAATTTTAATTATTTGAGTATTGATTATTAAATAAATTAATAACTCATTATTCCAATAATTCATTGGCTAGCACACGTTAGGCTTGCTACGGTAGTCGGTGTTACCGGTGTTACACGGTGTTCAGTCGCAACACCGGTTTCATCACTTGCCCACTGCGACACTGCGGTGAAAAAACAATTTTTTTTTTAAAGCGTTAAAATATTTAACGCAATTACGCAGTATCCGTTTTTTTCCGGTCACCCGTTGACTAGCGTTGTATGATCACGCTCTTATTAATGTGAATGCTTTTAAGTGCGACAAGACTAAAGAGACCGCGCTATAAGTCCTGCCTATTACACACACACGCGCGAGACCCACAGAAAAGACGCGCTTCAGTATCGAGTTCTCTTTTGGGCTTCAACAAACCATAACACACACAAATTATGCCAACATTTCCGTTTTGTCGAGTGTCTTCATAAGAGCAGTATTAAATGATTTAAATAAAGTCTTAAATTAACGCAGAGATTTGTGAGAAAATGGGATGCGTGTCAGATCGCGTCTCTGTCAGCAGCGGCTGGTCTTAAAGTGTCACTAATGTTAATCAAAGAACAAAAGTAAGAGAGTAAATTACTCACTCAGACACGGAGCCAGGATGATTATTATACCAGTAGCCTAATAATCATGAATGCACTCGGCTATATTTTAACACATCTCCGTCGAGTGCACATGAAGTGCAGTGAAATTCAGCAATCTATGGCGTTTCCTGATGGATCATGTTTGTTCGTTAACTTCATTTTATACGTGCAACTCACATAGCCTAAAAGGACACTGACAACGCGCTGACAGACAGGACAGAGCAGGTAATACTTAATATGGAACAGTCTCAACTTTCAAATTTGGTCAGTCAAAGAAAATGATACAATAAATAGGCCTACCGTTTTGTGGCTCTAATGTGTCGTGGCGTGAGAGATTGCCTCAGTTAAAGCCAAGTTCAAATCCACCGACGTTAATCTACTAACTCTCCTGACTGCTTTGTCGGACAAAATATGGTGGATTTTGATTAGTCAGATCGCATCAAACTCCATGCGAAGGATGAATTGACGATAATTTAAAAGTGAAGTGCACACTGCTGCACCAGCTTTTTATAAGCGATGTAAAAAAAAATCGTTTTCAAATTAGCGCCAATTCAGCGCACAATAACAAAACAGTGTTGCTCCGCACGACCACCAATTATGCATGCCCGTGCAAACTCGCGCATTTTACGTTTGCCTTTAAATTAGTGATTTAAAAGCCCCCGCCGGTGATCCTGGTATTACCGGTGTTGTCACACGTCGATTAACCGGTGGGAAAATATCCTCACCGTCACATCCCTAGTCCACGTGAAAGGGTTTGCAAAATATGTTGTATTTTTTTAATTCCGCTAGGAGCCTCTAGTGCCGCAGAAACTACATACTTTACCTTTAATTAATTGATTATTAAATAAACTTTTTCATTTTCTGAAAGTTTTAATTTATGTGTATAGATACAATTCATGAAATTAATTAAAAAGGTAATATTAATACAATAATACAAAAAAATATATTTTTAAACATTTTCTGTTTTGGGCCAAATGCATCCTTAAGTTTCGGTTTCGGGAAAGAAATTTTATTTCGGTTTCGGGAAAGAAATTTTATTTCGGTTTCGGGAAAGAAATTTTATTTCGGTTTCGGGAAAGAAATTTTATTTCGGTGAATCACTAGTAAAAGTGATGATACATTTTTACTTTTATTCATTTATTGCACACTTTTATCCAAGCTGCTTGTGCATAAAGGGTACTAAAGCATTTCACAAATGAGATTTTTCAGGGGGAGTAAGTTGGAGGTAGGGGGGTTACTAAACCTTGTGTATTAAACTTGATGCGGGGAGCGACTGGCAGCCAGTGAAGTGAGACGAGGAGAGTTTAGCATCCACTCCTAGGATCATCAAAACTGAACACACTGCCTGATGTTGTATGGCAGTCCTCATGACTGGGTGTTCTTCATGATTTGGTTTAAGTCAAACACAACTCCCAAAATTCCTGACAGTTTTGGATGCTGTTTTTATTGCCGTACCTAGCTAAATTTCAGAAGCATTCTAGATTTGGTGCATTCCCTGCTTACATTGTGCAGTAACAACGTTTTCATCTACAATCACTGAAAATCAGGAGCTTTTCCTTAATCACATTGTTAAACATTGCCGTTTCATTTACTTTAACTATTCTGATGGTTTCTTTTGCATAGTAAATAGTCATAAATTATTAACTTTTGTTCAACTGAATAAAAAGAACTTCAGGATGCACATTCTAAAAATGTCATAATTGACACTTCTGTAACTTTAAGAGTGATAGAATATTAAATATGCTAAAGAGGAGAGGACAGAGCTCAGGCTAGTGCGTAGAATGGAAAGAGGGAGGGAAGAGAATGTGAGGAATGTGTGGGAGAGATTGAGACTCTATATTCTTCCATCAGCATGAGTGTCTCCACCCTCCCTCCCTCCCTCCACATTGTTCATGCATCACCCCATTATAGCAGCCCATCTCAATAGACAGGACAGAATTTTCTAGTGCATATGAAACACTTTTTGCCCACCAGCCAAAGCGGCTGATTAATTTTTTATTTATTTTTTTACCAGACATGTTGTAAAATTTTAGTGATGTATACAGAAAATTCAAGGTTTTCCATATTCCCAAACAAGTGATCCATTTCATTTATTTATTTTACATTTTACAGCATTGGCTTGATGTCACCAAAAGCATCAAAAAACAAGTCAAAAGTAAGTAAAATGTTGTTCTCTTCCTGCTGAACTCACTTTTTGTGAAATTATGTTTTGATTATATAAGCAACATTGTGAAGGGTGCTTTGATTAATGATATGATAGAGGCCTGATGCACTCGATACATAGTTGTTCACTCAGAAACTCTGTTTCAAAACTTTGTAGAACAACCTTGTATTGCACTATCTAGGTAAGAAGATCACAATGTTTTGGAATAGAGCAACATTTTTAGTTAGTCTTCCGGAGTACTCTTAGAAATAACTGTTTGTATAAGGTTAATGCTTAACTGTGTATGTGAAGGGCAGGTAATAATGAACCATGAAATGGAAACTGTAGCTCATCACTTGAATAACGTTCATCCTGAAATGCCATTTCTATTCTGCAATCTTTATCATTAACTTTTTATACCACAAAAAGCTGTAAACAAGCCATTTTGCTTTGTTTGACGTGTCTATTTTGCTCTCTGCCTTGTGCCTTGTTTCAGTCGGACCACCATATTGTCTCCACATGAGAGTAAAGTTCTACTCCTCAGAGCCCAACAACTTACATGAAGAGCTAACAAGGTTCATCACATGTTTATACCATTAAAAAACTAAATATTCACTCATTTGTTTTACTTATTTCTTTTATGTTCATTATCTCTTGTAGATATCTTTTTGTTCTACAATTAAAGCAGGACATTCTCAGTGGAAAGTAAGTGAAGTTGTTTCGAATTGTGTCCTTAATGTCAAAACATCCTGACATTTGTCTAATTATTATTACTATTATTTACAAGTTTTATTGTGTGTTCTTGAGCAATCGATTGTCTGTAATGACACATTTCCATTCTTAAACATACGGTGGCCCCAAAATATACTGGTTATGGGTTTCTTTCTTTTTGCCACTGATTTTAGAATTTAAAATTGTATTTCTAAACTATGCAGTTATTAAGGGCATTGCAGTAAAAACCTTTTACATGTAACAGAATCTGTGATCAATTTCTCACTGTAACGAAACACTTGCTTTTTATGAAGACTTTTAGTAAATATGCTTTGATCATCTTGTTTAATCTAGGTTAGAGTGCTCGTTTGAAACAGCAGTGGAGTTGGCTGCGTATGCTTTACAGGGTAAGTGACAGAACTGAATGTTTTTTTTTATTTTATTTCACAAATACTATGATTTATACTACTGTTCAAAAGTTTGGGGTTGGTAAGATTTTGTTTTTGAAAGTCTCTTATGTCAAACAAGACTGCATTTATTTGATTAAAAATACTGTAAAATGTAATGTTGTGAAATATTGTTGTTTTCTATTTTAAAATGTTTTAAAGTGTAATATATTCCTGTGATGGCAAAGAGTTTTCTTCATCATTACTCCAGTCTTCAGTGTCACCTGATCCTTCAGAAATCATTCTAATATGTTAATTTAGTGCTCAAGAACATTTCTTATTATTGTCAATTGTTACTTATTATTGTCAAAGATTTTTTTAAACAAAGTTTTAAGAACAGTATTTAATTGAAATGGACGTTTAAAATAAAAATGATAAAGGTGTGTGTTTACTGTGTGAATAATTTATTTTTCAAAGGTTTGAACAGTAGTGTATATTACAGTATATTACACATTCTTTTCATTTCAAGGGGTCATTTGAACTTTGAAAGTTTTAAGTAACAGAGAGAGAGAGAGAGAGAGAGAGAGAGAGAGAGAGAGGTGACAAAAGATGTGTTTTTGAAAGATTTCTCTTTCATTCTGAAAAGTAAATGACGGCTCATTAGTGTGGGTCTGAAAGCAAGGGCTTATAATCCCCCTCTTTCTACTGTGTTCTGATCTTCTACATAAATGCACAACACACTGCTGGCATTTAGCAGTTTTTTTTAATTTATTTTTTATTTTTATTAGAGCTGTTTTGGAAACACGGTCATGTAATCTCAAGTTTTGAGGGTCATGTGTTTTATCTGTTGGCGAGAATGATTTGTCCTGGTTCTCTCTAATTATGATATCTTCATAATTTCACCACCGTAGCTGCTGTGGAACAATTTCAACTGAGTTGTAACATGACAAAATCTGCAACTTATTGCAATTATGCAATTATTTTCTTCAAAAATGTTACAGATCATGATGGCGCATTCAGTCCTGATAACTCATTTTTATACTTAAAAAAAAAAAATCAGCTAAATGCTACAAACTTTGTTGCTGATCTGTTGCATTTTTTACCTTTCAGCTGAACTGGGGGATTGTGACCCTGCCGAGCACGGACTTGACCTGGTGACAGAATTTCGTTTCACGCCAAACCAGACGGAAGACATGGAAGTAGACATCTACAATGCCTGGAAGGAGTGCAGGTATAAATTATTGAGCTCAATCTATAAAAACATACCTCCTAGTTGCACATTATGACTCCTTTTTAAGTCTGTGCTTAAAGAGGAAATCTAAATTTAAAGCAGGTGGATGAATGACAATGTGTAGGTCATCACCTCTGACTCTTCCTGGATCTCTCCTGTCTACTCAACCAAAGCTCTACTGTTGACCCTGAACACTTCATATGTGATTTATGACTCATCACTGTAACCTCGACCAGCTGTAATCGGCAGCAGATGTGCAGCAGCTCGGGTTGTTTCATTTTCATTACATTTTGTTTTACCGTTCATTTGCTGGTGTTGCAGGGGCCAGACTCCAGCCCAAGCTGAGATAAACTACCTGAATAAGGCCAAATGGCTGGAGATGTATGGGGTCGACATGCATATGGTGAAGGTATGCATTTTTAAAGCATGCAAGAGTTTGTTAAAATCAGGATCTTGAGGGGGGCTCTCTTCAATCCAGATATATCTAGAAACTTATCTGTTCTTTGTTACCTCGTCCTCCAGGCACGTGACGGAAATGAATACAGCCTGGGTCTGACCCCCACTGGCGTGCTTGTGTTTGAGGGGGAAACTAAGATTGGCCTGTTCTTTTGGTAAGTTCTCCCTCACCAGATATTTATAGCTGCAGTGTGTCATTTCTTCACCACTAGCAGCACCAAAGCGGATTTTTACATTTACCAAAAAAGCATTTTTTTCTGAAATAGTTGAGTGAGTTTAACATTTAAAAAACATTTTATCAGCTCAGAGCAATACAAGGGAGTCTATAATACTATAGATTAACAATGGTACATTTATTAAGAGTAGAATATTGAAAGTTAGCTTATTGCACATTACTGTTTTTAATAAAACTTCATTTTATCTGCATATCAATTCAAGCTCAATGCTTTACTGTTAAATTTCCAATAAACAAACATGTAATATTATTAGTAACTACACTTATTAATGCAAAACAATAGTAATTTAAAGATTAAATTAACTTTATGATAAATTTTCCCCTAGCGTTACCAAATCAGGTGCTGGCGCCAACATCTGTAGAACTTAGTGGCACCGGTGCTACTGCTCTCAAATGTTAGTCTGGAGACCTGTCTAACTGTTCTGTCATACTTCAGTAAATGTAGTGACGATGGCCATTTTATCTAAAGCAAACTGGTTGTCTGCACAGGCCCAAGATCACACGTTTGGACTTTAAGAAGAGCAAACTCACCCTGGTGGTAGTGGAGGATGATGAACAGGTAATGCAGGAGACAGAAGAGGTAAAGAAACATTTCGCACACACAGACACGCACACACATACAGTTGACATGTGATCTGCTTGTGAGGGGTGATTGAAAATAGTATGCACTCAGTTTGGTGTATAGCTGGTATTATCATGCATCTTAAATCTCCTGTGAACACTTCTGATAAATGCAATAACACATTGTGAGGCATGGGTCTTCGTGCATCCAAAAACTAACCAGTTTGTGTGTGTCTGTCTGTCTGTCTGTCTGTCTGTGTGTCTCTGTCTGTGTGCGTGGGGGTCTCTCTGTCTGTCTGTCTGTGTGTGTGGGTGGGGGGGGGTCTCTGTGTGTGTGTTCTTGCTGAGACTGTTGGCATCTATCCAGCACGAGTTAATAAACGACGGTTCTCACTCCCTTCAGGCATGCCTGGCATCTGAAGCACTACACGCTTAATAAATCACTGGTGCTGTGAATGAGAACAGAAACTACCCATCACTCTAATTTTGAACATATACAATAACAATGTCAGTTATGACACATGGTGTCAGACAGCAAACAAAAATGTATTTTGATGGGGGCTTGGGTTTGGTGCATTGCAGTATGGGGTTCTGTTGAGTCTGGAAGTCTGTTGTAATTATTTCCAGCATGAGTTCATCCAGTTGATTGTGACCAGTAATAAAATTGTTTGTTATAGAAAGGTATCCCTATAGGATGCAATTAGTAGTCTTTGTCCTGTATGCGATTATACAAGTTCTCCCTGAGATGTATGTCATTGATCACTGCATACTGACTCCCCCAGACTCCATAGGTCTTTGAAGTTGAATTGCTGATAAAAAACTCAGTCAGACTTTGATTTGCTTAGAGCAGATTGAGCAATTGGTATTTTCTGGATGTACCTTAGTTTTCTGTCTTTGCAATCGCAAAGGCAGCAAATTAATTAAATACATGCTCTTCATGTTTCAGAGTGAAGCTCTGCATTGTGTTAATTTACACCCATTGAGCTCATGATCTTGTGTTCTCAGTGTCTTGGAGCCACTTGTTTTGCAGTAAACTGCTTAAAACGTATTTGGGAACGCAACATGCACTAGCCATCAAGTTTGTACTAGCCAAACTTGTAATGAAAAGCACTTATAAAAAACAGCTGTTGTCAACAAAAGAGAAGCTTTAAGGTCTCCATGTGTGTGTATATATATTTTGTTTTTTTTTGGCCAAAATAAAAGCTATGGTAATTAAATTTGTTATTTTATAATCTTATTGATATACAATAGAACATTTTTGTGCTAAATTGTAGAGCCTTACAAACAACCACAGAAAACCTGAAGCTTTTTTTAAAAGAAAAAAGAAAAACACATTTTTTGCAAATCGCAACTGCATTTTTTATCTTAAAAATTAGAAATTTTCTCTAAATTACAGCGCTAATAGCACTCAGAAATAATAGCTGAATGGCTACTGAGCTTTTTGTGTACCCTTAAAGATAACTCTGTCTAGCCCAAATAAGCTTCTGTTAATTATGTAACAAAAGAGTCTAATCTAGTGATAACCTTTCCTAAAGGTTGAGCCTACATGTTCTCAACATTGTTCTCAGCTTGTTCTTGAGTTTACTTTTGTTTATGCCCTCTACATTATTAAACCATTCATTCTGTGCTTTTGCCATACCAATGGATGAATTAATAGTACATTGCTCTTACATTTTGTACTCCGCCGTAGGGGAAAGAGCAAGAGCACACGTTCGTCTTCCGCATGGACCACCCGAAGGCCTGCAAGCACCTGTGGAAGTGTGCCATAGAGCACCATGCCTTCTTCCGCCTACGTGGACCCGTCCAGAAAAGCTCAGCCCGCTCCGGGTTTATCAGAATGGGCTCACGTTTCAGATACAGGTGAGTTTTTCTTCAGTTAATTAATCATTCATCCATTGTGAGTTTCTGGCAGATAATAAAACAGGGAAAAGAAATTCTACTGACATAGGACAATGACTTAGAAACTTAGCACACACTAAAATTACTCAAACTGAACTTAAGCAACTGCATGGCAATGTCTTGGTGCTGACCCACAACAAGCATTGTAGCAATGAGTTTTGCAGGGGCAAGCACCTCCAAAATATATTTTAGACTACTTGGTTACTTGCTATTGTTGAAAGCAGCCACTAATTTTGTGTAATTTAAATTTGGTGAAGCAAATTAATAGCATCACATGTCTGCTTTTGCTCATACAATGGCTTCAGTAGAGGCACATGTTAGAGTTTGTGCATTTTGGGTAATGTGTATTTTGGGTAATGTGTATTTAGTATAATAAACCCATTATAATCATGCCCAGTGGTCAGTTGAATGTTTTGTCTTTTTGCCTGGATGGAGATAAGACTTCCTGTTTTTCATAGGTCCTCTTTACAATATCTGCTGCTAAGTTGTAAATCGTAGCATGGTCTGGTTTAAACGTGTATGTGTGTGTGTCCTTACTATGGAATTGCATCTTATCTCCAGCTGCCAGCCTGGAGCTTTGACGCTGTCCAGTTTGGCTTCCTATTGGCCAGGCTTTTTTTATGCCTGCCTTTTATTTTCACACTTATCCAGGCTTAAGAATTAACCTATTTTTATGTTAATGTGTTCTTTATTTTCCCCTGTGTGGTCTGATTGTCTAATTTTTTTGTTAATTTGTTTGCTAATGCTGGTTGGTCTGCTTATCCTCCAAGGAACAGGGGCATTACTCTTTCCAATGCATTTAGACTTTCATTGCTCTAAGCCCATAAAAGTAAATTTCTGCAGTCTTATCGAGTCAGCAGGGATTTATCATGAAGGTTTTAAAGATATGCGTGTAATTGACGTTCATTTCTTTTATTTGTGGAAAGTGGGAAGACAGAATATCAGACAACTAAGGGCAACAAAACTAGACGGTCTGCCTCGTTTGAAAGACGACCAAGTCGTCGTTATTCTAGAAGGACTATGCAGAACAGAGGTGAGAAAATAAACTGTTCAGTGTTGGGGATTAAAACTGCGTAATGTTATAACACTGCCAACCTTTTCAGTAACATGGTATTCTCAGGTTTAAGACATGTAGTTGTTTTATTTAATGGCCCCAACAAGTAATAGCCCGATGAATTTCAATGTACCAGTCATTACTTGTTGTCCCTTTGCAGCATTTTTTTGTTCATTTTTGCCTCCTATAAATAGTTATAATGTAATCTGCTTTTGTTTTTTAGCAGCTCCTTCAAATAGTTTAGTCTTCCCCAGCACGGTTTCAGCTACATATACATAATTCTGTTGTGACTTCAGATTTATATGATCTTGCATAATACCATGCTCATTCTTTTTTTGTTTGTTTCCCTGCAGGTCCTAACAGATCCTTAGAGTAAGTATTTTACACTGCTGCATTGTGAAATGGAATTAAAATTTTTCTCTTGTATAGTGATGAGGTGACTTCCACTTTCAACATCAGTCACAAAGAATGTGTCATTTGAAAGCATACCAACAATCTGTTCAGGGCTGTTCACTGCTTCTATGGACTCAATCGTGATTCTATATTAGTGTGTAGTATTACTATATTTGTGTTGTAGTAACTGTTTATGAACTATGAAAGATTTAAAGGAGGTTTAATGTAATGAGGGTCTCTACATACAAACCGAAACACTGAGAACTTTGTAAGTGTACAGACAGTTTAATAATAATATACTTTATAAAGACAGTACCATTGCGGAGCCATCTTTGGGAAACAGCCTCGACCAGTCGAACCACGAACGCCGTGCTACGAGCTGAACTGTGACTTGGAATCTCACAGTTCAGCTCACTTAGACCAGCGTTAGTGGTTCGACTGGTCGAGGCTGTTTCCCAAAGATGGCTCCGCAATGGTACTGTCTTTATAAAGTATATTATTATTAAACTGTCTGTACACTTAAAAAGTTCTCAGTGCTTCGGTTTGCATGTAGAGACCCTCATTAAGCTACCGTGTTAGTGTGGGGCTATTTTGAGCCTTGTTAGTGGTATTAACTAGCGATCTCTTTTTACTTATTATATGCCCCATATAGTAGCGTTATAAGCTAAACAGTTTTTAGAGATAAAACTCTTTACACTCGATTATCATGAAAACAAATCCCAGAGAACAGTCGTCTCGGTATCAATGTGTTATTACACCCCAGGTTCATTTTGCGCCGGAGTTCTCCTTTAATTTCCAGAGCCTTTTTACATTTTATTTTATACCAACATGCTGTCAAAACATAACTAGGGTCTTTTGAGTTAATTTCTTAACATGATTTGAAATTAATATAGGATATGAAGTACTACTACTACTATTTTACTTAATTCTTATTCTAGGGGAAAAGTGCTTTACTAGTCTGTCAGTAAAGACATGCTGTCAGACTGAAAGCCTTATAAGTACCCCTACTTGGACTGTGATTCAGAGTTAAAGATGCAAATTAGTGCTGATTTATAAGGAGTTTTTCAAAACTTTGCTGTGACTAATACGATTTAGAAATATTTGTTGTTCCTGTGGCACACTATACGTTTTAATGTTTTAATGACAGCGAGGAGTGCTAGGCGCATGACAATTCCTCTTTAAGCTAAATGGCAGAATTAAATATTTCTTGCGAGAACAATAATTAATGATGTTCACTTGACTCTGATATTATGGCAGGCACTGTTGGATTAGTTCGGTGGTAGAACGGTCCATTGGGCAGTTTGAAAAGGTCTGATGACAGTTATGTTCAGCCACTGCTATTGATTTCGTGTTCAGTTAGACAGTAGCCTAATAATACTGTAGCTCCTGTGATCTTGATCCTGGGAAGAAGACGGGGATACATGTACGCGCAATCTTCAGCTGACTGGGTTTTCTAAAGGGAACTTGTGCATATTTTTAGGATGAAATTTACAGAATGTTTTGAACATGAGGCCCCTGGTCACATGCTGAAACAACATCAGGAATGTCTTGGCTCATGCTGATCCAGTGTTGGTTTGACATGGCCATGTTTTGTGGTCACCTCTATAAAGGGTCCATCTATGTGCTGCCTACTGAAGTCAGTCAACAGTAGCTCATAAACCCCGACATAGGTTAAATATCACTTACATTTTCTCTCTCCACAGTAACCACAATAACGGAGTGAGCACAAGCTTTGAAACAAAGGTAGTACATCCTTGCAGTTATCTTACAAAAATATATACTTTTGTAATGTTTGCCAATGTTGTTTTATTTATTCTTTTATTGTTTGTTTCAATCGTACATTGAAAGAAATGTCACGTCATATTTCACTCCAAACTTGAAGAAAAGGATTGCATATGAGTGAACTAAAGAGATCTCAAAGTAATGCAAAAAGTCTGGACACTTTAAAAAAGATAGTAACATGCATAACTGTTTAAAGTTTAGGGGTCAGTAAGAATTGTTTAATACTTTTATTCAGCAAGGATGCTTTAAAAATGTGACCATAATTTTTGTTACATTTCTGTTTCAAACAAATGCTTTTCTTTTCAACTTTCTATTCATCAAAGATTCCTGAAAAAAAGGTAATGGTTTCTACAAAAATATTAAGCAGCATAACTGTTTCCACCTTGATAAGAATGTTACTGTATGGAGCTAGAAATGTGTCTTTATTACATGCGAGAAAATAAATGATCTGAGAGAAAAAAAAAGTTTGAGAGAAAAAGTTATCACACTGATAGTAAAAAAGCATTTCATGAGAGAAAAAATAATATTTGAGAGAAAAAGTTTTCATACCAATAGCAAAAAATAATATTTGGGACTAAAAAAAGTTTTGAGAGAAAGTATTTTCTCATAGAACATAAAAAAAAATTGTCATGGGCGTGGCCACGTTCTTTTTTTCATTTTGGAACGTTCCTATTGGCCAGTCGGTAAGCATCGTCTTGTCTTGGGAGTCGAACTGAATCATTACACCATTGTTCGCGTTCGGTTCACCTAGATAGATGCCTCCTCTGCCTTAGAGCTTAGATTCTCTGCCCGATGTCGGGTCGATATTTCCCGTCACTATCCTCAGGCCGGGCCTTTGATCTAGAGACGCAAAAGAGTGCGGTGCGGGACTAGATTTGATGGCCGAGTGCGAGCGCGGACACCACTGTAATGCACTGCACTCACTAGTGTCCGTGCTCAACTAAGGCAGAGGCGGCATCTATCTAGTTGAACCGAACAATGGTGTAATGATTCAGTTCGACTCCCAAGACAAGACGATGCTCACCCGACTGGCCAATAGGAACGTTCCAAAAAGAACGTGGCCCCACCCATGACACAATTTTCACAGCTAAAGCAAAATCCTGACACGAGAGCAAACAATTGCATCAAGAGCAAAGAAAAGCGTTTGAGAAACAATTTTTTTTTTTTTTTTAGAGAAAATGTTTTCACACTGATAGCAAAAAATACATATTTGAGATTTTTTTTCAAAGTATTTTAAGAGAGATTTTTTTTCTCAGAAATAATTTTAAAACGTTGAAATTTATATTTTTTGAAAATACTTTCTTAAACTTTTTTTAGTCTCAAATATTATTTTTTGCTATTGGTATGAACTTTTTCTCTCATATTTTTTTCTCTCATGAAATGCTTTTTTGCTATCAGTGTGATTAACTTTTTCTCTCAAACTTTTTTTTTCTTCTCTGAGATCATTTATTTTCTCGCATGTAATAAAGACACAATTCTAGCTCCATATTACTGCACCAAGTGTGCACCAGTAATGGCTGGGTAATTCGATTAATGGCTGCACAAAATTCAGCATTGCCATCACAGAAACAAATTACATTTTAAAATATATCAAAACACTTATTTTAAATGGCAACGTTTCTGTTTTTGATCAAATAAATGCAGCTTTGCTGAGCATAAGAGAAAAATATCTTACCAACCCCAAACTTGCAAAAATGCACATCACAATTTGAGTAATATAAATAAATGTTAAATATAAATTTGGCCACTTAAAAGAAACTTGACCCATTAATTATATCAATAAATGAGTCAGGAAGTTCACACTGAGTATCTCTAACTAGTTTGATTTGAACTTGATTTTTTTTTTATCATGCATTCACATGTTTGGTTTGGCAATGCTATTTTGCTTTGAGTGTTTTTGTACCTAAATGCAGCCCACACGCATCTTTCCTCAGCCCCCCCAAACACGGCCTCCCTGGTCCGGTGTGCCTGTGGTCAGCCCCCCACCCTCAGCACCAGGTTCTATGGAAATCGAAACCCTCCCCAGAAGCCCTGGTGGCAGCCAATCGGACAAGAGGAGGTGAGCTTCTCACAATTTTAATGCAATAAGACCTCTAAGCAGGTTAATCTGATTCCCTGCTGTTACTTCAGGCCCCCGCACAGCCAGTTAAACATCACTTTGGCAGAGTGCAACACTTGTGCAACACGTATAAAGGATATGTTTGGGCTGTTTGGTCCTGCTGGTAGTGTGTTGGTGTGAGGTTGTGGTGCTGGCTGGTGACTGGTGTTGATGGTGCTTCATGCTGTTTAGCTTTGACGTTGAGCAGATGGCTGCTTCAGCACAGGAGAAAACGCCTACTGGGCTGACAACATACAAACTCTCTCTTGACGTGAAAGGCCTGTCTTTATCTATTGCTTTCCCCCTTGTCGTGCTCTATCTCCTGAGGCTGTCTTTGTGGTTATTGTGCTGTGCAGAGCTTTGCCTTAAACTTGAAATATTGAAAAGAAATTAAATCGGAAAGTGGGATTATTATGTGAGTGTTGGATATGTTGTCCTGTCTTATGAAAAAAATGATCCTCGTTCCTTAATGTTCTAGTTTTTTTTTTCTAAACTTTGTTGTAGTCTGATGTTCTGAAACCCCAGTGGCCTTTTCATAAGGCAAGGTATGTACACTCCTGTTTTCAACCCTTCATACACTCTCTTTAACCAATCAGTGCATTTCTGAGGGATTTCTTGTGATTGGCTTTGTATCAATTGTTTTTTTCTCGGGCTGGGAAAATCAGTATCAACATCAGTTCTGCTATTGCTTGATTATAGTCCAAACCAACCAACCAAATCAGTAGGGTGCCTGTGATCTCAGATGGACCAATAGAATGGTGTGTTGTAACTGCCAGATAAAGCAGTGGGCTCTCTGTTTTTGGCTTTGTGACTGTCCTGTCCTCTCCTTCATCAAACCTGAAACTAATTCAAAGGTAGAATCAACACATACAAGTGGATATCCCTTCTCCACTCCTTTCTGATGACAATTTCTCACTTTTGTTCTTCTTATCTGAATTGATGCTTTAGTCCTATTAATGCTCCTCACTAACCAAACAAAACCCCCTTCTACCTAACCTAGTAAACAGACTAAAAATGTTTACTGTGTATGTTGTAAAATGTATGTTTTGAAGTCATTCAGCCCTCTTGTATTGTCACCTTACATCTGTCTTACCATCTGCTCCCCCATGACGTTGTTTTCCCATTGATCCATTTACTTTGCTACATATTTCTGTGCAATAATAAAGTTATATTTAATTTAACAATTATAATAATATTGTAGTATTAATACTAGTAACAATTATTTTATTATTATTAATTAGTCTCAATAATAGTAAAAATATTAATTTTGCTTCTTAACACAATGTTTAACTCATGAATAGTAAGCTATGAAAAATTCCCCAAATAATGACTCTGTTTCACTGAGTGATATGGATTCAAACTGATATTTTGTTTGAAGATTGATTTGCGAATCTGTTAAACTAATGGTGCGTCTCAATCAGCTCCCTAGTCCAGTAGTCAGGGCACTGATCACGGAATTAATTTAAAGGATGTCTCAATCGTAAAATCCTGCAGTGCACTGAAAGGTTCGCTCCCTAAAAAGTCCCACAATGTACCGTGAAAACCAGGAAGCACCAATGCTCACTATGTCCTTAACGGAAGTTCTAAAGCGCGAAACATAAATCACGTGAGCCAACTCAACATAACGACATGCGATAGAATTTTTTTTAAATACAAACCATTAGGGTTTAGCATAAACATTAGGGCTGTAACGATACGCAATATAAAATCGAAATTGCGATACTCAGGTCCACGAACCGGTATCGCGATGTGAGAAGTCAGAATCGCGACACACCCCTTCCAACTCCCAGAGTTATCCTTCCCGTCCAGATCCAATGCTTCAACATCTTTAAATTACTATTAGTATTATTTGAAGTTAACATTATAAAATACGTAGACCTACACCACAAAACTAGTTGAGGATAAATTATTTAAAATTTGGCAATTTCAGCGTTATGGACGTGAAATTTGCAGCCGAAACTTGAAATATATATTCTCAGAAAATGCATTTAATACCAATATATTGACACTTCTGTTTATATATCCATAGCCTACTCCCTTAATGAAGTCCAGTACATGTCCAGACATTAGAAAAATATACGTCCACACATGCATTTTATATTTAATATGAGGGAAATACACACGCGTACACGGACGCGACAAAACATCTTTAATTTTTACGTGGCAAATTTTTTTTTTTTTTAATAATTCTGTAAATTACACTGAACAAACCAAAAGTAATACTAGGCTACCCACTGGATGAAGAAGGGTTGGCTCTCCCCATAACATAAAATATTCATTTTGTTTTATTTTTCGTGTTCGCATTTAAGAGGAAGAAACTATGTAGTGACTGTTCTCTGGAAACGGCACTAAAACTTTCAGAGACCTCAAACAGAAAGCACAAAGTTGAATTATGTTTTGTATTAATTGTATCTCAATTTTAATAAATGTTTCATCAACCAATTACCTGGATTTAATCAATAAGAAGTAAACAGGCCTATAGCAGTCATCATGACACGGAGGCGCCGGCACGTGAACTGGAGCTCGTCTCATATGAATCGAAACCCAGTGTATAAGCCTATAGACCTGAGAAATATATCTATATTGAAATGTCTACTTTTAAACCGAACAATTCAAAATGAAAGAAAACAGACTGCTCTCTGCTTATGTAATCCATATAAAAAGTGCATTTCTCTCTGGCACGTTCACTACTGCGAAGATCGCGAGTCAGCCTCGCAACTTCATCTTTGCAGCCGACACTGACAGAAAATACTTTAGTAATGTCTCCTTGTCCTTGCTATATTTGACATATTCATAATCATTAATTTTGCCGGTTCTTTGTGTCAGCTTTTAGGTGCTTTATTGGCAGTGCCACCCTTACGTAACATGAACGCGTCACCACCGCATCAGCACCGAAAACATGGAGATTTTTTTTAGACAATAATCGCACAACCATTGACCGGCAACACGTCCAGCATGCAGATGCATATCCTACACCACCATCCCGAAATCAGATGGTCAGATGGAAATCAGAAGCTTACACTGCCTAGTTTAGTTTAATAATTTGCATAGTTATTATTGTTCTTTGGTGTTCAGGTTATACAGGTTTTTCCAAATGTTATTTAATAAAAATACCGGTATATTTTTTTTCTCAATTCTCTTTTTTTCACCCCAAGCCCCTCCCCTGTGATAGAATCGCGATACGAATCGAATCGTGGGTCAAAAATCATGATACGAACCGAATCGTGGGTTTGGTGTATCGTTACAGCCCTAATAAACATACATCGCTAGACAGGTAATGAACATAATCTAGCTAACATTTATAATTAATTTACGGCTGAAATCTTTGCACGTAATGAACAAGCAAGGTATTTATAATAATGTACTTTAGATAACATTAAAAAAAAAGAATATAATCAAGATACGAGTTCTGCTGTTGTTCATAAAAACCAGTATTAATGTTGTACAATGAGGATGTTGTCATGTCGCCAGAAATAGTCCCAATGTGTAGTAAGCCTGGGTCATTACTTTCCTCACCAGTGCCCAATTCGTGTACATGATATATTGGTTCACAACCTAGAATGCTAGGGAGTTTTGAGATGCACTTGGGGATTGACACACAATTCATTAAATGGAACATTATTTGCAAATTGGACATCTCAGATGTTCATTGTTGAATGCAACAACGGCAAAAGATTTATGAATCAGTATAAACTACATTAAAGTAGTTGAACACATTGTGTGCTGATGCAGCTTGAAAGAGTGAAATAACATTACCTGGAAATACCTCCTCTATAGTGCATTCAAACTAGTGCAGTCATCTATAAACCATATAGATCTTAAAATATTTTCTGTATATCATCCTCCTTCAACTTTTTACCTCTTGTTTTATTTCTCTTTATGTTGCCTACTCTACAGTATTCCTCTCCCCTCATGCTAACACTCCCCCCTCCTCCACTGACCCATCCAGGCTTCACTCCCCCCATTCAATCCCAGCACTGACTCCAGCGTGACCGCCAGGCAACTCCCTGCTCCTCCTCTCAGACACGGACGCTGTCACAGCTCCTCCACCCCCGCATTCCTCGGATACAAACTGAGCGCCAGGGAAAGCCAGGATGAAAGGCATATTCTCTGACTGAGATCAAGCGAAACTACCTGGACTGAATTCTCGCACTCATTTTAACTACAGAAAGCGTTATATGCCCTTCCCCTCTTAGACTGAAACCAGCCAGAGTTATGAGATAACCTTGATCCTTACTGTGGCTGTGCTTGCAATGACAATGACTTGGTCATTATTCAACCAGCTTTGTCACACAGGAAATGTCCTGTTGACATTTATATTAGCTATTTATTTGACATATGTTATACCTTGATCAACATACTTACAGTTCTACTTGATTTTTTAGACCTACTGTACATTTAAAACAAAGTTATTAGGTGCTTTTCACAAATAGGATAGGTTGTATTTATTTGAGATTCGCGATTTTTGAAACCCTATTAGTTTTTGATTTAATAAAAGTAAACATTATTTAAAAAATTAAAACACCAAAGTGGGTAACAGTGCTACCTTTTATTTAGGGAATAAGGAAACCTACTTTTACCCTATTTGTGGAAAGTGCCTCTAAGATTATATGTTTCATTTCAGTATATTATCTGATTATTGAACTTTGCCGTAAGTTCTTATTGGGGTGATTTTTTTAACTTTTTAACCAGTTGACAATGTGAAAGTGCAATATACATGGTTTTTAGATTGTGTACAGTGCAATTATAACCAAAGGACAGCTGTATCCTACATGGCTGTAAGACATATTAAAACTAACAAACAAAGCAATTCCCCATTGTTTGTTTCAGTTTCTCTTTAGGTTTGTAGGATATTTATATTTTTTGTGTTAGAACTCATGATGATAACATTTCTGTAAATGACAGATATGGTCATGTCTCCTGCTGGAAGGTGCCCTTTTTTTATTATTATTTTTTTAAATGAAGTGCTAGTTACTTGGTCCGTACAGGCACTGAATACTGTATAGTGCAAAGTGTGTTGGGTTTAAGGAATTACGTGTCCAAAATTAAGCTTCATTTCCAGAATACATTGCTTTTTCATTACAGACATTACGTGTGTGTGTATGTGTGGCCTTTTAATCTAGATCTAGAGGAATGTGTGTGGTCAGTTGGCATATGACTCTGTTAGATAACAGTTCTTATCCTTTTGTGTATCCTCAGTAATGAGTGTCTGCTCAAATTTGATTATAAAGGTTTGATTATACCCTTAGTTGTGCAATACATTTCATATACGTGAATTTATATCGCCCAAACCCTAACACCCATCTAGTTTTGAGTACACTATCTTTCACTGGGTGTAATTTGTTTTCTTTTTTAAATTTTGACTCACATATTTGGGATGTGATACTGTGCTATTGTCTACATAGCTGTTACTTGAGGTTGGCCCAGCTTCAAAGATTTTTGTCCAGGTGAGTCACATTTGTCATATCTATCGATGTGGACTATGAACGAGCAGCACATAGGGGGTTACATCCTATAACTGACAAATGGTAATTAACCCTTTCATCCTTCACAGCATGCCCTTGGTGATTGACCTCTTGGAGACATGTGTAGATGAGGTTCTTCTGGCCACTGTTTCCACGGTGACAGCAGAAGAAGTGGGACCAAGTGCTGCTCATACCACAGCCAGCACAGTCACCGAGGAGACCCTCTCTCTGGCTGGTCAGTTAACACATCACAGATACAGTGGTAGGGATGCACCGATACCACTTTTTAAGGGTCGAGTACGAGTACCGATATTTTTTTCCTGGTACTCGCCGATACCGATACCGATGCCTGTTGTACTGGGGGGTTTTCTCGTTTTATGTGGCAATTTTCTAAGAACAACACAATGAGACTAATGAACAAATCAGCATCTTTATTTTCAACAACTTAAATAAACTTAAAAAAATAAATCATTCTTATTGTGCTTATCACAAATTTTCAAAGCCCAAATTTCACAGTGTCCAATAACCTCCAAAGGGCAAAACCAAGGACATAATGAATGTAATTTTTACCTGCCTGTCACAAAGTTGTCAAAGTTCTAAAGAAATCACAGGCAACAAGACAATCAAATTTGTCATAAAGTGCCAAAGAAATCACAGAACAAATGTTTAACATAACACTGAGTAACAATGTAATCACAGCCGAAAGTGTAAAGTGAAATATTAGAGTGTACTATTAAATCTATCAACACTATAACTGCAGGAAGAGTGCTCATAAGAATTAAGAAATATAAGCTAAGGATATACGTGAGGTATCGGTCTTTGGTATCGGGGTATTTTTACGAGAACGAGTACAAGTACATGAGCTTGGTATCGGGCCCGATACCGATACTGGTATCGGTATCGGTGCATCCCTATACAGTGGGATGCACTAACATAGACATTTTGGACAATGTTTTGTCCAAATGTAAAATAAAATAGACCATTTTAAATGCTTCAAAAGAAAAATCAGTCAACAAAACAATTTTATAATATACATTAGACATGTTTAGTGCTTTTGTAACCTGCCACAGGAAAAGAGTTTATAGTTTGAACTGGGTAAAAAGTAAACACTGGTATTGTCTGCTTCCAGGGTAGGCCAATTCAGGTTACAGAATAATAAATAAAACTGCAATATTGACCAGTACAGAACACACATACATTACCAGTGTATAGTTTGGGGTCAATATGTTTTTTTTTATTTTTATTTAAGAAATTAGTATTATTTTATTCCGCAAGCACAAATTAAACCGATCAATGGTAACAAAGACTTAGCATTGTTACAAAAGCTGCTTTTAACTACCTATTTGTCAATGAATCCTGAGAAACATTTATAATGATTTCCTTTAAAATATTAAGCAGCACAACAGTTTTTAACGTTGATAAAAAAGAAGAAATATTTATTGAGCACCAAATCAGCATTTTAGAATGATTCCTTAAGGATCATGTGACACTGAAGAATGGAGTAATTATGCTGAAAATTCAGCTTTGCATCATAGGAATAAATTAGTCGTTTTACAATTACTGTTTTTTAATTGTTTTTTTTATGTATTTTGATCAAATAAATACAACTTTGGTGAGTATTTGAGATGTAAACAGAATTGTACCGACCCTAAACCTTCACACTGTACACTGTAGTGTATATTAGGTATATATAGATTATATAATCTATAAAAGATTTAGAAAATATCTAAAAATCTAAAGGCTTTATGAAACAAAGTACTACTTGCATTTGCCTATATTTTGCTTGGTTTTTAATTTTATTATTTCAACAGCCCTGAATTTGCATTCTGTACAGTTATGGTGATGTCATTCTCTACATTTCCATTGTGTGCACCGATTAACCCAAGAGTGAACATGTTTTAATCCCCACACATGTATATGTGTTTCCATCTGTCTGGCCTCTCATTGTTTAGTGATACTTACTGTATCTGTTCTCATCCACAGAGGCTGCAGCTCGGCTCAAGCAATTAGAGATTGAAAATAGTCCAGTGTCTGCTCCAACCAGAACCAACATCAACCTCAACATGAACAACCAGGTCTGTTCAGCCATCCAGAAGCCCCCCCACACCCTAAGAACAATGCTTTTTGTAAATGACTTCAAAGCCTCTGATTAAAGCTTGACAGACTTTAAATACAAGGAGTGGACACTGTGTTGGCCACTATGCCACTTTAACCAAAGGATGTACTTTACATTAAATGTGAATAGGGAAGATGATTATTCATGTTATTACTGCAGTCAGTGATATCTATATTGTTTCCAGCTTAGTGCTACGTAAGGTCTTTTCAACCTGATATTTATTTCAGCCTTCTATATATTTAAGCTATTAACAGAATACAAATACAAAGTTGATACAAATTCATCACCACACATTCAATCTTTGATTTGCATGCAGGAGGAAGTGGTGAAACTGACAGAGAAAAGTTTAAATAGTGTGGGTAACAGTCCTGTCCTGAACCAGCTCAAACCTCCTGATGAACTCAAGAGCAACATCCTGAAAGCTCAGGCAGAGGCAGCAATCAAGGTATTCAAACACTCTCATAGGCAGTATTAGTGTTTACATGCGCTGTATTAACATATTAGCCTATTCTAGGAAATTTGGCTGTTTGTCTTCCTAGGGGTGTGTGTGAGGGGGGTCTTTGATTTTAATGACTGCATACACAGTTACAATGCCAGCATGATACTAGATACAGTGGCTTGCGGAAGTATTCAAACCCCTTAATTTTTCTCACATTCTGTTATGTTGCTGCCTTATGTTAAACTACTTTAAATTACTTTTTTCACATTAATCTACACTCCATACCTGAAAATGTCTGTCCACTGACAGTCCCCAGTCAACCTGACAGATCTTGAGAGGATCTGAGGAGAAGATTGGCAGAAAATAAAGATGTGCAAAGCTCGTCAGATCATACCTAAAAAGAGTCGAGACTGTAAAGGTGCTTTAACTAAGTACTGAGTTGCAATGTACTTATTTCAGTTTTTCCTTTTTAATAAAATTTCAAAGTTGTCACAGATCTGTTTTTTTGCCATGTCATTATGGTGTGAAGATTAAAGATTAAAAAAAGTGAAGTAGTTTAACATAAGGCAGCAACATAATAAAATGAATACTTTTGCAAGCCACTGTATGTTAATGTCAGGTATACTGTTGCATGAAGTCTTGTGCATGTATATTTTTGAAAATGTTCAAAAATCTCTTTGTTCAGGATTCTAGAGATGAGCTTGGATTGACTCCAGACAAGAACTGTAACCTACAGGAGGCAGCAGCCAGGTATGATGTGTTTCGGGGGAGAGAACGCTGTTGTGCATCTGTGCTAAAGGTGTTAGAATGCCTTTTAAAGCTAAACTATTTTTGGGTGAATTATTTACTTTATGCACTACGATTATAAATGACTATGTAGCAGTTGAAATTCAAGGTCAGACATTGTTTTTGATACATTATAATATTCTCTTGTTGTAACTGTTGACAGATAACATGGACACAAACATTAAAATTGTTACGTGATTGTTATAAAAAAAAATGTTTTTAATGATAAGATGTGAATGGTGGATGTCTTGTCTCTTTGTCAGACTGATGTGTCGTGGAGGGCGTATGGGAAGCACAACCTCTCTGCCAGTGAGTGGGAGAGCGGAGCGGCAGGAGTCCTGGGACCTGTTCAAACAGCCCGGCCTGCTGCCCTGCTCTACTAGCAGGTGAGACCACAGCTCAGTGAGCACATAAAACCTAGTCCTAGTACAGTGTGAAGATTGTACTACAAAGAAGCAATGCTTTGTTGTTTGAGTGTGTGGAAGATGACAGAGTACGACCAAATGTTAGTGAGCCTGTGGGCCTGTAATTCTCCTGGGACAGTGGAGCACAAGCAGGCAGTCAGAAACTGGGGCACACCCAGATTAAAGGGGCCAACTGGTCCTCCTGTCAGCAAGCCAGGGCTTGTTTTATTTCTTCTTCTTTTTTTCTTTTTTTTTTTTTTTTAAGAAATCAATCGTTTTATTCAAGGATGCATAAAATTTACCAAAAGTGACAGTAAATACATTTATGATATTACAAAAAATTATATTTCAAATAAATGCTTTTGACCTTCCTATTTATCAAAGAATCTTGAAAAAATGTATCATGATTTCTACAAAAATATTAAGCACAGCTGTTTTCAACACTGATAATAAGAAATCTTTCTTGAGCACCAAATCAGCATATTAAAATTATTTCATGCGAAACTGAAGACTGGATTAATGCAGCTTTGCATCACGGGAATAAATTACACTTTAAAATTTTAAAATAGATGTATTTCTAATTGTAATATTTCACAGTATTACACTGTTTATTGTATTTTTTATCAAATAAATTCATCCTTAGTGAGCATAAGATACTCACTTCAAAGATATTTAATCTTACCAACCCCTAACTTTTGAAAGTATAGTGTATTAACAAGAACTGGCAAGAATGTACATAATGGGGTCAAATTTGGACAAATTTGTGGGATCCTGCATCCTAAAAGCTAGACTGAAATGCTGCAGTTTTTTGTTGAAATGCTTAATACAAATAATTTATCTGTGAGATGTTGTCTGTTTGCAAACACAAATGGACATCATCTGTAAAATACTTTCAATTGGATAGAAAATGTGTTATTTAATGAAAGCAGTTATAGTACAGTTTGTAAAAGAAAAAATAGATATGTTTTTCTAAGCTTTTTTACCAACTGTACAATAACTGATTTGATTATTTACAATAGAATACAACTTAGAAAAGAAACTAATTGACAGCATTTTACAGATTGTGTCCAAATAACCTACCTTGTAGTGAACCCAGAACTTTCCTTAATCTAGCATTAACATATCCTTATTGTAGCTTGCTGTTGCCATCTAGTGGCAGCTGTTGATACAGTTACCGATGGGTCATATTCTTTTACAGTCTATGGTCATATTGCTGTGGTCTGCCTGGAAACATGTTCTTATGGAAACATATATACCCATGCCATAGATTGACAGCACAATTAGCTGTGTACACTGACTTAGAGACATTCAGCTCTGGTAGTCACATGATAAAAGAAAGAAATGTAAAATGAGTGTCTTAATGTGGAAGATTTTTTTTTTCTCTGTTCAACATCACTGTACACATTAGCTGCAGATTTTGTTTACACTTTTATGTCCGTAGAATCAAATATCAAATCAATCAAATGTGACCAATTGTTGACATTATATACCATATGAAAAACCGTTATTATGGAAAGGATCAACATATTAAATTATAATTTACTAGTGATGCCCACATCAGATGCTCAATTCGTAGACACCAAAATTATAGGTTTGATTCCTGGGGAACACATACTGGCCAAGTCGCCTGCCAAATGTGTAAATAATTTGTACCTTTATAATGTTACCCACTTTGTCAAGGCTGCTCTGCTCTGCTGGGAAGCCATCCAAATGTGCACACACAAACCCATAATCATCAGTAATCACAAATGACCTCTGAGTCATTTCCTCAAACACTTCATAAGAGGTGTTCATAGGTTTCATTCAAGGGTGAACATTGTGATATCCTGCATGTCTTTTGAATGAACACTAATGAATAGCTTGGAAAGTGCTTTGAAATGTTCAAAGATTTTCCATGTCTTTTGTGCTCTTTACCAGCGATCAAATCAAAAGGTTTTGTGTCCAGAGCTCTTCTCAGACATGCTTCATCACAAATGAAAAGACGTAAATATTATTGTTATAATGTTTGTTTATTTGTATGTTCGTTTTTATTGTTACAAAAACGGACAAGTACAACTACATCAACAACGCCATTGTTTTATCATATATGGCATCTTCAAGATTCTCTCACAAAGACAAATCATTGGGCACTTTCATAAACGAATGCACTATCTATTCATTGTCTGTCCTTAGCCTGGAAGAGAACGCAGATGACTTCATTTCTTCTGTGCCGTCTCTGTCATCAGACCCACTGAATGAAACCCAGTCATCCAAGGTAACAAAAGTGGCTTAATGTCATTCCAGCTGCTGGCACGCTGTAATGAGAGTCCCCAGCAGCTGTCAACCTACACCATCATTTACTCACTTCCTGCTGACATGTGTCAGCCTTTACAAGGAAATTAAATTTCAGCAGGCATGTCAAAGATTACATATTGTAGGCCAGCCCAGAAGTTTAATACTCACTTACACAAGTGATAATCTTCACAAATCATCGCAACTTTTATGAATTTTGAAGCCTAGATAAAATCGCCTAAAAAAGTAAAAAAGCAGAAGTTGGGCTATAAACAAACTCCGCCATGGTTGCTCAACGTCACCACTGTCACCAGCTTTTGTCAACTCATTCAATCTTTATTTGAAATCTACAAGTTGGAAAGTTTTATTTAGAATAATTTGCAAGAACGTGAGTATAAACACAGCAAGGCTGTAAAAGCACTTGAGTGAGTAGAGGAGTTTTTCTGCTCAGTGTGATGACTTTTAATGTAACTGACACCCTCTGTTGGTCTATTTCATGTAAAATCTATAAAAAAAATAAACTGCATCAGTAATGCAATCCACTCGTGATTTATGTTGCAGATTAAAATGTGAAAATATCTTGAGCTTGTGTTAACCACAGAATTTACTTCAGGCATTTAACCAAACAAAAAGTATTGACTTCGGAAAATGGAACGGGAAGTACATTCATTTCTGGGTTTTAGGACCTATTCCTGCAGCACTCTACACAACACACAACTTTTGTGACTGCAATTGTAACTTAATGAAACCATTGCATAAAAATGAAACAAACCCATAGACTTGTTACAGGAGGGACCTGCGTCATATCTAGGAACCAGTATACCATACAATTGGGGAGGGTGTTATGCACTGTGCCACAAAGAAATCTCAGAGCAATGCTATATTTCCCATTTACTCATTTGTTTACCCATCTATGTTGAATATTACTATCAATCTCTCCCTTTCTGCATTTGTTAAAATTTTGTTTTCTAATGATTATAAAAAGCTGTAAAACTTTTTGATGTCTAGATTTGCATTTCCTGCCAGAAAAAGACATTGAATGTGCTTTTGGTTGGCATTCCCTTTAGAGCATGTGGCTTTTTACACTGCAGGTCAATGTTCAGGATCCTGAGCCGCTGACAGCCCCTCTGACTGATAACCTGATAGACTTCACAGATCCCATTCCTGTAGTAAGTTCAGCACTGAAACAATAAGCTTGTGCTGCTTATAGTAAGCCAACGTTTACGGTTTGTCCATATGATTGACTGTATGTCACAATAATGCCTGTTATAGATTTTTCCACGTTGCTTAAGTATTCATATTTTATGGAAACATTTAAATTGACACAGGTGCCGGCCCCCAAACCCACAATCACTCCTCGATGGATCATTCCAGCTTCAGCACCTACAGTGAGTTTACTGCTAAAATCTATAACGGTTTCTTTTATTTGAAAGCTTTCATCTAAAAGTTGTGTCATTTTGAATAATTCTGACTAGAAGATATTAGATGAATGAAAATGAAATCTCAGATTGATGAATAGGATGAATACTGAGAATATGAGACATTTGGTAAGCCTTAACAGTACATGCAGAAATCACAGAGGTTTAGCTGTCCCTTTTTTCACCTGGTAGGGACTCCAGACACTGATCCATGCATCATTTTAGAAGAGCAGCAACTTTATCTAAGAACTTGTGCATGGATGTCTCTTCCTATTTCTCTGCAGTTCTGTTTTTGCACACTATAGATTTATACATTTAGTAAAAGCTTTCATATTTCATCTGATGATGTTGACTCAGATGACTCGCTATCCAGCCACACGTTCAGTGGAGTGTGCAGTTTCATTATCCTCACTTCTCACATTTCTAGTAGTTAATTTAGTGACTGACTGTCCCCCTGCTACCTCTCTCTCGTCTAGCTGTCTGGCACCTTTACTAACGGCCTCCTTGATTGTACAGCAGAGATGTCATCTCAACATCCTGAGGGGGCTGCTATTTCCCCACTCCCCCATCTCTCTCACACTCACAATGTGATTGCCACCAGGTTTGTTTCATCCCTGCTTCATTACCTTTCTCTGCTCTGTTAAGGACAGTTGTCCTTTAACTTTCTGAAGCAATCAGATTCGCCACTTTCAACTTGGTGGACGATAAAACCAAGGGGAGCCATGCTGTATTTACACCATTATGTGGGCGTGCTTTTTCCACTGAAGTTGTGTATTCCGTTAAATACACTACCGTTTGAAAGTTTGGGGTTGGTCAATTTTGTTATCTCTGTTGCTCGTCGAGGTTGCATTTATGTGAATAATGTATTACAACTTAAAATAACTGTTTTCTATTTGAACATATTTTAAAATGTAATTTATTACCATGATGGCAAAACTGACTTTTCAGCATCATTACTACAGTCTTTAGTGTCACATAATCCTTTAGAAATCATTTTAAGGCCCTGTTTACACCACAATTTAAGATATAACGTTTTGGTCGATCGGATCACTAGTCGAGGGAGACACATCCCCGTTTATACCTGGTGTTTTAATCTGTCTCCTTTGTTCACTTTCAACCACTTCTCTCCTGATTTCTTTGAGGGGTATGTGTGAGTATGTGTTAGAAATCAGGAATGGTG
Organism: Siphateles boraxobius; assembly: GCF_051911475.1. NCBI lineage: Eukaryota > Metazoa > Chordata > Actinopteri > Cypriniformes > Leuciscidae > Siphateles > Siphateles boraxobius. Next base: position 22,941,312 of record NW_027509197.1, on the reverse strand, counting down.
AGAGAACATTGTGCTTTGTACGTTTAGTCTTCAAACCAAACTTGGGTCTCCGACAAAGTTTAAATCGCGTCTGACTAGTGCGCTTCCCATAATGTTTACGCATTAGGTCAGTAAGGTGGTCTTTTCGTGGTTGTTGGAATACATTCGACGACATGAGTGTCTACACTAAGAAAGCAATCCGGTCGAATGCGTTTTTGACTACCTCTGGAAGTGGACGAGCTCAAAACGTTTTAGACCCTGTTTACACCTGTAGCGTCGTCCACTTGTGATCCGATCAACCAAAACTCATCTTAATACCAGGTCTAAACAGGGCCTGATGCTGATTTAGTAGTGTGCTTTTGCATGCAGCATATAAATAGCAAATGTTTTAGTGAATCAAAAGTTGTTTTTTGTACTAAACTAAAAAAAAATTAATTGAATTCTTTACAGTTTGAAGTATGTTCTTAACCTGCCAATTGCTGAATTGATCTTTGACAGTATTGTGGCTCACCCATCCAAGGACGACAGCCACAAGCCCAAAGGTCTGCTGACCACTGAACTCTGAGAGCGACGCGTTGAGCACATTCCCAACATCTGTCACTGGACCATCACAAGTTGTCCTTTGATTACTACATTCCAGTCAACACACATTCCAGTGCAGGCACAGACAGCTGGACTCGGGCCATGCACGGTGTTGCAATTCCATCTTCAAGAATGCTGGCTTTGTACTGAAGGCATCCACAAGCCCAGATCTCAATGCTGATAACAATTCAACTCAATTGCACAAAGGGTTAGCAGTCCAGTGTTTGGAGAGCACCATTCCTTTGTATACCTCTTTTGAGTGACTGTACAGCCCTTTGTTGTAGCAGCAGCACATATAAGACCCGGTCCTGTTGTGATTGGATGTTTGATGTAGAACGTCAGATCCACCTGCTCTCCACTTCCTGTTGAGATCTTCTCTGATTGGATGGCTGCGAAAGAGCTTGTGAATGCGCTTGGATGACAATGCCCCACTGACTATTTTTAGTCAGTAGTTCTTCCTACAGAAAATATATTTTTTATCTTTGCCTTTCTTTTGCTCTGCTTTCTGTGTTCTTACGAGAAGTAGCTGCATTCATTTTTACGCTTTTAAGTACTGTACTCTAAACTGGAAGGTTGTTAGAGCACTATTGTGTAGCATTGGGCAACATGCAGTCATTGAGCCAAGATTTGCTGTTTGAACCTTTTATCAATGCTGATTTTATCCAAACATTGTAGTTATGACCTGCCTTATTTTAATAGTTCATATAAGATTTTAAATGTACATGAACATATTACAACATAACGTATTGCAATGTGGTTTGTCATCTACTGTATTTAGTCGACGTATTTCACTGTGTAGTTTTAAGTGTGCTTCACTGTGATTATAAATGCTGTATTAGATGTGATGAGAGCCACAGGAGCCACTGAGACCTCTGTCAGCCACTGGCTCTTACAGTATCAAAACTGTGGAAGACTTGGACAATGTAAACAAGCTAAAATATTTTGAATTGTGATATAATGGGGGGGAGGGAATTACCACTTACCAGCAGTTACCACAAAACGAGAGGCCTTTCATTGACCCTTCTTCCTCCACTAAGTTTCACAAGCTTTTTGCTGCTATTTTTCAGCACACTGAAAAGTACATCATTGGTATAATCACTGGATCTGTAATCAATGGGACGAAATGTTTGGAGGTCAAATATCAACTTTTTATACAATCAATTTTTGTGAATAAGTCAGACTTCTCAAAGGTGGTTTATATGCTCTACATCTTCTGATTTGCGTTGTACTCCCTGCTTTAGTGGAAGTGCTCGATCAAAGAAGGCAGTTGTAGCTGGACTCCATTGATGTGCTAATTACTTTTGTTCTCGAAGTCTCACACTGTAGGCTTATTTACATATATTAATGATCTGTATATGTCACAGCAATGATCTGTTTATATAAATACACTTGACTGTAAGCCTTGTCAAATTTTGTATGATGTGAGAATTTCCACAAGTAAAAGCATTTTAACGTTGTTATTGACCAGTGCTTTTGTGTTAATGCAAATCATGATTTCCTAGAATATATTAGTATGATTGAATTCCTTATTTAAAAGCACCAGACAACCATTTTTATTTATTTAATTATCTCATGGAGCTGATATGTATCCAGTATTTATGGGCAAATTTATAAGGCTTCTTTTAGGCATAATAAATTAAAACATTACCATTGGTAGGAAGTTCACTGAACTTCTACTTGTATCCCCCTTATACACTTGATTGGACAATACTGTTGGGCTGCAGTCTCTAGCGGGCCAGCAGGAGGAGCCAGAGCTCTTCACCACCTACATCAGTGATTCTCCCATTCGAGTCGTTTAGCTTCAGTACAAGCTCTGAAACCTTTTTTTTTTCTCCTCATATTTAAGGAAGTTTGTTTGAAAATTGTATTTATTTTAAAAATGACAGAATCAGAAACAAACGCAGATTACAGCTTAAAACTCATGCCCCTAACCAAACAGTTTATTTACAGCTCATTTATGTTACTCATTAGATAACTCCAACCGAAAAGATGAAAGTATGATGATTCCTGGTCATAATTTGAAAGTGCTCAGTTGCTCAAAATGACAAAATTGAAACCGAGGGCAATCTTACAACATTATTATTGTTATTAATAAATCATTTTAACATTTAGTAGGCTATAAATGTCATATGATTACTTACAGCAACAAGTTCACATGAAATCAAAGCAGTGTGCACTTATTTATAGTCAACAACAACTTAAATCGTTTAAAACCCTGTACAAACTTACAAAACTAATACATTTTGGACATAAATGTAACAGGAGAAAAACAATCTAATTGGCCATTTTCCTTAATGTTTTTGTACTACAAATACTACACAAAGAATAGCCTATCATTTGTTCTCTTTAGAGGAACTAATTGTTTTGGCAAATCCCCCTAATTTACATTTTGATGGATCAAAATCTTGGGACTGCTCTTCTAAATTGATATTTCATATGGACATTTGCGTCACTCCAGCCTTGTTACGATGCAAGTTTCCCTCATTCTTTGTTTTGGAAAATCTCTCTCTGTGTATTTATTATATATTACATTTGAACAATATGTGTATTTGTGCAGTAGTAGCCTTAAATTGAAAATGATTCCCTTTGGCCACAGCCTATATTGTTTTCCTTCATTTTTCCTCAGTGTGAACGGCAGATTGTGGGTAACAGTGGTTTCATCACTTCGCTAATAGATTATGTTCATGTTTATTATTAGCCAACATAAGTTGATGATCCTTGAGGGAGGTGGCTTCGCGTTTACAGTTGCCACAGCACAGCTCTCATCTTTTACTTGTATGCCTGACGCGCGCTCTCGAGCGCACAGTCCGACTGTCCACGAGCGACTTTAGCAAGAACTAATGAGCGCGCACGCTTCAGCTGACCGAGACCCATTTCAGTTGTTCGTTTGAGCTTTATTCGGAACCAAAGCAGTACTTTATAAAACACAGGGTATGGTGACTGAGAGGACTTCAGTGGAGATTCAGCTTTGAATGAAACCGTCAGCAAAATTACCTGCCAAGCGCGCAGATGTGTCGAGCTGTGAGGGAGTAGTGCCGTTTAATCAAGAAACTTCTGTTTGCTTTGACTGACATCGAAACGTCATGGCATCGGTGTCGTGGAGACACGCGATTTTCTTCTTGGTAGTTGGTAAGTTAAACTGGTTTGTCCTCATGTCTGCATTTCATCCTGTTAGATTAGACTATTTATGTTTTTGAAAATGCATACTGCCTGTAAAATACAAAAAAGAAAGCTAGAACAAATAAGAACGAAACTATCCATCTCAGTAAGGTTTTGAATCAGAAGTCCAATGTGGTTTTGCAGTGTAGGCTATATTGGTCGGTTTCAATCAAATTCAAACCATATTAAGATAATAATGAATGTGAAGGTTAACAAGTGAACATACAGTGCATTCAGGCAAAGAATCAACTATAATAAATATTGATTTTGTGTTCTCAGGACAAGGGAATTGTAGCCTATTTTTAAAAATAAATAAATTTCATGTCAGTTAGTTTGTTAGGGCAACTGCATATATCAGATTAAATTAAAGCTAGCTTATATTATAATAATATGTATACATTATATGTATATATTTTATATAATTAAATTGTATTATTAATTAATTATTTGCTAGCCAAAACAGGTTTACTATTTTTCATGTAACCTTTTACATTTTAAAACGTGGAATATTTTTTTTTATATAGAACACATGCTTTTAGTCTTTTTCACATTACACAGAGGTTGGCAACTTTTATGAAAGTGAAAAATCCATTAGTGACAAGCACACCCATGTATGGGTCAATTATCTAATTTTCTAATTAATAATGCATGACTGTCTCCTTCTGTTGGAAAGAATTAATTTCACACTTACCTTAACAAGCTCACTGAGCGGTGCTGAGCATGACTAACAAGCTGCTCTTTGCTTGCCTTGATTTCCTGTCACTATTCAATTGGTATTGCTATATATACTCTGTGAAGATTCATCATGGCATACATTTGTTTAGAATTAATGTCTCTAAAGAATATTAATGCAATTGCTGTGAACTGACCTGACTCTCAGTCAAGTAATGCAAGTATGTGACTCTTTCTTGTTTGTGACAGTGAAACAGATACAAACATGTATCTGGCTCTCTGACTGCTGAGAGAAAAAGAGAATGTTGATGGATTCACACAAGACAATGGCATTAAGCTCATGATACTACAGAATAATAGGTAGTCTGTAGAAATATGTAACTCTTGAACAAACACTTCTGCTCCAGTTAAGCCCGCTGTAGTGAGTGCCCTATAAAATATGTAGATTTAGCAGGAGAATCTTCTTGCTTTGAAACAGCGCGAGGAAGCAATGAAGTGAACTCAGGAGTGTATGTTAACAAGGGCTCAGATGTTAACTATTCTCTGAAATAAAGCCTACTACAAATAGTCTACCAAAATATGTGAAGAAAAAAAAAAACGTTTATATGCAAGCTCGGTTTGATGCGTTGCATTTTAGAATAGGTCATATAATGCAATATGTATTACACTTTTCCTTTTCATTCTGTTTTTCCCTTCCTTTTTTATTTTTCTCCTTCATTTATCTTTACTTCCCTTCCCTTCAACCTTTCCTTTCCTTCGGCTTTCCCTTCCCTTCCTTTCCCTTCAACCTTTCCTTTCCTTCGGCTTTTCCTGTCCTTTCCTTCCCTTCAAACTTTCCTTTCCTTCAGCTTTTCCTTTCCTTTCCTTCCCTTCAACCTTTCCTTTGCTTCGGCCTTTCCATTCCATTCCCTTCCCTTCGGCTTTCCTTTTCATTTCCTTTCATTTAATTTCCTTTCATTTCTTTTCCTTTCATTTCCTTTTTTTATAGATGGCTCCCACCCTAGTTTCTTTATAGATAGGTATGTCCATCTTGTCACACAGATGCACTAGGGGAGCCTGAGAAGTCCCAGAATATTGATGGCATCATAACAGTTCACTACTGACAGAGAAAAGGGTGGCTTTATGCTGTTGTTGCGAGACGAGAGATAAATGTCAAGCACACATTTTAAAATTCAAACAAAGCTTTCACTGTGTTCCAGGCCAGAATGCTTTATCTTTTGAGACCCACTGAGATGCATTACCCTCATTTATCTGACAATTGAAAGTATACGACAGATAAAAACACCATAAAGAGTTATCCTGGTAGCAGGATGAAGGGGAGCTCAGGGATGTGTACAGTTCTCTAAATACAGATTAACACGGTGCATTTCTCTGATTGAGGTGAATAACCTGATGGCAGGGGGCGGGGAGATCTGGACAGCCGTAACAAGTGAAGATGAATATATGGCTGCTCTATTTCTTTGCGCTTGTCAGGACCGCTTTGTATTTCATTCCCAGTGTACTGCCTTAAGCAGTTCAACCTTTGTAATAATTCAGTTCAGTAGGTATTGAATCCAAGTGCATTAGTGAGCATTGTGTGCAAGGAATTTAATGGTAAATGATAATTGTTAAGGAATTCGTCTTACCAATGGGGCGTTTTAAATTGCATCCAGAGGGCTGCTGGAATAAACTAAGCATGGTCGATTGTGTAGAATGGCTGCTGAAGCTGAACACAACAAATGCATCTATATTTCTGACTAGAGCTGACAGTCATGTAGAATAAACTGAAGACATCTCGATAACTAGCCTTAAGTAACTTAAGTGCAAATGTAGATTAATTTAATCTGGATGAATTTTTCATTCTCTGTGTTTGTCATTGTCTCAAAATATTAGTTAGCCATGTGAGCCCTGATATTTACCATTCAAGCTGAAAGAAGTTACTTTTATGCTGTTCATAAACCCAGATGACCCTTTTGAGTTGTGTTTGGCACATGACTGCTTCACCTGCGTCAACAAGCGTATTTTGCGGAAAAAGAGCATTGCATAATCTATTTGGCCAGCCGGATACATATGGGAGATGTGAATACAAAAGCGCAGTTAAGGCCTGTTCACACCAAGGACGATAACTATAACGATAAAGATGTAGTTCTACAAATCGTTTTAAATTTAAAAGAATTGTAGAACCCACACCACACCTATAGCAATAACGGCACAAATGAAACGATGCCGAAATCAATTTATCAACTTTTTTTTTCCAGCTGATGAACGATAAAAACATTGTACGCCAATCAGTTTCCATTCTGCTTTAAAGAGCTTGAGCATTTAAAGCAACAGACAACAAAACTGCAGTGCACGGTTATTATCTTATCGTTATAGTTATCTTTATAGTTATCATTCTTGTTGCGAACGGGCCTATAATAGCATACGGTGCAATAGCAAAACTTAATGGAGTTTTCAGTTAAGAAATGTGTAATAAAATATGTTTATTTTATGTTACTGTTTATTTTTTATATAAATTTATATACAATTTCATATAAAGGAAAAATAAAAATTTATATTAAGATAATTGATGACATACAGAGCTGTAAAATTACAACACAGCTCATAATTTGGTTTTAATAAGAAATGTTTGCATTTATAACGAAATCTCTGACGTTTCATTGCTGACTTTGGTACAGTATCTTGACGAATCTGAGCGTAGACAGAAATATCTTCTGAAACATTATAAGACACACATTTGACTTGGGTATTTTTTGTCTGGTAAAGCAGGCGGTTCAGTAAAGATCTCAATTTAATCTCTGCCATAGAGAAGCATTGGAGATTTTTCTTTTCAACAGAATGGCATGAGACTTAGCTCTTGGCTGCTGATCATATAAATAAAAACAGGCTATTTGTGCGCCAGCCCTGCAAAGCGTTGCTCTGTTTAATGCATTAAGAAATAGGTGTTGGACTGAAAAATGCAGTTAATATTTGATGCCTAACTTTGTCTTGTGATGTCAGCAGGGAATCGGCATGCTGGAATGTGCATCTCTCTGCATCGCTGCTGGATGGCTTGGAACTCCTGCATTAGCTGATTATTCATTATGCAGATTGAGTCACCCTATAAACTGCGTTGCATCATGCTATGGTATAAATTAGTTTTAAAGGAAAACGAGGTGGATTGATTCATCTGCTCATTGACATGCTTGAGATTAAAGCCACAAAAAGCCCCTCTTATCAAGCAGGGGACAGACAACCTCGCATTGACCCTGAATGTGGCATAATGTGCTGTGAAGAATCATTCCGGAGTCTTTGGTTTGATTGTCTAAAGAGACTCTTAAAGCAGCGCTGGACCCCATACAGTGTTTTTAAGACCTCTCTGACAGCAGGAGCCCAGGAAACAAGATCTTTCCCGGTCCGCGAGTGAGCAGTGGCATCTAAACCACAACTACTTCGAGCTGTAAATCAACATTTGAGCCAACAAAAGTATTCATTTTATTTCCCTTTAGATTTAACATGGAAAGCTCAGTGTTAAGATATTTTAGCAGGTTAAAACATCCCCTATTATTAATTCTCTCTATAAAGCAGTCATATCTTTAAAAAGTATATATTTTTTTCCTCCCAAAACAGAATTTAGCTTTTCATGATCATGTTTTCATACAATGAACTCAAAATCTGCTAAGGGGTAAATACATGTAACAAATCATGTAAGTATGTATCATCTTTTATTGGAAAATTAAACATTTTATCAAACTTTGATAATTGCCTTAATCTTTTAAACAACTGAGAAGATAGGCTAGTGATCAAACTACATTTCATAAAAATCACCTGTCAAGTTAATGATATATTACATCAGCATGTGACAGTCAAATTGGACTCACTCATTTAACAGTTCATCTATTGCCAAAATGATCAAAAAAGATCAGTCAAGAATAAAGAATTATTAAAAATACCAATATCAGGAATGTCAGAATCAGAATGTGTAGTTTGTGCGTGAAGAAATGTCTGTCAGAACCAAAACCCGTTGAATGATGTTCACCAACCCGGCAAAGTTTCTCAGTTGGATTGGCATTTATTCTCTTTAGCATGCAGTGTGAAGTATTTCAGTGAGTGAAAAACAAATTTGTATTCACATGCTTTGTGTATTATGCACATTATCGTCTCTGCCTTTGAATAGCAAATTATCAGATGTATACGAGGCACCGAAATAAAATGAAGAGCTAATATCAAATTATTTTTGCAGAATAGAATTTTTAAAGGCATTTTAATATGTGAAATTAGGCTATAGAGCATTAATGATGAGTGTTTCAATTGTACTAGGGTTCTGTTTCAACAAGTGAACTTGTCTGTGAACTAACGGTGAAAGATTTGAACTATTTATTGGTATTATTGATCTTAATGTCTTTAGTAGACAATTAAAAAATTCACATGGTAATTTGTTTACCCTATATATATATTTGAGTACAATTCTCTCACACTGACCACTGGATGTTCAACATGGAACCTCATGGCAAATAACTCTCTAAGGATTTGAGAATTAAAATTGTTGTTAAGAAGATTAGAATCACCCTGAAACTGAGTTACAGTACAGTGGCTAGGCAGTGGTCGAATTATACCGTGAGCTTCGGGGGGTACAGCTATTTCGACTGGTGGCATCACTCTCCATTTTATATAGGCTTTCACACGAGAACCACTAATCTATATGCGAAATTCTGCGAAAGCTTCTGCAGCAGTTCAAACACGAGCACGTTTCCATCCGACAACCTTGTCCGTGAGATAATTAACAACTGCTTGCATTAATGCAACTTGGCTTAGTTTCACCAAGATACGGACAATATTTTCTTGGTACAGAGAGCTTCAGGAGCTGCGTGAACTTTTATCTAGCTAGCTAGCTAGACTATGACTTCATTATAGATGAGAGAAACACTGAACAACCAAATTAAGACAGTTTTGAAAACCTGTTTAGATGATGAGCTGCTCATAACATTTGCCACAAAGCACAACGCATTATGATATACATAGCAGTCAAAACTATAGAGATTAAAGTTGATTCAGCCACTTACTCTTAATTTTTCGCTGACCTACCAGGTACTGTATGTACATTTTGACAGCTAGTGAAATTATATCAAAGAACCATAGCAAAGAATACAGTCTGAACATACCAGATAAATGGTACAGCCCATTGGGGAGTGAGGGTTTGAAAATCGTATTTCATTAGATTATTTCCTGAATTGTTGGTATGTGATGGTAATACTGGATTTAAATACATACAATTTTGGATAGGCTAACATTATATTTTATTAAAAAAATTTCAGTACCCCCCAAATTATTATTTTCATCCCTTTTGGGATGGTCCAAGTCTCATCTAAGGGGGTCGGAACCCCCAATACCCCCCGTAATTCACTCTGTGGCCAGAGTCATACAGAGGTTTTCCAAGACGGGTTCCACTTGAAACCGGCCTCGCAAGGATCAATCAAAGAAGTTGAGTCCTCTTGCTGTGCGTCAGGTGCAGAAGCTGGCTTCAAAAACAGCATGAGTGATGCCAGCATTGCTTCAGAGGTTGCAGAAGCGGAATGTCAGCTTGTCGGTGTTCAGACCATACAGCGCACTCTGCAACAAGTCGGTTTACATGGCCGTCGACCCAGAAGGAAGCCTTTTCTGAAGCTGGCATGCAAAGAAAGCCCGCAAGAAGTTTGCTGAAAGCAGCCAGAATGTGTGGCGATGCCCTGGTGAGGAGTACCAAGAAAATTGTGTCTTGCCTACAGTCAAGCATGGTGTTGGTAGCATCATGGTCTGGTGCTGCATGAGTGCTGCTGGTACTGGGGAGCTGGGCTTCATTGAGGGAAACATATATTCCAATATGTTCTGCGACATTCTGAAGCAGAACGTGATAATGACCCCAAACACACCGCCCAGATGACAACTGCCTTGCTGAGGAAGGTGAAGGTGAAGGTGATGGAGTGGCCAAGTATTTCTCCAGACCTGAACCCTATTGAGCACATGTGGGGACTCCTTAAGCGGAAGGTGGAGAAGCGCCATGTGTCTAACATCCAGCAGCTCCATGATGTCATAATAGAGTGGAAGAGGGTCCCAACAACAACCTGTGCAGCTCTGTTGAATCCATGCCTAGGAGGATTAAGGCAGTGCTAGATAACAATGGTGCTCACACAAAATGTTGGACAGTTTTGACATGTTCACTTAGGGTGTACTCACTTTTGTTGCCAGCTATTTTGACAATAATGGCTGGCTGTATGTTGAGTTGTTTTCAGAGGACAGTAAATATATACTGCTATACAAGCAGCACAGTGACTACTCTAAAATATTTCCAAGTTTCATTTCTATAGTATTGTCCCTTGAGAAGATATACTAAAATGTTTGCTGAAATGTGAGGGGTGTACTCACTTTTGTGAGATACTGTATATATATACAAATTATGATTCGCACAAGCTATCATCTTTTTTTGCAGCTTAACTCTGACGCTTAATAGAAAGTGCATTTCAATTGCTGCCTACAACAAATTACAGTATAAGGTGCCGATTAACTCTTTACAGCAGTGAGTCACGGTGACCCGCAGCAAATTACCCTCTTTAATGGGAACCAGCCATTGGTGTAATGGCCTTGAGTGATCCATCACCCGTATGGACAGATACGCTGACATTCATGGCCCTGGTAATTGCTTCATCACAAAGGATCTGAGCCCTGGCCCATGTAGATTATTCTGGAATGCCATGATGGAAGTTGTGCATGTGTGTTTCTGAGATAAGAAGAGTAAATGGTGGCATTTGCTTTATCAATAGTCATAAACCACGTTGCAGAGCCTGATTTCACCAAGTGCAACGTTTCTGAATCAACATCTTTGTTGATCCTGGAACAACATTCCAATCAACCAATCAGATTTGAGGGACAAGTTTACAGTTTATGTCAAGGTTATTCTTATAAACTTATAAGTTCTTATTACCAGGGTTAAGTGCTTCTACATCAGTGTTATTCACCTATCTTTTCCCTCTGATTTTAGGGATAACTTATGGGTAGGGTTAGGTTTAGGGGTTGGGATATGGATAGGATTACATTTTTGGACAGGAATGTTGTTCCAGGATCAACAAAACATGTTGTCCCAGGAACAGGTCTAGCTCAGCAAAATCAGGACGTGCAACTATGTTAAACAATAAAAAGACAAAAAAGGAAGTGGCAGTTTGTACTGGCATAGTGCTTGCTTTCAAAAGTGGCAGACAGTCCTGGGTCAGGTGGCCATGCAGTGTAGTTCTTAAAAACTTTAAAATGTTTTGTACGTTTTTTTTCTTGCCTGGGAGTGCTGTATGTTACTGTCACCACATTTTTTCCCCAAGCCGCATATTGCAGGCTAATGCATCTTTTCTGGCATTAAAGGGTTTCATGGAAATGTTAGCTCGCTCTTCTGGAGTAGCCGCAGGCTGTTTTTGTCCATGCTGGGATAGCAGCGTCTGAGTACACTTCAATTATGCATACATTTATACACTGGTACATAATAAGATCATAATACCACCCTCGTGAAAATTTCTATTTTGTATATATATTGTATTTGAAATATATTCCCTTTTTCAATAGTAGCTACATTGCAAATACTAACTAAAAATTGTACTATCTTTAAATATATTAAAAGTAGCCCTTATTAGCATCATGCTTTTACCTATTTTCACAATACAACTTTTAACACACTTTAAAATAATTGTATTTTAGTATTTTTTCTAAGTGAAAAAGCAGTTTATTTTTAAAAATGTATTTATTTGCACTTTATTAAAAATATGTTTTAGATATATTTTAACTGTGAGCTGGAAATGATCATTGTAACAATGCATTGAAAGTATACTTTCAAAATACATTATATTATACAATAGTATTTTGTACAAAGTATAGCTAAATTTTACTTGTTTGTTAATGTGCATTTGATATTGAAGACAAAATGTGCAATTTGCAATATTTGGAATAAGCCAAAGGTATAAGTTTCAGAAGCTCCTCTCTCTCTCTCTCTCTCTCTCTCTCTCTCTCTCTCTCTCTCTCTCTCTCTCTCTCTCTCTCTCTCTCTCTCTCTCTCTCTCTCTCTCTCTCTCTCTCTATTTCTCTCTCTCTCTCTCTCTCTCTCTCTCTCTCTCTCTCTCTCTCTCTCTCTCTCTCTCTCTCTCTCTCTCTCTCTCTCTCTCTCTCTCTCTCTCTCTCTCTCTCTCGGCGTCTCTCGGCGTCTCTCGGTGAAAACGCCCAAAATAAATATTTAAAAAATTAAAATACATGTATAAATACAGTTATGGTATATTGCTTGTATGTTTCAATGACACTCATTACACAAATAAAGTAAACTTTAATATCACCAATCAAGCATGTAATTAGTCCCTAGTTACACACTTAAAGTATACTAAGTATACTTGAAGTTGTTCCAATTTTGCACACAAAAATACTCTAAATAAACTTAAAGTTATGCTTTACTACAATTTAATTTCAACTAAAATATACTTAGTACAAAATTAGTTGTTTCAAAATAGCACACTTCAAGTTAACTAATCATACACACTTGAAGTATACTGAATTAGTCTGACTGAAAGTATAGTTAGCATCTTTTTTTTTTCACCAGGGCAGGCTTGCGGAGAAACAGAAAATACGTCATAGTCAGTGTTACACAGAATGCATAAAAGACATAATATAAGTTGTTACTGTTAAAGATATAATCAAAATGTTCTCAAAAAAAAGTTCATACTTTACATTAAAATGTTGTGATGACAAAATTCATTTGTAGCCTTTAAAATGACTTTATTTGTTTAATATTTTATTTTAAAATTTGTCATATTGTTTTCTGCTTCAGTCCAAATAATTGTAGTAATAAATATCAAATGTGTATATTTTTATTTGTTATAACTTGTGACCGTTTATATACAAACAAATATGTAAAATTGTATTTAGCTTTACTAAATTCTAAATGTTTTTTAAATAAAGTTAAATTAAAGTTTAAAGTAAAATGGTATTCTTCTAATGGACTTTACTGTTGCTGAAATGTAGCTTTGAGTTCACAGCTGACTGGTCCGTGCTCGTAAACAGTCTGAGGTGAGTGACCTGCAGCTTCGAAGCTTCCAGCGGGTCCCAGAGACTGTGTCACATGTACAAATGACACCTCTCTCACAACAGCACTCTGGTCCCTCGAGTCAGACATGCCATAACCATTGATATAGCTGCCAGCTCAAATCACTGTGATGGCCACTACTGAAATACAGAATGCACAGTGACATTTTACATTTATTTTGTGCTTGTTTGGAAAAGAATAGGACAAGAGATGTAATCCAAAACATTACATTGTTGTATATAATTAGTCATTTTTACTGGAAATGTTTTCGTAGCAGAACATCAGTCTTGTTAAATTGACATGGTCCCTTCAAAATATATTTTCTCAGATGATACCAACCTATCCAGCTGTTGTCCTCTTTTATCTAGCGTATATGAGTCTGGCTCTTGAGTTACATCCCCTCAGTATCTGTCAATCACTGTCTGTCTGCATCCATTTACTAACATGAGACACTCGTGGCAGGCATTCATTTGACCAAATTATGAGGCTGTTACACCTTAAGAAAACATGACAGCTTGACAGTGGAAGTCATGCTGAAGGAAATATTTCAGTAACTGGGCAATTTCAGTATAATGCTTCTGTCAGCAATGTTTGTCCATCACAATCTCAAGTGCTTCCTGAAGCTGTGAAGAGCATCAATTTAACACAACAATGCTTAAATGAGCATTCCAGGTTCAATACAACTTAAACTTTATTGACAGCATTTTTTGGCAAAATTTTTGTTTTGACTCCATCAGTTTTTATAAAGGTGCATTTACAGTAAGGCACTTGCCCTGTTTAAGAGGCATATACAGTATTTTATCCCATAGAGATAATTATGTGGCCCTTTGAATTGTGAGTTTCAAAGTGTCATTGTTTCACATAATTACCAGTTACATATTCACACATCTCGTGTGTCATTGTTTGGAAGAGGAGGCACACTTAATAGGGTATCAGCAATACAAACAAAAAACTGAATGCAGAGTGATGCTGATTATTTCATGTTTATTTAAGCATAACAGATATGTTGACACAGAGGATGAGCAAGGACATAGTTCTGAAACTGCTGCTGGACTAGAAATTATAGTTCATGTCTATTGTTAGGTGCTTTTAAGCAGCATTAATTCAATGGACTGAAAGGGCACTGCAGAGTTTCCAGGGACTGAAGTCCCTTTTGTGTCAAAATTCTAGGCTCATCTTTCCTATACAATGAAAGCAGATAGTGACCAGGGGTTGTCAAGCTAACAAAGGAACAAAAACATGATGAAAGCACCATAAAATATCTGACACAAAGACGTTAGAAGTAGATTCTTCAAGTCCTGTAGGTTGCGAGGTGAAGCCGCCATGGATCAAACTTGTTGGTCCAGCACATCCCCACCGATGCTCAATTTGATTGAGATCTGGGGAATTTGGAGGCCAGGGCAACACTTTGAACTGTCCATCATGTTCCTCAAACCATTCCTGAACAATGCGTGCAGAGTGCTTTATCCTGCTCAAAGAGGTTTCCCAGCAGAACATTGTCCAGAGCATCACACTCCCGCCTTGTCATCGTCCCACAGTTCATCCTGGTGCCAAACGGCATATACAAGAAAAAGGGCCTTGCCATAACATTTAGCCCTTGTCAAAGATGCTCCGATCTTTATTCCTGCCCATTTCTCCTCCACCCAACATGTTGATTACAAGAACTGATTGTTTGCTTATCTAATCTGACCTTAATATACGGCCTTGTTCGTTTCACTTGTGACTGGTTATAATGTTTTGGCTACTCAGTGTAGTCTTCAAAATCCATAAAGCACCTTTAAGTGTTTTTTTCATTCAATGCTTGGAATAACACACTTGTTATTGTTAACTACACCAACAATTATTTTTTGAAATAAAGCGTAAATAATATAAATATTAGATACAAAATATTAATTTAAAAACATAAAATTTGTCCTTTTGTGTTGCATGAAAGAAATGTTAAATGTGTTTCAAACAACATGAGTGAGAGTTAATTACTGAATTTCCATTTTTGGGTGAACTATATCTTTAACAGCGAGCCTTACAGTACATCTGCATAAATACTCTTCACTGAAAAGATGATGATGAATATGGCTGTCAAACCAGTCAAAGTTACGGAGATGATCAAGGAGGAAACTCGAAATACTCTTGTTTAGTTCTCCTCTCTTTCAATATTCATCTTAGACCGAATGTTTTCTGTATCATGCAAGAGTTTGAGATTAAAAGAATCTCAGTGTTTGAAGAGAAAAAATAAGGTCATGTAGCAGCATGATGTTAACTTTCTGTATTATATTAGCTTGAAGGTTTTTTTTTTTTTTTTTTTACTGTTTTATTGTAATATTTAAAGTTTATTACCTTGATTTTAGGAGGCCTGCAACAATACACAGTATATAAAGGCATTACAGATGCACTCCTGACACAAAAAACACTATGCTGCCTCCTAAGATGTCATGCTTTGACAAATTGTAAGGCAGCATCACACGTATGCGATAAGGCAATCCCAAGATGCACTATCGCAAGTTCAGTAAAAATATTCATCCAAGATTGCAAATGCAGTCGAATATAAAAGCAACTATAAATATACTTTTTAAAATGCTGAAAATTATTGATTAAAAAAGATAAAAATCAATTCAATCAAATATTCAAGTCATATTCAGTGCAGTAGTTACTGAATTGATATTCTCTGTTTACAGATACTCTGAGTGGTTTTTTGACAAATTGAAGTGGTTCTGAAAACACTTGTTTGTGAGTTTACCATTTAACAGCAGCCAGAACAGATGGATGTGATCTGTGTGGCCCAGCATCCTCCTACACACTCTGGGCTGGCCTCAACTTTAGTATTTTGTTAACTGTTAAAAGTTGGTTAAAAGTAATTGCGAAAATGTCTTATAAAAGTTAGTTCTAAGCTTTAGCATCATTTCTTTTATAATCCCACTTAATACAAATTACATTCATATATTTTTAGAGAGCAGTGGCCACAAAAATTATGATGTTGCATTGATTTGTTCTATTTATAATAAATGGCAAGTTCTCTTTCCTAATATCTGTTTTAATGAGTTCAGCTCCTCAGGAATTAAACATACTGCGCCCTGTTCCCTCCACCATCAGTGCAATCTTGGTTAAAAATTCACTTTGCATAAGCAAATATGCCACTTTTGCCTGTATTGGGAGACAAAACTGGAACAGTGTTCCACTGTATTATTCATTTTCCCTTTCATCCATCTTCAGGGCAGTATAAAAGCGTGTGCCTGCTAGAATCGCTCATGAAATAGAATTGCTTTGGGTGCAAAGCTGTCTATGTCGTGTTGTCTGAAGGCTCCAGTGTGCTTATAATGTGTAAATCACTCTTTGTACCTTTTTTGCATTTGTATTTGCACACCACAGTAAATGGAGTGACATATTACTGACTAATTGACTCTAAAGGATCCTGAATATCATCCAGATTGCCAACATATTGCAGATGTGAAGTAGTTAGCGGCACACTTGCCCGCTCTCTCGCACACAAATATTCTGTGAATGTCAGCAAGAGCAGTGATGTTTACACATAAAGAGACTAATTAAGTGTTCTGGTGGAAAGGTTCCTGTCATATTGAGAATATTGCATCAAAGGTCATATTTTAATGTGACATGCTTGATGTTGTCTTCTCTGGACCTGGTTGGTTGGGAATTTTACTCACCATACAGGTGAAACTCGAAAAATCTGAACATCATGCAAAACTTCATGAATTTCAGTCATTCAGATTAAAAGGTGAAACTAATATATTTAGTATATATAACTATATACATATGCATGATTATACTTTTCAGAGGGCCGACATTTCAGTATTTAAAATCCTTTTTTTTAAATAGATTTTATGTAATATTCAAATTTTTTGAGATTTTGAATTTGGGGTTTTCATAAGCTGTAAGCCATAATCATCAAAATTATAACTTTTGCAGAATATTCGTATTTTTCGAGTTTCACCTGTATAACCGTTCACTTTCTGTTTTTATATTGTTATTTTTACTTGTTTACATGCTGTGCGATTGAAAATGGAATTCATTCAAGATAAGGATTTGAAACAGTAAATGGATTTGTTCCTTGTTGTCTCTTTTATATTACTGAAGTTATGATTGTGTTTTAACACAGGAAAATGTGAAGGAACACTTTCCATCCAATTCTGTGAGATTCAGTGGCTCGTATTCAAAATCTTATCACAAAAGTGAACATTTTCTCTCTTCTGAATGTTACTGAAACATGAATGTATTGGCACATGGAAGGGGAAATACTGGCACAGAAGCAAAAACAGAGAGAGGAATAGTAGAAAAAGAAAAGAGAAAATGTTGAAGTCAGCATCCAGAATTAACATCCGCCAAGCTTTCTGTGCCAGGATGCATATAAATATTTCTTTCCAGGAATATGTGATGGTTGTGTTGCATTAGATTGTGCAGAAGCCTTTAAAATCTGCTCTATTCCATTTCAGACTTTGGTAGCTCTAATAACTAGAGGATTTACTCATGGTTGACGTCCAGGGTTATTTATGTACATAAAATAAAAAAGGAACATATTCCCACATCTATCTCAGATGTTATGCAAAATCTAGTGTTTTTAATGTTTGTATGCTCTCTTATGCATGTTGTAGTTTTATCATCCTTGCATCTTCCCTCTGCCAATTTTATTTTTATTTGCAAATATGGTTTGATGTTGTGATGGTACATACTTTTGCATTTCCACTCCTTTAATGTTTGCTATTTTTCTTACTAAGAGTCTTAAATCTGCCTCAAAGCATAAAGTACACTCTTGGATGAAAAGTTTCTATATAGAACCTTAAATGGGTCGGTCAGGCGCTTCATATGTAGAACATTTTAGGGGTTCGCATCGTGGGATTTTTTTTATGGATTTAGTTTTACTTCCTTTATTTAGTTTTAATTCATTTTTCATTTTAATTCAATTTAATTAAACTGCTTGTATATATACTTTATCACTGGGGTGGGGGGGGGGGGGGGGTAAAGTGTTATGAAATAAACTGTTAAACAAACGTTTTATGCAACCATTTAAGACATTTCCCCTTATACAGTATAACTTCTTGTCATAAAATATCACTTCTTGTCATCTTTCCCATAAAATATTCTTGCCTGCACATTTTTGTCACTTATACAGTTGTATTATTTTAGTTGCGACCTGGGTGGCATCAGATCAAAAAAAAATATATATATATAAAAATGATGTTCCTTTATTTATATAGTGCAATACAGATTGTTTCAAAGCAGCTTTACAGTGATAACAGGAAAATAATAATTCAATGATGCGAACAGAGTTCAATTCTGCTGTAAAGAAGCTCTAAAAAGAAAATCGTGTCATTGTTCAGCTGAAAGGGATGTGTAAGGACTAACTCTGGAATCATAATTTGAAAAAATATTTCAAAGAGTTTTTATTCAATACAAAACACAAATATATCCTTTACTACATTATCCTATTAAAAGGCAACAGCAAATCCTGTAGGGATTCAGTTTATCCAGTGAATTCCCATTAGGATCCTTCAAGATTGTGAAAGTCTGATAGGAATACTGATTAAAAAAGTCTGATAGTTATCATGCACAAATTCCTTTGATTTTTGTTTGACCTCCCTCTTTATTTTTCTTGTGGGACTCTCACCTGTCACATAATTGATGTGATAGCTGTTGTTGACTAACAATGAGCCGAGGGGAGCACTGTCACTGCGGCTCTGACCGTGAGCCCGTCTTTCATACTGATCAGACGCTTTTCTGTACGGCATTGGGGGCGAGTGCTTCCATACCATGGATCTCTATAGGAGAATAAAACAATAGGAAGGAGAGAGAGAACAGAGAATATGAAAGAAAAGGACAGTCAGACAATGGCTTCTTTGTTTAAAGGGCTATTGTTTTCCAAGAGCTGCACATTAATACCATTATATCAGAGTTAATGAAATGACTCATCGTTGTTTCTCCTCTGAAGTTTTTTTCTTTTTCTTTTACACTCTCAATTGAGTAATTACAGCACGACTGCTGGTTATCTGGACGTGATGTTCAATTTTAAATAAATGTCCCAGGTTCAGTCAAGTAAAGCGTTTTACAAACTCCAGGGTGAGTCTAAACTTATATATGTGGTATCAGCAATAGACCACAGTGTCAATTTCCTTAAACGTTACAATTAATGTGAACGTTTTAAGTGTCCTTTTTTATTATTGAGACACATCAATATAGCAACTTGCATGCTAAAACACATTTTTTCCTCATCCTGATTTTAATGTCTTTGTTAAAATCTTCCTCTGATTTCTGCCTATTGATTTATTAAGGTCAAATGACAGATACAGTCGACAACTCATCATATGCTACGGATGTGGTTAAAACAAATCCTGATAAACCACTTGCCTTATTATTCCTATGGGCAAATCTGGGAAAATGAGACATTAAAATAGATTCCCTTTTTTTAAATGGAAACTAAAGCAAAAGCAAAAAAAACAACTACATATAAATAATACTAGAAAACTCCTTAGTAATAAAAATAGACATAGATTAGACAATTATTTTCCTATAGTAAGAGTATGAGAGCTGTTCTAGTACATAATGCCGATAATTTGTTCTTGAGAGAATTTTGGTGTCTATGGAAAACAGTTGAGTTACAGTATAAAGAGATCTTATTTGTGATGTTTCTTTACCATTGAGCTCCACTTTTTATGTATCTACATTTTTTTTCACACACAGTGCTAACAGTGATCTGTGGGGTAAAGTACAATTGAGATGTTTTTCCTTCTTCACCCTCCATTTTTTTTCTCTTGCAGTGAACCTGCCTGTGCTAATGATGGCATGTACCAGTAACTATGGAAATGCCATTGAGGAGTTCTGCCTGGTCAAGTTCAAGCTGGACATGGAGGTTCTCGACCAGCAACAGTGGTGCAGCTGGGAGGACACTGTTGAGTAAGTGAGAAACATGACACATGTAGGATTTAATATATTATTGGTAAATTCTTGATTCTGATTAGCTGACATATGACATGTGAAGGCCAAGTATGGTAACCCATACTCGGAATTTGTCCTCTGCATTTAACCCCATCCAAGTTAGTGCACACACATTAGGAGTAGTGAGAAGTGAACACACACACACACTGCAAACCGTTGACACACCCAGAGCAGTGGGCAACCCTTTTTGCTGTGGTGACCGGGGAGTGATTGGGGGTCAGGTGCCTTGCACATGGGCACTTCAGTCATTTCAAACCCGTAACTTTCGGGTTACCAGTCTGACTCATCATCACTGTCCCTCGTGAGAGCTCTTTCCATTCAGCGTCATTTTTAATATCTTCAAAATCAATATTTTGATCACTGAAAGTTTCTTCACCAGATCAACCATCAAGTGACAGTGACACTAATATTTGAATGCGTTCAATACTTGCTCTGCAGTAAATCACTGAGCCTATTTAAGTTTTGCTAATGATACTTTCTATTCTTTTGTTTTCTGCCTGCGAGTCACTATGAGTGAAATCATCACTTCATCATTATGTGTTAGACACTATTTGCCACCTTGTGGAATAAACTTATTCAGACATCAAAGATTCTATTATTGTTGTGCAGAATATACTTAGACTGTTACACACCTCGGGTCGTTAGCCTGTTATATTGTTATTTTATAAACCATATAACAAGAAAAAAATAATACAATACTGTTTTCCCATTTATTTTTTGTAAAAATTGTATAGGGTCTAGAAATGTATTATTTTATTCAGAAAGGATTTATTAAAAGTAACAGTACATACTTGCTATAACACTGTTACAATTTCTATTTTAAATTCTGGTTTTTTTTTTACTTTCTATTCATCAAAGAATTCTTAATATTTTTGTGAAAACTATGACACATTTTAAGCAGCCCAAAAGTTTTCAACACTGTTAACAATAAATGTTTCTTGAGCACCCAATAAGCATATTAGAATGATTTCTGAAGGATCATGTGACTTGATTATAATGGTGCTGAAAATTCAGCTTGGCCAAGAATAAAATACATTGAAATATTATTACAAATTACAATCTTTAAAAAAATATTTGAAACAGTATTATTGTATTTTATCATTAGAAATGAGGCATTGGTGACCATAAGAGACTTCTTTCAAAAACATACTGATATAGTTTGGTTCAGCACTCATTCAACAACTTTTGTTCAGCGCAATGCTACCTTGTCGCTGACACGCCTGCATGTTTATTTGAACAGTTCATGACAAGGTCAGTGAAGAGCAGAGTTTTCTCAGTAAGAGAGACGACAGGGGTTCCTATATTATCACATACTTCAGAGGGATTTAGTGTGCCATGTGGCACAGCTCCAGGCGTACACCATTCCTGGGAAATGCCTCCATATGCGCAGCTGTCTCTGTGACATAATGGAGGAGGTTATTTGTGGTGCCCCAGAAAATACATGATATTGAAGAACTTAACAAGAAGGACTGTATTGGCTTTACCTTTGTGCCTTTGACAACTGACCCTAAAAAACTGTCACTCTGACGTCAGACTGAAGCCATTGCGCTCCAGTGCAGCAGTCAAGAAAAGTGACACTGGATGTCAAGGCTGTCGGATCGGGGCCAGCAAGGTCTGCCAGTCCCTGTCATCAACATTTCATACACTGTTTGTCCCCTGCGACCTACCTCGTATATACTGTAGCTCGTGCAAAATGCTGACAGTGTTTTACGGTTCTAGAAATCATTGTAATTAAAGGGATAGTCCACCCAAAAATGAAAACTTTGCCATGTACTCGCACTGATGTCGTTCCTGATGATGTGTCTGTATGACTTTCTTTATTCTGTGGAACACAAAAGAAGATATTTTGAAAATGTCTCACTGTTTTTTTTGGGGGGGGGGGGGGGTTCATAAAATGGAAATCAAAGGTAACTAAAACTGATTGGTTACAAGCATTCTTCCAAATATCTTCTTGTTTCCTGCTAAAGAAAGAAAGTCAAACAGGTTTGGAACAACATGAGGGTGATTAAATGATGACATTTACATGACTTTAAAAAAAAATGATGATGTTATGGTTAGCAGGGAACTACACTGCGACCAAAATGGGTCGCAAATTTTAATGGGTCGCAAATGTATCACTGATTGTTTTTGTACCTATGTTTTTAGGCAATATGCTATGCTTTACTATGAGCATTTATTAAAACAGAAATGTGTATTTTAAGAATACATCAAGTTGGCTTCAGCCCCGCGACCGTTACTTAGATTAAAACGTACCATTGTATCAGTGCTGCGCGAGCTCTCTCTCTCAGAAACACGGACGCGCGCACACAGAGAGAGAGAAGATAATTGTAAAATGAAAATTGGCTATAGTTTAAATTTTGTTCTTGCTTGTTTTTTTTCTGTCAAAATGTCAGAAAGCATTTTGTATTATCCATCCGTGTTTTTAAAATTCGTTAAATGACGGCCGTTTTACTGCTAACACAGCCCTCATTATAGGCCTATGTCGGATTCATTTAACTTATACTTGATATTATTTTTATAATAAGTGATTTGTTATGCTATTATTGGACTTCTTTCTATTCATTGTCAACTGTTTTCTATAAATATGTTTGTATTGGCTAACATTTATTCAGCTAATGCGTGTCCTGTTTAAAATGTGCAATGTTCAAACGCAAAGACAGCACGTCACAAATAGAAGCCGTTTTCCCTGGATATTGGAATAATAAATACAACACTTTTTTTTTTCAGCATTTTTTTTTTTTACTCTTTTCTAGGGGTTTCTTAATTTTAGACAAGTTGACCAGCACACATTATATGCAATGCAATATAATGCATGCGTGTCCTATGTGTGACATATTTTGCACACAGGTAAAGGTGCCCAATATCAGTCATTTCTAAAGTAAAAAAAAGAAAAGAAAAGTGTTTTTAAAAATATCTCTTTTGATTATCAGTAAATTTGTTTTCTATACAGAGATATCGACCATAACAGCAATATTAATATCGGTTATCGGTATCGGCCACAATTTTCACATCGGTGCATCACTACTTACGAGTTCACGAGTCTGCCCATCTGTGCAAACCATAGCATGTTGAAATCCATTTTGCTCTTTATTGTGTACAGTATTTTCTATTGCAGTAAATCTATCCCAACCAATGTTAAAGAAAACAAAAACAAGGCGGCATGTGGTTTAAAACATGGCAAGTAAAATAAAAAGCACATCTGTATGCAATACAGTTTCATTATTGTTCATTATTATCCAGAGCGGCTTACTATAAATAATTTGTGCGACCAAATCATATTATGCGCTAGTAACTGAAAAAGTTAGTAGTGCAAGTGCCACCAGTGGAAAAGGTTAGTGTAGTTCCCTGGTTAGGCACTTATAATGGAAGTGAATGGGGGAGATTACTGAAGAATGATTTTATAAAAGCACATTAATTATTTGCTTAAAATTGTTGTATTATTTGAAGTGTGACGTTTAAAACATTTTCCCAGGCATTTTAAGGTTTTAGAGTTTATGCCGCTTCATTGTCATGGTGATGTAGTTGTAAATTTAGATATAGCTTTACACAGAAAATCTTGTTAACACATATATTATTTGTCTATTGAATATTTAAACTTTTATGGATTTACTTCATTCACTTCCAATGTAAGTGCCTCACTTTAACCCAGATTTTTGCTCCACTATGAAGTGGAGGGATTGTCATAGCAAAATGTTCTTGGTGTTCATTTACAAAACCGTTGTTATTCAGATCAAAATCTCAGAATTGCCCTAAAGTTGAAAACAAAAAGAAGTGTGTTGAGGAGGACGACGGATTCCTACGGGTGTTTTTATACTGAGACATTATGACACAAAATGATTATTCATATCAACATTATTAAAAGAAGTTTGAGTGATTCCCTTTAGACAGTGAGTCATAGATTCTGCTAACTGTGTATAATGGTTTATCATGACCTTGATCTTTGGTATTTCATTTTTGTGCTTTTTTACATTAGAAGTGCTTTAGCCCACCAAACAAAATCGAAGCTTTAAATCCTGGCTAACAATATTTTTCTGTCTGATTCAAGTATTTATCTGTGGTTTAACCGTAATAACAAGCACAGACTTAAGTTAGCTGGCTTTATTTAAAATACAGAGTACATCAAAAATAATTGATGCCACACTTCTTTAAATCAATAGAAAATTCATGACCTAAATCTGTCATGGCATGACAGAAAGTGAACGATATGATTCAATGCAGCACTTTTTTTTTTACCTTGAAGTTCGACTCAAGGCTCAGTTTGTCAGCCTTCCCAGAGAAGAGTGTTGTTGCTCAATGGTTGCTCTTTCATAGCTCAGGGGATTTCATGGTGTTCTCAGATCCGGGAGCAGGTTCAAGTGCCCCACTCACCTGTGAAACACCGCTCATTAAAGTATGTATGGCCCCTCGGCTCCCTCCATGGGGTCATCCAACTCAGTTGCTCAATTATGTACAAAGCACCTTCTAGAGACAGCCACAGGTCTGGGATGAGGGCTGAGCAACGCTGTAGAGCGGTGTGTGGCCTCCAATGAGCCTCAGAAGTGGTGAGCTAAGACTTATCGAGCACTGAGGGCAGTCAACTGCAGGTAATTAAGGTTATATACAGAGGCGGCTAGCACTGTTGGACTTCAGCAAATTGTCTTACCTGGGCAACGAAGCATTAAACCGCTTCGGCGAGAACCAACAATACTGACATAGCCTTTTGTCCTGCCAAGGGTCATTCCTGTATGTGCCGTATGCTCATTAAACCCCTCTTAAAGCACTGTTTAGAGGCAAAACAGACTTGTAAAATATATACAAATTAACAATGAAGAGCTGGAGTTAGGTAGGTGTTTGTCTAAAACAATTTTTGCTTTTCTGAAGAAATTAGATTAAGGAACAGTTGTAACCATAAATGTTTCGCCAATCATTATTACATATTCGGGTCTTTAGCGACCAAGATCTATATTACACTAATGGATCTCTATCTGTGGCAATAATTTACAACTCTACTGATATTAAAGTAACAATTAGGCTACTGAAGAATAAAATAAAGCAAATTTTGTTCCCTTTTTGATCTTGTTTTTGTTCAGTTTGAGCAGATGTTTTATACCATCATCACTGTCCTCGTCAGAGCTCATTTCCTAGTACATTCAGCATTTCGAACATTCTCAAAACTATCAACATCTTCAAAATGTATATTTTGATCACTGACAGCTTCTTCACCAGATCCACCATCAAGTGACAGTGACACTAATGTTTGATTGCGTTCAGTTCTTGCTCTGCAGTAAATCAGTGAGCCATTTCAAGTTTTGCTGATGATACTTTCTTTTCTTTTGTTTTCTGCCTGCGGTCACTATGAGTGAAACGTCACTTCATCATTGTGTATCAGACACTATTTGTGGAATAAACGTATTCAGCCATAACAAAAGATTAAATTATTGTTGTGCAGAATTTACTTACACTGTTACACACCTTGGGTCATCAGCGACCCTAGGTGAAGACCCTAGAGATGTTCCCTACTCCGCTCAATCCAGAGGGTTGTTATGGGGGGACCGCACTGTGGTTGCAGCCGTTGTGTGTGCTGACGCGCAATACACTGTATTAACACCAGACAGAAAATTCACGTCACCAGATGGAAAGAATGGATGGAGAAGCATAGGTTACTGTAAAGCTACGTCTTAGTTGGTGATTATCTTGGCGAAAGCCGAGTACAAATCAGCATGAAGTTTTAACATCTACTCTCGTGTAATGGAAATCTATACAATTTTTACAAAAAATAAATGCAAAAACAGGCATTCTTTTATATATTATTTTCTTATTATATTGTTTTTAATAAATTAATTGAGGAATAAGAAGGTTGATGTCTAACTTTAAAACATGAATAAGGAGGAGGAGAAACGTGAATGATGTCCTGGATCACTGAAGACCCGAGGTATGAGTTTTAGGGTTAAAACCTCACAGTGAAGTGTTTTGCTACTGATTTAACACGCACAAAACAGATCCCAACAGGTTTAATAAAGTGCAAACATTACATCGAAGAGGACACACAAACTTTCCTGTATGTGCTTCAAGGCTTTATTCTATATTTTTGCTATTTATGCTATATTTATTATTCTGCTAATGGTTACATGACAGCTAAAAGCCATTATTCAAGCTAAAACTTTACCAACACATCTCTGGTCTGAATCTTTAAAATTTGCCTGGTGTATGTAATCATATTTAATTTAGACTTCATACTTCATGGCCATTTTATTGAGCTTTTGATGTGTGCTATCTGAATTAGTCAAGGAGACAAAATGTCAGACCTATTAATTCAAAAAAGGCATAATTAGTCTGCTAATAAATATTATTTGTTGATATTTGAACTGCTAATTTAAAATTATATATCATTTTACAATTATATTGATTTTAATTGAACAAATGAATGGTCTAATTAAAAAGTAAGAGACACACGTCCCAAGACTTCTAGTGGCTGGAGCTGTTATAAATCCAGACACATAACGGTGATATTTTCAGGCCATGAGAAAATATTAGAGGCTATTCCCCATTTGACCTCTCCAGAAATCTATTCCATGATAAATGTGATCCTCTTCAAGCACGTAATAAGTCAGAGATCCTGTAACTCGAGCTCAGGTGTCTTGACTCATTGTACCCATAATTTCTGTGTACACCATCTGGTGTTTGGGCAGTTCTGACTCTTTGGGCCCTCTGTGACCTGTTGTCCTGTCCATCCTGATGAGACTGCATTTGCAGGGGCGATTCCAGGATTTTATAAATGGGGGGGGCACAGGGGGGACCAAGATCCAGTCAGGGGGGGCCCATGGGAAATCAGAAAATTCAAATGGAAATAAATACTTGTTTAGAAAATATTAAGCACGATTTAAAAAAAATATTTGCAATGCTCAGTGACCTAATATAGATGGTATTAAATGTGGCACTGAACAAGAG
Source organism: Siphateles boraxobius (assembly GCF_051911475.1). Taxonomy (NCBI): domain Eukaryota; kingdom Metazoa; phylum Chordata; class Actinopteri; order Cypriniformes; family Leuciscidae; genus Siphateles; species Siphateles boraxobius. The sequence continues at coordinate 22,914,011 of NW_027509197.1, read as the reverse complement.
CCTGAAAATCATTTTGCATTATACATGGATTGGACCACACAGTTTTGTTCTAATAAATAAAAAACATCACCTAGGCATTATTTAGTCATTTAACATGCTTTATTCTCAACACAAACACTGAATGTAGGTGTGTGTGTGTGTGTGTGTGTGTGTGTGTGTGTGTGTGTGTGTGTGTGTGTGTGTGTGTGTGTGTGTGTGTGTGTGTGTGTGTGTGTGTGTGTGTGTGTGTGTGTGTGTGTGTGTGTGTGTGTGTGTGTGTGTGTGTGTGTGTGTGTGTGTGTGTGTGTGTGTGTGTGTGTGTTGGCGAACGTTCTCTGCATGAAATCTGTCTCTGACATGGTTTCTTCTTAAAGAAACCTTGGATGTCCTGTTGCGGTGTAAAAATAAACAAAAACCCATTCAGTATAAATTACACAGAGTTGCATGTAAAGTTCTCACATTTTAATGTTTACCACTGCTCTGCTTTTTTGTAAAAATATTATAGTGCCTTTAGTCTTTAAAACAAAAGATAAAGTAATATGTGGGTCATTCCTGGTATGTGGTGACATTTTGGCTTCATAAATGTTGGGAAAAAAGGGCATGATTTTCATGTTTTTAGCATTCTATCAAAATAGTGACATGTTTAACATATAGGTTTGACATATAGGTCAAGCTCAGGGACTCTATAATAATAATTATTGGTAGATTGTTCAGACACTGTCCATAAAAATATTCCACCCTGTTAGGGACATATACGTATATCACAACATGTTAATAATGTAAATGTAAAACAATAATGAGCTTTTCTTGGATAGTATATGTCGCTTATGCCATCTTAGATTTTTTCTTCTTCTTGAAACAAGCAAAACTATTTTTGATGAATCGAATATGTTTAACATTCCACACTGTTAGGTTTATAGATCTAACAGGGTGGAAAATTCTGAGCTAAGTTAGCCATAGCTCTTGAGTGATCAACATTTTTAGCTAGCTAACCTTCTACAGATGAACAGAACTTTTATAACTATGCCAGATTTGTTTTTACATTTTTTTGATAGGACAAACATTCTCCATAACATAGCCTAACAGGGTGGAACTTTAAGGGTGGGACAAGCAGGATAACAGTTCAAAAACTAAAAAAAAAGTTAGGAGTGAGAGCTGAAGCTTACCTCAGTTTGTACAGTTGAATTCCAGCAGGTAAAAGAAAAGAAATTTCACTTCTTGAAAATGGTCTCAAGGAAATTGCAGTTGGATTTGAAAGGCAAAAAAGTACATAACAGGGTGGAAGATGACTTCAGGTATGCAGTAATTGATGAAAATTTTAAGAAAAAGACCTATATTTCCACAAGATTTATATGTATGATTAGAGGCAATTTAGCCTAGTCTATAACATTATTTAAAAAAAAAATTGAGGTTTTTGCCATTTCATGGTTTATATTTCTTGCAGAAGTTGATTACTGTGCACTGAGGACATGATATAATTGAATGCATACATCAATTAAAATTGTGTAAAATACAAAATAGTATTTTTAATGTCTGTTATCTCTGATTAAATGGTAAAGTATACTTAAATCTGCAATTTAAGCCATTTATTATAAATATGTGACTCATTTTAGAGAAAATATGAGTAAATAAATCATTGGGACAGGAAAGTCACCGCATACCAGGAATGACCCATGTATCTATTTTATATTTATATAGATGCGCTGCCGCGGAATAACACTGACAAGTCATCTGCCGAAATTACGTTAGCTAATCTAACGTTACTGGCTTGATCAGTCACACATGAAAGTAATCAGACCAACATATGGTGCGATATTTCAAAATATATACTGTAATTGAGTGTGTATATACCATAAACAGTGACGTGTCGAGGTGTTTCTCTCTCTCTCCTACTGTTTGAAAAACGCGGACCTGTGATTCCGCTTTGCAAATCGCAAATCAAGCAGTGATTGACAGCGCTCTGATCCAATGGCGTTGGGTATTGTCAGGTTGACAGTAAATCTAGCCCAATGATGTTGGGGGGGCACCAGGGGGGGCCAATCATATTTCAGGGGGGGCCAGTGCCACCCCGTGCCCCCCTTCTAGACACGCCCCTGATTGTCAGGTTGACAGTAAATCTAGCCCAATGATGTTGGGGGGGCACCAGAAGGGGCCAATCATATTTCAGGGGGGGCCAGTGCCACCCCGTGCCCCCCTTCTAGACACGCCCCTGTGCATTTGGACAGACGGCTCATGAGATCGCTTGTGAAACTAAAGGAGAGAAGAGAATGTAAAGTGTTTTGGTGACGGCAAGGGAATACTGGAATCTAGAGTTGCTGGTTAACAGACAGCCCTGGAGTTTAAATGTAATGTAAATGTGTAAATGCAGTGATACAAAGTGACAGAAGTTCATGCAGTGTCTGTACTTGTAAGTTATATGAATTACATTGGTAAATATCCATATGGCTTGGCTTTATACTGCCATAGAGATGTAGTAAATTCAACAAACATGTGTTACCCAACTGTATATGAAAGATGGAATTATGGGGGAAGATGCCCTCTTCGAAATCCTTCTACTCCCCATGCAGTCGCAGAGTTTAGGTCCTGATCCCAATGTCCATCTGTTCCCCTGCGGGCATGCACCCCCCTTTTACATTACAGTCCAGGTGTTTGTGGGATAGTTTTTATTAGCTCTGTGGATTTTGACCACACTTGAAAGCATTTAACCCCTCTGTCAGCCTTGATGACACTTAATAACTTTGAGAGAGACTGAAAGAGCCAACAAGAGGGTGACACTTTATAACATGTTTCAACAATTCTCATCACCTTCAGCATTCAGCGGACTGAGATCAACTGCTTCTGTAACTGTTGCAGAGGTACATGCTTGAAATGTTTTAAAGGACGTTTCTGGATCATCGAGTACGTGATCTTCTGGGCCACTGTTGTTATGGGTTCTGCTACAAACAGTCTTCTGTTGAATGTGCTGTTTCTATAGAGCTCCAAATACCAAAATGATGGACGAATATTATTAATCTGGAAAATCTTTAACATTTATAAATGAGAAACACAGCTGACATAAAAAGGCATTTCACTGCTGAAATAAAATATAATAAAATAAAACATTAACAAATAACAATTGTTTTCCAGTACAATTAAGTAAATATCCTTAAAACAATATACATTTACTTTAAGCAAAATTGCATGAGATACTGAAAAGTACTTATTGTAAAAAAAAATAAAAAATAATTTGTATATATATAATATTTTTTATTATAATATTTTTTAAGTCCTTTTTTGACAAAAAGACAAAATGCTTATTAAGAAAAATGATTTTAGCAATGTAATATTTCAGCATGAACTGAAATTAGGATTGTTTCATGAATCTGTCACAATGTATACTGCAGGCTTTGCAGAGAGGTTTTATTGACAAATACTAGTGCAGTGCCAATAGGGATGAGCAGGAGTAAAAGCATCGATTGATCATGACAATGGCAACGTGAAATTGCTGCGATCTTTATTCTGTGACTTGTTATGGTGGCAGGAAACCCTCACGTCCCACAGCATGAACAGTGACGCTGTGCCGTAGTCATGGTCTCTGTGTGTTGATGTTTGTCCCTGACTCTCTCACAAGTTATATTTAGTGGTGTTAAACCATTTTGAAATTCAATCTGCTGTCTTACAAGACTGAAAGCTGCAGGAAGACTTTCCCATCACATAGTCAATGGAGAAAAGCACCAGCAGTCACCTATTAAAGACTTGCTGAGTTTTATATTAAACTCAGTATATTATTATCAGTTAATCAAGTGCAAAACAACTAAGAACTGACATTTGTGCAGCTTCTTCCAGTGCTGCCTAAGACTTCCCTCTTAAATACAAAGATTAATTAAACTGATAATAAATAATGTACAATGTAAATCATAATTGTACTGAATATGAAAATGTAATTGAAAGAAAAGATTTCTTGCCAGTAGATAAACTTTTTAACATAATTTATTTCTTATTATTACTTTTAAAATTCCCTGTCTACATTTTTGTTGTACCTTTGTGCCAGGTCCTATAAATAAAACTACAAAAATACATCAAAACATTTATATGTAAACAATGTTAACAAAGAGTGAAATAAACATTTCAATATTTATTGTGTGAAAATGCTTTATATTCATGTTTACACTATTTGTGACTCTTCCTCATGTGACATGGTTTCCCCCACGACAAATGTTGCCCCTAATAAAGTTTCATCAAAGTCTATTAAGCTGTAATTTTGTCTAATTATAAAAAAAGAGAAGCACCATAAAAGTAGACGCTGTGCTCGTCTGAAGATAGTATTGTGTGATGAACCGGCCCCAAATTTAAGACATTATTATGCCTCAACATCTTTTGTATTCCACAGTAGAAAGTCATACGGGTTTGGAATGACATGAAAGTAAATTATGGCCTTAATACAAAAATATCACATCTGCAGTCAAAGGATCTTAACCAGAACTGTTACATCGTATCTGTATTCACTTGTTGATTGCATGATAATAGATTTTGACAGGGTGAAAATGAAGGGTTCCTTGTGATTAAACATCCAAATTTAACTCGTTCACTAAATGACTTCCTCTCAAACTGTTGCTACAGGCTAAATATTGCCACAGCTGTTTCTGTTCATGCTGGTGAGGATACATTTGACATCTCTTCTTCATCACTCTGTACAGTTGGATGAAGTAGTTAAATATAAACAGAAAAACTAATTTGTCTCTTCAGCAGAGCAGAAACTAGAAGATTATTTTTCAGATAGTTGAGCGCGTCTCATCCTGGTTTGATGTGTATTTGCTTCTGATGAATTAGGAAGATTCTCTTACCAAAATGGCTTTCAAATGAAATGAATGTAAAATGGCATAGTGTTTAAAACCATAGAGATTAAAGAAAATGTGATGACTTCTGTTGAATGGCACAACGTTATGTGCGTAGCTTTACACTGCAATCCACCTGGAGATGATATGATATTATTAGATTTCTGATTCTCTCACGTTCATGATGGCGACCTCTTTAAGAGCCTATGAAATGTCACAATGGGACACATGGATCCATATTTTGCCCTTTTCAAATGTGCTGCTGTGTAGCTTCAATTGAGGCCTGTTGTCCTCTGACCCTGTGCCTCTTAAAATGGCCACAATGTGCTCATAAATACTAATAAATAAATACGTTTTTGAATGTGTTGTGCATCAGCTGTCACAATGGCAAAGTTTCAGGAGACGGTACCAGTAAAATTTTACAATTCTCTATACAATTTCGATAACAGGAAAGAGGAATGTGCTATTGAACAAGCTCCTTTATCAAGTAATTATTCAAGACAAGTAGACAGTCAGTAATAAAATAAGCATCAAAGGAACATTACATCAATAGAAAAAAAAATACAAACGTTTTTTTCCATACCTAACAGCAGTATGAACTATTCAAGTAAACATTCAAAAACTGGAAAAAGAGAGAACATCATCCAAAAATAATGCTAATTAAAATAGTTTCAGTTACTGGCAAAGTCTTTACTGCATGATTCATGTTCAATACTAAAGTTATCCAGCCAAAGCCGTGAGTTATGTGCCAAAGTTGAACACGTTTAGGGGTTAGTTCTCTAATCATAAGTATGAGCAGTACTAATATGTTCACTTCAAATATGGGCAGTAATAATAAAGGCCTTTGTCTTAGCAAACACAATTAAAAATGGAATGAGAAAAAATAAATACAGTGCTACTTTACTATTTAACTGTCCATTGTGGGCATACAGTTGGATGGTCTTTAATGTGAATGCTAATAATACACTGGCAGACAGAGACGATCAGAGGTGTGAGCTCAGGGTCAGTCCATTAACAGACGGGGTTTAACAGAAGCAGGAGCTTCTCCTGAACATTAATTCCGGTAAAACTGACTCACTCTCACCATTAGTGAATGTCTACCACAAATGATTTCTTGTTTTGTTTTGTTTTAACATTTAGCATTGGTACCCAGGCACATCGACACAAACATATAATATATAAATATATATATATATATATATATATATATATATATATATATATATATATATAAATATATATATATATATATATATACTGTGCTATGTCAGTGCTTGTGTCGATGTGCCTGGGTACCACTGATAAATGTTAAAACAAAACAAAAATGGACTTGCATTTAATAATGCAGTGCAACAGTAAGTAAAATGTAGCTCAGTGTTTTAAAGTCAGTTTCCAAGTCAATCCTTTAAACCCCTCTCCTGAATTTGCAGTAGTTCCAGTCATTCTCTACTGACTTCTTTAATTTGTTCCCATTTACTTTACCCAAACACCCTTAGTCTCCATAGCCTGGCTGTGCACACAGGGGTGACCTAGACACCCATATGTGTCACACATGCCTCTTTGGGAAGGTGAGACGTGCTTTTTGCACTTACAGAGTGTTTGAGCTGCCTTCCTGCATGCCATCTTTATCCCTCAGGGTGAAATGTGAGGGGAGGCGGTGTGCAGTCTGCTCCTGCCCCTAAAACAGGCCCGGAAGAAAACTCTTGATTAAAAGTCTGCACCGGTTATGCCAGGCATCCCACGCTAGGCTGACTGGGTTTAAAAATAGATGGCTCAGGGGAGGGGGGAGGGGGTTCGGGGTCTTACACTCACACAGGGACCTATTAAGAGCTCATCTAAAGAAGAGTCTTTCCTTGAGCTTCTTCACCATCATCATCATTATTGGAGTGATCTCATTCCATCGGGGCTCCTTAATAGTCACTGAGAGAATCATTATTTCAGCTTAATAAAGACATTTATCACGCACACTCTCACACACAAATATGCAGTAGTGGATTTTATGAATGATTAGGAACAGCACCAGGGAGATTCGTGTGAACTTATGGTTCTTTTCATGTTTCTTACAGACCATGTACAGTCAAGTACAGTCTTGAAATCTTGCAGGTTAATTCATTGATAGTACTTTTATATTTCAGCACATATTAAATTGTTATTAATTTTAAAGTGAAATGTGTAATTTCTGCATCACCGGTGGCACCGCAAAAATGGTTTTAGATAATTTATTTATTTATTTTTATTTAAACCTTTAATTAACCAGGAAAAGACTCATTGAGATTAAAAATCTCAAGAGTGTCCTGGCCAAAACAGGCAGCAGTACTAAACCACATATACAGTACATACAAATATGCAAAAACACTAGAAACATAAAACAACTGACATAGCCAATCTTTCAAACTCATCCAGAATCATAAAAACAAGTTAGGTAAAACATCTGCACCCAGATGTGACTGCCTCCATGTCAATCAACAACCTCTTAAAAGCAACCAATGAGACGAGCTCAGTAAGTTTCAAGGATTTCTGTAAATTGTTCCAAGCAGAGGGAGCCGCAAACTTAAAAGCCTTTTTTCCTAGCTCAGTTCTGACCTTTGGGACAGATAGCAGGAAAAGATTCTGGGAACGAAGATTATAAGTCCCGGTACTGTTTATACTGATATAGGTCAAAAGGTAGGATGGAAGGAGACCTAAAATATCCTTGTAGATGAAGATAAGCCAGTGTTGAAGTCTCCATGTTGATAGTGAGGACCATCCAACACGTTCATACAGTTCACAATGGTGAGTGAGGGCTTTCCTACCAGTGATGAACCTCAGAGATCCATGGTATACAGTGTCCAGTGCATGTAAACTTTGAGATGACGCATGCATATATAAAACATCACCATAGTCAAGTACAGACATAAACGTGGCAGCGACAAAGCCTCTTTCTAGATTTGACTACTTATTAAAAAAAATATCTTCAGTAACCTAATTTAAATATCACAATGACTTTTTGATGACCTCACTGCCGTGTGCAAATAAAGGCAAGTGCAAAACCTTATCAACCAGATGACTTGAATGTTTTCTGTAGGCCAATAAAGTGGTGCCATTTTATCTCAGAGAAAGTTTTCAGTTGTGGCCATTAGTGATGCTTTCGAAACACTGCTTTGTGAAGCTTCAAAACCTTTGCTAATATGGCACATTTTAAAAAAGCTACCTAAATGCCCTAATTGAACTAAGCTAAGGCCTAATTCTGTCTGTGAAAACAGGCCTTAATGTTTAATGGTAGATCTCAGGTTACACTTTCACGAAAACATTTGCACTTTGTGTGTAAAAGGTGTCTTTATCCAAAATTAGGCTGAGTTTTTTGTTGCATTTACACCACATTTTTAACCAGCGCTTCAAAATAGTCAATCATATTGTGAAGCAATTTGTTTAACTGTTTCGGAGTAGCAAAAGCTCAGTTTCTCCTATCACTAGTGGCCACTGCAATGAGCTAAAAATGAATGTAGAACCACTCCAAAAGAGCAATGTTTTGAAAGTAACACAGTGTTTACACTCTCTGGGAAATAAACCTACGAGTGGCTTCCCTTCAGTTGGCTCTGCACTTCTCCTGCCTCCTACGGGGAAAGACATCAACACACAGAGAGAAAGTATTTTAATATAAAAAATGGACATACTTCACATTTAAACCATTTTCTTTTCATCCTGAAACCTTTAAAAGTGCACAACACCATCTTATGCAAACAGTCTACATTAACCTCCTGTTTTCTCTCCTAAAGGTCTTACGGAGAACTAACCAACTGTACGTTCCTGGTGGCTCTGAAGATGAACTGTTTCTGGCCCAACAGAATGGTGGATGAATTCTTCATCCGGGTGCACAGACACTACTTCCATGACTGTTCATTGTCCGGACGACTGCTTCACGATCCACCCAATCGGATCTTGGGGCCTTTTATCGTGGTGCCCATTCTGGTGACGCTACTTATGACTGCTCTAGTGGTGTGGAGGAGTAAACGCAGTGAGGGAATTGTATAAGTCTACAACAGTTAACCAAGAATCTCCACACTGAACAACAGAGAAGGTGATATTTCACAGACTGCGAACATTAAGAAAGACTTGTTTCTGATCAAGTAGTTGTATATCTAAATGCTTATATGAACATGGTCAGTGTGTTATCTACAAACAGATAACATACAAGATGTTTATACGGACAAAAACTTTCAGCACAATTTCTTTTAAGTAGTTTTTAACTAAATGTTTTGTCATGCCAGCATTTTGTCAGTGAAACAGATTTCCAATCTGGATAAAAGTCATTATGATGATGGATAAGTATAACCTTGGATGGATAAACACCAAAGGAAGGACACTGTTATTCCCATGTGTTTGACTGGACACCTCAATGTATTTCACACTCATAGATGTGATTTGTGCTAAATTATGACATTTGTAGCATGACATTCATGATTAAAATTTTGTTGTAATATTTAAAAAATAAAAAAGGGCTACAACCATGATCATGCCAATAACCTTTACTATATTATGGTCCCTCCAATTTTTTTTTACATTGAAATTATATGCATATCACCATCAGATATTTTAGTAAGACACCTAAAAATGCTTTGGCCAAAGTATCGCATGCATCTCTCAAAGTCAAGTCAATCCCACAATGCATTGCAACATCAAAATCGTGCAAGATTTTGGGAAGCTGTGAGAAATTAATTTCATTCAATACTGAAAAATAAAAAGTTTTGGACACAATGAGTTTTTTATATATACAGTATCTGGTGTATGTAATATGTATATGTATATATATATATATATATATACACACAAACACACAATTCCACCATACAAAGACTGCAAAGATTACTTTACTATAGTTCAACACCATCTGGGTTTTTATTTTTAATACCTAATGTCATAAGGGACAATGTGCTACCTCCACTACATTTAATGTTTTAATTTGCTCTAAAGTGTTAGTTCAATTAGGCTTTATGGCAATCTTTGTGAACCCCCAGTAGGGTAACTGGCTAAGGGTCTATATACGTCTATATACTGTAGGCAACAGACAGTCCTGCAGCTCATCATGTTCTGGATCAGAGCAAACTTTCGTACTGACAGTGGCTATCAGATACTATTAGAAGCAGTGAACTGAGAGAATTACTGCATTATTTGGTGTCTCAACACAGGCTTCATGAGGACATGTCAAGGGGAAATATTTTCTTTCTTTAGTGGAGGACAACCCGGCTAAGAAGCTTGCAGCATTTATCAAGGAATAATTAATGTATTAGCACTAAAATGATGTTTTTATTCACATGGTTCTGATAAATGTTTTTTTTTGTTGTTGTTTTTTTTGTTATGTCTGTGTCTCTGGAGCTCTGTGTCCACAGTAAGTGGATTAAAAGCCTGTGGTTTTCACCTGCCTGTGGCAAATTGAACGGTGGCACAGAGACACCAGATGTCTCTAATGTCAGTTGAATCTCAAAGCCTCTGAATTCTCCTGCAGTTATAATCAGTCATTTGCCCTCGACTTTTTAAAAAAAATTTAATCCGGATATTTCCCCTCATTTGGAGGGTTGCTTTGGAGCACATCATATGCAAACAAACAGACACGAGAGAAGTCATGCGGTCATGAGTCACCAGAAGTTAGCCGTTAAATAACAGCAGCAGAAGTTAGCCGTTAAATAACAGCAGGTCGGTTATAGCACAATCACTCAGCTTCTATTTCCTGAATTACTTCGATGTTGTTGCCACATGATGTTAATGTCTCTGCATTTTGTTGATAGAAGGATATTCATGGAGCTTAATTTTTTAACCTCAGAGATGAATAATGAATTCTTGTAAATAACTGCCAGTATCACCAATGCACTGATGTGCCACTATAACACAAATTTTAAAGCACTGCTAGTAGACATAAATCAGTAACCTACCTAAATGGACACAACAACAAACTGTTAGTCATTGTCAATCATTTTGTGATAAAGATCTCAACACTACAATGTAATCTAAATCATGAAAGTAGATTTTAGTTTTTAAAATCATTAAACTCAGCTCTCATTTCAGCTTAGACACAATTTAGACATGACAGCACATTCAATAATCATAATTTCTTTCCTCTCCACCATACTGTCTAAAAAGCACAGCTTTTACAAATCTTTACAGAGCTTAGCTGTGAAGGAATGCAAAGGAAGAAATATATATATTAAAAAAAATGTGTTAACTGATCTGAGATTCTTATTTAAGTGACATCAGATATTAAATTAGTCAATCAGAAATTTCATATAAATCCCCCCCAAAAAACGGTAACACAACATGATCCTATACTTTTATGGATCCAATCCACATGCTTTTCATGTTCGGGGGCCATGTATGCAAATTGTTTAGGCCAGGGCACCACAGGCAAAGTTTTTGTAAATACCTGTAAATCTTTAAATCCGTCAGACAGCAGATGCCTGAATATTCACATACATTGAGCTGGTGAGAATCTCCCAGTCGGGAATTGGCAAGACTGTACAAAAGGCTGTTGTGACATTATGAATGGCATTTACACAACTAACACTTTTTCCAGAGTAAACAATGTGCTGATTTGTTGGTGTTATATCAGGGAAGTTCATCTTTCTTGAGCAACATTCATCTCTTTTATATAATCTGTATGTGGAATCAATAAAAAATTTCAAATGTGCTGTCCCTGGCCTCATATACTTTATTGATTGCTTATGAAGTTCAGAGTATTGAATAAATCTAGTCCTATATCACATTACATAATATGCCATGTCCAATATTTGCCAACATCAGAGATGAATTGACAGAGATTAATGGATGACTACTTGATGCATCAGCTATTTATCACTGTAATAACAGGGAATTAAAAGTATTGTTTAATCCCGTTGATGGAGGGGGAGGAGAATAATGATCTTCTCAATAGGTCCGTTTGAAAGGACATACCTTACCATTATTAGATGATAGGGGAAACGCAACGACACAAGGAATATTTACAGTCGCCTCACTAATGAGACCTGTCACCCATCTCTTGAGCCACACCACAACTAATAGTCATTACAAGGCGACTTATTTTTAGTTACACTCAAAGAGTTACTGTAAGTAATGCTCCAATTAGAGGGCACAGGAAATCTGTAAAGGACAATACAACACTTTTCACTACCTTTTAGACTTTACAAACCACTAACATGCCAATTCACTGTTGTATTGTTTCAGATAAATCAGATGTTTAAATTATTTATTTAAAGCTTAAGTACGTAATTTATACACAGCTAGCTTTGCCAAACTGATTTTCAAACAATTTTACAGAACACTCCCCTCATCTGCTCTGTAATTGGAATGTGTATCCTAAACCCATGGGCGAGAAAGGAGGTACAAGTCTGGTGCTAGCAGGCGCAGTGATTCCAGTTTCAATATAAAGGTTGCTTCTTTGAAGTTTGTTGGATCTCAAAACTAAGCTGGCAGTCCCAAACTCTGCTTCCCAATGCCTTTAGTTGGATGTTAGGCCCAGAGCATTTACTATGAAACAATTAGTGTTCAGAGGTGGCTGCACAGCACAGCTGCCTGGAATAATGGGAAAGGGCTCTGGGTTTATTTAGTGGGTTTACAATAGGATTAATAGGGGTGGCTGGGGACATTTATACAGTAATGTACCACTAGAGAAGAAACTACAACAATGGTCCAAGTTGAATGAATCAATAGGCAATAAGGTACAAGAGGCTGTGCAGTTTTGTCAATATAGCAACCTAGGCTTATTGGAAGAACGTGCTTCTCTCTTCATGGTGCGCGTACCATGAAACAACGAGTCACAATAAAAGAGAGCAAAGAATTTTAATTGGAAGCAAGCTAAAATTTCATGTTTTTATCACAGATTTGCTTTTATGAACAGTATATTTGTTAGGTTTAGAGAAGGGTTTAGTGTGGGTGGTATGTTATTTTCATACGCGATAGAGCATAAACCTTTAAGCACCATTCACCAAAAATTGTAATTACGAACTCCCACAATAGGCCTATGTACAACAACCAACATAAAACGTTGCTAGGTTCACGTACATCTGTTGTGGATAAAATTGAATGCATTTTGTTTTTTGTCGTGAAACGTGCAAGAAGCAATGCAATATTATTTTGCAGAAATGTCGCCGCAGGTGCATTTTTCTAATTAGCCTGGGTTGGAATATAGTCATGGCTAAAGTGTTTGAAAGATATATAAGTCTAAAGAATGAAATACAAAAAGAAAAAAAATACAAAAAAATTGCTAATGTATTTTAGCACAACTGGAAAGCTGTTGACCAAGACCCAAAACGAACTACTCTATATGCTTTTTAAATTCTTTCAAAATTTTTTACAGATCGTTAAAAAAGACAAAAGCAGTAGTCAAATTCCTTTGCCCATTTTCTCATAAAATCATTTCCATTCTCTTAAAATGATTCTGATCACATTCAAACTGCAGTCACAGATCTTCTAAGATGAGAGCTCATTAGCTGCTTTCATCTGTACAATCTTCAATGAGCTATTCCCATTTATTATAAAATGTTTTTTGTCTAAAACCCTGCCTGACAGTAGGGTATTCACTCATTTCGAAGTGGTAGTAATATCCTATCCCAGCATGCCAATGTCATCCTGTAAAGCTCTTTCAATAATGAGATCAAGAAGTTGAAATGATGAGCAGTGAACTTTTCCATTTGCAAGCTGGAAGTAAATTATTTTTAGAGACAGATTTAGAGTCCTAGTTTGTCTTCATTGGACCACTAATAAGAGGGTCTATGCCTTTCATTGGTGTTCCAGTATGTGATATCAAAGCATGTTAATAATGACTGGACTCTCAACTGGTCCACATGAAAGAGTTTCCCCAGATCCTTTTATTGTGTCAGTACTGTCTAGAGTGAAAGCACTGCGCATGTTATTCAGTGTTTTATTCAGGTTGCCTAAATAACTAAAGGAAACCAAGGGAAAGGTATTGCTTTGCCCATTGAAGGGAATATGTGTAACAGGAGAGAGAAATATTTGAGTAGGATGCTATGCTTTGATAACAAGTGACCACATTACGTAATACACATATCCTCTGTAGGAAAAGCAAGGTTTCAGTTCAGTAGGGTATTAAAGAAAGAAGCTGGTTCTAGTCTAAATAGTAAAGCAGACCCCCCTTCTAATTATGACTATTTGACTGGCCATGATGATTTAAGAGAAAGATAGATGTAATGATGTGTAACGTTTTCCAAATGATCAATGTTAGTCATTCACTTTGATATATTTATAGCACAACCTGCATATTCTGAATATGAAACCAAATTTCCTAGTCTAAGTCTAAGTTGTAAACACCAAACGCAAAACATCACTGGATCAATACAGCATTGAACACTCTTCTTGAAAATCCAGATAAACCCAGTTTAAGGTTGTGTTTTGGGCATCATTATGGACTAAAGAAAAGGCCAGCACCAGTGGCGGCCCATCACACCCACAGTGCATAATCCCTACATTTACTATTGTATCACAAATGCAATAAATACTGCCTGCTGTATAAATGATTTCCTTCAATTGGATTTACATCTCAAATTGCTGTTTCATCTGAAAAAAACTACAGAAATACAAAGGTCATTATATATACACTGTATATATATATATATATATATATATATATATATATATATATATATATACAGTATATACATATACACTGAACAAAGTTATAAACGCAACACTTTTGTTTTTGCCCCCATTTTTCATGAGCTGAACTCAAAGGTCTAAGACTTTTTCTATGTACACAAAAGGCCTATTTCTGTCAAATATTGTTCACAAATCTGTCTAAATCTGTGTTAGTGAGCACTTCTCCTTTGCTGAGATAATCCATCCAACTCACAGGTCTGGCATATCAAGATGCTGATTAGACAGCATGATTATTGCACAGGTGTGCCTTAGGGTGGCCACAATAATAGTTCACTCTAAAATGTGCAGTTTTATCACACAGCACAATGCCACAGGTGTTGCAAGTTTTGAGGGAGCATGCAATTGACCTATGGCTAAGCCACGCCCCCTCCACTCACTCGGACAAACAGTCAACATTCGGTGACAGACACTATATTTAGTTATGCTGGAGAGGAGTGAAAAGGCTACATGTTTTGCTGAAAAAAAAGCCACTAAGTTCCCCAGTTGTTTTGGTAGAAAGTTGTCAAAAATGGTGTGCTTTAATATGTAATGGTAATTAATGGTTCATGATCAAATTAAATATGTACAGGTCTAAGTTGCATACGTTTCCAGGACAAGCCTTTTTACCATCTTTACCAAGAGTATGTTACCTCTCCGTTAGTTTGGCGCTACAGTATTTACATGAATCATTCTGCACAACACTGCTAACATTTGTTATCTCGGTTATTCACAGATGCGTTAATGAAGCTAAGTGACATGATGTGCAACGCAGCTAGAAACTAACATCAACGTTTTCTAATGTTACATCAGAGATGTTAAAAATAACGTTTAAATACGTTGTTGATTTAACGTTACAAGAAAAAACATTATAAAAACTAATGAAAACTGACTAACTGCAATGCATTTCAATGGACGTGGAAACAGAGAATGTCCGAGTGTATTGGGAGCTATGCGCACTGTGATTGGCTCATCGCGTTTGGTGGCATGGCTTAGCCATAGGTCAATTGGCATGCTGACTGCAGGAATGTCCACCAGAGCTGTTGCCCGTGAATTGAATGTTCATTTCTCTACCATAAGCCTTCTCCAAAGGAGTTTCAGATAATTTGGCAGTACATCCAACCGGCCTTTAAGATCGTCTGAGACCAGTCACCCGGACAGCTGCTGCAACAATCGGTTTGCATAACCAAAGAATTTCTCCACAAACTGTATGAAACCGTCTGAAATCTGCATGCTCGTCATCCTCATCAGGGTCTCGACCTGACTGCAGCTCGTCGTCGTAACCGACTTGAGTGGGCAAATGCTCACATTCGATGGCGTCTGGAACTAGAACAGAGCAGATCTTCATTTCAGATGAGGGTGAGGTGTTCTCTTCAAGGATGAATCCCGGTTTTCACTGTACAGGGCAGATGGCAGACAGCGTGTATGGCGCCGTGTGGGTGAACGGTTTGCTGATGTCAACGTTGTGGATCAAGTGGCCCATGGTGGCAGTGGGGTTGATGGCATTTTGAATGCACAGAGATACAGTGACGATATCCTGAGGCCCATTGTTGTGCCATTCATTCACAACCATCATCTCATGTTGCAGCATGGCCCCATTTTGCAAGGATCTGTACACAATTCCTGGAAGCTGAAAACATCCCAGTTCTTGCATGGCCAGCATACTCACCGGACATGTCACCCATTGAGCATGTTTGGGATGCTCTCAATCAGCGTATATGAAAGCGTGTGTCAGGTCCTGCCAATATCCAGCAACTTTGCACAGCCATTGAAGAGGAGTGGACCAACATTCCACAGGCCACAATCAACAACCTGATCGACTCTATGCGAAGGAGATGTGTTGCACTGCGGTAGGCAAATGGTGGTCACACCAGATACTGACATTATGTTTTCTAAACCATTACAGAACAATGTGTTCATTGTGGCAGGCAGAGTGCATTATCTTGCTGAAAGAGGTCACTGCTATCTGGCCATAGAATTGCTATGAAGGGGTGTACGTGAATAGCTGGACACAGGGTCACACATTCACACTCCCTCTGCCAGCTGTCTTCATTCCACAGTTCATCCTGGTGCCATGGTGCACACATACACGGCCGTCCATGTGATGTAAAGGAAACTGGGACTCATTGGACCGGATGACCTTCTTCCACTGCTCCATAAATTTACAGTGACAATGATTTTAGTCATACTATACAGATATTTTAAACAGGATCAATCAATTGAGCTTGAAATGCCAGAATGATGATGTCTGAAATTTGCTCATTTTGAAACTTTGAAATATTTACATAGTTCCTGAATAGACAGTGTTTGTATACACCAGTCAGCTCACAAGTTGACCAACCCACCATGATTGTCCAGGTTTTCATGAGGACAAAAGAATATACATACTGCCTGGTTATTAAATAAATTATAATACTATAAATTCTGATTATTATGTTATAATATTTGATGTTTTTTGTCTTTTTCATGTTAACTGCAATAAGTCCTCCTGAAGAGTTTTTAGTTTCTCTCTTCTTGGATTATTTATCTCCTGCATTAATTCTGAAGAGCTCAGCTGAGTCCAATTTTCTGCCCCATTTTCTGTGTTTAACTTGGCTACACAAAAAGGTGTTTGTTTGCATTGAAGTCAAATTGCTTCACAATGCCTCCCACGTGTAAAGTAAGCATGTGGGTTTGTTCACCGATGTAGAACGAGCTCATGCTACCAAGTGCTCTGAATGTGGGTGGCTTTCATGATTTAAAGCAAAGTACACAGACTCAAAGGCTCTTCATCGAGTCAATGCATGTGGAGGAAAACAAGGACAACTGAGTAATTCCCTTGAAAAAGACAATATTCTCAAAAGCATGAGTCAAACAAAACAATGCCTATTCTTTTTTGTTGCTGATGTTTCTATTTAACTTCAACTGAGCAAAAATAGTCTTTCATTTTGAGTGGCCAGGGTGTTTGGGATGCTCAAACTCTTATTTTATCCCAGTTAGTTAAAACGTTACATTATTGACAATGTCATTTTGTCTTTACTCTTATTAATCAACAGGTTTGTAGCGGGCAGGACGAGAGAGACCTGAGAGAACGGCGCGAGGCCGGGGGCATGAGTGATAATGAATGACACCTGTGAGTCGCACCGGTCTCGCATCTCTGACGGAGGAGCGGAAGCATAAAAGGAGGAGCGGCGACACTGAAGATCGAGAGAAGAACAGGCCTGATTTTATGTTGCGTTTTATTTCCCTTTGTCCCTTTCCCTTTGAGTGTCATAAGCTGTTTACATTCACTATTGATCCAAGGCAAGGAATAAACTCGTTTCTTTAAATGAGCCACTTTCTGAAACTGAGACAGAACCCTTTTAATAGAAGAGTATATTAAATCACAACATTGATTAGTGTCATCACATAATACTATACTAGACAAATCAAAAGTATTTAGAGCTGCAATTAAACATTGTTCTTGGCTCTTTGGAATAAACGCTTGTTTTACATTAATGTTTTTACTTACACTTCTCAATCGTTTTTTAGTCAGCTTTCTAGAAAAGAATATGGCATTGTGGTCAGACAATTCAGTCAAGAAATTGTACGTTTTTATTATTATATCTGGTTTGTTAGAGAACACCAGGTCTATCAAAGTTTTAGAACGATTTGTTATTCTAGTGGGATCACTGATCATTTGTGTTAATCCAAAATTATCTGTAATTTCTTTCAGTTTCTTTCTGTCACTTTTGTTGTCCCAATTTACATTTAAGTCTCCCATTAGAATAACCTCATTATTAAAGTCACAACAACTCAGAAGTGCTTTAAATTGATCATAAAAATCTACTTTTGCTGACGGCGGACGATAAAGACATAGAATAGTAAATGACATTTCTGTTGAAAGTGACACTTTAACTCCAACACATTCAATTGATATTTCATTAGGCCAAATTATTTGTGTACATTTTAAAGAGTCCTTCATAGTCCTCCAGGATCTGTCGCTCCTCATGCTTCCGTCTCCATTTCTCTCGCCTCGTCCGTCCATACCCCCCAGGGATCGAGGCCGAGGGACGTGAGAGAACGGCGCGAGGCCGGTGGCGTGAGTGATAATGAATGACACCTCCGAGACGCACCGGTCTGGCATCACTCACGGAGGAGCGGAGGCATAAAAGGAGGAGCGACGACGCTGAAGATCGAGAGAGGAACAGGCCTGATTTTATGTTGTGTTTTATTTGCCTTTTATGTAGCCAGCAGTCGTCTGCGAGGGGCTGCTGGCGGATCCTTTTGTTTTTGTATTTGTTTTATTTTATTATTAAATTGTTTAAATGTTCGCCGGTTCAGGCCTCCTTCTTAGTAGTAGTAGTAGTAGTAACTTTATTTATATAGCACCTTTCACAGATAAAATCACAAAGTGCTTTACATGTAGAAAAATAGCAATTTGAACAGTTAAGAAACATTGTACAAAAAACATAAAACATAATAGTTCTGTCAACTGAAAGCTTGTCTGAATAGAAGTGTCTTCAGCTGTTTTTTAAAATAATCAACACAATCAGCCATACGCAACGACAAGGGCAGGGCATTCCAAGGTTTGGGAGCAACTGCCTGAAAAGAGAGGTCTCCCTGAGTTTTAAGGCGGGTTTTGGGGACCATCAGGAGATTTTGACCTGAGGAACGAAGACTGCAGAAAGAAGAGTAAGGGGTCAACATGTCCGCAATATATTTAGGAGTCTGTCCATGTAGTGCTCTAAAAGTTAAAACTAATATTTTATAATCGATTCTGTATTTTAATGGAAGACAGTGGAGAATAAATAATATCGGAGTAATGTGAGCCCTTCTGTTTGTTTCCTCTCTCCCCTCTCTCGGATCTGTCGCTCCTCATGCTTCCGTCTCCGTTTCTCTCGCCGCCGCCGGGGTATGTAGCGAGCAGGACGATCATTCATTATCACTCACGCCACCGGCCTCGCGCCGTTTTCTCACGTCCCTAGGCCGGTGGCGTGAGTGATAATGAATGACACCTCCGAGACGCACCGGTTTGGCATCTCTCAAGGAGGAGTGGAGGCATAAAAGGGGGAGGTCAAAAAAAAACTTCTGTTTGTTCCTGTTAGTAGCCTGGCCGCTGCGTTTTGCACCAATTGAAGATGGCGTAGAGAAAATGTGTAAAAAGAAATAAAAAGAGAATTACAATAGTCTAACCGTGAAGAAATAAAAGCATGAATGATCAACTCCATGGTAGCTTTGGGCAGTATTGTTCTCAGTTTAGAGATATTTCTTAAATTATAAAAGCAGTTTTGACCAACTGTCCAGAATGACCATCCAGAGACATTGATTGGTCGAACAGAACACCAAGGTTTCTTAGGCTCAACTGGATGGATGAGTCCAAGGAAGTGAGGTGTTATTTAATTTGGGCTAGTTTTTGTTCTGGAGCAATGATCAAAGTTTCAGTCTTTTTTGTATTTAGTTGTAAATAATTATTATATAACAAAATCTTAATGCATGACAGGCATTCCAATAAATCAGTTAATTAACTTAACTCAGACTCTTTGAATGAGCAGTACAACTGAATGTCATCCGCATAAAAGTGATAAGACACATTATTAAAATTACGAATTATATCACCAAGAGGGCTAATATAAAATAAAAACAAAATAGGACCTAAAACCGAACCCTGAGGAACTCCATATGTAAGAGGGGTCATTTCTGACAAAATGTTGTTTACAGACACACAAAAAGATCTATCACTCAAGTAAGAGGTGAACCATTTTAGAACAGAGCCAGAAAACCCCACCTCATTTCCGAGGCGATTTATCAATACTGTATGGTCCAATGTATCAAATGCAGACGATAGGTCAAGTAAAATCAGCACAGTGTATTGTCCGGAATCAGCAGCCATCAAAATATAACTTGATACTTTAAGAAGGGCAGTCTCAGTTGAATGGTATTTACGAAATCCTGACTGATATTTATCAAACAAAAATTTTCCTTCAAGAAATGAAAACAACTGCCAAACCACAACTCTCTCAAGGATTTTAGATAAAAAAGGCAGTTTAGATATAGGCCTGTAGTTAGTTGGTTCAAAAGAATCCAAATTAGGTTTCTTTAGTATGGGGCTGACAACTGCTTGTTTAAAATGGCTAGGCACAGAACCGGTTAAAAGTGAAAGGTTAATCAATCTAACGATATACGGTCCAACTAAGTCAAACACATTAAAAAGCAATGAAGTCGGCAATACATCGAGCGGACTTGAAGATGGTTTCAATTTACTTAATAAACCCTTAATATCCTCTTGAGTGACGGGTGAAAAATTATCCCAAGAGTATGAGGCATCTACACCACAAGATATGATCTCTAGAGATGGGTTTATAGTAGCTCTAATATCTTGCACTTTGTTTACAAAAGCGTCTAAAAACCTGTTACAATCAGTCTTTGAGTGCACAGGCACCAAAGGAGCAAGGGGAGAGACAATCTTAGATATAGTATCAAACAGGACTTTAGGATTTTTCTTATTCAGAGTTACAAGATTAGCAAAATAAGCTGACCTGGCCTGTTTTATCATAGCATTAAGCAATGTGATAAGCTCCTTCGAATGAAGTCTATGCACTTCCAGACTTGTGGATTTCCACAAACGTTCAACTTTACGGCACTTTCTCCAGAAAGACATTATTTCTTCATTCACCCAAGGGCAAGGATTCTTAGGGAATGTGCTTTTACATTTCAGGGAAGCAACATTATTTAAAACAGACAGACAATGATTATTAAAAGACTGAAGAAAAGATTCAGCGTCACTACAATCAATAAAAGAACAAGGGTCAAAAGATTCAGAAAATCTCTCAGCTGTAGTTTGACTAATAATGCGTCTTTGCAGCATCGGTTTACAAGGAAGACAGTCAATATTAGAAGACACATTAAAAAATATGCAACTGTGGTCTGTCACATTAACGTCCATAATACTCAATTGGTCAATGTTCAGGCCTAAAGAAAAAACAAGGTCCAAAGTATGGCCTTTTATATGTGTAGGGCCAGAAACACACTGTTTAAAATGAAAGGATTCAGTGAGTGTTAAGAAAGTCATCAATATGGAAGTTAAAATCCCAGAGTATCAGAACATTTTCAAGTTTGATAATTGAAGATAAAAACTCAGCAAAATCCTCTAAAAACAAACAAGCCGGAGCAGGAGGTCGGTAAATTAAGACACAGTAAAATGAGTCAGTATTTCCAACCTTAGTCATCTGTAGTTCAAAGGAGTCGAAAGAGTCTGAATTCATCAACCTGCAGCAGAAATGGTCCCGGTACACAAGCGCGATTCCGCCTCCTCGCCGCGACACCTGTGGTGTTCCAAACACAGAACAATCTGGAGGACACAGTTCATTGAGATAGGTGTACTCCATTTCTCGCTGCCAAGTCTCAGTTAGGAATATAAAGTCAATATCCTTCTTCCCACAACTTTGAACTAACAAGGTCATATTGTGTTATGTACCTATACTGTATATATTTGATTGTTAATGTACCAGACATTATGCACTGCCTGCCTGCGCTGCTGATAAAGCACGGATACAACAATTTCATTATTTTTGAAGAAAACAAACATAGACTATATTGAATCTCTACAGCCCAGACCAAACTTTAAAATGAGTCTCATTAAAATGCCTTCAGGTGTTAGTCACAGGTCTGGGAGAGGGTAATGAAATACCAGTCCTGTCTTAAAAGGCATCATGTTTTATCGTTGCATATATTCAGTGCCTGGTCAAATAGTGATCCTAACCTCACCCTCTAAAAAATAGAACTCTCAGTTCAACGACAGGGCCATGAGAACAGAGTGAGAGTACTTCATTGTCAAAGAACTCTCGGTTATGAGTTTTTACCCAATACAATTCCTTTGGAGATATAAAAATGTGAGGATTGTTGAGATTAGAAAACGCTGACTTTTCATTCAAGCATTTGGTATTTTAGCAAATGTGAGATTGAAATTATAACGTCTTTGTCACTGATAAGCAGGAGGGAAAACTGACCCAAAAATGTCATCATCATCTCTATCTTGTCTCTAATATCGTCTCAGTTATCATTTTGCTTCACACCTGCATGACTTACTTTCTTCAGCGAAACACAAAATAAGATATTTTGAAGAATGTGTTTTAATTGAATGGACAAACATTAAACATTCTAAAGAATATCTTTTCACAGAAGAAATGTAATGTCATATAGGTTTGGAATAACATGGGGGTTATTCCAAAGTATCCATTTGATCTCTATTGATTCTCATTTCTGTATAGAACACAACATGTCATTTGCAATTTTTCTTTCTAATAGGACTACACTATTGGGACCTGCAGTTGACAAAAAAATCTCAACAGCACTGGCATTAAAGGCATGATATGTAAGTTTCACAGCTAGATGTTGCTTATTCAAAACAATAACAAATGCGTAGCTTGATGACGCCGTGAACAAGCGTGGATTCATGGGAGTATTTGTCTTCATATTTTAAATCAAAAATCATACATATTGTGCTTTTAAATCCACAAAATGATGTAAATAAGTAAATATAAATAAAGCTGTTGCTTAGCTTGAAGGACATCCAGCAGGCCTACACACTCTTGGCCTCATCAAAAATTAAAATGAGAGATGGGTAATTTGGTTGACAGCTCAAGACAAAAAACAGCCTACTGTTTGGCTTACTTGCTCTGCCAGGTCATCAAGATACACATTTGAGCCGCTAGGCTCAGAAACAGGTCTGTGTCTCTCTCGTCTCATCTTTCTCTCAGGCAAAAATCATTTGCAACTTGTGAATGCCTTCAAGAAGGTTTGGAATAAAATCACTAACAAAAATGCCCTATGCCCTCTCCACCCCTGCTTGGCAACAATCCGGGTCCATAGAAAAGAGCAGATCTTCATTTCAGATGAAAATGAATCTAAACACCCAAAACTTCAAACATCCAAATGAATGAGAAGTCATGAATGGGGAAAAACACTAAAATTCTGATGATGTGGACTTATCTGTCAAAGCTAAAGTAAGAACATTAAACACTGGTCTAGAACTGCTCTTTCATAACAGCATTTGTGATAATGTCGAGAGAGTTGTTGGCTCTGAACTTTGACTGTGATCATAATCTATTCTTAGCTCTGAGTGCAGTAGGGATGAGCAATAGGCAGTTTTATTTAGAAATTTGAGAGCGACTGAATGAGGTCCTCAGTTTTGAAGGTTGATGCAGGTGAAGCTGCTGTGAATATGAGTCATTCGTTGGTTTTGTTAATGTAATGCAGTAACAATGGTTTTCACTGCCCCTGTTCTCCCTTCAAAATTTATTTTGCAAAAAGAAAGAGATAATGTAATATGAATATTTGCTAGTGATTTTTTATATTCCAAACATTATGTGAATATCAATATGGGTATATTTGCATTTACACATTTGGTTAATGTGGCATAGACGATTGATTTTAATTTCTAATTTTCTTTAAAAAAATCAATAATTTTAAATGCTTTAATATCATTTTGAAACATAATTTATGCAATACAACATTATAATGTACAGTTTAAAAAATATAATAGTTTAAAGATTAGCGTACGAAACATTTATTAGTGCTATTAAATTATTCAGTGTATTTAAAGATTAACTTTAAATGCTGGCAAATCTAAATGTAAAAAAAAATAGAGTACATGAGAATGCATAATATACATGATATATCGGATAATATATGTGACCCTGGACCACAAAACCAGTCTCATGGGTCAATTTTTTGAAATTGAGATTTATACATCGTCTGAAAGCTGAATAAATAAGCTTTCCATCGATGTATGGTTTGGTAGGATAGGGCAATATTTGTGCGAGATACAACTATTGAAAATCTGAAAAATGAGGGTGCAATAAAACGAAACATTGAGAAAATCGCCTTTAAAGTTGTCCATTTATGTTCACGATTGTGCTGCATTCACTTACAAAAATAATGTTTTTATATATTTACGGTAGGAAATTTACTAAATATCTTCATGGAACATGATCTTTACTTAATAGCCTAATGATTTTTGGCATGAAAGAAAAATCGATAATTTTGACCCATACAATGTATTGTAGGCTATTGCCACCAATATACCCGTGCTACTTGTGACTAGTTTTGTAATCCAGGGTCACATATATAAAATATAGAAACATCGATCAATAAAATAATATGATACCAATATATTGTTCATGCCAAATATAAAGTTACATTGTGAGATATTTAGTCAAAATTGCATTACATTACATTTTCTGAGCCTCATTCCCCATCTTTTGAGTTCCACAGAAAGAGGAAAATCATACAGACTTGAAACAACATGAGAGGAAGTTAAAGAAGACAGTATTTTCATGTTTGATTGAACTATTCCTTTAAGACTATTCCTTTAAGCTATTACTGATAAGACAAGGACTCTTAAGCGAGAGTGAGTCCAGGGGGAGATGAGGCTGTGGATGAAGGAAGCTGTGCATGAACTTATGTGGCACCCTTGGAGACTGGTACAGTGTGAAGGGATGTGATTAAGAAGTCAGTGAAGAGCTCAAAGCATTAAGAAGACATGCCAGTTACACTTCAGACAGAGATGATCATTTGGCTTCTCTTCGGTGAATAGAGTTCAGGCTTTGAGGACACATTCAGCGGTCTGAAAGCTCAAGCTGATAACAATGTGGAATGGCATCAAAGTGCATTGGTGCTCACAGACTGGAATTTTTAAGGATCTAGTTTTCTAATAATTTAATACATTCAATACAATATAAGTACAAATAAGTTCTATAAAAAAGTAGATGGTTCCAAACCAATGTGATTTCATCCAAGGTACACAAAAGTAGGTGCATGAGGGTATTTGCATGAGTAATTTGTTACATTTGCTATATTAAATACATTTAAAATAAAAATATAAATAAAAATCTGTCAAAACTTGAGATATAGTGTGCTGTCTATTTTATGCACACATGCTCTTTGACTATTGATGTTACATTCTTATTACATTCTTCTGAATTGTATAAGACAAAGCCTACGGCAAAACACACACACACACACACACACACACACACACACACACACACACACACACACACACACACACACACACACGCACGCACGCACGCACGCACGCACGCACGCACGCACGCACGCACGCACACCCACACGCACACGCACACTCCAACAAGACATTATAAATAACTATACCTGTTTCAAAGCAGTAAACAGGATTTTTAGAGGAAGAGACGACCAGGTATA
Source organism: Siphateles boraxobius (assembly GCF_051911475.1). Taxonomy (NCBI): domain Eukaryota; kingdom Metazoa; phylum Chordata; class Actinopteri; order Cypriniformes; family Leuciscidae; genus Siphateles; species Siphateles boraxobius. Next base: position 22,888,419 of record NW_027509197.1, on the reverse strand, counting down.
TGTTAGTCTCCTTTCATTCCCAGGACAGACAGAGCAAAGGCCAGCAATGCTGCTTTACCAGTCACAAACTCAGTATCTTCACTGAATCTATGATGAGAATAACAAGATGTGAAAGGGTAAGAAACTGCTGTCTCTTTTATAGTAAGACATGTTAGGGGTGTTTTTTGCCCAGTCTATATAAAGCATTGATACATGAGGTCAAAACACCCAGTCTTTTCATTAGTTCCCAAGCTGCACCCTGGGACAGATGAAACCTTGTGCTGTGCCGCACCTCTGGCTGAAACTAAAACACCCTTCGCACCATTATGTTACGTAAAAGTGTGCATCTTGTGCTGCAAAAACACATAAAAAACTTAAATTATAGAAAATGGAAAAATCTAAAATGCATTAATTGATTACTTTGAGGAATAATTGACCACCCTCAAATGATTTGGTGAAAAATAAGAACAAAAAGAGATGCCTTTGGGATGATGACTGTCAAATCAATCAAAATGATCATACATGTATATTCATATGTTTTGTGTGCCATTCTCTTCTAAAGCAATGCGAGAAATGTGTGCTTAACTTAAACTATTATAAGACACAAAGTCTTCTCTTTTTTTGTCATTCTTAAAAGAATCCTTATTCGAGAAGCAAAACCTAATAAGTCAGACATCTAATAAAATTTTGTGAAGTTTAAGCTAAACAACAACAAAAAACTAAGTATGAAAAATAATTTAATATATATACAAAAGATTTTCATACCCCATTGGCAAAAGTTTTTTTTTTTTTTTGTGGCAAATTAGCTCAAAAGGGAAATATGAATAGTTAATCATACATTTTTATAATAAGTTGGATGGAGAAGCATAGGTTACTGTAAAGCTATGTCTTAGTTGGTGCTTATCTTGGCGAAAGCCGAGCACAAATCAGCATGAAGTTTTAACATCTACTCTCGTGTAATGGAAATCATGAAGATCTGGATACGTCCAGTGACTGCAGTGAATAGTGCTGCTGGCAACAAGGGAAAGACCTTGTGACAGCCTGGAGAGACAGCTGACAGGAGGAAAGAGACCCCAATGGGGCTGGTAAGGGTTAGTTACCCTTGTCGGCAGTATCCAGCTCTGTGTTTACAGGATGCTGGAGACACCCACCCAAGGCTTCTGAGAAATTAAAGAGAAAAATACCCCTAGAGTCTGCGAGAGCAGGGGCGGAAGATGACTCAATGTTGGACAACATGGTTAACGACGTTGGAATGTAAAAGGGATATGAGTATGGAGAGTACTTCACAAAAGACTAGTTCAGGTTCTGCAGTTAGAAAAGTCATTGAACTCCAAGCTTGTGTCTGTGGCTGGAGAAAGGCGATAACGGTCAGGGGGTTGAAGATTCATCAAGGGAAAATGAAATGCTTGAGGGAGAAGGGACAAGGGCCTCAAATTGATCAGTACTTCTTACGAAGTCAGACAAGTCAGTCGAATGAAATCCAGCGACAGGAAGCAAACCACAGTTTGCAGGATATCAGTACCCCTGTCATAGAGGAGATGAGGGTTTGCACAGTTAGTGATGAACACATTGATACTTAGAAAAGAAAAGAACCTCAACGGGCATAGGCCTGGAGTTAGATGGCCAAGAGCTTGTGAGAAAACTGCATGGGACACGGTAAACACAGATCTATGCTTTGCATTGGAAAGATTAACTGGTACAGTTGAAAAGAAGCTGGATAAATTTGGGGACATCATTTACGTATATGGAAGTGAGAGGTTTGGTGTGGAAAAAAGGAAGGAAAAAGTACAAACTAGTCCTGCTGTATCTAGACGTCAGCAGAAAATTGAAGGGTTAGTTAGAGAAAGGAGACAGCTGAGGAAGCAATGGAAAAAAGCAGAACAAAGTCAGAAGGAGGGACTCATTCTCTTAAAAAGGGCCATAAAAGATAAGCTTGCAACATTACGCAGAGCTGAGCGCCCATGGAAACGCTACAAAAAGGAGGAGCGTGCGAGGGCTAATTTCTATAAAGACCCATTCAAATTCGTAAAGAAGTTATTCACCAGTGAGAAGAATGGCACTTTAAAAGCATCTAGGGTTGAGCTAGAGAGATATTTGGAGGAAACGCATACAGATGCAAAAAGGCATGAGCCTATGTCAATTCCGTCAGATATCCCACCTGTCAATCCACTAGAATACCAAATGGAGGTCTGTGCACCTAAGTGGAAAGAGATAGAGCAGGTTGTGAGAAAGGCAAGGGCTTCATCATCTCCAGGGCCTAATGGAGTTCCGTACAGAGTGTACAAGAGTGCTTCAGGAGTTCTATGAATTCTGAGGAAATTGATAAAAGTGGCATGGGAAAAGCAGGTTGTACCTAGAGCATGGCGCCGAGCAGGTGGAGTCTTTATACCTTAAGAAAAAGATCCTACAAGCATCAGTCAGTTTCGTCCTATTTCATATTAAACGTCGAAGGTAAGATTTTCTTCTGCATTATTGCGCAGAGATTGTCAACCTACCTATTAAAGAATGGCTTCATTGACACTTCAGTTCAAAAAGCGGGCATTCCAGGGTTCTCAGGATGCTTAGAACACAACAATGTTATCTGGCAGCGAATTCAATCAGCTAAAAAGGAGAGGAAGGAGCTCCATGTGACATTCCTGGATTTGGCTAATGCATATGGTTCAGTGCCACATGAGCTTCTTTGGGCAGCATTTGATTTTTTTTAGAGTACCAATGTCAATAACAAATTTAGTGAAAGCCTATTTTGGAGATATGCAATTTAGTTTCTCAACTCCAAAATTCAGCACCGCATGGCAATGCTTAGAGGTTGGAATAATGGCAGGATGCACCATTTCTCCACTGGCTTTTACCATGGCAATGGAAGTAATCATCCGCGCATCAAGATGGGTAGTAGGAGGAGAGCGCTTGGCTTCTGGGATGCGACTACCACCAATCAGAGCATACATGGATGACATGACAACCATGACTACAACAGTAGCCTGCACTAATCGGTTATTGGGGAAGTTAACAGATAATATCGAATGGGCACGAATGCAATTTAAGCCCCCTAAATCAAGGAGCATCTCGATAGTTAAAGGAAAGGTAGTAGATAAAACATTCTTCATTAATGGTGAGGCAATACCAACAGTTTCTGAGAAGCCAGTGAAGAGTCTTGGGAGATGGTACGATGGGGATCTAAAGGACAAAGTTCGAGTGGGAGAAGTTGGACGACAAGTGGTGGAAGGGTTGAAGAGTATAAACAGCTATGCTCAACCAGGCAAACTAAAACTCTGGTGCTTTCAGTTTGGTCTACTGTCAAGGTTGCTGTGGCCACTGACTGTGTACGAGGTTTATTTGACAACGGTGGATAAGCTGGAAGCGTTAATAAGTTCATACATCGGGAAATGGTTGGGAGTTCCACGCTGCCTCAGCAGAGTGGGACTTTATAGTAAAGGAGTATTGCAGCTGCCAGTCTCTGCTTTAACCGAGGAGTTTAAGTGTGCCAAGGTCAGACAGGAAATGACTTTAGCAGAGTCACACGACAAATGTGTAAGGGAGGCAGCCCCTGTGGTAAAAACTGGTAGAAAGTGGTCAGCAAAGAGATCTGTAGTAGAGGCAAAGGCTGACCTTCAAATTGGGGATATCGTGGGACAGGTACAGCATAGAAGAGGGGGTTTTGGGCTCAGTTTAGCTCCTCCTAAATGGCACAAGGCAGGCCCAGCTCAAAGAAGGAAGCTGGTAGTCAACGAGGTGCGTAAGCAGGAGGAGAGGATGAGATGTATAAAGGCCATTTCCCAGGCCAAGCAGGGAGAGTGGATGAGATGGGAGAGTGTGGAACAACGCAAAATGGGCTGGCAAGACCTTTGGTCAATGGAAGAGAGTAGGATCAGTTTCCTTATTAGGTCAACATATGATGTTCTCCCATCACCGCAGAACCTAAACCTCTGGGTAGGAGAGAGTTTCCTCATGTCCTTTGTGTTCATCACCTGCCACATTAAGGCACATTTTGACAGGATGTAAGGTTTACTTGGCGCCATGACCAAGTATTGCGATGTTTGGCTTTAGCATTGGAAGGCAAGCGTAGTATGACCAATAAGTTGTCGCCTGTTCTAGCAAAACATTTTTGTGTTGTTGCCCAGGCGAGCAACCACCAAGAAAAGGTGCTAACACCAATTCTTGCCCAGGACAACTGGAAGCTGCTAGGGACTGGAAGATGCTTGCTGATCTTGATCAACGGATTATTTTTCCACCTGAGATTGCCACCACTTACCTACGACCAGATATTGTTTTGTGGTCTGGATCAGCACGCATTGTTCAACTGATAGAGTTAACAGTGCCATGGGAGGATGCGGTAGATGAGGCATATGAGAGGAAGAAACTGCGGTATGCTCATCTGGCCACTGAAGCAGAACAGCGAGGATGGAGAGTCCAGGTTTATCCAGTGGAAGTGGGTTGTCGAGGTTTTGTGGCACACTCTACAACCCGGTTCCTCAGAGACGTCGGATTCAGTGGCCAAGAGTTGCGTCGCACAGTAAAGAACTTATCTGAAGCAGCAGAAAGGAGCAGCAACTGGCTGTGGTTGAGACGGAAAGATTCTAGCTGGCTGTGTACAGGCCGCCATTCTACGGTTTCGTAGAATTCTTGAAAACTTGAAGAGTCTGTTGGTTTATTTGTATAGGTTGTATAGTATTTACAGTCATTACGTTCCTGTGTATATTGCGTGAATGACGGGTGGTTGGGCAGATATTGTGTTTTGCGGTAGGTGGTATGCCATACGGAACCGTTGCCACTGAAACTGAATATTAACGCACCAGTGGGGCTCGACAGCCTTAGTCAAACGGGTTGGCGCGTATGGTTGGGTTGCGGAGAGATTAAGAGATTGTGGTTAAGTTTCAGCAGCAGGAGGGATGTAGAGGTCAGTAAGTTGGGCTGAGTTGAGTGGGGGACAGAGGGGGGTGACTCTGGGACGCCAGAGTCACTGTCGAGCCCTCTTGAAGTGTCGTGGGCTAGTCGACGAAACACTGAGGATGGAAGGTGCCCACTTGAAGACCCTAGAGATGTCCCTACTCAGCTCAATCCAGACGGTTGTCATGGCGGGGCCGCACTGTGGTTGCAGCCGTTGTGTGTGCTGACGCGTGTTAACACCAGACAGAAGGAGATTTACATCACCATATGGAAAGAAGCGTAAATGGATGGAGAAGCATAGGTTACTGTAAAGCTATGTCTTAGTTGGTGCTTATCTTGGCAAAAGCCGAGTACAAATCAGCATGAAGTTTTAACATCTACTCTCGTGTAATGGAACTCATAAATATTTGGATCAATTAATCTAATTAACTTGATGTAGCTGAATTAATATTACAATAAATTAATCTGTTCGTCCAGCGAACACTCAGTATTGATAGTCTATCAACTCTCAGAAAGGATATTTTTGAGGCCACAGAAAAAATAACTCTTTATTAGCATGTAACTGATTGCATCGTTAAAGGGACATTGATTTACAAGCAGGGACCAGAATCAAAACTCACATGAATGTGCACAAAAGTTTTATTTAACTAAATCACGAACACATAACCACATACACACAATTACGCAAACATGTATAAAATGGAAAGTGAAAGAATACGAAACAGAAACAGGGGAATAAAGCTATGGACAAGAGTCATTTAACCATCTGAACAGAACCATCAGTTTCTTATTTTAAAGTAAATTGTTAACAAGGGGTCTACAGCTTATACCAAACCTCTGTTTTAGTTAGTTAAATATACAATACGTGCAATGCCTTAGCCATTGAAAGTGTGTCCGGATGCATTCTTAGGAGAAAGTCTTGATGGTTCAATCAATTTCCTCCATGTTGAATGACGAAATTATGATGAACATTTAAGGTCCTGGGGAGTTCCACACGAAGAGCAACCTGAAGAGAGCAGAAGAGGGGACGAGAGCAGGGAACTGTAAAGTTTAACTTTACAGGGTGCCAGTGAGCCAATAGGAACTTAAACTTTCAGAGGGAAAGTTTATGATCCTTTGTCTTCGAGCTTGGTATTTTTAAACATGTAACTGGATTGGGTGATGATGGAGAAACTATTAAAGATTCTTGTAATACTAATATGTTGCATAGGTATCAACATAATATACACAATAATTTGGATCAGAATACAAATTTGATACCAGTATTAGGTGAGGTTACATTCACTAGCGGTTCTATCATAAATCATGCATAAAACGGTATACAATATAACAAGACTAATAATCATACACATGTCATGGAGATATGCATGTTCATTCATAGAAAGTTTGCTTATGAATTGATGGAAGAAAGTCCTTTGTTATGGGCTTTATGTGTCTTTCCTATGGGGAAATGGAGTGAGAATTACTTTCCCCACATTCCTTTGGGTAATAAAACAGTCTTATCAGATGATTTGTCTTGCTTGCCATGGTAACCAGAGGCCTGGTCGTCCATCTCAGTGTAAATTGCCTTTTAGGGGTCGTCCCATAAAACTCTTACGCACAGATTGTTTGTTGGTTAAAGGGTTTTAAGATTATTTGTTAATAATTGTGTGTCTGATTTGTATTTACATCTTCTTGTTTTTGTATGGTAGATTTCTCTGAGACAATATATCTGCCTTCTATATGTATTCTATATGTATAAGTATATGTTTTTTTTTTCACTGGTTACAATACATGAGACCATCAATGCTACAGTACTTCACAAAATGTATTCCTAATCTTTCTCCTCTAATTCCTTTCAATAGTACAAAATATAATATAAAAATACATTTAATACAAAATACATTGGAAAGAAAAAGAAAGAAAGAAAGAAAGTTAGTTTATGGTGTGAAGAGATGGCACTTTACTGCCCTAATTTCCAAGACATGTCTCTCACGTGACACTTCCACTAACATCTCTCAACTTTAAAAATGAAATGTATTTAAAGGGTTGAGATGTGTCTCCCTGGGGAATACTGGGATAATAACCAGATCCATGGTTGAATGGACAGTAGAAACTATACTAGAGGGAGGAGCGATTGTGTTCACCCTCTTATACAGTATAAGAGAGATTGAGCAACTTTACATGAGGGAAAAATACAAGTCCATCTTTCCAGACCATTAAGGAGTCTATAAGAGCCATTAACAATCAGGGTCTCTGGAGGGTGACATTTATGTCCAAGCTGTTTGTTTTTTTTTATAGCAATGTCTTAAAGGTAAAAGTTGTCCCAGGATTCCAGGGAGAATACTTTCTGAGCATGCAGCTGGATTTATGGAAGATCATCTGGGGAACTTGGCAGCATCTCAGAGTGACAGGGCTTATTTTCTTTCCAGACTAATTCATTATGTGAGGCGTCCTCAGCGCACACTCATCAAAATCTGCATTTTATTCATCAGCATGGCAGGTGGTCGTTCTCTGGTGTCTGTGATTGAGGTTCAGTTACAGTGGCTCTGGGCGTCAGATGATGAGTGAGGTTGGCTGGCGTTTCTGGAGTGAGATGGACTGACTCAGACCAGCTGAGTGTGTCCGCTGCTTTGGGCTAAGAACTCCCATGCACTTCCCATTTTCCCACAGGTCTTCTCCGGATATTAAATGTCACAGCATTCCATTAGGGCACGCTGATATCAGGCTTGGAAGAGCGGAGGCAAAAAACATCTATGAAAACATCTACAACATCTACAACTGTATGACTCACAGTCACAACCATGTGCATATCATTGGTGAATAAATTAGAATGACATCATGAAGGTCCTGGGACGTTTTTTTAAACAATAAAAGTGAAAAGCACTCAAGTTCCAATAAGGATCCAAAACTCTTTACATTAGTATATTCAAAATGGCTTGATTCGATTGGTTCTTAGATGCAAAGACCAATAGTATTTGCCAACTCTGATTATTAATTTTTTTATCAGTCAGTATTGCATACATTTAATTATTCATACTAATTTCCTCTATTTTACGATTTAGACCTTTGACATCACCTAATGCTCACTTAAAGTAAATTTTTTAAAGCACTAATCAAAACAGTTACATTTACTCTTTAGCAAATCTCAAAATGAATATCCATTTTTTTCCACAATGCACATTACTGTAAATTCAATTGTAATTAATTTCTAAAATAATATTTTATTATTTTTTCAGTACTATTATCATCCGTTTATCGGTTATTATCAGCCATTACACAAAAATCTGCTTATCATCAGAACATCTCTAGCTTATGGCGCCCCATTCACTTTCTCGAACGTCCTTTTCATTTTCATGTTTTCAAGACCAAACAAATGACATCAAATTCACATTTGTCATCTCTTACTTAAAGTACTTTTGCAAATTGCAACAGCGATGACAAATTGTCCAATAATCCTGTTGGAAGCCTGAAATTATACAGAATGTAGAATAGAAGGAGAGAGCAGCAAAGAAGAAAATGATGCTGAGGACAATCGATGATGCTCATGGTACAAATCCGGGGACAGTCTGTAAGATGTGGACTGCCAACATCAGACAGACCCAGATACTGCTCGTCACCCCGGTTCAGCGTTTGTCTCATTACAGAAAAAACACCAGCACTGATGACGAACTGTCTTCAGAGACCGGATGAAACAAGAGACTCTATCTGCTGCAGAATAATTAGGGCATTTGACTCCAGATGCCTTACAGACAGAGAGAGAAAAGACATGAACGGCAGTTAATTTGGCCTACGGAGGGAGTCAAACTGCCTGGATAAGGATGACAGAACTATCGTTTTTTACACTACGCCTCATGAGATACAGGCTACTTCAACTCCCACAGTCAGCTCCTTACATAACATAAATATTCCTAGGCATGTGGGGGCTTTAAATAGTTCCAGTACAAATGGGTATTAATCTGCCAGATAATTTACAAACCACAAGACTGACTGGATTCTCTTCAGTTTACTCTACTTATTAGGTGTATGTATATACATAAACCCTTGTTGTCACCATTATTTTCAGTCCTCTGTCCCAGAAGAGAAAGAATGTAAATGTTAAATATAAATGGCATTATCTACTATACGGAATCAGCTTTTAGGAGTAAGGTAGCATATATATGTTCTTAAACTAGCAGACATGGACTAAAAGTAAATCTGAACTGCTTTCATGATGAGATGTTTATTCCCGACTGTCAAAGTCACAGGCTTTAGGGATAAAGCTATTGTCATCTGGTATAATGGTGGGGAGCTGTGGGGCATCAAACACTTCCCTGATGCTCTTCACAGTTCACACCAGAGTGAACGAGTCAAAATATCAGTGAACACACTAACAATCGCAGGGCCAAACAATTAGAATGCTATTCTTGTCCTGCTATCTCTCCTTTAAAACAGGCACAGATTTTATTAGGAGATAATACAGTATGAGCCTGTGGGAATGGGGTTTCAGCTTTGATTAAAAGGAGATCTCAGGCACTGCGCCATCCACAGGGCAATCATACATAATACCCATGAAAATACATAGCCGGAAAGCTGACAAGTTTGGAAAACTAAGTAAACAGGATGCAGGCACAGGAGTACTTTTTAAAATTTTTATTTTATTTTTTACATATTGCTAGTAAGTAACCAAATAAATAAATAACTAAACACCAATAGAATTTTTAACATAATTAGGAACAACTTCTAAAGCGATTCCATTTTTTTCCCCTTTTCCTGAATTTCAGTATGTGCGGTGACAATCTGATTGATATGAATATCATCATACATAGACCAACTATTTCCCCACCTTACTCCTCACAGAAAACTGTATCCTCAATATTATTCTCTGTAACTGTACTCTTATCTCTGATGGTAATTTATCAATGGTTCTCAATTTGGCAACTGGGGACCTTTGAAATGGATTTTGTGGTGGTTGCTTGTGTTCTATTTTTGCAAAACAATGCTAGCCATTGCTTATTTTCATATTGTTTTAAAGAAGAACCCATGTACCTCATTTGTATTACTCAAGGTAGACATTTAAATGGCACATTGCAATTAAAATTTACTGATGTGATCTGACAAGGCCTGTCTTTATTGGTAAATAATAATAATTATATTATTACAAATTATAAATATGTTTATAGAACATATTTATACAAAAATTTTGATCAACTCATATATAGCCAAACTGAAATACAAAATCGCAAAACTATTTAAGTTTTTTTATTATTATTTCTCAAACATGGTGCAGCCCAGTAACCATAAAAGTGCAGAGAAAAGAGGACGTGCTCTCAGACACATATTCGTGACAAACACACACGTCCGCCTCACCTCTAAAGAGAAAAGGAAATTGCCCGACAGCACTCATTAGATTTCTCAGTGAACAGCTACTGTGCTGTGAACATGCACAGTTGGGATTATATGAATGTGAATTATATGTGACGATATGAATGTATGAGGTAAGTTAGTTTAAGCTATGTTTCCACCAAAATTACCTGGAACAATTTGTCACAGGAACTTTTCCCCCCAGACCTGTTACTGTCTGCATGTCCATTACGGTCTATAGTACCACGAAGATTAGGCAAATTAGTCCGATTTGGTCCTCTGCATATAAATTTAATAAAGCCTGAACCTCGTGGTCGATCCATCGGTCGGATTTTTTAAACTCCATTGTTGATTTGAATAAAAAACAACTTTTAATGCACGCACCGCAACAGATTTAAAAAAAAATGGTGGTTTAAATCAAATACTGCGTGGAGTCAACCAATCAAAATGCCGCATGACCTCAACCAATCAGCATGTTCAGTGCCCAAATCCCAACCCCGAAAGTTCCGGAACTTTGAAAAAGTACTACCTCGCGAGCAGGGATTTTCTGAGAGGGAACTTTTTTCCTGGAACTTCATTCCATTCATTTCCTGGAACTAGACCCTGGTCCCTGCGGTCGAAACACACAGAGTATACCACTCCGGTCCCTAGTTCCTGGGGAAAGTTCCTGCGGTGGAAACACGGCTTTAGTGACATGCATCCTGTACTCCGAACTTTAGAAAGAAAGCATCAGCGGAGAACATGAACATAAATTAATCAGATTGCATAATAATGAATGACATATGCCTCAAGTGCAGGAAAACTGGTGAAATCCAAAAACATTTCTTTAAAAAAGATCATAATATTTCAAAAGGATTTTCTCCCACATAATCCGTAGGAAAGGATTAACAATGCTAAATGGAGAGGCTATTTCCAGAGCGGGAAGTTGAAAAATATGTTAAAAAATGTAAAAAAATATATTTTTTTACAAAGACTGCAAGAACTAAACTAAGATATATCTAAACAGAGAGAAAAACAATTTCACTTTCACTGTTCAGCTAAATATCACTCAAGTAAAAATCGTCCTGTAATATAAACAGGGCTGTTCAGATTTCACTTAGATTTGTCTGGCTGCAAGCGATTTACAAATTACAGCTAAATAGAGCAGAAATGACCCTGCACAGTGCATTCTGCAGGGCATTCTGCAGACAGAGCTGGGCAAAGTTGAAGGAAGAGAACCTTTTACACAACTACTAAATAAATGATTTATGGGGTGTTCACCTGCTCTTGACTTCACAATTGCACAGCATCTCTTAATTGAGCAACATTCTCACAAGGCTGATTTTCCTCATTAATAACAGACACTGAAATAACAAAGGAGCACCACATTAACATTGTATGAAGGCCATGAAAATTCCATTGCTTGATTAGAGGCTATTTTATAACTGATTAGAGGCTATTTTTATGACTGTTTATATAAAATTATAAGATGATTAAAGTACATAATTAGAAATAAAGACTTTTGACTCGAGCTATAAAAAAAAGTTTTTTTGGCCAAAACACTGTCTTCAGAATAAAACAGATGAAAGATGAGGAGGACATCAACACCTTTGTAAATCTCTTTCTAAATGCAAGCACATTATTGAAATTTTTGTTTCCAGGTTTCCAAATTATGGGGTTGATGGCACCACAAGAATGCATTCAGGCCCAAGTTTTTCCACTTCTAATAGGTCAAAAGCAGCAGACAAAAATATATGCACATTCCTGTCAGTACATTGTTTTCTTACACTTCCAGAGAAATGTCATAAGGCATATATGGCATTAAAAACAATCAGTCCAGAATTTAGTGCATTTTGCTTACTACTGCACTGGCCAAGTATAACTGCAACTGAGACGATTGTCAATGCTAGCAGATCGCTCTCTCCAGGTATTCTAGAACTCATTGACTTAAACATACTGACTGCAAATCCGTTTGGGAGATTTCAACTTTAATTAACTAAATTAACTAAAATCTAAAGCATTAGCTATAAACACTTTATTACTTTGCTGCCTTGCAAGCACCACTATTTCCTTCTTGAAATCTAATAAATATAGTTTAATACCTGTTTAAAGAAAATCACACAAATTCTGATTTAGTGAGCCTTGTTATTGTCAAGATAATCATTGTCTACTAGCTTGATATCTGTCTCAAAGGCTTTTTCAGGCATCTCTAGAGATCTTCCTAGTATCCATCGACCTAGCTGAGGACTGTGGTCAATAGCAAGCAATCCCATAGGAAAGCCACATGAATACGTGCTTCACGGGCCTGATGGCACTAAGGGGGATAAACACTGACCCTAACACCAAATACGGTCAACTTAGGGAATCAGTGCTCTATGAGGACTCCCTGCTGTTCTTAAACAAGATGAAAGTTTACTGGTTGGTTCAATAGTAGCAGTTTAAATGGAAATAAACCAATCTAAGAATACTGAGACTGCCCACACCATGACATAAAAATTATATCATGTAATCATACAAGTCGTGTATCAAACTCATTGAGAAAATGATAATACCTATCCATAAAACATCAGCACAAGATAAAAGCAAATCAGAGATATAATGACAGTCCCCTCTTTGGCACCTCAAGTATAATTGAGGACATGCTGTGAGGCGGCACAGGACTGATTAGATACCTCAGGGTGGATTTAAATTCAGATGTAGGAGAACTTGGAAATAAGAGTTGTCATGAAAACATCACAACACAAGTTCAAGGGGTTGCCTTAATCCATTATACTATCTCATTACAGCCACATAATGAATATGAATTACGCTCACTTCACATTATATACATGTATACATTATATATGCATTGTGTGTGTGTGTGTGTGTGTGTGTGTGTGTGTGTGTGTGGGTGGGTGGGTGGGTGTGTGTGTGTGTGTGTGTGGGTGGGTGGGTGTGTGTGTGTGTGTGTATATATATACACACACACACATGAAATATATACAAATATAATAATATATATACAAACATGTTACATTCACATTTATATTTATTCATTTAGCAGATGCTTTTATCCAAAGCTACATACAAATGAGAACAATAGAAGCAGTTAAACTAACAATAGGACAACAATATGCAAGTGCTATGACCCTTCCCAGCCATTTCTTGATAATGGCCATGGACTCAGCAGCTCTGGTTGAGTTGGGCAGATCATTCCACCAGCATGGAACAGACCAGAAAAAGGTCAGAGAAAGAGATTTGTGCCTCTTTGAGATGGCACCACAAAACGGCATTCACTTGCAGAGCGCAAGTTTCAGGATGCCACGTAAGTCTGAAGTAATGAGTTTAGGAGGGAGCAATGCCAGTGGTTGTTCTGTAGGCATTGTTATTACAGTGGGCATATTATAAACTCAAACTTTTATTTTAGAATCGATTAATCGATTTGACAGCAAATATATATATATATATATATATATATATATATATATGTATCACCATTTATTATATATATATTAGCATTTATTATATATACATACATACATATATATATATATATATATATATATATATATATATATATATATATATATATATATATATATATTAGCAGCATTTATTGTTTGTGAGTCTTGGGTCTTAAATAAACCAAGAAAAAACTGCAACTATGCGAGTGGATGTATATTAGAAACAGTGACGCATGTAATCCCATTATATTTTACTGGAGTGGGCCACGGATGAATGACAGTTGTAGTGCGCATATGTGAGAGCTGTCAGTTGTTGGAGAGATGTGCAATTCTACGCGAATGCCTGCGCTGCTGGGCCTGCCACTGAGGAGAGGGATGGAAACTAATAACAAACATTAAAGTGTTCTGCTGAATAAGTCAAATAATTGCATAAAGCCAGAATGTGTGAACCAGAACCAAAAAAAAAAAAATACTGGAGCCAACAATGAAATGAATTAGATTGAAAAAATTAGCTATCAATCATAACTTGTGGTTTAACACCCATTTATTGACCTCTGTAACTCTCTATAAGTAGTGCTGTAAGTAATTAATTCAAACAGAAAATCTCCAGAAAATCTTAAAACTGTCCTCCATAACTGTACTAATTTATAGAACTTAGCCAGCTCTTCTGGAAACAGTTTATGTATCTACTGTATGAGTTAACTGAAACTTTAATTAAACTTGTTGAAAGAAATTTTTTACAACTTTTATCAAACATTCATCCATTTCAAACTCAGGTTTCATTTATTCATCCCACAAGGTAGTTGCTGATTTAAATATTTATGTTGTGTTAAAAACTGATGAGACTTCTGTTTGTCCTGGTTAGAACAACTCGAGCTGCTCTTGCAAACCAAGATAAATATGCAGGCTGATAGCAGTGTTGTTCTCCCCCTGATTAAAGTCGGAGCTGGGGGGCATGACAAAACATTTATGTCCATGCAATCAGAATGGGCCACCTGAGAGAGAAGTCATTAGAGTTATGACGCAGCAGACACAAGGGGATCCATTTGCAGTTATTATTAGAGTTGTCAAACAGGCAGGAATCAACAACAGCAAACAGGGCAACGGAGACAAGGCAGAGACAAACCAGATAACAGGCAATGGTCGGGGTAGGCAGTGAGAAGCAAGGTCCAGTAAACAATCCAAAGCGGGGCGGGCAGAGAACAAGCAGAAACGGGGTACACAGTCCAAGGTCAAGGTAATAATAAATCCACAGGAAGAAACGCTCGGTAATGACAGCCAAGAAAGTCAAGACTTTGCACCGGTTTGTTGCGTGGAAGTGTGTGTGTGTGTGAGAGTGAGATTCAGGTGTGTGTGTAATCAGTGCAGTGCAGGTGTATGGTGTAATCAGTCCAGGGAGATGCATGAAGGGAAATGTAGTCTGTGATCACCCAGGGAGTGCGTGGCTAATCGTGGCAATTAACATCCCACAACCGAGCTCTCTGCCTCATTCCCTCATAACACTGCTGTCCGCGGAGTTAAAGTCTAAGCCTCGTTCTTGTTTCTAGTCTAAAAACGAAGCATCTTTGCATGTTCTTCAGGGTGAGCACACATCATATTGAAAGAAAAAACCGAAAGCATCAACTTACTTGAAATGACAGTTTAATTAGTATGGCATTCAGTTTTGCCTACAAAAACACCCTGAATGCGACAATGAAATGTCATTTTTTCTGGATGGGAGATTAATTAATTGGACTCCTAGCTATGCATTTAATTAGAACAACAACAGTTAAGGGTTCCAATGAATCTGCCTCATGGCACAGCAATGATACTTTTGCTTGATGATCAAAGCTGGGATCCTTAAGCTATTACATACTGATGCTTTAAAATAAATGCACATGTAAGCACATCTAAAGTCAACATGAAATAAAAAAAGGACTCAGTTTACTTCCTTAATGCATGTTCTTATTGAGCATCATTCATTGATCCGTGTTGTTCTAAATTTCTTGAAAATCTTTCATTAGAATGTACTCTCCACTGTTCTATTCAATAACAAAAGTTTGGTGAATTTGACAAAAAAAAAAAAAAAACATTATTATTAAATAAAATTAAACTAATGGTTCACTCCAAAAAGAAATTGCAAGATTAACTTAAAAATGGCTTCCAAAAACACTAAAATATCTGAAATTTTTTACCATGGAATTCCAGATCCAGTCCATATCCAGATCAGATGGTGGACCAGCACAGACACGACCAAAACATAGCCCTGAATGTCAGTAGAGAGTAGAGAGCATGCCAACTAGACACTTCCATGTGAAGACGTCATCAACACGACAGCCATCTGCACAGAACGAGAACCAGACAAGTCCTCTGCACAGACTCTGATGGCCTGCTTCGTCTCCATACCAGCATGATGAATCCGATCTTCAAGCAAAAGGAAGTGAATTAAATATTTTGAATGATCCCAAACCACAATCTGACTTGTGATACAGCCTGGAATTAAACCACACCATGTTGCTTCATTTAGAACTGGCCCCACGACTGAGCCTGGTTTCACCCAAGGTTTTTTTTTATTCTCCATTCTTTCACTGATGGAGTTTGGGTTCCTTGCCACTGTTACCTAGTTTGGGACTGAACTGAACTGGAAGACATCAGCATTTTCTGCAGCTGAATTGAACTAATTTAACAACGGAACTGAATCAACACCGAACTGACTTCAGCTGAACAATGACACTTTCTTTTTTTCTTCTTTTTTTTAGAGCTGCTTTACAGCACATCATTGAATCATGTTCCTGTTGATAACTGTTTCCAGTTGCTAGCTTCACATTCGAGCTGTGCGTCACATGGTTTGCCATAGATTCTAAAAAAGAGGAAAATCACTCAAAATGATCAGTTGATATTTTCTGGATCTACTGTATGAGATCATGATGAATTTAATTTTGTATGTCATAAATATACAGATATCTTCAAATTAAGCAATGTACAAAACAACTTTTTTAAAAAGGAAAATACGTACTTGGCCATATTTGCTGATGGCAAGATTTTTTTTTTTACAATGTATCTAAGCATCACACCTTAAACTCTTGACTCAAACAAATAACAAACTTTTAAGTTTGCAGTGTAGAAGGTAAATGGAGAAGATAGTTGTAAATGTACAGCAGCAAGAAAATGTCTTTTTAATACTATATGCCAGAGAAAAAAAATGTCTTAAATTATTAGGATATTTGGTGTAAGAAACCTTAAGCAATGTGTTTAAATCTGGATGAAAAGTACTGGATGAAGATCTGGATGAAAAATTTAACTGCTAACTGGCAGATATTTATCTTTTGATAGATAATGATAAGCGTCTTTCTTACCGGAGTGTATTATGAAGTATCAATCATGTAGCAAGCTATAATAATGCTTCACGGAGACACCATGTGATAACCAATGCATTAACCAGTTTGCCACTTCATATACAGACATCCAAAATGAATAATGATGCACCTGTGTTTACTGTGGCTAAAAGCATACATTCATAACATGAAAATGACCAGATGGTTGATCAGTGATGTCATGTGATGGATGTGTGGGCCGCAGTTATTGGAAGCACTGGGAGTTTGAAGGATACTGTCATTTTGATACGCATGCGTACACACAATCAGAAAGGGCATGGATCACAATTATAAAATAACTACAAATATAATTTTGCAGTATGGCATGTTACATTGCATATGTCAACTGTCAAACTCATTGAAATTGATTAATAATTGATGAACTCTGCAATATTGACACTTATTTCACCATCGAACTGAACTAAGCAGAAAAATAAGTAAATAAATATGAAAACACAATTCATTGTGACCTGTTTAAATTCAGCAAATCTTGTCAGAGCAACTGACGCAACATTTTGCTCAGCTTATAAACGACTACCTTCTTCAGTGATAATGTGCCACCACGTAAACAAGATGGTTGTAAACATTAATGTAGCAAACCTTGAACAAAGGTTGGGCATGGACACAATATGAAACAGTCATGACTGTATTAAAATGAACTTTGCTACTAGCTGTGTTGATCACTATTAATCTGGCCACACCTCCATGAAGGAAAAATCATGAAAATTCTTTGATAGAATTTTCACTTTTTTATTATTATTATTATTTTATGTTTTTACATAAACTTGTTAACATGAGATTGGCAATTTATTATTTTTTGTTATTATTGATATTTTGTAGCATAATTAAGGTAGACCTAACCAATGACACACTTCTCAAACTGTTAGCTAACTCATTTTTCTGCTAAGCAGTCAATGTTAAACATTCTTTATATAAATATTTTCAATAAAGTTGAACATATTTATCCTATAGATATGGTGTGTGCCAAATTTGGTGTTACCACTGTATTTAAAATGCAAGAGGATTTTGTTTTGGAACCCTCATAAAACTTTAACTTGATTTCTTCTCAAAACTGACATTGCTGATATCGACTTCAAACAAGTGTAACTCATTCATTGTTTGTCCGAATAATAAAAAAAACCCATATAATTTAAAGGGCTTTTTAATGGATAATTTGAAAATAGCAAGAGCTAATTTTTGAACATTTGCTCATTCAGACTCATTTTGTCAGCACGGGTTCACAATTAAATCATTGAGAAAAAAGCCCAGACATTTAAATGTGAAACTGATATAAAAAAAATGGTTGGTCCACCATTTATGTTGGAAAAGAACATGTACTATTTTAAAGTAAAAGGCACAAGTAAAAAGGGGTAAAACTTGTACATAATTTTCTACACTCAAAAAAATGATATGTTGGACTAACTTAACTTTTTTATGTCAACAGAATGCACATAACTGGGTTATGTTGGATTTAAGTAACATTATTTATTTCGGTAAACGTACGTGAATTACTTAAGGTAAATGCAATGTTGTTTAGTTGAATCAACTTACCAGTCTTGGTTTTGTTTTAAACAATAAAGTTAATTAACTACAATTATCCTAAAATTAATTTTTTTAAATTCATCCAAAATAAATAATCCATTTTCATTCTGTTCCAGTTTTTTATTGAATCCATTCAATAACAATTCTGAAAACTTTCAACCAAAATTCCAACAAGAATAACTTGTACAAAATATGTAATATCAAAAGACTAACTTTACTTTTCAAAATGTAAAGAATCTGCTTATTACAAGAAAATAAAAATAAATAAAAGCATGTTGTCTTTAAATTAAAGGATTTATAAAATATTCACATACATGTGTTATACTTGAAAAATAATAGCAGTCTTCTTTTGCCTCCTTTTAATTGCATAAAAAAACAACAAAAAAAAAAACAACAGTATTATGTATGTACTGTATGCAACAGTATGCAACATTATGGAGAAAACAAACTCCATTACGCCTTCCTGGCTCTTGGTCCTGACATCAAGTTACTCCTGACATCAAGTTACAGCGTTTACGAAAGGAGTTTATTTTTCAGGACCTGGACCTTGTTTGAAAGCTTGTGTGCATCTAGCTCCATAAAAATCTTTTGAAATACTTCAAAAGTGTACCTCAGGTCCTGTGGGTAAGCCAAGTTTAAAGTGTAAATTAGACCAAGCATCACAGAACAAGCATTAGCCACATTGTTCAGGTTTTCGAGTATTTGGACGCCTTCAATGATAATGCCGACATCTTCATAAGCGTCTGTAGCATCTGCCCCTTCATGTACGATGACATAAATGCCTAGGGTGGTGTTGCGCACTGAAGTTTGGGCTTCATCATGTTCAACATCCTAAAAAAGTAAAACACAAATAGAAATAATTAATAACAGATCTGGGGTGAAAGTGGGAGTTGGTTGTAAAGAAACATACAATAGTTTTTTTTTAAAGTAAATAACTTACCAAGTACTCCTTCACAAGGTTTGTGGGGTCTTCGTTCATGTAAACCGTAAGGGCTTTCAAGATGCATTCCCGTTTTTTTTCGATGGTGTCATTCTGAAAAAATTTGAAATGAGCATTAGTTAGCACTTTGCTTTTTAGACTTGTTACTGTACCTGTAACATTTTAAGTAGCATTATACAGATTATTCCACTGTGATGTTTTCATTCAAGTCAAGTTTGTCATTCTTGTGATTACATGAAGAAAGAGAAAAACTGAGAAAGATTAAATCCAGAAGAGCTGCGTCAACATCTCCAAGACACCTGAAGAAACCTTCCTGCAAAGCTAACTGAAAAACTATGAGCAAGTGTACCTGGACAAAAGCAAAGGCTGGTCACACCAAGTATTGGTTTTATGTAGTTAATAGAAGTTAAGTAAATAAAATCTATTTATGGCATTATGTTTTAAAACAGTACAAAAATTACTGTAGCTTCGCAGGAAGGTTTCTTCAGGTGTCTTAGAGATGTTGACGCAGATCTTCTGGATTGAATCTTTCTCAGTGTTTCTGTTTCTTCATGTAATCATAGACAGACTTGATGATGATGAGATCCAATCTCTGTGTGGATCATATTGGCTATTGTCAGACTCCTTGTGCATATAAAGATGTCACTGGATTATTACAATTAATGGCAAAAAGAATGTTTGGAAATGTAAACCGACATTTTGTACTGACACACTGCAGTAAAAGATTTAAATACCTGGCTTAAAACCATTTTTTTGGGGTGAAAATATTAACATGCCTAAGACTTTTGCACAGTACTGTATATACCAGACTTTAAAGGGATACTTAAAGGATTAGTTCACTTTAAAAAAAACTTTTGCTGATAATTTACTCACCCCCATGTCATCCAAGATGTCCATGTCTTTCTTTCTTCAGTTGAAAAGAAATTAAGGTTTTTGATGAAAACATTCTAGGATTTTTCTCCATATAATGGACTTCAATGGGACCCAAACGGTTCAAGGTCCAAATGACAGTTTCAGTGCAGCTTCAAAGGGCTTTAAACGATACCAGACGATGAATAAGGGTCTTATCTAGCGAAACCATCGGCCATTTAAAAAATAAATAAAAAAGTTTAAGTTTTATAAGCACAAATGCTCACCTTGCTCTGTTCTGTAATGCGTGTTCGTGACGTTTGTTCGTGACCTTTTCAATGTAATTGCGTATCACGTTACGTCACAAACGCGCATCACAAAACAGAGCAAGGAGAGCATTTGTGCTTATAAAACTTAAACTTTTTTATTTATTTTTTAAATGACTGCTCGTTTCGCTAGATAAGACCCTTATTCATCGTCTGGTATTGTTTAAAGCCATTTAAAGCTGCACTGAAACTGTCATTTGGACCTTGGACCGTTTGGTACCCAATGAAGTCCATTATATGGAGAAAAATCCTGGAATGTTTTCATCAAAAACCTTAATTTCTTTTCGACTGAAGAAAGAAAGACATGGACATCTTGGATCTATTATTAATTATTGTCCGATTTAAAATTATGATGAATTTAGAGAACATACCTGATCCATAACTGACAGGATGTTTGTCATCTTCTGTGTTGCTGTTCCTCCTTTCTTCCTGAAGATTCTAAGGAGCTGGGCTGAGAAATGATCCAGCTGACCCATAAATTTGGACACCAAAGGGATAGTTGTAATCCTACTGAATTCTGCAGATACCTAATACAATTTTGAAAGAACAAATCATGTTGGCTGCTGATAAACATGTTTAAAAAACATTGAACAAATTTTTTTTTTTACCTTCACTAAAAGATGCATAAAAAATTACAAATTAACATTTTCATATTTTAGAATTATAAAAACCATTCAAGTATCTAATCATAACTGACATTACATATAAAGACTTACCTCTCTCTCAGTAAAGAGTGCTGGCCATCTGTTCCTAAATTCAGCGATGAACGGCATATCTTCTACCACCTCATGCCTCCGGAGCGCAAATGTTCTCTCCATCAGGACCTTGATAACCTGCTCATTGTTTCTTTTAGTCACCTCAGACAGTAGTGTCATCCTTTGCTTTTCAAGGGTATCTTTTGTTTCACCGTATGGGTAATCTGGACAGTAATTAACCTCGGCTTTTCTAGGTTTTTTCACTTGGTTGGGACTTCCCATGGATCCTTTTCGCTTGTGGGAGTTGATGTTTAACTCAGAACATCCTATGTTCCTCAATTTAGTTCTGTAGTTTGCCATCTTATATTTCAAACTTATTTTCCAGCCATAGTAGCCGCTCACAGAGCCTTTTTCTTTGAGGCACGGGTGCTTCTGTACCAAAGCAGCAGCAACATCATCAAGATCTGCACTTGTAGGGTATGCCTTGTACTTTATTATTTCTGAAGCTAAAGCATCCAAAATATCAGACTTCAGCTTGGCATTGGGGCTCAGGACAGTACCATCAGTCTGATAAGCAAGTTGAGCTTTTTGAAGTTGAATCTCAGCATCAAAACTAAACTGTGGTACTGGGAAACGTTCAGGCCATGCCTGACTTCTAACTGAGGACACAGATTCTGGAGTTGAAAGTAAAGATGACTGTGAGGAAGAGATTATGTCTGTGTCACAAGATGATACTGAAGAGGTCTCATTTATTTCTGGCACAGATGAAGTAGTTGGAAAACTTGTAGATGTAGGCAACTGAATGACCTTAAGTGTAGCTCTATCCTGTATGTCTGAAGTAGAAGTGAGGTTGACAAAATCATTAAAGTCTGGATCTTTGAATTGAAGTCGAAAATCTTCAAGTACTCTCAGTTGTGTCTGGATCTCTCTTTTAAGGTCATTCAACGAGTTTGGTATACCAGTTGGGAGGTTTAACCTTTCACAATTATTTTCTCCCAAGATTACTAGAAGTTTGGCTGGGGTACCCATCCTGTCAAACTTATCTGAAAGAGAGAGAGAGAGGGGATGAATATATGAATACAATACCAGAAGACCAATCCAAACTATTGACATTAAATAGATGTTTACTATAAAATGAAATAGACATCAAATAGACAAGTCCACACAGGACTTCAGTGGCTGGTTATTACACCTCATCTATTAGTATGTGTCGTTTTAGGGTAATCATTCGGACACCGCCAACCTTATAGTCTGCAAGAGGGTACGGGTCTTTCAACTCATTGTGGGTAATTAAGCAAATTTCAAGAGTTGGTACCAATTCAAACGCCCTGAAGTGATCTCGATACCATGAACACATTTTTTTGGCAATGAAAGCAAGGTTGTCTTCGATTATACAAATTTGAGCAATTTCTGCAAATTCTGGAAGTCCACCAAGAGACCCATGGGCAATTATCATGCCATTTCGATACATAATGCCATCATAAGAAACATTCTGAGCAACATTGACAGTGGTGATGCCAGGATATCTAGAATTAAGGCATTGTACGACATCCTCTTTCATGACCTCAACTGTGATGGTAGAGACACGTCTGACCTGCAAGGTGGTCTTTTCAGGGCTGGGTATGTGGAGGTTATATCCAACCATCAATTGGTGTTTTCTTGCCAAAGTTAGTGTTATGTTCTTGAAGCAATTTGTGTGTCGAACTACTTGTTTGAAGTAGCTATGCTTAGCTTCAAAACGTAATGTCCAAAGAAAAACTAAAGGACCAAAGCAGCGAATCATTTCTGGATAGTGCTCCAAAAAGTGATGCTTTGGAAGCAGTCGTTTAAGTGGGAAAAGCTCCTGATACTTCTGACGGTGTTCAGAGATCTTGCATTCCAAATATGCAATGGTCTCATCTGTATGAACTGAAGACACAACCAGTTCCACAATATCCTTCAAGTCTAAAATCATAAGCCACACAGGTTCATCTGCAGGCACCAAATGCCCAATAATCAATGGCAGCAGTCTTAACAGACACCAATTTTCATGCGCATTGCCACCAACAGATTTTCTCCTTGCAAATGTCTGTGGAACCAATTGAGGTCGATTTGTTTTATCACCCCACTTGTACGGAAAATTATGGATAAGTTCATTGAGCAGATCAAGAGACAAGATCTTCTTTGAAATAAGTACAGAAAAGCACTCTGCCAGCTCAACTGGTACTATGCCTTCAAAAAGATCATGAGCCAAATCAGGAGGATACCCTGTTGTAACATTAAAGTAGCTAAGGCTGTCACTGAAAACACATGCTTTTTTCACAGCCATGACATTCACACCTTTCTCCTTTGCAAGTTTCACATGTCCTTGGTGTTCTTCTGCAGTCCTTAGTGTAAATTCACCTGCCTTCACTTCATTGGTCTGAGAATCTGCATGAGAAGCTGTACAAAATCGACAACAGTACTCTCCTGAAAAGTTCTCAATGAAGCCAGCCATTGAATGTGCAGCAAGATTATCGGCTACAACACATTGTACTGTTCCTTTAAGGAATGTTCCCAGCTGGTGGACATACACACCTTGCTGTTCCAAAGTTTGGAGATCTTGCAAAAGAGGTCGCAAGATTTTCTCAAATCCGTATGTCTTCACGTCTTCTGTTTTGCACAAAACGGCAAGATAAATTGAAGACAAAGTTGACTGAAACATGGATGGCACATTACCCAAAATCCAGTAGATTGCACATATCTTGTGCTTCTTTCTTGACGTCCCGAGAGGGTTGCAAATTTCAAAGTCATCGACATATAAGCACACAGATATCCTCAACTCATCTGAGAAGAAATCATTTGCTTTAAAAAACTGACCATCCTGAATTGACCTGTACTGATGGACATCTCTTCTTAACTGTTGAGAACTGTGACTTTCAACCACTTTGTCGAGTAGGTCATTCTGACCAAGTAGATTCTGTAAAGACTCAAGTATTGGAACATATTGAAAAGTTCTGTTTCTCTTGGCCTCAAGAACATACTCCACGGAGTCTACAACTTTAAAATTTTCCCTGTAATATTCTTTACGCTTAAATGCAGAGGCTAGTGGACCACCATGCTTTATTGCTGTGAGTAAAGGATTTGTTGTACTTAAAGATGTAACAAGGTCTTTGACTAGAAACTCATCATTGTCAATCCTGTGCTTTTGTAAGGTGTCTACAATAATTCTGTATGACAAAGGGAAAGAAGCATCACTCAGTAAATAATGCAAGTCCTCCAACAACTCATCGACAGCTGTGCCTGGGACATGATAGTGATTCTCAAGCTTCAACAGCAAGGAAGCAAATTTTAGCTCTACCAACTTTGGCAAGTTCTCTGGAACCTCTCCTGTATCAATACAATCGGAATCCTCCTCTAACGTAGATGTATTGATTTCTTCGTTTGAAAGAGTGTCATCAGATATTCCTCTTACTTCTTGTGTTTTCACTATTCCTTCCTTAAAATCAGTCAACGAACACTGACAATGTTTTCGCCTCTTATGTGAATTAAATGTGCTATACACATTTGATTTAAACAAGCAGTCCTTAAACATACAACTTACTGTCTCATGACTGCGCAAATGCTTATTTATGTGGAGAAAGTAATCATTTACTGAAGGAATGTCAGTAACACCACAAACATGACAATTTATCTTTGTACTTTCGCTAGAATTTTGCTTTTGAGGTTGCTGCTCACTACCATGTGATCTGCATAAGTGGGACCGCAGTGCATTCCAGGTTTTAAAAGTGCATGGACAGTAAGAATATGCGCATGGATATGCTTGTCTGCGGCCATAGTGTCCATGTACCAACCTGAAGTGTTTTAAAAGCTTTGATCTTGATGTGTGAGACGAGCCACAATCTCTGCACAGCCACATGTAGGACTCTAGAACTCCAAAACTCTGTGAGAAAAAAAACAAGATGTAAGTCACCGAAGAATAATAATGATATAAACAACACTGTGACACTTTATAATAACGTTCAGTTATAAGTGACTTAAAAGTTATTAGTTAATGATAAACTAATAATTTACAAAACATGTCTATATTCACATATGATTAATAAGTGCTGTGCTAACATTTTATGAATGTTTTGTTAAATTAGTTATAAGTCACTTATAAGGTTATTAGTTAATGATGAACTAATCATTTACAAAACATGACTACATTCATAAATGACTAATAAGTGGTATGCAATTTTTTTTTATTGTTTTGTTAATTCAGATATAAGTAATTTATAAATTATTAGTTAATACAGGTTTATAAATTATTAATAAGTGGTATGCTATACAGTAAAAATCTGTATATCCATGATAAATAGTTTACACTTTAGATTAGGCCTAACCACCAAGCTTGTATTACTTAACGTTAGCTAACATCAGATGCCATCTTATTCACATGTCAAATGTGTTTATAGCTGTTATTTGGGTCTTCCAAAGTTTGAGAGTTAACATTTGACATTAAATAAAAATGCTCAACACCATTATTTGAGACAGTTATTAAAACTGATAACATTACTAAAATGTGAAAGTGCTTTGCTTTATACAGTAACGTACACACAACAATCTCTGTTAACACATAAATGGAGAAACTCTTATTAACTAACAATTTAATAAGTTATTTGTGTCTTTGTGTGAGGAAATTCACATCAAAGTTAACAAGTATGCATATTATAAAAGATCGAAACACACGAATGTAACGTTATGCCTAAATGCGAAAACCAGACGAGGAACGCGGCAACTTCATTAAAATAGCCTAACATACAAAACACGATATTCGCGATAATCTACTGACAGCTTCTAGCTTATATAAATGCATAAAAGTAAAATACCTCACCTCTGTGTCCACAAAGACAAAACGTTGATTGTG
This sequence comes from Siphateles boraxobius, assembly GCF_051911475.1. NCBI lineage: Eukaryota > Metazoa > Chordata > Actinopteri > Cypriniformes > Leuciscidae > Siphateles > Siphateles boraxobius. The sequence goes on along the minus strand of NW_027509197.1, from coordinate 22,862,240 downwards.
AAATGTTGCATTTGACTGCACAAAATGGCGATGAGGGAATTTGAGTGAGCTGAAGGATCGTTGGATGTGCTTTCCATCTGCGCATGTGCAAATACAGCTCCACCTGCTGACCAAAGTGCGGTACTGCAGAAGCAACACAACTGCATTTCATTCATTTAACACAAGTGAGCTGTGTAAATGGGAAATATCCCTTTTTCTAATTTTGTCAACACAACTGTTTTAATTTTAATGCACAAACGTAAGAGCATTATTTAATTTAAACATAATTAGATTCTTAGGACCAACAACTACCAATTTTCATTTTTTTGAGTGTAAATAAAAACTCACACTTTGCAGTCCAGAGCCCTGAACCACTGTAAAAAGCATGTATTTAAACCATTGCTTTAGGCCACCAGCAGCATCGTTCTGCATTTCCTTCCCAGTGATCCTCATGGCCCGCTCAGTGCTGAGGTTAATCACAGCAAGGATAAAGACCTCCCCCAGCTCTCATCTCCACAACAGGCAGTGCTGTTAATTGTTTATCAATGAAAAGACATATATTTTTTTACACTTAAATACCACCATTTAAAGTATTAAAAAGTAAAAGATTAAAGATTGTATTAGATTATTAGATAAACAGTCAGAAAGACACATACACCAGCAGCTAAATAATAAATCATTTAATAAAGGTCAATGCAAATGAGCCACAGTAGCACAAATGTTTCAACGAGGGAATGCATCATAAAAAGCACAACACATTTTTAGCATTCATTTAAATGCCAAAATCAATCTGAAAACTTGAATCATTAAACTATTCATTAAATAGATATTCAAAATATTCATTAGAAGAACAGGGCATCTCGAACTTAACCTTTTAACATAGGCAGTGACAAATTGCTTCACGCAGAGTTCTCCTCCACAGTGATCCATTCTGCTCTTCCGGGTTTCTCTGCATAGCTCATTGATCCAAAACACACGAGTCAACGGAGTGATTTATTAAAAATGTAGAGGTTAGGCCAGGTTGCCCTCAGGCACACAGTCTGGCAAACCAAGCGGTGCCAATCACAGAGACAGGGACAGAATCACATCATCTGTCAGCATATTCCACTGAAAGATGAGGGACATGGCAGATGTACGTCTAAAATACAGAGCCAAGGACCCGAAGCAACATTCACAATGATGTGATAAAATGATTTACATCTAATGTGTCTTAGGAACCGAGCCAAGCAAACAAGAAAATCTTGGCTCCAGAAAGAAAATGACTGGAAAGAAAGATGATTTGTACAAGCTAATTGTGTTATACAGTCTGAAGGTGAGAAAAAAAACCTCAGCATGTATTTACCTAGAATATATTCATTTGTACACATGTATACTGTAATCACTTGAATTAGGGGTGAAAACGATGCACCTATGTGCAAATGCTGACAGGGATACGACTCTACATCAATTCCAGCTCCATCGTGAGCAATCTAAATACCGCTGTGAGATGCAGATCCGAACCTCCACTAATGCAGACAACCACGGTGGCTCTCCAGTCTCCAAAAATAGTCGTCAACTCCATTATCCGAGCTCGCCTGCAGAGAGGCTGCAAAAGAGAGCTGGCAAACGGGGGGAATTGAAATCAAGACAGCTTTATCAGCAGTGACTGCCACGGCAGATAACTATAAAAGAGTTTTCAGTGAGACGAGGGGCTCACAAGCACACTTATCTCCACTACTGCAGATTTAATGAGGCGATACAGCATAGATTTCACTTACACACACACACACACACACACACACACACACACACACACACACACACACACACACACACACACACACACACACACACACACACACACACACACACACACACACACACACACACACACACACACACACACACACACACACACACACACACACACACACACAGAAAGAGAGAGAGAGATACACATGGTTTTTGGCCCACTAATTTTTGGTTCAAAGCTACCAGAGCACAATTATAAGGTGATTTCATACAATGATAGGTTGATGTGACCAAGCAACCAGGATACTGGCTTTCATTCTACCTACCTGTTTAACTTCTAAATAATAGCTTGAACTGAGAGTCCAGAGCCTTGAGATCAAAGAGATGAAAGGACATTTAGGCCACGTCCACACGAAGCCAGAGCTTTCCCTATCCGATCTTTCCTCGTTCTAAAAAAAAATTCCATAAACACGGCGCCGTCTCAAGAAATATCTGCGTACACACGAAACCACTGAAACCGACTCAAACCGATGTAGTATACATGCCAGACCAATATGAGGCGCTGTATTTTTGTCACAGATACACTATAAACAGAGAAGAAGACTTGCGCATAAACCTTTCGCGCTGTATACAATAATATACAGTATGTAATATTAGGCACAGTAGCTTCTTTTCTTTTTTACCAAGAACTTTATTGAACAATATGAAAAACCATAAATGGCCTGGGACAAAATAGGGATGATTCACGATATTCAATTAGTTAGCTAAAGCATAAAGCTTGTTGTTACTGATTTAGCGTGTCTGACTAGTCGACACGTGGGGTGATGCCATCATCGTTTCACAAAATATACGGATTGGCCGTACACACGAAAACACAAGGGTGTCGTTTTCAGATTTATCCACCCTGGGACCCGGTTTCAAAAAATAGCAGTTTCAGTCACCCAAAACCCAGGATCTGTCTGGACTAAACGCCGATCCGCTAAAAAATTTGTACGTATACAGCTAAACGCGTCTCCGTGTGGACAGGGCCTTCGAATAAATATGACTCTCTCTCCCCCCTCCCCCCTCTCTATAACACACAGGCTTAAGCCCAATTTATACTTCTGCGTGTATAGTATGTATGTATAAAATGTAACTACGCGTCAATTCTACGCGGACGCAAGCGCTGTGATTGGTCTGCTCAAACCGCTCCCTCGGGTTTCACATGCTCCCTCTGCGTGCGTCAACGCAGACAACGACGTAGAAGTATAAATTAAAACCAAAGTGTAGTCTACGGCGTAGGTCCGACGTAGAAGTATAAATCAGCCTTTAAGGTAACACAGAGGCTCTTTATAGAACCCTTTTCAGTTAGGGTTTGCGTTTCAGTTAAGCGATTTTATCTTATTTTGTCACTCACTGTCCAGGACATGTCCTCAATGGATGGACGATCTGACAGGATTAACGTTAAGGCTACATCCGTTTGAATGGCCTGCCATCTACACCTACCTGATAGAGAAACTAAGCTTGAAGAAAAACTAAGGGAGTATAATTCTTCAGATGCCTATAACTATGTGCTGAATGGTCACGTACAAGACTTGTGTACGATTCGCAGTTCTGCCTAGACAGCGTCAATGCCAAAAGACGACCATGTAAAGAGTGACATTACAGTGCAAATTTAAATTTGTGAATATTTTCTAGAAATAAAAATTCTAGATAGAGCAAATATTTTTTTTGGTAACACCTCACGGTAAGGGTACATGAATTATCATGAATTCATGTATAAATTCATGCATTCATTCTGCATTCATTCATGCATTAATATCTCATGAATCATCAGGAACTAACACGAGTTCAACGTTTTTCATTCATGATTTCATGGATGAACAACACCTTAATTAAAACATTAACTAAGATGAGCACATCATCATGAATTATGATTTATTACCCGTGATCATTATGTTTTCTTTGTTCTTTTTCTAGGTCAGTGACCTAGTCACCACTTTAGTTGAGGGGCCACACACATGATGAAGTCATTGGTAGATAATGCTTAGTTAATAATGACTACTGTATTGGACAGACCCCAAAATAGACCAATCGCAACTCATAGCACACAAATTCTGTTGACATTCAAATACAGTAGTCATCATTAACTAAGCATTATCTATCAAGGACTTCATCATGTCTGTGGCCCCTCAACTAAAGTGGGTGACTAGTCCTTTGAAACACTGATGAACAATGTGCTATTAATGGTGGCATAACTGTGAACAAAGAAAACATCATGATCATTCGTAATAAATCATAACTCATGATGATGTGCTCATCTTAGTTAATGTTTTAATTAAGGTGTTGTTCATCCATGAAGTCATGAATGAAAAATGTTGAACTTGTGTTAGTACCTGATGATTCATGAGATATTAATGCATGAATGAATGCAAAATTCATGCATGAATTTATGATAATTCATGTACCCTTACCTTAAAGTGTTACCATTTTTTTTTAACTTCATGCATTTGATTAATTATTCTTACCAGGTTCTTCAAAAGGTCTAGTCGCAATCAATCACAACAATGTATGTACAATCATAGATGATTCACAAATAATCACAATAGTTTAGAAAACATTATGCAACAATTTCAAATTGGAGCCTGTACTCCATTGATTCTGGCACCCAACAACACAACAAGATGACATTTTAAGCTCTTTATGTAGCCAAATCTGTGCTGTTTTGTATTGGCTACCTCTAGTTTTCCCGTTGTTTTGCCTCAAGCTAACACGGGGATGTAATTGTGACGTCGACGCAAAAAGGGTCTATTAAACATGCCAATGCATTTGCTGAGAGTAATCCACTGTTCCTGCAGCACTACATCAAATAAAATGAATGATGTGAAAATACTAACATTAACGTTAATATTAAGAATATTAACATTTCATTTCATCTTGTGCTACTATATTTCATTTGGAACTCACGTGTGAAAATGTAAAAAAAAATTCTGATTCAACTTTGCTGCCTGGAAAGTGGAAAGTAGTGAAACCACAAGGCTTAAGCCTAGTCCCTGACTAAAATGCACGTTTGAGCTGTTTTAACTGAAAACAACTTGGACTGATATATTTTAAAGTCCCCTGTAGTCAATAATTCTACCCCTTAAAAACTCATCTTTGATCAACAAAATTACATAGTTAAATGTTTTTTTTTTCTTAAAAAAATGTCTTCATGCATTTAATAGCTTGAATCTAACTCTACACCCTTGCCTCATTTAGTATTTGCGGTTCTATGAATATCCAAATTAGCCCCACTTCTACTTACACCAGCTCAGAGATCCACTCATTGACGATCACTCGATGACGTAATTTCAAGGTAGTTTGTGACGTCAGAAACACCAGCGATTTCAAAACCACTAGCATCAACCTAAAGCACAGGCAACAAGGCTTTTATACTGCCTGCCAGTATCGTTTTGCTTCAGAAAGCATTTATTACCCCCCTGGAGCCATTTGGAGCTCATTTATGATGGATGTATGCACGTTTTTGACCTTCAATCTGTTGGTTGCAATCCATTGCCATTCTAAAACATATTTTAATATAACTCCGATTGTATTCGTCTGAAAGAAGAAAGTCATATACACCTAGGATGGTTTGAGGGTGAGTAAATCATGGGCTAATTTTCATTTGAAAGTCAACTCTTCCTTTAAGGCAATATATAGGCAAACTTCACAAAAAGTCACAACAAACATTTTTAAACACATGTGATTTGTTCCACATGGAAAAGGGAAAAAAAAACCCTCACATTGTAACCATTCTGCCATAATCTCACACACATTAATGAGGTAGTCTATAGATTTTCTGTCACATTTTGCAATGCCCCATTTTGCCAACAAATCATCAAGGCAAGTTCATCAAAATAAGAACATACCAAATTTACTGTAAATATTTTTAAAAAACGAATACATTTTGGTAACACTTTTACAATGTGTCATTTCTTAACGTTAGTTAATGCATTAGCTAACATGAACTAACAATGAGCAATATATATTCATTGCATTATTAATCTTTGTTAACTAATGTTAACAAACCTTATTGTAAAGTGTTACCTACATTTTTACAATTTCTAAAGAATATATGCTTCTTGCCCGTTTCATGGGTGGTTGCGAGGAAATCATAAGTTTGATTGCTAAGGTAACAGCACACCTCTTCTCATCTAATAGTATTGGAAATCATAGCTCATTTTCTCCTTCACTGACTGCTTCTTCCCACTCCCCACGCAAGCACTGAGCTTTCTGTGTTTCTCCATGGTGTAAGACTCTATAACAAGCTTTGCCCAGGGAATTGATACAAGCAGATCAGAGCCATGACTCAATATGATATTCAATGAAATAAGAATTCAGAGGAGAAAACAGTAATTGTACTTCTGCCATAGCTGATTATTTAAGCACATGTAAGTCAACAAGGCCTTAAAAATCATTTTTTTTAATTCAGACTTTTAAGCATCATCAGTTATTCTTAACATTTTTGAGAGTATCATCACAGCACACTGCATGTACATTATAGCATGTCTGCAGCTGATGCAGCCAAGAGATAATAATATCAATAATTTAAAATATCAATAAGAATTACCCAGCAATATTTTAATGTTTTTATTGTGCATGCAATCACATTGAGTTGCAATGTATCCATTTTTATTTCGCCATGCTCATCAGCTGTGTATTAGCTGATGATGGACAGGTTAAGGGAAGGAAAAAAACCATCCCTAAATTAGATGCCCATTTACTTTCACGATGGTCTAATGAGCCACAGTTATTCTAACGGCTCTTTTTATTACCCACATTCCCTATCTGCCTTACGACACTGCAGAGGGGTAATTAACCTTGATGTACAGTCAGACACCTCAGATGCAGCTGAACCACTGAACCTCTCACGTGAATCATGGCTGATTCAGAGGACGGAGAGCTTTAAGTATTGATAAGCAGACACTTGTGCAGAGTAAATGTGCAATTAGTGAAGTGCAGTGGATGGATCAGGAGACGGGTCACTGTACTGGGAGGAACCTCAGAGGTTAATATGGCAGCTGTAGGAAATTAAATCCTCACGCTTAAATCAAAAGAGCCAATGGCCTCATTGTTAAAGGCATCACTGTTCTTTTTGTTCTAGAACACACAGGACCAACCTGAAAAATTGAATTTTGTTGCCATATTTGTCATTTTTATTAAATAGCGTCCATGTCTGATATTTAAGATTTGCTATAATTTATTAACATTTAAGGTGCATCCTAATCTGTGTACATATGCACTATTCTGTGCCATTTTGTAATTTAAATTCACTTCAAATACCCAATGCACTAACCAACCCTGTGTCTCAATGTCCATACTTTCCATCCTAAACATTAAGTGAGATTAAAATAAGTGTGTCCCAAAGCATAGTATGTTGAAAAGAGTATGCCAGAAGTCTAAGAAAAAAAATTATAGCAGCTAAAATGTCTGCAATAATATATGCACTTTCATTCCAACAGCCAGCATGGAAAACAGCTTTTCAGTCAGTCTGTCTTCCCCTCTGGCTCCATATACTTAGATCCGTGACACAGTTCTGCTTAGTTTTTAATAGCATTAGCATACACACAATTGAAATTGCTCTCCTCTAAACAGCATCAGTCTTTCAGTTAAAATGTGCAGGCAGCAGATGTGCTGTGCTAAAAAGCCTTAAAAGGCTATTTTTTTTAAACTACTCAGAGACCTTTTCAGATGTGAGACTGAGAGATCCATGAACATCCTTCTGAATGACATTTCCAGCACAATCCTTCACTGCACAAATGTACACGGACCTGACTTGCACCTCTGAGCATGACTACAGATCCCACAAGAACTTCCCCAATGCACTGCATCACTTGCCACTGCATTACTTTCTTTTGTGGTGTTCAAGAATAATAATAAAAAAACGAGTAAGTTTATTGTCCAGTCATTTTATGAAAAAAGGTTGAACAAATTGCAACAGAAAAAGACCCAGAAAAAAAACCCAGAGATGGGGTTTGGGACTGGGTCCGTGGGACTGTTTCTGGGGATGAGTGTAAGGGAAGAACAGGAGACACGGGTAAGGAGAATGCAGAAGACAAAAGGTAGGTAAAATAAAAAGTGGCTGGATCAAAAAATCAAATTTGCGTACACAATGCACTCAATGCCCAAACCCCATCTCAGCAATATTAATTAATAAAGGCTGGTTTCTAAAGTACTTCTTCCTGCCTCTATGGAATAATGTTCATGGGTAGCCTAAATGGGTTTCCATTCAGACCTTAAAATTAAGTCTTTTACTGTTATATGTCAACAAGATTCAACAAGACATTTTCACCTGCTATACCCAATGTTTAGGTCTGTTTGGGTATTTATGCAAATTAGCACATATGTAATTAGATTATGCACCGTTTGTCTATGTTAACAAACAATTTAAAAAAAACGTGTAATACATTTTTTGTTTGGCTTGATGTAAGTGATCAACTCAGTAATTTTCATGGTGATATCTAAAGGTTAAAAATTTTACCCTATTCACGTGAGAAAAAGAATGAATAGGCGTATGAATAGGCTATATTTGGGTCTTTTTCAAAACTTTACCCTAATGGGATTCTTCTGGGCTTTTTTCCCTTACTCAGGATATATTGAGGAAACAAAATCAGTTGAGTTTGCTTCTGTTGCAATTTGTTCAAGGTTGACCCCCATTTTGGCTTAAAATGACTTGACTATTATAGTGCATTCAAAACTTAAATGAAACTTGACTTTAGTGAATAGCAGTGTCATCAATCAAAGGCTTTAATCAATCTGCAAATTACAGTAGAGCTAATATGCCACTTTAGGTACAGGTACATCCAACAACCAGAGCATGAGCTGACAATATTATTTTTAGTATTTTCTTAATAAGTTAAAACAGCATATGACTGCCACTAACAATCTCTAAAATCTGCTTGATTATTATACCTCTTGCCTTTAAGAGCATTCTGGGGACAGCCTTTTCATGTCTGTCGATTAACTGTATTTCTGCACCATCAGCTCTTTCTGAGTCAGGTTTCAGATCGGTTCAAAGGCTTGTGTTGAGTCACTTCTGTCATATCTTCAGACACCTCACATTACCTTCATCTCACTGATCCTGACTTCTGACCATCCTCTTTGCTATCACAGTGGAACAGAACACTCATCTTTCGTCTGTCTGGAGCACAACAACTTTTGATCTTCACCTCCTCCTCTGACTTTTGAAACTAAATTCACTCTCTTTACCAACATAGCTAAAATGTTTACTTGTTTAATGTGTAATTTATTAACTTATTAACTACTGTAGCAAATGTTTCCATAAATGTGGAATTATCATAAAATCAGCATTAAGATTAGATTGTTTAAGATAATAATTCTTGGTAATTACAAGTCTATAGCTTTCACTTTAAAATCATTAGTAATTTAACATATTCACATTATGCCACACATATTAACTTTCAAGATCTATGGCGCTCATTAAGACACATTAAACCCTCAGTAAATCCATTGAGCAGTAAACTGTACAATTTATTGACTGGTTAAATGGCATTAATAGGCTTCATAACGTCAGCAATAAATTTATTGGCAACTGCACTGGGTGACAGCAAGACCAATAGCCCTCTTGATCAAAATCACCCGATCAATCATAATGACCTGAGATCTGAGATAAAACTGCAAGATCGATGGTTTACAGTCAATGGCAGTGCGAACAGGATTGCACCAATTTCCACAGGCATTGAGTGCTACACAAAACACATTCCTTTGGCAAATTGAACACCACTGTGTTGTACATTACAACAAAGTTCATTACCCCATCTACACAGGGAACGAGCGACGTGACAAAGCTAAAACGCTGCCATAATAATCAACAAACCTGTCTACAGCAGAAGTGTTACTTGCTTGAAGACAATTAAGCTGTTTATGGAGTAATCCCCTTAAAGACAATTTACAGTTTTCACAGATACAGTAAGTTGCTCATTGAGTGAAGCAACATACATTATAGACTTAAAGGGGTGGTAAAACACGATATCACTTTTCTAACTTTAGCTAGTGTGTAATGTGGCTGTTTGAGTCAAGTCAAGTCAAGTCATCCTCATATATATAGCGCTTTTAACAATGTAGATTGTTTCAAAGCAGCTTTACAGAGATAAACATATAATTTAAGGTAACAGAGATTGGTTTGGTTTTATAGTGGTTCTTGAAAAATGTTTTTTCCAGCTAAAGTTAGTTATGATTGATTCACTTCCGTCTAAATGATCATTTGTTATTAAATTAGGGGCCGCTAAGACGACACCGTTCTCTCTAAACAGACTTCAAACGCGAACCTTTGATAGACGCTGATGGAGTTCACATGCGCATTAATAATTGATTCTATAGTTATGTGCGTTTGAATATATGTGTGCAGGTTTGTAATTCCTTAAAAACCATGCCTAAACAAACTACTTGTCTTGTCTATAAATTTTGATGCAGAATTTTATTTTATCTTATCACCTTGGGTAGGTACGCGAACAGAAAAATTCTACAACGCTTTATCTGTAGAGTGGTATAGGGATCCTCCATAGGGAGAGGCTAGTTGGCACTTCAGCACTGCATTGTCATCAGGTCCAGGCGAAAGTCCTTCGTCAGATCTGGAAACGGCCTGGATCCGGCAGGCTGCGGGAAAACGTCGGGATAAACAAAGACACTAAAATTAGCGTAGATGCCATTCTTCTTATGATGTAACGAGTGAATCAGGATTTAAGGGAAGTGTTAACAGGTCCGGCTGACCTAATCTAAGCAGCCTAATATTGAATTATAGAAGTCTATAGAGTGTTATGTGAATGCTAGGTCAAAGAGATGTGGTTTTAGTCTAGCTCTGAACTGACAGACTGTGTCTGCCTCCCGGACAATGTTAGGAAGATTGTTCCAAAGTTTTGGTGCTAAACAGGAAAAGGATCTACTGCCAGCAGTCGATTTAGATATTCTAGGTATTATCAACTGACCAGAACTTTGAGATCGCAATAGACGTGAAGGACTATAATGCGTTAAGAGCTCGCTCAAGTACTGGGGAGCTAAACCATTTAGTGCTTTGTAAGTAATCAGCAATATTTTAAAATTTATACGATGTTTAATAGGGAGCCAATGCAGTGTTGACAGAACCGGGCTAATATGGTCGTACTTCCTGGTTCTGGTAAGAACTCTAGCGGCTGCGTTTTGAACTAGCTGTAGTTTGTTTATTAAGCGTGCAGGGCAACCACCCAGTAGAGCATTACAATAATCTAGCCTTGATGTCATGAACGCATTAACTAGTTGTTCCGCATTTGTCAGTGAGAGCATAGGACGTAATTTAGATATATTTTTAAGATGGAAAAATGCGGTTTTACAGACACTAGACACGTGACTTTCAAATGAAAGATTGGTATCAAAGAGCACACCCAGGTTCCTAACTGACGACGAAGACTTAACAGAGCAGCCATCAAGTGTTAGACGGTATTCTAGGTTATTACGTGTGGAAGTTTTTTGTCCAATAATTAGAATCTCTGTTTTTTCAGAATTTAGTAGTAGGAAATTACTAGTCATCCAATTTTTGATATCAACTATGCATTCCGATAATTTTGTGAATTGGTGTGTTTCGTTAGGTTTGGAAGAAATATAGAGCTGAGTATCATCAGCATAACTGTGAAAGCTAATTCCATGTTTCCTAATGATATCTCCTAAAGTTAGCATGTACAGAGTGAACAGCAACGGTCCTAGTACTGAGCCTTGTGGTACGCATAAACAACATCTGCAAAGTTACAGCGCTCAAAGTTCAAAGCAAAGGAAGATATTTGCTTTTAAAGAAATCAATTTCTAAGGACTACAGCAAACGGCAGGTAGGGACTACACGACATTCCTCCAGGGTTGCTGACATCACTAACCCCACCAAACCCCTCCTTCGAGAATATAAAATAAGGGGGGCGAGGCCATTTTATATTGCGTTGGAGAAGAGTTGTTGTGGCATAGTAGGCTGTTGTTGCAGCAATGTCGTCGAAACGCTGTTATTTTCATCCGGATTGGTCCACTTTGTTCAGCCTTCCTAGGGTTGCGGGAGTTAGAGATCAATAGTTAATTATTACCCAAATCTCGCTCTCTGTGCTGCACATTTTAAGGCAGGAACACACCAAGCCGACGCCGCCGAATTAACGCGGATGAAAGACGACTGTGTTGTCGCCTCGCGTCGGGGTAAAAAGCTGTTCTTGAACACACCGGGAGAACTACTGCCGACTGTTAGCTAGAATGCGCGTTCAGCGCTTGCGTGTGAAGGAGACAACTGTCTATTTCTGCAGATATATTCATCTATATTCGACATTCAAAAAGAGAAACCGACGCTGCAGGCTGCAGATAACGTTACACAAACCATAAACAAAACAGTGCGTGCTTACCGTTTTGAATATCAATCCTGTTAAACACTTTCTTTATTCCACTCCACTCATGTTAATATTTAAATATTTGCCAAGGAACACTCATGTAAGATGATGTAACATAACAGCACCCTTCTATCTGTACCGCTTTGACTTCTTTGCTCTCTGTTTTGCTATTATTCTCGTGCACTGACTCGTTCACTAGCTGTCGGCTTGGTGTGTTCCTGCCTTTACGGAGGAAAGCTTCCACAATCTTTGCGAGTTCAATGCAGGATTCGCACAACGGCTTGTCCTGAAAGATGGAGCAGTTCCAACTTTAAGAACAGAAGCTGTTATTTACGGGCCACAACCTGTAAGTATGATTTATTTTTCATCAATGTGTTTGTGGCGAACAGGACGGCCGAGGGACGTGAGAGAACGGTGCGAGGCCGGTGGTGCGATTGCTAATGAGCAAAACCTGTGAAGCACACCGGTCTCGCATCTCTCACGGAGGAGCAGAAGCATAAAGGAGGAGCGACGAAGTTGATGATCGACAGAGGAACGGGCCTGTATTTTAGTTGAGTTTTGTTTTTTTGTATTTGTGTTTTATTTTAGCCAGCAGTCGTCCGCGAGGGGCTGCTGGCCCTTATGTTTATTTTGGGTAAGCGAGCAGTCGTCCGTAACAGCCTCATCACCTCCCGCCTTGATTATTGCAACTCCCTTCTTTTTGGCCTCACACAGAAATCTCTCCATAAACTCCAACTTTTTCAGAATTCAGCAGCTCGTGTCATTACCAGAACCCCCTCTTTCCATCACATAACCCCTGTCCTTCAGCAGCTCCATTGGCTCCCGGTTCAATTCAGAATACAATTTAAAATCCTTCTGCATACTTTCAAAGCTATCCATAACCTTGCTCCTCCATATCTACCTGCCCTCCTTCACATCCCCACCTTCTCCCGCTTCCTTAGATCCTCCTCCTCTATTCACCTAACTGTACCCCCTGCTCGACTTGTCACTATGGGGAGCAGAGCCTTTAGCCGCTCTGCTCCCCGGCTCTGGAACTCACTTCCACCTGACCTCCGCAGTATCGACTCTCTCCCTCTGTTCAAAACCAGACTCAAAACCCACCTGTTCCAGCTTGCTTATTTGTAAATGCACTGTTCATGTCCTTTTTCATAATTGTTAGTTTTTACTTTGCTGTTTCCTGAACCTGTTTTTATTATTTGTAAAGTGACCTTGAGTGCTTATAAAGGCGCAGTTAAATAAAATGTATTATTATTATTATTATTAAAAAAATGTGTTTTACCACCCCTTTAATATATGCAGCCATCACTAACCTAACCATATAGCTCTACTCTTCAACACTGAGGTAACCACAAAAACTTCAAGATTAAAGAAATTCTTTTAAATGTCAAACATAACTGAACATTAAACACTAACAAGTCTTTCCCTTCACTCGAAACACATAAAATAACACCATTTCAAATTTACTCTGTTTCAGCCATATATGCAAAGCATGCTGGGAACTAACAATCCACCCTGTTTCAGTTTATGCAACAACGTTCATGTAGTCCCAACACAAATGGATTAAGTAAACTTCAATTTCAAATATATTTAAATGGATCGAAGCCAATAAAATTGAGCTAAGACAAAATGTATAGCAATTGTGTTGGTTTAGCTCATTTTAATGAAGTAATCTGAACAAGCAGCTAAAATCTTTTTTCCCCTGTGTATCTTGAGATACACAGGTTCACTGTTATTACTCCTACAACATATGGTGATTTTGTACTGCACACCAGGGTTCAGACTCCAGTGTTTCCATCCCTCCATGACCCAGAAAAACAAGAGTAACACTTTAAATGTTAATTACAATCTGTTTACAATACCCAAACAACTCATGAACATCAGACTTCTTCTTTTGTTTTATTTTTTTTCTGTTTTTATTGGCCAAAATTATTAAACAATGCTGCATTTGTTCAGGACAGTGAGACACCAAGTATGTATTAAAAGATAAATCCTGCCCAACTACATAGCATGCAAAACATATATAATCAAGCAACCTGTGCAAATAAAATGAGCACATTTCTCATCATTACAGTTGCCAACAGGGACACATTCCAGTGGGCTCCATCCACATGTTGGGAGAAACAGACCATTCTGAACAGAGTGATAATGATATCAGAGGCATTTGTTGCCTCAGCCAGGGTGTAAATTGTTAGGCAACTCCATTAAAATCTATGAAATCCATTAAAGAGTGGCTAAATCAAATAAAAATGGGAGGTAATGCATAACATGAAGTCAATGGGTTAGCTGTAATCAGCCATCTGCCACAGAAAATGTACAAATATAACTAGAAGCAGGGCAAGAATCTAAAGCATGATGAGAAGAAAAAGGAAAAATTCTGCTGATTATATCCCTGGTGTAATGAGATTTTTTTTTTTTTTTTTTTACTCATCTCTTTATGAAAATTCTGTCATCATTTATTCACCCTCATGTCATTCCAAAACTGTATGACTTTCTTTCTTCTTTGGAACATAATAGAAGATATTAAGAAAAAGCAAAGTTTTTTTTTTAAATTACATCCCTGGTCTAATGAGATTTTTTAAATGTATCTCTTAATGAAAATTATGTCATCATTTATTCACCCTCATGTCATTCCAAAATTGTATGTCTTTCTTTTTTCTTTGGAACATAATAGAAGATATTAAGAAAAAGCAAAGAAAAAAAATGTTGGGTAACACTTTATAATAACTGCACACTATTAATCATTAGTTCCCTTTCAGTCGATAACGTCGGACGTAGTCGACGTCGACTGAATTGGGATCTCGCTAGAGAGCCTGTCTTCTTCGAGTACTATTGAACGAGCCAATGTAATTGGCGTGCGTGATTCGCATCACACACTCCGCCCCCGCGGCGCGGGTATAAATACGGAAGTGGATGCACGCACTAGTTGCCTTTCGCTTCGGAGCCGATCGTTTGATGTCTCTGAGAGTGCTGTTGTCTACAACGAGCGAGTGTGTCGGTGTTCTTCAGGAAGACTCTCCCAGTGCTGGTGTTCTACAGCGCTAGTGCAGCGGTGATCACGAGCTTTGAGCTCTCAACTGCTGTTTTAACAGCAACAAATTTCTAAATGTTTGTGTGTGTTGATGGCTGGTTAGAGGGCGGAAAAGTGAGTGCTTCACTATTTCAGTTCTCTGTTCAGTGTTGCCGCGGTCATTCCCCTGTGTGCTCCTGCACTGGTGACGGTCCTATTTTCTGAAAGAGCAACACGGGTGCGTTTGCGTCTTTTTCAAGATGTCATTCCGCCCGTGCGTTTCTGGGTGCGGTCGTTCCCTGTCTCTCTCTGATGGTCACAACTGTTGTGTCACGTGTTTGGGCTTACAGCACGCTGAGACAGCTTTTGTGGACAGCTCGTGTTTTCACTGTGGGAACATGACTGTCGCAGTGTTGAGGGCGAGACTCGCCTTCGTTCGCGGAGAGCGAGTCCCCATTACCATGCCCCACCCTCGGGTGCTGTGTGGGATGGGTGACCGGAGGATAGTGTTGGATGTCCCGCCCGGTAACCATTCCCTGTGGGCTCCTCACTCCTCCCTTCCACTGCAACCACTAAAGCCTCCTGTGTTGTCTGCTGGTCCATCTGTAATGGGTGGGCCAGCGGTTTCACTCGGGGCTCCCCTGGAGGACAGGACGCCGATTGCAGCATCGGAGGGTGAGCTGACTTCTAGAGATGATGACTCGGCTGCATTGTCTCCCTCCGGGAGTTAAATGTTGCCCGAGCCGGATCCAGAATTATCAGCTATGCTGAAACGGGCCGCCGAGGCTGCCGGGCTCGAGTGGAACCTCCACCGTGTCCCGTTCAGTCTCGGTTGGAATCTGGAGTTTGGTATCTTGGGGCGGGCCGCGCTGGTTCTCAGCTCGCCGCCCCAGTGCCTTTCTTTCCCGAAATGCATGGAGAGCTTATCAGGTGGTGAACAGCATCTTTCTCTGCCAGAAACTGCCTGAATAGCTTTTCCCCCTCATTACCCTTGATGGAGGAACGGTGAAGGGTTGCGAGGTGTCCCTCCATTGGAGTGGTCTGTCGACACAGGTGCACCTGTGTCCGGCGGCCGCTGCCTTTTGGGGGGATCCTCGTCTCCCCCCTAAGGCCTGTGAGGTTTTGTCCGTTCCGACGGGCAGAGCTTACAAAGCCTGTGGGCAAGCCGCTTCCTCTTGCGTGCCATGGCGTTGCTGCAGGCTAGGGCACCCATGGCATGCACGAGGGTAATCCAGACCGTGCGCTCATAGGTGAGCACCGCACTGCATCCGACCTCACCCTCCGGGGTACGGGTGTCGTAGCGTGCGTGATCGGTCTGGCGATGTCCACCTTGGTGGTCCAGTAGCGCCTTCGTTGGCTCAGCCTGGTTGGTATGGCGGATGCGGACAAGGTTCGGTTCCTGGTCTCCCCAATTTCCCAGGTTAGGCTGGTCGGCGACGCAGTGGAGAACTGCATCCAACAGTTCTCTGCCGCTCAAGCGCAGACGGAGGTCATCGGGCACATCCTGCCCCGGTGGCCAGCTGCTGCCTCCACCCGCCGCCGGTGGCAGCTCCTCCGCCTGCTCGTCGCCGTGGGCGTTCCCCAGCCGCCGCTCCTGCTGGCCCTCCGCAGCAGCCTCCACCCAGGCCTCAGCATGGAGCCGGCCGCAGTAGGGACGCCCAGCCCGCTCCATGCGCTGCCAAGCCAGGTGGGAAGCGACAGCGAAAGCATTCCGGAGCGGGCCGCCCAGGGATGGATGAGATGCTCTTGGAGTGGCACGATCACTCCCTCCCCCCGGGTGAGGGCCGGGTGGAGCCTTTGTTTGTGTGTGTGTCTGTTCCGGAGCAAGCTGTACCCACACTTCAAAGAGAGAGCAATTTCATCTGTTCCTGGGTCTCAAGAGGGCCAGTCTGGCGGGTGTGACCCTGTATAGCCTTACACCCCTCAGCTCCCCCTTGATCGCCAACAGGCAACTTGGTGCGTTCGAGGACCCGGTCATCCGCCTTCTCATGCGCCCCCTGCCGCTTGTGGGGACAGGTAAGTGTTGCACAGCACACTAACACCACTCTCTCTACTTTGCTGCCCCACCTCAGGCTCGGCTACCCCGCTCAAGTCAGTGATAGTCATCACATTAGGTGTTGAGCAGACGTGCTCCTGAAAATTCAGTTATATTCATCACACCGAGCGTTGAGCAGTGCTCCTGACTTGTGCGTGCTTATCTTATCCTGCTGGCGAAGGATTTGATATAGCCGCTCCTCCACCCGGTACGAACGCCAGTTGTAAACTCGTTCTTCGTGCTACTAGATGGTGGGTCGTGACCATCTTGGCCCAAGATTGGTCTGCAGCTCCGACCTGAAAGACATGTGCTTAAAAACAGATCTCTACCTTCCGCACCGCAGGCCATCCTGTGGGTTGCGTGTAAGGGTGGAGTATCAGTACAGTGTCCTTCCCTTCGAGTGCTCCAGAGCCCGTTGGGTCTTCAGGTCAACTGGAAGAGAGTAATCTCGCCCACGGGCTTAGTATCTCTTTTTCAGTTTTGGAGATGGACTCGGTCTAACACGTTTCTCCCATGAGAATGTGTTCAGTTGGTGTTTGAAGTGAGAAAGGGTCCCACTGGAAGAACTTTCAGAGGCTCCTGGGGTATATGGTAGTTGCAGCCATTGGCTTCCTCCATATGTGACAGCTTCAGCGCTAGCTTCATGATCGAGTCCCGAGGTGACAGTGGCAGAGCAGCTCACCCTGTGTGACTATAGTTCATCCCGGTCTGCTGCCAAACCCTCTTCAACAGAGGGGCCATGTACAAAGGGCGTGTTTTAACGGGGGCCTGGGCGACCCCCGACTACACGGGCATTCGTGCCTCGAGTTGTTAGACATTGCGACCGTTGCGCAAGCTTCCCCTGCATGTCAAAACTCACCCGTCACCTCCTCCTTGGAGTCACACGCTTCTGAGGGCGCCTTGTTCCACTCCTCCCGCTTACTCAATCGTGCCGCCATCGAGCCTCACGACAGTTATAGCCAGGGCAAGTGGAGACTCCATCCCCTGGGTCCGGCTGGGTCATGACCATTCCAGGGCCGCTCAGTTGCCCCCCCCCCGGTTTCATTTTTCCGCCAGTGTTTGTGTAAACCGAGCGAACTACCCTTGGACAAACACTGGGTCTCAGCTGCCCCAGGGGCCCGCAGAAATGCGTTTAACCCCAGTGAGCCTTCTAAAAGTGACTGCGACTCATGGTCGCCTTGCGCCTGCTCAAGTCAGTGAAATCATCACTCTTCATGTTGAGCAGAATTGCTCCTGAAACTCAGTGAAGTTCATCGCACTCAGGTGTTGAGCAGCAATGCTCCTGTAGCTCAGTGAGTTCATCACATGTAGCTCAGTGAATTCGTCACACGCAGTGCTGAGCAGAAATGCTCCTGGTGCTCAGTGAAGTTCTTCGCACTCAAGTGTTGAGCAGAAATGCTCCTGAAGCTCAGTGAGTTTATCACACTCAGGTGTTGAGCAGGAATGCTCCTGAAGCTCAGTGAACTTGTCACACTCAAGTGCTGAGCAGAAATGCTCCTGTCGCTCAGTGAAGTTCTTCGCACTCAAGTGTTGAGCAGAAATGCTCCTGAAGCTCGGTGAGTTTATCACACTCAGGTGTTGAGCAGGAATGCTCCTGAAGCTCAGTGAACTTGTCACACCCAAGTGCTGTGCAGAAAATGCTCCTGAAGCCCAGTGATCTTCACATGTTGTGTTGAGCAATGCTCCTGTCTTTTGCGCCCATCGCTTGCACCTACGTGCCAAGTCAGGAGAGGAACAGGTCTTCATAGTTGCCCCTTATTGGCCCAACTAGACCTGGTTCCCATCAACAGCCTTCCTGACTTCCCCTGAAAACTCTTTCGGGGACGGGGCACGATGGCACACGCGTTCTGCCCCCGGAGATTCCGGGCGGTCTTATATCTGAACGCGGAGGTTCAGGTGGCTATTACAAGAACATGTGATAGATACCATCACTTCTGCGAGCACCCCCTAGAATTGGGTAGCGTGCTTACGCCTTTAGAAGTGGAACCTAGTCGTTGAGTGCGTCTTCTCTCCAGAGGAGATCCTGAAAGCTTTCGATCACTTCAGTGCTCTCTTTCCTGCAAAATGGGTTGCAGTAGGCTGTTTTCCTTCACCCTCAAAATGATGTTGCCTCGGTGTTTAAACGACGCTCATCGTGTTGCAGAAGTATGCAGAAGCACGTTCTGATCGTCAGGTTCCTGAGGAGCAAGGTCTTGTAAATCCTTGTGTCCCTCTTTATCCTCTTGGGCCTTGTCCCTGGTGCGACTGCACTGCAGAGACCGCCCCTGAGCCACTGCAGGCAGTGAGTTAAAAAATCTGTTATATCAGTTCTCCTGCGTGGTCTCTACTAGAGGGTAGGGACTTGCTCGCTTTCGGTCAACGTATTGTGCCTGGAGTCTGGGCCGGCTAACTCTCACAAGCTGAGACCCCGGCTCGGATTGTGCCCAAGGTTCCTACCTCTCCCGTAATAGGAGCAGGTGGTGAGCCTGCAAGCGCTGCCCTGGAGGAGGCAGATCCAGCCCTGGCTTCTCTGTCCGTTCGCTTGGACGTGTACAGAATGCAAGTCATAGACCTCAGACCAGCTCTACAAATATCTGTTGGAATTCAGCAGAGAGGGAAGGCTGTTTCCATGCAAAGTTGCACTTAGTGCTTGCCTTCATTTCGGTAAAGATCTGAGATGCAACATGTCCACTTAGGTGTTGAGCTCCTCTATGATGAGTGTAAAGTGCTCCGCCTGGGCGTTGACGATATGCTTTGCTAAAACAGATTCTAGAGTTGGGGGCTGGACGACACCTAGTTGAACCGCTGCTTCCCGTGGGCTCCCTTCTCATGAAGCCAGTTTCACCGTGAGCCCGGTTCAAGTGTCGGCTTGCTGGGCCATTCCCCTCCTATGGACTGGATACGTGCGCCTTTCTACTCCAGTTGAGTTCCCTTAAAATTTAACCCTGTTGAGTTCCTCCACACCCCTCCGACGTCGGACGTGCGGAACGTCTGGTGTTAGGCCTACCACTCGTAAGCAGTGTGGAACCTGTGTTAGGCTGGGTCCATATGTTGCGGTCCCTTCGGCGACCCCATATGTGTATTCTTCCACGATACGGCTCCCTGCGGTGAGCCCGTGTCTTCCCTCGGCAGAGTCTCTCTGCCGTCAATGTCTGGTGTGTCTCCCCCCGTCTTAGGCTGGAGCCACCCCAGTGTCATTCCATATGTTAGACTTCCCGGTTTCCGCCCAGTTCAGATGTGTATTTTCCACGTTACCTCCCTCTGGGTTGGACGTGGCTTCCGCAGTGTCCCTTCCTTCCAATGTATGGGGAACGCTTTCCCAGTGGTCCTGTAGGAACAGCAGTGACTTCCCTGGCCTAAGCCCTGTCCTTCCCCGCCTTAAATTTGCGGGGGCATCAGGAGGCTTTGGTTTAGTGACTGGAAGGTGGCAGCGTTAGTGGCGTGTTCAAAGGGTGATCCCAATTCAGTCGACATCGACTACGTCCGACGTTATCGACTGAAAGGGAACGTCCTGGTTGCGTATGCAACCCACCGTTCCCTGAAGGAGGGAACGGAGGACGTAGTCCCCTTGCCACTACCGCTGGACCACCGCTGACCCCGGGTTACTCTCGGCTCCTCAGCGAAAAAGCAACTAGTGCGTGCATCCACTTCCGTATTTATACCCGCGCCGCGGGGGCGGAGTGTGTGATGCGAATCACGCACGCCAATTACATTGGCTCGTTCAATAGTACTCGAAGAAGACAGGCTCTCTAGCGAGATCCCAATTCAGTCGACGTCGACTACGTCCTCCGTTCCCTCCTTCAGGGAACGGTGGGTTGCATACGCAACCAGGACGTTATGCTTTAGTAAACTGTCAATTCATTTATAAGGCATTCATAGAAAGTAATAAGCAGTTTTTTTCTTGATTTATAAGCATATCTATAATGTGTTTAATGATTGTTTAAAAAATTTATTTTCATACTTTATTAATGATCAATTTATCATTTCTAGTATTATATCATTTAAGTATTGCATTATTTACAAACCATTTATTTAGGAGTTGTCAGTGGTTCATAAGATAACTTAGAAAGTGTAAGTAAATGATTAATAAACTATTTAAATGTACACTCATACATCTTATTATTCATACATATAATAATAGTTACTTAGTGTGTTAATAAATGTTTTACCAAAGGGGGAATAGTATTCCATCTCTATAATTAGTCATTCAAAATTGATTTTTCTTCTGAATTTTCTAAACCCACCCAAGTGCATCACACACAGTTTTAAAATAATTTAAAGAAAGGGGATGACACCGTGGATCTTAATCCTAATTTTAATTAATCTTCACATCTTAAAATTTAGTTACAATGTTTTATTAATTTATGATGTTCAAAAATTATTTTTAGCTCAGAGCTGCTTATGCTTGTCTATTTCATTGAACATACGTTCTTTAAGAAACCGCAGTGACTACTAAACACAAGCACAGCGTTCCATGCAACCTTAACTGCCGCAACGGTTGGCTGTAGCCCAGCTAACAGTTGTGAGGATCCCCGGTGAGGAAACAGAGAGAAATGGAAGTGACTGCATGGGCAAGAGTAATGGTGATCCAGCTCTCATGTGTAGCTCGCTGTGTTGACTTGGCAAAGGTAGTGGATCAAGAGGAGCTCAAATTTACATGATGACGGTGTATGTCTGAAAATAATAGATGGAAAAACAGGATCATAATGGAATCCAACTGCTTGCAGTCACGATCAGCAGAGAGTAGGTGCTTCTTTAAAAGGCCACAGGATGGGGTCAGCAAATTTATCTGCAGTAGTGCTCAGCTGAGTGACAGCAACATGGCAATGAAACAATGAGTTGCACAAAAAAGGAGAGGAAATTCATTATTTAGCTTCTGGAAATAAGAAAGGAAACCCCAGACTAAAGCCTTCAGTTTAGAACTATAAATTAGTAATGCAGCACACATAACCAATCAGCTTTCCACCAGAGCAACGGTGTCATATATCAGAGTTAGAGATAGAGGTGACCAGCGTTGTGATAAATATTCATATACGTCATCAGGCCAAATACAGGCCAGAGGCCTTCTATCATCTCTATCAACTGAGTTTCATATAAAAAGTAGGTACTGAAACTCATACATATCAAGCCTTTTTTAAACATACATTTCATTGAATTATTAATTTAATTTTTTTTTTTTTAAATTGAACACGAAAACAATGGCCAGGGAGACCGACAAATAAAAAAACAGACAAATAAATAAATACAGGGCTCAATGCTATGAGAATTTATCCTACTGGCTCAGTCAGGCCGATTTTTAATATTTTTACTTGCCATGTATGTATACGATATGATATATTCAACAACAAACATTGTTCATTTGAGACCTAACATAATGCAACTTTTTTTTGTTGGTAAAACAATGTTCATCATTGTGTGTTCATGCATTTTGAGGGTGGAGCAATAAAGGGAGGGGTGTGTTTGTTTGGGTTGATTTCAAATATCAAGAGTGTTTCTCAGAAACCGCTTACTGCACCTTTAAGAAATAACTAAATGCGTTTTAAGAGGATACTTGCCAAGATAGGCATTTTGAAATAATTGTCTGTGTGTATTTGTCCTTTCAGTGGGGTTGGGAATCGAAAATCGATTCCAATTCTTGAATTGGATACTTATGGTCAGGAACTGGATTCTTGTTATAAAATAAAAATGTTGATTCCACTTATTGATTCCTTTGTGTGCATTTCAATACGACTTTAACCATTCAAGCGCAAGAAGACCCACTTACTGTTTTCCATGCTGCACACACATCCAAAGCACTTTCCCAGAATAAAAGATGTTAAACCATTCAAGCGCAAGAAGACTCACACACTGTTTTCTGTGCTATGCACACATCCAAAACAATGTGCGCACAGAAAGCCACTTCTCAAAGTGCGCGATACTGATCTGAGTTGTCTTCCACATCTTTTTGCACTAGCTTGAATGGAAAAATACACACAAAAATATGTCAAAATATCCTTGTAAACACAGTCGGTATTGTCTTTATACTTAAGTGAACGTAAACAGTTGAAAAACACATAACAGTATATTGGATCAGTGCAGCTCTTAAAGTGACAGCAGGCTAATATTCCTGCTGCCGTTCCAATAATAATGTTAAGCAAACAATAAAAAAAGAGAAAATTTACTCGCTGTTCTTGACTGAATAACGTTTGTAACTATATTTGTAATGTATTTTTTTTAAATCCTATCTTTGTTCAGTTGTATTTATTTGTGAGATAGCTAATTTGTTTATTTATTCATTTATAATTACAGAGTGTTTACTTGTCTTTAATAATGCTTGAAATTTATATTAGTAAGGCTAGTTGTTTTTGTTAGTTGTATTTTTACCATAGGCAAAAGTTCCTTCTGTTAGTGTTCTTTAGCCTGTTGATTTTTGTTCATGGTATTCAGCTACAATCAAATGTTTTGCAATAAGACTTAGAATAAATGTGAATGATATCTGTTTTTTTTTCCCCTTATTGGAATCGAAATTAGGAATCAACAAGAATCAGAATCGATAAGCAGAATCAGAATCAATCAAATTAAAGCGATAACCAACCTTACCTTTCCGTGCATGTGCTTCGACTGTGTGACAACTCCGTCAACTGTCCTGTGTGCCTTTCACACTGGCCCCAGCCATCATGCAGTCCTTATTGTCAATCCCTGAAATAAATAAATAAATAAATAATTCTAATTAATATAGATTAAAGTAACATGCTGACTCCACTCTTTTTAGCTATACAGATTTTAGATTTTGTCTCTTGACTTTGATGTATACAACAATAAACATTGTTATTCTGAGACCTAAAGACTGTGCTGGTAATGGCAATGCTGGTATATATTATTTTAGCAATCTACCTAAATTAGAAATTACCATGGTGATATTATTTTTGGATATGTACTATAATGTATGGGGTATACAGTCAAAGACCCAGAACCAGATATGAAGAATGAAGACCCGGAGTCAGAATTATAAAAAATTAAAGAAAAGTTTTACTGTAGATAGTTTCATCAGCAGAAGTCAGCTTCAAGACTCATACAGGAGTTCGTAGGCCGCCCCGCTTACAGTTACAAAAATCACAGCAATTATACCATTTAAAAAAGGTCTAAGCTACGTCATTGCTTACGGGATGAATGTTTCTCATTGGCTATGAAATAGATAAACACAGTAATTTTCCACACATATACAGATAGACTGAAGCATATCTCCATCGATTATGCAGCTGAAGTTAGGCACGTCATGACCTTCCAGGTCACAGAATTGGGTTGCTGGGCGCCAGCATGTCCAGAACAACAACTCAGTCAATCTCCAAAATTGCCAGTGGTTCCTCTTTAACCTGTAACCAAGAAGAGTAACACACACAGCTTTTCCAAGGTTGGATTTGGCCAGGCTCTAACTATAAACAGGAGAGTCCTCTCAAAACTTCAAGATAATGTGTTTTTTTCTCTCAAGAATAGCTAAACTTTC
This sequence comes from Siphateles boraxobius, assembly GCF_051911475.1. Classification (NCBI taxonomy): domain Eukaryota; kingdom Metazoa; phylum Chordata; class Actinopteri; order Cypriniformes; family Leuciscidae; genus Siphateles; species Siphateles boraxobius. Next base: position 22,837,659 of record NW_027509197.1, on the reverse strand, counting down.
GTCTAACTGGAAAGAAAGGCTTTAACAAAGAAATGGTGCCTTAAACTATTGGCTTCAATGACCCCTATATGTTAACACATCGATGACCTTTCTCAAACACAAAACAAGTCCCTATTTCATTTCTGGAAGCTGGGTTAAATAAGCAAGTACTGTTACTGCATTCAGATATCAAATACATACATTAAAGAATACATGAAAAGAACATTTCAGTAATCACACTGGTAACTTTTATAATAAAGTCAAATCTCTAGAGAAGTCATTCAACTCATTTGATATTTAGAAGGAAAAATATTGATTAATACCTTAATTATAAGGTATTACACATTCATTACATATACATTGAAGCAGCAGTGGATTCCAATCCACTCCCTTCAATAATAATGCAACTTTTTTTTTTGCAGCTAAAACAATGACAGTTTGGAACCATTGAACAGTGACCGTAGCTCCTCAATGTCAAGGTCACGGACTTAATAGCCAGGTAACCCATTCTGATAAACTGTAAGATGTCACATAAGAGCATACAAATGAATAATGGAATGGTACAAAACATCTGGACTCTAAGGAGCCAAACACATTTTGAAAATGCAATGACAAACACAACGACCTAAGCTACTATGTGGCGTATTTACATAACCACGTGAACAGGACACAATACAAAAGACTTTAAACAATGATTTTAAACAATGAGTCATTGAAGGTGCACATACATTTTTTTAAAGGATCATACAGTCATAAAGAACAATCAATGACCTTGCACTCCTGTCATTTGCACAAGTACTTCCATTTTATGTAAAGAACAAAAGGGGACTGGAGAGGGAAAAATAAGTAAAAACCATTGAAGCTCATTGATGGGCAAAACATGAGTGCAATACAGAAAGGCTATGTGGTTTCTGCTTGATGAAATAAAAGAGGAGGTCATGGATAGTTTTTAGCCTGCAGTACAAGAGTTCCCTTTCAGTCGATAACGTCAGACGTAGTCGACGGTCGACTGAATGGGGATCGCATCAGAGAGCCAATGTTCTTCGAGTACTATTGAACGAGCCAATGTAATTGGCGTGCGTGATTCGCATCACACACTCCGCCCCCGCGGCGTGGGTATAAATGCACGCAGTTGCCTTTCGCTTCGGAGCTGATCATTTGATGTTTCTGAGAGTGCTGTTGTTTACAACGAGCGAGTGTGTCGGTGTTCTTCAGGAAGACTCTCCCAGTGCTGGTGTTCTAAAGCGAGTGCAGCGGTGATCGCGACCTTTGAGCTCTCAACTGCTGTTTTAACAGCAACAAATTCTAAATATTTGTGTGTGTTGACGGCTGGTTAAAGGGCGGAAAAGTGAGTGCTTCACTGTTTTCAGTTCTCTGTTCAATGTTGCCGCGGTCATCCCCCTGTGTGCTCCGGCACTGGTGACGGTCCTATTTTCTGAAACAGTAACACGGGTGCGTTTGCGTCTTTTTCAAGATGTCATTCAACCTGTGCATTTCTGGAAGCGGTCGTTCCCTTTTCCTCTCTGACGGTCACAATTGTTGCATCATGTGTTTGAGCTATGTATTTATATGTATATAAATATGTATACATATGTTTATATGTTCGGCATGCTGAGGCAGCTTTTGTGGACAGCTCATGTTCTCATTGCGGGAATATGACTGTCGCGGTGTTGAGATCGAGACTTGCCTTCGCCCTTGAAGCGCGAGTCCCCATTACCATGCCCCACCCCCGGGTGCCGTGTGGGATGGGTGATCAGAGGATAGTGATGGATGTCTCGCCCGGTAACCATTCCATGTGGGCTCCTCACTCCTCCATCACATCGCAGCCAATGGAATTCCTGTTGAGCATGCTGGTCCCTCTGTAATGGACTGATCAGCTGTTTCAATGGGGGTTCCCCCAGAGGATAAGATGTCGATAGCAGCATCGGAGGGTGAGCTGGCCTCTGGAAATTATGAATTGGCTGTGTTATCTCCCTCTGGGAGTGTAACATTGCCCAAGCCAGATCCAGAAATGTCAGCTATGCTGTAACGGGCCGCCGAGGCTGCCGGGCTCGAGTGGAACCTCCACCATGTCCCGTTCAGTCTCGGTTGGAATCTGGAGTTTGGTATCTCGGGGCGGGCCGCACTGGTTCTCAGCTCGCCGCTCCAGTGCCTTTCTTTCCCGAAATGCATGGAGAGCGTTTACCAGGTTGTGGACGGCACCTTTCTCTGCCAGAAACTGCCTGTATAGTTTTTCCCCCTCACTACCCTTGATGGAGGAGCGGTGAAGGGTTGCGAGGCTCTCCCTCTAATGGAGCGGTCTGTCGACACAGGTGCACCTGTGTCCGGCGGCTGCTGCATTTTGGGGGATCCTCGTCTCCCCCCTAAGGCCTGTGAGTTTTTGTTCATTCCGACGGGCAGAGCTTACAAAGCCTGTGGGCAAGCCGCATTCTCTTGCGTGCCATGGCGTTGCTTCAGGTCTGTCAGGCCAGGGCACTCATGCACATGTACAAGGGTAATCCAGACCGTGCGCTCATAGGTGAGCACCGCACTGCACCCGACCTCGCCCTCCGGGGCATGAGTGTCGTAGCGTGTGTGATCGGTCTGGCGATGTCCACCTTAGTGGTCCAGGAGCGCCATCATTGGCTCAGCCTGGTTGATATGGCGGATGCGGACAAGGCTCGGTTCCTGGTCTCCCCAATTTCCCAGGTTGGGCTGGTCGGCGACGCGGCGGAGAACTGCATCCAACAGTTCTCTGCCGCTCGAGAGCAGATGGAGGTCATCCGGCACATCCTGCCCCGGCGGCCAGCTGCTGCCTCCACCCGCCGCCGGTGGCAGCTCCTCCACCTGCTCGTCGCCGAGGGCGTTTCCCGGCCGCCGCTCCTGCAGGGCCTCAGCAGCAGCCTCCACCCAGGCCTCAGCATGGAGCCGGCCGCAGTAGAGACGCCCAGCCCGCTCTAGGCGCTGCCAAGCCAGGTGGCAAGCGACAGCGAAAGCATTCCGGAGCGGGCCACCCAGGGATGGATGAGATGCTCTTGGAGTTGGCACGATAACTCCCTCCCCCCGAGGGAGTCTTTGTTGTGCGTGTGTGTCTGTTCCGCCGCTGGCTTCCCCCCCCCCCAAAAAAAAAAAAGCGGAGCAAGCTGTACCCACAGTTCAAAGAGAGAGCAAATTCATCTGTTCCTGGGTCCCAAGAGGGCCAGTCTGGCGGGTGTGACCCTGTATAGCCTTACACCCCTCAGCTCCCCCTTGATCGCCAACAGGCAACTTGGTGCATTCGAGGACCCGGTCATCCGCCTTCTCACGCGTCCCCTGCCGTTAGTGGAGACAGGTAAGTGTTGCACAGCACACTAACACCACTCTCTCTACTTTGCTGCCCCACCTCAGGCTCGGCTATCCCACTCAAGTCAGTGATAATCATCACATTAAGCGTTGAGCAGACGTGCTCCTGAAAATCCAGTGATATTCATCACACCTAGTGTTGAGCTGTGCTCTTGTCTTGTGCGTGTTTATCTTATCCTGCTGGCGAACAATTTGATATAGCCGCTCCTCCACCCGGTACGAACGCCAGTTGTAATCGTTGTTCGTGCTACTAGGTGGTGGGTCGTGACCATCTTGGCCCAAGATTGGTCTGCAGCTCTGACCTGAAAGACATGTGCTTCATATCTCTACCTTCTGCGCCACAGGCCATCCTGTGTGTTGTGTGTGAGGGTTGAAGTATCAGTACAGAGTCCTTCCCTTCGAGTGCTCCAGAGCCCGTGGGTCTTCAGGTCAACTGGGAGAGAGTAATCTCGCCCACGGGTTGAGTTTCTCTTTTTCAGTTTTGGAGATGGACTCGGTCCAACACGTCTCTCCAATGAGAGTGTGTTCAGCTGGTGTTGAAGTGAGAAAGGGTCCCACTGAAAGAACTTTCAGAGGCTCCTGGGGCATGTGATAGATGCAGCCGTTGGCTTCCTCCATATGATGACCGCTTCAGCACTAGCTTCACGATCGAGTTCCGAGGTGACCGCGGCAGAGCAGCCCACCCTGTGTGACTACAGTTCACCCCCGGTCTGCTGCCAAACTCTCATCAACCGAGGGGCCATGTACAAAGGGCGTGTCTTAACGGGGGCCTGGGCGACCCTCGACTACACGGGCATACGTGCCTTGAGTTGTGGGACATTGCGACTGTTGCTTAAGCTTCCCTCACATGTCAGGACTCACCCGTCACCTCCTCCTTGGAGTCTGAAGCTTCTGAGGACGCTTTGTTCCACTATCTCCACTCTACTCAGTTGTGCCGTCGACGAGCCTCACGACAGTTGGGGCCCCTGCGGTCCAGCTGGGTCATGACCACTCCGGAGCCGCCACAGTTGCCTCTCCGGTTTCGTTTCCTTTCCAGTGTTGTCCGAGTGGACTACCCTTGGACAGACACTGGCTCTCACCTGCCCCAGGGCCCAGCAGAAATGCGTTTCCCCAATGAACCTCCTAAAAGCGACAATGACTCATGGTCGCTTGGCACCTGTTCAAGTCAGTGAATTCATCGCAGTTCATGTTGAGCAGAAATGCTCCTAAATTCAGTGAAGTTCATCGCACTCAGGTGTTGAGCAGCAGTGCTCCTGTAGCTCAGTGAATTCATCGCACTCAAGTGCTGAGCAGCAGTGCTCCTGAAGCTCAGTGATCCTTTCACACTCAGTGCTGAGCAGAAATGCTCCTGTAGTTCAGTGAAGTTCTTCGCTCAGTGAAGTTCTTCGCATTCTAGAGATGAGCAGAAATGCTCCTGTAGCTCATTGTAGTTCTTCACACTCAAGTGTAGAGCAGAAATGCTCCTGCAGCTCAGTGAACTTATCTCTCTCCAGTGCTGAGCAGAAATGCTCCTGAAGCTCAGTGATCTTCACATGTTGTGTTGAGCAGTGCTCCTGTCTTTTTGCGCCCCTCGCTTGCACCTATGGTGCCAAGTCAGGAGGGAGCAGGTCTTCATAGTTGCCCCTTATTGGCCCAACCAGACCTGCTTCCCATCGACAGCCTTCCTGACTTCACCTGAACACTTTTTCAGGGACAGGGCACGATGGCACCCGCGTTCTACCCCTGTAGATTCCAGGCGGGCTTATGTTTGAACGCGGAGGTTCAGGTGGCTATCAGAGGGACATGTGATAGTTACCATCACTTCTGCGAGCATCCCCAGGCAGTGAGTTAAAAATTCTGTTATATCAGTTCTCCTGCTCGCATGGTCTCTACTAGAGGGTAGGGACTTGCTCGCTTTCGGTCAAAGTATTGTGCCTGGAGTTCGGGCCGGCTAACTCTCACAAGCTGAGACCCCGGCTTGGATTGTGCTCAAGCTTCCTACCTCTCCCGTAATAGGAGCAGCTGGTGAGCCTGCAAGCGCTGCCCCAGAGGAGGCAGATCCAGCCCTGGCTTTCTCTGTCCGTTCGCTTATGAACGCAAGCCATATACCTCAGACCAGCTCTTATCTGTTAGGAATTCAGCAGAGAGGGAAGGCTGTTTCCAAGCAAAGTTGGCCACTTAGTGCCTACTTTCATTTCAGTAAAAAATTCCGAGATGCAACATGTCCACTTAGGTGTTGAGCTCCTCTATGATGAGTGTAAAGTGCTCCGCCTGGGCGTTGACGATATGCTTTGCTAAAAAGATTCTAGAGTTGGGGGCTGGACATAACCTGTGTTAAGCTGGTATCCATATGTTGCGGTCCCTACGGCGACCCCATATGTGTATTCTTCCACGATACGGCTCCCTACGGCGAGCCCGTGTCTTCCCTCGGCAGAGTCTCTCTGCCGTCACTGTCGGTGAGTCTCCCCCCGTCTTAGGCTGGAGCCACCCCAGTGAGATTCCATATGTCGTACTGCTCGGTCATCCGCCCAGTTCATATGTGCATTCTCCACATTACCTCCCTTCGGGTAGGATGTGGCTTCCGCAGCCAATGTACGGGGAGTGCTTCCCAGTGGTCCTGTAGGAACAGCAGTGACTTCCCTGGCCTAAGACCTGTCCTTCCCCGCCTTAAAAATTGCGGGGGCCTCAGGAGGCTTTTGTCTAGGCACTGGAAGGTGGCAGCTTTAGTGGCGTTTTCAAAGGTTATCCCCATTCAGTCGACCGTCGATTATGTCTGACGTTATCGACTGAAAGGGAACGTCCTGGTTGTGTATGCAACCCCTGTTCCCTGAAGGAGGGAGTGGAGGACGTAGTCCCCTTGCCACTACCGCTGGGCCACCACTGGGCCACCGCTGACCCGGGTTACGCTCGGCTCCTCAGCGAAAAAGCAACTAGTGTGTGCATCCACTTCCGTATTTATACCCGCGCCATGGGGGCGGAGCGTGTGATGGGAATCACGCACGCCAATTACATTAGCTCGTTCAATAGTACTCGAAGAACATTGGCTCTCTGACGCGATCCCCATTCAGTCGACCGTCGACTACGTCCTGCATACGCAACCAGGACGTTATAAAGGCGGGAATGGTAGCTGTACAATAAAGCTGCAGGGATATAAAAAAATGAATAATTTTAATGTTTTATTCCTGCTTACCTTCTACTAAACCTGCAATATTATTTTAATGTAGTTGTAATGTAATGCATTTTTTTACACCAACTACACTTAATGTTGCTTTATAACAAATTCATAATTCTATTTAATTGATAATTCATCAAATCCGAGAAATAGGAGTTCTAATGAAAACTAATTTATGGCATATATTAATGCATAACTTAAACTTTATATTAAAATTACAGCGACTCTATTAAGCACAAAGAGGTGCTCAGCATAAGAGGAAAAAACGTCAACACAAATATGAACTGGGAGTATATAAGTGAGAGCGAGAGAAGTTGACACAGCGATGAGAGTTATCCGTTTCCATTCCAGACAGCATCTGTCAGAGACACAATATCACCTAGTGTTTCCTGATTAGCTTCTGCTATACGACACAAGCCTCATCATGAGAGGAGCTATCAACCATGACAGAAACAATAAACAAACTCATATTTGTAGGATGATCTATGTGACCGCTGGCTTTTCTCTTGTGTGCATTTTGAGGCAGGTTGCAGAATCTCATCACATATTATAGACTATTGACTTTTCACAGACTTGGGTTGCGCTTGGGTTTCTATTAGCGCTTCTCCACTGCATGGTACGGCTCGGTACGCCTCAGTACGGTTCGACTCGGCACGGTTCGGCTCGCTTCGCTTTTCCACTGCGTGGTACGACTCAGCGCAGCACGGCTCGGTTCGCTTTAGCTCGGTTGCTTTTCCACTGCAGTTAGTACCGCTTCAAAGTGGGTGGGATTATGACTGATCGTTATAGTTTATCCGCTCCTCGGCTACCAACAAGAGGAACGTCTGCGCTTCTCGTCCACTGACCACGATTCAGCCATTTCTTTTTTGGAACTTTTTTTTCTTCAAGCAAGTAAAGCAAGTAGTTTTAAAACAGGTGCTACAGCAGTGCCTGTTACTGGCTATTTAAATCTAGTGGGTTTGATGTCTCGCAAATACAATGACGCTGGTAGTGACGATTCTATCTGTCTGACCAATCAGTGATCTACAGTGCTTCCACGTCACATTTTAGTATCGGTACGGTACGCTTGGAACCTCAACAGAGGTGGTACCATTTAAAGCGAGCCAAAGCGAGCCGTACCGTACCGTACCATGCAGTGGAAAAGCGACACAGGTGAGCCGTACCGAGCCGAGCCGAGCCGTACCGTACCATGCAGTGGAAAAGCGCCAAAGCGCGCCGTACCGAACCGAACCGTACCATGCATTGGAAAAGCGCCATATGTACATTTCTTACATATTTACATTATCTAAGGGTGGAATAAGGTATTGTAGATAGGTTACCTAGCTGGCTTTGTATTGGTCTGTTAAGATGCTGTAATATGATGCCATTTTCACATCACATTTTGCATGTTGTAGTTGAGATTTGCTATATAGTATCGCTTTACATGTCTGACAAAACAAATATAGGCAGATCAAGGAGCCAATTATGAACACTGTAACATCTAGAGCATAATACTCACGTTAATGTCCAAAGAAATTAAGAATAAATAATACATCTTGATTCCACTGGCATCACATAACACCTGATTTGTGCATTTTATATTTTTATCTATTAAGAGACACACTTGAAATGGTTTTAAATACTCACTGATTTTCAGAGCTACTTTACAAAGTGCAATACACAAGGCAGAAAAAAACACTTGAGCTTAAGAACGGCATAATTGCTTTGCACCAGCACTGGATCACATCAGCAGCACTGCCGCTCAGCAAACACCACCTGACACCGCTGGTGCCACATTACAGTGCAGGCGCCCATTACTAGTGCTGACAGTACAGCAAAACGACAGCGCTCCCCAAAAGCAGCCTGCAGTGACAGCTCTGCAGTCACAGTCCCCAAGTACACTGCATTTAAATGCATGAAATCTCACTGAACCGTTCTGGCAGGTCTTCAGAGACATGTGAGACAGTCTTCCCACTCTGAGGGAACCATAATGATGAGTCTGTGTTCAGGGACCTCAATTATTCATTTGTGGAAAGTGAAAATGTAAAGCAATAGTGCATAAAGAGCTCTTTAAAAGAAAAACTGAATAGTATAAGTAGGTATGACTGTCTTTCAGACAGTGTCATGGTGTGAAATGTATAAATGTGCTTTATAGCGAGAAAAAAAAAGAAAATTCAATCTATTTTTCCTACGACAACAAATGCAAAAGGCAGCATAGAAACAATGTCATATTCTAGTAGCTTAAGGATTTATGAGACGCTGTTGACATGATAGTCTCAGGTTCTAATTCAATTTGAAATAAAGGGTTGCAGAGTGCTGTGCTATTACAAAATGTGCTAAAACATTAATCCCCATTTGCTCTACTGTAAAAATAAAGCACAAAATGTTGGCAGCACAAGACGTTCAGCATTCAGCAAGGGCCCCATCTAATTGAGCTATAACACCATTCTATTGCTCTGAGAGAAGTTCTTTTGCAAGGAAATGCTCTTTGGAATGAATGAACAAGAAAAGGCAAAAGCAAACTGGCAAAAAAAAAAAAAAGACATAAATCAGTCCATTTACAAAGATTGAGACAGGGTGCAGTGTGGTCTTAAATCAAAAAACATACTTTCTGCAAGTATGTGAACATGTATTTTTGGCCAACACTTTGCAAGTTTGCAGTTCCATTTAGCCTAATCTGCATATTTGTGTTACTGTGGATGTAATAAAACCTCAGTACTCCAGGCAGCGATAGAGTTACCTTGAAATGTCCATGTCACTGAATTGAATCGTTATTATATGTTTATGCCATTTCAAAATTACCATGAATACTAGATGACAACCAGGTCGTTTTACTCAGAGCTGTTCACCATCCTCAGTATTATAATACTGCAACAGTTGTTATGCAAATACCATCTTAATAAACTATAAAAAATATTTAGGCATTAGTTCTCCAACTCTTTGCTTGCTACTGTAACAAATTAGCTCAAAAGGGAAAAACGAATAATAATGTCACAGTGTCTGGTTTGTGTTCCCTGGGTTGTCACTAGAGGTCATCGTTCTCACGGTGTCTTTCACGTTTGACTTCATTTCCCAGCATTCTGTCTGTCACTCATCAGTTCATTGCACTCAGCTGTTTCCCATCACCTTGTTAGTTCTGTGTGTATATATATACCCTGTCTGTTTTAATGTTTGTCACGGAGTCGTTGTTTTATGTCCCACACTTCGGATGTTGGTTTCTGTTTCTTGTTTCTCGTTTCTCGGATTGCCTTTGTTTTGATTTTGACCTTTGCCTGGACTGATTGTGAGTACGGATTACCCATTAAAATACTGCACTTGGATCTACGTGTCTTGTGTGTGTGTCGTGACAGAACGACTCCGTCATGCAAGGATCCAGCAGTACGGGTTTCCAAATCCGTCCCCCTACCTCCAAGGAAGAGAGGAGGGGACGACTCAGTCATTTAATGGCTTTACGCCAACAGGGACAGTCGGTGGGTGGACCAGCTCAATTATTTTAGACTCTCTCAAGAGGTATGGGTTACAATGAGGCGGCACTAAAAGACCTTTTTAATAATTGCCTTGATAACCCATTACCTCAATGTGAGTTGATGGGGCTGGAGACTCTGGACTTCTGGGGGTTCACTAATTATTTGCAGAGACGTAGCCGGAGGATTACGTCGGACCGGTCCACATCGGCGTTTCTTGACGGGAGGGCGGACCCTGCACCTGTGTCTCCGGAGAGGATGGCCACCGTCGAGCCAGTGTCTCCGTCGGCCGCTAAGCAAGACCCTCCGCGGACCGCACCATCAGCCAGCACGGCTGCCTTTTTTGGACATGTCCGAGGGTGGAGTGGACTGGTGTCCAAGCTGGCCGATCAGCGCTGTCATCTGTCCGAACAGCCGATAGCCTGGGAATTTCACGGGTCTCAGCGGGTATCAATTCCCTAGGCCGCCAGGCCAGAGTCTCGTTCCGCCGGACTATCGTCCCGGAGGTCGTGCTCGAACAGCCCGCTGTCGTCTCAGAGGTCGTCCCTGAACAGCCCGCTGTCGTCCGGGAGGTCTCCCCCCTGCCGGCCGCCGCCGAGCCTGTGTCTCCGGACAAGATGGCTGCCGCTGAGCCGGTGTCTGTTCCGGAGCCGGTGCCTGTTCCTGAGCCGGTGCCTGTTCCTGAGCCGGAGCCTGTTCCTGAGCCTGAGTCGGTGCCTGTTCCTGAGCCGGTGCCTGTTCCTGAGCCGGAGCCGGTGCCTGTTCCTGAGCCGGAGCCGGTGTCTGTTCCTGGGCCGGTGTCTATTCCTGAACCGGTGTCTGTTCCTGAGCCGGAGCCGGTGTCTGTTCCTGCTCCCGAGCCGGTGTCTGTTCCTGCTCCCGAGCAAGGTGTCTGTTCCTGCTCCCGAGCAAGGTGTCTGTTCCTGCTCCCGAGCAAGGTGTCTGTTCCTGCTCCCGAGCCGGTGTCTGTTCCTGGGCCCGAGCCGGTGTCTGTTCCTGCGCCCGAGCCGGTGTCTGTTCCTGCGCCCGAGCCGGTGTCTGTTCCTGCGCCTGAGCCATGGCCACCCGAGGGGTCTTCACCGCCCTGGCCACCCAATGGGTCGTCTGCTTCGCCCTGGTCGCCTGAGGGGTCTTCTGCTTCGCCCTGGTCGCCCGATGAACTGTCTGCTTCGCCCTGGCCACCTGATGGACTTTCTGTCTCGCCCTGGCCGCCGGCTAAACCATCACCCTTCTTTTTTTCTGTTCCCTTTGTTTCTGTTCCCTTCCATGGACCTGGCCCCCCATCCCTCCCCCTGATCCTCCACCGTTCAACCTCCCTCCTGGACTCTTGTTTTATTTGTTTTTTGTGGGTCTTGGAGCGTCTGGTAGCCGATCCGTAGAGGGGGGGTTATGTCACAGTGCCTGGTTTGTGTTCCCTGGGTTGTCACTAGAGGTCCTCGTTCTCACGGTGTCGTCTCAGAGGTCGTCCCTGAACAGCCCGCTGTCGTCCGGGAGGTCTCCCCCCTGCCGGCCGCCGCCGAGCCTGTGTCTCCGGACAAGATGGCTGCCGCTGAGCCGGTGTCTGTTCCGGAGCCGGTGCCTGTTCCTGAGCCGGTGCCTGTTCCTGAGCCGGAGCCTGTTCCTGAGCCTGAGTCGGTGCCTGTTCCTGAGCCGGTGCCTGTTCCTGAGCCGGAGCCGGTGCCTGTTCCTGAGCCGGAGCCGGTGTCTGTTCCTGGGCCGGTGTCTATTCCTGAACCGGTGTCTGTTCCTGAGCCGGAGCCGGTGTCTGTTCCTGCTCCCGAGCCGGTGTCTGTTCCTGCTCCCGAGCAAGGTGTCTGTTCCTGCTCCCGAGCAAGGTGTCTGTTCCTGCTCCCGAGCAAGGTGTCTGTTCCTGCTCCCGAGCAAGGTGTCTGTTCCTGCTCCCGAGCCGGTGTCTGTTCCTGGGCCCGAGCCGGTGTCTGTTCCTGCGCCCGAGCCGGTGTCTGTTCCTGCGCCCGAGCCGGTGTCTGTTCCTGCGCCTGAGCCATGGCCACCCGAGGGGTCTTCACCGCCCTGGCCACCCAATGGGTCGTCTGCTTCGCCCTGGTCGCCTGAGGGGTCTTCTGCTTCGCCCTGGTCGCCCGATGAACTGTCTGCTTCGCCCTGGCCACCTGATGGACTTTCTGTCTCGCCCTGGCCGCCGGCTAAACCATCACCCTTCTTTTTTTCTGTTCCCTTTGTTTCTGTTCCCTTCCATGGACCTGGCCCCCCATCCCTCCCCCTGATCCTCCACCGTTCAACCTCCCTCCTGGACTCTTGTTTTATTTGTTTTTTGTGGGTCTTGGAGCGTCTGGTAGCCGATCCGTAGAGGGGGGGTTATGTCACAGTGCCTGGTTTGTGTTCCCTGGGTTGTCACTAGAGGTCCTCGTTCTCACGGTGTCTTTCACGTTTGACTTCATTTCCCAGCATTCTGTCTGTCACTCATCAGTTCATTGCACTCAGCTGTTTCCCATCACCTTGTTAGTTCTGTGTGTATATATACACTGTCTGTTTTAGTGTTTGTCACGGAGTTGTTGTTTTATGTCCCACACTTCGGATGTTGGTTTCTGTTTCTTGGTACTCGTTTCTCGGATTGCCTTTGTATGGATTTTGACCTTGGCCTGGACTGATTGCGAGTACGGATTACCCTGTAAGGAACTCAGCTTTTTGGAAATATTAATAATCAATAATATCTTGTTATTATTAATTATAAATATTTGGGTCAGTTAATTGGATTAACTTGATGTGGCTGAATTAATATTACAATCAATTAATCAGTTCTTCCAACGAACTATTTTGATTATTAATTTATTCTAATAAAGGGTATCTTCCATGGCCACCGAAGAATAATTATTTCTTCGCCTGTACAGTACTTTGAGCCAGTAGCAAAAACCGTGATCGTAAAGTGACTTGTATTGCAAACAAAACAGAACCAAATACATATTATGTACAAGTTTTATTAACTAAATATAGATATTTATATGAATATAAATAAACTAAACAACATACACACATGAATACATAAATAGGTTAGTGATAGGATGAAATTGGAAACCGGAAGAGGGTCTATGAGAAGAACCATCAGAATTTCATTTTCACATTTCATTGAATTGAATACTTGCATTTGTAATGGGAACAATTCTTGAAGTTGTTGAAAATTGGAGTCGTTGATGGTTCCGGCAGTGTCAAGTGGAAGTTGGTTGAGCGTTCTCTTTCTCCAGGAACGCATGACTGGTTTGGTGAAGGCCTGGGACTCTGTTGAGGCCACGCCGAGCACCCAGGAGAAGTGAGGAAGTCGGAAGGATGGGTGATTGGAGTCGTTGTTGGTTGGAGTCTTTGTTGGTTGGAGTCTTTGTTCCAAAACTCCTGAGATTGTCCTTGGTTCTTTGTGAGAGAGTCGTCTCTCTTTTCCATGAGGCCGGATCTGGTTGGAATCGAGGCCTGCTGGGCCCTGGGGCCCCCGTGGAGGGGGAGGGGGCTCCCCAGTCTCACCAGAACAGTGTTGCGGCTGGATGAAAAAACTAAGAGAGGGCGGTCACTGTTGCCTGCCTCTGATATACCCTGAGAAAAGAACCAACCCCTAAGGTTTGAATGGACCTATGAGTAAGGTGACATGTCCGAGAGGGGAAGCGGCTCTTAGTTGATTTATGGTCTTTGTCCCCAGCATGCTTAGACTGTTCATTCAAGCTCAAATAGACATAACAAATTCACATTGCATTCTAAGAGAAGGTGATGTACATCAAAGTGTGTGTCATTAAATGAGGATTAATTTGCTAGGAAGCATGATACAGGTGAGGTTATATTGACCGTTGGGTGGTTGTTCAACCACATACACCCCAATCAAACATACCATGTTGTTATACCTAATAGTACACGAGACAGTAAATCATCACAGTTTCTGTGAGGCATGTTCCTTCATAGATCAGAGTAACACCGCAAAGTTTATTTAATTAAAGATGGTCTCTCTCTCTTAAGCATGTGGCGCATGTGGCCACATTCCTTTGAGGTCGTAAAGTCTGTTATCAGTCTTAAAGTGTTCTGTAACCGGACACCCGGCTGACAAAGTAACTTCATTTGTGAGGTTATTTTTGGGGGAGAGTTTCATAGACCTTTATATTCATTAAATATAGTGAATATGAATAATTAGTGTGTGTCTGATTGGTCCAGACCCTACAACCCATTAAAATACTGCACTTGGATCTACGTATCTTGTGTGTGTGTCGTGACAAATAATCATAACTCGTTTTAATTAAACAAATATTTGTATCAGTTAATCGAATTAACTTCACATATCTGAATTAATATTACAATTAATTCATCTGTTCGTCCAGCGAACACTCAGTATTGATAATCTATCAGCTCTTCAGAAAGGATATTTTCCGTGGCCACGTGACCTCTTTCTTAGCATGTAGCTGTGATCATAATCATTAAAAATACATTAATTTATAAGCAGACCAGAATCAACTCTCCACAAATGTGCACAAAGATTTTGTTTGACTAGATCACAAACACATAAATAATCTAAACAAACACATATACAAAAGCATGCACACATGGGTAAAATGGAAAGGGAAAGTGACTGAAAACCCAGAACAGAGCAGGGGAATGAAGTTATGAAAAGAATAATTTAAGCACTGGGAAGAACCATCAGTTCCGTACTACAAAGCTCCTTTGTTAACAAAGGGGTTCACAACTTTAGCTAAACAGCGATTTAGTATACAATACTTGCATTTGACTTAGCTGTTGAAGAGCGTCCGGATATACAGTCGCAGGAGAAAGTCTTGATAGTTCGGTCCGATGGAGCTGAAGTTGCAACCGATTTCTACACACTGAATTCTATGAGAAGGTAATGTCCACCAACGTGTGCGTCATTAAACAAAGATTATTTTGATATGAGACACTACCTAGATGGGGCTACATCATCATAAGAAAAAAGGCATGCATAACACTATACAATATAAGAAGACAATATACAAACAGTAATAATACACAAAATGTACTGAGGAAATGCATGTTCATTCATTAGACAGATTTGTCAATGAATTTTTGGAGAGAATTCATTTGGACTGAATGTCTGCTGTTGTAGCCTGTTATTTCTCTCATTGAGAACAATCAATCTCCCAAGTGTCTTTGAAGTGCATGAGTGGGAAAAAAGGGTGATATGTCTCAGTGGGGAAACCAGACATCACAGAGTCTGCCTAGGTGAGGGGTTATGAATATTAAGTGTAACAATTGTGTGTATGATCGGTCCAGTCGTTACACTACATAAAATTGTATTGTATTATGTTAATTTTATGATTAATCTTGCATTATAAAGACATTAATTGTTGGAATTATCAAACAGAAATATTACAAGATAACTACTTTTTACTGGTACAGCCACTGCCTTTTTCAGAGAGGTGGAAGAGGGCAGAACTCAGAACTTTCAGTTGCGATTAAGAGTTCTGTAAGAATATGAACACTTTTTACAAGTCAGAATCTCATAATTACGTTAATTCTGCTAATGCTAACTTTACTTGTCTAGCAAGACTTGCTTCAAACCGTTGACAGCAGTGGACAAAACTCCTGCTGAACCATTCCTTGTGAAAACTCTGAGAATCCAAAGTGCACTCTATGTGTTATGAATTCTTTTCGGACAAATTATGGAAAGCAACTACGCATGAAATCGAGCTTGTCCAGCTAAAAGAATACATTAATGTACTTGCGTATGGAATGTTTCAAGTCTTAGGTAAGCTTCTGGATGCTGACAGGAAGGGGTGGAACAACCAATTGTATTTTCTACGGCATGCATATTTTATTCTCTCGTCATATTTAGACTAAATGAAGACATGTCACACTGGAAGAAGGGCCGTGACAAAGCCTGCTGATCCAGCCTGCTGATTGAGACGTTACTCAATCTGAGTAACGTATTCTGAATACTTGGATTACTTCCACATTGAATTGCATTTTATAAGTGTAGGAATGCGGCCATCAAATCCTGCTTGCTAAACAGACCTATTCTGGTGTGTTTTTCTGTTCCAACTGGCTGAATGTGTTAGGCCCATGTCTCCTTGAAAGTGCAATATATTATAATTTGCTATAGAAGAACAAAGACTATGTATGTTGCGGTCACCGGTGCGGTGATGAGGTGGTTCATGTAACATGTAAAGGTGGCGCTGCCAATAAAGCACCTAAAAGCTGTCACAAAGAACCGGCAAAAGTAGCCTAATGACTGAATATGTTAGTGTCGGCTGCAAAGATGAAGTTGACGATGCTGACTCGCGATCTTCGCAGCAGCCTAGTGAACACGCCGGAGAGAAATGCACATTTCATACGGATTACATAAACAGAGAGCAGTCTGTTTTCTTTCGTTTTGAATTGTTCTGTTTAAAAGTAGACATGTCTGTGAGGCAAGTAGGCTATAGCCTACCTTATACGCTAAGTTTCGGTTCATCGATGAGACTAGCCCGTTCACGCACCGGCGCCTCCGTGCCGTGATATCTATTGTCTGCTATATTCACAAGTTATTTATTTATTCCAGGCAATTGGTTGATGAAACATTGATTAAAATTAACATACAATTAATACAAATCGAAATTCACTTTAAAGAAAGGCTTTGTGCATCTGTTTGATGTCTCTGTGAAAGTTTTAAAGCAGTCTCTTAGTGCCACTTTCAGAGTGGTCACGTCCGTAACATTGTTTTTTCCTCATAAATGCTAACAAGAAAAATTAAATAATATGATTATTTTATGTTCTGTGGAGACCAAACCCTTCTTCATCCGGTCGGTATTACTTTTGCTTTGCGCAGTAGCCTAATTCACAGAAGTAGCCTACTAAAAAATATTTGGCCTAAAAGTTAAATATTTTTTGTGTCACGCATGTTTATTTCCCTCATATTAAATATAAATTGCATGTGTAGACAGATTTTTTCTAATGTCTGGACTCCTTTACTAAGGGTGTATGGATATACAAACAGAAGTTTCGATATATTCGTATTAAATGCATTTTCTGAGAATTTATATTTCAAGTTTTGACTGCAAATGTCACGTCCAACGCAATTGCTAAATTTTAAATAATTATTCCGCAACTAGTTTTGTGGTGTAGGTGTACGTATTTTATAGCATAATGTTAACTTCAAATAATACTAATAGTAATTTAAAGATGTGTTAGCATTGGATCTGGATGGGAAGGATAACTCTGTGAGTTGGAAGGAGTGTGTCGCGATTCTGCGTTCTCACACGAGACACAGGTTCGTGGATCTGAGTGTCGCGATTTCGGTTTCATATCGCATATCGTTACAGCCCTGTAGCTAGTAGCCTACCTGATACAACTATAAAATAGCAAGGTGACCAGTAAAACTACAGCAGATGACTACCCCTGGCTAATAAAAAAAACTTATATTTAATAACTATTAAAAATTAATAACTTATAAACAGTTATATTTGTTCTCCTTTCTCTTTCTTTAATGTGAAATGCTGTTTGAATTTCCAAGATAGAAACGCATTCTTGCCCTGGCTCTGTTGTTCCGGCTCCATATCTAGCTTCTCCTCTTCCGACTCCATTGTGACTGATCACGCAAACCGCTTTTTTTTTTCGTTTTCATATTGGGCTTCTGGGAAAAACATGGAGTTGCCTTAATTTATTTAGAGAGTGAATAAACTCATGAAATAGAAAAGTATCGTCATGTAATCCATTGATTTCAACAATGTAACAGTATTCTAAATACCAACTATTTAAATTGTAACTGTAACGGAATACAGTTACTCATAATTTGTATTCTGAATACGTAACGCCGGTACATGTATTCCGTTACTCCCCAACACTGGCAAGAATGCACTACCTCACTACACTGCACTAGATGGGCATGTTATCACAGTACAAATAGATACTCCGTGAAGACAGACATGGAAAGGAAACAGAATAGTGCTAAAAACAGTTAGCCTAAACTTTTCTCTAGTATGCTTTCAAAGAAAAATGGATAATTGGACTATGAACAATATTATTGGTATTCTGAAGACAGTTCTTCAAGATAAAATTAATTAAAAGTCAAAAAACTGAAAACTCAGTATGCTCAGCAAGCTTTAATAACTCCAAATGACAAGAAATGCACCGTTTTAAAAGCTCTGGGTGTAGTAGGCCTTAAGGCCTATGAAACAGATGAGCAGAATCATTACAGCTCCATTCAAAGAATCTTTCTAAGGCTATGTTCACATTGCCAGTCCATATTTGTGAATCCGATTGGAATCTGATCTAAAATTATTGACGTCCACACTGTGTATAGCAACTGTTCAGATCCGATGTGTGTGTCCATGCAGCTCTTTCAATTTCCTGAATATCGGCATTGGTTTCTATGGCAATAACGTTGCGTTGGTAGTTATACACCAAATGCAACAACAACCGCAACGTGGAGGGGTTTGCAATAGAGATGTTGTCTTATTTAAATTTTACAACATGACAATGTGTAGCGGCCTCGCTGGTCTACTGTGTCTTATGAGGCAAAGAGGCTGGTATGTGTGGCTTTATTCCGTGCTGTCATCTCCGTAACATGTCTCCATTATATTGTCATTTTATGCTCGTCCGGCACTTTGGAAAAACACAGCCTAGTTTCGGCAGCGACTTTCAGCATGTTTTCTATAACAACGTCTGACGTTTACTTTTTACGTGGTGCGAGAAAGTCACATAAACCACACGAAATCCGATCCGAACGGTAAGACTGAAACATATTTCCATAAATATGTGATTTGAATAGGATTTCAAACCACATATTGATGTAGCATGAAACCAAAAAAAAAAAAGAAAACGCATTTCGTGTTATTTTTTGCCATTCACAATTGCTAAATCTGATCAGATTTAAATCGGATAAGCACAAAAATCGGATCTGGATTGACAGTCTGAGCGTAGCCTAAGAGATGGCAAGAACTCAGACTAGTCCAGTCCCTTGAACAGACGGCCATCTAAAACAATTTTTTTAATAATTTATTACTGTTTATTACAAATTTATACTGTCTTGCAAACACACAAACAAACACGTGTAACAGTGAGAGAGGACTCAATCGCAGAATGAGTTTTGAACGTTTTGTACAGACACACAGCAGGCAGGACAAAAGATGGCGGGAGAGGAGGTGAACAATCCGACCAAAGGCAAGGAACGAAGCACAAAGACCAACTTGACTTGACCCACCTTAACCCGACCCACACGACAGGAACAACATACGATGAAATCCACAACTGGAACAATGGGCAAGAAAAACAAAAAACAACAAAAAAAAACAGGTAGCACAACAAACTCACTTACAACAAACTGGCCAAATATGAGGGAAATAGAACACAATAAATAGGGAGCAGAGAACATGAGGAACAGGTAAGCACATTTAGAACAATGAAGACTTAACGAGAGCTTAAAGAAGGGGGCGTGGTAACAGGAAACAAGGGGCTGGACGAGAGGAGCACATGGCCAACCCAAACAGAGACAGAGGCATGTGCTCAATCACAAAACAAACAAGGAAACATTGAACCAAGACAAGACAGACAGAATAGGCAGATGAGAAACCCTGACACATGTACAGTAAATATGTTGGTTTAACACTCAATACATGAACACTTTCCACTATATAATGCCTTTACCTGAGTAGTTTACCAGCTGCAAATTAAGTTCAACTTCAATAAATGCCAGTATGACATGGGTTTGGTTGGTTCCAGGTAAATAGTAGGAAAACAATTCAGACAACAATCTGTTTTTTCTCTGCATTCAGAAGTCTAGAAATTTGTGAGCGATTGGTTTTTAATAACAGCTGCGTCCAAAATCGCATTCTCTTAAGTAGGTATTTACCGGAATTTAAATAAGTAATTACTTCACGACCGCTAAAAAAGAATGTTGTATGAGTGTGCATGTGTAGTATGAATGTAATCCGAACGTACTTTATTCACCATGATGTCATCATCATGTGACCTACTTGCATTAGTTGCGTAGCTTCACTGCAATTCACAAATCCTCTCCCGTGGCCTCATGGGATAGTAGAGTGTCCATGGTACACACACTTCAGAATGTTTCTAGTAGGTAGTAGGTCATCAGGGTACTTTGCCTACTCTTTTATGAGTACTATTAATTCAGACATAGTACTGCCTACTATATAGTTGGGAAGTATGCGATTTCGGATGCAGCCGTTGACTGATTCCGACCGATTGTCCATATCATTTTGACCAATTCATTAAAAAGAACCGAATTAAATGAATTTTTTTTATTGCAGTTTTAACAGACAGAAGACACAAACAATCTTTCAGACAACAAACAAGCCATGGCTCAATAGTCAAGAAGAAAAACCATAGAAAGTGTAACAGCAAGCAGATGGTCAGTTCTGCCATTTGATTAAATTACTGGTTTCTAATTTGCAAACACAGCTCCACACTTCGTGGACTGTGACACAAAGCAAATGGTGTTTGGACTTGATTAAGTTTCTGAGTTCTGATCAGCACACGTGGCACTTTCCTCTAATGAGTAAACAAATGAATGCCCTGTTTTACCGACATGTGACCAAAAGGCGCCACTCTGGCTGAAGATCCCGCAGGGATTTGACGCCTCACAAACCAGACGAACATTGTGTAACCAGATGTTCAACCACTATTCCGATGTTAAACTCATCAATTCAAAGAATACGCACACACATATAATTCCCCGGAGGGGGGTGGTGAGCAATAGTTCACCACGTCCGCCGAACGATGAATGAACCCTGATACAGACACACACACACACACACACACACACACACACACACACACACACACACACACACACACACACACACACACACACACACACACACACACACACACACACACACACACACACACACAGGAACACTCATTCGGGACCACGTGTTGTCAAAGTACCTTTCTATATGTATGAAATGTTTCTCTTGTATGTTTCATGATCCCCATGTGACCAATTGCTATAACTATAAGCTTTATGGTGTATAATCAAACTTGATATGCGTTTAATCACTAAGAATCATGTATCTTTGTCTTACTAGCTCACAGGAATACGTTGCGTGGTATTATTGTGATCAGAGAGATCCAATGGTATTGAATCCTTAACCCAAAGTGCAACATGATGCATTATTTTATTAATACCAGTTTATAAGTGTATTATGACCCAGTTCTGTCTCCTCTGTACATTGCCCGGAGGGCGTGTACTTTGCGAGCAAAGAAGTTTGCCGCCACGCCTCCTCCCAAAAGATTGGATCAGGCATGTAAGAAAGGCGTGCCTCTGGCTCCTTCACAACTCGGAGCGCCACGTCTGTTCAGTGCAGTTTCTACGCCAGAGAGAGGTCCACACTTTCCACGATGAACTCCAGCCGGAGTTCTTCGTTTGCTTTCTAAATTTCATTTTAATCTAAGTTTTTTTTTTTCTGTTGATCTACCTCAGTTGATAGTTTTCCTTCGTTCAGTGTATTAACGAACGAAACGAATTTAAGATTAATCATCTGTCGTACGAGCTGAAGAGATCGCAACATCTACTTCCGTTCGAACGAAACTCCGGACATTCAGCCTACGCTTCTTTTCAAACCAGCTGCACAAAAAGGGCCCATATCATTGCAAGTATAATCTAAAAGGAAATGCTGTTTTAAGGTTGTCTCATTTTGAAGTAACTGTTTGAACTGTTCTGTCATGAGAAGATTTCTCTCTCTCTCTCTCTCTCTCTCTCTCTTTCTCTCTCTCTCTCTCTCACCCTCTAACTTTCTCTCTCCAATATTTCGTATTGCAATCATTTTCTTTTTCTTTGTAATTGTTTGTTTTTGCTATGCATATTTACTCCTGCGTGATTTAGGTAGTCTATGGCCCCGTTCACACTGCAGGCAAAAGTGGCCCAAATCTGATTTTTTTGGGGTCAAGTGACCAGGTCAGACTTCTTCAGAGGTAGTGTGAACACTCAAATCTAGCCCAGATCTGATTTTTTCAAATCAGATTTAGACCACATACATATGTGGTCCTAAATCAGACCCAGATCTGATTTTTTTCAATGCGGCCGCAGTGTGAACAATCAAGGCGGATTTGATGCGACTTTTACGTCAATCTACGTCGACATTTGTCACAATTATGGGCCGGCGAAGCCCTAGACACAACAGACACAGACAGTAGCCTAACATTAAAAACTTGACTAGATATGGAGAACAGGGATGAAGCGATTCAATGAGAGTGAGGTGTTAGATCTAAGTAGTATATGGGGAGATACTTCAATTCAAGCTAGAAGGACCTACCGTAACCGCTCCGTTTTTGAAAAAATTGCACACGAAATGGAAGAACGGGGACACAGGAGAACAGCGTCTCAGTGAAACTATTCACGTCATATTCCCACCACTCCTGGCTTCGTCTACGCATCCACACAGATCTCTGTAGTGAATTTGCAACCATAAACCCGCAAAAGTTTCCATTAAACAAACATTATGAAATAAATGCGAATATGCTTACTTCCTCCATAACCTCCCGAACTTAAGTGCAACCGCGTGCTGCGTCTGATGTCATTGTTATTGTTCTTTTGCGCATGCCGGTTAGTTTGAAACCTCAAACAGTTCACACTGCAATCAGATATAGGTCACATTTTAAAAGGTAATGTGAACAGCCAATCAAAAAATCGGATCTGAGCAAAAAATCAGAATTGAGCATTAGGACTTGCGGTGTGAACGGGGCCTATGTAATCCTTAGTTCTGTCTTATTAAATTCCATAATCCTTTGAATTGAATCTGTCTCATTGTTCCGTAAACTTGAAGTCCCTGAAAATGTCGATTTAAGCTACAAGCTCTATTTAATTTAACTATTGAAATATCTAAAGTGCCTTACACTTTAGTATTGTCGCTGTTTACAGGCCGGTAAGTTGTTGTGATAAGGAAGTTTTCGCCTCCAGTCCGCCGGACGGACAGATTGCGTGATAAACTAAATTTGAATCACATGAAAATTTACCCTGATAATTGAACTGATTTTACCGACCTATATTAATAATTACTATGAGCAATCGTGTTAATGATTCATATACGGTGAGGTTTAGCCTATTCCCTATTTGGGATAATCTAATTTGTGTATGCGATAATGCATTCATTATCTTATGAATAGTATTTCCCCTTTGAGTTAATAATTTCCCCAAAACAAGTAAAAATGGTAAATGGACTGCATTTATATAGCGCTTTCACAGACCCAATGGCCTCCAAAGCGCTTTACATATTTGCCTCACTTTCACCCATTCACTCACTCGTTCATACACCGACAGCAGAGTCAGCCATGCAAGGCGCCATCCAGCTCGTCGGGGGCAGTTGGGGTTAGGTGTCTTGCTCATGGACACCACGACACTTGGTCAGGTGGATAGAACCACCAACCTTTCGGTTTGTAGACAACCTACATTAACCACTGAGCCACTGCTGCCTTCACATTGGGACACAGCTACAGGTGAGCGGACACATCCCTCAGTCACCTGGGGCCTCATGTATCAATCTTGCGTACGCACAAAAACTTTGCTTACGCCAGCTTTCACGCTCACGGTCGGATTTACTAACAGTGAAATTAACGTGAGAATGTGCGTTCCTCCAATTTCATGTCTGGCGTACGTACATTTCTCATAGCTTTTGTCCGTTGGCGACTCTTACAGGCAATGAAGTTAAGTGGCAAACATTACACAGCGAATTGTTCTACATGTCTATCGCACTACCACCTGTGGGAAGCATTGCTATTAATTTGCAATTTATAAAATAATTTACATATATTGTCACACGAGCCTTATGGGAATATTCTATCAATTATGCAATTAAGTAAGAACATATAAAAGCAAATGCAAATTGATACAAACCTTAGTCTATGGCAATGGCAGCTTTGGCCTTATTAGAGGACATTGCTAATGGCAGAATCCGAAGAGAACGAGTTTTTAGGGACCACAATGATTTTCTGGCCCAGGATGATGACTGGCTTATCAGCTGTTTCAGATTTCCAAGGGCTATCCTCTTGGAGCTCTGTGCTGAATTGGGTCCGAATCTAAAGAGAGAGACAGCGAGGAGCCACGCAATACCCGTTCCCTTGCAGGTGCTGACAACACTTGGTTTCCTGGCAACTGGTTCTTTCCAAAGGGAACTGACAGACCGCTCAGGAATAAGCCAGTCGTCTTTGAGCCGCGCAATGCCAGCGGTATGGGTCGGGATCATCCGTATGTCTACCAGGTATAAAGTTGCGATATGATGCAGTTGACCAGCCAAATATTAAAACGCAATTGCAGCGCTAGCCGGTTTTCCTAATGTAATCGGAGCGATCGACTGCACACACATTGCTATAAAGGCGCCATCTGAAGAACAATTTGCATATGTGAATCGGAAACATTTCCATTCAATAAATGTGCAGATAATATTGGTTACCTTCGTGGCAGTCCTGTAGTAAATCCGAGTCTCCTACAGCAGCAGATACTACTCCAGAGAGTAAGGTGTCACCTATAATTGACGCAACTCTCTGCTCAAAGGGTGTAAGTTCATCGACCCTTTACCACTGTCTGTTCTGCCCACACTTTGTCAGTGCGCAGCAGTTCTCCATTTAATGTCCAGCTTTATATCAGACCATTTATTTTTAAGGTCATTTACAGTGCGACTTTCAGATCCCACCGCATTGACGGCATCAACCAAACTCTCCCACTCATATTTTTTCCTTTTGTTATTAATTCCGGAGGACAAAGTTCCAAATATTTTTTTTTCTCGTTTCTACCTCCGATAGTAGCACCTCCGATTCACTTTCTGTAAAGTTTTGTTACTTGCCGCTTGCGTTAGCCATTTCTTACTCCTTCCTTTACCAAAATGGACTCATTACTAAGGGTGTAAATCGGAGCCTACATGACGATTCGATACGATACCGATTTCTTAAGCCAACGATTCGATTATTTTCGATACTTCAGAATTCCCCGCGATACGATTCGATTCGATTCAATAATTGATATTTTTTACATGATATCTATTAAGTTTCAAATAAATCAACAAAAATGTTTATAATTTGCCTTTTATTGAGAATACAGGAACAGTATTCTATTCACATAATGTGTATGTTGTGCTCAATGCACTGCAAATAGATGGAGAGTATGCTCGGCAATCTACTGCTTTTCTTGCAGTTCCTGGACGTCAATGTTGAATTTACTGTCGAATTTGAACCACTGAATTTGTTGAAGCGAATTTGCAAAGCGAAATAAAATGGACCGAAAATTGCCTGTTGAATATTATTGGTTGTATTTTTAAACAGTTTGAATATTTTGGAAATGGAATATGAATGGTGGATATGGATTATTGAATTTTTAATAATGAAAATGTGTTTGAAATGTTTTAATTGAAATATTCACAGCTTAAATATTCAACCATGTTGAATTTCAGCCCATAAAAATGCAAGCCCTAAAAATACAATGCATTAAAATGCAATCATGGTTAATGCAATGCCTATTTTTTTTCAAGTAGTGCAATTCAACAGGCTTTTTATTTTCAAAAACATTTGACATTATTTTACTTCCATACGCATGACAGACAGCGTTTACATACTTAGCGATTTTTCATGCGAACCGTGGCCGTTCCGTTCCGAGTTGGTGTGAAAGCAGCCTAGACTTTTCAAGTAAGCTGTTGAAGTAGCCTTTTGTACACGTTAGCGCCTGTTTGTTTACGTTAGTAACTGCTAGCTTGGAATTCGCCGACTAAGTGACTGAGGGTGCATTCACACTGGCAGTTTAGTTCGGTGACTAACTAACGTTAGCCCAGTGCATAACAACATTCGCATATGAGCGGATGCTGAAAATAGACAGGCGGCAAAACAAACACATTAA
The DNA here is from genome assembly GCF_051911475.1 of Siphateles boraxobius. NCBI lineage: Eukaryota > Metazoa > Chordata > Actinopteri > Cypriniformes > Leuciscidae > Siphateles > Siphateles boraxobius. Next base: position 22,811,969 of record NW_027509197.1, on the reverse strand, counting down.
TCGATACTCCTGCGGACGCATCGATGCATCGAATCGTCGGCTGTATAATCGATGCATCGATACGAATCGATTAATATTTACACTCCTACTTATTACCATATTTAAATGTATTTAATTAAGGAAGGAGACTGGGTGGGGCTTTGTGCTCGTGCATGTGCGCTGATTTTTACGTTAATTGGGATGTACAAAGAGAATATGCCTGGGATCCTTTGTACGCAGAGATTCATACATCGGGTTTTTTTGTGCGTACGCACATTTACAGCTTTCTCCGTACGCAATGTTTTAGTATGAATTCAACGCAAGTCTTTGTACATGAGGCCCCAGGTCCACTGTGCCTCTCGAGACCATTTGAATGTTTGTATCTATGCTGTAAACAATCTCAGTATAATGGCGTATACATAATGACGTAGAATACACATAATGGCGTAGAACCTGGAACTGCAAAGACCCCTGTTGGAGTTGTCTGTGCTCTAGAGATAATCGCAGACCCTGTGATACCAAGCCAGCCCCCTGAGTTGAGGTTATGTTTCTGAACTCTGGAGGTGAGCTTTCTAATGTTTTGTTCAATATTCATAAAAAAAAAAAAACACAAAGTGCTCAGAGCATGCTCTCACACGTTACCTACGTACATACACAACATTTTCTAGGAGAACGGGAAAAAACACTTTAGATAACCAATCAAATTGCATTCTCTGTAAATCTCCAAGCGAGACTGCAGCAGGCTGAACTTTTAAAAGTTTTCTATTCTCTTGGCCAGTCCTCAAATCTATACGTGAACAGACTTGTACAGCCGTGCATCTGGACTCTCAGTTTTCACTTTATACCAAAGCTATTGATGAAAAATAAAAAAAATGATAGAAAAACAAACTGAAATAAAACAATATTTTAGTAATGAAAAATGACCTGTATGACAGCTTATTCTGCTAATTAAAACTTCAGGAAAATAAACTCTATAAGCTTACACTGGTGCACGTACTGCTGGTTTGAAAAGTGCAAAAGCATTATCAGAGAGGATCATTCCTTATTTAGTGGCAGTTTAAGGAACACACATGAAACTTAATTTGATTTTGAATTGAAAATTATTTAAAATCAACACTATTTTTCACTTCCACCAACAAACTACATAAGACATTTACATTAATAAAAGACACAATTTTACACCAAACACAACAATGAATAGACTGGGGAATAGACTGTCATTAATCAACATATATTTATCCAACGTTTTAACATATATGTGTTTACAGGAATCAGGAGTTAATCAGAGTATTTATATATTAACATCTCATTATAGAAAAACAGAAAGAAATAATTCCTCATTCATGCCATTGGGATCCAGTACTTTAAGTTTATATTTCCAAGAATGCTTCTCGTTTCAATTATTCTTTATTTATATTGCCAGCTCTACATGATCCTAAAACTTCCTCTATTCCTATACATTCCAGTTGTTTAATGTTATGTCCCAAATCATCAAAATGTCTATAGTTACTGGAGAAGCTATGTCCTGCCATGTAATATTATACTTATGTTTGTTAATCCTTAATTGTCATGATGATTTTCCCATACATAATATCTTTTGAAATTTTAGCATATAGATCACATTACGAGTATTACAGTTAACATAAGAGGACATAGGGAATGTTTACATTTTATCAAAAATCTGACATAAAATATTGAAAATCAAGATCATGATAATGGCACCTGAACATTGAATACACACATGTAAATGTGCTTTATTTTGTGTATTACACAAACAGTAATTAACAATGAGCAATTTAAAGTAAATAAAAAAACTTTTTCTGTCTGTTGCCAAGATTAAGATGAAATGATTTTTATTTCAACAGATCAACACAAATGAGATTTCTCATCATCCCTTTAAATTTACTTTTCTTTCCTAAAGTTCTCCCTCTCACCTCACCAGAATAAGAAAACAAGCCAAATGTTCTCCTTCATTCACAAGTCCATTCAACAGCAGCCAGCTTTTGTCAGCCAGAGAGAAACTTTACTATATCCTATAAACACGATTTGGGATTTAAATTGTCTGTGAATTTCCTGAGGCTCAGCGAGGTAGCCTTAAAAAAGTGAATGCTTAGGAAAAAAATGATACCCCGGCCGGCACAGTGTACAATGTGAGTTCTAACTATTAAAGCGCTACCTCCTGCTGTGGTGTTTATTGAAGTGTATAAGGATCTCAGCTGAACATGTGATCTTAAAATTGCTGACTCCATCAGTGAGGAAACCTAGCTGTTCTCACAGTACATGCCACCGGAGATGAAAGATTTCTGAAGAGAAAAATCTAGGGCAAACGTATCGAAACAACCTAAGACTGTCACATGAAATCTTCTTTAAGTGAAAAGACAAAAAAAGAATAGAGAGAGTCAGAAAATATATGATTCTTTCTTTCCGGCTCGCACATGGTCCCAGAGACAGACCTGAGAGAGGCCTCTGCCGTCCCTAGAAGGGTTCATGTCTGAAACCATCAATCACCTTCAGCTGACGGGATCGTGCCAACATTCTCTCTCAGCAGAGAGCACAAACAACCAACTTTCTTGTCATCTCATGTCGAGTCTAATAACAAGCAAAACAGCAATATTAATGTTGTTAATTAAGCGGAACAATCGTATGGTACATCAACAGCAGGTAATTGACTTGTTTTGCAGCAAAATAACAGACTGGGGCAGAAATAAAGCTTGAAAACATGTTACACAAACATAAAATAGCATCAAAAGGTCTAATTTTACAATAAAAACAAATGAAAATTGTGAAAAAAAACACTGGCCTGTCAAATTGACTGAAAAACAGATGCTATATAAAAAAGAAAAATACTACAAAGCTTTTATAAATTAAGCTTACACCTGGCTGAGTGTAGCAGTGAGACATGGATGCCAGTTTAAATACCATTTCTCATACAACTCAAAATATAGTTTTAATGAAATAAAATTTCACTTCTGTAATCTTTAACAAAAGACAAACACATCCATTGTATCAATAACAGAGCAATTTGCTATTTTTGAGAATATGCAATCACAAACTGTTATAAATCTTGTTGGCAAGTACAAGTCCAGGTTAATGTGAACTAGCAATTAAAGACATGCATTCCTAAACAAACTGCATTATTCTGTATAATCAAACCAATTATTAACCATTAGAAAAATGAGCGGTGCTGACTGAACAACTCTACTAGACAGACAAATTAGGCCAATGGACAATGGCAAGTAACTCTTAACAAAAGCTGCATCATCTCTCAACCTGTTTGCCTCCACGCAAAAGTTCATGAACTCACTGGCAAACGGAAAATCCAGCTCATTAACAAAATAAATATCAAGTTTAAAAGTTCACATTCAAAGGGACAGCAGAACACTTAAGTGTTGGAGGGCAGGTTTTTGACCATGGCACAATGATGTGTTTGTGTGGTAACGGGTGTGCCATTATTTCGCAATTCTCTCACACCAGACCTTCTGTCTCATCTGCTACTAGTCATTAGGCTCTTGTTTAAGACCAAAACAAATTTAAAAAGGGATCCATAGGCAAACATTTAGGCTACAAACGAATGCTATTCAAGTGCCAATTAGAGCCATATTAATTGTAGACTGCTTTTATGAATTGACCTAGCCTACTCAAAATACCAGAACAGACAACAACCTGCTTTTGTTTGTTTAAAATGTGTCAGAATGTCGTGGTCCATCTGCAGTTTTAATGAACTTCAGACCAACTCCTTTTTTTCAGACTTCAGCTGGGAGTTCAGTTTAGCCTAACGCATTAATCATAAAGGTGCACTATGTGATTTTTTAATTACCATCAATTACCAATTAACAGAGTTAATACATCATCAATTCGTCTTCCAAAACGTGTTTTTGTCTTACCCTGATTCACTATGGTTAGACTATTATAAGCTTTTATAAGGTGTGTTCACACAATGTCATAATTGATGTAATTGCGAGATTTTAACTTGTAAAAAGCATTCACATCCTCGTAGAGCTCGTAGCTCGTAATTACAACTTGTAGGTTGGGAATTTGCTGAGAACTTCTACTTGTACCATGTGAATGCTGCACTACCTGACCGCTATAGATTCATTGTTAGTGCTGCCATAAATGCACAATTCCCAGTCTGAGGACATGAGAACAGCTCAGAGTAGAATGTCACTTTTTTAAAAATACGGTAATTACGACATGGCATGAACACAGCTGTTAGCAAGGTTGCAAACAGACAGATGAAGATCAGGATAAAGTTGAAATACAGGTTTTTAATAATAATCCAACAGGCAAAATAACAAAGTAGTAGCAACACATTCACAAAAGAGACCAGCCAAACACTGTGTAAGGTGAGGAACTTAAATACACGTGATGAACTAAATGCAAGGGAGGGAAGGTGGGGGCTCTGGAGGTGGCTAAGGGATGGCAAGAGGAGCAGGCAAAGGGATGGTGACAGGGGAATGAACACTAAACCCCGGGGGAAATTGAGGAGAGTGCCCGATGCAGCAGACCCAGAGCTCGGCAGTGACGACAGCTCACGGTGGAGTCAAGGTAAGGGAGGAGCCAAGATGTTGCTATGGCCAACAACATCAGGGGACAACCGTCGGAGAAGGAGCAGGTGGATCCTAGGGCGCAGACAGAGAGCCGATGGTACTGAGCGACATCGCTGGCACTAGATATCAAGTTGGAGTCACGGCGATGACCGTCTGAGGCGGAGCCAGAATGCCTGAGGACTGAGGCAGAGCCGGTGTGACAGAGGACAGAGGTGGAGCCGGAGGGAAGGAGGAACCCGCTGTAGCTGTAGGGGTGGAGGGGCCGAGCGCAGCAGAAGGCTCGCAAGTCTGTGGCGGACGTAGAGTGACGACTGACCAAAGGGGAGCCGGTGGGACGAGGGAACCTGGTTGAGCCGCAAGGTCGAGGGTCTCTGGTGGAGCCAAGGGTTGGAGGAGCCAAGGCGGAGCTGACAGGTCGATGGGCCGAGGTTAAGCGAAGGTATCAGAGGCCAGAAGCGGAGCCAAAGGATCCTCTCGCTCTGGCAAAGCTGGTGATTGCACGACCTGAAGCTTCACGTAACAGCAAGGCATTAACGGTGAAGACAAAGGGATGCAGGCATCCAGCAGAGGCGGGGCTGGAGGACTGGCTGAGCTTTGCATTGAAGATTAGGTAAGCTTGACGTGATCAATAACAGGAATTCTAATTACCAACAGGTCAACGAAACAGTCTCAGTGCTGTTGATGATTCAGCGATGATTCAGAACAGACAGATAATACTGAGTGGGATAGGGTGGGAGGCAGTACCTCCGTGTCCAAATCCATCAGCCAGTCCTTGTCCAACTACACCAGAATTCCCTCTGCCACTGATGTCACTGGGTCACACCCCTGTTCAGACTCCGGCTCCGGGGGCAATGGTCGGCACGGTCTCTTCCAGCTCTGGGTCGGTCTCTTCCGGCTCTGGCTCACTCATTGCGGCGGGTGGTTGTTCTACGTCTGCGGAGAGCTCTTGCGAATTCTCCACAGTCGAGGGTGGACAACAGTAATGTTGACTAAGTAATGAAAAACACTAAGGCACTGTCACAAAGGACAGCCTTTGGGGCTGTCCAAAGCCAGGTGCTGTAGTTCGAGGGTTAGAGAGGAGGTAGGAAGGCATCACACGACAAGATGGATGCAAAAAGTGCATAAAGAGACAACTTATCAACAATAATAGTGCATCCATGCAAAGTTCAAATTAATAATAAAAAATACATAAATAGTGCTTACAAGACAGCACATTGACTTTGCGGGTCAAACACAAAGGAAAATGGCTAGAGCAGCTAAAATTTTCAGTAGTGCTCGCATACTTCTGTGCTCTAGTAACAGAGCAGACTACCAACCTTACTTAACCAAATAAACACTCTAGTTACTAAGTAATTTTCCCACCAAATAGATATGGGGAGAACCATTTTAGCAGGGTATCCTTATTCACATTATATCAATGATATTAAAACAACTTCTTTACCCTAGCAAATACACTGTGCACAGTATTAAACTAAGTAAACCATTACCATAATAAACATACAATAAACAAACAAACAAACATCAAAATGACAACATATATCACTCCCCGGTTATAAAAACTGGTATGACCGCTGTTGTCATAAATGCGTTCCGGGTTAAGAGCGCTACCTGAACAACCAGGACACAGCAGAAACAACAGGTAAGCACAGAACAATACAACAGTAAAATACTGCATCATATGATGTTAAATGACCAATAAACATTCTGTAAAAACTACTAGACTCCTTGTGATTATTAAACTTCTGCAAGTACACCTAATAACAGTAAACAGTTGATTTAAATGCATGTATGTCTTGTGAAGTTGCTAACGTCCATAGTCAAGGGTACTAACCAGTTATATGTAGACAGACGAACGGGAGTAGTATAATGAAACGTTTCAAATAAAGCATGAGCTTACACAATATGCTAGAACAGTGACATTTAGCACACACTGAGGCACACTAAAATGGCACTCTGGTGATGACGTTATCAGGTCGTCATCACAGGCACGTTTATAAACGCTACTTAAATGTCCTAATTGAACTAAGGCCTAATCATCCTAGCTTAATCTAAGCCCTGTCTGTGACACCGGGCCTAAGTGTCGCAAACTAAGCAAGCCAGAGGCGACAGTGGCTGGCAAAGAAACCAAACTCCATCAGGTGAAAGAATGGAGAAATGAAAACCTTGGGAATCTGGGAGAGATCCAAATGCAAGTGTCCAAATGCAGGAGACGCATATGAAAGACATGTTAATACTAAGAGGAAAACCCAATGACCACTTATACATATATATCTGGTGTATGAAACGCATATATCTAGTGGAAATAGGACCAACGATTTTCCAAGCAGTCCGATCCTTAAACAGACATTTTTTCTTACCGTATCTTCCAAACATCATGACCTACAAGACTATTATATACCTTCTCCCTTTGTGTTCTGTCATGCCCTCTCTCTCTTTAATGGAGGTAGACAGGCAGTCTGTGCTAAGGATTTATTTTCCATTATATGATAAATTGTTTGTGAGAGGTAGAGTACAAACAAAATACATTGTACATAACAGGTCAGTAGTAACCAGAGCCTGAGGTCACAACTACCTAATGTGGAGCAGCTATGAGAAACTCGAGGGCGTGTTTCATTTCACTCCTTGCCAGGATATATGAACATGAGGTCCTGCTACCCATGAGGACAATTGCCCTTCATGACAAACAAGTCTTATCTAATCTGATATGTTGGTATGTTACTCCCCGAAGATCATCGCTGTAGAAAATGCTAGTTTCTGCAAAACTTTAAGCATCTGCAAGCATAGCACTGATTGTTTTTTATCTATTGTATGCTAATTTTAAGCTTTAAAGGTTTTACTAAAATAAGTGGTAAATATCAACTCTATTGTCAATATTTCTCATCACATTAAAATTCCTTTAAATATTTGGACAAATTATATGCAGTTATACCCTGTCCCTGACTGATATTTTCTAGCCATTTAATAATAGATCCGAATTATATGTGTTTCGATGGATGAATCATAGCTCGTGGCTCATCTTGATAATGTAAAAATCTATATTTATGTAAATAAGCACCTATAGGTTCAAATATGAATTATGAATGTGGGTTTGAAAACTTGATTTTCTAGGGCACATCTGTTGATATACAATCTTGAGTCACATCTGAATAATCCTATTCTCCAAATTAATTATTCATGCTTCATGTTGCTCTTTAAAACTTACAGGCAATCAGATTATCCATCTTGGTTTTACTTTATGAATAAACATAAATAAACTGTTGAGGAGATCCTACCTCTCAAATGCTCTCAAAACAGAGAAACGTTTTTTTATTTTTTATATGGGGAAGCATTATTTTCCTTCTTTGTTGTAACAGATGTAATTGTGTCCCCTGTGTCCTGAGGCTGATGAGGCAGAGCTTTGGCGCAGTCATTCAGCATGACTGTCTCCTCTTGCAAATTAACTCAAATAGAGTTCTTTATAAACATCTTAGACATGTATATTTTTACATGTCTTATGAAGGTCACCTTATTTGGAAAGTGGCCAAGAACTAGACTACCTGACTGAGAAAACTTAAAATCAGTGATCTGGACCACTTTTATGATATTTTAATGAAGCTTTAGCATATTTTTTTAAATTTGAATGTCTCTGTTTTTTTCGTTATAAATTCCATGGAATAGAGTATTCTTTAATGTAATTTTATATTCCAGGGAAGGAAAAAAATATACGGGTTTGGAATGACATGAGATTGAATAAATTACCCTTTGCACTGAAAAGACTTAATCCAAACATATTTCAGTGTGAACTACAATTTATTCATCAAATGAACATCTCATGAGTGTTAATATCAGAATAGACACTGGCTTTATTTAAAGGTGTGTGAATATAAAAGACTTTGCAGACAAGCCTAATTTTTTCATATCAAAATCCCACAAAGTCCCATTGCCTATATTTTATTAAAATGCAATGTTGAATAAATCAAACAGAGCCACACAAACCATTGCCTTTGTAAATAAGAGCATGTGCTCTTTGATTATGAATGTTTGTTTGTCCTTTTAAAAACATGTTAACCGTGATGTTGTACATGTTTCTGTCCATAACAATTAATGTTGAAAAAAGTGCGAGTAGGCCTAGTCTATTTTTCACACCGACATGAGAAACCATAGCTCACATTTAGCATGTGAGAGCTCCAGCAGAGGTGAGCCCACAGGGGCCAGTTGCATAAACCTCTAAGACATCAATTAGACATCAAATTTTTTTCTGTAAGACCTTTATTCAGTGACATAAAAACGTAGATTAGCCTAAATTGATACCGAAAATGAAGACTGACTGCCCCTGACTAACTGCTAGTGGTTCATACTAGATCTTAAGACACTGTTTTAACATAATGGCAACTGGCCCCAGGTCTCAGATCCTGTTTGAGCGAAGGGGCAGATGATTCAACATAACCCTTCTCAACAGCTCAGCTCAGTCAGGATGAATATATTTCACAATGTATTACAATGGTGCATGTGATGGGTCACTGTGTATTCAGATACTTCAATGTCGGATAGAAGGGGGTGGAGGCAGGCGAGTAACACAATATATAAGAAGTGTCTAATTTCGCAAAACTGTTCATTTCAAGATGATTACGCTATCTGGTAATCATGCGGTGATGACCATTTTAATATATTTTGTACTAGTTGACTTGAGGATTTGAGAATTGTTTTCTTTTGTATACTGGTAAAAACACCTCCTACAGAGGCAGGGATTCATAATATTACAGGTTCAATGCCAGAAAAACTATAGGGGCAGAGTTTGTGACACCACAGAAGACTCATCCCTCTAGAAAATTGAGAGAAAAACACAAACGTTTCTGTCAATTTGAGATCGGTGTCAATGCAACATCGCATTGCAGTAGGGGTTCAGCGAAAAAATCGGCAGCTGGCAGCAGGAAGTAGCTGCAGTTGACAGCCGGAAGACCTACCAAATTAGGAGGGACCTGCCACTTTGTGGCAGACAATCAGTACCGTCCAACGTAGCAGCAACCAATCACATATAACTGGAAGTCAAGCGACAGCAGCCAATGGTCAATGGTGGCGCCGGCGAATCTTCAGTAATGTTTTAGTAATATTTTTCTAACTAATCTTTCCATCTATCTTTCTTTTTTTCTAACTAATCTTTCTTTCTTACTTACTAATCTTGATTATCTATATATCCATCCATCCATCCATCCATCCATGGTCATGTTAAATCAAGCTAGCAATGTGGTAAACCATACTAGAAGCATGGTAAATAATGTTAAACCATGCTAGAACATTTTAAAACTTTTTCAAACTTTCTGGCTAGGTTTTTTCAAGCCAACTTAAAGTTGCCGTCGGCAACATTTTTTTGATCATATTCAGTGAAATTGACACTATAATCCGACAGAACAACATAAATAAAGTGGTTTAAAGTGGTAAACCCGAGCTTCTAACTCCACCTGGAGCGTGTTATTTGTTTTGGAAAAATCCACCCGTCCCTGGTCATCAAGTCCAATCAGCGCAGGGGGGTGTGAGATCTGACTGTCAATCACAGGTCGTGCACACGCCAACCCTCGCGGTCGTTACAATCACATGCACACGCCTGAAGTTCATGCAGTAAGGAAGAGTGATGGCGGAACCTCAAGAGCTAGGAGGTCAAAAACAACACAGGAAAAGAGAACAGCTGCTGAAAAGAGAGAAGTAAAGAAAGAAAGCGACCATGCCCTTAATAAAAGCAGGATCAACATCGTATCGCATTTGAAAGGTGGAGATGTTTACATGATTTAATTGGGTTCAAGCTGGATGCAGAGCTTGCAACATTTCTTCTCGACAGGTAATTCTGCTTTATCAACCAGTTACTTTATTTCTTAGTAGGGGTGTGCCAAAAAAATCGATTCACAGTAGAATCTAGATTCTCATTTGCAACGATTCAGAATCGATCTGAAATGTCCAAGAATCGATTTAATAAATAAATAAAATCAGCTGGCTGTTCGCCTCCATTTTTGTAACTAGCCTATACGGGACGTCCGCACGTCACCACGCAGCCGTTTTTTCAACGTGTGCGGAAAATCACTAAAACAAAGAGGAAGCAAATATGGATGAGATGGAGATCCAACCAGCCCCGTCTTTACTTAAAGCTAAAGTTTGGCGTCATTTCGGTTTTTACCGAATGCCTGGAAGCACTGCGCTGGACATGACACACAGTGTGCAAGCTTTGCAAAACGAAGACCAAGTACTTCGGCAGCACAACAAATGCGCGGGCTCATATTACTAGGCATCCCCCCGGAGCTCAGCGACACGGAGCAGAGTCAGCCGCCAGCTGCAGACCAACGCACACTGCAGTGCTTCACGAAACTCCCGTGCTTCACGAAACTCCCTGACAACTCCGAGAGGGCAAAAAAAATAACTCGGTCTATCGCCTGCTTCATCGCCAAAGACCTAAGGCCTTACAGTGTGGTGGAGAACGAGGGGTTCGTCTGCATGTTACAGACAGCGGAGCCGAGGTACGCCATACCGTCCCACAAGTTTTTCACTGAGACAGCTGTGCCACAGCTTTACAATGAGACTAAAAGAAAGGTCGCCAGTGCCCTAACCGAAACGACCAGAGTGGCACTAACATGTGATGCATGGACATCAAGAGCAACCAAGTCTTTTGTGACATTCACCGCTCACTACATAACTGATACGTGGGTGCTCGAATCCCGTGTTTTGCAAACTCGCGTGATGCACGAGAGCCATACAGTCGTAAATATCAATGCCATGTTTCACTCCGTTGCTAATGAATGGGAGCTGACGGTCTCGGATCTGGTGATTGTGACTGATAATGCTGCCAACATGCTCGCCGCTGCACAGATTGACAACTGGGCACACATTACATGTTTTGCACATACTCTCAACCTGGCTGCACAACGAGCTCTGAAGCTCACCACGGTGTCACGACTGCTTGGGCGGATCAGGCGAATTACTGGTTTCTTCCACCGCAGCGCCATTGCAAATCATGAACTGCTGGAAAAGCAGAAACTTCTGCAGTTACCGGTGCACAAACTGAAAACGGATGTCGCTACACGCTGGAACAGTGCGCTGGACATGATAGAACGATTCCTAGAGCAGCAGCCTGCTATTTGTGCCGCGCTGCTCTCCCCCCAGGTGAGAAAATCTGGAAGTGACATCTGCACACTCAGCGACACCGACATCTCCGCTGCTGAGGAAATAGCATCGGCGCTGAAACCAATGAAAGACGCAACCCACATAATGTCAGAGGATTCTACGCCTACACTCCCAGTTATTGCTCCTTTGCATGCTCAATTGCTGCACGACACGAAGGCAGCTGGCGTTGCTGCTGCTGACACACCAGTTATTCGGGAAATCAAACTGGCAATCCACGATGATCTGGCGAAAAGATACAGTTCTGCACGGGATAAGCGCATGCTGTACTCTGCTTCCTTTTTGGACCCCCGATTCAAGGCCCTGCCTTTCCTCACTGAGGAGGACCAGCTGGAAATCCATGCCAATGTAGTTGCAGAGGCTGCAGCACTTGAGGTAAATTATCTGTTCTTGAGTAATATATATTTTCTAAAATGTGTAACACATTTATGCTTGCTGAAAATGGATGTAGGTCAAAGTTAAATGATGCCATCTCATCTTGCAGGTTTTATATATGCCTTTTTAATTTTAGTTAACCATAAAATGAGGGACTTGTGTGACTATTTTGTACATAATTGATTATGACTGACATGATTGTTGAATTGTTTCTGAAGAGACAAGTGAACTCAGAAGAGGCTGAGGTTGAGTCTGAGACACCACAGCAAGAAGAAGGCCCTGCTCCAAAAAGAAGGCCCTCTGCACTGGTCACGCTATTGGGCAAGACATTTACTGAGGTCAGTGTTGTCCGTAGATCTGCTAGCTCCAGAGCTGAAGAGGAACTGAAGAAGTATCTTGAAGCCCTTCCCCTGTCTCTGTCAGAAAACCCGCTCAGCTGGTGGAGGACCCTTCAGACAGCTTTTCCTCTCTTAGCTGGACTGGCTAAGCGATACTTGTGTATCCCTGGCACTAGCGTTGCAGCTGAGAGAGTTTTCTCCACCGCTGGAGATATAGTGACAGTACAGCGAAGCAGTCTCACTCCTGCACATGTTGATCAGCTTATTTTCCTGCAAAAGAACCTGAATGTTGCATCTGCAAATGGACAGTAACCTCAGTTCATGTACAGTTTTTTTTCATGATTTGTTGAAAATCATATAATCAGTTCTATTGTTGCAAGAGACACTGTCATGAATATTTCAGAGACAGGTAGCTTAGGGGTACTATTTTTCATTTTGAAAGAAGCACTTTATTTTCATAACTTGAAACTGACTGAGAAATATAGATGTTTTTTCTGTCTTCACCAGTTGTGTTCTACATGATATTTGTGGTAAACTGCAACTTTCCTGGGAAATGCATCTATTTTCAACCATTTTGTATTATGAAGATGCACTTTATTTTTGTTCCAACTTATTTTATAGCTAGCTAGCTACTAATGAGTAGCAACTGAGAACCAGACAATGTTTTTGATAAAAGGCACTTCCCTGAGAATTGAACTTAATAGATGTGAAAAAGGCACTTTAATGTCTCCGTTTGTCATTCTGTATAGCAAAGCAGATGAGAGTAGATCATGATCAGAAACCCGATTAGAAATCATTATGGATAAAATCAAATCGTTTTGAATCGAAAATCTTTTTGAATCGAAAATCGATTTTGAATCGAATCGTGGCCTCAAGAATCGGAATCGAATTGAATCGTGAGATGGTAAAAGATTCCCACCCCTATTTCTTAGTGTTATTTTAGTAATCTAAGTATGTTTGCCCAAATGTGTTGGTATGGATAGCTAACGTTAGCACTTGTTGGGCAGGTTCGTTTGTTTGCACTGAAATCCGTGTGAACGTAACGTTAGGTGGATAAACATGTCCAGATGAAGGGATAAAGTTCGGCTTTTTGGAAGAATCAATGCTACTCTATCTTTCTTACGAGAGTAAGAACAGTAGTAAAGCTACTGTTATTGTGTGCTATCTGACTAACGTTAGCTCTGTTATATAAGCAATAGAACAATGTACAATGACCATGTCTGCCGCATATACCATACAGCAATAATAGTGTTTCAGACAGACGATGGTGTTTATTTACGTTTAATTGGTGGGTAATCTATTTCGTAACAATCTACTCCAAAATAAATAAAAAAACAATAACAAAATGCTCCATGGTGTTGATGGATGCGGATGAGACGGGCGCATTCACAGAAAATCTGGTGCACAGGCACTGACGAGCACGAACTCGGTGGGAGGGTATTTGTTGATAGTGGGGGAGGGGCATGAGAGTTGTAAACATTCAAAATTATGCATAAGTCCACTCAATCTGCCAGACTTGCCGAGCTTTAAAGTTTGTCTATGAACTTTACCATCTAGTTCAGGATTGTTGTCGACCATTCTGATTTCAGAACAACAAATACCAAGCCTGTTTCAAAAGTTACAGCTGCTTTATTAAACAAAGACAAGAATGTGTTTACAACCCCAAATCCGAAAAAGTTGGGACATTATGTAAAATGGAATAAAATCAAGAATCTGCGATTTGTTCATTCTATTTAACTTTTATTAACTGACAAAAGTACAAAGAAATGTTTTCACTGACCAACATAATTGCATTTTGTAAATATGAACACATTTTGATTTTGATGGCTGCAACACACCCCAAAAAAGTTGAGACAGAGACATATTTACCACTGTATCACATCACCTTTCCTTTTAATTACACTTTTTAATCATTTGGGAGTTGAGGATACTAATTGCTGGAGTTTTGCAAGTGGAATATTTGCCCAATCTTGTCTGATACAAGACAGCCGCTCAACAGTCTGTGGTCATCATTGCCCGATTCTCCTTTTCATGATGGGTCATACATTTTCCATAAGAGACATATCTGGACTGCAGTAAGGCAGGCAGGCACATCCCTTATATGGTGCAGAGTGTCTAGAAACCACTCAGTTTTAGCACGTGCAGAATGAGGCCTGGGATTGTCTTGCTTCCCAGGAAAGATGTCATCTTAATGGAAGTTTATGTCTCTGTACAATCCAAATATACGCCTCCATGTCAATGGTACCTTCACAATAATGGAAGGTACCCATACCGTTTGCAATGATGCACCTTAATACCAGCACAGATGTTTGCTTTTGCGCCTGTCGCTGGTGAAAGTCTGGTTGGTCCCTTTCGTCTTTTGGACTGAGAACTCTATGTCCATTTTCTCCCCAAAACAAGCTGAAACATGGACTCTTCTGACCACAGCAGACATTTCCACTTTCTTCTAGACAATCTGAGATGAGCTCAGGGCCAGAGAACTCGCTGGCATCTCCAAATAGAACTGATGTAAAGCTTTCTCTTTGCGTAACAGAGATTCAGATGGCATTTCTTAATGCAGAGTCAGACTGTGTTCAGTGAAAACGGTTTTCCAAATTACTCCTGAGCACATGTGGCTGTATTTAACGGATTAGCATGATGGTATCTTGTGCAATGCCATCTGAGGGCTCAAAGGTCACGCACATTCAACACATGTCTACTGCCTTACCCAACACAGACTGAGATTTCTCTGGATTCCCTGAATCTTGTGACAATATTATGTATGGAAGATGATGAAAGACATAAATTCTTTGCAATCTTGCATTGAGAAATGGGATTTTTTAATTGTTTGAAAATTCTCTCATGATATTTGACACAAAGTGATGACCCATGACCAGTCTTTGCTTAAAAAGACTGAGAAGCACTTTTACACCCAGACATGATACCCTCAACTATTATCAATTCACCTGCTCATGGTGGATGGTTTCAAAGTAGTAGGATAATCTAATTTGGATAATCTTTTCACTTTTATTTGGTCTCTGTCCCAACTTTTTTGGGGTGTGTTGCAGCCATCAAAATCAAAATGTGTTCATATTTAAAAAATACAATTATTTTGGTCAGTGAAAACATTGGAAAACGTTTCTTTGTACTTTTGTCAGTTAATAAAAGGTTAAATAGAATGAACAAATCACAGATTATTGATTTTATTGCATTTTACAAAATGTCCCAACTTTTTCTGATTTGGGGTTGTAAGTACTGCAAATCTAAAACTGAACTTAAATGATAGCAAAATAATAGGATTTTAAATAAAGGTCATTTATGAGACAATGTTCTTTTTTCTTTTAGACAGGACTTTCATTATTTAAGTTTAATTAATGTGTATGTGTGTTTAATAAATATGCAATATGATTACATGCATTTCTTTCTTTATATAAAAGAATAAAAGGCCTATACATTTTATTAATTAAACATGTAGCCTACATTTATTCAGAAATTATATTTAGGCTATACAGATACGAATTCATTATTTCAAGTGTAGCTTCATGTTTTTTTTTTTTTAACTACTTTCGGCGAGATTCTGAAGTTCGCATAGGATGGACACTTATATCCCGTGGCCTCATGGACATTAATCCTATGTACATTCATCCTACACACATTCATACTAGAACGTAATTATTTAGCGTTCGTAAAGTAATTCCTTAATCCCTATTCAAAAATAAGTACCTACTCAAAAAGTATGTGATTTCGGACGCAGGCTGACTTTCCTCGGCTTAAATGCTGGGATAATGAGAAGAATCAATTCATCAACATGTTTGTGTAGCGTCTCCTAACAACTGCCTCACATATGAGCGTTGGCACCATATTCTCTTACATTCACTGTATCATGTGCTGTCATTTGATATGTCTGTGGATTACTTTTCTAGGTAAGAGATATAAACACGCACATCCTGTCATCCATTCACCAAGCAATTTGAACATCTTCACAACTAGCTACACACAATATGACAAACATTAACAAACTCTTAATGGTCTGACGTCTGCCTTCCCTAAAGATCATTATGGAAAGTTTGGAAAGTTGTTTAAATTTTTTTTCTTCATCTGACTGAACTAAGGCTAAAATTAAACCTCACTACGAGAGCAGTTTAAAAAAAAAACACAAATGGATGGTTCAAGCAAACATTTGGATTGTTTGAAGAGTATTGCGGCAATCCTTTTGAAATGTAGCCTACACAGAAATGTCACTCAAGTTTTACTTTGTTTCAATGTGTGTTTTCAAGCATTGACCCTGTGTTTAATCACTGTACCGTGGAATTGATATTTCGTGTCGTCCCAGGCAGCTGCTGTAGGCTACAGATGGACAACGTCGGATAGACATGCTGCTTCTCTCTCAGGTACTGCGTGATCAAGTCAACACTGCACCCTGGTGGATGCTCTTTCAAATACACCTTGTACATGGGTCAATTACTGGACGATTTTTGTCTGGGTTTAGTAATTTATTCCAAAACATTAAATATACAATTCATAAAGACAATGACTTGCATACACATAATCTTCTAGTATTAGATTTTTTTTTATTAAATTAAATTCCAAAAATCAAGATTAACCAAAATCATATTTGTAAAAACTACTTTTTAACTTGAAAAATGTGTACAATTTTGAAAATAATGATTAAAATCCCATGTGTATTGAAAGTGTAAAGAAATTACTGGTTACACTTTACTTATAGCCTTTATAATGCATTATGAAAGTATTTTTAATGCATTAATTCTGCCTTGTAATGCATCTCATAATGCATTGTATGGTCTCATGAACAATTGTAACCGCAAGCATAATATATTATAATATTTATCTATTCATTGGTACACCTTTAGAAAGTATAACTCATTAAAACACATGACAAACGAGCTATTTCAGATGTAATGAGAAATCTGCAAATATTGGTACAATTATTTATTAAATTTTATAATGCATTATAACATAGATTATGAATACATTTATAATGCATTATACTTAAAGGCTTTAAGTAAAGTGTTACCATTACTTTTTATTGACTATGAAACCTGATGGTTTCAATTAAATCAGTAATTAAATTAGCAGTTAATTGATCACATTAGGAATATTAATGAATAACGATGTGAAATCATACTAATCATATACTATGAAGATTTAAAGAAAATCCTTATTTTGCTGGCTTGCAGGCAATAAAATAGAAGTATTTGACTCCCATGATAACTTCTGTCTCCGAGGATATCACGTCCATTGCACACAACAGTCTTTACAGGAAAATGAGAGTGTGAGGAAAAGAGAAAGAAAGAGATGGTGTGATACACACACAGGAATACAGACATTTCAATCATGAATAGGTATAGAGAACTCTATATCTCATACCTTTTTTCAATGTCTTTTGAGAGTCGTCTGGCCTCTTCTGGATCTTTTTTTAATAGTGCCTGGAAAGCGGAGAAAGACTCCACCATGCCGATGTAGCCAGAGAGAGGTACAGGCTTCCTCACCCAAAAAACGTCTTGCCTTGAGACAAAACACAGTTGCAAACCGGCTTCTGATTGGTCAATACAGCATTCCAGCCATGTTATTATCCACATTTACATTTATTCATTTAATGAATTTGCTTAATAGCATTCAAATTAAAAATTGTGTCCTTAGTGTGACATCCATTTTATTAAAGCAATAAGGCACTCAAGGCAGAACAAGTCCTAACTGTGGCTAGTCACAAGAAAACAGCTTCTCTTACATTATAGCTTAATACAGCCATCTCCAGTCTCCAAACCTAAGACTGATTGCACTTTGAACTGTCTTCACCTACTTAACTAACTACAAAATTGTCACAGTGACCAGAGTGCCCGTGATTGCCACCAGAGGGCACTCCACCCCGGACTATTCCCTCAATTATGGACTTCATCCCCCATAATCCTCTGCCTGGAGTCATCAACCATGATTACAACTCACCCTTTATAAACCTGGTTTTCTCATCTATTCCCTGCAAAGTCTTGTCTTGTTTAGTGTTTCTACTGCAATTCTGAGCATTCTGTCTGTTGTCCACATGTCCATGTCCTATTTGCTTGTATCCCTGTGATTGTTTGAATTGCTTACTTTGTTTACGACCTGTTTTCTGGATTATGTCTTTGAATAACCCTCTGGACAATAAACTGCATTTGGATCCTCAACCTTCTTGTCTCGGAGCAGTTCGTAACAAAAATTTACATTTTAACATCTAGTTGTGTGATGTAGAACTACATTACCATTCTTTAACTGGGTACTGGAGAGAGTCGTAGGTTTGCTTGTAAAGTTCGAGGGAGCTGGGACCCAGGTAAGGGTTCCGGAAAGGCTGTAGCACTGCATAAAACTGTAATAAGACATATATATATATATATAACTCTACAGTTGTGAGATCAAAATTGTAACGTTTGTTTTAGTTGAAAATATCAAACAGCACATCAGGGCGGCCAAAACATATCAGATGCTACTGCACATCCGTGCGGCCTGTGAGGGACGCAACATGACAATGATTTAAAGCTCAGGAATAAACCAGTGGCTCAGACAGCAGTTTTTTTTTATTTACACTCTTTAGAAGAAAAGGCTCTACATAGAACCGTAAAGGGTTCTGTCGGGTGCTTATAGAACCTTTTTAGAGGTTCCCATTTTTTAATGCATTTAGTTTAAATTTAGTTTGAATTAATGTTTAACCTTGATTAAATTTTATTTATTGATAATTAATTATTAATATCAATCAAATCAATCATATTTATTTCTAGAGCACATTTAAAAACAACACGAGTTGACCAAAGTGCTTTACAGATCCAACTGTACAAATGGACGAATACACCTTAAAACAAAACACTTATTAAAACTACATATAATTAAGAACCGTTAAAAGCAGCCGAGAAAAGATAGATCTTCAACCTAGATTTAAAACACTCAATGGAATCACAGGATTTAATGTGTAAGGGGAGAGTATTCCAAAGACGCGGAGCTGCTACCTCAAAGGCACGATCTCCCTTAGTTATGATAATAACGTATTATGCAATATTTTAAGACATTTCACCGTATATAGAACATTTTTGGCTTTAGAAACAAGTCTTTAAAACTGAGTCAAGAATCCTATAAAACCCCATTGAATCTTTTTTTTTTAAGCGTGTAAAATGTACAGAATAAGTCTGAGTTCTGACCCATATTGAAATGTGTTTTAACATTTGGACTTTTCAGTGAAAATAATAGGCTTCATGAAAGTATAGTGCTTACATAAATGATTATTTTGATCTTTGAACTAGTAGTTTAATCAGTCTTAGTGCTAAAAAATAGGGCGGGCAATGTGTGTTGAGTACATGTTTTATTGTTATGACTTAATAAGATCAGGTGTTTTTTTTATATTATTGGTCATATGAACATTTTACATAATTTCAAAGAGCTTCTAAAATGTCCTCAGTATATGTGGCACACACACAAATGTTCAGACAGTTGACAAGCATTTATTAGTCAGAAATCTGAATTCGTATGATTCCTACCTCATTACAGATGTGGTTTAAAGTCTCTGAGCAGTCGCCATAGCTGAGCTCCATGTCCATGGTGTAGTTAAGAAGTGCGAGGCAGCCATGAGGCTTAAGCACTCTGTGAGCCTCATGAAGAAAACGTGAATGGTCAAACCAATGGAACGCAGACATTGCCGTCACAAGATCTACAGAACCATCTTCAAAAGGCAGTTCTTCAGCTGGACTCTCCCTTTGTTTTTCAAGTAAGTGAAAACAGTAGCATGTGTATACTATGGGTTAAACTCATGAAGAGAACAAAATCACGGGATAATCATGATTTATTACTTTTTTACAAAGACACTGAAATCAAATATTTTTAAATTACAATTAATGACTCATTGGTGATTATCATTGCTGTAAAACAGTAAAGAGAATCGACCTGTCTGGAAACAACACTTTTTAATTAAAATTTAAAAAAATCATAAAGGCAGTACAACAAATATGATCATGATGTATAAATGCATTGCAATTATATATATTATGTATATGTGTATATTTAAGTTAAACACACGATTTTCATACATTTCATTTGAAAGTCACTTTGGATAAAATAATCTGCTAAAGGAATAAATTAATAAAATGTAATTTAAAAAAAACTCTAGATAAGCAAATTTGTTAATATTGCTCCTTGATTAGTTTGACATTTTTGTGCATATTCAGTGGTGTGTTTGATCCATTGTGACAGAAATGCCATAATGGCCCAGTTCCACAATGAATATACCATAATTCCCAGCACAATTTCTGAGGCTCAATTGCACAAATCCTCAGATTAACGCTTCATTTTGTAGTAAAACGACAGTATACTGAATGTGCCTGCATTAGTTTTAAAGCAAAGTGTTGTGTGTTGATGATTGTGCACTGTCTGGTTGATAAAGGTAAACATGACAGCTGATTTATTTACACAAAGGCTGTTTGCCTACAGTACCTGTAAGAGACATTTGGAATGTTGACATGTTTCCTCGCCATCTCCAGTTGAGCTGGGCTGATGTCTGTTCCCACCACACGAGTAAAATGTGGTGCTAAGAGCAACGTTCCCTGCCCTGACCCACAACCAACATCTACTGCCAGGTGATTGGATGCATTGTTCTGAGAAAATACAGTAAAGTGTGCAATATGTCCAAATGTAAATAAAATGGCATATATGGCAGGCTAATGAATGAACGAACAGTCATGACAAAGGTCTTACATTACTCCTGTGGAATTGTAGAACCTTGCCGATGAGCTCTTCAGAAGGAGAAATTCTGTACTTCCAGTATGAGGTTGCATGTTCTTTACCCTCAAACAAACGTACAGCCATTTTTAGACAGCTGCACAGGCTCTCAAATCAGAAAGCTGGAGAGATTTGAACAGTCAGTATACTAACTTGAGGGGAAGGAAAATATAGGAAACAAAGGGGAGGGTTTCAGGTTCTACTTATTTCTTCACACGCTGACACAATATCAACTGTGACAAAAGCACAAAGCTGTTTAAAACATTCCTTTTGGCTAACCATTATGTGCTCAGTTTGCTAATGAGGACTTGTGGCTCACACACAGAGGTTTTAGCTCATTCACTGTGCAGTGGAATACTAAAAGTCCTGTCAAGGTTAATGAACATCTCCTTTGCAATGAGCAGAATGGGATCAAAGGTTTCTAGGCTAACTAGATGTCATGCTGGGAGGATGAAGTAAAATATTCACATTGATATCAGAGCAGGGAATACAGTACAGTAATCCCTACAGTAATTTTGAAAGCCATCTCTGTAAAATCATAAGATTGTTTGTAAAACAAGTGATGTAAGCAGGCAAGTTAAGATAGATGGAGATATGAAAATATAAAAAAGAAAGTAAAGAGATGCATAATGCTCAACCAATCTGTTGATGTTGATATTTATGATGATAAACAGGGAGTGTTGGGGAACGTTACTTTTAAAATAATGCATTACTCCCTAAAAAGTAGGCTAACTAATTGCATTACATTGTTACTTTTTATCAACGGTAATGAATTATGTTACTTTTGCGTGAGCTTTTCTCAGCTGGGAAGGACTTTATTGGCAAAAGGTATTTTTGGCTAATGTTAAGGCCTTTCACACCAAAATTAAAGTGACTCAGGAGAATAAAATCCAACACTATTCAGCTATATATATATATATATATATATATATATATATATATATATACACCTTTATATATATATATATATATATATATATACCTTTGGATGAGGGCGTAACTTGCATACCTATGGCAATAAAAATCGGTAGAAGCAGAATGGCTTAGAATGAGAGAAGAGACCCGCTGTTTTGTATGGCATTCAGCCGTACATGTTTGAACCAGAATCAGACCCAGATGATGAAGAGACTCCGGCAGAAGAAACACAAATGAGAATGGACCAGGACGACTCGGAATGGTTATTTGATACATTTATGTACTTATAGAGTTGTAATGGCTTCCCCTTTGCAATTATGGATGTGCAACACACACACAGACACACACAAACTGTGACAACGTTGGCGCAATTTTTTGAAACTACAAACACAAATACTGTGATAACGTTTGCTACGTACAAACTAAATTACATTTATGCGAGGGACATGTTGCGTCATGTTTACATTACTTGTCGTACATGTGCTTAAGTGGCAAATGTGAGAAGATGGCTACAGAACAAGAAAATATATGCTTCAGGTAGATAGAACAGGTATTCATTTATTTACATTTGTAATTGTTGCAAAAAATAATACGTGACATAAAACTGTTTGACCAATGATCTATATAAGGACGTCCCACGTGACGTCACGCGATTTGGAGCAGCCATTTTGACGGAATAGAAAATGCTATACCGCCGGTGATAATACAGCTCGTCGCGAAATATTTCTATCATGCCCGAGCGATGCTGTGCAATTGGATGCGATCAGATACGTGATCATACAAAAGGAATATCTTTATACCGTATCCCAAAAGAAACAAAACGGAGAAACAAGTGGTTGGTGGCAATAAACAAGCAAAACGCTGATGGCGGTGTTACTGTTTGGCTTCCAACTCAACACAGCTTTGCACTCTTCATTTTGGATCAGGCAAGTTGTCCCCTCGAAGGCTAATGAATGATTTCTCGGAGTTCGGGATCAAATGTTATAAATCCACTGTTACCATGGAAATCCGCAATGTGTGTGTGCACACAACCATTCAGCATAGCATAACAGGGCTCTAAAGTGTCACGCATTGAGGGTGTGAGAGCGGCGCGGCCAGAGTTTTGGGCGCTGTGGCATATTAAATGCTGTGATACAATAGTGCTATTTTCTGATTGGCTATTGTGTAGGGCTCGACAAACAACACCAGAGGAGACGCGCTTGATTCCTGCCGGTTCCACAGTGAGAGCGGCGCGGCCAGAGTTTTGGGCGCTGCGGCATATTAAATATATTACAAATAGTTTTTCAGCGTGAGAAATACAATGTGTGGCGGGAGAGCGTGACAGTCACTCATTTTGGTCTTTTGTCACGCTCTCCCGCCACACATTGTATTTCTCAAGCTGAAAAACTATTTGTAATATATTTAATATGCCGCAGCGCCCAAAACTCTGGGCGCGCTGCTCTCACTGTGGAACCGGTAGGAATCAAGCGCGTCTCCTCTGGTGTTGTTCGTCGAGCTAAACAATAGCCAATCAGAAAATAGCACTATTGTATCTGGGTAAATTTTTACACAACGAATGAAAAAAATGTACACGTACTAATGGTGTATGGGTTGACTACATTTTTCTACGTTTTTTTTGTAGCAGTGAAAAAAAACCTACCAACATTAGCTAGAAACAGTATTAAAGTAGCAGTAAAGAGTAGAGAAGGGAGCCGTGGAATTGTTCAGTTAGCTTCAGAGTCAGTAACGTTACTGGTAAATGCATTTACCTAACACACTGTAGCCCAATGTCAAAACGTTTTTATCTAATTATATTATTAGTATAATAATATACTAATAATATATATTACCACGGCAATGGATCTATTATTAGGGGTGGCCCACCCCTAATATTAGATCCATTACCACTGAGTAGCTGACGGATGTATTCCCTCAAAATGGCTGACACGCGGCTATGGGTCACGTGACTGGGAGCTCCCTATAGAATGACTGGATAGCTCATGACGTCATAAACAGTGAAGCCACCGCGCAGCCATATTGCTATTCCCTAGTGAGCTCACGCGTTCTATTGAATATGATTTGACTGAGAAAACATTGCCTAAGGAGACACCGTTTTAAAATCTAAAGTCTCCCTGTCCATTCTTACCACTCAAACACCCTAAGCATTCAAATGGATATTTGTTTAAAGGCGAAAATTTTTCCTGCTTATTAAAAATTGCATTACATTAAGATGTAGCTAAATCTACTGTACAACAGTAACTTAGGCAAATATAATTATTTCAGTCCATTTTTTCAAAGCTAAACCGAACTTTTATTTTGACGGGTTGCCGTGAAGACCTTTGAGTTTCTGTGTGTGTTATGATATGACGATAGTTTTTCTCAAATTAAGCGGTAAAATGCTCATGAAGTGACTCTCAGATCGGCTCTGGAGAGTAAGTTCATCATGTCCTCATATCGTGAGGCAGAGACTGAAACCTGCGCGAGCGTCACGCGTGCTTCTGTGTGTGTGGTAAATTAAACCGCGCGTCTGCGCCATTCATTCCCACAGAGACAAGCTGAACATGCAGGGTTAATAACTTAATAGCCACGTTTTTTGCGTTTTAATATTCACAGACACTAGTATAATACATCGTGGTATAACTTAGGCTACATTGGCTAACGTGCTGTCTTGTTTTGTTCACAAAATACAACTAATAGTACGGTAATGTTAAATCTTACTTGTATGCTGCACAGGAGTAAGGGGAGGCTGCAGACCTGGAGCCGGCAGATATACGCCCCTGGCAGTTTTACGCCCCTGACAGTTTTACGCCCCTGTTGTTCCTGATGCGTCCAGTAGGGGGAGGCTGTACAGCGACACAAATTGAGTTATGTTAGTAAATAATCTTCTTTTGTTTTTTAATTAATACATTTATTTATTTTGTATTGCAAATGAAAGGATACAAGACATTCACAGTGAGAAAGAGAAATTTTACATTTTGTCAATATAAAAAATTAAAGGTGCTTTACATCAGACTCAATGATATTATTTATTTTAGAAACCTTTGAGTTTAAAGGTTTTGAAATTTTCTTAAAAGAAGTAAAAAGGGATTTTATATCAGAGGAGAATATTCTTAAATCAGGATCATTGAATGGTTCTGTCTTTATAAGGATGAATCTTGCCCAGAAGACAAAGTAATAATACCGTATAATCAAGATTTTTATCGTTAGAATGAAAATCTGACAAAAAATTATAGATTCTGTCATTTGTGTGTTAAATAATCTGCTAAAGTTATTGTTTAGCAATGATGCAACATTTATTATTTATAAACAATTAGCTTGGTATAGGTAGCCTATCAATTCATTTCTATATCAATGGATGGGTCTATAATTTATTTCGAGAGACAAAAAGTACTTGACGGTCAGGTTTATGTTCTATCTGGCTTAAACTCAGCTATACCACGTGTAGGTTTAGTTTCCCCTAGTCTTCTCTACTCACTTTAAAATGCATTTTCTTTTGTTGCCTGTCTTTAGCTTGTCTGAGATCGCCTCTTCTGGTAAGACCCTGTTTACTCCTTACATTAAAACATACTCCACATGGTTTCTGGGGCAACATTACAGTAGATATTGGAAATATCTGAACTTGTTTTTTTACAGTCTATGATGTGAACACACAAAAGACACATTTATAATATGCATGTATACATGTATGTAAATCTCTCTCTAAGTAAAGAGTTGAACTGCACACTCACTCAAATATTTTGATTATTTCCAACATCATTTTTTAAAATAGCTTACTGGTCGGGACTAAAATGTAGGGTATGTGCACTTAATGTGGGTTTTATCATACTCTGTCTTTACCAAATTCTTTTTAACTTGCATCTCATAAAGGTGTGTTTGCTTTAGCTATAAGAAAATGAAAATCTATCTCTAAACTTATAAACACTCATTATTTTTTTATGACTTACAAAATAAACAACTTACAGAGACATACATGGACATGGTTTTAATGTCATTTTCAATTTTCTCTGCACAGTCCATCATTGGTGGCCAAAAGAAATCAAAGTGGCTTGACACTTTTTTCACTATTGTTCCATCAATAAGTGCTTGTGCCGCTGTACTTTGAAGATCAGGAGCAAATTGATGCAATCCACACACACACACACACACACACACACACACACACACACACACACACACACACACACACACACACACACACACACACACACACACACACACACACACACACACACACACGATAAAATCACCATGGATGTCCTTTTAAAAAATAGTTAAAGAAGAGGGGTAAACCATAGGGGAGTCATCATAATTCATAAATGGTGTCAATAAAAAAAATTGTGAACAACAGTATTGTGTCTTTCTTTTAAATGGCCCTTGGAATTTTAGAAAAGGTATAAATTGTGTTTGTCTTCATAAAATGCTGTGTAGGATACTGTTTTGTAGCTGTACAAAACATAACGACCAATAGAGAATGGTACTACAGCTAATCAAGGATCCATATAATTACACGGTACTGTATGTCTAATGGGCTAAATTTGGTTAATATCTGAATGTAACTATAAATTCACAACAACATATTGCACTCAGTCTTCCATATAAAAACCTATGGTGAATAGGCCTATAACTGCATTAGGTCATATACTTTTCATAACATAGTTGATCCAACTGTGTATTTTTAAATTTTCAATTCACAAAAACACATAGTCTTCTATAGGCTGAGTGAAGAGAGTGAAGCCCAACTGAATAGCTAAAGACATTTTAATCCGTGCAGATCTAAACTGTAACGTTTATATTTAAATGAACAAAAAACAAACAAAAAAATTTCTATGTACAGGTTATTCATGTGTAAGAGTCGATTTATGTTATTTTGAAGTATATTCCCCTACTGGACGCATCAGGAACAACAGGGGCGTATATCTGCCGGCTCCAGGTCTGCAGCCTCCCCATATAGCTGCACAGTGCTCTGGCATCTGCTGCTGCTATGCAACGCAAATTGGAGTATGACCGTTTTAAGATAGCGGCCGCAGGGCTAGTCTCTATGATGTCTATGGTTGGAGCCCTCTGCTGGTAGGGAATCGTAAGATGGCCGCTCGGACACTTCCGGTGGCTTCACTGCCTGATGGCAGTTTAGGGCTGCGTTCCAGTCCAAAATTTACATGCCCTTCACTCGCTAACTTACCTCCGTCTCTTTCACTCGGATGTGCGTCATTACTTACGTTGCACGAGTGTTCTGGCGGAAACTGCAATCGGCTTAACTGGAACGTCCCAGAGCCATATAGAGAATTTATTTGCAGAAAATGAAAACAGGTCAAAATAACAAAAAAGATAAGTGTTGTCAGACCTGTGAACAAATTACACAACTGCAAAAAATAAAAATAAAACATTGATTTTATTGTTTTTTTTTTAAACCATATATTAATGCATGCATATTGTAGAGTAAATTACTTCAAAGTAACATTCTGCAACATCATAATACATAGTGAAAAACTAAGTGGTTTATATTTTCAGAATATTTCATGTGAAATTATAAAAAACATATTGTGTTTGTAAGCTCACAGATTTGTTAACAACTTGATTGACGAAGTAAGATTAAAACTTATGTAGGAACTACATTAGATAAACACCTGGAATGACAATACACCTAAATACGTAGTATACTTATTTATACAATAATACTTAATTACACAATTATACAGTAGGCCTACCACCGTTAGCACTAAAATTAAATCATTAAATCAAAATCCATCTTTGCAGTGCATAGGTGACACAGAAGCAGCATCAGAAGTGGCATTAATATTTACACTCCATGCTATGAGAGAGTTTTTTTTTAATCAATATTCAATATTTAAATGATTTCTAATTTTAACGTTTTAATTAAAGGGTACTTTAAATATGAAACTAAAACCGCCGTATGCGGCTGTCTTAATAAGCGAGTTGAGGGAGTCATTCATTCAACCGATTTGTTCAAACAGCTGATTCATTCGGGAAAGAAACAAGTGATTGTTCATTGAATCGTTAATTCTAGTTGGCGAAATAAAGGGAAAACAAACTATATTGACAATATTGTGTCTAAAAAGTAACTCACAATGTTAATTTATTTTTAATTTAACTATTGTATAACATAAATATCGCACTTGTGCACGGGAAAACGGCACTCACTGATGTGATATTCTAATATAAGAACATAATATGATGTAAATATAAGACAAAAACTAATTTGGGGACATACCTATAACTGCACACATTACGCAGTGAAAGCACGAGAGACAAATGTGATGTCAGCTCACATTGCCTCATACATTGTTAAAACAATGATTACAATATCATAATAGACAATAGCCTACACATCGCACACCCCTACGCACATAAAGAATGAACTAACGACTGAACTGACATTTGCCAACTTTCTTCTTCTCTCCTCTCTCGCGTGCAGGAGACAGACGTTATTCTGCCGCAAATGTGATGCGTATTGTCACGTGAACAAGCAAATCCACAAAGATAGAATAATAAAAAATACTACTACGCTAATGTTTTAATTTGGAAAACATTTAGATATGTCTAAGTCGAAGTCATCTAAAATTTAAGACCTTTCATAAGTAAAAATAAGACTTTATAAGACTTTTTTATGGCCTTATATTTTAAAAATCGGATCCGCGGGAAACCTGTCTGAGTCATGTGTCACTCAGGTTTGCAGGCAAGCACACAGAAGTACTCCATTATAAAGTCAACTTTGGCCTCTGTTGATGTCACTTTCAACTCATCTAGAATACTGGAACAGAATAAGTGACAGGTAAATATACCATCAATACCATATATAAAGGACAAAAAGCATATTAGCGTAATCTAATATTTTGAAAAATGAATTAACATTGTTTCCTCAAAGATAAACTTGCAGTACACTTTTGTGTTGCAAACCATAAATTCTGCAGGACAGTGAAAGCCTGAAGTGCTGAAGTTTTTGAGAAAGAACTAATTACCATGATGCTGTTTTCTCCAAAAGCGCAGTTGCAGCATTTGGATCGGCTCTCAGATAGGCTTGGTACATGGAGAACGTCTGAATAAAACCAGTTACGTTCTTGATGCTCAGCTGCAGCTTTATTGGAATTATTTCGATCCTTACAAATATGCAACAGAATATTACAAAGGTATCAGAAACCACAACTGTAACTCATTTCAAAGATGGCATTATTTCAAATAGACTATGTCAAAGATAATGTTATTTAACATAATAATGTATAGACAAAATGTTTTATTTTGAACACAAATGTAACTATACAAAATAAAGCAAATGTGATTGCAGATTTGTGTAGAGGCTCATTTTGACACAGACGGTTAATTATTCATTACAGTGCAGTGCTCTGGTTTACCTCTCTTTATCTGGGAAGGGTATGGCTTCAAATAAGTCCTTTAGCTTACTGTTGGCCCCAGTTACCCTAGTGCTTGTGTAGGGCAGCAGAATTTGCTTTACCTAGCAGGATAAAATAATATCAGAGTGCAGTTACCACTATTCTGTGAGCACATTGCAGCAGTTAAATTTCAAATTTGATAAACATGCATGCAGTAAGCTGAAGCTTTGGTATTTAAATATTTAACAGTGTCAGTTTGTTACATAATTTAGTATTAAATCAGCTCTGTGTACTCATATTCAATTCATATATACAGTACATAGTTCTGGTGTATGCTTACTTCCTCATATATGTTATTAAGTCGATCACCACAGGACTCATGGTGCATTTTCATATTGTCTCCATAGCCAAAGAGAGCCAGGCAGCCATGAGGCTTCAGGACACGTACAGCCTCCTTTATAAAACCTTCAACGTCAAACCAATGAGCTGCAGACGCAGCCGTCAGCAGATCCACCGAGCCATCTGGGAATGGCAGATCCTCTGCAGTGCCAACTCTGTCAATTAATGATAAACATGAAAGGGCTAGACCACAGTAATCTGTTAGCATTGTATTGCACAATGCTGTGTCTCAAAGACCTAATTTCGTTCTTTCAAGGTTATACAAAGGTATAAAGGTGCATTGTTCCATATGGTTTGCACAATCAGAGTAAAGAAGAGATAGGACAAGAATGAGTTGTTAAGGAAGAGTAGAAACATGCTTTACTGACCTGTAGCTGAGGTTAGGGAACCCTGGCACTGCTCTTGCTTCCTCCACCTGAGATTCACTGACATCAATGCCCACAACCTGCTGAAAATATGGTGCCAGCGAACGAGAGTTCTGCCCTGTTCCGCAGCCTAAATCCACGGCCAGCTGATGGGGCTTTCCTTTCTGTGAAGCACGTTTTTATATTTTATAACATTTTTTATAACATATGAGAGAATATAATTCTATGAATAAATTAGTAAATATGCATAGGTTATGTAACATCAGCTTCTTTACTGTATGACTTTGGAGGTGCTATGATATCTAAATTTATATTATATATTATTACGGCCACATATTAGTATGTGTTAATGAATATTTATTATTATTATTATTACTACTACAATAATGTATTATAGACTTAATTTATTTTATGGATATTTTGGAAATGCCTTACAGTTACCAAACAAACATTCAGCTGCATGCACACAATACCGTGGACAAACATGTCAGATTCTTGCGCTCAAAATGTACAATAATATTACCTTCTTGTCCATATACTGAAGAATAAGCTCCTTTAGCTCATCAGGTGGATCAAATCGATATTTTTGATATAGGGAGGCATGTTGTTTATCTTCAAACATTCTGCAAGTCATCTTCACTGTGACTTCAGGGCAAATCTTCAGAGGCAAATTCTGCACGAGAAGAGTTAATTATTACTGGACATTACAAGCAAGAGGCGGGAGTGCTGGACAAACCAATAGTAACCAATAGTCTGAATAGAGTGGTACAGGGAAGACCTCACAGCCGTTTCGTTGTACACCAGGGGCCTCATTTATAACCGTTGCGTACCCACAAAAAAGGCCCTGAAAGAGGCGTACGCCACTTCCGACGCACAAGTTGTGATTTATAAAAACAAACTTGACGGGACAATTTGCGCACCTGCGCGCAAACTCTGACCCATGCGTACGAACGTTTTGGAGATGGAGCAGTTTGGTGACACCGTTCACAATAACAGTTGAAATAAATAAAAGAATGGTTTAAACTATGTTTTACTTCTGATAAACATTTAGATTAAATATGCCATTCTCAAAAAATAATTTAGTAGGCTAGCCTTGCCTTTATTTTTGAATAAATAAATCAAAGAGTGTCAAATACATTTCAGAGAAAGTTTTTCTCAATCTTTTCCAGTGGCCAAATAGTATTTTTTAATTGATTTATATTTTTAATGGAGACAGATAGAACTTGTTGTGCATTATTTGCACAAACCTATTTTCTCAGACAATCTGCTATTATCATAAGCAATTATCTCTGTACTTAAAACATTAAAACACAGCATGCCAGATGAAAAGTGTTCGAAAGTATTGCATCCACAACAAATATTTCTATTTATTGAATATAAAAATGTTGTAACTTCTCAGTAATGATTTCATGTAATTTAAGTGTTTAACTCCATTAATCAGATGTGCATATTTAATCTAAATGTTTACATCAGAAGTAGGCTAAAACATAGTTTAAATCATTCTTTTATTTATTTCAACTGTTATTGTGAACATGCACTGTATTTATGATTAGGACTTATAATGAAGATTTACGGTTTTAGATAGGCTATATATATAAACTGCTCCATCTCCAAAAAGTTCGTACGCATGGGTCAGAGTTTGCGTGCAGGTGCGCAAATTTTCCCGTCAAGTTTGTTTTTATAAATCACAACTTGTGCTTCGGAAGTGTCGTTGGGCCCACGCGTCTTTCAGGTCCTGTTTTGTGCGTACGCAATGGTTATAAATGAGGCCCCAGATCTCCAGGAACCGGACTGGGCACCATGATTTACACCAACACTGAAAAGTGATCATAAACCCATTATTTTAAATACTTGTTTACATTAATTGATTCCATAGATTAATTTACGTCCTCATTAAAATATGATAAGAAAACTTTGAAACGTACAGAAAACTTAATAGCTAGTTGAAACCATCGACCACCAAATATTCGTAGCCTAATCAAAAGCGGATTTGTAAAGACACATAATACACATTGTGTATTATTACACAATGAATGTGCCGGAGTTTACTGATGATAAAAAGATCGAAAGATGTAGCCTAGTTTTCATTTGATGCCGTTGATGTATGCGTTAAAACGAGGAGAGAGCGTCTAATGTTTTGTAATAAACCTTACCTAAGTTACATAACGTTAAATTAATGAACAGACGGTTTGACTGGAATGTAAAAAGTAAAAAGGGGAGTTAAAACTAGAAATTTACAACATTATCATTTTTTTCAATATTAATGTATCACTATATTTAATAACATAACATTTCTTAATTTGTCTTTCGCGGTGCGATTCACACTGCTTGTCTCGTGCGTGACACATGGGAACTCACAGATATAACGTTAGAGATGATGCGAGCTGTGTGTCATCTATCAGCCACTATCTTTTTCTGTGCGTGCCGGTAAAATATCGCGCTAAACACTCAAAATCAAAGTTGCAGTCCGTTAATTCTTGTCTGACGAAAGAACTGCAGCCTCGACTGGGCTCATTTGATAATTAATACCATGTAAATTGTAATAAGACTGTGCAGTGCTATGGACGTCGCCATTGATATTTACTTTTTCCAGTGTGTCACAGATCAACAGCCAGATATCGCGAGAGTAGAAAACGGGTTTATTTGTTCGTGCACCAGGCGCTACTAAAATAATTATAACTTACTTCAATTTGACTAAATGTTGTTAAAACTGAGGAAAGTAATATCTTTACGTGTATTCTTAGAATAAATTCTCGTGTATCCTATATATTTATTATTATTATTAGACTGTGTCCTACAAAGGATCTTTATCCATTTTAGAATCTGTGCTGTTCTCTCTTCTTTTTTTTTTTTTACTTTGATCACAGCACTGTAAAAAAAAAATTCAAAGATGTGGTCTTTGAAATGTGTTTATTAATACACCAACAGAGGGCAGCAGTAAACAGGCTGTGGTGATCTAGAAGACGGAAGCACCTGAATATCACAGCAGCTGTGTGCAATGGTCATTCAATGGTAATTATGGCCAAAGTGTGATATTATCTAAGCAATAGGAATTAAAGAGTTCTACCACATCTGAAAAACACACAAATAATTGTAAACTGAAATGTAAGCTAACCGTGGACCTGTGAACAACCCAGACTTAAACAATGTTACAAAATTATCTAAAAATGTATTATGTTCCATTTTCAGTGATCCTGTTCTCAAATATCCAAAGTATGGCAAAAAGGTAGGCCTACCTCAGCTGGCCCAAACAGTCCATTTAAAACGTCAGTATTCTTTTGTTTAAATCTCTATTCAAAATCTAAAGTCATTAAAGGCAAAAAAGAACATCACATGTCCTTACTTTCATTGCCCCTACTTTCATTTCCACTTGCTCTAAAATAAGACTGAACAAAACAGAATGCATATTATCTCCGTTTTAATTTTAATGTTGAGAAGTGGGTTTTGTTTCAAACCTCAAGGTGAGTTTTACAAACCTGAACATAAATAAAAAATAACTTTTAAAGTTTCATAATTTTTGCTTTCTTTTATTATTGAATAAGTTGATTCTGTCCGGAAATTTTTAGATTAGTTGAACAGGATATGTTGAGTTTTCTTAACCTTTCATTTTTATTTTAATAATACTCTGTGTTTGTAACATGATTAAGTTTACATACATCTGCTATAAAATGTATTATATAATTATTTAACATACATTATGCTTGTGATTATAATGATGTGATTGATTAACCCTATCCAAATCATAGGAATTCTAATTTTTTGTTATAGTGACCCGCATACTGTATTTGTTCACTCTGTTTTAATTTAATTTCTCTAAAAGTTCAGTGTGGCGTTGATGTGTCTTTGCGATGTGAGGTCTCTCTCCTGTCTGAATCCTCAACATTGCAGTGGGAGAGAGATGGAGAACAAACATCCAACACCACTCTACTGTACAACAACTCTGCCTACATCATCTTACACACCATTGATGAACACAACCAGGGCAAATATTACTGTAGATTGATGGAAGATGGAAGAGTAACAACGGTTAGGATTCACACACTTAATGTCAGTTCAAGTAAGTATATTCTTTTATATTAAATCTGTGGTGTATGCCTAAATAATAATATTTTCATCAATAATACTAAGTTAAACGTGCTGAAGTCATCTTAAATTAAAAAAACTTTAGACATGCAGTGCTTTTTAAAACTAAAATGTACTGAGGTGTATTCACTGAAGTTCACCATGTTACCTATTGTCTTTCCAGATTCATATACAGGAAATAATAAAATTATTATTTACAGACAAAGTTCTAATAATAGTGACGTATCACTTATCTGCAAGTCTAAAAAGGAATATGACAGATGGAAGTGGACCTGGCAGCCGAGGTTTAATTCACAGACTGATCTGATAGCAGTTGAAAAAGGAAGAGAAGTTCAAGTTAAAGGACCAATTAAACCAGGAAGACTTTCTTCAACCACATACAATAGTCAAGTTTTTATCTTTCACATCTCACCTGTGAACTTTAATTATAGTGGGACTTACAGGTGTATAACAAATGATAAAAATCCTCCCTATACAACCACAATACTTCACACCATCAGAGGTTTGCAAATATCAATCAATCAATAAAAATGAATACATTGATTTTTCAGCTACATTTTGCTCATCAGTACATTTGTTCAGTGCTTTTAAAAGTCATTGATGTTGTTGTTGATTTCAGTCTCAGTTGAGCCCCCTGATGGTGTGTTGAGGAAAAGGTCAGTGATTCTCACCTGTGAAGTTTCTGAAGTGACTGATTCACTGACGCTGGTCTGGCTCAGGATGGAGGGGAACAGAGGAGTGCTGGGAAAACAGCAAATTATGACTGAGAAAAACAAGAAGTTACAACTCACAGTGAATCTGTCCAGCAATGAAACAGACCCGCTGCACTGGCAGTGTGCAGTTTTTACTGAGGATACACTCAGAGCTCTGGCTCCTATAACAATCAGTCTTTCCTCATCGACAGAAACCTCAACTGTACAAAACCAAGGTAATAAATTAACCATTAATATACAGCACTTTTCACCTTAACTCCAAATTAGATTGTATATTTTATGCGTAGCATACAAATAGTAAATTGTCACTAGTCATGAGAATGGGCAGAGTTGGTGTATTATCTGACTCCACATGTTTCTGCAGAAGATATCATGACACAGGTAAGTCATCTACAGATCGGGATCATCGTGGTGTGTGCTGTCACTGGCACTGTGCTGATACTGCTGCTGGGACTTCTAGTTTTTAAACGTCAGCGAAAAACAGGTGAGCTGATCTCAGAGACAGTATGAGGAGGAGAAGATGCTCCATAGAAAAATAAATGGGAAAAATTGTTACACTTAATGTGGCAGCTGGATAATTGTTGTGACTTTCCGTTACAAAAGCGAATTGACTTTTTAAAGAAACATTCGTTTTTGTAGCCTACTCTATAGGCCTATGCATGCTTATTAGCTCAATAAGCCTGAAAGAGATAAATTTTATCACGATTTGGGCTGTCTCCATTCAAGTAGATTGGGGCTGTACTTGTATACCTTTTTTATACTAAAAATAGTTACTAAAATGACAGCCAAGGCAATCGATTTGCCTTAAAGGGACATTAGCTTATCTGCACATTAGCTTGCCAGTGAGACCGTTATCTAGACGAGGGTAAGAGGGGGTCGATTTTTGAGAACTTAATGCCAATACCTATATGCCGTTATAAATAACTACAGTGCATGTTTCAAATATAAACTTTAATTCATATCTTAAAATGTTTTCCATGTTTTATATGTCTGTGTCCATGTTTATAATGCATGTTTTTTATGATTCCAATGAGATTTGAAATGAGGGATATTGTTGTATTGTTTCGATAGATGAAGTTCATGTCACTGGATTAAAATCACAAGAAGATGAGGACATCCATTATGCTTCAGTGACGTTTGCAGGATCTAGTCAGGGTGAGGCAGGATGGAAGCTCACATTACCTCTGTGTGTTCTTTAGTGTGTTAAATCTATGACTTTGATTAATTTTCCAGGAGATGACAGCTGGTTTAAAACCGATCATGCAAGTTCAGAGGTCAGCTATGAAACCAAATTTTTCTTAAACATTTCAGGACATCATTTTGATTTGCTAATGATGTTCTATATACGTTTGTGATTTATGTATTGTTAATACACTCTTTAAGCTTGTATATCTCAATATCTACAGGTGTTGGAGAGGAATTCTACAGTCATCTACTCAGCTGTTAAAGCACAGTGAACCATCACATTGGAAATGAATGTATAGATCTTTATTCCTTTGATGTAAATGGAAATGGAAACACCAAATTAATCCTGTATTAATAATAGCTTTTTAGTCATGCATTATTTTGGTATATTAAAAATTAAGACTTTTGCATTTGCATCAAGCATTTTGGGTTTGCTCTATCTCTAAGCAAAGGGTTTCATTTGCATTGGGAAAACAAAAATCTCTGAGTGTCGATCAATCTGTTTGCATGCCAGATCGAAACCTTATTGTGGTTTCATAACATACAACTGTGTTAAATATAGCACAGTATTTCCTGTAGTGGAATACTGCAACAGATGTTTCATAGAGAGAGAGAGAGAGAGAGAGAGAGAGAGAGAGAGAGATTTAAATATAATATATAGATTTTAATATATAATATAGTATAATATAGAATAATATTTAAACTGTGAAATATTAATAAAAGGAAGCCTGATGTCAGGCCTTTTTTTGTTTGTTTATTTAACTGTTTATTCCCTGTGTACTATGGTTTCTTATGGATTGATCAGTACCACAACTTGTTTTACCCCTCATTATCTTGTGAAATTATTGGTATGTATTTTCTTTATGCTGCTAGTTTAACTTCATATCCCATAATGCACAGTGTTGTACGTGTGTTTCTGAAAAAAATGTTCTGGTGTTAAGTCTGTGAATACTGAAGTGAGTAAAAGAGCAGTCATGTCATGTCCATATGTGTGGCGTACTTATCAGTCTGAGCTGTTGTATTCTTTGTATTATCATCAGTTTTATATGGTTTGGTTTGGTTTTCAGTTCTACAGCATGTTCCAGCATGTTCCTGTACAAAGAAACTAAGTTTCAAAAATAGACCTTGTGAGGTTACGAGTTTAGATCACACTTTAAATCAGAGATTTGTGTGCCTGAGAGAAACCTTCTCAGGTTATGTATGTAACCCTGTTCGCTGAGAAGGAATGAGATGATGCGTCATGACACTGATGTTATGGGAACGCTTCTGCTTGAGCCCATGTTTGGAACTCCTGTGGGAAAACACCAATCTTGTTTGGTCGAAAGGATGGTCAGGTGATGTGACGTGCATCACAAAGACCATAGATAGATGCCAGAAATGCACCAGGCTGTTATTGTCTGAAGGAAGAGATTTCAGACATGAATGAAGTATGGCAAGATGATGCAGCAGCGTCTCATTCTCTCTCAGAGATCTGGGCTACACACGTAACCTGAGAGGTTCCCTTTCAAGTGAAACTTGACACTATTAGAACATCAGGTCACCATACTGATAGAATGTCCTGCAGTAATAAAGCCATCATTCTGTTTCGATCCCTTAAATAAATTAATGGTTGTAAGTTAAAAATTGTAATTCATTGATTTAATGAAACCTTTTAGGTTGCAAATTTTATTTTCTCGAGTTCTGTTAAAATAGTAATGTTGATCATTACATTTACTTAATGTGTGTAATTTAAACTCAAATTTCTGCGCTAAAAATATTTTTTTCAAAATGAAGTTGTATCAATGAAATTGTCTTAATAAATTTGGAAATTGAATAGTGGATTTCTTGTTCCCTTTCGAGAGGGAAAAAACTCCTTATCTAGAGAATATTGAAGCAAATTTTTTAAAAACGCAGTGCAGCCGCACAGCAGACATAAAGCTGAACGCCTTAGCTCGCTCATTGGATTGTGCTGTGGCAACTGCTCGAACCTATGGCGAGTCCGCTAGGATATGGAAACCAATCAGGACGCTTCGCGCTCGCGTGCGTCAGAGCCCGCCAGAATGGGCGTGGCTTATAGCTATATAAGTCCCCATTTCGCCATAGAATTCAGATTTGATCTCCTTCAGCAAGTTTCACTTCGCTGACCTCCGGATGATAACCTCGCCGCCGTCGAAAAGCCTTCAGTGCTGTGGCATTCGGTGCGCTATATCCTTTAAAAGCAAAGAGTGTTTTTGCCATTGCGATTCACTTTTCTAAAAGAGCAATCTCTAGGCGTTGTTTCAAATGCCTCGGGTCTCCTGTGCCTCGTACAGAGGCCCTCTCTTCGGGGGAGATCATCACATCCTCTGCGCTTCCAGTCTGAGCCGTGACCACGTGGAAGTTGCACTCATGGAATGGCGCTCTCCACCCTGCGGTCTCGTCTGGCCACCTTCGCCCACGACGACCCCGCACCTCCCGCTCCACCTTTTCCTCTGATTTAGTCGCGCAAGAAGAAGCGCCGCGCACAGAGCATGCCAGAGCGGATGAACACAAGCAAGCACACGCCGGCCCAGTCCCCGCGTGCCTGGCTCTTTCCCAGAGAAACACCCAACCTATTTACTCAGGCGTACAGATGCGATTCCTCCCCTCGAAGAGGCGGTGGCCGCACACCTCTGCCCGCCCACTGCTATGGTTCAGCTCTCGCAGGCCGAGCCTATGCCTCCGCTGGCCAATCTGCATCGGCGCTTCACACCATGGCTGTCCTCCAGGTTTTTCAGGCTAAACTTCTCCGCTCGATGGAAGAGTCTGGACCTGAACCGGAAGCTTTCAGAGACCTGCGAAGCGCCACAGACCTGGCTCTGCGAGCCACCAAATCAACCGCCCAGGCGATTGGTAGGTGCATGGCGAACTTGATGGAGCTTGAACGTCATTTTTGGTTGAACTTAACAGAGATGAAGGATGCAGATAGGGCAGCTTTTCTGGACTCCCAGCAGTCAAAGGTTTCGAGGAACGTTACACCGAGGCTTAGAAAGCGTCGCAGGCTATTCGTCACTTCCTCCCTAAACGATCCAGCTCTGCCTCGGGCCGCCATAAGAGGGCGCCGCCTCCTCAGCTAGCGAAGCCAGTGCCGACAGCAGTTCCCAGAGCGACGGGGACCCCGACCCAAGATTGTGTTGGACCTGGAGCCTCGGAAGCCTTCCTAGCCACGGTGACAGGAAGGAAAAGAGAGTGTTTGAATCCCGCTGAGGCCGGAACAACATCCAAAAAGCTTTTCACACATCTCCCAGTCCACTCTTTAGTTCAGGCCAGGCCCGGATTGGCCATCTGGCAATTCTGGCACATGCCAGAAGGGCCGGTGTTATTTTCTATTGTTTTGGGCCGAGCTGACCACGTTGCTTTCCTTGATCATTTCAAATTCACTTCCCGCTACTTTTTCCCATGCTTTTTCCCTCTTCCTCGCTATGTTCCTCGCGCTCGTGCCCGCGCCGCTGCTACTGTCTTCTTCTTCTTCTTCTTCTTCTATAGTAGCCTAAGCTACTGTCTGTATACTGCCACCTGCTTTACTGGAGGTCTAGCACCCAAGTGCAAGCCGCCACTTCACAGACACAGATAGTTGCGTGTTCTGAGTTAACACAATCAGAGCGTAAAAATACGGGATATTTACGGGAAAATACTAAAACGGGAAGACAGCAGGAAAAGAGCTAAAATAC
Source organism: Siphateles boraxobius (assembly GCF_051911475.1). Taxonomy (NCBI): domain Eukaryota; kingdom Metazoa; phylum Chordata; class Actinopteri; order Cypriniformes; family Leuciscidae; genus Siphateles; species Siphateles boraxobius. Next base: position 22,772,201 of record NW_027509197.1, on the reverse strand, counting down.
GTGAGAAACCTGGAAAAAACGAGATGGGCAGGCCCATATTTATAGGGGGGTTTCTCCCCCTAGCTACTGGCAAGTGATATTGCAGGACGTGCATGAGGACGTGATAGGCAGAGGCCCTCCCCTCTGCCCAAAGTAATATGCTCCACGTCAAGAGTACGCAACCAAAAGCGGGGAAAGAGTAAAACAAATCTTGCTAGCATGTCAGTGGCCGATCATTGAAAGGGTAGCGGAGAAGAGCGCGCTAATGCAACGGCTGCTGATTTAATAAGGTAGGTCATGCTTCTTTTTATCATATATATTCTATTGTGGTTTGGTCATGGTGCTTTTTCTTTATTAAGCAGTTGTGTTGTGTGCGTCGGGCCGCCGTGCCATGCTCATGTGTGCGTGTGTTTTTGGCCCCTGTGCCATACTCGTGTGTGTGTGTGTGTGTGTTTTTGGCCGCTGTGCCATGCTCGTGCTGTGAATGTGTATGGACTAAGGTCTATGCGCCTCAGTCTTATATCCTGACGTGTATGCCTACAGTGTGAAAGTCATTGCTGCCTTGTATGGTGTGTCTCAGTGGGAAAAAATTTCAGATTCTGGGGATTCTTTTTAACGTCATCAATTAGTTGGGCCGGTGAAAACCACAAATGCCAGGGCCGAATTTTGGTCCCAGTCCGGCCCTGGTTCAGGCGGCTGGGAAGTTCAACATTGCAGTAAACGAGACTGTTTTAATACATGCACACCTGCAAACAAATACTGTTTTTACGGCGACCAAAATAAAGCACGAAAAGAGACCTTTTCTGTCTGTAATAAATGTAGGCTGTGTGCCCACTATAAAGTATGCACCCCTGCACATAAGCACTGTCCCCACAGTATCAGTTTTCCCTCCGGCTCATGCTGGAGATATAATAAATATAGATCGTGTGCCCACTATGAAGTATGCACCCCTGCACGTAAGCACTGTTCACACAGTATCACAAACACAAAACAGCTGGGCGGCCGGGTCCCCATCACAAAGCGGCCCGTCTCCAGACTTCATTCAACCCCTAGCTATGCGGGCCAAGGACTAGGAAGCCATCCCCAGAATATCAAAATAGGTGTTGAACATAATAAAACGAGTCTACTTACTACAGTTTGCTCACAGGCCCCCGTGCTTTCTAGCTGTGGTCGAGACATCGGTGAGAAGCGACACAGCTCACGTCCTTCGCACCGAAGTGTTAAAACTGTTAGTGCAAGGGGCTGTAGAGCCAGTCCCCTTATTACTAAGCAAGTCAGGCTTTTACAGTCGATATTTCCTCGTTCCAAAGAGAGATGGTGGCCTTTTTAGAGTGTGGTCGGAATCTCCCAAAGAGAGCCTTTCAGGAAAGATACTAGGTCTGAGAACCACACTTGAACTGGCCAAAAAGTAGCAACTAGCAATAGGCGAATTCCATTTTGCCCGACTCTGGCCAGAACTCCCGGGAGCGGAGGGATTGAGGAAAAGGTGTACAAATGAAGCCTCGGCCACGTTTGTACCATGGAATCCAGTCCTAGTGGAGCTGGTATGAAAGAAAACAGTGGGTCGACTCCTCTGTGGTGAACAGATCCACTTCCTCTCTGCTGAACCTCCAGGTGCAGACTGCCATAAGCCCCAATAACCTCTGAAACTAGCAGACATGAATTTCGTGACCTAGCTTGAAGTCCTTCAAAGTGACAAGGATGGAGTTGACTGGAGCAGGAGAAAAATCCTCTGACCTGGAGAGAGGACACTCTTTTCGGCATTTAGTCTCACCCTCTATAACTTCAAGTGTGCGAGGACGACTACCTCTTCCAACCTTGTCAATATGAGCCAGTCTTTGATGTAATCGAGTATGTGAATGCCTTGGAGTCACCTGACTATCCTCTTGGCCAATCAAGATTGTTTTTTTCACACATGCTTCAAACACCGGCTCACACAGAAGCGTTCCAAAAGCGTCATGGCGCAGCATCAAGTTTCAATCAAAAGGAAACTCAAGTTAGTTTAGTTTCGCAAACCATTTCCTGAACTGGAAATTAACTAATCGTGCAAACCAGACTAATCTAAAATTAATGTTTGGGTTTCTAAACATGCCTTAATCTACTTATTCAAGATAATCTAAAATGGGTTTATTAGAGCTGTTTAAACCATGTACAAACAGAAGATTAAAAAAAAACCACTATTTCTTTCTCATGAGTTACATTTTTAGGACATTTGTTCATAAAAAATAATTAGTGCTAGATAGTACATTATCTCTTCGCATGGACATTTTTTTTAAATTCACGTGCTGGTTGTTTTCTGTGACAGGCAGATTTCTGAATATTACACCGCCCATTCAAATTTACTGTACTACAAACTCTTCAGAGTGCATCATTTCATCATCTCCATTGTAATCAAATTCAAATTAAATATCCATTTAAAGATGTATATAACGGTTTAATAAAAAAACAACTCAAGTAAAAGGTTAGAAATGTCACTCAAACACTCTCATAGGCAAGGAATAACTGGAGTTGAACATTACATGACAGCAGATACTTAAACATGTCTGTGTGTTAATGTCCGTGATCAACAACCTGACAATCCAAAACAATATATAGAGAAACAGTATATACTAGCCCCTCTGTGTTCAAAGGTTTTGAAAACACTGGTTGATTTTCCATACAGCAAAAATATTTTAAAAGTAACAGTAAATTTAGTTATAAATGTCAGAAAGATATACAACATTTCTCACAATCGGTTCTAATACTCCATCTTCCAAAGTTCAGTGTGGCGTTGATGTGTCTTTGCGATGTGAGGTCTCTCTCCTGTCTGAATCCTCAACATTGCAGTGGGAGAGAGATGAAGAACAAACATCCAACACCACTCTACTGTACAACAACTCTGCCTACATCATCTTACACACCATTGATGAACACAATCAGGGCAAATATTACTGTAGATTGATGGAAGATGGAAGAGTAACAACGGTTAGGATTCACACACTTAATCTCAGTTCAAGTAAGTATATTCTTTTATATTTAATCTGTGGTGTATGCCTAAATAATAATGATCTAAAATAATTTACGTTAAGAATACTGTAAGTTAATTTAATTAACTTATACAGTTGTGGTCAGAATTAATGTCACCCCTGGTAAATATGATCAAATATGTCTGTAAAAATGAATCTGCATTGTTTATCCTTTTGATCTTTCACAAATATGAAATAAATGCTTTTCTCTAAAACACGTTGGCTATAATAATTGACCCCCTTTTATTAAATACTTTTTGCAACCTTCTTTTGCCAAGATAACAGCTCTGAATTTTCTCCTATAATGCCTGATGAGTTTGGAGAACAACTGACAAGAGATCAGAGACTATTCCTTCTTACAGAATTTCTCCAGATCCTTCAGATTCCCAGATCAATGTTCCTGCTTCTTCTCTTTAGTTCCCTTTCAGTCGATAACGTCGGACGTAGTCGACGCGACTGAAATGGGATCACGCTAGGGAGCCTATCATCTTCGAGTACTATTGAACGAGCCAATGTAATTGGCGTGCGTGATTCGCATCACACACTCCGCCCCCGCGGCGCGGGTATAAATACGGAAGTGGATGCACGCACTAGTTGCCTTTCGCTTCGGAGCCGATCGTTTGATGTCTCTGAGAGTGCTGTTGTCTACAACGAGCGAGTGTGTCGGTGTTCTTCAGGAAGACTCTCCCAGTGCTGGTGTTCTACAGCGCGAGTGCAGCGGTGATCGCGAGCTTTGAGCTCTCAACTGCTGTTTTAACAGCAACAAATTTCTAAATGTTTGTGTGTGTTGATGGCTGGTTAGAGGGCGGAAAAGTGAGTGCTTCACTGTTTCAGGTCTCTGTTCAGTGTTGCCGCGGTCATTTCCCTGTGTGCTCCGGCACTGGTGACGGTCCTATTTTCTGAAAGAGCAACACGGGTGCGTTTGCGTCTTTTTCAAGATGTCATTCCGCCCGTGCGTTTCTGGGTGCGGTCGTTCCCTGTCTCTCTCTGATGGTCACAACTGTTGTGTCACGTGTTTGGCTTACAGCACGCTGAGACAGCTTTTGTGGACAGCTAATGTTTTCACTGTGGGAACATGACTGTCGCAGTGTTGAGGGCGAGACTCGCCTTCGTTCGCGGAGAGCGAGTCCCCATTACCATGCCCCACCCTCGGGTGCTGTGTGGGATGGGTGACCGGAGGATAGTGTTGGATGTCCCGCCCGGTAACCATTCCCTGTGGGCTCCTCACTCCTCCCTTCCACTGCAACCACTGGAGCCTCCTGTGTTGTCTGCTGGTCCATCTGTAATGGGTGGGCCAGCAGTTTCACTCGGGGCTCCCCTGGAGGACAGGATGCCGATTGCAGCATCAGAGGGTGAGCTGACTTCTGGAGATGATGACTCGGCTGCATTGTCTCCCTCCGGGAGTTCAATGTTGCCCGAGCCGGATCCAGAATTATCAGCTATGCTGAAACGGGCCGCCGAGGCTGCCGGGCTCGAGTGGAACCTCCACCGTGTCCCGTTCAGTCTCGGTTGGAATCTGGAGTTTGGTATCTTGGGGCGGGCCGCGCTGGTTCTCAGCTCGCCGCCCCAGTGCCTTTCTTTCCCGAAATGCATGGAGAGCTTATCAGGTGGTGAACAGCATCTTTCTCTGCCAGAAACTGCCTGAATAGCTTTTCCCCCTCATTACCCTTGATGGAGGAACGGTGAAGGGTTGCGAGGTGTCCCTCCATTGGAGCGGTCTGTCGACACAGGTGCACCTGTGTCCGGCGGCCGCTGCCTTTTGGGGGGATCCTCGTCTCCCCCCTAAGGCCTGTGAGTTTCGTCCGTTCCGACGGGCAGAGCTTACAAAGCCTGTGGGCAAGCCCCTTCCTCTTGCGTGCCATGGCGTTGCTGCAGGCTAGGGCACCCATGGCATGCACGAGGGTAATCCAGACCGTGCGCTCATAGGTGAGCACCGCACTGCATCCGACCTCACCCTCCGGGGTACGGGTGTCGTAGCGTGCGTGATCGGTCTGGCGATGTCCACCTTGGTGGTCCAGTAGCGCCTTCGTTGGCTCAGCCTGGTTGGTATGGCGGATGCGGACAAGGTTCGGTTCCTGGTCTCCCCAATTTCCCAGGTTGGGCTGCTCGGCGACGCGGTGGAGAACTGCATCAAACAGTTCTCTGCCGCTCAAGCGCAGACGGAGGTCATCCGGCACATCCTGCCCCGGTGGCCAGCTGCTGCCTCCACCCGCCGCCGGTGGCAGCTCCTCCGCCTGCTCGTCGCCGTGGGCGTTCTCCGGCCGCCGCTCCTGCTGGCCCTCCGCAGCAGCCTCCACCCAGGCCTCAGCAGGGAGCCGGCCGCAGTAGAGACGCCCAGCCCGCTCCAGGCGCTGCCAAGCCAGGTGGCAAGCGACAGCGAAAGCATTCCGGAGCGGGCCGCCCAGGAATGGATGAGATGCTCTTGGAGTGGCACGATCACTCCCTCCCCCCGGGTGAGGGCCGGGTGGAGCCTTTGTTTGTGTGTGTGTCTGTTCCGCCGCTGGCTCCCTAAAAACAAAAAAAAACAAAAACAAAAAAAGCGGAGCAAGCGGTACCCACACTTCAAAGAGAGAGCAATTTCATCTGTTCCTGGGTCCCAAGAGGGCCAGTCTGGCGGGTGTGACCCTGTATAGCCTTACACCCCTCAGCTCCCCCTTGGTCGCCAGCAGGCAGCTTGGTGCGTTCGAGGACCCGGTCATCCGCCTTCTCACGCGCCCCCTGCCGCTTGTGGAGACAGGTAAGTGTTGCACAGCACACTAACACCACTCTCTCTACTTTGCTGCCCCACCTCAGGCTCGGCTACCCCGCTCAAGTCAGTGATAGTCATCACATTAGGTGTTGAGCAGACGTGCTCCTGAAAATTCAGTGATATTCATCACACCGAGTGTTGAGCAGTGCTCCTGACTTGTGCGTGCATATCTTATCCTGCTGGCGAAGGATTTGATATAGCCGCTCCTCCAGCCGGTACGAAGGCCAGTTGTAAACTCGTTCTTCGTGCTACTAGGTGGTGGGTCGTGACCATCTTGGCCCAAGATTGGTCTGCAGCTTTGACCTGAAAGACATGTGCTTCAGATCTCTACCTCCCGCACCGCAGGCCATCCTGTGTGTTGCGTCTAAGGGTGGAGTATCAGTACAGTGTCCTTCCCCTCGAGTGCTCCAGAGCCCGTTGGGTCTTCAGGTCAACTGGAAGAGAGTAATCTCGCCCACGGGCTGAGTATCTCTTTTCTAGTTTTGGAGAGGTACTCGGTCCAACATGTCTCTCCAATGAGAATGTGTTCAGCTGGTGTTGAAGTGAGAAAGGGTCCCACTGAAAGAACTTTCAGAGGCTCCTGGGGTATATGGTAGTCGCAGCCTTTGGCTCCCTCCATATGTGACCGCTTCAGCGCTAGCTTCACGATCGAGTCCCGAGGTGACCGTGGCAGAGCAGCTCACCCTGTGTGACTATAGTTCATCCCGGTCTGCTGCCAAACCCTCTTCTACAGAGCGGCCATGTACAAAGGGCGTGTTCTAACGGGGGCCTGGGCGACCCCCGACTATACGGGCATTCGTGCCTCGAGTTGTTAGACATTGCGACCGTTGCGCAAGCTTCCCCTGCATGTCACAAACTCACCCGTCACCTCCTCCTTGGAGTCAGACGCTTCTGAGGGCGCCTTATTCCACTCCTCCCGCTTACTCAATCGTGCCGCCATCGAGCCTCACGACAGTTATAGCCAGGGCAAGGGGAGACTCCATCCCCTGGGTCCGGCTGGGTCATGACCATTCCGGGGCCGCTCAGTTGCCCCCCCGGTTTTATTTTTCCGCCAGTGTTTGGGTAAACCGAGCGGACTACCCTTGGACAAACACTGGGACTCAGCGGCCCCAGGGGCCCGCAGAAATGCGTTTAACCCCAGTGAGCCTTCTAAAAGTGACTGCGACTCATGGTCGCCTTGCGCCTGCAAGTCAGTGAAATCATCACTCTTCATGTTGAGCAGATTTGCTCCTGAAACTCAGTGAAGTTCATCGCACTCTGGTGTTGAGCAGCAATGCTCCTGTAGCTCAGTGAGTCCATCACAGGTAGCTCAGTGAATTCATCACACGCAGTGCTGAGCAGAAATGCTCCTGGTGCTCAGTGAAGTTCCTCGCACTCAAGTGTTGAGCAGAAATGCTCCTGAAGCTCGGTGAGTTTATCAAACTCAGGTGTTGAGCAGTAATGCTCCTGAAGCTCAGTGAACTTGTCACACTCAAGTGCTGAGCAGAAATGCTCCTGTCGTTCAGTGAAATTCGTCGCACTCAAGTGTTGAGCAGAAATGCTCCTGAAGCTCAGTGAGTTTATCACACTCAGGTGTTGAGCAGTAATGCTCCTGAAGCTCAGTGAACTTGTCACACTCAAGTGCTGAGCAGAAATGCTCCTGTCGCTCAGTGAGGTTCTTCGTACTCAAGTGTTGAGCAGAAATGCTCCTGAAGCTCGGTGAGTTTATCACACTCAGGTGTTGAGCAGGAATGCTCCTGAAGCTCAGTGAACTTGTCACACCCAAGTGCTGAGCAGAAAATGCTCCTATAGCCCAGTGATCTTCACATGTTGTGTTGAGCAATGCTCCTGTCTTTTGCGCCCGTCACTTGCACCTACGTGCCATGTCAGGAGAGGAACAGGTCTTCATAGTTGCCCCTCATTGGCCCAACTAGACCTGGTTCCCTTCAACAGCCTTCCTGACTTCCCCTGGAAACTCTTTCGGGGACGGGGCACGATGGCACACACGTTCTTCCCCCGGAGATTCCGGGCGGTCTTAAATTTGAACGCGGAGGTTCAGGTGGCTATCACAAGAACATGTGTTAGTTACCATCACTTCTGCGAGCACCCCCTAGAATTGGGTAGCGTGCTTACGCCTTTAGAAGTGGAACCTAGTCGTTGAGTGCGTCTTCTCCCCTGAGGAGATCCTGAAAGCTTTCGATCACTTCAGTGCTCTCTTTCCTGCAAAATGGGTTGCAGTAGGCTGTTTTCCTAAATCACCCTCAAAATGATGTTGCCTCGGTGTTTAAACGACGCTCATCGTGTTGCAGAAGTATGCAGAAGCACGTTCTGATCGTCAGGTTCCTGAGGAGCAAGGTCTTGTAAATCCTTGTGTCCCTCTTTATCCTCTTGGGCCTTGTCCCTGGTGCGACTGCACTGCAGAGACCGCCCCTGAGCCACTGCAGGTAGTGAGTTAAAAATTCTGCTATATCAGTTCTCCTGCTCGCGTGGTCTCTACTAGAGGGTAGGGACTTGCTCGCTTTCGGTCAACGTATTGTGCCTGGAGTCTGGGCCGGCTAACTCTCACAAGCTGAGACCCCGGCTCGGATTGTGCCCAAGGTTCCTACCTCTCCCGTAATAGGAGCAGGTGGTGAGCCTGCAAGCGCTGCCCTGGAGGAGGCAGATCCAGCCCTGGCTTCTCTGTCCGATTCGCTTGGACGTGTACAGAATGCAAGTCATAGACCTCAGACCAGCTCTTCAAATATCTGTTGGAATTCAGCAGAGAGGGAAGGCTGTTTCCATGCAAAGTTGCACTTAGTGCTTGCCTTCATTTCGGCAAAGATCCGAGATGCAACATGTCCACTTAGGTGTTGAGCTCCTCTATGATGAGTGTAAAGTGCTCCGCCTGGGCGTTGACGATATACTTTGCTAAACAGATTCTAGAGTTGGGGGCTGGACGACACCTAGTTGAACCGCTGCTTCCCGTGGGCTCCCTTCTCATGAAGCCAGTTTCACCGTGAGCCCGGTTCAAGTGTCGGCTTGCGGCGCCATTCCCCTCCTATGGACTGGATACGTGCGCCTTTCTACTCCAGTTGAGTTCCCTTAAAATTGAACCCTGTTGAGTTCCTCCACACCCCTCCGACGTCGGACGTGCGGAACGTCTGGTGTTAGGCCTACCACTCGTAAGCAGTGTGGAACCTGTGTTAGGCTGGGTCCATATGTTGCGGTCCCTTCGGTGACCCCATATGTGTATTCTTCCACGATACGACTCCCTGCGGTGAGCCCGTGTCTTCCCTCGGCAGAGTCTCTCTGCCGTCACTGTCCGGTGTGTCTCCCCCCGTCTTAGGCTGGAGCCACCCCAGTGACATTCCATATGTTAGACTGCCCGGTTTCCGCCCAGTTCATATGTGTATTCTCCACATTTCCTCCCTCGGGTTGGATGTGGCTTCCGCAGCGTCCCTTCCTTCCAACGTACGGGGAACGCTTTCCCAGTGGTCCTGTAGGAACAGCAGTGACTTCCCTGGCCTAAGCCCTGTCCTTCCCCGCCTTAAGTTTGCGGGGGCATCAGGAGGCTTTGGTTTAGGCACTGGAAGGTGGCAGCGTTAGTGGCGTGTTCAATGGTTGATCCCATTTCAGTCGCGTCGACTACGTCTGACGTTATCGACTGAAAGGGAACGTCCTGGTTGCGTATGCAACCCACCGTTCCCTGAAGGAGGGAACGGAGGACGTAGTCCCCTTGCCACTACCGCTGGACCACCGCTGACCCCGGGTTACTCTCGGCTCCTCAGCGAAAAGCAACTAGTGCGTGCATCCACTTCCGTATTTATACCCGCGCCGCGGGGGCGGAGTGTGTGATGCGAATCACGCACGCCAATTACATTGGCTCGTTCAATAGTACTCGAAGATGATAGGCTCCCTAGCGTGATCCCATTTCAGTCGCGTCGACTACGTCCTCCGTTCCCTCCTTCAGGGAACGGTGGGTTGCATACGCAACCAGGACGTTCACCCCACTCATTTTCTAAAGGGTTAAGGGAATTTGGTCTTTGTGTTTTCTCATATTTATACTCCTGTGAAACAAGAATTTCATGCTCCTAGTCAACCTGGTGTGCTAAAAAATTTAAATATTAATGGGAAGAGATATTTTACTCAAAAAAAAAAATTCTAGGAGAGCCAATAATTATGGCAAACGGTTTTGGAGAAAAACATATTTCTTATTATGTGAGTTTCCCCCCACTTTCAATTATTTTACTTCAATGAAAGAGTGCAAAAGTATTTTTAAATTTTTAAAGACAGTGCTTTTCAGAAATATGTTTAAAACTGAAATGTTTACTAACTGAGATGTATTCTACCTATTGTCTTTCCAGTTTCATATAATGGAAATAATAAAAAGAATACCATTTACAGACAAAGCTCGAATAATAGTGACGTATCACTGATCTGCAAGTCTAAAAAGAAATATGAGAGATGGAAGTGGACCTGGCAGCCGAGGTTTAATTCACAGACTGATCTGATAGCAGTTGAAAAAGGAAGAGAAGTTCAAGTTACAAGGACCAATTAAACCAGGAAGACTTTCTTCTTCCACATACAATAGTCAAGTTTTTATCTTCCACATCTCACCTGTGTACTTTAATTATAGTGGGACTTACAGGTTTTTCAGCTACATTTTGCTCATCAGTACATTTGTTAAGTGCTTTTAAAAGTCATTGATGTTGTTGTTGATTTCAATCTCAGTTGAGCCCCCTGATGGTGTGTTGAGGAAAAGGTCAGTGATTCTCACCTGTGAAGTTTCTGAAGTGACTGATTCACTGACGCTGGTCTGGCTCAGGATGGAGGGGAACAGAGGAGTGCTGGGAAAAACAGCAAATTATGACTCACAGTTACTGTCACTGTTACAACTCACAGTGAATCTGTCCAGCAATGAAACAGACCCGCTGCACTGGCAGTGTGCAGTTTTTACTGAGGATACACTCAGAGCTCTGGCTCCTATAACAATCAGTCTTTCCTCATCGACAGAAACCTCAACTGTACCAAACCAAGGTAATAAATTAACCATTAATATACAGTACTTTTCACCTTAACTCCAAATTAGATTGTATATTTTATGCGTACTAGCATATAAATAGTAAATTGTCACTAGTCATGACAATGGGCAGAGTTGGTGTATTATCTGACTCCACATGTTTCTGCAGAAGATATCATGACACAGGTAAGTCATCTACAGATCGGGATCATCGTGGTGTGTGCTGTCACTGGCACTGTGCTGATACTGCTGCTGGGACTTCTAGTTTTTAAACGTCAGCGAAAAACAGGTGATCTGATCTCAGAGACAGTATGAGGAGGAAAAGATGCTCCGTAGAAAAATAAATGGGACAAATTGTTACACTCAATGTGGCAGTTGAATAATTGGTGTGACTTTCAGTTAAAAAAGCTAATTGCCTTTTCACAGAGACATTTACTATATTTTTTTGTGTAAAGTGATGCTTATTACCTGGATAAGCCTGACAGACACAGTTTTCTCAGATTTTGCTCTGTCTCCATTCAAGTAGATAGGAGCTGTACTTGTATACCTTTTTTGCATAGCAAATAGTTAATTAAATGGCTGTTAAATCAGTTGGCTTGTCTTAAAGTGATATTGGCTTATCTGCACATTAATATTGCACATTAACCTCTGTGTGTTCTTTACAATGACAAATATGCTAAATCCCTGACTATTTTCCAGGAGATGACAGCTGGTTTAAAACCAATAATGCAAGTTCAGAGGTCAGCTAAAAACATGTTCCTTCATAAACATTTTAGACTGTCGTTTTGATTGACTAATGATACATGTGTTTTATTTGTTTGTGATTTACAGTAAAAGTACACTCTTTAAGCTTGTATATCTCAATATCTACAGGATATGTTGGACTTTACTACAGTCATCTATTCAGCTAGTACAGCACAATGAGCCTTCACTGGAAATTCATGTGGAAATTTGTATTTCATTTTTTAATTATCATCATTGAATGGAATTGAAGACATCAAATGAATCTTATATTAATAAAAACAAGCTAGTCATGTATTATTGTGAGTGTGCTCTATTCTGTAAGTAAAGGGTTGCTGGGTTTATTTTCAAATGAGAAAAACAAATACCACGAACATCATCTCTGTATAATCAGACTTGAATCAATATGTTTGCATACCAGAAAGAAACCTCCATGTGGTTTCATTTCACGCAACTCTGCTAAATGTAGCAACGTATTTCCGGGTATGGAAAAAGTGATGATGTTTTGGTAACACTTTACGTGAAGGTGACGTAGTCACACGTTACTATACATTACAGTAAACGATGCATAATTACAAGTAACTAACCCTAAACCAAACCCTAATCCTAACCGTAACTCTACAGTAAGTACATGTAGTTATTTAATATTACTCTGTACTCATTTGAGTAAGTACAATTTAACTAAGTCACCTTTAAATAAATCGTAACCGATTTTTTTTAAGCTTTGAAAAAATATTTCAACTAAAGACAGAAAATACTTAATTGCAAGCATTTTAAACTGAAACATTCATAAAAAGAAATGTAAAATGATCGCATTCCCTATGTGAACCAAAGCATATAAAAAGTTTGCTAATTTTGAGATATGAAATGTTGTCAGACACATTTGACTCTGTGAAGGCAAGGGATTCAATGAATCAAAAAATGGTAACACTTTAGTTTAGAGTCAAATTCACTATTAACATTGCGTATTACATATTACTATATTGGCTGTTTAGTAGCCTAGAGCACATGTTATTGCTTTATTCTGCATGATCATATTCTACATCCTTTAATCCTACCCAATATCTATAAACTTAACAACTATACCTACTAACTATTAAGCAGTAATTAGGAGTTTATTGATGCATACGTTGTAGTTAATAGTGAGCATCTGACCCTCATCTAAAGTGTAACCAACAACAACAACAACAAAAAAAATGTTTATTTTACCTTTTATCTAACCATAACCACATCAGACACGCACTCAGAACAGGAACACGAAACAAAAGTTTAAAAACTGTCTAACACATTAGTTGTGTTTTTTTATTATTATTATTTTAATTCATTTCCGGTTCTATTAAATTCTATTTTGTACATTTTATTGAATGCATTTTTATTGCCAAAATCTATAGTTTGATATTATTGTTTCCTTATGTAAATATAGATTTCATAATTTGCTGTACTGTTCATTGGCTGTTTAATGGCAGGTTTTGACAAGGTTTTTGAGGCATGGGGGTTGTATGTCAGTTCAGGTCAATTTATTTGCACAATTTATAATGCTGTTCATAATACATTGTTTCTAGCTTAACAAAGACAAGTGCCTTAAAAAAAACAGCAAACAAGGGAAAGTGGTAATTTTAAATATTTTGTAGAGTTGTACTGTATGTGCACAAATAAACTAAGTTTCAAAAATAGACCTCAAAAAAGCTGGTGAGTTTATATCACACTTTAGATCACAGATTTATGTGCCTGAGAGAAACCTCAAGGTAGTTCAGTTTAGCAAACCATTTCCTGCACTGGAAATTAGATAATCGTTTAAATCAGACTACTCTAAAAATATTTTTTTTACGTTTTCAAACATGTTTTATTTTATTGATGCAAGATAATTTAAAATGAGTTTATCAGAGCTGTTTAAACCATGAACAAACAGATAAAAAAAAATGATTTCTTTCTAATGAGTTAGATTTTTAGAAATGTGTTCAAACATCTGAATGTAATTTAACACTGCAAAATTAATTAGTGCTAGATAGTACAGTATCACTCTGCATGAACATTTTGTTTAAAATTCATGTGCTGGTTGTTTTCTGTGACAGGCAGATTTCTGAATATTGCACCGCCCATTTAAATTTACTGTCTAGTTGTTTCTTCAAACTCTTCAGAGTGCATCATTGTATCCGAGGCACTGAAAAGAAGAATCATGCCACTTAAACCTTTTAAAATTTTTATATTGATGTGTGGATTTTGTTCCCGATTCCACGCTGTCGGTGAGTCTCACTTTAACCAATTGATCATCAAAAGGAAAAATATTCTGTCAAGATATATTTTATTTTACCCTACACAATATACACTAATTAGTAATTGATATGGAATGATTTAATAATGTTCAAACTATTTAAAATAATTTTAAACATTACCATGTATACAGTACAGTAATCTGTAGGTTTCATCATCTCTATTGTATTCAAATTCAAATTAAATGTCTATTTAAAGATGTATATAACGGTTTAATAAAAAAAAATTGAAATATCACTCAAACACTCTCATAGGCAAGGAAATCTACTGGAGTTGAACATTACATGACAGCAGATACTTAAACATGTCTGTGTGTTAATGTCCGTGATCAACAACCTGACAATCCAAAACAATATATAGAGAAACAGTATATACTAGCCTCTCTGTGTTCAAAAACACAGGTGAATATATATTGTATTTGTGCAAAATCCTCAGCTGATGTACTAGCAAAGTTTGTGGGTTTTGTCTTGCAAGGTTTCTTATATGTAATTGTTTTTCATTCTACAAAGCATATCCACCAATTCAAACTGCCCAAAAGGAAGGTTGGTTGATGTTCCATACAGCAAAAATGTCTTAAAAGTAACAGTAAATTTAATTATAAATGTCAGAAAGATATACAACATTTCTCACAATCGGTTCTAATACTCCATCTTCCAAAGTTCAGTGTGGCGTTGATGTGTCTTTGCGATGTGAGGTCTCTCTCCTGTCTGAATCCTCAACATTGCAGTGGGAGAGAGATGAAGAACAAACATCCAACACCACTCTACTGTACAACAACTCTGCCTACATCATCTTACACACCATTGATGAACACAACCAGGGCAAATATTACTGTAGATTGATGGAAGATGGAAGAGTAACAACGGTTAGGATTCACACACTTAATGTCAGTTCAAGTAAGTATATTCTTTTATATAAAATCTGTGGTGTATGCCTAAATAATAATAATTTCATCAAGAATACTAAGTTAAACGTGCAGAAGTCATCTTATATTAAAAAAAAAATCTTTAGACATGCAGTGCTTTTTAAAATTAAAATGTACTGAGATGTATTCACTGAAATTCACCATGTTACCTATTGTCTTTCCAGATTCATATACAGGAAATAATAAAATTAATATTTACAGACAAAGCTCTAATAATAGTGACGTATCACTGATCTGCAAGTCTAAAAAGAAATATGACAGATGGAAGTGGACCTGGCAGCCGAGGTTTAATTCACAGACTGATCTGATAGCAGTTGAAAAAGGAAGAGAAGTTCAAGTTAAAGGACCAATTAAACCAGGAAGTTTTTCTTCAACCACATACAATAGTCAAGTTTTTATCTTTCACATCTCACCTGTGAACTTTAATTATAGTGGGACTTACAGGTGTATAACAAATGATAAAAATCCTCCCTATACAACCACAATACTTCACACCATCAGAGGTTTGCAAATATCAATCAATCAATAAAAATGAATACATTGATTTTTCAGCTACATTTTGCTCATCAGTACATTTGTTCAGTGCTTTTAAAAGTCATTGATGTTGTTGTTGATTTCAGTCTCAGTTGAGCCCCCTGATGGTGTGTTGAGGAAAAGGTCAGTGATTCTCACCTGTGAAGTTTCTGAAGTGACTGATTCACTGACGCTGGTCTGGCTCAGGATGGAGGGGAACAGAGGAGTGCTGGGAAAACAGCAAATTATGACTGAGAAAAACAAGAAGTTACAACTCACAGTGAATCTGTCCAGCAATGAAACAGACCCGCTGCACTGGCAGTGTGCAGTTTTTACTGAGGATACACTCAGAGCTCTGGCTCCTATAACAATCAGTCTTTCCTCATCGACAGAAACCTCAACTGTACCAAACCAAGGTAATAAATTAACCATTAAAATACAGTACTTTTCACCTTATCTCGGAAAAAATAATATGCTCAAGATTTACAATGTACATGTTCTAGCTCATCTTCAAATGAACATGGTAAAGAAAAGTCAACAAATAAATCTAATTAATAGAAAAAAAAACACAATTTCCTTTTAGAATTCAACAAATATGCAAAGGCTACTGTATCCTCTTGTTTGGTTCTGTGTGCTGGGATTCTGCTTGGAGCTCTGTTGTATTACTTTTACAGAAAACGAATGTCAGGTAAAAAAATCTGTGTATCTGTATTATCACAGCATATGAGGGAATCACTCTGTCTTTCTTTCTGTCTTTCTTTACTATAACTCTTGCTGTATTTGCAATTCTTTCAGTGCACGTGGACCCTCAGGAGTCTGAACCAGTCTATATCAACATCAGCCAAATAAGGAAAGACAGAGGTATTAAAATTGGCTAAATATATTTCATTTCATATTGCCTATTCATTAGCTGCAAGCTATGTTTACTATTTTACTGAAATAACTTAACAAATAAATTCACAATTACAACAACACACAGGTCTAGTTTTCTTCTTCCTCCAGTAGAGCGCAGCAGCACACTGGGAAACAGAGAAAAGAGTCCTGAAATGTATCGCCATGTAAGAAGACACAGATATGGTAACATCTTTTACATCCAAGAATTCCAAAATGTCATCTCAACTCAACATCATTTTATAAAGATATTTTTTCTGCAGAAAAAACAAACATAAATAAAAGAGATGTGGTAAGTGCAGACGTTTATTAATATGTTACAGTACAAAACAGTATATTATATAATGTTGTTAGTTTAATGAGCTGCCAATTGTGATTGTCATTTCCCCAAAAGAATTTTCTTTGCTGTTAATTTTTCTCATCTCTCCACAGACACCAGCTACATCAGACAGTGTGACCTATGCAACCATTTATTTCAACAAATCCAGGTTCCAGACTTAAAGATATAACTCTCGTTGAAAATCAACGAGAGATAATTTTGTAATTTATTCATATACCCCCAGTTTCACAGACAAGGCTTCAGCTTAGTCTCAGACCAAAATGCATGTTTAAGCTGTTTTTAACTGAAAGCAATTTGCACTGACATATCTTAAAATATGTAGCTGCCATTGTTTTGTCTCAAGATGCACACCAGAAATGTTTTTTTTTTCTAAGGCACGTTTATAAGCTAAATGTCCTTACTGAACTAAGGCCTAATCCTGTCTGTGAAACCACGTCATGGCGTTTTATTTATAGGAGCCTCCAAATATTGTCTGGAGAAAGTCTTATCACGTTCTAAATTAAACAGCAGATGGCGCTGTCTGATTACAAAATATAATCTGAGACCGTTCCGTGGTGTTGTGAGAAACACAGAACTGCCTTCTGTAGGCTACACTACCACAAATAATAATCTGACGGACTGAAACTGGATATTTCTTGATTAATTTTGAGTTGAGTCATTTTTTAACAAGCATAAAACTGAATAGCCTACTATTATTATGATGACTTAGCATTTGTTATAGCCTAATATTATTGCATCTTACAAGTGCATGTACGCTGGTGAAATGGCCATTTGATGGCACTGTTTGAAAACATACTTGAAATATAATGATAATAAAAAAAAAGTGTAAGTACAAAAAAGGAAAATGCAGTTACACATCCTCTTCTCTCTCGCTCTCTCTGTCTGTCACTTTCATCCTCCTGGAATCCACCCAGAACATGCTGCTTCAATGTACTTCAATCTAAAACACAAAAGTGTGGAGAAAAAAAAGTAGGATGAATAGGATGTCTTTATGGACGAGGAATAACGCTCCACACTAACTCAAGGTTGCTCTGCTTTGTATAAATGCGTGTCTTTATTTAAACGTGGGGGGATTTTTAAACGCTTCTCAAGGTCTGCTAAGTAGAACCACTGAGTGATAAATTAGAGTATGACAGGATCAAAATGTTCATAAACGATGTTCTGTGGGGAGGGAAAGGCAGATGTTGACAGAATAGGCTGCCTTTAGAAAAAAAATATAACCAAGGTTAACAAATGCTCTGCCTCTGACACATCTTTGTCACCAAAATATAGGCGTCAGATAATCCCATTTTATTAAGGTCTTGACCACATCATGCAGTAAAGACCCCCCCCCCACACACACACACACACACACACAAAATTGTATCTGCATCCATTTAAAGTTATATGGTAAACTACACACCATTAACTGTCCTATCTAAAATATACTGTTTCTGCTGTGCTGAGCAACACTAGAAGAAATTCATAGCCACATTGCACTGCTCACATCAAACATATTCCTCTGTTGTCCAACCCATCTGTGAATGCCCTGAAACTACATACACTAGTATATATTTTATGTCGGACTCACATTATGTTATAATGTTACAAAATCATGCACCACTTCTAATTCTTTAAGCAGCAATTTGAGGAGTAGGAAAATATAGGTAAGTTAGATAAACAAACGATATTACTGATAGTCGTTCAGACAGATATTCCAGTGGTTCCATTTTTATGCAAGCTCACATTTTTCATTCATATGGTTAGGGATGAAGGAGAACATGCAAATGTCAGAATGTAGATTGTGAGGATGAAAAAAAGAATAATATCCAGAATGTCACCCTCAAGATTGAATTTGAGTTATATTTAATTGCTTTATAGTCTCATTAGATCATAAAGCAATGAAATGTATAACTGTAGCCTATATATAAATATAATTTGCCACATTAGAAAAAGTAAAAAAAAAAAATCAATATTAGTCATGATTGGATTTAGGTGATTTGAGCCAAAAATAATCAAAATCATGTCAATCTAAAACTCAATGGGAATTCTAAAAATAATATATTGCTTGAGCAAGTGTATGCTTTTTATTGAATTAAAACTAGTATTCTGTATTTCCAAGCCTGATGAAACCATTTTTGACAAGCATGAATTTACAAGCGGGTTAATGCTGGATACATTCTGGTGTGGACCAGTATAACAATGCTTTTAACCAACAAAAATGCTGGTCAAACTGTATGAAGCATGGCTGCCCAATGGAGACTTGCTGGTTAAGATGCTTGGTAGGGACACCAGCATCCAAAAAACAGTTGTTTTCTTTTTTCAAAATCTTGAGGTGACCCATGCTTTGCATAACAATGTGTGGTAGTCAGAAATGTAATGACAGAATATGAAAAACTGATATTCAGAATTTCTGAGCAAGTCACACACTAGATTCTCAACAGCCGAAGAGGATTTAGCAGTGCTTGCATACGGCTGATAAGGTACGCCTTGGGATGTCTATGGCACCAGATGTCTGTTGTCTGGGTTTCTCACGTGCAGATACATTCCTGGGGCATGAATCTTGAGTATGTTGGAGGAAATGTGTCCTTGTGAATCTATTATTCTTTTGTAATGGAACAAGAGCCCTGTCGCTGAACGGCTGTTGTTACGGAGAACAAGCCTTCATTGTCGGAGCTTCGCTAATATGCTAATTAACGAGTGCAAAGAGAGCGGAAAACCAGTATGAATAGAGAGGGCCGAACCTGATCTACAAGTTTAATCAGACGCGTTGCAGCATTTTATTAGTGTAAATAATGTCATGCAGCATTTCAGCTGCTTTTTACGGCCACATAATATTTGCACGTTGACTATATAAGTACTGATATCAAATGGTGAGTTTCAGGGGGGAAAACACAGTGTTTGAGGATGCAGTGAAGTGTAGCTCGCTGGCAGACAGTGAGAGAGTGAATGAGAGCACAGGGGATGCTGGGATACTGCGACTCAAGGCTGATGCGTTATGATGGACATGTCGCTGACTCTGTCTGCCCCCACTGAAAAGGAACTTCCAGGAACAGCACACCTCCTTTTGGAATAGAATGCTCCTGAAAGTACATTCAGGCTACTTCCTATTCCTATAGGATAGAAAGAGGGGAATTTGGTCAAAATGTTAAACAGGGAATAGTTTCACATCAGCACTAAAGGGCATGTTTCTTCTAATGTCTTGTGTTACTGAACATAGAAAGGTCAAAGAGGCTATTGTGACATTTCATTAGCAGTTCTGTTTTTAGAATTAAGGATTTTAGGAACTAAGGTGGCTATACAGTGACAGAGTGTTTCATAAGAGGAAAATGCTTAATTTTATCACATTTATATTAAGACCAGGCGTTTCTTCTTTATAACCAGTTTCCATTTGAGATAATTGAGACTTCACTTTGAGACAAAAATCACCTTGGGTGCGTCCAAATTCGCATACTATCCGTCCTAAATAGTATTCGAAATTAGAATTAGTACGTCCCAAATCGTAGTATGTTGAAATGAGTGTTCCAAAGATACCTGGATGGTCTACTATTTCCGGTCAGAATCCGAAGTGCAGATCGATGCACACTCTAACGTCTAACATTGCCCGCAACCCATCGCGCGTTGGACGGGGATTCGGTTAGAACTACAATCACGAGTGAAAAGTGTAAAACTACAGACATGAACGACGCGCGAGTCCGGTGGTTGTGTAGAGAGGTTTAGATAAAGGGGTTTGAGTGATTAATTACCAGTATCTAATGTATTTATTCAACGTTGTTTACATTATATTACATCTGCAGCAGCATTGTGAACTTTTATAAAGATACGTTTAGCGATTAACTTTTAAATGCATCATTATATTCAAATTGCAAACACGAGGAGAGTCTCTAAATGAAAGACCCACGACTGGCAGATGAACGTGCGACTACATTTCTCTCCGCAACGGTAGGAAATCAAATTAGATTGAATAGATGATTTTACCTGTGATGATTGACAGGGCAGTTTACGGTGACAGGAACACGCAACAGATCTGTCCGTTAAAGATGATGTGATAGTATGTCCCAAAGCTTGCCTACTCTTTTGCTACACACTCAAAAGTTTGTACTTTTTCTTCACAAAAAGAGTACATACTTTTAGAGCGTAGTATAAGTAGGCGAATTGGGACGCAGCACTTGAGATAATGAGAATGACACAGTAACTTGAGGTAAACAAGGTCACTGAAAATGTGAACACATATTTTAAAGATTCAGATATCATCATGTCCAGGGATCACATACATGTTCATTTTTAGAGACCAATGCCTGATATCCAACAGATTCAGATTTTAGTGAGATGCAGACAGACTGGCTCTCCTTGAGTAGCGGTTAAGCTAGGACACAGCAGGGTCGATTGGCGTGCAGACGCCACTGCAACACATGTGTGAATAGCCTAGTGAGCCTGTTGTGTAACGGGGTCTCTGAGCTGCAGTCTCGAACACAGCAAGACACAAATGTTGGGTTCCCATGTTTTATGGGGACATTCCATATACATAATGATTTTTATACGGTTCAAATTTTATATTCTATCTCCTAACCCAAACCCTGAACATTCAAAAAACGTAGGGTATACCTGTACCACACACACATTAGCCTTGGTACTTGAATTATTGCTGTGAGCCAGGAAGTGCATCGACACACTCTCTTTGAGGTCACTACATTCATTAGAGAGGAAGGAGTTGATGTACTTTACTGTATATGCTAATTACTTAAGAGTATGCTCGGAATATTAGACTACTTTTACTCATTTTTTTTGTTGCATTATGCAGTATGTACACTAGATGTGCTACTGAAAATGCTACATCCCATAATGCAATGCATGTAACTTCACCTTCCATTTTAAGAATGACGACTGAAAAAGTGGCATCAGCTGCAAATCTGAACTTCTTGATTTGATTATTTAATCTGACCAAATCTATTCAAAGTTGGATTAAAGATGCAAAATGACACTTAATAAATAATAATTAATCATAATAAATTGATGGCATTTACTTCATTAAAAATGCAATACGAAATAATTGTGCGAAAATATAACATAGTTTAGTTTGAAAAGATTATTACAGCAGTGCATAAAATTAGGAAGTGTGCAGTATATATTCTGTAGTATGCTATTTTTCCCACTTCAAACACGCCCTGATTGAAGTTAATGAAGTTTATTTATTTATTCATTCATTTATTTTAGAAATATAAATCTGTATTACTAAGTTATACCTTGTAAGCCAAAGTTACACTGACATTGGATGTTAAAAATGGATATTTGATCAATCATTAGAGTCATTTTAACTAATTACAGCCAAAATGAGAGGCGTGTGAGACTTTAATTATGATGAGCATATCCTAGCCTACTGTTAATATTGCTTTCCTCAATTCTAGTTCGCTCTATTACGAGTTCTCTTGCGGCGACAAAGGTTCATTCATTGCACAGATAAAGTGCTGGACAGAAAATCCTGTGCTAATTTTAGAGTCACTCCTCATCTTCCACATTTGCACTTTAATTTTAATTTAATGAGTTCACTTCCCTCCTTATCCAGCCCTTATGAAAAATATTTGCATACGGTCATCGGTTATTTCAAATGTGCCTCAGTTCTCATAATCTTTGAGAGTGATTTTGCATACATGGTACATGAAACACTGATCTGACTACATCAGTTAAAATGTTTTTTAGTAGCTTTACTCTCTTTTGGGTTGTTTTACGGTTAAATGGCTGCATATATTTTGCCTGCAGGACAGAGCTGCAGTTATGCAAAGGCCGGTGTTTAGATCCTAAAGTGGAAGCGAGCTCCTCATGGCTGCTGTCTCTCCAGTGTCCTGCCGCTGAGGCTGTTATAATGATCAACTGTCAAACTGATGACGCAGCTTACCGGCATCTCAAGAGGTGGAAATTAATATTTAATGCCCTCTGCTATGTGGCCGCATTGTGGAATGGAACTGTTTGCTGTTAAGTGTTACGGGCCTATTATGTGTCATTAGGTGCAGGACTCTCTCTCCTCATTGTGTTCTCGTCTCCCCAGAGAATTGCATTCTTTTCCTCCTCCCATCAATCTGAGCATCCTATCTGTGCCTTCAACATCTCAGAATGTCCCATTCGTCTGGCAGATCTGCGATTGATTGTTCTTTTCTCTGCTCCTTCTTCCTTCTCTGTGCGCCATCTTCTTTCTTGCACTCGCTTGTTGATAAATGTTCAACATTTCAGTCTTTCTTTCTCTACCTTCCTTCTCTCCCTTTATCTATCCTCTCATCCCTGGCTTCTTTTCTCTCGTCGATGATTCCTTTTGCCTTGCCATGTTTTCTGTGTCTGGACATATCTCCTCCTTTCCCTCTCTCTCCGTAATGGATTTTTCTCTGTCGGTAGGGCCTCTGTTACTCCTGAAGAGACTGCAGCAGACATGCTCTGTGGAAATGACTGGAAATTGATTTTCAGTGCAGGCTTGAGCACAGCCAGCTATTAAACGGGAACAGGATCCCTCATTAACATGAAACCTGAGGAAGTTAATGTGGAGCGAACTCTATGCGAGCAGGCAAAAGCGAGCTGCTTTGCTCGGCGTGATTGCAGAATATTGTGTTTATGGCGCTGAGAGTGAGTTTAGCACGTCTGCTCGTGTTGAGCGGTTTGTGTCTGAACGAGAGGCTTTTACGCAAACATTTGCCTTCCGTGCTGTTAACCTTCATGGTATGTGTGTGGTCTGAGAGACCGCACGGCCATTTTAACAGCTCAAAAAAATCCTTAACACCTAAGTATCAGGTTGACACTTTTCATGGCTTTTCTTAATCATACAAGAAATTATTAGACAAAACTTAAAGGGATAGTTCACCCCAAAAATGACAACCCTGTCATCATTTACTCACCCTCATGTTGCCCCAAAGCTGTATCACTTTCTCCCTTTTGCAGAACATAAAAGAAAATATTTTGTTGGTAACCAGTTTTGGTTACCATTGACTTTCCGCATGTGGAAAAAGAAAATAACATTTCTAAAAATATCTTCCTTTGTGTTCGACAAAAATAAAAGTAATACAGGTTTGGAATGACATGAGGATGAAGAAATGATAACATAATTGTAATTTCTGGGTAAACTATCCCTTTAACATTCATCACATGTCCAAAGGAACAGAAACATCACTTTAGTGGATAACATTTCTGAATTTTTTTTTTTTTTTTGTATAACATGGATGTTTTCACAACAATCAAAGTTAATGTGTTCACTTGAGATACTAATACAATTTTATATAATGTAAATCATTTTTTTCCACATTGAGCAAATTTGATAATACAACTAATTAATTTTGAGATTTAATTAATGAGATTAATTATATTAATTGTGTTTTATTACCAGCACTAGATTTTAACTGTGCAAAATAAAAACAAAATTAAATTGTATATTTTTCATCTTATCTCAGGTATACTTTACATTTAGAATAATATTATCTTTTAGTAAATATATATTAACAAGTTGCTTTAGTGATATTACAATTGCCAATTATGTAATTTTAAATTTGTTTGCCTTTATAATACCACAATATAAAACTGCACAATATAAAAGTTTTTTATACATTAAAACATATAACTGCCTTTGTATTTTAGAAAGTCTCTCACAAGGGGACCATCATACTTGAGGTCTTTAGCATCAAAAAGTTTTAAAACCCCTTATATAAATCTTCACTAATAATTGCCTGGGTTTTGATTAAGTCAACAAATTATGCAGTAATAAAAGTATTCAAATGAGAAAATAAATTGACATGCCATTATTATTGTCACACAAACAGCACTGAGATGTCTGACCCGCCAAACATAAAGAACATTGAGTAAATCTGAACAGTGAACCAGGTTTAAAATAAACCAGGCTAAATTGACAGGGCAACATGAAAATGTCCACTAACATAAAGTCAGGAGGCGCATGAGGGAGAGAAAGCATGAGTGTGCTCCTTGCTTTTTGTGCGTTTATCAAATAACTAACCCTCTTGCTAATTTGATTTTGCCAAAGTAAAGCATCTGCATCAAGAAAGACAGAGAGAGAGAGAGAGAGAG
The DNA here is from genome assembly GCF_051911475.1 of Siphateles boraxobius. Classification (NCBI taxonomy): domain Eukaryota; kingdom Metazoa; phylum Chordata; class Actinopteri; order Cypriniformes; family Leuciscidae; genus Siphateles; species Siphateles boraxobius. Next base: position 22,747,775 of record NW_027509197.1, on the reverse strand, counting down.
AGAGAGAGAGAGAGAGAGAGAGAGAGAGAGAGAGAGAGAGAGAGAGAAAGAGAGAGAGAGAGAGAGAGAGAGAGAGAGAGAGAGAGAGAGAGAGAGAGAGAGAAAGAGTGGTCAGGAGAGAGAGAGAGAGAGAGAGAGAGAGAGAGAGAGAGAGAGAGAGAGAGAGAGAGAGAGAGAGAGAAGAGTGGTCAGGAGAGAGAGATGGAGAGACACAGAAGCATTTATAATTGGCACTATTCTTCCATCTGATAACATGCAGCCTAAATCAACAATAACAAACATAATGGCTTTTTGCGCACTGTTATTCTTGCCATCGTTTGAATTACATGTGATCTCCCTCTTCCTCATGTACCTAATTTGTGTTTTTTTCTTTAATTTTGTGCCTAGCGGCTGAGTCATGATTAGACTGTGGCGAGGCTATTGTTAGCCGCAGGAGGGGCGCATGTACCGCGCTGCTGTCACCATGCCAACACACACTCCACGGAAACAACAAGCAGCCGGGAGATCACTGTAGATACTTTCTGATGATGAACCTCAGGGGCCCCCACCCCCTCCATGAGCAACATTAATGGACAAATTTCATCAAATGCCTTGCGTGTTTATGTTTTCCCTCACAGTGGCCCGGCATAAATCTGCAATGCTGATGTCTCAGCTGAGAGAGGGGAGCTCTGGGCGCACGGCGTCTCTTAAATACAACCCTGCTTAAGTATTCATTGCCGTGATATATGCATATTGGAACGCAGTTTGCCAATTAGACCTGCGACTGTTCTTAGGGGGGTAATAAAACCTGCAGCTCACGTGCCTGTAGCTGGTGGCGTCCTGCGGTGCGCGGTTCGGCTGATTGAAGATCAGGTGGTGTTGGGGGTGTTGGGTTCAGGTTGTCAAGCTTTTATTTTGCCATCCGTCACTCGGCCACCGATCAATAGCCCTCTTTAGCCCTCCCCGCTTACAGCGTGGACATACTACAGGTTGTGCTTTTTCAGTTTTAAACCCCAAACATGGCCTCAAACTCCCTATCGTTGGGTTTGAGAGCATGTGGCTGGGACCGAGGTGGTTTTGACAAAGCATGCATGTGATAAATATGTAGTGGATTGGCTAAAGAGGAGTGATGCATCATGGGATGTGAAGTAATGTGCAATTGATGTGATTAGAATAGATCATCCACACACAGGCACATGGGGAGGAAGACGCATGGCCCCCACCGTCCGACAGATGAAGGGTCCCGCAGCCATCCTTCTCAGTAAATGAGAAGATATTATTACTGTAGATTGATATCAGAGGGGGAGGCAGGGATGAGACAGAACAGCCTTATTCATTAAGCCCTCACAACAGACTTCATCTGTTTAGTGTGGCAGTTGATGCAAATTGTGTCACAGTCAAGTAGCAAAATGGTATGTTTGTATAACAGCAGCAGACAGGTTCACATCAGTAATTTAATATACTATCCTTGTGCATGTGAAAGTCACAGAAACATACCTCATCATTAATGTCCTGTTAGAAGATTTCAAGTGGTTGAATGTCGGTGAACAGAAAATTATGTACAGGCTTAACGGACAAAATCTAGAAAACAGGCTGAACATCTTAAAGGGACACCGCAACCAAAAATTACAATTCTGTAATAATTTATTCATGCAGTATACTTCTTTTAATTTAATTGGTAACACTCTACAATAAGGTCTCATTTGTTAACATTAGTTAATGTATTAACTAACATGAACTAACCATAAGCTATATATTTGTTAATATTTGTTAGTGTCAGTTAATACAAATACAGCTGCTCTTTGTTTGTTCATGTTAGTTCACAGTGCATTAACTGATGTTAACAAATACAACTTTTGATTTTAATAATGTATTATTAAATGCTGAATTTGCCTTTAACAAAGATTAATAAATGCTGCAGAAGTGCAGTTCATTATTAGTTTATGTTAAATAAAATAGTTAAAGGACAATTCCGGCCAAAAATGAACCTAGGGCTAAATAACACATGGGTACAGAGTCGACCGTTGTATGGGATGCGTTTTCATGATAATCGAATCTACCCAGTTTTAATGTTATCTTTAGTTTAACCACAGATTAGCTTGTAACGCTAGTGTATGGGGCATTGAATAAGTACGAATAAAAATCGCTAGTTAATATCACTAACCAGGCTCAAAATAGCCCCACACTAACGTAGCACTGCGTTCGTGGTTCAACTGGTCGAGACTGTTTTCCACAAATGGCTCCATGCTTGTATACACGAAGTGTACTGTCTTTATAAAGTATCTTCTTATTAAACTGTCTGTACACTTACAAAGTTCTCAATGCTTCGGTTTGCAGATAGAGACCCTAATTATGCTACCGTGGGGCTATTTTGAGCCTTGTTAGTGGTATTAACTAGCGATTTTTATTCATACTTATTCGATGCCCCATACACTAGCGTTATAAGCTAATCTGTGGTTAAACTAAAAAATAACGTTAAAACTGGGTACATTCGATGATCATGAAAACGCTTCCCATAGAACGGTCGACTAAGTGCCCATGTTATTTAGCCCTAGGTTCATTTTTGGACGGAATTGTTCTTTAACTAAGGCTACCTTATTGTAAAGTGTAATTTATTTATTTTTGTCTAGGAAACACAAAGCACACCATAAATACACCATGAAATGGCCCATTTGGTTTTTGCACTATATTACAAGCGTAAGGAACTTTTCAGACATTACTGAAAAATCATCAGTCATCTGAACTTTTGTGCTTTTATGATGTTTTTGTCCTTTCCATTGCTTGACAGACATGGCTCCTGGGACTGCACTTATGTGGGAAAGAATTGCATAAATGTATTGGTTTGAAACGACATGAGGGTGAATATAAGACAGAATTTAAAATTTTAGGTAAACTAATCTGGTGTTGTTATTAAAAATCATTTTCAGGTATTGAAATGAAGCTGAAATAAAATAATATATCTATAATATCAAAAATGTAAATGGAAATTAGACAAATTGAAAACTGAAATAAATAACAAGCTAGGTTACACTTTATTTTACGGTGTCCATATTACAGTGTAATTATATAATATGTAATAATAATTCACCACATGTACTTAATATAGGATTAGGATTTGGGTTTGGTTTAGGGTTAGGGTTAGTTGCATGTAATTATGCAGAATTTATAGTTATTATTACAGTATCTACATGTAACGTGTAACAAAGACACTGTAAAATAAAGTGTTACAAAAAGCTATATAGAAATACTATACTAACTAATGCAAAATATTAATACTAAAATAGTATTTAATTAATACTAAAATAACACTGAACTAATCCAATACAAAGCCTTGTGAACATTAGATGGGATTTTATAAACCTATGTAATCTGCTCAGTGGATTAAGACTCATATTTTTAATATCGTGTTGCGTTTCTCCAAACCATGGTACATTTTCAAAAATCATACCACTGCAAGGTGCTTATTTCTGTAAAATAGATTATATATAATCAATGATAGTTCACAGCTGCATTGCGTTCATATCAACAGCAAACCATACTGCACAAAATGAAACCCATGCCCCTCTTTTTAAAAAAACAACTTAAGCCCAGCTACTTGGTGCAAAAGATGTTTTTCCAGAGTACATCCAGGAACTTCTCCTCCTGTTCCCACAGCTAGGCCATTATCATGTGGCCCTGGAGTCACCCTCATGCAAAACTGAACGATGTCCTTCGCTGTAACGTACAATGTCAACAGGATGTAAGAACCCACCCACTGCATTGCCAGCAAACCAATTCTAAAAAGGTTAATTAAATCAGAGTGCTTAATTTATTATAATTAACCGGCTGGTTGGATTGACCGGAAAGTACTCGTCGTGTTTCATCAGAGGACAAAAATGAGGGAATGGCGAAAAAGAGAAATACCTTAAGTGGGCACAAACTGGCCAAACCATTTGGTGGCGAGCAGCATGGTAGACTGTTGGCATGTCAGAGTTATGAAGAGAATGAAAGACATAGCGAATGTGTGTGTGGGTGGGTGGGGGTAGGATAAATTGGTGCTTTTGAATGAGTTTGGTGTATTTTAGTATTATAGCGTTTCCTTTGTGCATACAAACATAATTACCTCCCTACAAAGCAGGGCAGCAAACAGGGAGTTTGTCTTCTTTCAAGCCACATTAAAAGGCAAAGCACATCGGCGGTATAGTAAGCTAGCAACGGCAGCCCCCACAAAATGAACCCTGCCAGGGATCTCTCTATCGTTCTCTATTTTTTTTCCTCCCCATCTATTCTACCCCAGCACTCCATTCCTCCCTCTCTTGCTCCTTTTTTCACGCTCTGCAGATTATCATAAGTCGCTGCAGTGGAGTTCTGGTGTGAACACACCACTTGACCTCCGAAGCCTTTCATCCTCTCTTGTAGTCCAAACATACCGTGCCCTTCTCTCATTCCCCGACATGCCGAGGCCTCCGACGTTCTCCGCCCATAAAAGGAAACAAAATCAGCAGCCGAGGACCAAGGAGGATTCAAACAAATCCGATTCAGCATAGTTCAAGCTGTCATTTTTCCACCCTGACTATGTAAGATAGCAGACGTGACCGCACACAATGCAAGCTCTGAATTGTGTGGAAATATTACAACAGTTTGATGTCTGATAGGTTCTTAGAATAGTATGGTTGCAATTAGGTTGCATGGTATTCCTGTACTAAAAATGTATATTACAATATATGATACAACAATGTTTTGAAAGATAGAGTACCAAATCTTAATAAACTATAGTGTCAGTAAGACCCCAAAGAAATACACAACAACAACAACATTTATTTATAAAGCACACTCAAACACAATAGATTGATCCAAAGCGCTGTACAGAGTATAAAGCAGGTCTACACAATAAAAACAACAATTACAGGTTTCCAAAAGCTAAAGGAAAAAAAAAAATGATTTAAGAGTAGATTTAAAAATGTCCAATGAAGGAGCAAACCTCACATGAAAGGGGAGGCCATTCCAAAGCTTTGGCCCAGCCACAGCGCTGCGCTCAAATGAATCCTTTTATTCAGCAAGGAAGCATTAATTTGATCAAATGTGACAGTAAATACATTTAGAATGTGTATTCTAAACAGTAAATACATTTAGAATATTACAAAATATTTATCTTTAAAAAAAAGCTATTCTTTTGAACTTGTTATTAATCAAAGAACACTTTAAAAATAAAAATAAAAAGCAGCACAACTGTTATCAACATTGATAATAATGCGAAAAATATCTTGAGCTGCAAATCAGCATATATTAGATTCCTAACAGATTTCTGAAGGATCACGTGACACTGAAGACTGGAGTAATGATGCTGACAATTCAGTTTTCCATTACAATAAACAACATTTTAATATATATTAAAATAGAAAAGTTATTCTAAATTGAAATAACATTTCACAGTTTTACTGTTTTGATCAAATAAACACAGCTTTGGTGAGCACAAGATACTTCTTTCAAAAAACATTACAAAAAAAAACTCCAAACTTCTGAACAGTATTGTCCCTGACCTGGACTACAAAGTACACCACACTTTAGCAATCTGGACTGTGACAAGAAGAAGAAAAAACATGCGAGATTCAATAAATTTAAATACTATGAATAATAATACTGTTAAACTAATTTAGTAATTTAGCTCAAATCAACATAGGACATGTATCTAAAGTAAAATAATTAGTTATTTTAATTATACATAATTAAAAAGACCAATATCACCATAAGCTATATTTTTTTGTACATTAATAAGAAGACCAATAGATGAAAGAAAAGCTACCTCTATATGGTGTCTATACTGTATATGTATGTACATACATTTCATTCCATACAGTACAGTGCATGAATTGCTAAATAAAAACATAAAAATGCATATATACTGACTTTATTAAATCTATTGAAAACTCTCGTCAGTAACCTTGGTACTGATATGAATCCGATACCTAAGTACCAGAGCCTGATACTAAGTTGGAAAAAAAGAGACTTTTCTTTTCTCCTGTCTCCTGAGAAAAAGACCCTTGTTTTTCTTCTAGGGTTTTTCTAGAAGAGATCTCAACAATATTAAACTGTGCTCCGATTTGACAAGATAAGTCTGTATTTAAAATTCAATATGAATTAAAACTTTTTTCCCCTGTAAATTCTTACAAGATCAATCATCTGAGCTAAAAATTGCTGTTGTTAAGACATTATTGTCTACTCTAAGACTTTCTTAGTCTTAAATCATTGATTGAAGCTTTAAAGGTTCAGCATTGATATGTACAACCATCTACATCAGGCTATAACACATATTTTAATGCATGGGATTTAGATTGAAATCAAAGAGGGCAGATTTCAGAACTCTTGATTGCTCAATCGAAGGCAAAATGAGCTGGACCCATGTGCTCTGCTGTCCTTCAAGATGACCTTGTTAACATATCAAAGGAAGAGGGTCCTGACCTCGTTAGACACATGGATTCAATTAACGCTGCACTTTTTCAGATGGACATCAGAGAAGAACCAAAGAGTCTTCAACACGACCTGAGAAAAATGTTACGCAGAGGTCCTTCTAAAATAAGCAAGCAAACGGTTTTTTGTGATTGAGGACCTTGTCGGGAAGCAGCTCAGTGAGGAAGTATTGTGCATAACTTCACACGTTCCAGACAGCGAATAGACTCGTTCCTTCAGTGTTGCCATCAATCTTTGTAATAGCTTATCTGTTTTTATTTCTCCCCCACACATTCAATACATGGCTCGGAAGTCTTTTTAATGCATTTCTATTAGGGCACTATTTCAACATAGGGCCTACTTTAAAGAGAGACAGAGGGAGAAAAAGAGCAGGAGAGTGAGCTTGGTGAGCCATGCGTGCCGTTCCAGCTGTGGGAAATAAGGAAAATTGATCTGACATTGATTTCCCATGCCTGGCTCACACTTTATTCTGGCACGGAGGTAAGGTGATGTGCGTTCCTGTGTGTGTGTGTGTGTGTGTGTGTGTGTGTGTGTGTGTGTGTGTGTGTGTGTGTGTGTGTGTGTGTGTGTGTGTGTGTGTGTGTGTGTGTGTGTGTGTGTGTGTGTGTGTGTGTGTGAAGGGTTTCCCTTGGGACATAAGGCTAGCTGCTGAATCAGTATCCCAGTATTCACGTTCATAACGGCCGGTAATGGGGTTAAACGTATTTATACAGAAGCACTGACCTGCATCCCGTCTCACTTGTTAAAGGCAGATTGAAACCCCAGCCACTTCTGTCTTTAACGGGAATACGGGGGAATGGAAAATAAAAGATTCCTAACCAGACCTGATGAGTACTTTTCCTCTCCGTCTCCCTCACGCTTCGTTTTTCACTCCTAGGGGTGGAAAACAAGGAACAGCCGTGCGAGTTAACACCGGCATCACTATTAATAATGGTGGCCATTATACAAGCAAATGGACTGGCCCATTGCTATTTACTCAGAGGAGATGGCGGGCTGATATTTTGTGCTGATAAACTGGCAGTGGAACACTGATTAGAAGCAGTGTGCCTTCTTTATCGCTTAATGAGAAAAGACTGGCGACTTTCTCCATTCTCTGCCTGTCTCCCTCTTTCATATTTCTTTGCATTCGGTCCTGCTCTGCCTCCCCCATTCACCAACACACCCCCCCCCCCCCCCCCCCCCCCGCCCGTCTGGGTTGCCATGACAATGGTGCGTCGCTACGGCAACGGTGAGAGCTGACAGGTTGGTGTAAAAAGAGATACAGCGATCTAAGCAACCCAGGCTACATACAGTAGGTATAGAAAACAGGAGGGAGAGGGAGAGAGAGGGGGGGGGGGATTGTATGTTGAGAGTAAGATGGTGCTAGTGGTTGTAAAAGACAGAAGAGGAGACAGAAAAAGAGATGAAGGGGAAGATAACTGACATCTGAAAAGGGGGAGTGTGCTCCCTTTTGAACTGGAGAGAATCTGAGAGCGCAGAACACACTGAAACATCTGTCCAGCAACATCAGACAAGAGCTGCTTCTTCACTTTCACAGCTCTGTCCTGTCATGCGAACCCGGCAGAACATTTTTGAGGTTGCTCTTATGGCCTAGTATTATATGAAACAGAATCAGAACTACAAAAAATTCTGTCATAATTTAATTGCCCTCATGTCATTCTAAACCTGTGTGACTTTCTTTCTTCTGTGGAACATAATATAAGATTTAGAAAAATGTTTTTGCCCATACAATGGAAGTCAGTGAGGAAAAAACAACAATGGGCCGAAGTGACGTTCAAATGGACAAAAACACTGAGAACATGTTCGAAATATCTTCTTTTGTGTTCTTCAGAAGACAAAAAGTCATACAGGTTTGAAACGACATGAGGGTGAGTAAATGATGGCATGAGTGAATTATCTTTATCAACTTTGCTTCAGATTGCAAGCTGCAAACGTTGGTATCTGGGTAAATCCGAACACAGTTTAAAACAGTGTTGAGATATTTTCTGAAACTCTAGAGGAGACACATGTGAGATTATCAGGGCCTTTTCCTCAGGAGGTGAATCTGGGAAGCAGGACACAAAAGTTTGCACTCTCACAAAACAACTTGGTTTCACTTTATTTTGTTGGTCCCTTTAACACATTCTGTTGACTATATGTAACTCTGCACCCACATGTCTACTAACTCTCATTAGAATGTTATTAGAGTATTAGTAGACTGGTAGGGTTAGGGTTACAATAAGTTGACAGTAGAATGTCTGTTGAAGGACCATCACAATAAAAAGTTAGCAGACATTAAGCAGACAGTCTACTAATACTCTAATGAGAGCTAGTTGACATGTAGTTGTAAAGTTACTTACAGTCAACAGAATGTTCAAAAGAGACCATTAAAATAAAGTGTTATCGACAAAAATAGTTAACTACACTGCAAGCTACTAGAACAAAAGTAGCTAACTTCATTGAAGCTACTTATGAGAGGGCAATATCTTCTTATTATCCTACATAACTTCATTTCTTGGGGGTATAAAAACATTTTGAATGAAAAAAGTCAACTTGAATTGGTAAATATACACTAAATACAACTAGAAAGCACCCTAATTTATGTGACTGAAACTTAGAAAGCATAGCAATGGACAAAAGCAGTTAACTAAATGTTCCTCTATATAAAATAAGCTAAATCAATTCATTTACATTCATGCATATGAGAGACATTTGGATTTTATCCAAAACACTATTCTTTACTGTTTAAGCTATATGAACAAACTGATTCACTAGTCTGAGCCACTGCAATTCAACGGTACAATGAATCATACATTTCAACCCTACATATATACAGAGAGACGATTGATTATTCCCTCAGCTTGCTTGACTGTACACCGAAACGTGACAAATACCATTGTAGCATTTACTCATGGAACACTTATTCGGAAAAGTTAGTCCCTAGGAAAATTAAACTACTGTCAAGCTACTGAAAAATGTAGTTCGTATAAGTTGATACTTTTGGTTAATTACTCCTCCTCCAACATTGGCTCAGCCCTTTCAAATATTGCTTTCCAGCCATCTCAGCCTCCATTAGACTTTGCTCTCATCTCTTTCAGATTTTGAGAGGATGGCTCACTGCTTTTTCTGCAGTGTAGGGTGAGAAGGAGCCATGATTCGATTACACAACAGATGCACAGCAAGTTTATGGTGCTAAAGAAGGAAAATCCGGGTATGTACTTGTTCAGCCCTTTCCTCTAAGTATCACTCAAATTTGGCAAGCACACACACATTCATACAGACACAACACACACTTATGTCTCAAGTACACTGTAAAAACAATATCTGCCTTCAATTTTAAAGTACAATTAATGTGGATGTTTAAGTAATTTCAAATTAAATGACATTAAGCTGACTTAAAAATGTGTTGAATCTTAAAAAAAGTTGAAAATTGCTTAACTTATTTTGATGAGTTAAAGCGATGTAAAAATACTTATTGATCATATAATTTTTTTACAATGTATGATTTCTTTACACCTTCATTCCAAGTTTTTTCCCTTAGGGAAGAAAAACTTGTAAGAAGGTAGTAACTTGGCAAGCTACAGTTTCAAACACTGCGATGGTCAAGAAAAAGAGAGGATATGAGAAGAAAAGAAGGCAGTGGGAGAGGATTATGAGTTGGAAACATATAGGACAGTGAGGCAATGAGGTGAATGAGATTGAGAGAAATGCTGAGAGAGTAACAGGAGAAAAGAGGGATGTGAGAGAAAGAGAGGTTTTCTCTCCTCCGTTTGAAAGCTTTCAGCTCTGTCCTGTGTCTTGACCTTGAGCACAGCGCTGAAACCCCAGGGCTAGACGCTAATGTGGCCCGTGCGGATCAGCAATTCCCACATCACATCACTTAAAATCTGCTTCACGCTGACCCCAGCACAGTCCAAGCAGCCCCGATTCCCTTAGCGCTCTGCTTCATCTGCTTCATGCCACTCCGTCTCACTGACTTGAGTGCAGTGTGGCCCATCAGGTCAAAACACACAGCACTAAACAGATTTCTGTCTCAATGAACCCAGAACAGCCCAAATGACAAAAGAATATCAATGGCAAGGTGTTTGTTTTTATTGATTGGGAAAAGAAAAGCCAGTTTGGTCTGTTTGTCCCCTAGTGAAAAAAAAGTATACTTTATTGTATTTGAAATATATTCCCTTTTCAATGGTACAATTTGTGTTAGTATATTTGCAATGTACTATCTTTTAATATATTAAAAGTATATTAGCATCATGCTTTTACCTATTTTCACAATACAACTTTTAACACACTTTTAAATAATTGTACTAAAATATATTTTCTAAAAATATATTTTAGAAATATATACTTGAAGTGAAAATTCAGTTTATTTTTTAAAACTGTATTTATTTGCACTTTATTAAAAATATATTTTAGGTATATTTTAACTGTGTGCTGGAAATGATCATTGTAACAATGCAAGTATACTTTCAAAATACATTACAGTATACAATATTATGGTGTACAAAGTATTATTAGTATACCCTTATGGTCGTTGTCGATGGCCTCGTGGGAAAGTGCACCAACATGTAGCGCCGTTGTGCTTCGATTGACCTTCGAGTTTGAGTCCCGGCTCGTGAACCTTTCCCGATCCCGTCCCCTCTCTCTCTCTCCCACCTCACTTACTGTCCTATCCTAATAAAAGGCAAAAACGCCAAAAATAAATCTTTTAAAAATATACACTTATGATATATTGCTTGTATGTTTTGAAGACACTTGTAATGCATTTGTAATGTACTATGTACAAATAAAGTAAACTTTAATATCACTAATCAAGCATGTAATTAGTCCCTACACAGGCATATACTTAAAGTATACTAAGTATACTTGAAGTTGTTCCAATTTAGTACACAAAAGTACACTAAATACACTTAAAGTTATGCTTTACTACAATTTAATTACAACTAAAATATACTTAGTACAAAATTAGTTGTTTCAATATAGCACTCTTCAAGTTAACTAATCATTAACACACTTGAAGTATACTGAATTTGTCTTGATGCAAATAAACTTAGTATATTTTTCTTTTCACCAGGGTCTATTCAGAATATGAAAACAGAAAAATACAATGTAAAAGATTATGTGACATTATAAAAAGGGGGGAAAAGATACCATTTTAGTGAGGGGGTCAAGATTTGTCTGGTTAGCCTTAGCCCCTGCTGGTAGATGTCATAACTACTCTGCATGGCAACAAAAAGCATATTTTTCCTGATTAATATTGACATGCTTATTTGGTAGCTGAGGAAGCAGGCTTGATGGAACATTCAAGGAACCCTAATGTCTTCTACACAAAGAGTAATTGCTGAATTTGTTAACTTTAAAGGGTTAGTTCACCCAAAAATAAAAATTATGTCATTAATTACTCACCCTCATGTCGTTGGAGACCTTCACCCTCAAACATGTAAGACCTTCGTTCATCTTCGGAACAAAAATGAAACAAGATATTTACGATGAAATCCGAGATCTTTCTGACCCCCCCATAGACTGCAACATTATTACCACTTTCAAGGCACATAAATGTAGTAAAGACATTATTAAAATAGTCAGTGTGACTACAAATGGTTCAACCTTGTTATGAAGCGACGAGAATACATTTTGTGCGCAAAACCCCACAAAATAGCGACTTTATTCAACAATTTCTTCTCTTCCGTGTCAGTCTCTGACGCTGATCACGTAAGCACCACAACGCTTATGAAGGAGTCGGTCAATACTCAGTCTGCGTTCTGACGTAGAACCTGGAAGCGCTGCAGTGTGTTTACAACATGAACAGTGTCAGAGAATGACACAGAAGAAAATAAATTGTTGAATAAAGTCGTTTTTTATTTTTATTTTGTGCACACAAAGTATTCTCATCGCTTCATATTAAGGTTGAACCTGTTACGCAGGAGTTTCCTGCGTCACTCCCCCCGCACCCACGGAGGGATCCATCCCCAGAGTACTGACTCCTGCCTTACGAACTGTAAGATTCCCATCATACAGCTCTCTGAACTGATCACACACACCTGATCTTCACTGATTACACGCCCACCTGCACTTAATTTCCACACACATATAATCACGCTCTCGCCATCACTCCGTCCAAAGTATTGTTTTGGACTATTTTAACAATGTATTATACCTTTCTGGGTCTTGAAAGTGGTAATAACGTTGCAGTGTGGGGTAAGAAAGCTCTCAGATTTCATCAAAATATCTTTATTTGCGTTCCAAAGATGGGTAAGTAATTGATGAAAACATTGACATTTTTGGGTAAATCCTTTTAAGAGGGGGTGTACTTATTTATGCTAAGTACTGTATATCCAGGTATTACAAACCTCCTTGATTACAATCAATGATGCTCTCATTATGATCAACTTAACTGTCACAATACATTATAATCAATGTTGCACACTTTTTTTCATTTCTTCAAGGATATTTTACTCCTTTTGGACTCAACAGAAGGGTGAGTAAATAAAAAAAGATTTTTCTATGTTTGGGTGAACTGATCCATTAAAACAAAACAGCATTTGCAGAGACAAGATCGGTTTTAGTTTACCAATAACAAGCGAACAAAATCCATGTTGGGAGATGTTTTTCAAAATGTGGAGATCAAAGATGATTTTTGTTTGGTTGGAATGCTGTAAGCCATGAATCAGCTTCACTGATGGTAGAAAAGCTTGAAATTCATCAATATTCAGAGGAGCTGAAGGGCAGAGTTTAGTAAGTTGAATCACACACGCTGCGGTTTACACACATCGTTGAGAGGAAGGAACAGTGTGCGAAAACATATGACTACGGGCCTCCAATCTATTGTTCTCACTTCGTTTCTCTCACAATCTTTCTCGCTTTGTTTGATGTTTTGCAAAAATACAACTGCTTAAAGAAATAAACGACTGAAAACAATAGCTATCTTCGCTCTCACTCTTCATCACTGCCATCGCTCATCATTAAATCTCTATTTCTCTCAGAGTTCTGTTTTTATCTTTATCACTCTTTTCTACACTCAATTTCTCTATTCCCTCATATATCTGTTGTGGTGTATTGTAGTTGCTTTATTTGTTATGATGCATGGTGTCACTGGGCGCACGGATATGATGAATGCTACATAAAGACTAAGAGCCCGGGGCTGTCCATGAGTAGTTTCCCACGTGCTTGCTCCCAAACGGAAACCATTTCCTCATGCCCCCTGGGGTCACGCAAAATCATGTTACCAACCTAAAATGGCACCCCCCTGAAGCTTTCACCCACCCCCCACAATACATCCAGTTCACCAGCAAAGCACTAATAAAACAGCTCTCCATCACAGAGCGAATCATTAGTTGTGAAAATATGAGCCGGCTTATCTAATGTAAGTCTATGGAAGTTTGTTTGGATGGGTTTTGAACTTAATTTTACAGAAATTATTGAAAAATATGATACAATTACAAGGGTTCTTGAAATAGTGACACAAGAAACCAAGGGAGAATTTTGCTGTATATGTATATATACAGTATATGCCTTGGAAGCAAATATAGGTGTCCGTACTGGTGTTATACATACTGTACAAACATTTTTAAATTCACAGTATGCACAGTACTGTTAAAGATGTAATATATCTTCAATGTTCATTAATTTAAACACTGATTCTGAACATAGAGATAAACACGACAATAGTACCCTAATTTTACAAAAAAAATTCACAGTAAATACATTTTAGAAACATTAGAAACATTAACATTGAAAAGAACTGTTATCACTTGTACAGTAGTCATTTTCAAATCAGGCTTCTCTGTGATAAGCATTTCCTCAGTTCTGATTTGCAGTCTTCAAAGTTTTTATGTCACATTATAGTGTCATTTAACAATTTATTTAAAGAAAAGCAGATTCAAAATGCTTCATAATGTCAAACTTCATTCCACACCACATAAGAATAATGTCCGTTCAGTTAAAGGACGCTTAGTAAGGCTTCTCTAAGCAAGTAACAGCTACCAAGGAGGGATAGCAAAAGGTCAATTGCAACAGTTTAAATCAATGAGTATCTATGTGGGAGGCTGACACAAATGCTGCATTATAATTTGCATATTATTTGTCCTATATATTATGCATCAATGTGCACCAAATCATTCATCATCACAACCCCTTGCGGTATGGAAGAGGAAGGTTTTGATTCTTCTGTTTTTATTTAGTCAAAAATTGTGTTGTATGCAAATGTAAACTGACCGTAAAAAATAGATATTCTAAAGTGCTTTATGTACAATCTCATCAGTGAAGTACATACATTTAGTATGTAGTGTATGATGCTGATGACTGAAATTGTCCATGATAATCACATTTGCAGGAATAGCAATACCAGATATAAGGCATTATAAACCCACAAAATCTGAATGATTTATCACAAAACACTTAAAGTATAGTTTGTGTCACGATTCCTGTCTTGTGTTGACTTTTGTTATTTCCTGTCCTGTGCCATGTTTTGTAGTCCTTTGTAGTTTTTCTTGTTTATTAGTCTCTCCAGGTGTTTCTAATTAGCCCCGCCCCCTTGTTATCTTGTTTGCCTGTGTATTTAAACCCCTGTGCTTCAGTTGTGTTTTGTCGGTCGTTGTTTTGATGTTGCTGGTAGCTGTTCCGTGTTCCTGTCCTGAGTCCATTGGATTATCTGTTTGTTTTATTAAAGTGCTTGCATTTGGATTCTCTCTCCGCTTCATTTCTACCACATTGTAACAGAACGACCGACCCCAAATATGAATCCAGCAGCACGGATCTCGCCTGATCTACACAGGCTAGACCGGTAGTTCGCTGGACAGATCATGGCCATGGCCTTGGCCCTGGAAAGTCTCGATCTGTTCCAGTACACCTGGGGGTTTGTTCCCCTCCCTGCCTCCTGCTCTCTGGGTGATGAGGCGATTAAGATGTGTTACCGGCTGGGGGCTAAGGAGGTCGACCCGAGGGAGCTCCCCGATCTCTCCGGTCTGGACTGGAGAGAGGCACTCTCCAGATGTCTGGAGAGCTTCCTCCCGTGGCACGCCACGTCATCACCTGTTCTTCACGTTCACCACGACATGCCTGAGCTTCACGTCAGCCACGTCCGGCCTGAGCTTCACGTCAGCCACGTCCGGCCAGAGCTTCACGTCAGCCACGTCCGGCCAGAGCTTCACGTCAGCCACGTCCGGCCAGAGCTTCACGTCAGCCACGTCCGGCCAGAGCTTCACGTCAGCCACGTCGGGCCAGAGCTTCACGTCAGCCACGTCGGGCCAGAGCTTCACGTCAGCCACTTCCGGCCAGAGCTTCACGTCAGCCACGTCGGGCCAGAGCTTCACGTCAGCCACGTCCGGCCAGAGCCTTCACCGCTGGTCCCGTCCAGCACAGAGCCCTCACCGCTGGTCCCGTCCAGCACAGAGCCCTCACCGCTGGTCCCGTCCAGCACAGAGCCCTCACCGCTGGTCCCGTCCAGCACAGAGCCCTCACCGCTGGTCCCGTCCAGCACAGAGCCCTCACCGCTGGTCCCGTCCAGCACAGAGCCCTCACCGCTGGTCCCGTCCAGCACAGAGCCCTCACCGCTGGTCCCGTCCAGCACAGAGCCCTCGGTGAGGGAAGTCCCGCAATGCCTGGAAGTCCTCCCTGTACTTCCTGTCAGCCCAGAGTCCTCGCCGCTGGTCCCGTACGATCCAGAGACTGTTCAAGTCACGTCTGCCGATCCAGAGGCTGTTCAAGACACGTCTGCCGATCCAGAGGCTGTTCAAGACACGTCTGCCGATCCAGAGGCTGTTCAAGTCACGTCTGCCGATCCAGAGGCTGTTCAAGTCACGTCTGCCGATCCAGAGGCCTAGCAAGTCACGTCTGCCGATCCAGAGGCCTAGCAAGTCACGTCTGCCGATCCAGAGGCCTAGCAAGTCACGTCTGCCGATCCAGAGGCTGTTCAAGTCACGTCTGCCGATCCAGAGGCTGTTCAAGTCACGTCTGCCGATCCAGAGGCTGTTCAAGTCACGTCTGCCGATCCAGAGGCTGTTCAAGTCACGTCTGCCGATCCAGAGGCTGTTCAAGTCACGTCTGCCGATCCAGAGGCTGTTCAAGTCACGTCTGCCGATCCAGAGGCTGTTCAAGTCACGTCTGCCGATCCAGAGGCTGTTCAAGTCACGTCTGCCGATCCAGAGGCTGTTCAAGTCACGTCTGCCGATCCAGAGGCTGTTCAAGTCACGTCTGCCGATCCAGAGGCTGTTCAAGTCACGTCTGCCGATCCAGAGGCTGTTCAAGTCACGTCTGCCGATCCAGAGGCTGTTCAAGTCACGTCTGCCGATCCAGAGGCTGTTCAAGTCACGTCTGCCGATCCAGAGGCTGTTCAAGTCACGTCTGCCGATCCAGAGGCTGTTCAAGTCACGTCTGCCGATCCAGAGGCTGTTCAAGTCACGTCTGCCGATCCAGAGGCTGTTCAAGTCACGTCTGCCGATCCAGAGGCTGTTCAAGTCACGTCTGCCGATCCAGAGGCTGTTCAAGTCACGTCTGCCGATCCAGAGGCTGTTCAAGTCACGTCTGCCGATCCAGAGGCTGTTCAAGTCACGTCTGCCGATCCAGAGGCTGTTCAAGTCACGTCTGCCGATCCAGAGGCTGTTCAAGTCACGTCTGCCGATCCAGAGGCTGTTCAAGTCACGTCTGCCGATCCAGAGGCTGTTCAAGTCACGTCTGCCGATCCAGAGGCTGTTCAAGTCACGTCTGCCGATCCAGAGGCTGTTCAAGTCACGTCTGCCGATCCAGAGGCTGTTCAAGTCACGTCTGCCGATCCAGAGGCTGTTCAAGTCACGTCTGCCGATCCAGAGGCTGTTCAAGTCACGTCTGCCGATCCAGAGGCTGTTCAAGTCACGTCTGCCGATCCAGAGGCTGTTCAAGTCACGTCTGCCGATCCAGAGGCTGTTCAAGTCACGTCTGCCGATCCAGAGGCTGTTCAAGTCACGCCTGAACCTGATCACTCTATGTTTGTTTCTGTGTTTACGTCTGTCCTTGTGGCTGTTTCTGTTCTGGTGTCTGTTCCAGAACCGGAGCCAGTGTCTGTTCCCGAGCCATTCTGTGTGTTGTCTGTTCCCGAGCCAGTGCGTGTGTTGTCTGTTCCCGAGCCTGAGCCAGTGCGTGTGTGGTCTGTTCCCGAGCCAGAGCCAGTGCGTGTGTTGTCTGTTCCCGAGCCAGAGCCAGTGTGTGTGTTGTCTGTTCCCGAGCCAGTGCGTGTGTTGTCTGTTCCCGAGCCAGTGCGTGTGTCTGCTGTTCCCGAGCCAGAGCCAGTGCGTGTGTTGTCTGTTCCCGAGCCAGAGCCAGTGCGTGTGTTGTCTGTTCCCGAGCCAGAGCCAGTGCGTGTGTTGTCTGTTCCCGAGCCAGTGTGTGTGTTGTCTGTTCCCGAGCCAGTGTGTGTGTCTGCTGTTCCTGCGCCGGTGTCTGCTGTTCCTGCGCCGGTGTCTGCTGTTCCTGCGCCGGTGTCTGCTGTTCCTGCGCCGGTGTCTGCTGTTCCTGCGCCGGTGTCTGCTGTTCCTGCGCCTGAGTCACCGCCCTGGCCGCCCGATGGGTCGTCTGCTTCGCCCTGGCCGCCCGATGGGTCGTCTGCTTCGCCCTGGCCGCCTGAACTGCCTGCTCCGCCCTGGCCGCCTGCACATCCTGGTCCACCCTGGCCTTCCGTCCTGCCGCAGTCTCCAGGTCCTCTTCCGCTCCATGGGCCTGGCCCTCCATCCCGCCCCCGGGTCCGCCTCTGCTCCACCTCCCTCCTGGACTGTTCATGAGGAGCGTCTGGAATCCGCTCCTTAAGTGGGGGGCTATGTCACGATTCCTGTCTTATGTTTTCCTTGTCTTGTGTTGACTTTTGTTATTTCCTGTCCTGTGCCATGTTTTGTAGTTTTTCTTGTTTATTAGTCTCTCCAGGTGTTTCTAATTAGCCCCGCCCCCTTGTTATCTTGTTTGCCTGTTTATTTAAACCCCTGTGCTTCAGTTGTGTTTTGTCGGTCGTTGTTTTGATGTTGCTGGTAGCTGTTCCGTGTTCCTGTCCTGAGTCCATTGGATTACCTGTTTGTTTTATTAAAGTGCTTGCATTTGGATTCTCTCTCCGCTTCATTTCTACCACATCGTAACAGTTTGAGTCAAGAATACACACACATCCAGGCGGGAAGTATACATACTCTGGTGTTTGAATAATTTCCTATTAATTTCCCTTCCTGTTGATCCTCCTGTAAAATTGAGGCAGAAATACCATAAAAATAACATAAAAATAACAATCGTTAAAAAAATAGATGGGTATGCCAATGCTGCATATCTTTGCAACCCAGTGGGGCTACTGCATACTTAGAAGTTATCTCCCTTTCTCCAAAACCAATTTAGAGGCAGCATGATTAAGGATATCCAATCACATGGGCTATACTCGCCTGGGGTAGAGGAGAGCACAAACTAGGATCGTCCAGAGAAAAAACAATTCAGCTCGCAGCGTGTATGTGTGTGTGTTTAATCGACCCCCCACCATGTGTTTTGAACCGAAGCGTGAAGCTGCAGCTCGACTGTGTTTAAAGGATGCAACATATCTACTAAAGACGCAGACCGGGAGCTCGCAGACAACACGGGATTATCCCGTATTCTGAGGAGCTGAGTACGATCAGAGACCTCTTCAAACAACATAGACTTCTGCCCCCTTGCAAAGGGAGCGGACAGCTGACAAACCAACATACCCAATCATTTATATGCATATGAGGACAATGCATAGCGAGCTTCAGCACTGATGTCATAATTAAACTCAATTTCACAGCGTAATATATAAAACAATATTTGATTTGCGCAAATTTGCTCTAATTAAGGTTCACGGCTCAGAGGAACGACATTTGCATTTTACGAGATATGAGTGGTGGGTAAACCTGATTGATATTGGCGTCTTCACAGAGAGACGCTTCCTGTAGATGAGATAACACACTCTCTCTTCCTTCCTGTGCCCTTCTGTTTGCTGGTCTTCCTGGCCTCCTGCCACAGCATGCTGTACAGATAATCAATGACCAGATCATGGCCGCCATAGTCTGTCAGCGTGACTCAGCATTCGCCCATTTTAAGATCCGTCTCAGTCAGGTCTTACCTCAGAGTAAAGAAGCTACATATTAACTCAATTCAAGAAGACAAGTGGCTGTTGGCGTTAAGAGGCTCACAGGTATGTGCTGAAACTTTCCACATGAAATGTCAACTATTATTTTCATCTCTTTCTTATTATTTTCATCTATTGTTCTGAATGCCTTCCAGACATGGCAAATCGGACAGGAGAAATGGTTCAGTACCCTCGTTCCCAAAAACAAAAAGGGGCGCCGACACACACACAGCAACAAAACAAAGTTTTCAACAAAGACCACCATGCCATGCATACACATAGTGTACACTTAATGCCATGCTTACACCCACTTACATAGGGGAATAGATTTTGTTCGCTTAAGGAGGCGGATTTGAGTAGCAAAGTAATATATGGAGAGAAAAAAAACAAGACAACAGAGAAATGCATGTACAAAGCTAAGATGCTGCATATTTTCTGTTTTCATTTCGGCTGCTTATCTGTATGCATCTATATGTATTTAATGTAGGTATTTGACTTTTAATAGGGATGCCGAAGATAATGCATTAACTAATTAGATTAAGTACATTTAATTCCATTAAAACCATTTGATAAAATTAGTCAATTGGTCAAATTTTTCATGAAAATTCCATTGTATCATTCATATGTCTAGCATGTGATCTTAAGCAATGGCATGCACTTTCATGGAATTTTGTCTCACCATTTTTGTAATACATTTTTTCAGTAATAATATTTATTCCTTGACGTTACATGGATTGCTTCATTTTGCTTTGTGACTATGACAGTTTAATATTTAAAACAAGATAATCGCATACCTAAAAAAAGGTCAATGTTTTTATTCATTTTCATTATAAGTGTAAAAACGTTCTTAGTTTAATTTCTAATTAAAATTTCAGACACACCTGAATAAATGTTTCTTAAAGGGGTCATACAATGAAACATGCACTTTTACAAGTTGATTGTACTGAAATGGGTATTGGAAGTGCCTGTACACAACCATCATTTAACTATACAAATCCATCCAGTGTTTTTGTTTTAATCTCCTTATATGTTTTCCCCTGCCTCAAATTGAGCCGTTCGATTTTGTGACGTCACTAAATCGGACACCCCTCCCACGATTGATAATTGACAGCAGCGTCTCTATGGTTACAACACAGACCCGCCCTGAGCGAGCTGTCATCGTAGTCCGCCATTGTTCATACACTGGAGCAGAATGTCATCTAAGCGATTGTGTTCTGTTCTTGGCTGTAATAAGGAACACAGCAGTCATTTCAATGTTCCTAAATTCGAACCGCTGAAGACGCAGTGGCTGAGTTTTATTTTTGAAGTGAATATTCCCAACAATCTACGTAAATGCTTTTATGTTTGCGCTAATCATTTCTCACCAGACTGCTTTCTAAACGAGGGTCAGTGTAAATCTGGTTTTGCTAAGAAGCTGGTCATGAAAAAACGATCGGTACCAACTATTTGTGTTCCTGCTGCACCTCCAGAAGAAGTGAGTGTAACGGTTTATTAACCTTTACATATTAATCTCTTCAAATCGCTTGCACGCTTCACGATAAATGCGGCTAATGTTTACACTCAGGGTATATTACGGCATGTTTTCTATGCAACGTTACGACGTTCTCAATATAATTCATAATCCCACGTTTATTATGGTTAATGTGTTATTAAAAACTGTGTATGCAGATGTACATTACGTGACATTACGTTAACCAACCATTCAGAAACGTCCTGTTCGAGCCTTAATTGTCGAACTTCTTCGGGGCCGTCATCTTTTTCCGGGTACAACTCCGGTTCAAATTGGTATGGTAGAACAGATGTTTCCTCAGAGACTCCCGCTGCCATTCTTGTTGCAAAATATACCCTCAACTGTTGTCAATGCAACAGTCCACGTGCGTGGGGTCAAAACACCCAAAAGAACAGAGGGGCGGAGTGAGCAAAGCTCATTATCATTTAAAGGCATATGCACTGAAACGGCGTGCTGAAAACAGAGCGGTATTTGACCAGGTAAAATTAGTGTTTTCTTACAATACTAATGTATAGTAAAATTATATTACAAAGTTTTCATTTAGACCCTAAATATTCATATTAACTTGTACAAAAATGGCATTATATGACCCCTTTAAGGTCTAAAAGGTTTGTCCATCTTACTTTTGAATGCTGTTGGTCGCATTCTCTAAAAAGAAAGCGCTGAAAAGAAAAATCTGCCCAAAATGTCTATAAACATTTTCTATGAAATGTGGCCCTGTCTGGAATAATAGTTAAATCATCTAAATAAAAAAAGTTGCCAACAAATCAAAATTTCTAAATTAGTCGTGTTAAATTTAATTGAATTTAAAGGAGCAGTATGTAGGATTGTGGCCAAAACTGGTACTGCAATCACTTTCAAATTACTGTAGAGCGGTGTATCCCCTCTCCCTCCTCCCTGATTCGAGGTTGCCAGATAGGCTGCAGGATACAGCAGGAACGTAGGCTGCTACAGAAGCTTCCAATGGCAAGTGACGAGTCCTACACAGTAGGCTACGTTTTTTTTTTTCTTTGCACGAACATGCATAACTTTGTTCGACTGTCATGAATATTTGAAATGTCCATTTACATCAAGTACCAGTTAGCCAAACGTAGATGAATCTTACCTGTCCAGAAATTCTTCTCCGTTTTTAGCCATCACCCTCTTTCAAAGGCATCACCTATACAGATCCTTGTTTTATTTCGGACTTTGTCTCGAAGTATTTTGGATTCATAACGAGTTTATGAGTTTATCAGTTTATCTGATTCACAACGTTAGACTTTTTTTTAATCCGATTCTGACATGTTTGTAGCTGCAGCTGTGGTAACTAGAGCAGAGCTGGCAACCCGTATGCCGCAACACTACTGACTTCGTGATTGGTAGATAGGTGGAGGGTGACGCATTAGACCAAAACACAACATGACAACATCAACATCAGTTGAGGGGTGCAACTTCACTTTTTAAATGACAATATCCTAGCCGGACTACTGTTGTCAGTGATATAAGTATTTTAAATGAACATGATTTCTTAATGTCTAGTGACATATCAGGGACATTTTATGATTAATTTAAATAAATTTCTTACATACAGCTCCTTTAACTTTTTTATTGTGTATGTACACAGGAAGTGAACAAGTAGGCTAAACATTAATTAAACATTTTAACATTTGTGTAGATAACAGAATGCCTTTTCTTAGATGAAATCCATGGAATCCAGTATATATTAACCTTTTATTTAGTTTTTTTTAAACCTTTAACTCAATTGACATTACCATTTCATTCTATTCGGTGCAATTTCTAAAAGTCTGGTTTAAATAGTTTGCCTTGCAAGAGTATCAATAAATGATGGTGAAAGAACAGCTCATTCAGAACATCTCTAAAGGATCACAGTTTTTGTGATCTAATTAAATTATCATTGAAGCTCAACAAACATTACTTAGCAAAATATACAGTTGAAATGGATGTTATTGAGAAGGCTAAGGGAGGATTATCAATACAACATCTTTGCTACTGTATATATTATTTTACATTCTTTCCTTAAAAGAGGAACTTAATGCATTAATTAATATATTGCATTTTGAAATGAATAAATGAAAGTTCTCACTTGCTGAATGTGTTGGAATAGTTTGGCACTGTCTGGTTGGACTGTGGCGGGTGCTGGGGTGGATTACTGGCCAGCGGTGGGAATGGGCTGAGTCCTCTGAGCTACTGCGGCACGGCAGATCTGCTGTCCTTGCTGTTCTGCCAAGCCCCCTCAACCGGCATCTCAATGAGGCCTTGTCCACATGGACACGGGTATTTTTATTTACGCGGTTCGGCCGTTCTTCCACACGGAAACGCAGTATCAGGTCATTGAAACCGAACATTTTTGAAAACCCCTGCCAGGGTGAGGATTTTCAGAAACGCCGGTTGCAGTGTTGTCGTGTAGACCATAAAACCGGGGGTTTTGCCTTGCGACATCAGAGTGTGCGCCGTTATCTGCTGTGTTTGATGTCAGATTGTGCGCCGCTGACTGGTGTGGCATGCTCTTGACATCAGTTGATAGCGTGGTTTTGTGTTTTCATGTAGACAGAGATTTTTTTTAAACTGAGCATGTATGGACAGGATTTTTTTTTTTTAAACGCAGGATGAAAAACTCGTGTCTGTGTGGACTAGGCCTGAGACTGTGCCAGGGTCCAAACTCCCAGGGGCTGCTATAGGATTTAATCTTTAAAGAAGCTAAAGATAGAGAAATAACAAAAGAGAGCAAATCCACGAAAATCTGTATGATACTGATCAATGCAGCAGACCTGCATCTACTATAAACACGCATTTTGTTAAATTGTTGCTATTGTCGCTGAAAAAAACCCTTAAACCAAAACCAGTCTGGTTTGCTGGTTTTAGCTGGATTAAGCTGGTTTTGGCTGCTTTTTGTCTACCAGTCTGGCCAAGCTGGCGTTTGTTTCTTCTGTGGAACACAAAGACATTTTGAATAACTGTTTTTGTTCATATCATATCAAGTCAATGGGGTCCGAAATAAAACTTTCATTGTATAGACAACAAACACTAATGCTTTGTCCCAGTTCGCCTACTTATACTACACCCTATAAGTATGTACTCTGAGTGTGTAGCAGATTGAAAATACCATTTCAATCATCTTGTCACCATCTTGTCACAGTTAAAATCATCAACATTCAATTTAATTTAATTTCCTACAGTTTTGGAAATAAATGTAGTGGCACATTGATCTGCCAGTCGTGGGTCTTTCATGCGGAGAGCTCTCCTCATGTGTTTGCAATTTAAAATAATGATACATTGTGGCAAAAGACGCGCACATCCATCATGTTTGTAGTTTTTTAACACTTTTTATCAGTGTTTGTAGTTCTATTCAATCATCGTCCAACTCGCAATGGGTTGTGGGCAATATTAGCCGTGTGCAGTGTGCAGCGATCTGCACTTTGAATTCTAACCGTTAATAGTAGACCATCCGGTTGTTTTTGGAATACTCATTTCCAACATACTACGATTTGGGACGTACTAATTCTATTTTTAGAATTAAAAAGGATAGTATGCAAATTGGGAAGCACTGCGTAAGATATTTTTCAAAATATTTTTGTTTTTGTTTTACAGAATAAAGAAAGCCATGCAGGTTTGGAACGACATTAAGGTGATTAAATTACCTTTCTCTTTTATTCAAATTCACTCTTGCAGTTTTTGAGAAACGAAAACCGTTTTACAATCTCCTTCTGCATACACATACACTTCTTAGCACATATACACATTCCCTCAGTGCCATGTAAATAGACCACTGCATGGGGAGAGATGTTGTACAACTCTTACTGACTCATGCACAGCACACTTTCAATCTTCCTCTCCACTCCATGCTTTCGGCTGCCATCCCATAATCCTCTTACTGCCTGTGTCACACTGACATACATCCCCCCCCCCCCCTCCCTTTCTCAGCATTGGCAATGCACACCACACCTCCGTGGCCATATCCAGTCAATTAATCGATGCTAATGTAATACAGCTCTCATCGTGCCACCATCGGGACGGCGTCACGCCACTGATCGCTTCACACCGACCGATCTGCTTACGGGAACCCAAGGTCACAGCTTACAGGTTGCAATGCATTTGAGTGTGTTTACAGCAATTAAAACGGGCAGCGTGAAGGAGAACGGCAACTGTGAGTTTGGGGGTGGAAGGAGAGAAAACATGGGATTAATTGGCACATTATTGGATCACATGTCACTGTTGACAGGGTGAGGCAGGTAAACATTTGAACTGGCTAATCGATAGTGCAAACACATGGAGGGCATGAAAAGAGATTTCTGATATGCTTGAATAGAATAGAATAGAATAGAATAGAATAGAATAGAATAGAATAGAATAGGTCTGTTTGGAATTGATTAGCCAAGTACAGTATATTCTATAAGATATTCAAGGTGATTATCGTATTGGAAGCGTGGCCAAATTTGTTCAAACCCCTTAAATAAACATTGAGTTACAATAGTGAAATGGCTCAAAGCTGTATTCCATCTGTCTATTCTACTGAAGATGATCCCATTCGACAGACACTCTCTATGCACAAATCCTGACGTGCTCGGATTGCATTTTACGGCAGCTGATGCAGCCTGTGGAATCTGAGGCGTTTTTTTTGTCTGGCACATATCTGACATAATTCCCACTGTATCGAATACCCATGTCTCATCCATTTGCTGCCATTTTCAGAGCAGATAGATGAAAGAAGGCAAACGAGAGATATAAAATAGAAGCACAGATTCTAACATGAGTTATCACAGCGTATTTAATTAAACTAAATTAATTTCAAAAGGGTTCAGCTGAGGGATCTAAATTCATTCTCTTTCTTCACAGTTCAGACTGTTATTCAGAGGAGGACAGAGAAGGATTTATTGATGTTTCACGGCAAACAAAAGTCATTGATTATTGTGTTTGAGGCATTTGGAATCATTTGTCAAAACGTGGACCATTTTTAACATGCTATCATAAGACGCTGATGGACTTTAAAAGATCCTGTTTTAAGATTGTTTGTCATTGACACAGTTTATGCTGTCAGGGGTCCGGAATTAAAAGTGGTTAGTCAAGAAGGGTGACTGGGTGAGACAGGGTTAGAGGGAGGGGTAATAGGGCAGATGAGGCAATGGCAGACATGACATCACTCTTTTATTTATGATCCCCCTTAGAACTAGGAAAAAAATTGCTCTGGTCCCCCCATCCACCTCCCTTCATGATGATACACTTTGTGTCACACTTTATCACAGTCACATGGTCCACCTAATGTGAACAGACAGGCAACTTCACTGATACAGACGGGGCAATTTTGGCCGCACTGACCTCAGTCTGCGTGTTTGTGAGTTATATGTAGCACATGGCCGATGACTCTAAGGCTTCATTTTTGACAACAGCGCTGGTGCTGTTGTCTCTCAGTCCTCACAGACATTACTTGCAATAACTGAGGACAAAAAGGGGTAAGAGGTTTTAATGATTACAGTTATTATGACAGAATTATACTGTTCACCATTATGTAACACAGAATTATGTAGCTTTCTTATGCAAGACGTCAACACCTGATCCACACATTTAGTTTTTGGTTTTGGATGCTACACATCTTGAAAACATTTCCTGAACTTTTGGAATGACAAATGCGATGTGGTGTCACCTGTGCCAACAACACTTGTGCTTTTTTTAAAAGCCATGTTTTTTTATCTTTCTGAAATATCACCACACATCATTTATATATATATATATATATATATATATATATATATATATATATATATATATATATATATATATATATATATACACATATATATATATGTGTGAGGGGAAGTTAATTTAGCTGCTAGCAGATTTAACATGCTATACTATAAAATGTTACTGAGAGGTGAAATGTTACAGTTTGTCACAAAGCGGTTGAAGCAAGGAGGAAGCAGGATCCAAGTGCAGCACACTTTATTAAATAAACTCAAAACTAGACAAGGACTCAGACTAGGAAACATGAATCGTGAATAGAACATCCAACGTCGACTTTACAACACAGCTTCAAACAAAACAAAGAACTCACAATGACTGAACTAAAACACAGGGCTTAAATGCAAGGGCAAACTAGCTAAACAAGATAACAAGGGGGCGTGGTAAATCTGAAACACCTGGGGAGACATAACAGGGAACTGCTAAACATGAAAAGACAGGGGAACACAGACTGACATCACAACACAGGTATTGCTAACTTTGTTTACAGACTACATGATCAATACAGCACTTAAAAACAGTTCAAACTTTCTCAAAATAGTATCTCTTTCTCATTATATTCTAATTTTTCTCAATATTCTCATTTTATGCAATTTCCAGAAGTCAGGCTGCTACAATTAACACTAGCTGCTGGATTAACCAAATTTGTAAGGATTATAGGATTGAATAATCAAAGTATATTGCATTATTAAAAAGTTTTGTTTTGGACACTACTCTTGTTTGGGTTGTCTACGCTTGTCTGATAATCTTAGTTGGTCTCCCAGCTTGCAAGGCTGGGTTTTGGTAATTTTTCAACTGGTTGTCCATCTAAACCAGCTAAACGCCAGCTTGCTCAGGCTGAGAAACCACCTCAAACCAGCTAAGACAAATAAACCAGCCTAGATTACTTTAAATGGGTCTTTTCAGCAGGATCAGTAGCAAGTAAACTCGAAATCCTTGATCTTTTCTAACAAGGAAAAAGTGCCAAATTGTACCTTTAGGGATAAAACCGCATGGGAGAGTACCTTATCTGCCCCTAACAGGTCCATATTAATAACTTGGAGTAGTAATATGTATAATTAAGGTACAATATTAACCTTTTAGGCATATATAAGGTACAACATTGTCTCTTGCTGGGATACTGCCCTAGTGACAAGCTGTTTTACCTCTTTTTCTAAGAGTCAGAAGCATTTCTAGGGAAGGGATGCAGTGCCTCCTCAAAAAATTGCATGAGAAAAAATCCACAGTACAAAAATAAAATGCAAATATTTCGAAATATGACATTAAAAAGTTTATAATTCACTAATTTTCTAAAGTGACATTGTCCAACAGCGACGTTAGCTGTCAAAGTTACAGTGAGAAGCTGCATTTCTTTTGCCTCCCCTGATCTCATTGAGTTTTAGCAGACCCCGTAAAGCATGTAATGGGTTTGGTGGGGGGTAGAGTCATCTTTGCTCGAGATATTGAAGCCAAAAATTATCCTTAATTTTGTATTTATTGTCAATGCAGTGCAGCAGCTAGCAGACCTAGAGCAGGCCATATTGCATGCTCATTGGCTGCCCTCTGGCAACTGCTGCAACCTACCACTGAGCCTTGCGCGTGACGTCACGTCCAATGAGAGCGCTTTGCGCGCTCACGCGTCATAGCCTGCCAAAATGGGGGTGGCTTAGCGTATAAAAGCCAGGCTCGTAGGTTGCCTCACTGATTTCATCATCTTCAGCGAAGCTCTCCGCATCGCTGGACTCTGAGAGAAGCCGCCACCGTTGAAACCAGCGACCAGCAAGCAGAGGAAAGAGCCTGATGAAGCCGCCCATCTTCGCCGCCTTCAGCCTTCCGTGCCTGCTACGCCATCCGGCGACGAATATCCTTTAATGCCATTGCATTCTGTGTTCTTTCTAAAACAGCGCGAGGCGTTTTTAGGCCTCGCATTTCCTGTGCCTCGTACAGAGCCCCGCCCAGCGCCGGAGACCGCCATGTACTCTGCGCTCTCTGCCTGGGCACGGAACATGGGAAGCGCTTCTGCAGTTGACCCTGAGCCGGTGTCTGCTGTACCTGAGCCGGTGTCTGCTGTACCTGAGCCGGTGTCTGCTGTACCTGAGCCGGTGGCTGTTGTTCCTTAGCCGGTGTCTGCTGTTCCTGCGCCCGAAGGGTCTTCGCCACCCTGGCCGCCCGAGGGGTCTTCGCCGCCCTGGCCGCCCGAGGGGTCTTCGCCGCCCTGGTCGCCCGAGGGGTCTTCACCGCCCTGCCCGCCGAGGGGTCTTCACCGCCCTGGCCGCCCGAGGGGTCTTCACCGCCCTGGCCGCCCGATGGACTGTCTTCCCCGCTGGGCCGCCCGATGGACTGTCTTCTCCGCCCTTGCCGCCCGATGGACTGTCCTCTCCGGCCTGGCCAGTTGATGGATTATTGGTTTCGCCCTGGCCGTCGGTTAAGCCCTCACCCCTTGTTCCTGTCTCCCTTCATGGACCTGGCCCACCATCCCTCCCCCGATCCTCCACCGTTCCACCTCCCTCCTGAATTCTTGTGTTGTGTTGTACTGTCGTGGAGCGTCTGGTAGCCGCTCCGTAGAGGGGGGGTAATGTCACAGTGTCTGGTTGTGTTTCCCTTGTTTGTCACTAGAGGTCCTCGTTTTCACGGTGTCTTTCACATTTGACTTCATTTCCCAGCATTCTGTCTGTCACTCATCAGTTCATTGCACTCAGCTGTTTCCCATCACCTTGTTAGATTGTGTGTATATAAATACCCAGTCTGTTTTAGTATTTGTTACGGATTTCTTGTTTTGTCTCAAACCACTTCAGGTCTGTTATTGTTCGAGTTCCTGTTTTGTTTCTTGTTTTTACGGCTTTATTTGGATTTTGACCCCTGCATGTTGACGACGAGTTTGGATTACCCTTTAACTACTGCTCATGGATTCTCTGCTTCCCGTGTGGTTTTCGTGACACCTCCTTGATCCAGGAAGGCTACAAAAGCTACTGCAGCGGCGTATTCGGCAGCCAACGTGCCGGTAAAACAACCCGCTCACACTGCTGTTGCTACGGCAACCCAGACGAATCTCTCAAAAGATGGTTGAGTCCCGCCTCGGCCGAACCACCATTGAAACATCTCGCTCTGTCAGTCCCCTAAGAAAAGGCTACTGCAGCAATGTATTCGGAAGCCAACGAGCCGGTAATGCTACCCGCTCGCCTGCAAAATCTCAAGAGTATAACGTCTGGTTATCCGGCTCTTGCCGTGGTGCTCTAAGTGTAGTATTGTGCCCACATGTCAGTGTTCACCCCTACATGCAAGCATGTTACCCCCGTGTCTCTCACACTCACAGAGCCCACTCTAATAAAACTGGCAAATTCCGCTCGAGTGTTAGATGTAGAGAATGTGCCCACAAATCTGTGGTCACACCTACTCGCTGCCCGCTCTGTTACACGGCAACAGCCTCAGAGCGCCATGTTATGAATGTAAGTCACGTGCCTGCCCACGAGTGCTCACGCTTACTGACAAACACTTCGCCCCAGGCTCCGCTCGCGATAAATATCGCCACGAAATGTTCCCCATTCCCAGTAATCGGGTCATCTCAAGTGATACAGGCAATTACAGCTGTCAGCGAGCCGCCGTTACTGAGATCAGAGGTCGCGTGCGCATGGCTATGAATGTAAGTTACGTGACCGCTTACGAGCGCTCACCCTTACTGACAAACGCTTCGCCCCAGGCTCTGCTCGCGCACAATATTATCTCAAAACGTTCCCCATTCAAAACAATCGGGACGGCACAAGTGATACAGCAAGCCATTGCTGTCAGCGAGCCGTGTATTCGAGATACGAGGGTGCCGCATGGCTATGAATTTAAGTTACGTGCCCGCTTACGAACGCTCATGCTTACTAATAAACGCCCGGCGTTGCTCGCGCATCACAAAGTTATCTCAAACGTTGCCCGCTCAAGCAGTCGGGACGTCACATGTGAAACAGCCAGCCATGGCTGTCAGCGAGCCGCCGTATTCAAGCACGGTGGACGCATGCGTCGCGCCCATACTTCCGATTCAGTTCTCCGAGCCCACGA
This sequence comes from Siphateles boraxobius, assembly GCF_051911475.1. Classification (NCBI taxonomy): domain Eukaryota; kingdom Metazoa; phylum Chordata; class Actinopteri; order Cypriniformes; family Leuciscidae; genus Siphateles; species Siphateles boraxobius. The sequence continues at coordinate 22,717,020 of NW_027509197.1, read as the reverse complement.
AGGGTGGCGATCGGAACCCGGAGGCTATTCTGCCCGTGGATATGAATGTAAGTTATGTGCCCGCTTACGAGCGCTCACGCTTACTAATAAACGCCCGGCGCTGCTTAATAATGCATTATAAGAGTAAAATGTCTGGTTATCCGGCTCACGCCGAGTGTGTTTATGTATAGAATATGTGCCCACAAGTCAGTGCTCACCCCTACATGTAAACACTTTGCCCCATGTATCTCACATGCTCACAGAGCCCACTCTCATAAAGCTGGCAAACGCCGCTCGAGTGCTAGATGTAGACAATATGCCCACAAATCTGTGCTCACACCTACTCGCTGCACGCTCTGTTACTCGGCAACAGCCTCACAGCGGCCATGTTATGAACATAAGTCACGTGACCGCCCACAAGCACTCACACTTACGGACAAACACTTCGCCCCAGGCTCCACTCGCAATAAATATCGCCACGAAATGTTCCCCATTCCCAGTAATCGGGTCATATCAAGTGGTTCAGGCAGTTACAGCTGTCGGCGAACTACCGTTACTGAGATCAGAGAGTGAGCGTACCCCGCTCTCACCTCCGGTACAGTTCCCCATGCCCGCGCTGCGCGGCCATCGGAACCCGGAGTCCATTCTGCCCCTAGCCATACATGTAGAAGCATGGAAGTCTATTCCAGGTGTGACAGATTGGGTGCTAAGCACGATAAGTTAGGGCTAGTCGCTTCAGTTCCCTCGCCGTCCCCCTCGCTTTCGAGCTCGGACCGAGGCGAAAGTGAAAGCAGATGTAGCACATCTACTCCGCGCAGAAATAGCCAAACTGCTGTGCAAAGGGGCCATAGAACCAGTACCTCCTTCTCAGAGCGAGTCAGGCTTCTACAGCCATTATTTTCTCGTACCCAAGAAGGACCTATCTTAGATCTGAGACATTTGAACAAAGCTCCATGAGACGGCCATTCAAAATGATTACGACCAGACAAATCCTCGCGCACATTCGCCCCGGGAGACTGGTTCGTTGGTCTCGATCTATCCTTAGCACCCCGTACATTTACGAAATGCATGGATACGGCTCTCGACCCCTTTGAGAGTGAAAGGGCTGCAAATTCTGAACTTTTTGGACTATTGGCTGATTTTAGCCCTGTCAGAGATGGAACTGATATCTCACAGAGCTGCGCTTCTCAGCCATCTGGAAAGCTTGGGTCTCACGGTGTAACTGGACCAAGAGCTCATTACTGCCCAGTCAGTCAGTTTCCTTCCTAGGAATAGAACTGGACTCGGTGGCTATGACGGCCCGCTTATCGACACAGCGCGCCGTGTTTGACAGCTAGCCGCGTCTTTCCAGAAAGGCAGCATTATACCTCTGAAGACATTCCAGAGGATCCTAGGCTGTATGTCATCAGCTGCGGCTGTTCTTCAGCTGGCCCTGCTGCGCATGCGCCCGCTTAAACGCTGGCTGAACTCCCAAGTGCCTCACCGGGCTTGGGTTTCAGGCTACAGGCGAATCAGAGTGACTCAGAGCTGCGATTCGGCTCTGCAGCCCTGGTTAGCGGCCGACTGGTACCAGCGGGGAGTGACGATGGGGGCTGTTTCACACCGATTGGTCATCTCGACGGACGCCTCCAACCTGGGTTGGGGCGCCGTCTTCGAGGGCAGACCGGCCTTTGGCCTGTGGTCAGACCAAGAGAAATACTTCAACATAAACTGTCTGGAAATGATAGCGGTCGAGAGCGCGCTTAAACGCTTCCTCCCGTTCATACAGGACCACCATGTACTGGTACGCTCTGGACAACATGTACTGGACAACATGTCGGTGGTGTCCTACATAAACTGTCAGGGCGGCGTCAGATCCAGAAACCTCTGCCATCTGACAGAACACCTTCTTATGTAGTCTCAGGGCCGCCTGCGCTCACTGAGAGCCGCGCACGTGCCAGGCCATTTGAACAACGGTCCAGACACACTGTCCAGGAACCACATACCCCCGGGGAATGGTCCTTGCACCCCCAAACAGTCCAGTTACTATGGCGCTTTTTCGGCAAGCGAAAGTTGACCTGTTTGCGTCAAAAGACAACGCTCATTGCCCGCTGTTCTTTTCAAAGAACGAGTATGCGCTGGCCCAAATCTGGCCCAGCCTCCCACCTTATGCCTTCCCTCCGGTCTCTCTGTTACCACAGGTAATCACGAGAATCAGGGAAACGCACCACTCGATGCTCCTTATAGCCCCGCGCTGGGAGAATCAAACTTCCCGGAGCTGATGCTGCTGTCCCAAACAGCCCCTTGGCCGATTCCGGTGAGGAGAGACCTCATCTCTCAAGCCCGCAGGCTCAATCTGGCATCCCCATCCAGAGCGCTAGTCTCTACATGTATGGTTGATCAACGGATACCCGTTGTACTGCCAGAGGGAGTGATGAACACGATCACGCAATCCAGAGCCCCCTCTACGAGGCGGCTTTACGCGTCTAAATGGTCGGTGTTCTCCAAATGGTGCGCTGATTGCCATCTAGACCCACGAATGTGCGGTCTCCTGATGTGCAACGTTAGCTCTCCTGATTGAGCTGCACTATAGGTTGAATAGTTATGGACCGGCGACGCCACTCTGTATACCCTGTATGTGCTTATAACATGTGCTGGCCCGCATTGCTGGCCACCTGTTTCCCACTTATCTATGTTCCCCGGGAATCCCTGGGACTCATGAAGTGGAGGCTGGGGGCGCACGGCGTTGACAATGGGTTCCCGTAGCGTAAGCTAGCTTACGCAATACGAGAGAACCTCTCGTAAGAGAACGATACTCGGTTACTAACATAACCTCGGTTCTCTCTAGAAGAGGGAACGAGTATTGCGTAACCTGACCGTGCAGGCGCCACGAGCGTCTTATCGCTTCAGCTGATGAAACCAGTGAGGCAACATACGAGCCTGGCTTTTATACGCTAAGCCACCCCCATTTTGGCGGGCTATGACGCGTGAGGGCGCGAAGTCACGCGCGAGGCTCAGAGGTAGGTTGCAGCAGTTGCCGCAGGGCAGCCAATGAGCACGCAATATGGCCTGCTCTAGGTCTGCTAGCTGCTGCACTGCGTTGACAATAAATACAAAATTAAGGATAATTTTTGGCTTCAATATCTCGAGCAAAGATGACTTTACCCGTAGCGTAAGCTAGCTTACGCAATACTCGTTCCCTCTTTTAGAGAGAACCGAGGTTACGTTAGTAACCGAGTATCGTTTTAATGGTTTTAAAGTTTAAATAATGGTGCAGTAGTTTTAAAACCACTGTGTATCCGGCTTTACTCTTTGGGTTAATGTAATTTCAGATTCACCTGCTCCATAAAAAGTAACACACAAAAGCTAACTGTTTTGGTCATTTTATATGACAGTCAGATGACATCTTTCTGTCTAAATGGACCTAATCTAATGGTAATAGTTGAAATTGTGGCTATTAAAAGTTTGACAGAAGTTTTTTTCTTTTTTTACACCTATAGATGTGTATGTCTCTGTGTGTGTTTATTAGTCTGCAGGAATGAGGCCAGAAAAAAAGAGACAGAGACAGAATGATGAGAGCAAAAGTAGGAGATAAAGAATGAGAGAGGAGAGAGAGTCAGCCTGTATTCTCAGGCTCATTCCATTTGCATCAGTGATTTAGCAGCCTTTCCAAAGCCTGCGACAAGCGTGCTCTCATTAATTAAAGTCCCTCGTTCTCCCCCTACATCTGCACGCACTGGGTACTGCGGACTTATTCCAAATAAATTTCCACATAGCCGTAAAACCTGTCCCTCAGGATTATCCCCCTTAGCACCCCCACTCTCCATTCCTCTGTCTCCTTTCTCTCTTGATCTCACTCTCTTTCTTCCTCAGACTTTATCTTAAACTCGTTCCTCTTGTTTTTTTCTTTTGATCAATATAGAGGAAAATTGTAAGGACCTTTTTGGGTGAACTACCCCTTTAATGGAGTTCTCAATTATGTAGCCTTTTAATATCACCCTTTTCGTAGATGTTTTTCCTAAAAGAGTAAGAAATACAGTCGAAACTGAAATAGAAACTTAAATGAGGATCAGATTATTTGGACTGACTTTTGATTTCAGATTTTTTTATCTGATAACAGTGTGTGACAGTAGGTGCTTTCGCACATACAATATTTTCTCTGAGTTTAATCCGTTTGTGTTGTCAAATAACCAACAAATCAATTTAAGTTGCAATATCAACAAACACATTATGTATTGATGATATATGTGAACAAAGCCATAAGATTAATGGTTTATGGTTAGGATGCTCTGATGTGGTGTGGCACATACAACAGCTTATCTAGCAATTTTACTGATATTTAACTTATGAAAGTGTCTGTTTTTAAGATTTTTTACTTTACCATTTCTCAGATTTGTCACCTGAGAAAAAGACAATCAAAGTCTCAGTTTTCTCTCTATTTAATCTTAATGCTAACAATTACATTTGTGAGTTTCCTTCCCTATAATATTTCTACCTCTTCTCTCAGATTCCTCCCTTGAACTGCATCATTCTTCAACAGCCGCTATGGCCATGTTACCCATGATAACATTTACATCATCCAGACAAGCAATTGGTCACTGTAGCAACTCTCCATTAAGCATGTATATATGTGCTTGTTGACGTGTGTTTGCTGTGAGAAGACACTGAAATTAATGGTTAGAACATCTAGAGTGGCTGACATATTGGTCCAAGGAGACAGAGGTAAGTCTCTAACGACCCCTCACCTCAATGCTCCCAAAGTCACCAACTCAGCACTTTACAAAAGAGTGTGTTTTCGTGTTTACACACACACACACACACACACACACACACACACACACACACACACACACACAAACGCACGTACGTACAGTATATATACAAATAGTAGTTTTGCAGGTGCATGATCTCAGTATGTATTTGCCTCTCCCATTTAGTTTCAAATCTGTTTGTGTATCTTTACGAGTGTGGGTAAAAAGAGAGAGAGAGCATATTTTAAAATGCATCTGGGAGTAAACTGCAATGGCAGGGCTTTTTGTTCACGTCCCCATGGGGCAGCAGTCACAAATGAGTCAGCAGCTAGTCGGATTTACAGCACATTGATTAAATTAGCATTCGTTCCAGCAGCAGAATATCAACTCATTCGACCAGCCTTGTCCTCCCACCCTCAAACACACAAAAACACGCACACACTCCAGCCGCAAGTCACCCAGCCAGGTTCGGTGGTCCAGTCCACCCCCCCATCCCCCCTATCCCCTGTCCCCCCCACTATCCATGATCTAGGAATTATTTATTTCCTCATGACAGGGAGCAAAAATTGACTCTGTAGCTTGGAAATAAAAAATGGACCTTAAGGAGACAGATCCAAGAAATGTATCTCTTTTGTAGGTCAGCGCCCAAGACCAGACCCCATCTGAAATCAAATATTGACTGGCCGTGGTAGAAGATAAGCTCAACTCTGAGAAAAGGCCAGAGGGTGAAACCCAGCTTGCTGACCTGTTCCTCTGTGATGCGCATCGGGCCAATTTAACATTTTCTACCCTATTAATTTGCCAGGAGAAATTGTATCAATTAGCAGGGAAAAATAACAACACAAATTTCTTTGTTATTTCACTGTGTAACAACTTGTTTTTCACTTGTTCTTTTCCTCTTGTGGAAAAAAATGTAAACACGAGCTGCCCTGATGGCTTTTTATAAAGCAGTATTTATTTATGAATATTTAATCCATTAGTGAAAGCCCTTTGCAGAGATCGCCTGCAGCAGATCATAATGAAGTCCTTATTTGAAAACAGCTCAATAGATTAGTACGGGAGAAATCCTTTGTGCTTGTTGGTCCTTCAAAAGTAAAGAAAAAGAAAAGAGATGGCCTTGGCGATCAGATTAGTGGCTGAAATGAAAAACATGACAATCAAAAAGCCTCAAAGGGTTAAAGCTGATTCATGTATTTTTGCCACTAGAGGGAGCAAAAATAATTGTGATTGTATTGTTTCCAAACAGGTTTTCTACAGTTCCATCGGCCATTGTTTAAACAACAGGAGACCTGCATCAAACTCACAACACTGGGCAAGCCACTATACACTTGTTAAAGGACAAGTTCGGTATTTTACACTTAAAGCCCTGTTTATGATTTCGGTTTCTAACACAGAAACCGAAAATTCTTGGGACAGCAGCATTTGTCCAAATTTCAATCTGAACCGTTCTATTTCATCAGAGACGATCTTAAAACAGGGCTTTAAGTGTAAAATACCGAACTTGTCCTTTAAGTTGAGACGTAAGGAGTACTGAATACTGTGACGTTTATGAGTACTGTTTATTCATATCACACATTTGAACTAAGAGTTTAAAAACATTATATTCATAAAAGATGAATCGCTGTCTGGTCATCTGAGATTATTGTATGGAAATACATTTTAGGGTCGATATTTTTTAGGTATTAAAGCCAAACAGTACTGTAGTACACAGTCAGAACTAAAGAATTGGCCACATTCCACAGGAAGATGAATTGGAATGACAGGAAGAGAACACAAATGCATTATGGAAAATTAAGTTTCATGTATTATGAAGAAATATGAAATTGATTCATTTTAATTGTATTTATATTCAAGTATGAATTTCAATTTTGCATCCTGTTTGCTACCTCAATTAAATTCAAGAATTTAAAAGGCATTCTAATTTCAATCCAGTTCTAAAATGGCACACAACACTGCACAGTTTGTTTGTGTGGTATGGTTTGGAAAGCAGGGGGGACAGGGGGGTTGTTTTTTCCTTTCTCAGGGAAAAAACTGACACTAAAGCTCGCCCACTTTGGGGAGCTTTTGAGCAGGCGGAAGGATTTAAGCAATGTTACCAATCAGACCTTACCCAACTCCACTAATCCAGGGTGGATTTTGGGTTTCAGGGGGGCTTCAGACCTCACATACACACGCTGCCCTGATCGGGGCTTTGTAGATAACACACCTTACAAGGACAGACTAAATTTAAAATTCAAAATAGAGCCATTTAATTCCTTTATCTGCAAATTTACTTTAACAGTGTGTTTTTCATGCTTGTCATCAAAATTCTCGCCTGCTCCTCCCAACTCAATTCAGACCCCAGAACTGTGATTAAATAACATCTGAGCTACGCTTTCATTCACAGTGGATACATCTCTCAGCATGTCCTCGGTGTCCAGCTTCTTAAATGGATTACACTGTCAAAACCACTTATTCAGATTCATGATATTGGTGCTGGAATTGCACTTCTGCAACAGAAGTGCAAGTGTGTTTTGCAGTTTTGGTTCCTTAATGCTACAAACTGACATCTACAGCCCATCCCGTTATGACATAAAAGACTAAAGTCAGAATCTGAGGCAGAGGCAAGTCACGAAGCTAGACACTGTGGTGCCGCTGACATTGGCTATTGATTTTGACGTCTGCTGCAGATTAAACTCCTGGCATGAATCTACACGCATGGCTAAGGTGATGCTCAATGATCCCTAATGCTCACATAACGGTCAGCCAAAATGGATTTCGGATAAACGTTATGAGACCAGCCGCCAATAAAGGGCCACGTTTATGAATTTTGTCTATTTGTCTGACTTGTGAACTGATTGATGGGCCAGCTCTTTCTATTTTTGTCGCATACCTCTATCTTCCCTGACCCGGGGAAGTGTGGCTCAGCTGCCGAGGTGGCGTAAGTTGGGTGGACAGTTGTGGACCCAGCTGCCAAAGGGACATATGTCGAGTAGATTCCGTAGGGTACTGTGATGGCACGCAGGGACTTGGCTCTTGAAATGACCAGCAGGGCATCAAAAATGACACAATACGAATGCAGAGACACACCAGCGTGCCAATCATACTCATTTGCTCCCGCCTAAAGGAAACCGAATAACTTTGATCAAATGGACATGGCAAAGCAAGCTATTTCATGAATCCATCTATTAAAGAGATAGTTCATCCAAATTCTGTGATTATTTACTTACCCTCATGTTGGTGCAAATCTGTATGATGTATTCTGGGGAACACAAAAAAAAGATAATTTTAAAAAATGTCTGTGTTTTTTGTCTATACAATGAAAGTCAAAATTGTAGATAGTCCAAAGTTCTTTTGCACTTTCACTGTATGGAAAATAACCAGAGAAAGTAAAAACAAGAGTTTTAAAATGATGTAAATGGTGACAGAATTCTAATATTTGGGTGGACTATTACTTTAATACCCCCTTTTTGGAGAATTATCTCACTTCTCCCTTCTATTTGTCATCGTTGGTAAATACCAGTCTCAGTATCAAATCTGCTGGCCTAATCGGGGTGCTGCACATGCAGACAGGGTAATGGTCAAGGTCTAGTGCAGATCTATTGGACTTTGTGCGCATTCAGGCGAACCCCGAAACAAAATCTATTGCACCAGGGATTTTTGGGAAATTTCCCAGCAGTGTAGGAGTCTCGTTCATCATGCTGCAGGTGATAAGCAAGGTAGGCGTCACCAGGCCAGCAGTTAGATGGGCTTAGGGAGACAGAGCCTTAATATCTATCGATTCCCTTAGCTCCTGGTATTCATTATTTCAGCAGTGGGGTGTCTTCACCTTTCATGCAACCTAGACTCTTTTTTTTCCTTCAGAAGGAGAACTTGGCTTGAATACAGGACCATATGCTAATATGTTCGTTTAGTATGCAGGTATCATAACGATGCTGTGAATATCAATCAGAGCTTCAGACGGGCAAAAGTGGCAACTTTTTTTCTTTATTCTGTGTAAGAACGGCCTCAAGAACCATCATTCATATTCAGTTGGCAGGTAAATTGACAGGTTTAGCACACACCCCTCAGTCAATGTCTGTTAGGATGCTCTTAAAACCACACAATAGTTCATTTTTGATTTGTCTGATCCATTCTTGACCTGATTCAAGTCCTTCTCAACTAACCCATCAGTTCCATCCTGTCCTAATGTCTGTGCAGCATCCTGGACCAGATGTGCCTTAATGTGGTTATTGCCATAACAACGCCTAGAGCATACCAGCTCTGCCCAATGTCAACAGTCGATATACTCTTCTCTGTATCCTCGTTATTGCCTCTGAGAGGCCCGTCTTTCCTGACCCTGCCCATAACACAATTAAAAAACCCACATTAGGCTGAACGAAGAAGAGTCTGATTCGATTAGGAGGGAGCTGATGAAGGCCAAAGCCTTTCAGCAAGCACATGCTCCTCCTTTTGTCACCTTTATAAGGTTTAGGGTCAGAATGGATTTGGAATAGAGAAAAGAGGCATGTTTAATGCATTTAAGTAGAAAACTATTTTATTTGGGAAGGACTTTGACCCTCGTGGTTTAGAATGGATGACGAGAGGCATAAGGACCACGGTTAAGAAAAAATATAATTGACTAGCTTTCAATTCATAAGTGTGAATTTAAATCGAAAAGGCTACACCTCAAAAGAAGTTGAATTGGAGTTGAATTTGCATTAGAATGACAGGAAGAAATTAAAATAATAATAAATAAGAAAATAATAAATTAAAATAATAATTTCTAGCAGTCTTGTGCACTGTTGATAATTAAAATGAGAGTGCTTTCTTTAATTAAAATTCAATTTATGAGCTTGAATTGAATTTGAATTGAAGTAACAAACAGAAACTAGAACTAACATTTAAATCGAAAGTTAAAAAAGAAAGTTTCTCAAGACATAATCTGTTGGATTGACAACCTTCGAAAGTTTTTAAAAGGCTTTAAAAAGTCTTGCAGTTTTAGGCTGAAGGTGTGAGGATTTAAAGGCCTTACAGCCAGGCTGGATGAACACCTTCAAACGAGGCTTGTCCGAACTAATATTCAAAGTTTATGTGTACAGCCTTTTCTTAAGGTCAAAATTTGTTACAGTGTTAGAATTTCTTGGAATCGTGTTTGTTACCTTAATTCATATTCAACTAAAACTGAGGCATTGTAATTTTAAAAAGCAATCACACAATATTGCACAATATACAACCACAAGGACGAAGTGGGGAGTTGCAGAATAGCCAGCTGCAGGTTAAAGGTCAAGGGCAAAGGGATTATCTGGCACTTCTTGGCAAGTTTTAAAGGAAAGATTTATTGGCAGGGGCACTCTTCGACTAATCCGAATGTCTGAAAAGTTACCTCATCAATATATATACCATTGATCAATATATTCCTGCAAAGCATGAGAACAATGGAGATCATGAGCGTATGTCTTCACTTCCTCTCGACCGCCATTTCACCTAGTTCACCTGTGAAGGGAGAATTAAATAAGATTCTGGATATTGGTAAATGGGAAAAGAAAATCCATTTATTTGCAGTGGCCTGGAGGCTAGTAGCACAACTACACAGTCTCTCTCAAGCTACAGAAAAAACTCTCACATCCCCCCAGCGTGATCACCCTACCGACAGTGGACCTCGGCTCCATCTACCAGACTCATGAGAACACACACACCTTAACCCTTTGTTTTCCGTCTTGCTCATTCTTGAAAGCAGCTTTCTGAATCCATTGCTCCGCACCATGACTAAATCCAGGGGCCAGGGATCAGGTTTTTCACCCAGCAAGGAGGAATTCACCTGTCAAGGTGCCTTTATACCAGCTCATTCTAAGCCCCAGGGTACCAGCACATTTACGGCACTGTCACAGTTTCATCTTTTATTATAGTAGCATGACCCATGTGGTAGTTCTGTCCGTACCCCTCACCTCTTGGGAGATGGCGGGCACTCTGATCCCTATACGGAGCACACAGAGAATTGGAAAAGGTGACGATTCGTGCCTCTCTATTGTCAGTCCCTGCCAAGGAGGTGCAGGAGATTTACTCAACCTCTGTCCACCCGAGGGAATGACTGTCTTGTCGGAAAGTTGACTTCCATTTCCATTTCTTTATCGCACCAGTGCTCGGCTGATTGAGATGATCTCTCTTGCTCACTCACTCTCTATTTCTCCCTTAAATCCCCCTCCAGAGGGTGCCACCACAGAGTAAGGGCTTAACAGCTCCCCCAACTCGCATCCCTCCTCCCGTCTCTCTCCTGGGGACAGGGGCTCGGAGGTACAAAGTATAATTCTGGCATCCTGACCAAATAAGATAAGGGAGTCAGCACACAAGCTCATCAACAGCAAGGCCCCATCAAATATTCATAGGCCTTGACGTACCCTACAGTAAAATGGCCAATTTGCCAGACTACAAATGGCATACTGAAACTGGTGGCTATGCTCCAGCCCACTGGATATCCACAAGGGATCTGAAGGAAAGGGCAGCCTACCTCAGGACAAAACTTGTAGTTTTGGGTGAATTTGTATCATGTTGCTGGCATGGACATGCTTTGAGGACATAGGAAGAGGGGAGCTAGAAGATGTAGAGATGATTTGGCGATAGTGGGAGGGGAAGAGAGAAAGAGATAGCGAGAGCGAAAGGGAATAAATGCTGGCGAGAGTGCTGTGGCAGCCGATACAGAAGGATTAGAGGAGGGAATGGTCAGCGGCAGCAGGCTTTAGCAGCGGGCTGATATTTCCAGGCAGGACTTAACAGACGCCAGCCTGTCACCAGTACACAAACACCAATTCACATAAGATTAGGATTAGGGCATCCCAAATCTTATGTTGGAAATATACTATACAAGATATACTAGGTATACTATTTCTAGGAAGCTTGTGCGCTGTTGATAATTGAATTGAGGATGCTTTTTAAATTTCAGTTCATTTTCTGAGTTTGAATTGAATTTTAACTGATATAGTAAACAGAAACTAGAATTGAAATTCAAATTGGATTATCTAAAATGTGCTTAAAGAAACTCATTAAACTCAATTAGTTTAATTTGAACAAGAAAAAGGAAAGTTTGACAATATAAAATCTGCTGGCTTGAGAGCTTTTCGAAAGTTTTACCAAAAAGAAAAAAAAATGTAAAAATGCTTGACGTTTTAGGCTGAAGGTTTAAAGGGGTGGTTCAGAATTTTGGACATCGGACCTCATTTCCAAGTTAGCCTGGGTGTTATTTATCATTGGAGACAGTTTTCAAAGATGTTCATCCAGTCCTTCCAGTTGCATAATTCGCCGGTGCTAGGCTAGCGCGAGTCAACGGTATCTGCTAGCCTGCCATTAAAAACAGTTTTACCCACTCCACAGTACACCAAAGGCAAATAAATTATAACGCCAGACTATCGATGTAAATGTCAGTTGAGAGAATAATGTTAGAAATCAAACTATTCTTGCATCTCAATTACATTTACAGGAACTAGTTTCTCAGCAGCGGCGGAGTTTTACTTTGCTCCGGTTAGTACTGCACCGTAAAGAAAACACAGAACAGAAGCGCACAAGAGTTGGGACGTCTAGCTAGATAGTAGTAGCCTTGAACAACGATATTGAAACATTTGATTGTAAACCAAGGAATTGGCAACATGGTGATATACTCTGCTTCTGTAGTGATGAGTGTCAGCGCAGGTAAATACACTTGCATGATTGTCATGTGGACCGGCTCTCTCGGTTGCCTAGGTGACTTAATATAAATCCGCCGCTGCTGTAGACTGTGCTAATAAATACAGGGAACAAAGTATAACTATTGAAATGCTATGAAAGGGTAGTTTGATTTCTAACATTATCCTCTCAACAGACATTTACATCGATAGTCTGGCGTTATAATTTATTTGCCTTTGGTGTACTGTGGAGTGGGTAAAACTGTTTTTAATGGCAGGCTAGCAGATACCGTTGACTCACGCTAGCCAAGCACAGGCGAACTATGCAACTGGAAGGACTGGATGAAAATTTTTTAAAACTTTCTCCACTGATAAATAACACCCAGGCTAACTTGGAAATGAGGTCCAGTGTCCAAAATCCTGAACCACCCCTTTAAAGGCCGTACAAACAAACATATTTATGTAACGGGGAGGAAGAACAGTAACTGTAATTCAAATTCCATTACTAAGGGTAATTGGATAATTCAATTCAAATTGAAATGGAGCCAATTTATCAAATGTAAATTTAGCCAAACAATAGGCCTACCTAATTTTTTTGTGGATTTCAGATGTCTTTACCACAGGACCCATATTGCCCACAACCACTTGTGCTTTAGTTTTGGCTTTTGAATTTGTGATGACCGTCTTTCAACCATTTCTGAGATATACAATCAAGTTTATGGAACTTTAAGGTAATGAATTTATCTACATGCTAACACTTGCATGCAAATAAAAACAATTCGTGACACGAAGGGCATCTGGTGTCAAGATGCAATTTAATCACATGGTAAAATGTCGGAATACTGGCATTCTGTCTTGCTACATACTCAGAAGTATACACTTTCACATTACCAATGATGAAGTACATACTATTAGTGTGTAGAATAAATATACTGTATATGTGAATTGGTATTCAGTCCAAAATTTCCTCCTTGGTAGAAGCACACAGCAAACACTTTCCCTCTTTACTCTCTCTACCTTTGCCCTTCTTTACAGGTTTATATCTAATTCAAAAGATGATGCAAAACATACATTATCAATCATCACTTCAGTACATGGGTGTCAAATTCAGTGCTAATATAATCTGTGAAGTATAAGAGGCCATATGCGACACATGAGGAATATTGAGACATAAACAGACCTTGCTCTTAAACCTCATGACTCTAGGCAGAGCTGGAGAATTATCTGCATAGAAGCGCAATGGGCCTTCGGTATAACTCAGCCTGGTGCTCTGGAGTCACTGCAGCAGAGCCTTCAGCAGTTTCAATCCCCAAACACAGGTGCACATCACAGCCAAAAGAGCGTCTGTGGTGCCGGCTAAAATTGATAAATGTCGCTGTTTTTTTCTTCTTCTTACTTTATTGATGCAATATATATTCCAAGAGCTACATTGTAGTCTTTAAGATTCTTTTCCCTGCCTGGGGAGAAAGGAGGATAGAAAGAGAGAAAGGCTAGTGTTAATACATTACAAGACTGAAGTAATTCACCAGAGTGTTCATAAAATAAGTGCTCGTAAACCACACCTCTGTCAGGCTGGAGCAACTCCTTACAGAGGTGCCAAGAACTAAAGGCAGAGTAGTCAGGGCAACAAGGGCAACATGTAGTCAGCATGCACACACACACAGACACACACACACACACACACACACACACACACACACACACACACACACACACACACACACACACACACACACACACACACACACACACACACAGACACACAGACACACACACACAGTTTAAGTTTGGTGTCAGTGTAGCGGGTATGGTTGAGACGGGAAGTGTTGCTTGAAGGCCTGCCCACTGACATTGATTATTTGGATCAGGTGGCATAAGGGGCGCTTCTTAAATGTGTCATGAGACGTGGACAGGGGGACATCAGTGCGGTATGAGTTGAAGAGTGAGCCTCTTGGAGTATCAGCGGTGCAAACGGGAGAACGGGAGTCTTTTTGGAAGGTTACGCCTATTTGTCTTTAACGCTAAATGCATTCCCATTGTTTGTAGCTCGGCCGGGTGTCTGTGCGTATGGTGACCAGAAAATGGTACAAGCAGTTACAAGTCTACAGAAACTTTGCTTGCATAATAGCGAGTAGTGAATCTACACGGGCTTGCAGCAACGTAAATTTACTGTCCCCTTTCTCCTTCAGACGTAACAGGTAGTGTTTATAGCTCTGACCGTTTCTTGTCTGATATTGCCTATGAACAGAAGCTATGCTGCCGAGAGTGTACAGCTATTAGTCATCGACACTGTTAAACTTCATTAGCACAGTGCATATAGCTTCTAATTCATCTAGGCTGGTCTCAAAAAACATAAGTTCATTCAACACTTTTTTTTGTAGTTATAGTTTTTTTAAATCAGAGATCTAATCTTGTTTTAATTCCCACGATGCGACCAAACATATAGCAATATAAACCACTTATGCTTTTGATTACAGGAGGATTGCCTTCGTCTGTCCAACTAGACACTGTTGATTCCTGGGTTTAATCGTTTTAGTTTTCATTTCTTTGGATGTATGTGTGTGCCTCGGAAATCTGCCACCACCATTTTGTGCAGACCTGGAATTAGGTAGACCTAGGGTGGAGGCCTGCTAACCTAATTTTTTTTTTTTTTTTTTTGGCAATCATTATACCACCGTATTCAGCCTATGGGCATTTTGCAATATCTCCTGTAGGGAAAGTGCCTATTTGTGCAGTGTTCACTAGTGTGAAGTGTGAAACGCCGTGCTAGTGTGTGTGTACGGCCTATTTGGTGTGAAGTGTCTCTTGCAGTGTTGGAGTGTGTGTATGTGAACAGTATCTATTTATTTGACTTTATTCACTGTAGCCTATGTATTATGAGACTTTATACACTGTAACTCATTTACTATTTGACTTTATTCACTGTGACTTATTTATTGTAGAATTACGTCCACTGTTACCTACGGGAAACATTTGCTTACTCTGTGAGTGTGAGAAAAAGTATACAAACAAACATCCAACCCTGGTCATAATATAAAAGGAAATAAAAGAAAGAGTAAAAGGCAGCAGAGTGGTTATCTCCTCTCCTCACCTGTCAAATCTATTACTTACACTCTACGCACATGCGCAGTTCTCATTTTACCTCAGATTATCATAAAAGCACAAAGTGACCGTTACTACATCACTTTCTTCACATCTAAAAGAGTCTTTACATTTTACTTTCAACCAAGCGTTATATTGTGGTTTGTTAATAAAGTTACCAGCCAACTGGCAAGTAACAAGCATTTGGATCTTAGTGACTGTTAATTCTAGACACTACAAACACATATCACATTTACTCAAGTCATACTAGCTTAAACACACACACCTCAAACATGGCTGCAACATGAGTGACCAGACTTGGAAAATTAGGTCACCTTGATAGAGAATAATTGGCAATACCAGAGGAGACAACAAGCCGTCAGACAAACTGCCGCACAACGGGAGATCAGCAGAGGAGGAACTTTAGAGAGTAAATCTCTCTCTCTCTCTCTCTCTCTCTCTCTCTCTCTCTCTCTCTCTCTCTCTCTCTCTCTCTCTCTCTCTCTCTCTCTCTCTTTCTCTCTCTCTCTCTCTCTCTCACTCACTCACTCACTCACTCACTCACTCACTCACTCACTCACTCACACACACACACACACACACACACACACACACACACACACACACACACACACACACACACACACACACACACACACACACAAAGTGAGGTGCTGAATTCTCCCCTGGGTCAGGAAGCCATACAGAAAGAAAAAAGATGACTGAGAAAAGAGTCTGCATAATGACACTAGAAAAATGACATTACTCTACTGAAGAATGGAGAGCTATATCAGCTAAACAAGAGGGGAACTGTAAGAGACAGAGACAATTGTGGGCAGAGAAAAGAAATTAGGATATCATCTTGGTAAAGTAGAAGTGTGTGAAAGAGAGAGATTGCCTGTGGAAACATAAATGGTACAATTGAATCGCTTTCCTCATGTACAAGACAAAAAAATTATGAGAACGTGCCTTGAACTTTGTGGCCTTTATTAGAGCTATATGACACATTACAGCTTAATTTCTGTTAAAGAGTGAACACGCCAAATGAACAGAAGTGTATGATTTATGAATATGGTCCTGTGGCATGTGTTTGTACGATGCTTCATGCAGTGAGACAAGATTTAGATGGAACAAGCTTCAGCTGTGAACTGCATTTTAATTAGCTCAAATAACATGCAAATTCAAACAGAAGCTTTCATTCAAACGATGCAAACATAATGCATTAATTCTTTATGTCATGTTGTTATATATTAGTAATTTTAGGACTTGAACTGAAACTTTTTTATTTCAGCTAGTACAACATTTCTAATTTTCATTTAAGTTTAAGATTATCAAATATTTATATTTCATTTCAGCTTTATTTCTATAAAAAACCCTGCTTTAATTACTTTAATGAATTATCTATCCATCACATGTGAAAGAATGTACTTAGACATTAGTGAGCAAAAAGATCTCATAGGTTTGGAGGCCAATCGATCTTGAAGTCCATACAGTGAGAGAGTGGGGAGCCATTTTCGCCTATGAGTCACTGGCGGACCATCCATTACCCATAAATGTTTGTGTGGGCAATTGTGCGCACATCACACCTACAGACGCTTTACAGCAGACCAGCCAGCATTAATTGAGGTATTGAGAGAACGTCATTACCGTGGTAATAACTCAACGGCGTAAGTGATTGCGGCAAAAAAGGCCGCGCCTCATTAGCCCCATATCTCATTGCTTAACAAACATGTAATTGAGTGCAAACGTATTTGCCTATTGATGGATCCATTTTCAGTTCAGAGAGCTCTCCCCAGCTTGATAAAGAAACTAAATGACACTAGGAAAAAATGGTGACAGTACATTTTTTTACATTTAAAATATGTCACTTGATTTCCTCTAAAGCCATATGACTTTATCACATTTTATCAGTAATGAGTTTGTACTCAACGTATTAGGCAACATATCCGTCTGCATGTAAATGCATCGTAATAACTATTACGTTTTAAGGGTGTCTGCTCCAATTAGCTTCAAATAGAGCCATGAATCCAGTAGAACTGCTGCCAAATGGCCCAACAGCCCTGGCAGATGCAGCCCATTTAAAAGCACATTTCTGTCTGTCTGTGAGGGGACCGCAACTGCCGGGTTGGACCCAGCTCACCGTCTTCAGCATTTATTTGGTCTCCATTATCTTTTATTTGCAGGCTGATGCTTTCACTTGGCAAGAGATCAGCTGTAATTCAGCCTCGCGGAGGCAGTGAGGGAATGCAGAACTGGTAGAAGAGCCTGTTGTCCCCCAAACAGAGACACACTGGAATAGATGATACTCAAACAGGTCTGTTAGGCTAAATAAAAACTGAGGTTAAGTTTTTTTATGATCCTCTAACTCACTCCAGATTGACCCACTAAAACCACACTGTAATTCATAAAACAAACTTGCTGCTTTTTTTATTCCTCTTTTAGCCTACTCAATAATGATTTCCTGGAGAGGAAACTAGCAATGTAAAGTAGATGCTGAAACTTCATGGACTTGCTGTATGTTTGAGTTTGTATTCAGCCATGTGCAAAGATTAAGTTATCATATACAATGACACATGATTATTTTGAGCTCAAGAATTAAGCAAAAGACATCACAAATCTCTGATTTCAGGAAAGCTAACATGCATTTCAAACAAACAATGTGCTAATGATCGTTATTTCTAGACAGGTTTTCTGGATTCAATTATTTATTTATTTATTGTGCATATATTTGTGCAAACATAAAACTGGCTCAATTGTATCTCAAAGCAAGATCAGACTGGAGTCAGCAATATAAGCATACGCTAATTAATATCTATGAGATCATGGAGCCTTCTCCATGCAGTGACATCACAACTAGCATCATGTCTAGCTTTGTCCTCCCGCTCTAAAACTTATTCCTGCGGCTTTGCTTTTTACACAGTATACAATATACAAGTTGATTTATTTCATTAATTCCATTCAAAAAGTGAAATTTGGATATTATATTCATTAATTACACACAGACTGATATATTTCAAATGTGTATTTAATTTAATTGTTATGATAAAAACTGACAACTAATGAAAATCCCAAATTCAGTATCTCAGAAAATTAGAATATTATTTGGACCAATACAAAAAAATATTTTTTTAGAAATGTTGGCCAACTGAAAAGTATGAACATGAAAAGTATGAGCATGTACAGCACTCAATACTTAGTTGGGGCTCCTTTTGCCTGAATTACTGCAGCAATGCGTCGTGGCATGGAGTCAATCAGTCTGTGGCACTGCTCAGGTGTTATGAGAGCCCAGGTTGCTCTGATAGTGGCCTTCAGCTCGTCTGCATTGTTGGGTCTGGCGTATCGCATCTTCCTCTTCATAATACCCCATAGATTTTCTATAGGGTTAAGGTCAGGCGAGTTTGCTGGCCAATTAATAACAAGGATACCATGGTCCTTAAACCAGGTACTGGTAGCTTTGGCACTGTGTGCAGGTGCCAAGTCCTGTTGGAAAATTAAATCTGCATCTCCATAAATTTGGTCAGCAGCAGGAAGCATGACGTGCTCTAAAACTTCCTGGTAGACGGCTGCGTTGACCTTGGACCTCAGAAAACACAGTGGACCAACACCAGCAGATGACATGGCACCCCAAACCATCACTGACTGTGGAAACTTTACACTGGACTTAAAAGCAACGTGGATGCTGTGCCGCTCCTCTCTTCCTCCAGACTATGAGACCTTGACCTTGAGGAAATGCAAAATTTACTTTCATCAGAGAACATAACCACTCAGCAGCAATCCAGTTCTTTTTGTCTTTAGCCCAGGTGAGACGCTTCTGACGCTGTGTCTTGTTCAAGAGTGGCTTGACACAAGGAATGCGACAGCTGAAACCCATGTCTTGCATACGTCTGTGCGTGGTGGTTCTTGACGCACTGACTCCAGCTGCAGTCCACTCTTTGTGAATCTCCCCCACATTTTTGAATGTTTCACGGATTTGTTTCACAATCCTCTCCAGGGTGCGGTTATCTCTATTGCTCGTACACTTTTTTCTACCACGTCTTTTCCTTCCCTTCGCCTCTCTATTAATATGCTTGGACACAGAGCTCTGTGAACAGCCAGCCCTATTTAGCAATAACCTTTTGTGTCTTGCCCTCCTTGTGCAAGATGTCAATGGTTGTCTTTTGTACAGCTGTCAAGTCAGCAGTCTTCCTCATGATTGTGTAGCCTACAGAACTAGACTGAGAGACTATTTAAAGGTCTTTGCAGGTGTTTTGAGTTAATTAGCTGAATAGAGTGTGGCACCAGGTGTCTTCAATATTGAACCTTTTCACAATATTCTAATTTTCTTAGATACTGATTTTGGGGTTTTCATAAGTGGTCAGTTGTAATCATCAAAATTAAAAGGAATGAACACTTTAAATATATCAGTATGTGTGTAATGAATGAATATAATATCAAAATTTCACTTTTTTAATGGAATTAATTAAATAAATCAACTTTTTGTTGATATTCAAATTATATGACCAGCACCTGTATACTCGTAAAAAACTCATGCACATTAACATAACAGCGTAGGAGATTGTGTTTCAAAACACACAAGATGCAGCCATGTATGCAGTACATGATTTAGTTTGCTTTCCTGACATCCCACACATCCAGATATGACATTTAACACACATTCAGTGAGGATAACATGCAAAAGAGAGGACCAGAGAGAGAGAGAGAGAGAGAGAGAGAGAGAGAGAGAGAGAGAGAGAGAGAGAGAGAGAGAGAGAGAGAGAGAGAGAGAGAGAGAGAGAGAGAGAGAGAGAGAGAGAGAGAGAGAGAGAGATGGGCAAAAGAGAAACATTAATGGATAGCAGTATCTCCCTAAAACCATATTTACGATATGCAAATGTCTTATATAGTGAGGCACTTGACAACATGTTATTATGTCTCAATATACAAACAGAACTAGACAGAGAGAAAAGAGGATGAAGAACATTAAGGAGAGTAAGAAAAGAACAAACAGAGACAGAAAGAGTAGCTGTTTTTGAGCAGCTTTACAAACACTGACCAAGCCAAATGGTCCAGACAAAGTCACAGCCGGAAAACAATTAAATTGCAATTGCAATTGATGAGGAGATGTGTTTAAAGGATTTCTTTTGATTATATTAACGATAGAACATACAGGTGCTGGTCATATAATTAGAATATCATCAAAAAGTTGATTTATTTCAAGAATTCAACTTAACAGGTGAAACTAATATATTATATAGACTCATTACATGCAAAGTGAGATATTTCAAGCCTTTATTTGTTATAATGTTGATGATTATGCCTTACAGCTTACGAAACCCACAAAATCAAAATCCCAGAAAATTAGAATATTACATGAAATCACACAGTAATTACACAGGAATACCATGGTCATAGAACCAGGTTTTGGTTCTTTTGGCTGAAAATGTCCTGGTAGACGGCTGCATTGACTCTGGATTCATTTTCCAGCATGATTTGCACCTGCCCACACTGCCAAAATAACCAAAACCTGGTTCTATGACCATGGTATTCCTGTGTAATTACTGTGTGATTTCATGTAATATTCAAATTTTCTGGGATTTTGATTGTGTGGGTTTCATAAGCTGTAAGCCATAATCATCAACATTATAACAAATAAAGGCTTGAAATATCTCACTTTGCATGTAATGAGTTTATATAATATATTAGTTTCACCTGTTAAGTTGAATTCTTGAAATAAATCAACTTTTTGATGATATTCTAATTATATGACCAGCGCCTGTATTTTTATATAAAAAAAACAACAACACATGGTGCTTTTCAATTCTAAATCTGCCACAATGATTCTAAGGTGTTGTATCCAGTTTCCAGGCCGTTGCTATGTGGTTACTAAGGTCTTCTGGGTGGTTTTAGTTGCTGGTTGCTGGGCCATTCTAGGTTGTTGCTATGCAAAAGCTACCGGTAAGTGGTTGTTAGGGTGTTCTAAGTGGTTGCTACGGCTAGGGCTGGGTATTGTTCAAAATCTTTCGAACCGGTGCCAATTTCGATACCTCAGTTTCGATACCAGTTCCTAACGATACTTTTTTCGATACCAATTTTATGAGATCCATTCAAACAAGATTACATAACACAGTACCTCAGAAAAACTTTTGGTTTTATTTTTTCAGTTTGAATCATGCTCCTTAGCCAGTGCAAAAAGGAACAAAAAAAAAGCACAAAGGAACAAAAAATGTTTTATAAAGAGCTCATGCTCACCAAAGCTGATTTTTTTTAAATAAAAAGTACAGTAAAACTTGTTATATTGTAAAATAGTATTACAATTTAAAATCTTATTTGAATATATTTCAAAATGTAATTTATTGAAATGAATTGAATTCAAAGCTGAATTGAATTCAAAGCTGAATTCAATGAACGGCATTGCTAGGTGATCCAAAGGGCTTTGCTAGATGGCCTTAAAGGGATAATTCACCCTAAAATGAAAATGAAGTTACTAACCCTGGTGTTGTTCTAATGCTGTATGCCCTTATTTCTTTCTTTTTTTAAATGCAAAGGTATCACTGAACGGTCCCATGCCACATGTGTCATATATCCCAAGAGTTCTGGGGGTATACGACATCAAATTTAATGTATTATTTAAAAAATATCCTAACCTTGGCCGTTGGTATTCAGTGCACAGCTACATGACGTGCGTGTTCGTTTAACTTTGTTAGTGCCACAATTCACTCCATCAGGATTAACAAAACCTTGACACGAAATACAATGCAATCCCAAAAAAGTAACTGTACTTTCTTCACTGAGTCAAA
The DNA here is from genome assembly GCF_051911475.1 of Siphateles boraxobius. NCBI lineage: Eukaryota > Metazoa > Chordata > Actinopteri > Cypriniformes > Leuciscidae > Siphateles > Siphateles boraxobius. The sequence goes on along the minus strand of NW_027509197.1, from coordinate 22,694,841 downwards.
TATCACTGGACCGGAAGCCCTATGTCTGATGATAGTCAGAATGACAGTTAACGCAAGTGTAATGAAGGTGTAAAACATGCCGATTCTGTGATGAAGAAATAATACAAAAAATTAAAAATACACTAGCCAAAAAACACAGTTCTTAAGGCACTCTGGTGCTGGGCGGCTCAATGCCTAGTGGGCTGACCAGTTGCCTGGGAGACAAGCATCCAAGGGGGACAGTAGGGGGGACGGAGCAGCGCCAATAATGAAGCTCTAGCACCTGCCAAAAGCTTAAATTAGAAGGAAACGCTGCAGCCAAATCCAGCCATGGGGAAAGGTCACAGGGAAAACGTTCCAAAGCGAATGCAGAAAATGCTGCAACCCAGGAGTGCGTTAGATCTCCCTAACCTGATAATGCTGAAATGGATGGGACAGCACAGACAAAAGGACAATCTGCTGTAATGTGCTGCTTTCTTTAAGCCCTGTGTTTAACCCCTCTCAGTAAAGCAGACGCTAGGCGGAGCTAGTCAAAATGTCAAATAGTAATAGATGGGAGAAATTTTCTCAAGAAAGAAAATGAATGTGCCTCAGATTTGCTGGTCATTCTCAAAAGGTCACCAGAAAATATTGAATACTGAGCGATCAAAAAGCAACCAGTAAAGACTGGAGATTGTGTAATCACTACTGGAGAGCATCTCCGTCTTAAATGAAGCTTTGACGTTTATTAGGCGCTAAATGAATCAGATAATTAATTGATGCATCTTAATGGCTGTTGGAATTACAAATAAGATTTTATGGCAGAATAAATGTCATGCTTCTGTTTGTTGGATTCTGACTAATGCTGGTGAGAAACCTGAATATCATTTGCAAACAAGCTTTAGGTACTATACTGCATTCCCCTGTTGTTCTGCATCTTAATACATACAAACCCCACGTCAACATAGTGTACAGTCTTATGTTTAGCTTATGTTACATAAATACGTTAAAATTGAAGGGCTCATTGTACTTTATCTTTCAAAACTGAAGCCTTCTTCCCCAGACCAAAAAGATTGAAACTGGCTGCAAAAATAACTTATTCTAAACTTCCAGAAGTCTCTACCTTGAAGATATATTCAGTTGTAAGAGGAAGATAATAAATTAACACAAGGTAATGAACATGTACTGTCAACAACCCCTCAGAAACTTGAACTGCGCAGTCACAGTAAGGTAATAAGGAGAAAGTAGCAAATGGCCCAGTTATATCTAAAGGTATCTAAAAAACTAAATTATAAATGTTTTTGGTGCACATTGACTGAGCTTGGTTAACATTATAAGTGCACCTTAGAGACAAAAAAATTGGAATGATGACAAAAGTATATAATCCCTTTAAATATATAGGGATGGCATAGCTAAATAATTTCACAATAATAATTTCTTGCAATATACTTAGAATTTAGACAATCTGAGATGTGGCTTGGACATTTAACCAAGGCAGGGGTGGTCCGGCAGCACTGTTTGTTTTGGTTTCTTGAGGAAGCGTGTTGTGCTGATTAAACTCATTATTGTAGTTGTAAACTGCCAGACCTGAATGTTCTCAGTATTGATCTTCTGCTGAGTGAAAGTTTGCTCTAACACCCTCAGGCTTTCATCCAAGATTACTATTGTCCACAAACACTCTCTGTCTCGGTTTCTCTCTTATTCTCTTGTGAGTGTTTAACTGACCATCACGGCAGCACAAAAAAAAAAGCCATATCATCTCTCTCCCATCAAAGTTTGTTAATGAAGACAAGCTCTATATCACTCAGGGTTACAGGCCTGTCCGCGAGCAGCTTCATGTGAGCGTGACACGGGAGATCTGGGTCTTGGCGGACAATTATCAACAGGCTGTTTGATGGGCTGTCTCCTGTGAATGTCAGGGCCTCCTTTAGCAGGGAGGTAGAAGATCTGGCTGTGGCTTCACAGTGTGCTCAAAACTGCAAAGGAGGTGTGAAGGCAGAATAAGAGGACGTGCTGAGGTAGGCACAGCAGGAGGACTAAAAACAAGTCATTTGCATCACCATGGGTCTGGACCTAATATTAGCCATTGAGTCACGCCTGCACCGCAAAGCAATCCTGCATTTTTTGGATTTTTCAAAACCTATGCTTCTCATTAATATGGCATCAGTGATGTTGAGCATCTTCCTTGAGCACTAGAAATTACATTCACCTGGAATCCAGCTGAGAGCGGGTCTATCAGGGCAAGACTCTGGCAATGCGCCGGGTCTCACAGGCTGTTTCGCCGTATGGTTCTGCCATAAATAGCAAACTGAGAATCTTTCATTAATTTTAACTTAGTTGTATGGAGCGTGACCTGAATTAACATTCCTAGAATTAAAGCTTACTTTCTATGAACAGTTATCACATTCAAAAAAACACCTTAAAGGGATATTTCACCCAAAAACATCACACTCATGTCATTCCAAACCTGTATGACTCATTCTTCTGTGAAACACAAAACACAAAAGACAATGTTTTGAAAAATGTTATCTTGTATAGTGATTGACGTTTTATAATACAATTAAAGTGATTTAAACCCCTCTTTCATAATGGGGTTTAAAACTTCTATATATCATATATAGAAATAAAATCATTGGATAAAGTAAAAAGAGAAATATTGTGAAATATTATCACAATTTAAAACAACTTACTTTAATATATTTTGAACAAAAGTATCTATTTTAAAATAATTTAATAATAATCCTGTGATGGTAAAGCTGAATTTTCAGGCTCATTTGGTGCTCAAGAAACTTTACTTATAATTATCAATTTTGAAAACGTGTTGGTTAATATTTTTGTAGAAACCTTGATTTTATTTTTCAGGATTATTTGATAAATAGAAAGTGAAAAAAAGAAAAATAGAAAGCATTAATAAGAAGTGCATCCACTTGTGTGACATTCTAAATATCTTGTCATTCTAGATACCTTAAATTCATATATTTTTGTAACCTGATTTTACCAAGTGCAACATGTTCCTGGATCAACATCTTTGTTGATCCTGGAACAACATTCCAATCAATCAATCAATCAATCAATCAATAAATCAATCAATCAATCAATCAATCAATCAATCAGATTTGAGGAACAAGTTTACAGTTTATGTCAAGTTTAGGCTTATAACCAGTGTTACTGTAAGTGCTTCTACATCAGTGTTATTCACCTATCATTTCTCTCTGATTTTGGGGATAACTAATGGGTAGGGTTAGATTTAATGGTAGGGATAGAACTACATTTTTGGACATTTTTTTGATGCGGGAACAACATTCCTATGTTGACTCAGTACGTGCTAATTTGTGTGCTTAACATGAGAGTGGTATATTGAATCTAAATGTGTAAATGGAAAGCAATATGTTTAATTCATCACTTGCATCGCTTCAGTAAAAGAGTGCGTATGGTCTAGAGTGTGCGGACACTGCGCACATACTAACCAAGCGCACCGTTAGTTCTGGCAGTTCACGTCAGTTAAGCTCGCACCAGCTGACTTTCAGCTGATCCACGTCTACCTAGGAATATGACACCTATCACAGCTTCTATATGTATAAGGTCCGTTCAGTATCAGCAGCTTTATCGCATTGCTCAGCTAATTACTCTCCTCCATCTCCAGCTCCTTCTCTTGTAAAGTCAGGTAAATGTATCCTTTGAACTGTACTGTATCACATCCACATCTCAAACTGTTGAATATAAATTTTATCTCAGATTTTGGAACACAAAGGATGATATTTTGAAATATGTCTTAGTGTTTTTTTGAACGATAAATGGACCATTGGACCTTATTGACTTGGACCCCATTGACTTTCATTGTATGGACAAAAGTATTCTTCAAAATATTTTCTTTTGTTTTTCACTGAAGAAAGAATGTCATATAGGTTTGGAACTACATGAGGGTGAGTATAGATAAGTCCCTTTACAAGGTTTTTATGTTAGAACCAATGTTGATGTCACAGGAAATAAACGTTATATGTGTGAGGCGAGTTCTCTACAACTCTTACTCCCAGAGGAACCCAATCTTCTCAAAGTGCTCCTTGTGGGACTGCACCTCGAGTCTACGCTTGGGCAGCATCAGTGACTATCGTTGCAGTCTAGCCCACATGACGCCACCAGTCTGCAAGCCTAACAAGGTCCCACAGGTCATAAAACATACGGGCCGTGAAAATGATGGGGGTGGTTGAGGGAGTAAGAACAATTCTAGTTGTAAATCTGAACTACAGCATATAAGAGATGAAAGAGAATTGCTGTTTAATTATTAGTTCATGCTGAATTTTGCAGTTTGTAGGGTGCTTTGAGTTACGCAACTTACAAAAGGAATAAAGTGAGAGACTCATTTGCAATTTGTACTTGGTGATAAAAAAGTGTGTATTGCAAATAATGGCAAGGAAATGTCTTTCTTTTGAGTTGTCCTCACAGGCTGCACACAAGATTGACCAGTATACTCTGATTTAACAATTACTCTTTTGAAACTCTTTCTTTTTAGAAAACCAGAAATATACTACAGAATCAGTGTAGCTATAGTATACATTCACAAACATGTCTCTTATAAGTTAATTCAAGAGGTCATTCAAAAAGACTCACAAATGCCGTGTACCATTTGAATCAGTATGATATATCCCTGTGTAATTTATAGCATTAGTAGAGAGATAAGTTCTTGAAAGCAAAGTGGACATTATTTGAAATACACTGAATTGAAACATTAAATCAAGTGCTTATGAATCAGAATCAAATTGTGAAATCTATTAGGATAGCCAGTCCTGGACATGAGGGTGATATAGCAGTTGATGACAGAAGTGATGTGTGGTTACAACCAAATTTAGATTAATGTGTGAATTCAGCTACAGTGAAACATTTTTTTAACCTACAATAAGTTTCATTTAATTATCAAAAATATATATTTTTTTAAGTTGCACTCTAACTTCACTTGACCCTCCATTTTTAGATGGCACGATGGTTCTGTCTGTTATTGCAGCCATCAGCGATTCAAACTCTTGCTCATCTCTCCAACCACTGCCCCAGTAAAATGGATAAGCCAAGAGCACTCCTGTCTACACTTACCTTTACTGCATCCAGTGTGGTTATAATACAGCCATCCATTGTGATTTAGGTAGAACAGAAAGAAAAGGTAAACCAGTCCAATGTATGTGATCCTCTAAATGCTAATGTGTAATAATGCTTATCCTGACTATATAACAGGAAGCTTGGCCATTTATAGGGCAAGGTTTAAAAAAAATCATTTTTCACAAATGATCCCTGACTTTACATTTTACGTAGACTCACCTTGTCACCCTGATAGACTTATGAAAGCAATGAATATATGTCATATGCTCATAACAAGATGGTAAAATACCTGTCACAATAAAAATGGCAATGAACCGAGCCCCATTTCCTGGTCACTGTCTGGAAAAGGTCAAGAGCCATTTAAAATGCCCAGAAACCCACAGAACCTGAGCACATGCAATAAACATTACTGACCATTGCAGTTTTGGAATGGCTGGATGGGCAAATGTCATTACTGCTGTCAAACACTATAAAGCCTGGTGTAATATGGTATCTATTGCCCTCAGGCCTTCAGCGGTACTGGCATTAAAAGATCATTTTCTCAAAGACACTATTAAGGTTCAAATATTTTCTCAACTTAGTTCTGTAATACTTATTAACATATTCATTAGCTGAATGCCATAAAGACAGTAAAATTGAAGGATGTGGTTCGAAGATTAGTACGACTTGCCCCAGCCAGTATCTAAAAGAGCATGTTGAGTCTTTGGTTAAAGCTAAAGCCTCCATATCTTTGTGACATTAGCCTGATAAATCAGGGATGAGCAACATCCATAATTGATCAGAAAAATGCATTTTAAGTTCCTGTTCAATTCCTGAATTTGATCTCAGCTAGCAGATAGGATGAAGAACATGAATTTGAAATAAAATACAACAAAATTTAAATTCTTAAGTGCCGCTTTAGAATGCATGAAATGCAATGGTCTATGAAATTTTGGATAAATAAGAATACTTGTGATTATAATTCAATATATTACATTATCGATAGGTTAAAATGTTAATGTCAATATTTATCTTTATAGTTACAATTATTTTGGTGGACATCGGCACATATGGCACAAATTATATCATTAATTCACCTGAATAAACTTATTTGCTTTGACAGTATTGAACTTAATGAGATATTTCCACTTATTTGAGAAAATATTTTATTTTTGCTCTTTTAATAAACAGGGCACCGTTGACAGCAGTGACGATATGTTCTACTATTATAAATGTCAGAAAACTACCATCGTTCGTAAAAAGAAAATAGATGCTATCAGGAAATAAAAAGGCATAGTTGTGTAATTCTTGTGTTGGAATACAGTAAATTATTTTTTATTGTCATTCCCATTAGAATTTCAATCAAACAACTTGTGGGCCAAACGAAAGGAAGCTAATTCTTAAATTACGAATTTTGCACAACCCTGAAAGCTATGTATACTTTTTTATTAATGTAAGTACATTATATTCAACCAGTCTTATTACTCAAATAGCATGCTGATGTCTTTCAACATTATAGTTTTCAAAATTATATCAACAAATTATTTCAATATATAAGCTACACAAAATCAACACAAATCCAATTACATTTATATAAAAAGGTTGTCTTGGTTTCATAGTCCATTTGCTCACCTCAACTTTCTCTTAGCCAGATCAGAAAGTTCAGCTTCATTAGAAACTGAATGTTGCTTGTTAATGTGAAACTCACTTAGTGGAAACAGACTGTGGGTCTCAGCAGAGTTGCCACTTCCACAAACACTAAATCACCTCATTGAAACCTTGCCAGTTGTTCAGCGGTGAGAGACATGAGGGAGAGCAGCAAGCGAAAGAGGAGTAAAATAACTTGCCATGTTTTCTGAATTACGTGATGTGATTGCCCATTGCTGTCTCTAGTTGTGAGCAGAAAACAGAGAGTAACAGTACAGTGTTTGAGAGAGCGAGAGAGTGAGAGAGATTCGGGTGGGTTGTTAAATTAGTCTATACAGCACAAACCTGAAAGCGCGATTGATGGTCATAGCGATTAAGATGCTATAACACTCAACAATTATGTCACTTTAATGCATAAAAGCATAAACGAAGAAATAAAAATAGATGTGCACACATAGTAATTCCCATGTAATTCTCATTCAGAAGAATCAAAGTGATATCAAATAGGGAAGAATAAAGCTGAGGGAAAACAAAGACAGAGAAAAAAGAAAAGAGATACGAATAGACACAGCATGAAATGGAGTGAATTGGCATGAAAAACTCACCTATTGGATCTCATCACCTCTTGTCTCTTTTTAAAATTCACATCATTTTTATTATGTGAATTTACTGAACTCTACCATGAACCTTGCAGTAGTGCCAAAACGCAATCTCAAAATCTCAGTTATTATTTTCAGGATTTTATGAGTTTAGCATGTTGCTAAGCTAATGGATCAACAATCCATTTTATTGATACTTTTTAGATATATATCTATCCATCTAGGATGAACTTAATTTATTGGAGCTTGTTGGAATGCATTTTGGGATTGCCTTAATTATTAAAATTGCCAAAATAAGGCATAGTTAAAAAACATTCTCATTATTTTCTCAGCCTCATGTCATTCCAAACCTGTATGACTTTCTTTCTTTTGTGGAACACAAAAGAAAGTACTCTGAAAAATCAATCATATTCATTTTTGACTTGAATAAAACCAATAATTCAGATGTTCCCCCATGACGCAGCACACAACACATTTTTTGCCTTGACGCAGCACACAACACAGCCTTTGTGTACAAGAGCGCATTTAAGATGTCTTAAAATGCTGTCTAGTTAGGCAGCTCGCTAGGTCTTCAGAACAAAGCTAATGAGAGTTAGAAAAGGCTTCTGTGCACCATTCAAAACTCCCACAAGCATATATTCAGCACCAAGGACAGTGAAAACACATGCGGCTGAAAGGCAGAAACTATTCAGGCACAAGTCATGATAAACAGCTTGGTCCTCATGGAGTTCAGCGAGAGCTAGACTTTCAGCCAGCCTTGAATGTTATACTGGCTAAAGGAAAGGCAAATGTTGTTTTTTCTTTTGCTGTCATATAGACTTACTCACTAACCTGGGCCACGGACATGCTGTGGCTGCTCGCAAACTACTTCCTTTCTCATGCTGCAACTCAACACCATCCACCTGCACCTATATATACAGAATAATATATACCTATATATTCTTTTTTATGGCACTGCTTCCACACGCTGTCATTGTCCCCACAAACACTACTTGCTTCACATGCAATTAAAACAGAAAAACATCTTGCATGCCAAACACGTTGGTTTGATTTAAATTTCAAGGCCATTATAGGCAAATCATTTGTTACACATGCACCTAGAAACATATTCACAAACACATGCCAAAGCGTTGCACGAATCACAATGCCACACAATAGCACAAATATGCATATTCATGCTTTCTCACCCCTACACAATACAAAAACCATAATTGCTCAGAAATACCCTCTCTTCTCTAATTACAGGATTTATCCTCCCTCAAAATTCATCACATTTTGAAAAGCCAGAGTTTTTAATTGTATCACCAACCGTTGAGTCAAATTTTTATGAAGAAGCTGATGATCACAGGAACAAGCTGCTGTTGGCATCAGTCAGACATTTTCTCTCCACAGGTATACACATTTCTGATGGTGCACCCAAAGACTAAAAAATATGATCCGATATGATTGCCTTACAAACATTTCCTCAAACAAGAGTATAGCCACAAAGATCAAGCACAGAATGGCGCAGTCTATCAGCGTTTACGTGGTGACAGCACACAGAAATGGTTATAAGACAAACTGTACTATTGATCCACTGTTGCCAACAAACATTTGACTGGTAGACCATGACTAATGACTCGCTCAAATATAATCTAATGATTACATGCTCAATAATTAGATGTTTATAAATCTCTACCACAGCCTGTCTGTAAATACGGGCCAGTTAGAAGCCAGTAAAGGTTCTGTGGAGAAACAAAGAGGCCTTGTACATTACAGTGTAATTGAATATGTGCTGTCCACATGACATTTGGAGCCAAGCAACATATAATCAATTGTGAACTGTGGTAAATGTTGTAAAAAAAACATTATACATATATTTAGGGCAACCCAATCCTGTGGTGCGGCAATCTGATAGGCCATAGGTTAAAGTTCAGCTGCTCTCCTTGACAGTAAAATCGGATCGGTGAGTTGCAGATAAATGTCTTCCTCTGAAGGCCTCTCTCCAAAAGACCATTGTAAAAGACAATGATCATTTGAAATTGTATTCTAGCAAGTGATTAAGATGTCTTTAAGAAGAGGTGTAATAAATAAGCCATAAGAGGCTGTGTGTTACAGTGATTTTAATATGGGCAAAGAGTATATTATGGCACAACACAAATAAGTGCCTAAAACCTCCTTAACAATATTAAAATTATTGTCACACATGGCCAACTGTCTGCCTGTTACCTGAGATGAAAAAAAGTAATTGTAAACTTAAAATAAGAAATGTTTAATGCACTGTATAGTCATAACTGTGAGATAACAAAATCAAAACTAATAATAATATTCACCTAAAAGTATGCAGATTATTGTTGATGCAGATGAGCGCTCACATGCATGTATATTAGCTTTGAGCATTGCTATTCATTTTATAAGTATAAGATAAATTGGGAATCTTTATTTGATTATTGCTGTGAAAAGAAACTGATCTGCAGGTTGAGATTCTAGTGGCAAATGCAATGGCCATATTTCTTAATCAAGTTTCAGTGTAACTCCCATAGGCTATGAGCTCCCAGTTTCCACTGTACTGGTGCAGAGAGAGAAGGAGAGAGAAAGAGAGAGGAGGTGAGAAACACTACATGATGAATGGAGAGAAGATGACTGATCAGATGACATGAGGCTTTAGGGTATATCTCCCCCCTCACTCTGGTGGGCAACTGTGCCCTTATTATCCATCCAGCTCCCAATCCACACACACACACACACACACACACACACACACACACACACACACACACACACACACACACACACACACACCACCGCAAGCACAGACTCAGTCCAGATTACAGATATAAGTATGCAAAAGTGTCATGTACTTAGGGACCGTTTGGTATTTATGGAATGGACCACCGGAAGAAAATAGGGGAGGGCCATGTCTTTTTATTCTTTGTTGAGGGGAGGGTCATCCAGCTTTTTTTAGTCTAGAGGGAGGGTCACCCAACTTTTGAATTCATGGAAACAGCAAATTTTCAAAGTGGCTTGTTTTGTGCATATTTTTTCCATGTAGCTCTATGTAGCTCTCTCAGTCTCGGCCCCCCATGTGGTACTTGGTGAAATCACGTTCACCTGCGAAGTCCATAGGCATAATTTATGGGTGGGACATGACCCCACCACTTTTTCTCAGGATCGATATTGTCCCACACCATTTTTGAAACATTATGAGGCACGGATGTACCTAATACAAATAACAAATAAATAAAACATCTCCAGTTAACTAGCAGAGCATTAATATAGTTTGTTATTAAATAAGAGACGATCTAGCGCCAAAATGTGTTGTTTTTGAAATTAAGCGGAGTGCTCATTGCCACTGCGATCAGTTCCCGCAGTCTTCAATCGGACGCGCGCTTCAATCTATTGCCATTGCGGAGACCCTCTGTTCGTTCTGGTGAAATCACAAAACACACACAAACGTTTCTCTGCTTGAAATCTACTGTAACCACTGATGAACATATTCAGATTTGATGAGAAAAAAATAACTATACAAGTGCAGATTAGAACACAGAACCTCTAATACGCTTGGTATGAGATCTACCACTAGACCAATGAAGAATTCAAACAGAATATGCAGACTTGAGTCCAATTTTGAACAAACTCGGACTTGTCACGCACTCATGTGAATTTGTACTCGGACTTGACATGGACTCGGACATTTTAGACTCGGAAAATTTGCCAAGTACAGTCCGGGCACTGGAGGGCAGAATATTTTATTATTCAAAAACGAAACAAAACTACCTAAATTGTGTTGTTTGACTTGTTTCAGCGTTGAGCATTGTAGCCTAGCCAATCACATACATGTATATTAAGCGCATGAACGCACTGGCCAATCATAGGCGTTCGATTCACCATGCGTAAAATTCGCTCAAACTGTATGTTTAGAATCAGCACAAGCTTTATACTTTCCCAAATCCCCTCATAAACAACAAAGTCTAGATGCGATGTAAATAAGAGTTCTCTTACGAGAGCTTCTCTCGTATTGCGTAAGTTGCGTTCGCTACGGGTAAAGTCATCTTTTCTCGAGATATTGAAGTCAAAAATTATATAAATTTTTCCATTTATTGTCAGCGCAGTGCAGCAGCTAGCAGACCTAGAGCAGGCAGTCTTGCGTGCTCATTGGCTGCCCTGCGGCAACTGCAGCAGCCTACTACTGAGCCTCGTATGCGTGACGTCACGCCCAATGAGGGCACCCGCGCCCTTTACGCGTCACAACCCGCCAAAAGGGGTGTAATTTAGCATATAAAAGTCAGGCTCGGTAGGCAGCTCATTGATTTTCATCTCTTCAACGAAGCTCTCCACATCGCTGGACTCTGAGAGAAGCCGCCGACATCGCAACCAGCAACCAGCACGCAGAGGAAAGCGCCTGAGGAAGCCGGTCGTCTTCGCCGCCTTCAGCCTTCCGTGCCTGCTACGCTATCCGGCAACGAGTATGCCTGGGCCCGGACCACGCAGCCCTCGCCCTGGATTCGGGGGGCTGCGAGCATCGTGAAGTGCTTCCGCTGTCGACCCTGCCGGCTTGACTCAAGGCCTTCAATGTGGAAGCTGTCACTCCGCCCTCTGGACCGCGCAAGAAGAAGCGCCGTTCACAGAGGCGACCTGAGGTAACAGTGAAACGCTCGCCGGAATGCATCCCGCCAGCCTCTCTCTCTCCTTCTCCGCCCCTCCTGGATGCGCAGCTGCCGGCTTCGGCCCTCACTGCCGCCGCCTCAGGGGACGAAGCTGAAGGAATTGACCCAGTTGACAGCTGTTCCATCCTGGCATCGGACAGCGAGGAGTGGTCGAGTTCACATCACTCCGCCTCCTCGATCCAGGAAGGCTACAAAGACTACTGCAGCGGTGTATTCGGCAGCCAACGAGGCAGTAATGCAACCCGCTCGCCTGCACACAACCGTCGTTGCTACGGTGACCCAGACAAATCTCTTAAAAGACGGTTGAGTCCCGCCTCGGCCGGACCTCCATTAAAACATCTCGCCCTGTCAGTCCCCTTAGAAAGGCTACTGCAGCGATGTATTCGGCAGCCAACGAGCCGGTAATGCAACCCGATCGCCTGCAAAATCTCAAGAGTATAACGTCTGGCTATCCGGCTCATGCCGTGGTGCTCTAAGTTTAGAAAATGTGCCCAAATCTCAGTGTTCACCCCTACACGCAAGCACGATACCCCCGTGCCTCTCACACTCACAGAGCTCACTCTCATAAAGCTGGCAAATGCCTCTTCTAGTGCTAGATGTAGGAAATGTGCCCACAACTCGGTGCTCACGCCTACTCTCTGCCCGCTCTGTCACACGTCCAAAACAGCCTCATATCGGTCAGGTTACGAATGTAAGTTACGTGCCCGCTTACGAGCGCTCACGCTTACTAGTAAACGCCCGGCGCGGCTCGCGCATCACAAAGTTATCTCAAAACGTTCCCCGTTCAAAGCAACCGGGACGTCACATATGAATGTAAGTTACGTGCCCGCTCACGAGCGCTCACGCTTACTAACAAACTTTCTGCCCCGGGCGCCGCTCGCAGATCACAAAGCTATCACAAAATGTTCCCCATTCAAAGCAATCGGGACGTCACATATGAAACAGCCATCTACCGCTGTCAGCGAGCTGCCGTTTTCGAGCACCGAGGGCGCGCGCGCCAATACCTCCGGTTCAGTTTCCCGAGCCCAAGAAGTGCGGCGATCGGAACCCGGAGGCTATTCTACCCATGGCTATGAATCTAAGTTACGTGCCCGTTTATGAGCACTCACGCTTACTAATAAACACCCTGCGCTGCTCGCGCATCACAAAAAAGGGTATAATGTCTGTTTATCCGGCTCAGGCCGATGGTGTCATAAGTGTAGAAAAGGTGCCCTAATCTTAGTGTTCACCCCTGCACACAAGCACTATACCTGTGTCTCTCTCTCTCACAGAGCCCACTCTCTTAAAGCTGGCGAATGCCGCTCGAGTGTTAGATGTAGGAAACGTGCCCACAACTACGTGCCCACGCCTACTCTCTGCCCGCTCTGTTGCACGGCCAAAGCAGCCTCATATTGGTCAGGTTATGAATGTAAGTTATGTGCCCGCTCACGAGCACTCACACTTACTAACAAACACCTTGCCGCAGGCGCCGCTCGCGCATCACAAAGTGATCACAAAACGATACTCGGTTACTAACGTAACCTCGGTTCTCTCTAGAGAGGGAACGAGTATTGCGTAAGTTTAGCTTATGCTACGGGAAAGATTCATCTTCTCGAGATACTGAAGCCAAAAAATTATCCTTAATTTTGTATTCCTTGTCAACGCAGTGCAGCAGCTAGCAGACCTAGAGCAGGCCATCTCGCGTGCTCATTGGCTGCCCTGCGGGCAACTGCTGCAGCCTACCAGTGAGCCCGGCGTGACGTCATAGCGTCACAGCCCGCCAGAATGGGCGTGGCTTAGCGTATAACACAAGGGGCTGTAGGCTGACTTCCCTGGTTTTTGTCGACTGAGGCGAAGTCGCTCGTGGCGCGAGAACGGCCGGTTACGCAATACTCGTTCCCTCTCTAGAGAGAACCGAGGTTACGTTAGTAACCGAGTATCGTTCTCTTACGAGAGGTTCTCTCGTATTGCGTAAGTTTAGCTTACGCTACGGGAACACTTTGTCAACGCCGTGCGCGCCAAGCATTCACATGAGACCCCGAGCTTTCAGGGGAACCCCATAAGTGGAAAAAATAAGGTGGCCAGCCACGCGGGCCATCACTTGTATATAAACACACATAGGGAATACAGAGCAGCGCGCCGGTCTGTATAGGCACATGGCACATACCCTACTTAGTGCAGCTCAACCAGGAGAGCTGAGTCATGTGAGAGTGATCTGAGCAGGAGATCTGGGCAGAATACACCTCTCCTTCAGACTGACAACAGTTTAGCCTGCAAGGCAGGAACTTCTAGGTTATAAAACCTGACAAAGGTAGACGGGGAGCTCCAGCCCGCCGCTACACATATGTCATGGATAGAAATTCCACTGGACCATGGCCACAAAGAGGCCACGCCTCTCGTGGAATGAGCCCTGATGCCCAGAGGGCATTGCAGACCTTTTGACGCGTAAGCGGCCGCTATAGCGTCTACTATCCATCTGGACAGGCTCTGTTTCGAGGAGGCGAGATCCTTGGTGCGCCCACCAAACGAAACAAAAAGCTGTTCCGAACGCCTGAAGGAGGCGGAGCGCGTAATGTAAAACCTCAGCGCTCTGACAGGGCAGAGGAGATTCACATCACCTTCGCTGTCAGATGCTGGGAGAGCTGACAACGAAATAACTTGCGCTCTGAATGGAGTGCCCATCACTTTAGGGACATAGCCATGTCCAGGTCTGAGGATGACTTTAGAGTCATTCGGTCCGAACTCAAGACACGACGCGCTGACAGACAGCACATGCAGGTCCCCTACACGTTTTACTGACGACAGTGCAGTCAGAAAGACGGTTTTCAGTGATAGATATTTCAACCCCACGGTGTCTAGTGGTTCAAATGGAAAAGCTTTCAGTGCCTCGAGGACCAATGAAAGATCCCACATGGGAACCGACGGGGGGCGCGGCGGATTCATCCTTCTAGCTCCTCTAAGGAAGCGGATGGCCAACTCGTGTCTTCCCAATGACTGGCCGTGCGTCGATTCTGCGAACGCTGCCACGGCCGCCACGTATACATTGAGCGTGGATGGGGACCTTCCCTTATCCAACAGCTCTTGTAGGAAGGTGAGCAGATGCGCCACCCCACATGTCCGCGGTTCCAGATCTCTGTCGGTGCACCATCCAGAGAACACCGACCATTTAGACGGGTAGAGCCTTCTCGTGGAAGGGGCTCTAGACTGCGTGATCGTGTTCATCACTCCTTCTGGCAGGGCAACGAGTACCCGTTGATCAACCATAAATGCAGAGACCAGCGCTCTGGATTGGGTTGCCAGATCGTGCCGCGAGCCTGAGAGAGGAGATCTGCCCTCACCGGATTCGGCCACGGAGCTGTATGTGACAGCCCTGCTAGTTCCGGGAACCAAATCTGATTCTCCCAACGCGGTGCTATGAGTACCACCGAGTGGCGCGTTTCCCTGATTCTCTTGATCACCTGTGGCAACAGATAGACCGGAGGGAAAGCATATAGCGGGAGGCTGGGCCAAACCTGGGCCAGCGCATCCTCGTCCTTCGAACAGACCGTCGGGCATTGAGCGTTGTCTTTTGACGCAAATAGGTCGACTTCCGCTCTGCCGAATAGGCGCCACAGTTTCTGGACCGTTTGGGGTGCAGGGACCATTCCCCTGGGGGAACATTGTCCCTGGACAGTTTGTCTGGGCCGTCGTTCAAATGGCCAGGCACATGCGCCGCCCTCAGCGAGCGCAGGTGCATCGGAGACCAAATAAGGAGGCGTTCCGTCAGATTGCAGAGATTTCTGGATCTGACACCGCCCTGACGGTTTACATATGATACCACAGACATGTTGTCCGAGCGGACAAGAACATGCTGGTCCTGTATGAACGGGAGGAAGCACTTCAGCGCGTTCTCGACCGCTATCATTTCCAGACAGTTTATTCGAAAACCCTTCTCCTGGTCTAACCACTGGCCAAAGGCCGGTCTGCCCTCGAACAGTGCGCCCCAACCCGAGTTGGACGCGTCTGACGAGATGACTTTACGATAAGAGATGGTTCCCATCATTACTCCCTGCTGGTACCAGTCGGCCACTAACCAGGGCTGCAGAGCTGCTATGCAGGCCTGAGTAACTCTGATTTTCTGGCCGCCAGACACCCGGCGGGACACGCGAGCATTCAACCAGCGTTGGAGCGGGCGCATGCGCAGTAGGCCCAGCTGGAGCACCGCTGCAGCTGATGCCATACAGCCCAACATCCTGTGAAATGTTTTCAAAGGGAGAAAGCTGCCCTTCTGGAAAGATGCGGCTAGGTGGCGAACACGGCGTGCGCGCTGTGTCGATAAACGAGCCGTCATGGTCACTGAGTCCAGTGCTATTCCTAAAAGGAAATTGACTGGCTGGGCAGTAATGAGCTCTTGGTCCAGTTGACCGTGAGACCCAAGCTTTCCAGATGACTGAGAAGCACTGTTCTGTGAGATAGCAGTTCTGTCTCTGACTGTGCCAATATCAGCCAGTCGTCCAGATAGTTCATTATTCGCAGCCCCTGACTTCTCAGGGGGGCGAGCGCCGCGTCCATGCACTTCGTAAATGTACAGGGTGCCAGGGACAGGCCGAACGGCAGGACGGTGTAATGATATACCTGACCGTCGAAGGCGAATCTCAAAAATTGCCTGTGACGGGGTACTATCTGAATCTGAAAATAGGCATCCTTCAGATCTAGAGAAATAAACCAGTCCCTCGGGCGAACGTGCGTGAGGATTTTCCTGGTCGTAAGCATTTTGAACGGTCTTTTTGCAAGCACTTAGTTCAAATGTCTCAGATCTAGGATAGGTCTGAAGGCTCCGTCCTTCTTGGGTACGAGAAAATATCGGCTGTAAAAGCCTGACTCGCTCAGAGAAGGCGGTACCTTTTCTATAGCCCCTTTGCACAGCAGCTTTGCTATTTCTGCGTGAAGTAGGTGTGCTACTTACGCATTCACAATCGTCGCGGTCCGGGCTTGAAAGCGCGGGGGACAGCGAATGAATTGAAGTGTATAGCCCTGCTTTATTGTGCTCAACACCCATTCTGAAATCCCTGGGATAGTTTCCCACGCAGCTATGTGAGCTGCTAGGGGGCGAATGGCCTCCGGGTTCAGACCGCCGCCATTTGCGGGCTTGTGAAACTGAACCGGAGCCGAAAGCGCGGTGCGCGCGCTCTCGGTTCTGGGCAATGGCTGCTCGCTGAAAAGCCGAAACCGGCTGATTTATGTGAGATGTCCCAAACATAAGGGATGGGGAACAGTCTTTTGTCATTTTTTGACGCGCGAGCAGCGCTCCGGGCGGGAAAGCTTCCTGTAAGCGTGAGCGCGTGTGCGCGGGCACGAGACTTACAAGTGTATTTGATGCCCCGATCATAATGGATGGGGAGCGTTTTATTAATGCCCTGCATTTTGTGATAACACTTAAACGCGCAGGCGGAGCCCGGGGGGAAGTTAGTGTTAGCAAGCGTGAACGCACTCAGGCGGGCACGAGACTTACATTCATAACTTGCTTTCTTTTGTGAAACTGACCCGGAGCCGAAAGCGCGGCGCGCGCGCTCTCGGTTCTGGGCAATGGCTGCTCGCTGAAAGCCGAGACCGGCTGATTTATATGAGATGTCCCAATCATAAGGGATGGGGAACATTCTTTTTTTTTTCTTTTTTTTTTTTTCACTTTTTTGACGCGCGAGCGGCGCTCCGGGCTGAAAAGCTTCCTGTAAGCGTGAGCGCGTGTGCGCGGGCACGAGACTTACAAGTGTATTTGACGCCCCGATCATAATGGATGGGGAGCGTTTTATTAATGCCCTGCGTTTTGTGATAACACTTAAAACGCGCGGGCGGAGCCCGGGGGGAGGTTTGTGTTATCAAGCGTGAACGCACTCTGGCGGGCACGAGACTTACATCCATAACCTGCTTTCTTTTGTGAAACTGACCCGGAGCCGAAAGCGCGGCGCGCGCTCTCGGTTCTGGGCAATGGCTGCTCGCTGAAAGCCGAGACCGGCTGATTTGTGTGAGATGTCCCAATCATAAGGGATGGGGAACATTCTTTTTTCACTCTTTGACGCACGAGCAGCGCTCCGGGTGGAAAAGCTTCCTGTAAGCGTGAGCGCGGGCACTAGACTTACAAGTGTATTTGACGTCCCGATCATAATGGATGGGGAGCGTTTTATTAATGCCTTGCGTTTTGTGATAACGCTTAAACGCGCGGGCGGAGCCCGGGGGGAGGTTTGTGTTAGCAAGCGTGAACGCACTCTGGCGGGCACGAGACTTACATTCATAACCTGCTTTCTTGATCGTGTAACAGAGCGGGCAGATAGTGGGCACAGACTTGTGGACACATTTCTTACATTCAACACTCGAGCGGCTTTTCTGCGCTTCATGAGAGTGTGCTCTGCGAGGTTCGGAGTGCTTATGTGTAGTGGTGAACACTGGGGCGTGGGCACTTTCATTACACGTACAACACCGACGGCATGAGCCGGACCAGACATTTTACTCATTTTGAGATTTTTCTGGGTCGCCGTGAAAACGGCGTTTGTGTGCAGGCGAGAGGGTCAACAGACCGGCTCGTTGGCTGCTAATTGAACCACTGCAGTAGCCTGTTTGAAGGGGACTGACAGGGAATAAACTTAAACACGCACGTCTTTTCGGAGGCGATGTGTCTGTTAGTAAGCGTGAGCGCTCGTGAGCGGGCACGTAACTTACATTCTTAATCTGA
This sequence comes from Siphateles boraxobius, assembly GCF_051911475.1. Taxonomy (NCBI): domain Eukaryota; kingdom Metazoa; phylum Chordata; class Actinopteri; order Cypriniformes; family Leuciscidae; genus Siphateles; species Siphateles boraxobius. Next base: position 22,676,239 of record NW_027509197.1, on the reverse strand, counting down.
CATTATACTCACGTGAGATTTCTCTGGGTCGCCGCGAGAACGGCGTATGTGTGCAGGCGAGCGGGTTGCATTACCGGCTCGTTGGCTGCCAAATACACCACTGCAGTAGCCTTATCTAAGGGGACTGACATGGCGAGACATTTCGACGGCAGCGCGCAAGCCCGTCCGGGTCATGCAGAGAGCTCGAGAGGGCTCTGCATGACGCGCGAACGGGGACACGAGGGCGGGGTAGCTCTCTTGTAACGTAAAGAGAGCTAGCCGCGTGCTCGGGAGCAGAACTGGAACAGTGTTTGTACGAGGGCGCGCGCACGAGTAGTGGGCACGGGACCTACATGTAACACAGATGATGCCCGTCCGGGTCATGCAGAGAGCTCGAGAGGGCTCTGCATGACGCGCGAACGGGGACACGAGGGCGGGGTAGCTCTCTTTCAACGTAAAGAGAGCTGGCCGCGTGCTCGTACGTGTCCCTCGGCCTCATTCTCAGATGCGACGGCAGTGAGGCTCGTGAGCGGCAGCTGCGCGTCGGTGAGGAGAGGCGGGGGGTGTAGAAGGCTTCGAGTTGAGCCCGCAGGGTCGACAGCGGAAGCGCTTCACAGCCGGAAGTGCGAGGCATCTTAAAAAAAGACACTCACTGCTCTTTTAGAATAGGTTTTATAATAGGTTTTAGCAAGGTAAAGGATACGTCGCCGGATAGCGTAGCTCGCACGGATGGCTGAAGGTGGCGAAGACGGCCGGCTTCCTCAGTGCTCTCCTAAGCTTGTAGTCCGCTGTTCGACGGCGGCGGTGGCTTCTCTCAGATCCAGCGATGCGAAGAGCTCGCTGAAGAGACGAAAATCAGGGAAGTCAGCCTACAGCCCCTAGTGTTATACGCTAAGCCACGCCCATTCTGGCGGGCTGTGACGCTATGAAGGCGCGGGCGCCCTTCATTGGGCGTGACGTCACGCCGGGCTCACTGGTAGGCTGCAGCAGTTGCCCGCAGGGCAGCCAATGAGCACACGAGATGGCCTGCTCTAGGTCTGCTAGCTGCTGCACTGCGTTGACAAGGAATACAAAATTAAGGATAATTTTTTGGCTTCAGTATCTCGAGAAGATGAATCTTTCCCGTAGCGTAAGCTAAACTTACGCAATACGAGAGAACCTCTCGTAAGAGAACGTTCCCCATTCAAAGCAATCAGGACGTCACATATGAATGTAAGTTACGTGCCCGCTCACGAGCGCTCACGCTTACTAACAAACTTTTTGCCCTGGATGCCGCTTGTGTATCACAAAGCTATCACAAAACGTTCCCCATTCAAAGCAATCGGGACGTCACAAGTTATACAGCCAGCCACCGCTGTCAGCGAGCTGCCGTACCCGAGATCCGAGATCCGTACCACACACCTCCGGTTCAGTTTCCCGAGCCCACAAAGTGCGGCGATCGGGACCCGGAGTCCATTCTGCCCCTAGCTGTACATGTAAAAGCATCATGGGAGGCTATTCCAGGGGTGTCGGGATGGGTGCTGTGCACAATAAGACAGGGCTATTCACTACAGTTCGCTCGCCGTCCCCTTCGCTTTCGAGCACGGACCGAGACGAAAGTGAAAGCGGAAGTAGCACATCTACTCTGCGCAGAAATAGCCAAACTGCTCTGCAAAGGGGCTATAGAACCAGTACCTCCTTCTCTGAGCAAGTCAGGCTTTTACAGCCAATATTTTCTCGTACCCAAGAAGGACGGAGCTTTATCTTAGATCTGAGATATTTGAACAAAGCTCTCATGAGAAGGCCGTTCAAAATGCTCACTACCAGACAAATTCTCGCGCAAATTCGCCCGAGGGACTGGTTTATTTTTCTCGATCTGAAAGACGCATACTTTCAGATTCCGATATTACACCGTCACAGGCCATTCTTGAGATTCACCTTCGACGGTCGGGTATATCAATACACCGTCCTCCCGTTCGGCCTGTCTTTAGCACCCCGTACATTCACAAAGTCCATGGACGCGGCTCTCGCCCCCTTGAGAGAACAGGGCATGCGAATTCTGAACTATTTGGACGATTGGCTGATTTTAGCACAGTCAGAGATAGAACTCTTATCTCACAGAACAGTCATCTGGAAAGCCTGGGCCTCACGGTCAACTGGACCAAGAGCTCATTACTGCCCAGTCAGTCAGTTTCCTTTCTAGGAATAGAACTGGACTGTGGCTATGACGGTCCGTTTATCAACACAGCGTGCGCGCCGTGTCCGACACCTGGCCACATCTTTCCAGAAGGGCAGCATCGCTCCTCTGAAAACATTTCAGAGGATGCTGGGCTGTATGGCATCAGCTACAGCAGTGCTTCAGCTGGGCCTAATGCGCATGCGCCCGATACAACGCTGGTTGAACGCCCGAGTGCCTCACCGGGCTTGAGTTTTCGGCCGCAAACAGATCAGAGTGACTCAGAGCTGCGTTTCAGCTCTGCAGCCCTGGTTAGCGGCCGACTGGTACCAGCGGGGGGTGACAATGGGGGCTGTCTCACACCGAAAGGTCATCTTGACGGACGCCTCCAACTTAGGCTGGGGCGCTCTCTTTGAGGGCAGACCGGTCTTTGGTCTGTGGTCAGACCGAGAGAAACACTTCCACATAAACTGTCTGGAGATGATAGTGGTCGAGAATGCGCTCAATCGCTTCCTCCCGTTCATACGAGACCACCATGTGCTAGTCCGCTCGGACAACATGTCTGTGGTGTCCTACATAAACCGTCAGGGTGGAGTCAGATCCAGGAGTCTCTGCTATCTGACAAAACGCCTTCTCGTATGGTCTGAGCACCTCCTGCGCTCGCTGAGAGCCACGCATGTGCCAGGCCATCTGAAAGACGGCCCAGACAAACTGTCCAGGAACTATGTTCCCCCAGGGGAATGGTCCCTGCACCCCCAAACAGTGCAGTTACTGTGGCGCCTTTTCGGCAAAGCGAAAGTCGATCGGTTTGCGTCAAAAGACAACGCTCATTGCCCAATGTTCTATTCAAAGAACGAGGATGCGCTGGCCCAAATCTGTCCCAGCCTCACTCTCTATGCTTTCCCTCCGGTCTCTCCGTTACCACAGGTAATCAAGAGGATCAAGGAAACGTGCCACTCGGTGCTCCTTAAAGCCTCGCGATGGGAGAATCAAGTCTGGTTCCCGGGCGGACGCGGCTGTCACACACAGCCACTTGGCCGATCCCGGTGAGGAGAGATCTCCTCTCTCAAGCCCGCGGCTCAATCTGGCTTCCGCATTCAGAGCGCTGGTCTCTGCACGTATGGTTAGTCAACGGATACCCGCTGTCTTGACAGAAGGAGTGATGAACACGATTATGCAATCCAGAGCTCCCTCTACAAGGCGGCTCTACGCGTCTAAATGGTCTGTGTTCTCCAAATGGTGTGCCGATAAAAATCTGGACCCACAGACATGTGGGGTATCGTGGTTGCTTAGTTTCCTTCAAGAGCTGTTGGATAAGGGCAGGTCCCCATCCACGCTTAAAGTATATGTGGCGGCCGTTGCAGCGTTCGCTAAGTCGACGCGCGGTCGGTCAATAGGAAGGAATGAGCTTGTCATCTGCTTCCTTAGAGGAGCCAGGAGGATGAATCCGCCACGAACCCCGTCGGTTCCCATGTGGGGTCCTAGAGGCCCTGAAAGCATTCCCCTTTGAACCACTAGACTCCGTGGACCTAAAGTACCTCTCGCTCAAAACCGTTTTTCTGACAGCTCTGTCATCAGTTAAACGTGTGGGGGATTTACACGCGCTGTCTGTTAGCGCTGTGTGTCTTGAGTTTGGACCAAATGACTCTAAAGTCATCCTTAAACCAAGGCTATGTCCCTAAGGTGATAGGCACTCCCTTCAGAACGCAGGTCATTTCTCTATCGGCTCTGCCAGCATCCGATAGTGAGAGCGATGTTAATCTCCTCTGCCCTGTCAGGGCTTTGAGGGCTTACATTACGCGCTCCGCCCCTTTCAGGTGCTCGGAGCAGCTCTTTGTTTCATTTGGTGTGCGCACCAAAGGTCTCGCCGCCTCGAAACAGAGTCTGTCCAGATGGATAGTGGATGCTATTGCATCCGCTTATGTGTCTAAAGGTCTGCAATGCCCGTTGGGTGATAGGGCTCATTCCACTGGAGGCGTGGCCTCGTCGTGGGCTTGGTCCAGCCGGATTTCCATCCCAGACATTTGTGACGCGGCAGGCTGGGCCTCCCCGTCTACATTTGTTAGGTTTTATAACCTGGAAGTTCCCGCCTTGCAGGCTAGACTACTGTCAGTATGAGTGGTGTATATGTTCTGCCCAGATCTGATCGTGCGCAGACTACTCTCATGTGACCTTAGCTCTCCTGGTTGAGCTGCACTGTATGGTGAAGATTTATATAGACCGGCAATGGCGCTCTGTATGCCCTATATATGTGCTTATAAAACATGTGCTGGCCTGCGCTGCAGGCCGCCTGTTTCCCACTTATCAGTCCCTCCAGAAAAACGTGATTATGCGATCGCATGATTTACTGCATAATCAGCCAAAGTCCGCATATTCATGCGGGGGCCGCATTTTTTCAAATACGCCGCACTTTCGCCACATAAATTGGCGATATCCGTCCAAAATATGCAGAGGTTGCATGATTTCATAATCCTCGCATTTTCGTTGCAAAAAAGTCACATATATCTTAGGAGAAAGTTGAAAAATGTTGCGTTTGTTTCACACAAGGGCAGCCATTTCCTCATTGCCATGGGAACGTTATGAAGTGATGTAATTACGCGACGTGAACATCATCGAAAAGCTGTAAAACGGGAGCACACTTTATTTTTTTATGTTTCATTTATTCATTTTTACAGAAGTCTTAGCATATTCCTTTTGTAAAGCTACAGATCTTGTTTGACTCATCAATGTTTTAGGGAATCAAAAATAGGGATAGCTCACAGCTGAAGTTATTGCAGAGGCCAGACAGACTCAGGGAGGTGATTGGCATCTCACAACTCGCACTTTATTCCCAAATCGAACTTGTATAACTGTCTGTCACACGTTCTACCGTCCACATCGTTACTTAAACAGAATAAGATAAAAGAAGTAGCATCAAAATTACCCGCACACATGGGGTGTTCGAGGCACATGGCACATACAATAATATTGCAGACAGTTCAACAGGGAGCATGCAGCTCTTAAAGGGGCCTTATTTCCACTCGTTACAGTCTGAAATAAAACAAGATGAGAAATTAAATATTCCCAGCACTTTCTATGATGTAGTAGTATGCTTGCTTATCAAAGGAAGTAATAAGAAATTACTCTTTACATTAAGGTAGTAGCCTAGTGAGAACAGGGTGTTGGGGGAATCACTTTTTTTCTCTTTTTCATCAAACCGCAGTCTTTGCAAGTTCCCGCAATTTTATCGCATAAAATTGCATAAATATCCCGCATATTCCATCGCATTTTTAAAGAAAACGGGCCACATAATCAAGGATTTTTGCCCGCAACAATCACAAAAAAAAATCTTTTTTTGGAAGGACTGACTTATCTATGTTCCCCGGGATTCCCTGGGACTCATGAAGTGGATGCTCGGTGTGCATGGCGTTGACAATGGGTTCCCGTAGCGTAAGCAACATACGCAATACGAGAGAACCTCTCGTAAGAGAACATACTTGGTTACATACGTAACCTCAGTTCTCTCTAGAAGAGGGAACGAGTATCGCGTAACCCGACAGTGCTAGCGCCACGAGCGATTTTCGCTTCAGTCGATGAAAACCAGTGAGCTGCCTACCGAGCCTGACTTTTATACGCTAACCCCCCCCCCCCCCCCCCCCCCTTTTGGCGGGCTGTGTAAAGGGCGTGGGCGCCCTCATTGGGCGTGGCCAATGGTCGAAGGCTCAGTGGTAGGCTGCTTCAGTTGCCACAGGGCAGCCAATGAGCACGCAAGACTGCCTGCTCTAGGTCTGCTAGCTGCTGCACTGCGTCGACAATAAATGGAAAAATTAGGATAATTTTTTGGCTTCAATATCTCGAGAAAAGATGACTTTACCCGCAGCGTGAGCAACTTATGCAATACTCGTTCCCTCTTCTTGAGAGAACCGAGGTTACATATGTAACCGAGTACGAGTCACTGTGCATTGCGGACTACTTTAGTGTTTATGACAAGAGTTTTAGTGAGAGTGCAGAATGCAGTAAGTAAGTGATAGGGAGCGCTGACAATCGAAACATTAGTTTTGTTTTTCATGCTTCTAGAGAACGGGATAACCATAGCAACATTTTGGTGCCCAATAATGTTAAGTTTTTTGTTACATTTACGCTTTAGTCATAAGTTTACATACACCTTGCAGAACCTCCAAAATGTTATATTTATTTTTTAATAAGAAGGATCATAAAAAAGGTTTTTTTAGTACTACCCTGAAAAAGTTTTTTCACATAACATATGTTTACGTATAGCCTATAGTCCATGAGACAAAATACAAACTCAAAATACAAGACAAATTACATAAGCTTGATTTTCAATATTGTATGTCATTACCTGAATGATCCATGTTTTATGAGTCCCTTGTTTGTCCCGAACAGTTAAACTGCCCAATGGTCTACAGAAAAATCCTCCAGCTCCTGCACATTCTTTGCTTTTCCAGCATCTTCTGCATATTCTCCTTACTAGCAGTGATTGTATGAGTTTGAGATCCATTTTTTCACACTGGGACTCATACACAACTATTACAAACTGCAAACATTCAGTGATGTTCAAGAGGGAAACATCCATTAAGAGCCAGGACTTGTAAATTGTTCTTATTTTGTTTAAAAATTCATTAATTCATCTAGTACCTACTGCCCTTCAGAGGCTAAATAAGATATTACCATGTAAAAGAAAATAAGAAAAATGTACACATCACCATCATCTTGCTCAAAAGTTTAGCTCTGGCTCTTAATGCATCGTGTTGCATTCTTGAGCCTTACCTTGCAGATTCTGAAAGGTGTACAGTAGGTAAAGGTATGATTGCTACTATACTGTAACGAAGGTTCAGTGTAGGGATGAAAGAAGACAAGGGTCGGCATAACGGGGACTCTTATACTTTATTTAAAATTGAAAATAAAATAAAGAAAAGGTGCCACAATCGCCTTCACCGTAGAAATACTACAGCATTGTTCAAAGACACTCTTTCCTGCTGGTTCAGCTCTCAGTCCACTTTTATCAAACTCTACCCGATGTGTAAACTCATTTCATTCATAAGACTCTCTCCTTAGCACAAACTCAGTCCATTTGTTAGCCAGCAGGTCGCGAGAGTAGATACGAGTCCCCGATCCTTCTCTCTCCCTCCTCTCATGCAGCAGCTGGCATTTATGCAGTCTCCCAACACCTGCTGCAAACTCCGCAAAACCACGCCCCCCTCACTACATACATTGCAAGTCTTTTGTAAAGATTAACATATTCATTTAAGAGATGTGTTGAGACTTTTCGCTGGAGTTTGATTGACAGGCAATTTGACCAATCATAATGCAGAAATCTGCTATTTTTGTCTGACAAACAAACCAAACCAGTCAGTGGATTTGAACTTGAAAAATGGTGTATTGACATATTTTTGCAGTTCTAATGTTCATTCATGTTTACTTCGTGCTATAACTAAAAGAGATGATAAGTTCACGTGCTGCTTGAACTAAGGCGCTACACATTAAAGGTGCAATGTGTAAAAAATTTGAGTTTCTATTAACAGAAATGCAATATGACATCCATAACTACGTTGTCAGTGGTGTATAAAGAACTTATTTAATAAACCGTAATGTTTTTATTACCCTAGAATGAGGCATTTATATCTACATAGGCGCGGGAATCCCCTTCTATGAAGGTCGACATATTGTGACGTCATGTCATTTTTGCCGCACGGCCTTTGGGCTCATGCGGACACGTCGAGTTTAAACAAGGCTTTACGCTTTAACCAGCTCAGCCACAGTAACAGCTCATATTGAGCCAGCTAAACTTTTACTTTCCTGTTAGAAGCAATATATAGTTGCATAGTTTCATGTGGTTCTTCTCCCTCGCTGTATTATGGGTTTGCTATGTGGGGGGAAATGTGCTGGTTACGTTTGTGAGACAATCAGCTGATTACTATTATTATATTATATATTAAGACCCTTGATCCTCACCTGACTATGGCTTTGTAAACTTTATCCATGATGTGGTTTATAATGGACTGTGGTACAGAAACAGTGACAATGTTACACACTCTTGGCTTACTCTGGCTATTATCTGCTGTCTCAGACGACGATATGTTTGTCCAGTTTCAGGCACCGTAGCTTCTTCGAAAGGGAGGGGTGAGCAGTGGGCTGAGCCCCCAGTGCAACTCGCAGCCGAACCGCTAGATGTCGCTAAAAATCCCACACTGCACCTCTAAAGCACCACAAAATGGTATTTATTGTTTGAATTTCACAAAAATTACTAAATTTGAAAGCTGAGACCAAAAGTAACCTGCTCTGTCTTGTCTGTTAGCGCATTGTCATTGTCCTCTTTGCTCCACAATTTATTTTTCACTGAGTGAGAACATGATGTGTGGAGTGAAAGCAGAATGGCTTGTTGTAGCAACAGTAACTAAGAGGGGCGGGTCTTTGTGAAAGGTCAATTTCAAATCATTTAAATTTTTGTGGACTCGGCCGGACTCAACTCGGATGTTAAGGACTTGGACTCAAGTCCGACTCAGCCCCCTTTGTACTCGGACTTGATTGGTAAGGACTTGGATTCGACAAAGGTGGACTCAGACCCAACACTGGGACCCAGATTGAAATCTAAACATAATGTGTCAGTAAAACTGAACAGCAAGTGATCATCACTCTTCTTGGAAGGTGCGACTTGACTAGACTGACCAGCATGCTTGTGTGATTTCTAACACAACATTTTAGCCAAACACCCTGTTTGCCTTAAATAATTGTGCTACTAAAATTTCAAACTAAATATTTCTAGAATTATATTAACACTGTAAATACATCAATTTGAAAGCTGCATTTAGAATCATTTGGCTCAAATATGATTATTCTGCATGTACACACATCTCTGCGTCAATGTCACATTTCTCTTTCAGTGAGTGTCGAGCTATGCCCAAATCTTCAGTGCTCTTGCCTGTTCCCAAACACATTTTTCCCTCTTTCCCTCACATCTCAACATCTGTCTTAGTCAAAATTGAAAGTTGATTAATCTCCTCCAAATCACTCATTCTTCTCTTGCTCTCCAACCCCTAGGCTGCTCTGCAAATATGAGAGAATGAGAGAAGCAGAGAATGAGAGAAGTGACAGCTTCAGAGGAGAGACCAGAAGCCGGGACGTCTTCACATCCAGACAGGCACCAAGGCAATATCTTACCCATACAACCTCTCTGTCACAGTCCGCCCCAAATAGCACATAAAACCACTCAGCTGAGGAGAAATAAACTAACAACAGATGCAGCAAAAACAAGGTGTCAAGGGAAATGGTTTCATCAAGTCTAGCTCATAAAAATGAAATTTATGGACGCAAGGGCTTTTTTTGCACCGCAAGCGGTCTCGCTCTGATCATATGGACCCCCTGTACTGACCAGTCGGCCTGTTTGTGATATCACTGGGGTTGTAATCAAGGCCAGGGTCATAACTCACGGGCCAGCGCAAAGTGAAAATGGGTCTGAATCCAGTAAAAAAAAATTATAAACACAGTCATATAGTTCAACAGCAAATCATTTTCACATGAGGTTTGAGTCTTATTAAAAAAATGTCCTGACAAAACTGTAGCACCTGGTACACGCTCCTTTGTTTCAGTGCTCTTTGGTGCGGTCACGATAAATATAATTTTAGTCTTTACACATTTTAAAAGTTTGATTTCAGTCAGACTAAAATATTTGTCTTTTTACAATGTCATGTGCATGATTTAGTTTTTTTCCCCCAAAATCAACGACTTTGTTTAACATGTACAATAGACAATTAAACTAAAATCGTTGTTGTGCGAAGGCTCTGAAATCCGGAACGCAACACAAGCGAGGAAAAAATATTATTAACACTAGAAACATATATTTCTTGTATACTTAACTACACAAAAACCCACTGTAACTCGATTATAACTGCACTTGTAAATGTAATGTTTGGAATACTGCACAGTATATTATTTATACTCTATATAACACTATTAACACTATATATACTATTTATTAAAATAGTATGTGAAACAGTACATGAAATTATAAACCTGTCAAACAGAAGTATGCTAAATTGTTGTCAAATGTTCTTATTATTTATGAAATAAATGATTCCATCCAGAATCAATGATTCCACTGATGCTGTGATGCTATAAAGATGTTTGGCAAATGGAAAGCCAAGTCAAGCACATCGCATGGTGGGATACAATGTTCCACACAGTATGCTGTGGTCATATACCGCACATTTTAGAAACATAATAAGGTATTCCATGCATACAGAAAATTTGCATTATGTACAAGGTGTCAAAGCGAGAGCTGCCAGCACTCAGGAAATCCCTCATCCGTCGTCTTCACACCTCTAGTGAGGAACACACACATGCTCCGAAACTGCTGCGACTTTTGCGTGCAGGGTCACATCCAGTCAAGTCAGAGGGTGTTTGAATCTAAACTCCAGATCACCTACAGGCCTAATATGTTGCTTCTTATTGACTGGACATCTCACCCAGTCAGACGGCCACAACATGGAGGAAACACATCACTCTCATGTTAGCTGCCACTATTGACGAAAAACAGGATGAAATATTAGAACTTCATTTCAATAGTCCACTTTAGACATTATACTGACAATAAGTAACTTTGCAAATAACATGCCAACTAACTCTAATACAGTATAACACTTATTGTTGGTGGTACCACAACAGACATTCTAAGTAACTTGGCAACTTATTCTACTTAAACGAACCCTAAAAACTAACCCTAACCTAACAGTCTACTACAGTCAACCAATACTCCAATGAGAGTTAGTTGACATGAAGTTGCAAAGTTACTTATAGTTTGTATAATGTCTAAAGTGGACCATATATAAATGCATGAATGTTTCACCAATCATTTTTACATCTTCGGGTCTTTAGCGATCCGGATCTATATCTTACACAGATGGATCTCTATCTTTCGCAATAATATAAAACTCTATACTGATATTAGAGTAACAATTACAGAAGAATAAAATAAAGCACATTTTGTTACCTTTTGTATCTTGGAAGGGTTCAGTTTGAGCAGATGTTTTATACCATAATCACTGTCCTATCATTTTCAACATCTTCAAAATCAATATTTTGTTCACTGATATATTTTGTTCGCCAGAACAACCATCAAGTGACAGTGACACTAATATTTGATTGCGTTCAGTTCTTGCTCTGCAGTAAATCAGTGAGCCATTTCAAGTTTTGCTGATGATACTTTCTTTTCTTTTATTTTCTGCCTGCGGTAACTATGAGTGAAACGTCACTTCATCATTATGTGTCAGACATTGCCACCTTGTGGAAAAAAAGGTTAATTGCACTTATTCAGTCATCAAGGTTTTATTTATTGTTGTGCAGAAAAAAATATACTTACACTGTTACAGACCTCGGGTCATCAGTTTTCATCAGGTTCCTATACAATGTTTTACAAAAAATGAATGACAATGATTTTTTTTCTTGTTATATTGTTCATAATTAATTGATTGAGGAATACTAAGAATGTTGCTGTCTAACTTTAAAAAATGAATAAGGAGGAGGGTAGTGAATGACGTCCTGGGTCACTAAGACCCAAGATATGCGCTTAAGTGATACACGCACACAAACACACACACACACACACACACACACACACACACACACACACACACACACACACACACACACACACATATATATATATATATATATATATATATATATATATATATATATACATATATGATTAAAACTAATATGGTAAAATGTGCTGTACAAGGATATCAAGCTTTTCATAGAACCCTCGCTCTCACAGGCATTGTATCACTTCCAAAGACAGCCTTCCCAGCATGTCTGTTAGTTATTAATACCTCATTGCTGGCTTTTTCTTGAAAGAAGCAAAAGGATGGAGATAAGAGGCATGTATCCGCTCAACACTCCCGAGCGAGAGGGGGGTGCATTAGCTCGTACTTCTGTCAAACCCGCACCCCCGCATGCCCTGATTTGACATGCAAATAAGAGCCACATTTGCATCTACCTGACTAAACAAACAGGAATTAGGAGAGACAATCAGCACACATAAGGAGTGAGAAATTAGATCTGAAAACACCTCTCCCCAGGCTTATAAATAATGCAGCATTGTGTGTTTTAAGAACTAGAGTTTGCTCGTTTTAAGAAGCGCTCAGATTTGTGCTGACATGGTGAGATCCCTGCCAGAGTTTGCCTGCGGCATTATGATTAAGAATAATTCTAAAGGAAACCTCTACCTGCTGAGGTCCCGGTTGGTGACCCCGCACAATGATCTGGGATCTTTCCATTCAATGATTTCGCCACAATGTGGTCATACGCATTTATATGAATGTGATCAGATTTATTTATTTGCATAGGGAAAGAGGTTGACCTGAAAATGGAGGTCCTGGAGCGACAACAATCAACCAACAACTCGAATGCTTTTAATTAGACATCAGCGTCCGTACACCCGGTCTACCTTGGCCATGCCACAGCGGACTTTATGCTAATGCATCTCAACTTTAATGGAGCAGCTAACCCTCTCTTTGACAGAAAGCACATCCTGAAATGAAAATCAGCAACAAGCAAGAGAAACTCACCTCTGTGAGACTTCAAGTAGGGCAACTATTTTCAAACAAATGACACCACTGGGCTGGGGCGAAAGGTCAAAGACAGTTCCAGTGCATTAGAAATAAGTAGTACAGACCAAAATTCTTAAAGATGACACAGGGGACTTTGCAATGTATAACTTTAAACTTTAACGTTCCAAATGAATTTTCAGGTAGAGACAGGGGGCAGAACTGAGACAGCACCATTCGCCAAGCTCATGCACAAATATCCTGCTATTTTTTCCCATTGCAGAAGATAAAAAAGATCTTTGTGTGGTTAGTGTGTACCAATGACCTATCAGAGGGTGACTAAACACACCCAATCAAATTGCATTTAGTTTAATGTGGTCAAAGAACAACGTGGAAGATGTTTAATTGCTGATTTTCCTGAGCTCTGTGGTCCATTTTATGGGGAAATAAATGACATTTTGTTTTGTTGATATTTTTAGCTGTATTAGCTATCATTTGCAAGCAACATACAGTACAATATTTACACTAATCACCTCATTCAGAGACCCAGCATGCTTTTGCTTACCAGCATTGAGCTGAAGCATTAGCAAGCAGACATCATAGAGTTTGTGCTGGTGTGTTCATCGTCTGTGCACAGAGGCAAGATCACAAGAAAAGCTTACTGCATAAAATGCCTTTAAGACCTTGTGCATAAATGACGGAAAAGTTTTGCCAAGTGTAAAGTAAGCTTTTAAATAAATACACACAGTGAGATTGATTCAAAGTTTTTTGGCTTTTAGTATGAATGTGTTAGCCTTACTGTTACATATTAAGCTATAGTGAGCTCCAAAATGATAACAAAATTCGCATTTAGAAGATATAAGCATTCAAAACTTACAGTCTCTCACTTCAGCATATATGAATCAATGATTTTGATGACATCACCCTGCACTTCAGCTTCTTATCAGGTTCTCTGTCCAATCAAATGCTCTCTAGAATCTACAGCGTCTCGCCCTCAACATTATAAATTGACGTTGAAGCTGTGGCTAAAATGTATCGCTTGGTCACAAATTTACTATTTTCTACATGGTCAATGGCACATAGTACACTATATCTAGGGGATAGGGAACGATTCAGACAGTGTAAATTTGCTGTCCATTGGGAATGAAGTCTGGTTTCACGTTAGTGTCATGCGAACCACCGCAGCTGCTCTGATCCAGAGACACAATAACACAGAGCGGATCACATGCGCGAGTCGGCACAGACCAGAAGACGTATCGGACCCATTTGAATTCGGCACAAAATGCTGTATTTTAAAGAAATGTGGAGAACATTAGAAGGAGAAACGGTTAGAGATTAGGAGGAAACTGCAGCTTTACAGAGCTCAACAGATGTGATACAGATGAAATGCTATTGGCTATTATAAACAAAGGGGGACGAGCTGATCGATATTCACATTGTAAATGATAGATATGTCCTGCCCTGTCTTCCTGTTTCAGTGGAAATTACGTCAACAGTCTGAATAATGCTGCACATTTTAAGGCACTTCATGGGGCCTTAATACTGCATACTTACCACACTGCTACTAATGCTGACTGACTGACTACTTGTCAACTCTTAAAATAATAATTCAATCATAACCTATCAAACCAACCTTATAAGTCATCTGTATTAATCCACCTACCTAACCTCTAACACCGAACCTGCTGTTAAGTTTACATTCATTTAAAAAATCACAGTGTGAAGGGAGAAGCCTCAGCACAGTCACTTCACCATCATTTCCTCTCTTTTACATTACAGCAGGAGCCTTCATATCATGACAGAAAATCAATAGATTAGTTACCACAAGTAGATATGTAGGAAGAGGAAAGAGAGAGAGATAAGTTAGAGTTTTCAAAAAAGAGTGCTCACTCCTCCATGAAGATGTTTTCCCTTCCGTCTCACCGCCCCACATTTGATGCTCCAGGCAGTGCTTGGAAACAAAACAGTCATTAAGGAGAGGAACTTGTTTCACGAAACTATGAGAATCCATCACACAATGCGTCCCAGTTGCACAACAGTCTGTCGTCTCTCACTCTGTCTCTCTTTCTAGTGTAAACTCTTCATAAACATCATGTGCATCATCTATGGCATCTCTATATAGGTTTAAAAAACTGAGACCACATTGAAAATCTGAGATTAAAAATAGATTAAAAAAAACAAAGATTTGGACATTTAAAAAAAATACAAATAAAGTTGTAATGTAAATTAATTAAGTATTACAGTAATATCTGTAAATATTACAGATTCAGCCGTATAAAGCACTAAAGCACATTCTGAAAATCTAATCTAGTTTCCAATTTTTACAAAAAATATTAAGCTGTTAATATACTGAAATGGGTACAGAAATGTTGCGACAGACAGACAGACAGACAGACAGACAGATAGATAGATAGATAGATAGATAGATAGATAGATAGATAGATAGATAGATAGATAGATAGATAGATAGATAGATAGATAGATAGATAGATAGATAGATAGATAGATAGATAGATAAAATAATACACTGTGTACATATTTATAGACCAGAACATATTGATATTTTTCAAATATAGCCAATCAAAAGAGATTTATTTTAATCCTGCTGTTCTTTGAAAGAGATTATCTGCCAGAGTCTCTGAGCATTTGCTATTCTTCTCAGAGGAAAAGTTCAGCCACCTTTAGATTGCTAAATCACGTCTTGACTGCCTAAAATCTCCTGTTCGCTTTTCTTTCCACTTGGTGGCTTTAAAGCCTCCTCCGCCAGCCAGAAACGGCAGATGGGAACGTGGAGTTGCAAATTCTTGCCATCCCATCTTTCCCCATCTTCTGGAATAGTTGCACAGTCCAACCTCATGGATTTTTTTCCCTCTGCTCAGTCTGTCTTCTGCACTTGAGGACGTTCCAGCCTTCAGTGTGTGAGGACACGGGCCAGATGTTGTGTGATGTTTGAACACAACCTCATCGCTGCAACAGCAGAGCGGGCCGTGTGCTACCCATCCTCTTCAACTGGGCATCTTTTTTTCCCACAGAAACAACTGACCTCCATTCACACACCATCTGTCCTCAGCTACCACAGCATGCACTATAATTCACTAAAGGCTGTTTTCCTCTTCAAATATGTACTCAGTGATTGGAGGCATTATGAATTCAATTTAGGAGAGGATGTTTGCTCAGGCATACACAATGCAATTCAAAGCTATGACTTGTTTTCCCCCTGTGGCTTCACAGTGGGTTACATCAGATTGGGAAATTCCAGAATTAACGGTGGTCAGCCGGTTTTCTGGATATTGTGACTCACAGTTACATGTGCTTCACTACAAAGATTTTTTTTCGTGTGTGTGTGTGTGTGTAACAGAGACAGGGGTGAGCCTCACTATGACATCCTGGTTCCCATTAACATCTCCTTTTGAGTTCCCCAGAAGAAGAAAAAAGTCCAACAGGATTTAAACAACAGAATTTTCATTTTTGAACCTTTTGAGTTTTGTTTAGTAGATGAAAAAATAGCAAGAACCACAAATGGTCAAGAGTTTTTTTTTTTTTTTTTTTTTATGTTTTGAGTCATGTCTCTAAAATAGCCATCGAGGGACAGAAATATAAATTGTAACCACAAGGTCAACGCAAAGCTTCTGCTAATGTCTTCAATATTATCTGAAGAACAGACCAATGAGCCATAACTTAAACAAGCTTCCACTTTGTTGCAAAATAATACAAAATAGGCACAACTATTATTATGCATAGTCTAATAGTCTAAAAGTCTATCTTACAAGATTATATGTGAAATATAAAATACAGCATATTGCAAAACCCCTAACTCCAGAATTCTCTCTTATCTGTTTAGTAACCATGGCAATTTCAATTGAAATACTGGTAGAATCATATCTTAAATGGATTTTCACCTTAAAAAAATAATAAAAAATCTGTCATCATTTACTCATCCTTATGTTATTCCCTGTATTTATTTCTTCTTTGGATCACAAACGATATGTTGAAAAATTAAACAGATAATTTGAAGAATGTTGGTAACCAAAAAGTTTTAGAAACCATTGGCTTCCATTGTATGGACAAAAAAAATGCACTCCATAGGAGTCATACATGTTTAGAATGATATGAAGCTGAGTAAATGTTGACAAAATATTGAAGCTACCCCTGCCACCACCCATGATGGGTTAAAATTAAACCAGACAGATGGGGCTAGATTTTCAACACTTTTACTTGACATATAGTGTGAGGGTATACAACTAAGCTCCAGTCACCCATAAACCAGACAGCCACACTGAAAGAAAACTGAAACAGATGCGCTTGCACACATAACCAACCATAGTAATTTTGTGCCCCGTTCCCCACACTAGTCAAAACAAAACTAAGAAAAAAGCTTGAAAGCCACAGAGGACTTTTTACATTTTTTCACCCTTTGCTGCATTCCTTTCAACTGTAAGAAGCCAGTCATCCCGGCATATTTGCTACTTGACAGTGACAGAGTATTTCTTCAGTTTACAAACACACACTACTGGGAGAGTTTCAAAGCACACGCCGCCGTCAACAGCATTGTTAGTGCCGAGCTCACATTATTCTGCGCATCTCAACCTCACTGCAACACTGCTGTCAATCTACCTCCACTCCCTATGCCTTATTTATGACACCGGTTGGGGGACATGCTGTGCGGGGGGCTCAGGGGGACACCGTTATCCCAACAATACACTGCATTTTTTGCCTAATCAAACAAACAGGAGGCACCTTCATGCAATATGTAGCATAACTCATGAAAACAAATGTGGCTCTTGTTTCATCTGTTGCTCCACATGTGTATGTCAGGACACAGTGTGTCTTGCTGTCATCGACAAAGCTCCAAATGGAGGTGTTAAAGTCGCTGCAGATACGAAACTGACAGAGATACCCACACCCCTCCTCTATTATTTCCTAACAAGAGGCATCACAGCTGAGGGTAATGGCTAACCTTTCAAGTGACCACTTAGAGTTATATCAAACAACATCCAAACTATCTACTTTTCGGCTCACATCATTTCAACCTGCAGGTCTTTGTTAAAAAGAAGCCATGAACCAAGCCAACCAGCGATGAGGTGAATCACAACATTACAAACTTTTAAAAGCATAGGAGTATTTGAAAATCTGACCAAAAAAACACAAAAGGTACAAGATTGTATTAACGGCTTTAATGAGGGAAAATTACACTATTGAATCGAATGTCAGCACCTCAAATGACAAAAACATTTGACCAGCTTTTTTTTAACCTTATAAAACTGTATCAACTTTAAAACAAAGCATCACAATTAGTGGAGCCTAAAAACATATTTAAACGTATGAGTAACAACACACACACACCTAACAATAACTAATTAACTCTGGTATGCCAACAAGGCACAATAATTAATTAAATTACTTGTAAAATAAATAAATATTAAATTAAATATAAAATCAATTAAATAAAACAATAAAATAAATAGGAAATAAAAGCCTCACAGATATCACAGGTGTTTATGTTGCCTAGCTAATTAACATACAGCAAAAAGAAAAAGTCTAAATAATACTTAAAACTTTAGACATACTTAACGAATAAATTAAATGATAAATCACTTGGCCTAGACATGCAGCTATGGAAGAAGAGAATGTTACTGATTGTTACAGATGCGGTGAACTTCATTTGTTGAGACCTTTTTTGTTACGTGACAAATTGAGGGATACTTTTTGACTGCCCACTCCCACCCACAGGAAAGATTTGTGAGATTTGTGTTGGGTGACCCACAGGATCCCAATCCCAATGCAGCCCTCTAATCTGTGGTGCTTCTTGGGAGAGAGCCTTTCCTGCAAGCTCTTTTGGCAGTATTTGCTCGCAGCAACTCTCTGATTCCTGGAATTTTCTGTACACTGTAATGGTTAATGTTGTTTTCCACCACAAATTCAGGTGTTAATATAATAAGTTGAAATAATGCAAGCACATGGCTTCAACAAAAATATATTGCCTACCATCGATTAATAATCTTAGGAACTCCTAATAGTAAGTAGTAATCTATTTCCCTATGGAGAAAATGAATTGATTTACTTCTGGAATGTGATTATTGCGTTATATATGTCACAAGATCACAACATGTTTTTGATAAACTTGAGTAATGCTTAACTACAAGTACGCTATCCCTAACTTGCAGAGGACATATCCAATCTATTTGTGGTTTCGCAAGTCTGTGTCAACTGAGAAATGTTCAGGTAAGTTGCACCTGGCTGACTGCGATTGCTAAATGTGTCTGGCTGACTCAAGGCTTTGCTCAAGAGTACAGGCAGATGGGTAATAATATACCCATATCCCACAGTCTGTGTTTGCTCAGTGTGTGTCAGACGTGTTTTCGGTTCGCTCCCTTTAATTAAAGGTGCTTTCTGATGCACTGTGCAATATTGCACAGATGTGGTAGGGTTTGAGTGTGAAAATAAGAGTAACTGATGCGGGTGTTGGGGTCGTGGTGGAGGCATACAGCATAGATACTGTCTAGCTAGCCTATGCAAACACTCACAACGCGTGTTTAAGATTCTAAATCTTTACTCAAACGTAGTTGCAACAGTATATAATCAACAGTATATGATTATTATTAGAGTAATTAGTGTACCACATCTGCATTCTATACATTTATAAAATAGATAGCTGTAGCCTACTTTAATTCTTAATTGAATACTTTGATTCTTAAGGGGATAGTTTAATAAAAATCCTGTCATTACTTACTCACCCTTATGTTGTACCAAACATGTATGAAATCGCAAAAGATAGTTTTGTAGCCAATACATAAAAGCCAAACAGGTCCAAAGTTGCTTGGATATCATCATTCTTCAAAATATCATTTAGAGGTTTGGAAGAACATATATACATATATATGACAGAATTTTCAGTATATACAGGGCTGGTTCATTCAAATGTAGGTACTACAGCAATATTATTGATAAATCACTTACAATAAAAGCCTATGAGGGCCAGTGATACAGTACTGCAATAAACACTTTCACAAATTAGAAATACAGTACCATTTAAAAGTTTGTGGTTTGTAAGATTTTTAAATGTTTTTGGAAAGAAGTCTATGCTCACCAAGGCTGAATTTATTTGATCAAAAATATAGTAAAAACAGTATTAAATGTGAAATATTTGTAAAATTTAAAATAACTATTTTAACATATAACTCATGTGATGGCAAAGTTACATTTTTTTGTAATATAAAGTTCAAAAGAAACACATTTATTTGAAATAGAAATATTTACATTATTATAAATACAGTTTAGGTTGAATTTAAACCTGAATATTCCTTTAATATTTATTATTAATTCTACTTGTATTTTTTTCATATAGGAAAGAAAATAAGTAATTAGTTTTTATTTGAATACACTCGTGCTACTTTCAGCCTCCCTACATACGAAGACTCCTGCTTATGGATGCCTGCCAAGCAGTTACATAAAATCGATGAGAACTTAGTCAATAGCCCTTCAGACGGATGGTAACAGAATGTGTTCCTTATTTTCTGATTATTCTAGATTAATCTATCCACCCCATTTCTCCCGCTTATTCATCACAGAGAAGACAGATGCTGCGTTAGAGGAAAGATCTGGAAGAATAATGTTTGCAAATTACATTCTTAGTGATTCAAGACTCATGGTCTCATGAAATTCAGCCCGAGGCCCAGCTATCTTCTCATAATGGAAAAGCCTGAAGACTACAGCATTCAGTTTTGTTCTTACTGGAGCTCCGTAATTGAATATGCGCCTGACATCAAACAGCTCTGATCTAGGCGGTTGAAATTGCCATCTAGACTTCTGAATCCATGTAGCGCTGCTCTTCAGCTCTGCTGCTCTGAAATCTCGCTGAGAAGGCAAGAGAACCCAAAGACCAGCCTCTATCAACTAGCTAGACCATCTTCTCTGTTCTCTGACATCAAATGGTTTGAGATTAAATGGGTAATAATGAAAGTATTTCTGATCCAGTGCAGTGATATTATTAAGAGCATAGTATGAGTAATCTATGTAGTCTTGTAGGCACATGGTGCAACCGGTTGACTATGAAAGCTACTATGAAATGCAGAGCCATGAAAGAGCGATGACGGCATGTTTCAACATTCGGCCTATGTGCAGTAGAGCAGGAAGCTTGACAGGATCTTTAGAGGGGCAGAACGCTGGAATGCTGTGAAGGTTTATGGCTTCACCTCGCCCTTGGCTGACACTCACACGCCTCGCCCACATTTCTGATTCAGCCCAAAGGGTGTGTGTGTGTGTGTGTGTGTGTGTGTGTGTGTGTGTGTGTGTGTGTGTGTGTGTGTGTGTGTGTGTGTGTGTGTGTGTGTGTGTGTGTGTGTGTGTGTGTGTGTGTGTGTGTGTGTGTGTGTGTGTATGTGTGTGTGTGTGTGAGGGGCTACAGATATGTCAAGGAACAAACTTTGCCCTACCCTAAATCTGTACTTTCAGCACCAGATGTCTAGAGAGGATGTATTCTGAGCACAAACCCACATGCCTGTTCACAAACACTCCCACTCACAAAACAGCAAAACATCCAGAACGCACATGTCCAAACTCACCAACACGGCTGTTTATGAGGAATGTTCCCAGGAAGGGTTTCCACAGCCATGGATGGTAGTCAGGACAGACACAATTGATTTTTTTTCCACAAATAAAAACGAGGTTGAAAAAGATAAATATAGAATTAAAAGTGATCCATAGAAATAAAAGTAATTTAAATAAGCACACACACAAATTATTTTTAAATACTATTCTAATGCAAATGAATGATGTTCTTTTGAACTTTCTATTCATTAAAGATCCATGGTTTTCATTAAAATATTAAACAGCACAACTGTTTTCAACATTGATAATAATAAATGTTTCTTGAGCACTAAATCAGCATATTAGAATTATTTTTACTGTAGTTTTGGTTAAATAAATGAAACCTTGGTAAGCGAAAGATGCTTCTTTAAAAAACATTAAAAAAATATTCTTATCGGCCACAAACTTTTGAATGGAAAATAATATAGCAAATCATTTAAAAAAGTTCAAAGTAATAATGTGAAGACATTCTTCTAAAACACTTAAAATAAAAACATCGGACAAAAACTGCATTAAAACAATGGCAGGGGGAAAACGCTTAAAGGGGTGGTTGATTATGAGATTATGATTTCACTTTTCTAACTTTAGTTGGTGTGAAATGTTGCTGTTTGAGCATAAACAACATCTGCAAAGTTACAATGCTCAAAGTTCAAAACAATGGGAGATATTTGCTTTTAAAGAAATTGCTTTTTAAGGACTACATCAAACGGCTGGTGGGGACTACACGACATTCCTCCCGGGTTAGTGACATCACTAACCCTAAAATGTACATAAACCCCGCCCCCTAAACACGATTTATAGATTATCAAGACCGAATATGCTAATCAATGACTAGAAGATAACTGCACATCAGCTAAATAAATTCATCAACTAACCATTCAGAAATGTCCTGTTGCATTCTACATGTTGTCACTTATTCTTGAGTCTCTCCATCATCGACTCCGTTGACATCATCTGACTCCTGTTTGAACATAAAAGGCTAGAAGTTTTTGAAATTTTCAGTGCATATCTGTATGAGGTAAAATGACACAAGCTGTTGAAGCTCCGCCCTCTGTGCAGCGAGCATCCGCTAATTTGCATTTAAGGGAACAGACACAAAAGGGTGTGTTTTTGCTCACCCTCAAAAAGCGACAACTTCAACATGCTATATACAAATTAGAGATGCGCGGATGGGCTATTATTTCATCCGCAACCGCATCACAAAACTCATCATCCGTCCGCCATCCATCCGCACCAACGTTTTTGACCAATTTCCAAAACCGCACCCGCCCGCCATCCGCTGATACAAGGCATTGCTGATGACAGCCGCGAGACTAGAAACCGCTCGCCACCCGCCCGAATTTAATTAAAATATTTTTTTTCGTCACGTCATCCGCCCGATCCACGGTTTATCCGCGGAGTCCGCGGCTATAACCGCCATCCGCGTATCTCTAATACAAATATATGTGGGCTATTTTGAGCTAAAACTTCACATACACACTCTGGGGACATCAAAGATATATCTTACATCTTGTGAAAAGGGCATTATAGCGACAATTTAAGGGGTTAAATCACCCAAAATTGAAAATTCTGTCATCATTTACTCATCCTCATGTTGTACCAAACCTGTATGAATTTCTTTTATTCAGCTGAAAACAAAAAGAAGATATTTTGAGGAACGTCGGGAACCAAACAGTTGATGTACCCCATTAACTTTAATGTTAGTTTTTTCCCTACTATGGAAGTTAATGAGGTCCATCAACTGTTTGGTTACTCATCTTCTTCAAAATATCTTCTTTTGAGTTCAGCAGAAGAAAGAAAATTAATATAGGTTTGGAACAACTTGAGGGTGAGTAAATAATGACAGAATTTTTATCTTTGGGTTGACTGTCCCTTTAACATAACTCTGAGACTTTTTCTAGTAATTTTGACTTTATTCTCAAAATATTACTTAAATGTTGTAATGTTAAAAATCCCTTCTTTTGAGGTCTCTATATTAAAAATCATAGAAAAAGCAAAAAAAAAGACTTTAATCAGGACCATAATGTGAATATTTTAGAAGTGTTAGTCTAAATTTTTCTAGTTCCAGGCCTTCGTGGTTTAATAGTTATTCAGCTATCAGCAGCAGAGCACTGGCATAGTGTATCAACACCAACACATACTACCAGCCTCCTCAGCTGGCATTGTGCCTAGCACTGAAGTGTTTCGAGGAATGGGTGGTGGGGGTGTGATGAAATGGGATGGGTACGCATTTTCCCCTTCACTTGCCAAAGTGGGGTTAATGCCCAAAAAGGACAAAGGTGTGTGTGTGTGTGTGTGTGTGTGTGTGTGTGTGTGTGTGTGTGTGTGTGTGTGTGTGTGTGTGTGTGTGTGTGTAATGGTAGTGCATTGTAGGAAATTAGGTCAGCAGTGTGGGCTCTCTGGAAGTGGATGTGAACTTGTCACCTCTGATTCCATTAGAGTGACTGAACTAGGTGGGAGAAGATGGGAGAGGGAGAGGATATAAGGTCAAGAGAGAGTTTCGTCACCGTGCCATTTCACCAAGAAGAAAACAAACACTGAACTCAAGCAGAAGGCACAACCTCAGATGAACCTTAATGGACAGGAGATTATTTAGTGAAGATTCATGACCATAAACAACAAAACAGATGTTGACACGGGTTAAAACATAGGTTTGAATCATTTCTTAGAGCGCAACCAGCAGAGCAAATGCAAGTGTTTTGAAGAGTTTACATTATACAGGTGTTACTTCAACTTTCAACTTTCAACTTACAAAACAAAGGACAATTTTTTAAATAAAAGAATATATATACATATGTGTATATATGTGAATGTGAAAAAACCAAGCACTCAACTTGGTTAAGGAAATTATCTGACAAAATTATTTGGTAATAAAGGAAACTACAGCTGATTTTATTTTACTATGCAAAAAATGCATAGAAAAACAAAAAGCGCACTGGAAAAAGCGTTCACTGACTACTACAACATAATAAATTATTAATATTTCTTCGGTTCGGACTTCCGGTTTGGGTGAGCATGTGAAAGCAGCGTTGTCTCAGGCTCCCGCAGCGGTAACTTTGAAAACTTACTTTTTCTTCAAAACCCCAACCAACTGAGCGTAGAAGAATTAGCATTAGAACCTTGACACCATAGAGAAATGTCAAAATCATCAAAAGCGTCTAAAAAGACTGAAGCATACGCCTCTCCTACGAGCAGCAGCACAGCGCTAGCTGGCATAGCTAGTATGCTAGAAGACCACAGAGCTAGTATTGCAGCCGACTTCAAAGCAACATTCGCTGATCTGGAATTGAGACTCGACAAAATGCATACAACAATAACAGAGCATGGACAGCGAATGGACTCATGAATCCCATGCTGAGCTGCAAGCCCGACGAATTCAAGCACTGGAGGAGAGGTGTGTTGCATTAGCAGATAACAACGCTAAACTAACAGCAAAGACTATCGATCTGGAGAGCCGCAGCCGCAGAAATAATATTAGAATAATCGGCCTCCCAGAATCAATCGAGGGACCCAGGCCCACAAGCTTTTTCGCCAAACTTTTGGCTGAAGTACTGGGCGACCAGATCCTTCATCCTCCTCCTGAATTGGACCGAGCGCACAGAACGCTCACCGCTAAACCACAACCCGGCTCACGGCCCAGACCGGTTATACTTCACCTGCATCGCTATCAGACCAAGGAGCTGATCATTCGGGAGGCTCGTAAGAGACATGGGAAACTTCAGTACCAAGGGACACCAATCCAGATCTTTGAAGACTACACACCAGAAATCGAGCTAAATATCAAGCAGTGATGGCCTATCTTTACAACCTCGCTCTTCGACCAGCACTTCTCTTCCCGGCCCGATTACAGATTACTCTGGAGAGCGGAGCGAAGAAGAGATTCTCATCCCCCGAGGAAGCCACCATATTCGCGGCCAAATACAAACAGGCCCCGATGCCCGACTAGCTTGACTGCTATTTTACCCGCGGCTAATATGGACCATGTTCATCTAGCTGGCTCCCTGACAGGAGGAGCTGTTTTCGTATTGGTAAGTCTTAAATTAAGACGAAAACCTGCTGAGCCTTAGTGCCCATAATTTTTTACAAGGACGATATACTTAGTGAGTTAATGTGTCTATCTCAAAGAGATTTAAGGCCTGGTTGGTTGCTATGCTGGACTAGCCCTGTATCTAGTTCGGCGGGTTCAGAAGCTGGTGTTGTGCGTTACAATCCACTTAATTCTAATTTGAAATAATAATTAAAGAAATTTATTTTTTCTTACATTTTTTTATTTACCACTTTGTTACTTCTGAATCCCTTTTGGTATTCAGACTATCTTGAAATCTATTCACACTATATAAGCGTCATGAAAAATGTGTTTAAGGTTCAAGTTAATTATTTTAGGGGTCCCAACTAGCTCTTTAAAGCTGCAGGAGCTGGGACAAATAAAGGAAAGAGGAAAGACGAAACAGAAAGGGAAGTACGACTACTTGGGTTTAGTTTTGATGAATGGGACAGGGGAGAAGGGATGGGGAAGGATGTATTCACTTGACTTTTATTTTGAGTTTTGTGCTATGTGTGTACTCATGTTACATTGGGCTGTTTCTGTACAGAAGATCCCACTCGCTGTTTGCTGCTTACTCCTTGAGACTGACCTGAAAATCTTACCACGAGACGCTGAAACATGGCTAGTGTAACCAAAGGAGGTGCCGTTGGCGGATGGGCTGTGAGGATTAGCTCACTAAATACTGGTGGGCTAAACGCTGCAATCAAACGCACAAAAGTTATGACACATATCAAAAACCTAAATGCTGACATAATGTTTCTTCAGGAGATGCACTTATGCAACTCTGACCATAGAAAATTAAATAGACCTTGGATTGACCAAAAGTTTCACTCACAATTCAATGTAAAAACAAGGGGCACGACTATATTAATCCGGAAAAAATTTCCATTTCACCATTTCCATTTCACTTCAAACGGTCGCTATGTTATTGTTACCGGTACGTTATATGAAAAGCAGGTAATTCTGGTATCTGTCTATGGTCCTAATTGGGACGACCATAACTTTGTGAGTTCATTGTTTGCTACCATTCCAAATTTAGATTCTCACCTTCTGATAATGGGAGGAGACATGAACTGTGTGATCGATGCAACATTGGACAGGTCTAGTCTACGATCAACCACGGCCATGAAAATGTCCCAGGCGTTTTCCATGGTTATGAATCAATATGGATTGGTGGACCCATGGCGTCTTTCACATCCTTCTGTAAGACAATACTCTTTTTTCTCCCATGCACATCGTTCATTCTCGCGCATAGACTATTTCTTGATAGATAAAAAGCTTATTCCAGCGATCATCTCCACCCAGTACTTACCCATAACAGTGTTGGATCATGCCACGGTGGTCTTGGACCTTCACTTTAGTATGAAGCCAAAGAGATTCAGACATTGGAGGCTAGACCCTCTCTCGCTGGCAGATACCAACTTTTGCAAACATATTTCTGAATCGATTACTTTCTTCTGTGAAACTAATAAGAATGTTGAAACCTCCCCGTCCACATTATGGGACACTCTCAAAGCCTACATAAGGGGTCAAATTATCTCTTTCACATCACATACGAATAAATTGCGCAGATCTCGGCAGAAGGAGCTGGAGGAAGCTATTGCAGATCTATGGCGTTATTTTCCTGTCAAATGTAGCCTATACGTCCTAAAGTTTAATTGATCAATTCAGTTAATAAGGCACTACTATAGAGCTGTCACCAGTAAAATCAGTTTCAACAAAATCCATCTTCGCACTGCAGATGTGGGAAGTGTGACGCTGACTCTGAATGGTATTAGATATTATTTACACAGACTGTTAATGCAGAGGAGCCATGGATGCATTTACACTGCAATTACAGTTGCGTAAATAATGTTATGAGATTCATTTTTTAATATAATATTTTGAATATTGAAATGTGTGATTTTCTCCTTCAGTGATTCTGCTTGTTAACATCAGGTTTCTTCAATATTGGCCAATCATCACTCAATTAATCAGATCAGCAGAGGTCAAACTCTTGACATCGATACTTTGACGTCAATATGACTTTCATTTTTGACCTATTTCGTGGCGTCATTTTGACATAATGTTTGATGTCATATTGTGTTAAATTGACATCATATGCACACTGGGTAGCTACATACAGTTAGGGCATATTAAAGGACATAAACCGTGTTATAAGATTTTGGCCATGTTGCCCATCTCTATGTCATTTATTTCCTGTGTGACCTGAAAAGTCATGTCCACAAACCTCTTGCGTATTTGGTCACACCACAAGGTGTCACTGTGGCCTCAATGCTTCAGCACTGCCACTCTGAGATCGATTGCTATGTCTTAGGTAAAATACCCCCTCATTAGCATACAGAGCAATAAATGTATAAATAAATAAATAAATGCATAAATAAATAAATGTATAAATAAATAAATGTACAAATAAATAAATGTAGACATAAATACATATATACATAAATAAATGTAAAAATAAATAAAATTGAAAATAAATAAATAAATGCATAAATAAATAAATGTAAAAATATTTTTTGGAAAAAATATAATTGTACATAAATGTGGAAATAAAAGTATAAATAGTCATTTATTTATTTATTTTTACATATATTCGCATATTTATTTGTTTATTTATTCATTTCTATTCTTTTATTCATTTTTAATTTCTGCAGGTTTGTTCCTCCATACTCTTTAAGCGAAGAGGAGAGATTCGCGATTGCTCTGAACACGTTTTAAGTGCAGGCATATTCTCTGAGCGAGCCCAGAGAAAAATCGTACAAAAGCAGTATATATCTGAGAGCGCGCGCCCAGTTCCCGCGCGCGAGGAAAGAGATTCGCGCTCGCGCATTAAATGAATCTACTTTTGCGTTACAATAATAAGCTCTCGACATTTGACCTGAAAATAACGCCATACAGATCTAGATAATTCGCTCTTGTCCGCAAATTCACTGGATTTATATGAAGAAAGAATAAGACTCCAAACGGAACTTGATCTCCTTCTCACTTCTGAGGCTAAACAGCTTCTCCTTCGCTCTCGGGGGAATGGTGTATGAACATGGGGACAAAGCTGGACGCCTTTTGGCTCATCAGCTGAAGGCAAAAGCAGCATCAAATCAAATTACTCAGATAACCGATGAGTCAGACTTAATAACCTCTAACCCAGACCGAATAAATGACACTTTTAGATCATTTTTTTCCCCAACTATATGCATCAGAGTCCCTCACAGATGAAAACCAACTAAATAACTTTTTTGAAAAATTGGACTTACCTAAAGTTTCACCCGAGGACAATCTGAGACTAGACGCCGCTCTCACTCTCTCAGAAATTAAAGAAGCGATTCAGTCAATGAACAGTGGCAAATCCCCATACCCCGACGGATACCCGGTCGAGTTCTATAAAAAATTCTCAGATCAGTTAGCCCCACTATTACTTGAAATGTTTGACCACTCATTTAATCGAGGCACCTTGCCGCCCACTCTTATGCAAGCTTCCATCTCCCTAATTTATAAGAGGGGTAAAGACCCACTGAGCTGCGCTTCATATCGACCAATATCACTCCTCCCGGTAGATGTTAAAATACTCGCAAAAATCTTAGCTCGGCGAATGGAATCTGTCATGCCCAAGATCATTTCAGAGGACCAGACGGGATTTATAGGGGGAAGACACTCATACTCCAACATAAGAAGGCTTCTCGGCGTCATACTCTCTCCATCTTCCTCTAATGTCCCAGAGGTAATAATATCTCTTGACGCTGAGAAGGCCTTCGACAGGGTGGAGTGGGCCTATCTCCTCTTTTCCCTGAAACAGTTTGGTTTTAATACCAACTTAATTTCATGGCTCAGTTTGCTCTACTCCTCTCCTTATGCCTCAGTGTGCACAAACAACCAACGTTCTACTCCGTTTCCACTCTTTCGGGGAACACGACAGGGGTGCCTGCTATCCCCGTTATTATTTGCGTTACCGATTGAACCATTATCAGCTGCTCTAAAAATGGAGGAGGGACTTGGGGGGATTGAAAGATGGAGTATAAGACATCAAGTTTCATTATATGCAGATGATCTGCTTCTCTATGTAAGTGACCCTTTGGCAAGCATCCCACGTATCCTTACCTTGTTGAATTCTTTTGGTCGTCTGTCGGGATATAAGCTAAATATTTCTAAAAGTGAATACTTCCCAATTAACCAATTAGCTGTAGCCATATCGCCATCAACTATACCCTTTAAAATAGCCAACACAGGATTTAAATACCATGGCATTTCAGTAACACGATCCTTGCGAACAATGCAAGAGCAAAATCTGACTTCACTAACAACGACGGTCAAGTCCGATTTACAAAGATGGAACTACCTTCCATTGTCCTTGGCCAGTAGGATACAAATTATAAAAATGAATGTGTTACCAGCTATAAATGACACTATTTCATCATTCATCTGGGCTGGTAAACGGCCAAGGACAAGTCGTACACTGCATTGTAGGGACAGATCGGCTGGGGGACTGGGTCTACCCAATCTAATGGGCTACTACTGGGCAGCCAACGTGCATAAGATAATATCTTGGTTTACTTCCCCTCAATCCAGTTGGTGCCAGAGTGAGTCAGCCTCCTGCTCCTCGTCGCTGCTAGCTTTAACATGTAGCACCTTGCCCTTCTCCCCGTCAAACTTTACCTCTAATCCGGTTGTTGTCGGAACTCTAAAAATTTGGACGCAAATAAGACGCCACTTCGGATGGCTCACCCCCCCCTCTAGCAACTCCAATTTGCAACAATCACCTGTTCATTCCAGCAAAGACTGACTCACGATTCTTAGTTTTAGAAAACAAAGGGCTGCGTAGTTTGGGAGACCTGTACATTGATGGTATATTTGCAAGCTTCAACCAATTAATTTCTACCTTCAATCTACATAAATCAGACTTTTGCCGGTAATTCCAGTTGCGGGACTTTGCGAAAACACACGCCACGTCATTCCCACAGATACCAACACCCAGCGGGATGGACCTGGCTCTCAAGGCTAAAACCCTGTCAAAGGGCCATATCTCCTTTTTTTATAATTTACTGTCCTCAGCGAGTGAATCTATTTTGCATAAGAACAAGATGAATTGGGAGTCAGAACTTCAATTTAATCTCTCTGAGAACTTCTGGGAGGGAGCCATAGGGGCTGTTAACTCGTCATCCAGCTGCGCGAGACTGTCACTAATACAATTTAAAGTCTTCCACAGGTTACACTATAGTAAGGACAAACTATCAAAGCTATATCCAGACAAATTTGATGAGAATTGTAGTAGATGCATGCAGGCTCCATGCAATCTTACCCACATGTTTTGGGCATGCCCCAAGTTGTCTGAATTCTGGCGACTATTCTTTAAAACAATTCGGATATATTAGGCATAACTTTAACCCCAACCCCACATATCGCTATTTTCGGAAAGCCCCCGGACGGCCTCCGTACCACAGCCATTCAAAATAACGTAATTGCCTTCGCCTCTCTTATTGCTCGCAAGAGAATTTTGTTATTGTGGAAGTCTCCTCGACCACCATTGATCAAAGTCTGGCTACACGACATTTTAGGTCTTCTGAAACTGGAGAAGATCAAATTCACACTTAGGGGGTCATCTGGTAGGTTATATACTCAGGCGAGACAACTACTTAACTATCTAGATAAGCTGCCAGCTCAGGAAGTCTCTTTGTAAAGTCCCACTGTATGGTTATAAATGTTCTATTCCCTCTGATATGGTCCGCCAGCGGCAGATAATCTGTTCACCCCAAAACATTCCAACATAACAGATTACAACAGATAACTTGCTTTGGTGACTGAGGAGTGAGCAGCAATTGATTGATATTTACTTTGTACAGTTAGTGTTTAGCACTAGCACCGTACATTGGTATTTTGAATTATTACTGTGTAAGTATAGGTGTATATACAGTAATTGTATGTATGTGTACATATATAGTTTTTTATTTGTTTATTTTTTTAAGTGGATCATTCTTCGGGAGGGGGGGGGGGGGGGGGGGGGGGAGGCGGGGTGTTGTTCATTTAAGTTTATAAAAAAGAAAATACATTGTATTCCTGTAGGCACTTTATGTCAGTTTCTTGTACTTGATAAAAAAAGCTATAAAAAAAAAAAAAAATTATTTCTTCGGTTCTGTCTTGTTTTTGCATTGTGTTGTCTGCACAATTTGCCATGTTTCAATAAAACAAACGATATGCACAACTACACAATGAGCTTACAAAATCCATTACATAGTGTAGCAATGTTCAGGGAAGAAGGAGGCGGGAACCGGCGAACATTTAAACATACTTTATTAAAATAAAACCAAAAAAACTAAAATACCGCCAGCAGCCCCTCGCGGACGACTGCTGGCTTATCCAAAATAAACATAACGGCCAGCAGCCCCTCGCGGACGACTGCTGGCTAAAATAAAACACAAATACAAAAAACAAAACTCAACTAAAATACAGGCCTGTTCCTCTCTCGATCATCAACGTCGTCGCTCCTCCTTTATGCTTCCGCTCCTCCGTGAGAGATGCGAGACCGGTGTGCTCACAGGTGTTGCTCATTATCAATCGCACCACCGGCCTCGCGCCGTTCTCTCACGTCCCTCGGCCGTCCTGTTCCCCACATACCCCCATCGCCCCTCACAGGCCGGGGGGTACCCACTAGCCTGTGCCTACTCCCCCCCGGTGGCGGCGATCCCTGGGGGGTATGAACCGACAAGCCGAGGGAAACGGAGACGGAAGCATGAGGAGCGACAGATCGAGAGAGGGGAGAGAGAAAAAAAAAATTGGTCCGGTTCCCACAACGCGCTGCAATCGGGTCCCCCACCAGCTGGGCGATCTCCTCCGCGGTGCCTGGCAGTGATGCTGGGTAGCCCTCGGTGGACGGCTCGATGCTCCTCCGCCGCCCGGTGGACGGCTTCTCGGGTGCCTTGGGCAGACGGTAGGAGTCCCCCACTCCCTGCTCCTCCCCTTCGCTGGTGGTCGGCAGCAGGCTCCGGCCCACGGCGAGCGGCGGCGACTCCTCCTCTCCCTCCCGGATGGCAGCCGCCCCTCCAATACCCAGGCGGCCGGCAGCGAGCTCGACCGCCCCACCGGCAACTCACTCCAGCGCACCGCCTCGAGCGTCCATGGCCGCTCCTCCCCCGCTCCCTGCTCCTCCCCTCGTTCGGCGGATGGCAGCAGGCTTCGGCCCACGGCGAGCGGCGTTGACTCGCGCACCATGCTCAATGGCACCGCGGATTCCCCACAACGGCGAGGACTCTCTGACAGCGCGTTCCACCCTCTTCCCGGGTTTCGGCACCAGTGTAGCAATGTTCAGGGAAGAAGGAGGCGAGAACCGGCGAACATTTAAGCATACTTTATTAAAATAAAACCAACAAACTAAAATACCGCCAGCACCCCCTCGCGGACGACTGCTGGTTTACCCAAAATAAACATAACGGCCAGCAGCCCCTCGCGGACGACTGCTGGCTAAAATAAAACACAAATACAAAAAACAAAACTCAAATAAAATACAGGCCTGTTCCTCTCTCGATCATCAACGTCGTCGCTCCTCCTTTATGCTTCCGCTCCTCCGTGAGAGATGCGAGACCGGTGTGCACACAGGTGTTGCTCATTATCAATCGCACCACCGGCCTCGCGCTGTTCTCTCACGTCCCTCGGCCGTCCTGTTCTCCACACATATGTTTAATAACGTTTGTACTTAAAATGCTAGCTATGAAATTAGCCATAGCAAGACAAAGTCAGACATACCTAAATGTATTAAATGCATTTTCTACCAGTGTCATTTCCATCACAAAAAAACTACATGGTTTCAGAAGCAGGGAACGAGGTGGAAATGCTAATAAAAAAAGTTATATAAATACATAAATGTTTTTACTATTATTATCATTGTTGTTATATATATATACTTTTTTAGTTGACAAATTAAACGAACTAGTAAGTATGATTTTTTTTTTAAGTGTATTTTATAAAAGTCAACAGGACCAAAAGTGCAAATAGTTGAAGAAACACTCACATATGTTCATTTGGCATCTATAATATTCTTTAAAGTTTGTGTCCTCATAAACCAACCGTATGCTAGCAAGGAAAGCATAACTCACTGGTTATCTATTAGCTATAATACTGACAAAGATTAAAGGGGGCTTTGGAACATGACAAATCCATTTCCATAAAGGTCACTGGACGCCCAAGATAATGGATTTGTTATGTATGTAACCCAACCCGGCCCTTCATCTCACTGCATCGACAGGATTCCCGCTAAGCTGCTAACACTTCATCAGCCGCCATAATTTCATACACCAAGCCCTGCTGACAGCTTATGGAAGTGCAGGAAAGGGAATGTGTCTCAAAATTGTGCTTCTTAAAGCTTTCCGTTCAGTTCGTGGCCACATACACACTCGCCGACTAATGGAAGACTAGTGCAGTCGCTGCGATGGCTCTCAGCCCATTGATGCAACAGAACGCGCTGTGAGCCCCTCGCTGGGCCAAGGACAAGCTCTGTCTCCACTTCTGCCAATAGCAACGAGTCTGAGAGCATACCTTCTGTGAGAAGGAAACTAGTGCGGGGGATTAGACAGCATCAGAACTTTCCTGAGCGATATCTAAAATTTGGAGTTGTGAGCTCAGACTTTGAGGGAAGCACAAATCCATGGCTGCTCGCTAGAGGATTAGCCCCCTTGCGCTCAAACTTAATGAGGACGAGTAAGCCCATTCCTACAGCTCCACGCGAGACACGATCATGAAGTGTGCTGAGGAATGACAGAGACAAAGAGAGAGAGACCGGAAGAAAGGACAAGACTGAGAGCGCAAAAGTGAGAGGGAGTTGTCTGCCAAAGGGGGACTCTTTAATTCGGTCTCTGTTGAGGAGCGGGTCGAGTGGAACGCTGGCCTGTCTGTCACCGCGAGGCTCCAGTGACCGCCTGACAGATCACAGCACAGCACCGCATCAGGGGGGCCAGTAAATTGGCCCGGGGGGCCTCCTTCGCTTGCTTTCTCCAGCTGAATCTGCAGCGGTTTATGGCAAGGCTGATGGGTAGTGTGGTACACAGGAGGCTATTTATGAGACATATTTGTCCACGGCAGCATTTTCAGCAAAAAGCAGTTTACATGTGTTTGGGGTTGTCAAGGGGGTGTGAGTCACCCATGGGAGGAATACAGGTAAAGGGTTTTATTCAAAACAAAGTAACATTATAGCCACAGCAAACCCTCTGATACAGGACACAAGATGAAGCGAGCTATTTTCGGCCACTCTGAACTCTGAGATCTGCAATCTAGCGTCGCTTCAAAGGAAGCTATTTGCCAAAGCCCTGGTTCTGGAATTGATTCCTGCTCATGGATGAAGAAACTAATTAGGCACTGGTTGGTTTACAGTCCACTGACACAATGAA
Organism: Siphateles boraxobius; assembly: GCF_051911475.1. Classification (NCBI taxonomy): domain Eukaryota; kingdom Metazoa; phylum Chordata; class Actinopteri; order Cypriniformes; family Leuciscidae; genus Siphateles; species Siphateles boraxobius. The sequence continues at coordinate 22,641,562 of NW_027509197.1, read as the reverse complement.
TAAAGCCTCCCAGGACCCTCCTGTGCCAGACTCCGAGAAATTAGCTTTAAAATGCAATCATATTATCAAAACTAGATTTTTATCTTTTATGAAGAAAATATGCTAGGCCAGGGTGTTGTGGGTGGATTCTTACTGGGCCAAGTCAAACAAAAAAATAAAAAACACCCACATGTGTCTAACCATATTCTGGCCCCTAGATATGGCTTGGGTTCCTCATTAAATTGCTTAAAAAAGTATTATCTTACTTCTCTTCATCATTCACAAGCCATCATTCACATAGTTTAAAGTTTAAAGTCATTGCAACATTTTGTTAGTAATATTATATTACAATATCAAATAAACAGTCGAATAAACATATATTGAAATATTATAACAAATTTTGCAATAGATAAGAATATTTATTATTTCTTAATTAATTAGTTTTTAGTAACACTAAACCTCAGCACATGAATAATAATGATGATTACATTATTAAGAATCACAAACTAGTTGATAACCAGGACACCTTTACATGAAATGAGGTGGGCATTTGGATAACAATAGATCTGGCCAAGTGTAATGGCACTCAATATCAAGAAGTGAAACCATAAAATCAAAACATTTTAAACATGTTCCACAAATTGGACCCTACAAGAGTTCATTTGCAGGGAAAGGGAAGCCTAATGGTGTTCATTTAAAGTATATCTGTTTCTCTCACACATAGATTGTGTGACTGATGTCTGGTTTTATCACTAGTGCACTAGATGTAAAAATCAGATTTTTGTTTTGTTTTTTTCCTCCTGGAAAAAACACATGAAAATCAATTCTGAAAAAACAACCTTGATAAGTGGTTTGAAATCTGATTAAACACGTTTTTTGATGCATCTCAGTCTAAACGGTCAGATCAGATTTCATGTGGTTTTTCCGTCATTCGTTGTGCAAAGGGATGTTACGCCAGGTGTTGCAGCAAGAAGACTTAAAGACATTACAACATTGCATTCATCACCCTTTTCTTCTTTTTATGTTGTTGCCTACAACGAATGCTTTCAGATTTGGACACTGTCCTGATGAAAAACAATTTATGGTGAATAATCCATTGCTACAGTGTTACATGTGGTGAATCTACATGAGTTTGCGTTCTTACAACGAGTTTGCACAAACTAGAAAAAGTGACTGCAGTAAAAAGGAAAAAAGAGTCAGATCTGGCCACATATAAATTGAAGTCAGGCTAAAAAAAGTCTTAAAAATGTCTCCTGCAATGTGAACAAAGCCATATTACACCTGGTTATCTTTATCAAGGGCTTCACATTGCTGTTCACATAAAGTTCCTTGAAAGAGTTAAATTTCAAAGACAGAAAAGCCTGCCAGTACAAAGTTTGATATTTGTATATTGATAAATTTAAAAAACGGATTTTCCACAAATGGACAAACAGGAAAGGGAAAGTAACAAAGTGAGACATTAGTCATCAGTCATTAGGTAAAAACTCTTTAAAGCATTACATCGCCCTGCTTAACAAACTAGGATACAACTCATCAGAAGTGCTCTTTACTTGTATTGAAGAGCTCACTTCTGCCATGTCATTTCCACAGAATGAGGGAGGCATCCTGCTGAACGCCACATGTGTGCACAATCAAGCCAAGAGCGAAGGGGATTCAATTCCAAGCAAAGTAACCTTTCCTGGAGTGTAACCGTTCATTACAGACATCCCGAGGCAGGGCATGGAAGTGCATCTCCACTCGCTAAGACTCAATTTGAACAGTGGGGGATCTGAAACAGAGCCGGGACATATGGCTGAGTCACCACTCTCCTGAGCTCCATAACCTACAGCCGTGCAGTCTATCATAGCAGGTAGAGTGGCAGGCTGCTTCCACACGATTAAGTTGCGCCTTTCTATGCGCAGAGCTATAAAAAAAAGACGGCGGATAACTGTAATCCACGTGATAGACCCCAAAATAGCAGTCATAGCGTTTATCACCTCAAGTTGTCCCTGCCTGCATACAGGAGGCGCGGAGATGAAGAAGGGCGGAGTATTTGGTGAGCTGCAAAACAAGACAGAGAGAAAGAAAATCTGTGACAAACGGGATGAGAAATCATGACTGACAGGCAGTTTACTGTAGCAGAGAGGAGAAAAAATCACACACTTAGCCACTGCTAAAGTGGGAAAAAAAACAGGTGACTGAAGTGTTTGAATCTGTCCAAATGGTAAACAGAGAAACTCTCAAATCACACACATAAAGTTGATTTGAAACAACTGGCTAAGTTTTGTGATTTTGAGTTGGTGCGAAAGTGGGTGAGAATGCGCCGGGATGTTGTAGATATATGCTCTTCCAATTCTGCCCTCTGTCGAGGACGGTGACTATTATATTCCATTGGGATGACAGAGTCAGCAGGGCTAGAACCTTTGCGAAGGGGAGAAGTGTCAGAGGGATTGGCCGATGCCGGTGAAGGGAACGGGTGGCGGGGTGACAAGCTGTCAGAGTGTCTCACAGTGAGGTGAGCAAAGGGAGAGATGGGTAATCACAGGTAGCCAGATTTCTCTTGAGTGAAGGATAGGAGATGGGCACAAAGTTCACAAAACCAGATTCCGGAGGGATTTTGTGGTATAAAATGTCTGGAGTAGGGATGCACTGATAAAATTTAAGCTAGTAATTTGTTTAATATTATTCACAATAAACAAATAAATGTCAAATATTGAAATGCTATAGTATTTTGTCTAAATAAATAAAAATAAACTAAAATCAATTAAATTTATCAAATAAATGGCTGAAACACACCCAATATCAAGTAATACAACAACTGAATCTCCAATATCAGCTCATACAACAAAAACCTTTCATATTTGCTGATAACCAGTATGGTACAGATTGTGGATCCAGAACAGAACACATACAAACTATTGTTCAAAACTGTGTGTTACATTTTTTTTATTAATAATAATACTTGTATCCAGAAAGGATGCATTGACTGAATTGATCGAGTGATAGTAAAGACGTTCTAATTACCAAACATCATGTTAGAATGATTTCTGAAGGATCATGTGACACTTAAGACTGGAGTAGTGATTCTGAAAATTCAGCTTTGCCATCACAGGAATACATTACATTTGGAATTATATTAAAATAGAAAACAGTTAATTTAAATTGCAATAATATTTCACAATATTGCTGTTTATACTATATTTTTGATCAAATACATACAGCCTTGGTGAGATTAAGAGACTTCTTTCTTTTACCAACCTCAAACTTTAGAATAGTAGTGTAAACAGATTTCTTTTAATATCGATAAAACACTCTCCACCAAATGGAAATTGTGTAAAATCTTTAGCCTGAATAGGAGGGATAAAAACCAAAGAATTGCAGACAAAAAGGCATCCATTATGCAATCACTGTTGCAACATTAAGGGGCTGGCAAACACCACCTGAATGAAAGAGTCAGCTCATGTCAGTCGTATGCGTTTGTTATTAACAAAGCAACACTGTAACCATATACCATTTGATCCTGACCCCGCAACAGATTTCAAGCACTTCACAGTCCACAGCTTTAACTCCCACAGACACAAAACACACACTAACACACCATTCAAATTCCTGTCCAAACAGCTAGAGAGTGGTAATTTTGCTCAGCAATATGCACTAAAAAGGAAGTCAATAAACGCACACATATGCAGTACAATAATGTAAACTCTTTACAAAGTAATGGCTGAGGACAGATTACTGCAAAAAGCTGAATAATAATAGAGGATAATGTGATACATTGTAGCCCTCTAAAAGAGGAAAACATCATATGGTACAGAAGAGAGTTACTCAGTACAAGCTAAAACACCAATGAAAATGATAAGGAGTTAAAGATTTTAGTTTTCATACTTGCAGTTAAAAATGAAAGGGGTCATGTGGGTAACAAAACCACTACAGGCTCTTTTTTTTAACATGATGTAAATAAAAGGTTAAATCACAACTTTATATGGTAGGTCAACTGCGGTAGCTAAGACAATAAAGTGTGCAATAATGTGGGAGTCCATTAAGTAATGCCACAATTACAAAAAAGAAATTAGTATCACATACAGTAAAGCAATTGTTACATACTGCCACAAACAGAACATCTGTGGATTACTAAACCTGAGTGATTCAGTCAACGCTGCTGCTGAGTCATAAGAGATGCCAGAGTGATCTTACCATTTACTGGCAAATGAAGCAGCTATGGCACGTTTACTGTATATAGCACATATTGTTGTATTGCAGTATGCTGTGATGGTAATTTGGTTTTACTCTGAGCATGATGCAGTTTTTGATAATTTATTGTGTTATCACAGGCTAATGGAACAATGTGTGTTATAAGGCATGACAACAAAGTAATACAGAATAAAAACATTTCTTTTCAAAAGATGAAGTCTATTTGCTCCATTTAGATGAACAGTCAATGATGAAACAATTGTCAGTTCTTCTTGGCTGGATGGCAATAAAGTGAACCTTAAACCTTATATAAAACAAACTACAACTAAAATTTAAATACATGATACAAATACAATAAATAAATAAATACAAAAAACAAGTAGCACACATACACGTATTATATATATATAGGATATCTGGTCTTGCATTTAAACAAGTTCCTGGTGTTTTTAATATACATATTAGAGTTGTTAAAATCCTAATCATTGAATTGCACTTCTGATGACAAAAAAAAGCATGTGTTTTTACATTGTCAAGAAACAAAATCATAATAATAAAGGGTCATCTACACTTTTCTAATGGCACAACAGACAGCACTCTTTAATTTGCATTTACTGCACTGTAGAGAGCGCAAAAAAAAAATCAGACAGTTTGTGTTGTTATTAAAGCATAGCACTGACACAACTTGATTTACATACTGTAGCTTACAGTATGTAAGGCTCCACAAAATTTTTAACCGGTACCGTTACGAGTAAAATTTTAGGCTTTGACACTATCAATCTATGTACATTTTAAATTATTATAAAAAATATGATTATTTATAATACTAAATGGGGTGCTCTTATAATAATGGATCAACTATTAGGACATTTGACTTCATTCACCTCGGTGTATAAAGACACAGTCTGATCTTGTTTCTGTTAAATAAGCCTGCTCAAGCTTTGAGCAGAGGCCATGTTCACACAGCAGCGGACTTGAATATGGTCACGTTCACACACAGTTCAGTTATTTACGGGAGTTACAACCGCATTCTATAACCAAACTCACAACCTGCAAATTTTCAGGACTTGCAATGGCTTTCTCGGAAAACCCGCGCTGTGTGAACGCAACGGAACTGGACAACTACTTGTCACGTCATACATTGCGAGAGAAAACTCACAGTGTGAATGTTGCCATACAGACCTGTTGCTCAAATGAACCCTCAACTGAACTTCAAAAAATGTAACAATTTCAGCTAACTAAGCAATATGAAGAACGTAGTACAGGTGTTAAGTTCATGCACATTTCTCTAAATGTATTTTAATAAGCTGCAAATCTTTACAATGAGGGACATGTATATCACTGTACCACTCAGTTTGTAATTACCCTTACTTAGGGGTAAAAAACATAAAAATGAAAGACGAATGAATTATAGCAGAAAGGAAGAACGTAAAAAGCTATAGAGAGAGAGAGAGAGAAACTGCAGAAACTAGCTTTTTCTCTTTTATTTCTCAGGCTGCTCCGTCGGACTCGACCCGGGCAAATGTGGAAATCCATCGCTCTGACAGGAGCTTGTCATATTCCATCGCTCCGGGCCGACAGATCCCTCTGTCTGATTCTGAAGGGTTGTTATGTATGAAAGTGCCGGCTGACTCCTCAGCCCCAGTGCCAACATTCTGATAAGCAGGATGACATCTGCGCTACATTATTCTACAGCGGTTCTTTGTGCATGCTGGAGATCGGGAGATCGGTTCAGTATTAAGGGGAGGAGGAAGGTGCAGGATGTGTTGGAGAGGAAAGCAATTACCCACATTTGAGGGGAATCCTTCGTCTGGGACCCAGCAAAGGGGTTTGGTGTGATGGTCTCGAACTCACTTCCTTTTCTCTTTCTCATCTTCTGTCTCTCATCAACTTCACTAGCTACATCTTCCATAGCAAGATGCCTTGTGGTCCTCCCACAAGGCCTTCACTCTCGCCTCCAGCTCTCAGCACATATATACGCAACCTAGTAAAGCTGAAATTGAGTTCTCTCCAAGTGCCTCTCATTATTCATGTTGCCATATATAAAGCCTTGCAAACATCTGGGAGCTGGGTAGTTGCTTCCTATTTCATAGCACTGACATTTATGGTACCTTTAAAGGGTTACCAGTCCATCTTCTCCTTATACCCTTATACCTCAGTTTTGGTACCCCTGAATCTGCTTTTACTCCTGGAGACTTAATGAATATATAAGTATAATAGTGGTAATAAGAGTGCTAAGCTAATGATGCAATACTCTTTAATAAGCATAAAATACATAACACAAAGTACATTTTTGCTAGATTGCAACTGTTTGTATAATCATTTATATTCTTTTTGTCGACTCATTGCAATGCATTATGGGATTGCCCTCTCAACAAAACATAAATACTCTGATAATCTTGGACAGAAAGAAAGGGGCTTGGGAGTTGCTCAGAGTGACAACAGAAGTTGTGAGGAGCCCCAAAAACAGTAATGTTATAAAAGTTTTCTATGCTGTTATTATGCTTTCTGTTTATCAAAGAAAAAAAGTATCATGGTTTCTTAAGCACTAAATCAGAATGTTAGCATGATTTCTGAAGGATCATGTGACACTGAAGACTGGAGTAATTGCCTTGCCATCACAGGAATCAGGCCCGGCTCCACGGGCAAGGTGGGCCTGGCCCACCCAATCAGAAGCTTGGCCCACCCTGGCCTCACACCACATGACAGCCAATCACAAAATCTGTGCGATATTCAATTATAAATAATATATATATTTGGGTTTTCTTCCCAACCCCCTCTTTTTTTTAGTCCGAGACAGACTTAGCTCATTAGCCGCGTTTGCACCGTCAGGCCAAAAGCGGGCATGCTAGTGCGTGCCAGGGCCAGTCACTTCCGGGGCTTGATTGAGTTGCCTGGGCTCCCTCAGGCTATCACAATCATGTTTTTATTTCATCTGTCAGAAGCCTTCGTCTCATCTCTTTATACCGGATACCATAAAATAAAGCAACTTTTTTAAATATATACTATATTAACAGACGTGAGAATAATTTTAAGGAAGACAGCATTTCATATAAAATTAAAATTTTTAGTTTGTAACAGTTTTATAAAATGAGCAAAAAGCTGATGTTGTAAATGGAATAGTAAATAGTCATTTTAAAAGACCCGCCCCTTATTGTCAAATCTAAAGGTACTTAATTGATACAAGGTCTGTTAAGGTAAAAAAAAAAAAATATATATATATATATATATATATATATATATATATATATATATATATATATATATTATATATATATATATATATATATATATATATATATATATATATATATATATATATAATAAAAAATTTTATCTATCTATCTATCTATCTATCTATCTATCTATATATATATATATATATATACAGTATACAGGTCCTTCTCAAAAAATTAGCATATTGTGATAAAGTTCATTATTTAATTATTTTATTTAGCTTACCATAATGTAATGATAAAAATTAAACTTTCATATGTTTTAGATTCATTGCACACCAACTGAAATATTTCAGGTCTTTTGTTGTTTTAATACTGATGATTTTGGCATAGAGCTCATGAAAACCCAAAATTCCTATCTCAAAAAATTGTCATATTTCATCCGACCAATAAAAGAAGTGTTTTTAATACAAAAAAAGTCAACCTTCAAATAATTATGTTCAGTTATGCACTCAATACTTGGTCGGGAATCCTTTTGCAGAAATGACTGCTTCAATGCGGCGTGGCATGGAGGCAATCAGCTGTGGCACTGCTGAGGTGTTATGGAGGCCCAGGATGCTTCGATAGCGGCCTTAAGCTCATCCAGATTGTTGGGTCTTGCGTCTCTCAACTTTCTCTTCACAATATCCCACAGATTCTCTATGGGGTTCCGGTCAGGAGAGTTGGCAGGCCAATTGAGCACAGTAATACCATGGTCAGTAAACCATTTACCAGTGGTTTTAGCACTGTGAGCAGGTGCCAGGTCGTGCTGAAAAATGAAATCTTCATCCCATAAAGCTTTTCAGCAGATGGAAGTATGAAGTGCTCCAAAATCTCCTGATAGCTAGCTGCATTGACCCTACCCTTGATAAAACGCAGTGGACCAACACCAGCAGCTGACATGGCACCCCAGACCATCACTGACTGTGGGTACTTGACACTGGACTTCAGGCATTTTGGCATTTCCTTCTCACAATCTTCCTCCAGACTCTGGCACCTTGATTTCCGAATGACATGCAAAATTTGCTTTCATCCGAAAAAAGTACTTTGGACCACTGAGCAACAGTCCAGTGGTGCTTCTCTGTAGCCCAGGTCAGGCGCTTCTGCCGCTGTTTTTGGTTCAAAAGTGGCTTGACCTGGGGAATGCGGGGAAGGATATATATATATATATATCAATAGACACGTAAGACTAAAGCATTAAAGAACACCCTTTCAGCCTTAAAGTCACTGTTTTACAAAGATGAAGCCACATGATCCTGTTGCTGTTTGTGTGTTCATGAATGTGTGTCAGCTTGTGTGTGCAATAACAACACCGGTCAATTTCTGTCAGAGACCTTTTTAACATGCACAGACACCAACAAATTAAACATACAGCTGTGCTTATCAGGGATTTCAAGGCCGCTGGGTTCATGAGCTCAGCTCCTGTTTAACTGTCAATTTTTATGCATTTCTGGCATTTCAGGCATTAATTTACGGCACAGTCATCAGAGGTAATCAGGCCTTATTACGGCCGGAAAGAGGTTTATCTCCTCAGCCCTTAATCCTGATTCACTTCAGCTGCCTCCACAATTCTTCGTTTTTTACAACAAAGGCATTAGCTTTACCCCCATTTCAAGAACTTCCCCATATTGCTTTACATGCATATAGACTATCTGATCACTTTAAAGCTGCATTTCACGCCGTTGCGGTCTTCAAAAGCGCCAGTGACGAGGCTATTGCGATGAGATGAGATGCATGTGTGGTTTTCTGGGCTGCTTGATTTGATTTGGGGAGATGATACTACACCCAGGAAGTGCAGGGGAAGGGTTGAATCAATATGCATGTAGTAATTAGGCCCCATTAAAAAAAAGAACTTCAGAGGGAGGAAGGTTATAAAATGTTAATGAGACTTCAACCCCAGCTCTCTCTGAACATGTTCGTCTCTGTATGTGTGTAGCATCCGGGTCAGTGCAAATAGAGCGAGCCATGCACGTCACACCAAACTCAAACTAACAAACCGATCTTCATTCACTTCTGAAGCATTTCACACAATGTGCACCTGAACAGGGTTTTGAGGTGAAACCGTCGCAGGTAAAGTTGTTCAGTATGTGCTCTGATACACTGTTCCTGCATGGTAATTTATTGGCAGTGGTAGCTCCCCACAGACAGTCTGCCTCCGTCAGGGGCAGGCAGGGGCACTAATGGAGGCGGGTGCAGGCCCGATCAATAAGAGGATGGCAAGCGGCCCAGCCTCACAGCTGTTGCCAGGCGAAAAGGCTCCAGTAATGGAGCTCTGTTAGACAACGCTAGCGGAAGGTATGGGATTGTCTTCATATCCCGATGCTCTCAGCTGTCCCGCTTTGTGACCTGCAATGTAGGAATATGCTGCGCCCCAATAATTCTACCATCAGCGCCTGATTATGTCCAAGGTCACATCAGCCACCTACATCATGCTCCTCACAAAGGTTCTGAAGAAATGATGCCCTTTCACAGTCTGAGAAATGTGAAAAAATTATACCTTTAGTTTGTCAATGGGGCAGTGCACTCAAAGGCAGTGGTCCTGGTCCGTGAAGAATTCCAAGTGGTTCGCGAGTTGATTCGCTGAAAATTAAAATAAATTTAATTAAATTAAATATTAATATATATATATATATATATATATATATATATATATATATATATATATATATATATATATATATATATATATAAATTAACATTAAATGAACAACAATGAATTGACTAGCAAATAATTAATTCCAGTCAATTAGTAAACTGAGTAATATTTTTTTTTTTTTTAGTCAGTTGCTAGCAAACCATAGGAACATGTAGGTTCACTTAAGTGGCAGTCTAGTTTGTTTTAAAGAAATAATCATTAAAAAAGTCTGGGGAAAAGTATGGATCATTAGCTGGAAAGTGAGTGATTTCCCTCTAGGACATGAAAAATCAACAAATACTTAAACTCATGATGCTAGTTTGGGAACAACCAACATGCTACTTGAAAATTTAGGCTATTTCAAGAAATAGAAGAAAAACACTTAAATCACCTAAAAAATGGGAGAATCACTGTTCAAATATACACTTTTCTACCTCATCTATCACTAAATGGTGCATATATTAGCATGTTAAGATGTATGTCAATGTCAATTTTATTTCTACAGCACAACTAACACAACACCAGTTGGCCAGTGTGCTTTACAATACATCAAATTAAGAAAAAACATAAAAACAAAACACACAATACAACATTTAGGGGCAGATAATGCTGACCAGCAAAGGTGACCAGCAAGTACAAATCTGATTTCAAAAACATTTTTCGACAGGGTTTTATACCATGTGCCCAGCACTATCAGTGATGGATCAGGTAGAAGAGATATTTAATGTGTGTGCATTGTCTCTACTGAAGTAATCAGTGAAATAGGATGAGTAGTGGACTTTGGCGGGATAGTCGTACGATACAACCTTACCACCCTCCAACTCCGTGCAGATAAATAGCTGCTACACTCCGCCAGCAATTGGATTATATGGAAAGCTTTCTCCTCAATGAGTGCTTTGGTAATGCAATCTGCTCAAACTGCCCACTGCAAAGATGAGCAAAGTGAGCAAAATGCCGTGGCACCGAGCATACGTCCCTCTCGGAGGTGACGGACGACTTTGATAGCATAGTGCCTTTGGAGACAGGCACTTCCTCGCATGACAGCAGTGTAAGTGATATAGAATGGCATGTATATTTTCTCAAGCACTGACACGTCTCCTTGCTGCATTTGGGTTGGAGTTCCATAAACCCTTGAGAGATCTCTCACCTGAAAGATGGCCATTTATTAAGTGGCTGTATGGTTTTGTTATGCTAGTGATTTATGGTTCCAATTTGTCATTTGACTACATGTAGATACGAGTAGCCAAAATGCTTTCAGTTATTTAAAAGTTCAAGTAATCTGTGGAGTAATCTTTTAAAGTGGTGAAGAAGCAATTTCCACATTTTAAATTCTACAAATAAAAGAAAAACATAGAAAAGGTAAACACTGAATTAAACATGAAATTGTGAAATGTTTTGTATTTTCTTGTAAAAATGTACTCCAATATTAAAACAAAATCCTTTTTTAAAGTGTTCCTATTTGGTGACTGATACAGTTATTGGTCGAAAGTCAAAATAAGCAGTTTCATAACATAATACATTTTACACAAATCATCATTAGGGATGATTCAATTTACTTAACAGAACTGTTGATTTCATGCTTGGTCCCTTAATTGCTGCTTGCAGCTATATTTCCTTTTAGCTCAAGTAATACTAAAAGATTTGCTGATAAAAAATGACTACTAGCTGATGTATTTTGCAGCAGAGCATTTTAAATACATCAAAATTAATATTTAAAAAAGGCCCATAAATCTAAATGAACCTCTAATTAACATGAATGGGAATCACTGTGATAGACATCCATGGTCTTGGATGGATGGATTGAATAGGAATTAACTTGACTACATTAGGTTATATCAAGGGGGTCCCAATTTACATAAATATTACTTTATTATATAATATAATATTTGTAAAAAAAATTACATAAATTATTTATATAAATTATTATTTGAACATAAAATATTTTCTTAAAGTACCCCACCAACGTTTTAAGTTAATATTTCAATAATTTATGACACATTTCCATGTTCAAGGTTCTCTGATGTTGGATAATGTTCACATGACATGCATCATGTTTTGATAAAATATCAACAATTTTTAGTAAGTGTTTGATTTTGTTTTTATTTTTTAATTATTTACATATATAGGGCTGCAAAAATATTGTGACTATTTTGTCATTTATTGCGATTTGAACTGCAATTTAACATTTCATTTGATATGCTGAGACATCCAGATACAAAGAACAAAACTTTACAAGTTCGCTCTTTACAAAAAACAAGTAACACAACAAGTTACAATACAAATGTTTATGTCCTAAATTCTTCACTTTCAAATATTCAAACCCTCAAGCTTTTATTTTGGTGAAATTCAACCCAATTCACAGTTATTTGTATAGCGCTTTTCACAATTCATATCGTTTCAAAGCAGCTTTACAGAAAATGCATGCGTCTACATTAAAATTTAGAGCTATCTGTTATCAGAGGTGACTGTGTCCAAGTGATGTATTTCAGAAATGTACATATACAAATCACGGAGTAAACTAACAATGTATTAATTTAAACAATGTATTAATTTAAGGCAGAAACAATGTGCTCATTAAAGTAAGGAATACATGTTGTTAACAAATGATTAGGATATAGAACATTTTGTATTGGAGTAATGTTGTAAATATTGGTGAAATGCGGTAAAAATATTGGCAATAATGTGAATGTGAACGTAAATACTGTAAAGTGAGCTTCTCATATGCATGTCTCAACACTTGTAGAGGTGAAGTTTGTGAGAAGCAGTATTTCCTGTGAACCTGGTATTATAAACTCCACGTATATTAATGAACACTGTGCCGCTATTCAACAAGCAGTGCAGCAGACTTTATTTAAATTGAATCACTTTTTTCCGTTAATCACAATTTCATAAGATATTTTGCTATTTCAGTTTTATTTCAATTAATTGTGCAGCCCCATTTGTTTATTTTAATGTTACATTTGATTTAACAACCAAAAAAAGTACACTGTAAAAAAATCCAACTTACATTTTGTTTGACAAATTCTGTTTTTAAAAGTTTATTCAACTATTTAACATGAACAAGTTTGTACAACTAATGACCCTAAGTTGAGAAAACTCAAAAATGTCCTGCAGCTGGTTGCCTTAAACTTTTAAGTTTTCTCATTTTTTTTACAGTGAAATTTTTAAGGGTCAGATCAGGTAGAAATAGCGCATTATGCTAACAACTGCATATTATGTACAAATATTCACTCATTCTGGAGCCACCCTTGGTCACTTCTTTCTTTCCCTGCAATCTGAAGGGCAATTACTATTGGGTCTGATTTACTACACCACAAAAACGTCTCACAGAGGAGACAGGAGACAATTCCGCAGTCATGACTTCCCCATCAACTCTTTCCGCCACACTGGGACCAGCCTGCCATCGCATGGTCATTTTCCCATTAATGTAAAAGATATCCTACATAGAATACAGAAAGGGGGCTTTAGTGAATGAGAGCTTATTCATTCTCCTAAGAAACTCTGGCACATCTTCTTCTCCAGCAGCAGCAGACAATACGGCATATCTCATTCTGCATCAAATCCCTTCATGTGTCAAAACTACACTCATGAATGGATTCTCCTATCAAATCATTATCTATTTGAGACTTGTTCTTCCTCCCTAAATGAATATGATTAGAATACACAGATGTCTGACAGCATGACTACAAATCTTCCTCAGAGAGTAGAAGGACGTGGCCTGATTACTATCTGCGGCTGTCTTCCCGCTGTGTGGTGGGCAGGTAGAGACCTTTTATCACCCGGTGGGAGGTCCACGTTGACCTTGATTTCTTTGCAGAGTGACAGGAGAAAACTGTACACCATCGACAGTAAAAAAAAATAAAAGCCTCATTCTACAAATGGCATAACTGCTCCAGAATTATTTACATTCTTTATATTTTGTCAATACTAAACATAGACATACTTTCCTTAATCACAGCTTACCAATATTGTACCCACAATGTATTTTAAGATATATATACTGTCGTTCAAAAGTTTTGGATCGGTACGATTTTTCATGTTTTTAAAAGAAGTCTCTTCTGCTCACCAAGGTTGCATTTATTTGATAAAACAAAACAAAAAGACTGAAAATTTTAAATAACCGTTTTCTATTTTAATATATTTTAAAATGTAATTTATTCCTGTGATCAAAGATACATTTTCAGCATCATTACTCCTGTCTTCAGCGCACATGATCCTTCAGAAATCATTCTTATATGCGTATTTGATGCTCAAAAAACATTCATTATTATTATCAATGTTGAAAACAGTTGAATAGAAAGTTCAAAAGAACAGCATTTATTTGAAATAGAATCTTTTGTAACATTATAAATGTCTTTACTGTAACTTTTGATCAATTTAATTCATCCTTTGGTGAATAAAATTATTGATTTATTTTATTTATTCCTAAAAAAATTCTTACAGACCCTTTTGAACGGTAGTGTTTAAAGTTACAAAAGCTTTCTGTTTCAGATAAATGTTGTTCTTTTGAACTTTCTATTCATCAAAGAATCATGAAATAAAAATGTAAATAACTGTTTTCAAAATTGGTAATAATTAAAAATGTTTCTTGAGCATCAAATCATCATATTAGAATGATTTCTGAAGAATCATGACACTGAAAACTGTAATGATGTAATGATGATGCTAAAAAATTCAGCTTTGATCACAGGAATAAATTACACTTTACTATATATTCACATAAAAACAGCTGTTTTAAATTGTAATAATATTTCACAATATTACTTTTTTTTTTTTTTTTATCAAATAAATGCACTCTTGGTGAGCAGAAGAGACTTCTTTTTAAAACATAAAAAATCTTATCTGTCCAAAACTTTTGACTGGTATTGTATATATATTTTCCATATGCCTTGCACCAATCTAGTGGGTCATTCTGTTTGGAGCTGGTACTGCCCTGACTCTGTTGTCCTCTTTCTGCCTGGCTACACACTTGCAGTCATGCACAGGTGTGGAATAAATTATTCACAAAGAATCCATCCCTCCCTTTCTTTTTCCGTCTGCCGGATGGGCAGAGCGGGTGGAGAAGGTGGGCACGAGGGGCGGGAGTACAACGGTCCCAGAGCCCACAGCTCAGCAGGAGACCAGTCCAGAGTAAAGTCCTCCAGACATCACAGTGTTTTGGTTATGTGGCGTCCTCTCTTTCACTGGCTCTCAGGCTAATTCAAAACTGTTTTAACATAAACCTGTGCATGCATGTCAGTAGGACAAGTGGGATAAGGATACATTTCCTCTTTCTTTCCTTATCCCTTTCTCACCCCCTCATTCTGAACTCTGGTGTCCCTAGTGGGGCCTCTGTCACTAGAAAAGCCCTGTTATTTTGTAACATGTCCCCTTAAGCGAGATTTCACAGACTGTCCCTGAGTATCAACAACAGACTTCTGTCTGGCCCGGATGCCATCCCGCAGGTAATCCCATATTGTTTTTCTTCTGAGCTTGATGCACACAGATGCTAAAAACCGCTTGAAGACTGTGCATAATTAAAAGTGCATGTGATTGTGTGGTCCTGCTCTATGTTTTTTACTTGCCTCTGGCCGTACTTCATCCCTCCAGATTTTCAGCTGCCGGATGGTCGCAGCCAATTCAGCATGTATCTGCTTGGGGCCACAACAGGATTCCAGTAACACCACATCTCAGATCAATAGAGACATCCAGAAGACACAAGCTGACAATAACATGACTGGTTACAGCACTGTGGGAAAGAAAAGAAAAAACAACAACAACTGGATGAGCATAAATAAAACAGAGGCTCCCTTCTGCACAGACTGATTTGTAATTATGTTGAAAACAAAGCATTTGTGTGTGCTTCATTCCCTTTATTTGTGTATTCATCAATAACAAATGGGACTGTGCTAATCACAACGTTTTTTTCTCTATATTTGAATTGTTTGTAGTAGAAAATTAACAAACGCAATACAACCACTTTATAATTACACAGTGCTTTATTGAGCGTGTTTGTATGCACAATCTTATGCCAATTATGCTTAATCTGACAATGTGTAAAATCATTGTTAACCCCTTAATCTGTGTTTATGAACTTCACACAATAAAAAAAAAAATCTAAACTTGATCAAGCAAGAAACAGGAAAATTCAGAGGGTAAAGCTGCAATATCATGATAATTATTGTTGGTTATAGCGCTTGATATTGTAATAGTGATTATTAATGTCAAATAAAATAAAGTTTTTTTGCAGAGAAAAAGCAAGTCAAATTCTTGCTACAGACAAACCAAGCTAAGAATGGTTTATAAATTTGTCTATCGCTTTTTACAGAATAGAAAATTCAGGGCACTGATCAGCAGAGGTGGGCAAAGTACACAAGTGCAGATACTACTGGTCAAATATTACTCCATTACAAGTAAAAGTTGTAAGACAGATTTTTACTTAAGTAAAAGTATAGAACTACTCGTTTTTAAAAGTACTTGAGTATCACAAGTAAAAAGTAAATGTCAATGCATCGTTTTATTATTGTTGCATTGTTGTATGTAATACTTACAGAACCTTATGCCTGCCTACCCTCACTCATATCAATATCAAATTTATTTCTAGAACACAATTCTGGGATTGAATGTGAGATTGAATAAGTGCACTCATTAACGTCCACAGTGGTTTCGGACACCCAAATGGCTGCTCCCTCCAATTGTGCCTTGTTTAAAATTTGTTGGCTTTTGAATATGTTTGCCTTAAAGTTATCTGTAAGCTAGTGTGCGCCAAAACAATGACAAAATTCACATTTAGAAGACCAAAACCCAACGTTGAAAATGAAAATCAGGTTGATTATCAGAATCCAACGTCAGATTGACGTTAATCTCCAATGTTGGACAGACGTTGTATTGTGGTTGAAAATGAAAATCGGGTTGACGTCAGTCATCAGCAACATCAATCAGGTTCTGACATTTATTGAAATAAAATAAAAACTGATATTACAAAAAGTCTTTACTGTCACTTCAGATCAATTTAATGCTAAATACAAGTATTAATATCTTTTATAAATATCTTAATATCATAACTTTTGAACGGTAGTGTCTCATGATATTTCTCTCATGATATAATATTGAATATTGTTCCAAGAGTTTTCAAACAATTGGAGAGCAACAGTAGACATCAAACAGCAACAGATATAAGAACATCTCTATGCCATATGCCCTTTACAATCTCTTGTGCCTCACTATACATTTCCAAGGAACAAATGGTTGCTAATGGTTAAATGCTCAGATAATACAACAGGTCAGAGTGTCTAATGGGAGAGTGATAGCTGAAATGAGAGGGGTTGTTCTTCAGCTTTAAGGGTCTTATCATGTTGTCACCTGGCAGGTAAACACTGACGGACTGGTGGATTGGGCCCTCCAACTCGGAGATAATATTTCTCATTCTCTGGTCTAGCACCGGATCTCATTTTCCTCGAAAGGGCTAAGGTTCAGTCATTCGCTCAAACAAGGCAAACAGGACGCGATAGAATCTAAGAGGATGTAGCTTCCTGCCTGGATGTATATCACGCAGAGGAGATAAGAGAAAATCCAGGAGAGTGAGGAAGATGTAGAGACTCGACTACATGTGGAAAATTTGTCAGACAGAAGACAGTCTTGGTGGATGTAAATAGAGGGTGAAATATATGAGAGGAACATTTTGTAAGGATTTGTGAATGTTTAGGTTCTACAATGAAACAATCCAACGGTTACAAAGCAGTACTGTACCAGATAGTAAAACCATGGTACTTCTAGATTATCGTACTAATAGGCAATGATTTTAGACAGTACAGTAAGGTATACCATCATTGGGAAGTATCCAAAAAAAAAGTGGCAATACCTTGTATTTTATGGTAATACTGTGTTATTTTTAAGGGGTGTAGCATTAATTCTGATAAAAGAAACACATTATGGAAAAACAAACACTGACTAAAGGTGCTATGACTCTGAATTAAGTGATTTCATTGTTGAAACAGCATATTATTATTCTAATAATCCATAATTATTCTAATCTTAAATGTGCATCACATTGGGTGTTGGTGCTCAGAAGTTCTGCATTGTTAAGTCATGAAATGTCCAAAAAAAACAAAAGTGAATGGATGGATGGATGGACGGACGGACAACACACAGACAGACATATAGAGATAGAGAGATAAGAATCTATAATTATTCTAATAATCTTAAATGTGGATCTGTTTGGGTGCTAAGAAGTACTGGTTGTAAAGTCAAGAAACGGACGGACGGTTCGGCGGACGGACGCATGGATGGATGGATGGATGGATTAATTCAGGATCAGGACTGGGTTTCCCGAACTACTAAGCAGATGTCAGTTACATAAAATGAATACTTAATCTCTACAGCATGTTACCCAAAAACAAATAAAACGGTTGTAAATTAACAAGCCCCTCATACATTTATTATGAGCAATTTAAAAAGATATTTCTCAAACCTTTCATGTGTGTGTGTGTGTGTGTGTGTGTGTGTGTGTGTGTGTGTGTGTGTGTGTGTGTGTGTGTGTGTGTGTGTGTGTGTGTGTGTGTGTGTGTGTGTGTGTGTGTGTCTGTGTGTGTGTATGTGTTTCCAGAAAGTATTTCCAAGAAATTGAAAAATTCATAAATTACCTTGAAAAACAATACAGTACATCATGACAGTCGATTAAGGTATTTGATTACTTTATGTAGCTCTACTTTTATATGCATAAGTAATTTTGTAAGATATGTTGATAAAGGAGATTAAATGAGCACTTCCCTCTCACTCTTTCTCCTTCTTACCATCATCTTCCTCCTTTGTTTTTTTTTCTGGTCCAAGTACTTTGATCTGTAGCATGATAGTCTGTAAGAGTGTTTTTGCTTATTTCTTCTAAGTCAAAACTACACAACATTGACAATAACCAATTCCAGAATGTAACACCACTCATTATAACACAACTCATCATCAACAATTTCAAATGCTTATTTTGTATTAGATTCACAAGATATTTCTTAAAGCTGTGGGGACAAAAACTGGTGAGAATGTCCTCACTCCAAATGACAGCTATGGTCTTATAGATACCTCATTAATAATTTGTCATGGATCCTTAGTACACACAAAATGACTGAACCTACTTGCCACTGCTTCCGTTTCAAACGCAGTCCTGCTCTAGACTCGCACATCTGCTGATTGAATTTGATGGAGCTGTCTGTATAATAGAATTAGCATTACGAATGTACATCATCATAATGCAATTTGTAACATATTTTCTTGAACGCGGCTGGATTTCCGGCGGGATCAATAGATAAGCTGCTCACAACAGTCGACCTCGGCCTCAGCATGAGTTAAGGGCACAGAAACGGACAAGGTGACACGGCCCAGGGGAAGCAGAGGCTAAAAGGGCTGTGTAATACACTGAGAAACAATGAGTTTGCAGTAGCAGCACAGACCTGGGGCTCTTTTTCTCAAGAAAATAAGATACTGTACGGTCAAAGCTAAACCTGACTCCCAATCCATAAGTGTAAGAAATGCTCCAGCCGGTACTATTCGCTTCAAACGGCTTGCAGAGGGAAGTCAGTATTCTCCTGCTTGGCTCAGACACAGTTTTAGTCATAGTTTGAGCTCTCTTTTCTTGGCGCGTGGTGGAGCCATTCCCTCTGGATGCCGACTAACAAGAGCGTGAGAGGGGACGACAGAAATTCATCTCGGCCTTGGATGGAGAACGTGGCTACGACAGAGTTCTGTCAATTTGTGCTGCCAGCCACCGAGGGCAAAGCTATGCTTCTCTTCCTCTCTTTATTTCCCTCACTCACTCTCAACAACCCAGATCTCTCCTCCCTTGCCCGAAAACTCTCTGCCAGCCCTCCAGGGAGCAGCTGAGCCCCTGCTCTACAGCTTCCTCAATCTCTGCCATCTCTCTTGCTCTCTCTCCTTCCTCTCAACAGGCTTCAAACCACTCTCAGCTCCCCTTTTGTTTGTCTCTTCCTTCTGCAAGGCCAATCGGGAGGTTTTCACAACTTCCATCTCCCAGAAGCCATGGTGGAAACATCAGCTCTACACAGGGGGGGGGGGGGGGGGGGGGGGTTGAATCATGGGAAGACAGGCAGAAGAGAAATGAGGTGTGGAGGCGGAATGGAGTATGGAAACGTTCTGCCGGTGAACAGTAAGGAAAGTTGCACTGGCTGTGGGTAGTTTGCCATGTGTGTTTTTTTTTCTCACAGATTGCCTCTCATTACTGTCTGCTAGTGTGTGTGTGTGTGTGTGTCTGTTTGTGTGTGTCTGTTTGTGTGTGTGTGTGTGTGTGTGTGTGTGTGTGTCTGTGTGTGTGTGTGTGTGTGTGTGTGTGTGTGTGTGTGTGTGTGTGTGTGTGTGTGTGTGTGTGTGTGTGTGTGTGTGTGTGTTACAGTGAGTGGGTGGATTCTTCAGAACAGGCAGGGGCCTCCAAGGTTCACTAAACTGAAAAGACAGAAGCAGCAACTGAGACACACAAGCAGATGTGAAGCCCAGAATAATTAGGCTACACAGTGGCTTCAATAGAATCTGACTTAAATTTGGCCACTCGCCCTTGAGCCTGAGCAACTGCGCTGATCTCTCACTGTCTCAATTAATTTGCCCTATCTCATTCACTTTCTATGCAGAGGATGATCCATCGATGTCAAACATTCTGCTGTAAGGGTTATAAATACCCATGATGCATGCATGCAGCACTGAGCTATGTTAACTAACCAAACTCCATCAGGAATCATTTCTTGAATCTGTCTGACACATCATCAGTGTTGGGGTAAAGTGTTACAAGTAGAGCTGTCAATTAAACTCATTAATTAAAATAAATAAAAAAATGATTAAAAAAAATGTATGCAATTAATCATGCTCAATACGTTCTGTGTTTAAAGACAGCTAGATGATATGCAGCAGAATGACACACAGAGGTCTTGAGATCTATTTTAAAAACTTTAAAATTCGGCACACAAGATGTAACACAACAGCCAAAGACGTCAATATGCATGTGTACATAGACTAACACTGAAAAAACATTATGCAAGAATAAATTTTCTTTGAACAGCCCTAAGGCTACCTCAGACATATTGACAGACATGTCAAAACATGATATGGGAATGAAACAAATAATATATTGACTTCTACAGCCACTTTGCGTAATGTCTATCCAATGACTTAATGATCTTACTGACTTCTTAATTATAATAAAATAAATACTTAAAATAAATATAATTAAAACTTTCAACTGACAGCCCTAGTAAGGTGTAAAGTTACCATATTGCTATTTGAAAATAACGTTACTTTTTGAATTTACTCCATATTATCCAAGATGCGATTTCAAAAAAATGCTTGAAAAATACTGATAAACTTAACTGAAAGCTCTACGCATATGTTTGACACTGCTTCTACGTTAAAACTAGATCACTCCCATTATAATCAAAGCTGTTTGCATGGTCGGAAAACCAGCTAAAACTCCACTTTGGATAAAACACGTAGTAACTCAGCAATGCACATCCCTCCTGCCAGCTGATGCCAAACACACCTTGTCAGACCTTACACATGACAGAGCTCAAAAGTACTACATGAGTTTGTGAGATCAGTACAATATACAAGAGACTCTGGCATGATAAACCTGCATATTCCAATTTTGTGGACTCAGAAGGCAGGTGACACCGTTGCAATTGAAATGGTGCCATGATGTGTATGTAGCCAAATAACATGCTCCAGCAATCTGAGATCAATATGTCGTTAATATGAAAACACAGTCAGACAATTGGAACGCATGGATGAAAATCTCATCTCCATAATTGTTGTGTCGAAGTAAGTAATGTACACTGTAAAATATAGCAGCATTACCTTTTCTACTGTAGATCACACTGACCAGACTGAAGCACTGCACTGCAACATAAAAATATTGCAATTAGAGATTTACATGACAATTTTACACTGACTATAACAATGCAGCAATTAGTTCAGTTTATGCATGTGATATATATCCCATTGTTGGAGAAAACAGATTCAGCTTTGAACTAGAGCAGCATTATTCAACACAAGACCCCTCAAGACATTTGTGTTGTCATTACTTTGGCAACCACAAGTACAATAACTCACAAACATGGCTTAATACAAAAAATTTAGAATTTAAGAATTGATTTGAATTGGACACAGAACATTACACTGGAATTCTAAATGACAGGAAGATACATTTTCTGTAATACATTCTGGGAAATAAACTATAAATATAATTTATAAATGCTTACTTATAAATAAATAAATTCATCCACCCCACCCATCCATCCGTCCATCCATCCATCTGTCCATCCATCCATCCATCCGCCCATCCATCCTTCTGTCCATCCATCCATCCATCCGCCCATGTCTGTAAGGCCTATAAAACTTTAGTTAAGTGACACGTATTGCAGTTATATGAGATATATACTGTGCTATATGTGTAATCAGTGTACTTTATTTATTTATTTATTTCGAAACTGAAATGAGTTAATATAAAAGACGTACTATAAAAATAAGATGCAGCCCTCGAGGCTAAAACGATCTTGCTTTGTGGCACCTAAGCCTTTCAAAGTAGTCCTGGTTAACACTATTATCATGTCAAAATAATACTTTGTGCTCTCATATCTCAGCATGCTGCGTGCCCAAATAGCTGTTGGATATTTCTGCTTCAATGTCCTATGCATGTGTGAGTGGTTTAAATAAGCACTCATTAGCTGACAGAGGCAGGACGTTCCATGCAGACAGATCTTTCAGAAAAATGACAGAGTTCCTCATGAGTAGCCTTTCAGCTGCAAACAGGGGTAAGATAAAAAAGCGGGGGAAAACCCTTGATTTCTTTCCCTCTGCGATGCTTTTCTAAAGCCTCAGCATGCATTGATAAGACACAGACGTTTCTAATATGGATTTAAGGCCAAAAGAAATCTGACTGTGGCCAAGCTTGTGACCGCCCTGCTGAGGATATTGTCTGATCACTTGGATGTGGCTTTTCTTTTACCCACCTTCACAGGTCATTAAATGCTCTTTTTTCCAGAAATCCTCAAAGCAAAGGACAGCACTTAACCACAGGAACATTCTTCTCAGCATGGCCTGAAACCTTCCTTTTTGCAGTGCTAGGTGGACATCCCGAGAAAGGACATTTTGAGGATACAGAGCAAAGACCAAAGAATTTCTTACTGTCACAAGGGTAGTGCTTCAAATAATATCATGGCTTTGATTTCATACATGAATTAGGCTCAGTGTTATTAGGCTGAACCACTGACTGGTCTTGTAACAATGTGCTCTATAATAGACCTTTGTAGAAAGTTACAACTTAACCTGTGCACATACATGCACACACGCTCTCATTGTCTGCCGCTGACACAAAGGGCAGGTTTGAGAGATCTGACATTTAAAAACTAACAGCGCAATGCTAAGACTGGATTGTTAACCTCTGAATCAATTAAACGACTCATGGTTCAGTCTGTGGCCAGTCCACTTGCGTGTTCATCCGGAGATATATTTGGAATGGAGTTTAATGACAACTGGTTAAGTTATATTAAAAATAATATTAATTTAAAAAACGTCTAATTCTATTGGAAGTAAACCTGTTGTCAAATTTGTTTCCAATTAAATGGATTTGGCTTAAAGGGCAAAGTTCACTTAAAAAAAATTATTATTTAATTTACAGCTTCAAACCTGTATACATGTTGTTTCTTCTGTTGAACAGAAAAATAAATTACAAATAATTTTAAATTGCTGCCTCTTTCCCCATACAATGAAAGTGAATTGGGGAAAAATTGTGTTAAGCTCCAAAATGTTCAAATAAGCACCATATAAAGTAGTCCATATGCCTCATGCATCTACTGAATAGTGTGTACATTTATAAAGTCTCTTGTTGTGTTCTACAAAATAAAGGTCATACAGGTTTGAAACAACATGAGATGGTGCGCTAATATTTTTGAGTGAACTATCCCTTTAAAAAAAGAATCTTCTTAAATGTGCCACATTTTTATGAAAAGTTCTTCATGCTAAGCTAAAACACAAAGCTAAAAGGATTTATTCACCTAAAATCTTTTATCAATTACTCAACATCATTTTGTTCCAAACTAGTATGACTTTATTGAAACACAAGAATATATTGTGAACAGTTTTGGTTGCAATTTACTTCCAAGAAAAAAAAAACACTGATACATTTCTCAGAATATGTTCTTTTGTATTCCACAGAAGAACTTAAGTCATATAGGTTTAAAACCACACGAGTGTGAGTAAATGATAACAGAATATAGATTTTTGGGTGAACTATTCTTTTAAACCTGATTTTGCAGTCCCCACTTATCTAGATATGGGCTATCACTCATCTCTCTGTAATAATTTAAAGGCAGAACGTATGGCGGTTCCGGCCTCTGGAGACTACGCTTATTCTTATTCCCGTGCCATCCCTGAAGTGTGCCTTGAGCAGGAAGTCACCGGATCCATCAGCCCAGCGTTAATTACAGCTGCCCCGCCACCCAACTCCCAACAGAACGGCAGCAAAATAATTACCACAGGCACCATGATTCCTCCAGTCCATCGCATTAAAGCGATACCTGAGACTCCATTGGTCTTCGAGCCATCCAATCACTCCTCTTCAAAACCTTCCCTTTGGATGGGTAAGAGGGACGTGACTTGGCAGCGCCTCAAGTGATGTTAACATTGCTTGCGCCAAATGGTCGTGTAATTAAATTTTCCATTTTGCTCAAATAGCAAGGACAGCCTCCTCCCAGCTCCATTTGAGGCACTAATGTATGTTTTACTGAATATGCATCCCTGGCCCATTATTGTTGATGGACACACATTCCTTTTGTTTTCTAAATGGCTGTAGGCACATTCAGGCCCCTCTTATCAGCAGTGATTGCCATTTAATATCCACATGATGGATAGGGAACATTAGCATAGATCCACACCCTCCCTTTTAGCTTGAGCATGAGGTATGGATGCAATCAGAGAAACATATCACAGATCTAGGACAAAAAGTATCCATTGTGAGAAAGACAGTGGCATCATGCAGAGGCTCTTGACGCCAGTACCTCCATGAAGTCCATCTGTGAAAAGAGCTCCAGTGGAACACTTGCTTCTGTACTAATCCAGCTTTGGCTGAGCTGCATTTTACAGTCATTGTTTTTCGTCTGCCCCCGTTCACAGAGGTTGTCAAGTGTATTGGGTTTCATCATATGAATCGGGCGGATTACAGGGAACACCAATTCTGTGGCACACTTGAAAAGGATTACGGCTTGAGGAGCGTGTGGTAGGGGGCTCTGGTGGCTCCTTGGATTCTGTAGGACTTGCTAATCCCTTTAAATCAGTTCTGTTAATCCTTCTTCCACTCTCCTAGCCGCTTGCATCTGCACTAACACACATAGTCTTCCTTTGTACCCCCAGTGGTTGTCTAAGTGCAGCATTATTTGGTTCCCTAATTATCTCATTTTAGCATCTTCCATTAGCTCTGCACTAGGGGAAGAACCGCCAAACCTCAACGACAGCAAGTGTTTACAGCACAGCATTAGATTGCATTTGAGCTCATCAATATATGCACTAGACGGGACCCTCATGGACATTAAAATGGGGAAAACACATTATGAATTAATTAGATTCACTTGCTAATTTGCTAACAGCTTTTTCCGTATTCCATCCTCACATCATCTAGCTGTTATTATATTCCTCCCTGTTTCAAGTTATTCTAACTTTTAACCTTTTTAACCTCCGCCTAAATCTGCATCAGTACCAAACCGTATACTGTGTATGTATAAATCACATAATGAATTCTGACATTTTAACAGAAAGCACCTACTGCTTGTTCTTCATCAGCAAGAAAAAAATTAACTATTACTGGATAAAGCAACGCCAAATATTTTGAATCACAATCTGCATGCTTCTTGGTTTTGAAGGCAGAAAGTCTGATGACCCTCAATTCATTTCCCAGAGGCATGCATTTCTGCATTAAGTCATATCCAGTAGAATCATGCGCTTCATGAGCCTGGACAACTTGATGAATACGCAAGAAAACATCTGTTTGCCGAGCTGTGAACAAAAAAGTTGAAACAGTCACACCATTTTCGTGCTAATGGAATCCCTTGGCCCAGCGGGCCTACTCAGTGGAGCTCTTCCCACTCATTACACTGCTGGACTGAAGATAAACTGTGTACATGGCCGCAGATCATTAGGCCTCAGATGGCTTCTGGTGATGGATCCAGAAAACTCAATAGGCAAAAAAAAAATCAAGCACATTGAAGGTGAAATAAAGGTCTACTGTAAGGTTCTTATTATTGAAGAGAAAAAAAAACAGCGACCCATAGTGCACTAAATATCCAGATGGTGCATTTAAACCAAAAAAGTGTGGAATATTGGACACTATGCACTCAGCAGCAACAGCTAACAAGAGGGACATGTAGCAGAAGGGGATGGGCTAAAAGTTGTAGCGGTGATCAATCATGACCGTTGCAATAATCATTTCTCTTCTGAAATGTGAACACTCTAGTCAGGGGGGGGCTGTCTGTGGATAAGCATTTAACCAACACAGGCTCATTGGAAAAACGTAGGCCTACGACAACATTTTTGCAAAACGTAAATACATACATATCACTGCAGTTTCTAAAAGAAATGAACACAAGAGGCAGTAAAACAGCAAGCACTTTTAATTGTTTTCACACACAATTATGATTACAGGGAAAGATTAAAGATTTGTTTTCACGCAGCTCCTTGCGCAATTATGTTATGGCCTCAAAACATGTTTTACCATAGTGCATGATTTGTAAACTAATTAACCAGCTCTATATGTTCAGTTTTAAGGCCCGTGCACACCTGGACGATTATCGCGTGTGCTTTTTCGCCGACGTTTAACTCCTCGTGACTAAACAAAGGGCGCCAATGTAAGTATGCACAGCGACGCGCAAAACGCCAGGCATAAAAGCGTAATAAAAATTAAAAAAAGCCTCTGGTTCGTTATTTTGGTTTGACGCACTTTAAAAACTGGCAGACCACTAAGATTTGCGCTTTTGTTCACGTGCCTGGAGCTGCTGAAGTTACAGTACTTAGTGGCACTCAAGCACAAAACGGTCTTGCCGAGCACACATCGATAGAAAAAGACGACGAAGAGGAAGTAAGCAGACGAAGGAGAAGAAGATGCAACGAGGCAAGATGAATGTAGAGCTGGTCTCTTTGGTGTCTGAACACAAAGAACTTTATGACAAACGCCACAGCGACTACAAAAATCTGTTAGCAAAAAGTCTGTGAATGGTTTTGGCAAGTACGTAAAGGGTATCTTCTTCTGTGTGACAGGCGAGTGTCTCTGTGTGGCTACCTTGTGTACCGTGATATTTCTGTTTTTCAATAAGCGCCATCTACTTTCAGGGAGTGAATTTGAACTCATCGCCAGTGAAAATCAATTGGGTATGAACACAAAGACGCGTCGAAAAACGCTGGAGATAAGCACACCCGATAATCGTCCCAGTGGCCAAGAGGCTTTACTATACCAAGCTTCCTCGATAACTCAGCTGATATATTGTACTTGTGATACAGACAGCTTGGGTACAAATCGTAAGACTAGTCCCGATAAAAGAGCTCAAAGTTAAAAAACAAGCCAAAATGCCATGGTTACGACTGCGTTATGTCGCATTTGCTTTTGTTAACACTATCGGGTAGGTTTAGGGTTTAGTGTAGGTACGTTATTTTAAAACTTGATGGAGCATTAATCTTTTAGCGCCACTCACCGGACATTTCAATTCAGAACTGCAGTGATCCGAATAATCTCCGACGTAATAAAATGTTGCCATATACACGTTCATCTGTTCCAGAAAAAACTAAACACTCTTTTAGCACCACTCACTGCACATTTTACTTTGAATTTGTCGTGAAACCTGCACGACGCAACGTTTTTTTTATTTTTATTGTGTGGTCAGGCTTACGTTTTTCTAATGAGCCTGGGCTGTATTTAACAGTCCATAAGCATTATATTAATGTATACATCTATCATTAAATAATCTAAAAAAAATCTGTATTTAAACATGAAATAAGCCACTACTTATTTATATATGGGGTTGAAAATAAATTCCTGAAATTGAAATCTTATATTTTAAAATACACAAATTCAGGCCAAATTAATTTCATTATATGGTACAAAACATTCAGCTTCCTGCATACCGCACAAAGAAAAAAAAAATCATACTGTGCAACAAAAACAACATAACAGTGTAAAGTGACATGTGACAGTACAGGTCATGTGTGTTTATATGCATCAGTATCATGTAAAAGCAGCACAAGTGTTGAGTGTTGGGCACTCGACATAAATGTTAGGCACTGTGCGAACAAAATTACCCACTGAGTTCAGTGCAGGTTACCAGCTGCATCAGCAGCACTTACTGTTCGCCTTTTCATCTGCTCATGTCAGTCGTGATTAACCTCCGCCAAATAGGTCTAATTACCACAAATTTCCATGGCTACACAGAGACACTTTTAATTTAAGACCGGGTCAGATGGGACACTGAAGTGGCTCAAAGCACAACTCATGGTCTCAATGTTAGCAGTAAAGTCTCACAGTATAAGTCTAAAGACAATGTATCATAGTCAATGACTTGTGCAACCCATCTTTTCATTGACAGATTTTGTTTTGCATTCTATGATGACATATCTTTGCCTTTGGGAGCAAAATGGCATGCGGAGGAGAGGAAATGCAGAGATTAGGCCAATAAATAATTCACATTATATTATCAAAACACAGAAATCCCTCCAAATTGAAGAATAAATAACAGAGAGGCTAATCACATATTAGATTGCAATCTCAAAGATCCCGTAAATACTGGGGAGAGGATCAACGTGTCCTCCTGCGTGTCCCTCTTGCGCACAGTTATTCATTATAAACCTGTCACCTAATCATCTCTCATCAAGCCCTAAATCACTGCAAACACTGTGTATGGAAATCAGTGAGGCCACTTTATTACTAGGCCACTACAATACTACAATATTAGAGCCACAGCTCAAGCCCCAACGGAAACACATACATTAGCACTATTCAGACAGTAATTCTCAGGGAGACATCTGTAAAAGAAAATTTGCAAGGCTCAACTGTGATAAAACACAATCAGATGACAATTAATCCACAGGGTCAAATGAGTTTTATGAACTGGAAATTTGTTTCTGATGTAGTCAATGTTCAACATGCCAGTGAGTCAGACATTTCCGATTTGGAGAGCAATCAAATTACAGACTTATTCATCTAAATGCTAAAATTACCTTACGTCCCCATGTACAAAAATTCACATTCAAATAGGGCTTAAAATTCACTTTCAACCTTTCTCAAACACATGTATACAGATAAATACAGCCCTAAATATAAATATGATCTGATGTCTTTATTCATCTATGGATTTAGCATAATTTAAACAACATGGAACCAAATTGGGACTCCTAATAGAAAACGAAGGCCCAGATGTACCATAGTCAGCAGGAGGCTTTATCTAAATGAATAAACTCTCTGCCGGGGGGAGAGTGCAAAGGGGGTGAACGCAGAGCAAGGAGCCACTAAATGATCAGAACGAATGGCAACCCTTCCACGCAAGAACTTCGATGATCTTTTTTCCTTTCTTCCCCCTCTCTCTCTTTTTCCAGGGGATCTGTTTATCCAGGCAGGGTGTCTTTGAACCCTAGAGCCTTTGTAGTTCTAAAGCTTGCGGTGGCATCTGCTAATGTCAATGCTAATGAAATGAGCACCGTTCCCCTGCCAGTCGACACACTTAAAAAGAACAGCACAAAAAAATGGTGGTGGGGGGGACTGGGAGCACAGGGAGCACAATTTTATTTTTGGGAAGGATCTGTGCATTTATTTATGAATGCATCCATGCACAAGAGAAAACAAGAACCAAAAAACACGCAAAAAGTACCACGAGAGTTGCCAAGTCTGGGACAGAAACCACTTCAATTGCAGAAACCACTTCAATTGACAGCAACACATTAGCACAGAAGCTAGGAGATGTGCGTCCCATGGGAGCATACTGGAAAGCCTTTTTTCCTGAACACGGCTGTAAGGAACAAAATGATGAAATAAAGAATTAAAAGAAATAAGCCTGGCTTTTGCTTTCATCCAAGAGCTGCTCAGAAGAGGGCCACATGTGACTCACACTTGCTAGGCCGCCAGGCTCTGAGGTGAAGTCCACTAGATGATTTTGTGGACCAGTGAGAACAAAGGTACAAGAGAGTCAAGCAGTGTCAGCAAGGCTTGTCAGATGATCTCCTGCAGAATGGTGAGACAACAGTTCCCACTTGATAATCATTGTTTTTGTCATGCATTTGAAGCACTTTTTGTTTGTTTTGGAATGAAGCAAGTGCCAGCTGAGGGCAATGAAACCCCCTCACCCCCAGGAGAACGATGGCTTTTGATTAAGCTTCTGTTCTCCCAATCACACCTAGTTTCAGTTCTCGAGCAAATCCGCTCTGCGTTACTCTGAATTAGCAGCTGCCGCTAACTGGCTCTCATTTAGCAATTAGCACCATTTTACACAATGAAACTAACGGCAGGTTTCCCTCCCTAAAAATATAAACACATCAAAAGCGAATTCAATTAGCTTGCCCACAAAACACAAATGGGAGATCATAGCATTAGGCAAATTAGAATGCGATGAAGGAGCAAAACAACACGCTGGAACATGTTAATTAGAAACTTTCAGGCATTACAGATACGGAGAGAGATGAAATTGACCTGAAAGGGTAGTATAATACAAGGCGATTAGATGGTATCTCTGATGCAAACACCAATAAG
Source organism: Siphateles boraxobius (assembly GCF_051911475.1). NCBI lineage: Eukaryota > Metazoa > Chordata > Actinopteri > Cypriniformes > Leuciscidae > Siphateles > Siphateles boraxobius. The sequence continues at coordinate 22,610,820 of NW_027509197.1, read as the reverse complement.
TCTACCCATTCTAGTGACTTACTGAGGTTTGGCTAATTGATTGTTCCGTATGATGTGCATTGGCTAATCATCGTAAAACAAGAGAAGTTGGTGTTGAGAACTGTAAACTAAAACAACTAATATGATTTTATGGTTATGGTATGGGCTAGTATACCAGTCTATTAATTTATAATTTACCATTAACTAAAGACAAATGTGTCCATTCCTGCTCTTAGAGAGCCATTGTTGTGCAGAATTTAGCTCCAGTCTGCCCCAACACACCAGCCTGAGGTTTCTAGTAATCTGGAAGACCCTAGTTAGCTGATTTTTTTAGAAAGATTGCCCTACAGGATCAGGATTGGCCTTGTTTAAGGTTATTGTTAGGGTTTGGGTTATAGGTTATGGGTAGGGATTGCGTTAGAACGTATTTTTACGTATATTGTTACTGGACTACTTTTCCAGGACATACAAAACATGCTTACCATAGAACATGCTTTACTATGCAAAATCAGGGCATGCTGAAGTGTGTATTTGGATGGTTTGCATCAGCATATCTTTCAGCTCTGAGAAGCAGCAGTAATGCGTGAGATCTGTTGTGCATGGAAGGAAACAAGCTCAGATGAGCCTGGATGAGCAAAAGCGGATCTTTATCTGCCTCGTTTGTGTTGCTCCAGAGGCACTCAGCTGGACTGCAGTGATTATCGATGTGGGCAGCAGAGTATTTGGTCGATACTTGAAGCAGTGCTCCGGCTGAGATATCTACCGACTCATGTAACACCTATGTTCTGGGTGGGTGCAGGTCATAGTAGTGATTAAACAACAAGAGCTTTAAATCTAGTCTTGACTGTATTAGTTGAACTGACCTTTAATTTTATAATTTGACCAAATGTAATTTGAACTTAGTGTTGAGAAATGTAAATCAAATGCAAAGTCAAAATTCTTAATCATTATATGAAAATAGCATTCTTTAGTTTAATCCGTGGACATGTTAAGTTTTCCATAGGTCTGCACTCACTCATACCTTCTCCATTTCTTTGGTCCACCTGGCTCTAAGTACCTCAGTGCTCTAGGGTGAAAAACAAGTGTTTGTGACAAATGAAAGTTGAATCAAATCCAAACTGACAGTGGTTTTGTCTCTGACCAACGGGTGAGATCGAGTGTGATGGTGAAAAGTTACCTGTAGGCTGACAGTCAAAGATGATATTGATGGACTGCTCCTTTGATCTGGGCTGCTTCTGAACCAGGGCTCCAGCAGCTTTTAAAGGTTCTCTACCAGTTATAGAGGTCGAAACCTGGCAGCTAACATGCTGCGTGTTGTTGCCATGGCTCCCTTATTGAAAGACCAATCCCTACGCTACTGACCCCAGTAACCCCAGAAGAGTCACAAAGTTACCCATAGTAGAATTGGAAAACGCTATCTTGTTTGGACGAACCAGAAAGAAAAATCACAAATATCACTCTGTCAACAATTTTAAGCAATTTTCAGAGAAACATCTGAGACAGCGTTGAAATCTAAAAGAAACGTAGCTGAGTGATTGGTTAATTCACCTGAGCAACGACCAAGTAACAAAAACTTCCTCTGGGGTTTAATGTCCTATGTACAAGTTAGAAATGACGAAACGAGATAGATTCTGTTTATGCTTTAAAATCAAAATGTTTCTTAGAGCCCTAATTTCACATCATAACTCAAACATGAATGCACAGGTGTTTGTTTTCTTTCTTCATGATTACTCTTACATAATAGGTCACGTTAGCACCAAATTCAAATAAATGAAAATGAAATGAAAAGCTGATGAAAATGAAATGAAAAGCTGAGTATAGAGGAGAAATGGTCAAACTTCCAATCTCGTCTATCTCTAACTGTCCTTCCCCTCCCTCCGTTCCTGTTTAATGCACTGTCAATGCATGCCCTTCTTGGCCCCCTGTGTGTACTCCACTGCCGTTTCTTCCACATTCTTTCCTCTATTTTTCTGCTGTTTATTCTTTTTCTTGGCACAAGAAACACCAACACAGCACTAATACTAACCCCGCTGAGAACGCACTTTCTGACTGTCTCTCTCTCACACTTTCTCTCCCCCCTCATTCTTTCTTTCTCCATTTCTCTCTTCTTCTCTCAACTTCACCCTAAACCAGCCGGTGTTTTGCGATCTCGAGTAGGTTGAAGCCTGTGACCTTTGCTCTTACCCCTGGGGAGCAGTGAAAATGACTGGCTCCCAAATCCCTCCAGCTGAGAGTCAGTGAGTGTATCTATAATGCTCTGATGAACTCCTCCTATGAATGATTTGTAGCCTTCTCTTCATCAGTAAATATATGTCTTATCGACCCACGCACACCCTGTCTGCACTGCTATTTGCTCAAAGACTCCCCCCGCTCTTCTCACATTAGAAATACATTTGAGTTTCTGGTTTCTGATGAAGAACAAGAGTGATCAGATTAGCCACTCCTATGCAGCCTGATAGCATTAGTATTCATAATGTTTGCACATTTGTATATACACTGAAATGTACAATACCGACAGCATCTAAATTGTAAACGCATTTATGTATACCCATTTTAGAAAAACTAATATAAATCACTTCAAATACAAAGTACAAAGACACTAATTTCAGTTACAACATTGCATGGATATGCTTAAAAATTAAAAGACAGAGAAATTATTAAATTGATAAAAGCATTTTATTTTATTTTAACATTTTTAAGTTTAAACTAAGGAAAAGTAATAAAACATTTTATAATAAAGTAATAAAGCATATCTGTCCCTAAACTAGTTCATATGTTGTTTACGTTATAGATATTGTCAAAAAGTTAGTAACGCCATTTCTGTATAAATGTTGATGATTATGATTGAGATTATTGGCTTTATATTAAAGAAAGGTGCCCTGCATATAGTCTGCCATGCCTTAAGGTAATACATTGAATGTTGAGATTCTCTAATGCATAAATTATATATATAAAGAAAATGGAAATGCAGCCATTTGTTTCGCATGTACAATTATCGACAGAGTAAACCGTTTAGGGTTTGTCATATTTTCAGGCAATATTGGGAAAACCTTTCTGGACAATGAAAAACATAGTGTAAATGTCAAATTGATGTGTTGATGGTCTCATTTGGCATCAGTAATCAGTATTTAGAAGGGGTTGGACACAACCCTGTATCCTCTTCTCTATCAGTGAAGCATAAAAACAGTCCATGATCCCTGCAGAAACCCTGTGCGGAAGCCCTTGCGCAGCCCCGGACATACCAGACATCACCCCTGCTGTTATACACCAAAAATACACAGAAATTAAAATGCTAGAGCCAAATATACAGCCTAGAAGCTAAAGCAAACCACACGGGCTCAGTTACTAATGAGAGACAAGTGTGCTAGAGCTACATGCTAAGTTTTCCCAAGGCAATTGGGACTTCCTACTGCAACACTTCAGCATCCCTCCTCCATCAAAAAATAAAACGCAGGGCACAGTACAGCATCGCCACCACAAAGCGACAAACCCACAAAACTAGATTTAATCATCGCCGCAGCGCTCATTTCCCAGCGTGAGCCCCGCGTCCAATTATGAATTCATTTATTTGCGATTTATTTTATGACAAACACGCGCAGCGCTCCGAACGTAATGGTGCAAGGGTCTGTCATGTGGAGAACGCCTTGCTGAGTGACTGAAAAGAAGCAAAGCGTGATGGGATTGTTCCAACCTCTAATGGGAGTTTGGGGATGCTGGGTGAGTTAATGCTGCGGGCTAATCCTGGAAAAATCACACAAAAAAAGTCAAAAGAAACAAAAATGGCTTTACTGCAATGAGATTTCAAGGCTGAAAATAGACTGAATAACCATGACTAATAAGGGCCTGGTTAATGCTTCGTATAATCTCGCCAAATTAATACGTTAGGCACAATTGGCACGTAATTAATTCCTGTGAGTACACCGAACAAGAAGATTTATTTTCAAATGTCAATCATGCTGTAAAACCCAACCCACCAGAGGGATTACACTTCATAGCCACATAATTCTAATTATATGGTTATGTGGAATTACATGGTTATATTGACCATAGACACCATGTATGTATAAACAGCCATTACCTGAGCAGTAAAAATCACTGCTGACAAGGGCCGATCATCAAAAGGAAGGTCATTCTAATAGATGAACAGTCTGCCTGTATCTTACATTTTTATGACTTCATAAAGAACGTGTCTCAACGGGACCATCAGCATCCCGTCTATCTCACAGTACGATCTCTCGCCCTTTCTCCGAAGTGCCAGGCCGTGTGTCCGTGGTGGTGCAGTGGCCCAGTGTCTGGCTTGGAGTCAAGAGTCAAGGTTGAGAGGAGAGAGACGGGGAGGGAGGGGTGTTGGGGGGGGGGTGATGACCGGCACTGAGGGGGGAGAGCTTTGATCAGGGAACAGATTTAAGCTGGAGTGACAGTCCACCAGTGCACAGCTTTGTTCTGGCCCCAGCTCAAACGCCATCCGACTGCAAGCACAGGGTGCCAACGCAGGGCATGTGTGTGTGTGTGTGTGTGTGTCAGTGTACCCAGATGACATGCTCCCAAATGCTATCGCTGACACACACACACACACACACACACACACATACACAAACATCTGTTGGTAAACAAGCACAAACACATACACAGGCAAACAGAAACAGACTGAAAAATCTATGCATACAAATATGATCATTCAATATTTCTTCATGCACAAGGATACCTACTTAGAAACTGTATCTTTCCAAGCTACAAGCTACTCATTTAAAGTAGTAACTACAGTCAAGCTAAAGGGTAGTTTGATGTTACTGAAAAAGGAGAAACATGGAAGAGATCGTTAAAAAAATGAAAATCCTGTATGACTTTCTTTCTTCTGCAGATCACAGAATATAATTTCCATACAATGAATGTCAGCATTGTCCAATAATGTTTTGGGCCCCTTTGACATTTTCCTGACTTTTTGAATTTTCAAAGTACTCCTTTGGCCGTGAGAGAGGAAAGACTGAGTGCACACTGTCAAGTGGACTTGGTTTTCAAGAGCTCAAGTCACTCAAACATGTGCTGTTCTACGCTGATGACGAAAATTACATCACACGGACAGTATGCTGACCATCGTGGAACGTGGATGGCCAAAGTATACTTTGGGCTTTAAACATTTCAATTAAATACAACTAATAAAATTTAATTAAGATCCTAAAAATGCCTTAATGTATTTTTTTTCTAAGAACTGTTTTATTGAAATGGGCCATCCAAAACTGATTCATTAAAATGAATCTCCACATTAGTTTAGAGAGAGAGAGGACATTTTAAGACAGTGCACTTGAATGAATGAATGCAATACAATGTCACATAAAAACAGCGATCAACCATTTGTTACACTATACAATGATGAAAAATTGTGTAGCTGCTCCATTAACAAACTATTTTCAAAGCTCCTGACCTTCTGTCACCACATATCTTCCTTCCTATCAACACCACCTTAAAGAAAATTGAAAATGTTCACAATGCATCTCCAAGGGGTATTAAGAGGTTCACAAACACAAAGCGGTGAGGAGACAGTCCCAGGACATTAGCCCTTCCTTTTAATTCTATGTAAATACCATTTGTAACAGCTACCATTATTATCACTATTCAGCCAAAAGCGCCTCCCTGTATGCTATTTGCACTCCAGTGCCTGTATGACACTGGCTTATGCATCTTTTCTTTATTAAAATCTCAGCGTAGAATTAGCAAGAGAATATGCTTAACCTCATATACCTTCCACAGGAGAAGGATATATTGCCTCTTCTCTGTTATTAATAAAATGTCAACCACGGGGGGGGGGGGGCTGGGGTGTAATATCAGTGGCTGTAGGCTGGATGAGCACTATATTGCTTTAAAGAATGTTTATGTGTGTATTTGAGACAATTGCCAGGTCTCATATCTCGAGGCTCTGTAACAGCACTGAAATGTGTGTCTGTGTGTGTGTGGGGCGGGGGGGGGTGGGGGGGGGGTAGTTATGACTGCTTTGAACAGCCTTAATCCCACCTCATTCGCCCTGAACATAACACATGATGACGATCGCAAGACTGGAGGTTCTCCACCTCTGACCCTCCCCCAACCTAAAAATCCTCAAAAAATCTGTTATTATTTACTCACCCTCATGTGTTTCTTTCTAACACTGTGACTATCTTCTGCAGAAAACGAAAGAAGATATTTTAAAGAATGTCTCAGTGATTTTTTGTCCTTACAGTTAAAGTCGCTGGGGGTTCAGTGTTGTTTTTGAACCCACTTTAACTGTACTGAAAAAAAAGGATGATACAGCTTTGTAACTACATGAGCTTGAGTAAATTATGACAGATTTTTTTATTTTGGGCTGAACTACAGTATCCCTATAAGATTGTTAGCTAACGTGCTAGGAGACGATTTCAGCCAGCCTAAATGGAAAATTTCCTATAAAATTTACTTTTAAAAAGTCGACCCCCTTCAAAGTCCTTGCAAAATTTTCACACAGGGCTCTCCATCATATCGCCTATGGATAGTGTGGGCAGTTGGGATGTGGGGGTCTGCAGAGATGCTACCAGCGCTGCTCCTGAAATCTTCTTTAAATATTTACACTCAGCAGAGCGGAGATAAGGCACTGAGACGATGCAATGGAGAATGCAGCCAACTCCACATACACAGCATACATGAATAGGGAGGCAATTCGCCGGCAGTGTGTTGCTGTGTTTTTATCTTGATTCTCACACACTGAGATTGAGTCAGAGAGACTGATCAGGATAAAAGGTGTGAGATAGAAAGCGCGAGAAAAAGGAGAGGTGAGAGACAGAGAGAGAAAGACAGCATAGGCGCTTTCAGTGACAAAGATGGAGGCAGAAGAAATACAGGGGGATAAAAGAAGGAGAGATAAAAGTGAGATTAGATGCAAGAGAACAAATACCAAAAAAAAGCTACTAGATGAGCAGTCTTAACATGTGATTAAGGGCTTGATATAAAAGGCAAAAAGAGGAGAATGTTTGAGGGTACAGTGTGAGGGAGTTCTAAATGTGTCAAATGGATGGATGGATGGATGCCCACTCTCCTCTCCCCCATAATGCCGTGAGCATGGCGAGCACTGCCGGGTCAGCCTCATAGCATACTAATGAGATTACAGCCCAGTGTGCCACATCAATAGAGCAACACTGAATCCCCCTCACTCCATACATGCTAAACCAGAACACAGCTAGATGCTCCAGTGCGCTCTCTCCGTGTATGATCCATTTGGAGGAATTCCAGACTGAATTTGTACAATCCCATTTTTTTCTAGTATAAGAAAAGATGACAGTAGGAATGTTTGGACAACAATTCAGGTACTGAACACAAGTTTCTGGAAGACATGCACTAATTTTTTGTAATTTGAAACTGAATTTACACAATACCTCAAGGTTTCCTTGGCTCTCCCGCGCTCAGTCAGATGCAAACGGGATGAATGCAAAAAGATAAATGTATTCCCTTTATCATCCAAAGTATTATTCCTTGTGCTAAATTAATCATTCTGTTCTCAAGAGGTCCAAATCTGAGAACCTTCTTTTCAAAGAGGACCTTTTTTGTGCCATAGCAGACCCCCTTCAAAAACCCAGATAATAATAGTAAGGGAGGGAGCCATTCTCTACATTTCTCATCTTCTCCTCTAGCTCCTTCCATCCAAAGCCACATAAAAGGTGTTCTCTCATGCAAGAGCAAAGGTGCTAGAGGTCAGGGTCATTTTGATGTACACGCCTGGACGGAAAGAGAAGTGAGGCTGAATGAGACAAAAAAACACAGGCTGAGAGAAGGGGAATCTCGGCACGTCTTCAAGAGGGCCAGTCTAATGCGAGTGGACGTTTTCATCTCCGTGGCAGCGCTCCAGTCCAACCTAATTGGGACAATTCCCACTAGTGATATAATTTCATTCCTACCTCAGTGTGACTCCTATGATCTCATGCTGCAACCTCTTACTTCTCCTCTGATTCCCCTTCCCGCACTCTGCCACGTAGGCGACCACTGCACTGCCAATTGGAGTTTGAGCTATACCAAAAAGAAAGTCCAACGTCTCGCATGAAATCAACGATGACAAATTAATGTGCTCGTGAAACATCGCATGGCTCATGAAATACAACTTTTAATATCGTTTTAACTTCGTAAGCTTGTGTTGTCACAACTGAGCAAGCAGGACTCATCATAACTAAAAATGAGTCTGTGTTTGCCTTCCTGTTTCATCTCAGTAACATTTATGTTAGGCAGCAAGCGACTCCACGGTGTTGTGAGCTCACAGCCACAAGCACCCGCTGTGCAAGAACACTTAAAAGGATGTCAGAAAGTCGAGTGTGATCACAGGTCACAGATGAGAGTGTGGAGGGCTATGATGTAAGTGCTGGAGGCTGGGTGGGATGCCGTTGATGAGGGGTACTGGGTGAAGAGCGCCCTGGGGTCGGCTGGTAGGGGTCGCTCTGGGATTCGGACTGACTGAACAGACAGGAGTGGCGCCAGGCTTTCCCCTGTGTGTGTGTGGAGCAGCGGGGTGCTGTAATGGTACAACCCTGTAGCAGCTAGGATCTGTGAGAATCCCAGTAACACAAGGGACCGCAGGGGAGGAGAGTCAGCCCTATGTGTTTATGCAAACAGATCAGTTGCCATGACTATCCAAGCAGCAGCAAATTCACATGATGTCACCTTGGCGGCGAGGGAAAAACCATAACACAGAAACACGGCTAATTCAGGACAATGCAGAGCAGGACTATCAACATAACACCCACAAATCAGAGACACTGGTAATGTCTTGGTTAAACACACTTTTTAAAAGAACAGTTCAATTTAAAAATACAATTCTTACATTGTTTTCTCACCCTCATGTCGTTCCAAACCCACGTGACTTTTTCTTTCTTTCTTTCTTTAAACTGTCTCCTTTTATGTTCCAAGAACGTTCATGCTACTCTTTTCCATTCAACAAAAGCATGACCAGGGGCTGCCTAGATACACAAAAGCACCATAAAAGTAATCCATACGACTAGTGTGTAGCATTCCAAGTCTTCTGAAGCCATAAGATAGCTCTTAAATTATTTAAGACTTAGCAATAACATTGTTCATTGATCTGGTAAATCCATTTCAATGCTTTGCAACCTTAAACGTTCAGTTTTCTAAGATGTTGTCTACATTGTTGTTGCAGATTCTGCCTGCAAATGTCAGAGATAATATAGACGGCCAACATAAATTAGGTTTTGCCGAACTCGCTAAAACAACTTGTAATAATCTTGAAATATCAGTTTGATTGTGATGAAAATACAAACCAATCGGTGATGTTTTCCATGATACGCCATTTTCCAACAGTGCATTTCTGAAACTGCAGTTAGGCTACATAATAGCGTAATAGTGTAATTTCAGCTTGATGCTAATTTCCTTTTGGAAAAGAAACAAATATGTTTGTGAAGAAGAAATAAAAGAAAATAACATTTAACAAAGAACTCTAACACTGCAAAAATAAAAAGGTATTACATAGTGTATTTATTTATTATTTATTTATTCATTATTATTGTTTTATATAATGGGCCAGGGAAAATGTTGCCACGGTAAGTAAAAATTGGAAAATACTAATTTTTTGAGTATTTTCTGGGAATAGTTAAAGAGCAGTGTGAGCATTCTTCTTTTGTGTTCCACATAAGAAAAAGTCATAAAGGACTGGAACATTATGAGTGAGTAATGTGTTTTCTTTTTCGTTTTGTTTTTTATTCCCATTTTGGGGTGAACTGTCCTTTTCATTTCTGTGTATGAAGTCAAGAAGAGTCATTTCTTATGCTTAGACACAACTACATGTAAGATTCATGATATTACATGCAGTTGTGTCTAAGCATAACATATTATTCCCCTTTTGACGTCACACAGCCTTTAAAATGTAACACTTCAGCCTCAACAGTAAATGTGTGAGGTAGGAACTGGGGCACCCTGAGTGTGTTTTATTCTGTGTCCATGGCCCAGTTTGGAAGTTGCAGGGTTTGCCCCGGGTCAGGGCTAGGCTCAGTGGGAACCAGCTGTTTCAGACTTGGTGAGACAGCGGGTTAGCCATAGGAGGGCGTGATGAGCCAGTCATCAGGGCTTACCCTCCCCAGCTGTGCCACCGAGCCTGGCAGACTCGCACCTGCCCTTAACCTGCCGTGCAATAACACCAAAGCACACACCTGCTTTTTCTTTCCAGTATCCTCAGTCCCTCGGTAGTGCGCTCTGGCCAATGAGGCAGAGGCAGGACTAAGCCATGTCCCCCCAGATCTGATCTGCTGTGTGCGTCTGCAACTCAGGAAATCACATACACTTCGATATTCGGCTGCAAATCTTTCAGTGTATATTTTTGATAGAGACCGACTACCGTGTCTTGTGAAGCAGCTTCCACCCTTCCATCCAACCCCCACTCAGGCTAATTCTCTCTGGCAGGGAGACCTGTAAAAATCAATAGGGAAAATGTCCTGAAACAGTCAATCTAGCAACCATCTGCCCCGGGTACTCCACTGAGACAAAAAACAATGTCCCCTGGGAAAGTGACGGAAGACACAGACAGCACAACGCACATACAAACTCAATTACTCACTGCAACTAAAACACTCTTTCGCATTGCAAAATCAAATCAAAATCAAAAAAAATGCCTGTCACTAATTGCAACTGAAGTAGTGTTTACAATTATCTAAGCATTTTATTTGGTGTTTGCGACAACAAAGTGTGTTTGCAGTTTCAAATTTCAAGCAATATTTCTAACAAACTGTAGCTAACAAGAGCAGAATTAATTTAAAATGTTCATATTTTAAGTGAACAATAAACCTTTGTTTTGGCAGGTTGTTATGCTATCAAAACTTAATAACTGATTGAATGTAGCATTTACTTTGTTCATCAAAGGTAATTAAAGTATTCTTTATCAAGACATTTTCTCTCACTCAGTCCACAAAATAATGTAATTGCCATATGTTACTAATTAATTTTAAAATGAATCAATTTCCAATGTGATGGTGGCTGCTTCTAGTAAAATAAAGAAGCAAAGTCTGTACTGTTGATTCGTCATCGTCCCCTTTAAAACACACCAAAAATACCAGACCCACAACATACCAAAGAAAATCTGGTTTCTAGATGACTACTGAAAGAAAACTAGATGGGTCTCTCTCTCTCTCTCTCTCTCTGTAAAATTATAAAAATATAAAATATAAAATTCTCTGTATTATTAACATATATATATATATATATATATATATATATATATATATATATATAGTATGTATATATAAATACACACACTCTAGGGCAAAACAAATAAAACATCAAATAAAATGGGTAAACACTAGGCTTTAAATTGTCTTAACCATAGAGTATTGGTCAGGAAATTAGCTAAATTTAATCAAATGTACAACTTAAAAAGCCATTGCTGTCTCAGAAAAACATCAAAGACAGAATTAAGTTTTGGGAAGTTCATGATGAATCACAATGAAACACGAGTTGCATGGTGATGCTCCAGAGCGGTGTCTTCGAACGTCTGGTTAGAATATAATAAATGCATCTCTCCCACAGTGAAGCATGGAGGAAGAGACTGTGGCATTGTGTGGGGAGCCTTTTTAGCTGCTAGTATTGGTGAGCTGCTTCACTGTGAAAACTCATTTAAAGTTTTGGAGTAAAGGAGAATATTGCAGAATGGCTTGCTTTCAAAGGAAAAGTTAGATCAAAAGATGATCAGATGTTATTTTCCAACAAGACAATGCTCCTGCCAAAATTGCAAAGCCAACCAAGAAGTGGCTTGAGAAGAAGTCCATCGGGCTCATGTTTGGGCCTGTTTAGAGTCCAGACTTGAACCATATAGTGAATATTTGGTCTCACATTCAACTACTCATGAACTGTTTGAAGCCATTAACATTAGTTGGAACAGCACTGACTTTTCTTTAAAAGCTGTCCGCAAGTTTGCCCATGCAAACGGTTTAAATATTTAAGAAAACAAAAGGGAAGGCTAATCCATGCTAAATTGCTCTATCTACAGAGCAATAAAAAAACACTAAATATTTTATCTATTTTTTGCCCAGGAATGTGTATTTATGGTATATACAGGTATATATATTTTGTCACATTGTACATAGTTGAGTTGTATACCGTCATGTATAAAGCTAAATTAAAATAAAAGATCTGACTTGTGAAGTATGTTATACCACACTTGTATGTTCTGTCAGAAATCAGTCTGTTTATAGTGAATTTTTTTATATATAATATTTTAATGCACAAAACAATAATTGTCAAAATCTAGGATTCTTCTGTGTAAATGAGACTTCAGAGAGCAAAATAAATTTTACAAAACAACAAAATAGGATAATTAACTTCCATGCTCTCAGTGTCGTCAATTTAAGATGGTTTTCATATTATTTCATATTGATATTTCAAAATAAATAAAGGATAGTATACGGTCAGCTATTATTGGGGAAGAGGCCAGACAGTTGACCAGGATAGAGAGGTATAGACACAGAGAGACAGGGCTTAGATAAGGGCTTATTATAGTATAAGAAAACCCCTGTTTAAATTTAACCCACCCATTAAACTGTGGCTGAAAATCTTTTGACAGCATCATCAAACATATCCTTCTACATGGCTGTTAAATCTGGGGCCCCAAATTTAAATTAAATTACGAATCCTGGTACAAAACCCCTGTTGACATTTTCGACCTTGAGTTCTGCAAGAACATCCTGAACTCACAGAAAGTCTGGGTTGCCGTGCAGAATTAGGCAGATTCCCTCTCCTATCTAAAATCCAGAAGAGAGCTGTAAAGTTCTTGTTCCAACTATCAGACGCACCGACAATGAGTTACCATCACTGTGCTCTCAGATACAGGGCAGGACACCCAAAGAGTGACCTCATGCAATATTTAGTGGAAAAACATCAACTTAATTCAACAATTCAGTTCAGACATCAAAAGAAATAGGGAAAATAACCCAAGAAGAATACATACAAGATTGGCAGATAAAAGTCACACAATTAAATAAAATACTTCCACAAAATAAAGTCTGATTTTGAGAGAGAGAGAGAGAGAGAGAGAGAGAGAGAGAGAGAGAGAGAGAGAGAGAGAGAGAGAGAGAGAGAGAGAGAGAGAGAGAGAGAGAGAGAGAGAGAGAGAGAGAGAGAGAGAGAGAGAGCGCACACAAGCCACAGATAGAGAAAGACAGATAGATGGATGGATGGAATGATGGATGAATGAGTGGTCTCTTACAGGTTTGCCAGGGGCAACGGTCATTATTCAGAAACATTATTATTTTTTAGGTTTCTGTTATATGGTTTTCAGGAATTAACAGCTTATAGAAGTGTTTCTGGCTTGTGAAAAACATCCTGAAGAGTCAATTACCCTTTACACAACAAAGCCAGATCAGTAGCCTACTGCAAATCAATGCCATCAATTGCTGTAATAGTTGCAATTATAGATGCTTTTTGTGATAATTTGTGCAATCAGAAGAGCTAAAACTATCATTTCAAAGTGCTAAGCCTTTTATTTAAAATTTCAAATATTTAAAGCATCCCTCATCCTGTCTGTGAACCACTCAATCCTAGTGATTGTGGAACGTCTGAGAGGATCTTCACAGATTTTTTTAAGCACTAGCTTGTGCCTCAATATTAGCCTAGTACAGCACAACATCAATCTAATTTTCTGAACCACTGTTTCCAACTTTATCGGCAGTTCTGTGGTTACCCGTGTAAAATTTACAACTGATATGACTTCATAAAGAGGTAGAATTGCCTCACGTTTCAACAGCAACTTCTACTTCTGTTTGTTGCGTTCTCCCTGGCCGTATGAGAGACGCCAGCGCGCTGCCGCTACTATATAGCTCTCTAAAAATAGCTCCGCTTTCACTGCCTTCTACGGCCCGATTGACAAGCGTCCTGAGCCAATCAAGCTATATCATTCAAATTATACTCCTCCTATTTGGCATTTTTAGCACCGCCTTACTTGGACGCCAGTGAGATCATCAACCCTATTTACCGTATATGGTCACGCACGGAATTGATTGACAACAAACCACGCCCCCTCTAGTTCCCTTGGCTTCCTCTCGCTCGCGAGACAGCGAGCCCAGCAACTTGCCTTGGTGATCCACGGCATTCAAGATAAAGGCTACCTGGAATTTATATCGCAAAAGAGACAGAGGCAATGCGGAAATAGGTGGACAGTTCATGTCACCGATTTTGCATCCCACTCCCAGGCCAAGGATCTGAGAGTTCGCGGGGATTGCAATTAAGTGACAAGAATTATTTTAATTTTTTCCTTCCTTTTCCTCATAGCGCTTACATTACCAGCTTTAAACTACACTTCACTGAGGATTTGAAACATTCTTTTTGCGTTTGGCAGTGGGCTGAGAAGAAAAATTATACCAGAGGATCAAGCAACACTTTTGTTTTCTTCTTGTGAGCATCAACATGGACGTGTTGGCAAATTACAGTATTTTTCAGGAACTTCAGCTGGTGCACGACACGGGCTACTTCTCGGCGATGCCATCGCTGGAGGAGAACTGGCAGCAGGTGAGAGTTTGAGCGAAACTATTGGACTGTTATTCGCATTAATAAGCCGTGAGTATTTGCGCACATGGATCTAATGCAAACATTCACAACTTCACAGTGCGCGCGAATATCTAAACACGCTGTTTCCTTGTACAAATTATTACGTGTAGTGGTTTATAGTGATGACGAAACCGCTGTTTTGCTACTTTCATACTAAAGCGTGGCTAGAACTCCGGGCTCTCTTTATTTTATTCCGGTCACTTTTTAGTCACAAGTGATTATTATTTGTTGAAGAATAATCTATAATATGCTCTAAGGATTGAAACGCATATTTAGTACACTTATCTGTTGTTTACTCAAATCAAAACAGATGTCAATGGCAGAATAAGACACGAGATAATTCATGTGCATTATAGTCTAGTCTACTTCTGACTGGAACTGACTAAATGGCGTTTTGTTAAGGCGCACGTATAATGTGGCCAGAGAAAATAAGGGCTTGGCTAACAATAAGCGAATTGTTTTTAAATAATGCATTCGTCTGTCAGATAACTTCGTGTTTTTCAGCCCGATGATATCAAGAGCAGTTCCCGATATTCATGTATTATGTATTACCTCCGCCGCGAGGGTGCGCGCGTGAGTGGATATGAGGAGAATGCATCCAAATCACCCACTCCTGAGAGTTGGTGTGCATCTGTATGACAATTTGCTGACTCTTGAAGGGGGAGAGGTAATCAATGATAATAGTGGTGTTTTACATTTTTATGATATCCCACTTAAGCCTTCTGGAAAAGCTGGAGATGATGCACATATGTGCCATTGGAACAGTGTCATGTTTTTAAGTGATGAGATCTTAATGTGATCAATGCAATCAATTGCTTTGTGTTCTTGGGCAATAAAGGTTTTAGCAGCAAATAGAGTAATAATAGCACCAGGATTTGGAAATTTTATAAATTAAACGGCAGCAATTTAATGATAAGATTTATGATTTGAGGTTAGAAGGACTTCTGATAATCGATGTGGCGACGGACGCCTCTGCACGCATGCACTGGCTGTCTTCAGCTCATTGCAATTCCATGTGCTCAACTGCAGGGAAATGCAGTGAGTGATTATTTATCGCTGGTGTGTGAACTTGAAACATATCTACCCCCACTAGCAATTCAACCGGCACGTCTAATACAAATATTATCTGGTAGCAAATGCAAATACAGACGTATTGGCATGAGTATAGAAGGAAAATACAGGTCGGGCAATCTCATCTCGAAGATTAGAACAGAGAAGAAATATGTTGTGCAGGAAGACGGACAGGTCTGGTCCATCTGCTAATTCTGGCATTAATTAACTTAAAGCATCATTGTCATATCAAATAATAGCATGCACACATATATATATATATAATGCCTCTGAAAAATACAGTTTAAAGACAGAGAGAGTATCAGCTCACATCAGAAGAGATACCACATGGAATCAGAAAAAATAAAGTTGAATTTGATGGCAATAAAATAAGCATGAAGAGAAAAAGGCCTATCTTTATAGGCAGGCTTTTTTCTTTGAGTAACATCATAGTTAAAGTTTGATTATTTTACAAGTTGGGATAGTTTTAAAGTGTAGCCCTAGATCTGCCAGTGCAAGGTAAACAGCACCCTTTGAGAAGGAGACAAGATGGATAGCTGTGCTCAGCCCCTTGCGAGTGGAGCATGAATCAGAACTTAATGGATGTGATATGGGTGAATTGAGTTTCAGAGCTCAGGCTTCGACCAGGGATGGGCTGCAAGGGTCACGGAGGGGAAAGTGACAGAGGTGATGTGCTCGGGGATGACGAGAGGTTGTCCACCGAACATGATGAAGTCCTGACATGCACTGCATCTATTCCCCATGAGGAACACAGACTGCTGGCACTGTCTCCCCCAACTTGAACAAAGACAATATCTCTCACTTTCAAGAAGAGACACAGAAGAGAGAGAAAAAAACAGAGGGAAAAGACAGACAGGGTGGCTTGCTGTAATCACAACTCACCAACCTTTCTTAGGGTAGAGAAGGGAGGGATTATTTTGGCGATGACCCGCAAGCAAGGTTAATTCAAAGAGCGGCTGTTTGTGCAACAAGAGAGCCCCTGTTGGCTCTCATCCCCCTCCCCAAGCAGTGCCACCCAGTATGACTCTCAGAGCTCATCGCTGAAGGCTGCAAGAGCAGGTGGAGTGGCCTGGGGAATGAGGCAGAGGCAGTAAACACCACCATTAGAGGCAGTCAAGGCAGCCTGGCCAATTAGTAAGCATCACCTAAGAAACGGGTTGGGGGGCTGAGTCTGTTTGTCTGCATCCATCCATCCATCCATCCATCTGTCCTCCATCAGCTAGCGGACCACGTGAGCCTTTGTTGGTGTGTCCTCCTCTGACAAGAAGGCCTTTTTGTGGATTACAGCAAAAATGGGTCACTCTCTGTCTCTTTGTCTACAGACCTGTCCTTACAGCACTCTTCTTCTAGTCGTCAAGTGTTTTGTTCAGAAAGTTTTCATTGCCATCAGTAACTCCAAATGGCTTCATTCAAATTTCTGAAGCAGAGTCTAATTGTTGCACACCCATCCCAAACCTAGGACTACTACTTTAAGTGTTGCAGTCTGAACTCATGATACTTGGCTGTCCTGATAATCTTAGCAAAACCTAAGACCTACTCTTTTTTTCCCATTCTATCAATAGCTTTCTTGCTAAAGGTTGAGAAAAAGAATCTGAGAAGTGGTGAACTTCTCAAAGCTCACTGGCAGCTGGAGGGCAGACGACTGACCCACACAAACATATCACAGTCAGTAGAACTGGAACACGTCTGAGCAGGGTCACGTAAGCCCCTGAGAGAAGCTGCAGGAAGCAGCTATCTGAGATGAAGGCGGTGCAGCGCTCAAACGTTGAGACTGGTCTGTCCCAGAGAAGCCCAGTTTGACATGATAATGAATCGCACTGCATGCATATTCTGTGCTGTGAGTTTTTGCATTTCACAGCCAAGTCATTTTCCGAAACAAAGGGCTGGATATTTAGGTCGGTGGATGGGGGTTGAGAAAGAGGCTACAAGATAACATTAAAAATGTATTTCAATTGAGTCAGGCTACGTCAGTGCTTAAGTGGAGGTTCCACACCAGTTGGTCTGCTTTAGCTTCCATCCATGCTTTTATCACATTCCTTCTCTATCCACATTGAGCTTGCTCCAGCTGAAGGTGTTCAAACTTTCTCTGGGAAGTGAACACTGAAATGTGCATTATGTAATACCCTGAGCAACACACTGCTTTCTCACAGTGTATCTTCTGACAGCACAGACCTTTTCTGATCTTTTTCTGCAATTGGTAAAGCTCCAGGACACCAAAGTAATGGCCAAGCGCATTACCTTGTTGACGACACCAGAGAAAGCTCCCCTGAAGCTGTAGAGTGAGTGGTAACATACAATGTCTTCAGAGACCGAGATAATGTACTAAGCTCCCACTTATCTACTGGGAGACTTGCAGGTTTAGGCAAAGACGGATCCTTGTACACCCTCAAAGTTTTGTGCTGCATTTTAGATTCAACAACCTGAATTTTGTCAGTGGTGATGTCCTCACTTACTGACCTTACTCTGAGGGAAACACCTTGGCATTCAACCTCAAACCTGTTCTACCGGCCTCTCTCTAAAGTGTTAACAGGTCTATCAGTACATGCTGATGCTTAGGCATGCGTTGAAATATAAGGACTCCCACACCAAGATAAATAAGCTGTTAAAAAGTTATCTTACACTTATATGCAGGCATCTGAGGAGGCTTGGCTACTCTGACACATCCCTCCCCTCCAAAAGTTTTAACCTCAGTGGCCCCTGCTGAACCAGTCAACAAGCTCCATTAGTCACTATATTGGCGGTACAGTACATACTTTTGACCCACAATGGAAAATGCCTGTCACTCTGTGTGATCCTATTGCTGATATAAAGTTTTAAAACTTAATTGATCTCGTCAGCTGTTTGTTTTCCACTGGATTATCGACCTGCCCGTATGATGGCAGGGATCGGCGAGCAGAATGTATTCATAAGTCACCACTGTGTTGGTATTAGTATGACATCATAAACCAACCCATTGTTCTGGGCATTTCCTGTACGCTGCCTCTGCCAGTGACTAGACAGGTCAAAATCAAGCACTGTCTGGGTTTAGTGTAGACTTTGAATCACTGTCAAGTCATCATCTGAGATTGCAAAAGAGTTATCTATTTTTCTTCCCGCCTACATCTATCACTCTAATGATTCAGATTGTATGGTGTGCAGTCAAAATGCACTTTACAATTCTGTGTCAGACGAAAGCAATAATTTGCTATTTTAAAAAGTGTTATGTCAATCTTTAGTCAGACTATAAATCATATTAGTCTGATTTTTGAGAAGTTTTACTAACAGACCTGGATAATACAATTGTGGCTAAAGCTTTGTTCCAGCATATATACAAGTTAATCTGACTATAATTTACCTCTGCTTTGTGCACTTGCTCCAAATATGCAGTTGACATGTAACATGTACCCTTCAAATAGTAGGTTAGACATTGTGTCATGTATACTTGGACAGATAGAAACGACTACTATTCGACTTCACAAAAACCCACTGTAGCTCAAATATAACTATAAACAATCTTAGCGACTACTGCAAAAGCATAGCTCCCAGACACAGCAGATCACTCAGCCCCCAGAGAGCTGACTGTAATTAGGCAGGAGTGAGGTGCAGCAGGGGTCTTTCATGTATAGGGTTGAACTAGGTTTCCCTTTGAAGTGGGGACCTTTCAGTCACATTCTCCTTTTACATTTGAGTAAAGTTCATACTAAGCTTTAGCACAGGCTGCTTCTGATGCAACCTAGCAATTTCATGTTGAATTCCATCTCTTTGTTAAAAAAGCTGTAACCACGAGCATGCATGACAGGTCTGGGCAAACTAATAAATAACAAGCTGTGGAAATGATAGAGAGAAAAAAGCAATACCCGACTCGACTATTATTCTGTGATTTTGAGTTACTACATTAAAGTGAAACAGCTTTCACATGATCATTAGCATTTGAAGCGCAGCCCTAGCTCACCTTCATATACACTGTGTGCTCTGTTTACCAAATATCGTTCACCATGAAATTTGGCAATTGCTCTATAATTTATTCTCAGCGCTAGAGGTAGATCAAAGACGGCATCAAACTGGCAGTTGGTAGGTTTTTGAACAGTCAAACATAAGTTTGGTGAAATGAGAAATTGGGGGATAATTAGCCTCTCCAGAGAACACAACCTTCAACAAACTCGAGGGCTGAAAAAAATATATATAATAATTTCATAAGTTAAACAATATTCCAGGATGTTTTTTCATTACAATGGCTTGAAATGTGCAATGTCACAAGAAAAGAAACTGCAGCATTCTTTGCGAACACATGGTATAAAAAGGTATGGTATAAAACCACAGAAGTGTATAGAAGGCACATAGTACGCAAACACAATCAGGAACATAAAATAGTTGAGGAAATAAGTCTGAAAACAACAGTGCAAAAAGTGATCAAAAGAAAGGAAATATACAACTATTTTAAGCTGGTGGAGTTGAATATTAAGCTTTGGACTACATTTCAAGGAAGCATCTCAGCAGCCCAAACCAGTGCATTAATGATGAGATCATGTAAATGAATGTTATGAGAAACTCTGTGCAATACTGATTAAGTTAAACAGCCTATCCGTTTCCAGTAAGCACTGGAAGTGATCTCACTCTCGATCTGGCCACGCAAGCTCTGATGCGCTAATGGTCCATGCTTATCTTCACTGAGGGTGTCTGTTGTTTGTCTAACAGTGTGTCACCTACAATACGCAGCTTAGGGCACAAGGAAATGTTTGGTCGCATATGCTGCCTAAGGAACTGCAGATGATTCACAGCATGCAGTTGATTCACAGATTCCACGGATGCATTCCAGATCTTTCTCCAGGAAACGTGTGTACATAACCTATAATTTCTGGGGTAAATGTTTATAATTTTTGACCCAATAGTAGTGCATGCTAAACTGAATATACCCTCATCCATGCATTCAACATGCTAACTATCCCCATGCCTGCAAGTGATTGCTGATGGATGTGGTATTGTTATGTAGGGATCAAGAGCTTTTCAGGGGCCATGATTGAGTAGCTGTTGGATGGTGCAGACGGTGTGGGTCATTTGTCTGCCGTCTCTCAAGAGTCTATCAGCCCATGGAGACGAGAAGCAGTACTAGGATGGACAGAGAGAGAAAAAGACAGAGAAAGATGAGTGTTTGGAATGCATCTTTATGCATGAGGCCTGTCGTCCCCCTTGGTCTCTCGATGGAGAGGCAGTTTAGCCACTCAAGGATTTGATTAACAGGCTGAGAGGAACCAGCCATTTTTCTCTAAGTGCAAGTGCACACACAGGCATACAAACTCCGACTAACAGCCTGATGATATCTCTCACACCACCCTGAAAAAACCCCACGGAGATTGGAAATCAATACTTTCCCATTGCAAATGGTACCTCAATGCTGTTTGAGACGGCAGCACTCCATTTTCTGCAAAAATGAGAGTTGCATAAACCAGGAGGGCATTTGGTATGAATTATAGCTGCTTTGGAATACACAAAATATCATATTTATAAGTAGCCCTGCAGAATGTCAAGGTAAAAATAAAGAAATGAAGAGAGAAAAGAGCAGAGGAGGAAAGTAAAGGATGTCTCATGTTTATTCAAGTGCTCCTTATGTGAGATTTAGCTCTGACGGTCCTGCACTAGTTCTAGCCTCTTGGCCTTCTGGAATTTCCCTGGACTGATATTGTCCAGATGGGAATGTGCAATAAGGCCAACCTATGACTGCTGCCAGACTGTCTTATGTTCATATTCTTCAGCTAGCCAATGACAAATTTAAGCCACGTCAACTTGTGTTTTTTGGGGTTCATTTTAAGAAATTTGCCCTAAACAATACAAAAATACACTTAGAACTAAAAAAGCACATTATACTCAAAAACAACTGACAATAATTGAGAAGTAGTGCAAAAAAATCTTGCCACGTCACCTTGTTTTACATCACAGCACTAAAACGTACAGAACCTACTCTATTATGTACACATCACAGTTCTTTGTATCCAATGTAAAATTCAATGTAATTCACATTTATTTGTATAGCGCTTTTCACAATACATATAGTTTCAAAGAAGCTTTACAGAAAATCCATGTGTCTTCATTACAATTTAAAGTGATCTGTTATCAGAGGTGACTGTGTCTTTGCATCGATATTAAATTTATTTTAGCATGCAGACGTTGTAGCAACACTACTGGCTAATCTGAATCATATAATGCATTTCCTCTAGAGGAATTTGGAGTCTTCTGTCTAGTGGAGATTGTGATTTCATATTGGGTTTCAGAGTGGCAGGAAGCTCAGGTCTGAATCACCAAACACCTGTTGTCAAGCTGCCAAACAGGAGTGGTGAGTTCATTGTTTCTTTTGGTGGTGGTGACATGGACACAATAAGGACACGGGTCACAAGATCCATTAAAACACAATGACCAACAATAGGTACTTTTCCACTAGGTATAACGTCCCTTTAGGTTGTGTTTTGTGACCTTGAAACAACTTCAAGTAAAAGTTTGTGAATTAATACACTAGCTGGGATCGTTGATAATTTGATGTAAATTTATTAAAGTGCAAAGGGATTAAATTGGGGTTTGTATTGTTGGAATGTCATAGAGATTTTGATTAATATTATATTTTGATTAATAACAATACTCCTGTAGTTCTGATCAATCATACTGCACACTTACCAACTGATGTTTACTTGACTGGCCCTTAGCAGATCTGTGGAAGCAGCATCTAAAACAACACAATAATAATATTTAAAAGTTTTACAATCCAATTCAATCACACGGATACCTTTTAATAAAATATGTATTAATTTGGAACAATGTAGCCCACGAAAAAATCTCTCATCTGTGTAGAAGCACTTGTCTGTTCTTATTGATATGATTCTCAAAACTGCTAAATCCAGTGTTTCTGAAAGGAAATCAAGTTCAAAGACTATAAGGGCAAGCAGAATAATAATCCCAGAATAATGCTCTCTTTTGTGCACAGAAAGAAAAGTAAAGTAATATGTAGTAGACACATTCTCATGGCCAATGTAGGCTATGCAAGAGTCTTATAGATGCAAAGAGGCATTAAAGTTGCAATCAGACATTTGAAATAAAACATGAAAAAATGTCAATTTAAAATAATTAATTGTTTAATTTTTTTGAGGGCACTGAGGGTATCACAGTTTGAGAACCACTGTAGCCTATCATACCCAACTTGCCTTTTTAATTTGGACTGAACTATATCATTTCTGTATTGTGTGGGTTATAGAAAACAGAAAATATCATTAACACAATGAAAAAAAAAATAAAGTCAATGGAAAGTTGACCATGAAGTGCCACTATGATAGAAAAACAAACATCTGTGTGTGAGTGCATATTTGCATATCGTCTCTCTCTGATGGTCACATGATCTGGCATCACTCCAGCCTCCTGTTGTGCCAGTCCAGTTTCACTTTACTTGCCCATTTTCACTAGCTCATTCTTTTCCTCCGCTCGTTCATTCTCTCTCGCTCTCTTACCCATTTTGACCCTGTCTACCGTTGACCTTTTAAAGCACAGACACTGATTACTGGACATTTTGCATGATGCGGTCTGTTCAAATGTGAAGAATCACAACAAGATCCTACGCATATCTGGATACATAGAGTTGTATGACAAAATAGAAGGCATCTCAATTTATAGAGCGATCATCATATTATGCACTTGAGATATTTTATGCAAAATAATGAATAGTATTAAAAATAGGAAAGCAGTACAACCACGTTTCTGTGATGCTATCTGTTCATGTGGAGGTCAAAGCAGGTGGATGCCTCTTATGTTGAGAGGTGTGCAGGCAGGATTGGCGTACATCACCCTCACAGAGCCCTCCACCTAACTAACAGCTCTGCTCAGTAATTACATGGGGAGAAAATAAAAAGGGCAGATGCCCCCCTGGCACCGGGCACACAACCGGTGTGTGTTCAACCTGGCGGTGTGGAAGAGCATACTGCTAATACACTAGAGAGCTGACTTTGAGCACAGTTCAGAAGGGAACGCCCCATCAAGCACACACAAATAATGTTTGCGGTTTTGCTCTTCGAAAGCGAGTTTCGAAGTGTGCTGTTACCACTTCCTCCCCATTCGTTGCCAATTCAGTGGAGGAAACCAAGCCCTTGTTTACTCATGGGATTCTCCACTATCGCCCACCCCCCATCCGCAGGCCTCCCTTTCCTTCCCCCTGCCCCAAAAGTCGCTCCCTCCACATGGACAACTGCCAACATCCTCTCCATTCATCAACCCAACAGCCGTACTGTTACACTTATACTGGCTACAGACCCTTGTAATGGTTGCAAAGCTGGTGCAAGTGCCATATTGTGTAAGCTTTATTTTAAGCCTTGCATTTTAGGCAGGCCAGACCTTCTGTAAATTGTGCCAGCTGCCATACTGTATACCTGATATAGCTCTGGCTAAGGATCTGCATTGCTCTGCTGGTTTCTTCTTGACGCGGCTCTGAGCTGCTCTGCTGTGAGACCCACCTGTTCACATTTGCTGGCATGCTTCGCTTTTCCAACAAAAGCTGAATCCTAATAAAGCTGAGTAAAATTTTAGATAAAGTTTATAAGAAATAAAGTCAAATTGTGAGATTATAAAGTTGTTATTGTGAAATCTAAAATCACAGTGTGAGAAATGAAGCCAGGTCATAAATAAGTCTCAATTAGTATAAACAATACCAAACTAAAATGTATACATTTGTTCAAAGAATTTTTTTCTTAAATTCACAAAAAAAATTCCAACTTCCCAATTGTTTTTATTATTCCTCTTGTATTAAAATATTGCTCATCTTGAAAAGTGTAATGTGTTTAGAAATCTTTCTTAAATTGCCTCTGGAAACACAATCCTCCCCACCACATCCACACTAAATTCAAATGCGCTTTTGTCCTGAAGGTTGTGCAATGTAAGGGAAGGAGACAGAACAAACATGCTGCTCTTAGTCCTTCCAGTTTGTTATGGCTCAGTTAAATGGGTCATGTGCTGAGGACCAGCGACCTTGGAGCATTTGTCCTGCTCATTGAGACATTCAGCCTTCTCCCTTTGTTTTGCACAGAAAGAGACCCACTTTCAACCATTTGCTTCTAAATCCTAATCATTGCAACATAAGTTATACAAAAATTGGCTGTAATAACCATTATTTTTAGTGTTTTTGGTGGAGTTACCAGGTTCTTTTAGCACCGTTTTCTCAAAGCACCTGGGTGCTATGACAGCGCAGTGGGTGCGAACGCATTGGAATAGAAGTGCACAAATGACACCGATTGTAAGGTGTTTGCAGTCAAGAACGTAAAGTCTGCCTTCTCTGAAGGCGAGGCTGAGCCAGTGTACAGCTATGTGGGTCGGCTGCTATTTTAATCTGTAATGTTGCCGGGAATACCTGAGGGAACAGCCCGACTCTGTTGGAATGGGGGCTTGTCTTTGTGCGAGTGCCATTTTTTGTGTGTATGCATAGGTATGGCGGGTTTCAACGTGCAGATCAGAAAGGTTGTTTAAAGATTTGCGTTAGTATGAGAGATGCCTACTGGGCACCTATCTTAGGTTCAGTGGAGCAGGCGGCATAAAAGTGGGCTTTTAAGCATGGGCCACTGCACCAGGCAAACCCAGCAGAGACTAGCCAGCATCTGCGCACACGTGAACGCATCACGCTGGCACTCCTGCTCTTACGGTACCCTCCCCCCTCAGGCGATCCTCAAACAGGCCAACAGCTCAATTGTACATTTTGAGTGCCTGTGACTCATCTATTGCGCTACAATATTCAGGATGAGATCACCCACTTTGTCAAATGCAAAGTGCTAAATGTGCCCGACTGCACTGTAGATTCCAGTAAAATGATGAGGTAATGCCTGAGATCCATCATGGAGTCACTACCTCGTCCTAGCAATGATGCTGTCATTGCGTTCGTGACCTTGTGATAATCAGCAATGGTTTGGGGAATTTTGGCAAGGTGGGGCCGGAGCTCCCGTACTGGGCTCCCTGCAGTGCAGACAGGTGTGGTGGCAGCAGGAGCACCTGCCGTTCAGCCGTCCCACCACGTCTGCAAGCCCGGTGGCTTCAAAGCGTGGCTGTCCCAGAGAGAAAAACTCGGCACAGTCAAGTGCAACTTCGCGTGCCCTCATACACCATGCACACTTGGCAAAGGTCTCCCTCTCTGCAGCTTCCATTGTAGTCAGGAATTAACAGACTGCAAAGGCATTCATCAAGTCCCAGTTAGGTTTCCTTTTATGTCACTGTAGCAGTCTTGTCAGATGCTGGTAATTGGGTTCAAAGTGCCATCACAGTAAAAGGCTGTGTGGGAGTGAGTCAGAAGGGGCGGGCCCTCCGTCTCAGGTGACCTCACTCTCGGCCCAGCTGCTCCAGAGTGCAGGGAGTAGGGAGGGAGGAGGTGGGGGATGAGGTCATTCTTTTGCTGGGATTGTGTGGGCTGGATTTGCGTAGGTGTCTTTGTGTGCATGTTTGCATGCATGAACGATAGAAATTGGAAGAGATAAAGCTGGAGATTTTGGAGCGGACTTCTTGACAGTGAAAAAAAGAGAGAAAAAAACGAAATGCTAAATGAAAAGCTTAGGGTCTGATATCGGTCAGCGACAAATAAAGAATAAAGAAAAGAAAATATTTTTAAAAAATCTAAGTCTTTGTATTCATGTTGGTTTAATATTTTTTGAAATCTGTTCATTTACAAATTTCTTAAAAGCTTAATTTTAGTGTGTGTGTGTGTGTGTGTGTGTGTGTGTGTGTGTGTGTGTGTGTGTGTGTGTGTGTGTGTGTGTGTGAGAATAACTGATTCATAAATATCATTACATTTTGGGTAAGTCACACCTAATTATATTTTACAACCTGAACTAATCGCCTTGTTATTAAAAAATTATCAAATTATCTGATATTTTAATTTTATAAAAAAAATATTAATGCAGAAATGCACTGCAAAGTCCATTTAAAAATAAATAAATAGATAAAGACACTAGTTTAACCCACGCAGGGGATTTCATCAGGATATTGTTTCGTCGCAAAAATTCGCCGCCGTCCTCTGCTCCTCACAAAAAAGGCTTTTATGCATCAGTTCATGATCAAATGCTCCCTCCCACCTCATTTCATTTATGGTTGACTGGCAGAGTGGCAGGGCTTTGTGTCTGTTGTTAGAGAGATGAGCTGGGCTGATAGCCACGTGGAGAAAACAGGACAGCCTACAAGGATTGAGACGTCACAACACAGGGGCAGCTTGCCATTGCCT
The DNA here is from genome assembly GCF_051911475.1 of Siphateles boraxobius. Classification (NCBI taxonomy): domain Eukaryota; kingdom Metazoa; phylum Chordata; class Actinopteri; order Cypriniformes; family Leuciscidae; genus Siphateles; species Siphateles boraxobius. The sequence goes on along the minus strand of NW_027509197.1, from coordinate 22,584,035 downwards.
ATTCCAAGCACGCACGGGCGCGCTATCAGATCATAGGATGTATCGGTGAAACAGACATCTGATTCGAGGTGTCTATGATCGATGCCAGCATTTTAAAAGCGAAGAGAGGCTATTGTTTCATTGTATATCCTCCTGTACATGTCGGTAATGAGACATCTAGATGGAAAGGACAATTTCTCTGCTAGCATTTAACAAAGTCATAGAAGGTGCTCTGAGAGATTGCTTTTGCAATTTTTATTGCAGTCGTCAAAACTCTAACTCTCCTCTCATGACAGATGCCATTCTCATCACTCCAGCTTACATACTTCGGAAGCATCCAGCAAATAGCAATACTGTGATTTTCATAAACATCCCCAGAGATGGGCTTTCAAAGACAGGATTTGTGTTTACCTTCTTCGTACATAAAAGCAGGAGGAAGAGAGGCTAGAAAAGAGCAAAGGAGTTTGTTGTCCCATAAAATACCAGTTGTGCGGAGTCTGTGTAATTACCACACTGCAGGATAATTATAAAGAGGACAGATTCAGGGATGAAAAAGCCATTTACGTGCACTTAAGTGAGCGATGGCAATTAACTGGGATGCCTATCCCGGTACTGAGAAATTGGGCTGGAAATCCTCGCAGTCAGTTATCACACAAACCAGAAACGACCGGCCTTCCCCTATCTCTTGGAGGTGAGCCTCGCAAACAGGCTCGAGCAAGTTGTTTAATTTTTTAAGCGGCTTTGCTAATCTGCATTCTTCATTTTGTTTTGGAGCCTTTCGTGCGTGAAAAATCCCCACAGCACAAAGACTGGTGGGGGCAGCTGTCGGGTTGGGAGGGGTCTTGAATTCCTGTTATCATAACTGCCTTTGTCCATCACAGCGGCCAGATCCAGGGGCTAAGTTGGAGATTGGACAGGTTACCATATCCATTGCCCTCAGGGTAGTGTGCCCGCATTTGTCTGCACTGATTCCAGCCAGAAAATTTGTCCTGGCCGATCTTTTCGTGTGCTTATCAGCAGGATTGCAGCCAGAGCATAGAGGTCCAGTGGGGTTACATAACTTCTCTCTGCTCCAGTCATTGCATCTGCAGCAAGGCATGGACCCCAGCATCCCATCTATGCAATTTCCTTTTCCATTTCCTTTCAGCTGGCTGGCCAAGCCGTTGTGCGTGCTACTCGCATGGGACAGGAAGCTCAGATAGATGTAGTGTTTCCTCTCCATGAGAGCTCCTTGAAGAGCCTACAGCTCACATCCTGTGGTTTATTACAAAGAATCACCCAGGGTTATATAGCATGAGGTTACACTGTTAAACCCATATGTTTGGCCATGCTTGGTTGTCAGAGTGATGTACCGAAATAAAAATTCTGGATACATTGGGATGAAACTAGGAAACGAAAATTTATCAAAAAAATTAATGCAACTTGTTGGAGGGGAGGGGGAGGAGGGGTTATGGGGGGATCAAATAGTCAATATACTGTAATTAAATATTTTATTTAATATATTATTATATATTATAATGGATTTAAGTGATTACACTTCTTTATTCAGAAGTCATTACTACAACAAAATATCTTTATGATATATTAGTGTAAGTGTACCCATTAAGCCCACTTTCAACTCTGAAGTCAAATTAAAAAAAGAGAAAATAATATTTTATGCTGCTCATTATTTTAACCAGTGATTTGTTACTTCCCTGGCATTTTTTATTGCATACCAATCACATTTGTCAATGTTGAGTTAACCCCACCCATGTGCAAGCTGTCTCAGGGGACCTCACACAAAGTCACCCCTAAACTTTGGTGTTTCGGGACCCGTCAGAAATCAACACATTTCTGCAATTTTCAGCCATTTCTTTGGTAACTACATTGATATTATGTCAAATAAGAGATTGTTTATGTGTATGAACAAATAGTACTTTATCATTTCATATAATTTCCCTTTAAATGTAAAGATGAGTTTTATTAGCTTGCGTTCAAAGCTAATCTCTATGTCAAACCATTAGCCTTACAGAAAGGCTAGACTGCCAAAGAATTAAGCATGTGAACTGCAAAAACTAAATGTTTTGTGATTCATTTTACATTAATTTACAAATAAATACGTCATAAATTTTGTAGAGAAGATTATGTTCATAAATTCACTTTTTTTAAGATGGGTTTAAGTGGTACAGTGCCACAAAACGCATGCAAACTATAGCCAACACAAGAAATGAAAATCCTTAAATGAAAAAAACTTAACATTTCTCAATGTGGGCACAATGAAAATTACTATGATACTTAGTCCACAGTATATTTGAGCTCCATGCATGTATTTGTAAACATATCTTACATTTTAAAAGGAAAACATTGTCTTTTTTTACCATTACTCACTGTGAAACCATTAAAGCCCACCTTATGTGTTTCAATGAGGAATCCCTCTAATCGCAAACTTTGATACATTTTCTGAAAGTGTTTAATGAAAACATTTCTTTGTGTTTACCTCACTAACCTTTTAACCTTACTAACCTTTTAGCCTTACCTTACTACTACCTTAATTAACAACTATATTTAGATAGGCCTACAAATTACACACATTCATTCAAATTAGATAGAGCCGTTTTGTCCTAAAGTCCTTTATGTATAACCGGGCATAATTTGGGAGCCAAGCCGAGTTAAGGCTTGAGTTTCTGGGCATGGAGAAGTCCCAGAGGGACCCTACATTCCCCACAGTCCTGAGCCCCTGGGACCGTCCGGCTCCAATATACCAGCACATCCTGTCCAGCTTTGATTGGGCAAAACTCGGGACCCAAGCTGAGTTGGGGCTCCGGACTCCAGGCATGGAGGAGTCACCCAGTGGGCCCCCTATGCCGGGAGTATTGAGCCCTATCTCTGCTTTCTTCCTGAGATATGGACACTTTCTGTGGAACTTTGATCGGGCATATCTCCAGAGTCATGCCGATCTAAGGCTGCATACTCCCGGTGTGGGGGGCCCACTAGGAGACCACCCGAAACCCCAGCATCTGGAGCCCCAACTCGGCTTCCTTCCTCAGATACATCCGGTCAAACTTCCAGCTTGACTACAGCTACAACTCCAGTCAAGGCGACTTAAGACTCCAGACCACTGGCCACTGACACCTACCGATCCCATCCAGGGCTCTACTCAAACATTAGCAAAATGATTTTTTTTAATACTTCCCTGTCACTGAATAAATATATTGATGTTTCACTTCTTTAAAATCAATTAATTTTTATATTTTGTGAATCAATGATGATGTGGGCTTATTTGGAACACACGCAGGCTTAAATGGTGCCAAAAGTACCAATTAAGCCCATGCCAGGCTTCTTCATTCATAAAATATCTTCATTTTATATTCTAAAATGTACATCAACTAATTAATACATTTTCAAATGAGAGATAAATCTTGCATTTTAACTAATAATTTTTCTTATAAACCATGTCAATATCTATGAAAAAACCTAGACTTAGATTTTGGTGGGCTTGGTGTACCCAACACTTACCCTATATCTGCGTTAAATTGATCAAAAGTGACTGTAAAAACTTAAATGGTTACAAAAGATTATTAAGAAAAGAATAATAAAGATTTTAAACAAATATTTTTGAACAAACTTATAGCTTGAACTTTCTAGTTAAAGAATGCTGGAAAAAAATATATAATGTTTTTACAAAATATTAAGCAGGAAAACTGTTTTTAATATTGATAAGAATAATAAGTGCTGTCAAAATTAGCACGTTAATTATAAATATTTAACGCAATTAACACAGCATCCATTTTTTCTGTCATCCTTTTGGCTAGCATTACATTATATGATCACTCTCTTATTCACGCTAAAGCTTTTAAACCATTCAAGAGTGACAAGACAAAAGAGATCGCGTCTGTAAATGCCCTGTCTGTGACACACATGATGCACAGAAAGACGCGCCAGAATACAGTTCTCTTTCACACTAGAACGAACAGCAACACACAGAATTATGCCAAAATGCCAGTTTTGTCTAGTATTCTCATAATGGCAGTCTTAAATGAGTTAAATAACGTCATAAATTAACTTAAAGAGTTAATTTAGAGAATTAGTTGCGCGCCAGATCTGCATCATGTTTGCTGAAGGCAGGTCTTAAAGTGACAGCAGCCTATTAAACCCGCTGCTCTGATGTCGGTCATTAATGTTAATCAAAGAACAAAGGTAAATGAGAAAATTGTAACTCCTTAATAAGGATTAATCTATATTTAATTTATAATGTATGCAGTTAAGACTGTGAAGTGTTTAAAAACTGTATTCAATTTATGTATATGTCCTACCTATTAGATAGGTAGGAAGGCAGATGGTAAATATTACATTTATTATAATGGGTTTATGTGAAGATTGTTTTAAGTTCACTTAAATTAAAAGTTATTTTTTTAAAGCTTAATAAATGTCGAAATTGATAGCTTTCAATTATAATGCTGAATGTGTCTATCTTTAATGTTTAAAAAAAAAACTATTTCATAGAGACATCAGTATCAGTGATACTGGCTTTCATTCATAAAAATATGCCATTACAACAAATATTTAAAATATACTGTCTTTAAGTTGTTTACCAGTGGTTTCTAAACCAATATTTCAACCAAAATATCCTTGTTACACACATTAAATATGCTTATACAAGGGCAATGCACACATCATTGAATAAGCCTTTTTTTAGCAGCACTGCTTTTTTTAACTTACCAAAGACATTTATCAGTCCATTTATCAGACAGTCCCCACTACTGACTCTGGTCAATGAATAAGACTGGGCTTTTCACTTCTCCCCTGCTGTTACTTGACTAGATGGGAATTTCCCGTGGTTTTATGCAACTGCAGGGCATAGAATGCAGAGAAGTCAGACTGGTAGTCCCTACAGTGTGATAGAGGTAATAAGAGCACCTGCTGGGTCCCTGGCTGAGGCTCCGTCCTGTAGACACAGACAGACAATGTTAGAGAGCTGACACAGTGAACCTGAAGTCCTTGCAATCCAAAGTCATGTGGGCTATTGCTTTGCAGTGACATAACTGAGAATGAGAAGAAACATCCCTTTCACACCAGTGCCTGAGCTGTCACGCCAGGGTAATTTTAATCTTCTCTCCATTTGGCTTCCTGCTTGTAATGCACATAATAGAAGTGCTGATGAATGAGGAAGATCCAAAAGACAGCTCTCAAGACAAGAATATTTAAATCCAATAATAGCCTTAAATTCAAACAGCTACCTTCAAGAAGTTTTATTTTAAATATGAGGTCAGCAGGAGCTAAATTGCAAGAATTTGTGTTAAGTATCATCAATTTAATGGGCACAATAATTTATAGTACTTCAAATATGTTCCTGTGTTTGTCGCCACAACCGAGATAGGAGACATTCTTGGTGAAATAAAGAGAACTATTTATGTCTCCTAGGGGTATAGACCTTTACAAGTGCCTGATAATGGGACTGCAGCTGAAATTGACTCCCTTGGAGAACTTGGCCTATTAGTCATGTCTGTTGCCTGTTACAGTATGGTATGTAACCAGAGATCTCTATACAATACCCAGAGGGCCATGCATCTTATGATACAAAACGCCCTCCAACTCAGCCCCCACTTCCAGCTCGCTCCTTGACGGCCAGCTCTCTTTTGTTTCCTCTTGTTCTCTTTTGTCTCCATGTGTTGTATCCCCCCACCCATGTGGCATTCTATTTGCATTGAGTAATGAAGATTAGCCTGGCATCAGTCACAATAGAGCCCCCCCCCCCCCCCCCAAACCATCACTAGTATCCCTTACTTAGACTCCCCAATCTTATAACAAGCTGTTAACCCCATTTAAAAATGTCCCCTTTCAATCGGCTTGTGACGGGGAATAATCCAGCCCGAGCGATTTAATGAAAATCGCTGTATCCTGATTAGATTACCCCAGTGCCGCCAGCCAGTGGCCATTAGCCGACCCTGTACACAGATAAACAGCAGCCCCGCTCCACAAATCCAGTTAAAGGAAGACGGAGAGAGGTTTTCTGAGGCTCAGCTCGCCTCTTACCAGCCTGCAGTCTTACTGCCTTTGTCAGTGGGATTATCCCCCATTTGGCACATCTATGGTAAGGACTCATTCATGTCGTCCTGTACCTGTATTGCTCTATCATTGCGCTAAGTGTGATCTTCTATGGCATATCTTTGAGGAAGATTTAAGTTTTATGTGATTTTTAAAGAGCATTCTTACATATTGGTAAATCATAAGGACGCATTGATGTTGAAATTGTGACCAATGGAGGATGTTTATTTATTATTATTTTCTGTTAATTATCACCTAATCACACACACACACACACATATATATATATATATATATATATATATATATATATATATATAACGTTAGATACAGCACTGCAATGCAACATGTTTACTGCATGAGTTCTTAAAAAGAAATCGCTCTTGCTTTTAAAAGGTTAAATGTGTGTAATATTGATGATCTAAAACTTAAAATAAACCAAAAACAATTAAATATCCGATACTGGCCCAAAAAGGAAAATCCTAATATCGGCCGATAGTCAGTAGGGTTCCAGTATATAGTGTAAATAAGTCAATAGTCACTTTCGCAGACTTCCCCCTATAGGAACATATAGGAATGTAAATGCTACTCTATTACTTTCGCAGACTTCCCCCTATAGGAACATATAGGAATGTAAATGCTACTCTATTACTAACTAAGCATATTTGTGGAGCACCTACCTTTTAAAACAAAAACCAAGTAGACCATGATCAACATACAGTCTGGTTATGATTAAACATGAATCCAGAATCGTACTTTGTCATCTTACAGACTTCACATTGTACTACATAGTACGAAAACATCTTCATCTGTGCCCCCTCCCTAATGTAATTTCACCAGGTGTTCTTCACTTAGTTTATGAAGAGTTAATAGTGACTTTGTTCATTTGGGAACATGATCAAGGTCGTATTATATCCTCTACAATCCTGTGCTGATGAAGCCATAGTGCCTTTTCAATTCCTTCACAGCTTCTTTGTCCCTTTTGTGACCTCTGTTACTGAAGTCCCACAATACTTTAAAAGCAAAACCAGTGTTTGTGTACACAGAAATAGCTCTCAACAGCCCCATACAAGCACACCCAAAGATTGATTGGCAACCAAGCCGCCTCTTCCATCTTTAAATGGAGGTATTCATTAGCTGCAGCTGCACCATGTCAGACTTAAAGTCTCCTTGTGTGGATGGATGCAGATGGAGAAGACAGCAGACACTGTCTTTCACTGTCAGTCCTAAATTATTGAAAGTCTCCTATCAAGTAAAAGCTTTGATGAGACGTGGCACTGAAGGCTGGCATTGAAGAACCTAGCCTAAAAGGGTTTCAAAACAACTAAAATAGAGAAGTATCCCAATAGCGAATAACAAGTTTAATTTACAACCATTGCAGTATCAAATGCAATTATTTAGCTGGCTGGTGCTAAAAGTAGGTATGCACTAGACAACATGCTAGCTTGCTAATCTTTGGTGCCAAGTGTGTCATAATGCTCTCAATAACACGTCTTTGCTTGTAGTAGCATCCATCTGTGAAGTAATCCTGCCTCTAAGGGTACAGTGTACAGATAATTCTTGGTTGTTATCTTGCATGATTAGCATTGCTCTTTGTTCCTTATTACATGAATGCTCACTCAACGTATTGTGAAGAAATGGGCCATGTGTTTGTAAGGAAAAGGCTCAGTGATATTTCCAGTTGCTTTGATGGAGTGGACAGTCACAGATGCATATTTCCTTTTCCTGACCTCAAGAGTGTTCTTGTCATAATAAAGCTGTCTCAGTTATGTCATGAACCTGATCAGGGCCCTAATGTTCTGCCAAGTGCTGTCAACGAGGATAAACTCGTCCACAACCATGGCTAATGAATGCTTTCTATCCCTGTGCTCCCTCACTAGGTGAAGAATCTGCCAAATATTTTTATTAGCTTGTGTTTTCTCACCAAACATGGTTAGGTGACTTCCAGTGACAATCTAAGATGACAAAAACCTACAGTATTCAGTGCAAAGAAATGTACCTAAATATTTTGCCAGCAGATACGTTCACATGTCCACTCTTGTTTTGTCCACAAAGTGTTTTGTCACAAGTCCAAGTCGAATCTCAAGTCCAAGTCATTAACTTGGTATTATGTAGTTGGGGAAAATATTTAAGAGTCCAAGTCAAATCTCAAGTCCAAGCATTAACTTAGGATTTTGTAGGTGGGGAAACATATACAAGTCCAAGTCAAAAACTTGGGATTTTGGGAAAATGTATACCATTCAAAAGTATGGGGTCATTAAGATTTTTTCTTTTTAAATAAAAATAAATATTTTTGTTCAGCAAGAAAACATTAAATTGATCAAAATTTAGAAAAGACATTTATAATGTTACAAAAAAATTATCTTTCAAACAAATGCTGATCTTTTGCACTGCTGTTGTGCTGTGAACTGTTTTAAGCATTAATAATAGTAAGACATGTTTCTTGAGCATCAAGTCAGCATCATATAATGATTTCTGAAGAATGTGACTCTGAAGACTGGAGTTAATGCTGTTGAAAATCCAGCCTTACCATCAGTGGAAAAAACACTTTAAAATATATTAATATAGAAAACAGTTATTTTAAATTGTAATAGTATTTGTCATATATTGCTGTTTTACTGTATTTTTGGTCAAATAAATGCAGCCTTGAGGAGCATAGAGACTTTAAAAACATTAAACTCTTTTTAATGGTAGTGTGTATATTATAGCACACAAAAAATAAATTATCAACCAATAATTAAATATATAACCCACCTGGTAATTGTTTACAGTGAATTGTTTATGAATCATGATGTTTTGATTATCAGTATCACTCCTTGATTTGTGTTGTTTAGTCTCTAATTCAAGTCGAGTTTAAAATCAAGTTTTTTGGCAATTTGTGTCTGAGTTGCCATCTCTGTTGTCCTGTTACTTAGACATTCTATACTCTGATGCTTCACCAGACTCTGGTCTCACTGTTCTGTTCCTCACTTGATAATGGAAACAGGAAAATGTGTCTTTCTGATACAGGCAGCACACACAATAACGTCCCAAACCAGTGTCCTGCTGTCTTTTTACATTTCAAAACCCAACAATGTGGCTGCTATGGAAACAGCTGCCAAGCCTGTTGTGCTCATCTCTGGCCGAGTTCCTGTCTGTCTGTTTCCTCTCTTTTCCCAGAGGAGCTGGTCTATGTTTACCAGCCAAAGAGAGACACTGGAGCAGGAACAGCACTGGAGAGGCCCATTCGGTCACAAGGTGCAGCTGCAAAAGCAAGAAGCAAAGCTAGGAAGGAAAATGGAGGGCAGGGAAAGGGATGAGGATTTCAAAACAAATTTGCAAATCGCATTACACGGTCAACATGTAATTAGCTTTGTGTGCGAGTGTAAATATTGATACACAGTAATGAGTACATGGAGTTTACACTAATCTGAAACCCAAAGCCAAGCTTAGCCTTTCTACAGGGCTCTCTGTACGACCATTATTCTCGACGGGATCATCCTTGCATTGTATTTGCATGGTGCTTTTTATGGTCTTCGAGAAGAGGGACATTACTAACACTTAGAAGCAGTCTTGTGTCAAGTATCTGATTTCTCAGTGGAGTCACGTAACATCGTTTATGAACAGATGTGAACATGCTGATACAAGAAGAAGAAAAAAAAGACTCAACGGGAGCGTCGAACAGAAGCCACATCAGGAGAACAGCTCCAGACATAACCTTCATCAATATATAATAATCCAAGATTGGAAACATGATAGAAATGAGCCAGACAGATGAACAGATCATTGAGTAGCACAGATACCACATGTTTTGTTCTGGGTCAAAGAACTATAAAGCGATAATCTTGATACTCACGGTTCCAGATGGCAATATTAGTAAAAGTATGTTTGCCTTCTTAAAAAAGGACTTTGGCCTGGCTGATCCTGTCAAATTTGTTGTGTCTAAAATAGTAGCAGACAGACAAGATTCTGGGCACTGGGACCGGGCCATTGATTCAATTACTCTAAGTACACATTTGAGCAAGGTCAAGTTCGGCACACAGATATTCAAGACATAAACTGCAGCCAATGTCTTCATATTAAGCAGTTGCAGTTATTACATAACATAGCACTCACTTGTTCACAGGTTTGGCAGACAGACATGCAGGCCACTAGACATAAAGGAAAGATATATGGAGCATCTGTCTATAGCAGTGAACCCAGCAGTTAATGCATACACACACTGGCTATGTTTCCAACCAAGCTACGGATTTCATGTAGAAATTCTAAATAAATTACAAGAAATAATTTGGAACATTCAGCTTTTCCATTGCTTGTGCTGAGTGGAAAAAAAATTAGAAATATTGATCATTCTATGGATTATTTAAAAAAAAACAATAATAAAACCATTAGTGAATTTCGGTATCATAACATTATAATGCATAGTATGGAAATGGATATTAATTTTGAGATTTGCTAAAGATTATATTTAACCATTTAGATTAACTTCCAATGAGTTTTAGATGTCTTTAAAGGTCATCTAAACGTACAAAATTGGGCAAATGAACATCCACAATTAAATAACCTATATGGACAGAAACCGATCAATTAAAAAATAAAAATAAATCAGTTGATATGCTATGGTACTGACACATCATGCATCCCTATGCTCTGACAAGCTTCATGCTTGCTAGCAATCTGTGACAGATGCCTTACGTCTGGAAGCAACAGCGTCTCAGAGAGTTCTGGCAGGTAATAATAGTCAATCACAATGACTTTTTTAATGCACATTTAAGCATTTATTCAGTAAATGTGCTTATAGCATTGCTTATGTGCATGTCGTCTTATCAAATACCCAATGTCTCTATCCACCTCAAGTGAGCATGTAAATATTTATTTATATATTTATCTTGGTGATTCCATCCAGCATTTTAATGAATATTCATGGATGAAAACCCAGCTACCGAAGCCAGGTTTTACTCAGCAAACCTACAGTATTGAAATGTTCACTGTAAGGTATAATTTAAAATTATATCCGTAATGAAGAACTACACTGCTATTATATAAATGCCACTTGTTTGTAATCAAGTTGTGTTGTTTCTAAAAGAGCGACCCTGTGTAGTGCAGAGGTGGTTTTGAACAACTTGATGACAAGCCTGTGTAGATGTATTTGCAGCGTAAGCCTACTGAATCTGCCTTTTTGTTTGTGCAGAATGCCTCCCTGACAAGCCATGTAAGTTACATTTGCAGATGTACACAAGGGATTTAAATATCATCTGGTTCCCAGGCAACCACAACAATAATGAAACCTATATGTAAATGCGTGACAAAACCAAGTCTTTTTCTCCAGAGAAATCTGGGGCAGAGGTTCTTCCGCTAAAGAGCTGCTCAGTAAATCTGGCCCTGAAATGTTCAGGCAGTTGGGTTGCCAGAGCCTCAGGCTTATTTGCAGTGGCCCATTCGTCACCGAGTGTCCAGTTTTGCCAACTCGCTAATAGGACACCATCCTCAGTGAATAATTGGCCCTTTTTTCGCCATTATACCGCAGCTCTGCACATTTTTATTTCACCACAGCAAGAGCTGCATTGTTTCCTCTTGGGGTTTTGATGTCTCTTTTGTCAGAATCAGGATATTAGAGATCTTTAAAATGGATCATTCTTAACATGTTACCAGCGTTCTCCCAATGACAGATAGTCAGCACCAATCCATATAACCCATCTCAGCCTACTCTTCAGCTATCCAGCAAAAGCAGCAGTGGAGAAATCAGTGGCAGGTGGTCATTAGAACGTCTCTGAAGAATGACAAATGGTTTAGCCATGGCATTCAAGCATCATACTTTTCACTACAATTACAGATTTATCAAGATCGCTCTCTGCTGCTCAAACACACAGATAAGCATCTGATCTTACGTGTAAATACACCCTCAAACTGCAGGCTGACCGGCAGAAATTCACTGCCTGCTGTAAGTAAAACGTTTCTCTTGTGTCCTCTATCTTACATCTTTTTCCTCAGCAAACAAATGCTGCACATTGGAGGACAGGGACCCTGACTTGACAAACGACCTGCGACGAGCCTCTATCCACTGCAACTGTGGCCAAGGGCCAAGGGAAACGGGATTAAATTATCCACCCAAATTAAAAGAGCATATCTGTCTTGTCCCTGCTAACAGCTGTTAGCATTTATCTCCCACATGTGTCAGTGCCATTCATTCATTTTATAATCTGCGTTTATCAGACTGGCTAGGCCAAAGTGGGGCAGAGGGGACCAAGAAGAGGCGCCCGGGTGCTAATTGCCTTGCCATGCTCGAGAACGTCTGTGTGTGTGTGTGTGTGTTTGTGTGTGTGTTCCAGAGTACCCCACCGTTTTGGCAAAAAAGGGGGAGGTGGAAGTGTAAGAGGGGCTAGGGAGGGATGACACAGGTGCAGAAACTGGAAAAAAAGAGGGCTATTACACAGCGGGAGAGTCTGCAAAAAGTCACTCCATCACAGACCACTGATTAAAATTTCATAGGAGGGGGCCAGAAGGACGAGTCTGCTGTAGGTAGTGGATGAAGTGGATGAAGGCCTGTAGAAGTAGATGGATTTCATTTATTTGAGTAGGGTTATGAGTCAATGAAGTATAAGTAATCGCAATTTAAAAAAAGAAAAAAAACAATCTAGTTTAAAACAAATGTGCCAAGTTTTAGAAATGTACTCCTTGAATTATGCTGGTTTCATATGGTTTAAAATAAATAAAACACTCTTATTGTATACGATCTTATATCCATATTAGTTTTAATTATGTTTATAAAAATGCCATGTTGTGTAAGCAAGTAAAAATAATATTTTCCCTTGTACCCGGAATACATGTGCATGTACAAAATATATTAAAAAAACATAAAAAAATATGAATATGAATTATAGTATTAATTGTAGTAAAAACTTTTTACAAATATCACAAATTAAAGATGTAGTTTACCAAAAAATGAAAATTAATTATTCCAAACCCGTAAGACTTTCGGTCATCTTCGAAAACAAATAAAGATCTTTTTGATGAAATCTGAGAGCTTTCTGTCCCTCCATAGACAGCTACGCAACAACTATTTGACGCTTCAAAAAGTTAATAAAGAAATCGTAAAACTAATCCATATGAATTGAGCAGTTTAGTCCAAATTTTCTGAAGAGACTTGACAGATTTAATTTAGGCTTATTACGGTCCTATAAATTAATTTATATTTGAATAAATTCATTTATAGCACAGGAAAAAAAAGTCATGTCATTGACCTACAGTATATCCCAGTGTTTCCTGTCCTTGTGCTTCTTGGCGTGCAGCATACAACCATTTCCTGCAGGTGTCGGGTACAACACAAATTGTTTGTTGTCCAAATGTTGCAGTTTAGTGAGAGTGACGGGTTGTGGAAAGGCTAGGGCTACATTTTCAGATGTAGTCATGTCTCCGTAGACTGATAACAAGTTGCTGACATCTCTTTTGTGACAGTGAGGTTGTAATGGAAGCGGCCGTTTATTGACTGCGCTTGCTTTGATGGGGAGAATCACGAGAGAGATCAAAAGGAGGTTCGGCAGCCGCCCGGGATCGTACCACACTGATGTTTACTTTTCACATAAGTGCTCTTCTATTGGTTATTAACTGCTTTACTGAGACTCTTTTTCATGTTTTTGTTTTGGCCCCTTTGTTAGGATGTCTGCTCGTAAGAGATTGTAGTCATTGGCTTTATGACCACTTGTCAATTGGCCATCCACAACACACACGGCCATCCGCACACAGAGGTCTCTAATAAATCACAAACTGTGATCAGCCCCATGCTGTAACTGTATTGTCTAAATGTCAGGATACCCAGAGTGGGGGTACAGGGGGATGGTACGATGACAGTAGATAAAGTGAAGAGATTCGAGCTTCACTCTAGTGTGTGTGTTTGACAGCTGTTTTCTTCCACACTCACTTCCCCCTCCCCAGACCCCTGTCAGCCTCCCCTCCATTACTCACCCCAACACTCCAGCACCAGGACAGCAGTGACAGCTCCCCTCCCTGAGCTCAGCCAGCAAGGTGCAGGAACCAAACTGAGAGAGCGGTTGAAAAGGCACGCAAGATCCGTGAAATCCTATCCATGACGGTGAGGGCCTCAGATGACTCTGATGTCCACCCTGCTGTGATGATGGTTTATATGTCATCAGGACAGATAGGATATTCCTCCGACTGCAAATTTGCAGGCGGCTTGGTGTCTCTCTCGGTGCATGGATAGACATATCCTGGTGGGAGGTCCTTATGGACTATAGAGTTTCGAAACACTTTCTGAGGTTGATGCCGAGTGTGTGTCACTTGGCACAAGTCGTCTCCTAGGGTTCCCGGGTAATTGTTGTGTCATTACAGAGGTAATCGTGCAGCAGCTATGGCGCATCCCTAAAAAAATACTTGAAATAATATAGATAAATGCATGTGGTGTGCAAACAGGCCAAAAGCCCTTCAATACATGAAGGATGCATGTTTAGTCTTGCTAGGTCATAAAAGTGTTAATGGCCATGGTGGAATCACAGCACCCTGGGAAATTGTTATGAACACTGCAGGGTACGAAATGATGTCATATAGACAGATTTCATCGCAAGATCATTGACAACGCTTGTGCTTTATGGAACAAAACATTGCTTTGGGACAGGTTTTGCAGGAAGGAACACCTGTTCTGCTCATATTTCTGCATGACAGCCTATAATCTTTAAATTATTAGGTGCATCAAAGAACCATTTTCTTGGGTTCCAATTGACTATGCATGGTTCTTGAGCTGACTAGAATTACAAAATAAAATGTTTCATTATAGTATCATTCAGGTCCTTCAGATCAGCATATTGGTGGAAAGGAGGAAAAATTAAACTCTTCTGGGTTCTTTGAAGCACCAGTAGAACCATAGAACTGATTTAGGTTCTCCTGTTCCTACTGAAAAAGCATCTTAAACCAGCCTAAGGTGGTTTGCTGGTCATAACTGGTCTCATAGCCTAGTCAAACCAGCCTATTGATCTGTTTTAAAGGGGATTTGGGGCCCTTTTCAGCTGGTCAGCCTGGAAGACCAGCTTGGGCTAAACTAGCTGAAAACCAAATTGTGCAAACTGCAAAATCAGCAGGGATGAAAAACTAAAATGTTCTTCTATTCCATTACACTCTAAAAACCTTTAAAAAACGTTTTGAAATGTTTAGCAGCAGCGCTTGCTACGGTCCTAAATTTATGTTTAAATAAATATATAAATACACTTCTTTTAACTCAAGTGTTGTTCTTAGTGACTACATCTTACACACATACAAGCACACAGATGCACACATACACACTTAGGCTTCCCATCAGCAAATTAACTGAATAAAGAGCCTCTCTTTGCTGGGTCGTTTGAGTGGCTAATTAGTCATCAGTGCATGCTGTGTGGAGAGAGAGAGAGAGAGGAGCGCAGAAGAGAGATCGGTTTTGCATCAAGAGGTAGAACTTCAAACGACATCTGATGAAAGCCAAAATGCTTAATTAAAATCTATTTGTATGAGCGAAAAATCATCATAATATCAACCTCAAAAAATAGAGAGGGTTAGAAAAAAAAGCTGTTTTGTTAGATGCGGGTGGAGATATAAACACATTAGTTTAGATAATGTGCCGACTTTATTATCCAAGCAGGGAGCAAAGACAGCGAGAGGAACTGACTCTGAGATTGGCGATAATTTCCCATTTGTGTCTAACTTGGACTCCATCCACATTTGCTAATAACAGTTTTGCAATTCTCCCCCTTGCCTCTCTTTGCCCGCTCTTTGTCTGACATTGGCTCTTAGCGCTGCATGCGAACCCCCTGGCACTGCATTTATAATAGATGGAGCTCCGTGTGCACAATATAAGCAGGGTATGAAGGGGCTTTCTACTCTAGCAGCCAGTCCAGAAGAGTCAAATCACCTCATCTACATTTTCCTTTCTTTTTTGTTCGCGTAGTTGCTCAGATGTGTGTGAAAATATAGTGTGCTTATGTCAAGTTCTCTGCCATCTCTCAATGGCATGTTGCTTTAAGCTGCATTACATAGATAATTTATACATATGCTGCACTGTGCTGATCAATACAGGTTGGGTATGTCCGCAGAGCATCTATTAAAGTAATAAGGCCTACAAAATGCACAAGAATGGAATAATTCCAATAGGTGCATGATCTCTCTTGGTTGCTAAAATTCCTGCATTCTAAAACATGGCTAAAAAAGCTTCAGTGCATGGATAATTCATGCACTCTCCAGGTAGTGCTCAGAATCATAAATGAATGGAGAGCTGATGGGGAGAGCTTGCAGTGGTGAATTGTAGCTGCTGCAGTGGAATGTGTTTCAGTTATTTTAGTCTTTGTTGAAGGCTCTGCTGTATTGCATAACATGAGTCAAATTGTAGCTACTGCTACAGTATTAGTGCCTTTCTTTCAGTGTCACCAGTGAGGTCAGAGTAAGTGCACAGGAACCATTTGGCTTCAAATAAATTCAAGTCAATGTTTCATTTAAGCAGGATTGCATTGCATTACAAATGTAGGCTATCTGATACAGTTTCTAACACTTTTCTGTGTTTAGTCAAATAGTAACCTCAAAGAAATCCCTGCATGCACAAGTGTTTATCTCTTTCAAAGGGACCCAATGTATTTTTATGTATTAATATATTTTCCATGTATAAAACCCCATTTATACTATATTAAATGTGACATTGTAAAAACAACAAATCTTGACCATGTAAAAAATATATTTATCAGAAATTAATATTTTTAATTAATAATAATTAACTTTGAAAAACTTTGGACAATCTTTTTTCTCCGTTTTTTGCAGACGTCCTAATAGCCCATAAACCTTAGGTTGAAAACCCCCTGCATGCATATACGTATTTCAATTAATGGACTTAAAAGTGCAGCTTATCAGCAGACAACCAGGAAATAGCTAGGAAATACCTTCATTTTGGACTATTTATTTAGGTCTGAGCTAAAGGAGATGACAGAATAAGTTAAAATAGGGCATGTACAGCAACTGTAATTTACAGCTGACATGAAGTAAAGAGATTCGAGGTTTACTCTACTGCCATTTGACTGCCAAAGTGCTTTTACCGCAACTCACTGAACAGAACTCTCTAATATCCAAACTGGCCACTGTGACTGGGGAACAATAATGTTAAACCACTGAAGAAGAAACTGCTGAGTGAGCAGTCAGTGAGCCATGATAGTGCAGTCTTTCTCTTCCGTCCTCCCTCTGTCTGCCAAAGTATTCATCAGAGGAAAAACCAAAGTGAGGGGAAAGGTATCTTAAGTAATAAGACGGTCATTTCTCGCTCAATAAGCACCGTACAAAATAGCCTAGGCTACAAAGATAAATACTATTCCCTCAACCACACCAAGTGTAATAAAAATTCCATGGATGTTCAACTTCTCTCCCAGAAAATGGTGCCCCTCAGCTGCACTTGAAAAATGTTCTGTGCGAAAGTCTCTATGTAGCAGATTTAGTCGTTTACACTTTCAACAGTGCAACCAACTAAACCAACACCACCTGGAAAAGTGTTGATGCACCACGGGTTTCACTGACATGTTCAGCTGTAACCATGTGTTTTTTCAGATGGTTAGCTTTCCCTTTATAAACATCACTGGACTTAAGAGTATTCTAAGGCTTACTGTCTCATGTAAATGCATTTCTGTTTCTCCTGCAGACATGTCTGGAACTGGAGAGGTACCTACAGACGGAGCCCAAAAGGCTTTCGGAGCTCTTCGACGAGGAGCTTGACTGCCTCCTTACGCCAGCCTTCATGAGGGGAGACAGCGACGAGGACCTGATGGACCCTCTTCTGCCCAATTTATCAGACGAGCCCAGCCCCCCACCTCTACTGGTATCCCTTCCCAAAAACCTCCATGTCCCAGCAAACGGCAAGAGTACCGACGCAGGGCTAAAAGAAGCCAGCGGAGGGGTTAATCCCGCCCAGCTAAACGCAGTCACATCCCTCACGCCACCTTCCTCCCCGGAGTTGGGACGGCATCTTGTGAAGCCCACGCAGACTCTTACCGCCACAGCTGATGGCACGCTCACACTGAAACTGGTGGCCAAGAAAGTGGGACTTGGGGCAGCAAAGTTAGTGGCAACACATTCGCTACCTTCGCCACCAAATCGCGGGGCACAGAGCGACGGTGAAGGAGGCCTGGGAACAGTAGGTGGAGGGGACATCCCGGAAAACAAAAAGAGGGTCCATCGTTGCCAGTTTAATGGCTGTAGGAAGGTTTACACAAAAAGCTCCCACCTAAAGGCACACCAGAGGACACATACAGGTGATTAAATGCTCCAATAACATATGTTTTAACATTTAGAATCACACATAGCATTTAGTTTTCCTGGAGAAAGGCTTCTGCTATAGCAAGTCTAACTCTACATGTAATAAGATGAAGTTTTCAGAGTTCAGAAAATACTATAGAAGGGTCACAAGAGATCTTGTGAAGCTTACTTGATTTTTGCTGCACAGCCCCCAAAGCGAAATATCTGAGATTAAAGTGCAATAGAGAGAAAAAAACAAACTAAAATGAGCCCAGCCACACCATTCAAAACCTGCCAGTGCAGTCAGTAATTGCAAGAAGATTGATAGTCTGACTGAGCTGAATCCTGTTTCCCAGCTAATTCGAGCTCACATGCTCCGGTGCCGTAGTTGCTGCCCTCTCACTGAACCTGAGAGCGTATTGCACTCTGCCATGGCCCCGAAACCTACTGTGACAGTGGCCTCAATGCAGCGTATCTGGCCCCTGTGGCCAGCTGTTGACTCGGCAGGTTTCTTATTATTCTATATTATTCTTTTAATTAGCTTAATCCTGATTTTTTTGGTTATCATTTCGTACATTACTAGAACAGGGAGATTAAAATTACAACAGGATTTAAGAGAAGCCTTCCTGCTACAGGACTCTATGCTAATATTTTTGTTTAGGAGCACTCATGGCCCTGAAAAGTGAATTAAGCATTTCTACAGAATTCAGGGGGGAAAATATTTTTTTAGATTGAGTATTTGAAGATAACCTGAGAGATGGCATAAAACAGTAACAGGGTTAGCTGATGCCCTTATGAATAATGTTACATATATATATATATATATATATATATATATATATATATATATATATATATATATATATATATATATATATATATATATATAGACCGATGTTGTTAAGCATGCATTAATCAGTTGGTGATAATGCAACAAAGCTCATGACTGAATTTAACTTGACCCCCGGGAGGGCTACCTTTGAACATCGACATGACCAAATTACAAATCACAATTAATTTCACATTATGATTCACATTATTCTGGTGAGAAAGGGATCTCTGTTGATTTGGATAGAAAACAAAACCATTTAAGGTTGCAAATGCATTATGGAGTTTTTTTTGTTTAGTTTTAATTGCATTAGGGAGATTTATTGTATTAATATACACCAATACATCTGATTGGGTGTCAGAAGTCACTTAACCCTTTCACACGTAAGTTTAAAATATTCTAAATGACCCCCCAGCGTGAGTTTTTCAAGGCGACCGTTATTTAGAACTTGTCACTTTAATGTTTTCATGGTGACGCGTCATTGCTTGTCACGTGGCACAGCACAACTACAACACAGCGCTGAATGAATGAGGATCTGCTTTTATGTAATTTTTCCTTTTTTATTAAAAATATACACAAATGTATTAGCTATAGCATGAAACACTGATATTCTGATTGTCAAATATGTG
Source organism: Siphateles boraxobius (assembly GCF_051911475.1). NCBI lineage: Eukaryota > Metazoa > Chordata > Actinopteri > Cypriniformes > Leuciscidae > Siphateles > Siphateles boraxobius. Next base: position 22,564,349 of record NW_027509197.1, on the reverse strand, counting down.
CAAGTGGATGTGTTTTGTTGTTTAAACACCTTTATAACGATCGCGTTAGTTGAGCTGTATGCGCAATGGGCGGTGCCATGTTAGTTTGTTTCACAGTTCAGAGAATCGGATCTGTTGGATTTACAACACGTCAATTCCTCCACTTCTCACGAAATACATGAAAGTAAGTGGCCGGTGAACTGGGAGAAGAATAGGATAAAATGTAAAGCTACTTACACAATGTGTATCTGATATGAATAAAAGCGTTGTCTTATTATAATGGAAAGGAAGAAGAATTATTGCCGCTTCCATAGACATCAGTGTGTTTTTTACAAACTCAAAATCATTGTTTTGCTAGTAATTATGTGTATTTAAGTGTCTGAAACCTAAAATAAACATTATGTGGTTGAAAACACTCAATAGTTGTGATATATGACAGCACTGAGTGGGTCCTTCTCTGGCTCAGCGCCAGCAAACGCGCGAAAGCACGTTTGAATTTAGCAGTTGATCACGTGATGCACTGACCGTTCTAATCACACCGGTGTGATCGTACGCTCCAGGGACCAGCCAAGACTGATCACACCGGTGTGATCGTACGTGCGAAAGGGTTAAGTAATTTTTCACATTCATTTACAGTCATAAATGCAGACGTGGAGCCCTGTGGTAATGACATGGTCTTACTTTGCTTTGTCAACAATGTTTGCTGAAGTTAATAGCACATCCCTGAATGGGATTTGGAGGATAAAAATGGGTTAGAATCAGAGAGCTCATTTTGAAATGCAACATGAGCCACTGGAGAAGCCGAAATGAATGGATGATAATTGGGCCCTACCTCTGAAATCGAAACTTCGGAGTCAATAATAGCTTACCAGCACTCTGTTCTGAGGAAATGTAATTAACCACACCGTACACACCTAGGACACTGGTGCGGGGGAAGGAGTTTGCCGTTTTGGAGGGGATCGGTTGCTAGGAAACCATATCAAAAGACTGTAATACAGTAGGTTGATTATTTGCAGCTCTAGATACCAATTGAAGCTCCAATATGCCAAATCAATCCCACCTTTCCCCTACCCTCTTTGGGTACAGTTGGGGTTGCCAGGCAACTACATCATGCATATCTAAAGCAAGCAATAATTGGTTGGTATTGCGGAGTGTCCATAGGTTGTATACCGACTGAATGGCTCTTTCTCTCTCGGCTGGTTGCTAGGCGACTCCATCATGCATCCCTGACTCTCCAAGTTATAATTGGCCTGCGTTATGGTTGCCGTGGTTGCAGGGCCAAGCCTGCCTCGCTGCTGTCAGACAACAAGAGAGGGAACGAAATAAAGAGGCGGAGGAAGGGCGCTACGGCATAAGGAGGGAGCGAGTGCGAGGGGGTCTTTGGCCAATTATTGTGAGTGTAGTGCGAAACGTTTGCGGTCTCACACCTGCGGCCCGCCACTTTCCAAATGACACAGAGATGCTCTTCCTGCACACTTGTAGCAGTCACAAACACGAGAGCAGACGTGGCAATATTTTCTCCAACTGATTTTATAAATTGAAAAAGCTCAAGGACAGGCAAACATAATAAAATAAACCTCAAGGCACTTTGACCTACTGTTTGTCTGTGCGCGTCTTGTCTGGCAGAGAAAGATGAGAGATGTCAAAGAAGGCCCGCTGCTTGTTTGCAATATTCCCACAGGTGAACTAGAGAAAAAAAAAGGCCAAGTACATTGTATTATATTTAAAAATCCTCTTCTATTTGTCATCGGAAGTCAAGAAATATGTTAATGGGGAATGGAAAGAGGAACTGGTCAGGCCTCTTACGAGTCGTTTTCCTCGTCGCCATTGCCGTGTCATTCTTTATGTTGCATCATAACAGACTTTCAGGACAGACTAAGCAATGTAGTGGTAAACCCGATGTTATGTCATTCGTTACCTCATCTTGCATCATAAAGCTAAAAAACGAGAGGGGATAAATAGATGAACATACTTTGATTTCATAACAGTAACAGTGTGCTCATATCAACTGCATACATTTTTGTGGATATGAAATTTTGCGAAAGCGAATACCTTCCACTTCTCCACATCTAACTGGATCATATTTTCCTTACAACAGGAAAAAAGAAAATTACAGCCTGTAGTCATTTCCATTCCCTCTATGATTTTCTTCATCAGTTTTCAGAGTCAGTCGTGGAGGTCCAGGCACATCCTTGCTGGAAGACTAGCATAAAACAGCATGAATTTGTATGTTGGTCTAGACTGGTTTAAACTTGTAAGTATAGTCTTTCAAGTAAGGCAGGTTTAGTAGGATTGTTAATGACTAATCATTCATTGATTAACCATCAATGATTCAAAAATCAATAACCTGCCTACTGCATCTGTCTGGCCTTCCTTCCATCCTTCCATCTGTCTCTGTTCATATATCCATCAGTCTATCAAGTCTATCTATGTAGTCTGCCTATCTACCTTTAACTATCTAAACTATTTTTTTTTTAAATTACATTACATTTGATTCAACAATCAACTACGAAAATCACTATCCCTGCTTAGTGAGTTTAGACATGAGGTCAGAACCAATTTAGTGAACTATTTCCAATGGAGAAACAGCCACTTTATTCTGGTTAGGACGATTGGTGCACACAGTGTTTGCTGGAGTAGCTGGCAGCTCTTGTATTGTTAATATGGCATTGTTTCCCATTAAGCGTCATTAAGACCCCAATTATCATTACCACCTCCAGATCTGAATCCATGCCATCAACACCCTCTCCATTCCCACCCAGGCCCAAGGCTGAAGCCAGTTCTGTTCCCCAGGAACACTGCCACTGTGCTGGGACCCTCTCTTTTGGGTGTTGAAACCCCCCTTCCTTCCTCACTCATGGCCATATTTTGAATTTGAGGCATAAAAGTGCAGCATGTGGAACAATTGGTATCTCCTTTCCCATCTGTTTAACTTCATTTGAATTTCAGAGCTCAATGGGAGGGTGAAGAACATTTAGCACAAATGGCTTCATTTTGGATACTTGACTTTGGGTTATGAATTCATTCTGTTATGGTGACTGAGCACATTTAAGCAGCCCCAGTTCAATTTAAAATAAGGTGGAAAATGACTTTTTGATCTAATACATTTTTGTGTCTGAAAATGATCACCTCCATATATTTTTTACTATTGAAAATATAGGAGGTTTGGGCTACAGACATGCGATTGGTCAACTGGAAGAAAAAGCAGCAATTTGATTGGCTGGCTAGGATGTGTGATTGAGAGAAACAGTAATGAATGATGTTGATAATGGAACTGCTGACGGTGCTCACAGTGGCACAGCGGCTGCCTCGCTCCATCTGTGTACAGGTGTGTGTGAATGGTAAAGCATGGATTAAATGATGTGTGTTTGTGCATGCAGGTGAGAAGCCTTACAAATGCTCCTGGGAAGGCTGTGAATGGCGTTTCGCACGAAGCGACGAACTGACAAGGCACTACCGCAAACACACTGGTGCCAAACCTTTCAAGTGCAACCACTGCGACAGGTAAGAAACACTGCAAATGCTGCAAAGATAGCTCACAATAAATGCATGCGCATATTTAACCCTTTTTAATTCTTTAAACCTGCTACACATTCACTAGTCCACAGTCCTCAAATGCTCATAAACAATTTCCTTTAGCTATGAGACTAGAAGACCAAACTCTCTCCCTCAAAAAGAAACCCTCCCTTCGCTCTTGTTTTCTCGAATTCTCTCTGATGGCATGCACATACCAAAACTGCATCAGGCTCATTGGAAGTTAGTACAGGCCCAGTTCCCTTCTGAATAACTCATTCACAGTCTGGTCCTATGATACCCATTACTGAATTACTGTGAATATCTCATGCGCGCATCCTTTTCCACTTTCCTCCGTCCTCCCTTCGGTACTGCATATTCCCACACTGTGGCTTGAGTGCAGGGAGAAAGAGAAGTTAAAGGCATGGGTGTGCATTCCAAGGTAAGAGAGTAATACAACAGTAATATAAAAGAGCTGGGTAGAGGCACAGGAAGAAATGGATGCAAGTAGAACTACATAGGTTAGACACAGCATATTTGATGAGTTTGTTTTGTGTTTTGTTTTTTTCAATCACAATACTTACATGAACTGTTAATGAAACATGGAAACTGCTCCTGGTGAATAGAATTAACTACATGCAAATCCTTCCCAACTAAAACATGACGTGCCAGTTATGTGGTTTATTGGTACTTTTATTTTATGACTTACTAATTAACAACATAACAACAACTATGACGTACAGTGAAGAGGTTTGCGCGTGCAATATACGTCAACATTGTTGTTATGTTGTTAATTAGTAAGTCATGAAATAAAAGTAAAGTACCAATAAACCACGTAACTGGCACGTCGTGTTTTAGTTGGGAAGGATTTGCATGCAGTTCATTCTATTCATCAGGAGCAGTTTCCATACGTTTCATTAACAGTTTGTGTAAGTATTGTGATTGTGTGTGTGTGTGTGTGTGTGTGTGTGTGTGTGTGTGTGTGTGTGTGTGTGTGTGTGTGTGTGTGTGTGTGTGTGTGTGTGTGTGTGTGTGTGTGTGTACAATGTGAAGTAAAATTGCTTGTTTTAAAAAAAAAAACAAATTATGTTTATATACCATTTATATATATATATATATATATATATACACACCACACACACTGAACAAAATTATAAACGCAACACTTGTTTTTGCCCCTATTTTTCATGAGCTGAACTCAAAGATCTAAGACTTTTTCTATGTACACAAAAGGCCTATTTCTCTTAAATATTGTTCACAAATCTGTATAAATCTGTGTTAGTGAGCACTTCTCGTTTGCCGAGATAATCCATCCACCTCACAGGTGTGGCGTATCAAGATGCTGATTAGACAGCATGATTATTGCACAGGTGTGCCTTAGGCTGGCCACAATAAAAGGCCACTCTAAAATGTGCAGTTTTATCACGCAGCACAGTGCCACAGATGTTGCAAGTTTTGAGGGAGCGTGCAATTGGCATGCTGACTGCAGGAATGTCCACCAGAGCTGTTGCCCGTGAATTGAATGTTCATTTCTTTACCATAACCCTTCTCCAAAGGCGTTTCAGAGAATTTGGCAGAATATCCAACCTCACAAGCGCAGACCACGAGTAACCACACCATCCCAGTACCTCCACATCCAGCATCCAGCTTCACCTCCAAGATCGTCTGAGACCAGCCACCTGGACAGCTGCTGCAACAATCGGTTTGCATAACCAAAGAACTTCTGCACAAACTGTCATAAACCGTCTCAGGGAAGCTCATCTGCATTCTCGTCATCCTCATTGAGGTCTCGACCTGACTGCAGTTCATCGTCTTAACCGACTTGAGTGGGCAAATGCTCACATCCGAAGGCGTCTGACACCTTGGAGAGGTGTTCTCTTCACGAATGAATCCCGGTTTTCACTGTACAGGGCAGATGGCAGACAGCGTGTATGGCGTTGTGTGGGTGAGCGGTTTCCTGATGTCAACGTTGTGGATCGAGTGGCCCATGGTGGCAGTGGGGTTATGGTATGGGCAGGTGTATGTTATGGACAATGGACACAGGTGCATTTTAATGATTGCATTTTGAATGCTCAGAAATACCGTGATGAGATCCTGAGGCCCATTGTTGTGCCATTCATCCACGACCATCACCTCATGTTTCAGCATGATAATGCACCGCCTCATGTTGCAAGGATCTGTACACAATTCCTGGAAACTGAAAACATCCCAGTTCTTGCATGGCCAGCATACTCACCAGACATGTCCCCCATTGAGCATGTTTGGGATGCTCTGGATTGGCGTATACGACAGCATGTTCCAGGTCCTGCCAATTATCCAGTAACTTCGCAAAGCCATTGAATAGGAGAGGACCAACATTCCACAGGCCACAATCAACAACCTGATCAACTCTATGCGAAGGAGATGTGTTGCACTGCGTGAGGCAAATGGTAGTCACACCAGATACTGACTGGTTTTCAGATCCCCCCCAAAACAGTAAAAAATGGTTCATGGCTTAATTACCATGGGACCCACCAGTTGAGTTGGACCCATAAGTTGAGAACAACTATTTTAAAATATGCACAATTAGAATTAGTGTGTCCAAAAAAATAATGTACTTGCCTGGATGGTTGCCCAGGCTGACTGAAACGGTTTAGGGCAGCCATAACTTTTTCTGACCCATGGCAGACAACGGAGTGTCCAAGAAATCTGCTTGAAAATAGTACATTTTGTAATTTTGTTTAGTTATGCTAGTGGCACAGAAAATACAAATTCAGTAGTACTGAACAAAGTTGTCTGTGGACTAAATACTGACTTTGTACTCAAACATTTTGTCATGAATTTTCCATGAATTGTTCAGGATAGTGATAACACTCACAAAGAGGAATTTTACACAAAGTCATGGAGAAAGTCATAGAAATATCTAGTCTGGAAATCACAACTTCCCTCATGACTGTGGGAATCCTGTTTAAATCTTACGGGCTATATTTTAGCCAAGTCAAGTCACCTTCATTTATATAATGCTTTTTACAATACAGATTGTTTCCAAACAGCTTTACAGTGATCATAGGAAATGAATGCAACAAAGATTATTTTGGCTGTACGACAGCTCTAGAAGAAAGTAAAGCGCGCACACACACAAACGATGCAGAGGCAGCATGGTGAACGTGTGTTGGCGTTGGTTATAAAGAGGTGAAGAGACACAGAAACAGCAGAGAAAAAGGGAGATTTGCATTAGCATGGGGAGAAAGAGTGATAGCCTGTCAGGTGACAGTATTAGGAAGCTGTCACTCGGGCCTGGCATGCGGGCAGCAATTACACAGTGGAGGCCGCGTGCCCACTGAGCCAGCTCCAGGTGGAAGCACAATTAGACACGGCTCCCTGTCTCGCCGTCGGCATCAAACCAACCTTACCGCAGCCTTTTGAAAGTTGTCCATTGAACATTTCTCTGCTGCTCCATCACAATGAAGCTCCACCGATCCCAGCGGACAAGTTGCGGCTGGGACGGCCTCTGTTCTGCAGACTGCTGCCGACACCTGAACAGCGCCGTTTTCCCTCAGGCTCAGCCAAGCACGTGAACTCTCTGGGGAAGGCATGGGGAAATCTGTGTCCCTACACTCATTACTCAGTGTTTGGCAGCTATTGCATGACAAAAGGAGGAGGAGGCGGCTTGGATAAGCAAATCTACATTGACAATTCTTTCTCCTTGATGTCAGGTATAAACAAGGGCATCTTCTGAAGTTGAAGTCTAGCCTAAGCAATTTAGTTCTGCTGCAGAATCCCACACACAGATCCCCATCATTCCCTGGGAAGTATTTATAAATTGAGCCCTCCTGTTATTCCCTTTTAATACTAAACCTTGAAGAACCTTTCGGGGAAGCACATCCATTTTTGGTTGTGCATTGAATTATGGGTGTATAAAGAATGGAAAAACTATTACAAATGTGAACAGTGATGCCGCTGGAATGTGAAAGTGTCCTTGTGCAGCATTATTACTCTTGACTGGGATAACAATAAAGAATAATGTGTAGCAATGGCAGAAGGAGACAGTATCTATTGTCTGAATGGCAGAAAGGATGCCTTGTTGAATCTGGATGGAATAAGCCTGGGGCTAAAGGTGATTCTGAGTGTTCACTGTTGAAAAGGTGTGCAAGACTGCCTATTATGGTCTTCAATTTTCCTCCATGGTCCATTATGGTCCTCTTCTCTGGCACTGCCTCCAGTCAGTTCAGGGCGAGTCCCCTTACAGAATTTTTTTTAATTGTATTTAAATTGTCTTACTAAACAAAGGCAGCTGCAGACATGTGGCAACACCATTAGATATTAGACTAGAACAGTCAATACATAATACAGCATTTCCTCCATGATTTTTGGTATAGTGCCAGACATCTGCATCCGTCTTAAGTTACAGAAATAGTTTCTCTGAGGCAACTTGAGGATAGGAGTCTTGCTCAAGTCCAGAACAGTGATTAATAATTAAGTTTAAGAATTAAATGAAAACTAAAATTACTGATGCCAAATTTAGGTAACTTTTAGGGTGTATTTTTGGAGAGTAAAAACGTAACATTTTTCCACATTATCTAGAAGATAGAAAAGATTTGGAACAGCATGAGCCGTGGTATATCTCTCAGCTAGGTGTAATTACACAGAGTATGTTACCATCACAATGGGTTATGAGAAGCTACAGTCAAGGGCAGTCTAACAGTAAATACAGTCAGCCAACACACACAGTCATACTGTCTCACAGTCACACACACACAAGTGTATTGGGCATCATTAATCCTGCCTAATCAAGCACAGCCCCCTGTTGGGTGTTGAGAGGGGTTGAGTGAGAGTGGGAGGAGGGGTTATGAGATCTAAGGGTGTGCCAGCTGGTGTAGCAGCCACTTACAGTGAGTCACAGGACCATCTGTCCAGTTGCTCTACCCTACCTCCACACACACACACACACACACACACACACACACACACACACACACACACACATACGCATATTTGCACCTATATCAATGCAAATCGGAAAACAAAAAAATAACCAAGTGTAATATACAATGTCATCAGACTCTGCAAAAAAATTCACATACCTGAACAAAAGTGAAATGTATATGTCATTCACATATGATAAATGGTCAATACTGCAGTCTAGCTGTATTTTACTAAACAATAAAATAAATAAAGAAAACTAGAAAACTAAAAAAATAAATAAAATAAAAATCCTTAATAAAAACAAACCAACAAAGAGACAAATGCAAAGCAACTGGGGAAAACCAGAAACTGTCAGACTATAATGTAGAAAAATGTGCTACTGTGTCTACCTGTATATATACACACCCTCCTCCCACCCCAATTTGAATCTTGGCTGCTTTCCATCCAAAAAGCAACAGCGGATTTAACACTGTGGCTCTCAACTAATTAATAATGGATACAGCCAGAGGCAAATTGAAATTATAATTCTCTACTCCTTTTCAACTCTCCAAGTTTTTATTCATTCCAGTTAAGATTCACTTTCAACACTTTTTTGGCTGTAATACAGTAATCCTCATAGTCATAGAAATGTGGAGTAGAAATGGCATCGCAACACCGTATTTTCTAAGCACGGTTATGTATTGCTCCTACCATCAGTGGTTACATGTGAGCTTAATTGATGATGACATAAAAAAGCCCATGGCCCACTACGAGAAACCAACTGCTATGACTCAAGTGCTACATAACTAATGCAGTCGCTCAGTTTAAACAATAATACCATTTCACCTCCAGCCTCAAAATAATTTCCTAATTCAAACAGGCTCGCTGTGATTTGTGGTCGCACTCCCAAAAAATATTTCTTGCGCAAGGCTCAGCAGACTTTGCTGCTAACTGCATTGGCAAGCTATGCGTTCAAAACGATCTGTCACCAGTTTTAGAGCAAAAAGCTGGCTATGCTTAAAAATTCATTTTTTTTCCCAAACGCCAAATGTTGTTTTCTCTGTTCCATCTGCAAAGCTGCCACACATCTTCCAAGAAACTTAGATCGTCGCCCTCTTTAGCGCAATCATAAACGTGTTTCCTTAAGTGATTCCAAGCTAACTCTCTCTCTTTCTCTCTTTACAGATGTTTTTCCAGGTCTGATCACTTGGCTCTGCACATGAAGCGACATATCTAAGGCCGAGGGAGACGGGAGAGAGAGAGTGAGAGAAAAAGACTGAGAACGAAGAGAAGAACATGTGTGCACCGCCCATTCGGGAACATTCACAACAGACTTTGGGTGCACACGAGGGGTCTGGCCGCAAACGTCACCAGGAGGAACATGCGAGGCAGCGTGGGCAAGCGTTGTTGGATTCTACACCCTCTCAAGACAGTACAAATGCCTTTTCATCAGCGATTAGCCATGCCTTACTGAGCGTTAGCTTGGAGGTCAGACACTGCCAAACACCACCTTTTTTTTCCCTCATTCTCTTTTTGTACAGTAACTTACCACTAGCATGGGACAGTAAACTGAACGCTACATGTACAAAACCGAAACGCACATGTCATTCATCAAGTAACATAATTCTACTAGAGAATCAACATTCATTGTACATTCTGGAACTTCCTTTTTCTTTTTCCAAGGACACATCACAATTACTAACCTGCAGCTATGTCGTATACAGCAAGCAACCAAACACGGAAAACAACATTGCCAATAAGTTCGGAGGAGTGACCAATGGAAGTAGCGGCCAAACGCAACGCACGCCCCCCGAAGCTGTCTCTGCACGGGAAAAATGAAAAACAAAAAATACGGCAACGCTCAGGATGTGTGCTGATTTCTTGTACTCTTTCGCTCAGGAGCGAACTCTTCTCTGCTCTTCACGCCCGTCACCTCACGGGCGACCGAAATGATGCGCAGCGACACTTTCTTGCCTTTGTTTTTTTTTAAAGACTGTTAAAAAGATGGTTTGTTTTCCTTCTGTGCTGAAATGTCTTAAACTTCTGAAAAGTGAAAACTTACTTTGTGAACACAAGCATAAATGTGCACATACGGGCAACGGGAGGGAACTGTGAGCCCTTCTCAGTATGCACAAGGTTCAGTGGCTGCTATCTGGCACTGAAACATAACATTGGAAGCATAAGACAGGAGCAGAAACCCCCAGAAAAGTTTGAAACTGCTGGCATGGTATGAAAGGACAGAAGTCTTCTATTTTTCATTTTGCTTTGCTCAGACTTGATCCGGGAAAAGTGAACCAGAGTGCGTCCGCACGGACCTTGTGTGATGCTCTTGACACTGGAAAGAGTTCGTTTGCTTTGTGTTGATACTGGCACCCATGTTAAAACATAGTAGTCCGGTGCACTGGAGGAGACGGTATGGCGGGGAGGGACAGCTGGCAGAATGTTTGACTCTGAGATTGGAGCACCTGCTGGGACAAGGATCCAAAAGAACTCAGTGGCATCAGCCCAGACAAACTTTGCCTGTTTCGTATCCATTGTCTGCACTGATTTTTTCAATGTTCTCTGTGCTTTTTTTCATACAGTAAAAAAAAAAAGCTCAAAAACAAAACAAAAAAAGCATAAAAACAAAAAACAACTTGGAGGGAAAAAAGAAAACAAAAAAAATACATTAAAAAAACTATTTCACACAGACACACACCACAATGCAGACAGAATGGTTTCATTGCTCTTGGCTTTTTCCTGAGAAAAACGCAAGAAGAAAAAAAAGCAGAACAATAATTACCAAGTTAATGAACAGCATTAAAACGAAACACTGCATGGCAGCCTCTTTCAGACAGACACACACATTCGTACACATACATGCGCAGCTTGCCTCTCAGCATTATTTGTTTTTGCACCGAAATCTTCACAGCAGGGTTTTAGCAATTGTTGTTTTGTAGGATTGCGTTCCATCCAGACGTCAGACGTTAAATCGAGAACTTGTTGATACACTCGAGTAAATTATGCTAAACCGGGCCTAGGTCTAGCTCTGTGTTAATAATCAGCTTCCAAATAGCGGGTACAAAAAATATGTATCATCGTTCCCAAGGTTGTGAAGCCTGTTATGGCGTCGCAATCAGGGTGTTACCCTGCCGACCCTCCTCTTCTGCATTGATTTAATGGCTGCAAGGGTGGAGGGGAGATTGAAAGCCATTATGATTCAGTGGTGACATGTTCGTAGTCATCACAGACTCTACTAAACAATCCCAGATTATCCCTCAGGGGACTTCCAGAGCTTAACGTTCGATACCGAAACTCTCAGTGCAGAACTGCCTAAGACTGAAGGGTTGGTGCCTTTCTCTTGGTTTGAGTCCTGCTGAAGGCAGCTCTTCTATCACACATACACACACTTACACACACACCATCACTTCCGTTTGACCACAACTACACGTTTGATTTCAGTTACTATTTTCAATTGATTTCCTTTTATTTCCAAGTCATTTTGAAATGCAAAGTCATGCCAATTTTTTGACAAAATAGGGGATGAATTGGTTCATCTCCATTAATGTACAATCAGTTGTGGTTCGTGGCACTTTTTCCGCGAGAAGCGGCCCGTATATGTGACGATTGTATGTATGAGTTTCTGTAAAGCAAGCGAGCAGGATGTATTGCTATAGTGTAATAAAAACATTGTCTTATTTCCCACAATTCCAAAAATGGGGCAACTATCGACAGTGTACAGCAGTCTACATGTTACATCAACTATAAAGTTTCAAAAGGGTTAAATTTCCGTTTTACTCACATATAGCAGAGGTGAAAAGCTACATTTGTTTCACACTGCTCTGCCCTCCTGTTTTTGCTCACTTACAAAGCGACGATTCTGCTTATTCCTTAAGTCACCATATGGGATATAACAGAAGGAATGCAGAGACCAAAAAACGTGTCATATCATTTTCTTTGACACTGACAAGCAATGAAGCCTGTCTTTAAATTAAAGATATACATATAAATATTGTCTATTTAAACACCGTGCAAAGCAACGTTAAATGCAAAATTACAAACAAAAATCCCTTCTTTTGCCAACATGCTCTAGACGTTACTAAATGAATATGTAATAGGCCAATCAGATTCATTAGCAGGCAACATGCCGTACATATCCCCTCACATATCAAGTGCCATTTCAAGCCCCCGATATCTCACTCTCAGAACGACAGCAGCAGTCCAGTCAATTGCACAGGCGTCTGATGCATACTTTGTCCAAAGAATTACGCATTTACAAATAAACTGCTGGGTGTTGAAAGAGAGAAAGAAGAATTTTGTGTTTGACTTTATTCTCACAGTATCTCTTCTGCCCTTCACCAGCTTCCTATGATTTGTTCTTTAATGTCTAGGTGATCATTGGCTTGGTCTTGAGTATGTGTGCTTGTAAAATATGGTTCGAATGCAAAGTTGAGGATGAGTTTAGAACCTAGCCGTGAAATTGAAACAGCGAATTAGTCGCATTGGTTCTAGCGCTTCTATAGTGAGTGCAGGTCACGCATGTCTTTAGAGATCACAAATCCAGGCGATTGTTTTTAAAACGATCGTTTGAGTAATTCCTAACATGATTTTAGCTGTACAGAAGACCACCTTATCTACTGCGAGTTATCCGTACAGAGATAATGCTGTGGCTGAGTGTTTTACATGACAGTAAGAATGTTTGAAAACATTCTAAGGGAACAAATTTTAAGTGTACTAGATATGGGCACTCTTCCAGTGAAGCTCCCTTCCCAAGCCGTTTGCTTTGTTGCTTCAAAGAGGCTTTTGGCAGCTTAAATTTTATACAAAAAGATGCTTGAAACATCACAAGGGGATTTTATGATACATGGTCAGAGGTGACAACTTTTTCATTTCTATTGTCCGTATTGGAACATTTCACTGCATAACTAACACACGTCATTGTTACCGCTAGCTTAGTCTGTTTAAATGACACTGCTGTCGATTGTCTACATAACATTTAGTGGCATTTCAAGATGCACTTATCACAAGATCATGGGAGCTTAGATAAAGCTTGTAGGTTCATGGCACAACATTAATTGTCTGTTTTGGTCAACGATGCATCAAAATAAAGTCTGCTATTCTGTGTAGGCTATACACTCAAATACTCATCCATATAGTTCCCAGTCACTTGCAAACAGAGATGAGAACTCTAAAGGACTTGTTTGACTTGAGATATACTGCATCTTGAAGTGCATCTGTATCCGTGTTTGTCCGAACTTGATAAGTCAGTACGTAAGGTTTTCACCAGGTCTTTCCCCTTTTTGTGCGAATTTTTTGTGTTCCTCACCTCCCACCCCATCTATCCCACCCTGCACCTGCAGAACCACGGTCACTTCCTGAAAGCGCCGTCACTTCAGTTTCATCCTGCAGTTGTGTTACCAGCTGTCAGCAATCTCTTACCTATGAATGTCCCTAGACATCACTAACCAGGGAGCAACCGGGCAACAACAGACCTCAAAGCTTTTACAGGTGCTCTCTCTCTTATCCAAACATGGATCTTTCAGACGGCCTCCAGTTGGTAGAGCAGGCACAAGTCTGAAAAAGAAAAAAAACAGAACAGTTATGTGCCATCTTGATTTATCTGTATGGAAGTAGGACGACATTTTGCCATATGTAGGCTGAAGCATGTAGTTTCTCGCTAGAGCAGGGACCCTCATATTCACTGTCCTCTCTTTCCCTCGCCACATCACTAACACTCCACCCCCTCACTTCTGGAATCTTCACACTCTTCCTCTCCGTTTTTATTTTTTTTCTATTCTGTTCTTTCCTTGTGTGTTTTTCTTTATTGGTTCTTTTGCTGTACAAAGTGTTTAAAATATTATTATTTGTATGATATAATGTTAGTATGGTAATGTTCTTTATTAAGGAAGAAGATGAAATTTATTTTTGTTACTGGTCTGTTTCATAATTCTTTTTTAAATTGGTATTGTAAGATATCTATGCAAGAACTGTTCAGTGGAGCATTTTTATTTAAGAATGTAATAAGTGTAATAAATGGTAGAATCTGAACACCCTCAGACTGACGTTTTCTGTGACCAGAAAGAAGAAATATTACTTTGACAGCGGGTGAGAGAGACGCTGTCTTTTCATAGCCTTTCAGAACCTTTGTTGCAGTGCTTTCAAATAATGAAGACAATTTAATTTTTGTCCAAGAAATCACCACATTGTGACAATGGCTCTGTGTACATTGGCTTAAAATTACTTTTTTGTGTGTCCACGGTTCATTGGAATTGGAAAACCGAACACCCTCACCAACAGAAGGTCAAAGAATATCACGCTTTGTTTGCAGATGGATTTTGTTGTATATCTGAATTTAAACAAACAGCAATTTTACCATTGTTCACAGCAATAAATAAATAAATAAATAAAAATAATAAAAAAATATTAATTAGTTATACAATTAAATTAAAATAAAATAAAATAAAATGAAGAAATTCCATCAATAAGGCAATTCTGGTTTCCCAGCTTAAAAAAATTGCGCATTCAGTATTGGAAGTTTATATGAACTTAAATGCTTTTAGGCCCAATTAAATAAAAAGTGCTTGTATTTCATGCTTTTAGGCCCAATTAAATAAAAAGTGCTTGTATTTCTGAAATACACCTTTTCCAGCAAGTAAAGAAGACCTGTATCCACATCCTTTAATGATATGGCCCACAAAGATCCTCAATGGTACAGTTTACTCAACCATAAAAATATGTCCCACAGCCTGAGAATTTTACCAACAGCCCTGCGGGTGTGTGAATACAGGCCATTTTACAATGACAGAAGACTCACCCAATCGGATTTTCAAGCCAGAACTTTCCATTTTACACCTCAATTTTTATTACAAATTAATGACCCTCCCTCCCAAACTTCTCTCTGCGGGCCACTTTGTGCATCACATCCTTTAATTAGTCGTCACAGGGCTGCCAATGACTAAGCCACCATTTAGAAACTCGTACCCATGTCTCAAGGATTAAAAGGGCTAATCGAATAACTAATGGTTAATTACAGAGTAATTATGTGAAAGAAAAGGTACTTCTAGCGCACATTCTCGCAGCCTTGTAAATGTCTTCCAGTAAGATTTCCCCCATCAGCTTCGCTCTATTATAGCTGATGCTGGTAATTGAAATTCACATTGTCATCGCCTCAAACCAAAAGCAAATGTGATATTTATGCGTCATCCACCTCCTGATGCAAGCCTTACTCCTGACACACACTCAAACGCCAGTATGTTTCATCTCACCCCGATACACGGCACATCTGGTGTCAACTGTGAGTAGACTAAAATCCAATTAATTGCATTGTTAATTTGTAGGAATAGACGTGTCAGTGACTGCTGAATAATCTCACCTAGGCTAATCACGAAAAAAAAAAAAGGAATTCTGCAGGCTGGAAATTTCCAGCCTGGTCTCTCGGGATCCGTGTCAGTAGCTTAATGTGCATATCCAGCCCCCTCCATTCACCATCCCGCTCACCCTCTCTGCTCTTGGCACAGGGGTCGAATCGTCTGGGTGGCGGAGAAGACATTCATCCATGCCAAGTTTATTAATGTAATACGTCCCCGTGCCCTTGTGCACCGAGACAATGGTACTAAAATTAGTGTGTTGATTAAATGGAAATTATGCCAGTGATGTGATTATTGCTTTAATAGGGCTAAACCACTGTAACTGATGCTAACTAACAAAAGGTCACTTAATTAAGGAAGTGATAGCAGAAGATAATCAGGAATTTACAGGACTCTCGAGGTGGCTGGGGACAGGAAAACAATGTTTTGTTGCGCACAACATGCTCTTGCGATCCCCTTGATTGTGCGATAGTAAACAAGCTTGGATTTTCCCTTAAGACTGCATTCTGGAATGTAAGCAAACATTATTGCAGACGGCATGGGCACAAGGAATTTCCCATGATTCCATTTGCTACCCTTCAACAAAACTACTGTGATTGTAGTTTGTATCATATTATAATATTATTGCACTTTGATTTAGCCTGCTTTGGTATTGAATAATTAACAATCATTTCCCATGATATTCTCATGATACTCCAAAGGCATTACAATATAATATAGCTTTAAATTATATAAATCTACATAAAATAATGTAATACACACTACACAGTATATAATCAAATATATTACATATATAATATATAGCCAAAACCACACAGGCAGGAGTGCAACTTCACAACAGTAATATTTCAGAATGTTAGTAAAAATGTATTACACAATTATTACAAAATTGTATCAAATAAATGCAGCCTTGGTGAGCATAAAAGACTAAATACATGCATGTATACGTATGTACTGTACTGACATTAAATTACATTTCTCGTTTCAAATTTATAAATGCTAAAGAGATCAAAATATGATACCTTTCATTAACAGCTTTTTCCTTCACCAGCGATTTCACACACAAAAATTTACTGCCGTCAAAATGAAACATCAAACTTGATTAAAAAATGGTGAAAATGTCAAAGGACTCATAAAAATCTTCTCAAAAGCCCTTTAAAAAATCATTGTATTAGGCTATAATTTAATGTCTGCTTTGCTGTCTGAAGAGGGATGATCACATTTAGTTAAACCTTTAATCTTAAGATGGCAATAAATATGCTTTTGTTTCATTAGCTCACATATAAAATATCTGCTGTTAGGGCACAATGAGCGGTTTCCCATAAAAGCAAGCAATTTATTCCTAACCATGGAGGAGGGGAATTATATTAACTGCCAGAGGAGATGGTATTTGGAGTGGGATGTGGCATAAATTGAAGGGTTTCATGGTTGTCCCAGCACAGGAAATACTTGTATCCTGACAGGCTGGAAGCAGGAAATGATGGCAAACAGTTTAAGTAACACGTGTCTGGAACAATACTTCCTACGTGTCGACGGATGCCGCTTCATACAAGCATAGGCATGTTTATGGGTACACACATTGGGAGAGTGACCGAAAAATAGCTTTTATGTATTGCATTTAATAGTAATTTGTTGAAACTTTTTATATTTTGAATAAACTAACCACCTGACAAAGATAGCAACGTTCTTGGTGGCTCAGACAAAGAGCGAGAGAGAGAAATCCCTGTTAAATGACTTCCTCCTAAGAATAGAGGGAAGGAAAACTATGATCTCACAAGCAGCCCTGCAAACACAACTACAAACTGCAAAAGCTAAAACAGCCCTGCAAACACACAAGATAAATACTTCCCCACCGGATTGTCAAGCGCACCCATACACTTTTCTAGTACCATATCGAAATATCTGTAGTGATTGCCCTGATATCATGACTGCTAAATCTGTCTGTCCTTTGCCACTGTTTTGCCATGGAGAGGGAAAAAATATCTGGTCTGAAAATTTTGAATCTGAAGGAAGACTATCAGAGGAGGATTAAAACATAATTACCATAACCATAATAACCCAAAGAATGCAATCGAGTTTTCTTTCACGTCTTGAACGTGAACGTAAACAGTTGAGAAAGAAAACGCATGCGTAACAGTTTATTCGATCAGTGCATTAGGTCTTAAAGTGACACCAGCCTAATAAACCTGCTGCCATCTGTGTAATTACTGTTAATTAAAAAACAAAAGAAAAAGAAAATCACTCACTGATCTTGACTGAATAACTTTAACTTTAATCCTAATGCTATTATGTTTAAATCAAATGTTTTCGATTCATTAAAAAGAACTACTGTATAAGAGTCATTTGTTTGTGAATCGAACTACACAGGTCGATTTGTATGTTTGTTTTTGATTGCAGCTTGTACAGAAACCTCAAATAGAAAGATGGTTATTGATATTTCGCAGCATATGCACTTATCACCACATCGCATCCAATACAGATTGCAAATTCAACAGAATTGAATAGAATGCAGTGACACCTGCAGGACAGGATGCACTGCACAAATACATTTTCACACAGCCATTCAAAACAGGTAGGGTAAAATATTAAAACTGGGATTTTAAGAATTGATATTAGGAATGTTCAAATGAAGATTGCGATTGATTACAAAATCTATATTTTTTACCAGGAACACTTTTTCTTCAGAAAATGTACAAATTTTCCAACTTTTATAAATGCCTTTTTTACTGGAAGCTAATACAAATCTTTTGTGAATAACAACATGTGGTCTACCAGTCTTCCTGTGGGAAATACCGGTAGTGGTATCGTCACAGTGCAGACACCTCGGTTTGCCATCCAGAAATGCTGCTGTTTACTTCAAATCAAAGGTAGATTCAGTGGGGTCAGGGGTCAGGGAGGGGGTCAGATGGTGGGTGCTTCTCATTTCTTATTTGTGCATCCTCGTTTCCTTCTCTCGCTTCCTTTTCTCGCGTCTTAGCTCCAACCCCCTTATGGTGCGAGATAAGGATACATCTGTGTATCCTCACTCATGACTCCTCAGGAAGCTTCCTCACTTGTCATTCCTTGCGGTGCAATTAGAGAATTGAGACGTCCTTCAAGATGTCCGAGTACGATCGGTTTCCGGGTCACGAGCCGGAGGGTGTAGGAGCGAAAAAATGAGGAGGCATCAATTTGAGTATTGAGAAGCACTCATGCATTGCATTTATCCATATCTTACCATTAATCCAGATAAAGTGCTCATGGATGAGTGAAGCAATTACAGAAGGTGTATAAGAATTCAAGACAATACAAACTAACTATCTCTGGATGACACTAGCACAAGAGCAGATTTAGACTGTCCAACTTCAGCCTAGTTTTTAAACTCATTCAATTTCTCACACACTGACACACACACACACACACACACACACACAGTATTTCCTTTCCCGTTTTCCTGCATACACTTTCTCTCCATTTCCTCACAGAAAATCTTAAAAGCAGCTGAGTCCAGTCCACTGGCTCACTGGGTAACACAGGGTCAGAACCACTCAGCCCAATCAAAATTCCCCCATAGTTCAGACGAAACATCTGCAGATTCCATTGAGCATAAGTTCTGACCAGTGAACTTCCTGGATGGAGTTTGTGTGGGGAGTTTTGTGCATGTATGGCATTGTTTCTTACACCACTGCTAAATCTGCAGCACCACAGAAAACAACATATTTTGGATGAGCTGTTAGCTTCGCAAACGGGCAGGAACATTTCCATTCAAAAATTAATTAATCAATAAAATATTATTATAAAAGTACATTTAAAATGATAAATCAATTACTATTATTGACTGGTTGTTCATAAGTAGTTAAAAATAAAAATATATTAAAATCAATGGTATTAAAAAATATAATGTAAAACCTGATCCCTGTATTATTTACATAAAAAAGTAAAAGTAGCCTTTGCACATATAGAAAATGTATTTATGTCAGCAAATGCTGCTTCACTTGGTTGTCCAGCCTATGCAATAGAAGAGAAAAAAATCCACAACAAATTGACCACATGATGTCTCTCTGCTCGATTTCAGATATGTTTCGGGGTCCTTGAGTAAATCTGCTGAGATGCACCATTATGGCCAATTTCTTGCTCTGCTGAATAGTCACATCAACAAGCTTCAAATAGCCAATACCAGCACTTGAATTGCTATCTACTGACTACTCAGACTCATTAATGTCATACGCAGTCTTTATCAGACAGTTGCTGGAGTGTACTGCCTAAATTATTCAGGGTAAACACGTGCACATCTGAAGAGGGCTGAGGAGGCTTATCTCAGAGAGCAGCCTGTTGTTCTTCCACGTTCCCTTCTCAGTGCATATCAATTCGGCCTGTGTCGGGAGGAATCATCATCATCATCATCATCACCCTGTTTCTCTGATCAAACTGTGGATCACTATATATGCAGTCTGCTCTCTGTCGCAGCAAATGCACATTGATTTTAATGTTATCATTATAGCTTTTCAGGGGATTACATTAAGTGCTTTTCTGCACATTCAGTTCTTAGCTTAATCACGTCATTTTCAAATTCAAAAGTAGAGATCTTTGCACTATATATACACTGATGAGCCAAATTAGTATGACCAGTCACAGGTGAGGCGACAGGGTATTGGGCATCCAGGGTTCATCGATGCACAAGGGCAACGAAGGCAATCCCGTCTGGTCGAGCCTATGACGCCACCCATCATATTATGGTTACAGTTTTCTTGTTTTCCTTTTTCTTTAGTGTGTTATGTAGCTGTTTGTGCATGTATCTGCAAAGTTTCAAAACTTAAAGTCTCCCACAAAAAGATTTATTCTATCTAAAAGAGAAGGGCACATCCAGACCAAGCTCAAAATGCCTCGATCGAATTCTCCCTCACATTCCTATGTCTCTATGTGGAAGTATTTGCATAATGCCGCCCAAATGAACACACAAAGAAAGAAGGCGTGGCTTCAGTTATCGTAGTGTTTGTCGCCTCCATGTCGTGAGACGCTGTGTGTTTCTATGCGAAAGCAAAAGCAATTTATTTGGCCTTCTGAAATTGGACGCAATTATGAATCAGTGGTTAAGATTTTTTTACAACATTTACTTCCACAGTACAACACAAATGTTTGTGTGTGCAGCACATTTTATGGAGGTCAGTTTCCTGAACCTGGGAGAGTACAAGGCCGCCTGTGCACAAAAGCTATTTCTAAAAAATGGGGCAATTCCAACTTTGCTAGGGCAATCTGGCGCTTCTAAATCAGAGCCTGTAAGCGTGTTTCATTATTTGTTGAAGTGTTTGCTATTTACTGTTCAAATGCAGAGTTTTGTGCAATGTAGAGTAAAGGGCCATTCACACCAAGAACGATAACGATAATTATATTTGCGTCCACACCAACAAACGATAACGGTCTGTTTTATTCCTACGTGCTGTGGTTTCGAAAGTGTGTACAACGTCATTGATTTTTTTTTTTTTGCTGTTCTTGTTGCATTTACACAGCTTTAACCAGAAGATGTCCTCAGCATGCTATGTTTTAAGTGAAGCTAGTGTAATGGATATAATAATCTAACAGTGAATTTAGCTGACGTAATCAATAAAATGAAATAAAAACAACGCCTAGCCTTTTCACCACGACTTCAAAGGCAACAAGACAGCGTTGCCTGAGGTAATAGCCCACCTCTCACCATTCAGAGGGTAGGAAACAATTTATTTCTATATTCATTTTCTTGAAAAGGGGCTTGACTTGTCAAGTAGTGACAGTAGTGAATTTTGCTGAACCTCAGCGATTAACTTCTCCTGAATGTCGTCTGCCATTTTAAATGCGCAAGCCCTTAAATTAGAATGGATTCTGATTGGCTGTCAGTGTTTTATCGTTAAACAGCTGGGAAAATTTTTTTTCCGAAAGTGATCCCAACGATATTGTTTCTCTATATCGTTATCGGTACCATTATAGCTCTGGTGTGAACTGTGCTATTCTTTAATATTGAGAACAATTTTTAGAACTAGGCCTATATCTTTATCGTTGTCGTCCCTGGTGTGAACGGGCCTTAATGCATATTGTTTGTTTTTTTTAAGATCAAAAGTTCAGAGATGGACTTTAGTTTACAAACATGGTTCCAAACGATCGCTTGGTCATCTTCATTTTCAGAATCCGACTTGGGCTTGAAGTGATTTGGTAAAACTGATGACATTATTAGCTGTCTTTATAATTGCTTTGGAAGCTGAAGCTCACAATTATGATAAGGGGCGTTACATTTCCGACACACGCTTGAGGTGTTCGGCCAATCACAACCCACTGAGTCAGCTAGCAAATTCTCACTACTCTGCTCCTAATGCGTGTGCACTTACTTGGATGGGTTAAATGCAGAGGTCAAATTCCAAGTATGGGTTACCATACTTGGCCATCATGTGTCACTTTCACTTTCAAATCAGAGCACACTGCGCTTTTCAGAAGGAGGGGCTTTGTAGAAATCGACACGTTTTAGGAAGACTGGGCATAGAGGTGTCACGGTGCGTGGTGTGGAATAAATCCGTGGATTCAAGTGCAGAGTAGAAGTATTTAATAGAGACCAAAACATAAAAAAACAAAAGAAAACTACAACGTACAAACTAAAACCAGAACAAACAAGGCAGGGCAGGAACAGAACTCAATACGACGAATACACGTAACAAATACAACGAACGAGCACAGGACAGCAAACACAGGAAGACTAAAAAGGAAGGCAAATAAGGCGGGTAACGAGGATAACAGGTGGGACAAATAAACCAATAATCAGATAACAAGGGGGAGGGACCAGACAATAACAGGAGCACATGGCCCAACATAACAAAACACTCATGTGCATAACCAAGACAGGACAGACATGTGACAAGAGGAGCATGTTAACATATTCCTATTACACCCAATCCACAAAATATTATGATCTTTGAAATAGCATGTGACCCCTTTAAATAGTTATAATTTTTTTTTTATTTCCATTTGATTTAGTCTAGTTATTATTATCAAATAAAATGTGATTTTCGGTGATTACAATCTGGCAGCAACAGTACATTTTTCGGCTTGGGTGAGCAATTCGCGGACAGCTTTCCTTGCGCATGAAATCCCCCATATGCCACCAAACCAATGACAGTGCAGAACAATGAAGATGATGATGCATAACAACAGAGTAGGCCCTATAGCTGTTGTGGATCCACTTACCCGAACCCCCATAACTGGCACATATTTTTACAGAAAATTACAGTCATTTGGCAAATAAATAAATTACGGACAGTTACATGCATATTATGAGTTAATATTAATTCGCAAGCCCACAAACTCATTCTCTCAAATTGCTTGGGTATGCAGAGCATTCACAGCTTATGTGAAGTGCATGCCCGTATGTATGCATTTATGTATGCACACACACACATTAAATAACCTTTGTTAGCCCACTTTTAGCCTTCGCCAAATGAAAGCATCCAAACGGCATTTGAAATCTGCCTGCCATTTACACTTCTAATTTGCATAACATTAAAAATGTGTTTTTGATGCTCTCACTGCTTTGATGAATTATATTTGTGACATAGGCTAGATTATAATCTAAACTCACTATACAATTTAGCCAAATGAGTTTTAGGCTCTCCCATGACAACATATCAGAACACAGTTCAGATATTCAGCCAGAAAATGTAAAAACTTCTTCAGAATTTGCCAATGAAATGGACATTATGGCCATCTTCGTCGGCTTCAAAAAGAAAGTGGGGCCATTAATTTCCCTTGAATCAGGTTTCAACTGTTAGATGAGCCTTTGAACATGAACTTAAAAGGAACTTGTTCCACTCACAAATATGCCTCAACTCCTTTTCTTAAAAAATCAAAAATGAAAGAAAAAAAACCCCATAATACCTTAAGAGATAATGGGAAAGCACCACTGCACATATATACAGCCTCATCGAGCATGAGGTAGGAACGTTCCTTTGTCACCATACTAACCTCAGAACTAATCCCCTTGCCAGAAAAAAGTGTAAAAAGAAAAGACCCACTGCCGTTTGCCTTATCTTTCATCCTGTTTTTTCCCTTTCTCTTATCAAGCCTGAGAGGGCAGAGGAAAAGGAAGTGCATACAGACAGAAAGGTCTGGTTACAGTCACACGTGTTTCCTTTTTCTCAAGGCCTGTGTGTATTGTTGTAGCCACAGGTGTGGGGCAGAGGATAAAAACTGTAATTTCTTTCCCTTACAAGCTAGGTCAAATACCCTTCACAGTGCTGGACCTGGTGAAACGCTGAATCTAAAGCCGGGTGCACAATGTGCGATTTTTAATAGTCCTTTACGATTGTTGCTTGTCAGACTGTACAAACTTGATCATCGCTATAAGCCATGTCACACTGTAAGATCTCAGTTGTCATTAATGTCAGACTGTAGGTTTTACATCCTCAAACAATTACACGTTCGGTGACAGTTTTAGCCTTTAGATTTTACCCTAGGATCAGAAGATTGATTGTTTTAAGATTTGCACATTTTGTCTTAGACGGCCAAATCGTGGCCAAAATCGCACACTGTACACCCGTCTTTAGACATAGAACACAATCTGTGCTGACGCACATTAGTTGAACTGCATAATGTCTCCCCACTTCTTCAACCCTGATCTATCAATGTATTAAGGAGCAGAATTAAGTAAAATAAAGAAATTATTTAGTGATTTTGTAAGTGATTAATTTAGGATGAAGATGATATATGAGGATTGCATATCTGTGGCTTCGAGACCAAACGCACAGGTTTTAAAGTTAATTTAAAAAAAAACAGACTGGCCTCAACTGGGAGAATGGATACTCAGAGATTATATTTACATAAACATTTATAAAATGTTATAAATTTATACATTTATAAAGTGCAAAAAAAAAATATTTAAATAAATTTTCAGTTTTTAAAATGTTAATGAAAATCTGCATTGCAAATTAAAACCCATATTGGCACCCTAAAAGCTACTGGCTTACACTTTGCATAGTCCATTGTCCACTGGAAGAGTATAACAACAAGAACAGAACGATATTAAGAGAGAAAGGAAAACTTCCTTTGAAGAAGTATAATGAAGGCTCTGGTCAAAATGGATTTTTTTTGTATAACTTAAAGGGGTCATAAAAATGTTCCCCCATCTCTAGAGATAAAAGTGTTCTTTGTACTATGGGAAACGCACTATAACTTCCAGAATTTAAGACTATTGTCCATGTTCTTCTGGTGTTTCAGACCATTGAGGGAAAAAAAAAGCTAGAAAAACAGCTTTTTTCTTCACTTAGGCAAATTTCTGACATCAGACAAACATTTGAACACTTGGCTGCCATTATAAGCCAACAACATCCATTCAGAAAGATGAAAAGAAAAGGAGTTTACAGTAAATTTTATTTATATGGAAAATTATTATAGATATCGCAATAATAAATTATCATGAGTTATTTTGCCACAGTTGTGTAGTGAAAATTTGATATTGTTAAAGCCCATGTATATAGTTACTGGTTGCGTGTAGGGGGAGAGCGGGGCTGGTTTGGTTAAGGGTTGGTTGGCACACAGTTCAATTCTAGTAAACTAGAGGGCGCTGCCACAAAAATTTTTGACTGCCCTCTTGACCTGAACACACCCATTTACTAAAATCATCGAACCGCCACTAACTGTTTAGGTGAGGATAACTTTTCTATTTTACTGTGTTAAAACAAAAAAAACTTCTCCCCACTAAATACATTTTAGAACTATGATATGAAATGTAAGGATTTCAGTTGATATAGATAGGATCAGCTATATTTTGATATGAAATTTAAAAGTCTCTGATGAGTGATGCTATGTGGCTAACATAAATTCAGTAAAGAGTTGTGTCCTAATGTGGGTGGGGTTGGTTGACGCACTGAATTGGGGGTTGGTTGGCACGTGTCATTTTAGCCAATTGGTTATAAATGTATTAATTTATGCATTTTACATATGTTAAAACATATATATAATATACTATATATATATATATATATATATATATATATATATATATATATATATATTAGACTTTATATTGTAATAATACTATTATATGTTGTATATTTATAAATACATGTGCTGGTCATATAATTAGAATATCATAAAAAAGTTGATTTCAGTAATTCCATTCAAAAAGTGAAACTTGGATATTATATTCATTCATTACACACAGACTGATATATTTCAAATGTTTATTCATTTAATTGTGATGTTTAAAACTGACAACTAATGAAAATCCCAAATTCAGTATCTCCGAAAATTAGAATATTATTTGAGACCAGTACAAAAAAAATATTTTTAGAAATGTTGGCCAACTGAAAAGTATGAACATGAAATGTATGAGCATGTACAGCACTCAATACTTAGTTGGGGCTCCTTTTGCCTGAATTACTGCAGCAATGCGTCGTGGCATGGAGTCGATCAGTCTGTGGCACTGCTCAGGTGTTATGAGAGCCCAGGTTGCTCTGATAGTGGCCTTCAGCTCTTCTGCATTGTTGGGTCTGGTGTAGCCAACAGAACTAGACTGGGAGACCATTTAAAGGCCTTTGCAGGTGTTTTGAGTTACCGGTAATTAGCTGATTAGAGTGTGGCACCAGATGTCTTCAACATTGAACCTTTCAGAATATTCTAATTTTCTGAGATACTGATTTGGGGGTTTTCATTAGTTGTCAGTTATAATCATCAAAATTAAAAGGAATGAACACTTGAAATATATCAGTCTAATTTTCACTTTGAATGGAATTACTGAAATAAATCAATTTTTTTATGATATTCTAATTATATCACCAGCACCTGTATACTATACAATCTGTATTTGTTTTTGGTTTGGTTAAAAATGGGCAGAAATTCTGTTGAATGTTATTCTGCATCTGGTTTGAATTAAATGGTCAAGTTCTTTATATTTGTCACCCCATTCTTTGTAACTATAGCATCAGTGCTAACTAACCCCATTGCATATGCCAACTAACCCCCATACTGGGGCTGGTTGGCACAAGTGCACAACATCACTTTAATGATGAATAAAAAAAATTAGGAATCATTTGTGAAAATTAAATGTATCTGTTGAGTAGCTGAGATCTTAACCTTTCAGTTGTTACTGGTTAGACTATTTTAGCATGACTGAAAAATATGACAGAGAGTGAAAAAATTATCAAGGTATCTTTTCTGTTTCTGATCAGTTTAGTCTGAAGTTCACATTTTCAGTGAATTATTTATTTTGTGATGCTGTCACAATGTAATTCAGGGTTTGCCAAAAGGCTGTTATTGAATTGTGCAGCACAAACAATACTGGAGCCAACAGCAAACCCACAGCTTGTGAGAAAAAGTTCTGCAAAGCACTGTCTCTTATTTCACATATGAAGAGGGCATTTATAGAAAGCACAGACCAACCACAATGGTCATGAACACACACACACACACACACACACAATGACAGCTGTTTTCATAAATTCAGATAATTTTAGAATGTCAGCAAAACAATAAGGGATTTTTAAAAAAACGGTTCATTAAGCAAATATTCCAGGCTGCCAATGGCTAGGGCAGAGGAGAGTCAGGCTGAGGATGTAATTATTCCATTATCTAATTGTCAGGGCACATTCAGCTATCTAATTTCATCTTCCAACACAGAATGATGCCATGGGCAGGGATGGGGTTGCGATATGTGATACAAAATTCAATGCACATTTTTCACCCACTTTTAGTAAAACTAAAAGTCCAAGAAACTACCAGTATTCCAAGAAGTTAAAAACCTATTTATGTTGTTTTTGTCAGTGAACTAATCACATTTTAATTGCTTTTTTTCCTCTAGTATTTTGTGTTTCTGCAGAGACAATGATCCAATTAAGCTGAGGCTTAGAGCTTATCTCTGTGCGCGTAGCCTGCAGAAGTGAATGGGCTCTAATTGTGTCTCTTAATTGCCACGCTGATTCACCTGCAGCTGGGAACGGTTAGATGGCAGTCTCACACCAACCTGATAGACCTGGAATGGAAATGATGCCATTAATGAAGACACTGGGCGGAACTATTCCTCACTCTGACAGGAAGGAAATACACATACAAGAAAGACTTACAGGTTCCAATAGGGATTAGAGGGCTCCAGAGTTTCTCTCTATTGGGCCTATGTTCACATGGGCTTTGGCTGCATCTCAGCACCATTATCGCAAACTCAAAGCCTAAACTATTCACAGATTACTGCTGGAGGGTGGCTGACTCCCAAATCACAAACATGCTAGTCTGAATGTCACCTGCCTAGCTGAGTATTGATTTGAGTGGTTATGTGCAGTGTGTCAAAATGAGATGAGATCAATATGAAAATGCACACCAGTTCAAGGCTCTATTAATATCAGTTTAAAATCAAAGTTTCCATGAAACCTAATTATTTCCAACTATGATCTACATATAATGTACCAAATATATACACTCACCTAAAGGATTAGGTGTATGTTTACATCAACCAATCACATGGCAGTTGCTTCAATGCATTAGGGGGTGTGGTCCTGGTCGAGACAATCTCCTGAACTCCAAACTGAATGTCAGAATGGGAAAGAAAGGGGATTTAAGCAATTTAGAGCGTGGCATGGTTGTTGGTGCCAGATGGGCCGGTCTGAGTATTTCACAATCTGCTCAGTTACTGAGATTTTCACGCACGACCATTTCTAGGGTTTACAAAGAATGATGTGAAAAGGGAAAAACATCCAGTATGCGGAAGTCCTGTGGGCGAAAATGCCTTGTTGATGCTAGAGGTCAGAGGAGAATGGGCCGACTGATTCAAGCTGATAGAAGAGCAACTTTGACTGAAATAACCACTCGTTTCAACTAGGGATGCTAACCGATGACCGTTTGACCGATTTTTGACCGTCTCAACGTTAACCGATCAAAGTTGTCGGTAGTCGGTTAAAAAAAATGTCATTTTCTTAAATGAGCCGCTGCAATGTTTCAAATGAGCTTCTAACGCTAGACTAACGCCTTTATTTTCAACGCGATCACCTTGTACCCAAACCATTTCAAAACTAAGGAGCCATTTGTCCTCCGATTACATACAAGCTCCTCGGTGCCGCGTTTGCGGGACTCATGTTTCGCGCTGTAGGGGATTTTAAAAAAGTGACGTGAGTGGAAGCGCGGCGCCGGGGCAGTGTGTGTGTGTGTGTGTGTGTGTGTGTGTGTGTGTGTGAACGGGAGGCAGAGAGAGATGCGACAGAGTTGCGAAATTGCAGGATGGCTCGAAATGGCTGTTATTTCAAATAGCGTGGCATATTTTAAACTAATCGGTTAACCGGTTAACCGGCTAACGAGGCTCGGTGGTCGGTCAAGAAAATGTTTAGTTTTCGCCATCCCTAGTTACAACCGAGGTATGCAGCAAAGCATTTGTGAAGACACAACACCCACAACCTTGAGGCGGATGGGCTACAACAGCAGAAGACCACACCGGGTACCACTCATCTCCACTACAAATAGGAAAAAGAGGCTACAATTTGCAAGAGCTCACCAAAATTGGACAGTTGAAGACTGGAAAAATGTTGCCTGGTCTGATGAGTCTCAATTTCTGTTGAGACATTCAGATGGGAGAGTCAGAATTAGGCGTAAACAGAATGAGAACATGGATCCATCATGCCTTGTTACCACTGTGCAGGCTGGTGGTGCTGGTGTAATGGTGTGGGGGATGTTTTCTTGGCACACTTTAGGCCCCTTAGTGCCAATTGGGCATCGTTTAAATGCCACGGCCTACCTGAGCATTGTTTCTGACCATGTCCATCCCTTTATGGCCACCATGTACCCATCCTCTTATTGCTACTTCCAGCAGGATAATGCACCATGTCACAAAGCTCGAATCATTTCAAATTGGTTTCTTGAACATGACAATGAGTTCACTGTACTAAAATGGCCCCCACAGTCACCAGATCTCAACCCAATAGTGCATCTTTGAGATGTGGTGGAACGGGAGCTTCGTGCCCTGGATGTGCATCCCAAAAAATCTCCATCAACTGCAAGATGCTATCCTATCAATATGAGCCAACATTTCTAAAGAATGCTTTCAGCACCTTGTTGAATCAATGCCACGTAGAATTAAGGCAGTTCTGAAGGCGAAAAGGGGGTCAAACACAGTATTAGTATGGTGTTATATGGATCCTAATAATCCTTTAGGTGAGTGTATATCAACTTAAAAAGCTTGACCCCAACATGGTGTAGCAACACCAGTGTTGTCAAACTGGCCCCTGCCGATTTAAGGGATAGCAAAATGTCTATTGGTTCCACGTTTGAAAATCTCTTAATCATTATAGAGCAACTTTTGGTAACATCTAATCAAAGATTTATTCATCTGCTATAATAAAAAAGCCTTTGAATCATCTTCAATTAGGGGCTTATCTTAGCAAAAACTGACAAGCAGTTAATTCGGATTAAATTTATCAATTAATTTGATCCAAATTGACAACCTTAAAGAAAGACATTACCATTCAAAAGTGTAAGATTTATTTTTGTTTACAAGGAATGAATGCATTTTTTCAGCAAGGATGCCTTAAATTCATCAAAAGTAAAGACAGCGTTACAAAAGATTTATATTTCAAATAAATGCTGTGCTTTTGAACTTTCTATTTAAAGAATCCTGGGGGGGGGGGGGCGTTTTCAACATTGATAATAATATGAAAAGTTATTTTAGCACCAAATTAGCATATTACAATGGATCCTGAAGGAGTATGTAACACTGAAGACTGGGGTAATGGTGATGGTGCTGAAAATTCAGCTTTTTCAGAAATCGTTCATAATATTTCAGTTTTTTACTTTTAATCAAATATATGCTGCCCTGAAGAGCATTGGACTTTAAAAAAAAAATTAAAAATCTTAAAAGACACCAAACTTGTATACTGTATACATTACTGTTTTCTCCACATTGAAGTACTTTTTTCTCAGGACTATTTGCATGACCAGGTACACAAGATAACATGAAACTTTCGGATCATCCTCTCTGTGTCCTCTACTTTGCCCTTCGACTGATGCATGGGGCACAACATGGTGCTAACTCCATGATACACAAAAGTGAACAGTGGGATATCAGAAAATATTTCAGTGCCAACATGACTGGATTGAGCACATTTTCTCAAAGGGCTTCTGCACTCAGGCCAGCCTCCAGAGTGTGTCCCTATAGCAATGATGGCTCTCCTGCCAACCCAGCAAGAGGAACAGAAGCCCAGGTGTGGATCAAAGCAACACTTTAAGACCCTTGCAGTCCTAAATGGGAAGCTCACAGTATGGACAGACCGAGCCACACCTGTGCTGGGCTTGATAAAGGATCACAAAGGTTCCTCGACCATGACCTCCAGACGTGTGCGCAGACAACTTTCTATTACGCTCCCAGGCTTGTGCAGGCGATTAACATGTATAATGCCTCAGTGACAGAGAGGCTGAGAAGGGGGAGACGGGGGTGTTTGCTGGCAGAGAAGTGTGAAATCCGCTAATTAACGTGACCTGCCTTTGATCCAAAGAGAATACCCAAATAACATCTGAATCAGGAGGAGCATCATGCAAACGTAGGCTGCGCCCCACCCAGGCATGCTGGGGCTTGGCATGTGACTCCTGTCATATTACACAAAACAATTGTAAAGCACTATGGGCAACAAAGTTGTTTTTAAATGTGCTATATAAATAAATAAAAGTTGAATTTAAAAGAACAAAAAATATCACAGATATCAGATCTTCTTCATTCAAAGACAGTGCCTTTCTCAGAGAACATGTGTGGACCAGGCGGCATCTTTTGCGCCAGGTCTGGAGCAGGCAGTCCCCTCCCCGTCCCCACAGATGGCCCTATAGGCCCCCGCCTGACGATGTGTTGTTGTGCTGTGCACTCAAGCACATTTGATTGAGGGAGGAGGACACGTCTCTTACTCTCTCCGTCCACCACATGGGGCTCTCCGAAACAATCCACCTGCTACTCAAGCATCAGCAGTCACAAGCTCCGGACAGATTGCGGAGTGAGAGGTAGCAGGAGGGTGGAATGGCAAGATTTTGTCGCACGCAATTATTTTGAGTTTTTTTTTTTCAAGAGACTGCTCACTGCAAGCCATGCCAGAGAATGATTCTGTGTTGTTGTTTTTTTATCATGGCCCCATGTGCGACTCGCATTGCATATGTAGTAATACAGAGCCAATTTCCCAAGCTAAGTCACAGAAAGACACATGGGGGCATCTTACAGACATGTCACGATAATGACTGTTTACCTGCCGTCTTCCTGTCTCCATTTTCCACATGCTGCATTCCATCATACAGAGAAAGACAGAAATAGGTAGAACAGCAATATTTCTTTGGAATGGCAAACTGTACACTGTTTTTTACTGTGCGCATGCTACATGATCTACATTGAGACATATATTTATGTAGGGCCCTATGATTTCCATGATCTGGAAAAAAAACTAAAGGAAACAAAATACAGTCATAAAAATGGAATTCATTTCATCACAAGGATTTCACCATTTTATCAGATAAAAGCTAATACAAACAGAAACTCAAAAGGTCTTCACTAAACAACCCACCAAAAAGTTTGATTTAAATCATTACAGAAATATGTACTTTTCAAGTAGATCAATTTACTTTTCAAAGTAATAATGATAATACAATTCAATAATTATTAAAAGTTTTATGCATTTGTTTGATTACCACCTTTCCAACAAAACAACAAATCCAATGAAACATGAAAATTAAATTGTAATAAAATATTATATTATTTAAGTTTAATGAATTTGATTAATTTGACATGCTTTTTGAATATTAAAAATTGACTAAACCATTAATATGGAATCAAGAAATTTAAAACGAACAATTTCACAGACAATTGTGTATTGTATGATGGGCACAGACCACAACTTCTTAAATTTCCGACAATGATTCTATACAGTTGAAGGATATTTTGATAATTTTAGATCACTGTTTTCATTTGTCAAGCATCTGTTTCTGCATGAGTTTGTTGTGTTCGGAACAACGTAGTGCGTGATCCTCTGTTAATTAATGTATGATGGCCAGTTTTTCCTCTGTAATCATTTACAAAGTCAGCGAGTGTCTGTCAAAAGTCTGTTCAGATTTTCTCTTTAAATTATATTGTATTCTAGCCTTAAGATTCCATTTCAAACATAGCCAACCAAATGATTCACTAAAACACACTCAATATACTGGGAAACAATATCCTCACATTGTAACCAAAACTGATTTGGCTAGTTTTTCTTTTTAAGGTTTACTATCCGCACAGTCATTTTACAAATGAAGACGCCAGATCTGTTTATTCAGATGGTGTTGTCAATATCTGATATCTACACTGGTTGCCATAGTAACAACTCAAGCGTCATCATGATGCCTAGAGACTTTATTGTGCTGCAACCAAGAGTTGAGATCATTGTGAACAGAGAGGATGGAAACTGGAAATTTCCCCTAGCTTGTGTCCATCAAGACAACTTGCCCGTGTTGCTGGTCTCATGGGAGAAAAGCGACATTACAGTTCATGCTCTGTGTCTATAGCAAACAGTTAACTATTGGGAAAAAGTGAACAAAATTATTATAACAAAATTTGGTTACAGCAGTGTGTAGATGCTACTGTTCATTGTGTCTGTCATCATATACATTGGTTACCAGATGACAACTACTTTTAAATCTGACCTGACCAATCAGAATGAAGAAAGTCAAAAATTTGATTTTAATTTGATTTTAAACCACCTACGAATATGGTCTAAGTTGGATATCAGATCACATTATTTTTCTCTGCTCAGGTTACAAACTTTTTGTTTTAAAAGTTTTTTTTTAACATTTTACAAGTTGCCAATTTCATATGAATTTGTACATTGTCATGAGAGTGTATTTTTCACATTATTTTATGTTTCTTGACTTATTTTACCCACTATTACACTGATCTAACACAGTATACATGGTAAAATCTATACTTTGACATATTTCTGCCATCATACAGTCAGCCCTGGCCCTATAGGATACTGTCTGATTAAAACATATTATTATTCCGTTTTATAACTGCAGTCTATTATAAATCAGGTTTGTTATGGGTGTAACAATATATAGTGTCACAACATATCGCAATACAAAAATGCAACAATACTGTGTATCGTGGACAGTGACATTATGTATTATGTATTATGTCGGGGAATATTTGTCGGTCCGGATAATGCCAAATGTCTTATGTTACCAGTAAAAAGTGGCCTACATTATTTTAGCTATATCTACTCAGTGACAGAGTGAAAGCATACTCATCTAAAATATTTATGTATTTTCAGCTTCAGAATCATGAATATTTTTATTCTGGTGTCACAATTGTTCTGTGCATTGGCTTGCCAGCACCAAGTCCAAGCCTATTCATTTACATCCACAATGTACAAATTTAGCATTTTAATCAACAGTAGTCCTACATTTTTTGTTGACCTTTTATGCCTTGGAGTATAGCAATAATGTTGTATCATGAGTTCAGTATCTTAATATGTATCGAATCGTGACATGAGGGTATCGTTACACCCATATTTGTTACATTGACCTATCTGGAACAATTCAAACTGCAATACTGTCAGTCCAAATCCATATAAATGTGAACACAAACCTTGTCAGTACTGCTCCACAGCAAACAGAGAAAGTGTTGCAGTTTGGAGGAAGCTTCATAAATTGAATGAGCGAGGAGGAGCACTGGACAAAACAGCACATGGTAATTTACTGTATCCTCCTATCAGACACGTTCTGTCTATCTGCTTTTAAGAATCAGTAGGGACTGTCAGATCTCTGGCAGGCTGTCTGGAAGATTAAGGACACCATCTTGGCATCAAGCCGGGTCTACAAGCACAGCTTCTGGAAATAGATAGCACATGGCAAGCCTATAGCCACAGAACACACTGCAGGTGCCCAGGATGGGGCTGTTCAATAACATGAGCCTATTCATAGGGGATGTACTGAAACATTAACGATTATTAATTAATGGCACAGATTAAAGCCCTGGACAACAAGAGGATTTTTATATTGAAGAATCTTCCTCGCTGTGATCTCTGCTTCACAAATACAACACTCACCCATAGAGGATCATCATTTTTAAATGCTAAGATGTAATTTAAATGTTAAGTCTGTTAGCTCAGTTCCCCACACCAGAAATATTGGATCCAGATTCTCTTTAAGATCCTGCCAGACGAAAACCGGTTAAACCACAGAAACATTGAATCCAGTATCCAAGATCAGTGGCCTTTATCTAATACCTCAAAACTGTACAGTCTTCTATCAGCCTACGATGACTGAGAAAGCCAAGAAAGAGAAAGTAGGAGACAAAGTGATGATTAAAAAAAAGGGGGGGGGGGGCAGGTTTTATAATCTTAGTTGAATGTGTTTCAATGGTCTAACTTCATCTGAGCATCATCTCTTCCTTTGGACTAAGTCCTGTACTTTTGAACTTCGTCTGGCAAGTACATATCCAAATAGTGTTATTTAAAAACAGCAATGAATGCATTTAATGCATCAATTTGACTGCAATTTAACAGGGTTTCATGCGTGAAAGTGGCTAATAATACAGTGCACACTTAATCTTACATATTCTAGCCAAAGGGATTGTAAGAGTTTGCAGTCAAAACAGATGATAATGCAAACTACTCTGTTCCTCTACAGGGGGGTTTCTGGAGGAATGCTCCTCATACGCGATCGCATCATGAGAAAGCCACATGGCGCACTGTGAATTAAAGGATACAAGAACATCGGAGTGCCAATACATGATAATGTACTGCTTGATTTACATGTTTCATTCTAGCTCACTTTAATTAGGAAAGAGAAATCAGCTTTTGTCTCATGAATGAAGCACTCATGGCTCTGAATATGAAAATCACATAAACGCCTCAAATCCCAAAGCAGCAATAACACCGGACACACTGTGCTGTGATGCACCATATGTTTAAAACGTAAAGGACCCTCTAATATAAGCCTGGTGATTAACTGCCTTAGGAAGCAGATTTCAAACTGTTCTTTTAGTGACACTGAATATAGGCAATAAAACAAGCATCTGTTTGGTGCAAGTGTCTTCTCCTAATGAAATGTTGAATCTCACACCTGCTACCTGTCTCCTTCGGACCAGAGGGGATATCCTAAACATATTAGATGCCACAGGATATGAAACTAACATTGCATGGCAGTTAAAATGCAGTCGATCTCTTCTTTGTTGGTCACTTTGGCTGTGTATTGTTACCTGCTGACTGTAATGCATTCATTCAAGTGCCTGAAGCAGAGAAAGTCTAAATATTTTCAATTTATTGAACACAGTGTCAGGCAGACCTGTGGTAATTAAAACCCAGTTGACATGGAAGATAGTCAGCGCTGTCATTGGTCGCCACTGCACACACACTACAGGCCTACACAGTAATTACCAGATTTAATTGTTTTTTATCTTGATATGAAGCTGGGAGCTACCTGTTAGAGACCGTATGAATGATGATTTCTCCTTCAATGCATGTTTGCATGTTGCAGAGCTTCAGACTGTAACTAAAATAAAAATATGCAACAATAATTTAAAATCTAGTTAGTTGAGAAAGATAGTGTTCGTCCCTAATGCGGCTTCATCAGCTTTTATCTCGATAGAGTGGGTACCAGAGTTATCTGCATGCAATAGAGTGTTTCAGTGCCAAACCACTATTTTAACAGCCTTGGTTCCATAAGCATTTTTTCCATAGTATTTTTAAAAAGTCTTTAAGAGTCAGGTTATGAATCAACATTACAAGCTTTGATTTGAAGCAAAACAGTCTTTGAAAATCAGACAAAAAGACAAAGGTACAAGACTGTGTACTAAACGGCTTTAATGAAGGAAAGAACTATGAGGTCATGCATTAACTTTTTGTTTAATCCCATGAAACAATTGACAAAATCCAATTTAAACAATGGCAAAATCTAAAACTATTCATGTAAAGATATTGAACTGATTCAACAACATTTGTAGTGTTTCATGGGAGTGGGCAAAAAAAATGTACTTGTCACAAATTGGTGGAGATTTCTCTGTTGAATCATGGGTAGTGTAGTTAACCAGGGATTCATTCATGCTGAACAAGATTTTTTTTTTTTTTTTACATCAGAGAGAGAGGGGAAATAATGTAGGCTGATGGCTTCAACAAAAGCATACTGTATACCATCGATTAACAAGTTCACAGTAGGTTTGTCTTTAGAAGTCTATAAGTTATCGTTATAAGTCAATTGCCCTGAAGAAAATAAATGATACTTCCAGAACCCAACTGTTGCATTCTATATAACAAACTTGTCACACGCTGGGGTGACCATATTGTGAACAAATGTGACCCTGGACCACAAAACCAGTCACATGGGTCAATTGACATTTATACATCATCTGAAAGCTGAATAAATAAGCTTTCCATTGATGTATGTTTTGTTAGGATAGGGCAATATTTGTCAGAGATACAACTATTGAAAATCTGGAAACTGAGGGTGCAAAAAAATCGAAACATTGAGAAAATCGCCTTTAAAGTTGTCCATTTATGTTCACGATTGTGTCTCATTTACTCACACAAATAAATATTTTATATGTTACTTAATAGCCTAATGATTTTTGATAATTTTGACCCATACAATGTATTGTTGGCTATTGCCACAAATATACCTGTGCTACTTGTGACTAGTTTTGTGATCCAGAGTCACAAATGATATTGTCAACAACAAAAAAACAACAAAAACATGAAGGCTTGTATTTCAGTTAGCATTTTGAATCAGAATTGGTCAGTAAATTGTTCAGAGCCATTACCAAGTTCGTAACTGACTCCCTCACTCAACAACTTTTCATCTTCCATTTATGTCCAATTCAAAATGAACCAGGAATGTTACTGTAATGTACACTATACAATGAACTGAAGCACTTCTGAACAATATATGCCCTAGAGTGATTCTGTAGTCAGTCAACTAAAAAAAATGAAATTTGACAATAGTAAATGTCCCATCATTTTTTGTCTAGAGCCCTATTGCTGTTTAGAGAGACCTGTGCATTTTGTATTTTTTCTTAAACACATCGCATGTTTACAAACACACTGGGTTTTGATGAGCTCTACCAGGGTTGTGCACTCAGAAGAAAATCTGACATTTTTGTCAGCTTAGCTGAAGAATAGCTAGTCGGAGGGATTTTCAGCATGTGCCGCTGAGAGAATAGCAAAATATATGATTCGAATCTTTTTGGGTGTAACTATTCATGACATGAATGACTGATCTGTTACAAGGTCACACTCACAGGGCGCTGAGATGAATTCATATACAGACAAATGATCAATGGTAGCCTACACAGTTGTATTCATGTGCAAACCAGTGCCTATTTGGACATGACTATTTCTTTCTTATTTTTATGAGTCATGAGGTAGCCAACTCCAGATTTTTATCACATTCAGTAGCGTAACTTATACATTATTCATATTAAGCGAAGCTTATGATCCAGATGACCTCCAATCTAGATGCCCTTAATATGCTGATCTAGGATCTACTTTCCCATAGCCATGATCTTCACCATTACCAGAACAAACAAAAAAAACTTCAGATGGGCAAAAGGATTTATGGGTGTTCACTTAAGTTACCATATAGACTCACTATAACTAAAATAATTAAAGTCCTGTTTTTTATTAACACATTAGCAATAAATCAATCGATGACAAATTATTCATAACCAAAGCAAAGTAATGAGCAAAGTAAAAAATAAAAAAAGTTAAACTTAACCATAAAACCCTACAGTATAAGTAATGAAGTCAACTGAAGGTTCTGCAGGCATAGAAAGACACAATCGGCAACACTTCATTTACATGGGTGTTGTTTATTGTGGGGAGAAACTATTGAGGTTACCATAGTTACTTGTTAATTTTAGGGGTTGAAATGAGAAATAGCCTAAGCTATTTTAGAAAGAAAATCATGCTTAAACTTAAAACCTACCAGTTCTGATACCACGTTTTTTTTTTAATTGAATAACCAAAATCAAGTGGACATTTCTCTGCCTTTTCCCATTGAAATACACAAGAATAATGTCTGCAGTATGCGTGAATTCTTGCAATAGGCTATACCTGAAACCGCAGGAACAACCACGTTTACTTTGCTGTCAACTGCACCTTGCTGGCAGACACTTTTTCTACAGAATGCAGTTCTCACGCTCTTTTAAACCCCACATGGTTTATGAACTTATATAAGACTATAAACAGGAATAACAATCGTATTGCAGCTCTGTTGACAGAGCCTATAGACATAAACTATATAATAATTTTACTTCATAAATGTATTAGGCCTACCATAAACCTTGAAAAACACAGCAAAATAATAATAAACCCCAACTAGTGACTCACCCTGCGTGAAGTTTTCTCGCAACAGATAAAGTGAATGTGTACCATTTCTGAAAGTTGCATGTCATTAAATCGCTGTCAGAATGTGTTTGCGAACGCCGCCGACAATTACCAACTTCCGGTATGCGCAAGTCAAAAACTGGGTAATGATATTGACGAATGCATGATTCAACGACAAATATTATGCTTACCCAGTTAACTTACTCAACATGAATACGGGGATCATGCATTTTAGTATTTTTTATGCTTTGGTCACTTTTATGTCGCAGATTTTTTTTAGAAAATAAACGGGGTTTTTTTTCTTCCAAACTTATCTTTGTAATCATCAGCCCTTTCATACGCCTTGCCTAATTATTTATTTGTTTGCCCTTTTATCACAGCCACACTATTATTTTATTATAGCCTACAAATACGAATTATTAGTCAAACATGTATAATCATAATTATTATTATTGATAATTTGTTACATTTATATAGGCCTAGCACTTTTATTGGCACTCAAAGCGATATACATAGGTGGGGTGGGGTTCTCCTCAACCACAGCCACTGTGCAGTTCCACCTGGATGATGCGACGGCAGCCATTATTGCCGCAGCCATACAGTTAAAACCCTACTCTGTTTTCGAATGACATCTTGGGATTTTCAATGACCACAGAGAGTCAGGACCTCAGTTTAACGTCTCATCCAAAGGACGGACTGTATAAAACTAAAGAAGTGAAATAATAATAAACTAATTAAATATTGTATTAAAATGATTTAATTTAAATTATTTATAATTGTTGATAACAAATGAACAAAATAGCCATGTCCTACAGCTGTGGCATCATGATCATTTCCACAATAACAAACAACTTTGCTCAATGAAATTGCACAATTGCATAATATTTTCACACATTTTGCACATATTTCACTACAGCTACATTTATTTATTTCTTAATAAATAAATAAATGTAGCTGTAGTCAAATATGTGCAAAATGTGTGAAAATATTATGCTATTGTGTGGAATTTGCCATACAAATGAGTTGGCCATTTTAAAAAATGTATTGGCTAGCCACAACCAATTGCTATTTAACACAACATAATCTGATACTATGGTAGAAATATTCATGGTGTTCAGAAAAAAAATGACAATCCTCCTGATGCATGTAGTAAAGCCTGTACACTTTTGGACAAATAAGAAAAAATAAATAAACTAGTTTGAATAATTTTTTTTAGAGTGTTGATTTACTAAAAGTCCATATATAGCGATGTAACAATGCGTTACCATCCACCATGGTGCTTTTTGTGAACGTGAGCTATTCCCACTTAACAGTCTAAATTCAGTTTTTGAGATTCACTAACCTTGTATTTCTGGTCTATCTCTGTGTCTGTCTTTTCACAGACTGGCAAATGCAACTTTTTTCTGAGTTAATTTTCCATATCCGCAGGTGTTGATACAGAATGACTGCAATAATGTAAACAGCTTGGAATAAGACCGTATGACGCAGAGCATTACTGGTGCATTTACCTTGTGAATATTAATGGTTTAATTGTATCTGTGTCTGCTTCAGTCAGTGCTGCAGACTTTTTAAACTCTTCGCTCGAAAAGCATTCTGCTTTGCTTCTGAAGTGAACTTAGTCCACTTAAGACAAAATTAACATCTACTGAGGTTTGTACTAACTGTGAATTAATATCCAGTGAGGCTCGCACTTCACACCTCGGATGTAAACTGGGTCTAAAGCAAGGGTTCGGACAGCACAACGTGATGCTCAGGTCTATAGAGAGCACCTGGTTGTGTAACACCCCAGTGCCGCTCCACAGGGGCCATGCATTATGCAGCGATTGCATTTCCATGCTGCTTCCTCCTGCGCAGCAGTAAAAATAGAAACGCAGACTTCGGTGCTCATGCTTTGTTGTTTACGACTGCACCGTCCTTCTTCGCTCCTGAGCACAGACGGTTAGTACTCAAACACTCATGGTGCCTTAACAGAGATATTAAAATCAG
Organism: Siphateles boraxobius; assembly: GCF_051911475.1. Classification (NCBI taxonomy): domain Eukaryota; kingdom Metazoa; phylum Chordata; class Actinopteri; order Cypriniformes; family Leuciscidae; genus Siphateles; species Siphateles boraxobius. The sequence continues at coordinate 22,523,344 of NW_027509197.1, read as the reverse complement.
AAGAGGTCAGGCTACACAAGGAAACATCATCCTGGAATGTCAAAGATCCCAAGCCACAGAGCTTTTTATGGCTTACTTATTAATAAAAAGCACCTTTGCATTCATATTCCCCCTCTAAACGGTGCCTGAGGTGTAGGAAATAAAATAAATGCAAACCATTATGCATGAGGCTATCCAATACTTCACCCAGTGCTTGATACATATATTTTATCTGGTAAATAGATATGGATTTACATATTACATATTCAAGTTGATGTTTCTGTGGTGGTTGTGAGTGGCAACTTTGCTTGCACAAATTTGTGTTTTAAATAACAGAAAAAGGCCAATGAGATTTCCTCCGGGTATACAAAATCTCTATCTACTCTGTTTACTGTTGTCACCATTGCAGTTCCAGTGCCTATTATAAGGAACAGCACAATATAAAAGTGAGTGCAACTTTACTGACAGCTACACTGAGGCAGCCTTTGAGCCCACGCATCAATAAAAACTGTGGCTCTTACTTTCTCTAAGTCTATCAACACCTCAGGCACAAACAAGAGAGCGAGAGAAAAACATGACTAAGAACTGGGATACATACCCACTGAATGAAAGTAAAAGTCCATCGCTTATTGATAGAAACAAACCTTTCCTTGCTTAAAATTATAGAATGAAGAAACTTTTTATATAAAAAACATTCAATCTTTTTCATTATCATTTTACAGTGATTCTACTGCATGTGGTATGCACTTGAAAAATCGGATCTCAGAAAATAACAGGAGTTTGGAGCAGAAAATGACAGTAATGAATTCCTCGGATTTTATTTGTGACATTTATAGTCTTTATGTTTTCTATTTTTGCCTTAGAACTGCCCAGAACTTTGCAACTGCCAAATGCTCTAGCAACCAATGTCTTAGTAACACCTTAGTGGCCACCTTAGCAAACGCCCTAGCAACCAACTTACTAATAAACTTATTGTAATAGATGAATACATTGTTGGTTTAAATTTTAGATAAATTCTTCATCTATTTTTAAGATTTTGGCAATTGATTAAACTGAAACCCAATAAAGCAATTTTTTTTAAAAAACTTACGGAGTTGGGCTCTTTTGATTCAGACTGGAAAATAATCTTTAAATATCATCCCATAAACTGTATAAGCACACACTAGCAACCATACAAACACACGAATAAGACACAGCTCAGCACCAGAACATCGCACACAAACTTAAAAATAAAGGCTGCAAAAATGGGTATTGGTTCCCCAAAGTTTCTTAGTGTAAAGAACATTTTAACAATCTAAAGATCCCTTTTCCACTACAATGAACCTTTTGTGCAGTGGAAAGGTTCTGCAGATGTGAACGTTTCTTTAAAAATTCCCCTCAAGGATACTGCCCCTTAACAGAAAAGATCATTTCTGAGACAGATTCAGAGCTGTCATCACCTTTCACAAGTCTGTGTTCAATCACCATACAGTGTGGGTTGCTGCTCAACTGAGAGCTCAGTCTTGTTTCCTCCATTGTTTGGGTTGCATAATTAGTTGAATATAAATCAGTGGGGAAAAAACACAAGCTGCAATTCCAATGATAGTCCATTAAGTTCTAAACTGATTATTTTTGAATGACAACATTGAAGGGAATATTCTATAAGATGCAAAATGGATAATCACAGATTTAATTTGTTAACGATTCAATAATATAACTTTACAAATCACAGCAATGTTTGAACCCCTGTATGTCTCAAATAGCACTACTAGCCACCGGCTCCTTTCTGCTTCCTCCGACAACGTTTGATGAATTTTCATTTGGTGATGTGCAGGGTTTGCAGTATTGAAAAGGCTTTAATGTATCCTTTACTCCTTTCATTTTCGCTCTTTTTTTTTTATTACCTTGAGCACCCTCACTGCACCAGCAGTGGAACAGTTCCCCCAAACCCAAGCACAGTAAGTCCTGCTTATCCTAATGGGTCCTCTTAGGCTGAGAGGAGATACAACCATGCCAGACTCAGACAAGAGACTGAGCAAGAGTGTGCGTTCACTCGGGGGATGATGCGCAGCATGAGCTCAAAGGAGAGAAGAAGGTGGTGGAGGAGGGAGGAGGGAGTGAAGAGGAGGAGGAGGAGGGGAAGAGAGTCTCTATGGCCAACTCTGAATGTAGTTCTTTCTCAAGGTCAAACTCATACACAACGGTTATACAAAAACAGAATAAAAACAGGCTACAACGTGCACTTTCATTGGAAAGTGAGAATAGCTTTACAAAAGATGCTTTCTTCTAGATTTATGTTTTCAATAACTGTAGCATTGCCTTGCTGTATCACAGGGACGAGGGTAATTTTAACACGCTGGCGTTGTGATAACGGAGCAAATTCTTTTATTGATTTTGGTGTATCACAAGAGTTTCCCCATATCATCACTCTATATGTCTGCTGTAAGCCCATGCAGCCTTGTAAAGATAATTTCCCATATTGCACAGATTTGTCACTTTTTCCCTGAAGACATCTACAAAGCACAAATTCATGGTTGTTCATTAACGAGATGGTCAATTCCCCAAACAATGTGCTTCATGACACAATAAAAAGCAGGTTTTATGGCTTGTTGCAGTAAAGCACTATTAAACAGATAAAGCACAACAAACTGGCATCTGGAGGATTATAAAAAGGGCTGCCACACGAAAAAACTCACACACCCAAACACCCATTGCCACTCAGAGAGAGAGGGGTTATTGAGTGCATGCTGTTTTAAAAAAATGCGTATATGCTGCCCCCTTCAGGATGACTTCAGGACTGCGGCAACACTATAAATTGAAGACAAAATTGTGTCTTCTCTCAAAAGAGGTTTACTGCTGCCGCCATGTGAGAGAGCAGCTTATAACCTCTCAAAATCGTAGCATTCTGCGTATCAGAAATGTAATTGTCTTTAAGGTAAACGCAATAAATAAAGTGTCCATTGGCCCACTCCTCCTCTTCATGCTGAATAAGGCCCAATATACTTCCTGAGGAGATTCAAAACAGCATGAGCACCACACTGTGAAAAAAAATGTTGCTGCCTTAAATTTTTAAGTACAATCACCTTGGATGTTTAAGTCAATTCAACTTAAATTATATTAAACTGATTTTTTTTTAAATTGTTGAATCTTGTATAACTTGATAAAATGTGAAAATTGCTTTACTTACTTTGATGAGTTAAAGCAATGTAAACATATGTTGTCATAACTTATTTTTTCACAGTGCAAACTTGTGTGGAGAGCATCCAAGCAACATCTGGTTTGGCAGAGGCTCTGCTGGACAAAAATGCTGAACGACTTTTTTCATGCAGCTTGTAGCCTACTCTGTGAACTGTGTATTACGCATATCAAGTTGATTGCATTTGTGTATTGGGCCTTTTGTGTATTGATTGCCTATTGTGTTTTGTATATTGTTTGTAGTGTATTGATACCTTTTGACAGGATATATTTTGAAGTTGGCAACATTCATATTAGCTACACATTCAATGTCTCATCTGAAAACTGTAAGTTACTATGGGTCTATAAGGCACTAAATCTATATGCTTAGAATAGAATGTTAGACAACAGATTAAATGTATTTTTTTATTTAAATAAAATTAAATTTTATCCTGACGTTTATTCCTTTCTAAGCTATAGGCTACAATGGATTCATATAGCCTAGCTAAGTCAATATCAATTTATTAAGAAAACCGAAACAGTAATTTAACAAAATTGTCTATCGTTATTCCTCTCCCTCTTCTTCAATGATAGTATGTTTGCCAGCCAAGCCCTCTACATATTCGCTTGGAAAAGCTGAAGTCGACCATAGTGCTAATAATAGGGGTGATTTATCTTTGCTGTCTTGATAATTTATGTTGAATTAATTATTAATAGATGAACATGACGTTTAGCATTATTTTGCATATGATAGATTACAGATAGGTTAAAGCTTTCTGACAAAAATACCCTTGCTGAAAATGGTTTGCTGGTTGAGCCCAGCTTGGTCAAGAATATGGTTGTATGTTTAGTAGGAGTTTAGAGCTGAACTCCAGCTTAGCAAGGCTGTCAGGCTTGTTTTTGATGTTTTAATATTTATTTGATGTTTCTACGTATGCTAAACAATTTCCTCTTTTTAAAATCGAGTTTCATTCACAAATTATTGTTCAAGTACGTCGTATTCGCACTATTTCGTCAAGCTTCGGCCATGCTTCGTCTCTATTCGTCACCACTCGGCGTTCCCCGCCACGCTCTCGGCCGCTCTCGCTCAGTGCAGTGGGTTGATGATCGGATTTTCGTCTCGTTCTCTGTGTTGTTGTTCTCGGTGACGCGACGGAGGTGTAGCCTGACGCGGTCTCTTACGTGTCGGCCTGAATAAAAGTGGAGCTCCGAGGGCTCGAGAGTGACGGAGGGAGTCTGTATCGGTAAGAGGAGACAAGTGTCCGGAGGGAAAGGGCTCGTCCCGAATAGCATATAAGTCTGGTTTGGGTTCGGCCCGTTGGAAACAAAGAGATCATGGCGGCTGTAGTTGTTGCATGCAGAGGGAGGGGAGGCAAACGGGAGAGCAACACAAGCCCAGGGTGGGAAATCTTGATGCATGGCTGATCATTTAAAATGCAACGAAATGTGGATGCACAACATTTCTGGTTTTCTTTATGCATCTTTGCAATTCAGATGTGGGGTTTCCCCCTTTTTTGTCGGCTTCTGTCACACACTGGCTATACAAAATGTGTGCTGCCTGGTGGATTCAGGGTGTAATACTCTTATATCATTCAGGAATAATTTAATCTTCTCTAATGCCCTTGATGCATTGTGCGATATATTGAATAGACCATGCCCTGATTATATTGCAGTATTTTAGGACTGGGTTATTATTGCACTGTTCCATAGTTTCATTATATATTATTCCAAGGGCTGTCATTGCACTCAGTAAATACCGTTTTTATGCACAATATAGGAAACTTTTTACCTCCTGTACTGCACATGACTAATAAAGAAATCCAATATTATATTGTATAATTGCATGTTAAATAGCAAAAACCTATTCAAATACTAGTGATCTTGCAATGCATTTTGAGTACATTTTTCCTAAAATGTCCACACAGTGCTTTTTTTTTAAAATGCAAACAAGTATTTTATAATAATGTATGCTGTCATTTGATTCCATGCTTACAGTTTTAGATGTAAAGATCAAGGAATGCACAATAGTTATGTGTTGCCTAGAATAATCTGTCTGTCAGAAAATAGGATTTGAAAAGTAGAGGGAGAGCTACGCATGACCAATCAAACCACAGAAAGACTTTAAGCGTCATGAGATCACATTACTGTCGGTTCATGCGTGCCATTCCGGGGCTCGGCTCTCAGACTCTTTCTCATCTTTTTCTATTTCAAAGTGCTCAATTGGCCTTATTGTTTCACACACAACATGCATTTAAAATACTTCCACTAATGGTAATAAAACAATGTGTTATTTTTCTTAAATATATTTTTTGTATTTATACATTTTATCATTACTTTTTGATATTGTATTTATATAATTTTAGATGTTATTATCTGTTGGTTCTACCACTGGCAGATGAGGGGAGTGTTCAGGAAACCTGTTAATCTATATTTTGAAATTGAAAATGGCTTCGTGTTTTTTTTTATTACTTTAGTTTTTGTTCATTTTTGATTGAGTCTGATATTTCCATTGTTATTAGTGATTGTGCATTTGAAGAAGAAAAAACTTGTACAATTTTTCATCAACTGTGTTAAGTTAGTTAGTACATCTTAGCCTCTAGTATTCAAGAGGTCTAAAGCCAGTCATTAAAAGCCCTATAGCCTGGCCTGGCTAGCTGTATATGGGGTAAAGTAATCCAACTCTTCATCTCCACCAGATAGTCTAGAGATCAGGCACTCCCAATATCTACACATGCTGAACAGTCAAGGGAAGCCAGGACTGCATCCACAGCATATTGTGATACACTTTCAATAAAAATAAAATGCTATGTGATTACACCTTTATTGCAGTACTTAATTTTTATCACTGGCCAGTACTTTTACAATCTCATATCAGACGTTATTGTACACCAATGCAGAAATAAAGATTTTCAGAGCACATAGGGATTGCGCACTGGGATTTACTTTAATGAGAACATACAAACTCTTTACATTCACACTGGGATTTTGATTAATTTCCATTGTGCACTCACTGTAATGCATTGCATCTTTTAGTGTGGCTTATGTAGGCATATGTTTAGAGAGAGAGAGACCTGCCAGTATTTTGTGTCAAAGCATCAAAAGTCAGAGTTCAATGTATCCTGACTGTAAACATCTTCAGCAAGGATTCAGCTTTTGGTTTCTGTATCTTACATTTAGACAAGACATATTTGATGCATTTTCTTCCCTGGACAAGAAAGGCTTCTGGGAAGAATGTTTATCAATGGACATGCAGTGTTGCAGTCTCAGTTTTTAGTCCAAAAGTATTGATTCATAACTGTGCTTGTCTCGAGTACAGGAAATCTGCACCCTTATTTCCGACATAATGTCAAATGATTCAATTAAAACTCCATATAGAGTTGCAGCACAGGAACGATTTAGCCATACTTAACTAATATGTGTCTATATTTGGATATTCTAAAATTAGCTCCCCTTTCCAAGAAAGTCTTTAGCTTCATTTTCATTTGCTTGTCTTATAAAACTAGGAAAAAAATTGTAGATTTTAACCTTTGCTTGAGTTGGGTTTTTCGTGCTCTTAATCATACAGTACAATATCAGATAAACTATATTATGATACTAAGTAGTATATCACTCGCTTAGATGCATTGTTTGTTATAGCGTGGCAATGACTGTAATACTATCATGGCACCGGGATGCCATGCAACACTGATACTTAATTATATCCTGGTACTTAATGCTCATTCATTTATACAAGTCACCGTAACAAGGAAGGAAGGAACTTTGTCTAATCTGATATTACTTGCACTGATGTCACCACAGAGCCATAGTCTTTATACTTTATTTGGGGAATCAACCTGCTAATTACTTAAAGTTGCTTCTTCATATTAAGCTGGAATAGAAGAAAGTATTACAATTACATACTTGAGTTGTAATGCCACTTTGTCATTACCTCAATTGGTAGTCTTGTCAGACCAATACGGTATACAAACAAAAGTGTTTGTAGATGTTTCCTCTCAATATTTCCTCAGTACTATGGAGGAGGATTTTCAAAGTAGAAATGTCAAAGTTGCTGACTAGTATAGTGACTTTTCTGTGTCTGTCTGATCAGATTTCCACAGTAGAGAGTGAGGACTTAACAGAGTCAGTGGACACTGGACAGTCTGAAGATTCTGCCTAGTTTTCCCTCTTATAGGTATGTATACTTCATCTGCAATTCCACATCCAAAGTTTTAGGTTGAGACTGTAAAAGTAGTATTAATAGGAATTAACTTGCTTAACACATTAATAATTTATGTAATTAATGTAACAATAAGATCACAATGGACAAATCTCATTTTTGAATAGATTACTGCAGTATTTATTATAAATGGTTTATCTGTGCACATAATTGTTTTGTTTTAATTTAATGCCACTTTGTTTAGTTGTTCATGTGGCAAAAAAAAAAAATCACACTAAAGATGTCAGATTCCACCTGGTTTCTCACCAGCTAACTCAATGACCATGGAGTCGGGAGCCGATGCCCAACAGGGTGCAGAAACTGCGGTCTCTGAAAATGAGAACCAACAGCTCACACAGGCCCAAATCGCCACTCTTGGACAGGTACTCCAAACAGTACGTCAAATGAACTCAGGACATCGCCATTTAAAAATTTTGAAACGTGAAGAGCTCAAACATTCAGTAAAGATTTTGACATCAGAAACAGAACATCTAAGTTTGACTCTGTGTGTGTTATTGGATAGGTAACGATGGCTGCCGGACATGCAAGTGGCACAGCGCCCACAGTCACCCTGGTGCAGCTACCCAATGGTCAGACAGTACAGGTGCACGGAGTTATCCAGGCCGCTCAGCCTTCTGTCATTCAGTCACCACAGGTGCAAACTGTCCAGGTAAGCAATCTTAACGCCTCCAACATATCTAGGGCCCTGATTACACCTGGTATTAAGATGCATTATGGTCAATTGGATCTTTTATCAGTCTCTTATGTCCACTTTCAACCACTTCTGTCCTGATTTCTTCGATGGGAGAGTCTATGGGCGGATAAATATATGGGCTTTTTCAGATCTTTTGATCTATTGGACAAGATAAGCTCGCGCAATTTACACGTGTACACGACCAGATACGATGGAAAAAACACACGGAGAGCAGCCGCTTTTGTTTTTGCTTTGACAGAAGACGACGCTGAACGCTGTGAGTGCGCATTAGAAATTAGGAATGGTGAGAACATTGTGCTTGGAACCCTTTTGTCTTCAAACCAAACTTGAGTCTTCAGCCAACCAGGTGTAAATCTCAACTGGTTATCGCCCTTCCCATAATGTTTACGCGTTAGGTCAGTAGGCGGTCTTTTGTGGCTATTCGAACACAAATGAACACATGAGCAATTTTCACTATGAAAGCATTTGAGTGTTCGACTAAGTGGACAGGCTCGAAACGATTTAGACCCCGTTTACACCTGGTATTTACCGTTGTTCACTTGTGATCGGATTGACGAAAACGCATCTTAATACCTGGAGTAAACAGGGCCTAGATGTTCATGACTGATTGACTGGTGAAAAGATGCATTTCATCATTAACGTATTCTATTTACCTCACATGATTGTCTTAACATGCAATTATGTGAAATTGATGTTATATAGTCAGAGCTACGCATGACACAATTGTCCGTTGCTCAGATTTCCACAGTAGCGGAGAGTGAGGACTCACAGGAGTCAGTGGACAGCGTGACCGATTGTCAAAAACGAAGAGAGATCCTTTCTAGACGCCCCTCATATAGGTACATGTACGTTCTTTAAGGTTTTTGCATTACATAAGGAATTTTCCAGTCAACAGCTATTTGTGATCTATAGGAAAATCCTGAATGACCTGTCATCAGATGCTCCAGGAGTTCCGAGAATTGAAGAAGAGAAATCCGAGGAGGACACTGCGCCTTCCATCACTACAGTGACAGTGCCAACCCCAATATATCAGACCAGCAGTGGCCAGTACAGTACGTTAAAGTCCACAAATGAAGTTGAGATATTCTGATTCTCCCACTTTAGCATCATTGCTCAACATGTTTGGAGCACATTTAGACTATACAGGGATCCAGAATAACATTTGAGAGCAGCAGCACCGGTGCCACTTAGTTGTACAGATGATAGGGCCAGTAAAATTACTATTGGTTTGCATTTATAAGTGCAGTTACTAATAATATTACATGTTTATTTCTTTTAAATGCACATTTGACAGTAAAGCACTGTCTTTGAGGTGAGATGCAGATAAAATTAACTTTTATTAACAACAGTAACATGCAAAAAAAAATGTAAGCCGTAAACTCGTGAATTTTCAAAAAACTTGAATTTCTCTCAAAAGGTTGTACAAACCCTGAGAGAAAAATTCTACTATTTCTGCCACAATACCATGGTTACAGTAAGCATTGCTACATTCAATCCATGGTAAATGTTGGTGATTTGTGCATTGAAAAGCCTTCAATAACTCATTATTTATGGCATTGCACAATGTTTCTCCTGGTTTCCCTGTCAGCACTGTTTGATCTGATATCTATGGTTTATAACAGAGAATTCTGCACCGAATTTGAATGCTTCCCACTAGATCTCGCTGTGATGTTGTCAATTCTGAGGCGAATTAACCAGCGCTGTGTAGTAACGGTGTAGTAACTGTGTAGCAGCTCACGGTTTCGTTTACCCTTCCGTCTCCTTTGATTTTTTTCATATGCAATATAAAAGGCAGCTCTTATCAGTTGGGCAACGTGGTGGTGGCACCTGTGTGACCTAGTAAAATTTAGTTGCACAAGTCATAACTCCAACATGTTTGGTTCTTAGACACATAGTGCAATGTGCAAAACTTCTCACCAAATCAGTGACAACCTCTTAATTGCCATTTCTCCTTTAGTCGCCATTACACAGGGTGGTGCCATTCAGCTTGCAAATAATGGCACAGATGGAATGCAGGGATTGCAGACTCTCACCATGACAAATGCAGCAGCCCAGCAAGGGACCACCATCCTGCAGTACGCACAGACCAGTGATGGTCAGCAGATACTGGTGCCCAGCAATCAAGTAGTGGTACAAGGTAAGTTACATTTTTTTTGTATCACAATAATACAAACCAGGACATTTATTTAATAAGTAAATAGTATAATTTTTTATTTGATGTTGTTTTTAACTTGTTGACCTATTTTATTATTCTGGGCCACTGCCAAAGGTAAGGGCCATTCACACCAACGATGGTAACAATATCTATACAATTTTTCCAGCTGATGAACGATAAAAAAACGGACAGCCAATCAGAATCCATCCTGCTGTAAAGAGCTTGAGCTTTTAAAGTGGCAGACGACAAAACTGCAGTGCGCTTATAATATACAGAATGAGTATTGCTAATATAGTTATCGTTATAGTTATTGTTCTGTGTGAAGTCCTTTAGCCATTAATATTCTATGATTTGATGTTGTTCTTTGAGTCAGACTCACTATTGATTCATTGTTTGTTGGCTGTGTTTTGTCTGCCCGACAGCTGCTTCTGGAGATGTGCAGGCCTATCAAATTCGTACTGCCCCAACCAGCACTATTGCTCCAGGTGTGGTCATGGCGTCCTCCCCAGCCCTGCCAAGCCAAGGAGGTGCTGAAGAAGCCACACGCAAAAGGGAAGTCCGCCTCATGAAAAACAGGTAAACACCAAAAAGAAATTTGGTAAAAGCAAATGAAATTTGGTAAAAGCAAATGTAAACCTTTTCATCATTGGTCGCAAATAATATAATTTAATCATGTGATGGCAAGCTGAATTTGTAGCAGCCATTACTCAAGTCTTCAGTGTCACACGATCCCTCATAAATCATTGTAATATAGGGAATTTCATACAAATTTGTAATATTATCAATGCTGAAAACGGTTGTCCTGCTTCATATTTTTGTAGAAACAGTGATAGGATGTTTTCTGAGTAGAAAGTTCTAAAGAACAGCACTTATTTGAAATATAATATTTTTATAATGTTTTAAGTGTCTTTACTATCAAATTAGATCAATTTAATGCATAAAATTTGACTAATTTAAAAATAAAAATCTTACTGACACCAAACGTTGGAACAGTAGTGTACACAAAATCAGTCTTTTTAACAGTATCAGTAGTACAAGTACTGTCTACTTTCAATACTTGAGAGCTGTTTGGGTGATGTTTGTGAGATATTAATTGTAAATATAGACAATCTAATGTGAACAGTCAGGACAAAAAAAAAATATTGGTTCTATTTATTAGACGTAGTAAATACAGCCTAAAATACCTAATGTGTTTGATTATATTAAGAATATTCATCAAAAAAATACTGGAAAAAAGAGGATAATACTTGAAGGATACGTGCAATTATTTGAATTTAGTTTATCATGTTTGTAATGTTGTTTATATGCCTTAAATATGCAGTGAACCAAACACAGTATCAAAAAAGCAGTTTGAAATCACCCCTGTTCTCTTCCGTCACAAGCATTTAATGCATGCATGTGTTTGGATTACTAAATTAAAAATTACCACAAATTAATCAACCCTGATTGGTCACTGTGTTCAAGAGAACAAAAAATATGTCTGTGATTGGCTACATTGCTCACCGCTGCAAAAGCACGTAGTAAATAGAAACATTTGACGTTCTCTAGAGAGCACAAACACAAATACGTACTGGAGTGGTTTAAACATATACAGTCAAAACAAAATGTATTCAGATAACTTCTACATTTCTCACATTATTTAAGTTTATTCGCTATAGTTTAGAAAATGGTAATAAAATATGACAAGAACTCACAGTGTTATTAAATCAGTTGATATTGCACTGGTTTTGGCCATCCTTCTGTTAGACTACCTCACAGATGAATTAGGTTGAATAGCTGTCAGCTGTTAAATTTGAGTACACAATTAGATAATACCAATTTAGGTCAACCAATTATCAAGCAATGCTTAATTTTGTTCAGTTTCTGGTTTAAAAGGGTCGCATTAGCAATTAAAGAACAAACATGGTCACAAACACTAAAACATGTTCAGGTCAAAGTGTCTGAATAATTTTTGGTCCACTGTATGAAGATTTTCTGGATATAATATGTCACAGTTTACTTTATTTTGCTATCCTCACTAACATAAATGAACTATATTGTCCTGCACCCACTAGTAAAAAAAATATCAAAAATTATATCTGGTGTCTAAATAATTTTTGACTTTACTGTATGGCTCAATTAAACCAATATTTCCACTTGCAGTCGTGTAGCGTTTACTACAGTTGACCGAGTGGATCAGGTGTGATTGAGTGGAGTCGGGGACCAATTTGCATATGCAAATTGTATGGGTCTGCATATGGGTCTGTGTAAACTAAATGTTATTTTTATTTATTTATTTAAGATTTATCTTTATCTTTTATTTAAAATAAAAATATTTTGAAATAGTCAAAATTCTGATATTGAGCACTTATATAGACAACCCCATTTTGGAGCAAAAAGAGTCGTTAAAACATCTGCTAAATAGATGCTACATTTCTTTCCTCCTCCAGAGAGGCCGCTCGTGAGTGCCGTCGGAAGAAAAAGGAATATGTCAAGTGTCTGGAGAACCGTGTGGCCGTTTTGGAGAACCAGAACAAAACGCTCATCGAGGAACTTAAGGCACTCAAAGACCTGTACTGTCACAAATCAGAGTGATGTACCACACATTCTCTCTTCTTTCGGCGGACTTGCGTGTACAGAGACTAAAGGACGAGTCAGCCTGACACGGACGCATGTTTTCTAAATGTTTTCTTATTTTAAATTGCTGCAGACTGCCTGTATGAACACACAGGCATGTGAGGGAACTGAACAGAAGCCCCCTGGCCAATACAAGTCTCTTCTAGAAATATTGGATTATGTCATTATAGACAAAAAAAATGCTGAAAACTTTACTGTGGACTTAAACACAGAAGCACATTCTCAGCCATCTTTACTCCTGGACTCAAACCGAATCTCAGAGGAGGGGTTTGGAGGAAAATGTTTACCTTTTTTTTTTTTCCAGTGTGCTGGTGTATAACGTCAATAACTTTTAAAAGAGTTACAAATAATGTAAAATAATAAGAATAATAATTTAACTGACATTCAATAGTACGGTAGACAGAGGAAGATTTTCTCTTGGAGTTGGCATCATTCCCTCTTGAGATTCAAAAGGTTTATCGTGCCTGACTGTTACTTTTATTTGGTGTATATAGTGCTCTTGTGTTTTAAGTTGACGTTTTTTACTTTTAATTATGAACAAACTACATACAAATATGAATATTGATTTACAGAATCTATGCCATTTATAAATTGAAATATTGTGTATCGTATACAGAGCAAGATTATATCCCATGTACATTTCGATTATGACATTTTGCTCATTTTAGATGACAAACAAAAATTGACCTAAATGATTTAATTGCTTACAATCCTGTCATTGCAGTAGCAGCAGTTGCACAAACAAAATAAAATGGTTATTTTATTGCTGACATTTTGTCACTAATACACCAAAATTCACGTTACAATATCAGGAGTTATGCACAGATGTAAATTTAAAATGTTTACCAGGTTCAAACATTTATGTTGATCAGATTCAGCAGATCACTTTTGTGTAAAGCTTGTATATCATAGAGCTATAAATGATTGGAAAACAGTCCAATACATTCTATCTCTGGCATTATAGGCTAAAGCATGTTTTATCAATATTACATTGGCTTTGATATCGTTATATCGTTTTTTTTTTTTTTTCATTTCAACACTATGAACGTGGAGTAAAGAGTATATGTTATCCATCTATTATGGGCATATGCATTTTGGCAGCTATTTCATAAAAAAGACGTGTTTAAAGGATTTCTCTCGTTTCATTTTCCTTTGTCCACATTCAGTTGCTTTTGAACATTCAAGAAGTAACTGAAGTTGCCTTTTTCTACATTAGTTGTATTTTGTTTACAAAGTTGTCTCAGTTGACCCCGTTTATGGCTTTTAAAGTTTTTAATTAATAATAATTTTAAAAATGACAACAAAAAAACAGGCTTTTGTTTTCACATGTTGGTTGGAGTATGACATTTTGCATGTTCTCTGCATTGAGGACAGAATGTTTTAAATGAGATGTTAGCAGACTGAATTAAAACTGTCCGTCAACAATTCCAGTCTGTACTGAAATGCACCTTTTTTCAACTGTTGCGAGTGCATCATCTGCTGCTACTTAAATGTTAAACCGTCTGCCTGACGTGTCACTTACGTGCTCAAGCGTGACAAATTAGGGAAGCAATCTCTCCACAGCAGGCGCTCACGGTCCAGATCTGCGGTCTTAACTGCTTATGCAAGCCGACATGGAGCCTGATTTTCCTCACAAAACCAATTATTTTCCGACACAAGAATCTCATCGAAGGACAGACTGACCTCAGCTTTCTGAGAAATGCAAATTCTGTCTGTTTTCAGTGATAGAATCTTTACTTTTGTGAACTGACATTCACTTTTTTTCCCTTTTGTATGTACCCTGTATGCAATGAGATTGATCTACTGCCATGCTGGCCAAAGTGAACTCTGAAATACGCGAATATGTGTGTTTGCCTTCATGCATACAAAAGACCAATCAATCTAAAGCAATGTTTGATCCCACTTATTTTGGACAAACACGTCATGCACTTTTTGTATGATAGCTTTCACCTTTTGGACACTATGTACAGTACCAGTAGGATTTTATAGTGTTTCAAAAGTTTAGAAGTGTATTGTATATACTTTGTGACTTGGCTTACATTTTTAGAAGCTTTGCACTCTATTACTGTTACAATACAATTGTGGATACTCGTTGTTGTTGTTCCCCCCACCTCCCTTTTGTACACAAATGTAAATCTTTAATAAAATACTAATACTGTGTGATGAGTCTTATTGTCTGATAAAATGTTTCCCACAATGCAATGTGCTTTGTACTCAAGTAAAGAGCATGAATGAGACCCCAAATAAATCTGAAGCACCAATTTTTTCTCTTTATATTCACATGTTTTTATTGTCTGGTTGGATAGTAATTTGGTAGACACAGTTTAAAAAATATATATATGTCATTTTTATTTATTTTTTACAAAATTGGAAACTCATGCACCTCTCAGATCAATCATCACCTGTAATGACCTTTATACAGAGAAAGTGGTCCAATTAGAATTCCCCCTTTTATTAAAGGAATAATTTAATTACTATATTATACATATTAAATAAAACATGAAATACATAAAAGAGGAAATATCTGATTTGTGGCGGGAACATGCAGATTTTGTTACAGTGAAATCTCCTAAACTCAATTAAACGTATTTTAAAACAAAAATGTAAATTAACACACTTTTTTTTACCCTACTGAATACAAATTTGAGCATTTTATGATTTACTGGTATTTAATATTTAAACTGTTGCAAAGTAGTGAGACTGCTGAATGACCATTTTTGTTTCAGAGTTGATAACTCGCACAACTCCCTGAATTAAACATGCATACTGCTGTTTGAAATGTTTATCACTACATAGTCTATAATATTTCACATGTTCAAAAGAATAGCAGGCATCCTACAGTACAGTGTGCAGTACGCTAGAATTCCATTTCATTCCATTCACAAAGAGGTGTGTAAATGGGCGGGGTTTAAATCTCTAGCTTGACGGCGTAGATTGACAATTTTAATCACCAATCCTCTAACAAATATATAGTTGTTTTGATAACTCATCCAATCGCAATTGATGGAATGTCGAAACGGGGCGGGTCCTTTCCTGCGTCACTCGAAGCAGATGGCGGTGGTGGCGGGGAGCGGATCGCTGCTGCTGCTGCACTGGCCGGCGAGGAGGAGGCGATAACGGGGGGACTCTCAGACGAGACTCGGTGGTCAAATTCTAATAACTCAAAACAAACCCGGCGCTTGAATTGGGCGCATATAAATGGGCAGGACTTTATTTCCGCTGCTCTCAAAGCCTAATTTTCTCTCGCTAAGGGCCGAAGGCCTGAGGATTTAAGTGATTATTGGATTCAGAGTTTCAGCCAGCACACAGATCTGCCCTATAAACGACGGATAAATGCTTGGAAGCCTGTTATTTAGGGGCTATTTCATCTGTTCCCGATTCGAACCGCCGAACCGGCTTGATTTAGAACTCATTCGGACATTTAAATCAGCGTTAAAGGGATTGTTTATCTCAGTTAGCCCGGAGGCTAATAACTCGCCTATTGACAATGAATCAATATTAGCCGTTAGCATGTACGGCTAATTTAAAGGAATAAATCCGTATTCAATAATCCTAGACAGCTATTTTCTAGTGATCTGTTTTCAGTCACGTGTCTTATATCCGGTTGTATTGATTACTCGGGTTCTAAAGGTCTTTAGTGGCACGGTGTCTAACGTTAAATGCATGGAGTCCCGTTATATGACTGGCACAGATAGTAAAATACCTCTTGATTCTGAAGCAGCAAGACTGTAATGCTGACTCTGTGTCCATTTCAGCTCTTCATGTACCTTCATTTAGCTTGAGCTCATTCATTGATTCACATCAGAAGCAGCTCCGGTGTGATTTTCAAAGGTGTTTGTCATAGACCAATACACCTGAGCAGGTAGAGGACGTGCTTGTGTGTGTCATGGGGAACACAGTGTCCTGCTGCGTGTCTCCCAGTGGGAGCCCCAAACTACCCCGGCAGGTGGAGCGTCTTGAGGACTATCAGATCAACACAGACCTGAGCGATGACACCGGTCCATACCTGCAGCACATCAGTGATCGAGAGGTGCCTGATGGTAAGTTAGTATGTGTTGTAGTTCACTGATAAAAGATCTCTCTAGACCACAGTTCCTCAGTCCTCCTGCTAGTGAAGATCAACCCTGCCCAAACACACCTGAACTTTCTCATCAATGTCTTAATGTTTACTTGATAATTACAGACAGGTGTGATTGAACAGGGTTGGAAATTAACTTTGCTGGATGCTGGATCCCCACTAGCAAATCTGAGCAACATTGAGCCAGACAATGGCACTCTTTGGATGTCTCTTTATCTAACCTGGTTTATATTATATTATTATTATAAGAGGTTTCCAGGTCTGAACTGGATGTGTCCAATAAGGGCACATCCAGAATGTGCACTTTCGAGGTTCTCCAGGACCAGATTTTAGAATCATCCATGTCACTGTCACCTCAAAACAAAATTTTATTCTATGCAAAACTATTCTATTCTGTTCTATTCTTCTGTTATTGTGTTTCCACATTCGTGTGTCACAGTGCCTTGAAGAATTGGACTGAGATCCGATGCCTTGACCTCTTCATCTCACGGGTCGGATTTCTCCTAACAGCTCAACACTTTAAGTGCTGTGTTGGATAGTTTGCTCTGAAAATGGACGGCCTATGATGTTTTGTCAAAATTACGGTTGGAAACTTAAAAATCAGCTATTGTTACTGAAAGAAAAGAGGTTTATGGAGATTTTTAGAAGGATGTCTGTTAGTATGTAGGATACGTGTGTGAAGCCTTTTGGGGCTGTTTGCAGTCTTTACTGCTGTTTATTTAGATTAGCCTGAGCTATTTGACCCTCAGGGGAGATGTATATAGACACACACACACAACTTAATGTCTAGTGCTGTATTTAGAACAACATGTCTTCATCTTTGTTTCAAAGCACGTATGACAGCAGTGTAAACTCCACTACTTTGGCTGTGGTTAATACTTCATGATTGAGACATTCCAGGTCATGGTTAATTTAGAATTCTGTTGAAGATGTGAATAAAAACCATTCTAAGTATAACTGGCAGACGATCAAAAATGCTTAGTATTCCTGGCATCCCAATGATGTAGATCTTTGGGACAGCTGCATTCTCTCCTTATCTATCTCTCTCTCTCTCATTGGGAATCTGAATGAGGCACATTTTGTTCCCTTTGGGGCTTCAAGGTTGAGTTTGGACAAACTTAGTTTTCCTGTATTAAACGGTCTCACCATTTTCATGAAGAGAATCACCTCTCTCTGGTGTCTTATGCCAGTGTTTCCCCATCTTTTTTAATCTTATTTACCCGTTAGTAGTCCTTACATAGCCTTTAATAACCACCAAACCAGAAGAGAAGTGCAAGAAAGACGAGCGCTGATAATATCTTCATTAAAGTATATTATTTGTGATTTATTTCTATTGTAGTGACAGCACTGAAATGTATTTATCAAAGTCGTGAATTCTCTTTTTTAATTAACAAAATCTGCCTGTGAGGTCACATAGCCCTTGTTTGTACACGCGCCACACTACAGCCGTGTTCCTCCCCTCAGTGAGGACGGCTGCCCTACCCCCAGGGCTTATTTTTGACTTTGGTGGTGGGGGAATGGGAGTGTCAGTTGAGTACATGAGCTATAGAGACCTGTGGAATGAATTAATCTCAGTTGTTTAGCACATACAGAATTGTTCAAAAGTTTGGGGTTGGTGGGATTTAAAAAAAAAAATGAATACTTGTATTCAGCAATGATGCATTAAATCAGTTGTCTCAAACTCAGTTCCTGGTGGGCCACAACCCTGCAGAGTTTAGCTCCAACCCTAATTAAACACACCCGATCCAGTTAATCAGGGTTTTCAGGATTACTGGAAACTTCCAAGCAGGTTGAGTTCACTGCATTAAATTCATCAAATGTGACAGTTAAGACATTTACATAGTCACAAAAAAATACATATTTCAAATAAATACTGTTTTTTTGTTTTTTTTATTTTTTACTTTATGCATCAAATAATCCTGTAAAAATCTGTCACAGTTTCCACAAAAATATTAAGCAGTACAACTGTTTTTGTACAACATTGATGATGATAATAAGAAATGTTCTTTGATGCTAAAACAGAAAACAGTTATTTTAAATTGTAATAATATTCCACAATATTACTTTATTTTTGATCAAATAAACCAAATAAAAGTTGGTGAGCATTGACAACATTAAAAAAAATACAGACCCCATACTTTAAACAACAATGTTAAATTGATAGATCATCAAAAATAGTAATACTCATTAATTTACTCACCCGCATGTCGTTCCAAACCTGTATGCATTTCTTTGTTCTGCAGAACGAAAAACATACATTATGTATACAGTTATCATTTCCAATAACAAAATTGAAAAGTGGGTCTGTCACGTTACAAAATGACAAAAAAGTGGTCTATTCCCTTTCAAATAGCTAAAAGTCATTATTTACTTGACATGTTTATCAGAGTTCTTGATAGAAGCAATGCTTGAGTCGTCAATGAATCAGTCTTTTGAGCTCTAGTCATTGTAATTGCGTGGAAGAGATTGACTGGTCTCCGTCTTTTTTTCCACAGAAGTTAAACAGGTTTGGAGTAACATGAGAGTAAGTAATTATCACAGAATTTTCTGTTTTTGTTGAACTAGTCCTTTAAAGCAATAATTCATGGAAGTTCCTTACAGGGCTTTTACCACAGTTAAGGAGTGTTTGTGCTCCACCAAGAAAGATCGCTTTTGTATTCTCCTGCAGTGTGACGTTAGTTTTGCATTTTAAAACTGAGTTGACGAACAGATAATTGGCTCTAGTTTGCCGCCCTTAGGTGTTAACTAAAGCTGCACCTCCCTTGAGGGTCAGCGTTCTCTCTCACCCATGTCCATCGATCTCTCAGGGAAGGATTCTGTGCCTCAGCTCCAACAAGAGTTTAGTTGAGAAATAAGTCTTCAGATTTTCCCAACTGAACTGGACTTGGCATTTTTACTTTGCCATGACATTTATACTCTCCGATATGAAATGGCTGTGATTTATTGGTGTTGAAGAAAGATGTCAAGGCTGGTGCTGCCAGGCTCTGAGGTTTTCATTTTCTAGAGTACGTGTTTGGATGTACCTGAATGTAGCCCCTGGAAACGCTATGCAGTGATCATAATTTAACATGAAGGTGAACTGAAGCGGGAATAGGATCTTTAAGTGACATTTTGATAGTTACCTTTTTAAATATATATGTTGTTATTCTTGAAGCTTGCTATAAACTTTTTTTTCTCAGACTGTTGCTTCATAGTTGACCTGCAAGAGAAAAGTTTACACTAAAACCCACTTGCAGGCAGAGTGCCCCTTGTGGTACTGCTGACAATGCTACATGCAGTATGATTTGACATTTGATCCATTGAGACTCAAAATTCTGTTTGCTTTCACTTACTTGTTAAAGAACATTTCGGGCTGTAGACTGTAAAGTCGTCTAAAACTGGGTACCCAGAACTCTCAAGAATCCTTTTGCCCTGCACCTGCGCTGCACACCTCCTGCCAGTTTTGTTAGCTCCCATGACATGGTTGCAGCTGTCCAAACATCTCCTTGGAGTGTGTTTACGGTAAAACTTAGAAGCACTGGCACAAATCTGTCTGTTGCCACTGAGTTCCAGAAAGAATGTATTTTCATTGGCTGGTAGAGACAACTTTTCAAGAAGTGGCCTGGGAAAAATCCTCAATTCTAGCATTCTAGCAATTCTAAGCTGCACTTTGGGTAGAACGTTTTTTTTACAGATATAGACAAACATAAACACCCTCCCGATATAGTATAATATCCTGTTATTGTAACGTATCTGACTGGCACGGCTCCTGCGGTGCATGGTGTTGTGGGCGGAGCTATGGGTGTAAGCTAGCGTTGTATTGCAATGCCCATACAATAAGCTCATTGTGCCCACCACTCCTCTCGCTCCTGTGGCAAGAGTGGGTAGCGGCATGTTCCTGCCAGTCAGTTTAAGCGTCCCGAATAGGACGACACACCACCTTTATTAGTGTTGTGGGGGGGGGGTTGAAGATGAATATTTATTCTGACTGATCACCACTGCCACAAGTGCTTTTCTTGTTCTCTTTCTTAAGAAAAAAAATTACCCGCGCTCATTATATCTGTCAAAAACAAGGCAATTGTAAATATTATACTGTACTGCAAATACAGGCAAGTTTTTTTTTTTATTAAGAAATTAGTAATTTTATTCCGCAAGGATACATAAAGGTGACCGTAAAGAGGTTTATACATTTACAAAAGATTTCTACATCAAATGCTGTTCTTTTTACTTTATATTCATCAACAACAACAAAAATCATGATACTTTTTTCAAGAATTATAATAAGAAATGTATCTTGAGCAGCAAATCAGCATATTAGAATGATTTCTGAAGGATCATGTGACACTGAAGACTGGGGTAATTCAGCTTTGCCACCAGTGGAATAAATTACATTTTAAAATGCATAAAAATAGAAAAGTGTTTTTTTAATTAAATAGTAATGATATTTCGTAAGATACGCGAGAGGCTACTTTTTTCAAAAATATTAGAAAATCAAATCATCCCAAATATATATGTGTGGAATTATAGAAGTGTTATATTTCATTGATATTTAAGTACATACCACCCATTCTTTAAGGTAATTTTCCTATTGTTTGTAATTATGCCTATATGTTATCAATTGATTGATTGATTAATCTTTCTTTTAGATTTGGCTTTAGAGTCCAACCCCTCAGATCATGCCCGTGCCAGCACGATCTTCCTTAGCAAGTCACAGACGGATGGTGAGTGATTTAACAAATCTAATGAGTTAATAATTTCATTTTACTACCTAGTCAGCAGCTGCATATTAACTAAGTGTCCTGAGTCCTGGCCCATAAATGGCCACTGTGGGCCAGTCAATATTTGTTGAATAAATGTTTAACAAAAAACCCTTGGTTTTCTCTTTTTCAGTACGGGATAGGAGGAAAAGCAATCACATAAACCACGTGAGTGAATATGCTATTGAGTGAGTCTGTTTTGTGGCTGTGCTTGCTTATACAGTTGGAATGTCTTGCTGCAAGCGTAATAAATGTTGGTCCTTTCCAAAGGTCTCACCTGGTCTGCTTTCAAAGAAGTACAGTTCTTGCTCTACAATATTCATTGATGACAGTACCGTTAGTCAACCCAACCTGAAAAGCACAATCAAATGGTCAGTGAAGGTTCACTGTATTATTGCAACATTTCTACAGTATTGTTTATAGTAAAATATACACATTGAGTTACATGATGAGTACATACAAATGAATGCATGTGCAAAATAATAAGCAAAATGAAAAGGTACTGTTGGTTGTTATTTTGTCTTGGTTTGTATGCTGACACATTTCTGTTCTCTGTTTCCAGTGTCACATTAGCAATATATTATCACATTAAAAACAGGTAGGTTTGGTTGTGTACTTTGCCACGAGCAAATAATTTGAACTATACATTTGATGAGGTATTTCATAAAAATTTTAAATGTGTTCTGTGATAATACATTTTAGGGACTCCAATAGGTCATTGGACATCTTTGATGAAAAAATGCACCCCTTATCTGTAAGTTAACCCTTATTTATCTTGTTTCATCAGCAGCTGATGGACAATTTCACATTTTACAGTCACTATTTGGTTTTGTTCAGACCGGCTGCAATATCTATTTTTGTGTGCATCAAATCCATTTAGCTGTTAAGTCTGAGCAGCAAAACATTTAATGCAATCCGATTTGTACATTTTATCTGATTCATATGTGGTTTAAAATCCCGCTGGATTTCGGAAATGCTTTTCTGAACAGTCAGTTATTTGTAGCACTGTAAGAAGTGTTTT
The DNA here is from genome assembly GCF_051911475.1 of Siphateles boraxobius. Taxonomy (NCBI): domain Eukaryota; kingdom Metazoa; phylum Chordata; class Actinopteri; order Cypriniformes; family Leuciscidae; genus Siphateles; species Siphateles boraxobius. The sequence goes on along the minus strand of NW_027509197.1, from coordinate 22,500,696 downwards.
TGTACTTTGAACAATGATAGGGACTCTTTGTTATAGCGGAAGGTCTCTTTGGCATCATGCTGGCATTTGAGCTTGAAGTTGAACTAGAAATAGTGAACATTAGCATGTTATGTATATAAACGCTACTTTTGGCAGAGGGAGCAGGTTCCTGACGATTACTCCCGCACAGACCCCGAACACAAGCTCATCTATCGATTCGTCCGGACACTGTTCAGCGCAGCACAGCTCACGGCCGAGTGTGCAATCGTCACTCTGGTAAGAGAATAGAAGTATGCTCCACTTTCAACAATACACTGAGAAAAAATATAGTAGAATAAATTACAATAAAGGTACAATGCGGAAAAAATAAGAGGCTTTGATTTTTGACAGAGATGTTTAGGCACATTTTCCTGACGGTCCACTAGAGGACAGTAGAGCACCAGAGAATGAATCATCATTTGCTTGTTTAACCTGTACTTTTCCACAATTCCAACTTCTTTCTTTTACCTTCAAGTAAATCATGTTATGCACTGCTCTCCTATTTCATGACTAGTTAATGTGATAAATCAATTCTGATTATTTACAAACTAATATTTTGATTAAAACATTGTACAATAAGGTTCAGTTGTTAGTTAAATCATGAAAAAACAATACATTTTTATAGCATTTATTAATCTGGGTAATGCTATTTTATAAATATACTTTTGTTCATGCAGATTAATTTATAATGCATGAACTAATGTTGATTTATTCAATATAAAATAATTTATTAGTATACACTATCTTCAAGTGTTTGAGGTTAGTAAGATTTTTTTTAAATTCATATTTGTATTCTGCAAGGGCACAAAAAATGGATCAAAAGTGACCGTTAAGACATTTATAATAGTATAACAATTTGTATTTTTCAAATAAATGCTGTTCATTTGAACTTAATATTTTTGTGAGAAGTGTGATATTTTTTCCCAAGATTCTTTGATAAATAATAAGCAGCACAACTGTTTTCAACATTGATGATATGACGTTTCTTAAACACCAAATCAGCATATTAGAATGATTTCTGAAGGATCATGTGACTGACTTTTTTTTTTTTTTTTACTTTCTTTGTACTGTATTTAGAAATTAACATTAATACAGATTATATTTTATTTCTAATCTGTTACACTAATATGTATGCTTTCTTGCTAGTTGCCTTGGTATACAGCGTCTTCTGACAACATACTTCTCCACTGTCTTTGCTGCAGGTATATTTGGAGAGGCTGTTGACGTATGCCGAGCTGGACATTTGCCCATGTAACTGGAAGAGGATTGTTCTGGGAGCCATCCTGCTGGCCTCGAAAGTCTGGGACGATCAGGCCGTGTGGAACGTTGACTACTGTCAGATCCTCAAAGACATCACTGTTGAGGATATGTGAGTGAGATAATGTAATCACTGTCCGTTCTGCTGAAATGCTACAGCTCATTTGAACCATCCGTGTATAAATAAATAGAACAAAACGTCCTGATGTGATGCATCAATGCACCATCCAAAATCTAACACGTGCTGCACTCATTCCAGTCTACAACTCCCACATACCCCACAACTTCCCATATCCCTTGAAACAAGATTTTCAACAAAAAAAATGAAGCAACACACTTCAAAACCTTGTTGTTGTTTTTTTGTTCTCATGTCTCTATCCATATAAATGACACAGACAGGGTTTGTGTGTGTATACGTGTCTGTTTTTGTGCTGTTCTACCTGATTGTGTATGTTAAAGGCCATGTCCTTCTTCTCTCCTCTCTGCCCCTTCGCTCTATTTTCATCCCTTTCATTGAAGCAGTCTTTGTGAGCCTCTGGGCTGGCGGGCTTCAAGTGCTCTTAGACTCCTCTACAATGGCCCAGGCTCTCGCCCACTCCATTTGTTGCCCTTAGCGACCGAACCTCCCCCCTCCCCCCTTTCCCAACACCACCCATACCAACCTCAACCTAATGTCTGCTCTTCCCAAAACATTCGGGTCACTGTCTCCACGATGGTAGTCTCCGTACCTGTGATGGATTGTGTAAAAGATGTTTATTGTTTATAATACTACTATTATAATAGTTAACAAATAGCATGACATTTGTTTGGTGAATTTATCTTTTTATTTCATGGCTTTTGTGCAGGTCACTTCAAGAGCCCAAATTAAATTGTAAAATTTTTATAAGGACAATTATTCAGTGTATTCTTTCTCATTTAATGAGATTACTAACTAGATGTATAATTTTTTTTCAAAACAAATACTTTAAAAAAAAATGTGATACATCTACTTTATTAAATGGATTATAAGTGACCGTAAAGATACATAAATGCTGTTCTTTTGAAGGTTCTATTCAAAGAATCCTAGAAAAAAAATCAGTTTTCACAAAAATATCAAGCAGCAAAACTGTTAAAACACTGATTTCAAAAAAATGAAAATCTTTCTAAAACACCAAATCAGCATATTCAAATTATTTCTGAAGGATCATGTGACACTGAAGACTGGAATAATGAAAATTCAGCTTTGCCATCACAGGAATACAAATATTGAAGTAGAAAATTATTTTAAATTTGTAATTTTTCATAATATTGCTGGTTTACTGTATTTATGATCAAATAAATGCAGCCTTAGTAAGCGTTAGAGACTTCTTTCAAAAACATTTTCAAATGTTCCCAAACTTCTGAACGATAGTGTATAAAAATTGCAAATGCTATTAAAAGTAGTTTTGGATGTAGCAAACAGTTAAGTATGTCACATTGTCAATGCTTGATGTGCAAAATAATGGATTGTATATTAGTTGTCATGTTGCTTTTTTTCTAATATGTTTGTTTTATTTACATTGATTTTAACTAAAAAAAGACTCATTCTTGACTAATTTAATGTAATAATCAATGTTTTCAGGAACGAGATGGAAAGACATTTTCTGGAGCTGCTGCAGTTTAACATTAACGTACCGGCCAGCGTTTATGCCAAGTATTACTTTGACCTGCGCTCTTTAGCAGACGACAACAACCTGAGCTTTCCTTTGGAGCCACTGAGCAACGAACGAGCGCAGAAACTAGAGGTGAGGAACTAAACAATGTGACCGATTTTTGTTTTTTGGACGTGAAGTCATGCATCTTTTTCTAATGGGTCAATTTAACTACTAAAGTTCTCATTTAACTTTTTTTATTTCAAAGGCAATCTCAAGACTATGTGAGGATAAGTACAAGGAGCTGAGCAGAGTGGCCATGAGGAGATCATTTAGCGCAGACAACCTAGTGGGCATCCGCAGATCCAACGCCGTTCTTTCTTAGAGCTTTTGCTCGGAACAGACGGCACTCGATGGACAACTCGTTCTCTGCACAGGCGATTTTATGCCAGTCGAAAGATCCTACACCTTACACAACCAATGCAGAACAACATGGAGACAAAAACAGACTGAATGAGGGTTTTTTGTTTTGTTTTTTGCTTACTATGTAGGCTACTAGCTGTGAACTGTCAGTTTTTAATTGAAATAATTTGCAGATGGAGTATTTTAAATAAACACTAATCATGTAACACGTCTGAATTTTGAAGAATGATTTACAAGGTCACTCTTAAAAGGTTGGTTTAAGAGGTTTTGTTGCATTACACTAGAAAAATTATCCACATACAGTTCTTTCTCTCTAAATAAGTGCTAATTAACATCATGTTAGATTTTGTTTTAAACTATGTAAAACAAAAAAAATAACATTATATATAAATATTAATAAAGTGTAGGTTTTTAGTGCCTGTAAAAAAGGGACTGATATTTATAGCGCTCTACTAACAAAGCATCAAGGTAAACATGCCCAGTAGGATTTGTTTTAATCAACAGGATTTTTTTTTTTTTAAACAGCGGTAAAAATAAAAAGCACAATAAATGATTGACCAAACATTTGACATGTAGGTTCACAAATTGCTCCTCGCTTTTATTCTCTAACAATAAGAGAAACAAAAGAAACATGTAAAAGACACTTTTCATAAATATCTAAGAATCTCTTTAAAATTGTAGCACTGAATTTCATATCTTTTACAAAACATATGTACAAAGTTGCAGTCTGGACTCTTTAAAAGGACGTCTTCTATAAGATTTACATATGAATAGAGCTGAACGAGTATGTACACTCAACCAGACATGCAGCGAAATTGTGAGGCATTTTTGAAGACTACACAGGAAAGTATTTCTACAACAGCTTGGACAACAGAAGCCATTTACACAATGCTCCACTGAAAGATTTCACACAGATCTACAAAACCAACACAGGTTTACAGATACTTCCTGCTAAAAAGTGCATACCCGACACTGGTTTTCTGGTTCAAAACACATAAGCTCAAAATGACAAACAAAATTACCAAAGGATCATGAGGTTTGACAAGGAAACTGATGTAAATAAATAATTGATTTAAACAGACCAAAAGAAATTATGTTCCACATAGTTTTGAAACCAGTAAATATTTGGCCTTTTTCTGAAGTTCTATTCAGCGAACCTAGTAGGGCTGCTGGTTAACATCTGAACCTTTGACCACAAGAGGGAAGTCAAGCTCACATTACAGAGCTACAGACTTTCCACACAGGTCTATAGATGATACATACACATCCTATCATTTAACACTCTCCAATTGATGCTAACCAACAATCTATTATCAGTGGAAAAATAGGTTGATAATCTTTGAAATACAACCTGCTAAGGGGCTGTTGAGGGACCCTGAAAAATATACAGTGAACATGAAATGAATTGCTGCTTCACTATACTTGCATTTTTCTCTGCTTGCACAGTATAAGCTGGAACAGTGTTGTTGCTTACAGAGAGCACAAAAAAGCTTCTATTCACGTCCTACCTTAAAACACATTGGTAATTTAGAAAACTAGAGATGGTATTTAAAATGATGGAACAGAACATACCCACGTCCTGTAAAATGCTGATAAAGTCACAAACACAACAGAGCGGCAGTTAGCTGAGATATCACAATGTTCTTGAATAGCATATTTACAAGAATACACAAATAAATTAAATATTTTCAGAAACTCATCCATTTGTCTTGACTCATATGAAGTACTAACCTTCTCAATCTTTTTTTCCCATTATTCATGATCTAAAAGTCACAGACAACAACTAAGATCCTTGTGACAATTAAAAGTTGACAAATTATCTTTTCCTCACAAAGTATCAACAAGTTCATTGCTTTTCAAATTAGACCATTGAATGAAAAGAGCTCGACTACAACAAAATCAATAGTCTGTAAAAATCCTTCATAATGTATTCATGCTGTCCATCAAATCTGGTGATGTTGCTGGAAGGTCGAATAGACACCTGCTCATTTAGAGTCATGACCGGCGTCCCTGTTGTAGGGTTTATAAAGGAACATGTTTTACTGGCCAATGTTCAGACATGTGAGGAGGGTGCTGATTTGTGATAGGTCCCAGTGGGTGCCGTTCCAGCTCGGGCTGTGAGAGCGGTACTGGCCTCGCTGTACATGGACGACCCTAATACAGGTGCCTTCCGGGTCCTACAGGGCATGTACCGTGCCACAAAGCGCCTCCAAGACTCCAGAGTCTTCCCTGACCAGATCCAAACACCTGAGGTAATGCCTACAACAAGACACATGAAGTACTTCAACATGAAGACGGCATAATCCGGGCCCATGCCGAGCCGCTGGCGCTCTGACGGGCAAGAACAGGCCAGTGCCCGCTCCCAACCTGGCCTGTAATGTTGCTCGTACACCAAGCATGCTACCACAATAGTTGCGGGCACCGTGTACAGGACGGTGAAGAGCCCAATCCGGATCATTAACTTCTCTAGCTTGTCTGTCTTGGTGCCGCCCTGTTTAATGACACTACGGATCCGGAAGAGGGAAACAAAGCCAGCCAGCAGGAAGAGGGAGCCGGTGAAGAGGTAGACGACCAAAGGCGCCAATACGAAGCCACGTAGGCTCTCCAAGCTCTGGTTGCCGACGTAACAGATCCCAGCCACAGGGTCCCCATCCACCGAACTCAAAGCTAAGACAGCGATGGACTTGACGCTAGGAACGAGCCAAGCAGCCAGGTGGAAGTACTGAGAGTATCCCGCGATGGCCTCGTTCCCCCATTTCATCCCTGCCGCCAGGAACCAGGTGAAGGAAAGCACCACCCACCAGATGGAGCTGGCCATTCCAAAGAAGTATATGAGCAGGAAAACCAGCGTGCAAAGGGCCGGACCCGTGGTGTCGTAGAGGATATGCTGTTGGTCGCCGGAGCCCTCGCAAGCTACTCGCTCATGGCCCGCGAGCAGTCGCACAATGTACCCCAGCGACACAAACAGATAACAAGCAGCAAGGAAGATAATCGGCCGCTCTGGATATTTGAAACGCTCCATGTCTATAAGGAAAGTGGCCACGGTGGTGAACGTCGAGACAAAGCACAGCACCGACCACAGTCCGATCCAGAAGGTTGTGAAGGTATGCTCATCAGGGGAAAAGAAAGGTTGGTGGCAGGGCAAAGCACAGTTGGGTAAAGAGCCAGTATACACACGGTTATGGAGAGGATGCACTTCTTTTTTGATGGGCACCAGGGGGTCTCGACAACGGCAATCCCGGTCACACTTCTGAGGCGGAGCGGATTTTGCAGTGGCTCTATGTCGTGGTGTTCCCTTGGGAGTGGGTTTGGGAAAAGGAGGTGATAGTGTCGTAGTCTCACTGCTGTTCCTGTCCATACAAAGCCTATCGGTGTCACCCAGCATGGGCAACTGTTCGCAGCTCATCCGCTCTGGCCACTCAAACCCATACTGGATCATGAGAGGGGAGCAACCCCGTTTAGCTCTCTCACACACAGACCTGCAAGGCGGCAGGGGTTTTTTGTAGTCCTGAAGACAGATGGGGGTGTACATACTGCACAGGAAGAAAAGCAAGTCCGGGGAGCAACGGATCCGGACAAGTGGCCAAAACTGGTGAACTTCCAAGCCGACTTCATCCTGGGTGTCATGATTGAACTGGTTGGGCATGTAGGTGTGATTGTATCCGATCCCTTTGCACATCGGTACGGTGATGGGCTCGCACACTATATCCTTAGAGGCAGCATTGCCGTGCCGAGACAGTTGCAACAGCAGCAGAACGTGAAGCCAAAATCCGACCAGGTGCATCCCAGAGGTCTCCATGGTGAAATGATGCTTATCTGCAGGTTCTCTCATACTGGAAAACTATGAATTTCAATTCTTGAGTATTTTCTCAGCTCAGGTTTTCCCCCCTTCCTTCCTTTTTTAATTTATGGTTGCATTTCGGAAAGAAGAAATCCCAAAAGGAAACCTTAATTGCTCCAGCAGCATGTCCACAGTCCACAAGGTTGTAAATCACAGTGAAGTTTCATTCCAGATCCCGAGCACTCTTTCTTCCAACTGTGTGAGTGCATTTCAAACAGACCATGATTCTAAACACGGGCTGAAAGAGTAAAAGAACAACTATAGTTAATCAAACAATAGCTTAATAATTTGACAGAAAATCATAAACATATAATTGAGCGTCAGAACATACCGTGGAAAAGCACGCGCAACCGTGGACTGAATGGTCAATCATTCACCGAGTAAACCGTGTTAAGGTCGAAAGTTCATTTCCCGCAGATACTTTGTAACAAAGTAACATTTTAAGTGTCTGTTTCCTTTCTTATCTGCTTTAAATTCCACATGGCAGGTGAATGCATCCGACTATTGCAATCCAGCGGATTCACAACAGAAAAGACGCCAAAAAAGCGAGAAGAATACAGGGGAAATAAATCTGACGTCCAAAAATGAAATCCTTTTTTAAGAGTATAATAAAGGTGAATAATATTAATAATAAAAATATCACCTTTGGCGTTAGTGCTCAGGGCAACAGGTTTCAGGTGCTTCCTGCCATTTCCTTCAGTGTGTTTCCCATCAGTCCTCTGGAGTCCTTTCACGCACTTTAACATGTATAAATTCCACACTAAACTCTTTTACTAATTTGTTGAGATCGTGTTTTTTTCTGTGTGGCAGAGCTTGTGTTTCCTCTGTTGGCTGCGGAGCCAGAAATTACTCACTCCGTAGAGGTTCAGTGAAGTGAAAATACTCCACCCGCGATGACACGCCCACAACTTTCAGGCCCCAGCCCCCTTTTACCAGGGGCCACTGACAGACAATCATCTATGTGAAAAGAACTGCCCCATCTATCTATCTGTCTATCTATCTATCTATATATCTATCTATCTATCTATCTATGTACCTGTCTGTCTGTCCGTTTATATGTCTTGATTAGACATGGTATAAAACCTCTGTTAAATAGAAAATGTGATACTAGATACGAACAATGGCTTAACAGATCAACACGATGAAAATTCATGTTAGTCAAAAAATACCAGGAAGATGCCACACGTTACTCCTCTAACCGTAATGAGGATGTTTAAATTAGTCAGTGGAGATTTAGAGGGAAGTGAATGGCACTGGCGAGTGTGTGTGTGTGTGTGTGTGTGTGTGTGTGTGTGTGTGTGTGTGTGTGTGTGTGTGTGTGTGTGTGTGTGTGTGTGTGTGTGTGTTTGACTATGAAAAGGCCTTGAGTCTCTTGTGCAAGTGTATCCTGTATTACGTTTGTGTTTACCCTCTGGGCCCATTCAGGACAGATGGAGCTGTGCAAACACTCAGATAATGACTCCTAACGCAAGCTTAATCACTCACGCCTCAACGAGACAAAGAAAGCAACAGAGAGGAGCACCTTGCCACACTGATACTCTTGCTTGTGAACAGCTAGTGTGCACTATGATGGCATCTCTAGGTCAGAGTTCATTTGTGATGTTATGAATTGTTTTGTGAAGCACTGAACATACATCTGTAAATCTTTATGACTTATGGTTGCATGATCCTGTGAATGATTTGGACAATTTTGCCACACTTGGTGTTGTATTTGCAAACTTTAAAAATATGAAAATTATTAAAATTGTGTGCAGTAATTAAAATGAAGTAAAATATAAACATTAGATAGAAGAACGTTTAAAAAAAATTATCTGAAATGTCTCTCTCTCTCTCTTTCTTCTCTCTTTCTTCTCTCTTTCTTCTCTCTCTCTCTCTCTCTCTCTCTCTCTCTCTCTCTCTCTCTCTCTCTCTCTCTCTCTCTCTCTCTCTCTCTCTCTCTCTCTCTCTCTCTCTCTCTCATTGTTGATTCAGTATTCTGTAATCTCATAGCTTTTTATAAGTCCAAAGTTCTCACAGGGTGTGTGCCAGTATACGTGTGTGTTTAAAAGTGCAAGTGACCAATCCGCCTGCTCTGTCAGGTATTTCTAATGCTCCATTAACACTTAGATGACATCAGCTCACAGAAAGTCTGAGAGGACGAGAGTAAACAGAGCTCTACATGCCACAGACTTGCTTAGGGAATCCATCATTGAGACAGACGTGGCCATTACATTGTTTTCCTTGTAACGCTCGGGATGTTTGATTGTGTCTTAAATGCTATGGCAACCGAATCAATCTTGCCAGCCATTTGTGCACCTGTTTCATAGGTTACCTACGAACTTTGTCACACATTAACTACAAAACCCCACCTTAAGGAGTCACACAAACGCCAACCGACTTCCTTTCAGTATACTGTGTCCATAATACAGTTAGGCCTTGCAAGGGAAATTGCTAGTATACATAGCCTACTTGTATCTAAAGGACTTAGCTAGTCTGTTGAATACTGATATGGGGAGGAAATATAGCCTGATTAAAATCAGTCTCGCTCATGCTCTAGATAAGTCGATCTTGGATATACTTTAGTTGAGCTGTAGAGGTGATGTTGAAGCGTGATGAGGTGTGGTGCTCAGTAGCCGTCTGTTGTGTTTCATGATGTCTCCTGGGCATGAAAACATCCCATGGTGGTTGGGTTTTCCTCTTTTTTCTCTTATCCACTCCCGCTTCCCTTTCTTTACATGCCTGAACATGTGTTTGGGCACATGCTTTTATCTGATACCCGACTCTTTATGTCTGTGGATGGACAATTCATAAAATGACAACATGATACAGTCTTACCAAACTGATCCTAATCTCATCCTTATTTGCTTTTCTGTCTCTTTCACGAGAAGATTATATGATGTGGGATGCTGTTGTTGTATTTAGGAGAAGTACACTGATAGGATATGTAATTGAAATAGCTTTTGTTAGATATATTGGTAGCGCAATGTTAAAAATTGGTCAATATAACAACAGGACTATGTAACACAGTACTTATGTAAAACTGCAGCAGTCAAAATAAAATAAAAACTTTACAAAATGTATTTAATTATTGTTATTTACACACACTATCATTTTATTTATTTATACTTCTTAATTAATACCTTTACAGCAAGGATCCATTAAATTGATCAAAAGTGACAGCAAATATTAATTTCTGTTTATTGAGCGGCATATCAGAATGATTTCTGAAGGATCATGTGACACTAAAGACTGGAGAAACACTGCTGATAATTCAGCTTTACCATCACAGGAATGAATTACATTTTAATACATATTCAAATAGAAAACTGTTATTTTAAATTGTAAAAACATTTCAAAAAATCTTTGAACTAGTGTATTTTATATATTTGGATAAAACCTAAAAACAAAAATGTCTTTGTTTATTTTAAAACAAATGGGACTTGGTTTGATATTTTATTAAATGCAAAGACATACATTTTCATTTGTGGCTTTAACCCTTTGATGCACAACATGGGTCTAAAGTGAACCGACTGAGTTTTTATTTTCTATATCTTTGCATGAAATTAATTTCATCATTCAGTATATTCCAGGTATTCCTCAATTAACTTGTTTTAGATCATTACAAATCCTTATTTTAAATTTTCCTTTCTTTTATCGAATAAAAATCGTTTTTGTGTCACTACCCTTTTAATGCACAACATGGGTCTAAAATGACCCGTATTCATTCTCTATGTTATTTCAATCATGGCTGAGTGTTTCTTTGCTGAATCTTTAAAATAAATGTATTTTATCATTTATTAATCCAGGTATTCCTTAAATATCTTGTTTTTGATTTCCACAAATCATTGTGTTTATTATTCCTTTCTTACTTTATAAACAAACACAATTTTGGGCCCCTGTATGAACTCACTATGTACTGTTTTGTGCATTTATATATCATAAAATTATAACATATTCAAGTATAAATTATAGCTTGCCTCCTAAACATCAAAATTTAAGAGCAGCATTTGTGTAACATCACTTTGCATAAGAAGAATCCCAAACAAATGAGCATGACAAAGCAGAACACACCTGATGTCGAGGAGTGTTATTGCTCAGTGGTCCCGTGTGTTTAAGCGGCAGGTGGACGTTAGGAAACCAGAGGGTTGAAGAAGACATTCTCTAACCCCTTTTACACGAGAACCGGACCCTGGCGCTCCATCCCATGTCACTATTGTCTCCACCCCTCCTGCCTCCATTCTGCCGTCGTCTTTTTCTCCTTAAACCGCCCTTTTGTTGTCTTTTTCTGATGGCATTTCTGGCCCCTTGTTGTCAGAGTCCTAAATGAGTCTTGACTGGCCTTTGGGCCACTGGAGAAGCACAAAGGAGAGCGTTCCCCTCGCTACAGTGGAGCCATTGTGGCTTTCAACAATGCACTAATTGGCGACGACAATTAAGCACGACCAACACTCAGGTTCAATTTGCCCACTCCTCAATACAAATCACAGGCAAATGAGTCAGACCGTACACACACAGCTCACACACACATTCACACGGCCCTGCTAAAATAACAGCTATTCTCATAAGCATAGTGCAACTACCAAATATACGCTCCCACCCCTTCAGCAAGTTCATGTTAGCTGTGAAGGGAAATACTGCAGGAGACTCAAACTGTGAGGAGGGTGAAACAAGAACAGGCTGTTCAGCTTGTCCAGACGGATTGGAAATTCCACAAAAGCTATTTTCTTTTGAATGATTTAATGCATTACGATTTTTATTTTTATTTAAAAAAAGATTTGACAAAAATTCTGCTTCGATAGTTAATAAACACAGTATCTAACGTGTTTGTTTCTATTTCTTTTAGGTACAACTTCAGCATAATTCATCTATTCTTCTGTGTGTGAAAAAATATCACAGCATATCCCTAAAAACATCCTCTTGACACGAAAAAATCTTCACCGTTCCAAAAAAAAAGAAAAAAAAAGGACGCAACAAGTCCAGATATGTGTGAAAACACCCATCTTAAAGGCATCTTTAGCATTGAGCTGTCACACATTAAGACCGTAATGGAGTCTGGGATCAGCAGGACGCCTCGATTTTAAGCCGACGCTCGAAAACCAGCTTTAAGAGTTCGGGAACAAGCACATTCTCACAAAAACACACACAAAGGAGGAAAGACTTGGCATGTTCCGGCCCATCGGCAGTGGTTGGATTCTCGTGGATTATTCTCTGTCAGAGAAAGGCTTTAGAGCTCTCTAAGGCCAGGACAAATTACTGTTCTCTTTCAAGAGAAGAAAAAAAGCAGGGGAGGAGGAAAAAACATGAGGGAAGTGTTGAAAAAGTAAACCAAGGAGAGGAGGAAGCGTCTGGGGTGGCCGGCCATTAGCTTAACCGAGACATCACTCAGACAAGAATCAGGAAAGGTTTGCGAAACTAAATTAAACAAGCCTTTTTCTCCCCCCACATGTAAGGTGATGAAAGTGAATATATGGAACAGGAAAAACTGGCTGTAAAAAATAAATCTGCATAGTTTATCCTTTTGATCTTTCCTTAAATAAATGTTTTTCTCCAAAACACAATGGCCACAATTATTGGCACCCTTTATTAAATACTTTTTGCAATCTCCTTTTGACAAGATAACAGCTCTGAGTTTTCTCCTATAATCCCTGATGAGTTTGGAGAACAACAGAGGCCATTCCTTCATACAAAATCTCTCCAGATCCTTCAGATTCCCAGATCCATGTTGGTGCTTCTCCTCTTCAGTTCATCAACTCATAAGGTCAGGGAACTGGGACGGTCATGGCAGAAGCTTCATTTTGTGCTCCATAACAAATTTTTGTGTTGATTTTGATGTTTGTTTTGGATCGTTGTCCTGATGGAAGATCCAACCACAGCCCATTATAAGATTTCTTGCAGAAGGCGTCAGGTCTTGATTTTTTATCTGTTGATATTTGATAGAATCCACGATGCCATGTATCTGAACAAGAAGTCCAGGACCTCCACCAAAAAATTAAGCCCACAATATTAAAGATCCAACGGTATATTAAATTGTACACATGGGATACTTTTTATCCTTGTGTGCACCAAACCCATCTAGCATGTTTGCTGCCAAAAAGCTCTTTTTTAGTTTCATCTGACCGATAGAACCCTGTGCCGTTTAAAGTTCCAGTCACGTCTGACAACTGAATTTGCTGGAGTTTGTTTTTGGAGAAGCGAGGAGGATTTTTCTTGAAACCCTCCCAAACAACATGTGGTGATGTAAGGGTTGTTTGATGACCCCAAGACTCAAGTAATCTCTGCAATTCTCTATCTGTGATCCTCGAAGAGTATCATGTCCTCATCCTGGCAGATTCGTAACATCTTTAGTTGATTGGAACTTCTTTATTATTGCCCTGATTGTCAAAATGGGGATTTTCAATTCAGCAAGAAAGACAATTTAGCTATTTTCTTACACCCACTTTCTATTTTGTGATGATCAACAATCTTTTGATGCACATCAGAACTATATTCTTTGGTTTTACTCATTGTGATGGATGATTAAGGGAATTTGGCCTTTGTGTTTCCTCATATTTAAACTCCTGTGAAACAAGAAGTTATGGCTGGACAATTTCATGTTCCTAGTCACCCTGGTGTACTAAAAAAGGTAAACATTAATGGGAATATATACTTCAGAGATATTTTACTCGTAAAAAAATTCTATGGGTACCAATAATTATAGCCAACGTATTTTGGAGAAAAAAACATGTTAGATTTTTGGCAATTTTTTTAATGAAAGATCAAAAGGATAAACAATGCAATTTATTTTTTACAGCCAGTTTTGATCATGTTTTTTATCACACACAGTTGTAATCAAAATTATCGAACCCCCATTGCAAATCAGATTTATTGGCAAAACGTACAGACTTTCAGATGTTTGCAATGAACACATAATTGAAATAGCTCAATGCAATAAGTGGTTTCCCCAAATTCAAATGAAAATGCAACGTTGAATAATCTTTTAATAATCGCACCCATTAAAGTTTAAATATATTTTCATATTGTAATAATTTCAGTTAATCTCCAAATGAATGTACGAACAATATAAGCATAAAGATAGCATATTTAAAATATTTGACCTAACAGGTGAATTTATAGAATTGAATAGATAGTCTTCACTGCATGAATTATAAATTAAATATAGATTCATCCTTATTAAAGCTACAAAAGTTATTTCGTCAAAACAGTGATTTACATTACTGACAGATATCACAGCAGCAGGTTTATTAGGCTTCTGTTACTTTAAGATTAGAAGCACATGACGTGGATCTGACACACATCCAATGTCCTCACAACTCTTTATGGTCATTTAAGACTTTATTAAACTAATTCAAGACTTAAGATACTCAACAAAGTGGGCATTTTGGCATACTTTTGTGTTTTTTTATCCATTCAGGCGCTAAAGGGAATGCTGTCTGAAGTGTTTTTCTGTATGCATGTGTGTCTGTCACACAGACAGGAGATTCACAGACACACACCAGAATAGATTTAAGTTCTTTTTTGCATTTTATTGCACTTTAATGAAATTAATAGCAGTTGAATGAATGAAGGTGTGATCATATACTGTACATCACTTTTTTATTTACGTTGGAATAAAAGAGTTATTAAAACAGTTATTATAAAATAATTAATCTGAAATGTAAATACGATGTAAAATATCTTTCAGATTTTTTGACCACAAAATTATCCATTTCTATGTTAGCTAGATGAACTTAATTTTTTGTTTATTATATATTCATATACATTCAATAACACTTTTGATGGGGAAAAAAGCACAGAATACAAATACTGATTAGTTTGTAGTTTTCAACACATACTGATGCTTTCAAGAATACCAAAAGTATTTTTTGTAATTTGTAAACAAAACCCCATTTATGTTAGTCAGCTAAATAACATAAACGTAGCAACAAATCAATAGAAATTTCCACAGCACAGAAATGTAGTATACATTACAGAAAACCAAATGCTTAAGTTTTTAAAGGCATAAACATTGGATCTGTAAGCTTCATGAAAGTGTCAGCAGAGCACTTTTCAGTCAACTGGTCCCAAACGCACTCACACCTGCCCTGGGCCAGCGGACCATCCTTATTGTTGAGCCCTGGATAGGTTGGACAAATATTTAAAATGCCTTGATGAAAATACCTCCATGGTAACTGTTCTCTCATATCACATCGCAAGACTGAATTTCAAATGTTTGTGCGTCAGTACCACTGTGCAAAAAATTAGAAGCCTCATGCTGTGGTCTCTAACAGGTCCAGTGGTTGTTGGTACAACTCCAAACAGAACCAGATACAAGCATGTGGCTTTTAATTTGGGATTAGCTCGTGATTCAGTGCTTGGACCCACTCCGGTGCACCAGGACCCGAAAGGGAACACCACAACCACAGCCACGGCCATGATGCATTTGTTCCACTGCTGCCTTGGATTCTGACCAGGAAAATAATCCGTGCAGAATTGAAAATACTTTGCAAAATCCTAAAAAGTCAATTTAGATGACGCCATTAGTGTTGGAGCATAAAAAGAGCACAATGTTTTGTTAAGTAATTTTCTTTATTGGCAACAGTGGTAAATAAAAAAAAGGCAAAGAAAAGAAGAGGAAAATTGGAAGGAACCCATACCAGTTCTGAAACACAAATATTTGTACTGGTTGCAAGAGGTTGTCTGTAATGGAGAGTTTACAGAGTACAAGAAAGCACAGGGAAAATCCGGAAACTGATACAGAAATTGCAGTAAAGTATATAAATACAATAAATATGACAAACAAAACTGACATGTAAATATACAACTGAGAACAAGATGACAGCAGAAAAAAAAATCCATTACACCTTCAACAAACATGAAAATAAAAGACCAATTTGGTGTACTGAAGGAACAAAAGATATTCACCAAGTACATCCACTGAGTTCCCTTTTTGTTTGTCCCATTATTCATAGTGTTAAGAATCCCTGATTTTAAAGAACAGTACCAATAATGCAATGTAACATAATACATCAAACTTTCAAAGCGAACAGATTTCAAACCATTCTATCGTACAGTAACATGTAAAACATGGTGCATTTCGCTCAGCTCAAGTTTAAAATGGTGTAATGACAAGATCTCTGATGGGAAAACAAGAGACTGACAGATTTTGGGAAGATTCCTTTTTTTAGTAAGATAAGTAAAGGTCTTCACCTTCAAATACCAAAATGATTAAGTGATTATATTACGATATATTCTATAGCCTGATATTCTGATTAGATTAAATACTGAAACGTTATTTGATTATAGCTTGCTAATCGAAGAACATCAACAGGCCAATGCGTTGGCTTTCAATTTAAGGCAGGCAAACAAACACAGATTCAATAAATACAACCAAATGTTCTAACACGATCATCCACCCACCATTTTACATCATTCTATCACACACAAACCACACGTAAACTAAGACTGAATCTAATTTAGAAGTAAACTTCTTGGTGCAAAACAAGCTCATAGGCTCAAAAACGTAAACACATTTTCTCACAAACAAAAAGTAACATGGTAGCAAATGATATGTAAGTTGACCTAGACCCATCTGAAAGAGTTCAATTAATCTCAATTGTCGGCCAGTAATAAACTAAAGATGGTTTGTCGTATTTTCAAACATCAAGTGTACAGCATCAGTTTGAATATTTCACATCCAGTATAACCAGTAACTTGTAGCTGATTTTTGAAATACTAGGTAGTTCCAATGCGTTTCTATCAGTAAAGCTGAATGTGATTTACTGAAGAAATAAAAAAAGTAAATTAGATTTAATTGTGACTCTCAGGATTCAAGGGAACATTCTAAAATGTCAGCAGGCTCGCTACATTTACTGCAGGGGATGTCTGACAAAAAATAATGTAATTTTTTGTATTGTCCACATATTGTCTAACTAGAGAAGAACCGGTCTGGTCGAAGAACAGGAATTCAAATAAGGCAGCAAAACAAAACATAGTATGAGCGCAGAGAGGCAGCGTGGATCAAAAGCAGAGGTCAGTTAGACATGAATTATGAGCTCGTCCACGGCAGGTTTGCTTTACGTTTCTTGTTAAATAGACGTATGAATGCTAAACAAAGCCCTGGAACGCTAGACTGTAATTTTGGGGATTGGTGGCCGAGGGTAGTTTGTAATCATAGACCAGGAGGTTAGCATGAACAACGTGGTTCGGCTGCTTATAGGCAGTGCCACTGAGTGTTGATAAACAGTCAAACTTTTTAAACTTCAGCTGGACGGGACAAGACAGCAGTCCTAGTTTGTTTTACACAACTCAAACCTTCGGTCCATAAAGCTCAAAGCATAATGGATTTAAAATGAAAACAGGTATGCAAACATACTGTGACTGAAAGTGCAATGAACTTATATAAAAAACATTGAACAAATTGCAAATGTGAAAATGCAATAATGAAATCATGTTAAAAACATAAAAAAAGAGATATTTTTGTTCTAAGGAAGTTCATCTTCATGTTCTAGAACAAGGTTCTTCGGCATCGTAGGTCAACTACAGCGTGGAGGGAAAGCGTATGGAGCGGCCAGACAACCATCTTGCAGCGCTCATTTTCACCAAACCATTAATGGATTAGAAGCTCTATTTGTGTCCAGAAATTGGTTTGAATCATCACTCTTGGATTGTGAGTCTGCCAAAAAAAGTGCATTATTTTACATCAGTCAGTGAGAGTGTTTATGTGCAAGTGTGTGAGCGTACTTTGCCTGTATTTGTCGGTTGGCCCTGGCTGTCATTTGGTAGATGAAAGGGAAGGGTAAATTGGTATCATTATGAAGCCTCTGCTCTTCGGGAGCTGAATTATTGTCTCTGTGCCCATCTCTCTCAGGTGAGGGAGAATGTAAAAAAAAAAAAAAATCCTCTGTTTCTCGGTTTTCAGGGCGCACTTCCACCGCAGGACCACAGTATCTTGTGCTTCTTGGATACAGCAGCACTCAGACTTCATTAGTGCAGTGTGTTCAGGTGTCCAGCTCAAAGCAGTCTAGCACTTGGTCATCAGGGCTGTCGTGAGGGCCGTGCCTTCTCCAGAATGACGCCGGCTTCTTGTGCAGTTCTCTGCGTACGCATCGCGGGCACGGCTGGGCTCGCATCCGACACTCGGCGTGGAAGACGGCTCCGCAGCCATCACATCTGTAGTCAAAACAAAAGAACGCTGATGAGTTCTGTCTCTCTGCCCCTGTCTGAATTTATACTGTGTGCATATATATATATATGTATACAGTAGTTAACATTTGAAGTGGATCGAAAACTTTCATCAAAGTTATACATGGATTTTGAACAATACCTGTTCTTGTCTTAGGACAACTTTTTTGATCCACTTCAAATGTTGAATATTTTATATATATATATATATATTAGTGTGAGAGCGTACTTTGCCTGTATTTGTCGATATGCTCACACGCTTATATATATAATATATACATACACACACATTTGTACGTATACATATGTATGTATATATATATATATATATTAATGCTTTACCTGTATATATATATATATATATATATATATATATATATATATATATATATACGTGTGTGTGTGTGTGTGTGTGTGTGTGTGTGTGTGTGTGAACATATAGTACATGTCCTTTTAAATATCTTCTTTTATGCAGGCTAAAAAGATTAGTCCCAGTCTGTATTAAACTACTACTTCCTTTACTAGAACAATTAGAAGCTCAAGGGCTCCTCATTCCTCTAAAGAGAAGTGACTTCTCTCTGTGCACCATCATGGGCGGTAGTGGCCCAGTGGTTAAAGTTTTTGGGCTGCCAAGCCAAGACTTAAACCAAGATCACTGTTGGCAAAGACGTTGTGCAATAATAACCAGAGGTACTACTGGTGGTATATTACTGAAAACGGTTTGCTTTGCACAAAAGCATAAAAATGTCTTGTTCTTATTAGAATTTTAGAAAGGCATTCCTCTTGATCTAATATGATTTCCTCTTTAGTGAACAGACCCCCAGAACTGAAAAAGTCTTGCAATCTGAAGCATGCCCAACATAAATAAAACCAAAAGCAAGCTAACAAGATAATACTAGCTGACAGGATGTCTATTTTAAATCGACCTCTATAAATAAATAATTCTTTCCAAAAGTAAGGATCCAAAAGCCATAAGGGCTGTGGTGTACTTGCTCATCAGAGAGGTGTGGTGGTGGTTTGTGGAATTTATGGATTTACAGCGGGGCGTGGAAACACTTTCTGCACTTATGACTGCACAGTAGTGGCCTATTGAGCATGTACTGTTACAGATACAACATGAAGTGCATACAAACACACCCATGAAATTCTGGATAAACTAAACAGGTCACGCAGTGAAGCAGTTAGCAACACCTGGATCCAGCTGTACTAACAGACATGCTCAATCAAGCATAGACAGATGCGACTGGGTCTATCAGTGAATCAATATGTACCAATAGTAAGGCTGTTAAACAATTTATATAATTAAATGCAATGAATCTCCTAATGCATTCATTCCTTTTAGGAAATCAAATAAAACAGTGTCTTGTGCTCAGAAAAAAATTATAATATAAAAAAATCTCTTGTGCAATATATATATATATATATATTTGTAATATTCTTAATTTTATATGTATTTTAAAAAAGCAAATGCATATATATACACACAATTTATTAAAACATTTTTACATACTTTTAAAATATGTAAATATTAAAAGAAGCAAGAAAAATGTATAATTTATTTTTATATACATATAAATATACACAAATAAAAATAAATGTATAAATAAACAATTTTTTTTACATTTGCTTTTAAAGGTCTCTCTCCATACATACTTTATAGGTCTGCTAAAAATAATAAAATATTGTTCCCAATTTCATATTTAAACTTTAGATATTTCATAAAATTCATCTGTAGACTGGTCAGAATAGTCTACAAAAAATCAGACAGAACAGAATGAAATATCGAAAGTTTAAAAATGAACTATTTTAGATAAATGTAACTACATTAACCTTATCTAATTCATTTTAAAATGTAACACAGCCCTAACCAATAGTCATTGAGGCTTTATCAGTGTTGCCGTGTGAGGAGCTATGTTTAAATAGCAGCATCTGTTCTGGGAACTGCACTCCACTTCGCTGGAGAGTCCGAAAGATTCTAGTCACAGTGGTGGTATGAAGACCAGAGAGCGGTTTATCAGCTGAAGGTCATAAGCGGCCAACACACGGCCTGCTGAAAAAAACTGAGATGCTCGAAGGATTAACTGTCCCCTTACAAAGGGTGTACTATCACTGCATCATCACACCTCAATCCACCTCCCGCTGGGTGTGACTAACATGACACAGAGGCTGGACAATCATCAGCAGTGAGCTGCGGACCATTTGACAGACAACTGGCACTTACATAAACCAATCCTGTGGTTTCACTGAGTCTAGTTAGTGAAACGTAATTGCAACAATGGCTGAAAAGTTACGCTACTTTTATTTTTTTAAGCCATTATATGTAGCATCCTTGATTTCTCAGAGCTGAAACGTCATGAGACATTTAGAGGTGAAACAGCGGCTACATGTCTCACCTTCTGGTGGAATTCTCCTGGAAGGGATAGATGACCTGACCGTTTTGGCAAAGCTCACAGATGAAGCCCTTCTCCCGGCACAGACTACAGCTGTAGACATGAGAGCTGGCAAACTTGATCACCTTAGAGAGGAAGGGAGCAAGCTTTCCATCTATGACCTGCAGAAAAGAGAAAGACATTACAAAAGTGGAAACTGTAAGCGTTCCATAACTTAGGGTTGGGCGATGTGATTTTAACAATAAAAGTCATTTTATTTCACTTTAACAAGATCTATCACAATATAGTTAGTTTTGCTGGAAATAAGGTTATTACGATACCAAAAGTTTAGATTCCAATCAAATTTCACAATAACACCAATTTCGCAGCAAAATTGTTAGCAGTAAAATAAGGAACTAATTACAAGCAAATAGAACAAATAAATGGAATAGTACAAAGATACAAACGAAATAAAGAGTGCTTTATGTTTTTCAGTTAGGTCTATCTAACAGAAGAAATACTTCAGAAATGTAGGAAGTAAAGCCACGCTGTGTGAGCAGCAGCTTTTTGTGTGTGTTTCGGATGTGTGCTCACAGAAACAGAAATCAGAAGCAAGCAAGTACCGAATTGAGTTTCTTTAGCATCTTAGTGTGGTTGCATGGTTTAAAATTGCTTGAACGTTTAAACTGTTAAAGCTTTAAAACGCATGCAAATTATATACTTTTGTGACCTCATATGAGCGTAACCGGCCGCAGTAGGTGCAATAGTCTAAAATCTACCAGTGGTTAAACAACACATTTTGCCATACTCTACCAGTATGTCGCTCACCATTACAAGACTGAATCTTGAAATTTACATTAATCATCCTGTTAACAGTTAGAGGTCTATCTGAGATTTTTAGCGACTGGACAAACACTTAAGAACAAGATACAATGGGAGCCAAGTACAAAAAAAAAGAAGGAAAAAAAAAGACATCACATCAGGAATCCACATGAAAACTAATGAATGCTTAGAGAGTGGGGGGCTGGCTACGGATCGAGGGTGGGGTAATTCCTTTTGGGAGACTGTTTGCAAAAAATAATATGTGAATGCCATTTATCGGCCAGAGTAGTTAAAAATCGGCCTGGTCTTTGAAAGCGGGGCGCTGAAGAAGGTGTATTGTGGGATGTTGAATGAGGCAGGGGAAGGGGCCTAGACCTCCAGTGCATATTCACCAAGGGAGCAGAGACAAGTGGCTACACCTGGCAGCACTGCAGCACACCAATTAAAGGGCCTGCCAGCATTCTTCAGCCCTTCCACAAGGATGGAGGAGGAGAAGAGGGGACAGTGGAGCAGGAGAGCTGGGGAGGGTGGGACGGGAAGGCTCGAGGGAAAAGAAAGAATAAAAGGAGGACCACCGAAGTCTCCCACGAAAAACACGCACACACATATGCGAGCGGGGAGAATGGGTTGAAAAGGGGAAGGTTTGTGTGGGAACAGGGAATTTAGACTCTACAGAGATGACCAAAGTTGCCAGATGATGTGTTTAGTTACTTAAAACATGGTGTGTAGGGTTTACGTTTATGCACTGGGCAGACGCTTGTATCCAAAGCAACTTACGTGGGATTCAAGGAACATGTTTTATCAGTTCTTGCCTCCTCTTGGAATCCCATGATTTTTGTATTGCTGATGCAGTTCTCTAATGTTTGAGCTACAGGGTTAATTGGAAGGTTGTACATCAAAATGTCTACATTTCTTACATTAGTGTATTAATGTCCATGGGAATGAACTGGTTAACGTGTATTGTGCTCTAAGACTTTATGATTTTTCTGGCGATATAAGCTTATGCAACAAAGAATCATTTTAAATCTACTTGGCAATGATTTTGTTGCCCATTGTTGCAGATGGTTCCTCTAACTGAAAGACAAAGGAAAAAAATAAGCCTTTTAAGCCATTTAAAAGTAAACATAATGCAGATGTACAATATAGTATATAAATATTTTCAGATTATATTAAATAAATTTTTTAGATTATATTAAATATTCAAAAGGCTTTTTAACGCCAAACCCTATACTGTGCTCTCAAAATCTAATAATAGTAATAATTATCACCTAATTAGCACCTAAAATTAGTTTATACTTTACATGCGTAGCTTTAACGTGCTTAACAAAATAAAGAAAATAAAAAAATCTACAATACAAATATGGGTATCAGATTATGTCAGTGTCGGTCAAAAATTTATTTTATTTTTTATTCCAATGCAAATGATTGTACTATATTTTAATTAGATAGTGTTTTTCATTTAATATTTTGTATTTTTTGGGGTATTTTATGGTATTAAATTATATTTATGCAGTAGTTATATAATCCATTTATTCACTTTTTTGAGCATGGACCTGAAAGTTAAATTTCCAAATTAAACTGCCATAAATCTTGAATGCTTTGGAGCAGAGACTTTAGTTTGGTCTCTTTTTGAAGACAACACGTGGCAGATTATTGAAATAAAAGTTATACAATTTTACATTTATTGTTATGAAAAATGCACAAAAATACAATTTCCAAATTTTTAAACAAAATATATATTTTCCAAAACACATTTTACTCTAAAACTGTGAGAAAATCAAGGCCATTAATCTAAACAAGACGTGTTCCAAATTTTTTGGGTTTTTTTAGGTTGATATCTAAAAAGAAATTGCTTTCAGTAAGAATTTTTTTGTGCGCAGTATAACGTTTCCAATAAATGAAATTTGTCTCCCATTTATTTCCAATGCTGTCATTTTTTACTCTGAACTATACAAGTGTGACACACAAGAAGTGCCAAAACCTTTACCAAGTGTTGTACATTCCAATGAATAATAATAAAAAAAACGTAAAATGTAACCCAACAGCACCAGAGTGCTATACACTCCAAGAATATTCTCATTACATTTGATTCCTTTTCAACATTTCATAATTCACTATTAGAAAAAATTCTTCACATTCCTCCAAAGCACAGCCCAAGTCAAAAACCTAGGCAGAAAGACCCACATGCAATAAAGTAGTCATTGTCATTGCCCAATGAACATAAAGGTGAAGCTGTTGGCAGGCTTTCCCAGTAAAGGCACCAGGAGAGCCCTTAACCATCCATCCATCAAGTAGCTTTCAGTTCAGAGTCAGGCACTCCTGTTTTTCTCTGCCCGGGCTGACAGAAGCCCAATACCCTGCCTTTTCCCATGTGGTGGAGTAATATAGCACAGCATTAAGGAAACGCTGCAAGCCACCAATCAAAGCGGTGTGGTGAGCACACTTGCCGTCCTTCGGTAAAGATGATGTATACTCCCCCTTGATCAATACTGACAGAGGGAGTAATTAAGCATTTCAATAATTTAGCAGGCAAGGTGAGCAAAACGGCGAGTACGCGTACGACTTGATAGGGAGGGACTGTGAAGAGCAAGAGGGCTGTTAAAAAGAGTTACTGACAAAGAAGTGAAAGTGTGAATTTATGCATCAACAGCTAGACAAGATCAACTGATTTAAAATGAGTTGCAGTAAATCACCCTTAAGGGCTCAGTTAAATAGTAGCATTACCTAAAATATTACTATACATTAAAACACATTAGTAAATAATGTTACAAATTAATATATGTACACGTATACATAATATACACTACTGTACACTACACATTAAATGGATCAAATTTGGCATTAAAGACATTTAAAATGTTGCAAATATTTCTATTTAAATATTTATTTTTCTATTTCTAGTTACTTTATATGATCTATCCATTAACAAATCCTGAAAAAAATTATCAGTTTCCACAAACAACACAACTGTTTTCAACATTGATAATAATAAGAAACGTTTCTTGAGCAGCAAATCAGCATATTAGCAGGATTTCTGAAGGATAATTTGACACTGAAGACTAGAGTAATGATACTGAAAATTCAGCTTTGCACTCACAGGAATAAATTTAAAAATATATTAAAATAGAAAACAGTTATTTTAAAGTATAATATTTAACCAATTTACTGTTTATAATGTACTTTTGATCAAGTTAATGCAACCTTGCATATGAGAGTTCTAAAACATTAAAAAAACTCTTTTTTAAAACTATTTTTGAACAGTGAAAAAAATAATAATATATGTGTGTGTGTGTGTGTGTGTGTGTGTGTGTGTGTGTGTGTGTGTGTGTGTGTGTGTGTGTGTGTGTGTGTGTGTGTGTGTGTGTGTGTGTGTGTGTGTGTGTGTGTGTGTTTAATCTTCAAAATAAACATTACAAAACTTTTTTTAACATAAAACTAATAAGAAATATTAGTCACTAATCAAATTTGAGACATTAGTCACATGTTTATCTATTGAAGCACAAGATGCACATTGGATTATCTCTAATAAGGCTGGAGAACATTATCATAAGGTTTTTATTTTGGGGGGGCATGGGTAACGTCTGCCAAATCAGCTCCCCCCAAATCCCCCACCTTTTGCTCCTGTCTTGCATGTGCTTTGTTGTCAGTTGCTTAATCCCCTAAAACCACAGTTTAGCGCCTACTTCTTCATCCCCTCCTCAGCCCTGGCCCTAATGTCCTCGCCCGCTCCATTAAACGGCACAGAAAGGGCCCAGATTAGACCGATAAAGAAAGTGTGAGCTCTGTTTGGATAACACCCTCCCTGCCAGGGATTCGCAAAACAGGATTACAACTGGCGTGTGTGAGGAAGTGAGAGAGAGCTGGGCAGCCAGGGTACAGCCGCGTGAGATGGGCATGAGAGAAGCGGCGTGAAGATCCATCATATGTGTTGACCATGTACAGTAAACGCATTGGTCATAACAGACCAGGGGCCTGTACCATGATGGGAGTTTAACAAACTCAGGGTTACAGGATTAGTTTCGAGTTGACAAAACCAAACCAATCCAACCAGGCTTTGTTAGTACCATGATGCTGATCATCAACTTTCTCTGTCAACTCAAGCTTTGATCCTAAGTTTATGAGTTGAGTTGTGACATCATTAGCGTAAAGCCAATCACATGCCGAGAAAGAGTGAAACTGCGATTCATTTCTCGCGAGAGGAGCAGCGCAATTCACTTCTCTCTTCTGCAGAATATAACGAGACTAAAAAAATACTAAGAATTTAAACAAATTTACACAGCAAGAAGAAAATAGTGTCTATGAAAGAGGACAACGAAAAGAAAGTCTAAGTATATCAGTGTAGGTAAAAGTTGTGACGTTAGTTTATACAGTTGATAAAGGTATTGAGAGAATTGAACTGTTAAGCTCGCATGTAGTCATTGTTTAGCTTTATCTATTGATTCTAAAACGTATTTATATTACCTTTATATATTTATTAATTTAAACTCTATGATCGAATAAAGGGTATAATAATTACATACATAATATATACTAAAAGCTAAAACTAAACTGAAACATACCGGGCTAGCCACCTAAACTAGCTTCATGGTATAGGACCCAGGTGGGATTTAGGCATCCTAGAAGCAAGATGGTTTTACGAAAGTTGTTGTTTCTCTTAGTGAGAAAAAAAAACACTCGATTCAGATATGTAACCTCTGAGGACCTGAATGTTATTGCTTGAGCTCAATTAAGTGCATATTGTTGCAGATTGTAGGCAAGACTAATGCTGTTGCCTTCGGTAAGACGCATACAATACAATTTGCATTTATATAGCACTCTACTTGTGTCCATCTTGGTGCACTTGGTAAACTTTTCATACTCTTCCAGTGAAAATATCAAACAAGCAGCGGCCAAATAAAGCTGGCTTATGGGCAAGTTTAACGCAAACGAATATGGTAAATAGGGTCATGTTTTTAAAAGAAGATTGCCCAAAACTTAGATCTTATTGTTAGAATAAAAGAGGAGAGCATTCGGATTTGGTCTATAGTGTATTTGGAGTCTTGCTGGAGATCAGCATTCAGTGACCTTAACACGGAGGGCGAGCATTCCAGAGAAATGGAGGAACCGGCACTAAGTAGAAACACTAAAAGAAAATGGCTCCTTAATAAGGTAAGCCAATTAAGAAGCTGAAAGAGAAAGTAATGTGACGTGAATGAGAAATGCCTCAAATTTGGGCCTTACACAGGCAGTGGGGGAGAGAGTATAAAGGTCTTGTGCTGAATGCGATGAATAAAAAGTACACAAGAAGGGGGACAAAGTACTGACAGTGCAGAGAGTATTTAAGAACCACGGACAACTGTGCCGTTTCACTTCAAAGATGCAAGTATGAGCCAAATTGTTGTGAAAAAGAAAACTGGTTCACAATTGAATTTTTAAAGACAAGACACTTTTTAGGCACTGTTTTAAGACCCACAGACCCAATACTAAGCAAGACTACTGTGACACAAACAGACAGAGAAAAAGACTTTGGTAAGCATTACTACTACAATTGGTCTTTCTTAAGCCCCTTTCACACAGAGCGTTGATCCCAGGAAATTGCCATACAATTGCTAGAGTGCCTTCTGTGTGAATGCAAACATGTCCCGAGATTGATCCCGGGATGGGGATCTAGTAACATTGCTGGGATCAGTCCTGGAACAGCCCTGTGTGAACAAAAGACAGGACCAATGCTGTAAGTGGTGTGAAGCTTAGATTGTTCGCCAACTTAGTGGACAGGTGCGCAAAGTGCTAGTTTATGATCGAATGAGAAAAAAATGCACGATTGTGGTTTCACAAGAAAGAAATTGCAGATCATAAGCAAACTTAAGACAGTGCGGAGACATTACAGGTCACATCCTGATGTCACGTGTCTTTACGGGATGTGTGTGAATGCACGCACAGATTACAGAAAATCACAGGCAGTGTGAATGAACCAAAAAAAAAAAAAAATTATCGAACAATCCCAGGACAAATCCCGGGACACATTATCATTGTATGTTCCGGAATCTCTGTGTGAAAGAGGCTTTAGGGTTAGAGGTTTAAAAGATACATTTAAAAATCGACTATACAGCTTTGTTTTGTGGCAAAAATAAGTAAAAAAAAAAATTTAAAACTCATAATATATACTAATTATAAAATAAGTAAATACATAATTAAATTTACTATAAATTAATAAATGAATGAAAAAAGAAAGCTCTAATTGACATGTTGAATGTAAAAGACAAATAAACTAACAAAAAAGTGTCAGGCAATGGGATATTGGGGATGAATAGAATGGAATGGAACCAGAGGCAGGACTGTCACGCTTTGTTTTTCTGCCTGTTGCTTCTGAATGACAGTAATTAGTAGGCTGGGTGGGGGGAACATAGGGTGGAGAGGGACTCCAGCCTCCCACCAGGAGACAGAAGGGAGAGGGGATGTGGGACAGAAGAATAGATGTTCTGAGAGCAACAGAAAAATAAGGGCAGGGGTCAATCCTAAGAAACAGAAGAGTGACAAAAAAATTCAGGCACGGTGGCAGGGGTGTGGGGGTATGGGGGTATGGGGGGTGCAGAATGAGGGGAAGGAGAGAGAAAAAGAGGGGAGATGAGAACACTGTTTGCAAACAAAAACTGTTTAATTAACAACAATGGACTAAATAGGAAACTTTTTCCAAGTGAAACAGTAACCTGTACATTATGATGTTTTCAGGCTTGATTTCAATTAAAGCGGGTACATTTCTTTGTTTTAGTTCAATTCAGTTTTTATCTAATATGCAAGAACAAAGAGAAGAAAGTTGATGACACAATAAGCCCCAAAACAAGAGCCAATTCTTTGCAAGCCATTAAAATACGAGCCATTGAAAACACTAAGTGAAAAGCAGAAGGTTAATGTGTCAGCGACACTAAGCTGCACATAGATCTACAGTAACTCTCTGAATGTCAGGGTTGCGAGGGAAGGGTGTGAAAAACACCCTCACGCTCACTGCCTCTCAACTTCCACTGCCAGAAGACAATGACCAGACACACGCTGCATGGTGATGATGGGTGCTACAGGTGTGTGTGTGTTAAAGCGATGCAGTCTTTTATCAGGATCATACGAGGAGATATGAGCACATAGTCACCTACATACTTATCACTTTAGCCACTCTTTTTAAACATGTATGAGTGTCATTGCATTGGTTTGATACAAAATATCAAACCAAGTGGCATTTATGTTCAAGAAATAATTCAGAAGCACAAAGTAAAACATTTAAAAAACATTCCATTCAAATGTTTGACAATACTTTTTAAAAAATGTTTTTCAAAGAAATCTCTTTTGCTCACCAAGGCTGCATTTATGTATGTTTTCTATTTAAACATATTTTAAAATGTAATTTAATCCTGTGATGGAAGAGCTGTATTTTCAGCAGTCATTAATCCAATATTTAGTGTCACATGACCATTTAGAAATCATTCTAATATGCTGATTTGTTGTTCAAGAAATATTTCTGTTTCAGAAATTGTGTTTTAAAAAAATAAATAAAACTGAAATATTTATTTTTCAGTCATGCTTCATATTTTTGTGTAAACCGTAATAAATGTATTAATTATTTGAAAAAAAAAAATTTTGTAACAACGTCTTTACCATCACTTTTGGTCAATGTAATGCATCCTTGTAGAATGAAATTAACTTCTGTCCAAAACGTTTTTTTTTTTACACTGTTCAAAACGAAGAGAAAAGTATTCTTTCTGGATCATTTTCATAGTAACAGTGATGAATATATGTGGTTACAATGCTGAGAATTGACTTCATACATACACAAAAAACCTATGCAGTAGTTGAGGCTGTAAATAAAAGGCCCAGAGAAGTGAATTAGTCCTGAGAAAACATCTCACATATTTTCGTTGCCAATTCATTTCCATTTGGATCGATATTTTCTAGTGCAATATTAAATTTTAACTGTGGCCAAAATACTTTTTGGAGCAATTGCTGTGTGTTGACAGAGTTCAAAATCTTTCAAGAATCTACATATCTGCGAGTTTGTTCGTTCTGTTGAGCGCTCTCAGCTTAGTTGGTTACACATGTTACAGTATTTTACTCCATTCGGCGAAACTTCATTGATTATTTCGTAGATTACAAAACAATAATAAAAAATGATTCCTACATGCATGTATATGTATAAAGAAAAAAAAGGAATGGTTAAGACAGGGAAGACACTCACCTGCTGCAGGTCTGCCAATGAGTAGAGGTGCACGTGCTGTAACAGGTATTCTCTTGGAAAGATCCTGCAGAAAAAAACAAGAAAAATAGCATGAAATAGCATAAAAAACATATAAATATTACCTCAAGTCATAACTGAGCCTGATCATAAATGTAGAAAAATAAATGCAATAGCTTACACACATATACATACAAATCAATTTCAGGGGGAACGCTAGTTTCCCGCCTTTCCGCTTCTGTATCCATGACAACATGGGTCCAAATTGCGTGGAAATAGGGGTTAATTCAATTGAATTAGAAAAAGGCTGTAAAATAGGCATTTAAAAGCACTATCCCTTATTATGGGTGAAGTGGGGTGGCTCAGTCTCTCTCTCTCCATCTGGCTGGCTATTATGGCCCTCTTCACCTCTCTCCTCCCATGAGCCAACACTCGCTCTTTCCCTCTCTCATTCACCCACGCCTGCTCACATTACAAACTCAAGGGCCCACAGAATTATCCAGAAAAGAGGGGAATGGAAAAGCAACAGGCACACTGTGAGGTGGAGAGAAAAAAAAACGTGCGGTTGCGAGAAGGAAATGAAACGAAAAACTGTTATTGATCCCATCTTTTACTAACTAGTAGGTCAATAACATCCACTGACAACTGACCCAGCAGAACAGGCGATTCAGTCTAATGAAATGTCAATGTTCCTCATTGGTGATGCATAAAACAATTCATTCAGACACAAAGCTATTGGTGTAGCCACACTATTGCGGACTACTGCGGTCTCTCTTTTTTTTTTACCACAAAAGGCTGGAAAATTGGATCTATTAGGTAGTTTGGCACAGGAAACTGGTGCATCTTTACTCCTGCCCACTAATAGTTCCTCCACTCCGCTTCCTCAATGGCTTGGTTCCGTCATTAGCAGCCCGTCAGGCAGATGTTGGGAAAAAGAGACAGCCTTGCAGACCACAAACACAGCTAGAGACAGGAGAAAGGGAATGTATGGCATTAAGGCATGGGAGGAAAGCATGCTGAGTAGTTTTGAGCTATAATGGGGCATTTAGGAGTGAATTTAGCTATTATATTAAGTAGAGTCACACATGATCTTAAAATAGGCCTATGTTGCACAAATGCACACGTGTTTTGATACTCGCTGGACATCTCAGTCTTCAGCTTTAGGGATTGTGTGGTGAACCTCCTTTTTTTCATTCACAGCCATAATCTCATTTCTGGCTGAAGAGAAGCATGGCGGTACTCCAGACAGCCCTATTCACGCTCATCCCTCAGACCTCATTAGGCCAAGCAATCATTACAGCACTAATCTTAGTCTAAACTGAGGCATGGAGGAAGGGGGTGGGATGTTTACTAAGCTGAGGATGAAATCTCTTTTCAGTGGTTTATGGAAGGCTCAAGGGTCAACAGACAAGAGTTGCAGCAGGTGTCATTAGTACAAATAGAGCTGATGACAGCAGCTTTGTTTAGGGTTTGATGTATGGCACGTCAAAAACGATACTTTATCAAGAGTTGTGAATGCGACGTCTTAGGTTTAAGAAATATATGATTTAAAACCCTAAAGAGAGAGAGTTTAAATGTGCTGTCTTTTTGGCCATGTTATTCTGTTCTCAGAGGGGTCAGATAATTTGTACACGTTCTTTAAACCCGTTACTGAAAAAGAATGATGCACAGTGAGTAGGGTTGGTAAACGAGATCCTTTTTTTTTTTTAAACCAAATGAAAACAACACTACAAAATATATAGTGCAAAGTATACAGCGTCAGTCGCTAATGCACCTTTTGAGTGAGTTTTTACCTGCAAAGCTCTTTACTAGCTGGCCTACGTTACACATAAACAGTGTAGTTTGACTGGTCACCAAATTACATTTAAGTCTTTTTTTTTTATTTTATTTTTAAGTAAATCAAAATCATGCAAAACCAGCGAAACAATTGTAGTCTAACTGATTCCAGCACAAATTACTCTCAAATGCAAATGCATGATCTGGTTCTTTAAAGGTTCTGTATGTAACTTTTTCACTCTACCAAAGCATAAAAATACCATAATATGCTTGCATATATTGAGGAAACATGCTAAGTTCCCATACTCGTTTCTCTGAAAAACACTTCTATAGCCAGTTATTTTACTTTGAAATGTGCGTTTCAGGCTGGAATGTTTGTTTTTGTTTGGTCTGTGATACTGCACTTTTCCAATTTTCATTTTCCATTTGCGCTCGTTCCTGTTGCGTGCGCTCAAACTGTCGATCGATTGATATTTTGAATACGACTGCAGTACCAATTTCGACCACTAGTTCTCATTCTTACATACTGCACCTTTAAGTAAATCAAATACAGCATGTTTGATTCTCAAACGAAAGTGAAAAATGCATGAGTTGGTTCTTCATTGAATTAACGCACACAGCTAAATGGCTCTAAACGATTGTGAAAAAAAGTCTATGTAAACAAGGTGTGCAAAATGTTCTTTAAATGTACGGTATTTATTATCAAAATGATCTCATAATTTGGCAATAGAATTTAAGTATTTCTTCATATTTAGTACTTCAAAGTACTAAAAAGTCATAATGGGACCATTAAGGAAGTGGAATCGACAAGAGGAACCCTAAAGTATAATTAAAAATGTTGGATGATAAAGAATTTTCCACTGAAGTGTTTACAGATCACTCTTGACAGATTTGCGGCCTTAGAGAGGTATTAACGCCTAATAAAGGGTCTAGAAACCACAGAGCTCAAAGCGTTACATACCCACAAATCTGTGCAACAAGTGAGGTATTACTGAACATCTTAGGAAGGCTGACAAAGAAAAGATATTGCATTGACAAGATTCCATGTTCTAATGCGCTATCTTCTGTATGACAAGATGAAATCCTAACTTAATCCCTGCGGATGTGTTTTTACACTGATTCGCCTGCCTTTGTCAAGCTTGTTCAAGTCAGGACAGTGTGTGAAAAGAAACCTGCATCTCTCTGGGTGTTCATTTATATGGTGACCAGATATATGGTGACTGCTTTCTGTATCCTCCAACATAAATTCATCTCTGCTCATGGCGTTAATCTTTTGTCATTTCTCAGGGTAAATACATTCAAGTGTTTGCAGTGCTGGTAACCAGACAATATATGACTTGTTGTCAAACAAAAGACAACCAAATCCAGCCACCGGAATCAGAGGGTGGCAAACATATTATTAGCAAGAGGCTATATGTTGATTTTGCTGTTTTGCCTCAACCGCCTATGGATAGATACTTTCTAATGGCAGAGGAACTGTGATTATGTGGATATGAAGCAACTTGTGATTGGTCAAAAGTAGATGAAGAAAAGTCAGCAGGCACCATATTTAAGTAAACAGGCTTTTTGTAGTTGTTATTTCGAGAATTGTGCTAATTTTATACTACCAAGTATTCAAACAAGTGGAAAGACAACATTCCATGGCATAAAATGTTTCCAGTTAAGAATTACAGGTCTTTAATGGTTCCATTAACAATTCTTTTAGTATTTAGAAAAATGAAATATAACTAATGAAAAAATGATGAGAATTTTCTTATTAATTTTTAAAGGTGGCATAAATGCAATTCAATAATTCGCCTTGTAAAAGACATATTAGACAACAGCATTAAACGAAAAAAAAAACGCACTACTACTGTTCAAAAGCTTTATATTTTTACATTATTACAAAAAAATTCTATTTCAAATTAATGCTGGTCTTTTGAATTTTCGGTTAAAAGAGTCCTGAAAAATAATGAATCACAGGTTCCACTAAATATGAAGCATCACAACTGTTTTCCACATTGATGATAATAATAAGAAAAGTTTCTTAAGCTACAGATCAGCATATTTTAATGATTTCTGAAAGACACTGAGCTCTGGAGCAATGGCTGCTTAAAATATATAAATTACAGTTACAGTTATTTAAAATTGTAATAATATTTCAGAATTAATGCTTTTATTATTTAAATTCTTTTTTGATCATATATATATGCAGCCTGGGTGAGCATAAGAGACTTCTTTCAAAACATTAGAAAACACATGTATGTGATTGATTCACCAAAAAGAACTGGGCTGCGTCTGAAATCACATACTCTCTTGAGTAGGTACTTCTTTTAAATAAGTAATTACTTCACAACCACTAAATAAGTGCGTTCTATATAGTACGACTGTGTGTAGTATGAATGTAATCCGGCCATACTACATCCGCCATGTTGTCATTATCATGTGACCTTCCAGCATCAATTGCATCGCTTCACTGTCATTTATAAATCCTCTCCTGTGGCCTCATGAGATAGTAAGGTGTTTATCGTATGCACACTTCAGTCTCGCCGGAAGTAGTAGGTCATACGGGTACTTTTTGCTTACTCTTTTATGAGTACATTGAATTCCAAAATACTTATTTTCTATATAGTAAGGGAAGTATGCGATTTCGGATGCAGCCCTGAGTTATAGGAGTCATTAATTCAGGAATCGGTTAGACTACACTGGCTGTCCTGTGTGGTTTTGAATATTTTTATAGAAATTCTCAAGAATCAGACAATACCAATTGCACTGTATGCTTATGATTCACATACACTTATGATTGTATGTTTCACACTGTGGATCCAGTAGCAGTGTTGCAGTGCTCCTGAATAGGAGAGCAAATCAAAACTGTTTATTTCCCAAGGCTAGACACGAAGGAGAACTATTGAAAGGTGAAAACTAAGGTAGGAAGCGTATGTGTGGATGCCCCTGCAGTTCATTGAGGTGCATTAGGTGTGGACTGTGACAGCTCTCCCCCTTCTCTCAATGGCTTAGTGTAAACACTTGTGTGCCTCTTCACAACCGCTGATGAGTGTCCGGGCTGGGCGATGAATGGCTAAGGTAATATTTTAGCGCCACCGCCCTCATCAATCGTACACTGTTTGGAAAAGCGAAGCATTAGCCTGATGACTGCTAATAGCCTGGCCATAAACACTAGCCCTCTAGCGCTGCCTCCTGCTAGGGTCACCACTGCTGCACCCCGTAAACACAGCGGCCAGATAAAGTCACCGCTCGGTAGGCAGCTGGGACCGCTCCAAGAAGATGAACCTCTGAGAGGATATTCAGTTCAAGCTGAGGTTCCCTTTTGCAAGAGCTCTCACGTCTGCACTTCAAACGGCCATCCTGTTTCTACGTCACCATGGAGTTCAAAGGAGCGAATACATAGGAAAGGGTACTGGCCCATTCAATAATTCAGTGATTCAAAACAACAAACAGTGTTCTGAACATGTAGCTAAGAGTGCATTAGCAACAACATTAAGTCAAAATTTGAAGTTTTTTTATGAACGTTTTTGTTACGCCATACTTGATTTCAATAGGGAAAAGAAAGAATAAGATGGAAATTAGTTTACCACAAAAAGAGCTCAATGTCTATCTGAGGATATGTTTCATGGGCACTAGGAGAAATAAACTGCAGTTTCTTCTTAAAGGGATAGTTCACACAAAAATAAAGCTTTGGTGATCATTTGCACACCGTGATGTTATAAACTTTCTTTGACTTTCTTGTGTGGAATGCAAAAGAAGATATTTTGAAGAATGTCTCAGCGTTGCATATATAATATATAATAATAAAGATTGTGATGCAGGCTTAGAAGAACCACACTAAAGTAAATGATCGCAAAATTTACAGTAGGTTTTTGGGTTAAAAATCTAAACTTCCACTTAACCCTAACTTCAGTAAACAGTTATCTTTTTCTTATGATTAACTGTTGGAATAAAAGGAGCTGAGCCATTTGTTGGGGAAAAACTGGTGGTAGCTTTCCATTGTGTGATATTTCATCACAGAGCTTTCGTCTCTCATGGTGTGAATGTTTAAGGCCTCTTAGCGCGATCTCATGGTCTCCACACTGACCCTGGTAAGAGCACAAAGCATTCATCACATAGACAAGCCTTTTAGTGCTGAAACCTTTGCATAAACACAGCTCCTTCACATTCCTGCTGAACATGGACCTTAGAAATCCACGAAAGATCTGCTTATTCCCCAAACCCAAATGCATTCCTTGAAATAACATTACAAATTCATACTTTATCAGTGCTACATGCTAAATACATGTCTATATTACGATGAATCTCTCTCTATTGTACACATTTGCAGGGTAACAAACCAGATGCCACCAGCAGCAGTCAATCACTATTTTATGTGCCTTGGAAGACTCAACAAATATTTTTTTATACAGTAATGTAGCCTACATCAAATGATTAAGGAAGATGCTATTATCGTGAAAAATGTAGCTATTACAAGTAGGAGTTTATTATACAAAAATAGGATAATGTCCTGTTGAAAACAAAATAAGTTTTTCCACAATATATATTTACTTCTTATTCTCCTGTTACTTTATCCACTACAGTAAAAGACCTGGGTGTTATACTAGACCGCAAATTGTCTTTCGAAAATCAAATTTCATATGTTACAGGAACAGCCTTTTTCCACCTTAGAAACATTGCTAAGCTACGTAACATGCTATCTGTTTCTGATGCAGAAAAGTTAGTTCATGCATTCATGACCTCGAGACTAGATTACTGTAATGCTTTATTAGCTGGTTGTCCTGCATCCTCAATAAACAAGCTACAGTTAGTGCAAAATGCAGCTGCTAGAGTTCTTACTAGGTCAAGAAAATATGATCATATAAGACCTATTTTTATCTAGGGCGGCAGTGGCTCAGTGGTTCATGTAGGTTGTCTACAAACCGAAAGGTTGGTGGTTCAATCCCCGGTTCCACCTGACCAAGTGTCGAGGTGTCCATGAGCAAGACACCTAACCCCAACTGCTCCCGACGAGCTGGGTGGCGCCTTGCATGGCTGACACCGCCGTCGGTGTATGAATGTGTGTATGAACGGGTAAATGTGAGGCAAATATGTAAAGCGCTTTGGTGGCCATTCGGTCTGTGAAAGCGCTATATAAATGCAGTCCATTTACCATTTACCATCGTCTCTACACTGGTTACCTATTAATTTCCGTATCAATTACAAAGTACTATTACTGACCTATAAAGCCCTAAATGGTTTAGCTCCTGTGTATTTAATGGACCTTCTATCGCCCTACAATCCATCGCGTTCTTTAAGATCACTAAATTCGAGGCTTCTGGTCATTCCTAGGATATCTAAGTCCACTAGAGGAGGGAGGGCATTAACTCTGGAATAGCCTTCCTGATATTGTTCGAGACTCAGACTCGCTGTCCCAGTTTAAAACTAGATTAAAGACGCATCTCTTTAACCAAGCATTCACATAATGCTTACCTTTTATACCACTGTTGAATCAGATCGAATGCATTAACATTATGAACAGCAGCTATGCTAATTATCTCCCATCTGCTTTTCTGCCGTTATCTCGGGACGCTAGTCCCGAGGTAAATAGCGTTCGTCAGCTCCGGTTTGTATCCAGCCTCTCACGTAGACCTCAGATGCCCCAACACCTACGATAAGATGACTAAACGCCTGTGAAGAGACGACTCGACGCCTGTGAAGAGACGACTCAACGCCGGCGATATGTTATGCCCTAAATTACTACATGATTAACTAACTGTATTTTTTTCTATGTACATTTCTGAAATGCACATTCTGTAAAGTTACTTTGAAACAATAAGTATTGTGAAAAGCGCTATACAAATAAATTTGAATTGAATTGAACTTCTAGTCCTATCTTACAAATCTGGAAACAGAGAGGAAAAGCTCAGTGTGTATCCCTGCTAGGCTAAATCAAACACTGTTATCAGAATCACTGGACTACTACAACGAGGGAATATTTATACACTCATGCATTGATATCAATGAGGTATTTATGAACATAATCTTATCTTACTGACTTTATAACTCCACCAACTGTTTTGATGTCACTAACAACAATATAATCTCTTGTGTTGGTTCTTAAGAAGAAAAAAAACACACCATATAGGCATAGATGAAACAACCAATCACTTCTACAGTCCCTACAGTGAGTTTTGCTCTTGCTCCATGGTCATGTGTTTTAAATTAGTCACAATAATTAGCCTTTGAACATTTTATTTCATTTGCATATGATTCAAGTTATTGCAACACCTTTTTCAATAGGCGAGAACCCATTTGAGAACAATTTTAAGGGTGCATAAACGTTCATAGATCACTGAACCTGTCATTTTTTTTAAGCAGAAGTTGTCCCATTAAACTCTCACCTTCCCAGACGACCTACAAGAAAACATTTATTTAAAAACTGCAGCAAATTACTGTTTGTTTAAAGGAAACTAAGAAAGAGTACTCCAGTTGTGGTCAACCAATCTCAACAAGGCCAAAAATAAAATAAAATAAAACAAGCTTATTATATATTTTAGGAAGTTTATTTATACAGCACATTTCATACACAGTGGTAATTCAAAGTTTTTTTAAAAATAAAAATATAAGAATTAAAAATGTTAGAAATAAAAATGTATACATTTATTTAAAATGTATTAAAAACAAAATAAAAGTGATTGTTTACTTTTTTTTAAAGTTTTTTTTTAAATAAATA
The DNA here is from genome assembly GCF_051911475.1 of Siphateles boraxobius. Taxonomy (NCBI): domain Eukaryota; kingdom Metazoa; phylum Chordata; class Actinopteri; order Cypriniformes; family Leuciscidae; genus Siphateles; species Siphateles boraxobius. The sequence continues at coordinate 22,462,544 of NW_027509197.1, read as the reverse complement.
TATAATATTTATAATGCATTTATTTTCAGCAATTTTTAGTACATGACTCATCGAATTGTGTGATATCAATAGCAACTGAAACATCCTTATTGGTTGATCACTATAGACTTTTAAAAATAAAGATTTATTGACATTGATGGTTCCATAAATGAATAACTGTTCACTGAAAGGTTCTTTGGGGAACCAAAAATGGCTTCTATGTCATCGCCACATAGACCACCTTTTGTGCAGTAACTGCCATTTTCAATAATCTGCTGTTTCGGTACCCACAGTGTTAATAAAGCAAAACAGGTTGGTAAACAAAATGTTGTTGATTCAAACAACAAAAGACGGTCCATGTCAGATGTGCGTTATCAAAATATACCATTTTGTCATTTTTTATCTGTTTTACTCTTACTTTCCCTATCTTTCCTCTTCCTGCTATCTGGCATAGCTCACCTGCGGCGGAGGTCTTCTGCCACTGTGGCCCGGCAGCTGAAGAGGTAGGCCCTGAGAGACTGGAGCTGCTGTCTCAGTTTGAGAACGGCCGCCAGCGCCTCGCAATGCTCATACAGACACAGGTTCAACTGCTGGACGTCTAACAATGGCTCCTCATAAACAAACTCCAGAAACTCCTTCGCTTGTTTCGATACCTGAACCACAATGTCAACAATGTTGTTACTTGTAATCACTTTTAGCTTTTGTTAGATGTCGTGAGCTGATTTCTAAACTCAAACGCACCAAGGAAACGTATAGAATTATTAACGATATTAAAGATATGGAATGGGTAAATAGGTCTGTACACATACCTTGTGTTTATTAGTGTCCCAATTGTGCAGTAGACGAGCAGGTATGAGGAAGAGGTTGTCCTGGTGGCAACTTGGGCAGTAGTACCAGCCACTGTAAGAGCAAACTTTAGCTTTGCCCCGTGACAGACCCACTGGCCTCTGACACCCTGAATGGAAAAACAAAGCAACAATAAAAAGGAGGAACCTCAAACAACACACAAATCAAACCCGGGACAGGAGAGATCATGTCTGGGTTAATGACAATGTTAATGAATACCTAATCTACTGATGAGGGCACGACCCTGTTAAAATCTGACAATCATTAGTGGAACGTGATCAGTCTGTTTGGGTAATGTGTTGATATGTCAAGGTTTACGACCCAACCCTGGTTAAACACAGATAAATATTACAGATAATCCAGAAATTTAAAAAGATTTATACTACACAAAAGCCAGCAATTGAGTCTCTGATTAAAAAACAAAACTAAAAAGGTGGTTTTACCTGTCCAGACACAACAGAAAGAATCCAAATGCTTCAAATGAAAAAGCACAAATACTGAGCACATTTAATGCGAGATATCTCCTGAAAGTACTTTGCTTTGTCTTTTAAATGTCTTGTTCGAGTTGTCTTCAAACAGACAGACGGCACTCTACCAAAGGGCTTATCCCGAAGGAACCAAAACAGGTGATTGTGAACATGGCAGGTGTCCCTTATCCTAGCCATCTTGGAGAACCAGAGCCGGGGCAGTGTGGACGTTCAAAGAATAAAAAGAGAGAATGAAAGGAACAAGCACAGACGGATATGGACTTTTACAATCTTTTCAGTGGAGCGTAGCATCAGCTATACACTTCATAGGGAGAAGAAATGTGGACAAGATGGGAGGTAGGATAGAGAGGACAAAAACAAATCAGAAAACACAGTCTCTAAAAGAGGGAGGCAGAATGTTATCGCTACATATATCTGTAGAGGGAGACACTGATTACGGTGTTTACAGGCAATGATGTAGGTCTATTTTTGAAGCATTGTTAGCCAACTGAAAAGGGCCAAGCTGAAAACAGTGATGAAGTACGTTCATCTCTGACTGTAAGCAGAATTACATCATTACCACCAGATTCAAAAGAGTCAGTTCACTCATAAATGGCAATTCTGTTATCATTTATTCAGCCTCATGTCATTCCAGACCTGTAATACATCCTTTCCTCGGTGGAGCTCAAAAGGAGATGTTTAGCAGAATGCTCATACAGTTATTTCCATAAAAATAACAGTGAATGGGTACACATGCTGTAGAGCTTCAAAACCACAAAATAACTAAAGTAACTCACATAAGAGTGAACATTAACAAGTGAAACAATTTTTTTTGTATGTGTTGTTTTATTTGAATTACTTTAGTTATTTTGTGGTATTGTGGAACGGTAATATGTATACTACCATATAAATAATATGATGAAGACATTAACATTACACATGCCACTTAAACATTGTTGCACTGCCCTAAGAAATTGGAAAGAGAATGGTGTTAGCCGTTTTTAATGCATCATTTAAAAAAATACAAATAAAAAAAGACTGGGCAAAAATTATTCCGTAAAATGTTATTCTGTGACTCTTGACTTGCACAATACGTTGCCAAGAAATACAGCCATATTGGACCAAGAAAAGAAAATTCACTCTATTCCATTTCCAAACCCATACGTAATGGGTTGTTCAAGCTGAGGTTAGGCACTAGCATCATGCGCTGCACTGTACTGCCAATGTAAACTTGAGGTTTTTAGGGGCAGGGACCCCAGACTATAAAAAGTCAGAGGTGGTGTCCCCCATGCCACAGCTGATGGGCGCCTGATATTTGGGCTGAACCACAGACCATGCAGCAGGGTGTCGTGTGTCAGAGCTGCCTTGTAATCAGCATACATGCAGAGAGTAAACCCACAAATACCACCCTTTTCCAAAAATAGCACATCGTTGTACAGCGGTCCTTCTACGGAGACTATTATTAAGAGAGACCTAGTTGAGGCAGGGCTTTACAGCAAAAGGAAAACAAAAATTGTGCAAAAATTAAAGGAGAAGCAGTGACTCAAAACTTGTTGACAATGTTTCTGTGCATTACACAGGCTTCCAAAGCATAGTTTTTGTATAACCTCATGGAAGAATCAGCAGCTAACAGCTCACGTCACATGCTGTGGAATAAAAAAAAAAAGAGAATATATGGATAATGTGTAAAAACAAGCTATAGTCTTCATATTCACACAATACGTAAAATTTAACTGAATACATAAAAAAAACAAATTTAATACAAACCATGCATCAGCCAATTATAGTCTGACTTTAGACTATATGTTGGTCAAAGCAAAGCAACAATAGGTCTGTTAGCCCGATTTATGCAAATATTACTTTGATTAAGCCCAAAGTAAAAGTCATTTTTATGTGTATGCTAGGGTATGCATAAAGTGTGCGTGACACTAATTTTATCATCACAGCATAGTAACGTTACGCATGTCAGATATTTCAGTAAAACTTAACAATAAGGTTTCATTAGTTAACTTCTTTAGTTAACATGAACTCTACAGCATTTATTCATCTTAATGTTAACATTTACATAATACATTATCAAAATCAAAAGATGTAATTGTTAACATTACTTAATGCACTGTATACTAACATGAACAACTGTATTACCAACATTAACAAAGATTAATACATACTGTAACAAATGTATTGCTTATTATTAGATCATGTTAGTTACTAATGTTAACAAATGAGACCCTATTTTAAAGTGTTACCGATTTTTCTAACCATGCATACAACGTACGATCAGCTCACACATGCGCTTTGAGTTCTTGTTCAGTGTAGCGCAGACACTGAACAAGGACTTTCTAGTGCTATCTTTCATGCGCTATTAAATGGAGTCTACTTGTACATTTGGCTGTACAAATACGCTAAGTGCTAGCATCCAAACTACAGTTACTTTGGGCTTTACTGTGACATTTTAAAAAGACAAATTATCACATATTCGAGATACTAAAACTGAACTTTTATTGCATGTAAACATAGTGCCAACACAATTATTAACATGTCCAGCTTTCTAGAAAACTGTCTGATCCATTTACACCAAGCCTGTTGGGCTAAAGAAATTCTGGACAGAGGCCAGAGAGTATGTAACTTCTGAGAAGGAAGTTGGCCGCTTGGAGACCGCAGGCTCTGTGTATTGTGGACATCACAGTCTGTGCCAGTAAAACACAGCCCCACGCATGAGTTCCCACATACATTCAAACACACAAGGTGCCAGTTTACACAGCACAGGCAGACAGAACAGAATATATCCCCAAGTATGCCATTCTGGGTACAGTGATGTCTGTGGACATAAAAAAAAAAATCAGGGCCAATTGAAGCTTACGATACATTCTAACAGGTTGGAACTGCGGCCCTGAAGCACACATGTGGCGCTTATTCAATTACATGAATTGAGTACGGTTCTCAACATTTCTCTAATAGCCAAGCATAAGTGGAGGGGAACGGCAAGTTCTTTGCACAAAAAGTGGGGCCAACCTGAGACTGTGGGAAAGACAGAGATCCATGCCAAACAAGAGTCGTTTGATGTGTTCAATGCATGACTGTCTGCAAGATTCCCCTCTTTCATTTTCAGCAGCACCCTGTTGTCCTAAAACGACAACTATCTGCAGGGAAAAAAGAGGTGAAGTGGGGTGGTCTGAGGTCCCACTTGCACAATGGTTTTCTAGTAGAATAAACGTGACAGATCTGGAGGAGGTGTTCGGTCCTTCAGTGCGAGAAAGGTCTTGCGGTTTTCTAGCTGCAAAGGCTGTGACTCGCGCCACTTTCAAGAAGCCCGCCGAGTTCCATGGGACAAGAACTCCAGGGTGGGGCTTTGTGGCTTCATAAGCGTGAAAGACGACAAGGCCCCAGCTTTGATGTCCCCGATTCAAGCTGACATCCACTTAAAAAAAAAAAAAAAGATGGCATAAGGTTGTGCGTGCGTAAGTGTGCTCACACATGTGTTTGCTTGAGACAGATGCACTGCCCATCTTTTTGATGTAAACAGCAGTCCGTTGGACCCCATTCTCTCCACCTGACCCTGCACTCCCTCTTTTCCCAACTACAGCTGGATCTTCCCATTTGATCTGCTGTCCTTATATGCGGTACAGGATACTTTAGTGGAAATGTGTGGAAAAAAGCCCAAGCTGGGTTCAAGCAAACTATGTGATTTGGCTTGAGAAAAAGTGTGTGTGTGTGTGTGTATGCTTGAGAAATGAAGGTAAGAGGACGGGTCTCTTTTTCTGCTTCAAATGGACGACATGCATGACCCTCTTAAACAAAGTCCTGTTATTCTGTCTGCTGATTGATTTGAATAGAGTTTGCTCATTGAGTGTATATCAGCAGTGTTTTGACAGGAGACGAGCTAGAGTGAACTGGAGAACCTGGGTTGGTCGCAACACATACTGACACTCATTTAATGAACAATCCAATAAAGCACTGAAGAAAAAATAAAAACTTTGATGATCACAATGATATATTACTTATGCAAACTACCATTTAAAATTATGAGGTCAGAGGTTTTGTTTTGTGACCCTGAAGACTTAAGTAATGGCTGCTGAAAATTATTTGCTAAAAAAAAAAATGCCATGAGACGAATAAAATGCATAAAATAGCTTAAACTAGAAAAGAGTTAGAAATTCAGAATTTACGATGTATTGCAATTAGCCTGGCTCCGCCCTCCTACGTACTTCCGCTCAATTTTCATTTTCCTTCAGTAATCTTCTGGGATTGTGCTGTAGTCTTTGGTTTGCTCCAATCAATTTTTTACCGTGCCAATCAGCGAACAGTGGGAGTGGCTGAGAACGATGACTTTAATGTCGTGCGTTATTTTGAGATGTAGTTCAGTAATGGCAGCGGAGAAAGATGCGAGCAAAGCCATTCGGTCCGTTGTGGCAACGCTGCCGAATATCAAGAAGTTAAAGCCGGAGCAAGAACCTCCCCACAGGGTTAGGGAAAAGTTTGATTTTCCAGCTCGCTCCATTAGTGGTGAATGAGTTGGCTAAGGCGAACGCTAGAAGAAATGAAATGTACGAGAGTCTGGTGGGACCAAGCTATATTGCAATAATGAAATAATCAAAATATAGTAATCAGTATTCATACTATCAGAACAAATATTAGCACCTCTGGTCAACCACTTAATATTCATTTTCTGAAGAGAAGGAACAATGATTTTTAAAGTATGTTACCGCATTAGACATCTAGCATGCATGCTCTTCCTTCTTGGGACAAGAAAGAACCAAAATCATAACAGAAACAACAGATGGTATAAGTTTAAAATGTATTCAAATAAAGGCAGGGATGAGTATTCCTTCTTTTATATTGTTGCATTTCAATAGTTCTTCTCCTCTTTAGGATCTTCAAGTCATCTTTAAGTAATGTGAATGCATCACAACCCCTTTAAAAAAAAAACACATAGGTCTTGGGTTAGCTGGCAGAACCTTTTGTGGATGCGGGGCCAAGAGGTATTGCGAAGGGAACAAATGACAGAAAACTAAACAGAGGATAATAAAAGACTGCAACAGTAATGAGACAAAACTTCAACCTCACAATGAACCCTCATAATGAAGAGACGCTACCACATCCAATCATCAACCCAGACCAGGTACATACGTTGTCTTTTGAATCTACCCTGCATTGGATGAGTCCGTTCTCTCCCACACTAGATCCAATACTCTTAGGGCACATACAGATAGAACACATTCTTGAATTTGAGAAAAAAACTATAGGATGGAATAGAAATTAGAACACAGGAGTCTAAAGGCCCATTTTTTAAACAAGCTACTACCAACATTCAGGATACTTATTGCACCCGTCTCACCAGTCGCCACCAACATTTCAACATCTGATTGGCCCATCATTTTAAAAACCAATGTTGCTTTGATGTGACTAATCTGGTCCATTTTGCAAATGTTTCTGGCCAAGAAAAGACTGAAAGATAGCCCACATAATTAAGGTTAACATTTGAGAAAGATGACAAAAAAAGAGGTATTTAGAGCGTAGTTCTACCTCTGAAGCAATCTTTTGAACAATTACAAACACACATCGCAAATATCAAAAGTAATAGTGTTGATAAAGCAAAGAAAAAGTGTGCAAGCACCTGTTTGACAGAAATAAAATACAAATAAAAGAGTCATAAAAGTGTGCACTTTTGTGTGACGAAAATATACGTATAGAAGAACAAAGGCAGAGAGAGAGAGAGAGAGAGAGAGAGAGAGAGAGAGAGAGGGGGGGGGGGGGGGGGCTCTGAGTGCATGGACGTACCCAGCTGTTCTGTTCTTTTTATGCTGACACGTCCCATTCAAAAAAATCTCTTTCGTGGCCCTGAATCAAACAATTAGCTTCCGCACAGAACGCAGAATCCAGGGAGCCTTTGATTCTAAAAGGGGATTTTTTTCCCGCTTTATATGGGCCAATTATCGTCAGGTGCCTGCTGTCCTTGTTCGGTGAGGCTTACAAATATCCCGCATTAAAAAGCTGGTTGTTACAACCACAGAGGAAAGCGATTAATTCATATCCACTTCAAGGGGGGAAATTTCACACCAGAAAAAGAAAGACAGAGATACTACAATATGACATAACTGTAAGGCCACTAAAGCAAAGCCACAGACATCAACATAATCAAACAGTATTTGGACTGGAGAGATGACGCTCAAATTACAGACCAGGGTTGGTTTTGTAAAAAGGTTGCAAGCCTGTTTGAATGACCAAATCATGTGGCCTATGTTGAAAAATGGGGGCATTTGGTTTGAAACAATTCTTTAGTGAGTGGAACATCTATCTCTTTGAGGGTTGAGTGAACTTGCTGAATCATTTGACTCATGGAGAAAGGCTGAAGTTCATACAGTCATGGCCTTTTCGAAAGGCAAAATTCAAAGTTAAGGAGTGGATATGAGCTGGCAGCCTTAGACCTGTGATGTCAGATCCAGATCTAAGAATAGAAAAAGTGACATTGCAAAAAGAGCAATATAACACAATGATCATGATTTTAGCTCTGTTTACCTGACATTAACATTTGTCACGAGTGATACGACCACAAGCGGTCAGCCGAGACACATTACTTATTATACCTGGTATGTAAATGCATATCAAATGTCTCGTAACCACTTGTTAACAGATTTCATTAAGGAGGTTTCTAATTTCATGACTATATACAGCATTTATAACGTGGCCCAAATGTGACACTCAATCATTTAAGAAATTGATGAATCAATGGATAAAAAAAGACTAAAAATAATAATAAAAAAGAGATACAGCAGTGTAGCAATCACCCATTGCTAAATAAGAAATTTCTTTTATAATTAAAAATAATCCATTAAAAATAGCCATAGGTAAATGAGCAAATTGAAAATACAATATTAAATATATCAAATAATAAATATTCATTAAATACAAGCACATTTATGGAATATTAAAGAGTTCATTAAATGTGTTTTAATTACTAATATTGAAATAATAATAAAGTTATTTTAATTTGTGATGCGTGTAAGAACTAATAAGTGAATTGTCTATTGCTTTTTCCATTTTATTATCACTGTAAATGTTGGTTTCAATTAACTTCTAAGTATATGTATTGATATGGGGCAGTATTCACAAAGAATTTTATTTTACCACTAGGAGTACTCCTAAATCCCATTAAAATATTTTAGCTAGGAGTTTTCTCTTAAAAGTTATTCACAACGCCTTTCAGACCTACTCTTAGTAAGGAGAAATGGCAACTCCTAAACTAAGAGTGATTCTTCGTTGCTATGGATGACGTCAATTCTCATGCACGAGTTTCCTCGCAATGATCACGGTGATTGGTTGTTAGATGACAGGGCCATCATGCGGAACATAACACAGACACAACAAATCATGGAATTACGACATCTAAATATGTCTGTGTCCTACACAAAATAATAATAATAATAATGTCATCGAAATGCATCTATAATGACATGCTTGTGCAGGCCCCAGTGAAGTGTAATTCTAAAAAGGCAGAGAGAGAGAGAAAAGTGGTGAATTAAATTAAATTAAATTAAGATAGCCTAATACCCTAATGAAACCGCCACGGCGCCACTTGCCTAATAATGAAAAATGACACTTGCATTAACACTTGCTTGGTTAATTGACATCCTATCAGTATGGAAGCTTGTTTCCGCCACTGAATAAAAAAAATAAAAAAATAATTGCGACTTTTTATCTCACAATTGCGAGATATGAAGTCAGAATTGTGAGAAATAAAGTCGCAGTTGTGAGATAAAAAGTCGCAATTAGCTTTTTTATTTTTCATTCTGTGGCGGAAACAAGCTTCCATAGCCTAAATAGACTACTTAAAGCAAGGAAGTGTTGCTCCTATTGAAGTAATGTAATAGTTGAATGACGGTGGATTATGAACTCGCCAAAACGGAAAAGAAAGCCCAACTGGACGCAGGATCAGTTAGTGCTGGAAAACTGGCCCAGTTGGTGCTGAAAAAAAATAAAAAATAAAAGGGAAATTCGACACTGGGATATCAAGTAAAACAAAGCGTGAGACATGGGAGAGAATATGTTTGCAGATCAATGCAGCATTCCCGCTTGTGTGGCGGACCCCGGACGACTGCGAGAGGCGGTGGTATGCGCTACAATCCTTTGTGAATAGGTCTTAGTGAGTTAGGAGTCCTCTTGACTTCTTTTAAGCTGTCCCAGACTTAGGTGCTACTTTTAGGGCTAAAATGTTTCGTGAATTACTTTTAGTGAAAAAAATTAGGAGTCCTAAAGTTAGGAGTGACACGCCCATTATTTTTAGGAGTTGCTACTAAATTCGCAAGTTAGGAGCTACTTTTAGCCTTAAAATTCTTTGTGAATACGGCCCCTGATCTTTAGATTTATCAAATTTGGGCCCCCAACAAAGGAAAATTGTGATCAACACTAATTATGCAGGCATGCTTGTTCCACACCAGATACAAATGAATGCGCAATAAGTGAAGACAATTCACTCTTAGTGAATTCCTTCCCGATAATTTTAATGATGATGAACCAAACTTATTAGTGAACCAAAAAGCTATTACAATATGAGGAAATGTTGAAAGCGTATTAGAGAGATGGTCACCTGCACATCGGAAGCTCTGAGCGGTGAGACCCTTTTCTACAGCCAGACAGGTAAGGATACTGAGAAAGCTAGTGGTGACGGACTGTCGTTTAGCTCTCTGGGATTCCCTGTGCCGTCGCTCCCTGGCTGGCTTACTCCTCATCAGCACTCCACTGGGATCTTGACTATTCTCACACTGTGGCCGCTGACCCGTCACCGCTGTTCTTAGGGCCTCCACCCAGTCTTGAGTTTTGGACTCACTCTCTGCCCGCAAGCGCAGCACATCATCAGGGAAGACCGCCTGGAAGCGGAAGCTAGAGCCTCCGTCTTCATCATCCCGCTGCACAGCCAGACAGCAAGCCAGCCGGTACCGCAGCACTGGCTCCGACACCGGGCCTCTTCCTTCGGTCGGGAAGGCTTGCAGCTCAGTGCGGCTCAGTACAAACGTGAAGGCCCTCCAGTTGTTGAGGTCAGTGAGTTGATGCAGAAGGCCAGCTTTAAGAACATCGGCACAGTGCTGGGTGAACAGTGGTAGGGCTGTGGGACGTACCAGCGGTCGAGTGGCTGGCACGGTCGCCGCGTCTGGATTGGGTTCCTGGAGGGTAGGTGCCGGTTCCCCTTTGCGATGGGCTGCACGGGCGGCCAAGACGCGTTCCCAGAGGAGTCTACGCCACTCCAGTGCCTCCCACTGGCATGGTGCGCGTAACTGCACGCGGGTGCTGTTAAAGAAGACGGCCTGCAGCACACGTCCATCCTGCATCTGGGGAGCACTCACCCCTTGGCAGTGGGACAGCGAGAGGGCGGCACATAGCTGCTGGTTGCCGCTGCTGTCCAGGCTGTAGAGACGCAGCTCACAGGGCGTAAGCTCCACATGACAGGCGGTCCAGCGTCCCCACGGTCCCTCTCTCTGCTCTAGCGTTCCCTGCTTCACCAGGCTTGGGCTGCTCTCCTTATGAGCTGGAAAAGAAAAGTCAGAAAGAGCAACTTTAATACAAATAACAAACTACAAACTAAAAATGTCTCTAAATAACTATAAAATTCATATGAATATTGCACTATGCAAACAAGACTTTTGACTTGTTGATTATTTTATAACAAGAAGTACATAATTAAATGGAAAGAATTTTGTTTGTTTATTTGGATCCCCATTAGCCGCTACCAAGGTACTGGCTACTCTTCCTGGGGTCCGACAAGTAAAAATACAAAACTACATTAATCAACAACAATAAAATAATTAAACTTTTTGATTTAATTTTCCTTTTCATGTAGAAGAAAATGCCAACTAGGGGTGCAACGGTTACTATATAACCGTGAGACCGACGGTTATAGTTGAACACCGTCATTAGAACTCTACGCCAAAACACTGTTATTAAAATATTAATAACCGCCAAAACCGTGTTATTAAAATATTTTTTACAAAAAAAAATTTATCATAGAGAATATTTAAAAACTAATATCAGCTTACGAGGGAAACGGAGGCGGAGTTAGTGGTGCTTCGTAGGCTGGTGCAGGGGATGATTCGGGAGAGGTCTGTGCCCCTTTACCGATCAGAGCGCGTGCTGACACGGAGTAAAGCCTTGTTTACTCGACGCGTCCGCACCATGGTCCGCACTAGCGCGAAGATGCGCGCAGCAAAAATTACGCGTTGGGTGCGCAGGACCGTCAAGACCCCATTTCGCTAGGCTGTGTGCATGGCTATTTTTGTAACAGCGCCCGCGGTGCCGCATCCGAGGTTGAACGACTTCAAGCCGAATCTGCCCGAGCATGTACGTCTCACCGCACCGGCACCCAGTTTGCTCATCTAAATTGCAACCTTTTCTTAAGGTTTTGTTTACTGTGTGTGATTTATTTTAAACAAAGCATGTTCATTGCAACGTTTTTTTTGTTTTTTTTTTGTTAAGGATTTGTTTACTGTGTGTGATTAATTTAATGGAAGGCACATTCACTTCTAGTTGTCTTGCTGTTCATTTTAAATAAATGAAGAGCTAGTAGCTAATCAGTGTCTGCTCGCTTATTCAAACTAAGTGATCCTTTAACAGACGAACGTCGCAACGCATTCTTTTTCAACGGCAATTTACTATCAAAAGATGTCCAAATACACTCACCTAAAGGACTATTAGGAACACCATACTAATACTGTGTTTGACCCCCTTTCGCCTTCAGAACTGCCTTAATTCTACATGGCATTGATTCAACAAGGTGCTGAAAGCATTCTTTAGAAATGTTGGCCCATATTGATAGGATAGCATCTTGCAGTTGATGGAGATTTGTGGGATGCACATCTAGGGCACGAAGCTCCCGTTCCACCACATCCCAAAAACGCTCTATTGGGTTGAGATCTGGTGACTGTGTGGGACATTTTAGTACAGTGAACTCATTGTCATGTTCAAGAAACCAATTTAAAATGAATCGAGCTTTGTGACATGGTGCATTATCCTGCTCGAAGTAGCCATCAGAGGATGGGTACATGGTGGCCATAAAGGGATGGACATGGTCAGAAACAATGCTCAGGTAGGCCGTGGCATTTAAACGATGCCCAATTGGCACTAAGGGGCCTAAAGTGTGCCAAGAAAACATCCCCCACACCATTACACCAGCACCACCAGCCTGCACAGTGGTAACAAGGCATGATGGATCCATGTTCTCATTCTGTTTACACCAAATTCTGACTCTACCATCTGAATGTCTCAACAGAAATCGAGACTCATCAGACCAGGCAACATTTTTCCAGTCTTCAACTGTCCAATTTTGGTGAGCTCTTGCAAATTGTAGCCTCTTTTTCCTATTTGTAGTGGAGATGAGTGGTACCCGGTGGGGTCTTCTGCTGTTGTAGCCCATCCGCCTAAAGCTCGTGCGTGTTGTGGCTTCACAAATGCTTTGCTGCATACCTCGGTTGTAACGAGTGGTTATTTCAGTCAAAGTTGCTCTTCTATCAGCTTGAATCAGTCGGCCCATTCTCCTCTGACCTCTAGCATCAACAAGGCATTTTCGCCCACAGGACGGCCGCATACTGTATGTTTTTCCCTTTTCACACCATTCTTTGTAAACCCTAGAAATGGCTGTGCGTGAAAATCCCAGCAACTGGCCCGTCTGGCACCAACAACCATGCCACGCTCAAAATTGCTTAAATCACCTTTCTTTCCCATTCTGACATTCAGTTTGGAGTTCAGGAGATTGTCTTGACCAGGACCACACCCCCTAATGCATTGAAGCAACTGCCATGTGATTGGTTGATTAGATAATTGCATTAATGAGAAATTGAACAGGTGTTCCTAATAATCCTTTAGGTGAGTGTAAATGAGAAGCGTATTTTTAAAAAAAGACATTTTTGAACATTACATTGCTCAGAGAACAAAAAAGCAAAAAAAGCCTTTTTTGGCAATTTTTACTGAAATTGTGAGAAAATTGTAAAATTAAAGGCATGAATGTGAAACACTAGTCACTAGAAAAATATTGTCCTGCCCGAAAAGGGCTATATGGTATTATTAATTCATTTTTCCTTTATGGTATTATTAATTCATTTGCCCATCATGCTAGTACCTCCTTCAGTGGAACCAGTGCCCCTCCTCTCCCATGTTACTCTTGAGCTCTGCTACCGCAAAGCAGGAAGAATCATTATTGTGTGTTGGGCTGCTGTGCAAACAAAACGACAAATAGTGACCCCTAATCTTTGGCACTCCTTTTCAGTCCTTCCTTTTTCTTTCCATTTCTTTCTATACTATACTTCTATACTCTATACTTCCTCCTTTATCTCCTTTCCTCTCTTGGTCCACAACACTCATCCTCACGCTTCCTTGGCTGGAAACTGCCCGTTTTCCTCTCAACCATCGGGAACCTGCTGTTTGCCCCGGATTTCTGTGCCTGGCCAGACCAATAGAAACAGACCGAGGCCAAGAGGAGGGTAAATTAAAAGCAAATGCCCTTGTATTGTTTTCTTTAAGTCTTATCTCTAATGTACCAGTCAAAACTGCACCTTCCATAACACCTGTAACTTATAACAGACAATCCCCTCCCACTTTTTGCTGATAAAATATGAGCTCTGAAGGTTGGGTTACTTTGAGTAGCCAGCAAAAGCTGCGACAGCTGACGTGCTTTGGGGCTCTGGAGTGCTGTTGTGGGTGTTTGGGGACTCCTTGCACTCAGAAGTCTTCAAAGGTGCATAGTTTGCAGCTATGGAAAGAGTCACAACTAGTTTCACAGCAGAGAGGACATGAGGCGTGCTGACATGACCCAATTAGCGAGCTGGTGCAAAGCCAGTAGGCCTGCAGAGCCTGAACCTTTCCAAGACCGTTCCCTCTGCAAGTAAATAAAACACCTATTTGAGAGAGACTGGCTCAAAAAAACAGTACTAGTGATGCTATACCACTCACAGATGGGCACGAGGGCAAAATCTGAGCCGGAAGGGAAAAAAGCAGACAGAATGGAACAGGATCTGAGTGAATCACAAAAGTAATTGGACAATTTTAAGATACAAAAAATGTCCACCAGTAAATACATTGCTAGAAAATATATATTTAAAATAAATGCTGTTGTTGTGAAGTTTCTATTAATCAAAAAATCCTGAAGAAAAAAAAACCTTCAGTTTCGAGAAAAATATTAAGCTGCACAAATGTTTTCAAAACTGATAATAAGAAATGTTTCTTGAGGACCAAATCAGCAGAATTCTGAGGGATCATGTGATACTAAAGACTAGAATAATGGCTGCAGAAAATGTAGCATTAGCATCACAGAAATAAACAAAACTTTAAAATACATTAAAATATTGTAATGATATTTCACAATATTACGGTCTCTGAAACTAACACATTAACTCAAAATAAATAGTAGTACCTACACAGTGATGGGTTAATTTGGTTTATTTTGACATAACAGACCAAAGCAAACAAGCAATCTTGATTGACTACCTGATCTTTTAACCGGAACCCCTGCAATTTGCTTTAGATTGCGATTTCAGCATAAATCTAATTTAATATCTTTAACTGTATTCAACTAACAATAAAATTGTACTGCTTGAGGTCCAATAAACATGCAAATGAGTAGGCACGACTCGTTTCAGACCTCCTGTAATCAAAGAGAAAGCAACAAATGGAACAGTCACATCATAACATGACATCATAATAAACAATGAAATGTTGGGAGTATAATCTCTGTCTACTTACCACTTCAATTAAAGACAACTAGTAAGTTCTGCTGCACTGACCCTTTGCTGCTTAAATTTCTGTGGAAACCATGATAGACTTTTCCAGGTATCCTTTAATGAACAGAAATTATAAAAATAGAAAGTTCAAAAGAACAGCATTTATTTTAAATAGAAATCTTTTGTGACATTAAAAAATGCATTTACTGTCCTTTTTGATCAATTGAATGCATCCTTGCTGAATAAAAGTATTAATTTCTTTAAAAAAAAAAAGCTTTCTGTAAACCGTTCCCAAACTTTTGAATGGTAGTGTAATTTAAAAATGTAAGATGTGTTTAAAAAGGTTTCTTTAATAATAATAAAAAAACTACATTTCTAAGTTGAATCTAAAGCCAGTCAAACAAGACGTTGAAAAATGGGTGCAAACAAAGCAGACTAAATTGAAATTGACGCTTGTAATGAACTACAGAGCCAAGTCAAGCATAGCGCAAACACTGAGACCTGTGCAGTGAAGAGTGTATTGGTTTCTCCAGTCTTAATCAGTAGATCTATCAGAATTAGGAACTGGGTGGGTTGCCAATATCTTAATGTCACCTAGGATTCAATCTCAGTCACTGAAGAAACGGTGGGCATTCGAGCATGGAGCTTGCTTCTATTTCCAGTTGCTCCCTTTGACACATTTTGCTGTAATTAACAATTTGCCCCATTAAGTTTTAATACGGAAGAAAGGACAGCCAAGAGGATTGGTATCACCTGCCGATTTGCAAAACCTATTACTGATTTATTGGATGTAGAAATAAATCAGCTTTTTCTAAATGAGTTAATATAACATTAAACCAGACTACACTGGATATAAAAAGCTTTAAAACAAAATGACCATTTAAATTAGTGAACGTGTATTTTATTAAATCATAGTAGCATGTTAATCATAATATGCCTCTGGGTTTCTACTGTTCTTGTTCTGGAATGACCTTGTCTAAATAAACCCTTCAGTAAAAAACACAACAAACAAACTCATTGAACCCCCTTCGACATAAAAGAGCGTGATTCCTGCAAAGAGCGCAGGTGAGCGCAGGTGAGCGGTGTTGACAGAGACATAGACACAACAAATCACAGGTGTGAGGAGATAAAAGCTACACCATCACATGATGACATTTTAATAAAGTGTACAAAGTGATGAAAAACAATGTCATTTGAGGAAGTAAATAGTCTTTTGATGGATAACAGCTGTAATAATAATACCATCTAAACAGATGTGACATGATAAAGTGCTAATCGATAAATTTGAGAGTTTTTTCCATGTTGAGCTTTTGTCCTAACCAGCCACAACAAGTGACAAGTGGGACAGTGAAATCTCATTGGTCCAAAATCCCACTTAACACAACCATGGTATAAACAGCACAACATTTAAGTTCTGGAACTAGTAAATATCCCATTCACTTTGTCCATAGGGGAACTGATTTTTAAAGACAACTTGTAAACCTTTAAAGACAAAGCTACTGTCAGCTATGAGGTTGTTAATCAATGGTATATCCTTTTGTTGAAGCCATCAGTCTGCGTTCTTTCAACACATTTTTTAAATAATTGTGTTTAACAGTGAAATTCCTGTTCAAAACTACATTACCCATGATTCTGCAATTAAAAAAAATCTATTTTATTGCACTTATAGGAATTGTGGTTCTTTCCATCATTAAAGCTGCTAAGTATACAGTCTTGTATCTTAGTCTTTTTTCCCAAAATGCTTTTTTGGTTAAAATCATTTAATGTGATGATTCACCTTGCAGCTGGTTGATTTCATGGCTTATAAATTTACAATACTTTTTAAAAATCCCTATGGAAAAAATGAATTAGACCAAAACTGCTAACCAAGTGGATGTGCACTGTTGCACAGTGATAATGTTGTGATTATATGGCATCACTCAGCATTTTTATTTTAGGTATGGACGGACAAATTTCCTGTCGCTGGAATCTTGTAAGTGAAACACCTGGTTTTGAATGAGATACAATACATTTAACTTCTAGCATCTCTGCACAACACATCACTTCCAATTAAATGTATAAATAATAATTGTAGTTTAATTCTTACCATCTCTGTAGTCGTTCAGTGCCATGTTCTTGAGGGTATTTTTGTCAATGCCTGGCATGCCATTATCGGTGTAAGTGTGGTTGTTGACGTCTGAACGGGAGCGGTTGTGGCCACGTTTGAAGCCACCATTGGATGTATTGGTGGTTGAGTTTGCCTCTTTGGCATGCGCCGCCAAATCATTGGTGGACCGTGCCCGGTTCCTTTTTCCATGTCGTAGGCCCAGTACGCTGAAGGACGTCTGCTCTGCCCAGGCCATATTGCCTGGTGATATCTCCGACTGCTTTCCTGTCAGTAGCCCCCACACGCCACTGGAATTCAACTTGTCCATGGTGGACGCCTCTTTAAGCTTGGGCGGACGTACCTGGCCATCCCCTTGATTGTCAGAGAGGCAGTGCAGGTAATCCTCAGTGGCCTCAAGGGCAGGGCTAATGTCCTCGACCTCCAGACCCTCCATCACCTCAACAGTTTTGGCGTCACAGAAGCTGAGGGGTGGGGCAAATGGACCGATTCCTTACGTGTGCGAGGGTAGATAGGGCAGGATCGAGAAGCCTCAAGGCAACGCAGACGGAACATCTGCTGTCTGAACCCAAAAGGAGTGTTGCAAAACAGATGGTACACAAAAGTCTGAACCCCTTCCAGTACTGTCACTTTATGTGCCAAGTCTGCCAACGTTGTTAATCAAGCACCTAATGAGAACTGACCGCTGCGCCAGCTATCAGTATCACCACTGGGTGAGGTGAGGTCAGCAGAACCTGAGTGTAAAGTCAGAGCTGTCTAGAAAAGGTGCTGGCTCATTCAGACGAGTTCCTCAATTAAATCACTGTAGTCAGTAAGGTGTTGATTCAGTGAGTGATAAAGCCAAGGTGGCACCAGGACGTCCTTCCCCAGGGCCAGACATCCTAAATTTATACAAACAAGAAAAGCACAATACGGTCAGTAAAGTAACTCTATGGACAGCTGATGTTCTAATGACGAGCCTCTGAGCAAAAAGTATAACATTAGGAATTGTACAACAGTTGAGCCCCAACTAGACAATAACCACAAGTAACTTTTCTGACAAACCAAGCTCTGTCCCAAACCCTAGTGAGCTTCCTTGCAGTCTACCACCTATATAGACATTTACCTTCTAGGTGGCATACTCTCTGCAGAACATCATAAGTGACTGATTTTCCAGCAACTCTGTGAGTAGGGCTGGGTACCGAGTTCGCTACTTTTTAGGTACCGACCGAATTGCCTCGATACTACCGAGTATCGAAACATGTCTTGTTTTTCGGTACCAATTTTCGGTACCTAAGTGGTTAATCTCGTCAACGTCAGTGAAACAATAAACATGCAGCATGATTGGCTGTGGCGGAAAAACACTAGTTTACGCGGCTGCCCAGAGACGTGCCTCGTCGCACGTGAGGCTGTAGTGTGTGTGTGTGTGTGTGTGTGTGTGTAAGCGTAAGCGTCCAACCCAGATAGATAGAAAATATGTGGAAATGATCAAAAGTGTACCTATGTACCCGACTCGATGCCATAAGCACACGATGCAATATTTTCGACAAGATAATTGCTGCCAAGACCGGTAACACGGTAAATCTACACTTAAAAGCGCACAGAATACACTCGAGTGTAGAAAGTTTATCAGCCTTCGACTACAAGAACTGGAGCGCGTCACATATAAACCAAAACTCAGCGTATAGGATACTTGCCTCACAGACATGAGAAATAGTTCTATATATGTTCAAAATATGTCAACTTTTATACGAAACAATTAGAAATAAATAGTTTGATTACCTAATCCATGTAGGCGCGCGCGCATTCACTACTGCAGGGATGATGAGTCAGCATCGCAAATTCGCAATAATCATCTTAGCAGCCAACATGTTTAGTAAACACTTATTCATTAATAAACAATTAAAATATCTCCTTGCTATCGTTTCCCGACATATCCATAATCATTAGGGTACTTTTGCCAGTGCTTTGCGCAAGCTTCATGTGTGCTGAGCGCGAGGCATATATCCCGCACCCCAGTAGCCTATATTTAATTCAATTCACATTTATTTGTATAACATTTTTCACAATACATATCGTTTCAAAGGAGCTTTACAGAAAATGCATGTGTCTATATTACAATTTAGAGTGATCTGTTATCAGGGGTGACTGTGTGTAATGCATTTCAATAAATTTTCATTCAGTTTCATTGTTAAACAATGCATTAAGTTAAGGCAGAAACAATGAGCTCATTGAAGTAAAGAATACATGTTGTTAAATGATTAGGAAACATAGAAAACTTTAGCATTGGTGCTTTTTTACAGACTATATGAAAATATGAGTGTAAAAAAGTCAACAAACTGAAAAAATAAAAGTTTTTTTTTAGGTAATGTTATATTGATAAAATTGGTATCGAAAAAAGTATCGTTCAGGAACCGGTATCGAAGTCAAGGTATCGGTATCGGTACCGGTATCGAAAATTTTGTTACGATACCCAGCCCTATCTGTGAGACATGCGCACTGATGCTGGTAGGTTAACAACATGACGAATGTAGTACGTCCACATTACATTCAAACTAGAGATTACTTCTATAAAGAACGTACTTTTCAATGTGGTACTCAACTTGTGATACCTACTCAAATGTGGCATCTACTTATCAGACTTCGGATTCAGTTTGTATCTACCGATGGACAACTTTCACAGTTACACCACGTCTTGCTGTTTTTTCACCATCTTGCACAGTAACTTATGTATAAAGTAAAAAGTAGGCTAGCTCATGTTTCAAGAGTCTGCGCTCTTTTCCATTCCACTTAAATGCAAACGCAAAAATGTGTTCTGCGTGAATGCCCCCTAATGCTGCTTCCTTTTGATACAGCCTTAACATCTTTATGACAAACAAAGTCAGCAGCTGAACTTCACTCACCTTGATCTGTATTTACACTCACGGCAAAATCATAACAGGACATTGTCAATTTCACAATACTACCTTAGCGCCAAGGAATCCGTTCAACAGGCTACCTTATGTTCCAGAGTTTTGGGCACACAGACAAACCTGGAAGTTTCCAGCATCTCCAAACATGAGCATGGCTTGGTTCTTTCACATAGTTATACAGCCTCTCCTCATCTTACTCATGTCATCCTCCAGCACTAACATTGATTTCCTCTGCACTCCGGCTCAGTGTCTTTCACTTTCTTTGAACCATCAATTATTAAAAAGACCATTACATCATCTCAGAGAAGAGGTGATTTCCATTGGTTTAAATCTCGCCAACACAACAAGCAAATCTTCAAATCAAGTAATACTATAAAATAATGAGTGTCAAAACTTAAAAGGGATAGTTCTCTAAAAAAAATTGTCATTTTCTCATCATAAAGTCATTCCAAACCTTTAAAAAGAAAACATTTTCTGAAAATTCTCATGGAAGACAACATTCTTCAAACTCAAGGCAAAATCATGGCAAGGCATTGTCACACTATTATGCTATAAGACATCATAGCAATTTCATGCTAATATCTTGAAGGCCATGGATAAATGTGTTCCACAGGAGAAAGAAAGTCATACAGGATCAGAGCAACATGAGGGTGTGTAAGGCCATGTACATTGTAAAGTTTCAGGAGGGAAAACTGTATTTCAATATGGGAAATTACAATGATTGACACCATGGTAAACATAAGCCCTATTCAGACAGGACTAGTTTTCCATGGGGACATTAGAGAAATTCATGTTTCACAGACGTACTTTGCGATTTTAATCCCGTACCTATCTGCCAAGTCAGTGTTTTTCTCACACAACCTCTGTAAAAATTCCAGGGCAAATTATCTAGGCCCTACTGTTTTTCAGCAAACTCAAATGTCCTGTGAAATCTAATCCCGTCTGAATGCAAATGTCTGTGATTACTGATTAATAGTATTATTCTATTGCTTCTCCTCATGTGTTTTTGTCCTGAGCTGTCGTTTGCACACCAATCTTCGGCATGCTTTCATTTAGTTTCAATATGGATGGTCTCTGACAAAAAATAACGTAATACAATCAATAAATAGAGCTAAATTGTGGAATTGCGAAGATTGCCCATTTTAATATCAGTTAGGTAAAGGTAAGATACTTGTCTAGATTTCTCTGCACACTTATGCAAGTTATAAACAGCCACTGCGATAAACCTGCGAAGTTTACTTAAATAGGATTTTTATAATAAATTAAAAATGATATTAACAAATAATAAATTAAAAGACACATACGTCATACGTGATGCACACAAGTACAGCAGATGATGAACATGAAATCACAGACGTTGAGTGATAAGAATTGTAACTCAAATGTTGTTTAAGAGACTAGTCCTGTCCGCATAAGACTTTAGCAACATTCAGCATTTTGTGTGTGTTTTGTATCAAAGTAATATTACAGTGACCAAAAGTTATGTTCTGCAAATTTAACTAAACCTGTGCTTCTCAAACCTATCCTGGGGTCATCCCCACCACTGCACATTTTTAATGTCCCCCTCATCAGTCACATCCAACTCAAGTCTTGCAATCTCTAATGAGCTGATGAGTTGAACATGCTAGATGAGGGAGACATCCAAAATGTGGATTTGTTTTTTGTTTATGCTTGGAATTTCACTCCCGTAAATTACTGAACTCTGTGTGTACAGTACAAGATTAAGCATTTAAAGCTGAATTGACAACCAAATTTAGCTGCAGTGTGTCCGTGGCCTATATGATGAGAGAATTTTTATTTTGGGGGGAAATTAAGCGTTGAAAGCAAAACTTTTCTGTGCAGTTTTTAAAAACTTAGTACAGATCAGCAGCCAGCCATGAGAACCAGACCCGCAACAGTAAAAACTTGAGCCTGTGATCTTCACACCCCTGCTTGTGGACACACTATTCAGACAGTGATGAGGAGGCCCTCTTCTGCCGTTCTATTTTTAGCAATCTCACAGCAAACATCAATCTGCACACTGAGGCAGTGACAAAGCAAAGTTATGTCCAGCATGTAGCATGTGAGAATCATAAAGTGAAAGCAGTAGAGAGGAGATGTGCACCCACTTAAATGTCATTTTATATTCACGTTGTTTCTGCAGCAGCAGTGCAATAAATCAGATTTATTCTGTTAAGCTATAATGAGAAGTAACTTATGTGTCATCATAAAATAACATAAAATCATATTATCACAGATCTATAATAATATGATTTTATGGAAACACAAAAACCCCTAACTGCCAGTTTAGTAAACTAAACTGCTTAACTTTTGACATGCTACACTAAAAAGTATGCTAATGATACCATCTTCAATTAATACAATGGTTAATCTGGTCAATTGTAAAACACCATCGCTACATTTATGCAAGTGTGGTAAGGCAAGTGTTTGTTTTTTCTCCACTAATGTCACCTGATGGAGTTTGGGTTCCTTGACACTGACTGCGCTTTATAAATAAACGTGATTTGACGTGACAAAACAGACACAAAACTACGAGCGAAGACCCCTTACTTCAGCCATCTAATGCTGATTGTTCACACCAGACCTTCTTCACTAAATAAAAAACATAGACAATATTTAAATTGACAAGAGTCATGGAATATTTCAATTAATAACTTGATATACTTACAGTTCACAAGCAAGCTGCTTGGTATACGAGAAGAGACGTTAAAAAAAACTCTAATATCAAGGTTTGCCCCTATTCTGAAAGAAATTGTGCTTTTAGTTTCGCTTAATTTAGCCGATGACTTCATGCCATGATACTAGTAGCACTCGGCTAACGTTACATCAGCTGCCAATGACATTTGTGTCATCCGATTGTGTTTAACTCACAGCGATTATAATAAGTGTATGTGTCATTAATAAAAAGAGAATGACTATAACACAAAGTACGAGCATGAAAAGAGCAGATAATCCGTTATTTGTATGTGAAAGTGACTCACCCGATTCTGTTTACAATCTGTCACATTCAGTTCCGTCAGCAAAATTGGTCACCGGGTAAAACAACATCCTGCGTTAAATGGTTCCGGCTGCCTTTATTGTTTTTTTATAGGCCTACTACTTAATTTATTTTATTTCGTGATTATGATGGTATTCTTTGTAGTATCTTGGACTACCATGTTAATTCATGGTACATGGACATAATTATTCAGTACTATGGTATTGTCATCTGACACTATCACTGCATCATGGTACCACCACAGTACATTTCTGTAAGCCAAGTGAGATTTCAGATTTAGGCTACTTTAGTGGAACAACGTATTTCAGTGTTTCCTTGTTAACACGAGTCACAAAATAATCTGCAAGGTTTCCAAAAGAAAAGCGTCTGTGAGTCACGCAGCATCAATATTATAGGCCTATGCTTCCCGGCATCATGCCACCAAGCCTCCATTATGATAAATAGTGAATAATTAATCATTTTTAGCTACATGTAATATTGCAGAGACTTTTTTTTATCAATCTCTCTTCTCTCACAAACATCAGCATCCTTTGCACATATCTCACAGTCATTGGCAACCCACGTGGACCTGGAATGAGATGCCATACAAATGAACACAAAAGAAGTCTAACTGTATAAAAGATCTATGCATTCTTAATGTGCAAACTGTGATCGACATTAAGACTTTGTGCAATAGTGAAGCCAAGTGGTTTGGCATGAGTGGCAAAGATGGGATTTTTTGTAATAGCCAACAGCCGTTCTTGAAGCCATCCCTGCATCTATTGTTCAGGGTCCCCACAGAAAAAGAAACATTATTCAAGTCTTTTTCAGGCCACAGACAGAAACACAGTAATTATCATGGGCACCGGGCTAAACCTGCGACCTCCCCTCCAATCCTCCTCTTCTCCCCCTGCTACCCTTTCTGAGAGCTCATTGTCTTGACTTGTTTAAAGAAAGGCTTCGTTAATGAAGGAGGAGGGGACATGGACTAATGGGCTCAAATAAGTTCCTCTCCGCGATATTGTTGTGGGATAATGGCGCTACGAGACCCAGCTGTAAACTTGCAGGAGCCATATTGTGCGTGACCTATATAGACCCTCATCTGAACCCGTGCTGAATGCTGATCTGCCCCAGAAAACTCAACGTTTCTCTCCCCTTTCTCTTTTCTGTCTTCTTTTTTATGTTGTTTTGATTCAATTAAGAGAGACAGCAATTGGACAGGCCGCTGTAAGTGACATGTAGAGGGTGAAGAAGAGAATGGGACACAGCAATTAATGTTGAAAAGCTAACCTTGACAAAGAAGCAATTGTATGAAATGCTTGTCCACTTGTGGTTATGAATTTATCTTCATTAATGTTTAATAAAGAAATGTTAACTTTGCTAACATTGTCAAATGGCAGGAAATGTGAATTGCTAGTCCACAATTCACATTTCATATGCATTCATATTTTATCATGTGTACCGTTTTTATTATTTTATTTGGCAAGAATGTGTTAAATTGATCAAAAATGACAGTAGAGACATTTATGGTGATAGAAAAGATTTCTATTTAAAATAAATGCTGTTGTTCAAACTTTCTTGAATACAAAAGACACTTTGTTAAGCAGCACAACCATTTTCAACAGTGATAATGATGGGGGGAAATTTTTCAGCACCAAATCAGCATATTAGAATGATTTGCCATCAGATTAATAAATAACATTTTAAAATATAATAAAATAGAAAACATTTCTTTTAAATCATAAGAGTATTTCAATGTTTAATATTTTGATCAAATAAATGCAGCCTGGGTGAACATAAAAATATTCTTTCAAAAACAAACAACAACAACAAAAAATTAAACATTAGAACATTTATGAAGCGAACTTAATAACTATTAAATCGTAACTAATAATAGTCATACATCTTGATACTCCTCAAAAGCTTTGGTTACTGTACCATACCCTCATAAGTTTGCTTTGTTAAACAGTTGTGGATCATATTTGTATTACTTTAGTATTTTTACATGATACTTTTAATTCATAATAAAATGTACTTAATAAACATATCGACCATCGAAAGCCCACTTATATTCCTTTGATAGACAAAGAAGAAATACGTCCTTATAAACAAGGTTGCTATTTTTGGTTTGAACAATATAGTTGATGTAGCATAATTTTCTCAAATTGGATGGAAGTGGGCGCCATCATTTCAGCACAATCTACAGCACAGAGAACTGATCATCAGCATGAAAAAAACAAGCCTGAGCCACAGCACAACTATTCCTTTATGTCTTTGAAATTTATCCTCATATCAGACTCCCATCTCTCTATCTCTCTTGCTCATATCTTGACCCATGAGCCTCTCCTTTTCACTGTTTGTGTTTTCAGTGTCTATTTGGATTCTTTGCTCCTGCACTGATGACTAAATTATGATTGGGCGTAAGGATAGCAGGGCTTTCATCTGCCCAGCGTTGTTCCACGCTTTCCTCTCCAACACAAAGGGCCCCTCTGCCTCTGCTCGGCCTGCTTTTGAAGAGCAGAGTGGCTATGGGTCCCCATGGAAACCATTGCGTTCCCTACAGGAGAAAGGTATACTCTCAAACAGAGAGAGAGAAACAACGTCAAGCCATATCTCAATCATTAATCGCTTTATTCATTTTCAATGTCCATGCCCTTCTCTGAAGGTGCAAACATGCTGGTGCAAATGATGTTGACTGGTTTTGTGACCTGTGTAAAAATGTTTGTAAATGCTAAATATTATATAGCTATTCGACAGATTTTAATAAAAATAAAAGCTACCCCTTAACCTAAACCTTAAAAGTATAGAGTTGGTATACTTTAACCAAACTATAAGTTGGTATCCTGATAGATAGCTTTTTTTTAACTGAGTTCATGAAAAGCCTGAACTTTTCTTTACAGCTGCTGCGTAATTGAATTGACCAATGAAATCGACTGCGGGGCGGGGTTTGCATCGCAGTGGCCTTTACAATGCTCGAGTCCAGTGACCTCAGCTTGTGTATGTTTTACGTCTTTTACGTCGGAAAGACCACTGGCCTCTATTTCATATTCATAAGGCTTTACTTCCTGTGGCACAATAGTAATCTTTACTCTAACAATGCCCATGAATGAGACTCCATTCACAAAGGGAGAATCCAATTATCACGGCATAATGGTGACAGTCTGAGGGATGCTGTCTTTATCCTCTCTCTCTTTCTCTCTCTCACGCCCGATGTCTTTCCCTCCACTCTCCGCTCTCACTGGGGTAAACCATTGTCACAGATATCAAATAAAGTCAAGGACACTTGGCCTGGAGTGTGTAGGTAGAAGTCTTTGTTCGGACTATGCGGTACTCAGACACACTCTGATTTTCTGGTCACTTGGAGGAAGTCACATCCTGTAGGCCTACAAGTGCACATTTTACAGTGCTCATGCTGTTTTAATTAATGTATTTTTTCCATTTAAACACTGATTATGAAATAATAATAAATAATAAATAATTTGAAAATCTCTGTGTCCTTCGCTGTAGAATGATGGTAGGCTCCAAAGCCACTAGAAGGCAAACCTGCAACCTTTAGCCAAAAAAGCGTAATGGCTAATGCTAACGCTGCGGCTGTGTCAGTACGCAGGGAAGGAGACCAGAGGCCGTTGTTTTTAATGAATGTCAATGGAGAAGAGGCTTCACTACACTGAATAAACTACTTTTGTAAGGAAATAGCTTAATGAAATGACTGCCTGTCTGCTAGTCTTCAACAGGTTTTATGCAAAACAATACTTTTGTTGGAAACGATATGTAGATTTTTACTACGATAAAAGGTTATGTTATGAGAAGGGAATGCCGCGACAGGTAATACTCATTTACGGCATTAATAGTACTATTGAGTATTTAGCTGTGTCCCAATGTGAAGGCTGCACACTTCGAAGGATGCAGCCTTCACATTGGGACACAGCTATTGGGTGTTAAATGGAAGGCTGCATCTCGGCTGCCATGTCATCAATCATCACTGATGGCCTTCTCAACTTGTAGGATCTTTGGAATGCAGCGTAGGAAGGACGCTGTCTAGGTAGGATGCAGCCTTCGGTTTGAGAGACACCCATTGTAGCTTATATTGTCTAAAGAAAGTAAAAAATTCCAATGTTTTCTTTCATTGGTTTTTAGGTTTTATGCCAGTTATGGTAAGACTTGAATTGTAATGACTAGTATAACTGCATGTGCAATTTAATGAATTAAAAGAAAATTAACAATTTAATTATAAATATTCTGTTATATGTTGTTGATGAAAATAAAAAAATAAGTATTCTTTCTATCGCTGCCAGGTTAGACTAGACCAAACTAGACAGGTTAGATGTATCACTTCTGCGCGGTGTGCGCCTATTGTGATGATATAACCCTTTTAATGAATGAAGTTTAAAAAAAAAATACTTTTAATGAATTAAATATGTGAATTTAACGAATTATATATATTTTTAATGTTGCTAGTAGCTAGCCTAACGTTACTCTTAAATGTAGTTTTATGCGCCCTGCAGTGAGTAGTACTTTGCAGCTAATAGATGCACGCTTTTTTACATCAGTAAAGCACATTCCACAAACAATGCAATCCTACTGTACGTAGGCTACATTTACTACCGATATAACACCAAATATAGAACATTTATTCACAAGACCAACGTGCTAATCCACAAGAAACTGATTTTAACGTAAACTGTAACTGACTATCCTGGCCATAACCATAGACTCTATGATGTCTATGGTCATAACACTTTGAACGGAGGGCACTGTCGTCACGGCCATTACATGATAGGCTGGGGTGCCTCACGTGATCCAAGTTAGCCGTTACGCTTTCTCCAATGGTAGAGAGACAGATTATCTCCCTATAGACGGTGGGCCGAACGCTGCTATCTGCTTTAGTTTTTGAAATGATAGATCCTCGAGGATAGAGTAGCTGCTTTTTTCACATAAACTAAATCATTTTTTTCTGAACACGTATCCGTTTGTTGGCAGTGTCAAGTCGATCATATTTTTTTGAAAACTGAATTTACGTTTAATAAACGGACTAGGCAAACGTGAGGGAGTACTATACATCTAACCAATCAAAAAACGAATTATATCGTCACGTGACCAACGTCTGCCAATAATATTCGTTCAAAATATAGTGCCATTACCACGACTGTAGCGTAGCACATGTGTTCTCCAGCTAGCCAGCCACATCCATGAGTTCACACCACAAAATCTTCTCTAACGAAATCTACACAATCAAACATTTTCCAGCAGGAATCCTATCCGAAGTCGAGAAACATTAACAGCGACATCCAAGATTCCAGGTGTAAAGTTAATGGCTCAGGTAAATACTGCTGTTTATACCTGTCTTATAACGTTAGCTTAGTGCATGAGCTCTGTAAACCCGTTAACATATAACGTTATTCCGTTTTATGTTTGTATTTACAGGTAACGTTACACTTGTTAGAAATGACATACAGCTCACAGAGAAGAAAACATTTGTTTTGAGGAGATACAGAGCTAACGTGTTAGCATGTAAACGTTTGTTAAATGTAATTTTAGCAGTGCATGTTAACATTAACGTAAGTTAAACAGTTATTGTATCAGGCTGTAGCCCCATAAATTAGGATATGAAAGACGATTACTAGACTGTAGACAGACATTAAAGTGGAAAAGATAACATTTATCATATAAGTTTACATCTACTAGCTACATCACCTAATAGCTATAGTCATGGAAGAGATAACATGTAACGTTATTATTTACCTAGCTACAAACGATTACATCAACTACACACAACCTAACGTTACTAGCTAGGCATGGAAGAGATCAAATGTATTAAATAGGTTTACATCAACAGCAAATATCCTAATAGCTAGTCATGGAAGAGATACCATGTATTAAGTAACAATACATTACAATATCCTTAATATTATACATTTCACACAACAAAGTAATTAAAGGTAAAAAAAAGTGTAAAAAATTAAAGTGTAGGCTTCTTCGTCTAATATATTGTACTGAAAAAAGAAGGGAAAAACAGAAAAATGTGATGACTGCATGGATTGTAGTAGTAATGCTTCAACACTTGAGATTCAAATTCTTTAAATTTTCAAATAAAACAAACGAAATATAATTGTTTACTGTAATAAAGCTTTTTTCCTTTTGTTTAGTGTATTAATTACTCATGACAAATTTTCTAAAAATGTCAACCTTATTTTCAGTTTCAGCAAAGTTACTGCTGAGCCCTAATGGTACAGGTGAAACTCGAAAAATTAGAATATCGTGCAAAAGTTCATGTATTTCAGTAATTCAAATTAAAAGGTGAAACTAATACATTTAGTAAATATATAACTATAAACATATGCATGATTATACCTTTCAGAGGGGTGAAATTTCTGTATTTAAAATTCTTTTTTTTATTGATTTCATGTAATATTCTAATTTTCTGAGATTTTGAATTTGGGTTTTTCATAAGCTGTAAGCCATAATCAACAAAATTATAACTTTTGCACGATATTCTAATTTTTCGAGTTTCACCTGTATGCTTTTATTATTCATATTGACACAAGGTCAGATTACTGTATGCATTTTAATCTGGGCTCATCTAGTTACACTTTTTTATTTTTTTTATTTTTTAAGTGTCACTGCCACTGCCCCGGAGCGCATATATATACGTTACCTGACCTAATCTTCACGCAAAATATCAAAGCGGTATACTAAGCTTTAACATTTTATTACTTTAATAAAATATTATAGTAAAAATAATTTCAGAATTTTGCATTTAAAGCTTTATGTGGAATGGAAAAACCCCGTGAATTTTCCCCCTAGTGTTCAACAAGGCACATCGCCAAACTCATAGATCACAGATGAACCCAAAATTACATTCAAATTACATATTTACGTTTTATAACCCCTTTTACACTCATGCAAAATAGTGTGAATATAGTGCTTTAAATTTTTCAGATTTATGAATTTATAAAATACATATTTTAATCTGTCACAATAACATCTATGCTCGTCAGAAATATCAATCCATTGTGTTTGTTCATCCTTTTGTGAGTAATTTCACGCAAGCCCTATGCGTTTTGCTTGCATTGCACGTTACGACAGCGTCAGTCAGTCAATGACCTGAGTTATAATTCGAAAAGCTCACAGCAACACCATCTTAGCCCTCCTTTATTAATTCAAGTGGAGGTGACGTATTTCCTGTTCGAAAGTGGAGCTCCACTAGCCCACGGTCAGCAGCCAGACCCTTCTCATAATTTTACTACACCGTTTACAACTCTGCTAATCTGTTTCCCCAGGTAATCCCAGATCCTCAGCCCTGCTGTGAGACATCTTCTTGACCTGATCTGACTAAGCCCTGACATCTATTCTGCTGAAACAATGAAAATGCCCTTTGTTTTTCACGGTTCATCATAAAACCCTTTTAATGTTTTGCTATTCTGATTGGTGGAGCACATTTTCAGTCGCTATATGTTGAAAATTGTGTCCACTAGATATCGCTGTGTCTATAGAAGCCTTTTATTAGTTTACCTTGACTAAAATGGCAATTAAGACACAGGGCTATGCCTGGGCTTTCTCTTAATACATCCATGGTCTGGCCTGGCAGGGTTTACATGGGCAGGGTTTATTTTTTGTGTGTATAGTTTCGGACGGATCTATTTATTGTTGTTAAAGGTGCTCTAAGCGATGTCGGGTGACGTCACTTCTTGTTCACGTTTAAAGTATTATCAAACAAAACGGAGGCTAGCTAGACCCTCCCTCCTCCTCATCCGCGCACTAACCCCCCAAACCCTTTTTGTCGGTTATTGGCTGGAACAGTTTGTTATGTTTCGTGGAGCGGGTAAGCCCAGTTTGTTTTTGTTGCCGTTTGTGGAGCCTGGGGTGTGTGCAGAGACCGCGTTTTTTTTACAGTGTGTTCAGGGGACAGGCAGCTAGCGGATAGTGAGGAGATGTTTGCTGTATGTGACAAATGTTTTGGCCTAAAAAACGTGACATCGCTTAGAGCACCTTTAATAAGATATGTTAAATGTTCTACCATTATATATATTACTGCCATATATTACTACTAAAGCCTGCTTGACCAAACAGTTGAAGTGTCATTTAGTTATAAAGATATTCATGCTAAGATAATACATATTCAACTTTTATTAGAATAAATATATAATAATTAACTTAATATATATGTTATTACATTATATAATTATATCTGTATGTTTTTTTACTATTTCTGAGATGTAAATATCAATAATTTATGTTTGGGGTTTAAAAGGATTCTAAGCATTTATACCATGATTTATCCAAACGCATGAGATCTAACAACTACACTTAACAACTATAAAGCTGCCTTACAAACCTTCAACTTCCTGTACTGTCTTTTCTTCTTGCTGGATCTCTCAATATTTCTTTTGTTAGCATACTGCATGTAGCATTCTCTATGGTAGCCAACAAGAATTGGCACATCTGTAATGTGGCCGCCTGTGATTTCATATTTTTCCGAGGCTTTTTGGACGATTTGGCATTCTTTTGAGTTTAAATTCACCCACTCTAAAAAACATTGTACTAACTTGATCCAACTTGTTAGTGAAAAGGATATGATGTTTGTTGATGTACAGCTAGTAAAATGCACACAACACTCCATATCAAAGATAAAGTGTCTTATTTATGTTAGATATTTACAGGTGAAACTCGAAAAATTAGAATTTCGTGCAAAAGTTATAATTTTGTTGATTATGACTTACAGATTATGAAAAACCCAAATTCAAAATCTCAGAAAATTAGAATATTACATGAAATCAATAAAAAAA
This sequence comes from Siphateles boraxobius, assembly GCF_051911475.1. Classification (NCBI taxonomy): domain Eukaryota; kingdom Metazoa; phylum Chordata; class Actinopteri; order Cypriniformes; family Leuciscidae; genus Siphateles; species Siphateles boraxobius. Next base: position 22,430,791 of record NW_027509197.1, on the reverse strand, counting down.
AGAATTTTAAATACATAAATGTCGGCCCTCTGAAAAGTATGATCATGCATATGTATATATATATATATATATATATATATATAACGTGTTTTGTTATATAAAAATGTATATTGATATATTTACTAAATGTATTAGTTTGACCTTTTAATTTGAATTACTGAAATACATGAACTTTTGCACATTATTCTAATTTTTTCTTACTGTCTATGGACAATATAGGTCTACAATATAACATTACCGCTATGTTACTTGATTACTACCGCCCATTTCGGGGTCCTAGTCTGGCCGACTGCGATTGGTTAGTATTGTTGAGGACGTTGAAAACTACAATCCGATTGGTTCAGCTACTAGAGCTGTCCCGCGATTTGCCTAAGAAGATTGACAATCAAAACATACGTTTGTGAAAATATATGATCAAACCAGAATTGCCAACAAATTTTATTTGACTACATATAATGACTTATTATCGTACATAAAAGAAGCGTATACTCTATCGATGGAGATCGATCAACAACACGAAAAACGCGTTCGGCCCACCGTCTACTATAATAATCTCTGCGCACAGTCTGCAGGCTTCTTGCAGGTTGTCCGTCTTCACTCTTCCCGTCATTGTGCTGCCATCTAGTGAATAAACTCACAATCTCCTCAATTGACAACATTTTGATTTCATCAGGTAACAGACACATGCACCACCAAAATATGATATTTTGTTGCAGCAAACTTCAAAATGTTATATTTTATGTAAACAAACAGATTCTGTAACTACGGTATTATTTCCACAGCATTTTTTGTATTCCAGTAATTAATATACACTACCGTTTAAAAGACACAGTGACGTTAGTGGCCAAAAGTGTATCTGGAGGGGATATTTGGGTTAATTTTTTTAGGGTTCTTTGTTACAGCGTAATTATACATTTAAGTACAGAGTAATATTAATTAACCAAGGCCTGGGGCCTGTACCATGATGGTAAGTTAGTTGAACAAACTCAGGGTTGCAGGATTAGTTTCCATAGACATAAATAAATACATAGACGCCCTATTGGCCGCTTTGGGACGTTTCATACGTCAACACGTTTCTATCTCCAGTTATTTAAAATCTCGATAGTTAGACTTATAAAAGATTTTTTTAATAAGGAAATCAAAGCTCAGGCTTGTCATGTATTTGGCTTTTTATTCTTGGATAAGAATTGTGAAGACCCCCATACTGAGATATCATTTAAAATAATTGCACTGACATACACTATCTTAAAATACAGGTCCTTCTCAAAAACTAGCATATTGTGATAAAGTTCATTATTTTCCATAATGTAATGATAAAAATTAAACTTTCATATATTTTAGATTCATTTCACACCAACTGAAATATTTCAGGTCTTTTATTGTTTTAATACTGATGATTTTGGCATACAGCTCATGAAAACCCAAAATTCCTATCTCAAAAAATTAGCATATTTCATCCGACCAATAAAAGAAGTGTTTTTAATACAAAAAAAGTCAACCTTCAAATAATTATGTTCAGTTATGCACTCAATACTTGGTCGGGAATCCTTTTGCAGAAATGACTGCTTCAATGCGGCGTGGCATGGAGGCAATCAGCCTGTGGCACTGCTGAGGTGTTATGGAGGCCCAGGATGCTTCGATAGCGGCCTTAAGCTCATCCAGAGTGTTGGGTCTTGCGTCTCTCAACTTTCTCTTCACAATATCCCACAGATTCTCTATGGGGTTCAGGTCAGGAGAGTTGGCAGGCCAATTGGCACAGTAATACCATGGTCAGTAAACCATTTACCAGTGGTTTTGGCACTGTGAGCAGGTGCCAGGTCGTGCTGAAAAATGAATTCTTCATCTCCATTAGGCTTTTCAGCAGATGGAAGCATGAAGTGCTCCAAAATCTCCTGATAGCTAGCTGCATTGACCCTGCCCTTGATAAAACACAGTGGACCAACACCAGCAGCTGACATGGCACCCCAGACCATCACTGACTGTGGGTACTTGACACTGGACTTCAGGTATTTTGGCATTTCCTTCTACCCAGTCTTCCTCCAGACTCTGGCACCTTGATTTCCGAATGACATGCAAAATTTGCTTTCATCCGAAAAAAGTACTTTGGACCACTGAGCAACAGTCCACTGCTGCTTCTCTGTAGCCCAGGTCAGGCGCTTCTGCCGCTGTTTCTGGTTCAAAAGTGGCTTGACCTGGGGAATGCGGCACCTGTAGCACATTTCCTGCACACGCCTGTGCACGGTGGCTCTGGATGTTTCTACTCCAGACTCAGTCCACTGCTTCCGCAGGTCCCCCAAGGTCTGGAATCGGTCCTTCTCCACAATATTCCTCAGGGTCCGGTCACCTCTTCTCGTTGTCTAGCGTTTTTTGCCACACTTTTTCCTTCCCACAGACTTCCCACTGAGGTGCCTTGATACAGCACTCTGGGAACAGCCTATTTGTTCAGAAATTTCTTTCTGTGTCTTACCCTCTTGCTTGAGGCTGAGGGTGTCAATGATGGCCTTCTGGACAGCAGCCAGGTCGGCAGTCTTACCCATGATTGCGGTTTTGAGTAATGAAACAGGCTGGGAGTTTTTAAAAGCCTCAGGAATCTTTTGCAGGTGTTTAGAGTTAATTAGTTGATTCAGATGATTAGGTTAAAATAGCTCGTTTAGAGACCCTTTTCATGATATGCTAATTTTTTGAGATAGGAATTTTGGGTTTTCATGAGCTGTATGCCAAAATCATCAGTATTAAAACAATTAAAGACCTGAAATATTTCAGTTGGTGTGCAATGACTCTAAAATATATGAAAGTTTATTTTTTATCATTACATTGAGGAAAATAATGAACTTTATCACAATATGCTAATTTTTTGAGAAGGACCTGTATGTCAGTGCCATTATTTTTTTTTAAAAGTTACTTAAACGTCCTGATTGAACTAAGGCCTAATCCAGGCTTAATCTAGCCCTGTCTGTGAAACCTGGGGCCTATACCATGAAGCCGGTTAAGGTGGCTAGCCAGGTATGTTTCAGTTTAGTAACTTTGCGCCAGCCCTGGGTTTTAGGCACCAATGAAAGTGGTTAGACAGAAAATGCTTTCTCCACAGTTAGAAAACTTCATTTCATTCAATGTGAAAATTAAATTATACATATTTTAAGATAGTGTATGTCAGTGGAAGATGCTTTAAGTTAAGACAGTTCAAACATGCATTTTAGTCAGGGACTAGGCTTGTCTGTGGAAAACCGGGCATACATGTTTACTATTGGGTTAGGAATAGGTTTGGTTTAGGGCTAGTTGCATGCAACTAAGCATAATAACTACATGTAACATGTATAACAAGGACACTGTAAAATAAAGTGTTACTGATATTTGTTTTTAATAACACTACAAGTTCAAATAAACCATAAAAATATGTGGAACATTTTTTATATTTATTAAATATTTTAAATATGAGGGCAGACCAATGCACTAAACTTAGTTAAGGTATTTATCTGATAAAATTATTTGGCAAAAATGCTACAGGTACAAGTTCTATTATACCAAGCAAAAAATCACAAATGAAACAATTGAATCCAAGCACTGCACAATAAATTGTAAATGCGTTAAATATTTTGTGAATAAAGGGTAAAGATGTAAAATTTCCTATACTGGACATCACTTTTGGCCACTTCTGTTCACTGAAATACTCTCAAAGAGTAAAAACAAGCCTCTGTGTCTTTTACCCTTTTGGAAGTAACAATTAGGTTGGGAAGCTCCGCTACATAGATTGTAGGATTTTATGGAAGTTATCACAAAGACTTTTTTATCATGGCAAGAATTCACTCATTTACATTGTTTTGATCATGGAGCCTGCTGGAAGTATTTAAAACTATATAGTGATATCACTTTGTTTGCCATTGAATTATTGAAGTGGATGCCATGTAGTAGAGCTGAAGTCCCATGTCACTTTACAATACTAAACACATTATTTAAATTCACACAACGAACCTATTAAATAAATGAACAAGATCAGACAAAGACAAAACATGTGAGATACTCTTCTTAAAAAGTCTCATTTATTATTGACGTCATATCACAAGACATGATCACATGAGCACACAGACTGACATAAACCGAAGCATATAAGGAAATTAATTTGTAAAACGGTGACAGACCGTGGTACAGAGTGTTGAAGAATGAAGAGGAATGTCTACCAGCGTTAACTACCAGCATTTCAGTTAAAAGCAGGTATTTACATTGTTAAGACCTAATCTTATGGTTCTTGGGGATGGCTTCAAGAGTGGCTGCATGAAGACGAGACAATAACAGATGCAGATGATAAGGCAACAGGTATTCAAGCACCTGAGAGATCATGGGCTGCACTATAGCAATAGAACATTAATACACATATTTATGCACTACAGGGGGCATGGTTAAAAATAAAATGGCAATGATAAAATCTATAAATACAGATACAAATTTCCTATATGAATGTTTCCAATTTGTTTTTAAAAGGATAATGAAGGTTACAGTAGCTCCTTCCATTTAAAAAGGCACTTTCATGTCTTCCAGTTGAAAGTGCACTGCTTCCCCTACTTGTTGTAGTGGTGAAGTTAATTTCTCTGTCTTTGGTCCCGGTTAGACAGGAGATGAGGCTGGCCGAGTCTGCAGCCTGATATGGGTTGAGGGCTGCATGTGCATGGACACCCCATCAAAACCCAGCAGCTTTAAAGTTTGGGCTGGCTTGACAACTTTATCTTCAGATTCTCGGCCAGTTTGTCCAAGAACTCAAAAGTGTTGAGGTAATCTGAGCGTGCAACACTTCAAAGAAATAAACAAGAAAGAAATGCATGTAAATATCAGAACTGTCCTTGCACAGGCATGGATATACTTTAAAAACTGTATTTTTACAGAAAGTGCTCAGGTTTTTTTTTTAATGCAATATCACTTTAACACTGAATTCATGCTGTCTTTTGTAAGTCCCCTACAAGACATCATCAGGTCCCCATGTCTAACACCATGCAAAACCATAATAACCAAGAAATCTATTTAATGACCTTCAATAAATACCATATATTTTTGAGCAAGTGACCCAGAGTAGATAATGGACTTACCCAGACATGCCCTTGATGCAGATGGCCAGGTCCTTGGTCATGAAACCAGCTTCAATGGTCTCGATACAAACGGCCTCCAGTGCCTCAGCAAACACACGCAGCTCTGCGTTCTTATCCAGCTCCGCCCGGTGCAGCAGCCCTCGCGTCCACGCAAAGATCGAGGCTGATGGGATCAAATTGTGAGTCTATGAAGTTGCATTGAGCGACGAGCATTGTTTTTATATGAACAGAAAAACAGTTTCTATGGCATCATCTGTGGATTTTATTGATTAAGACCGGTAAGGAAGTAAGTGTTTTCCTCACCGATGGGGTTGGTGGACGTCTCCTTGCCCTGCTGGTGCATACGATAATGCCGCGTGACGGTGCCATGGGCTGCCTCAGCTTCTACCGTACGCCCGTCAGGACATAGGAGCACGCTGGTCATCATACCCAGTGACCCATAGCCTAGAGACAGAGACCAAAAGGTTTACTCACTATAAATTTCATCATTCTTTCATGATACATTCACAAAGAGTAATGCCAACCCATTACACAAATTCACGATAGGGCTTAAATTAATGAATATTACACACCTGGTCACCACAAAAACATGTATAAGATTTTAACTCAAAATTATATACTACCATACAAAAGTTTGGGGTTGGTAAGATTTTTTTTAAATGCTTTTGAAAAATGTTTATTTTTATGCTCACCAAGGCTGCATTTATTTGATCAAAATACAGTAAAACTGTAATATCGTGAAATATTATATGAATTTTAAACAACAGTTTTTAGTTGTAATATATATTTTCAAATGCACATGATCTTTCAGAAATCATTCTAATATGCTGATTTGTTGTTTTTTTTTAAAGGGAATTATATTAATGTAAAAGTCTTTACTGTCACTTTGAATCAACTTGATTCTTTGCAGGATAAAAGTATTTTTTTTTGGTTTTTCAAAAAAATGAAAATAAAAATAAAGAAATCTCATTGACCTCCAACTATTCAATAGTAGTGTACACGGAGATAATCCATCATTTTTACTATGTTCAGTGCTGACCAATTCATTTATTCCATAGAATGTTTGGCATTGGTTGGGTGCAAAAGATAAATATCTAAAATAATATGTGGTCATGTCACTGCATGTTAGTTTACTCACCCTGAGCTACAGAGTCTGACTGCACGTCTCCATCATAGTTCTTACAGGCCCAGATAAAGCCACCTTCAGACTTCATGGCCTGAGCCACCATGTCATCAATCAGCCGATGCTCATACCAGATGCCTTTGGCCTCATACTGAGCCTTGTAGTCTCTGGAACACACACACACGCGCACACACACAGTGTCAGAATGCTACTGTAACAAAAGAAATTTATATAATTTTTTTCTGTTTTCATTTTTAGCTTGTTCAGTGTGGGCATAATTATGATTAAATGTTTATGTTTTAATGCCATGACAGGAGAAAAAATGCCATGTGTTTATTGATTTAAGCCATTAAAAAATAGTTTTATAATAGATTTTCACAGTTATCATACAGTGAAAGCACTCAATGCTTCTTTAGTTCAAAAGACCCTGTGTAACTGGATCAAGGTCAAAGTATTCAGTGACAATTCCGCAACCATTTCATGGTTACTCACTTTTCATAGATCTCCTGGAAAATATCTTTGAAACGGCCATCATATTTCTTCAGGATGGTGTTCTTGGTGCTGAGATACATCGGCCAGCCTTTGGTCAACCCCATTTGTAAAGAGCTGTGAGCAAAGTCCCGGATTGAGCTGTCTGTGTTGTACATCCCCAGAGCAACTCCACCAGTACCTGAACATATATAATTATGACATTTGTCAAGAAAACCTGGTCTGAAAGCAGATAAGCTTGTGCAAAATTATATTTAGAATCAAGTAGGCTACATTCCAAATTATTTCAAATCCAATCTTTGCAGAATAATTCCATACTGTAACATTGACTAGACAAACATGTACGGTGCTCAAACAGGTCACAGTCCACTGTAATGACATCATCATACAGAGACATTTACACATCTTTGAGATACAGAAGGGCTGCACCCAAAAACACATATTTTCTTACTACATAGTAGGCGAAAAACAGATTCACAGTGGTGTAAAGTATTGGAGTAAATGTAATTAGTTACCATATCTTTTTGGCTACATTGTAGTTTGACAGAGTATCAAGGATATTAGTAACTTTTACCCTCTACTTAACTACATTTTTTTTTTTAAAGTAGGCCTATATGTACTCTTTATTCCAATAGATTTGTGTTGAGTAATGCAATTACTCATTACATTTTGCATGTTTATTTCATGTTTATAACAGTTCATTTCTGCTAAAGAAGCGAAATCATCATCTTCAGGACACTGAAGGGACTATAACTTGTGCATTTTGTCTATACTCACCAAAGCTTGTCAACAAGTCTACTTTACATGAATGCGAGTGCATTAGCAGGTAGTTGCTGAATCGCAGGATTCATATATATATATATATATATATATATATATGAGATATGAGGACATGGTTGCAGTCAGTGATGAGGCCGATGCAACCAGTGCAAGTAGGCTTTTACTATTCCATTCTACTTAATATTATTTGTTATATTGAAGAGGCCTTTTTGAAGGATATTGGTTTACTAAGGGAATCATTTTCACTCTAAGGTACCTGTACTTTTACTCAAGTATGGTTTTCTGGTTCTCTTTACACCTCTGTGAATTCAGTGTTTATAAAACTGTAATAAATACCTACTACTTCCAGCGAGATTCTGACGTGCGCATACAAATGAACAAATTACAATCCCATGAGGCCACAGGAGAGGATTTGTGAAAAGCAGTGAGGACAAACAACTGACACTGGTAGGTCACATCACATGACAATGATACCATGATGAATGTAGTACATCTGGATTACATTAATACTTCATACATACATACATACTATATAGACTTTTTTTTAACGCTCACAAAGTAATACTTATTCAAAATAAGTACTTAGAGAGTATGCGATTTCAGGTGCATCCAAGGACTATTCCACAGTAAATAATTCAGATCAAATAAACCGGATTGTTTAAAGTCAGCATGAATGAAAGTTGCAATAGTCTTGTAATGTATATTTGAGTGAACCGGCTTCTCGAACAAGAAAAAAAAAAGTAGGGTGGGACATTTGTCCATTCGGAATTGATCGGATGCTGTGGTTTGCTATTGCTGTATTCTCTTGTGATTGACAGGTTGCCCCGCCCTTGTGCCAGTAAACATGTCATCAGATGTGGTTGCGGGGGGATTAATGATGAATTAATTAATGAAAGATTAATTTTTAAAAATAAGAATTGTAAATTTTGACTTCATGGTGGCTTTAAAAAAATACTTCTAAACATAATTTTAAAACATCAACACTATTGTAAATCACTGTAGGTTACCTTCAAATTCATGGACAACAAACTCAAGCGGCTCCCCTCCGTTTTTGGGAGTGTACTTCATTTCCACTGTTCCAGGGCCTGGGACAACAAAATCTGTAGCTTTGTACTGTAAAAGTGAAGAGGACATGTTATTTCAGAAGACCTTTGACATGTTACGTGATCTTGCCAAGATTAAAGGATGTTTTCTTAGGCATGTACATTTTGATAAAACAGCAGCGATATGAAAAAAAAAAAACCAGAACAAATTCACAATTAGACTTAATTATAGACATTGTAATACATGCACGAGTGGGAGCTCCTCACCTGGTCACCATGTGCGTGTCTGCCAATAATTATAGGTTTGATCCAGCCTGGAACCAAGCGGGGAATGTTTTTGCAGATAATAGCCTCTCGGAACACAGTGCCACCCAGGATGTTCCTGATTGTTCCATTGGGAGAGCGCCACATCTTCTTGAGCTTGAACTCCTCCACACGCTTCTCATCAGGAGTGATGGTTGCGCACTTGATGCCAACGTTGTAGCGCCTCACAGCCTCCGCCGCCTCAACCGTCACAGTGTCGTCAGTGGCATCACGGTTCTCCATTCCCAGGTCAAAGCTACCACACACACACAGCAAAAAAAAAACAAAAAAAACAAAAAACCTTGAGTTTTGCTCCTCTATGGGAACTACTCTGTGATGTTCTTGACATATTATTAATAATTATGCATTTCTTTGCAAATTATATTATAGCAGTCAAAAAATCAGATATTTATAAAGGTTCTATTACTGATGCCGATTCGAGTGGAAAGCGAGAAAAATGCATTGCATAAACCTTAGCGCCAGAGAAGCAAGCATGAAGCCATCTTCAGGATTTTGTGTTTGAACTTCTGTTTTTTTTTGGTCGCTCTGTATAATTCTATGCATTGCTGTAGAAGAGTAATTAGCTGGTGAATTTGGTTTAATTACTGTAGAGTTATCTAAAGTTATCATGAGCATTGTAATGTTTGAAGCAGATGTCATAACAAATGTCAGTATACCGGGAAGATTCTAAAATTAGTGGTTCATTCATAAATCTGTAAGATCTTATCTTCATGCTGTGAAAATACAAACCGGGAAACAGGCTACATAAGGTCTATAGCTTATAACCTGTCTGAGCTGTAGTGCAGTGGACTGTGCACATGCGAGCAGGTTTGAGTCTGACCTGGGTACTGTTTCGATCCCATTCCCACCTACATAATACTTTACAATAAAAAAGTTTATAACTCTTCATACTGTCAGCCAAATTTGTAATGTTGGACTCGGAACACAATCAGAACACTAGCATTCAGAAGATGGCGCCCCAAAGCACACTTTAAATGAGGTCAATGGGAAACCAGAGCCATGGTAATTTAGCACAAAGACACTGTTCCAGTGAACTCTTCCAGATCATTTCTTACTGTGATAAAAACAGACAGAATACTATTACAATTTAAAATAACTTTTCGATTTTAATATATTTTTAAATGTAATTTATTCCAGTGATGGCAAAGCTGAATTGTCAGCATCATTACTCCGGTCTTCAGTGTCACATGATCCTTCAGAAATCATTCTAATATGCTGATCTGCCGCTCAAGAAACATTTCTTATCATCAACGTTGAAAACAGCTGTGTTGCTTAATATTTTTGTGGAAACCATGTTACATTTCAGGATTCTTTGAAAAATAGGAAGTAAAAAAACAAACCAAAAAAAAAAACAGCATTTCCCTGACACAGAAATCTTGTGGAACATTGCAAATGTTTTACTGTCACTTTTGATTAATTGAATGAATCCTTCTTGCTGAACAAAAGCATTAATTACTTTCAAAGAATAATAAAAAAATTGTACTGTCACTTAACCTTTAAAAGGTAGTGTACATGCTTTTTTTGCCTTCTTGTAAGGGGACAAAATCTGTGGAATTCTGCAGAAAGCATTTTAAACATAGTAAAATGTTAGCTGAGAGTACTAGAGACAGTTTTCAAAACTATTTAATTTATTATTCATATCCCCATATATTTCATTCAGTAAATACTTTGTGATCTCCAGCTACCAAAAACATGCCTTCAAACCTTTGAATAGTCAGGAATCTCCAAACTAAAGTTAAATCCATGCTGATTTAAATTCATCCAAGCAACTCTCACTTGTGCTCTGAGCAGTTGAGCAAATGAAAGGCCTCATCTGTTCTGGATATGTGTGCCTGAAATAATGAAGGCGTCTTCTCAGAGTCTCTACAACTAGTGAGGAAGAGTGTGACATACTTTACACGCTTCAGATAGAGCATCCCTGAGCTACAACACAGGGGGTAGAACTTTCCCATACTTTCCTTGTACTCGTGCCTCGCTATTGTGAAGTATGCTGTGACCTTTCACCCACTTTACTTCCACTCCCTGGTGCGATAATGATTGTGAAAAACTGTTGGTGGCGCTAGAGGATTTAGACATTTCAGAACAATTTATCATACATTTGTAGGCGCTGCCATAGACTTAGCTCAGTTTAATCCGTCAATAAAAGCCTGTAGTGCCCAACAATGCAACTAAAGGATGTTGAGAGGTAAAGATACGCAAACAATCACACAACTCAAGCTCAAAGAGTAGTTCAGTGACTAAAAGAACATGCATCAAAAGATCCCTCTTAAGTGACGACACCTTGTTTGCTAACATACTGATAATACTCTTATCAGACTGATACGGTTTTAGTTTGCACTATTTTACCATACTTCAGGTCAAGTTCATGCACTTTATTTATACTTCATAGCTAAAGAGCCACTCAGATTAAACTGTAAACACAAGCTCAAAGTTCAGATGCTGACGATTCATGACAATTTCAAGCACAGAAAGCGATGTTAGGTAATAAATGTTCTAACATATGGGATGATAACACTTCTCTTTGGCCTTGAGGATTACAACATTGTGGCCTGAGAAATCAGTACTGCCATATTTGTAAAACTTGGCAGGTACCTGCTCAGTGGTGTGATTATTATTAGTAATGGAGTTATTAGCACTTTAAAAAAAAAAGTGTGGTAAATATCAAAATAATAAAAACAAATAAATAAAAATATCAGTTTATTTGATAAATAAATATTCATTAATTATTTTTAGAATATATAAAAATAAAAAGATTTTGAAATGAGGTCCATATTCATTTATAATAATTTTACAGTAGAAACAGTAACGGCAGGGATATGGCATCAACTTTAGTATTATGGTTACCCTGGCAAATGTTTGTAATGCATGACTAATTGGCAGTAAAGTTGCATTAAATCAGATTAACGTGTTCATAAGGGAAATCAAATATAATGAGAGAAACACAAACACCCACACACACACACCTGTGCAGGTCCAGCTCCAGATAAGGAAAGATGAGTTTCTCTTTTATGAGCTCCCATATTACTCTAGTCATCTCATCTCCTTGCATCTCGACCACAGAACCGGCTTTGATCTTCTGAGACATTTTGGACCCTGCAAGATCGATGAGTTATATGTGAAGATTTATAGTAGTGTTAGTACTTACTCCCTGAAGAATGAATAGATTCCATTGAGAAAAAGTTACACAACCAGTGAGTCAGCATTTTTGACTTAAACCTGTTTTAACAGACAGCATTTTTGAATGTGCAGACTAATAAGCACCACATGTCAGATTTAGAAGTCTGTAGCATGTAACAAAATGTTTTTAATGGTTTTCAATGTTTTATTTTTAAACATTGCAGTGCCATGCTGTTCTTTTAAGTACCTTGGACTAAAATACAAATACAGTTCAGTATGGTACTATCATTGTACTAATGTCACAGCTTGTGAAAGACATCAGTTAGTTATTCCCAGGTTTCATTTTTTTTTTTTCAGCTAAAGTAACAGCTCCTGATAGACAGGCAGACATTGTGTAATATGACACTGGCCTTTTATCCACATTGACAGATTAATGATGAATCCCAAATCTGTTTTACCCCTTCCCCTTAGTTTTGCACGTTCACGTTAGAGTAAGGGCTATCCCAATTCTAGTTTTGATCGAGGGGTACCCTTTGGTTTCAAGTAAGCTCGCGAAAATGCTTGGTTATAATGGGTATCTACCACTTCCCTTACCCCTACCCCTCGATCAAAACGAGAATTGGGATAGCCCTTACTCTCACGTGAACGTGCAAAACTAAGAGGAAGGTGTAAGACAGAGAATTGCGATTCACCCTAAGTGTATCATTGTATCAATTGTGTGTGTCACTATTATTATTTTTTTGTTGCAGTTCCACGAACTGGTACTGGTTACAAAAAGCAACTAAAACAAAGGTCAAATAGGTACAGGGCGTGCAATACTGATTTACACACAACTTGATGTTTCAATAAATTAATCGTAATAAAGCTTTAGAGAATGTGGGGGTTATTTTACGATTTGTCGTAAAAATGATTAATGGAACATAAACAATCCAATAAAACTGTCAATTATATATGATCATCGAGGTTGTAACAAGGTCTTTTCTGATGAATGCACCACTTTTATAGTGTTTTCTTCGATAATGCTCAGCATACCGGTAGCACTTTGCAGGAAACGTCAAATCAAACGACAGCGACTGTAATGTGATATAGCAAAGAATCTAAGTCTCACAACCCAATATACAAGCCTACCTTTTCTCTTGAGGTTGTACGGGAGAAAACGAAGAGATATCAAATGGTTGATGTGTTCTTATGGAAGCTTGAAAGGTTTTGGACTAGTCTTGGAAGGCGTTGTTTCGTATCAGCTGATCGGATGGCATAGGCTCTCCCCTGCTCTGCACTCCTCAATCAGATAATCGCCCACCAATCCAAGAGAATAAGGAACTAACTCAAACGACTAACTCCTCCCTCATTATGAATCATATTTGGAGGCACAGGACAATTAGCTGTTTAAAGTGGGACAGACAGTAGTCTTTCTCTAGGTGGCGCTATACAGCTCAAAAAAACGAATCCTTCGTTGAGCTGCACATTTTCTTCATTCTTAATTAAGCAATGACTTTGAAAAAAAAAACTAATAAAAAATCACTTTGAACAAAAATACATTTAGAGTCATATTTTTGGTAAATAATATTTAGTTTCGGCCAATATTTTAAGCATAAATGTAAAACAACAACAACACCTCTCTCATTTCCAGAAGGAATTGATGATCTTAAAAAGTGCTTATTTAGGTGAATTTTGTTTAATAAATTTGATGCTTTTGATTTGTATTTGTAAATTGCATTAAAAGGTTAGTTCGCCCATTTAAGACATGAAGTTGTATGGAATCCTTACCAGCACTATAGTGCATACACACTGACCCACTCTGTTGTCACCTCCCTGGACAGTTCTGGCCGCTGGAAGTTTTTCAAGAAAGTACTCCCGGTTAGTTTCTTCGGCCTCAAAACTGTGCGTTTTTACGTGAAAAAATTATTTGCGTTTCAAAGCTTAATTAATTTAACACAAAAAAAAACACGCCGGTCAGAATTCATACCTCAGTTTTAATCGGCACTATTTTCTTTCCATTTCTATCAAACCGCGCTGCTGTCAACGTCAACTTCAACAGTGCGCACGTTCCGATCATATAGTTTCCTCAGCAAATTGTACCTATATCCCTATATACTGTTTTTATATTAGACATCTTTTCACGTGTTTTCCACTGGAGTCTAAACATCAGCTTGTTTACCGTACAGTTTAGACATGGGATCATAAAGTTAGTAAAGAGCTTACAGGCCTACTGGTACAGCAAAACTCTTTAAAATCAGTTTTTTTCTTTTTCTTCCTCGGTTGTGGATATAATCGTCTTCGAATAAAGTGAGCACTGCACACAGCATAATCCTTGATTCTGGATATTTTAGCTCCCGCAGAGTAGCCGATGGCAACCAGCCAAGCTGTCTCGTAGCTATAACCTTATATCCGAAACAGGAACGATGGAATCTGAACGGTGATCCCGGCACATTCTTGTGGTCACAGCCTGGAAATTTACAAGTTAGCACCATCGTTCATTTTCTACTTTTTACATCGTTTCGTAATCGATTGTGTAAACACTATGGAACAGCTGATCGGAACGTGCGCACTGTTTACGTTGACAGCAGCGCGGATTGATAGAAATGGAAAGAAAATAGTGCCGATTAAAACTGAGGTATGAATTTTGACCGGCGTGTTTTTTGTGTGTTAAATTAATCAAGCTTTGAAACGCAAATAATTTTTTCACGTAAAAACGCACAGTTTTGAGGCCCCGGAAACTAACCGGGAGTACTTTCTTGAAAACCTTCCAGCGGCCAGAACTCTGTCCAGGGAGGTGACTAAAGAGTGGGTCAGTGTGTAGCCTATGCACTATAGTGCTGGTAAGGATTCCATACAACTTCATGTCTTAAATGGGCGAACTAACCCTTTAAGTTTGTATTTAATGACGCATGTTTTGGATTTCATTCACGCAACAAAAATACCATTAAGTTAACTCAAACTGTTAGTAAAATCTGATTCAGCGCGGAGAAAATACCACGTGACTACGGCGGCCTTGTCAATATTTATTTTATTATTAATTTACACCGAACTGAAAACAAACAATGAAGAGTTGAAACAAAAATATTTTTAGACACATCGTTCCTGACAACTTCGAGACACTCCGGGCCACCAAGCCCTACCCATTTTGGACACTCCATTTTAGACGACCTCCTTGCAATTCTACTCACTTTTATCGTATTTCTACGATCCTTCCTTACCCGTCTATCTAAATTTCTATTTTAAGGTATTGCGTTCTATTTAAAGGTAAATGCTGTCAAGTATGCAGTCAATTGGTGTAATTCTACCGCGTCATAAAAGTGCGTCTCTTGACCAAAGTAAAAGATCCCCCCCAAAGAAACCCAAAATGGTTTTGCAGCAGCCCTTACACACAACACAAATGGGTGATTTCTAGTTATCATGCATCCTGCTAACTTTAAGCAACAAAAGCATAAGAAACAGTAAGATAATACAGGAGGCAAGACAGATACAGGTTCAGCCTACCTCCAAAACGCATTCTGTTTCTTGAGCAGTCCATATTCTCAGTCCATCATCACGAAGCTCTTTTCATTCTCATCTCATCATCAGTCCATCTGCTCTTCATGTGCGAAACTGTATTTATCCTCTGGTTTCGCGTGAGCAGTAAGGACGAGAGTCCATGAAAGTGAGCAGTCGTTTGGTATCTCCTGTCTGAGTGCAGAATTCAGACTTACCGGCAGATGTCACAATTTCATTGTTTGTAAGTCTCAAGTGTGGTTGCCACAGCCATATTTTGTGCCCTAAAGCTTGGGCACAGGGGTTTTC
Source organism: Siphateles boraxobius (assembly GCF_051911475.1). Taxonomy (NCBI): domain Eukaryota; kingdom Metazoa; phylum Chordata; class Actinopteri; order Cypriniformes; family Leuciscidae; genus Siphateles; species Siphateles boraxobius. Next base: position 22,415,060 of record NW_027509197.1, on the reverse strand, counting down.
AGTATTTTAAATGACACGGAGTCCCAAATATGATAATCCCTATGCGAGGAACCCCACTTCTGAAATGACAGTAACTATTATAGTTGGCAACATTTTCATAAAGACCTCATTTATACTATAAAAAATGTACAACTTAATATGTGTAAAAAATATGAAATTTTTCCTGCTCACTGTAGCAATATACTGTTTATATCTTTAATCTTTTTGTTTATTTATTTTAATAATTTTTATTTAATTAATTTGTATTATTTTATTAATTTTAATCATTTATTTATTTAAATCAGAGAAGTGTTTTTCTCTAAACTTTTCAACGAACCCCTTATGGTCCCCTGGGGCTCCACATTCAAACCCCCCTGGTTTAGCATTCCTAAAATCTGCCTTTTATTTTGTATATTTTTATAGCAATTCAAAATTTGTCTTAATGGGAATCCTGATGAGTCAAATTGCAAACTGTATGAATGGACCCAAGTTAAGGCTATGGCCTACTAATATCTTTTACAGTCTGTATGTGGTCCTTTGGAATATTTTGAGCATATACTGAATGTGAGTCTGCAGGCCAAGGTGACAAATTTTACATTTGAGAGTTTGAGTTTTTAGCATTGAAGAGAAAAGGAAGAATGTTTTTGTTTATGTTGAAGGGTTACAGTAAGATAAACTTTCAATGCTTATTACATTTTTTTATTCTTCTCTTTGTATTTTGAAATACAGTATTTCCACCTCAGTGATGAGTTGTGAAATAGTTTATTTTTTGCCTGTGTCAAATCACATTCAATTGTTAGTCTCATTAAATGTTGTTCCAAGGAGACAGTGTATTTTATTTATTCTACCAAGAAAAAAAATGACAATAAAGAATTATTATTCCCCCCATTATTCTATTCTGGTATTATTAACAAACACACATATTGACCGTGTACAAATTAAATATAAAATAAATGGTCAGGGGTAACAGTAAAACACTATTGAACCCATAGTTAATCTGTTTTTATTATATATGTTTATATATTTATTGTACTGTTAGATTTATGAATCAATAACAAATAAAGATGATTTAGATGATAAAAAGGAGAAATCAAACAAATGCTAAGTTATTAGAAGAAACGTTACATTTTGTAAAAAAAGGCATTTTTTTAAAACAATTTTAAACAATGTCAATTGGTGTAACCAAGTGAAAAGTACTAAAATTCTTGCCTTGAACATCACTTTATTATTTTTCAATAACAATTTCAGACATGGCTTTCAAGGTAAAACAAATAAATATTGTAACTGAAAAAGGGTGCATTTCATGAGTTCAAAAACGCATTTTTGAGTTTTTTCTTTAAGAAATAAGTCATGCCAACTACTTATGCAAACATTTATTTTTAAATAATTCACGAGTTTAAAAATCTCCAAACAGTTACACTACCTTGACAAATGTGTCATTATATTACAGAGGTGAAGACTATTCAAGTAATTTGTAATGTATTTTAAATATCTTAACAAATTTGTTTTGTTTTTCGACAATTTCATCTGAACAAAGAACCTTCCATAAATAATAAAAAGACAATGAGCTGGCAAAAGGGTTCTAGCCTCCTCACCAGACTCTGCTCACCACGTGACGTGACATCTGCTGGTTATAGCAACTAGAGAACGCCAGTAATATTCATGTAGAGAGAAAGGATCGTGGTGGCACAGAGGAGTTCACACGGCATCAGTGCGCAGTCGCTTCACCAGTCGGAGCTCCGGTCTCCAGAGCTGCCGTTACGCACAGGTTCATCTCATCACCAAGCACCTGATTTACAGAAACAAGTACGCAGATTTTCGCTCTCTTTATGACACGATGTAAGGCAGATATGTGGGCTTTCCGTTGAGGGATATGGTCACTGCTGAGCTGCCAAAGTGGAGCCGCGCGTATCAAGGATCGGGGCGCTCCTGCAGGGTCTAGGATGCGCGCCCGGAACATCCCGATTCTTACCTGGGTTCGGGGCTGACCAGGAATCCAGTGCCTCTGCTGGGCGCAGAGGCGGGAGGAGGACGCAGTCGACCCGCACCAGGATGCCCGTGATGAGAGGTCTGCTGGCCCCGCAGAACACCTTCCTCGACACCATCGCCACCCGTTTCGATGGCACCCGTAAGTGCGCAGAACATGCCAACTTACATTTCCTTCACCAAAGTGTCAAATGCAAAGTGTTTTGAGCAAATTTAACATCCACCCTGGTATTTGCATCAGTGCGTAAAGTGAAACAGTTGAAAGCGCTTAAGGCATGCGCGTGGAGTCATTTCGTGTAGCAGGTTGCATAGTTGTCTCATAACATTGTTGTGGGTTGCTGGCATGCCTTCAACAGTCATTTCAACATACTTACATTTAAAACTATTTTAGACAACATTTTAGCATTATTTTACAATTTTATGCATGCAGTTTTAGTCCCATTAATTGCATTAAATATTTGTACTTTTAAAATTGGACACATTGCAGGACTAATTATGTGAACTGCAAAAATATTTCTTTTTCTTTTAAATATTCATAAAAGTTAGGTTTTGATTTAAAGTTAATGTCCACGCTATTTGTCAGCTCCCCTTCAACTGTTGTGCAACACAGAGCTCTGGGTAAAACTTGATTAAACTTAATCAATATTAAAGAAAGGGATTTATACCTTCATTCTTACTGCATGAGTTCGGGTTACTGCGTATCTGCTTATTCTAGACATTCTGTGGAGTGATCTGTTCCCTGCATCCCTAGGACATTTTGTCTCATTTTCTTCTCAGCATCTAAAATAATGACATAATCTGGAGAATAGAAGCAATGTATTAGGATTTCAATGTGTTTTTAAGAATACATTTGACTTGACATCTGGAAGACTCATTGAGTGTGAAAGAGGTTAAAGATCCTTTAAAGAGGGAAAACAGGTGCATCTGTCACTACTCCACAACTGCAGATGATTGTGAAAAGCCTCACTTTTGAACTCTATAAACCACAGAGAGTGAGTCTGCAGAGAAATAGCTCTTGTTTAGTTTGTAAAGTATTTTTGAACAGAAGGGATGAGTATCTAGTGTGCTGTCCGGGTGAGCAGTGGGTGTGTAGGTGGATAGAGGGTCGCTTCACGTCCAACATGATGCAACTGTCCAATGGTTGAGGTGATGTAGTTTAGTGGTTAGAGGGATATTCTCGGTTCAGTTCAAGTTGAACTCAGTTGATAGCATTTGTGACATAATGTTGTTTACCACAAAAAATGTATTAATTTTCCACAAATCACTCTTTCTCCTTAGAGTGAGGCACTTACAATGGAAGTGAATGAGGCCAATCTGTAAATGTAAAAATATACGGTTTTAATAGCATAGCCACAAGCCGCATGTTGTTAACATCATTTTGGTTTGGAAAAAAATGCCAACTAACCTTTACATTGGTGGAGGTTGAGGAGGGATTCCCCCTTCCATGTAAAGCGCTTTGAGTACCCAGAAAAGTGCTATAAAAATGTAACAAATTATTATTATTTTACAACTTTGTTGCCATGACAATGAAACGTCATAAACCTGTAACCCAATAGAGTGGCTAAAATTATTTAAACAGCTTTACAGCTCAAATAATACACAAGTTTTAACAGAAGAATTAGTTTAACAGTTTGTTTTTGTAACCTTTATATTTCTGCTAAAAAATGCCCATATTTACTTCCATTGAGCTCCTTCAAAGATCTGAATAGGTTTTATTTTAAATATCTGAATACGTAACTGGAAGGTTATAGGTTCAAATCGTTCATTTCACATCACTATCAACTAGCAATTTGTTAGGAGATGTGCACTTTTTTATCATTAACTTATCCTGATAAAACAGATGCTTTAAGAGAAAACCATGACTGAAAAATAACAGGAAACCACCTTTTGGAGATCTTTTGCTTTGTTGTAGTCAGAGCTGGTAAAGACAAAAACTCAGATTAACGTCTGTCACTTTGTCACATCGTACATGATTAGGATCAGCTGCATTTAAACTCAATGTGACGTGCACTATCAAAGGTTTTATTCTGCTGTTTGATGCCAGAGAAAAGGAGAGAAAAGAGCGAGGGGAGAGTTTTGTGTTGTTGGTGTGCTCTCATTTGAGAGGAGTTCAAAGACCCAGAGAGAGGGAATACTGGTAAACACTGGTCTTCGTTAATCCTGTGGGGCTCCTCACATTCACACATTCTAACAGAAAGTGACGGCTTCAACCTCGATATTCTGAGTGTATACACTAGTGATGGGTGGATTAATCTTGAAATATGATACTTATGAAAATGATATTGAGAGGATTAATTCTGTTTACACCGTGTTTAAAAAAAAAACGTTTTTTAATTCTTTAGGCTATAGGCCTATTTATGCAAATGTACACTATGTAACTCTATTTGTCCAAAATTAAGTGAATTTAAATAATGAATCAATACACCATCAATCCATAATCCAAAATGTGTTTTTGTCTCACCCTAATTCACTAGGGTAAACCATAGTGACAGCAGGGACGTGCAGAGAGTTCCTATGGGGCAGTGGCTCAAATGTAAAAAGGGGGCATATATATGCTAATCAAGGTTGCATTTATTTGATCAAAAATACAGAAAAACTTTAATATTGTGAAATATTACTACAATTTAAAATAATGGTTTTCTATTTTAATATACTTATGACCTCTGATACTTTTTCAGCATTCTGAGTTTAAACAGTTTTTTTTAATTAAGAATAGCATTTATTAAAAATAGAAATATTTTAAACCAATATGCCGTTTAAAAGTTTGGGGTCAGTAATTTTCTTTCTTACTTTAAAAAAAAGAATTAATACTTTTATTAAGCAAGGATGTGTTAAATTGCTTAAAAAAATGATAGTAAAGAATACCTATTTTTATTTAAATGCTGTTTTTTTAACTTTTTATTCATCAACGAATCTTGAAAAAAGTATCACAGGTTAAAAAAAAAACCCAACATTAAGCAGCACAACTGTTTTTAACATTGATAATAAAGCAGCATATTGGGATAATTTCTGAAGGATCATGTGACACTGAAGACTGGAGTAATGATGCTGAAAATTTTGCTTTGCATCACAGAACTAAATTATATTTTAAACTATATTAAATTAGAAAACCATTATTTTAAATTGTAAAAAAAAATGTATTTCTGATCGAATAAATGCATAAGTGTGCATTATGTGCATAAGATACTTCTTTAAAAAACATAAAAAATAGTACTGTGTCCAATTTTGACTGGTACTGCATATATACTATTATATATAGGCTATACAATTGCTACATAAGTATCAAAAATTTAAAAATAAAAAAGTTCACGTCACCATTTCGCGTGTTGTTGTCAGCCTACACTTCATATAATAGGCCTGTAGGTGGCGCCTGGGCTTTATTTAACCAACTTGATCAAATGGTAAACGGTGTATCAATATACATACTGTAGACTAAATAAATTCAAGTGACTTGAATACTACTTATTAATGCTACTTTTGGTGCTGGTTTTGTGCAGTGCTTTGTAGTCAATTCACATCCATTGTTTCAACGACGCAGATTCAGATCGCTTCATAAATGTAAATTCGTCTGTCCATGTAATTTTCAAAGGAATAATGAATGACCGGAAAATTACTGCTTCACTTCACATTCATTGTCCAATGAAATTTGAACTTGTTGTGCCAGACGATGATTGGTCCATGTATTAGTATTATACATGAAAAACAGCCATCAATGAATTATGTAATATTTTAAATGATGTAATATGTAGCTTTTTAATTGAATCGACACCCTACCTTTGATCATAGAAAAAAAAAGTTTCAAAATGGTTTGGTTTATTTTTCTCCTGCCGTCGACATATTTGGCTCGAGAGCATCGGTTCCGAGCAGTCTGTGGAATACGTACCTTTACACTAGAGCATTTTCGTTTTAAAACGCATAACCTTCGCTATATGGTTGCGCCAGCCGTCCACACACGCTACTACGAATTTTTAGACCCTCGAAAACGGAGACTGACCTCTTCAGTCAAGTCCGAAGCTAGACACTCAAGTGACGCAACCCATAGCAACGCCTCATGGCAACGACGGCTCAGACTGACGATACGTAAAAATAAACGTGAATTTAGGCTACTTTAGTTTTGTACACATTGTCATGTTAATTATAATTAAATGTATTTTGTTAGAGACGGGCACTTTTGATTAATTTTGAAAAAGGGCAGGGGCTCGAACACCCAAAGCCCCCGTCCCCCTCTGCACTTGCCTGCATGACAGGATGTTTTTCGCGGGAAATCGCGTAACTACGTCACTGGTCAGTGCTCGTCAACTCTCCGGCCACTTTGTCGCGTTTTGTATTCAGTGTAGCATAAGTAGTTGTTACAACAAGTGAGAAAGGTTGACATGGAGCACGCTAAATCTCAAACCTCCGGGGAATCAACCGTTATAACCGACAGAGCTCGTATAAAACGAGAATCATCATTGGCTTGGCTTTTCGGGGAGAACTGGATTAAAATGTTGTAAAAGCGACGCGGAGATGGCATTTTTATTACTCAACAGAGGTGAGTAACGTTAAGTTATTTTATTCAATTTGCTATATGTAAGGTTAGATCTTCATAGACATTAAATATGTTTAAGTGCCATTGTTCAGTCTCAAGATGCAGACCAGTAATTTTTTTCTACGGCATGTTTATAAAAGCTATTTAAATATCCTAACTGAACTAAGGCCTAATCTTGTCTTAATCTAAAACCTGTGAAACCGGTAAAGCATTATCTATGGTGAGGGTCATTTCGTTATGGTTGTTGTAGCTCTGTGCTGGAATTTATTTTCAAGTTAGTACCGTCTATTAATGCGTCACTTTCCCGCCGGAACACGCCCCCTCAGCCGGACTGAGTGGCAGGAGCAGCTGCGTGACTGGATTTAATAGAGGAAACTGCGAAAACGCAAGTAAAACAAACGATTATCAGTTTAAACTAAAGATTGGACTCAATATAGTGTTCCTTACAACTTACTTAAGATCCAGTGATCCATGGATATTAACATGCAGCCAGGAATCGTGTTTCCTGACATTTATATGTGCCTGATTTTGACACCGGGGAAATACGTACAGCTAATTTGCCTGTGAACGCTTTATATAAATACAATATAGGCAGGTCTAAATCCAGGTTATCACTTATATCAATGTTATATATATATATATCATCATATCGTCTAGACTTAAAACTTGTATAGTTTTTTTGTCAGTGTTTATTTAAAAATGTCAAATTATACAGAATATACAGTGGTAAATATTTGATTGATGAGTTGTCACTGCAGTATATAACAATACAATATATAGAGAAGGATTTTACCACTAAATCCAGCATATCGACACAAAAATGATAACTGCAAATCCACCTTTCGCTGCCTGGAGTCCAGTTGTTTGTATGAATTGCAGCAATCTATTTGCTTCTCTGTTCTGTAACTTTCGGCAGTCTGTAAAGATATACCTCAGATTTCTTGTCAAATGTAGTTGTACAGTCAATCGCTGAGCTCGTTCGCATTTTAGATGTGTTTTTTGTGTTTTTCACGGCATTCACGCTGAAAACCAATGCCGCCGCTCAGTCATTTTGCCACTCATTGGCCGTGGCCTCAATCACTCCAGCTGACGGTGACGTCACGCGCATTCCCTCTATAGCTTCAGTAACATCTTCAGATAGTCATCTAAATTGCTTATATGATATAAGAAGTGACGTCACCCAACATCGCTTAGATCGCTCTAAGCGATGTTGGGTGACGTCACTTCTTGTTGACGTTCGAAGTATCGTCAAACAAAATGGAGGCTAGCTAGACCCTCCCTCCTCCTCATCCGCTCATCCGCGCACTAACCCGCCAAATCCTTCTTGTCGGTTATTTGCTGGAACAGTTTGTTATGTTTCGTGGTGCGGGTTAGCCCAGTTTGTTTTTGTTGCCGTTTGTGGAGCCTGGGGTGTCTGCAGAGACCGCGTTTTTTACAGTGTGTTCAGGGGACAGGCAGCTAGCGGATAGTGAGGAGATGTTTGCTGTATGTGACATAAAAAATGCTTTGGCCTAAAAAAACGCGTGACATCGCTTAGAGCACCTTTAAGCCTAGTAGTGAATGTTTTTTTAACAGTAGGATAACCATATGAATCCGCGCAGTCATGCAGATCTGAAGCACAACCAAAACTATGTTCTTCCGCAAAATACATGGGGGTTTGTTTTTTTACCCCTAGAGGGCCAAAAGTTAAAGGGTTAGTTCACCCAAAAATGAAAATTAAGTCATTAATTACTCACCCCCATGCTGTACCAACCCCGTAAGACCTTCGTTCATCTTCGGAACACAAATGAAGATATTTTTGATTAAATCTGAGAGGTGGATCACTGCTACATAGGCTGCCAGAGGGAATGAAACTTGACGGCCCAGAAAGTCATTAAAGAACATGTTTAAATAATCCATGTGCCTACAGTGGCTCAACTATAAGTTTATCAAGCGACGAGACTACTTTTTTCCCGAAAAAAAAAACATAATAACGACTTTATTCGACTATTCCTTTTCATTCCTTGTGGGCCTGAGACGAGAGTTCAAGAGATTTCCACGACGCATGCGCGAGAACTGAACAAGAAGTATTAGAAGAAGAACGTCCTCTTCTCAGTTCTCGCGCATGCGTCGTGGAAATCTCTTGAACTCTCGTCTCAGGCCCACAAGGAAGAAAAGGAATAGTCGAATAAAGTCGTTATTATGTTTTTTTTTCCGGGAAAAAAGTATTCTCGTCGCTTGATAAACTTATAGTTGAGCCACTGTAGGCACATGGAATATTTAAACATGTTCTTTAATGACTTTCTGGGCCGTCAAGTTTCATTCCCTCTGGCAGCCTATGTAGCAGTGATCCACCTCTCAGATTTAATCAAAAATATCTTCATTTGTGTTCCGAAGATGAACGAAGGTCTTACGGGGTTGGTACAGCATGGGGGTGAGTAATTAATGACTTAATTTTCATTTTTGGGTGAACTAACCCTTTAAATCGTGTACATTTAAATACATTTTCATATAAATATTAAAATTGTATAAGTGAAAAATATGAACATGGCTAGAAAATAGTTGTGTAATTTAAAAACTATTTGTCCTAATTCAGCATTCAGCCACCACGGCACTGTGGTGCTTGTCAGAGGTAATGACAGGAAAAAAGTAGCTTAATTTGCAGCTATTTCACTCCTAGCTAAATGTGTCATTTATTATAGTGATAGTGAATGTTTTTTCTTTCTTTTTTTTCAGTAAAACTATAGAAATTGTTAATAAACAAATCTAAACAGCCTGTTAATTTGCAGTTTAGGAATATTTTGTGGCTATTTAATGTTTATTGGCTATAATTCTATTTTATCCTCAGGAATTATGACATTTAAATTGGGAACATTGGCTTTGATGTACATTGTATTGAAAAGAAAACCCTAATAAGGGATATCACTCCACCCCTATGCATTTATAATTTTGGTGTCTTTTTAGATTATACTGACCGACCTTACAACCATGCAAGATATATATGCAAGATATATTTTTCTTGTTGTTGTTGTCTACATAAATTGTTTCTCTTAAGCATGAAAATATCAGACAATCCTCCGTCTGTCAGAGATGTGTTGATCCCTATTAGAAATCACATTTATCTGCAAATGTAACTCTTGTTCCCTTTCAGTCGATGTTGACTACGTCCTCCGTTCCCTCCTTCAGGGAACTGTGTTGCATACGCAACCAGGACGATCTCAATATGAGCTTGCTAAAACCAGCCAGCCAAAGTGTTTGCTCTGGAGAGCTTCAGATTCAGAGAGAAAGTAATAAAGGGGGGTTGATTTGGTCTTTGTCATCCATATTCAATCAAACATTCATTCAGAGCATACAGCACATTTCAGACAGAATAAATGCAGGCCTTTCCATTCACCAATCACACAGCTAATTACACACCCCCTAACAAAACGAGTGAAGTCATCATAATTAACTGCCTCTAGTGTCAAAAATTCATCTCGGCCTGTCTGAGCATTTGTTAAATCTCCAAAGAAACTGTTCAAAACATCAGAGTGATCCAAGAACTGACTTTAGACACACACGCACGCACGCACACACACACACACACACACACACACACACACACACACACACACACACACACACACACACACACACACACACACACACATATAAACAATCTCTTGAAATCCTCAGTATGTATGTAGGCCTATTCTTGATCTGTAGTCCTTTTTTGAGAACGCTATATAGTTTTGTTTCACTGTAAAAAGGGATCATTGACTTAACTTAAAAAAATTGAGGAAACCCGTTGCCTTAAAAGCTTCATGCTTAATTGAAAAAATTAAGTAATGTGGAATTGTCAAGTTCACATGACTTAATTTTTTTCAATGAAGCATTAAGTTTCTTTACTTTATAATTTTAAGGCAATAGGTTTACTTTTTTTTCAAGTAGTGAACTGAACACTTTTAACAGTGTTGGTATTTTTTTCATGTTTCTGAAAGGTTTCTCACGAAGGGTGCCTTTATTTGATCAAAACTAAAATCAGTTTAGCCTGAAATGATTATTACAATTCTACATAGCTGCTTTATATTCAGATTAACATTTTTTATTGATTCTCAGACGCTTTTCAGAATACAACACAATATATCTGTACAGAATCAACATTTTTACATCGATTGCATCCCTCCCCCACCCCCACAACAAATCTCCAACTACGGCTTGAGGTCATAACTTGGCTGTATACTTAAATACAATTAAGATAACTTCATAGTGGTGAGAAAAAGAAAAGAATAATAATCATAATAAAATGATAATAAACAAATTTATATTTGTCACATGATCCTCCAGAAATCATTCTCATATGTTGATTTGATGCTTTGATTTTGATGCATTATTATTATTAATAATAATAATGTTGAAAACAGTCATACTACTGTTTTTTGTTTTTGTGGAAAACATGACACATTTTTTTCAGAATTCTTTAATAAAAAAGAACGATTAAAATAACAACTTTTACTTGAAATAGAAATCTTTTGTAACATTTAAAAAAAAATATTGTCACTTTTGATAAATGCTTTTATCAAATATGCTTTTATGACTAAAAGTATAAAAAAAATCGTACTGACCCCAAACTTTTAAACAGTATACTGTATATTCAAAAATCCATTGCCCACAGCGGAGCTAATGTATATTCCTCAATTTTCATCGTTGTTGTTGTTGTTGTTGTTGAATAATTCCATTTCTGTGTATCCTGGTCAAACCTCAGCTCCCATTTTGATATGGTCATAGTGCCAGAAATACCCTAATTGAGCCACGGAGTCCGTATATTAGTGAATCCTCTATATTAATTTTGTTCGTCTGCTCTCTGTAATCAGGTTAGAGTATGTTCACCAGATGGACCCTTTCTTGGCTCCTGTGTGTCTGTGTAAGTTGCACAAACACACTTGCACACATTTCTCTCACTTAAGGGCATCAACTCTCCTGAAGATCCCAACCCCCCCCCCCCCCCCCCCTTCTCTATTTGTTCCAGTCAGCAATTTTGGACAGTTTTCTTGCACCTGTGTCGGGTCTGGAGGTCTGTTTACTCCTTCAGTTCCCCCCCCTCTCTCTCTCTCTCTCTCTCTCTCTCTCGCTCGCCTCCTTTTTAGGCTTTCTTTGGGATGCTCTGTAGCTGTAAGGCAACCATCCAGAATAACTAAGCAACCACCATGCAGTGCCTTGTGACAACTCTGAACACCCTAGCAACCATCCAGTGCACCCTAGCAACAACCAAGCAATGCCCAAGCAAACTCTCTGAACACTGTATCAACCATTCAGAGAACCATAAGAACTAGAAAACTAGAAAACCCTAGCAATCACATAGCAATGCCCTAGAAACCACTCAGCAAAAAATCTTAGCAACCATCAAGCAATGTCCCACTAACTACTCTGAACACTCTAGCAACCATTCAGGTAACCGTTGGAATCAGATCAACCAATGGCCTAGAAGCCATTCTGGACACCCATGCGGTCAGGGCTCAACCTTGAGTTTTACTCCCGGTTTCACAGATAAGCTTAAACCTAGTCCTGGGCTAAAATGCATGTTTGAGCCTTTTTAACTGAAAGCAACTTTCACTGGCATATCTTAAAGCGGCACTAGGCAGGATTTCTGTATTTGTCAAACAGCGGTCCCTAGAGTCGCTGTAGAGTACTTGTATTTAACGTTACTGTCGAAAACACCACTCACGCAGAACGTATCTGCATTCACGGCCTCTGCACTTCATAATAATAAAGTAGCCTACCGCGTTAGGCTTACCTGAGCCTAAATGCCAGATGACACCAATAAAGTGTATCATGTACGTCGCATTATTTCGCACGGTTCTCAAGTTTTGAAGACAGGCAAGAGTGACATCCAGCCGACAGATACATTTTTGTCATTGGTTGTTGCGTTAAATCTTACCCAGATACAATAGTGCTGTTTTCTGATTGGCTATTGTGTAGCTCGACGAACAGCACCAGAGGAGACGCGCTTGATTCCTGCCGGTTCCACAGTGAGAGCGGCGCGGCCAGAGTTTTGGCATATTAAATATATTACAAATAGTTTTTCAGCGTGAGAATAGTAATTATAATAGTTTGCAAATTGCGCTCATTTACACTATTTACAATATGTAGGCTTATTTATGTCCTGATAATTATGTGAGATATTGACAACTGTTCTCATGATAATCGCAGGAATCAACTTTAACAGTGAAAGCCTGACTGAGTGGGACTCTTGTCTGGTTCTTCGTGCTGTCAGATTCTCGTTACCTTTTTCTAGACTCTTCCGACCGCGCTTTCTTCGTTTTTTTTCGCCATTCTGAAAACACAGGTCCGATGTTTACTCGTGTCTGACTCCTCGTTCGGTCAGTCTGCCATTTCCTCTTTCTCTGTTCCTCCGGAAATGCTTTTCTAGCTTTCTGCTTCTTATATGCCAGCTTTCTCATGGGACGATAGTTGTTCTTATAGCTAGCCGTATCCTGGATGGGGGCGTGTACGCGTGCAGTGCCGTAAAGCAATTCGTTACCTCGCGAGACCTGATATCACACGATACTTCCTAACACTGCCCGCCAGCCTAAAGTTGCAAGGGTGGTTTTGCGGCTCACAGGCACCAGGAGGGTGCGAGACGACCACCATTCAACACGAAATCAGTAATATAAACATTACAATGACTCCAAAGCTGTTCGGTTAAGGTAAAAAAGTTACTTAGTTCTGCTTTAAAACATGTCTGTGCTGTGCTATTGTTTTGTCTCAAGATGCACAGCAGTAATGTTTTTTTTTTCGAAAGCACGTTTTTTAAAAGTTACTTAGATATCCTAATTTATCTAAGGTCTAATCCTGGCTTAATCTAAGCCCTGTCTGTGAAACTAGCCCACAGTTTACAAATTGAAAATTAAATATTACAGCTAATGTTGTGTGTTTGAGAATATTTTCCATTGGTAGAATCTAACTAGCAATTGGACATGAGCTGGTCAGTGCAGAAACTATGAAGTTTTGCCAGAAACTATTGTTACCATGGTGAATTTTTGTAAGGGTTGCAGTGGCTGCATTTAAGAGTAAACAATCCATTTGTGGAAGCAGAGAGGGTAAAGGCAATCTACAAAATCTCCAAATGCCATTTGGTGTTTTCAAGGCGATTCAGCACAGGCTACGGCTGTCTCATGAAGTTAGCATGATGGTCTAAGTGGAAGACTGGTTTTCTAAGAGAGTTTTTTTTTTTTGGTGTGTGTGTGTGTGTGTGTGTGTGTGTGTGGCTGAGAGTCTCTCCCCAGGGTGGTGTACTGACTCCATGGTTAGGCACACTCTGCCCCTCATTATAAAAAGCCGAAAACATTGGTCACCGGTAACACAACAATTCAGAAAGAAAGCGAGAGAGAGACAGGCTGTGAATGACCCTAGAGACAAGTCACAGAGCATTCTGCCAACACGAGAAGCTTCAAAATTGACAACCCTGTCAGAACCCTATGTGTATTCTGTGTAAAAACACTATTAAAAAATTCACTCAGTTGTGCAAGCACTCAGTACACACTCTGCAGGAAGAATGCTGCAAGAATAGCCAATAGGTGCAAATCCACTAATAAAAAAATGAAACAATTACGACTCTCAAATTAGATTCCAATTCAAATTTTACACTAATTTGCAATAAGAAAACAGTGTATGGGGCAAATAAACAATATTATTTTGCGCAATAATCTAAATGTGTATATATATAATGTATGAATATTTATTGCATTTATATTATATTATATTATATTTAAGGGCACCTATTATGCAAAATTCACTTTTACATGGTGTTTGAACATAAATGTGTGTTGGCAGTGTGTGAGCAAAACCACCTTAGAATGATAAAAATCGACCCAGTGGTTTTTTTACAATCTCAATAAATCATAAGCACTGTCTCAGAACGAGCTGTTCTAAGATTCGGCTCAATGCGACGTAGAATTGCTCAAGCCCCACCGACGTGGTTTGATTGACACTGTGGTTTTGGCATAGACCCCGCCCTCAGTGATCTGTACACCATCCTCCATTGTTTCAAGGACAGCCGGTGTTCTGTTGTGGGATGTAATAATTAGGGGTGCACCGATCCGATACTCAGAATCGGTATTGCTCCGATACTAGCAATATTTGCCGGATCGGGTATCGCCAGACGAGACCATCCAAATCTAGAAATATATCCAAATCTAAATAAAGAAATATATGTATATCTTACTTTTGTGCTTTGAACTTTTCAATGCGACGCGCTGCGCGCCGTGACTCCATGTTGCTTCGAGCGCATCGTTCTGCGCACGTGATGCGCATAAGGTTTCGTGCCGCTCTGAATTGGAGCCTTTCATATTACAATACTTTTGCGCAATGGCAGTTTATTGATAGCCTTAGTTGTTCTGTCCAATCTATGTATCATATGTTGCTGCTTCATTAAAAATTTGCGCTTAAAATTTTAAAATAAATGTATTTTAATTATATAGTATATATTTTGTCCGTATTGTTTTACAAAGTAAGGAAAATAATGTTTAAGTCAAGCTTTGATGCCTTTAACAAAAGAATAATCCCAGTCTCTTCCCCACAGTGAGGCATACAGATACAGTTTATTAGGTAATTTGGCACTGTTTTTTTAATTATTATTTTTGTATTGGATCGGATCGGTATCGGCCAATACTGAGTCCCAGGTATCTGAATCGGTATCGGAGTCAAAAAAAGCGGATCGTGCCAATAATGTACATAGTAGTTTTCACTTACTTCCGACATCGGAGCCACTGAAAACGCAGTGGATGGATTTTATTTAGGAAGGAAAGGCGCCACTTAAACTTCCAAAATACGTTTGTTTGCGCAAATCATTTTCCGACTGAAAGTTTTGTGAAGGAGGGTCAATTCAAAGCAGGTCTTGCTTCAAAGTTAATCCTCAAGTGTGGATCGTTGCCTACTGTTCGCGATCTAACGTCACCTCCTGTATATAAATAAATAAATAAATATTAAGTCAGCTTTTTAAAACAAAGAAAAGTAGCAATGTAGGAGAATAGTATTTGGAAACAGTGGAAAACTCTGTATTTCTGCAGTGTGCACATGTCAAAAACAATCAATTCCTTTTTGATGCTTGTGACATTTAAACGCGCAAATTAACCCGATCACTTTATTTTGCGTTCATGTGAACACTACGATCAGATTCATCTATAGGAATGAAGGTGTCCATTTAAAGGTAGTTAGTTTGTTCCTCCTGTATTCATTCACTGGATATGCGGCTACATCTGACTAAATACTTGCTGTCATTATGTTTGTAGAGGCAGAGTTGAGGGAAGAAAGAAACCATCAAACTGAGATACATTGAGCCTACTGTACGGTGTAATTCTCTGAAAAATTCTCTAACATCATGACACATATGCATAAACACTCAAACGTGTGAATGCGTCGTGCAACAGGCCGCATTACTTTGACAGCTTGAGTTTTGAAGTGACTCTAATTTGTTTGAATGAATGAACGAACTCCTTTTCACTGGTCTATTGGCAAAGCAGTGACAAAACTTCCCTAATTAATCAGTAAAGTTTTCCAATTACTGTGGTAATCTGATTCCATTCAATGTAATGAATTCAGAGCAAAGTCCATGAAACTTTAATGCCATTAAAACTATAAAAAATAACTAGCAGGCTGCCTTCAGAAGGGAACCGTAAACTGTGGTATGAGACTAATTACTTTGATACCGCAGTCTCTAATGCTACAAAGGACCAGTAGGGCA
Organism: Siphateles boraxobius; assembly: GCF_051911475.1. Lineage (NCBI taxonomy): Eukaryota > Metazoa > Chordata > Actinopteri > Cypriniformes > Leuciscidae > Siphateles > Siphateles boraxobius. The sequence goes on along the minus strand of NW_027509197.1, from coordinate 22,398,867 downwards.
CAACACAACGAAACTTAAAAAGCAAACAAAAGTTCACTACACAACTGTCACGGGTGAGAGACGAGAGACGTGGATTCAGTTGCAGAGTGATTTATTTGGATGACAGACAGGTAAGGTACAAACTCCAAAGCTCAGAACAAACGGGAAGGTACACACAAAACACGTAACGTGCAACGAATCAGCACAGGACTGCAGACACAGGGAGATAAAATAGGCAAACAAACGAAAGAGGTAACAAGGTGGGCAGGTGAGGGAAATGAACCAATAATGAGATAACAAGATGGGCGGGGTTAGACAATAGACAGGAGAGCACATGGCACAAGAAATAACAAAACAGTCATGTGCTCACAACAGACCAGAATAAACACAAACACATGACAACGTGACATAACCAAACCCCCCCCCCCCCCCACGGAGTGGCTACCAGATGCTCCAAGACCTACAAAAAACAAACAAAACGAGAGTCCAGGAGGGAGGTGGAACGGTGGAGGATCAGGGGGAGGGATGGGGGGCCAGGTCCATGGAAGGGAACAGAAACAGGGGGTGATGGTTTAGCCGGCGGCCAGGGCGAAGCAAAGAGTCCATCGGGCGGCCAGGGCGAAGCAGACAGTCCATCGGGCGGCCAGGGCAAAGCAGACAGTCCATCGGGCGGCCAGGGCGAAGCAGACGACCCATCGGGCGGCCAGGGCGAAGCAGACGGCCCATCGGGCGGCCAGGGCGAAGCAGACAACCCATCGGGCGGCCAGGGCGAAGCAGACGACCCATCGAGCGGCCAGGGCGAAGCCGACGACCCATCGGGCGGCCAGGGCGAAGTAGACGATCCCTCGGGCGGCCAGGGCGTTGAAGAGCCCTCGGGCGGCCAGGGCGTTGAAGAGCCCTCGGGCGGCCGGGACGTTGAAGAGCCCTCGGGCGGCCAGGGCGGTGAAGACCCTTCGGGTGGCCATGGCGGTGACGACCAGGGCGAAGACGACCACTCGGGCGACCACGGCACAGGAACAGAACCCGGCACAGGAACATAACCCGGCTCAGGAACAGCATCCGACTCAGGAACAGCAACCGGCATAGGAACAGACACAGGCTCAGGAACAGACACCAGAACAGTAACAGCCACAAGGACAGACACAAACACAGAAACAAATATTGGCTCCGGCTCAGGAACAGCAGACTCTGGCTCCGGCTCAGGAACAGCAGACACTGGCTCCGGCTCAGGAACAGCAGACACTGGCTCCGGCTCAGGAACAGCAGACACTGGCTCCGGCTCTGGAACAGCAGACACCGACTCCGGCTCTGGAACAGCAGACACTAAAGTTCTGAAGGGCGTCTCCAGGATCCGAGCTAGACGCTCTAAATAGCCGATCAGTGCACCTCCGCCCACGAGAATGGGCATCTCCTGATCTGTCTCCGACTGGGCAGACGTGGCGTGAGCCGTCTCTGTCTGGGCAGATGTGACCTGAATAGTCTCTGATTGGGCAGACGGAGCGTGAACAGTCTCTGACTGGGCAGACGGAGCGTGAACATTCTCTGACTGGGCAGACGGAGCGTGAACAGACGGAGCGTGAACAGTCTCTGACTGGGCAGACGGAGCGTGAACAGTCTCTGACTGGGCAGACGGAGCGTGAGCGGTCTCTGGATCCGCAGACGTGACGTGAGCGGTCTCTGGATTGGCAGACTTAACGCGAGCGGTCTCTGGTACGACCTCCGGAAAAACAGCGAGCTGCTCGGGCACGGCCTCCGGGTTCTTAAGACGGCTGGAGGTCTTCCCCCTCCTCCACCATCTCTGACGGCGATGTGCAGAGTCTGGGCTGGACGGAACCATCGATGAAGGCCCTACGCTGGACGGAACCATTGGCGAAGGCTTCATGCTGGACGAAACTGACAGTGAGGGCTTTGTGCTGGACGGGACCCGTGGTGATGACCTCATGCTTGGCGAAACCAGCGGTGGATGGAACTCAGGGTCGAGGAGAGACCGATGTGAAGAGTGATGCTGGGACTCACCTCTATCACCTCCTCTCCTATGACCTCCGTGTCCCAGAGAATCTGGTCAACCGGGTTCCCTCAAACCGCTGAGAGTCAGCAGGGGTCTTAATATGGTTGCCAGTCGCAGTCCTGGTCTCACCTCTTCCCGACTGACCGCCGGCTGCCCTGATCTACTCATTACTCTGAGCGCACATGGCGAAGTATTTGAATAAGGAGATCCCATTCTCCCTCTCTGCAGGACAAAGTTCGCTCCGCTGAATCCACATGTGGGCTGATTCGTTCTGTCACGGGTGAGAGACGAGACACGTGGATTCAGTTTCAGAGTGATTTATTTGGATGGCAGACAGGTAAGGTACAAACTCCAAAGCTCAGAACAAACGGGAAGGTAAACACGAAACACGTAACATGTACAACGAATCAGCACAGGACTGCAGACACAGGGAGATAAAATAGGCCAACAAACGAAAGAGGTAACAAGGCGGGCAGGTGGGGGAAATTAACCAATAATGAGATAAGATGGGCGGGGTTAGACAATAGACAGGAGAGCACATGGCACAAGAAATAACACACAATGTGCTCACAACAGACCAGAATAAACACAAACACATGACAACGTGACAACAACGAAATCAGACCACAACACATCGGAAACAAGCCACATCACAACAAAATCAAGCCACAACACAGCGGAAACAATCCACAATACAACAAAATAAAGCCACAACACAACGATAATGCTCCTGACCACTAGAGGGCTCTCAAAGGGCGGTAAAGTTAGTTTGCCACTGTTCTGTAGAGTCGGCAGTCTAACAAATACTAGTCTAATTAATACAAATACCACTTGATGGAATTGGCAGACGTACCCTTATGCCTGGCTCACACTACAGGAGTTTTAAAATCCTAACCGATTGTGAAATTTAGTTGCAGCACACACGTAGTTCAGGATGCGAACCCCGTGTTACCCAGGAGGACCTTCGTAAGGGCGCGAGGAGACAGGACTAGCCTGAATGGGAAAACGGCATACTGAAATGTCCGCCCCTTGACAGCAAACCGCAGGAATTGTCTGAATTGAAGGAGAACGGAGACATAAAAGTAGGCGTCCTTCAGGTTGATCGCTGCAAACCAATCCTGTGGCCGCACACATTCGAAAATGGGTTTGGCCAAGAGCATCTTGAACGGCAGCCTGTTAGAAGGGGGCGATTCAAGATTCAAGACGCGCAGGTGCAGGATTGGCCGTAACCCACCGGATTTCTCAGAGACAATGAAGTATTGGCCGGAAAACCCGAACCTCATTTCGCCTGAAGGGAGACTCAAGGAGACTCCCACAAACTCATGACCTCTTCATACACACCCGGGAAGAAAGGAATTGAGGGCGGGTGCTGGTGCCAGCACGCGCCGCCTCCAAAACGAATCAAGCCGTGAAAGCATGGCTGTCAACTCTGGATCAGACTCGGAAATGCTGGCATACCCGAAGGGGGCAGCACAGCCGAATCCTCATCTTCAGAGGACTCCAGCCCACCTTGTGATGCGGTGATAGACATGATTTTATCTGCCGGGGCGCCGAGTGAGATGCCGGGCCCATCAGCGTCCTTTGAACGCAACTGGTCAGTGATCCCATACGGAAAAATCACGGATGAGATGCTGGGCCCCCCGGCATCCTCTAAACATGACTGGTTAGCGATCTCATCCGAAAACCACAAGGGTTGCAATGTGAGAGAGGTGTGTGTGGACCGAGGAGAAATGGTAATTTTTTCCCCCACATCAACTGCCTCTGGCCAACAGCCAAAGTATTTCCTCACGTGGAGAAAATAGATTGGGTTGTGGATGAGAGGACTCTCGCTCTAATGGGGTCATTGAGTCTCGACCGCGACATTGCGATGGTCATGTTCCCGCAATGAAAACATGACGCATCCATGAGCCCAACACGCTGCACAGCGTTCATGCCCAACAGCGGAATCAATCAGAATACCACACCCTGAAATACACGGGCATTTACAATGCGTCTTTAAAAAGACATGCATGCAAGCTCTTTTGTGAGAGGGAAAACTCTGCAGATGCTGAAGCGACCAGGGAGAAACACACGACTGGCAAACCACTGCACAGATCAGCAGGCAATGTGAAACTCGCTGGGAATCGCCATCACACAAACACCTGGAGAGAAGCTCGTCTCAAAGAGTGAAGAGAAATGATCTCAGAATGGCTTGTGGAGTGAAGAATGCTCTTGGCTCCGAAGCGAAAACATATCTGCATGTTGCCATTTCTTTGCAATTGGTTCGTTTTGTAATACTCGAAGTTGATAGGCTTTCTAAGCGAAACCCCATTCGTCGTCACGACGGAACACATAGTGACTACGAAAGGAAACGTCTCGGTTACATATGTAACCCTCGTTCCCTGAGTAGGGAACGGAGACGTTACGTCGGATGACGACGAATGGGGGTTTCGCCTAGAAAGCCAATCATCTTCGTGTATTATAAAACGAGCCAATGGCGATGAAATGCCATGGGTCTGCGGAATTTGCATAGCGTAACTCCGCCCCACCTCGTGGGTATAAAAGGAGGACGCTCGGCAACATGCAGATATGTCTTCGCTGAGGAGCCGAGACTGAACTCAGGCGTCTACCCAGCGGTACAGCGGAAGTGGCAGGGAGACGTAACGTCTCCGTTCCCTACTCAGGGAACGAGGGTTACATATGTAACCGAGACGTTCCCTTTCGTAGTCACTCCGAGTTACGTCGGATGACGACGAATGGGGGTCCCCGTGAAATCACGCCACCTTCACAGCTGTCTTCCAGTGCCCTGCGAAAAGTCTGATCCCCCTGTCGTGATACTGGCACAGACGAAGGAGTCCTACTTAACACAGGAATACCAAGGTACACTGGGAAGCATATCTCAGAGGAGATATGCCGCAGCATGCCTACCCGTAGGGAGGACTTAAGATACACATATGGCCGGAGGGCTACATATGGAGGAACACTGGAGTGACCAGCCCGAGGGGTGGCAACTTTCAACTCCAGGAGGGCAAGATGGCTTGCCAAGGGAAAGACACATGCTCAAGGAGGCTTACAGTGGAAATACACATGTGGGGGTTACTCAGGGAGGAACCATGCACACGGAGGCACCTAGCCGACGCCCAGGCAATAGACACTGGCGCCAGCATCAACAGTGCTGGAGGAACTCAGGGCTTCAGAGAGGAAGGCTCACCTGAGGAATAATCGCACGTATCCAGTCCGTGGAGTGGAAAGGCGAGCAAGCGAAGACACCTGAGCGGGTCCAGTACTAGCTGACTGAAGCGAGTACACGAGAGGACACAGGCTCCACTCGGAGATTATAGAATCTGGCGAATGTGTTGGGTGTCGCCCAGCCTGCAGCTCTACAAATGTCTGCCAGCGAGGCGCCATGCGCTAGAGCCCAAGAGGAAGCCACACTCCGGGTGGAGTGGGCTGTCACACCAAGGGGGCACGGTCGGCCTTGCTGTTGGTAAGCCAAAGCAATGGCGTCCACTATCCAGTGAGACAACCTCTGCTTTGAGAGAGCCTTTCCCTTCAGTCTCCCACCATAACAGACAAAGAGCTGGTCTGAGGTCCTGAAACACTGCGTTCTGTCTACGTAAGCGCGGAGAGCGCGTACTGGACAGAGCAGTGCCAAGGCTGGGTCTGCCTCCTCCCGGGGCAGCGCTTGCAGGTTCACCACCTGGTCCCGGAAGGGAGTGGTGGGAACCTTGGGCACATATCCAGGCCGGGGTCTCAGGATCACGTGAGAGTGACCGGGCCCGAATTCCAGGCACGCTTCGTCAACGGAGAATGCGTGCAGGTCCCCTACCCTCTTGATGGAGGCCAATGCAACCAGGAGCGCTGTCTTCATAGACAGGAACTTAAGCTCCACTGATTGCAGAGGCTCAAAGGGAGCCCTCTGCAGGGCATTTAAGACCACTGAGAGGTCCCAAGAGGGAACGAGAGGAGGACGAGGAGGATTTAGTCTCCTCGCTCCTCTCAGGAACCTGACGATCAGGTCGTGCTTCCCCAGAGACTTACCTTGAACTGCTTCGTGATATGCGGCGATAGCGGCCACATACACCTTCAGGGTGGAGGGAGACAGCCTTCGCTCCAACCCCTCTTGCAGGAAGGAAAGCACGACAGAGATCGAGCACCTCCTGGGGTCTTCTCGACGAGAAGAGCACCAGTTGACGAAGAGGTTCCACTTCAACGCATAGACATGTCTCGTGGACGATGCTCTAGCGGAAGTGATGGTAGCCGCCACCGCTGGTGGCAGGGTACTCAAACCTGCCTCGTCCCGTCCAGGAGCCACACGTGGAGCCTCCAGAGATCGGGTCGAGGGTGCCAAAGGGTGCCCCGTCTCTGAGAAAGGAGATCCTTCCTCAGAGGAATTGGCCAAGGAGGTGCTGTCGCGAGGAGCACCAGTTCGGAGAACCAGGTCCGGGTGGGCCAATACGGCGCAACCAGAATGAGCTGCTCCTCGTCCTCCTTGATCTTGCACAAGGTCTGTGCGAGAAGGCTCACTGGGGGAAACGCATACTTGCGTAGGCCCCGCGGCCAGCTGTGCGCCAGTGCATCCGTGCCGAGAGAGCCCTCGGTCAGGGAATAGAACAGGGCGCAATGGGTCGAGTCGTGAGAGGCAAACAGATCTATCTGTGCGTCCCCGAACTGGTCCCAAATCAGCTGAACCGACTGGGGATGGAGTCTCCATTCGCCGGAGATGGGCCGAAACCGTGACAGCTCGTCGGCTGCAAAGTTCCGATCTCCCGGAATGTAGATAGCACGAAGGGACCTCAGGTGCTTCTGACTCCATAAGAGGAGGTGGCGTGCGAGTTGCGACATACGGCGGGAGCGTAGACCACCCTGACGGTTGATGTACGCTACAGTCGCGGTATTGTCTGAACGGACTAGTACGTGTTGACCCCTGAGCAACGTGAGGAAACGGTGCAGGGCAAGGCGTACTGCCAGCAACTCGAGGCAATTGACGTGCAAAAGGCGCTGGGGTCCTGTCCAGGAGCCCGCGGCAGCATGTCCGTTGCACATGGCGCCCCAACCCGTGGAAGAGGCATCTGTGGAGACAACAACATGCCTGGAAACTCGTTCTAGGGGAACTCCGGCCCGTAGAAAGCTGAGGTTCCTCCACGGAGTGAAGGACTGACGGCAGGTCGGAGTCACTGGGACTCGGAACGTGCCGTGATGCCATGCCCACCTCGGGACTCGATCGCGAAGCCACAGCTGAAGCGGTCTCATATGAAGCAATCCGAGCGGCGTTGCTGCGGCTGCGGATGCCATATGCCCCAGGAGCCTCTGAAACAATTTCAGTGGGACCGCACTCTTGCCATCGAACTGTCGAAGGCAAGTCAGCAGCGAGTGTGCGCGCTCGCTCGTAAGCTGCGCGGACATGGCGACCGAGTCGATCTCCATACCGAGAAAAGAGATCCTCTGCACGGGGCAGAGTTTGCTCTTCTCCCAGTTGACCCGAAGGCCCAGACGGGCTAGGTGCCGAAGCACAAGATCCCTGTGTTCGCAAACCTGGTCTCGAGAGTGAGCTAGGATCAGCCAGTCGTCGAGATAGTTCAGGATGCGAACCCCGTGTTCCCGAAGGGGAACAAGGGCAGCCTCGACGATCTTCGTGAAGACGCGAGGAGACAGGGCTAGCCCGAAGGGGAGAACCGCGTACTGGTATGCCTGCCCCTCGAAAGCAAACCGTAGGAACGGTCTGTGTCGAGGTACGATGGAGACATGAAAGTAGGCGTCCTTCAGGTCTATGGCTGCAAACCAATCCCGTGGCCGCACACATTCGAAAATGCGTTTGGCCGTGAGCATCTTGAACGGCAGCCTGTGAAGGGAGCGGTTCAAGACGCGCAGATCCAGGATCGGCCGTAACCCACCGGATTTCTTGGGGACAATGAAGTACGGGCTGTAAAACCCTGACCTCATCTCGGCTGGAGGGACAGTCTCGATTGCACCCTTCGCCAGCAGGGTAGCAACCTCCGCTCTCATGATAGGGGCATTGCCACCGACCATAGTGAAGCGAACTCCCCTGAAGCGGGGAGGAGACCGTGCGAACTGAATCGCATAGCCGAGCCTGATAGTTCTGGCGACCCAGCGAGAAAGGCTGGGAAGCTCCAACCAAGCTGTCAGATACTGAACCAGCGGGGTCATACGAACCACAGGCGTCCCCCCGGAGGGGCAGCGAAGCGGAGTGACCAGCCCAGGCGAGGGTGGCAAAGCGGCCCGGAGCGGGGGCGCGGTCATGCTCCGCGTCCTGACAGAGGAGACCAGGGAAGGACCAGCGTTCCACGGGGGTCTGCTCTGCCAGGGGTCTGGCGATAGAGGGGGACGAGAGTGGTGAGGTCCGGAGACGGCACACACTGTTGCCCGCACCCTCCGGGACAGAGGGGGACGGGAGTGGCGAGGCCCGGAGGCGGCACACACTGCGGTCCGAGAACTCTGTGACAGAGGGGGATGAGAGCGGCGAGGCCCGGGGGCGTCGCGCACTGTCAACCGGCTCTGTGTGCTCAGTGATGGGTGTATTGATTCTTTCTTTGACCATAATAGGGTACTGCCCACCCGTGGGTGGGCAGCGGGAGAACAAAAGATTCTCCCCCGGCCCTCCGCCGGGGGAAGGAGGGGGCCTGCAACCACCTCCTGGGAAAAAACCGACACCATCACTGAGCAGCCCGTCTCAGGAGCGCCGCTTAGCCTGGCGTTTAGCGGGGCGCGGGGCTGGAGAGGGCTGTGGCGCCTTCCTGCGGCCTCCTCCACGACGCGGCCCGGGTGAAGGCTGCTGCTGGGGCCGTGCGGGAGGGGAGGGAGCCACAGGAGGGCGCCCTCGGCGGCGAGCAGTCTGAGGTGTCTGTACCGACGGCTGGGTGGAGGCAGCAGCAGGCCGTCGGGGCAGAATATGTTTAATTGCCTCAGACTGCTTCTGTGCGGTTGAGAACTGCTGGGCAAAGTCCTCAACCGCTCCGCCGAAGAGGCCGGCCTGGGATATGGGGGCGTCGAGCAGACGGGTACGCTCGGCGTCCCGCATATCAGCCAGGTTCAGCCATAGGTGACGCTCCTGGACCACAGAGGTGGCCATCACCTGACCCAGGGAGCGTGAGGCCACTTTCGTCGCTCGGAGAGCGAGGTCAGTGGCGGCACGCAGCTCATTGAAGAGCCCTGGGTCAGTCCCCGCCTCGTGCATATCTCTGAGCAGCTGGGCCTGGTAGACCTGCAAGGTGCTCATCGCATGCAGAGCGGCAGCCGCCTGTCCTGCAGCTCTGTGAGACCTCGCCACTAAGGTGGACGAGAATCTACAGGCCTTGGACGGGTGCTTAGGATTACCACGAGATGAAGCACTCTGAGGACATAGTTGCATGGCAACAGAGCGTTCAACCGGGGGAATCCCAGTGTACCCATGGGCGGCTGCCCCATCGAGGGGGGGAAAAGCGGAGAAAGCTGACGAACGTACACGGGAGGTCAAGGGATTCTTCCATGATTTCGTCAACTCCTCATGCACCTCCGGGAAGAATGGCATTGGGGTTGGCTGTGGCCGTGAGGCGGCAGCCGCACCCAAAAACCAATCATCCAACCGCGAGCGCTCAGGGCAGGGCGGAGGGTTCCACTCAAGCCCGATGCTCGCGGCGGCCCGGGAGAGCATGGCCGTCATCTCGGGATCTGATACGGGCAACGCTGGAGCTCCAGAAGGAGGCAACGCAGCCGCATCGTCACTTCCCGATGACTCTTGCCCGCCTTGTGATGCCGCGATCGACATCGAGTCTTCCTCTGGAGCGCCGAATGAAACACGCGGGGCATCGAAGGATGAACCCGGTAGAATCACCGCGGCACTCGCGGGTTGCAACACTGTAGAGGGGGGCGTGGTCCGAGGACGCATCGTCGGATTGTCCCACACCGTAACCCTCAGATCACCCTGTCCACCAGCCGAAGTACAGCCTCTCGTGGAGGATGTAGATCGGGGTGTGGATGAGGGGACTCTCTCCCGAATGAGATCATTGAGTCTAGACCTCAGTGTTGCGATGGCCATGTTCCCACAGAAGGAACATGAGTCATCCACAAGCGCTGCTTTAGCGTGCTCTAAGCCCAAACACGCAAAGCAGCGATTGTGCCCATCAAAGGAAGACAGGAGACGACCGCACCCAGAAGAACACGGGCGAGACATCTTTAAAAAGACGTGCCACGTGCAGCTCTTTTAGAGAAAAAACTCAGCGATGCTGAGGCGACCAGGGAGAAACACACAGACTGGCAGATCACTGCTCAGATCGCAGGCAATGTGAACTCGCTGGGTACCGCCGTCACACCAACACCGGAGAGTTCGCTCGTCACAGAAGATGAAGTCAGGATTGGCTTGTGGAGTGAAGAGAAGCTCTTGGCTCTGAAGCGAAAACATATCTGCATGTTGCCGAGCGTCCTCCTTTTATACCCACGAGGTGGGGCGGAGTTACGCTATGCAAATTCCGCAGACCCATGGCATTTCATCGCCATTGGCTCGTTTTATAATACACGAAGATGATTGGCTTTCTAGGCGAAACCCCCATTCGTCGTCATCCGACGTAACTCGGAGTGACTACGAAAGGGAACTGAATTTACACATACTGTTTTGTTTACCATCTTTCTGATTTGTGTTTAACTTTTAGGTCACCCTATAACACTGGTTTACAGTGGGCCGAAGAGCACTACTTCAGTGCTTGCTGTTTTTATAAACTATATAGAACAATACATTTTCAAGGTTTTTGCTTTGTTGTTTTGTTTTGTCACTTCAGTGGTCTATCAAGCTCTAGAAGGGTAAATATGTAGAGGAATGCCAAAGTGCAGCAGAAGCCTTCGAAAAATCTCTTGGGGACCAATAATGTTAAATTCTGAAGCTAATGCAATTTTGTAGATTTACTTCAAAGAAAGGCTCTTAACCATGTCCAAATGTTTTAACCAATAACCAAGTGTCAGTCATTGATAGGAGTAATGTAGAAAACAAATAAAAGTTTTTTTTAGAGAAGAGCTTTTCACTTGAGGGTCTCCAGGCAATACTGGATAACCTGGCTCTTTTTGGCATTACTTTAATCACAATGAATCCATGTATAAAAACTTCTGAAGCTCTTTCATGCCCAGGGCTGTGAATGCTGACGGAGTTGGAGAGAGTATTCAAGGTCATGGCTATTGGTATTTCCTTGGTTTAACTTTGTACCAGCAGATGGATTTGGTTGCTGAAATTTCATCAGTTTTTCTACAACCGTATTATTTTTATTTTAACATAAGACATGATTTCATATAGTTCCAAATGTGAAAATGAAACATCACCAAGCTTTCCTAACATAGCAACATAAGCTCTAACACTGGCATGCAATAGGGGGTGGAGCTATCTGTTAATGACCAAAATCAATACAGGTCCAATAAGTTTTGACTTTTCATGAAGTTATTATTTTTGCAATTACAGTACATGCACAGAAATGACAAGCTTCCTTTTAACAATTAATCTACATTTGTCACTTTTAAAATAAATGGGTTGTCCATGCCACGAAATAGGTATGTATTCCATGCAATTCTAAGAAATTCACATAGTTTGCCTATATTAAGATCAACAAAAAATTAACAAAATTGCAGTGTACAATTAAATTATATTTACATTATTACACCTGCACCTGCTAAATCCTATTTTTAGCTTGCGTCTCCCTGTGATTGAAGTTGCTTCTTCAAAGATGGCGGAGGAAGGTATTTGTGAACGATCCGGAAAGGGGTGTTTGAGGTGACAGGAAAAGTGGGAGTGACAACCACAGGTTTGTCATCCAGCATCAAAGTCATCTTCATTCTCAAGAGTGAGAAAAGTGCAGCGGTTTCACTGGCGATATTTACAGGTGATCTCTTACTTAAAGAGCTTGTTACAGGATAATAAAGCACTCAAATTTGTTAAAAGCTTCCAAGAGTGTTAAAATATGTCCAAAAGCAATGGGACTTATTTGAGTGAGTCACTCATTTTTTCACTCAACCATTTCTTTCTAAAACATTGTTTTAGAGGTCTGCACCCGATCAGTTTTCTTGCGGCTCGGGGTAAAATTTCCGAATGAATGGCGGTAGCGGTTGGTTACTCTGGTGTACTTTGGACAGGAGCGGGCGGTCTGACAATACCTGAGTCGATCCCAACATCCTTTGACACCAGCACTTCCGTGCTTGAACTTGCAGTGAACAAAACTTTCTGCAGTGGCGTAAAAACATAACTTTTTTCACACAGTTCCCAGTTCCATGCCCTGAGCAACCTGGCAAGATATGTTGTTTGCACCCCATTCAGCCTATGTGGTCGGATTTTGAAGGAGACGTTAGTCAGCGACATTCTGTTCTTGCATGAATGTTAAAGGGGTCATATAATGCCATTTTCATACAAGTTAATTAGATTCTTTAGGGTCTAAATGAAAAGTTTGTAATATACTTTAATTAAAAAATTTCGTTAGTATTGTAAGAAAACACTAATTTTACCTGGTCAAAAACAACTCTGTTTTCAGCACGCCATTTCAGTGCATATGCCTTTAAATGATAATGAGCTTCGCTCACTCCGCCCCAACAGCGTTATGACCACACCGCACGTGGAGTGTTTCCTTGACAACAGTTGAGGGTATAGGAAAAAAATGGCAGCGGGAGTCTCTGAGGAGGACACATCTGTGCAACCGTATCAATTTGAACCAGAGTCGGAACAAGATGACGGCCCGAAGAAGTTCAACAATTAAGGCTCGAAGATGACGTTTCTGAATGGTTGGTTATTATATTGTCACTTTGATCTATCTTTGTGTACTGGCAGGGTAGAGTAACTTAGTGAGATGTACGAACGCTATGTGTTTACTGATGTAAGTTATACGTACTCAGTTTGTAATAACACAATAACCATAACGCGTTGTTCATTATAAACGTGGCATTATGAATTATATTGAGAACGTCGTACATAGAAAACATGCCGTATGTACCCTGAGTGTAAACCACAGCCGCATTAATCGTGAAGCGATTTGCAAAGATTAATATAAAGGTTAATACAATTTTACACTTACTTTTCTGGAGGTTCAGCAGGGAGACATGAATAGTTGGTAACGAATCTTTTTTCAGGAGCAGCTTCTTATCAAAATCAGCTTTATAAGTTACTTCCTTCGTTAATAAAGCAGTCTGGTGAGAAAAGATTTGCGAATCGCGCAAACATGAAATCATTGATATTGCTCGTGGGGAATATTCCCTTCGAAAACAAAACTCAGCCACTGTGTCTTCAGCGTTTCGGATTTGGGAACATCAAAATTACTGCTGTGTTCGTTACTACACCCAAGAACAGAACACCACAATCGCTTAGACGCCATTCTGCTCCAGCGTATCAACAATGACGGACTATGATGATTGACAGCTCGCTCAGGGCAGGGATCTGTTGAAACGCTGCAGTCAATCATCAATCGTGGGAGGGGCGTCCGATTTATTGACATCACAAAATCGAACGGCTCAATTTGAGGCAGGGGAAAACATATAAGGAGATAAAAACAAAAACACTGGATAGATTTTTATCATTATATGATGGTTGTGTACAGGCACTGCCAACACACATTTCAGTACAATCAACTTGAAAAAGTGCATGTACCATTATATGACCCCTTTAAAAAAGATTTCATTGTGCAGTATATCTAATAAGCCAAAAGTTTTCGTTTATTCGTATATTTGGCTTAGGCTATAGTTTTGAGTAATTAATTTAGCCTATTTTTCTTTGTGACTTTTTTTTTACGATGATGACAGTATCATGATAATACAAATATAATTCTTTTATAGCCAACATTTTAAATTTGTTATCCCCAATCACTCTCTCTTTCTTTAGGGGAAATTTAAATGTGAGATTCTGGAAACAAGATTTAAATTTAGTGGGATCCGTCGGGTTGGGAAGAAAATCATTCTAAGCGGATAGCAGAGTGAATTCTAAGCAGGAGCGGGTGGGTGCTAAATAGAACTTTGTGGGAGCAGGGTGGAAAAAAAAAACACTCCCGCACATGACCTCTACATTGTTTCTTACAGGAATTAAACCACTGTGTGTTGCTCAGGGACAAATAACAGCTCATCTGTGACTTAGGTCTTGTTGCCGGAGCAAAACTAGACTAGTAACTGGCAATATTGTGTCTGAAATGTCTGTTAATATTAACTTTCTTGTTTTTTGAACAGTATAAAACTATATCACTCACTTGATTGTCAAGTCAAGTCAAGTCACCTTTATTTATATAGCGCTTTTTACAATACAGATTGTATCAAAGCAGCTTCACAGTGATAACATGAAAATAATATAACAGAGTTTGTTTCTAAAAGAAAATTGCGTCAACGTCCACCTTAAGTAAGGCAGATCAATAATATTATTGAATATTAAATGTCCCCAACTAAGCAAGCCAAAAGCCAAGGCAACAGTGGCAAGGAACCAAAACTCCATCAGGTGACAGAATGGAGAAAAAAACCTTGGGAGAAACCAGACTCAGTCGGAGGGCCAGTTCTCCTCTGGCCAACGAAGGAACAGTGCATGATTTATGATTCGGGCAGCATTACAAGTCAGATTGGATCGGAACATTTAGAATATTTATCCATTTCCATCTTTTGGAAGTCCAAGTAATCACGCCGGTGTTGAGACGAGTTGTTGAGGATCAGTGCCGTCCACCATAGAGGGTCCATATCGCCGGTGTTGAGTCGTCTCTTCACAGGCTTTGTGATTGGGGTATCTGAAGTCTCCGTGAAAGGCTGGATACAAACTGGAGCTGACGAACGCCGTTTTTCTCGGGACTCGCGTCCCGAGATAACAGCAGAAAAGCAAAAAGGGAAAATAATTAGCGTAGCTGCTGTTCATAATGATTTCCATAACACGGGCGTAAATGATAAAAAACATGAAGACAGTGATTCTTGCGTCCCAGAGTCACCCCCCTCCGTCCCCCACTCAACTCAGCCCTGCTTACTGACCTCTACATCCCTCCTGCTGCTGAGACCCAACCACAATCTCACAATCTCTCCGCAGCCCAACTATACTCACCGACCCGTTTGACTAAGGCTGTCGAGCCCCACTGTCGTCGTTAAAGCAGGTTTTGTAATCAATACAATGACAGTCATATGACAAATCAAACATGATTTTTAAGTGTGGCTTAAGCAAACAAGTTGAGATCACTGTACATTGACCATTGGTGCATTCAGGCCCGCCCACAGAAATTACTGGGCCCCTGAAAAGGTCCAGTGAATGGGCCCTCTCCAAATTTGCTAGGCTACTCATATCATGCCTGTGCTCTCTCTCTCTCTCTCTGTCTCTCTTTCTCTCTCTCTCTCTCATTAACATACATTTAACTGAGAGAGACTTACTCTGTGATGGGGGCTACATTTGTACACACTCACACACACACACACACACACACACACACCAAGGTTAACAAACGATCTGCACTGTAAACCCGAATACGTTGGCAAAACTCAAAACATTTAAAGGGGTGGTTGAATATGAATTCACTTTTCTAACTTTAGTTAGTGTGTAATGTTGCTGTTTGAGCATAAACAACATCTGTAAAGTTACAAATGAAGCATGAACACGTTACAGTGCACCCCACAAACACAATCAAGCCTTCGAAAAAAGGTGTTTTACCAATCTATTGTCTCAAGTTATGAAATTCACAGAGAGCATAAGAAGATGTTCAACTAATAAAGATTTTCATCGCAGACGCTGGCAAACAATATGATGCATTTGAAGATTTGCTCTCACTTGACTGTACTGTAGTCCACGGCCGATTCATCCAACGCTTGTGATGTTCTTAAATCTTCCTGTTAGACAACTTCGAGTCAAGTGTGAATTGAAAGCGCTTCAGACGATTCAGTGGGTGCAGGAACTGAACAGATCATTCAAACTGATTCGCGAACCGATTTAGACAGATCTGCAAACTTGTTTGATGAAGTCTTTGAACAGAATCGACTAAAAAGAGTGATTCATTTGTGAATTGAGCATCGCTCATGCCCAGAAAAAAAGATACAGCGCGCTTGGAATAAACTACGCAATTAACACGTATTGCATTAAAATAAAGTAACGAGAGGAATGTCACCCAACGTAACGAAGTGAAAGTTTTTTTTTATTAGAAATGTACTCGAGTACTACATACCTGGCATACCAACTAAATGTAGTCTACTACAATAGCTAATAATTATTTTGTTCATGTCACTGTGCTGCTGACCGCAAACTGGCTCGAAGCACTGGCGTTTTTGACGTTACGTTACTTAAAAAAAAAAATAGCCTGCTCAGACCATTTTCAGGTGAGGGGTGTTTCATTATGACACAGGCTACATTTTACTCAAGCAGCATTAAACAAAATGCATTTCTTTCTCACTTTTTCAAAAATGAATGGTGCTTTTTTGCTTCAAAATAAAATATGGTAACCTGTTTATATTTAGAATGAACATAATTATTGCTGGACTGCATGGGCCCCCCCTAGCGGCTGGGCCCCAGAAAACGTTCCCCTTTATCCCCCCTTATGGACGACCCTGGGTGCATTTATAGTTTTTCATTTTATTTTGCACTGTCTGTCATTTTAGTGAAGTTAATGTGCATTTAAGATTGTGTGAAGTGTTGTCAGAACGTGTGTTTGTAAAACTCCGGGGACACGAAGGTGCTAGTCTGTTATGTTTTTCAGAGGGTCATTTTCATTGCCCTTTAGTGTGTCATTAATAGTTATAGTGGTTGCCGTGTTGAAGAGACATGTGTTACATAAAATAACCTGCTGTTGATTTGAATTAGACCCATGGTGACTCCAAATGTCAGGCATCTCCTGCCTTCACTACCCACGCTCCCTTGCTTTGCATCCCTCCCTCAACACGCCCCTCTGAGGACCCATGGGAATGTTATTCTGAATGACATGAACCATCATGTCAGACTCTCAAACTGAAGTACTAATTAGCTTTAGCAGTCCCTGAAAGTAATTCCTCCTTGCTTTAGGGCATCTGTTTTTACTTATTTCTGTTTGGAGGGAATATGTGTGCCGGTATTTTCTTATGACAAAGTTTTATGAAAGGATGTGATTTGATTCCATTTATAATTCTTTTCCTCCTTTGAAATTGGCTTTAGTTTAAAAGAAAAATCATGTAAATATGTTCCCTTAGACCGAATAATCCACCAGTATCAGTTAAACAGTCATCTGTGATACAAAACATCCTTCTTTGTCTAAAATCTACTTGTGTGTATGTCTTCGCATGTACTTTTAATCCGTGCAGGTAGGGGTGGAAGTTCGATAAATGGACAACAATATAAATAAAAACAACAATTATATTCTTACCACGGAATTAGCAGACTGTGATTTGAATCAGATAGACAGAAGATGAAAACACTTTCTTGTCTGTCCCAAGTACCACTACAATTTATTGGAATATTTTTTCCACAATTTGCAGCACTGAATTTTTCAATCTTTACTCTAAATGACTCAGAGAAACTTCACTATGGAAAGTATGAGCTGCAAAATACCTTGCACACCATTGGAGGTGGTCAATCCATTGTACAGTGCTGTGAATAAGTTAGGACACCCATGCTAAAGTTGCCTAAAAAGAGGAATAAAAAATCATCTTTTGGAAATTGATCTTATTGCCTTAATTAGAAAAATGAGGAAAAATCCAACCTTTAAAGACACAAATTTTCTTTTGTGTATGAATAAGGTATCATAAATAAATAAATGTTCTTCCTTTAAATACAGGTTGCATAAGTCAGGACACACCTATGTTAAGTTCCCATATAGTCAGGCAGATTTTTATTTTTAAAGGCCAGTTATTTCATGGATCCAGGATAATATGCATCCTGATAAAGTTCTCTTGGCCTTTGGAATTAAAATATCCCACATCATCACATTCCCTTCACCATACCTAGAGATTGGCATGGGGCACTTTCCATAAGATCATCTTTCAATGCAAATCAAACCAGCTATTAGGCTAACTGAAATAAAACCATGCCAATCTCTAGGTATGGTGAAGGGAATGTGATGATGTGGGATATTTTAATTCCAAAGGCCAAGGGAACTTTATCAGGATGCATATTATCCTGGATCCATGAAATAACTGGCCTTTAAAAATAAAAATCTGCCTGACTATATGGGAATTTAACAAAGGGGTTTCCTGACTTATGCACCCTGTATTTTAAGGAAGAACATTTATTTATTTATGATACATTATTCATACACAAAGAAAATTGGTGTCCTTAAAGGTTGGATTTTTCCTCATTTTTATAATTAAGGCATTAAGATCAATTTCCAAAAGATGATTATTTATTCATCTTTTTAGGCAACTTTATCATGGGTGTCCTAACTTATTTACGTCACTGTATTTGTATTTTGATATTATTTTTTATTGTATTTATATTTTTATATAAATTGTATTTATAATTAATATTAGGATAGACTAGAGATATTATCTTCTGTTAAAATTATTATTATTGCTATTATTACCTATTATCCATGCAAAAGTCCAAAAAAGACGTCTTTTTTGTGCATTCGCTTGTCAAATAATGTCAAACATTTTGTTAAAGATTATAACATCTTTGACAAAAAACAAAACAAAACACAAGTTTGTGAGTGTGTGCGAGTGTAGTGTAGAGAACAAGCTCTGACGTTCAAACAAATCCTGTTAAGTTTTCGGATTTGCATTTTTCTTAATAATTTTTTTATTGTTCTGTCTGCTCAAGTCCCTTTAAACACAAATATACATATTTTTGTGCACTTTATTTTTTTTAAAAAACTATATATTTGGCAGATGTAAAGCATACATGTGTATGTTTTTTGTGTTAGTCCATTTTTTTATTTTGATTACTTTAACAGCTCAGGGATGTTCAAGGAGCAACCTGTTTGTGCACTTTCTGAAGATTTTTTGCACTATGAATTTGCACTGTCAGTTCTGTTTTTGAATAAAGGGTTGGAAATTAATGCTTTTTTTTTTAAATCCGATTAATCAAAAAAATAATCGACAGATTAATGGATAATTAAAATAATCGTTAGTTGCAGCCCTAGGTGGAACGGATTGCAGTTGATCCGTGATCCGTACGGATCAGGCCCCATGGTTCGGCACACATGTGATCCGTGGATTAACGGCTAAATTTAACCAACATAGAGTGAAAGTTTATAATTTTGATGTGTGTTTGTCTTGCCAATTTGCACACTCGCGCGTTTTCTGTACACATAGCCGCACCCACCCGAAGTGAGAGAGAGAGAGAGAGCCAGTACTTGAACACCAAATTGATTCCTCTTTCGCATTTCCTTGCCCTTGAATGGACACATAAACACAAAATTATGTCAAAATAACCGTCTCGGGAAGTATTCTCTCGTTTATGTCATAAGTGAACAGTTGAGAAAGAAACGGATGTTTGTCAGTTTTTTCTGTCCGTTAAGTGACAGCACACACCTAATCCCCCTAACTGTTGTCTGTGTCATTAATATTAATAAAACAACAAAATACAGCTTTAACAAAGATGAAACTATATTTAATTTCTACAGTGAACAAATAGTGTTATTTTACATTTAGGCTTAATTATTAATTTCTGTACCTGAATACTACTGTTAGACTTTGTTACTTTGTTATTTAGTATTCATCTCTGCTTGTAATTTGTGTATTTGTTCTTATTTCATCACTGACTGTTCACTTGTTTTAAATAATGTGTGAACTTTATAAGGCTAGTAGTTTTTGATGTGGTAGCTATCGAAGAACTTCAAGTAAGCTTTAAGTAATAAATGAAAAGCAAAGTTACATCAAAAATGATCCGATCCGTGGCTCAAACACGGAAATGATGTGAACCGTGAATTTTGTGATCCGTTCCACCATGTGCAGGGATACCTTTTCAACACCTGGCACATGGAACAAGTTAAGGCATTAGTTTTTCCGTTTTTTCTAAAACATTTCCAGAGCTTTACAATTTTATGGATGACTCAGACTTCATATATAGAATAAGAAATCATTTTTGCGTCCTTAAGTGCTGAGTAAACTGCAGAAAAATCACTAAGCCGCTGCTAAGCGCTTGCTGTTCCCTCGTTTCGGCGTGTCTCGCTGTGGCCGGGCCTCGTCGAATCAGCCAGTAATTGGTCCCGCTTCGAACACGGTCAGACGCTTACCGCAGCAGATGGAATTCGCTTGATTAAATATCCTCCGCTCCATCAGGGCCAAATGTGCTATGAACTGTTGCTCCTTAATGCGCACACCGGCACGCTGGAGAGAACAACCCTGCAAAGCCCGACGGCTCTGCAGAGATCATCACTTTGGTTTAGATTTTTGAAGAAGATATATGGAAAGAGTTTTGCCAACTTCTGCCAGACCTCTGTTCCTCAGAGTCTGAATGCACAAAAATTGCACCTCCACATTGCTCTTACATTTTTTTAAATATGTGGTTACACCCATTGATGGATGAACCATGAATTCAACACTAAACCTGTGTGTGGCCCAATGTCGCTGTCCATTGTCCTGATGGTTTAAAAAAAAGATTCTTTGAATATGAGGATTATACATATTATTTAAGCAACTTATGTATCTTATTCCATCACAATGTTATTTTTACTGACTTATCTCGCTAAAGCTAATATTAATAGCTAGCATTTATGCTTCTTAACTTAAATACACACAATTAAGCAAAATTTTCAGCTTGACTGGAAATTATGCACTATGAAAAATATTCTCTCTGCGATGGATGTTAACCTTTATGTTTTTATTATTAAAAATGGTTTGTCGTGATGGAAAGGGTGCTACTGATGGAAAATTAATATCAATATTTTTCAATAAATATTCAGATTTTTTAAATATAGACTGAAAGTCTGGCCTTGGGACAAGGATCAAACTATTAAAATAACATTTACATTTATTCATTTAAGAGACTTTTATTTAAAGCATTTAGAAATTAAAATAACTGCATATAAAAGGAAGTTAAAAAGAAGAAATGAATGAAGGCATATGAAAAATTCTTTAATTCTTAAATTTAAATAACTAAAAGAAAAAATAAGCAGAAACCTGCTAAAAAGAAATGAAAAAAAATTAAAACTTTTATTTAAGATAATTTATTCTATTTATGTGCTTTTCCTGAGATGATCATATCAAGGTGCTCATTAACTCAGTTATTAGGGTTCATAATGTGTGCTGGTCAGGTCAGGTTGCGTTTTCAATGAGTTTGACTTTCCGCTCATGAAAGCTTTCTGCTCTTTTAACTGCAGTGTTTATTGGTAAAAACTATTGAGTTCTAGCTGCATTATGAGAGCACATCAAACAAGATTGCCCTTTTAAAGACACTCGGTAGACAGAGATTTTATTGTGCAGCTGTGTTATATTGAACATCAGAGTATGTGTATTGTGCATGAATTGCACAAGTTGCTGGCCTATGGGTTTTGTTTGTGTGTGTATGTATTCGGGTGAGCTCATTGGAGGAGTGTTTGCTCCAGGATAAAGGGACCACACAGTGTGTATGATGTTTAATGACTTCCTTGAAAGGCAAACCAGTCACCATAAAGGCTTCACATTTTATGGCAATAGTGGCATTAGGCTCCAGACAGCATGAATTATTGAAGGATACTAATAATTTATGAATGGCATAGATGTTTGCAGCTCGATCAACACTGAGTTTGTTATGATATGTCAAAAATTACAGCTATAGTTATTAAAGACCTTTGGTGAATTTTGTTCCCTTTGAATGGATATGGTTCTGCTAAATGATTTTGATCAGTTTAATGAACATATTCCTCATTATTTTATGTTTTACTATGTTAACTTCTGTTAACAAACATTACAGTAGCTCTATAGTATGGTTACTTGTGAAATGATGTTGTAACTCGTCTTTCATTATACACATTTTCTAATATATTTGTATATATTTTATATTATATATTAGATTGAAAGTTTGGCCTTGGGACATGATCAAACAATTAAAATTCCATGTACATTTAAACAGACTTTTATACAAAGCACTCAGAAATGAGAATAACTGCACATAAAAAGGCATTTGAAAAAAAGGAAATTAATGATTCAAGCATTAAAGTCCCTGAGACAGTTTTAATGTGACCTTCAAAAACCTTTAATGATCATTCCTAATTGTTTTATGTTTTACGAAGATAACCTCTGTTAACATAAATACTACTGCAGCTCTTTAGTATGTAGATAGCTTTTCTTGCATAAAATGTATTTAAGTTTAAAAATGAAATAATCCATTTTCCTAAAAAATTTTTTTTTACCTTATTTACCTTCAATATCTAAGTTAGGATGCACTATAGACTTCAATTCATCTGATATACAGGAAATTATGATTATAGGATAAAAAAAAATCGATATATATTTATATTATTATTTTTATTTTTTTACCTCTGAGCACATCCCAAAAGTTTAGCTCACTTTGGGGGCCAATTTTGTTGTTCACTGTTCTTTATCAACCCAAACAAATATGTTTCTGAGGTGTCTGTTTTTACAGATGTGTTTGTTCTCCAGACAAGTCGTGTCATTTGTCAGATCTGAGGTGCTGTGCCCTCTCTGGCCCTATCTGAAACAACGGCTTTAATTGGAGTCTGAAGGACAAGACTGAGCAAGCTGAAAGGGCCAGAAAAGAAAACGTGTCTCTCTCTTAAACGCATGCACATACACACACAAACAATAACCAAGAACAACATCTTTTATTCCAGGATTGTCCATTCCTTGCCTCATATTTAGCTAAAGGCCTGGACCAAACTGACATGTGACCCCATACAGCACAGAGGCTCCTGAAAGAGCAAATCTGATAAATAGATGTAATTTAGCTCATGTCAAGCCCCACATAAAGTGCTTGATAGATGGAAAAACAAGCTAATTATTCCCCAGAGGATGTTCTGGACATTTGAGCGAGGACATCCCCCTAAAGGGACACTAGGGATTCTTTTTGTGTGTGGTGATTAAGTAAAAAACCCTTTGTGGTTAAGGAGTGGGTAGATTTCTTTGGCCACAAATACAATAGAGTCCCCTGAAATATTTTTGTGTCCTCCATTGATCCGCCCACCAGGATACGTTCATACCTGCTACGCAGTGCCGTACGATCTGTGATATACAGACTGTGATACAGCATGAGGGCTGTATTTCTCTGCATCTTCTCCTTTCTTTTTCCTCCCTTCCTCTTCCTTCTCTTATATTATGTTCAGACTGTATCTTTTTTCTGCAAGTTTAGATTTTCACAAAACATCATTTAATATACTGTTTAATGTACTGACCAAAAAATGTTCCGACTAGGACAATGTACATGTCACACACACACACACACACACACACACACACACACACACACACACACACACACACACACACACACACACACACACACACACACACACACACACACAATGCGTGACACTTGTGAGCCCTGATTTCGTAACAATGTCCGTTATGATGTTGTTAGACATGATTATTGCAATTTATCATAATATTTTGCAAATTGCGCTCATTTACACTATTTACAATATGTAGGCTTATTTATGTCCTGATAATTATGTGAGATATTGACAACTGTTCTCATGATAATCGCAGGAATCAACTTTAACAGTGAAAGCCTGACTGAGTGGGACTCTTGTCCGGTTCCTCGTGCTGTCAGATTCTCGTTACCTTTTTCTAGACTCTTCCGACCGCGCTTTCTTCGTTTTTTTTTCGCCATTCTGAAAACGCAGGTCCGATGTTTACTCGTGTCTGACTCCTCGTTCGGTCAGTCTGCCATTTCCTCTTTCTCTGTTCCTCCGTCAATGCTTTTCTAGCTTTCTGCTTCTTATATGCCAGCTTTGCCATGGGACGATAGTTGTTCTTATAGCTAGCCGTATCCTGGATGGGGGCGTGTACGTGTGCAGTGCCGTAAAGCAATTCGTTACCTCGCGAGACCTGATATCACACGATACTTCCTAACACTGAGGCCGGCAGCCCGCCAGCCCAAAGTTGCAAGGGTGGTTTTGCGGCTCACAGGCACCAGGAGGGTGCGAGACGACCACCATTCAACACGAAATCAGTAATATAAACATTACAATGACTCCAAAGCTTTTCGGTTAAGGTAAAAAAGTTACTTAGTTCTGCTTTAACTTCAGCCATACATAAAACCTTATGACTCATGCACTATATTTCAAGTCTTCTGAAGCCGAGAGACAGACTCAAATTATTTTTTAGGGGGGAATCGTTTGCTTACAGTACTACATTTAACATACAGCTAGATGATGAAAGAATTTTTATTTTCTTTGGGTTAGAGATGCACCGATTGATCGGCTGGTGACCGGAATTGGCCGATTTTCACGTGATCGGCCATGACCTGTGACCGGCCGGTCAACCTGACATATTCAGTTTTTTGCCGGTCAAAGGCACTCGGTCGCCACATGATTAATATCGCGCAACATCAGTGTCACACGTGCACACGGAACGCACACGGAGGAAACCTCGTGAATTACGGCCGTTTCACACCGCAAGCGTGAGCAGCGCGGGGTTTTTTTTCCGGCGTGCATGTTAATCAATGAGCATTCACACCGAGAGCAGGAGCGCGTGAGCGTCGAGCAGGAGCATCGCGTAATCAGCGGTGAAGCGGGGTTTCGGCGCATAGTCTATTTTTGTTGCGCTGCTCGCGCTCAATTAAAGTGAAAACACACTTTTGTTGGACTAAATAAATATGATGTCACCTAAAAAGTGCCCAAAATGTACAGAATTTGCATGTCTGGTGTATTTTAACAATAACTGGAGTAGGCTATGTCAGAAAAGAAATTATTTTTATTATTTCCCAATCGTTTCCCTGCACTTGCTCCACTTGCCCGAGCTTAGCGCTTGTTTAGCCTGGCTGGACATGTGGCAGATTAGAGAAGAACTGTTTGCGAAATAAAACTTGCCATTGATGTACAAGTGATTGCAATAGGCCTGTGTGTGTGTGTGTGTGTGTGTGTGTGTGTGTGTGTTTTGAGAAATATCTTTATACTGCAAGGCTATATTTTATTTTTATTTGCTATTTATATATTATTTTATTGCCATTACCTGTTTTCATACAGAAGTTTAGTTTCCTAAATAAGTAAATATATCAAAACAATTTTTGTTGAATATTGGAAGTGAAAATGGTTCTTCCATACCATAACACTGCACTTAGATGTGTGTGAATTTCCCACTCCAGAAGTAATAATTTATATAGTTCTATTTTATTTAATTTGTTCAAAAAATGTTCTATTAAAGAAAAGATAGAAAATAAATATTTGTGTTTGCTGTAAAGTAGTTAGAAAAAAATGAATTCGGAATCGGCTAAAATCGTTATTGGCAGGCCAAACTCATGAAAAATCAGAATCAGCCTAGAAAATTGTAATCGGTGCATCTCTACTTTGGGTGAACTATTCCTTTAAGATATAATTTTTTTCTTTGTTCCGGTTATTTTTTCTTACTACAGTATGCTGCTGAAACAGCTCAGCTGTCACTCCGCTGCACCTTGACAAGTCATATGTCAAGGATAAAATGAACACTAGGCTGACAACAGTGATGACACTACATCTGTGTCTGTCAGAGAATGTGAATCAGAAATCTAAGAGATCTCTCATCTCAACCTTTCCTTTCGGATGTGATCTACACACACACACTTAGCACAATGTGTGTGTGAGTGCTTCCTGTTCGCTTCCTGTTTCAGCAGCATAGTTCCCTTGGGCTATGTTTAGACAGGAAGGCAAAGGTAGAGACTTGCTTTGGTTTTCTGGAACTCCAGCATGGAACAATGATGTGGTTAGACGTCCATGCCAGAGTAGGATCCAAGAAATCTCTCTAATCCAAGTCAGTGACAGAATCAAAACATCAGGCAGGTTTGATGGATTACGGCCAGCCTGAACTTTGAGTTACAGGTTCTCCACTGTGTAGTTACAACCAAATAGTTCTAAAGACCATGAAACTTCTTGTTGCTGATATATTTCCCATTTAACAGAAAGTTGGGGTGTTTTGAATTATTAAAAAAATATATTTTTATTAAAATATATTGTAAATAGCCAGGCTTTAGTTGTCACATGATTTGCTACTTTCAAGTCAGTTGCAGTGGTGTAAGGGGAGGGGCATTCTCATTCTAGCATCTGATTAGACAAAAAACTGTAGCGCAGGATGAGTCAAGTATATTTGATTTGTTTTCCAGGAAAAGAAAGACTGTACATTTTGAATGCACTACTGTTCAAAAGTTTGGGGTCACTAAGATTTTTTTAATGGTTTAGAATTTTCTTTTGCTGTTCAAGGCTGCATTTATTTGATCAAAAAATACATTAAAACTGTAATATAGTGAAATATTGTTATTATTATTACTACAATAAAAAAACTTTTAAAATTGTATTATTATCATCACTCAGGGATTATCATCACCCCCCCCCCCCCCTCCCGTATTTTTCCCCAGGGTTCAAAGCGCTAAATGCGAAATATCTGCATTGAAAGCGTATTACTTGCAAGTTGGTAACTTTTTTTGAAATACATTTTTACAATTTAGTGCAATCATAAAATCGCAACGGTTGTGATGTAATTATACAAATATAGTTTGATGCGTTGCATGTTTAAGAGTCAAAGTAGTCCATGTGACTTCAGTGGGTTAGTTAGAATTTTTTGAAGCATCGAAAATACAATGCTGTATAAAGTCGTCGTTTTTGTTATTTTTGGAACAAAATGTATTTTCGATGCTTCAAAAAATTCTAACTAACCCACTGAGGTCACATGGACTACTTTGATGTCTTTATTGCCTTTCTGGACAAGGACAGTATACCGCACATAGATTTACAATGGAGGGACAAAAAGCTCTCGTACTGAATCTAAAATATCTTAAACTGTGTTCCGAAGATGAACGGAGGTCTTACGGGCTTGGAACGACATGAGGGTGAGTCATTAATGACATAATTTTCATTTTTGGGTGAACTAACCCTTTAAAGGTGCAGTACATGAAATCACAGACTTCGAGTGATAAGAATTGTAACTCAAACGTTGTTTAGAAAACCAGTCCCATCCGAAGAGGAATTTTGATGTATAGAATGTTAAATATATATATATATATATATATCTGCATAAGTGAATTGCATTAATGTTTAGGTGTAGCCTACACTAGCATATACAGGGCTCGAATTTCGCCGCATGATTGCGGGTATTGCGCACAGAATATTCACTTGCACAATCGGACAAGCAGTGCATCGTGACTAAAGTTTACCATTTGCACGTCTTTTTAAGTCTTACCAGTTTAAACATTCAAGCGATTTTAAACTATTCAGTACTCGTGCGCTCTCTGAGAAATGGTTTTCTATGCGGACATACATAGAAAAGCCGCATCAAAAACAGCTCGCCAGTAACAAAAGTTATTTTTCGCGGATTATATTGCTTTAACACGAAAAATTGTGTCAATTTCCGTCTTTGTGAGTATCCTCTAAACACAGTCGATTGTGCCTTTAATAAGCATAAAACACATGACAGTCAGAGTATAATGAACACAGGATCAGTGCACTAGCTCTTAAAGTGACAGCAGCCATATGTGTCATTTAATTTGGTTGTCAAAACAACAAAAGATAGCTTTAAGTTTCTTCTATTCTTTAAGAATCAGGATTAATATCCCATGTATTTAATTTAGTCAAGACTAAAATAGTACCCAGTGTTATTTTCCATTTGATTACTTTATTCAGTTTCTGTAGGCCTGAATTTCTGAATACTAGTGTTAGACCTATTAAAAAACGTTTCTCTTTATATGTATCTTTATTCTATTGTATTTATTTTTGTTACTTTTTTCAATTTAATTTAAAAGTTTTAATTTAGCTTTCTTGTGTAAATTCTTAACAATTTTACCCCATTGTACCCTCCTAACTCCCCCTCAAATTAAACCCCCCACCCTCATAAGAATCACCTAATTCTTCACCCCCCCCCCCCCCCCCCCCCCCCATTTTAGAAAATGAAATCAGGCCCTGATATAGAGGGGTTCAAAGTTAGACATAGACTAAAAACCACAGAATTGAAAAATTTTAATCCAAATCTCAACTAGAATCTAATGTAATGTTCATTCTGTATATTTTCCAAGCTGTTATCATCTTTCTTTTCTCTAATCTGTTTTGTGTATTAGTGTATTATGCCGTGTTCTGTTTATTTAGCCATCTACCATAATGCTGTTTGTGGCTTTTGAACTGAATCATTTATTCTGTGACTTGAATACACAGAATGCGTATTGCTTTAGCCATATTACTTTACCTTGCCTTACCTTAGTATGCATTCTCATTGAGCTCTTGTTATAAGTTTTCCTGCCATGTGTGATTTTCAGTAATGCAGTAATATTGTGCGCCATGTATTAATCCAAAGCATCGTTCTTTCGTTTTTTTCTGTCTGGTCTATTTAGTGTGTTTTCTTTGGTCTCTATTATTTCTGCTGCACAATGGCATACCTGTCAGGACGTGGATGTTCTTTGTGTTCATGTAATTCATGAAAAATGCATAGGCCTATTTCAAATTTCTTTTTGTAAGAAACACTCCATTTGATATAAACAGTCTCATCAGCAACATTATCTCAGATAGACCTTTAATGTTGCTGTCTATTATTTAAGAGTATACATCAGATGAGTGTTATGAGGTTAATTATTTGTGAAATTACATCCTTTGCAAGCTTATGAGAGCTTTTTCTAAAAAACGAATTTTGTTAATTTTAACACACTATTTTACATTTTGGTTCTTGTATGGCACGGATCATTGAAGGTCAGCAAGCAATGACATTGGTAAATAAAGTGAAATTAAATAGAATGTTTGTGTTATTTAATAAATGTAATTATTGCAGGTTTGCGTAATGTTCTGAGTTTGCATTTCACTGTTTTTATTTATTTTGAGGAATACCGAATTGTCCAAGTGAGATAAGTATGCAAATGTTTACACCACGCAAACAACGCCTCTGCACTTCCAATTTCTTTCAACATGGGGACAGGACAAGTGTCAGCCAATAATTTGGAAATAACTTGCATTACTTGTTTGAAAAGTATCTCAGATATTTTGTTGACATTTTGTAAATTTAAAAGGAATTTGTTACTTTACTAGTTACTTGAAAAAAGTAATCTGATTAAGTACATAACTCGTGTTACTTGAAATGCATTACCCCAACACTGATGATCGTAATGCTGGCGAGTGTGACAGTAACAGCATTAATTTGCAAATGTGAGGGTCCGAATCATTTTTGTAGAGCAGCTTGAAATTCATATTATGCAATTGTAACCAATTAAAGGCATCTTTTTAGGGAGCCAATCAATATCAAGCAGAATCAATTAAAAGTCATTATGTAATGCTTTGCTGCTCTGACTTCTGACAACAAGATTCACTAGTGTTTCTTTATTTTTACAGAATTCAAATATTGTAAATTTGAAAAGGAGTATACAAAGCAGAAATTTATTTAGGGCAACTTCATTTGACCTAATTTCTGTCAAATACTAGCTGTGTGTAATCTTCCTCGGAGCGAGGCTGCCACCTGCACTAATCTTATGAGTTACCATGGCAAACCCCATGGCCAGAGGGACAGGGCCATGCTGTGTTTGTGATGCGTGTCAGTCGAGCCGCAGCGGGACGATCCAATCAAGTCTGTTACTTAAAATCCATTTGCAATCTTACACCTCTTGACAGTGCCCTTTAAGTTCTGCTTTGAGGAATAATGCTGAGGACAAAAAAGACCCAAATTGCAAACTGATTCCTTTTGGCCTAAACAATAGCTATATCGTTTGGCCGAGTGCTTTTGAACGGCAAGGCATGTCAGTTTTGTAACCTCTAAGACCTGTTCTCAGCCCCAAAACTCACTTCAGTTACAATGCATTTCACCTTAAGAACTTACAGACAATTATTACTGCCACAAATATTCCACCCAGCTCATGAATATCCTCTAGTTTTGAGCACATAAAAGGCTCATCAAGAATCATCTGGGGCATGTGTCAATTCTTATCCGTTTTTATTGACACAGTATGACATAAACCAGAGAGAGGACGAGTTGTCGAGCTCCGTCCTGGATCTCTTCATGTCTCAGGTCCTACAGGGAATGAGGATCCCTGCGAATACTCTCCAAACGACTTTTCTCTGTGTAACTGTGTGGCTTAGCAACTGAAAGAATCCCTCTACATTTACGGCCTTTTCTGTGTCTCTCTCTGCCTGTTCTGTGTTTGAGATCACTCTGATCAGGTCATGTTCAATTGGTTTCAGTAGATGAGAGTGTCCCAAATTGGGGTTCGAGATATGCTTGGTAATTCCTTCCAACAAGCTACAAAATTAACTGGAATAATGCCGAATAGAATAGTCTCCTAATGTAAAAACGCAAGAAAGATACTAATGAAGAAAGGTTGATCCATGCAGTTATTGTGAAGTCAGAGGAAGATTTTTTAATAACGATGAGAGAAAAGGATTGGTTTTCGGTCAACCTTTGTCAAGCAATTATGGATAGCATTTAAGGAAAATTAGTTATTTTTGTATCAGTATAATTTTTTCATTATATACTGTGTGTGTGTGTATATATATATATATATATATATATATATATACAGTATATATATACCTAAAGGATTATTAGGAACACCATACTAATACTGTGTTTGACCCCCTTTCCCCTTCAGAACTGCCTTAATTCTACGTGGCATTGATTCAACAAGGTGCTGAAAGCATTCTTTAGAAATGTTGGCCCATATTGATAGGATAGTATCTTGCAGTTGATGGAGATTTGTGGGATGCACATCCAGGGCACGAAGCTCCCATTCCACCACATCCGAAAGATGCTCTATTGGGTTGAGATCTGGTGACTGTGGGGGCCATTTTAGTACAGTGAACTCATTGTTATGTTCAAGAAGCCAATTTGAAATGATTCAAGCTTTGTGACATGGTGCATTATCCTGCTGGAAGTAGCCATCAGAGGATGGGTACATGGTAGGGATGGCCCGATACCGATACTGGCATCGGGGATCAGGTCGATACTGTCCTCATATACTCATACTCGTACTCATAAAAATTTCCTGATACCACGCCCCGATACCACGTACATTTTGCGAAACAAAACTGGCCGCCGCGAGTGCTTTGTCGAGGTGAACTGAGGCATAGGGACGTGCACTCCCAACGCAATAGAGTGCGGCGCTAGATCTGATGGCCGAGTGCGAGGCGGGCGGTAATGCACTCACTCTGTGTGTGCGGGTTGCGGGAGGATAAAACGATTTGCTGGACTCCCGCAAACTAGAAATACCTATGAATACAACATATTCAAACTAATAGATTTTTATTCATCTGTTTCAGAAAAGCAAGAATAACAACTAAAACAAAATAGAAGCGATTTACAGACAAGAGTTTCTTTTCATAACATGTTTGCGGCGTTGAGCGATGTAGCCAATCACAGACATATGTGTTGATTTCTTGAACGCAATGGCCAATAAGAAGCATTTAAGATAGACTCCCCTCACCGCTCAAAACTTTTTTGTTCAGTGCTGAATTCTGTATGCTGGCAAATCCTCTAATTATAACAGTGTGTGGATATTATGAAAGATTCATTGAGCTGTCAGCTTCATTGATAATAACAGAGATGTGTGAGATCGCTATGAACTGTCAGCTTCTTAGGAATTAGGCTATTAAGGGAGCGCAATTTGCGCGCATTCAGTCATTCCTGACCATGCACGCAGTAGCCTGCTTGCTTTTATGTTAAATTAACAGTGGTTTGTGTGATAATACATTTATTATTTTACTCATCATTATTTATTTTTAGACTTGTTAAAACAAGCAGAGAAGAAAATAAAAAACAGTCTTCTAACCTGTGTTCTAAAATAGTCTTCTGTCTTCTTTTCTGGAAGCCTATAGTTACTTTTGTGGTAGAAATATCGGTATCGGTACTCGGTATTGGCAAGTACACAAATGTAAATACTCGTACTCGTATCGGTTTGAAAAAATGGTATCGGGCCTAAAGTGTGCCAAGAAAACATCCCCCACACCATTACACCACCACCACCAGCCTGCACAGTGTTAACAAGGCATGGTGGATCCATGTTCTCATTCTGTTTACACCAAATTCTGACTCTATCATCTGAATTTCTCAACAGAAATTGAGACTCATTAGACCAGGCAACATTTTTCCAGTCTTCAACTATCCAATTTTGGTGAGCTCTCGCAAATTGTGGCCTCTTTTTCCTATTTTTAGTGGAGATGAGTGGTACCCGGTGGGGTCTTCTGCTGTTGTAGTCCATCCGCCTCAAGGTTGTGCGTGTTGTGGCTTCACAAATGCTTTGCTGCATACCTCGGTTGTAACGAGTGGTTATTTCAGTCAAAGTTGCTCTTTTATCAGCTTGAATCAGTCGGCCCATTCTCCTCTGACCTCTAGCATCAACAAGGCATTTTCGCCCACAGGACTGCCGCATACTGGATGTTTTTCCCTTTTCACACCATTCTTTGTAAAACCTAGAAATGGTTGTGTGTGAAAATCCCAGTAACTGAGCAGATTGTGAAATACTCAGACTGGCCCGTCTGGCACCAACAACCATGCCACGCTCAAAATTGCTTAAATCACCTTTCTTTCCCATTCTCACATTCAGTTTGGAGTTCAGGAGATTGCCATAACCAGGACCACACCCCTAAATGCATTGAAGCAACTGCCATGTGATTGGTTGATTAGATAATTGCATTCATGAGAAATTGAACAGGTGTTCCTAATAATCCTTTAGGTGAGTGTATATAAATACATACACACACAATACCATTTAAAAGGTTTGGGTCAGTAATATATTTTTTATATTTTGAAAGAAGTCTCTTATGCTCACCAAGGCTGCATTTTTTATTTATTTATATTGTTATAATAAAATATAATATGTTAAATAAAATATGTTAAAATAATATTATTACAATTTAAAAATAATTGTTTTCCATTTAATCCATATTTAAAAATGTAATTTATTCATGAATTGGCAAAACACCATTATTATTCCAGTCTTCAGTGTCACATGATCCTTCTGAAATCATTTTAATATGCTGATTTGGTGCTCAAGAAACATTTCTTCTTATTATCATTGTTGAAAAAAGTTAATAATAATTTAGTGAAAATTAAATAGGATTTTTTGGTATATAGAACGTTTTAAAAAACAGCATTTATTTGAAATGGAAATCTTTTTTGACATTATAAATGTATTTACTAATTATATATTGGTTTTTCTCTCCTAGTAAAAAGCCAAGTAATTTCATATGACTCCTCTATAGTTTCAGTTCAAGAAAGTGTTTTGTATCAAGAAACCAAAGTCAGAGAACTTGATTTAATGAGAAATAATATTTCTCATTAAATCAAGGCCGCACTATTTACATTAATTTTATAGATGTCTACTTCTACTGTATATAAGTTGACTTATTCATATTTATTTATTTTCTTCTTAAGCCACATTTCAGAAGAAACATCTCTGACAAATTGATACTTGAAACATAAATGAAACAACTGAGAACTGTTTAGGTTTGCCTGCTAAGAAAGAGCTTTTTTTCTGACACTCCCATACACTACAACCAAACACTGTAATCTCTGTGATGTAACATGTATGATATAAGAGCGTGCGAGCACCAACCACCTGTCAGAACACATCGATCAAACTGACATTAGTACTGCATGCATGTCGCACTTAAAGAGTGACACGTGCCGGTGGGAATATAAAAATAAGGGGTATGTCTCACTAGTGTAGCCAGAAAAGCGTCTCTGGGTGTGCATACGAAAAACTGGGTGTGCCACATTTATTGTCAGATTAATGTGCAAAAAAACCTTGACCCGGCGTATCACTAACTTTACAGAATAGATTGGGCTGATGTGTGAAACTATACTCAGGCTCGCCACATACAGTGCCTAGCATAAGTGAACACGCCCATGCTAAAGTTGACTAAAAAGAGGAATAAAAAAATCATCCTTTGGAAATTGATCTTGGTCAGACGAAAAGAGGTAGTCTCGGTCCGGATCAAACTGAACAAAGGTTTGGTTCGTTTCTAGTGTGAAAGCATTTCTGTATGGTTCGGACTTTCAGACCTTTTACAGGTAGTTCCGGTGGTTCCTGCATAGCCGAAAAAACAGAAGGTGGCAGGAAAAATGAGCCGTGGTAGCACTTGGGGAGAGGAGGAGACGAGGTTTTTAATTGAAGTATGGTCTGATGACATAATAAGAAGTCAACTGGAAAAAACGCACAAAAATGCAGACACTTTCCAAATATAGTTGCAACGATATGCGTCTGTTCATTCATGTTGTCAAAGTTACCCACCGAATTGACAACACGCTGAGGTCAGACGCACGTCCATTTACAAACCAATCAATGTCAAGATGCAGCCCACATAGATGATGACGACAGGACGCGAGTTCTGTCACGTAAAGTTCTTTAGTGCGCTCGCATAATTGCAGTGTGAAACCAAACCAAAACTTTCTGAAAGTATAAAATGTATCAAAACGTGAACTTTGGTTCGGACCTTGGTGCGGACTTTCAGGTGTGAAAACGCCCTTCGAACACTTCAACTGTCTTCCTTTGAGTGTGTAGTTCACATGTAATTCCACTGTGTCGTTCACCATGGAGACCACAGAGCTTCGCAGGGCTGTGCAGAGCTCTGGAGGCCAGGGCAGGTGTCTCTGACTGGTCTCCTGTGAAGGGAATGTTAAATGCTGTCTCCTAATGAGATGCAATACCCCCCGTGAGACCCTGCTTCACAGCACACCCCTGGAGGGGGAGGGGAGCAAAGATCCAGGATCCATTATACCAGGAATAATGCCCAATTATTCCAATAATGTCTGTTGGGGGACCATCAAAATAAAACGTTATAAGAAATTAAGCAGACCGTGTAATACTAGTTGACATAGAGGCTTATAGTTAGTAGATAGTTAGCAAAAGTGGACAATCTAAATAAAGTACCCTATTCATTCTTAAAAACTGAACTATTTTGTGTGTTGTTTTAAAAAAAACGTTTCAGTCTTCAAACCTTTTACCATCGACATCGTGTCAATTGGTTTTGATTAATATGCGCGATGGAGAGAGAGCAAAGACAAAGTCATCTACCTCACTCATAAATCACAATACCTGATCAGATAAGGCTTTGGCGGGATACAAATTCACTTTGAAAGAATAGCTACAAAATTCCTTGAATTAGCACATTCAGTTACAAGGTAATCAAACTATTGAGAGGTTAGGATCCAGGCTGCTTAAAACAAACAGTGGAGAACCAAGAACTGGAAAGTTACTGAGATCACATTTCTGATTAGTCACCGACGTGGACCAAAGCAAACCACTTAAATGACAAGTGATAGAAAAAGCATGTGTTACAACACAATTAGTCCTTCTCTCGTTACAGCAGCCTTTTGTTAGTGTGTCCAGAGGCATCATTCGTCCCCTATTTTGTCTCATACAGTATCGCCCGACAGGCATTAGGGTTTCCAGTGCCCTAAATCGTTTTCCCATTCATGCCTGATCATCCATCTGCTTAAAGCACTTAATCGTCTGTAACAATGACTGCATGCAGCCCTGTGCTTTTTTAGCATCCATGCACCTGGCAGCACTGGCAGATATTAGCGAATCCCCTGGAGGGATCTGGCTTGTGTTTTTCCATGTCGCTCATATGTCTCCCATCCCTGCTCCGGCGCCAGGGGAACGGCCGTTCACGTCATTGCCAATGAAGGGCAAATGCGAGACCGAGAGCAGGCCCCTAGGGTGAAAGTGTTGGGTCTTAGACTCACCCCCCGAATCCAGCGAACACAATGCGATTGAAGAGATTGATTCCTGCGGCAGTGCTCAATCCTGCTCACGTTATTGCGGTTCGTAATGGAGGCGCTCCGTTCAGTGGCCCTCGGGCCGGCAGATACAAAAGTGCTCCATTACGGTCGCCTGCTCTTGAGCCAGTGTTTAATGCTAGCAGGAGAATATCTAGTCTGGAGAAAGATGATAACCCTCTTAAACCAATTATGACAAAGCAACGGTGGTCTGAGTCATCACTTAACCCATGTTGAAGTTCACTAACAAAAAAAGAATGGTATGACCATGTTTGTGTGGACATGGTTATTGTTTTTTTTAAAGCATTCACTACTGGGGTGTTTGGTTGTTTCTTCAAAAAACGTTTTTTGACCTTTTAGAAAATAAACTCTCTTTTCACACTCACATTAGTTTGTTTAATTTGTCTACTAACAATGCCCAACAGTTTACATGCATCATGTGAGAAATGTTTTTTTTTTCTTGACAATTTTCATCAGAGTGTCATTTCCACTATCTCCAATTTTGAATTGTGTAGTAGAATTTTGTGATGGAAATTAATGATTTTGTGATTGTGGTGGATTTATGTTTTGTTAAATTATTCAAATAAAATAGCTGATATAGCCGACTCCTGTCTTACTAGGATGATTTCACTGTTATCATTTTATGTAGGCTATTCTAAATACAATTAAATAATATTTTCAACATTATTTAAAAAAATTACAGATTGATTGGAAACCGTTGAAAACTATAACTAATAAAAATCGTTTTCCGTGATTGAAATATAAATGGTAAATGGTAAATGGACTGCATTTATATAGCGCTTTCACAGACCGAATGGCCACCAAAGCGCTTTACATAGATATACTGCATAAATACTGCTGAAAAAAATAATATTAGATGAAAAACTTTAAACTTACTGAAAATTAACTGAAATAAGTTTGTTTAAATGACTAAAGCTAAAACTGAAATAAAAATAAATTAAAACTAATAGAAATAAAAAATAAAATAAAAAAAACAATAAAATGACAAGCACCTAAAAAAATACTAAAACAATGAAAATGAAAATATGAAAATGAAATGTAAACTGAATATATAAAAATAAAAGCTAAATGAAAATATTCACAAATACTGTACAGTACAGTACAGTAGTCAACATTTGAAGTGGACTAAAAACGTTCATCAAAGTTGTCCTAAGACAAGAACGGGTATTGTTCAAAATTCATGTATAACTTTGATGAAAGGTTTTGATCCACTTCAAATGTTGACTACTGTATTTGGATAATACTAAAATGATTTACTGATTT
This sequence comes from Siphateles boraxobius, assembly GCF_051911475.1. Lineage (NCBI taxonomy): Eukaryota > Metazoa > Chordata > Actinopteri > Cypriniformes > Leuciscidae > Siphateles > Siphateles boraxobius. Next base: position 22,361,939 of record NW_027509197.1, on the reverse strand, counting down.
GATGTGTAATAAATGAATATCACTGTACACAAGTTATTATAAAATTAATATTACAATGTATTTTTGTTTTCTTTACAACATATGTCTCAATTTGTTTGGATTTCTAGAAATATGCATCTATATTTTTAGAACATATGACTGCCAAAGCAATTTAATAATTGCCAATTTAAAATTTTTTTAATGGTTTTATTTCACTCTTTGTTTAGATTATCATAGTTTTAAATTGAATTGTAAATATTTGTATGATGCCCTTTCAAAGTTTAAATGCTTTTGATATGTATCAAAATGCTTTTGATATGTAGCAATACTAAAAGATGAAGGAATACAAGAAGTTTTGAAAGAATTGAAACTGATAAAAGTGAATTAATTGCATAAAAGTTGAAGACATCCATATATTTGATACTGTACTGGTACTGTATCATAGTGCCACCAAATAATTTGTCTAAGGTCAGGCTGCTTCTAAAGTCACATTAATTTGTAATTTTGTCAAGTGGTTAGAAAAGAAATGCAGTGAGGGGTAAGAATCAAGCAATCTGTGCTCTTTATCTTTCCATTTGGTCAAGCTGTATTTTCCTTTGATCTGATATTCAAGCACTGTTCCCTTTGCTCAGTCTTCCTTCTCTCTCAACTGTCCCTCCCCGCTCTCACATGGTTAGTCTTCATTTGCATATCTCACGCCTTCCCTCCCTCATTTTCTCCGGTCTTCGCGTTGCCAGGGTTCACAGCTGCAGAATACGTTCGGATAAAGTCATCCTGCTGAGCTGTAAAGAAGCGCCCATGGTCCCTGCTGCTCAGACTCAGCTTTGAAGCGAGTACTGCTCTGCCGTTCCTTCTGTGCGCAGATGCCCGAAATACCAGACAAGAAGGTGTAAACATTTAAAAAACAAAACGGGGGAATGCGGGGGCAGCGTATTAAGTTTCCCTTTCTCTCTATCCTGCATTTGGCTTCCTCTGTGTTAAATTTTCATTTGCTTTTATATAATGTCCTCCCACAGTTTATGGAATGCCGTTTGAGTGATGCGACTACTGGGGGATTTCTGCCTTGAGTCAAGTGAATCTCGCCATGAGAACATTGTGTGAAAATAGGGCGCTTCTTTGCTGTCTTTTGACTCAATTAAATGAACATTTGGATACGTTCAGCTTGGGAATGGTCGAACCAAATGATGTAAATAAACAGCACTAATGACACTTGATGATTGACTGGATTATTCACCGATGACCCTGTTTACCCCTTTAAAGGGATAGCACCGTAAATTAAAATTCTGTTTTCGTTTACTCATGTCCAAACCAGAGCCGGCGCCAGCCGAGAACTGATGAGGGGGCGTCTGGAATACCGAGAGGGGGCGTTCACATTAACGCACGTCACCACTTTTTTGCCAGGGTCGATATTCTCCCCACCACTTTTTAAAACATCTTTGCGGCATGTACCAATTTGTACCAATACAAATAATAAAACATCTCCAGTTAACTAGCAGAGCATTCATTTTGTTCGTTTGTCAAATTAGAGTCATTATAGCGCTGAAATGTGTAGTTTTTTTAAATCAAGTGATCAAAGTGCTCGTTGCCGCTTCGATCAGTGAAATTTTAAAACACACTAAGGTCTATGGAAGCGGCAATAAATGATAATCCTTTCCATAACAATAAGACGACACGTTTTACATGTTGGATACACACTCTGTAAGTAGCTTTACATTTTGCTCTTTTCTTCTTCAGTTCACCGGCCATTTATGTATTTCATGATTAGTGGAGAAATTACGTGTTGTAAATCCAACAGATCTGATTCTCTGAACTGTGGCAGTGGCACAAACCACATGGCGCCGCCCATCGCACAAACAACAAAACACATCCACTTGCACATATTTGACAATCGGAATATCAGTGTTTCATGCTATAGCTAATACATTTGGGAATATTTTGAATAAAAAAGGAAAAATGACATAAAAGCAGATCATCATTCATTCAGCGCTGTGTTGCGGTTGCGCTCTGTCACGTGACAAGTAATGACGCGTCACCATGGAAACATTAAAGCGACAGGTTCTAAATAACGGTCGCCTTGAAAAACTCACGCTGGGTGGTCAGTTAGAATATTTTAAACTTACGAGTGAAAGGGCTAACTAAAATATAAATTTAGGTTAATATTCACGAAAATGTGAAAATGTAATTGGCAAAATGTGATTTTTAAATAGCATATTTTATCAGTAAAATCCCGTTTACATTCATGGTGATCTGAGGGGGCGGGAGAGTCCCGTTGAGGGGGCGTCGCCCTGGTCCAAACCTGTATGATGGACTTTGTTCCACAAAAGATATCCTGAAGAGTAGAGCCCGACCGATATATGGGCGGGCCGATATTATCGGCCCATTTTAGGCATTTTCCTAACTATCGGTATCGGCATTTATAATGGCCGATAAATGAATATTTTAAAAAATGCGGGTACGGTGATTCATGTAAGGGTGGCGCTGCCAATAAAGCACCTAAAAGCTGTCACAAGAACTGGCAAAAATAATGATTATGAATACAACAAATATAGCAAGGAGACATTTTAATTGTTTATTAATAAACAAGTGTTTTCAGTCAGTGTCAGCCAAAGACGAGCTCCAGTTCACCCGCAGGCGCCTCCGTGTCGAGATTATCTATCGTCTGCTAAATTTACTTCTTATAAATTAAATCCAGGCAAATGGCTGATGAAACATTGATTAAAATTAAGATACAATTAATAAAAAACGAAATTCACTTTGAAACGAAAGGTTTTGTGCTTTCTGTTTGATGTCTATGTGAAAGTTTCAAAGCAGTGCCGCTTTCAGAGCGCTCACGTCCGTAGTGCTGAACTGTCGCGTCTGTAACATTGTTTTTCCTCATAAATGCAAACACGAAAAATAAAATAAAATAAAATGAATATTTTATGTAGCCTGTGGAGACTGAGAGCCAACCCTTCTTCATCCGGTGGGTAGTAGCCTACTTGTGATTTGCGCAGTGTAATTCACTGAATTGATTTCTCTGCTACAAGCCTCTGTCACGTATTGTGTGAGCTTGTGACTATTGCAAGCGCACAGCTGAGAAGTCCTGATTATATTGTCTGCTATATTTAGGCCTTCTTATTTATTAAGGCAATTGGTTGATGAAACATTGATTAAAATGCGTGGCGCGAGCGATCTCCGACAGTAAACTGATTCTGCTTTGTCTAGGGTAAACAGCTGTTGCGACGCGAGCAGTAACGGCCGCGTCCGGTGTAGACACAGTGTTAAAGCTCATTCTGCCTGATAACGCTACGTTACAACATCAAGCAATATTCCAAAAATGTATATAATTATAACACTTTATATAGGGCCATTTTGCATTAAGAGTAGCCTAGTTTCACGTTTAGTACATTTTGCTTACTAATTATTTAAAATAGTATAAAAGTACTGTACATATGTAATTAAAAACGTTTTCATTATGATATTATTCATTTTACTTTAGTAAAAAGATCTGAGTTCTTCCTCCACTGGTAGAGATTAGAGGAATTAAGAGTAAAAATAGAAGATAATAAGGTTTTGTCAGTGACACTTTTTATATATTTATTGATAAAAGTTATGACTAAATTAAAAGACAAAGTCGTCGTTAGTGAAGATTATGCAACAGTATTTAGAATATAATATAATATAATATAACATGCAATGCAAACTAGTTTGGTTACAGCTCAGCTGTATAATTCTCATTCTATCATTCCCCCTGCCTCCATTACATATCTGTGTCACACAAGTGTTTGATTACCACATTTGAGTGATCATTGCAAAACGTGTTTATAAAATATATTTATTCTGTTTATAGCTACTGTGTAAAGTACCCATCAAAAGTTTGTACACACCAATAGGAAAGTGTCCAAACTTTTGACTGGTATACTGTACTATAATACACATAAATAATATTGCTACTGTATTATAATATACACATAAATAATATCGGCCGATATATCGGTATCGGGCTTTTTTTACTCCCTAATATCGGTATCGGCATCGGCCCCCAAAAATCCATATCGGTCGGGCTCTACTGAAGAGCATTTGTAGCCAAACAGTTTTGGTGACCATTGACCTCCACTGTATGGACAAAAACGTTTGGGGAAAAACAGACATTTGTCAAAATATCTCTTTATGTTCCACAGAAGATAGAAAGTCAAACATGTTTGTAATGATATGAGGGTGAGTAAATGATGAGATGATGAGAACATTTTCAGTTTCGCATTGACTATCCTTGGTGTACTTGTGTTCTAACAAGCTATATTTGTGGATGAACAGTATGGCTGTGCTGGTCTTTTATATGTGCATTTGAATAACTTATATTCTGTGTCTATTTTTTGGGGGGAGGGGGGGTCTGGGGGGAGGAATGTGCTATTGTGGAGGACAGGCACAGAACTTTTTTCATTCTTGGATTTTTCAGTTTATTTACCAGGATCTACTTGGCACAGATTTGCTCGGAGCAATTTGACTGAAGCTTTTTGGGTTAAGGAAAGCTGGTTTCATGCTTTGATGGAGTTGGATGCCTCCAAAAAATTATTATATCCTGATTGAGTAGAAGAAGATAAAAAAGAAAAGGAGGAAGAGGAATGTGAAGCTAAGAATGTCTATTTTGTGGGAAAACAGGTCAGGTTTATTTAATGCAGAATTACATGCAATAACGGGGATTAAACTCAGCAACGGAGATCATACATGATTGACAAGTTTCTTTCCTGTGTTTACATACATTACCATTAAAATGCTATTAAAAGAATGCTCACCAAGACTTCATTTTAAATAAAAAAAAATAATTTAAAAAAATAACTCTTCTATTTTTACATATTTTAAAATGTAATTTATTCATGGAATGTCAAAGCTAAATTAAGCAGCCATTAATTCGGTGTTTAGTGTCAAATTATCCTTCAGAAATCAATCTAATATGCTGATATTTTTTATTATCAATGTTGAAAACAGTTGTGCTCTTTAATATTTTTTGCTGATGGGTCCTTAACTCAACCTGCTGTTAAAAATAGTCACTGTTAACTGTACAGCACAGTCTGATTGGTTCCTGTTGCATCTGCAGCCAATGAGCTTGCTGCTCAACATTTAAACTGTTCTTGCAGTCTTAAGTTTAGTCAGTGTTTGCGGTAGCAGTTTGCAGCATGCTTTTCAAAGTTGTTCTGTCCACTTTCGAACAATTTAATTCATTCTTACGAATAAAAGTATTATTTTCTTTAAAACAAAATATCTGACCCCGTGCTTTTGAACAGTATATTTCTTACTGAAACAGGAAGTTTGAGAATCTCTTCCTTTTTTGAAACTAGAAATAGGCGTCAGTTACAGGTTGGAGGAATATTCTCATTCTAGCATTTGATTGGACAAAAATTTGTATAGTGCACGATGAGTAATCAATATTTTTGCCATTTTTCAGAAAGCAAAAGACTGCATTTTTTCCCGTGTATACCTGCTAAAGGTTAATTTTGTCAACATTTTGTAGTACAATAGCATATAAGTAAGCTCAAAGATACCACACATGGACTAAAAGCTACAAAGTTTTGATTTCAGTTCTGTTTGAAACATGCAGTTCACTCATGCTGATTCTTTATGAACTCGTCTGCCAGTTCTTTCATCCTCCACATGATAGCATTGGGTTTAGGGAGAACCCATAATCTCTGGCCATTTGACAGCTGACATATTTTTGCCTCTGCAAAAGCCTCACATTGACTTGACCTAAGTGTGACTTTGCTTTCTCAAGTGCTATAAGTTGTCATCTTGCAGGCTGTGAGATAACAGAGGCCGATGAATAGCACTAAAGCTATCTGATGGCTCAACCTGCCTGTCCTTCTACCTATTCCAGATGCTCATGACAGCTTCAAAATGGCACTATCTCATACACAGCAAAATGGCTATGACAGGGGGACATTGATTCTGGCGGCCTTGTCAAAAAATGGTTCAAAATCATTGTTGATATTCAGTAGAACATGCATTTTGCTAAATAATGAGGTTTTTCATGACATGGAATGTGACGATGATCTCTCGGCAGAAGGGGTAGCTGATGCTTGGGTTCTTCACTGTAGTCTTCTGGAATCACTATATAGTATTTTTCCAGTCCGAACTATTCCGAGGGAGGCTAATGAGAGATTGCCTCTTTCATCTCCGGCTCAAGACATGATGAAAGACTAGTGCAGCCAAAACACCATTATCTGGATACATAGTCATTCCCAACCTAATGCTGGTAACCAGCTGGGTCCATTCTTAAAGAGAGAGTTCACTCATAAATGAAAATCCTGACATTATTTAGTCACCCGTGTGTTGTTACAAACCTGTGTGACTTTCTTTCTTCAGTGGATATATTATTTTTCTTTATCATAATTTACTTCTTCTTAAAACAAAACAAAACAGTCTTCTCATTGATGTTCCACAGAAAAAGTAAAGTGAAAAAGATACCAAGTCATACAAATTTGCCATTGTTCCCAAACAGACAGTTTCTCCCACAGGATGTTGACCATAGCAATGTAACAAATGAATGACAACAGAAGATTTTTTCCGGAGGCAGCAGTGTTAATTTAGTATTTTGCTATGGCCACAAGGTGCCCCTCCTCCTCACATGACAGGTACACTAGAGCGCACATGTTAGGATGTCAACATTGACCTGGTGCCACTCATTATGAGGTTATGTTAGTCCAGAGGTGAGAAGATGGATAGTTAACCTGCCGGTGGTCCTGGGATGTCTTAATGGTCAGTCATGTATGACTCATATTAGATGGCAGTGCTTGGTCTGGAGGCTGGAAATCACTTCCTTTTGTGCTCCTAGAAGGCCGAACAGAGGGGATTAACTGGCTCAGGAAAGGTGTTTCTGCTGCTTTGAGGTCTAAAGCGTTTTTTTTTGTATTTGGTCACTGAGATCCCCATGAGAAATTCTTGCTTCAGTCATTGTCATCTCTCTGCAAGCTAGCCTACAGTAGTGGACACTCTTTGGGATCTTTGTGTATCCATGGAATATACTGTATAGAGGAATTACAATATCTTGAAGTTTTGAGTTCAAAACGTTATTACTAATCATAAAGGATTTTTATGATTATCTTAAAAACTACATTTTATTAGATTTTATTAACAATTTCTTTAATACGGTGAAATCAGCATATTCATCTGAACAGCCTCTTCCTATTTTCTAAAATGTATTATAAAAATACTAGTTTTCAGCATTAAAACCAATAACATGAAATGGGACAAAAGGCTCAAACATTCTTTTTATATTAAAATATTCATGTTAATAATTACCTATATTGTTTTGCTTTTTATACACTTTTTAGCTAATGCACTAATGATTATCCAGAGAACACAAAGTAAATAAATAAGAAGTGTTATTAAATGTATGGGATAAGAGAAGAAAAGAATTCAAGAAAAAAATGTGCAAAACAATATAGAGTAAAGTTTCATATTGTAACAGGGTTTAAGATTCAGGGAAGAAGGAGGTGGGAACCGGCGAACAATTAACATTTTTAATCAAATAAAAGAAATACAAAAACAAAAGGATCCGCCAGCAGCCCCTCGCGGCCGACTGCTGGTTACACAAAAGAGAAACAAAACACATCATAAAAAAATCGGGCCTGTTCTTCTCTCGATATTCAGTGTCTTCGCTCCTCCTTTTATGCCTCCGCTCCTCCGTGAGAGATGCGAGACCGGTGCATCTCACAGGTGTCATTCATTATCACGCACGCCACCGGCTTCGCACCGTTCTCTCGCGTCCCTCGGCCTCGTCCTGCTCGCCACACATATTATTTAAAAATATATTGTATTACAGAATTCTGTCTTACTATAAGTAATTAGTAATTACTATAAGGATTCTTGAATATTGTTTCATTTTATTTTCTCATTTTAATTTTGTAAACAACTTTAATACAGTGGAAAAATCACAAACCGTTTGATCAAAATACTAGTTTTTAGTGTTGATCTCACCAATCACATGAAATGTGATTTCTTTTATGACTGAAAGGTCAAGGGACATGATAGTCATATTTAAAAAAAAATGGCCCAGTGTTGGAAATGAGTAAAATAGTTCGCCACACATAACTAGTGTGAAAATCAAAGAGTTGACATATGCTAATAGAGTTTAGCTCCCTTAAACAAAAGCAAAGCTAGGCCTCACTAAACACTCCACAGCTACTCATTACAATTAGCTCTCAGTGGATCTTAGTGACCTTGCTTTGTTAGGCCTAATAGTTGGAGACAATTAATGAACCGCTTAATCTTGCACCGTTCTAAACCCTGTTTATGCTGCAATGACACAAGTAGTTAAAATCTTGTTAAATTTAAAAAGATTTACAGGGAGATTAAGTGCAAATGTCAAGAAGTCTTGAAGACTTTGCCATACCTTTACTTATTACCTTTAATATTTTTAGTAACGTGAGAAGTTAGTATGGTTAATTTTACATTAACATTTTTACATTTAACATTTCATCAATAGATGGCAATTTTCATATAGCTATCTATGGTAAATGGAAACGCACTGCTGGAGAGTTGAAAATGCGCTTGTTTCACCTGCGAGGGCAGTAGCTAATGATGATGAAGCTGGAATAGAATGAGAGACTCCATCCCTCCATCAGTCCCTGTTCCACTTCACAATGAAACAAATGGACCGGGACTCCTTCATCATGGCTTGCTGTCATTCCTCATTTCCTGTCTGCCACCTGCTCTCTGTTTTTGTAATAGATACTGAGGATGTTTCATTGCTCATTGCAGTCTTTTCTCCCTCATTCAGTACTTTGCCTCAGCCTCACTAATACGCGTATATTTACTGGACCGTATCGCTTTGCATCTCCATTTATACCGCTCTCGTCTTTGTCCGTCTGTATCAGCCTTGTTTATTTCATGCACCGTAATCTGGTGCTCTTTTCCCTCTGATAGTTTCTCTGCTCTCTTTCTCTCAATGACTCATATCTTTGTAGAGGAGGCAGAGCAATTTGGGAGCGTGCTCCGCCACACTCGGCTCAAATGAAATGGCCCTTTATCAGCTGTGCACACTTACTTTCCTATGTCTGATGAGGCGCGTGTGGTGAACCCTCCACCTGTTCCTCGCTTATGCTCTCTCAGAATTATGAGCAAGCACAGACACATTATTTGAACTTTCTTTATCTCCTTGTACATACAGCACATGATATGTCTTAAAATCTTCCTGGTGAGAGCTGAAACATCTTTCTAGAGGAAAATGTTATTGCTCAGATGTTGCTCTTTCATAACTGACCCAGGCAAGATAAAGCAACACATTAAAAGCTATCTTCCATTAGTTTTTCCTAACCAACTGCTAAAGATATACGTTAATGTACATAAAACATCAACTATATTCTGATTGACTGTCATCGTGGCTCATCACACAACAGTTTGGATTCGCAACAGTCATATTGCTTGCTGCAGGAAACTTTGTGCCTGGTATAGTGTTAGAGGTTTCAGTTAAATTTTATATACTTTAAGTATCAGATGGTTCTCCTAAAATTCCTTAAGATAAATATAAATGGATATAAACAAGACAAGAATGTATTGCTAAATGATTAGGGATACACCAATATTACATCTACTGTATAGTGCATGCGATATCCCGAATCAATATTTATTTTCATGTTATGACTGATAAATGGCTGATATAAAAAAATTCTATACAATTTTGTCTTAAATATATATCAAGTTTGTTAATTTCATACTGTAGAGGAATTCACAGTATGGAGAATGACAGATCATGAGTTCAGAGGCTCTAACGAGAGATGCGGCATCTGGGAAAGAGGAAAAATAAACAACAACACAAGCCAAGGCTATAAATTGAATGGCAGGAGCTGTGTTGCTGTTCATTACTCTGCCTCTTGTGTTCAGGATGGGGCAGCGTTCCATGAATTATTTCTTGATTGGCACTTTTCTTTTGAGAATTCCGAGAGTGACGGCTGACTGATTCCCTGGAGATTTATGTATTTGTTATTTCCATCAGAATTAAGAACATTTGAGAATTAGCCTAACTTCATGCTTAGTTACTAGTACAAAATGTCTGACTGACACACTTAATTCCCAGTGGCAAAGAGGGTCCCTATCGACCAAACAGACCAGATGGTCACATGACATTTAAATAAATAAATAAACATATCAAAGCAATGAAGAACTAAAAAAAAAACTCTTACACTTTTTTTTTGCTTTAGTTGGCTAACACACTCTATCAAACCCAAGCAATGTGTCACCCTAATATCTATAATTCCTCTGTGGTGTTTTTTGTGTGACATTCAACGCATTGACAACCTTGCCACTAGGGGTGGTGAAAAAAATCGATTATTGATTAATCGCGAATATGTTATGGACGAGTATGAATCGATTATTAAATCTTCAAAAATCGATTTTTTAATTTATTTTTTAAAAAAAAATTCATTATTTTATTTTGTAAAAAATTTTATACCGGAAGTTGAACGTCACGAACGCGCCCAGTTCCAGTTAGCAAGCGCGTGTAACGCACTGTCTATGGTGTAAGCAGCCAGAGCGAGTTAGAGCAGGTGTGTAAAAGCCTGTTTGAGCCTATTTACAATCGTATTTGATTGCAGAGCGCCTTAGCGCAAGCACTACCTCTCGCTCGTTCCCCTCTCTCTCGTGCGCGCTCTCTTACCCTCATATGAGGCGCCGTTTAGGGCTTATATCAAACTTGATTTACGCACACATATGAAACACTTGCATACACATATGTTAAGTAATCATACATACATGTATACTGCTGAATGCTCAAACAAATACATATGAAATGCACAACAACACACCTAAAGTCGCTCACGCACATACACGCAAACTCTACACACACGAGATGCGCGCACATACAAACTCTCCACGCAAATAGCCTACTCATATGAGACACGCGTGGCACACACAAACTCTCCACGCACAAATGAGATATTCGCGCACACACTCATATGAGACGCGCGCGCGCACATAAACTCTCCACGCACATACTGACGCGAGCGCACACACACACACAAACTCGCGCACAAACTCAATGAGACGGAACACACACAAACTCTCCGTGCACATACTCATATGAGACGCGAGCACACACACACACACACACACACACAAACTAGCGCACATACTCATCTGAGACGCATGCTCACACAGTACATGATATGATTCTCAGTGTGAACAGAAATCACACATTGGTAAGTGCATTTTTTGTTAACAGAGACAGAGTCCATTGCTTTTATTGTTTTTGGTTGTTTTGTTCATTTAAATAGTCTTTAGAAATAAAAGTTTATTGATCTTTGAAAAGGTGTACCTTCATTATTATGCCATTATCATTATTTTAGAAGAAAATGGTCTCAGAACGACTTTATCATCAATATTACGTTTATCGCAATAATTTCTTGGACAATTTATCGCCCAGCAAGATCTGTTATCATGACAGGTCTATAGGTGTTACCGAAGCTACAGTAAGTTGTTCAAAAATGTTCATTTTGTCTTCTTAATGATTAAATTGGACAATTTTCTTCTAGAAAGGTGTTCAGGTGGAGAGAAAACCTTTTCTTTACCTTGATATGTTTCGACTGCAACCTACAGTCTTCCTCCACCTGAACAACACCTTGTCTTTCTAGAAGAAAATTGTCCAATTTCTACAGTATGTTGGTTCTGATCTACATCCTAAAGGAAATAAGCCTTTCATTTATTTGTTATTGTTTAGTTCAACTTGATGAGTCACAAACACAATGTGATGTATTCATTTCTGTGTTCTACAGAACATAAGCTACATACAAATAATTCTTTAGTTATAACTACACGACACAGAAAGTGCTTTGAGTTGTTGTTACTCAATAAAATAGTTAAGTAATTCAGCAGCTGACTTTTTTTAATACTGCAATCACTTTGTAGTGTATTTTCGTTTACTGTTGTGAAATGGAAAATCAATAATCGCTAATCGAGAATCGTTAATAATCGAAAATTGACTGTAATCGAATCGGGACTTCAATAATCGTAATCGAATCAGGAAATCAGACAGATTAACCACCCCTACTTGCCACTCCTTACCCATCACTTAAAGGCACATACACAACATGTTTATGTTTAAACTTAATAAAACACAGGCGCTCACCTTCCCCAACCCAATTACACACCCAATATTATACCTCATGCTACGTCCAGGGACTTGGAGAATGATATTATTCTACCAGCTCACTCCACAGGGTTTTAAATTACATTCCACCTGTCACCTGTTCCTGGCAGCTGAGGGCCACAATGTGAGGGCAAAGAAAGTGGCATGAACCAGCAGGCAGCTGCGAACCGGCCTACAATAGAGGCTAAGGGCACCACTCTTGCGTTTCCAGATTTCTGAGCTTTTTTGCTAAGTTTGGACAGGCATGAAGGTGTTTTTAGAATTTATTTCTTTGCAGAAATATGTCTCAATAATACTCCACTTCAGACCTAAGTCTTGTTCAATTTTAGACACCTGTTTTATTTGCTGGGGTTTCTACTTTACATTACTTTTTACATTACTTTACCTTGCTTTACTTTGTTTCTACTTTTACTTTACTTTTTACGTGGTCCTCCTGATCTTGTTCTTTTCTCTACAAGCCACTGGAGCAGATGTCTATGAATGCAGACAGGACAAGTCTTCTTTGCTGATTTCCTTGAGGTCTCTCTCTCTCTTTGTGTCTTGCTTTCACTTCTTTCATCTTTCTTTATAACTCTGGATTTTGTATAATCAAATTGCTAAACTACACCTTTCGACACTCTTAGACCATTCTCAACACCTTGTTCTTGCAAGGGGCTGTCTAAAATCAGAAATGAAAAGAAAGAGTGTTTTACAGGAGTGTATCTGATGTTAATATCACTTGACTGAAGGGCAGGATATCGAGGCATGCCCAAACCAGGTGTCTGAACTATTTCTTGAGTATTTTTAGTCTTTGTTTAATTCTGCTACTTTTACTGTGCCATCTCCTCCACCACCCCCAATGTGCTGCAGATAACATTGTAGTTAGGGAGTAATCTCCATTAAATACAACTTAAGCTCTATGAATAGCATCTGTGCCATGCTATCGGTTAATGCAAAAAATAATTTTTACCCATCCTGTAGTCTGTAAAAGCAAACAAGAAAAACATACATGCACTTGCAATGGAAGTCTATGGGGCAGTCTATAACAGTTTATCACAATGAAATTTAATTACATGTTTGAACGAGAGCAGTGTCATAAAATCGCTTACTAAGCTTTGTCTTTAAAAAATGTTTTATAAAATTGTTAAATTTAGAACCATGTAAACATGGTACTTTGAGCATAATATGCTTAAGAACAGGAGAACATATTCATAAATCACTTTGTAATGGAGCAAATCCCAATCGAATTACCTTGGAAACGCAAAACTTCTTCTGAAGGAAGTTCTCCTCAATAAAAGTATTTTTACTTTACAGATCATTGTTGTACTATGTAATGCATGCATGCTTTAGAAAAAGTACAAGCATGGGCGGATCTACAGGGGGGCAGGTGCCCCCCCACTCTAGAGCCTTGCCCCCCTAGCTGCCCCCCTAACTTTGATGATCCAAAAACTGTACTTGTAAAAACAACCCGCCACTATGTCCACAATCTTCTAAAAAACAGTGAACTAAACAATACATTTATCAAAAGTGAACAATTTAATTTTAAATGTATTATTAGCCCCTCCCCCTCAAATACTTATAGGCCTACGTCCCTGATTCAAACGTGCAGAGGAGCGGCGTTCGCTCAGTCTGGCTGACTGGCTCACACACACAGCGAGTCTGCTGCGGTGCGGTGGCCCTGCAAACCGACTGGAGAGACTGAGCTGCCCCTGAGCCTCTGAAGGTGAAGTGAGTTTCCCCAGGTGTAGTTTAAACACACGTTTAACTTAAAGTTACATCTGTAATGATTGTATTGTATGCTAAAGACGATTCAGCATCAGCAAAAACAGCGAGTCACGTTAGCCAAAATCAGCGGTAAAATCGCTCCCTCCTGATTTGTAAGAGCACTCTTCCTTTTGATTAGCCTAATTTTAATTTTAGTAAAGACAACAGCTTAATAAAAAATATAAAATATAGTTTCCACAACGTTTGATGGTCGCGGTTACGCCAACGTTACGTTACAACACAATACAGTGCCAGTTAGGAGATCAATCATTTGATTAGCTAATCAGTCCTATAAATCCAATTCCTCTCAGATATCACAGCAATGAAACCAGGTTACAACTGGGGAAATAACAAATACGATAGGATTAAGTATTCTAAACATAACTGCTGTGTGCATGTGATAAATCTTTCTGATTTTATATTTGTTATATAGGCTACTTATTAGCTACATGGCCCTTACCCAATAGACATTCTACTGACTAAATGTAACTTGTCAAATTATTCTACTAAACTGAACCGCAAAACCTAACCTAACAGTCCACTAACACTAGTAATTCTGTAATGGAGTTAGTGGTCTTAAGTTGACCATCGAAATAAAGTGTAACCCAAATAAATGATGTTCTTTTGGTCTTTCTATTCATCACAGAATCCTGAAAAATATTAATCACGGTTTCAACAAAAACATTAAGTAGCACATCAATTTTCAACATTGATACTAATAAGAAATGTTTCTTTAGCACCAAAGCAGCATATTAGAATGATTTCTGAAGGATCAAGTGAAACTGAAAAATTTTGTAATTTTAATATACAGTATATTATTTTAATTTGCAATAATACTTCACAATATTAATATATTGTGCAAAAGCACTAGATTTAGATACGTTTGTGAAACGTTTTGCTGCAAAGCACAACAACCGTCGCCTTAAGCTTTCCTGAAAAAGATGGGTGATCATGGGTCACATTTTTGTTTTGTTTGAACACTGCACTGGGCTTATTCCTGTTGTGAATTAAAAACATTTGTAGTGTGTAAGGGCATGATTAAACAATACCTACTGTAGTTTAAAAGTGTTTTTGTGTTTGTTTTGTTAAAGCAATTCACATATAGAGATTCCCATGTACCGTCTACCCCTGCCAAGACCCCTTGCCACCCCATTGCCCCCCCATGTAAACTTTTCTAGATCCGCCACTGAGTACAAAATTGAAATGTATGCAACTTCCTCAGCCCATAGACTTTCATGGGAGTGATTTTTATTTTATTTTATTCGTTTTCAGTTTTCATTTATTCCTATTTTATTCAAAATTATTTTCTGTGGCAACCAACGACATGCCACATAGGCCTCCCAAAGAGCCG
Source organism: Siphateles boraxobius (assembly GCF_051911475.1). NCBI lineage: Eukaryota > Metazoa > Chordata > Actinopteri > Cypriniformes > Leuciscidae > Siphateles > Siphateles boraxobius. The sequence goes on along the minus strand of NW_027509197.1, from coordinate 22,346,751 downwards.
TCATTTGTTCCATCAACAATAAATTATATTTCAAAATATTTTAATATATGGATGCAGTGGTGCTAGTCTGTAATGAGCAGAGAAGCCACTTGTCAAAGCAGATATAATTGACCCGTGATTGATCCGTGTATCCATGTCACAGCAGCTCACACTGCAACGTCTCCATTGACAAGTGCAGATGTTGGAGAGTTTTAGGAATGTGATCCTCTCACTGTCATGAGAGCTGGTTTCCTCGCATGTTAGTGTCTCTTCACGCCATTCTGCATTCGTTATTCGTTCCCCCCCAAGGTAAAAGCCAGTGTCTCATCCTACGATAACAGGTGTTACCTGGTGATTTAATTCAATTGGCTGACACATTAAAGTTAGATATTTTGTCACATCCATCTTTTGTGAATCTAACGATGATGAAATATATAATATTGATTATATTAGCATCTTTTAAGGATGAAACAGTATTATGTATGTACTATTAAATCATAATGTAATGTGCAGAACTTAACCTTTTCTTCTCTTTACAAAAAGACCATCTATTGAAATATATAAAGGGTAACTTCACCCAAAAATGATTCCATAATTTACTCACCCTCAAGCCATCCTAGGTGTATATGACTTTCTTCTTTCAGCCGAACACAATTGGAGTTATATAAAAAAATATCCTGTCTCTTCAAAGCTTTATAATGGGATTGAAGGGTAACTTGGATTTTAAAGCCCAAAAAAGCGCATCCATGGAATTGTAATTGTAATGGACCAAACAATTTTTTTGAAACTGAGTGCAATGTGCAGTTTTTCCCATGGCGGTATAATGAAAAGAGTAATTTATGGCTCGTTTCCACTGAGCAGTACGGTACGGTACAGTACGGTTCGGGTCGGATCAGTAAACCATGATCCAGCTAGCGTTTCCACTGCCAACAGTACCCTACTTGATAGGCGTGGTGTTTGCCGGAAAGAAGCGATCAACGTCATTTTCGCGCGAAGAAGAAAGTGACAAAGTAAACACCAATGGATGGCATACAGCAGATCTTGTCCTTGCTTCTTGTCATGTTTGTCACAAGAAGACAAGCGCCGACATTAGGCATTTCTCAATACCAAGTATGTAAAGTTCTCAGCAGAAGGACTCCCGAGGACGCGCGTTCTTGAAAGCGTCACTCAGCTCGCTCTGCATGTACATTTTAGGCAACAATAAAACGAAATATGTTATAAAACACCACTCTGCCTCTTTTCGTTTTCATTTAAATAAATTTTAAACATTATAGGCACACAAATGTGGTTCAGGCAATGTATAGACCTGATTATATACATGTTTAACGTTAGCCTATTTATAACAAAACGAAATATAAAACACAACCCTGCATCTTTTCGTTTAAATTTTTAAAAATATTAAACATATTCCAGGCAATATGTGCATTTGTACAAATGTTCCAATAAACAACATTACAGTGATAATCTTGTAATAAAAAATGACAAAACTCAACCCTATCTCTTTTTGTTAAATTTCAGTTCTATCAATAATAGCCATTATAAAAGTATAAGTAAAAGGTAACGTTACAAGAAGCTATACAATAAGAAATAAAGCAAACAATTCAGTCAAATATACAAATTCAGCGCTAGTCTAACGTTAACTTTGCAACGGAAAAGTTATAGCCTAAATATATGAAACTTCACTTAACCCTCAGCCAAAACGATTGGCCAGGGAACGAATTATCAATTCACGAGACCAAAGATCACCCGTTATATACACAAGACGAATTACCACTACAGAGTCAGCGGCAACCGTCAGAACGACTAGCCGAGGAAAGGCTGTTCCAGGTGGGGAACATGAGCGCCGAGCGCCCGGTGATCGCCTGGAATGGATCAAATTATCATAAATCATTATAAATAAACCGCAGATTTGAGCTTTAAACAACTACATTCTCGCCTCAAAAACTCTTAAAACTACATTTCGTGAAAGAATAACCGTAGTATTATATTCCAACTGTATATTAAAAACTGGCGCTTCTTATGTTGCCATTCCCCTTGTAGCTCGCGCAAGTGACGATACTCTGTCAACCAATCAGCGTTCTGCAGTGAGTCTAGCTCCACCCTTTAGTACCGTACCACTGTGCTAGGTACCCCAACGGAAGGGTACCCAAAAAGTGGTACGGTACGGTTCGGCTTTTTAGTACCATTCACAACTTTTGACAGTGGAAACGCAAATAATTGCGTACCGTACCGAACTGCACCGTACCGTACCGCTCAGTGGAAACGAGCCATTATTGTGCCATAACTTTTGAAATCTGTGAAGAAGAAATTACGCGGCAACCAATGCTGAGAAGCGAACCCGCACGAAGAGGCTACGGCAACCAGAACAACCAGCGCTGTTTTTCTGTTGTTTTCTATTTTCTGTGAACATGCACTCATGGATGTCTTACAATTTCGTTGCTTTTTTGGAGTTTTCAGATTTAAAAACGTCTATAGATATAGAGGCTACACTCTTTGCTCTCACAGAACAGATAGACCATATAGCCTATGCTTATGTACCGTCAGATGAAATCCTGGAGGTGTCAGTGCTTTCTCTCAGTCCATGCAATAAATGCACATCCTTGAATGTGCGCGGATTTCTAGCGCATTTACATGAACTTCTTAGGTAATATCTATGGTTTGACCCATTTGAGAGGTGGCCAAAATCTGAATTTAAAATGGACTAAATAAAGCTCTCTACGAACTAGACGTTCAATCCCGCGCAGGCTGACATGTATGCGCATGACTCACAAGCTCACAGCAATATTGTAAGTCACTACATAATACATTTTTAACTAGTAGAATAATACAGCATCACGATACACAGTCTCACTTTTAGTTGTCTTTTAACTATTATAGTATTTTGAAGGGCAAAAACATGGACATTAACTATTGATTTTACTTGAAGTTAGCCGTCACTTTAGCGCGAGGCCAGTAGCATATAGCATCAGCTCCTTAGCCTGAGGAAACTCGATCACGTCGTGTGGTTTGAGCAGCAAGGCACCTCAGCTCCACTCACGTCCCGCCTTTTTGCCCATTTTCTTTTATTCGGGAGTGACGCATGGTGACGCACTACCAAGATGGCGACGGCCGACTCCGCCCACTTTAGGCTTCAAAACTGCTCTTCAGAAACCTACGGGTGACGTCACAGACACTACGTCCATATTATTTTACAGTCTATGCTCTGACTGTGTTCGCTCAAATACAGGTAGTTGTAAAATGCGAACTAGAATTGTTGCTATGCACTTGGTTATACATAAAATAAGCTCTCTTTTTACAAGGTGTGTTGTGTGTAACTTTATACGCAGCAGTGATAGATCAGATAATTTGATTTGATGACTTTGAATTTCGTTCATCAAAATTAAATAATCTTTCATTTCTAGTCATTTCATATATTTGACCGTAGTTAATATGTAATTTTTTTTTAATAGCTAATTTCTCCGAACACGTCTACATGCGGAATCTTTAATTATATCCCAAATTAAGCAGTCATTATAATGCAGCCAAAGATAAATAATGACCAACGCAATGAACGTAATAACCATGAGCAACTATCACAGAGACAGTTTCAGCACATAGGTAATCTACCCGAGAAAAGATAGGCCTACAGGTAAAAGAAAATATTTAATTTCAGTCATGTTCAAGTATAGTAAGAAATAATATTAATCTAATTGACCAGTGTTTTACAGTTGGCTATTATATGTTTGTTTTTAAACAACTTGAAATAATCATGACAATGCAAACTTTACAAAGAGTCCGCTATCAGAGAACAGAACAGATGTAGGTCACAAAATAACAATAAATGGTTTCGTTTTGCTTATATAAATTAAGCATGCATGATAAATAAATTTTCCTAAGTTGATTTGTGTTAGGCCCATCTGTAAGATTATATAGCAGATTTGTTTGTTTTGTTATCAATTTGTTTTGTGCTATGTGTCAAGTATACAGATGCAGAAAAGTGCCTAGATATTAAAAGTGTGTTATGTCATCACTGCTCATTATCACACAATACAAGATTAGTTGTCAAATAAATAAATTAACTTGAAATTACTTTAGTTCACGACACGTGTAGAGATTGCAGAGTGATACATGACCCAGTAAAAATGACTTCCAATAATCTTGAAAGTAGGTTAAAGTGTTAGTTCACCCTCATGTTGCTCCAAAACTGTAAGGATACTTTCTTCTGTTGAACATACAAGATAATATTTTGAAGAATGTTGGTAACCCAATGGTCGGTGCCCATTGCCTTCAATTCTATGGATGGAGAAGAAAAACTAAGGCATTTCTCAGAAAACCTTTTTTTATGTTCAAAAGAAGAAAGTCATATTTGCAACGGCATGAGTAAATATTCATTTTTATGTGAACTATACCTTTAAGATAAAGGTATAAAGGTGTAAACCCTAAAAGCGCAAGTGGCCCCTGCCCGTAATTAAACAGAACATTGTGTACATGTATTGGGGTCTCCACGCAGAAAATTTGACTGAAATGCCAGGGATGTGGAAGGATGGCTCAGACGTTTCAACTTTTGAGAGTAAGTTATGCTATGAAAATATTGAATCAAATAGTTTTTTTGTCTTCAAAAAGATAGTTAATCCAAAAAAACAAAACAAACAAAAAAAAAAATCTACTCACCCTCATGTCGTTCCCAAACCTGTACAAGTTTCTGTTCTTTCTTCTATGGGACACAAAAGAAGATCTTAGGAGAAAACTTAAGTGTTTTGATTCTATACAATGAAAGTCCAGTTTTTTGGTCACTTTGACTTTAATTGTATGGACAAAATAATTTAAAACATTCCTGAAAATATCATCTTTTGTGTTCTGCTGAAGAAATAAAGTGATACAGGTTTGAAATGACATAAGTGTGAGTAAATTTTGGTTTTGGAATTTGGTCCAAACTAGGTTCAGAATTCTCTCAAAGTTATTTGACTTCATATAATGTTAGTTTACTGGTGATTTCACCAGTATGCAGCTCACCAAAGGTATGCTGCTCTGATCTGCTCTTAATGGCAGTTACATTTCTCATGCAATTTCAAGCCCTGTTCATTTTGTGTGATTTTCATTATCTGTGCCTCTTTACCACCTCTTACTCTCCCTCACACTCTGCCACTATCCACTAAATCGCAATAATGTTCACCCTTTTGCTCTTAATTAATTTACGCTGAATCAAAACAATATGCCTCTGATATCCTTTTCTCTGATCTTAATCACATTAGGGATTAAGTACGTCCTATGTTTATGCCTGAATGAAACAAATCTAAATCATTAAGTAAGTGTTAATCAAACTGAGCCTTTTGAGACCATCATTTAATATACATGGAAAGATGAAATGTTAAATTGTTAGGTGTCTTGGAGTGACGAAATGCAGAGATAATCTGAATTTAATCCTATTAGCTATTATATTCTATTATTAAATGTAAAAGAATACATTTGTTAAAAATAACTTTATTTTACAAATTAAAGTCTTATGTATGCTGGAGGACAACTAGAAGTTGACAATGACGTTATGAAATTGAACGCACTGATAAAAGTGGCTACTACACGGAGAGAAAAAAACAGACACTTTGGTGACCAAAGTATGTGAGCGCTGTCTTATCTGACTGGAATAACATACAGACTAAAGGTGACACTGTTACCCTGGCTACCTCATGCTGTAATATTAAGTTAATGATCAACATGGTTTTAGTGCTTGTGGATGTCCTAATGACCAATTAATGCTGTATTAAAGGGCTGAGAGGGTGTGTTTACTAGATGTCTGTGTGTGACTTATTGGATGTGAAGGAAGGCTATTAAAATCAAACATAAAACACACACCTTTCAGTGTGCTGCAGTCAGTTCAGCTGGTACAACTTTGCTTCTAATTTTTGGTCCGTTGAAATTCACAGCCTTCGTAAGATTCCTGCACTTACATGTACTTAGGGGAACTGATCCAGTGAAATCAGCTTAAATTTAGTCACTGAGGGTTAGTCAGAATATATATTCCAAAAATACGATTTTGTAGGCAGTGGAATCCTGCTCAAAGGAACAGCATGCATTCCATGGTGTTATAGGGTGGTTTGTACTGATTAGTCCAGGTTGGATGCTGCTTGATCAGCACTTTATGCACATTGTTTAACTGTTCACATGTTCGTTCTGCCTGTACAGTATGTGTATTCAACTTTTATTTCAAATAGCATTTTCTTAATCAGTCTTATAATCATTTACACGCACACCATTTTTCATTTAAGGAGGCCTTTAATCTGAAATAATGTTTTCCATACTCCAAACAGCTACTGGAATACACTGCATTATTAGTAATTTAATCAAATCTTTCGTTTGTATTCAAGTCCTTTATGATAGTAGACAAGAAAGCGTTGTGGAATTTTTCGGTTCGCGTACCTACCCAAAGTGATAAGATAAAATAAAATTCTGCATCAAAATTTATAGACAAGACAAGTAGTTTGTTTAGGCATGGTTTGTAAGGAATTACAAACCTGCGCACATATATTCAAACGCACATAACTATAGAATCAATTCTTAATGCGCATGTGAACGCCATCAGCGTCTATCACAGGTTCACGTTTAAAGTCTGTTTAGAGAGAACGGTGTCGTCTTAGCGGCCCCTAATTTAATAACAAATGATCATTTAGACGGAAGTGAATCAATCATAACTAACTTTAGCTGGAAAAAACATTTTTCAAGAACCACTATAAAACCAAACCAATCTCTGTTACCTTAAATTATATGTTTATCTCTGTAAAGCTGCTTTGAAACAATCTACATTGTTAAAAGCACTATATAAATGAGGATGACTTGACTTGACTTGACAAGAAGGTGAAAGATGAATTGCAATGGTCACCTTTGTGAATATCAGGCTGCTTTTGCTTGTCCGTATATTGATTTATGGTCTTTTTTTAAAGCTCCTCCTTACTACAAAAATGTGTCCTTGGCATCTTACAGTACAGCTGCCTGTTATGTTGTACTGTAGGTTTCAGATATGCAGATATAAATACATATTTCAGATAAAATGCTAAGATATTTTAAATAATTCAATGCAATGCCATTTCAGAATCAGAATCAGAAAGAGCTTTATTGCCAAGTGTGCTTGCACACACAAGGAATTTGTTTTGGTACTGAGGCTTCCAGTGGACATATACAAATACAAATACAACAAGAAACATAATACTACAAATTATAAGAATAAAAAATAAAAATATAAATATATGAGAATAAAAGTATCGCAGTTGGGTTTAGTCAGAATAGACATTTTCAGATTTACAGATTGTGAACATATTTATAGTGTTTTGAATATTATAAATAAATAAATCTATATATTAGTATATACATTTAAAATAAGGTGTTTACGTGATGCATACTTAGAATATGAAGAACCAGATTCATATTGTATCTGAATGTACTTGTGCATGGTCACTGTCATTTATTCAGTAAGTCAGTAACTCACTTATTTGCATCTCTAAAAGTAGTCAGATCATACTGCTTGAGCAAAAACCATGTTTGTTGGTGTGCATACAGTGCACACAGTAAGAACATTCTCATTGCAATTTCTGCTTTTATAAATTCTGATTTGTTTATCATGCAACACAGGAAGTCAGAAAAAAACAAATTTTGCATCAAATCTAATTTTAGTACACTGCAAACAATAATTTTCTCCATCAGTATTTAAGTATTAAAGACTTATTTTTAAGATAAGATAAATGTAAACGAAATAATGTATAAATATAAACGTTTTTTCCCCTTGGCCACTTTTTTCCAAAAAAGCCACTGTGGTAAGAAAAAGACTATTTGATTAAATATACAGGTGCTGGTCATATATAATTAGAATATCATCAAAAAGTTGATTTATTTCAGTAATTCCATTCAAAAAGTGAAATTTGGATATTCATTCATTACACACAGACTGATATATTTCAAGTGTTCATTCCTTTTAATTTTGATGATTATAACTGACAACTAATGAAAACCCCAAAATCAGTATCTCAGAAAATTTGAATATTGTGAAAAAGATCAAAATATTGAAGACACCTGGTGCCACACTCTAATCAGCTAATTAACTCAAAACACCTGCAAAGGCCTTTAAATGGTCTCTCAGTCTAGTTCTGTAGGCTACACAATCATGGGGAAGACTGCTAACTTGACAGCTGTACAAAAGACAACCATTGACATCTTGCACAAGAAGGGCAAGACACTAAAGGTCATTGCTGAAGAGGCTGGCTGTTCACAGAGCTCTGTGTCCAAGCACATTAATAGAGAGGCGAAGGGAAGGAAAAGACGTGGTAGAAAAAAGTGTACAAGCAATAGGGATAACCACACCCTGGAGAGGATTGTGAAACAAAACCCATTCAAAAATGTGGGGGAGATTCACAAAGAGTGGACTGCAGCTGGAGTCAGTGCGTCAAGAACCACCACGCACAGACGTATGCAAGACATGGGTTTCAGCTGTCGCATTCCATGTGTCAAGCCACTCTTGAACAAGACACAGCGTCAGAAGCGTCTCACCTGGGCTAAAGACAAAAAGAACTGGACTGCTGCTGAGTGGTCCAAAGTAATGTTCTCTGATGAAAGTAAATTTAGCATTTCCTTTAGAAATCAAGGTCCCAGAGTCTGGAGGAAGAGAGGAGAGGCACAGAATCCACATTGCTTGAAGTCCAGTGTAAAGTTTCCACAGTCAATGATGGTTTGGGGTGCCATGTCATCTGCTGGTGTCGGTCCACTGTGTTTTCTGAGGTCCAAGGTCAACACAGCCGTCTACCAGGAAGTTTTAGAGCACTTCATGCTTCCTGCTGCTGACCAACTTTATGGAGATGCAGATTTTATTTTCCAACAGGACTTGGCACCTGCACACAGTGCCAAAGCTACCAGTACCTGGTTTAAGGACCATGATATCCCTGTTCTTAATTGGCCAGCAAACTCGCCTGACCTTAACCCAATAGAAAATCTATGGGGTATTGTGAAGAGGAAGATGCGATACGCCAGACCCAACAATGCAGAAGAGCTGAAGGCCACTATCAGAGCAACCTGGGCTCTCATAACACCTGAGCAGCGCCACAGACCGATTGACTCCATGCCACGACGCATTGCTGCAGTAATTCAGGCAAAAGGAGCCCCAACTAAGTATTGAGTGCTGTACATGCTCATACTTTTCAGTTGGCCAACATTTCTAAAAATCATTTTTTTGTATTGTTCTAAGTAATATTTTCGGAGATATTGAATTTGGGATTTTTTCATTAGTTGTCAGTTTTAATCATCACAATTAAATGAAATAAGCATTTGAAATATATCAGTCTGTGTGTAATGAATGAATACAATATCCAAATTTCACTTCTTGAATGGAATTACTGAAATAAATCAACATTTTGATGATATTCTAATTATATGACCAGCACCTGTACAGTGTATTTTCAAAAAAGTTGAGTTAATAGAATCTCAAGCAAATTTATCTTGTTTTAAATGTTTACATATTTTTACTTGCCAAAAATTACTGATTAATTAAAGCTCTTTAGTAGTTGACACCATGCAAAATACAATTTACATTAAAAAAATATATTTACCGTAAAATTGTGTAATAGTCAGTATTTTATTTGCACAATGTTTGCATCAAACTTGCACCCTTAAATGACAATAACCAATTCTCTCTGCCATGCATGAATAGCCTCCTATAACTAACATCATCTCACAAAGATCCCTAACAGCATCTTTGAAAAGAGAACAGCGTGAGAGGCCATTCATTGCAGACTAACAAGAAGTGATTTGTCACAAATGCACACTTCACGAAGTACACCTCAGAATGACATGAATAGAAAGAATAGCCCATAAGCTAGTCCAATTTTTAAGGGCTGTAGACATGCATTGTAGCTATTATTACTGGTCCTAAAATTGCCTTCTCCAGAAAGAGGTACAAACTGAAAAGCAATGAGGGGGACATGGGGTGTGTGAAAGGCAACAAAGACAGGTGTTGATGCAGCATTGAGTCGACAATGTATGAATCTTTTTAAAAATAGTTATATAACTGCATATGCTAAATATCAACCTAAACTGATTGGAATAAAGTGTATTCTGTGCTGCGCACACATCCAAAGCGCTCACAGAGAGCCACCTCTCGTTTAAGGCAAGGACAAATAGAATAACTTTTGTAACTTTAATTAGCCTAATCTGTATTTTATTTGCCTGTTGTTTGGCGCTGACTGCTCTAATGGCAACGTGTGTCTATGTATGCGACTATTGCCTATATATGCTTTGGAGATGCTTTCCCTATCAAACATCATTTATTCTATATTAATTTTGTTGAATATTTTTTTCTTGATTACACATCTTTATGTGATGTTTTAACGTTGCTATTCATTTTTATGCAATTTATTTTCTGCAGACAATCCTATAAATTCGGAATAGCAATGATATCTCCCATTTAAAAAAATAATATTATCAAGTAGGGTTATTTTATTTTGGTCTGCAGTCTAATAAAAGTTAATCAGAAAAATAAAATAAAATAAAATGGTATAAGTAACGGCACATGTTTCTGAATATTAATTTAAATAATGTACATAATAAATAAACAAAAATCACAAACATGACCATTGTAATATTATGTTATATTGGAAACGGGTGAAGATATTGGTGCTTTGCACGTTTTGAGCTGCCAATGTGGGCATGTTATTCCTTAAAATTAAGAGAAAACTAAGGCCATATTAGCAGCGCACTTGACCTGACCTCCACTCAAAAGTGCTGCTGATTTGTCACATATCAACCAGTTTAGCTGTAGTGGTCAGTTTAGCAATCATTAACTTGATAAGTGGCAATAGTTTCCTTGAATAATTTTTAAGACACTTGCCAGGTCATGTAATTAACACTTTCCCATGTTTTACCTTCTCTCTCAGACCCATTATCTCAGTTTTCCAGGAAATACCAGCTTGAGGTTATTGTCCCTCATCTCCTGCCGGCACACTGCACAAGCCAAGAAAAAAACAGTCGGAGACTTTATTGCCTGTCCGTTCTTTTATTTGCTGCTTTCACACAAACAAAATTATAATTCTCGTTAACTAAGACAACACCTTGAATGTTATCACATATGGGTAATTCTATGAACAATCACACGGCCTAATAACCTGCAAAGAATACACACGATGAATAATATCAATGTTTGTAAATCCTCCTTATCTTGCCTATTAGTCAGTTCAGAGTATTGTGCTGTTTTTCTAGTGCTAATCATAAAAATAAATAAAAAAAACTGTGAATCTGATCTGAGATCAGCTTGCAGTGTTTTATCCCTAGTGTGCAGACAAAACAACTCTGCTATGGTTAAAAATCAGACACATGATGTATGCATATATGTATAAGGGTGACCATAAGTCTTGTGGCACATTGGCAAATGGCTCCTGAACAGCATAAAACAAAAGCCCAAATGTAAATTAACAGATGATTTACAGAGACAATTCCTGTGTTTTCGTTTCGGTCGGGATCATTGTAAAGCAGAATGCATGAACTGCAGAGCTGGCAGTTACGTGTCAGTGTCAAATAAAGGTGCTATGTAGCGACCTAGAAGCCCACATAAGGAAAGTATACAAGAGAACATCAGGAGGATTGAAATAATTTTTTACTGAAATAGTGTAGTAGATTTTTTACTTTATTTTAACCTATGGCCATGCAAAGAAACAGTGTTTCTTTATTTATCTAAACTTATACCTTTATTTTTTATATATTATTCTATTGTTGTGGGCCAAATGTTGAATGGAAGGGATGTATTACTTTATGTGTCAAAGTATATATATTATATAAATATATATTCATTCAATCGGCCCTTTACTTGTTTCCATGTATTCATCTACAGGCAATTTCTAAATAATAAATGATATATATATATATATATATATATATATATATAGACTAGTCGAGTTTAATGCTCTGCCATGAGGCTTTAAGCTTATCGACTAGATGCTAATTATGGCCTATAGAGGGCTTAACAGGTTAGGAAAGTCCACTTTTACGCTCCGTTTCCAACAGTTAAAATGACAAATAAATGCATATTTCAAGAGCGCTCCACCCCTAGCAACCACTCTTAGCAATGTAAACCCATGTTCTCATTGATATTGTTTATTGAAGCTTATAGAGGGTATTGTGAGAGATCGAGTAAGCAAGTGTATCTGCATTTACAGTCGATATAGCATTTTCCTTCAGGTCATTCCTATATTCATAAAAAAATCTGTTTGAATGTTCGCTGCAATATCTTGTCTTTTTAACAGTTAAGGGGTTTTCCCGTGTCCTGACTCGCTAGTCTTTTGTCATTTGCATCTTGCTTCTCCGTGTTCATAACAAGTTCATAAAATAACGCGCCGTGCCTCACTTATTCACGATACAGCACAGCCACTCTTACCTTATTGCTTGCGTGACTAAAACCCAATGCTTCACTATTACTAGAGAGACGGTGCCAGGTGAGTTAATTCACACGCAATCACATTCATATTATGCATTCATATTAATGTTATCTTTACTGTGCTGCTTTATCTGTATCTGATTTAGAACTGATCTGATATATATATATATATAAATATTTTAAAAATAATAATATATTTGATATATTTATACATTTATAACATAGTCTGTTTTATATTTTATTTTAATTATTATATATATTACATATTGCTGCACCAATACCATGATGATATGATACCATGATATCATGATTTATAATAATATGCCATTGTTAATGTTAGTTACACAGCCTGCATGGTGTTTGTATCCGTACATCTATGTAGTGCACATGAGACATCATGCTCTCAGTCTGTACCTGTTTCATTCAGGCCCCACCCTCCTTCCTCTCACCATGGCAACCAAGAAAAACAGAATGGGTACCTGTCGCTTGGCAACATGGCCTGATATCTCCAAGCCACAAGCTGTTGGAACAGAAAACAGATTAACAGAGAAAGTGTGATAGCTGCCAACAAGCAGCGACATTAACACTCAATGCATGTGGGTGTCTGTGTGCGAACATGTGGGCATGTGAGATACTCAGTCACAAACACACAGGCGCACTTACACACGCTGTAAACTACCAATAGTCGCTTATGTGTAAAGTGAATTTGCACTTTTTTGAAATGTATACCTCAGTTGAACCCTTCAGTCTGTCTCTAAGCGGTGCTTTCAGCCGCTATGATTAGATTCATACTAAATGCATTAGTTTCCATTCCAAGTTGCCTTGAGGTGACTTCTGCGTGACATATGGATAGTTTTTGATTTATGAGCCTTGTGTCTGAATAAACATAATGTCCGGTGTGTGTGTGTGGACGGGACGTTTGATCATACTTGATGGACCTAGATGTTTTACAAGTCAAATGAAGCCCTCATCTGATGGGGAAAGGAAAGCTAGTTTCCATCTGTTATCTGTTTTAGGAATGTTAGCTTACAGTATTGGACTCTTTTTCTCAAGAAAAATTATGATCTTAAAATAGAATTTCCTTTCAACTTTTAACAAATCAGGTGAAACCCACAGACTATCACCATCGACTCTCTTCAACCCTTTCAAATTAGTAGTGACTGATTGTTTTCTGCTTTTTCCTAAATACATCAAATTATGTGCTGTCGCCTCCGGTCCACATATGGTTCATATTTCTTGCACTTGATTGATGTCATTTCATATTGTTGTTCTTGTAGTGATGAAGAATCTTTGGTATTGACTTTGCTATTGAATTAAGTTTTGGCCTCTTTTATACTAGTTGCATAAGGCAGCTCATTGACAATTTGGATACAGGACACTTTTTGTTTAGTGTTGTCAGCCATTTATGATCTATGAGGGAATGTGTGTGTTGAGATAGCTTTTAACCTTCAGATGAAAAAATTTAACCTGTTCTTCCAGTCACTGAGATACACTGACATATCTGCAAATACAAGATCAGTGGGGATGGGAGATATCACTTAAGCCCCTTTCACACAGCGCGTTGATCCCGGGAAATTGCCAGAATGCCTTCTGTGTGAACCGCAAACACGACCCGGGATTGATGCCGGGATTGGACCCGGGTTGGGGACCTAGTAACATTGCCGGGATCAGTCCCGGAACGCGCGCTGTGTGAACAAAAGCAGTAATCAATGCCGTGTTGTAATGATGACGCTGAAGTGAAGTGAAAGCAGGCTAGTGAAACAGTACGTAATGCGCTAGTTTATGATCGAATCAGAGAAAAAAAATGCACAAGAGTGGTTTCTCGAGAGAGAAATCACAGCTCATAAGCAAACTATAGACGCTGCTGAGACTTGTCAGATCGATGTCATGTGTCTTTACGGGATTTTTACGGGTTGTGTGTGAACGCACTCTCTGATTCCGGAAAATCACTGGCAGTGTGAATGAAGCAAAATCAAACGAACCCGGGTCAAATCCCGGGTCGCTTTATCTGTGTATTTTCCGGAATTTCTGTGTGAAAGGGGCTTTATTGTATTTCTGATCAGATAAGGTGAGAAGAAGAAGAAATGATTCCTTTCGATCATAAACAACCATTCACTAACAAAATTAAAACAAATGAAAATAAAAATTGGAGAGAAAGAAAGAAAAAGGATTCACACTACTGGTCAGAAGTTTGGTGTTGGTAATATTTAAAAAATATTTTTAAGAAAACAATATTTTGAAATATTGCAATTTAAAATAACTTTTCTATTTGAATATATTTAAAAATGTAATATGTTTTGTGATGGCAAAGTTGCATTTCCAGCATAATTACTTCAGTCTTCAGTGTCAAATGATCCTTCATAAATCATTCTAATATGCTGATTTTCTGCCCAAGAAACATTTCTTATATATGCAAAACATTTTTTAGAACTATTATGATTTTTTTGTGTGACATTTTTAAAAACAAAATAAAAATTATCATTAAATGACTGAGAGTCAAATTCAATGTCATGTGGTGCAAGTTGTGCTGCTTAATATTTTTGTGGAAACCAAGATTTTTCTTTTCTTTGATGAAAGCATTAAAGCATTGCTACTTTAGGATAACACCCATAACTGAACTAATGCTGCATTCACACTGAGTGTCGGTGCGTCACTGGCGTTACTTGCGGCAAAGGGTTGAAATTTCAGATCGCCTATGCAAATACACTAGCACTAGCCAATTGCGTTCATGCAACACCGGAAAAGTAATGTGATTGGCTGTTGTCAATATGATGGCCGCGTTAGCACCAAGCTTCAGAAGCTCCCTACGTCAAGCATCGATGTTCGATGCCAACGCCTTGTGTGAATGTAGCGTAATAAGCTAAATGGACACAGATACATATTTTTTATTTATATGGTGTTGCATGTTCTTCTCGGTAACAACCATTTCTGAGCCATAGACATAGTTTAGAACTATACCTTGAAATGTATCAAAATGCATTTAAAATATATCAAAACGCTAAAGCAAACACTACAAACAATCACTGGTAGCAGGAATTTGTCACCTTGATGCAATCACACCTCTAATCCCTCAATCTTCAGGGCTATAACAGTGATATTGACATTTTCTTCCAAACGATTGCTTTCAGATCCTGGATATGAGGCCTTTGTCTAAGACCATACTAACAAGGTTGTTTAATATTTATATTATGTACATTGAGTAGCTTACTATTTAAATAAAATGTACAGATATGTTATTTGTATACAGTATATTATATAGTATGTTATTATTTGGACTGTTTACCTGTTTATGTCAAGCTGGGATGTGTGTGTTTGTGACCGCGAGAGAGAAATACATGAATATGCTTGTGTTTATCTGCATAATGCATATATTAAATCATTTTCCAAATTTTTGTGTGTAACTTAGTGACTTGCAAGACAGGCTGCTGTTTAATAGTAGCCTAATTGCAGAGGAAGCGCCATGCAAAAAGTCGATACATCATGATTCTCTGTCCAACGATTCTGGATCGATTCTGAGAATTTCAGATTTCACTCGAAACTTCCATAAAATAATCTTTCATAAAATTCAGAAAGGTTTAAGCGAATTACAAGGAAATTTGCGGGCTTCATTGCAAAGGATATGAGCTGTGAGAAACCTGTGCTCTGCTTGATGTTACGCTTGCAGTGTGTGCTCTCGCCCGCCGGTATTTTCCTCACAAATGCTCTACGAAGGCATTATTTATTTATTTATGCAGTGGGCTTATATATCAAAAATATGAAATTCACTCACAGAAGGCTTTCAATTTCAAATGTTTGTAAAGAGCGTTTGCGCATACGGCTGTGTACAACTACCGTGTAAGTGGTTAAATTTATACTTGCATCTCACAATGCTTTTATGATGCGAAATTAATGTAAACACAGTCAGTTATGTTTTAAGGCATTACACCGACAGGACAAACCACATCTTATATTATTTCAAAAGAGATCTGTGCATTAGTTTTAATGCAGCTTATTAGATCTTGTGATGTCTATGATATCATCAGAAATAATTAAACAAGAATAAAGATGAGAAAGAGAAAAATCACTCAGAGCTCTTGAATGGAAAACCTTCAGATACTCTGAAACACTGAAAGCACTCTTTGTTTATTGCTTGTAATGTTTATTTGTTCCTCTTTATTATTTACTACTATATACTATAAATACTATATATTTAAAATTATTAACATACAATTGTTTTAATTTGTAATTATTTTAGAAAGTACTTATAATTACATATGTAATTTAAAAACGATGTTTTAAGATTTTCAAGTCGGTAAACTAATTAATTTATTAAGAAAAAAAAATAGATCAATAATTGTTTTGGAATCGGATCAAGATGTCCGGAAACGGAATCGGATCAGATCGTGAGTTTCCCAAAGATTCCCACCCCTAATGTTCATACACACACATGAAGTCTTGCAATGAAGACTTCTCCCACACAATCCTCTCTCTATTTTCCTTTCATCACCCATCACATCCTTAACGTCCTGCCAAGCCTTGTCATTTCCATACTGGCTTCCTGTCAATTTGTGTCATTCTTAGTCTTCCCCCACCATGCCATCTGCCAGACATAGTTCCCCCTCCTAAGTGAAACTGGCGTCCGCTGGAGAAAGAAGCCCTGAAGGTTGCCTGTGAGTCTGCATACTGCCCCTAAAGATTGTGTATCGCCCCTCAACATGGCTCAGATCTGTAGCTATTTACTGTTGCATTCCACTAGAAGGTGTTGAAATGATATAATATTTTCTTCTGTCCCATTTTAAAAATCCGGTTTCTGTCTATTTTTTATTCACACAAAAGAGCTCTGTGCATGGCTAATGTGAAGTTAGATTGGAGAAAAAGAGATTATCCTCTTTGAAGTGCATTTCAACTGCTACTATTCTCTGAAGACTTGATCGGGCCTTGTTAAAGCAAAGAGAAGGCAAACAAAAGTGATGATGGGAGATAATGTTTTGGCTCTGCATGTTTTCTTCAGGCAGTCACAGCATTTGTGCCTTAAAATATATCTTTTGGTTTTCCCTCATTTTCTTGTTTTTATTATAGTGTTTGCAGCGTCCCAAATGAGAGAGGACACATTTGAAACGGGTTCCACTTTCTCATTAAATCACATAACAAACCAGATTTTACTGTTCAGTTGGCTTAATTGCATTGCGTCTTTAATAGATTGAACACTCTAAGGTCTTTGTGCCATACTGAAGTGCACTCCTGCTTATTTGTGAGGGGTTTTGTCTGTCTCACCCTCTCAAGAGTCCTCTTCTCTTTTGCTTTGCACACTCTCCCTCTCTCAAACACTTTTCTGTTTGCTCTCACACACCCTCGCACAGCTCGACTTGGCTCCTTCCAGAAACGACCACTCTATACCCATCCTGCGTTGTGTTTAGATGTCTGTTCATCATCTCTTTTAAGGGCCTGATGTTGTAACATCATTTGATCAATGATGAATTCCTGCTGTAATTCTTTTATACAAACCTTTTTTGGTTTTGAACACATATTCAGGCTAACAAGATAACAAATTTAAGTAAAAAAAAAAGGATTGATGTCTCAACAGAACTGCAGCAATTCTTCATGGCTTAAAAAGATTAAAAAAAGTGCTGGGAACATTCCTCAGAGATTTTGGTCCATATTGACATATAGCATCAATCAGTTGCAGATTTGTCAGCTGCACATTCATGATGCGAAACTCCTGTTCCACCACATCCCAAAAGGTGTTCTGTTGGATTGAGATCTGGTGACTCTGGAGGACATTCGAGTTTAGTGAACTCATTGTCATGCTCAATAAACCAGTTTAAGATGATTTGAGCTTTGTGACATGGTGCATTATCCTGTTGGAAGTATAGCCATCAGAAGATGGGTACACTGTGGTAATAAAGGGATGGACATGGTCTGCAGCAATACTCAGGTAGGCTGTAGCAATTAATGCTAAATTGGTACTAAGAAGCCTAAAACGTGCCAAGAAAATATCCCCCACACCATTACACCACCACCACCAGCATGATCCGCTCATTCAAGACACGATGTAGCCATTCTTTCATGTTGTTTACGCCAAATTCTGACTCAGACCAACCACCTGAATGTCGCAGCAGACATCAAGACTCATCAGACCAGGCAACATTTTTCCAATCTTTTATTGTCCATTTTTTGTGAGCCTGTGTGAATTTTAGCCTCAGTTTCCTGTTCTTAGCTGACGAGTGGCACTTGGTGTGATCCTCTGCTGCTGTTGCCCATCTGCTTCAAGGCTCAACGTGTTGTGTGTTCAGAGATGCTCTTCTGCAGATCTCAGAAGTAACGATTGGTTATTTGAGTTACTGTTGCCTTACTACCAGATCGAACCAGTCTGGCCATTCTCCTCTGACCTCTGGCATCAACAAGGCATTTCCACCTATAGAACTGCCGCTCACAAAATATGTTCTCTTTTTCAGGTCATTCTCTGTAATCCCTAGATATGGTTGTCCGTGAAAATCCCAGTAGATCAGCAGTTTCTGAAATACCCAGAATAGCGCATCTGGCACAAACAGCCATGCCTTAAATTACATGTTTTACCTATTCTGATGCTCAGTTTGAACTTCAGCAGATAGTCTATGTCTACATGCCTAAAAGCATTGAGTTGCTGCCATGTGATTGGCTGATTAGATATTCGCATTGATATTATAATAATGAAATGCAAAAACAATAAATGTGTATATAAATGTGCATAAATGATCATTATTAATAATAAATTATATTATAATTATTATTAAATATTAAATGATTGACTTAAAAAATCATTATTCTTAATGAATTCAAAATTCATTACGTTTTTTTCCCGATCAACCCATAACTTCTGTATGAATGAAAATTATCAAAGCTTCCATACCAATATGTCCTCTCCATCATGTTGATCATCATTTGATGAATCACTGCTGACGTGGTCTATAGAAAATGTAAAAAAAACATCTGCCGTGGATACATTTTAAAAAGTTTACAGCATGATACTTTTTCCTCCTGACAAATAGCGTTACATTTTGTGCACAACGTTTAAGGCATAAAGAGCTACATTTACATAGAAAGGAGGTGTTTTTAGACTGAGAATGATAATGACTTAATGTAAATACTGTAATCCACTATTAATAACCTGGTTAAACTCGCGGGTGCACAATGAATAAGACGGAGCTCAACTGTTTAGTAAATATTCTCCTGAATGCTGTTTGCGTGGCATGGCTAATGAAGTAGAGTAGTGTAAATTTATGAGTAGTGGAAATTCTTCGTTATGCCGTTGCCTAAAGGGTGGTAGAATCGAGTTTATTTCCATCAAATTATTAGTCAGTCTGATTATTAATGTTCTGTTCTCTCCCTCTCAAACCCTTGCTTACACGTCTTAACACCATGGTTTTATTCACTTCTCACATTTGCTCACTCACAAACTGACAGACTGTTGCTCTCTCTCTTTCTCCTTGTCATGTGGGTGTTGTATCAGTGCACCTCTCTCTCTCTTGCTCACTCTCTAGGCTATAATCAGCAGTGTGTGGGGGCCGTCCCCATAGTTCTCCCAGGGCTCTAGGGGCCAGTGACAGAGCTTTGTGTTTTAGAGAGAAAGAGAAGCAACGAGAGAGAGAGACCTGGGCATTCAGCTTGGTAATTATGTTGCCAAAGTGCCACGCAACTTGCTGTGGTACAGCACTAATAAATTGCCTGCTGTCTGCATTTTACTTTTTTTCCATGCTTCGTTTTTAGAAAGAGATGAGGTGGAAAAATGGCAAGTTGTTTTCCGTGGTTATGGATCATCAGTGTTTCGATATCATATGATATATAGGTTAGATTTAGGTTGATTAGGATACCTTTTTCCATTGAGATGACCTGAAAAAAAAAAATAACTTCCTGACACCAAACCTTTGAATGGTAGTGTGTAGGCCTACACATGGGCCAATCAAATGAATCTGGGGGTGGGATTAGTATTTTTAAGATGTTTATTTCAGAGGGGTTTTTGATAATACAGACAGAGATGTATTATTTATAAAATGAATAACATATTACAGACTACGCAAAAAATAATAGGGTTAGAAAATTATATGCCCAGTCCTACAGCTAGTGATAGGTAGAAAGCATTCTGGCTGAAAAACATAGCCTCTGTCAAATGCTTCATGCAAATTCCCAGAGGCTGTTGCAGCTTAAAAAAACCTTTGCGGATAAATGATATGGACAAGTATAAGTTCATGTTGATATTGCATGCTTATTTTTGTGTTGTAAACATTTGGAGTAATTCAGTTGTGCACTGAATATGTTAAGGGATAGAAGATTTAATTGTCTCAACATAAAAAGTACATGTCAATCGATATCCCACCAAGATATCAAGCTTGTGTGTCCATACTGAGTTTGAGTAAGAATGATCTCTGCAGGACAGTGGCCATCCAGGGGCAGGATTGGACACCGCTGGACTATATAAACTAAACTTGCCTTTTTTGATCGTTCTTGTCAACAACAATATAATTTAGTATGCAAAATAGTTAGCAGTATGCAACAATATAAACATTTGTCACATGACCTTGTGTTTCATTAATGAGCACCATCATCTTACAGTATCAGCTTTAGCAATACCTCATGACCACAAACACCTTCATTACAAAGTTTCAGTTTTTTTTAAAGACATTAACACTTGATGCATTTAATTGATCAAAAGTGGCAGTAAAGACTTTTACATTGTTACAAATGATTTATATTTAAAATAAATGCTGTTCTTTTGAACTTTTTCTTTTCATAAATAATGGTAACCAAAGTTAAAATGCATAATAATATTTGATCAACTTATGAGTTGATAAAATTACAAACAAAATAACATTACCAGTAAAATATCAGTTTTCATCTAAAAATAGAAAATAATTGCCAACTTACCTAGCATATTTGTCAAGTATTGGCAATCACAGTCTTAAAAAAATTTCAAAAACGGCAACATTTCCCCACAAAATCTAAGATTTTTTTTTTATTTGTATGATGAAATTTTATTACAATACTGAGAATTACAGTAATGGGAATTAGTTTTTTGCACATTATTAATAATTTATTATATATTCTATAATGTATTTTATTCTATGATATAGGGGATAATTATGACTGGGCATTTCCCTGTGAGATTCTCTCATTAACAATAGTGAGAGATGTGATAGTCAGTGGCAGTCTTGACATGGTAAATGTTAACCTACTGTATTCCGAACATAACTCCATCTCTAGCAACCTCATTGCTAACAATACCCTCTGCTGCATACGTGCACTGTGCAACATCATGAAGGCCTAGTGTCAATTAGATGTGTGTGCTAATGAGAGCAGGTATAAAAGTTCTGGATCTTTTAGTCACACTTGTAAACAGCACATGAGTAGTGGTAATCAGCTGTTCCTGCAAGTTTCTGCCTGACTGAGCAGATCTATTTAGGATTTTTACTTGCCAACTTGGGAGACCAGAAAAGTCCTGTCTGGACAGACCAGCGCAATTGTCACAATTTCAGAGGGAAATTTGAAATACTTCTCCTTTTTATATATATGTATTTGCATTAAGTATACGTATATAAGCACATGGCAGGTAATTACAGAGAAACCTGTCCTGTGCACTGCCAGAAATATTCAAGAGCAATATCATCGTTTGGAGGAGGACAGTGTAAGAGGTCAAATGTGTGTCCTTTACTGACAGCTATACAGGCCAACCTCCCCAAAACATGTGGGTTTATCAAAAATTAACATTCAAACTCCAGATGTAACCCCTTCTAACTCAACCTAAGCTGGACTTTTAGGCAGCGGGACACAGTTCATGTGGCCACCCCTAAGCTCTATTTACTGTAACATTGATAATACTGCACTAATTCAAATCAGACACTTAGACTACATTCACATCACATGTGAACCAAATCTGATTGTCTGATCCCACATGAACACATTTCTGATTTGATTTTCATATGTGGCTGTAAACCAGACACATATTATATTTTTTGCAATATGACTTTCTGAAAACAGTTTGGAATTAAATGCACTAATCCAACTTATTATTTGTAGTAATTGCATACTTGGTTAACCTTTGGCATCAAGAAGAGCAGGACGGTTACCACATTTAAAAAGTCACGGAAGCAAGAAAGAGAAACTGGAAAAAAAAAAAATCAGAATCGGACATTTTGGCTTGTGACATGAATGGAGACAAAAGCGTAGGCTACTACTCTATGTAAGAGAAAGACTATTTCACATTGTTCTACAAATGCCAAATTCTAAGCCTTTGCACCTTTGTAAATTTTATAAAGAACAGCAGCTGAAAAAAAATACAATCAAATGCCAATTGAGATTTCTGTTTTATGACTTAACTGTTATATCATTAACCTTTATGAAAGCAGGCAATTATTATAAAGCATATTTATTCATTTAGCATTTGCTGTTGCGGTAATCTTATAGTGACTGCAACACATATTTTCGTAAGCGTCTTTGTAGTATAAAAAGGCTTGCAATTTCAGTTTCAAAAGGTCACCATCAAAGTCTTCAAGACTGACACACCACTTTACACAATATTCTTTTCACAGTTCTTTTGATGGTACATCACTCACTGCATCTCAATGCTGCTCTAGATACAGCAGAGCTGGACTGGATTTTATGTATAGTTTATATAGGCTTCAGCTCTCCTGCTGCTTCATTTAGCTAAACCAGAACCTAAGATGTCATAATCAATCAAACAACCAAAGTCATCTGCAGACTTTTTGCCTATTGTTTTTAAAAACTGTAAATTTGGACATAAAACACTTTTCACATACTGTTTTTCACCTACTATATAGTAGGGAAGTATGCATATTTGGAAACAGCCAGGCACTTACATCTTTCCTGAATAAATCAGGGTTTTGAACAAATCGGTTGAGGTAATGATTCCACGACTCACTCATAAAGACAGTCAGTACCTATTAGCATACCGATGTAACCTATTGAAAGAGTCACTTAACTCTAAAGAAATTGGGTCTCATTCACAGTAATTGGATTATTTTGTATACGTACACACAGGAGAACATCTCACAAAAAAAAGTCATCTTATTCATGACGTGTGTATGCACATGAATTTGTTCTTAACCTTGTTCTAATGTTAATTGATTTGGAGTATTCTAAATGAGCAACGTGTGCCCAAGGTTAGTCATTTGCATGAAACAGCCAAACCACTCCATATATGGGCTTTCTATACAATCTACTTGACGCTCTATAAAGATGCTCAAAGATCACCTGCAGCAAGACAATCCAGCACTGCCAATCCTCAAAACCAGTTACAATAAACACCTTTCCTACAGATTACACACCCATAAATTCTAAATTTAAAATACATTTTACTATGAAAGTTAATGGTGAATCCTGATTTACTTAAACGATAAACGTTTGTATGCAGATTTCATGCAAATTTTGCATAATTATGATTATTATTATTGAATAATGGGTATAAAGTGCGTGCATTAATAAAACATGTATACAAGCACTCACACGTGTAGCACTTGGGTAGTGGAAAGTTGGTAAAATTCTGTTCCAATTTTGAACTGAAGAAATGAAGCTACCATGACCTTCTTTTCTGAACCTGATTCATTAACCAACATAAGACACAAACTCGAGCTCCACACTCTACCATGGAATAGTTCATTATTTATGGGATGTTGCTATTGGAAGTCTCGTTATTTTATTCATCAAGGTCCCTGTGGTTCTTTTGCCCTGTAGCAAGATGTCTGCCTAGCAGAGCCTGTGTTTACACAAAGCATTTTCAAGATCTGAGCTCTCTTGTACTGAAGTATCCAGAAACACTCATGTACGGTAACTTTATTCTTCAGCCATTGCAGTTCAACGAATGCAAATGTAAATTCTCATTCATAGCATTAGAAAATGAAATGCGCGCAAGCATTAAATTATTTTGAGTCACCAAGAATAACAAAATAGTCCATAGTATTCCAGTTTCTTCAGTTCAACATGGTAAAAAAGTATACTCGAATGGTCTTCCCTTGAGAATAAATGTGTAAAAGCATCACAATGCTGTCAGGGTTATGTTTTGTTCTGTCATTTCATTTGTGCTTTAGTTCGATTTTATAATTGCGGTTGCATTTCCTTAGAGTTGTTTCCCTTTACAATAGCACAGTATCAGAGAATAATCAAAGACTTCCTTCATCACTTCTCACCATAGATCATAAATTGAGGCTTCATACCAGCTTAATATCACTTACATTTTATTTCAAGGGTTTATCAATAATTTTACACCCTCTCGAATTATATCATCATAAACACAAAAGTGCAGATACTATGTCAGTAAGACATTCAATTTTAAGTGTCTATAGTGATGATAATAACATGAGTTTTTACCTAAAACTAAATTTGTTTTAAAACATCTTATTCCCTTGAGTATTTAAATAAAGTGTCTGTTAAAGGATAAATATCAAAAAGTTTTATTTTCCCCCTTAACCCCTGATGCTATGGGAGCATATTCTGAATCAGAATATGTTCACTCATACAGTAACACGCATATTGGCAAAAATGTAAACCTTGAATGCACTGCAAGTCATTTTGCATAATATCAAATGGATAAAAGTAAATGAACACATCTCATGAAGAAGCAGTTCAGTTAGATGCTCTGCAGTACTTTTTCTTGCTGTTTTTGCGACCTGTCATACAGATTAATGCAGCTTTCATCATGGTAGGGTCTGGGACTCCCCAGTCTAGTTGGCTATTCAAAAGTGAAAATTTATATAATCTTGTCATTACCTGAAATAACATTTTTTCTAAAAGTTACTTGATGCCTAAGCCCTAAGCAGAGCCCCCAGGCCAAGTGCAAAGAGCAAAGTATACAAACCATCAGTTGGATAGACAGTGGGTTAACTTTTGAGTCATGTTGACAAAGTAAAGCTTTTCATCTAAAATTTAGGGGGAATGGAATGCATTTTTTTAAACTAATAAAGTCTACGGGGGAGCAAAGCCACGGGCAAGCTATCAGAGATAAAGAAGTCATTAAAAAGCAGTCAATGTAAAACGATACAGAGCAAACAGCAGTATCTGCTAGCTGTTATGCTAATGCTTTTGTAAAAAGCAACTAGAATGTTATATTTTTCAGCTTTAATTTTATTCGGTTGTTTATGGCAATAAATGCAATGTTTCTGTTACACTTTATTTTGTTCCTACAGTATAAAGCTGACATAGAGGGTGCAACTTTGTGCCTGTAAGAGGAATGTGTGTGTATACTGAGAAACATGGTTATACTTGTGAAGTTAGAAAAATAGAAACAAATTTTGTTTAATAACTGTTAATGTTAAGTATATTTTTATGTTATACTATATATATATTTATTTTATATATCTAACTGAGCTAAACATGTTGGAAAATGGGCTTACTAAATACGTGTCGGCCTGTGGACATGAAACATATTTGAGTCTGTATTTAAAGCTCTGATTTTGGACTATCACAAGTGAATCATACAAAATGTCTTCATTTGCATACCACTTGATCTTATTTCTGCCTAGAAGAAACAAAAGACATTAAAGAAATCTCACATGATTTTTCTTTTTTTGCATGAGGCACTGCTGATTAAGCAATAAAAACAAGTGAACTATCATACATTATGCAACCATTATATTTTTTAATTTGTAAAACAAACTCATTAAACAATAAACTTTGGCTATATATCTTGTCTAGCCATAAAAGAACAAACATTAGTGCTTTACAACCATGCGAGTGTGCAGTGTTTGAAACGCTAGATAATTGAAAAAGTTGTGTGCAATTCATAGTTCAGATTAGTGGTGCAGCGTCGTTAACTCATTAAAGAGATAAATAGGAAAGAAAATAAGTAGGAGGAAAAAGACAGACGTAACTGGGTCAGAAGTATTGTCCACTTTAATGCAAGCCTTTTTCCATTACTTGAGTAATGTGTCAACAAGAGAGAGAGAGAGAGAGAGAGAGAGAGAGAGAGAGAGAGAGAGAGAGAGAGAGAGGTGCGTAGTGGATTAATGCAGTTTAGTCAAGTTCCATTGTGACATCGTGTCGGCAACAATCAAATCTGAAATTTGACAATAAAAGTAAACGTCTTCAGATTGTCTTGTAAACAAGATTTCTAGTGTTTATATTCCCATCAGTGGTGTCATAGATGTATCTATTCAACTGCAGAGAGATTTGCAAGCCACTTTAGTTGAGTGTTTTGTCCGTCTCAAAGGTCCTGCATTAATCACCCTCAGCTTATTTTACACTGGTAATGTTTCATCACAGCAACAGCAAGTACATCTAATAAAACTCATACGGAAGCTCTTGTTAGTGGGATTCACTGCATTCATTACAGAGTGATGAGAATAAACAGGAAGTTGCAGCCAGGTAGAAAAGATTTAGCAGAGAAAACATGAGACATGCACATGTGTGTGAATTCAACAACGCAGACGTGGCACTGCTCATGTACACAACATATCACAAACATGGTAAAACTTTAGAATACTGTTCCCTCAGTAATAATAACAGGAACAAATGAGTAATGGAATATTCTAGTAAATACTATAAACTAATAAGGAACTCTGATTAACAGATTAGCGAGTAATAGTGCACAGTTGAATGTGGTAGTTCACTATTAGCTAATCAGTAACTACTATTTTTTTCATACCTCCCAGTATAAGTGAAGATCATGGTGTTGGTAACCCACCAGTAATGACAGTAAAGTATTACCAAATCCTTCAGTACTCTAAAGTGAGAAGCATGATAACTATTGCCTAAAAGCAAGGGATATAATTTCGTCCTAAAATGTAACCAAAGTAATGTTTGAAGTCATTGTAAGCATTTTTTGTAAGGTTTTGGATAGTCATGACTTGTGTGTTACTACATCATTCTAAAAGGATTTCTAATTATTTGGAGCAGGGAGCCGATAATAATAAATAATATTTCTAATTATTTGGAGCGGTCGAAAAACCAGGGACTAGTTCGCAAAAGTAGGTTTTGGACAAAATTCGACACAGCGGAAAATTTTTCTTGCCTAAATCGAAATTCGAAAAGGATCACAGTGGTGTAAAAAGCTTGAGGCTCGATCCAACGGTCGAGGAGTTATGAGCAATTTAGTACTTTTGGTTGCTGTAGCGCCACCTATGGGCCAATCGGGGTCATACTCTGATAGGTTGTCCCCATATTGGACCTACCATCTGGCCGAGTTTCAAGTCTCTGGGCCTTACGGTTTGGGCTGCACGATGCGTTTTAGGGGATTTTTTTTTTTCAAATAACAATTACAATAGGTTTTCAGCACTTCGTGCTTAAACACCTAATAATAATGAGACCTTTTTGACAGTTATAGCGCCACCTATGTCCCGAACTCCATGAAACTTTGCATGCTTCTTCACCACGTTATGACACATATGCTCATCAATTTTGTGAAGTTTTGACTTTTCGTTTAGGATTTATAGGCTTTTGACTGTATTTTGCCCCGCCCCTTTTCTAAATGACCCTTTTACAGCCACCCAAATGCAAAATTTCAACTTTGTTTCGATAATTATTGATCTAGAGAGTCCAGAGAATAGGCCTAGACTGGTTTGGTTCCCATCGGGCGAAAAAACAGGGACACGTTTGCAAAAGTAGGTTTTGGACAAAATTCGACATATCAGAAAAATGTTCTTGCCTAAATCGAAATTGGAGATATACATTTTTTCAATCTTTAGCCAAGGATCACAGTGGTGTAAACAGCTTGAGGCTAGGACCAACGGTCAAGGAGTTATGAGCAATTTAGTACTTTTGGTTGCTGTAGCGCAACCTATGGGCCAATCGGGGTCATACTCTGATAGGTTGTCCCCAAATTGAGGCCTACCATCTGGTCGAGTTTCAAGTCTCTGGGCCTTACGGTTTGGGCTGCACGATGCGTTTTAGGGGATTTTTTGTTTTCAAATTAGCAATTACAATAGGTTTTCAGCACTTCGTGCTTGAACACCTATTAATTTGGTCGGTCGGTCGGTGCCTAAAAAGTATCAAACTCGATACCCAGCCCTAGATATAACAATATTCTAAAGTGCTATCACATACACATTCCAATATTTTAACCGCAGTTTATAGGAGGAGACATC
The DNA here is from genome assembly GCF_051911475.1 of Siphateles boraxobius. Taxonomy (NCBI): domain Eukaryota; kingdom Metazoa; phylum Chordata; class Actinopteri; order Cypriniformes; family Leuciscidae; genus Siphateles; species Siphateles boraxobius. The sequence goes on along the minus strand of NW_027509197.1, from coordinate 22,318,347 downwards.
TGAGATATCAGCCCGATAGATTTCCACCTTTTTTTATCGGCAGTCAGTGAGAGTTGTACATTATCCTGCTTATCACACCGCTACCTACCAAACAAGTATACATAGACATCATTTTATACAGTATATATATATAATTAATAGGGCTGGGTATTGACACAAATTTCACAATTCGATTCGATTTCGATTCACAAGCTTGCAATTCGATTCGATTTCGATTACGATTCGATTCGATTCAATATTGATTATTTTGGATATCAGGTACAATACATGGCAAATTTTCTCAAGGAAAACAAATCTCTTAACCAATGCGCAGATCATGCGCGCTCCGCGCTGCTGCTTCTCTTGAGCTGCGCCAGAGCCATCTCACGCCACAGCGCCAAAACGGTATTTATGTTTTTGAATTTCGTAAGAAAATGGACGTAATTTGAAATCTGAGACTGTTTCATATCAATAGTAACAAAGCACAAAGATTATTGCGTTTATTGGATGGGATGCGCGCTACAATGTTCCATTCTTTCATCAACTGAAAACAGGATGACTAATCGATTCCTGGGATTTAAGAATCGATATTGGTTCGTAAAAATGAGAATCGATTAAAATCGAGAAATCAATATTTTTTACCCAGCCCTAATAATTAATATAATTAATTGTGACTAATACACTAATACACAGGGCTGTAATATCTGATGAAATATCAGACTGCTGGATGGTGCTATTGACCAATCAGAATCGAATAAATAGTGTAGTGTAGTGATAAAATATTCTTGTCCACTCCACTCTTTCTTCACATCCTGGCTGTCTTTCTCGATGTGATTGGTAGCTTTTCTCTCCCGTTCCATCCACTTTATTATACCTCTAAAATGAACCTGCAGCTCACTGCTCCATTTTAATTAGCACATTCAAATCTGCTCCCGTCCACAACCCTTTGAAATATTAAACACATAGAGAGAGGGAGAGGGGCGCCCACCAGCCCTTGGATCAATATTTGCGCCTCGACGTGAAGCAATAAATATTCGATTGGTCAGAATATGATAACGACTTCTTAGCTCTAAGGGAGGATTTAATGACTGCTGATAATATAAGGCGGCACATTCCATTCTTTTTGTCATGTATATTCTCTAACATTCTCTCTGTTTCATCTTTCTTTTTTCTTTTTTGATGATAAAAGTCATGCTTCTGAATATGTGCAGTCTAAAGTCCGTGCATGTTTGTGCTTGCACTGGGTTTATAAGGAAATTGTGTGAAATACTGGGCTTTAGATTCAGTGCTTGATTTTGTTTATCATTCACACTTTCAGAACTGAATGGTGTTATTTTGGTTCTGCTTAACACGGCAGCCTGTAAATATAATACAATAAAGAAGGATAATGAATGGAATTTCATCCAATATAGGAAATTGTTATAAAAGCAGTTATGCAAACTAGTTCAATAAATCTGAATATACAAACAAATGTAAATATACAACTCTGATTATATTAAAAAACAAAAATATGCTTGGGCATATCGATTTTAATTTATAACAACAGTGGCTCCCAAAAATATTCTAAAAATGAATGTATTTTGGACACTTTCTGGTTGAGGTTAGTTCTGAAAATGTTTAGTATACCATTTGCTCTATACTTCATATACAATATTCAGAGCATTACAGTTATAATATATAATGCATATATAATAAAACATAACACATAGTGCAAAACAAAACGTTTTAAATGAGTAAGCGAAAGTTTAAGAGTAGCTCATCTCATGTAAATGGCTGCTTACCTCACTCCTGTCACATTCATTCAGGAATCTATCAAATAGTCCGGGGGACAGAGCCGATCAGCCCAATACGCACACTACGCAAGTTGCGTAGGGCCCCACAAATTACTCAAGGCCCCGCCTCTCCCTTGTGTCAAAGCGCGTCAATCAAAGTTTACAACATCAATGAGAAAATTAAGCGGAACTATTCTTGACACTGTCTATTTCTGATATCAGGAATTACATTTTTATCAGTACTAGGTTCAGGTAGGAGGGCCCCTTAAAAAAATTTTGCTTAGGGCCCCAGGGAGGTCAGGATTGGCTCTGCCGAGGGGGAACATAGAGCTGTAGTCGAATCTCAAGCTTGAACCCCTCCATTAAAGTCAAGAGATATCTACCCGTACCACTCTTAAGAATTAGATGAACATGTGAGCATAACTACTACTGTGCTGAGCAAGAGGAGGTGCAGGATAAGGAAGCCTTGCACTCTCTGATGACAGTCGAAACAGATTCCCTGTAGGCTTGTGGAAAACGTTTAAAGGTGCCTTTATAGCATTGTTGAGAAGATGTGCGAATTGTCCAGGCCCCCAGTCAGTCTGGGGTGAGTGCGATAACAGAGCTGGAGAAAATATCGCTAGCACAAGGGATTTCTGTTAACTCACATTATTTTTCTATCACTGCATATTAACACTTTTGAGGGTTGAAACTCAAAGAGCTTTGTTGAATTTCTTATGAGCAGACCTTTATCTTTTTCTCTTTGTTGTTTTTCCCTCACAGACAGTAACTTTGTACTGGGGAACGCACAGGTCCAGTCTCTCTATCCCATCGTGTACTGTTCTGATGGTTTCTGTGAACTCACTGGCTATGCCCGGGCGGAACTGATGCAGAAGAGCTGTGCGTGTCATTTTCTGTATGGGCCAGAGACCAGTGATAAGCTGATGGCACAGATCCAGGGTGCACTGGACGAAAGGCGGGAGTTTAAGACGGAACTGGTCTTCTACAAAAAAGGAGGTAGGGGTCATGTAGTTAACTACATGCCTTGGTCCCACTTCATATAAGTTGTCTTTTCTATGTACTAACGATTAAATTAATCATTTGATACAATGCACTTATAGTATACATACATGTTTTTACATTGTACTTATTTATATAAAAAAACTACTGCATGTAATTACAGCTGTAATTACACTGTTGATCTTCCCATTACACTTTAACCCACCTTTAAGCCTACCCATACCACCAAACCTGTCCCTAACCTTACAAGTATCCCACCTCAATAGCAGCAAAAGTATATTGTACTTATTTTTTGATGTAAGTGCATAGTAGTTAAGGACACCTAATATAAAGTGTGATCTATGCCTTTGTCTCCAGCACCAAAACCAAATGACCAGGACTTCATCCCAATTCCCAAAACATCCATCTTAAGTATCATGCAAAATTAGTTTTAGTGCAGCCCAATTTCCCACAGTTCATTTAGTTGTTTATAATTTTACAATATAGTAATTAATAATTTATATTATCAATGATTTAATTAACAATTATTGTTAATAATAATAATGATGAGTTGCATTAAGACCTAAATGTGACCTGCATTCAGAAAGGGAAAGGGGTTCATTAAGGAGGAAGCCACTGCAAAGGTTGCCATAAAGCAATTCAATTACTACAGGTCCACTTACTACAGGACACCAAATCAAGCCAAACTCTTAAATCAGTTAATCACAAATAAATGTTGTATATGCTGACTTGATTAGAGTGATAAAGCAGGCATAGCTGCAGGCTAGAAAGAAATTAATTAACACAAAGGGGTGAGGAAAAGTGATGGATTAAAAATAAAAGAACAGAACGAACTATGTAATGAATAAGATAAATTAAATTGAATTAACCCAGTATTTTCTTTAGATCTTGAAACAATGGATTGTATTATTATACGGCTCTCTGGAATAGTTTGCTGAATTGGCCGAATCTGCTGTTAAATCTTTTATAATTGACTGTAATGAGAATTATTTCCAACATAGCTGTGTTAGATTCCACTGTCTAATAAAAACTAAATTTCACCTCAAATCGATATTTCATGTGCATTTAGTTAAGTGGCAGTGTAATAAGCAAGTAAGATAATGTGAGTATGTACTGTACATGATCCCTTACTTAATGATCAACATTTAGACTATTTGATTATGAATTGGCAGTGCTAGGCTTTTTTATGGATAATAACATGTATGTACAAATTGAATAAATGCAATCTTGATTTTATTATCAACTGATCTGAAAGGAAAACACATTTACAATGGCTCACTTTAGGAGTAATCTTGAGCTAACCCCTCACAGTAGATGACCAAACAAATACCATTTCAGTCCAGATAATCAATTCATTTGAACAAATTGACTTTAAATGCCTGCCTTGTTCTTTCACTTGTGTCTGGAGCAGCTGAACATGGATTATGATAACATCATTATTCAACAGCTGTCTTTTCTCTGCCTCACCGACTTCCCTGAAAATAACACAATATCCCTTTAAACCAGCCTTGGATAAACAGTGGCTAAGAGATGACAATGATTTCTGATGGCTTTATTTGTTTCATGTTGATTGTGATGCAAAGAAAGTGAGCAGCGTGTCATATAGTTAATTCCATCCACGTTTTTACCCACCTGCGGTCAAGAGAACACGATTCCATCCGTGTACCAGGAAACCAGTGTGAATTGCTGTGAACATACAGCATAGATCTCTCTGTCAAACCCTATCAGACACCAGAACAGTCAGGGAGAATCTGCCAGACATTTTTCGCAAAAGGTTTTCCAAACACAGCAGCATTGGCAACCTATTTCTAACCTGATTCACTTTAATTTAGCATTCGTGCAACATGTATCAGGGGAAATTTGCTGCTAATTCAGTGCCCAAAATCAGAGAACACACTGTGGGAGCAGTGTTGAGTTCGATTCATTCATTTGACTGGTTTGTAAGAGATGCTCTGTATCTGTTTGTTGCCTTTTCAAAGAAAATTGGCAATTTGTGTATTCTTCTATCCAGTTGGTAATGGTTCATTTGTGTATTGTCTGAACAAGCCACTGCAGTCCCGTGCAGCATTCCGAATGCTTCCTCTTTCACATTTCCTCTGTACATCAGTCCCAACAATCCTCAAGCCACTTTTTCACGGAGTCAAATGACTTCTAAAAGCTGTGGTGCTCTCATAATACATCTCACGCACCTCTCATGGCCCGCAGATTTAGGTTGAGAGGTTGAGGTTGTACATGGTTCAAAGGGAATAGAAGATCATAGTTGCAAGGCTGCTGTAAATTCCCACAGTTGCACAACTGCCATTTTGCGTTGAGAGACTGTCAGTGAGATGAAGAGCTCAACAGACTGTCAAATGCACATTCAATTATCACTTTGAAATAAAACATAAAATACACCGATTAAAAATACGATCATACAATGAAGACTCAAAAGAGGTCATTTTATACTGCTGAAATAACTGGGTAGAATTAATGTTTTTTTGTTAATTAAATGTCCATTATATTAAACGTTTTAACAATGTTTTGGGCAATGTTGGAGAGCGATGCTATGTAGAAACTTGTAGGAATAGTTAATATTTACTCACCCATATGCTATGGCATCCCAGATGCGTATGACTAGATTAGAACAAAAAAGATTTTTAGAGAATACCACAGCTCTGTAGGTCCATACAATGCAAACGAATGGTTACCAAAAAGCACATAAGGGCTGCATAAAAGTAATTCTTAGGAATCCAGTGATTTTATCAATGCCTTATCAAGCGTTTTAATAATTTTGTGGTAAAAAAACACACAAAAAAACAGAACAGAACAAAATGAGGCAAAACATTTATTTGAGTGCTTCTACTATGTTATGGTTTTGACTTGAATACTAGAGTAGAGTACTTGTTATACTCTATGCTTTTCAGCAAAATACATCAGAAACATACATTCTGCCTTTATGAAACCCTCGGCAGACAGTACTCTTGGACTAACTGGAGTGTTGAATGAGTTTGCAGGAATGACTGTTTGGAATGAGTTTTGATTGAGCAAACTTGAGCCACAAACTTTTTCATTTTGTAAACTGGAACAGCAATAAATAATGCACAGTTGCTTTGAGATACGATGGTAGTTCATTTAGTGTATTAAAGAGCTCTTATGTGAGGTTTAAGAATAAATGCATCCATTGTACTGTCAAACTTAAATTAATTGACGATCAGCTCTCTTTTAAGTTGGACATTGATAAACTGGTACAAAAGCTCAAATTAAAAATAGGATTTTATTTAGAAACAAAGCCTGTTTTTCTTGGAATACCAGGAGGAGATTGGTTGCTGCAACCTTGCTCTATAGAAATGATCGATATTTGTCTTTGTTGGATACTGTCTACCATAGTGCATTAAGATTTGTGACTGGATGTAAAGCATTAACACATAATTTTACCTTGTACAAAATGACAAACTGGCCTTCATTGTCAGTGAGGAGGCATATACATTGGCCTACTTTTATTTATAAGTCTATGCTGGATATGCTTCCCTCTTATCTTTGCTCCTTTATGTCACGTAACATCAGTTCTTATAATTTGCGCTCCGGTAATTTGTACTTGTTATCTGTACCTACGGTTCGTACAGAGCTTTGTAAGAAGGCTTTTAGTTATGCTGCCCCAGCCACCTGGAACACATTACAGACTGATTTGCAATTGCGAATTGTGATTTATTTTGGTGAATTTAAACAACGCATGAAAGTTTTGGAAATAGATGCCATAAATTGTTTTCACTGTTTTTAAAATAACTAAATCGTTTAAACCTATGGTAGGTATAAGTTGTACTTTTAAGTAGTCTGATGTTGTTTGTTTATGTATCTTGAGGATCTTGTTAAATGTTCCTTGTTGTTGTGAGTGTGCTTGGTGTTCGTATTTGTAACTGTGCACTGTTAATATGCTGCCATTTTGGCCAGGTCTCTCTTGAAAAAGGGGTTTTAAATCTCAATGAGATCAACTGGTTAAATAAAGGTAAAAAAAATAGTTGCTGGTTAATCAATGTTTATTTTAGCTGTTCACCGCATGTGGCACAAATTAATATATTGTATTTATTGTCAGCGGCACATGCTTTCTTCAAAGGTTGGCATGTTGCCATTTTTAGGCATTATTAAGTGCTTTGTTTTGAACATTGCTCATTGTATTATATGGTCTATAGTCTCTGACTGCTGGTTCAATGAAACGTATTCTTTTTTTATTGAAATTTACTTCTCTTGACTCTCAAGCTGTGCCTAATGATAGGGTTTGGTGATTCAACACACACACACACACACACACACACACACACACACACACACACACACACACACACACACACACACACACACACACACACACACAAACACACAAATGTGTATCAACAGGGACTCCAACCTCGAGCCAAGCGTGTTCTACCTCTTCCCTCCGTTTTGATTTAATGAGGCATGGAATGATGCTGTGGCATAATGTTGAGCATCTGCAGAACGTTGATCCTACATAAGGCACAAATATCCGCACACAAAAACACACACACAACAGTGAATTATGAGCTCAGCATTCAAGGCATGTTCTGCTCACCTGTCAAAAGACTAATATATAAACTTAGAGAGAAGCAGCAAATCAGACATCAGTTTACATAAATGCTTGACAGTAAAATAAAACATATTGTGTTTTATATACATTAAATCTGGATCTACACAACTCTATATGCTCATTAAATTAAAAATATTTAAAATTAATTATTTAAAATGGAGTATTCCCAAATTTGCGTTGTTGAATGTTTTGCATTGTGAACTCCACCATGTTTTTCCACATTGAAATAAGGTTTTGACTATTGCAATGTGAGGTCACTGATGGACATTCTCTGTGCTGAACGTAAAAGACTCAACTAATTGAAAAGGAAATTAATTATTGACTGTTTACTTATAATTTCATTGATTAGTTGTCGCAGCATTATTTCTTGGCTCATGGGAAATGAAGGTAGTACAGTTATTTGAGAAAAACAAAAGCTAGTTCTGATTTAGACTAAAAGCAATTTGCAGAAAAGGTCTTATCAAGCCATTTATGGATCTATGGTACATTCTAAACATGAAGTCTGGTCTAAATATAAGGCTCAGTAAATGCTTGTCAATAAATGTGTGTCAATATATTGAATGTTCACGTTTAGTGTTATCTCTGATGGCAGATATTATGTTGTGACAGGAACTCAGTTCTGGTGTCTTCTGGATATCGTGCCCATTAAGAATGAGAAGGGAGAGGTGGTGCTCTTTCTAGTATCACACAAGGACATAACAGACAACAAGAAAGTCCAAGATGAAGAACAGAGCCCAGAAAGAGGTGAGTGGTGCTACTTTCATGATGGGATTTATCAAGCAGGACAAATAAAAGTTCCAGTTAAAACCAAAAAAATACAATATTGACTGTGTGTGTGTGTGTGTGTGTGTGTGTGCGTGAGTTTGTGTGCGCTTGTTCATCCAGTTTAACATTGACTGTAATCAGCCAATGTTAAAGTTGTTTTTAATTTATTGGTATCAGTATATACTATGATTGTGTGTGTGTGTGTGTGTGTGTGTGTGTGTGTGTGTGTGTGTGTGTGTGTGTGTGTGTGTGTGTGTGTGTGTGTGTGTGTGTGTGTGTGTGTGTGTGTGTGTGTGTGTGTGTGTGTGTGTGTGTGTGTGTGTTTTTTGCTGTCATCTCGCTCACAACCCTCACATGAGAAAACCCTCAATTTAAAAAAAAATAATATTTACAATTCTTTATTAGTATATCATTATCAGCCATTAAATCTTTTAATATTGGTTGATCCCTACTTTTAATGCTCTAGTTCTTTTGTAAACCAACTATGTACTGGTGGTTTAAAGAACCCAGAAACCAATACACTGATTCTTGCATATTTGTTTCTGCTTGTTAATCCAGTCACTCAAGTACCTTCAGTAATAAGGGTAACCTTTTAAAATGCACTAAAAACACAGTTGTACTGTTTTGTGTAGAACATAGAAAAACAATGATGAAAAGAGAGAAAAGAAAGAAAGGTAGGTACAGAAGCAAAGTGCTATATAACAAAGTGAGTATGGTTTTAAAAGGGCAAATTAGCTTTTTATACAGACACCAACACTTTTTGCCTTGTCCGGGATGCTGTTCAAAGCGTATTACGAGATAATTTTGCCTATTTTACCTCAATTCCACTAATATTCATATGTACACATACCTCAAACACCTGGTCCTGTCAGCGTCATACTTAGCAAGCTCATCCTATCCTCTGTTTCTCATTCCCTCTCACTTCTTGGCTACTGAATCATGCGTTGTGGATGCTTCAATACAGGCCAGCAGCATCTCATGTGGTGCTCGCTTTTACAGTAATCCTGACACTTCTCCTCCCCAGAGAGAAAGAGAGAGAGAGAGCAGTAGACTGATAAAGAGAGAGAGATAAAAACACACACACAAGGCACATGGAGGGCCGGTAGGAAAGCTTGGCACAGAGGTGTGAAGCTCCCTTCAGTGGTCTGAGCTTGAGCCAAAGCACGGTTACTGTTCATTTGGTTGATGGATGAACATTGTACTGGCACTAAGAATAATAAATCTGGTCAATGATGTCAACTCATTAAAAGTGAATTATTGGAATCACTTAAAAGTGTAATTAGACTTATATAATAAAGGGAAAAAGCCAACAAATAAATTAAAAAATTAATAAAAAAGGATGGAATGAGGATTTGGAAAGAACTAAAAGGATTAAATAAAACTAAATGTAAGTATTTGTAAGACATTTAGTTACAAGAAACTGACAGATGGTCCTTTCCAAATTAAAGTCATCAATTAAAACTAAAGTCATCAATTAAAATCAACACTTCAGTCAAGGGTTTGCTGCTGGGAACATGTTAGTTTGCATAGGAGAAGAGAGCAAATCTCCTCTAATGTCTTTCTGTCAGATAATACACAAAAGTTTGGGGTCAGTATGATTTTTGCTGAAAATAATAATAAATTAATCAAACTTACAATTTACTTACAATTGTTTAAAATAAAGTGTTTTTGTTGTTGTTGTTTTGGAGCTTGAGATGTTTTTGGCGGGAAAATAGCAACCAAAACAAAATTTATATTTTGTGTTCTATGAACTAAACCAAATCATACAGGTAGGGAATGGCATGAGATAGGAGTAAAATGATGACAGAATTTAGATTTTTGGGTGAACTACTACTTTAAAAACAAATTATGGCTACTAAGTCACTATATCAGGCCACCTTTCAAAATATCTCTGAACACCCCTGGTGCATTATATAATGAGAGTCTGGTAGCCTTTAGAGAGGGAAGAAGAACAAGCAAAAACAACCAAATTAGCATCTTTTTCCTTTTTAAAAAGCTTGGCAATTGGCTACAATTGTCCATTATAAATTTGGCTGTTTATTTCCCATGGTGTTATCTAGCTGTGTTCACAATTGTTCAAATTAATAAGTGTTGTTATTTTTTTCATTTGCTGTCTTTTTACATTGGATGCATTCCTTTTTTGTCATATTTACAAACCCGTGATAAACTAATGAATGCAAATATAATTTGTATTGAGCAGGCAGCATGCTAATGGGTAAATGTAACCGTTCTGTTCGTTCAGAAGATTATGGGTAAGAAATTAAGGTAGACTTTTCTAATAACTTCAGTTAAGTAATGGTGCAAATCGGTGCTCATGTTTCACTGATGCACAGTATTTTTTTGTTTTTCTAGAATACCTTGATGTTATTTTGTGTTAAGCAAAACAATTCTGAAATGAAATCAATAAAAATGATATATGGCTGTTCTCTGCTTAGATGTGGAGACGGGGTTGGAGGTGCACAAGGTCACGCGGCCACCGGGCTTCAATGCCAACCGGCGGCGCAGTAGAGCTGTGCTATACCAGCTGTCTGGACACCTGCAGAAACAAGACAAGAGCAAACTCAAGATCAACAATGTAAGTCAATGTAACTCTCATTTACAATGTCTTGTGCTTTAAACTTGGATTTACCCCTAGCCCTCACCACTTCAGCAGTGCAATATTTACACCATTTGCATAAAATATATAAAGTAATACAGAAGTATGAAATGCAACAATACATTTGTAAAGCTAAATAAACAGATAAACAATGTTGTGTTCACTTATGAGAAAAAGTCATCAGTGTGGCTTTTCAGGTCGTTTACTTATTCTTCTCAAAGGTATTGGATTATTTAATTCATTGTGACTGAGCAGCACACAGCATACTGTTCATGGAAATATTGATTAAAGTTAAAAATGTAACTAAAAATACATTAAACATTTCTGTCTGAATATTGCCATCATTCAGAACATGTTTGGCGAGAAGCCGCCCATCCCAGAGTACAAAGTGGCAGCCATTCAGAAGAGCCGTTTCATTCTTCTCCATTATGGCACCTTCAAAGCTGGCTGGGATTGGCTGATCCTGTTAGCGACCTTTTATGTAGCAGTTACTGTTCCCTACAATGTTTGTTTCACTGTTGTCGGTGGAAGGGATGAGGCATCGACCCCTAGAAGTCCACCGAGTGTGAGTGACATCCTTGTGGAAATCCTTTTCATGTTAGGTAAGGCTCAACCTTCAGTGCTATAGTTTTTGTAGTGTCATTAGTTTAGCGCAAGAAAGAAAAAAAAATGTTCTGTCTCAGTAATGTTATCTGGGTGATATTAAATGTTGTTTGATCCCATAGCCTGCTAATAAAATACCCAGAATTGTAACACAATTCTGTTATTGTTCAGGTTTCTGTGCTGTGCAGACAGTCTTTTATATCACAGAGGTAATATACAGCCAGACATCTTTCAATTACTCTGAGCTAGTAAAAAGTTCAAGATGTTACTAAGCAAACGTCATTAAAACACATCTAGCAATTATAAAGCCCTAAAAACGAGAAACTGAAAAGATTTTGAAGGACAGTTCATCAAATTCAAATGCTAAAGATATGTTTTATAGTTCAAAGTTCAAACTCTTCAGGAGGCCCATTTTTTCAAATTAATTAATGAATAAAATAAGACTCCTATCTGTAGCTATTCCCATACAGGTTAAGGATATACTCAAATACAAATCCATTAGAGAAAACATCATATCTCCAGCCATCACCTTTATATTAGAAATCCACAGTGTGTGGATAAACTTTTTAGCACTGCTTAAGGGCAGTTAGTGTTTAATAACAGGATCTGTTTCTGCCCATTAAACACAGTTTCATAATGTAGAAAAAACTATTTGTATCATCAAAACATTTGCAAAGAAGTGCCTAAAGCCATTTACTAAACTGAGCTTCAATTAAGTGCTACTGCATTTGCTGCAATTGCAATTTCCATTAAATAGTATTATAGTCACTACCCAGACCAAACTTATATAACCCTTCTATTTTGTTCCTTTTTTTCCTTTGACAGATATTTTGCTAAACTTTCGCACAACATTTGTGAGCACATCAGGCCAGGTGGTATATGATGGACGATCTATCTGTGTGCATTATGTCACAACCTGGCTCTTCGTGGACCTGATTGCTGCGCTACCTTTTGACCTGTTGTATGCCTTCAATGTCAGCGTGGTAAGTGTTAATTTTGCTTATTTTGAGCCAACTGTTTATTCAATTTGATTTGTATTTTTTAAAGGCACAATAAATAAGATTTTTGCATTAAATTATCCAAAAACCACTAGCACAGTGTTATATATTTTGTTCACTTGTGTACTTGCGTTATCCCAAATGATTCCAAAAATGTTTAAATCTAGATAAATTTGCAATTTTAACCAGTGTAGCGTCCCTCCTCATTGCGTCGCCTGTTAATTGTGTCATGTCCACGTCGGATTGATTTGCATTGGAGGTGAAGGCGACAACTCCCATCATTCCACGCTCCTTCACAGCATCATCAAGCGACGCCTTTGTTATTGTTTTGAATATGCGACTTCTATCAGCGAAAACTACACACTGTGCCTTTAATGGGCCACACACAGAGCTTTGTGGGACACACACACCATATTTTATATGATGCTGGGCATGCCATCTTAAATAATTATTAATACTATAATTTCCTTTTGAGCTATGCATTCCATCTCTGTGTGTTTAGTACTTTGGAGTTCATCTGCTGAAGACTGTTCGATTGTTACGGCTTCTACGCTTGCTCCAAAAGCTGGAGCGCTACTCCCAATACAGTGCAGTTGTACTCACATTACTCATGTCGATGTTTGCCTTGCTGGCACATTGGATGGCCTGTGTCTGGTACGTAATCGGGCGAAGCGAGATTGAGAATAACAGCCCTGGTTCCTGGGACATTGGTGAGTATCATATCTACAAACTGTCAACATAGCTTTATCAATCTTTCAAATTTATTTTAAACGATTCTTTAGGTCAGTTTTACCTTGAACTGGCTGAGCTAAAATCAAAATTATGATTTTAAAAATATTTAATATCTTTGCTAGATGTTTTATGAAACCAGATAATGTAAGTGAAATTAAAAAGGCAACAACAACAAAAGAAAAAAAACTGAATGGCAGTTAGGATATTAGCATAAGTACTGCTTCAGATCAGATGCTGGCCTTATTTTGTTTGCCTAAATTGGATAGAAACCATCTTATTTATTTTCACATGTCAAAGAGTTCTTTTCACAGTGACTGATCATTATTGAAGATGTCTGTCCACTGACATGCTTATTACATTGAAAATGTACAACAACCTCTTCATGTGCCTTACAAAAAGACTCCAGATTACAAATGTTTTGGATTTGTGCTTTTTAAAAGGCAAAGGCTTTTTTTGGAAGACAACTCCACTGGTTAACACTTATTTTTAAATGTATTCATTTTAATTTCCCGTCATATTTGAAAGACCTTTTAATTCCCTTCAGCTCTCAATACAACTTAAGGCACATGGACCAACTGTTTCTAGTTACACCTAGAATCAGTAAAGAAATTGGTCGTCGTGCATTCAAATTCAAAGCTCCATCTGATTGGAATAACCTTCCTTCCTCACTAAGGTCGATCACTTCTCTTTATATCTTTAAATCATCTTTAATTACTCAATTTCAAACACTTTGCTCGTGTTTCTGAACTGTTTTAGGTCTCATACTACTCACTGTCCAGTGTAATGTATATATGTGTGTATTTGTTTACAAATACGGATTGTATACTTTACTCGTGCATTCAAGCAGATGTATTTCTAAGGGGGTGTATAGTATGCTTATGTGTACAAATGTCTATCTCTATTTTTTGTAAAGGGATTTATTTATTTATTTAACTATTATTATTGTTATTATTTTTTATATTCTATATTTTTTATGTATGTGTATGTATATATATATATATATATATATATGTGTGTGTGTATATATATATATATATATATATTTCTTTTTTCTCCTTTTTTTTCATACCTTGTCTGTGCATAGTCTGTGCATTATTGGCTGGTGAGGGGGTGGGGGGCTAGTTTCAGGGAGCATTGTTGGAGTGTGTGTGAGTGTGTGTGTGTGAGTGTGTGTGTGTGTCTTTGTATTTATGTGTTTGGAATTATCTCTAATATTCACTCTTTATCATCTTGTCTTGTTTGTCATTATTGTAAGGACCCCCTCGAAAATGAGATGGTACATCTCAAGGGGCTATCCTTGAAATAAAAGAATAAAAAGAATTTAAAAAAAAGAGGTACAAATGACTTTTCAAATCAGGTAGACTGAAAAACTAGCCAGACGTAATGCATTTTGTTTGAAGTACAGAACATTCTCAGGCTCTTGAACGGCACACCTCTAAAGACCTGATGAGAAAGTCTCCAATATATGACATTATCTTCACGTCATGTCAAGTCTTACTGTGAACAAACTTACCTTTTCCACATTTGTTCATGAACAAGTGAATTACTGTATCAATTTGACTTGAAATGAACCTCTCTCTCAGTCTCCCATGTGCTGATCTCTATATGAAAGAGAGAAAAAAGACCAAGGGCAAAATAAATGGCTGTAGTGCACAGAAGAGTGTATGACATTGATATGATCAAGACCGCATTTAGTTATGGTCCTCTATTTTGATTAGCCTTTTTACTGACTGTTTCTACAGGTTACATAGTTACAGCAGTAGGTGGCATCAAATGTGACCCTGGATGACAAAACCAGTCTTATGGGTCATTTTTTTTTAATTGAGATTTATACATCACTGAATAGCTGAATAAATAAGCTTTTCATTGATGTATGGTTTGTTAGGATAGGACAATATTTGCCCGAGATACAACTATTTGAAAATCTGGAATCTGAGGGTGCCGAAAAATCGAAACTTTGAGAAAATCGCCTTTAAAGTTGTCCATTTATGTTCGCGATTGTGCTGCATTTACTCACAAAAATAAATGTTTTATACATTTACAGTAGGAAATTTACAAAATATCTTCATGGAACATGATCTTTACTTAATATCCTAATGATTTTTGGCATAAAATTGATAATTTTGACCCATACAATGTATTGTCGGCTATTCCCACAAATATACCCGTGCTACTTAAGACTGGTTTTGTGATCCAGGGTCACAAATGACAAATGTCTTTATCACTGAGTCATTGAATCAATTATTCAACTGATTCGGTCAAAAACATTAATGAATTCAGGAACGTCACTGCAGTGACACTGTTTTGATCTCAACAAAATAAAAAAAGTAAATCTAAAATGTTTAAAATGTATGTTACTCAATATTAAAATATTGCTTTTACTTACTTGTTTAATAAACAATATCACACTCATAATCGTGCTGTTGATCCAGTTACTTACAACAGCACTCATGCCTGTGTGATATTGCTCAGTCACTGAATTGAATCATGTTCAGTGTATCGATTAAATTAAATTGATAGAAACCAATTTTTAAACTGAATTGACTGAAACCAATGATTTGTGAATTGATTCAAAGATTCACACCCATATATGCATCTAAATTGATATTATATATAAATTAATTTAAATGAATTCATTAAATACCTGATAATTGGTGACATCCATAAGTGGCTTTGGCTAACATTTGGTGTTGTCATACACAAAAGCCTCCTTAAAATATGGGTGTGTCCAACCTATTCGCACATATTATTTGAGAAATTATTTGTAGAAAATCCCCTACAATATGCCCACAGTCTCACAGCATCTGTCATGTCTAATGAAAGCAATTCTGATTAGCCTCAGCATCAGTAGTAACCTCAGGCACATCTGAGCCCTAACTGACCTCTACACCACACTGGCTACTGGCCAGCAGTTTAAATTTCATCCACATGTTCTCCTGAAAAGCAAGGATACTACTCCTGTTGCCAGTTGGTGTTGCCAACAATATCACACACCATTTCCTTTTGCCCAGTTTTACATTGGCCAGCCATTAAATATTAAGCACATGAGGCTGTCTTGACACATTTAGTTTTGCTAGTGGAAATAGAAGTTTGTAGCATTTGCACATCAGATGGAATATTTAGCACTGAAATACATGACACATCCTATGTGAAATGAGACTCATTTACAGTTCGGCTTTCAAATGGTGAATGTAGAATATTGTAAATGTTCTTGATTTACAAAAAGCTGTTTTATATGAGTACCCGTTTCAGATTGGCTCTTTACAGATAGTATTATTTGTGGAAACTTGAGATAGTGTTATTGATAGTAATGAAATATTGAAGTAGTTTTGAGTAGTGCTGTCTATCTTTGTTGGAAATGGGGAAATGAAAGAATGTAAATGGATTGGAGTTCTGCTGTATCAATGATGAAAGGTTTCTCTGAGGTTTCCTCCAGAAGCTGATTGAACTCTTGTTGCTCTGCACCTCTGTCTCTGTCTTTTTTCTCCATATCACTCACATCACTGACCTCACCTCAGCAGAACTCTGTTGTTTTTAATGGCTAGCTGTCCGGCAGACCTTGAGAGGCTCGAGAGGATTTTAAAGTTGGCTCCAAAAATCCCAGTGTCAAATCAGCAAACTTCTTGATTCTTTCTTAAGTGGTTTGGAAGAGAACACAGATTGCCCACTATTAGAAATATATTATCCTTTTAGTCTTGTTATTACAGGAATTTTAATATAATCCTTGCCCATCAATCTCCCTCATCTTCCTCAACCAACACTGATTCGTAAGCCCCCTATTTCTGCTTGAGGATCCTGTAAGCTTGAAAGTAAGCTTTCATGTGAACTTGTCCTTTTTTTCCTCCGGCAGTGATTTACAACCCAATGTAAGCTTTGTGGTCTGAGACACCAATTTTACATTCATTAGCAATTTTCTAATAATAGTATCATCCTAAATAAACAGCAGAATATGTAGAGTATATATCTTTATAGGCTGTTCCATCAGTGGCATTAATGGTATAAATTAATCTCCGGCGGTGCTGTTTGTATGTATACATTTGCGCTATTCATTCTAAAGGCTCTAAGTATGTCAAGCATGGGTTGATGGCTGTTTTTCACAAAATATTATGCACTCTGTCATCAAGTGCAATTGAATTGTCAAAATCTCAAATAATGTGACAGGAAGGCGGGCATAAATCTCTGTGGTATCTGAAGGAACCTCTCACTAACACACCAGCTTCACCCAGTCAACCCACACACACACACACACACACACACACACACACACACACACACACACACACACACACACACACACTCGTTGTGTTTTCATGTTTTATGGGGACTCTCCATAGACATAATTATTTTTATACTGTATGTTCTATCCCGTAACCCTACCATCACAATTTTACATTTTCAAAAAAATCATTCCGTATTATTTATAAGCTGTTTTGCTCACGGGGTCCAAAAATGTCCCAACAAGGATTTTGGATATTGCTATCTTTGTGGGGACATTTTTTTCTTCCGTAACATAGGGGAACATAGGTTTACCAGGACCACACACATGCAAATGTTCAGTTTTGATGCCTGTAAATATAAAATAATATATATTTTACCTCTACATTGTTGATTGTTGGTAAGTTAATATGAATGCAGCTACTTAAAATATACATGATTTAATCATGGTTGTGAGCCTGGGCCAATTTTAACATTACTTATGAAATCAAAATTGAAAGATGTAATCTTGAAAATGTGTGAGGAACATTATTTAACTAAAATGAAATAGCTAAAGAGATTTAGTTATTTAAAATATTCACAATGTAGGTCATCGTTTAAATGCACATTATTCCTGCCAGCTAAAATCATTAGTACCATATAAAAATGAAAACTATTATATGTAATATTATTAAGTAATAGAGCAATTATTTTACTTTAAGGTGAGCTCTTATTTGAGATACAGTGGGTTACTATTGAAATACAATTAGTGTAATTGTGCAATTACTGTATAACACTTTGGTGCACATCCCAGATCTTTGTCAATGTACATTTTCAATGGTACTATTACATACTATTAGTAGTAGTCGAGGTTTTAAATACTTTTATATACCTAAAAAAAAAATCTGGTCAATAATTGATATTGGTTCTGAAAGCAAAAGTGAAAGTGAGAGAAATGGGGAAAGCAGATATCTTGGCCATGGACATCATGAAAGACAATTATACCTATTAGCACATGAAGATGTATTACAGACAACAAAGGGAAGACTTTGGATGTTATATGTCAGGAAAGGAATGACCAAGGTTTCTGTGTACACGAGAAAGGTCTTGTAAACTGGAGCTGGTCGCTGTGTAAATGAGAAAAACTTTAAGTGTTTGTGTGATTGACAACTGCTAGCTAGAGGTTCTCTGGCACTTTTTTCCCTCTCAATCTTCATTCCCTTTCTGACCTTTCACACTTCTCTTTATCTCCCTTGGGAGTTTTTCTGGTTCTTTCCAAAATATCACTTCTAATGCCACATACTACCTCCAAACTAGAAGCTTACAGACAAATAAGTATGAAGAGAGAGGAGGGGAATTGTACAGAATCAGTCCCACAGGGAACAAAAGTAGAGTCTCCAAAATAAGTTTCAGCCTACTGCACTGATGTAAAAATAGCTGCATGTTCAGCACCATGGACAGGGACAACTGCTCTATATCTGCTTAGCTCTGAGAGTTGCCATGTACCCACTGAAAAGGTTATAGGAGTGCCAAACCAATTGCATTTTGGGTAGTTATAGTGCCAAAAAAAAAATATATATATATATAAAACCATCACCAAAACTACAATAATATGAGGATTATAGATAATTTCACTGGCTAGAACATTTGAGTCTGCAAAATAGTAAATGTAAAAGTGTCTTGTCTTACATTTTCTTTTCCTCTTTCTAATAGGCTGGTTGCATGAGCTGGGTAAGCGTCTGGGCACCCCCTACTTCCTGTCCCCTCTTGCATCCCTCATTCCTGATTCACTGCGCCCCACCATCTTGGATGGATTGGTGGTCAATTCAAGCCAGGGAAGCGGCACTGATTTAGTGGGACATGAGTCTGTGTGGAACTCAAGCCAATGGAACACAACAGGATCGGGGCCGGTGGGCACCTCAAATGCCGAACAGACTGCAGCCGTATTGGGAGGTGGGCCCTCGATTCGGAGTTCATATGTGACGTCCCTGTACTTCGCTTTAAGCAGTCTGACCAGCGTGGGTTTTGGCAATGTCTCAGCCAATACTGACTCAGAGAAGATCTTCTCTATCTGCACCATGCTGATTGGAGGTAATTGCGAAAGAACACAGATACACGTTTTTAAATGATTGTGAGGTTTGGATTTATAATTTCACTACAGAGATGTGCCAATAATCCTTTTCAAATATTGAATCTTTTGATACCTGTAATTAAGTGTTCTTTTTTCTTGATCAGCTTTAAATATCTATACAGTGTACACTACTGTTTAAAAGTTTTGGTTGGTAAGATTTTTTTTAAAATGCATTAGAATATTATTAAAATTTAAAATAACATTTTTATTTTTGAATATATTTTAAAATGTAATTTATTCCTGTGATGGCAAAATTCTGAAACAAATTTTCAGCAGTCATTGCTCCATTCTTCAGTGTCACCTTATCTTTCAAAAATCATTCTAATATAGTGATTTGGTGCATATTTAAAATTTCTTGCTGATTAATATTTTTTTTGTGAAAACAATTTTCAGGAATTTTTTGTACTTTTTCAAAAAAAAAAAAAAATTATATATATATATATATCGGAGGTAAATCTACTTTTATTTTGTATGTGCAAAAATAAAATTAAAAGAATTACGGAGAATCAATGAATTCTGATGAATTTACTGGCATTTTGTGAATGTTAAGTAATTATGTGATCAATAAAAAAAGGGAATGTTCTGATTATGAGTATTTTATTAAATATAATGTAATCTAATTACACGTATTTAATTTTCGGAATCTGATTATTTAATCCGATTATGTATAATTACATATAATCAGCACCAGCACTGACCATCTTTTAACTACCACAGAAACTTCAAACATATTTATAGAAACATGGCTGTTAAGTACATATTTGTATAATAGTCCTGCAATTACCTATTTATGCCAATGGCCAACGTCCAGTATGTCCTACGGCATGTTGCATTGATTGTTTCATTGCAAAACAAGAGATTTGATTCAGTCTGTATTTGTTTGTAAGGTTCAAAACTTAATGTTGGCATATTTGTGTGGACTCTTAGAAAAAGGCAGCTTACGTTGGCTACTTTTAGTTGTTTAATGCTAACTTGACCGCTAGGATTCGAATGCCACAGAAATGGAGCTACTTGTTATCTGTTGGGACAGCTGTAATGATTTTAAGGCATGTCCTCTGGGCCATGAAGAGAGAGACACAGGCTTCATTGCACTTAAGAGGGGCAAATAAGGCTGGTTGAATCCATGCACACTCACATACATGCACATTGAATCAATCTGTCACCAAATCCTAACACTAAGGGCCATTACTGTCACAGCCAGCTGACAGCTACCTGTGCCTAACCACACACAGAGATCAAAAACTCAGAGGGTATTTGGGGAACACTGATATGCCTTAGACTAAAAATTATCATTATTACGTCAAACGACTGAGTATTATATTAACCAGACAACAATATGATGTCCACCACTCAACTCAGAGGAAATATGTGTCAGAGTAAGCACTTTCATTGCTTCAGCTTGCTAAGATTAGCATGGTTTAGCTTTCTTACCTTAGACTTAAAATCAACATGGAATCAAAAGACGGTTGTTGTTTATTATTATTATTATTATTATGGAATATTGCAGTATTTATTATAAATGATTTATATTTACTCTGATATACATCGTAATAGGGAAGAAAAGACTATCACAGCTTCTGTTTCATGCCTGATGTTGTTCTAAACCTTGAAGATGTAAAACATGCAAAGATCAAAAGATGACTTTAAAAATATTTAATGTGTTTTATTGCTCCATACAATGAAATTAAATAGGGGCAAAAGATGAACCCAACTGACTTTCATTGAACAGCTGTGCAAAAATATTTATAATACAATACAAAAATAATACAATATAATACAAAAAAAAAACAGCTATGCAAAAATATTTTTCATGTTCCATAGAAGATGGAAAGTCATACAGGTTAGGAACAATTTGAGGGTGAGTAAATTATTACAAAATTATTATTTTTAAGGTGAACTTTCCCTTTAAAAAAATTCTAAAATTAATTCAGAGAAAAAAAATAGAAAGAAATTAGTAAGAGTATAGCGTACTAAAATTGATGTGGATACCACTTGTTTAAGTATGTTTGATTTCATACTGGCTGCACAGTTTGAGGCTCAAGAATAAATAGAAATTCAAGAATAAATTGAATCTCAAGAATAAAGAAAAGGTCTTCATATAATCTCACTGCTGTATTGGAGGAACAATTCAGCAAGAGAATCAATTTGTTCTTGCTACAGGAATCAGGTGATTGAACCAGGATTTAATAGCTCATATTCATTTTGTATCCCTATTTGCCCCTATTTGAAGATTTTCCCGAATTTCAGCACAAACCTCATCCAAGCACTCAAAAGGCACATAACCCAGGTGCAGCCACTTACTCTGAGCGCAGTTCTCAAACAGAAGAGCAGCGTGCAATTTCCGCAACAATTTATGTAGACTTCAATTAGCACTCCATGAGTACTCTCCAGTCCTTCTTGATTGTTTACACTCATGTTGGCAAAGTTCACCATGTTAAATAAATAGATGATACAGAGTTTGGTGGTGGAGTAGTTGTACGCTGAACCGAATATATGCAGAGAAAAAGTAAACACTGAAAAGATGAACAAAACGGATTGAGTTGCAAACCACCATGCTGACCATTAACAATGAGATAAACAATAGAAAGAAAACAGGCTGGAGCAAGTTGCTAAAGCTTTCTCACTATATGACTAAATTAAAATAAATGCCTTTCCGATATGTGATGGGAAAAGAGTGTAGAGCCAGCTCT
Source organism: Siphateles boraxobius (assembly GCF_051911475.1). Classification (NCBI taxonomy): domain Eukaryota; kingdom Metazoa; phylum Chordata; class Actinopteri; order Cypriniformes; family Leuciscidae; genus Siphateles; species Siphateles boraxobius. The sequence continues at coordinate 22,296,309 of NW_027509197.1, read as the reverse complement.
GCAAAAGGGGGATTCGAACCTCGGGTCGATTTGCGTCAAAACTTACTACCACGCGCCTTTTTGGTTCTGTTGATGAGCCAGCGTCTTCCGTAACTTTGTCTGGCCCAAAACAGACGTCAGTGGGTGTTAGTGTAAATAGCCTCTGCCAACAATTTGGGCAGAGTGCATGTGCTTCCGAGTTAATCACAAACTCTGGATCAAACCCTGAGTTGACAGAACACGTTTATATTGAGCGTTGTGAGCCCGCTGATCCTGAACTAAACCAGGATGGATTTGCAGGGTTTTGTCAACTCTAAACCTACACTGAAACACAGAGTTTGTTTAACTAGCTTCATACAAAAGGCCACTTAAAATACATCTTTGGTTAGATCTGGTGAATCCAGTCACATGTGGAGATCACAAAGATTGGAGATTGCACTTGTGGCATAAACATGAATGCATTCTGATGCACAACAGGTGAATGACTGTCCATTGCAACAGAATAATGTTTTTCAATTTTGTTAGCTTGGTGTAACAAACACCACGTGTAATTGGAAATCTGCCTCTGGGGCAATTTATATGACAGTGTTTTCAACTATAAACGGAAAACTTTTTCTGTATTTTGGCCATTTTTTTACATGACAATGCTGATTTGGAGGCCTGAAAACACAAACTACAAAAATGCACATTTGTTAAAAGGTTACATCATGCGCATGCTTATTACGCGTTCAGTATATAGGTGCATAGTGTTTCTTTACAAAGTGACAACATGGCGGATGTAGTACTTCCGGATTACATTCATACTACACACATTCATTCTATATAGAACATACTTTTTTAACGGTCTCAAAGTAAGTTCAAATTCAAATGTAGTACCTACTCTGAGGGTACACAATTTTGGACACATCGAATGTCATAGTTAAAATTCATTATACAATCACCTGAAATATTTGTTGTGTGTCTCTCACCAGCACTCATGCATGCCGCGGTCTTTGGTAACGTGACGGCCATTATCCAGCGGATGTACTCACGGCGCTCGCTCTATCACACTCGAACCAAAGACCTCAAAGACTTCATCCGCGTGCATCGGCTGCCCAAGGCTCTCGCGCAGCGCATGCTGGAGTGCTTTCAGACGACATGGTCTGTCAACAACGGCATCGATGTCAGCGAGGTAGGGCTTTAAAAGAACTTTCAATAATCTGTGCGCACACATGAATACATTGTCAAAACAAGTTCAGAATTTATAAATAATTTTACTATGAGTGTGGACAGTGTGTGCAGTCATAAATATTTGAAGGAAGTCTTTTTTGAAGATGTAGCTGTATGAGAGCTGCTGTTCTCATCTACTCATTGAATACTTGGGTTTTCTTGGTTTCTGGATGCCAAGAGTATGAATATCTGTTTTGTTTTTAAGATAACAGTTAGTGAAAGAGTTGTTTAATATTTAGAAATTTTTGATGATCTTCAACCTCAGGAAGACAAACTATTGTACGAGTTGTGGGTTTTCCGTTGTTCTGTTGCCAAAGTTTTGACAATTTTTATTTAAAATTTTGTGTGCAGTTACTTGCACTAAACATTAAATGCACATCAAAATTAAACGTATATAAAAATAATAAACATTAAATTGGATTTGTAAGGAATGATGACCTTGAAAAGAACTATATTTGTGGAAGGTGCCTCTTCTGCAGTGCACTTATTTCAAGGCAATAAGCACAATTAAATCAATATTCCATGACTTCCAGCAGAAAATGTCAACATTTACAGAGGATGCATTTTGCATTCATCTTTTCTCTATGTGGATGTTACTCATCTTAATAGGAAATGCTGGATAACCCATTGACCTGTAGCATTTAAAAATATAGGAAATCTAATAAACACTTGGAATTAAATATCATGCTCATAGTAATATATTTTATGCAATTTTTAGCTTCTCTATGCAACAGTTGGTTCCAATCCACATTGCATATTATTGGGCTTCTTGATATTAATGATGTGATTTGATGCATCTGTCTAAGATTAGACCGTATTATCCTTTTCTATTCCTTTTTCACTTCACCATGCTCTCTTACTATCTTTCATTCTGTTTCTCAATCCCTCATCTCTTTTATCATTTGCTTTATTTTCTCTTTCCACCCTCCTCTCATTCACCATCTCATCCATATCTGTCGTGCTCATAAATAAGAGATCCCATCTAACACTCACAATGTATTTAATGAGTCCAATTCAAAACACTTGTTACATAACTCATAACCCACTCTCTCTGCTTTGATATCCAATGTAATATCTCATTAAAGTCCAAGTAGAACACTGATCTACAGTTTCTTTGCTGCAGTTTTTTTTTAATAATCAAACGTGAATTTAAAACATGCTATTCAAGAGTGAAAAGGAAGTGTACTCTTAAAGTACTTAAAATAAAATAAAATATCTTTGTCCTTTCCCAGCTTCTGAAGGACTTCCCAGATGAACTGCGGGCTGACATTGCCATGCACCTGAATAAAGAGCTGTTGCAGCTGCCTCTGTTTGAATCGGCCAGTCGAGGGTGTCTGCGCTCTCTGTCGCTCATCATCAAAACCTCTTTCTGTGCTCCTGGGGAGTTCCTTATTCGCCAGGGTGACGCTCTGCAAGCCATATACTTTGTCTGCTCGGGCTCCATGGAAGTGCTTAAGGACAACACTGTGCTGGCTATACTGGGTGAGATTACACACAAACATTATATATACACACAATCGGCCTCAATGAGCACAATGATTTTTGTGTGTAAATTGTACAAAAAAACAAAAAAAAGAAACAGAAAAACAAAACAAAAATACATCGTGACCACTGTGACTATTTACATAATGATGTAACGAAAGATTTGCTCAGAAATTTGCTCTGGTTGTGTTTAACAAATGCTTGTTTTTAATAGATGACACCCCAAATGATCTTTTGAACTGTTTAACAAGAATTGTATATTTCATTTTAAACAAGTTTCAAACAAGTCAACCTGCTCAAATAAACAGATTGCAATTCCATTTGGTGCCACTAGTGGCGCTAAAATACACACATTTTATAAGTACTTATTTAATAAAAGTGGTAACCAGGTAAAATCTTTGAAATTAAAACAAGACAATTACATTCAGACTTAAATGGCATTTGTTACACTACAGCTATAGTGCAAAGACATTTCTAGGTGTCAGGCAAGCTGGCTTTTATATTATAATTTCACAGCAATTTCAAAACCCATTTAAATCTCTCCTACCTGTCACGATTAATTGTGCTTCCTCTGTGAGATTGAGACAGGCCAATACAACAAAAACTGCCCACACACGCACACATACCATCCATTAATATCACTGTATAATTTATGACATAACCCAGACATTATAAATTAGCTAAATAATGACTCTTTTAAATCACCTCATCAAACAAAAACACACTCACTTGCTCAGCGGATCTCATCCTCCCTCTATCTCTAGTTCTCATTGTTTCAAGGGAGGATTCCCATATAATTTAAGTCTATTGAACAGTAACTATCCCCTCCCCCCTTTACAGAGGCACAATCGGCGCATTGGCTTGATTTTCTCATTAATTGTCTTCCTTTGTTATGCATATTAATGCACACATTATCTGTGAGATTCAGCTACTGTTGATGATGTGGATATGTAAGATTTCTTACATGACATACCAAAACATACAAGCTCAGTTCCAAAATCTAGAGAGCTGCCTGCCTATGCAACTACCTTCTAAAGGTGCTGTCACATTTACTGTTTTTGTAAATGTATTCTGTATTCAGTCGGAATAAAGTCATTTCAATAGGAATCTGTTTCAAACAAGGGGGAAAAAGTTCCACGTGCAGATTTTGGTCGCAAGTTGGTCAAGTGAATTTGTCATGTTGACCAACAGAAAGATGCTTGGTTTGAAAGGGTATTCTGTGTTCATGTATTGGTATTGACACTATTGACAATGGACCTTTTTACCATGAAATTATGCTGAAATTTCGTTAATGTGACCTCATCTAAAGGCAACATTCTAACTTAAATTAAACGTCATAAGAGATGGACCTAAATTATCAAAGATTTTATTTCAGGATGTAAATTTTACAACACAAATTTTTTTTAAATCATTCAAATAGCATTAAAATCAAACATGGAATTAACATAATATTAAAAGGAATTTGCACATGCCCAACAATATGCTAAATTATTAAAATTAACACAATTATTAATTGTTAACACACAAAATGCTCTTAACACAAAGTTAGAGCTTAGTTCCAAGATTCCAAAATGTTAACAGGTTACCAAGCTAACAACACAGTACTCTATAGAGCATAAAAAACAAAAAAAAAATTGTATCTATGATGCTTTATTTATAATCGGTTTCTCGACTGGTCCGGCACCTTGAAAGGATTTTTTTCACTGAGCTCATGGTAATGAATTCTGAGATTGCCTTCTTAACCAAAACAAGATATCTTAGAAGGCAGCATAATTTTGTCTACCTTTTGGATTACTATGATCTCTTAAAAATGATTATCTGTTGGCAGCTTTCATAACAGCATCTGATACCTACAAATTCCTCTTTTTTCCCCATGAGCTATATGTTGCTTTTGAGCAATTGACTGACCTAAGAGCATCCTTTGCCAATAGCTGGTTGAAATATGAAGCCTGCATCCTGATGTTACCTTGTGCTTTCATGCCATATGAGACATTAGAAAACCAGCTCACATGTACTTGAGTCTGTGATTGCTATTCCATGCACAGTGTCTGTAGTTCCCACACTTACATTAGCATTACTAACATTCTCCCAGTCCTGTACTTTAAAGTTTATGTGAAGGAAAATGTTGACACACAAACAAAACACTACAGCATAAAGGGTTAGTTCGCCCATTTAAGACATGAAGTTTTATGGAATCCTTACCAGCACTATAGTGCATACACACTGACCCACTCTGTTGTCACCTCCCTGGACAGAGTTCTGGCCGCTGGAAGTTTTACAAGAAAGTACTCCCGGTTAGTTTCCGGGGCCACAAAACTGTGCGTTTTTACGTGAAAAAATTATTTGCGTTTCAAAACTTGATTAATTTAACACACAAAAAACACGCCGGTCAAAATTCATACCTCAGTTTTAATCGGCACTATTTTCTTTCCATTTCTATCAATCCGAGCTGCTGTCAACGTCAACAGTGCGCACGTTCTGATCAGCTGTTGATAGCGCCACTCGCTGACAACATGTCTGACTGCGAAACTTCTGATGATGAAACCAATTTTAGCACAATGTCAGACGGAACAGATGAGGATGAAAGTAATTTTAGCACAACGCCAAAGGGATACCTTTATGAACCGGAGTAGGATATAACGATGCCGAACTTCAACAGATGGAGATAGAACGGGAAGAGAGAGTGAACTAAATCAAATAGTTTTATCAGCAAATTGTACCTATATCCCTATATACTGTTTTTATATTAGACATCTTTTCACGTGTTTTCCACTGGAGTCTAAACATCAGCTTGTTTACCGTACAGTTTAGACATGGGATCATAAAGTTAGTAGGCTAAAGAGCTTACCCGTGGTACTGGTACAGCAAAACTCTTTAAAATCAGTTTTTTTTCTTTTTCTTCCTTGGTTGGGGATGTAATCGTCTTCGCTGAAGTGAGCACTGCACACAGCATAATCCTTGATTCTGGATATTTTAGCTCCCGCAGAGTAGCCGATGGCAACCAGCCAAGCTGTCTCGTAGCTATAACGTTATATCCGAAACAGGAAAACGATGGAATCTGAACGGTGATCCCGGCACATTCTTGTGGTCACAGCCTGGAAATTTACAAGTTCACACCATCGTTCATTTTCTACTTTTTACATCGTTTCGTAATCGATTGTGTAAACACTATGGAACAGCTGATCGGAACGTGCGCACTGTTTACGTTGACAGCAGCGCGGATTGATAGAAATGGAAAGAAAATAGTGCCGATTAAAACTGAGGTATGAATTTTGACCGGCGTGTTTTTTGTGTGTTAAATTAATCAAGCTTTGAAACGCAAATAATTTTTTCACGTAAAAACGCACAGTTTTGAGGCCCCGGAAACTAACCGGGAGTACTTTCTTGAAAAACTTCCAGCGGCCAGAACTCTGTCCAGGGAGGTGACTACAGAGTGGGTCAGTGTGTAGCCTATGCACTATTAGTGCTGGTAAGGATTCCATACAACTTCATGTCTTAAATGGGCGAACTAACCCTTTAATGTGCATATCTGCAGGCAGATCTAGTGTAGCCAATCGAATTTGAGTCAAGCGTGAGTTAACAGAGATATTTCCTGTTTAAAGTTTGGAAATGTGTGAATATCACTGCACTGCAGAGTGCACTGCACTGGAAAAGGTCAGTGCTTTTTATGGTATTGTAGTGCTTAATGAGCTGGGCAGGAAGCCCAGATGTGAAACCATGAGGATTCATGATTTTGTGACCTGTGTCTCTTAGCTTACTGGTTGCTGCAATAACCACCCAGTAAGTTACTTTTTTTTTACAACAAATAACAATAGAATCAGAAATTACATCAGCGTAAATCTTCTTCTGCAAATCTAGTGATATTAAACAATGCACCCTGATTTGTCTACTAGCTAAACATTAAAACTTTCAATTAGGCTGAAATGCAAAAATATACAGTTCATTTAACACATGCTGAGCCCTATAAAACCTGTAATGTATTGGCAGGGATTTGAGAATAATACATTTAGATATTATTATTATTATTATTTAGAAATTATTAATTGAACTATTGATTTTTAACTAGATTAGATTAGTTTAAATTAGATTTGAAGCCAACACAGATAATGCCTGCTGGAGAAAAGCATTTTTGCAGTGATATTCATGTGACAACTAGCCCAGGTCTGTATGATTTCATTAACATAAAAAATATGTGCCTCATGTTTTATAAATGTAACACATTGCTAAAATTGTGAAATAACATCTGAATTGAAAACAGATTAAAAAAAAGATGGCTCTGAAAATAGTCACAACAGATACATAAAATGCCTTTGCTGATATCCTTAATGGATTGTAATTATGAGCTGAATTTACATAGGACCTTTCAATGTCATGCAGCGCCATCAATTCGCTTTAATCCCATAGATAAAAACATAATAATAAAAACACATACATAATAGGAATGATAGGAAAGAAAAGCATGTAAACAAAAGCAATTTGAAAAAAAGAAAAAGAAAAGAAAAGCTTGTGGTTTTGTTTTAAATAGAAATCATTGTCATAAATAGATTCTGTTCATGGATAATTTAATAAAATGGTGCTTACCTTTCTGCTTCATCTGGAAGTATTCATGGGAAATGTACAGTGCCTAGCATAAGTGGACACAACCATGCTAAAGTTGACTAAAAAGAGGAATAAAAAAATCATCTTTTGGAAATTGATCTTAATGCCTTAATTTAAAAAATGAGGAAAAATCCAACCTTTAAGGACACCAATTTTCTTTGTGAATGAATAATGTATCATAAATAAATAAATGTTTGTCCTTTAATACAGGTTGCATAAGTCAGGACACCCCTATGTTAAACTCCCATATAGTCAGGCAGATTTTTTATTTTTAAAGGCCAGTTATTTCATGGATCCAGGATAATATGCATCCTGATAAAGTTCTCTTGGCCTTTGGAATTAAAAAATCCCCACATCTTGACATTCCCTTCACCATACCTAGAGATTGGCATGGGGCACTTTCCATAAGATCATCTCTCAATGCAAATCATACCAGCTATTAGGCTAACTGAAATAACAACATGCCAATCGGATATGGTGAAGGGAATGTGATGTGGGATATTTTAATTCCAAAGGCCAAGGGAACTTTATCAGGATGCATATTATCCTAGATCCATAAAACAACTGGCCTTTAAAAATAAAAATCTGCCTGACTCAATGGGAGTTTAACATAGGGGTGTCCTGACTTATGCAACCTGTATTTTAAGGAAGAACATTTATTTATTTACGATATATTATTCATTCCAAAGAAAAGTGGTGTCCTTAAAGGTTGGATTTTTCCTCATTTTTTTAAATTAAGGCATTAAGATCAATTTCCAAAAGATAATTTTTTCCCCTCTCTTTAGCCAACTTTAGCATGGGTGTGTTCACTTATGCTAGGCACTGTACATAGCTTAAAGGCCCTTCAAAAATCCTGCTGGGAAGCTTCTAGAAGTATGATAACAGCAGGTGAAACTGCCTTCGGCCAATGGCAGTAGGAATCTTCATAATAAGCTCCTAACCTACAGTAAATGTGAATGCTAAAATAGATATTTACATATGCACATTTTTTTTCACTTTAAAGGAAATGGTGAAATTATTTTGGTAATTTTATACTCTCTTGTCATTTCTACGAAGCCCTGGACGACATGTGGATTAAAGAAGAAAAAAAAATAGGATATATGAATAAAAAATTCGTACATTCATTTTAGTTAAATCGTGGCCACGGATTAAGAATTTGTTCCTACGAGTTCCCTTGTTTTAGTAATTCATAGCCATGTTGAACTAATTTGTTCCCACGTTTTGATTTAACTAAAACAAGGAAACAAATTATTACAACATGCCCATGATTTAGTAAAACGAGGGGACAAAGAATTACATTGTGCGCAAAATTTATTTAAAACGAGGATTAGTAAAATTAGTAAATTAATTATTAAAACGGGCTGAAGTATTAGTAAGTTGTGAGAACAAATTGTTAATTTGTGGCAACGATATACATATTTTTGTCCCACGTGTCATGTTTGGGGCTCCGTACCTTCAAAATCAAATGTTAAAAATAAAAAAAATAATAAATTGTAAGATAAGGTTTTGTCTTGCAGATGATGCAAATGTCAAATGATTAGATATTTTAGATTTGGAAACTGCACAATGTTTGTTGCTGCCATATACAGTATGAGTCTTAATCTTTGGGGTTTTCTTACACATGCACACAAGGAGAACCTCCTTCATTTCTTCATAATTCGAGGATTCTTTTCATAGTCTTTATCTTATATGACCGTTATGGGCAATTGCTGTCCTGTTTGAGATGTAACATCAATGCAGCACTGTTTCAGACATTGTCTGTTTGCCTTTGAGGGTATTAGGACTGGATTTTGTTAATGAACACATCCTTTCTGTATTCTGTTATATTATGTTTTTCTTCTTTTATCTGAGCATTGACCAGTTGGACCATATTTGTTGGAATAAGGATAATGATTTGTACTAGATTATGTGATATGTAGAAGATAGCAAGCATTATTTATATAGATAACATTTATTTGCATGGTGCCTTAAATGCTTCAGACCAAAGGGCCAAAAAAATTTTTTTTTTTTAAATTCTGATGTTTACAGTTTTCCCATCATAAATAAACTATTTGTCATACAGTGCCTACAGTTAATCTGGAAATAAAGGCTCTTAAAAGGTCACAATAAACGATGAGCCGAGCTCTCGCTGAGCTAAAGGTTCCTGTGTGTGTGTGTGTGTGTGTGTTTGTGTGGCTCTCTTTATCTCCAAATGCCTGGACTCTATTGCTCTGATCAAATCAAATATTGGTGTGCTGCTAGGCCACATCCATCTCTCTCTCACACACTTAATAATTGATGGCTAATGCCTTATTAATGTACTTTGACTATTAATACAGGCTGACACATGAAGGCAGGAGCCATAGATCTCAACACACATGGAAAATAATGTAGGAGGGACTGAATCAAGGAATGAGAAAAAGAACATGCAGTAAGAGGGAATAAACACATCAAGACACACTTCCTTCACTCTGCGCACTAGAACTATGTTCCAAAACATCCTACATAGACAGAATTTGCACAATGCCATTGGGTATAACATATAATGTCATATATAAATCTCACACTTCCAGTTTCATTACAGTGTGAATGGACCATTAGACCATAAGATGTATAACCCATATTTAGCCCTACATTTTAAACTTATGTATTTTAATTGCAAATAAAATGTTCATCCATTTGATTTACACAGTTTTAACACATAAAACTGCACATTTGTCAGTCATGAAACGAGCACCACGGGTAAGATTTCTGCAAAAAAAAAAAAAAAAAATTCATGGCACAGTATATTATTAATGATTTTTAAATTTGCATTTATTCAAATAGTTTGGAATCAGCATACATCTGTTCATCGTGAAAACAGTTAAATGTATTAATATAAAAACTACTTATTTACATTGTTAGTTTGGGAACAAGCAATTAGAGATAGAAATAGAAAAATTGGATTTACTTATGATAATTATAAACCTGATAATTTTGTATTTAAAACACATTCAGTTTATTAGCACTATTACAAAAATCTTACTTGTTTAATTTATGGACTATTGTCTTCGAAGGAAGAGGAAATGCAGAGCTGTGAATAAATGCACACATGAATGCAAGTTCACTCAGTGTCATCAAAAGACTGTTTGGAGGATGTGCGTTTGATGTTGAAAACACACCACCTGCACACATGCAAAGTAATGGCACTTTCCTGTGGCGTTATCGATCTGACAGCTTGACCCGGGAATTCACAGGGGGCTCTGGAGAAAACTGGAGAGAGGGAGAATAAGAGACAAACTGACAGACAGCCAGGAAAACAGAGAGACAGCAGGAGAAAAAAAAAAAAAAGAGAGAGAGAGACAGAGCAAATTAGCAATGACTGATAAAAAATGACGCATGAAATGCAAGCGAATGATTAGTCAAGACAGACAGCAATAAACACTCATTCTTAGAACCAGACCAATATATACACACGCAGACGTCCCTGAGCTGCAGTTGGAGTGGGACTGATTGTCTTAATTAAAGTTGTGATATGAAATGGCTTCCTCCACGTAGACTCATGTCACCTCGCAATGCGATTACACTTGTTATTGCACTGTAGAGCTACAGTCTGTCGGGCTGTGAGGAGAACGAGAGACTGAATCAGAAAGAAAGAGAATAGAACGCAAATATATAAAGACAAGGAAAGGAGGAAGAAAAAAGTTGGAGAGAATCCTGTTAAGGCCCTGTCACATGACTGACGTCAATGTTGCCTGATGCATTGAACTATGGATTGAAGCATCTGCTACAGTCTATCCTTTAATGCTGCAATGCATGCTAGTCATGCTCTATAACATGGAGGCCAAAGTTCAAACAATTTCAACTTTGACCCCATTTCCAGCTGACCTTTTAATGCGCAATCAATAATTACTGTCAGTGACAGGTCCTGTGATTCATAAATGCTTTTGGCTCTCTAATGAGGTCTTGTAGAGACTAAAGCAACCAATAATAATTGGATCTTGGACACCTAATATAAAATGGCTGTATCCATCTTCTTCCGGTTTGGGGAACTTCCTCTCAAATCATTTCAAATCATATGGTTGGTCTACAAATATTTCTTATCAGCCAGTTTGACTGAATTTGCTTTGTTTTATTTTCAGACGTCAGAAGAATACCATAACGCTTGGTATTATGCTAATTATTTTATTTTTTTCTTAGTATTCTGCTGTAACAGTATGAAAAAAGACAAAATATACTGTGCATTTGTGGTCTGCGCTCCTGATTTACTTTACAAAATAACCCATGAATGATTCACTGTAATGCACAAAGAAGTAGTCAATTGTTACTGCTTTTACTTTCTTGTTTAATGTTCGATGGTTAAAGGTTGAGTAGAATAATCTCACTTCCTTGTACCCAGTAAAAAAAATAAAAATAAAATAAAACCTTATTGCGTTGATAGAGCGGGGGCTTTCACTGATTGTTTACAGTTTAATGGAAGTTACCCTCATTATTTGCGCAGTTCATTTCTTGATGATGATCTTGAGATGTATCAAATATGTATTTTTATTATAAAAATACATTGTATAGAAAATGTCCAGTTGAAAAAAACACGTTTGTGTGAGATAATAAAATAAATTTAAAAAATAAATGTGTAAAATACTTAAATATATACATGAAGATCAGTCACAAGTGACATTTCTACTTTACTATATTTTTTGATATGTTCTATATTTTTAATTATGTGGAGCATTACATGGCATTACATGGCTTCTTTTAAAGGGTTGTCAATGGACAATTAAAAAAAAATATATATATACTATATATATATATTTTTTTTATTATTATTTAATTTTTACAATATCCACCTCAGTCAAAACAACCAATGTGTTGTACACAAACCAAAACCAAATAATAATAATGATAAATAATAATAATGAAAAAGTTTGCTCGCATGGGGAAGCAGAAGAGAACAAGGAGTAAAAGAGCAACAAAAAGATAGAGAATGAGAGAGAAAAGTGCTCTGACATGTTATCTTAGTAACAAGATATGTTGAGCTTTTGTAAACATGACAGTAGAAACGTGCAGACACATACACACACATGCATTTTTACCACACCTGCTTACTTGACGAAGGATGCACATATGGTGCACTACCCATCGCTCTCCCAGTGCTGCTGAACTCCGTTGCCTCCACTGTGTGCCTTCCCAGAATGCACTGCTTTGACACTTCAGCACACTTCAGAATTTGTCACTGCTTTCACAGTCCCTTTGCACCAAGCCAGAATATATTTTAAGCCTCTATGCTGCCTTGTGTACCCCTCCTGAGTCTCATTTTCAAACCTAGAACAGAAACGTATAAACGTATAATTTTTGCATCTAAATTCTATTGAAATTCTTAGCTTTTTTGTTTGCTTGTCTCTACACATTTACACAATATATTGGCAAGATGCATATGCAACTTTGATTGCGTACTTATGAATGCTACATGACAATGCCTGTTTAAGCCACATCAGAACCTTGAAATATTACAACTGCAAGAGCTGCAAAGTATCCATTTAGCATTTTAGCCATTTAAAAACCTAGAATAGACCTTTTTACTGTTCAAAGTGGGGAAAAATATGTTATTCCAATATTGACCTATTGAGTACAATTAATACAGATGAGATGACCACAATATATTCTAATCCAAAGGATAAGTTTGTTAACTAAAATTAAATACACTAACAAATTACTTTTATATATGCTTTTCTCAAATAGGAAAAGGGGACCTGATCGGCTCGGACTCGCTGACAAAAGAGCAGGTGATCAAGACCAACGCAAACGTGAAAGCTCTGACATATTGCGACCTGCAGTACATCAGCCTGAAAGGACTGCGAGAGGTGCTGCGCCTCTATCCTGAATACGCCCAGAAATTTGTCAGCGAAATTCAGCACGATCTCACCTATAACCTGCGGGAGGGCAGTGGAGCTGACGTGAGTGATGCTTGCAAGCACACATGACGGTATTCGGGGCAAAGGGCGACAATCCTTCGATTCTACATATATGACTGTAAAGGTCAAGGAGTGTGCATACAATAGAGCTTTTTTTTTGCCTGAATCATGTGCATGAGGGACTGAAGCAATTACCTCCAAAGTACAGGTCAGGAGTCGATACATCGCCTCGGATTGGATTATCAATATTGGACGGCTGTGCTGTGGTGCTGATATGAGTCCTATAAATAGTGCATCATTCAAATAGACAAACATAATACAGTCACCTTCATGAACAGTGCTGTATCAATTTTGCTTCAGATTTTTTTATCATAAAATAGAAACATGTTATATATAAGAATAAAGAGCTATAAATAGGGATGTATAAATGAATAATTGTCATCATTTACTCACCCTCGTGTTGTTCCAAACATGTACGACTCTGATACAGAATATAAAAGAAGATATTTTTAGAAATGTTTTTTTTTTTTTGTCCATACAATGGAGATCAGTGGTAACCATAACAGTTTGGTTACGGATATTCATCAAAATTGCTTTCTGCAAAAGACCGATTAATAGGTTTGGAACGACATGAGGTTGAGTAAAGGATAATACAAATTTCATATTTGGGTGAACGATTCTTTAAATTGAGATTATCTGAGAGTATATCTCAGATAAACTGGTCTTGGAGGAATTTGATGAGAAATGTTTGAGTTCATAATGTGATCTCTGACTTTTGATTGCAGAATTTGGTATCTTGACAAATTTGAGAAGTTTGAGACTATGTCTTATAGATTTCTAGAGAAAAATTCAAGATTGTTTTTTTTTTTTGTCTCTGGATAACAAAATCTGATAAGCAGACTTCTTACATTAGAAGTGTTTTTCTTACATTAGAGAATATAATTAAATTGCTGATCAATATTAAGGTGACGCTCATGAACAGACAATTTTGCTAAATGACAGGGAATAGCTGAGGTAGAGTCCAGAACTGTCTCTCTTGTTTCTGTACTCCTGTATTTGGTGTTGTATGATAAACACCATAGCGAATACAAAAATCTCAATGGCTGTTTCATAGTGTAAATACTGTTTGACTTCTCAATGACAAACGAATTAGAAAGAGAAAGTTGCACACCGTCGCTTTGTGTACCACAGTAACAGGGATAACCGCTGTATTTCTGCTCGTCTGTAGACCTTATGTGGCCCCACAAAAACGGCAGTTCAACGACAATATTCTAAAGATGGCTGCGCGCTTGTTTCTCTAGCGCTTAAGCTCTATAAGCATCACCAACAATCAGAGACTAAATTAGCATGTTCATTCAGACCGCCTGCTATTTTTTATGCATTGTTCCGAACAGACAAATCTCATGCGAAAATCTTAATTTTCAGGCAGAACATTTGTGTTGGTGTGAACAAGTCATTTATGGAAAAAAACATTTGAAATATGAATAAAAACGCAAAAAAAAATCCATTCCACTTCCACAAGCCCAGTTGACCATAGTGATTTTGTGCATGTAGAGTGCAGTTACTCAATGAATTCATGAGCCATGACCTACAGATTGGAGGTATGTGTATGTAACGCTGCATTACCCACATCTACAACCAGCAGAATACAAAATGGTTCCCCATCTGCTGTCTTTGGCATCTTTCCTTTCTTCTTGCACATTCTTTAAGTCAGTGTCCTTTCCCTGACTTGGATAAAGCCGCTACCCCCCTCTTCTTCAGGATGCACATGTATTGCCTGTGCACGAGACCCCTCTCATGTACGCCCTCACACACACACATTTTCCCAGCCTTGAGTGTAACTTGCAAGGACAGGAATAGCAGAAGGCTGCGGTTTGGAGTGTGTGCTGATACTAAGAATAGCACAGAGGGAAGGCGGGGACTCCGTGTTGGCTGGGTCTCCCACGCCTCAAGCTAAGATTGGAGTCTGGCAGATAAAAATAGCTCTGAAGCGAGAGGCACGAGGCGGGGGGGAGAGGTGCCTCATTTCTCTCCTTTTCACTTTTCCTGCAGTGCTGCTTCTGCAAGGTGTCACATGTAGAAGAGAAAGAGAGAGATCAAGTAAGAAAGAAAAGAGAAATTCATTACAGTTGATTGGTGGAGTGGCCAGTAAACATACTGTATAAAATATACTTCAACCTTACCTCAAATGACCTACCTCAAATTGTGCGGGTTGTTGACAAGAGGTGTTCGGTCGGATATACAGTTTTCACCAAGCAATATCAAGGGACTTGTTTGACCTGAAAGACCACCGACAACACCCTAGCAGCTGCATAACAATGCGCTAAATGCTTCTCAGAACACCTTAGCAACCGCATAGAAATGCCCCGGCAACCAGCAACAATAGCTTAACATCTTGGCAGTGACTTTCGCATATGCAATCACTTCATTTCCATCAGAAAATGTAAAAATCATGTTTGTTTGTGCCATGACATAACGGATTCAGCATCGATGCTCATTTCACATGTGTGCAACCCCAGAACGCACACAGAATACCAATGAGCACACTCTCACACATACATTTCTGCAATTGCAGAGCTGGTGAGAATAGAAGTGTGGTTATTGGGGAAGCATCACTATTACTATCTGTGTGTATGTGTGCATGTTCTTTTAGGCTATATATGGTTTATGAGGACACAAATGTGTATCATCATGACATGGGTATTATAACATAAACAAGGTTTCTTCCTATGTCCTTGTATACCAAATAGCAAAAAACTATCTAAATGGTGGGTTT
Source organism: Siphateles boraxobius (assembly GCF_051911475.1). Lineage (NCBI taxonomy): Eukaryota > Metazoa > Chordata > Actinopteri > Cypriniformes > Leuciscidae > Siphateles > Siphateles boraxobius. The sequence continues at coordinate 22,280,394 of NW_027509197.1, read as the reverse complement.
TTTTTTTTATTATTCAAAAAAAGTTTTCTGTGATGAGTAGGTTTAGTGTAGGGGATTGAAAATGCAGTTTGTACAGTATAAAAACCATTATCCATTAGCTATGGAGAGTCCCCATAAACCACATATTTAAGTGTGTGCTGTAGGGCTTTGGAGGAGAAAGGTAATGCATTCTTTCCTCTCACTCTGGTTATACTTAGCCGTGATTGACTGAATTTGGTGACTCGAGGGACATGGAAATGTCTAATTATAAACACCCTCTCCTTCTGTCTCTCTGGAGAAGGGGAGGGAAAGAAAGTGAAAACTTCTGTAGAAACCAATTTAAGCATCTTACACACATGCATACAGACTCCTCTTGTGCCACTGGGGTCTGTGTTACTAAGATTGGAAGGAGATGGCTAAAAATACATTTTGCTTTAGGTGGGGTGTGGGACTGCAGACGGAGCGTGGGGGTGGAGATCATGAGAGGAAGGGGGGTGGGGGGGGAGATGCGAAGACAGAGGGGCAGGGTGCGGAAAACGGGAGGGGGGTTGCGGATAAAGATGGAGAGATTTCAGTAAATGTGAATGGGGGAGAACAAATTGAGGGATGGGAAGAAAGGGACGGGGAGACGAATGGAACCATGTTAATTTGAATTACGATAAGCTTGAATTTTGTTATTTTTCAGCCTCTTTTCTCCCTGGATATGTGATGAAGTAGTTAAACTGTATGAGTTGCTATCCAACAGCGAAGGACGGTGATTGACACAATCTTTTATGTGTTTTGACAAAACAAAAATAAACAGTGCCGCCTCCCCTCTCTGCAACCTCTTTTGCGGTGCCGCAGGATATCGCTGTTTGCAGTCATCCTTTTTATGACATTCTAAGAACATGCAGTGCCGAGAGAGTTTAATAACGAAGAAATCGAAATCAATTTCAGCTTATATAAAGAAGAATGTTTTTCTGGGGGAAACCAATTGAGGTTCCTTACTCTAGTACAATGGAAAAATATACAGAGAGTGGAGAAGGACAAGAATAATCAACAGGCTGTGTTATTCTGCCACGCACTGGTCATGACTCTTCACTACTCATTTGAAAATAATTTTTATAATTACACGCTATTGAGAACCGAGACTGGTTTTATAAAAAATTAATTGTTCTTTAATAACTAGATTTGACTATTCAAATGGAAGTATATTAGTGCTTGCAAAGCAGCAGTAGAATGGTGTTAATGTTGGAGGTAACAGGTTCGACACAATGGCACAGGATCATGGCAGTGTAAAAGTGATTATATATGGCTAAATAGATAGTAAGATCACAGTTTACTGTGCAAATACATGCAAGATAGAGGGCCAATCATTGTTTGGAGTGCAAATATTACAGTGACAGTGTGTTACATTTTGTTAATGGATTTTGTTTTTTAAACTGTAATATACATACACTACCGTTCATGTTTTTGAAAGAAATCGTATGCTTACCCAGGCTGCATTTATTTGATCGAAAGCAGTAACAGTGTTCCTTTGAATTACTTTGATTCCCGCGTATAATTTATTCCTGTATTGGCAAAGCTGAATCTTCAGCATCATTACTACAGTCTTCACTGTCACATGATCCTTCAGAAATCATGCTAATATGTTGATTTGCATTGATTTGAACAGAAACTTTGTCTTTACTTTCACTTTTGGTTGTGACTTTGCAGAAAATTGTGCAAAAGAAAAAAACAGATTGGAACATAAATACAGTGTTGCCTCACAAATACTAAAGTTAAGTGCTATCAGCCAAGCTCTAATCATTAAACTCATTTCTGTTGGTCAAAGACGTGTATCCAGCATTATATAGACAACAGCATTATTAATCCTGCTCTGTCTCTCTCAGCTGGACTGGGAAAGCAATGGCGGTCTGGTGAAGAAACTTCCCGCTATCCGTGAGGACGAGGAGAATGATGAAGAGCAGAAATCTGTGTCAAGAGCCCCACGGTCTCCTCTTCGCCTGACCCGGGGTCTCAATTCCCCACTGCGATCGCCACTCCTCCCCCCTCGCCCCTTCCGCCCTCCATCAGACCACACGCGACCCGCCACCCTCCAGATACCTGTGGTCAGTTTCAGCAGCGCCCCTCCAGAACTCAGCCCCAGGTACACATACACATCTCATCCTCAATGAGCTGTTGCCCTCTGGTGGCTCTCATAAGAACTTTATATATTTATTGCATTTAGAAGTAGTATCCAGCTACCATGGCAACCAGTTTTGGTGGAATCTGCTTGCTCTAGTGATTGGCTCTTCAATTTCACACTAAGAAATCAAAGCTTACCTAAAGCTGCAATTTAGTGAGCTGAAACCAAAGGAATCCCTTTCTATATAGGCATTTTATATGTAGACATTGATATGATTATGCATTTAACCACACTGCTTAAATCTCTCGCCAGTCCTGGATCTGCTGCACATGAACAACAGTGGATTTTTTTCCCTAATGTCTCTGCAGGTTTGTGGACGGCATAGAGACAGAAAGCAATTCCAGCTCAACACAAAGATTTGAGTTCGGTCCCAGCCTACCTCACAGCGGCCCCCCGTCCCCTTCCCCAGGTACAAACACATCTACAAGACGGAATGCAATTTCTGGAAGGAAATATTGCGAAGTGATATTTCCAAAAATATACTGTCTTGCACAGTCAGACTTATTCGGCAGCTTATTCTGGCCAAGAACCGCCCACTTAGACAGAAAGGACCATCTGACCAAAATGTAAAGCTGCCAACTATTTTTTTAAAAATTTTTTAACACATCCACAGGGGTGGTAATGAAATTGGATATATAAACCTCAAAGCAAAGAAGAATATTGTGTTGTACAGGGATATATATTAGCTATTAATTCTTCCTCAGAATCCATTGTAACAGCATGGGAAATTTACAAACAACTTTAATTCTGGTGCACCCTGACTCAGGCCCTGTTTACACCTGGTGTTTTAATCAGTCTCTTTTGTCCACTGTCAACCACTTCTGTCCAGATTTCTTCAATGGGAGGGTCTATGGGCAGGTAAACGTATGGGTTTTGGCTAATGGACAAAATAAACTCACATAATTTACACATAAACATGCCTGCTTTCGTTACTGCTCTGATAGCCACAAGACCAGGACGAACACAGTGAGTTCATGTTAGAAATCAGGAATGTTGAGAGAACATTGTGCTTGGTATGTTTTTTTTGTCTTCAAAACAACCTTGGGTCTCCAGCCCACAAAGTTTAAATCCCATCTGGCTAGCACGCTTCCTATAATGTTTACGCGTTAGATCAATTGGCTGTCTTTCTTCTTGGATGTTTGAAAACATTGGATCACATGAGCGTCTACACTACGAAAGCAATCTGGTCAAATGCATTTTCGACTACCTCTGAGAGTGATCGAAAGTGGACAAGCTCCTGGAAACCTGTATTTAGCGTCGTCCACTTGTGATATGATCGACCAAAACACATCTTAATACCAGGTGTAAACAGGGCCTCAGAGAAATTACATAAAGCCAACCAATCAGATTGCGCCTCTTACCAGTTTTGTGTATGCGCATGAGATGGTCAGAAAATGGTCCGTGTTACAGTGAACTTTTCTTCATCCATCCAATCCTCTCACTCTCTCACCTTAAAATATGCTTCATCTCTACAACAAACTCAATATATGAAAAAATCTAAACTTACCCCATTTTGTGTGCAGCGAACCAGGAGCAGCTGGAGACCAAGCAGAGCATCACCAAACTGAGCGAGGAGGTAATTGAATCAAGCACATTGAATCAAAATAAATCAAATTGTATTCAACATAAATATAAAACATTTTTAAACATAAAATGTTTAAAATGATTGCACAGCTAGTAGAGAACAGCTCATTTGAATCTGAGTAGTAGTCAGAGACCTGAAGAAGGCCTGAATTATTCATTTTGAGACTGCAGAGAGATATGAGAGACATGCCACTAGCAAAGCTATAAAGAAGTTGTTGTGATTGACCAATCAGAACCACGCTTTTGTTTAATGTAGTTTATTCTAACTGTTGGTGCAATAATACTTAACTGAACTGATGTGCGGGAACAGCTTTGAATGAAGAACATCCAATCAGATTTTGTGGCCAGAACGATCTCATCCATATCTCACATTCCTCTGATCTCATTCACAGATGACTAGTCTGTCCCAGCAAGTCTCTCAACTGAGCAAAGAGCTACAGGAAATGACACGTCTCCTCCGGCCCTTGCTTGTCATTGGATCTCAACCCCTCCTAACAGCCATCAGTCCAACAATACCTCCGTCTCCCAGCAGTAGCAGTGGTCCGACAAGATCCACACCACCACCTCCTTCGCCCACAGCCCCACTGTCTGCACAACTCAGGCCTACATGCTTACTATTGGACAGCGCAGAAACTGGAAGCATTGGCTTGCCCAGCTGCCTCATACCCACCAGCCCACCTCAAAGACACCAAGCACATGCTCAGGTGTTTCCGGCAGGCTGTTTGAGGGGACCTTCCCTGCCAGTTCTCCTTTCTCCAGTGACAGCCCAAACGGAGAGGCCAGGCGGCCAGGTAGCTCCGACCCAGCCACCGCAGACCAGTCACCCCTCATCTCCATCTATAACCTTTTCTTCCTCGCTTCCTTCTTTCCGCTCCCAGTCTACTTCCTGCTCTCCCTGCCAAGGGCCTCACCGACCTGCCAATCACAGCAGAGGTTTGCTACCTAGACCCCCCTCACAGGACACCCCACCTCCACCTCCCTCTCATTGCTCAGCACCACCCTCGATCAATAACTCCCCTGGCGACCACAGGCTGGGGATCAACCCATTCCCCTCGTCCCCTTCCTCTGCTGACACCGCTCCTCGGATTCAGCCACGGTCATGCACTCCTCCTTCTTGTCCACACACCTCCCCACCCTTGCCCTGCTCCCTGCCAGAAACCCAGGCCTCTTTCGGCACTTCCTGGTCCCCGCAGAACCCCAGGTCGGGACCTCCTCAGTTAGAGTTTGAGATGCAAGAGTGGGCAGCAGGAGGGGGGCCTACCACAGAGCATATCAGCTTCATAGATGAAGAGGGACCGCCACTGTGAGTGACTGAAAGATGAATAATACTAGTTGACTTAGCAAATAATGAAGTGATGAACTGGGCCAACAGCAATTACCCCAACACACCTACATTCTGAATAACAGACAAAACTAATTCTTGTTTCTAAAGGATGACACTCGTAATTGGACAAATTGTGGATCTGTTCCAAACCCTAGTGAGCTGCCTAGCTAGACAGCATTTTTAGCCATCATATGCCCAACTTACACCTTTTCCAAATAGTAGACAGCTAAAATTATTTGGTCTTGTAAGGATTTTGGCCAGAAATTAAGTCACCATTGCATATATGGATCATAGATAAGATATCTCAGATAATAATATTCAGATAATAATTGCATTATTAAGACACTAACAAAAGGCAATTATAAGGATTATTAAAAATAAATAAAAAAACTGCGCAACTACATTTTACTGCTTAAGCCATTGGTATTTCGAGTGTTTCCGAATGACGTTGCAGTGATCATGTGGTACAAGTTGGAGCTTTCAGAAAATTCTGTGAATTTTGTAATTATCAGGCCTGAGGACGTGAGCGGTTTTTATAAGTAGACATCCTGCAATTATGGTATTTGATACATGGCAGGAACACATTTATTCACAGTTGACTCCAACACAGTCAAAGTTTAACATGCTGCTAAGCTAATGCAAACTGAACTTTAACAATGGAAATTCCATCTAATTATATACTAAAAAGGTTTAGCCTAATACTGTGTACTATGTATTTTTGAGAATTGAGTAAGCAATTAGCATTAGCTTAGCAACATGATAACATCTAAGTCTTCTAAGAGATAAGCTATTTTTCAGCAAGGATAGATGCTACCAATGAAAAATGTCAGAATAAAGTGAAATGGCAGCTCACTATGATTTGAAACCGCACCTCAGTACTTGATACCAGCCAGTCACTCTCCTCTGATCACAACTTCATGAAGTTTCTCTTCTAAAGGCTTTATAGGGCCTTCACAGGCACCATAGTCATCACAGAGCATGGTGACCCAAACTGCGAGCATCCCGCTGCGGTCATAGAAACCCTTCTATGGGAATTTAATATAACATAAGTGAAAGTGCACTGATAAAACTTGAATGTCTGTGCACTAATCATGCACAGAATACAGGAATTGTCAGGTGGTGTTTCTTATCTCTGTATTACCTAAATAATTTTATTCTAAGAATTTCCCACCTTATAAAACAAGTTTATATTTAAATTTTCAGACTTGGTAAATGAATGAAGCTGTCACATTCTCACCATAATAATTAATTTGTTTCCTCCAGACTGTCTTAGGCCAGTTAACACATTCACTAGCCGGAACCATGAGTTGCATATTTAGTCAGAATGAAGACCTTGGGAAATGCCTTTCCTTCACTTCTGAATAATGATTTCTTCATTATATTCCATCAAAACAAGTATGATTTAGAGTAAGCAGAAAGTGTAATACTTTGCTCACATGCACATACATACAACCAGTGTCTAAAATTATGTGGTAATTGATTCATGCCATACATTTTTTTTACCAGCCATGAAACTATATTTTATATTATTATTTACTTAAAAAGTATATATATATATATCACAATGGATTTATTTAGTCATTTGTCCCTTGAATAGTAGGAGCAATCAGCGCAGGACATTGTTGTTCACAGCATCACAATTAAGCCAAACTCTCATGAACCGCCACACATCCCCACAAGAAAAAAAAAAAAGAAGAGGAAGAAAAAAAAACTTTGCGTTTGTTGTTTCATTTCAGTGGTATAAATGTCACAAGTGTGCCACCTCATTTCTGGAGCTATGCCAATAAATAAATACATTTTTAAGAAAAACTTTTGATGGTATATTTCCCGCTTAGTTAAAAGTTATATTTCTCATTTGCAATTGTTATAAAAAAAAAAAAAAATTATCATTCTTGCATTGTAATTTAACCATGAATGTTAAAATTGCTAAAAGAATTACCAGCCATCTGGTCATTTCATTTACTTGCCAAAGCCAGTTTACTTACATTTGCACTTGGCAAGTGTTCATTTATGACCCAGTGAACAACCATGGATGACATGCAGAGCGTTGTAGCATGTAATAGCCTAACAAGTCATGTTCTATTGCCCAAGTTACTCCAATCTTCTTTAAAAAGGACAATAATCTCAATACCACAAACAGATTAAAAAGGTGAAACTGCGTCATTGTAAAATGCGAAACTAATTCTATTTAGCGGTCAGACTATGGGGATGGCATGCCAAATGCTGGGCAGCCCATGCAGGGTCCCGAGAGCTTGGCATGACACCTAAAGAACTGAAATAAACACATACACTCAGCTTTAGCCATCCTGCCAGTGTGCCTTCTCATAATATATGAAAAGAAATCTTATATCGCTCCCCATTTTTCAGTGTTCACAATATTTCTCAAAAGCTTTTGGTTGTGTATCAGTAAAAAGCACTGCACTTTTATTTCACTGATCTATTTATTTAATGATTTTATGTATGTATGTATTTATCTACCTGCTATCCTGAGAAGAACAGACTCCCGTGAGGAACCTCACAGATGATTCTTGCAGCTGGTGCCCATGGAAGCAGAAACACCTCAAACTCAAATAGTTTCTCACCACCGTGTGATTCTGGATTTCAGTAATGATCACCTCAGCATCTCTGAAACCTGATGACCAGCAACAGACTGGCTTAAACCGAGCAGCCAGTGTTATTTCTTTCCACTAGTTGCTGTATAATTTTCCGCATATCTTGGAAGCAGATGGACATCATCTCGTTTTTATCAGTTTGCTGGTGCAATCGTGCGCGCCATCTGCCCATCCTGACTAACGTGTAGGCCTACTTGCTTGAATAGAGAAGGGTCACGTTGTTTATAAGACAATAGAATACTTTGGTTTCTATTTTCTGTATTAGGGTCAGGGGGGCTGAATATGGATAGTAGGAGCTTTGATGAACTTTGGGGTCTGGGGTTTTCTGCATGTCCAATTATTTTGCATGAGGAATGTGCCTGCATATATGGGGGAGGGGACGGGCCGCACGCCCAAGGCAAACAGGGGTCCAGATGTATTTTATTAACTGTAACAAGCTTTACAAGAGACACTTACCAGGATAATAAAACAAAAAGTGATGTTTTGTAAGAATAAAGACTTCTGTGCTCCTTTAAAAACTACTTTCTTAAAATAATTCACAAAATGAAATGAGATTAAATACCGAGTAATAATATATGAAAATGATTTCAAATCAACTAAAGAGTGACTTAGGTTTGTTACTTTAAGTTATTGGGGAGTTTTTTATTTTGGGTTTTCTCCTACATTTTTAGGCAGGGAAAATAGATGATAGGACTTTCTTTTTTTTTCTTTTAAAGAAAAAAATGGACGCAGTCAGGATTCAAACCGGTTTTCCCCACATGAGTACCAAGGTCCAACATTTCCGAAGCATGTGATAACAACTAGGCCTCATCTTCTGTGCTAAAAAGCCCTTCCCAACCCCGGAAAAAACACACAAACCAGTAAACTAATCCATGGCAGAGGCCTGCATATATTTGAGTGGAAACATTCACTATAGAGCTTCAAAAAGAGGGAGTTATGAGGAGACTGATTTGTGTGAAGATAAAGGGAGTGAAAATGAGAAAACAAAGAAACTGTCAAAAGAGCAAACAAAGTTTCACCTTCTATTTGGGGTTGGATGATTTCTACGAAATGTCTCGGTATATGACCTAACATGCTGCCTCTCCAGATATACCCACATTAGCCTATATTACAGAGAGGAAGATACAAAGGGAAAAAACAACCTGAAAGTGTAAATTAAAAATCCAAAAAATATATTTATATATTTATATTTATATATATTTACGAGGTATGTATCCACAAAAAAAGAACAAAAACAAGCAGTCTTTTTACCTTTGTGTCAAAGTCCCAATTAAAATAATAATAATTATTGTAATAATAATATCATCAATAGTAAATCAGCAAACCAAAATGAGGAGACTAAGATCCTATAAGCGTAGCACTGAGAGGTCAGTCAGCTTTCTCCAAAGGGAGTCCAAAGCATCAAAGCCTCAATCCACTAGGTGGAGCTGCAACACACTTTGAGGAACTTTTTCCTTCACATGTAGTCCAAAAAAAAAAAAAAAATCTGGTTCCAAGAGTTCAGCAGAAAACATAAGCCCAAAATGTGCTGTGGCCCCCTGACAACCGTGTCTCTGATTTACAAAGCTGTTTGGGGGTTCCACAACAAAAGGTGTCTTGTGCAACAAAACAAAAACGGAGGAGCAAAGAAAAAAAAAATCTCAAATCTAAAACAAAAACACAGGAGATGTGATCCTCCTAGAGATTGTTAGTGAGGCCATAGCGCGCCTTCCTTCGAGGTCATGCCAGATACTGCTGCATCGCTGTTTTTGCCCTGCGAGAAAGAGGGAAATGTGAACAGTCACATCATTACAACAAACCATACAACACATGAAACAACCACCAAAATGCCAGTCTGTCCATCACCTGTCACAGAGGTTGGGATCTGATGCCTGGGTGAGTTTGTGTAAGATATCAACAAAGCCCATCTCCCGTAGCTTATCTTGTCTCTCTTGTGAGCCTGGAGGAAGTGGAAAAACAGAAACTTGTATTGTATTGTTGACAATACACAAATAATCCTATTTAACTCAAGGTTACACCATCAGATATGAATAAACAACAACAAGTGAACGACAAACTGCACTGCTGTTGGATAATAATAAATAATCAAAACCTCCAAACAGGAAATATTTAGGACAAAGTTAACGTTAAGATGTTGTTATTTTATAAATATTTTTGCCATTTAAATAACACCATTAAATTTAACATGGATATTTTGATGTTACATTTGATTTTGCTTTTTTTCTTTAGGAGCTTGAATGCATTAACATTAAATGTATAATTTGAAAAAATATTTAGATGCAAATTAAAAAAATATGATATTAAATCATGTTTTAAAACCCACAAATTAATTGTGATGAATGTTTTAATTAATTGACAGCACTAACTGCATTTTTAAATCCTGTTGTGCGTGTACTTTATACCACAAATTCAGACAACAGTTATACTGTGCAACCGTTTGTAATTTCAATGACAAAACTTGTGCTCTAAAATCTGATTCTTCAAAACCTCCACAAACCATGCGTCATGAGCTCCTCACCATCCTCCTCATTCCAGATGAGGTTAGAGATGCAGAAGGTTGCAGCCAGCTGCAGTTTCACATTGGAGTGACCCTGAATCATAGAGAAGAGAAGCAAAACAATTATCTAGCAGGAGAAAGAAAAGAAGGGCCAGGAGAAAAGGACAGTGACAAGGGGGAAACCAACAACAGAACAAGGAGACTAAGGCAAGCTATTAGAAGAAAATAAATGCTAGAGAGAACAGAAAAACTAGTGTGACAAAGCATTGAAAACAAAGACCACGACTGAGAAACCAGATGAGCTAATGACAATACACTGACCATGTAATATTTAATTTTTTGGAGCATGTCGTCATTGGTCATAATGAGTTCCTTGGCAGTGTTTCCGTCAGCAATGTTGGCCAATATGCACAATGTCTGCAAAAGATGCCAAAGGCATTGTTAAGCATCAACTTTGGAGACTTAATCATCACCTTTAGACTTCTTTATCTAAAAATCAAGGCTCCTAAACAAAAGAGAATTTAAGAGAATTAAATAAAAGTTTTATTTTATAATAAGAAAAATCATATTAGGTCATTAATAGCACCATTCATACCTGTATGAATAATGATTAAGGCTGGGTGATACAGGTAAAAACAAAATCAAGAAATCTCAAGAAACACTTATCAATGTTGAAAACAGTTGTGATGCCTAATATTTTTGAGGAGAGAAACCATGATAAAGTACAGATAAACAGCATTTATTTGAAATAGAAATCTTTTGTGACATTATCAATGTCTTTACTGCTAATTTTGACAAATTTAATGCAGACTAAACCTTGTCTATGAAACCAGGGATAAGGATTTTTTGAAGACACCCGGAATTAACATAAACCTTAACTTGTATAAAACCAAGAACATTCCTTTAACAACACCAGGAATATAATACTTGCTTGAGAAGACTTACTAGTCTTATTCTGTAAGACCCAGTGAGCACATTGTCATCTGAGTGTCTAATCTCTCTTATCTCAAGCGGTTCACACTGTCTTGATCATTAGTTCACCAACAGCTGATTAAAAACCATTGCAATCAAATTTGACCTCAAGACGAAATTCTGGCAGTGTCAGAAATTTGATGAACAGTCCTGTAGAGACTTCTCCTACAACAATCAAATAAAAAACCAATAGGGGCACCAAACCTGATGACGCAATAGTGAGACAACAACAAACCACCACTTGCTCCACACACACTGTCTTTGTTTTTTTCCAGTTTCCTTTCATAGAAGTCATGATCAAAATAAACAGAATGTTTCTGTCACCATTTCTATCCCGCATATAATGCAGTTGACGTGACTGAACGTGTCGATGATGTAAAACTCCAGACAAGTCTTCTTGCATGTGAACGTTTTCTAACACATCTTAATGACAACTGAGATCTCACAGTGTGACATGGCTTACAGCGGGGATCATGTTCGAACCGTCTGACAAGCAACAGTCTTAAAGGACTATTATAAAACGTACAGTGTGCACCCGGCTTTAGTGTGTATGTGTAGCTCACCTGCTCTTTGACCTCTATGCTGTGTTCTCCCTCCAAGATAAGCGTGACCGCTTGCATTATCTGCTTCCCATGTGAGCTCATGATCTGGTCTATATGCTACCAAAGACAGGGAAAGACAATTAGTGTGTGTGCACATGTATGTGTGTGTGTGTGTGTTACAGAAAGCCCATAATCTTGTTAGACCCTGAGAACATATCAGACTAAGTTTGCATATTTATATATATATATATATATATATATATATATGAGTGTTACCGGCCGGGTGGACAGCAGGTTTCGAAGCAGCCCCAATGTTTTCATGAGCACATTGACATCAGGATCAGACAGGAGTCTAAAGAGCTGTTCTGTGCCCAGAGCTCGAACTATCTCCACCTTCACTTTCTGATCTGCCTGGAAGGCCATATTCTGCACAAACACGCATTACAGTTACTGATGACATTGAGTGTTTTCATACTGAAGCTTTGGTGAGGACCGAAGTCAGCTGGTCTTACCATGAGAGCCCAGATGCCGTTGACCCTCAGAGCTGGACTGTCACTTTGTGTCAGGCTGCATAATAACTCAATAACCCCAGACTCTAAGATAGGCTGAGAACAAACACGTACACAGTCACACTCAAAGCCCAGTGGCACTTTGAATAACCCTCTCATTCTTTTTAACGAAAAAATTATAATTTTAAATTATGACAAAGTAACTAAATAGTATAAGCAACAATGTTTGTTCTACTGCCTGCTGATAATAATTATTCTCTTAAATGAATGTAAGTGAGTGATTAATCAAACCAATAAAGAAATATATTACTATAGTGGTAATACTGTAAAATAGAGGATTTTGTAATAATAATAATAGTTTTATTTTACAGAAATGTACAATACTAATGGCTGTCTTAATTTGTTTACCTTCAACCGTTATTTATTTAGTGAAAAACTGCAAAGAGATCTTAAAGCTTCTCTTTTGTTGACTACAGTTTTTTAATGATTCTCGTGGACCCTTTTCACATTCCCTTGGTTCTCAGAAGCGGAAGGCATCATAGTTGGGTAAATTTCTATAGCGGTGAATGAGATGAAAGCAAATATAATTTTTTGTATTCCCATTTGCTCCAAAAGCAAAATAATCCATGATAAGAGTTTCCTTGACTTTCTAAAAGAGGGTCAGAAGAGAGAAAGATGTCGAATTTCCATCACTCCCTCATATTAGAAAAACTTTCGCAGCAGTTTTTTATTTTTTTACTAATGTTTACTGCCAATGTAATAACACCAATTATTAGTGTTATAATAGCGTTATAAATATATATGAAAATGAAAATATGAAGAACTTTACTGGATTTGCTATGCTGATAACTGGAAACGCATCACCACAGTCTGTGAAAAGGGTCCAAATTTAGGAAGATGGTTGGCGCGTTGCACTTTCAAGCGCGTATTAAAAGTGATCCAAACACCCCCAAAATACTATTATTTTTAATAAAGTAAAACTACAACAAATCCACACAGATCACACAAATTACCTATTTTGGAGCCAAAAGCTAATTTTTGTGGATTGCTAACAAGAGCTTTTTTAGACCTATTCTATATGGTTGCTAAGGTGTTCTGAGTGTGCTCAGCAAGCAACGGTTTAGCAAGCAACACTAATAAATGCTCAGCCCAACAGAGTGTGTGTACTTTACCTCTTTGCTGGGTGAAAACTCCAGCAGTAAGTTGCATAGTGTTGAAGAGGCCATGACCAGCACCTCGTCTGGTGCGTTCTGTAATAACTACCCTCAAAAACAAATGTGCATTCAGTTAGGGTTTGATTAACATTCAGTAATTACTCAACATCATATGAATATCATACCTTCATTAGTGGCTTCCATACTGCATGATCGTGGAAACTTGTCCTTAGCTGTTGTACAGATCGTGATAAACTGTGCAGACATCTAGAAGAAATTTGAATGAAATCAGTTGAAACTGACAGAGCAACGAAAACCTCTTTTCTTTGTTTTATTCTTTGAATTCTTTATATATCCAGTTGTTGTGCCCTTACAACAAACATTTCACATTTGAAGAACTGTTATTACAACAAAAGTAATAACAGTGATATGATGAAATTTTATAACACATTAAAATAACTGTTTTCTATTTTAATAGATTTTAAAAAGTAATTTATTACAAAGATGAATTTTTAGCATCATTAGCCCAGTCTTCAGTCACATGACCAGAATGGGCATGGCTTATGTCTATATAAGCTGAGTCCAGATAGGGTGTTCTTTGGATTTTCATACTGAAGCGAATCCAGAACGTAGCACAAGCACGGCAGGGTTACGCAACACTCGTTCCCTCATCTAGAGAGAATCGAGGTTACGTTAGTAACCGAGAGCGTTCTCTTACGAGAGTACTCTCGTGTTGCGTAAGCTAGCTTACGCTACGGGAACCCAATGTAAAACGCTGTGCGTGCTGAAGTCATCCACACTCATGGCCCCAAGGGCGTGTGCCCGGGGTGCACATTATAGTGGGTAATATCTAGACCGGCGAGTAGTGGGCCTAAGAATATAACCTAGTCATACAACTGACTAATGGGATGGGTGCTTAGCAAAGTATAACAGTCAGGGTGGACGAAAGTCAGCCTGAGCTGCATGACAATTGAATAATACTGCCTGTCAGTCAGGCATATTAGACTGAAAACAGTTTAGCCTGTAGGGCAGGCACTTCCAGGTTGTAAAAAATGTAGACGGGGAGGCCTAGCCTGCCGCCATACAAATATCTTGAAGTGAAACCCCACTGGACCAAGCCCATGACGAGGCCATGCCTCTTGTAGAGTGGGCTCTGATGCCCAAAGGGCACTTAAGGCCTTTTGACTTATAGGCCAAAGCAATTGCGCCCACTATCCATCTGGAAAGGCTCTGTCTCGAGGTGGCTAGCCCCTTAGTGCGGCCACCGAACGAAACAAGCTGTTCTGACTGCCTGAAGGCAGCAGACCGTTCAACGTATATCCTTAACGCCCTGACCGGGCAAAGGAGATTTACGTCGTTCTCACTATCAGACCCTGGGAGGGCTGACAGGGAAATGACTTGCGCTCTGAATGGAGTGGAGAGCACTTTGGGGACATAGCCGTGGCATGGTTTTCAGAATGACCTTAAGAGACATTAGGCCCAAACTCAATGCATGCAGCACCCACAGAGAGCACGTGCAGGTCACCCACTCGTTTGACTGAAGCGAGAGCCATGAGAAAAACGGTTTTGAATGAGAGACACCGCAGATCCACAGACTGAAGTGGTTCAAAGGGGTCGCCCTTCATGGCGTCAAGGACTGTGGAAAGGTCCCAGACCGGGTCGAGGAGGGTTTATTCTCCTAGTGCCTCTAAGGAAGCGGGTGATAAGATCGTTCCTTCCAGGTGACTGGCCATGCAAGGGTCTTGTAAACGCTGCAATGGCTACAACATACACTTTGAGCGTGGAGGGGGACCTGCCCTCGTCCAGAAGCTCTTGTAGGAAGGAGAGAACCTCTGTGATGCAACATTGTTGTGGATCTAGGTTTTGAGCCGAGCACCAGCCGGAAAACACTGAACACTTAGAAGCATAGAGCCGTCTAGTAGAGGACGCTCTAGCCTGTGTTATAGTGTTCAGCACTTCTGCTGGGAGATCAGCGGGTACCCGTTGATGGCCCATACGTGCAGGGCTCACAAGTCGGGGCGCGGGTGCCAAATCACGCCCTTGGCCTGAGAGAGGAGATCCTTCCTCAGGAGATCCTTCCGCGTGCATGGACGTGCCACGTCCATGCACTTCGTGGATCTACTAGGTGCTAAAGATAGACCGAACGGCAGGACGGTCTACTGATAACTCTGGCCCTCGAAGGCGAATCGTAAGAAATGCCTGTGATGGGGGCGTTATCTGAATCTGAAAATAAGCATCCTTCAGATCCACTGAGATAAACCAGTCCCACGGGCAAATTTGCGCGAGGATTTGTCTGGTCGTGAGCATTCTGATCAATCTCTGCATGAGGGCTCTGTTCAAGCGCCTGAGATCTAGGATGGGTCTGAGACCGCCATCTTTTTTGGGGACAGGGGAATATTTACTGTAGAAGCATGATCCGTTCTGTATTAGAGGGACGGTTTCTATAGCCCCTTTTTTTCCAGCAGTTTCGCTATCTCGGCACGAGGTAGGTGTGCCATTTCGTCTTTCACAGTAGTTTCGAACCTGGCTCGAAAGCAAGGGGGTCTGCGAGCGAACTGTAGAGAGTAGCCTCGCTTTAGTGTTCAGTACCCATTATGACACGCCCGGGATCATTTCCCATGCTTTCAAACTTAAAGCTAGAGGGAGAATGGTATCTGGGCTCTGGCCTCTGCATGTGTGTGACACACAGCCCGCAGAGTTTGCATGCGGACGCGCTCTCTGCACACAATTCATGTTTATCGGTGCAAGCTTTGAGTGTGTGTGTGTCATAGAATGGGCCGTGCTTATATGTGGGGGTGAGCACTGGGTAGAGGGCAACTTGCCTACATTTATAGCACTCTCGGCGTGAGCCGGATAGTGTGTCATAGGGCATACAGTGTTCGTGAGTAGGGGTGGGCACTGCATGGTGGGCACCTTTCCTACATTTAGAACACACGCGACCCGAGCCAGTCTCATTGATGTGGGCCGTGACTGAGTGTGTGACACTGAACAGGCCGTGCTTATGTGTAGGGGTGAAGGCGAGGGGGTCTTGTAACGGGCTCGTTGGCTGTAAAATACACTTCTCCAGTCACTTCTGTTAAGGGGACTGAGAGAGCGAAGCGCGGTGTCTTTGATGGCGGTCCCGCATGGCGGGACTCAGCCATCTTCGTCTTCTCTGAGCTGTAAGGAAGACTTTGAGGGCTCAGGTTTCAACGCTATCTTGGGCCTGGGCACCCGGCGGGGGAGGTGGCCTGTGATGGCTCGAAGAGCGCGAGCGCTGCTGAGGGTCTCTTTGGTAAAGGCGCTGTGAGGCTGGCGGCGGAGGCGGCAGTGGCGCTGTGTTCCGGTTAGACGGCTGCTTTTTCGAGCGACCTGTCGCGGAACTGGAGCGCCTTGGAATAAAATGTTGCATGGCTTGCAACGTTTTCTGAACCTCCGAGAAGCGTTCAGTGAAGCCTTTGACCGCCGGACCGAAGAGACCGGATGGGGAGATGGGTGCGTCCAGAAAAGTGGCTCTGTCGGACTCCATGTCAGACAGCGTTAGCCACAAGTGTCTCTCGGTGACGGAGAGAGACACCATGTTTCTCCCGATGGCCTGTGCAGCGGACTTGGTGGCTCGTAGAGCTAAGTCCGTGGCACTTCTGAGATCAGTGAAGTTCTCAGGATTCGGGCCCGCCTCGTCCATATTGCGGAGAAGGTTAGCCTGATAAATTTGGAGCACAGCCATAAAAATGAAGCGCTGAAGCGGCCTGACCGGCGGCGGTGTAGGCGCGACCGATGAGAGCCGAAGTAGTCCTGCAGGCTTTCAAGGGCAGAGTGAGTTTGGACCGTCATCCAGCAGAGGGCGGGCACAAGTGCGTGGCCACCGCTTCCTCGACAAGAGGAATAGAGAGGTAGCCTTTGTCTTTCGCGCCGTCAACAATAGAGAGCGTTGAAGAGACAGAAGACCGCAGCCTGGCAGAAAATGGCGCCTTCCATCTCTTGTATAGCTCCTTGTGTAGTTCTGGCAGGAAGGGAGCGGGCCTCGTGTGAGGCGTAGAGCGACAACCGGGCAGGAAGCAGCCATCAAGCCTGCTGGGCGCGGATTCCTTGGGCAGCGACCAATCGAGGTCAAGGCGTTCCACGGCCTTGGTGATGAGGCGAAGAAGCTCGGCGTTGACGCTAGCCTGCACGCCACTCGACTCTTGTAGGGAAGGGGCGGGGTCCGGTTTGGAGCCTGACCATCCTTCGCTCTGTGGGGCGGCGAGAGAACAGCTATCCTCTTCCGCGTTGTCCCCTTCGGAGTCTAGATGCACAGCCGAAGCAGAAGGTAGCTGACCGGCCGTGATCAAGGCGGGGGAACCAGAAAGCGATGCACACGGGGATTCGGCCAGCATGCATTCGCTCACAGGAATGACCTCCGGAGCCCCCTGCGAACGGCGCTTTTTACGGCGCTGCCCAGACGAGAGAAGCGGAGGAGTGGGGGTCCACGTCGAAGGTGGCTAACCAAGCCCGCAGGGTCGAAATAGCCATAGAGTCGCATTCCGGGCAGCCACCTTGGGAAAGCGTGAGGTCAGCGTGGTTCTGTCCCAGGCAGAAAACGCACAGGATGTGGCGGTCCCCGTTGCTGAGAGGGGCTCGGCAAGAGCCGCATTTAGTGAAACGATGCATTTGAAACAACGCCTCGGCTCTTTTAGGTGAAGTGAGTTCGCCGGCGAACACACATTGCAAACAAAGAATATGAGTGCCGGATAGCGCAGCAGGAACAGCAGTGAAGCGGCGAGGAAATGGCCGTCTTCTATTCTGAGAAGCAGATGGCTCGTCCCGCTGTAGAGCTCGTCGATGGCGCAGGCTTCTCCAGAGAGTCAGCGATGTGAAGACTTCGCTGAAGAGATGAAAAATCAAAGAACACCCTATCTGGACTCAGCTTATATAGACATAAGCTACGCCCATTCTGGCGGGACGTGACGCGCGAGGGTGCCCGCGCCCTGATTGGCGCTGATGTCATGAATAGTCCACCGATAGGCTGCAGCAGTTGCCGCAGAGCAACCAATAGGCGCGCGAGCCGTCTCGCCTAGGTCTGCTCTATGCAGCAATGCGTTTTAAATTAATTAGTATTCTCGAGAAAAGAGGTTTTCCCGTAGCGTAAGATAGCTTACGCAACACGAGAGTACTCATGTAAGAGAACATGATACATGAGTTCATCTTACTGACCCCAAACTTATGAATGGTATTGAAAGGTAGCTTTTGTTTTTGATAGACAACAATTAAGAGAAAAGGTGTCTCATACCTGACTGCTGCTAACCGTACTTTGATACTAGATTCTGATAGGCCGCTAACGATCCTGTCCATCATATTTTCTGTCTCTGTAATCTGTAGTGGGAAATTTGTGTAAATTAATGGGAAATAAATCAAATAATATGATATAATAATTTTGGTAATACATCCATGACGGGAATCCCCCATGGTATCTCACCTTTTTCCTGATGTCCTCGTCATTGGAGCCCAGTGAAGCATAGAGTTTAAAAGCCGCTTGTCGGAGCTCATGTGCATGTTTCAAGTCATGGTCCAACTACAGGAAGACAGACGATCAGTTAAACGGAGTCTCCATTATATCGGAAAATCAAAATGTACCTGGATACACCTGCTATTGGAATCTTCATATTTAGCTTTATATAAAAACAACAGAAGTCTCTGGTAAAGCTTATTAAATGCGTGTAAATGTATATGTGTGTGCACGTGAATTTACCCTCTTAATATCAGTGATGGCACTGACGGAGCTCGGATATTTAAAGTAGTCAGCCAACATGGACACGAGGTGGTCAGTGACGCTGGCAATCCGCTGTAGTTCTATGTCCGGCTCCATCAGATAGGCCAGTGTCTCGGCCCCCTCCACCCTCTCCTCCAGTAACCGCTCTTTACTGCACATCCGGACCAGGCACGGCAAAGTCTGTCCACCCACACACAACTAGTTACTATGCACTCTCAATGGTTACACTTCCGCATTCATCACATAAATATGGATTTTTTTTTCGGGAGGTACCTTTAGTACAACACAGCCGTCGTCTGTACTGACGGCTCCTGCTCGACACATGTATGTTAAACTGAGAGAGAAAGAGTGAGAGCTTGTACAAGCTGAGGGGATTACACATGAATTTTTACAAATAACCTGTAGGGTGAGATTTACTTACCATTTTGCGGCTGTAAGCTGCATTTCGATGGGTTTGTCTCTTTGCATCATTCTAACAAAAACCTGAGAGAGCTGCTCCCCATCTACAAGCACTGGGAAACATACAACAAATTAATATGATTTATATTAAATTAATATGATTTATATTAACAGGCTGAAGTATTATTGATTTTTTTTCTATAGACATACAGGAAACCTAAATAAAGCACTGAGGGAAACATAATCACAACATCTGATTCAAAGAAAAAAGGACCATTGCAAATAGTCACCTTCATTTATATAGCGCTTTTAACAATAATAATGTCATATCAGTCTTTTACGTTTATTGATGATGTTTTTCAGGCTCTAACACTACACTATTAACTAAGGGCAAGCTCACACTACAGGACTGTAAAACTATCTGAATTGCTGTGGAGCTTACACTACACAAGGTTTCTCATCTGTTGTTGTCTTGTCATAGTAGCACGCACACTACACTACAAAACACAACACTGACGAGGTGCACAAACTACAAGACATTTGGTCAAGAGTCAATCCCGACCAACAGCGGAAAAAAACAAACAAAAACGAATTCATTCTCACCATTCACCAGTGTCATGGAGACCTGAGCGTTCTCATAGGCCAAGACTGAGAAACACTTTAACGCCTGCATCCGTACCTGCGGAGAGAGCAAAACATTATTAATCTGTATACCACAGTTTGTCTGAATACTCGATTCTGATGGTGGAAGGTCTGCAATAAAACAGATAGTTCCAAGTCAGTTTAATCACAGTTCTGTAATAAAAGCGCTGCTTTCATTGAAGCACACACAGAGATCGGAGATTTCACAGCGAACACATAGAAATAGGAACACAGAAACTTGTTGTCAAAGCTTCCCTTCGACTTTTATTAATACACAAACTTTGCTACTGAATCTTTACATTATATTAGTCAGCAAAAAGTTTATAATGTTGCTGTTTTTGAAGCAATTAAACTCACAGCTTCATTACTAGTAGATAAAAGATGCACGGATGCATGTAATTCACACACACATCTTTCTCTTTCTCTCTCAAAAGGCTAATTCATACAAATAAATGTTATAATTCAATTAAATAAATGTAACTTTATTGCACTACATTATCTCTGTGTCTGATTCAAAGCAGACAAAATGTTAGATCTAACAAGTGGTAGCTGATGAAAATAACCATAATTTTAACCCTTCCAGTCAAATTTAGCACTGCTAACATCAATGACACCTTTAACTTGTCAAATGACCATAGTATAAGCAGGATAATCCACAGCTAGCTTTACATTAAACGTTTTGAAAGCACTCCAAAGGCAACCACCCTTCGCTTTGTGTCAGGCAGTTCTTTGCCTCCACATCGTGCATTAAATCGTTTAACTCCCAGCTAGCCATGAATTTTCCCTTATGAATACACCAACATGCATAAAGAATACAATAACAACTAGAAAAGCCATTGTGTTCCTTTTTGTACCTTATAGGATGGAGAGATGAGCAGTGGAGCGATGTTCTGGATGGCACCATGGTTGAACAACACTGTCTGATGTTCTGGAGTCTGAACACACACATTATTCAACATTTTTCTTTTGGCAGTTTAGGCTTCTTGGCTGTAATACTGCAAGCAACTACTTTACAGTTTGACGTGTGGCCATATGTGTGTATTGTATGTGGCTAATCCTATTGCAATTTAGACTTGGAACTATTTGTCTTATAAATCCGAATAAATGCATATTTACTGTGAGATGCTGTGTTGTGTGTTACCTTGCAGCAGTGGGCGAATATTTGCGTGATGTATTCTTGTGTGTGCTGTGACCGACTCAGCAAGGACATGAGGTGGGGGATCACAGTAGGGTCCTGATGCAAATAAAAACATGTTGATCACACTTCTGTTTATGCACGTGCATATGTCATTTCAGAATGGGACACGTGCGAGTCGTAGTCGTCTTACTGTGTAGAGCAGCTGCACTGGTGTGACTGGACTGATGAAAACGGTTCTTAAACAGCGCAGACATGCCTCAATGAAGATCAGATCAGAACACAAGAGACCTGCAGAAACACACAACACATGAACACTTTTCAAATAAAAATATATAGCAGAAATCAGCATGGATTTGTAGAGAGAAAAAGAGAGAGGTGAAAGAGCAAGAACCTTGCAGCAGGGCTGGGATGATGTGACAGTCCACCAGGGACTTGATGTTGTTCTCTGTGCCCATGGCCAGACTGCCCAACACGACCGCACATTCAGTCCTCAGCTCCAGACTGGAGGAGCTCTGCTGGAGAAGATACAGGAGTCTACACACACACACACACACACACATACACACACAAACACACAAACACACACACACACACACACACACACACACACACACACACACACACACACACACACACACACACACACACACACACACACACACACACACACACACAACCTTGTCATCATAATCATCAACAACATCATTAGAGTCAGCGACTAGCATATAAAACATCCAAAGTTGAAAAATCAACATAAAACAGCTTTTTGTGTATCTTAAAGTCACCATGAAATCAAAATTGACAATTCTTGTTTTTTGGAATGGTGAAAAATACTCACATGCCTAAGACTCCCGGAGAAGTAAAACTGAATAAATAAACTATGATGCTTCAATTTTATTGGATGTGTCAAAACTGTAGTGCTATTTATTGGTAGAAAATTTGAAGTGAGCGGACCTACCTTGGCACGGCTCCCAGCACAATCAGGTTGGCCTTCTGTTTGTTGTTTCCGATGACTGCATTCTTCATGTCACTGTCAATCCAGAAATGCACAGAACACAAACATTTAAAATAGCATAAAAGAAAATCAGATTAACAGAATTTCTTCAGGAATGCTGTTCCTCATGTGTACCACAAACCAGGGAAAAATTCAGGTTGCTGACCTCAAACTTTTAGTTGGAAATGTATATACACTACTGTTCAAAAGTTTAGGGTGAATTAGATTGTTTTTACTTAATATTAATATATATATATATATATATATATATATATATATATATATATGTTAGGGCCAGATTAACTAAACAGGGCAAATTAGCGTGAGAGCGCAATTCCCCAAAAAGCGCCGAGGGGAGTGGAAAGTTCTGAGGGTGATCTACAGACGAACAGACGAACTACCAGTCAGCGTCTGGTTAAAGACGTGCTTTTTTGGGCCGTAAATAAAGGCGCAAACACCAGTAAATTTACGAGCGCAAACCTTTGTAAATCACCTTGCATGATTCTTAAATACTCTCCTTCCACATATTTTGCGTCTGAAAGGGAAACTCCTACAAATGCATATGTAATAAGGTCAGCTGCAAAGACAACTGTGTGACGTGTCCACAGCTTTTCAGCACTATTTTTTAGTAAATCCTGACAGGACTGACTAAAAATCTAGACAGTAGTTTTTTTAACACCAAAAGAGTTTTGCGCTGGTGCAAGTTGTTAGTAAATCTGGCCATATGTCTGCAATAAGGATGCATTAAATTGATCAAAAGTGACAGTAAAGACTTTCACATTATTACAATATAATTTTATTTGAAAAATACTGTCAAAAATATATATCATGGTTTCCCCAAAAACATTAAGAACACAACTGTTATTCAACATTGATAATAATAAGAAATGTTTCTTATAGAAACAAAAACATTGTTTTTAAATTGTAATAACACAGAACAGTATTGCTATTTTCCTGTATTTTTGATCAAAATTTAATCTTCTTTAGGAATCTAAAGGAATTTCTTTAGAAATTAGAAACTTCTTGCATTACATTAAATATTTCTTACAGACCCCAAACTACTTAATGGTAGTGTATGAATAAAATGGAGATTTTAGTTAGTGTTCATCATTTTTTAACAAGATTTGACCATTTTCAGCATTTTTGCAGTTTCATTGTGAGACATTTTTTTTAAAGAAATTTTTTACATTATGTTTTCTTTCAATTGATATGGAAACTGCATTTATAATAATTAAACAACAATTGGAATATATATCATTTTAAACCACTGAAGTAGAGGACACTGATGTTTTTGTTTGACATATTATACAGTTAGCGTATATTTGAATGATCTGAGGATTATAGAGGCTGATAATGATAGAGCAAACAGTAACACCTTCCCAGCAGAGATCTCATGTCTTGTTCAGCTCACTTACAGCATGTACAGATAATGGAGCCACATTCAAGTTCTCCTGTGAAGTTTCAACTTGGTATGAACAACGGAATTGCGACACAAAGTGATCCTGGTCTGAATAAAAATGGAGATGAAGTGAAATATCATATTTCTTTTTGGACTAATATAAAATACAATGATTATATGCACATTATCGGTGCATTTTATTAATATCGTTCTGCCACCAATAATGATGGAAGGATTGATCACACAATCCTGTTGCTTTATAGGGGGAAAAAAATGGTCAAATGAGTAAATATTTTGGCAAGGATTATAGAGTCTTCGTCTATAGAACTAAATGTGTTTACAAATGTAACTATAGTCATAATAAACTTATGCAGCGTTTAAGTCATATTGAAATCATTTATTTGAGAGTTGAGTGCACTTTATGATAGATGCACATGATGATAAATACAAAGATAAAGCACCAATTACAAACCTAAAGTGCATAATTTGCTCTTTATTTTGTTGCATCATCATTAAAAAGCTTCCTTTGTCAGGAAATGAAAAAGGGAGGGAAAAAAATTGAATTGCCAAGTTTGGTATTGTTAACTAAAACCATTAGAAATCATTTTCGGACATTTAAATAAAGCTTAAATTATTAGTCGATTCAAATTAGAATGAGTCAAATTAGATGAAAAAATTAACATTTCAGTTAGTTGCCAAGGCAACAATTCAAGCAGGAACAGGAACTTCCCAGAAGGGTTTGAACACAAGATTATTTATGACCAATTAGCTTAATTCGTCTAGCTTAAATCCCCCATAATTCTTTAGCTGACACACCTCCGACTGGGAAAGTCAGTGCTCCAAGAGAATTATGAATTATTATTAGTGGTGCATCTTTGCACATTCATCAAGTTCAAATCATTTCATTTGAACCTGATGAACAGGGCCAGGCAGCATTAATGTAATAACTCTATAATAATCAGTGTCTTGGTTGATGTTTACTCTGATGGAAGATTTATATCTGTGGAAAAGTGCGGCAATGGCAGTCGAGAAACGTCAAGCTAACAGTAACCAGAGATGGGTTAAAAATAAAGATGAAGAGACCCGAGCCGCAGCTACCCAGACACACTCACATAAACACACAAGTACACCACCCCACGACGTCTCGCATGAAACAAAAAAACTAAACTTTTTCTCTCTAAGGACTAAAACTAACCTCCTATGGTGACAACCTCATCTTTAGCACTCAGAAAAGTGAGCATGGTGAACTGTAACAGAGCAGGTCGCAAACACACAGGAAGGACATATGGTTGTGTACTCACATGACTCCCTGCAGCACGTTCTGTGGGTCAGGGTCGAAAAGCCGGTCAACATAGTGGCGACTCGTGGCTGTGACCTCCTGCATGGTGATAAACGACAGAACAAAGCAGATTCAGCAAACTCATCCCATCTGAGGCATCACAACACCCTCATTCTCGCCCCATAGCCACCTCTCCGGCTCACAGGGTCCAAATACATCAGTCTGTTTATCCTTACAGTCACCGGCTGTTGGTGGAAGTCTCTAGAAGGAGAGCAGAGACCTGCTTGCCGCCTCTTCACACACCCCAGCTCTCTCGTATAGAGACGGCAATTTCAGGCCAGAGAAAAGTGGGAATGATGCTCTGTGGGAACGATGGTCACCCCAAACACACCAAAGAATCTATGCAATCAGCTTGCACTGCTATAAATGTCACTTCATGCTTCAAAACATCAAATTCTCAGATGAACTTTAGAATTTTTACTTTGAATATAACAATTGTATTGTGTTCAAATCTGAAAACAATTTTATGGAGAAGGTTAATTGGATTCAATATACAATTCACTAAAAATCACACTATGAGAAAAAACTGCAAATGGCGCTAGCAACACCAAGATAATTGGTTCAATTCCAAGCAAAATAAAAATGCATGAACTGATAAAAAAAAATGTATGACTTCAATGCAGTGCCAAATGCATAAATGTAAATACCCTCAGATATCCTCACACAACAAAATTCATCAAAAAATATATATATTTTAGGTCTGCGCATTTGCCTCAAAGATGTGGTGCTGTGGTCTGTAGCTGTGAAGTCAGTAATACTAATCGAGCTGACAGTGCCATGGGAGGAGGGTCTGGAAGCTGCCTACGAGAGAAAGAAGGCGAAGTATGCAGACCTGGTTGCGGAGTGCAGGGAAAGTGGATGGAATGTGAGGCTGTACCCGGTGGAGGTGGGAGCCAGAGGCTTTGTGGGCAGATCAATATCACGTTTGCTCAAGGACCTGGGACTACGGGGAGCCACACTGAGCAGATCCACCAAAGAGCTCTCTGAGGAAGCTGAGAAAGCAAGCCACTGGCTCTGGCTGAAACGACGAGACAAGTCGTGGGGAGTAACATCAAGTTAGGTTTTGCTGCAGGGGGTGTCAGGGAGACGTCCCTGTTCACTGCCCCGCCACCATGAGACGTTCTGGGTTAAGGGGCGAAACGTCAATGAGCGGTGGTCCCCAGCTGAAGACCCTGCAGCAAAACCGTGTGGTATGCAGTCAGGTTTTTAAGCCTGCCTCAGAGAAAAGGACGCCTCTGCCATGCATAGTCCACAAAAGGCACCGTTGGAGGTGCGACAGGCCTAAGGCCCAGCAGAAAGACCATCTCGCTGTAATGAGTAAAGATCATAATAGTAATATAAATTTTGTACACACATTTCACAACACATGTTGATACTTTGCAAGCATTGTTTTGACAGTAAAAATTTCAGGAAAACAAATCAAGGAAGACATAGGTTAACAAGTATTTCTGACAACTTTAAATTGGCCAAAATGACCTGCAACATAATAAAAAGTAATTCAATGTATATAACCTGTTTTTACACAAATGAATTTCAAACAGACTTCAACAAAGCATTTGATAATTTGAGATAATTATTAAATTACAGTATTACATTACAGTATTAATTAGTCCTAATTATGTAGCTGTCATTCTAGAGTTCATTACTTAAATAAACAATTAAGTTGTAAATCTTACATAATTTATTTATTTGACATTTACCAAAATAAGATCTCTGTGCATTGAGATTAGTTAAAGGCAGAGTATGTAAGTTTCCCCGCTAGATGTTGCTTATTCAAAACAATAACAAAGGTGTAGCTTAATGACGCTTTGAATGAGCGTGGATTCCTGGGAGTTGACGTCTTCCCCTCCGCAGTTGATGGATAGCTATCCAACGGGACTCAGGCAGAAATCACGTTTATAGATGAGCTAATGTATTTATTAACGTTACTGTGACATGAAGCAGGGCGGGGCGAAGAGCGGAACGAGGTAGGTGGAGCAAATGCTAATGAGATGAGAGACTCCTGCGCGACACACCAGTCTCGAGTCCCATGAAGAAGCTTCGGCTTTAATTATGCTTGTAGGCCGTTGCCGCTCCTTACGTTTAGTTGTTTATGTCTATTATATGATTAAAGTTATGTTCAATGTTTGATAGTTCCCACCTCCTTCTTCCCTGAACTTGAAATTTGTTACAGTTACTTTTTCACTTAAAATCACATTCTTTTATTTCATTCTAATGAAATAGCTGCAAGTGCTTAATTACTACTCGTACAGGTCACTTTATCTGACGAATTAAAAATTATGGGCTAACGAGGCGCTGTTCTACTTGGTCAAAACAATACACTAAAAATACATTTGAGTGTGTTGAAAGTTATGTTACAACATTACTCAACTTGTTGCACATTGCAGTGAGCTAATGAGGACGTTGACAGCCGAGGAAATGGCTGTTACACTGGTTAAAATGTCTGATTTCTCTGGATTTAAACATTGTTGGAAACATTTGAGATAATGTAGATTCAACAAGTCAAAAAAATATAGAACATTGTTCTAGTGGTTTTTGGACATTTTAATCCAAAAATCTTACATATGGTGCCTTTAATATACTAACACAGTCGTTCTCAAACCTGTCCTGGAGTAGTGTTGTCAAAAATATCGATATTTCGATAAATATCGATACTGAAATATCTGAACGGTACCAATACTAATTTCCCGAAGTATCGATACACCAATACTAGCCGAGCAGTCACTTTCACTTCTCTCCAAAGGCGCGTTGACAAACACCACACGTGACGCACTCGTCTCATTCGCTCTGGTTAAATAGCAAAAGTGAATGGAAAGATGAGTGCGGCGTCCCCGCGACCGGCTTTGGTTGATTGATAAAGAACACCGCGAGCGGGCATGTCGGAGTCGGAGAATGGCGTGGACAGGACACGCGCTACACACCGCGAGCGGGCATGTCGGAGAATAGCGCGGACACGCGCTTCACACTGCGAGCGGGCTGCGGGCACCCAAACGATTGTTTGACTATCAATATCCCTCTCATCACTCATTTTGTAAAATTATTTTATAGATGAAAACATTTAAGGAATTGGCTCCAGGGGTACCATTTAGCAAGCATATGCTCAGCATCAGGGGTGTTTGTTTTTTGGACAGACCTGCACCACTGCTAAAAACATCCTAACACTGTAACTCTTCTCATTTTAACTTTTCTGAAACATTAACCAAGATGGCCTAGTATTGTTGTTGATATGAGTCTGTGTTTCGTTTCTTCACTGTAATTCTTAAAGTTAACATAATCTGACTGAGGAATCGTAGACAAGTAAATATTGTAACTGTGGTCAGATGTAAATTAACTTGTGTCTGTTTAACTTTATTCAAAAATTATTATTTAATTCTGCAATTTGCCTTCATTAGCGATTATCATCAATTTGATTACACATATACTAATTAAACTAAACTGAGCTAGACAATGGCATCTCTGAATTCAATAATGAAATGCCTTTAACTGAAAATTGAATGTTTAACCTTATTATTATACATTACTGACACTCTATCCTCCAATTTGATACAGTTAAGTGCTTCGACACAATCTGTATTATTAAAAGCAATATATAAATAAAGGTAACTTGACTAGATGCTGATCCAGTGAGCATTGTTTCCGCGTGTGATGCACACACGTTTGCGTTTAAATCTGTTCATCAAATTAAGTTAATGTATTAACCAGCATTTATGACCGATGACCAATGCATTTGTTACAGTATATTTTAATCTTTGATAACAGTAGGTAATAAAAACACAACGGATCATGTTAGCTCTGGTCCAATGAAAAAATATTAACAGATAGAACTCAGGACATTTTTGTTCATGTAAAATATACCTCATTGTCATGTTCTAGACTTGTAATATTTAGCTTTAAATAAAAAAAAGACCCCCTTAATATTGTGGCAGTTTTTTTCTCTGTGGTATCGAAAATGGTATCGAATATCGATATTTTTCAAGGTATCGTATCGAAGTTAGAAATTCTAGTATCGTGACAACACTATCCTGGAGTACCACCAGCCCTACACATTTTGTATGTCTCCCTCATCTATCACACCTAGTTCAACTCGTGAGCTCCTTAGTAGAGACCACAAGACCATGAAATGATTGTGTCAGACATAGGGAAACATACGAAATGTGCAGGGCTGGTGGTACTCCAGGAGAGGTTCGAGAACCACTGTACTAACAGACACAAGGTTATAGAGAAGCACAGCTACAACCACATAAATATTATGAGGCACATGAGATTATTTTTATAAATTATAATTTAGATCTTTAAAAAATGCGCATAGCATCTTTAAACCTTGGTCCTTATGTTCAGCTTGGGGTCTGAAAGACTTCAAGCCCCCTTTTCACATTTCAAAACAGATACAATATGCAAGTTATTTTATGGCATCACCAAGACATGAACAGTCTCATAATGATAATAAAGAAAGCTTCATGCTGATAAAAAACAACAACTTTTGTTTGGGGTCTCAGACTTCAGATGTAAAACATGAATACATGCAATACATTTTATGATCAAATATGACTTCTGAAAAGAAACAGTGTGTATAATAACAGTTAACTTTATAATATAACAAAGGGTTAAAGCTGTATCAATATCATACTACTGATTTTGATTAGATCAGATGAGCACATTCCAATTCGAAGTATCAATATAAATACAAGAGCAGATGAGTTTGGTAATTATTCAGTAACATGCTATACATCACATCACCAGTGTATTAACACCTAATACTGTACTTGGGTATCACCACAGTGAGGGTAGATCAACATGTGTCAAAACATACAGTACAGAACTACTGGGCTGTCAAAAGGGGGGCGTTACCACCATATTTGACCATCAACTCATCATTTAACCACTATTTCAGATAATATAAAGAAGGTTTGTTTTTGTTTTTGAAGCCCCAGCTCTAAATATAGACTGAAAACTAAATATAACTTTGATTTGACAGCTCTGAGCACATCCAGATCTGCTGTTAGACTCATAAACACACAAGCAGTTATTAAAAAAACACACCGTTTAATTTAAGATCACTCGCTAAAGTCTATCTAATGTGTCTAGTGTATTTCTGAGAGATCCTAAAGTGAAAACGTAAGGTTTCAATTGGTATAATCAAAGAGACTCACGGATAACACGCTGATGCGTAAAGGGGCCTCCAGCAGGCACGCCATCATTCACTCAGCGGAACATTCACAGCGGCACTTTCCACACAAACACAGCTCAATCAGCGGGATATTTACAGCAGCACTTTCTCCCCAAACTTAAATCGGCAAAACATACAGTGCAGCACTTTCCACAGCACTGGGTGTCAAATGTTACTGCCTCTCTATTTAAGTTTTATTTATAAAAAGGATAATATTTTTTTTTATTTCAAGGAATTTAAATAATTAAAAGGCAATACATAATTTAAATAATAACTATTATTCATTACTCAACTATTAAATTAAATTTAAAAAAATGTGGTTAAAATGAGAGACAAAACTCTTCCTAGAAGTCACTTTAAAAAGTGATTTTTGTGGTTCAAAAAGCCGCATCCTTCTTTGAGCCTTTTCCAATCTTATGAGAATAGGGCGATTTTGTGGAATGTCTTACCGTGGACATTATTATACAAAAAGTATATTTTCCTATTAATTAATTCAAAGTATTACTTGAGAAAACACAAATTAAATTCAACAGTATAATTTGAATTGAAAAAAAGAAATCGTTTGTTTATTAAACACAAGTGGATTTGATTATTCCACACCAAACAATGCTTTGAAAAGTAACATATATCATGTGACAAAGCAAAAGCATGCATAAGGCCGGCGGCACCAGTCTGCACTTTTCACACTATAATTTCAGTCAAATTCAGAGTGCTTCAGTGGCATAAAATTATAAGTCAAATTCATAAACACAAGAAACAATATTAGTATGAATAATAATACAGAGAAAATAAAACAATAAAATAAGCAACAGTAGATGATGGACAGCAGTCTTTTAGTCAGTTACATCAGCCGTATGTCTGGTGCCGTTAATAACATGTAATTAAATATTACTATTCTACCCTTATTTTAATATAAAATTAATATTATTATTGGTTCATTTTTATACAAACAAAATTGGTATAATTTGTATATCGCTGTTCCCCATATATCCCCATAATTTACTGTTTTAATATTGCTAACGTGCAACCAAATGCATGCTGATCAATATTCTTGCAACCAAGGTTTTACAAGTTGTAACGTTATATTTAAACTGAAGAACGAATATAAATTACGGAAAGTGTGGATGAAGAATAAAAAATGCATTTAGTGCGCTGGTCACATGACCGTTTTGCGCATGAGCAGAGTAGCATGTGAGTACAGGGAGGCAAAGCGGCTGCTGGATGAATTAAGTATAACTATTAAGATCATTATGTACATGCTGACCGATGGGTAACGCGTTTTGTCATCTTTGAGTGTAACGCTGTGGTTTAGAGAAATAAGGATGAAGGTGGCAGTAGAAGGCTGTTGTCATGGAGAGCTGGATAAAATATATGAGAGCATCAGTTACCTGGAGAATAAAGAAGGTGTGAAGGTGGACCTGCTTCTGTGCTGCGGAGACTTCCAGGCGGTCAGAAATGAAGGAGACATGAAGTGCATGGCGGTGCCTGCCAAATACAGACAAATGCAAACTTTTTACAAGTAAGGAAACGCCTGACGTTTTTCTCTGGATAGATAGATTGATAGATAGATAGACAGACAGACAGAAGAGCTGAACGATACATAAGACAGATAGATAGACAGATAGACAGAAATGGCATGTTTATGGATTATTTAATATCAAATAAAAAGTAAATATTGTGTTGGTGATATTGGTCGACGATTGTTTCTCATATCATTACAATTGATTTTCTAAGGTACTACTCTGGTGAGAAGAAGGCTCCTGTCCTGACGATTTTCATTGGCGGAAACCATGAAGCATCAAACCATATGCAGGAACTTCCTTATGGAGGCTGGGTGGCTCCCAACATCTATTACCTGGGTGAGATCTTTATTCTTACAAATATTGTTACTTTAATATGTAGTTAGATTCTCAAGACTAGTATACATTTTGTGTAAGTCATTTTGAAAGTACTTGGCTTAAATAGCAGTCTCAATAGATCTGATGTTCCTCATTACTCAGGTTATGCTGGTGTTGTACGCTTTAGAGGTGTACGGATTGGCGGTCTTTCTGGAATATTTAAATCCCACGATTACAAGAAAGGTGAGTTTTAACAGTTCCAAATCAATTGTGTTATAAAACACAAATATGCATTTTTGAAGAAAAAAATGTATGCAATTTCAGGACACTTTGAGTTTCCGCCGTACAGCCAAGAAACATTGCGCAGCGTGTACCACATACGGAACATTGACGTCTTCAAGCTTAAACAGGTAAATCTTTGTAATGTGAAATGCATCAATAGACATCTTACATATTCAATAATAAGGATGCAGATTCAGAAAAAAAATCTGAAATTTTATCTGCATCAAGAAAAATCAGACGAATTGTTAATTCATAAAAAGAGGACCTAGCACAATACTATTTATTTACATGTATAATTTCTAAACTCACTTCTCAAGCTCAAGATGCCCATAGACGTCTTCATGACGCATGATTGGCCGAGAGGCATTTATCACTACGGCAACACAAATCAGCTTCTGCGCAAGAAGAAGTTCCTCAGACAGGAAGTGGAGAGCGGTACCCTAGGCAGCCCAGCTGCTGCAGAACTGCTGGACCACCTGCAGCCCAGCTACTGGTTCTCAGCTCACCTGCACGTGAAGTTTGCTGCACTGATGCAGCACGAGGTGGGTCAGTGGTTTTGACTAATACAAGCCTTCAGTTACCATTGTAGAGATTACGCTGTCGCAAATACACTAGATATAAGCCCCTTTCACACATCTTACAAATATATTCACAATCATTTGCTGGCAATATAAAATTTAAGAAAAGCTTGAATATCTAGAATATGTTATTGTGATTTGGATTCAATCCACTAGATTGTCATTAGATTAATCATCAGACTAATTTTGTGTATATTAGTTGTGTATAAATTTGTGTATTTTATATGTATTGTAATGTGTGTGTGCAATATCTGCAAACAGCTGAAAATGTTAAGAGAGAAATCTTTTAAAATATGTTTATATATTGTTTAAATTTAATGTATGTATATTTATTTAGTTTATGACAACATAAATTCAACATGTCTTATGAAAGAGCTTCTGGAATATATCTATTTTATTATTTTTATGTCTCTCTTGGAGTTACATAGAGGCCTAAGATAAGATGTAGATATCAGAGTTCATTATTTATTGAAAAGTAAATAACAACAAGCTATTTGTCACATTAGGCTAAGAATAATTCTGCCGCAAAGATCACCAAGTTCC
Source organism: Siphateles boraxobius (assembly GCF_051911475.1). NCBI lineage: Eukaryota > Metazoa > Chordata > Actinopteri > Cypriniformes > Leuciscidae > Siphateles > Siphateles boraxobius. The sequence continues at coordinate 22,247,007 of NW_027509197.1, read as the reverse complement.
TCTCACTTGACAAGTGTCTTCCACATCGAGACTTCCTTCAGGTAATGATCCTGCAGTTTCCATCAACAAAGCATATTTCAAGCATATTTATTTTCCACTTCGACCAAATATTGTGGGATCCAAGTTATAGATCTAGTAGTAGAACAAGAAGTAGATCTTTGTGAATGAAAAAAGATTTTGATATTGCAGATCGTGGAGGTTGCAGACAGACCGGGCTCCTCCGAGCACCTCGAGTACGACCCAGAGTGGCTGGCCATCTTGAAAGCGACAGACCGACTTCAGAAACCATCACACAATTTTTGGAACCCCCCGCAAGACAACGGACTACACACCCGGTACAGACCACAATACACTAATAACCACATTTACATGCACGTGATTATTTGATTGCTTGTTAAGCCTTCATTCTATTTGCATATTCCAGTAACCAGCATATTCCCAATTAATTTTGATCTTTCCCTGCTAAACTCCTGTGGAAATTCGGAAGATGCACTTTGATATGTTGAAATGTCATAGCTGCCTGTGTCCCTTGTAGTTCTCATAGTTCTTAGTCACATTTGTCACAATTACCTATACTGTAGTTACTTTTGTTTGAATGTGTATTTAAAATGTGTTTTTTGTGAATGTGTTTTTTTTTTTACAAGACATGTCTACAAGACACATAATTAATGTTTTTGAAATAAGTCTCATATGCTCACCAAGGATGTTTATTAATTTTATCAAAAATACAGGAAAACTAATATTATCAAATTAAAATAACTGTTTTCTATTTTAATACAATTCAAAATGTAATGTATTCCTGTGTTGTCCAAGCTGAATTTTCAGCATCATTACTTAAAAGTTGTGCTTCTTAATATCTTTCTGAAAACCGTGATACATTTTTTTCCCCAAGATTCTTTGGTAAAAAGAAACACTTGCATAACAGCATTTATTTTAAGTAGAAATATTGTATATCATTATAAATGTCTTCACTGTCACTTTTGATCCATTAAATGTATTGCTGAATGAAAGTATTAATTAAAAAAAGAAAATGCACTGACCCCAAACTTTTGAGGTCGGTTTAGTGCAATAGAGTTAATATAAGCATATACCATTTTGAAAACTAGGCCTAACTGGTTTGACAAATGGGTTTGCACATTTACATCACATGCATATGTAATCTGAATAATTCAAATTAATTGGAATTTGGTGCACATCAATTAATTTTGTATTTTGGCATCCTATTTTTCTGCTTCTTTCAGGTGGGATTTTAGTGCGTCAGAGGAAGCTATGATGGATGTTGTGAGAGATTTGAGTGGTGACCTCTGCATCCCTGAAAATTTCAGCCTGACAGTGCCCGTCTACGACCCCAGCTGCCCTCAACCCAATGCTCACCCAGCCTACTCCACCAACCCCCAAACCACAGAGGTGTGTGCCACCCTCGGCCTGACGGACATCTACATCCTGGCTGGGCAAAATGGGCAGACTTATGGGGTAGAGGGTGCCATAGGTGCGACTGAAGAGGAGGAGGACGAGGACAGCACTGGGAGCGTAGACGAACCCAGTGAATACCCCACTGACACCTCCGGCCTCTCCAGCTCCTACAACCCTGATGAAATAACCATTGAGGATGAATGGGAGGAGGAAGAGGATGAGGCAGTAGGATGTGCCGAGGAGAAAGGGACAGACGCAGTGGTTCCAGAAGGGCAAATGGTGGGCCAGGACAGCGATAGAGACAGCAGCCCCCAGCGAGAGACAGCTAATAGACTGATCTTACCGCCCCCATGTGCTGCACCAGAGACGGAGGCTCCACTACACTCCTTACGGCCTCTTTCTCTTCCCCCTCCTTCAGCATCCCTCTCTCAGGGCAGCTCAGAAGAGGAGGGGGGCTTCACGTCAGCCAGGGTCCCCAAACGCACGAGTGGTGAGACGGCACAGGGGCCCGCGAGTCACACGGGTGGCACACCTCAAATAAAACGGAGAAACCAGAGTATCTACACGGCAGTAGATGATGAAGAAAGTGAGGGCTAGATAAATGCAATTATATTTTTAGATCAGCAAATTACATACAACAAGAATGATCTGCCAGATAGTTTGCTGCCTATTTTTGATTCTAAAGAGTTGAATGGGTTACTAGACTGATTTGATCTGCTTTGTAACTACTGTTGTTTTAAAGAACAGACGTTTTGCTGATTATGATTGTGAAGAATTAATGGAAAACTATTTTCAGAAATGTCAAGGTTATGTACTACTTTTATTTTTGGTATTTTCATGTGTATAAAGTAATGCCACGGCCATTTATACATTTTTATCTTGTATTTGTCATTTGTGATGGATTTTAATGATCTGTTCCTTTTTATTATTATTTTTAGCCAAATATATCACAACACACTCAATTGTTTGCTCTGTCTTGACTGTTATTTTATTAGTTTTGTGATTGAGTTTGCTTTACCATTTGATTGTAAATACATCAAAGTTCAAATATTAAGTGATCCTGATGTCATTTTTCTGCATTTTGAAATACTTTATCTCAGTCCTTCATGAAAATGCATCAACTTTCTCCACGTCTGAAACAACTTTTCTTTTTGTTTGAACAGTGTCACCGAGCTGTTTTTTTTCCTCCTTTTTTTTCTAATGCACCATCCCAGGTAATGGAGCTGGGAATAGAATGCGGCAAGGATGACATTTTTGTTGGCCAACCCAAAATATAGCATTAACCTGGTTTCCTCGACAAAAAAAACAAATAGGATAGGATTGATTTATTCATTGGGTTTTGGATTATTGCAGAAGATTATTGTATATATATATATATATATATATATATATATATATATATATATATAAAGATTATTGCACCACTTTGTGACCAACAAAAGTATGATTCTTGGAGGTTCATCAAAATAATCTTTGTGGAAAAAAGTTATGAAAACAACACAAATGGATGAGTTTTGAAGCTTAAAAGCAATTCCCTTAAGTTAGGCTATAAACGGACAGAAAATTCAGTATCAACATGACAAGGCTGTAAAATCAGACTTGTGAGTAACGTTAGATGAGTTTCCCTGTTCGACGTGATGTTTAATGTCCCCGACAGCCTCTGTAGTTCCAATTAGCCACTTGTTAGCAACCACCTATTTCAAAACACATACAAGAAATAAGAAACATCCCAAGTGGTTTATTACTGATGTATTTTATGTCATAGATATTGAATTTGACTGAAAATGGAACCGAAAGTACAACTATGCTCACTTGTTTCCAGGTTTTGGACTCATTCCTGCAGCACTGATTCTGATTATTCTAGTAAATCATTCTTGTCATGCTATTTTCAATAGTCTGGAGCACAGCACAATATACATAAAGAGCTATTTATTTGCAACCACACTAGAAGTGCTTGGGAAACCTGTTTGGTCATTATTTTTGCAATTTTGTTTGATGCTGCTCGTCTATTTGAAATTTGATACTGTACCTTTAAGGGTAAATATTGCCGTGACATGTCACATGGGTGCAGCCAGACAACTGTTGAATGCTGTTTCCTCATAAATGACTGTTAGCTGAGGTTTAGATCATCGCTAGTCAAAAAGCCACAGAAACCAGTCACATTTCATTCATAGCAGAACAGCACAGCTTTATTTAACAATTCAGTTCACAGAGGTGTTAACAGGAGATAAGATCTATTCCACAAAAAAGGTGGACCTGAAGACACATGACAAATGACTTCTAGATGTGTGACATCTTTTCATGATTCCTAATTCATTCCCTAAATGATCATTTAAATGTACTGGTAACCCATTAAATTACAGACTAAAATCAATTTTAAATAAAACTCATTTTTATATACATCAAAAAACAGCATCCATAAAACAAAACTTCATAAATGACTCCTCTGTTGCTAACAAGCTCAACTGATTATTTTTTACAGGTTATTGCCTGTACACTTCGGGCCAACATCACGAAAACGCTACTTTTCTGGCGGTCTGTCGACCTCAAACAAGCCCAAAACAAAGAACACGGAAAAAACGGAGTAGGCACTTCTGTTTTTTTCCACTTTTTCAGGGGCTTTGTGGGTAAAAATTTTACTTGCTGTTATTTTCCATCCCACTGTATTGCACAGCATCAGTTTCCAAATCATTCACGTTAATGAGTGGTGCTTAAATATTTTTGTTGCTTTTTCATAGCATACTGAGAGACATTGGCCTGGTATTTCATGAATTCCTTGTTCAAACGAATCAATGTGCGATATTCTGCAATCACTAGTGAAGCGAAATGCTTTTCGATCAGTCATCTGCTTGGTGTCAATACGTTGTAAATGATTTGTCAATTGCTTCTCAAACAGTAGTTTACACAAAGCGACAAGAACGTAGAGAAGGCATCGTAGAGCTTGCTGTTGTTTAGTGAACTTCAACACTGAATTTCAAGATCAATGAGGTCGGGAGAATGAAATGGGATAGGGAAGACAACATTGATGTTCTTCAATACTTTTTGGGTCTAAGATGAATGACAAGCTACGTAAGGGAGACCAGTTCAAACAAAGGTAATAAATAAAGCTGGAGGCTGAAAAAAACAAGCTCAGGGTTAATGAATAACTTCTGCTTCAGTGTTTTTTTTGTAGTTTAAAAAAAATAAGTAGATGCAGCTCATGGTTGAAGAATTGTAAGGGTTAGTTTCAGGTTAAGGTGCTGACTTCCTTCCAGTGTTAGAGTTGGGATCAGAATGGGGGAGCCCAGAGTATACGGATACTTTGTGTAGATTTCGCTTGAAGACTTCCGGATTTTTTAAGGGGATATTATGGACCATCTCAGTTCATTTCGGGACTGAGAATGGGAAGATTTATTGGTGAAATAATTCTTCTGTTCATCCTGTTTCTTCTGTGTTCCTCTATCTCTTTGGGTGACACCTTGGTGCTTGCTGGCATAATGAAAATGAACAGAGGCTGAAAAAATTGTTTACTTAAAAATAATACAGAATCCATACATACTGCCAGATATGACAGAGTCCATCGTCCGTTCACTTTCTACCCTGTTCATCAGAAGTCTTCCTTGAAAAATCTCTTTATGGCATCAGTGAGGGATTTTCCTCAATCTCTTTCTGTTATTCCCCTCTCTTTCGATCTCTTTCCGTATCCGTCTTGGGAGGTGAAAGGGTGAAGGGTAGGATTTTGGGAAGGAGGTGTCGGTGGTCTCCCATTATGGAGTGTTGACAGGCCTTTAGTTCCCACAGCAGCTTCGAGTGGACTGTGCATCTGGGTCCTGTAGATTTACACCCCTGTGCCGGGCAGCATGCGTGGGGTTTTGGGTGTCTGTTTTTGGCATCTTTTTTGCTATAGATAAATAAAGAACAGTTAAATGAAGAAGAAGAAAAAAAATCAAGAAATGAGCTTGAAAATCGAGATTAATATTGTTAATATTTGTTTAAAGTTGGCAGGAAATGAAAATTCACTCTATTTTCTAAATTATGTAATTAATTTTATTGCAAACGTTTCATCCGTGCATACGTTTCTTTTTACTTTTTTTCTTTTTTTTACTGACCAAATGTCATAACTAGATCTACCAGTGAAACAACAGACTTCTTTCTGGTGACATATGCTGGACTTCTACAATCATATAGAATCTGTTTAAATCCCGCCCGCAAGCATGCATTCAGATCTGCCAATCAATAACCATATAGTCCCCGCTGTTTATCGGTTTAGACTAACAATCTGAAAATGGGATGGGATGGTATGCCAGGAGAGTTTTAATTCTGCGTGTAAAGAAAAGACTAACAATATTAAGAATGTTCACTAATATTCTTGAATTTATTGAAATCTAAAGTTTGTAGTCCCTTGTCACAACCTGAAATTTCTATTCCTTATTTGATGACACTTGTAGATAATACCACAGTTTTATTGTAGTAACAATAGTAAGAGAATACAGTTAGAAAATATATATTTGTTTTCTAATATAGTTAGAAAACAACTTTAAAACTTACCAATGGCCAGGAACAACTCGTTTACATTCATTGCAGTCTTGGCGGAAGTTTCCATGAAAAGCAAGCCTGTGTCTTCTGCATATGTCTGAGCTTCCTGTTCAGAAATGTAAAATGAATGTCTGGGTTACTGCACACAAGACATTAGAGAAATAACCAACAGTTCATATAAATAATTATTAATAAATAATTATTTGGGCTGTCAAATGTGTTAAAAATGTAATTATTACACTTTACACAGTTATTGTGTACCACAAAAAAATCAGCCCATGCATTTTGCCCCAGACCAGCCCACTACATATGATCGTAAACACAACCGAATGGGGGTGAACTCCAGAATGGGGGTGGCTAAGCATATAAAAGACAGGCTTGAAGGCTGCATCACTGATTTCATCATCTTCAGCAAAGCTGGACTTTGAGAGAAGCCTTTTTCCGCCGTCGAAACTAGCGACCAGCACGCAGAGGAAGCGCCTGAAGAAGCCGGCCGTCTTCGCTACCTTCAGCCTTCCGTGCCTGCTACGCCATCCGGCGTTGAGTATCCTTTTGTGCTTGCCTTCTGTGAGTGTTCGCCGCTCCGACACTCACTCTCTCCTTTTTAAAGAGCGCAAGCGTTTTTATTAAAATGCCTCGCCTTTCGTGCGGCTCGTGCAAAGCCCCGCTCAGCGCCAGAGACCGCCATGTGATTTGCGCTCTCTGCCTGGGCCCAGACCACGCAGCCCCCGGCTGCGAGCACTGTGAAGCGCTTCCGCTAGGGATGCACCGAAATGAAAATTCTTGGCCGAAACCGAAAAAGAGGAAACCAAGGCCGAAGGCCGAAAACCGAAACACCGAAAGAAATTATGCCAATTACTAGAACCACTGCATTTATGGCTATGACTGTGTACTAACTTTACTAAAATCAAGGCATTGCAATTGCATAAATTAACATTAAAGTTTCAAAGAATAAATCATTTTACAAATTAATTACAAATTATGCAAATATTTATTTAGCATATTGCAACAATGCACAGTATAAAATTAAATTCAAACTAAAATGTTTAACTTGACCCCACTCATGTGTACATTAAATAATAATGTACAGGCCTACTGTCCTGCAGAAAGGTTTTAAAATTAAATGTTCTCTCATAAAAAGTGCATTTACATTTTTTGCGGTTTTTAAAAAAATTGTGCGGTTAGACTGAGCATACTGGTAATGGACGTCTGAGCTCCATAGGGTTCCCCATACATTCATTTATTTGTGGCGGCCCGCTTTGACTAGCTTTCATGAGGCACACACGCAAGGTCTGTTCTGTCTCGCATGCGCGCTATAGATTCCAGGAGATTTTAACTAATTTGCGGGCATCAGGGAGCCGCTATCAATATGCGGGAAACTCCCGGAAGTTATTAGGTAAGTTAAGAGCTAAGTTACTGTTAGAATACAGCTGGATTTTCGAGGTTAGGACGCTGTAGCTGGTAGTCAATATCGATGCACGCGCGCATCGGATGCGTTTTCCTTTTCTGTGCCGCGTTCCTCTCATATTCAGCGTAGCGATCGGAATGTTTGGATTTCAGGTGATAAATTAAACCCGACGTGGAGAAAGTGTTTGCAGATGCACCCCCTCTTGAAATTTCGACATTACATGTTTTGCAAATCGCTGTCCGTGGGTCTTTCTCAGATATACTGAAATACGTCCACACCACAGACATGTTGCTTCAGACAAGAACGTGCAGATCGCAGTTTCTGTTTGCGTCATCACAACATTTCGGCCGTATTGTTTCGGTGATAAAAGTCTTTCGGCCGAAAACCGAAAATGCACTTTTGGGTCATTTTACATTTTGGCCGAATATTCGGAGCATCCCTAGCTTCTGCTGTCGGCCCTGCGGGCTCGACTCGAAGCCTTCACCTCGGACACTGTCACTCCACCCTCTGGACCGCGCAAGAAGCGCCGTGCGCAGAGGATGTCGGAGCCTGAGGCCACAGTGAAGTGCTTGCCAGATTGCATCCCGCCAGCCTCACTCTCTCCTTCTCTGCCCCTCCCGGACGCGCAGCTGCCGGCTTCGGCCCTCACTGCCGCCGCCTCAGGAGACGAAGCTGAAGGAGCGTACCCAGGTGACAGCTGTTCCATCCTGGCATCGGACAGCAAGGAGTGGTCGAGTTCCCATCACTCCGCCTCCTCCTCGATCCAGGAATCCAGCAGGACTCGGGCTGGCGTGGACGCTGAGCTCATGCGCCTCCTTTTGAAGGCCGTCGACCAACTCAGCCTGGATTGGTCACCGCCTAAGGAGCCTGCGCCCAATAGGCTCGACGGCTGTTTCCTTCACAGCCGCCGCCCCCGCCTGTTTCCAGATCTGCGCCATTTCTGCCAGAGCTTCATGCCGGGCTTTCTAAATCGTGAAAAGGTTCCACTCACGTCTCCTCGGCGCTCTCCCAAGTGGAGAAGGGGTACATAGCTATCCCCCTAGTGGAAGAGGCGGTCGCAGCGCACCTTTGCCCGCCCTCTGCGAGATGGCGCTCAAAGTCTGCTCTCCCGTCTAAAGCCTGCAGGACCACCTCAGCCCTTGTCGGCCGCGCGTTCTCTGCCGCCGGACAAGCTGCTTCCGCCCTGCACTTGATGGCTGTGCTGCAGATCCTCCAAGCTTATCTCCTCCGAGCCCGAGCAAGCAAAGTCCTCCTAGCAACACCAGAGAGGAAAAGACGGCTGGGTCTCGCTGCGGCCGGACCAATGTCAAAATATTTCGTCCTGTCAGTCCCCTCAGAGAAGGCTACTGCAGAAGTACATTTAGCAGCCAACAAGTCGGCAACACAGCCCGTTCACCTGCACACAAATGCCGTTTTTATGGCGACTCAGAGAAATCTCAGAAAGAGTATAAATTCTGGTTATCCGGCTCACGCCAATGGTGTATTTTAAGTGTAGAAAAAGTGCCCACAAATCAGTGCTCGCCCTTACACATAAACACGATGACCCACGTGTCTCACACACTCACAGATTCCACTCTAATAAAGCTGGCAAATGCGGCTCGAATGCTAGATGTAGAGAATGTACCCACAAAATCTGTGCTCACACCTACTCGCTGCCTGCTCTGTCACACGGCAACAGGTCACGTGTGACCTCTCACGAGCGCTCGCGCTTACTGACAAATACTTCGCCCCAGGCTCTGCTCGCACTAAATATCATCACAAAATGTTCCCCATTCCCAGTAATCGGGTCATCTCAAGTGATACAGACAGTCACCGCTGTCAGCGAGCCGCCGTTCCTGAGATCCGAGGGCGCGCGCGCCTCGCACACACCTCCGGTTCAGTTTCCCGAGCCCACAAAGTGCGGCAATCGGAACCCGGAGCCCATTCTGCCCCTAGCTATACATGTAGAAGCATGGAAGGCTATTCCAGGTGTGTCAGAATGGGTGCTGAGCACAATAAGACAGGGCTATTCGCTTCAGTTCGTCCCCATCCCCCTTGCTTTCGAGCACGGACCGAGACGAAAGTGAAAGTGGATGTAGCGCATCTACTCCGCGCAGAAATAGCCAAACTGCTGTGCAAAGGGGCCATAGAACCAGTACCTCCTTCTCTGAGTGAGTCAGGCTTTTACAGCCGTTATTTTCTCGTACCCAAGAAGGACGGAGCTCTAAGACCTATCTTAGATCTGAGATATTTGAACAAAGTTCTCATGAGACGGCCGTTCAAAATGCTCACGACCAGACAAATCCTCGCGCAAATTAGCCCGGTGGACTGGTTTATCTCTCCCGATCTGAAAAATGCATACTTTCAGATTCCGATAGTCCCCCGTCACAGGACATTCTTGAGATTCACCTTCGACGGTCGGGCATATCAATGTGTTCGGCCACGTCTTTCCAGGGGGGCAGCATCGCCTCTCTGAAGACATTCCAGAGGATGCTAGGCTGTATGGCATCAGCTGCGGCTGTGCTTCAGCTGGGCCTGCTGCGCATGCGCACGCTACAATGCTGGCTGAACGCCCAAGTGCCTCACCAGCCTTGGGTTTCAGACTACAGATGAATCAGAGTGACTCAGAGCTGCGTTTTGGCTCTGCAGCCCTGGTTAGTGGCCGACTGGTACCAGCGGGGAGTGACAATGGGGGCTGTCTCACACCGAAAGGTCATCTCGACAGACGCCTCCAACTTAGGTTGGGGCGCCGTCTTCGAGGGCAGACCGGTCTTTGGCCTGTGGTCAGACCAAGAGAGACGCTTCCACATAAACTGTCTAGAAATGATAGCGGTCGAGAACGCGCTCAAGCGCTTCCTCCTGTTCATACAGGACCACCCTGTGCTATTCCGCTCGGACAACATGTCTGTAGTGTCCTACATAAACCGTCAGGGCGGTGTCAGATCCAGAAGCCTCTGCCATCTGACAGAACGCCTTCTTGTATGGTCTCAGTACCTCCTGCCCTCGCTGAGAGCTGCACATGTGCCAGGCCACTTGAACGACAGTCCAGACAGACTATACAGGGACAACGTTCCCCCAGGGGAATGGTCCCTTCACCCCCAGAAAGTCCAGTTACTGTGGCGCCTTTTCGGCAAAGCGAAAGTCGATCCGTTTGCTCATTGACGGAAGTTCTTTTCAAAGAACGAGGATGCGCTGGCCCAAATCTGGCCCAGCCTCCCACTTTATGCTTTCCCTCCGGTCTCTCTGTTACCACAGGTAATCAAGAGGATCAGGGAAACACGCCACTCGGTGCTCCTTATAGCCCCGCGCCTGGGAGAATCAAATCTGATTCCCGGAGCTGATGCGGCTGTCTCACACCGCCCCTTGGCGGATTACGGTAAGGAGAGATCTCCTCTCTCAAGCCCGCGGCTCAATCTGGCATCCCCATTCAGAGCGCTGGTCTCTGCATGTATGGTTAATCAACGGATACCCGTTGTCCTGCCAGAAGGAATGATGAACACAATTACGCAATCCAGAGCTCCCTCTGCAAGGCGGCTTTACGCGTCTAAATGGTCGGTGTTCTCCAAATGGTGTTCTGATAGAGATCTAGACCCACGAACGTGTGGGGTCCCGGGGTTGCCCGGCTTCCTTCAAGAGCTGTTGAATAAGGGCAGGTCCCCATCCACGCTTAAAGTTTATGTGGAGGCCGTTGCAGCGTTTGCTGAGTCGAGTATATGGTGAATAGTTATATGGACCGGCGACTCCGCTCTGTATACCCTGTATGTGCTTATAACATGTGCTGGCCCGCTTTGCTGGCCACCTGTTTCCCACTTATCTATGCTCCCCGGGAATCCCTGGGGCTCATGAAGTGGAGACTGGGCGCACACGGCGTTGACAATGTGTTCCCGTAGCGTAAGCAACTTATGCAATACAAAAGAACCTCTCGTAAGAGAACGTACTCGGTTACATACGTAACCTCGGTTCTCTCTAGAAGAGGGAACGAGTATTGCGTAACCTGACCGTGCAAGCGCCAAGAGCGATTTTTGCTTCAGCTGATGAAACCAGTGATGCAGCCTTCGAGCCTGTCTTTTATACGCTAAGCCACCCCCATTCTGGCGGGCTGTGACACGTAGAGGGCGCAAAGAGCCCTCATTGGGCGTGACATCACGCGGTAGGCTGCAGCAGTTGCCGCACGGCAGCCAATGAGCACGCAAGATGGCCTGCTCTAGGTCTGCTGGCTCCAGCACTGCGTTGACAATAAATGCAAAATTAAGGATAATTTTTGGCTTCAATATCTCGAGAAAAGATGACTTTACCCGTAGCGTAAGCAACTTACTCAATACTCGTTCCCTCTTCTAGAGAGAACCGAGGTTACGCATGTAACCGAGTACGTTTTTTTTCATGTTTTATCTAAGAATAACATGAGAATAACATAACACTTGGTATTTTAACGTGACATGTTATAACAAGAATATCTATATCAAGAGCTCTGCATTATTTTCCTCATGATTATTTTCTTTTTCCTTTTGAATTCCGCTGTAATAGTATGATAAAGGTCGGCATATACTGCACATTTGTGGTCTGTTCTCCCGATTTAATTTACAATGTATACCATTAATAATTCACTGGAATGCACGAAGAATCTCTTTTTTTCCCTCCCTAAATCCTCACGTCTCTTTCCAGGTTTGGTTTCACAGGTAAATACAATTTATTATCTGTCAAAATGACTGAAATCACTTTGAAATAGTATCACGCAATGCTGAAGTAAAACTTTTTTTATTATTAAGGCAACGTATGTTACATAATACAGATTACCACAGTGATATTTAACCGACCGATTTTGCTGTGGAAAGATGCTTTTGGGATTATTCATGGTCTGTTGAAAGTACCTTGTTGATGCTTTTACACTTTTAAATGTCCATTTAATGTTCAATGGTTAAAGGGTGAGTAGAATAATGTAATGTCATCGTACACGGTTTAAAAATATATATATTATTGCGTCAATAGAGCTAGTCTTTCACTAATTGTTTACAGCTTAACGGAAGTTACACCCATAATTCGCGCAAAGCGTCATGGGGCACAGGAATACTGTGGATAAGCTGCATTGGCATAGCAACACCAGTGTTTCTCACAGGATATGTGGCAAATCTTTGGTGAGTGGACCTCTGTCCCACTAGGGGGGTTCGGGGGCATGCTCCCCTGTAAGAAAATTTTGGCTTTTAAATGTTAAATTCATTAATCTGGTGCACTTTGAGAGTTCGAAATTAAGAGCTCCAACCCATATTCAGTGTACAAATTAAACAAAGAAAAACTCAAAAATTCTTTTAGTTGTGATATAGTGTCTGTCTACATTAGGGATGGGAATTGATACGAAGGCATACTAACGGTTCCAAGGAATTGGTTCACTGAGCACCGGTTCTGAAGAAGAACCGGTTCTCGATTCCCATCCCTAGTCTACATTACACTACTACATAATAATAGTTATTATATTAATCGCATGACAGTAATAGCCATATATTGTAAAATAAATGCACTGAAAAATAAAAGAAACTTACATAATTCGTTTTGTACTCATTTCTATACGCGAAAGAGATAAACACATGATATTTTATTTTGACGGAAACTGCAGAGCTTTTCTTTTCTTACCGTCAAATATGCAGATGAAGAAATAATGTGTAACTGGGTAATGGGTTCCTACACTCATAGCATAAGTGTTCTGAAAGTAGCCTAGTTCTGTTTGCCACAATTCTCTACACTCATTTTTCTCCTTATCCTCCTTACTATCCTCATCAGCCACTTGAAGGGCCTGTTTCTTTTTTTCACGCTATTTCTATGCACATTCCTTGCGTTTCTTCTCCATCTCTCTGACTATTTTGACAGATCCACACTGACACTGCACGCTCGCTCAGAGCTCAGAGGGGGAGGTGTTTAAAGATGTGATTGGACCAGCCCAGTGTCAATCAAGAAAAGAACCATGGGCCAGTCTGTGAGGAAAAAAAAAACAACCTAGGCTGACTTTTTTTGTCCAATTGGCATCACACCGGCACAAAGATCCCAGCACCGCCAATTAAGCAAAACAAAACTAAACGAATATATATATATATATATATATATATATATTTCTAAGTATGAGATGTATCAGCCCAAAAAGCACGTCGGCCCAACGGGAAAGTGTCCGGTCTGCCCGATGGCCAGTCCACCTCTGTTGTGTAGTTATAATACCGTTCAAATGTTTGAGGTCAGTAAGATTTCTTTTTTTTTTTTAAATATATGATTTAGCTATGATGCATTACAATGATCAAAAGAGAATGTAAAGAGTCCTGAAAAAGAAGTATCATGGCTTCCAAAAAGATATTTTTTTACATTCAAATTTGAAACGGTTTAATTATGTTCTGTGTGCTTCCTAAATTCAAAATAAAAACAAGGGCACACTACAAACACAACAATCCCAGAGCTATTTATGAATCAAACCTAGAAGGGATTCTTTCAACATTTTTGCTACTTCATTGACAGGAACAACCCTAACACCTCCCATGTCTAGAAATAAAAGAGAGAAAGATATGACCTCATACTCCACAAGTCTCTTGTCTGCTAGGTCGGCCTTGTTTCCTGCAAGAGCAATGACGATGTTGGGACTGGCCTGCCGCTGCAGCTCTTTCACCCACGCCTTTGCTCGCTCAAATGTTTCCTACAAACAGATGGCTAAAGAATAAGAAACAAATCTACTATTTTACCAAATGAAAGTTTGTATCCTTTCTATATAGAGTGTACTGTTAACTTACAGGTTTGGTGATGTCAAACACTACAATGGCCGCCTGGGCTCCACGGTAGTACATGGGGGCCAAGCTGTGGTAGCGCTCCTGTCCAGCCGTATCCCAAATCTCAAACTTCACTGTAGTGTCGTCCAGACAAACAGACTGTGCCAAGAAAGCAGCTGATGGTGGGCAACAAAAAAAAGAAAAGAAAGAAAGATAAGTAATCTAAGCCAGAGATTCAAGTATTAATAATACTGTTCTGCCTTGATTTTTATTTTTGGTTCTTTGTTCTTTTCATTCAAAGTTGTTATTGTTAAATAAAACTATAACTAAAAAAAATTCAACTGAAATACAGCTGAAATAAAATATAATATAAATATTAGAAAAGTAACTAAAATAAGTTAAAGGTAAATATAACTTTTAAATAAAAACACTAATAAAAAAATGACAAAAGCGCATAAAAATACTAAAACGAAGAAAAAATACAAGGAAACCTGAAAATATAAAAATAAAGCTGATTCTAAATATGAATAATACTATTATTATATAAATAATTCTAAAATAACACTGCTTATAGAATAGAATTTAGAATAGTATTACATTTAGTTTTTGATGCACAATCAAAATGTTGAGGTCAGTATTCTATTCCATAAATAAATGCACCAAGGGTAAAAGCAACAATATTTTTTGCAGTAGTATTGTTTATTCTGATGACCCTTATTGACCCATTATTTTTTTTAAATTTTTTTTTAAGAATTATTCTTTGAACATTGGGCGTATTTTATAATATTGCTGTTGCTGTTTTATAAAAGCAATACACAAAATCAGATCAAAATTAGCTCAGTTTGAATTTAAATTAACACAGGGTTACAAATCACTATAAAGGATCCACAAATGCGTTCTCGACACTGTTGACTGTACTGCTCACACCCAATGAAATTTTGTGAAAAATACCAGGAAAAGTCTGGTCATTTCACTTTTAAGGAACTCCGTAGAAACAGCAATATTGTGAAATTTAATTTTAATATATTAAAATTATAATTTTACTACAGCCATTACTCCAGTGTCACAGGATCCTTCAGAAATCATTCTAATATGCTGATTCCGTGCTCAAGAAATAAGATTTCGTATTATTGTTAATGTTGAAAACTGTTATGAAATCTATTTTTTTTGTAATGAAGTAAAAGTCTTTACTGTCACGTTTGATCAATTCAATGTCCTTGCTAAATTAAAGTATTAATTTCTTTATAAAGACACCAAACCTTAATGGTAGTGCATGTAGGAATGTAAATGCAATAAACCGCTTAAACCAACCCAATTTTTCCTAAAGATTAGTAGTACCCATCTTTATGAACTGAAATCAAATTCATCACATATGTCTCACCTCCAATGGTGGTCTCCTGAAACTCATCAAACTGGCCCTTAACAAAGCGCAGCACCAGGCTAGACTTGCCGACAGCCATATCTCCCAGCAGCACCAGTTTGAACTGGCAGATCTTGGTCTGCGGTAGGCTCCCATTGGTCCTGCCGGTCCCGCGGGTGCTCATGATGTAGGAAGGGTGGCCGTCCTCCCAGATGGCGTCTCTGAAAGCAGCAACTCAAAGCAGTGGACTCAGTTTTTTGAAGTACTAGAGACTTCTTTTTAGGCTGTGAGGACAGTTCAGACTCTGATGCTAAAAAACAAACTAAGAGAAGAAAGTTACTGGAATGGGTAATGGAAGAGAAAGTCACTTACAACTAAAATGCTCTGGCAAGAGTTAACTTACTGAAAATCAAAGGTTTTTTTGTCATAGCAAGAAATTTAAAACATACTGAATATACTTTTAATAAAAAATTTATTTTATAAAAATAAAAAAATAAAAATCGAAAAACTAGTCATACAGGTTTAGAAAGAAACAATGATCTCAATAATGACAGAATCTTAATTTTGGGGCGAACTCTCACTTTAAAGTCACCATGAGATAGAGACTATTGCAGTATTTATTATAAAGGATTTATCCATGCACATAATTTTTTTATTTTTTTTGGTAACACTTTGATGGTTCCTTTTGAATGTGCTATTAACTATAAGTAACTTTGCAACTACATGTCAACTAGCAGTCATTAGAGTATTGGTAGACTGTCTGCTTAATATCTGCCAACTCTTTATTGTAATGCTCCCCCAACAGATATTCTACTGACTAGAAGTAATTTTGCTACTACATGTCAACTTAATCTAACCCTACCAGTCTACTAATACTCAACTAACACTCTAATGAGAGTCTTACATAGACATGTAGGTGCAATGTTACTTATAGTCAACCTATGTTTTTAATAAATTCCCTTCCCTTTTGCAGCAACATCTCTTCTCTGGTGACTTGTTTACTGGAGTGAGGGCGGAACATCCTGTCACACAAATGAGATGAAAGCAACAGCAAACCACAACAATCCAACGATTCAATCAATTCCCGATTAACAAAACCAAGTCTACATGTTTTCTTGTTCAAAAGCCATTTCAATACAATACGTAAAAAAAACATTACAACATCCATTTCATGACAACTTTAACTAGCCTATGGCCTAGAAAAAAACTCAATAGCTATAGCAAAACTGAACTAAAACAAGTAACAGTCAAATTAAGAAACAAGTATGAAAACAGGTGACTACAGCTTTTCGTATCCTTTCAAACACAACCAGATAACGACTTTCAAGTCAGCATTCAGGAGGATGCTCATATGTGAATCAGTTCTCATTAGAAATAGGGAAGCTGATGAGTAAAGCAACACAATAAAATTTCTTGGGTAAGACTGTATTGCTAAACATCCTCATGACAGTTTTAATTCAAGGCAAGTTCCATACTCCATAAATAATATATTTATATTTAAACATCCTAAAATGTCTGTAGATAACAAGGTGGCAAGTATAACCTCGAGATTGAACTTAAAAATTGACTTGAAGGGCATGACAGAAAGAAAATCAACTTTAACCGCAGTTACCGCACTCTTATCTTTGCATCTCAGTGAACATTTCTGGTTAATAAAGTAAAGTCTCTGATACATTCCACATCCAGCATTTTGCCCCAAGTATGAATTGTATTGTTTTGTTGCACATCTCTCTTGTAACGGATGTCGACATAAACTATGAGAAATGAACTCGGCCTAGATGTTGAGCAGGTAGGAAACCACCAGGTTAACACTGTCACCTCTTTGTGGTTTCTTGGTCGTGTGCTGTTCTGCTCTTTGAGTTTGCATCAGTATTATCGTTTTGCAGTGCAAACATTTATAGCTTAGCGGTTTTAAGTAGGCTAGGCCTACATAGCTCAAACTCATCTCACAGCAGGGGTATGCAATGGCTATTGCCTAAAGTTTCAAGAGGTCCGGTCTCCTCCCCAGCAGAGGTCCGGACAATACTTATTTGGAACTGTTATATAATTTCCATCGGGGCAGCCGTAGTACTTTGCAAAATAAAAAAATCCTAAACACTCAAAATGGTCACCAAAGATGAGAATCTTGGGCCCTGAGAGCCAAAGCAGTGATATCTAAGAATTGTTATTTTATAATATTTACCAACATTTTTTTTTATATTTTTCCCAACTGGATATGAGTATAAAATGGTAAGATGAGATGTTTTATCAGGCTGTTATAAATATATATATATATATATTTTTTTTTTTTTACATTGATACACCTATGTGTATGGCACACAGAAGACCTTGTGACTGCGAAAACTAACTGGAGGTCCAGAGTTTACCTCGTAAGAAAAGTATGGACCATTTTTATATTTTGCTCAAAGTAATAATCTAATAATCAAAACTCTCATCATGAGCACAAAAAAAGTTAACTCAAATGTTAAAGTTTTTTGTCTTACCTTGCCATCACAAAATAACTTTCCAAATTCTAACATTGTTTATTATGAAATGCTCTTAATGTGCTGACATAATAATGCTAAATGGAAAAATAACGAAAGGTGCCATGCGTTAACGTGCCACAAAGATGGTTTAGTTAAACAGTCGGAGTCATCTAAAATAATTGTATTTGCTGCATACACGTTTTCTGCAGGTTTTTTCGCAAGTTGTAGTATATATTTTGCTGCTCACATCTTTCTACTGTTGTTAAAATAACCGCGTCATCTCCAGCTCCTCTAAATGCTGCGCTAGCGGGAGAGAGAAGTGCACGGAGTGGGAAGGGTTTGGCTCTAGATAAAAATATTAGAAGATGAAGCGCCGAATATCATTACCATAAACGACCCTTGCACTTTTGGTGTGAACCTTTTTTTACATAACATCTATAATCGATAACCCTTACCATGTCAATGTATTGCATGTAATTTAGTGCACATGTACAATAAACGAATAATACGGTATATGTATTGATCTGATTAATAACTATAACAATCAGGTGTTTGTCCATTGATCTGATAAATAGCTCTTACTGTATGTCTATCTAGATTGATAACTCTACTAATCGGTTGTGTCTATATTGATCTGATTAAAGGGTTAGTTCACCCAAAATGACAATTATCCCATAATTTACTCACCCTCAAGCCATCCTAGGTGTATATGACTTTCTTCTTTCACCCGAACACAATTAGATTTGTATTAAATAGTAACCTGGCTCTTCCCAGCTTTGTATTGGCAATGGCATTGAATAGTGTAGAGGATGGAGTCTAAAACAAGAAGTTTTAAAGAAAAAGGTTGGAGGATTTTGATATAAGAGGAACTATGTCACACGTCGGGTCAGAGGTCACCCTTCTGCCAGAACTCAACTCTCTCGTGAACGCGCGTACAGTCGTTGCCAAATCCAGTGATAATAGTTTTCAATATGGATATTTTTCTTACAAAAACCCATTGCTTTGCTTCAGAAGGCATTTTATTAACCCACTGGAGTCGTATGGATTACTTTTTATGATGGATGGATTTGCTTTTTGGAGCTTAATACCATTACAAAGCTGGGAAGAGCCAGGATATAATTTAATATAACTCCGATTGTGTTCATAAACACAGAAAGTCATATACATCTAGGATGGCTTAAGGTTTATTAAATAATGGGATCATTATCATTTTTGGGTGAACTATTTCTTTAATAACTCTAATGAGCAGGTGTATGTCTATTGATCTGATTAATACTCTAAGAATCAGGTTTATGTCAATTGATCTGACTAATAACTAATAATTAGGTGTGTGTCTGCTGATCTAATACATAACTGTAATAATCAGGTGTATGTCTACAGATATAATGCATAACTTCAATAATAAGGTGTATGTCTACTGATCTAATACATAACTCTGACTGTCAGGTGAATGTGTCTGATGTGATGCATTAGAGACGCAGTATAGACTGACCATTAACGTGACTCGTCTCGATCCAGGCGAAGCGGGCCAAGAGGTGCCGTGAACATCGATTTCCAAAATAATCACATCTCTTTTAAATATATAGAGTGATATAAAATTACCGAAATTAGTGATATTTACCTGTTGTTTCCAGTCGCGGCTGTTTTAGAGGTGGCTGTTCGGTTGTTGATCTATCAGCTGGTTATCGGGCTGCGAGCACTTCCTGCACATCTGCGCATGCCCACTGAGCCATACAAATCAAATAATCTGTAGGGATTTATATTTCTTTTCATTCCTAATGTAGGTATCAGTAATAATGTATGGGCAGTCTTAATATAAGGTTAATCTTGTTTCTCGTTTGCAGTGACTAAACTTGATGTAAAACTGTATAAAATTATATACATACCTTTACAGTCTATTTTGAAAGAAAATACAAATATTTTGAAAAATAAAAATGAAACAAGGTCACATACAATAAAAGACAAATAAGATAAATATTTATTGTCTCTTAAATTAAACTAAATTGACTAACTTTTATTTTGAAATCTGGAGGAGGAATCTGTTCAGTATTTCATGTTATCAACAAATAATTCAAGATTATTAAATAACACCGAGTATTATTTGATCGCCATGATCAATAATACAAAGTAATTGTATTTTAAAATCCTTACGCGTTGCTAGAAAAAAAAAGTTTGAATATGAATAAAAAAGTAAAAATATGTTTGTATGTATATTGCACGTCATATGACTTTTATATTGAAATGAAGCCGGGCTCCAAATATAACAATTTGGGTTACGTCACGTTGTGACGCAGACATGGCAACCACTCAGGAACAGTTGTTCTGTTTTATCGTTGTTTGTTTTCTTAGAGATAATATTGCTGTAGAGACGTTACATGTTCATCAGGCTTGAAGTACTTTATTTATTCTAAAATTATGGTTTGGTGATTGTCTGGACAACTAACAATGGTGGAGTGAATAAAAAGAAAAAACAATGAAGTTTTGAGCGGCACAGCAGCGCGCGTTCGCGAGGCTCCTCCGTTTGTGATCGGGTCGCGCGCGCGTGTGTGTCAGCGTGGTTAGAATTGGAAAGCGTTTCAGTTTAAATAGATTTAGATATTTATGTTTATGTATATTTTAACCAATGAAACAAAGAGGACCGCCGTTTGAAGCCGTACAACGTTCTATGGTCAGGTAAGTTAAGGAGAGTGAAAGCTAAGTCCATTATCACCTTGTTGGTTTTGTTTTGAAAAAGATGTGGTTAAACTTGTCTTAAAGTTGTTGTTTTTTATTAATATTGGTATATGTGCCGAAACGTTTAACTAAATATTGATTTCTGGGGCAAGGAAACCATTTTTCCTCCATTGTATAATGTTACATTCAAAAATGATCATTTGATTAAGAAGAAATTTAATTTTGCTTTACAGCTGAGTGCATTTTTGACATTTAGTAATACACTTCAGTCACAATGGAATTGATAAAATATCAAAAGAGAAGGCATAGCCTATATTATACAATTGTTAATGTTAATGGGAAAGTTTCCCATTCATAAACTAAAAGGATATTTCTCAAAACCAAATATTTCGCACTCTACATTATTTTAGGCTATATATTGTAATGGTTTACACAAGTGTAAAACTAATGTTAATAAAGTGATTAGAACCTACAACATTGCAAGCAAATATACTTTACCATCTATAGTCAAGTCAAGTCACATTTATTTATATAGTGCTTTTTACAATACGGATTGTTTCAAAGCAGCTTTACGGAGATAACAGGAACATAATGCAATAAAGTTTGTTTCCAGAAGAAAATAGCCTCACAGTCCAACTTAAGTAAGTTCAGTGATGTTTAATTTTTGTTGTAAAAAGTTATTAATTTAGTTAATTTATATATAAAACCGTTCTGGAGAAAACCGTGATGTCATCGTCCACCTCAGTTCTCATATAATGTTGTCAATGCAAGCAGATCAATATTATTGTTGAATATTAAATTAAGTGTTAAATTTAATGTCCCCAACTAAGCAAGCCTAAAGCCAATGGCAACAAAGGTGAAAAAGGCAACAGAGATCTGTAGATCTGTCTCAGATTGGTTAAATATATGATGACTTTCCTACTTTGACTTTTTTCGATTTGTATTGTTACTGTCTCTAACCTTCCCTGACCATCTCTTAACATTCAGATTATTATTGCTTTTAACATATTATGCAATTTGCCAGTACATTATCACTCATGCAAGGACATTATTACTGCCACTTTAATGGTGATTTCTCCTTACCCATCTCATTAATTTCAACAAATCTGTTTTCTTCGATTAGAAATGGACAAATACACAGCATGTGTATGGCCACGTCTGGAGCCCTTCATGATCGGGGTGCTTCCCGCCACACCTCCAAGCAAATTCAGCATGCATTATCTGCGCAAGATGGCCAGTTACGTCCGGACACGGGATGGCTGTTTCCCCAGGCTCGGCTGGCACATGTGGCGACACATCGCTTGTGGCAAACTGCAGCTGGCTGAGGAGCTTGCCTGGCTGTATTTTGAAACTTTTGATCTGTTAATGCCTCGTTCTGCAGAGCAGAGATTAGAGTGGGCAGAAGCTCTATCTCAAAGCCACAG
This sequence comes from Siphateles boraxobius, assembly GCF_051911475.1. NCBI lineage: Eukaryota > Metazoa > Chordata > Actinopteri > Cypriniformes > Leuciscidae > Siphateles > Siphateles boraxobius. Next base: position 22,225,033 of record NW_027509197.1, on the reverse strand, counting down.
TCCTAAGGAACTTGACAGACAGCGTTGTACGGTAATAACAAAATGTTGTAGTGCTGTTAGACAGAATTGCAGATCTGCTGTACTAATGCTTTTCTCTTTTTCTTCCTAGCTGTCAGTAAACACTCTGCAGTTTCTACTCTTCCTGTATCTACAGCAGCTGAACCGAATCTCTCTCCGCACATCACTGATTGGGGAAGAGTGGCCAAGTCCGAGATCACGATCTCCCTCTTCCTCATCTGAAAGAGAGACCAAAATAAGCTCCCAAAATAAGGTGTGTGGGTGAAACATGAGTCATATTTTAGCATAAATCAAAAGAAAAGTACGAAAATCTTATTTTAAAAGCATTAATTTATTGTTTGACTGTAAAGACTGTAATGACGCATTTCCATGGTTATTAGCATTGTAAATCTTCCAAAATTCTTATGAATTTTTACATAATATAAATGGTTCATTATATTTTCTATTAAATGTAAAATGGGTTCTTGCTTTGTAAGTTAAGATACAGTGCACAGCATGAATTATAGCTTACAAATGCCTTTTCAGAATTTGCTACCAAATACAGAGGAACAATATTAAACCCAGCAAATTATTAAACCCAGCTTAAACCCAGCAAAGTAGCTATTACATTATATAGTGAGTGATCTTAATCATCTAACTTTTTGTAAGCTAATAACTTAATAAGAGAAAGTATGAGGCAAGTACAGTACACATCATAAATGATTAAACCCCATCTGAACATAACAAATCTTTAAAAAAAAATGCATTCATGCTGCCAGAACCCCTTTTACATTTAATAGAAAATATAATGAACCACTCAAAATTGACATAATAGTAATGCACAGGATGAAAACAAAAAACTTACACTAAACTAACTATTGCTTATTGATATACACAAGTAATTTATCTTTCATCCTAAGCCCTTGTTATATTTACAACTATTTAATGGACACTTTTTACATTCTGAGGTTCTCAGAACCAATTTAATTTGGGTTGGATAAACGTAAATAGTGGTAAATGGGGGTATAGTGGTAATGTAGTGGTGAACTACAGCAAATACAGTATGACTTTGCATTCCCATTTTTCTCCAATTTCTTTTAGATATTTTAATGGCAATAACACAAATCATAGTGCTATAAATATAAAGTGTAAAAAGTCATAAGAATTTTGGTAGATTTAAAATGCTAATAACCATGGAAATGCGTCATTACAATCTGTAAATATCTCTTAACAACACAATGCAATCACTAGTAAGACTTTCTGTTAATAAAGTATCTGGTAAGAATATATTCTACATTAATAATGCATTAAATCACATTACACATTAATAAACCACAATAAATAAAACAAATGAAGTGATGTCTCAAGTCAAGTGAATTACGAGTCATTGGACAGGCGTCCAATCGCAACTGACTTCCGGAAAAGGGGAGGTAACCAATGACATTTGAGGTTATTAAAACAGTAAGTCCGGCCATCGACTGTCAAAAATAAAATTGTTGGAGCGAGCAAAAGCAGCAGGCGAGAGCAGATCAAGCGCGAGAGTGTGTGGAATGATCATGAGCGCGCGCAGGGTATGAATGAGCTCACGAGTTCCCTTTTCCTTGCGTGTAGATCTGTTATCCTCTCGCGAAAGTCATTTACCGCGCGTGCCATCATAAGTTGTGCGCTCGGTTCTTAGTGACATTGATTTGCCGCCATATACAATAATACAGTGGGTTTTTTTGTTTGTGTGTACTGTTCACTACAGTTTAAAAGTTTGGTTTCAGTATTTTCTTTCTTTTTTTTTCAAATGAATTCTTTTATTCAGCAATGATGCATTAAATTGATCAAAAGTGACAGTAAAGAAAGACTTTTATGTTGTTACAAAATATTTCTGTTTAAAAAAAATTATAAATGCTAACCTTTCTGTTTATCAAAGAATACTGAAAAAAAGTAGCACAATTGATGGTAAGAAATGTTTCTTGAGCACCAAATCAGCATATTAGAATGATTTCTGAAGAATCATTAGACACTGAAGGAGTAATAATGCTGAAAACGCAGCTTTGCCATCACAAGAATAAATTACTATAAGTAATATTTTAACACATTAAAATAGAAAAGAGGTATTTCTAAAAAAAACGTATTTTCAGAAACATAAAAAAAAATCTTACCGACATTAAGTGTATGTGTATGTACAAATAGTTAACAAATGTATATGTAAGGAATAATTGACTCTGGGCCGTTGATTTATTAGAAAAATAATGCACACCCGAGGTGATAATGCTTATACTACGGTTACCACACCTCAAAACATTGTTCAGATGATGTATTTCAAGATATATGTCAGGTTTTCATCCTTAAAATGATCTTGTGTGTGGGACTAATTTCTTATTCATCTAATCCCACCCAAGCCTCCGTTGTTAATTCCAAAACGTAATTTTAGCGTCAGTATGAAGGTTTCACCCACTAATGGTGGACTGTTGCAGTTATTAATGCAGTTATTAGAGAGAGCGAGAGAGAGAGATTAAGTGTGTCAATTATCTGAGTCCGTGTTGGGCAGCAGTGTATTAACTGTAAGTTTATCTGCTCCAAGACAGAGCTGTTATGACCTCACTTGTGAAAAATGTCATGTAGCTTTTTAATTGTTAACCTATTTTACTAATCAAATCGTCAGAGCAGCACTGACAACACGTTTCTTTGGGAGTATGGCTACAGTATGTGTATGTGCGTTTGAGTGAGAGCGAGAGCGGGAGAAAGAGAGTATGCTTTTCGTATATAATAAAACAATTTTATGGCAAAAAACATGGAAATAATTTTTCGCATTTACTGTATTTATTTGCTTGGTCAGTGTCATTGTGGATTTGGGTTCTTTTGCTGTAGTAATCTGTAAGGACCTTTCAAATAACTGAAATAATTTGGCGATATGATATGGAACTGTAATGCGGTAAATACCTGCCTGGAACTACTTTAGTCGTGTGTTTCTGTGAAAATAATTGCACAACTTAGAACGTTTGTCAGCTAATCAGATTCAACAGCCCTGTAGTATAAAACAATTATTTTATTAATAAAATTTGATTTTGTAGGTTGTGCTTTATTGTCACGAGAATAATATTAAATAAGTTGAATATTGAAAAACATTAATAATATTTATTTTATTGAAAAATGGTTTAATTTTTTTGGTGTTATCCTTGTGTATAGAGAGAATTCAACCTGCATAATTAATTTAAGTTTTTTGCATAATAGTTGTTAATGAATAATTTATTTATTCTGTTTTACCAGAACTGGGACGACCAGGCTCATCTTACTTTCATCCAGACACACTTGGCTGAGCTCTTGGAGTTGCTAGTTGAGCCAGGCCAGCTAAGCAGTTCAGGACAGGTTCTGCGCGACAGCCAGCTCACTTCAGAAGCCATAGAGAGCCTCAGTCTGCTGCTGGAAGGTTCTGTGAGCCACAGCCATACTGTGCACCCAATCCACAAGCTCCTTAGCCGTTCAGTACTGCAGTCTCAGGCGGGATTCTCCAAAATCAGCCGCACTTACTCTCTGCAGCAGTTCCAGGGGTTTCTGCATCAGGCTCTCTGCCTTAACCCCTTCGGTATCTCCACCTTCTCACAGTCAGGCAAGAAACTGGCATGGTCCATGCAAGGTAAACTGGAAGTTCTCATCAAGGAAATAAAGTTGTAGGTGTTATTTTATCTTAAAGTTTCCAAATCAAACGTTCTTTAGGAATGTTTGTGGTATAGTTTCATTTAAATTGTATATGAACGGAAGCACAAATTTTTCAATTGCAAAGTTGTTTACACAGAAATGCTGAAGGTACAGTAGCCAAACAAAAACAGCCTGTTCAATAAAATGACTTGAGGGAGAGTGGAAAAATGGTAAATTCCAAAACGGCAAAAACCTTGACTAATATTAGAGATGCACCGATCGACTGGCCAGGGACCAGAATCGAAAGATTTTCTGCATGATCGGCCGTTTTGTTGACAACGGCACAGGCAGTAACGTCAGCAGCACGTTCTCGCTTTTCTCTCCGACGCGAAGTGACACACACCCGCCCCTTTCACTCACTCGCCTCATTCACTCTGGTTAAATAGTGCTTGTATTGTGTATAATTTAACTAATTCCCGCAGGTTTTACGCTCTCACCAAAAGTGTGCGTGCGCGTGCGCCAGTTATCTATAGAAGTGGAGAGCACATAAAGCCACCTCTTGTGAGTCGCAAGTATCAAAATGAGTGGTTTACTACGCTTAAACGGTCAAATACACATATAATTGTCAAAATGCCCATCTTGGCAAGTATTCAGTTAAACACAGTCAGTTTTGGAATCTAGTAAGTTGAGAAAGATAACGCAAGTTGTGTAGCAGTATATTGGTTCGCTCTTAAAGTGACAGCAGTCTAATATTCCTGTTGTTGTCTGTTATGTCAATAAAAGAACAAAAGACAAAGAAAATCACTCTGCTCTTGACTGAATAGCTTTTGCAACTAATTGTAAACATTAATCTGTATTTAATCTTTACAATGAAGACTATCCAGTGTTTGTTTGTTTTTGTTTTTTACATTTGATTAGTTTTCATTTCTGTATTATATCTTACCTGAATATACTGTATACCCACCTGAAAAACTTGAAAATTCGGTCATTAATTATTCACCCTCATTTCATTCAAAACCCTTAAGACCTTCGTTCATCTTCGGAACACAAATGAAGATATTTTTGATGAAATCCAAGAGCTTTCTTACCACTTTTAAGGCCCAGAAAGGAAGTAAAGACGTTGTTAAAATAGTCCATATGACTAGTTCAACTTCATGTTATAAAGCGACAAGAATACTTTCTGGGCCTTGAAAGTGGTTGTTGCATTGCTGTCTATGGAGGGGTCAGAAATCTCTCGGATTTTATCAAAAATATCTTCATTTGTGTTCCGAAGATGAACAAACTTCTTACTGGTTTGGAACGACATTCGGGTGAGCAATTAATGATACAATTTTCATTTTGAGGTGAATTAACCCTGTAAACCCTTGTTTATATCAAATCTCTCTTTATTCTATCGCAGTTATTTGTGCTTTTGTTTTATCACTGTATTTTTACTTTTTTTATGAAAATAAAAATTTTCATTTAAGAAAAGTAGATTTTTGTTTGCATATGCTGTCAATTATAGTACTTTGAAAGAAAATCAGAATTGGCAAAAATCGATATCGGCAGGTCACTCTTACAACAGAAAAACTGCAATTGGTGCATCTCTAAGTGAACCTCAAGGGGAGAAATGAAGGAAATGTATATTATGACTTTAGCTTGAATTAATGGATGGTTTACCTGATTGTAGCATCATTAACACTTCATATTTTGTTTTATAGTTGAGGGCACCTTGAAGAAAGCCAAAATATTCAGAAACACCCACATGGCTCCTCCAGGAAGTCGACTGGTGCTCATGTCGCACGTTTGCAAACAGACTTTGGCCAAAGACTCTGAAAAGCTGAATGATGCCAACATCAAACTCCACCGCTGCAGTGAGGCTTTCATCTACCTTCTCTCTCCTCTGCGGTGAGGAATTACTTTACTAGAATAAAATAAATGCATTATTTTTGTCAATTGGGTATCAAAAGCCCTTTTTTTTGTACGTTCCATGATAGAAGATTCTCTCTGTCAGTCTATTATAATTATTAGTTCACTGTCTATATTGTTAACATTTGTGTATGTGTTGTATTTATTTTTTAACTAAAAGAAACTGCTTTACCTTTCAGCACAGATTTGCTCCAATATATTTATTGTATTTATTATATATTTGTTTTTGTTTTTTACAAAGATTAATCCTAGTTCAAGTCTTGCATTATTAATTAGGATGTGAAATTTTAATGTAAGTTCTTAATAAGCACCTGGGCAATACGTTTGTCATTATTGTCATTTTAAGACCATTTGCAGTATCTTATAACTCCTTTTAAATATGGTTATTCATTTGTTTGTTTAGATATTTTTGATTAACCCTGTTCTTGCCACAAAAATATCAGGCCTTAGATGCTGACATGGAAAAAGCATCCTAATAAAAAAGTAAATAAATGTGCACCACACTAAATCAGTTGTTTGACGACTAGTCAACCATCCTGTTCTATTTCTAATAATAGCAGCAATGGATAATCCTTTCCTTACCAGGACTTACAGTCAAATTAAATGCGGATTAATAGTCTGCTGTCAATCAGTCATTTTTGTTGTGTTTATTACTGTCAACATCCGTGCAAAACCAAGTCTTTATTTTGCAGGTCTGTGACCTTGGATAAGTGCAGGAACAGTACAGTGGTCCTCGGCCCGGTGGGGACCAGCGTCCACATTCAGAGCTGTGAAAACGTTCGTGTGGTGTGTGTGGCTGGCCATCTGACTATAGGCGGCTCCTTTCACTGCACAATCCATGCCCTCACCCCCACTCGACCTCTTCTCCTTCCTGGAAATGTGTCTCTCACTCTGGGCCCCTTCCACACACATTACCCTACTTTAGAGGACCACATGGCTAGTGTAGGCCTAGCTGTGGTTCCCAATTTATGGGACCAGCCACTGCTGTTCGGAGCAGAGGGTTCCACTTCAGACGCAGGCTGCTACCACATCCAGCCCCCCTCTGAGTTTTATCCGCTGGTGATACCCTTCCAAATGGAGGGGGATAACTCTGAGTTCCCTTGGGACCTGCCGGCAGACTACCAGAAGGCTGTGGAGGGCAGAGAGAAGGCGATAGAGGACTGGCAGAAGACCGTGAAGGAAGCACACTTGAACAAGTGAGTCCACTTTTCTGTTCCTTTTAAGGCTGCATTTTAATGCATTCTAGATGTGGCATCACGCTAGTCGCTGTTATTGTCGACTGGGTTTTTGTGTGTGTGTGTGTGTGTGTGTTTCATGACAAAATATTATTTTGGTTTATTATAACAAAATATATTACATTATGTTTATGTATTTTATTTTTTAATTATTATTTTAATATACAGTACTATTATTATATTTTTTGATAAAAAAAATAATTTAATTTTTTTTCTTTTTATAAACAGCTTTGTTGATTTTAATGCATTTTAGATCTGTCACATTTTGGTGTCTATCTATCATTCATCTTATATATTGTATTAAAGTATGTGTTTGTATTTTTAATATTCATATTTATTGATATTTTAGGGGGGGGGAACGTATCATTGATTTTCTCTTTGATCGACAGACAAACGGATGCATGCTATTTGGGGTTATACTAAACACTAATTTTCTATATAATAGGCATTTATAGGTATTTCTAATAGGCATGTATAAAAGTTATTAATGTTAGAGTGGTTTTAATCGTAGTTCAAGATAAGTCCTAGCATTATTAAATCAGACATGAAATTTTAACGTAATTCCATAATAATAACCTGGGCAATAAGTTTGTTCTTTCGCGACATTCAGTAGTGATGCATTGTGTCTTTGCTGTCGTAAAGGGTTCAGAGGCGGCAGTTTCAGGCTTTAGTGGAGCAGAAGTTTCATGAGTGGTTGCTCGAGACGGGACAAAGACAAGAGCTAGACAGTCTTCTCCCTTCTGCCCTCACCACCTCTACTTCTTTGGACCACTGGCCTTCAAGCCACACTTCCAACTCTGGACTAAATGTGCTGAAAGATCAACCACCTGAACAAGCAATGGGACAGGCGCCAACAGTTTGCTAAGAGAGCAGCTAAACAATCAAAACCCTCACTTTTCGAAAACTGATTGTCAAACATTAGTGCTCTTCCGGTACAAAGGCTGTCAAAAACAATCCATATATATGAACAATGCTGTATTTAGACAAGGACATTGTGTCCTTTTACACTGTTGATGTAGAATAATCTATGCTGGATTAGTTTGCAGAGTTGCTGTAGTGTGTATTATTTCTGCAGGTGTCAGATAGTTTAAGCATAATGTTACTTTATTGTTATAAGACCTCAGTCATTCCAGAGCTTGATATGTATAAAATATCACCAGAAGAGAGTCGTTATTTAATTAAATCGAAAAAGGGAATGATGACAGCCTTCATGAATTTAGAGAGAACGGAATGAGATGCGTGTAGTCATGTACTGTAGTAATAGACTAATGTCATATGCTCAACTGGTACATGGTGTAACAAAGAGTTTGCAGCTATTGTCTCCTGTGAAATCTCATGGCCAGTATGAATGTGTACATTTCTCTCTTTGTTTTTTGTATGTATGTTCTCAATGCCTTACACTGTAATTGCACTATTACTGTATCTTCACAATACAGATTCCAACAATGCTGTCACTTAAAATGTCTCTTGGATGTATTCATGTCTTAAGTTAACATTTGAAATATGTTTGAACGAGCATTTTATTTGTATTAACAATACAGTTTATTAAAGGTAATATGGTTTGGGTGTTTAAACATGCCCTATATTAATATTCAGTTTCAGGTGAAGTAAAGAAATGCTTTTTGGACTTTAGACTCCATGAAAACATTGTGACCATAGCAACACCCGTCTTTCTTTCTTTTGAGCTTTAATGGCCATATCGAATCAATAGCGATTGGCTTTGGCTTTCTGAATGTAATATGTGTGAAATGTGTTGCCATTTAAAAAAACTTTTTTTTCATAGTTCCCCTAATTATGGTAGTGTGTGCTGTCTAGTACTTGTGTCTAGTATGTGCTGGATTTGACTGTAACTTCAACTATTGTAGAATTTATTAATATTTTGAAAGAACATATATTTAAATTTAAGTATATTTAAAAATATGTATACATAGAGGTTCTGATATTTATCAAACTCATGCTGGTTAAGTTCTGTGCAAATACATTACAGAATCAGCATCCTTTGAGCCACCACATAAACACCTCTAATCAGGGAAGGGGAATGGATTCTGACAAACTTTTTTTTGTTACACATATAGATCCTAATATTTATCAAACTGATGCTGGTCAAGCTCCATGCGTATACAGGATATAATCAGAATATTTTAAGCCACTACATCAATATCTCAAATCCGTTGCGGGGTCTATGCCGTTGCCTGTGCATGTTGGTGCCAGTGTCTGTGTCGCTGCCGGTGTCTGCCGGCTGATTTTTTTGCCGGCTGATTCTGTTCCCCTCATGTTTCTAAGACAGTGAGCCAAGTGCCGGTGTCTGTGCCCGTGCCTGAGCCAGTGTCCGTGCCAGTGCCAGTGTCCGTGCTGCTGCCGGTGTTTCAAAATGTCGAAATCTCTGCTGTTGTCCGTGCCGGTCTCCACGCCGATGTCCGTGACGGTGTCTGTGCTGGTGCCCTTGTCCGTGCCGCTGCTGGTGTTTTGAAATGTCGAAATCCATGCCGGTGTCCGTTGTCTGTGTGTCCAAGCAGGTCTCTGTGCCAGTGTCCATGCCGGTGCCAGTGTCCGTGTTCGTGCCAGTGTCCATACTGGTGCAGGAGCCGGTGTTCGTGTCCGTGTCCGGTCTCCGTCCCGTTGTCCATGCCGGCGCCAGTGTCCGTGCCGGGGGTTTGTGTCTGTGCTGGCTGATTTGTTTGCCATCGGATTCTTTTACCCCCATGTTTCTTAGGCAGTGAGGTTCTAATATGTATCCAACTGATGCTGATTAATTGGCCCCGATAGCCAAGTGCCGGTGTCCGTGCCCGAGCAGGTGTCAGACGAGGTCCACTTAAGCAGACACAGTCTGGTCTCTTAATTTATGCGTGGAGTTAGACTCTTTAGGTCTGCACATCCTGTTAGTGTCCCCACCTGAGATTTGTCAGTTGTTTTGGAGGGGTTGGAACCTTCTACAAAAGTTGCTTTATAAGATATTTGTGTGGTGGCAGATTGGTCCTCTCCGCATACTAATTGTTCCCATTGTGTCATCGCTACACAGCGATGATTGACCATATGAAAGAGAATGTATCGAGTTACCTGTGTAACCCCTAGCTACAGACTCTGGGGCGGATCCGCCCTCAAGTCGGCAGCTCCGCTGTACTGCCAGACTCAATTCGGCCATGCCATGGGCCATGCGCACAAGATATGCCTCAAGTCGCAACCTTACATATTTCAACAGAGCTGATCAATGCTCAAAACGTTTTGAATTTGATGAGTCCTTATTTCTCTCGCCGTTACATTATAGATGGCTGCAGACTTCAGAATATTACCAAATACAAATGGGTAGGGAAGGGATACACTGTTACCAGTATCGGTATCAGGCCGATCCTGCGCTTGTGTAGCCTACTCGTACTCAAAAAAATGCCAACAGCCAATACCAACAACCGATACCATGCAGCGTGTGTAGGATACAGCGTTTGTGTCCAGACAAAGATACACTGAAAACGGGGAGTATAATGGGGATAGAAAATAAGGCTGTCTATGAAGTAAATGTATCTAAATAGTGGACTATTAAAATAAATATAGTAACGCATAGCTGTAGTGCGGGAGCCGATAAGCGAAAAACGCGCAGTGGATCGAGCGCATCCCTTTATCACAGACATAAGTGGAAAGTTTGCTGTCGGACGTCAATGGCAAAGAAAAGTAAAACGAGGCGTGTAGCTTATTATTAACGTTAACTGACGAGAGAGAGAGTACTTCTTTTGCATGCCTTCGCTGATCGTTCAATCAGCACACGTGTCATTTGGATTAAAACTAAATCGTATGTAAACATGAACGGCTGATTTATGTATGACCAATGGTTCCATACATTATTACAGGACGTTTGCAGGTCAAGAGGTTTCGTGAACACAAATCATCCGAAGCGGGAGCCCTAGGTCTACTACCCGAGTTTCGGGTCGGGTTCGGGTTAATGTTTAATCAATAGCCTCGGGTTCGGGTTTGTAAATAATAAAAATTAGGCTATACATAGTTTGCGTTCCGTGTGCTTGCCGTGTTGTGATCGTAATATGAGCATGCAAGAGAGAAAGAAAGTGCGCAGTTGCAGCGCCACCGTCCTCCTCTGTTACCCCTTTTCCACCAACAAGAACCGGGTGCTGGTTCAGAGCCAGAGCCAAAGCTGGTTCAGAGTGGGTTCGACTGACGAGCTTAATAAGAACCGATTTGCCTTTCCACCGGCTAGAGAGCCACAACAGAGCCAAATCTTACGTCACTGTATACGTCTCATGTTGCCCAGCAACGCTAGTGCGGTAGCGCCAAACAGTACGCCAGGCTTGTTCGAGATGCATCGGCTTCTCGCAGATCGATCTCCGCATGACATCAAAGCGCTGCGATAGCGATCTAAAAGCACAAGGAGTCGTATGTTCTCCAAACACTCCCGCAGCTCCGATCGGTCCGCGCCGCTCCGATGCATCTCGAACAAGCCATCAACAATAACGGACGTTGCAATACTATGGATGCTCATGGGTTTACAAAATACATCGGAGTCCAACGCGTTTGTGCAGCTCGCCGTAACTTACATAGACGGATATTTATAATCGAGCTGCTATTAGCTCGACTAGCTGCTATTTAAAAATGGCGGTCACAAGTTTCTATTCGTCTTGTTGGTCACGGTAACCCCGCCCCCAGCCCCTGACGCAAGTGGTTCTTACTTGGCTCTGTTCTAGACCAGCAATTATTTGGTGCTACTTAAGAACCACTTTTCCTGGTTCGGAGCTGGTGCTTTGCGTGTGGAAAACCAAAGAACCGAATTGAAACTAGGCTCTGGCTCCGAACCAGCACCAGCTCTGGCTTGGTGGAAAAGGGGTATGATTGCTGTGTTGTGACCGAAATAGCTGTGCGCACGGGAGAACATGCGCAAAACCGTTTTGTAAAATGATGATATATGAATCATTTTTATTTGATCAAATATAATTTTACAAAACTATTTTGCGCATGTGCACGCACTATTTCAGTTACAACACCGCAATCAGAGGAGGACGGGTGGCGCTGAAACCATAAACTGTCGATGCTGTTATCTTCCTTCATAACATAGCCTACTGAGAAGGATATATTTATGTAGTTGTGCAACTGCGCAAACTTTGTTTTGAAGTTTAATGTTTGAGTTCCAGAGGAATTTGTGACTGTTTCCGCCCCTAAAACTGCGCCTCAGTGTTTGCTGTCTCAGACAGCGGCGAATATTGCATTGAATTCTCTTTTACTTATTGTTTGTATGGACGATTTCACACAAAATGATGTAAAAAAAACCCTTCTCGGCGAGTATCCTAGTAAACATTGTCGGTTATCTCAAGTGAACATAAACAGTAGGCCTACTATATGGGATCCGTGCATTAAAGGAATAGCAGTGTAATAAATCTGCTGCTGCGTTTTGATGTTAATTAAATATAGATGGATCTTTATAAAGTTACAAAAGGTATTTAGTCAAGAGCAGCGGGTGATTTCTTTCAGCGCCTATGTAGACAGAACGCAGTGTTTCAGGACCTCAGACCAGCTCTTTGTTTGTTAAGGTAGGAAGCTGAAGGGAAAGGCTCTCTCCAAGCAAAGGTTGTCTCACTGGAAAAGATAGTGGATGCCTTTGCTTTGGCATACCAGCAGCAAGGTCGACCGTGCCCCCTTGGTGTAACTGCCCACTCCCCGGAGTGTGGCATCCTCTTGGGCTCTAGTGCCGCTTGCTATAGACATCTGCAGAGCTGCAGGCTGGGCGACACCTAACACATTTGTCAGATTCTATTATCTCCGAGTGGAGCCAGTGTCCTCTCATGTACTCGCTTCGACCAGCTAGTACCGGACCTGCTCAGGTGTCTTCGCTTGCTCGCCATTCCACTCCACGGACTGGATACGTGCGATATTCTCCTCAGGTGAGCTTCCCCGAAAGCCCTGAGTTCCTCCACGTCGGTGTCAGTGTCTATTGCCTGCGCGTCGGCTAGGTGCCTCCCGTGTGCATGGTTCCTCCTCTGAGCGACCCCCACATGTGTATTTCCACTGTAAGCCTCTCTGAGCATGTGTCTTTCCCTTGGCAAGCCAGCTTGCCACCCCTGGGGTTGAAATATTCCACCTGCGGCTGGACACCCCACTGTTCTCCATATGCATCCCTCCGGGTCATATGTGTTTTCTCTAAGCCTCTTCCGCTGTACCGCGGGATCCCATGAGTTCAGTCTCGGCTCCTCAGCGAAGAAACATATCTGCATGTTGCCGGCGTCCTCATTTTATATCCACGAGGTAAGGCAGAGATACGCTATGCAAATTCCGCAGACCCATGGCATTTCTTTGGCTCATTTTGTATACTCGAAGTCGATAGGCTTTCTAAGCGAAACCCCATTCGTCGTCATCCGACGTAACGTCTCCGTTCCCTTCTCAGGGAACGAGGGTTACATACGTAACCGAGACGTTTTTCTATAGAAATATTATAAAAAAAAACTAAAACACCAAAAATATATATACTTTTCCAATTTTAGGTCAATCAGTCAGATTTTATGGTAATTTGTAAAGTTGTCCATAGTTGTGCAATGGGTATTCTGGATGTATAAGGGGTGGGGAGGGGGGTGGTGGGTGGATGTCAACTTAAAAGGTTATTTAAGTAGTCAACAAACACATAAATTACCTGAGACACAAACCTTTGTAAAAAAAAGAAATCACATTCTGGAGGTTTAAATATCTGGGGTCAAATTGACCCCAGTGGGGAAAATTTTTTATCAGATTTGAGGGTAACAAGATTAATAATGTTTTAAATTTACATTAATTAGGCTAGTAGTTTTTGCTGTAGATTGCAAAATTGTAATAGAGAATTACAGAGAATAGTGTATAAAATAATGAGAAATAGAGATTTTTCACTGGTATCTAAACATTTGAACCACTGACCCAATCCTCAGCACTAATCCCTACTGGAATATCTCTTAAAATGTGCTGTGCTATTGAATGAAAGATAAAATATGCAATATAATGAACAGTGAAAGTAACAGAAGCTCATACCATAGCCTACTTTTTAGCAGGCTTAATTAAGCATGAAAATAACTGAAGGAAATATATTTGCTCAACAAATTAAGCCAACTAATATGATTCATATTCCTTTGGTTACTCTATCCAAATAGGCCTAATTAAAAAATTACAAATGCAGTGAAAATACAGGTATCGGTAGTCTGTATTGCAAGTACCAAAAATGCAAATATCGGCAGCAGACTTGTTCAGGAAAAAGTGGTATCGGTGCATCCCTACAAATTGGTGTTGTTCACCGACTCTTTCATGAATACTGAGTATTTATACATGATCTGACTCATTACACATAATGTTTTTTTCATATTTTGTAGCAAGGAAGTGTGCATATTCTGACTCAGGGTATGTTTACCAGGTTACTTTATTAAACACAATATTTCACTGTAGATTTGTCATTTAAAACCTAAATGATCACAGCCTGTTCATGAGTCTATTTGCAAACCACTCACATTTTCTCCAGATTTAGTTTAGTTAGTTGGTTTATTTGCCAGTGGCTGTGCTGTTGAAAAGAGCTGAGCCAGGGTAATAGGTGCCATTCAGCATGGCATGACAATTCAATGAGTCTGGGCTCTTTATTTGGCACTGCTCTTGGCATCAGGTTCTGGCCAGTGTGCTGCGTTTGTTGTGGTTCAGGTTGGTCCAGTTGTGAGATGCCGTGGTGTTCCAGGGTGAATGAATGCCCGTGCCAGGCGACTCATTATCCTTTAATCCCCATTTGCTTTCTGGAAAAAACCTGAATAGTGCTAGAATCACTGACTCGATTTTTGGATCTCATTTTCATGACAAAGTGAATATCTGGCCCTCCCCTCCACTCCACCCCATTTTGACTTTGGGAGCTGCATATTTAAACAGCCCCATAAACATTTACTCTGGACTTCAGACAACTTCTCCAGACAAGCTTTAATACAATATTCAAGATGGGCAGGGTGAGTAGGAAATCACTTGAATATAATGGAAAAGATGCAAAAAATGTAGCCTACCAGCATAATTAAATGATATTTATTTTAATGTTTATTTGTTTATAATGTTTATAATTAATGTTTTTTTTTCTCAGCTTTAATGGCAGATTTTAAGTTGTGCAGCACATTTATCGATAAGTTAATACTTCCATTAACTTTACATTCAGAAATTATTTTATTTAAAAATCTTTAAAAAATAATTAATGAATAAAACTACCTAGCAAATAGAGATGCTGCTATATTATTGATAACTCATGACATCTTCAGGAATTAAAATGTGTTATTCTTTGAATGTGATGCCTACATTATGACACTTTTTGATAGTAAACTCACTTTTCTAAATGTCTTGGCTTGCAGTGTTTAATTAGGTTACTTTTATGAAACTGCCTACACATTTTTTATTTATTTATTTTTCTGTAAAGTTTTTAATTACAGCTCAGGCCATTTTGGATTAGTTAAATTCTAAGATTGTTTGTGGTTTTAGATCTTGGTAATATTAGTTTGTTGCTGGCACACCAGACTGATACTATTAGTAGCCTAGCTGGTTAAGCTTCTTAATGTTGCAGGTAGACCAGCTTACTATAACATATTTTAATATAAACAACTTGAAAATTCTCCAGAGCACATCAGTGGATACCAAAAATTGTGTAAACAGGATAAAAATGTACATTGCATGTTAGGCATCCAGCCAAAACCAGCATGAACATGGCCAAAAATATATACTGTATTAACTATTTTTAAATGATGCCAAGTTGGCTGTTTAAGAACAACAATGCCCTTCAATATCATCTTAATGTCTCTCAGATTGTGTTTTTTGAGGACAAGAACTTTCAGGGTCGCCGTTACGAGTGTGACAGCGACTGCTCCGACTTCCACGCCTACCTTAGCCACTGCAACTCTATCCGTGTGGACAGCGGCACCTGGGTGGTTTACGAGCGACCCAACTACACGGGTAACCGGTATCTACTAACCAGGGGGGAGTATCCTGAGTACCTGGGCTGGATGGGACTTGATGACTGTCTCAGTTCCTGCAAGATTATCCGCTTTGTAAGTTAAACTATTTCTGCATCTACTGTAGCAGTGTACATTACTGACACAAAGCTTTTTTAAATACTTGAATGGTTTATAATGTTGAACGCATATGATTTGCTGTGTTTTTTGACTGGCATAATGATCAAGCTGTTTCACAATGCTGTGCTAGAATTTAATTCAATTTACTAGGTTAAAGCACAATAAAACCATGGGATAGTGCGAGTAGTGGAAGGTCAGACATAGACCTTTTCTGAATCTTATGTCCGGTTAACTGATTTGGCCACAATGCTTTTGCCAATAGATCAATTTCCCTATGGCCAGCTGCTTTTACTTCACTTACCTTTGTTAAAGGACCACACTTGTATGTGTAATGTAAGCAAACATTCAGCTTGTTTTAATCAATGAACCACACACAGGACAAAATTACATTTCAGGGCAATATAATGGTCTTTAATTTAGTTTGTTTTGACATTACTGGCCATCTTCTCCAACATTGACACAACTCCATATAAAAATGTATGCCATGTTGAATCCATAACATATCAGAACGTTTTCTGCCATGAAGACCTGTATGAATATATCACAGGCATCAATAGTATAATATATTTAAATATATCTTAAAAATTCTCCGCATGCAAATCAGCGAATACTAAAGAAAGGTCAAATCAGGGAAACAAGATAAAAATATACATTCATCTACAAACCCTACTTATAGAAGTTTTAAATGTTATTTATTGACATTCACAAAACTGGAAGCATCTTATTCCATGTGTCTTTTTGCCATTTTGAGTCATTTATCCTAACCCCAAACCCTCATACACAAATATATCCACCCCTTTCCCAAACACATCTAACCCATGCAGACAAGTGGAATGCAGTACAAGGTTCAGCTGTACGACAAGCCTGACTTCACAGGCCAGGCCATAGAGTCCATTGAAGACTGTCCATCTGTGGTGGAGAGGTTCCGTCTGAGAGAGGTCCATTCCTGCAAAGTTCTGGATGGTTACTGGATCTTCTACGAGCATCCCAACTATCGTGGCCATCAGTACTTCCTGGAGAAAGGCAACTATCGCAAACCAGTGGACTGGGGCGCAGTCTGTCCCACCGTGCAGTCTTTCCGGCGCTTCACGGAATGATGTTACTATGTCACAATAATTAGGCTATTTGGCTGTGACACAAATCGAAGTTCTGGCTAAAATAAAGTTTGGCTGGAGACCCACTACTTGTGATCTGACTGATTTAAATAGCAAAGTATTGGTCTTAGATCCACAGTTACAGGGTGGAGATTAAGGTGAGTTCCAAAAGAGAAACAGTTTCCTCCTCCACCAATGAGCACCACCTCAGTCCCATCAGTGTCCAGCAGCTCAGAGCAGAATGAATGCAGCATGAGAGGCCAAGGCACAGACGACTGTAATAGAACAGAACAAGAGACAAATATTTATGCAATGCATTTTAAAACTATGGGTTTCCCAATGTGTATTAGTTTATTTTTTAAATAGGAAAAATGGGGATCATTAAATTAATTTTAAATTAATTAGTCAGCTACAGGAATTACAACAATACAATATTTAGGTGGCTTATATACTAGTGAAAATCCAGGCATATTCCAGATATATTTTATGACTTTAAGAATTTAATGGCCTGGAAATCACACATTTAAAATTCCCCAATATTTCCAGATTTTCCATGACCACAAAGACCCTTTATAAAACAACAATGACAGGAATTAATTTTTTATTTATTTATGATCAAACAATTCCTTCATCAAGTAATATAGTTTATAAGTCTAAAGGTCTCTTCACACCAGGATTAATAACCATAAAGATTTTAAAATCGTGAATTGTAAAAAAAAAAAAGTGAATAGCACTTGAATAGTCCACACCACAATTATAAAGATGATGACACAGAGCAACAACATAGTTAAGATCACTTTCAGAGTAATTTTCTTTCAGCTGATGAACAATTAAAATCATAGACAGCCAATCAAAATCCATCCAGCTTGAAAACGAATGCGAACACAACTGCAGCTCATGCTAAGAATAAACAATGTTATTGTCTATTTGTGTGGATACCAACATCCTGCATTATAACAGAATTCGTGCATATATGGACTTTGCAACAGCTGAAAAATATCAGAATTTAGAGTAGTAAATATCGGTTTTATTATGCCTAATGAGTGAATTGGCTAATCCAGTGAAATTTTAGAGCCAATATTTACCATTTTATTTTAAGCAAATAACCACTGCTAGAGTCCATGAGTAGAGTAACTTACGGTATCCAGCTGGATCTCCACACAAGCCCCAGTGTTCAGATTTATTACAGCAACTCCTGGTACTCCTTCAGCCTGAAGCCAAACTCCACCAACCACAACCAACTTCTCATTAATTACATGGGCCGAGTGGGAATATCTGAAAGCAGAGGCCAAGACTGATTTCGATCACTGAGAGGTGGCACACATCTTTCTTATGACACATTCTTTACATTTCTCTTTAAGTGTCTTGTGAACAGTAAGAAAAAAAAAAATTGTGAACGCACTAATTGAGTGTGTTACTGATGCTCCAGAGGGAAACAAGATGCATTAAGAGCTGGGGGGTGAAAACTTATGAATTCAAAGATCAAGGTAAATTGTACTTAATTTGTCTTGCAGGAAACATGCAAATATCTTCTGTTGCTTCCGAAGGGCAGTACTAAATGATTTTTTTAATATTTAAACAATAAGAAATATTTGTACGACATCATCCTGTTCAAAAGTTTTCACATATATTTTGTGGAATTCTTGTAATCATATTTTATTTAAAATATCTTATTTAGGACAGTACTAAATAAAAAATAACATGCATTTTGTATAATCCCTTTTATTTTGTTAAAATAATTACCATTTTGCAAATTCTGCAAGGTGCATTTAAACTTTTGAGCACGACTGTGTATGTGTGTATATATATATATATATATATATATATATATATACACACACACACAGGTGCTGGTCATATAATTAGAATATCATAAAAAAGTTGATTTCAGTAATTCCATTCAAAAAGTGAAATTTGGATATTATATTCATTCATTACACACAGACTGATATATTTCAAATGTTTATTTCATTTAATAGTGATGATTAAAACTGACAACTAATGAAAACCCCAAATTCAGTATCTCCGAAAATTAGAGTATTACTTAAGACCAATACAAAAAAAGGATTTTTTAGTAATGTTGGCCAACTGAAAAGTATGAACATGAAAAGTATGAGCATGTACAGCACTCAATACTTAGTTGGGGCTCCTTTTGCCTGAATTACTGCAGCAATGCAGCGTGGCATGGAGTCGATCAGTCTGTGGCACTGCTCAGGTGTTATGAGAGCCCAGGTTGCTCTGATAGTGGCCTTCAGCTCTTCTGCATTGTTGGGTCTGGCGTATTGCATCTTCCTCTTCACAATACCCCATAGATTTTCTATTGGGTTAAGGTCAGGCGAGTTTGCTGGCCAATTAAGAACAAAGATACCATGGTCCTTAAACCAGGTACTGGTAGCTTTGGCACTGTGTGCAGGTGCCAAGTCCTGTTGGAAAATAAAATCTGCATCTCCATAAAGTTGGTCAGCAGCAGGAAGCATGAAGTGCTCTGAAACTTCCTGGTAGACGGCTGCGTTGACCTTGGACCTCAGAAAACACAGTGGACCAACACCAGCAGATGACATGGCACCCCAAACCATCACTGACTGTGGAAACTTTACACTGGACTTCAAGCAATGTGGATTCTGTGCCTCTCCTCTCTTCCTCCAGACTATGGGACCTTGACCTTGAGGAAATGCAAAATTTACTTTCATCAGAGAACATTACTTTGGACCAATCAGCAGCAGTCCAGTTCTTTTTGTCTTTAGCCCAGGTGAGACGCTTCTGACGCTGTGTCTTGTTCAAGAGTGGCTTGACACATGGAATGCGACAGCTGAAACCCATGTCTTGCATACGTCTGTGCGTGGTGGTTCTTGACGCACTGACTCCAGCTGCAGTCCACTCTTTGTGAATCTCCCCCACATTTTTGAATGGGTTTTGTTTCACAATCCTCTCCAGGGTGCGGTTATCCCTATTGCTTGTACACTTTTTTTCTGCCACATATTTTCCTTCCCTTCGCTTCTCTATTAATGTGCTTGGACACAGAGCTCTGTGAACAGCCAGCCTCTTTAACAATGACCTTTTGTGTCTTGCCCTCCTTGTGCAAGATGTCAATGGTTGTCTTTTGTACAGCTGTCAAGTTAGCAGTCTTCCCCATGATTGTGTACAGAACAGAACTAGACTGAGAGAACCTACAGAACTAGACTGAGAGACCATTTAAAGGCCTTTGCAGGTGTTTTGAGTTAATTAGCTGATTAGATTGTGGCACCAGGTGTCTTCAATATTTTGATCTTTTTCACAATGTTCAAATTTTCTGAGATACTGATTTTGGGGTTTTCATTAGTTGTCAGTTATAATCATCAAAATTAAAAGGAATGAACACTTGAAATATATCAGTCTGTGTGTAATGAATGAATATAATATCCAAATTTCACTTTTTGAATGGAATTACTGAAATAAATCAACTTTTTGATGATATTCTAATTATATGACCAGCACCTGTAATATATATATATATATATATATATATATATATATATATATATATATATACACACATATACATACATACACACACATACACACACATATATATATATATATATATATACATACATACAAACACACACACACACACATTTATAAAAAAGAAGCAAGTGGTTTTTAACCTGGGCACTGGAGGTGGATGTAAATTCTGTGTCTCCCAGCAGAAACCTGATGATGTGGGTCTCAGGTAAAAAACATCACAAAGAGGTCTTCCTCCTTTCCCTAAACCTCCAAATATCACAAGCCCCCCTCCATAGGGACAAGATGAGTGAGAATGACGGGCTTCCGGAACGACACCAACAACTGTAATCTAATTGAAACACACGAAAGATTCTCTAACAATTACCCTCTAACAATTACCCTCCATTACCCTTTTTTTTGAGAAATAAAATAATACTTTTTTTATCAAGGATGCATTAAATTGATCAAAGGTGACAGTACATACATCTATAATGTTCCAAAAGATTTTTTAATTCAAATAAATGTTCTTTTGGACAACATTTTTATTCTTCCCATTCATCAAAGAATCATGGCAAACATTATCATGGCTTCCACAAAAATTTCAATTATCAACTTTTTTCAACATTGATAACAATCAGAAGAGATTTTTCACCCCTAGATTTTAACTTTTGGAACAGTTAACAAAACCTGGTTGGCACTGGCAGACCTAAGAGTTCTCACTAGTTGGTGTCTTCACACCAAGGCATTAATTAAATGTATTTATCAATTAAATGCATCCTTGTGAGCATAAGAGTTTCTTTCAAACATAAAAAACACACTTTTAAACAGTTGTGTACCCTTTCGCAGATTGGTCAGTCCCTGTATGCACTGCTCAGTAAAAATTGGAATAGATGGAATCAAGAGAAATGACAATTTTCAACACTTCAAAGTACTGCTAAATTGCTTATATTAAAATTACAAATGTACAGCTTCACCCAATTGTGTTATGTATTGTTTTCCTT
This sequence comes from Siphateles boraxobius, assembly GCF_051911475.1. Classification (NCBI taxonomy): domain Eukaryota; kingdom Metazoa; phylum Chordata; class Actinopteri; order Cypriniformes; family Leuciscidae; genus Siphateles; species Siphateles boraxobius. The sequence continues at coordinate 22,203,650 of NW_027509197.1, read as the reverse complement.
AGTGTATTACGGCATTAGATTTGCAACATCTGCAAACAATCGACTCATTGTCCAATTGACCGTTCGCAAAGACCCCGCCCCCTTTAGTTACTGTTGCAATGTCCGACAAGCCACACCGCTCTCACGCCACACACCATGTTCTCACGCTGTGAAAAATACATCGCAGAGCAAAGAGGACACTGACAACACACTGACAGACAGGACAGACCAGCTTACTTTTGATATGAAACAGAGTCTCAAATTTCAAAATTTGGTCATTTTTTAAAGAAATTTAAACAACTACCGTTTTGTGGCTCTTTAATGTGTCTGACCGATCGCTGTAGAGGCTCAGTTGAAGCTGCTTGTCAACAGATCATCTCTTCCTTCTAGTTAATTTATAGCATCAAATAAACATGAAAGAACATAAGAAGGAATGTTGTTTTAACCGCGGAAAGACATCAGTACACTCCGTTTTTCAAGTTCAAATCCTCCAACGTTAATCTACTAACTCTCCTGACTGCTTTGTCGGACAAAAATTGCGGATTCGGCGGATGGTGGATTATGATTGGTCAGATTGTTTGTCAATCAAACTCCTTGTGAAGGGTCAATTGTATGTATGTTTTTTTATTAGGTTTTAATACGTGCCTCAGTCCAGTGCTTGTCCTCCAAACACAGGAAATGTGCGTCACCTAGAACTGGATCCTTCTCTGTACGTCCTCCAAACACAAATAGAAATCTCTTATCTGGAATTATGTTAAGAAGAAGTTAATTTTTTGCTCCTTACAATGCAAATGAAAAACTGCAAAAAATGTATAAACTCACCATTATGACATACTAAGGTCGATGTGTGTCTCCATCGTGCCTTTGGAAAGGTGCCTGTACAAATCATGTTATTAAATGATAGCTGTACAGCACTTTGCTGATCCCCAAGGTCAAAGGTCACACACACAATGCTGCCTGTTGGATTGAGTGGAGAAGTTCTGCCACCAAAGAGGACCACTCCACCTCCGGGGATAGAGGTCAACGTCTGATAAAGACTCACCACTAAGGAGAAGAAATATTACGATATGCATACATTCAAAAAAGCTTGTCACTGCACCAGACTGTTATAAATTGAACGACAACCTAAACAATATAAAAAAACTTAGATATTTCATACCTTTCGAACCTTACCAATTTTCATATCACCTGAATGTATTAATAAAAGCAACTTGCAACTACTATAAATATGTCCAGTGCTTGCTATCAGCATAAATACATTGCACTCACATAAAGTGATAAGACTATATCCCAAATATCAACTGTTTATATCATCAAGATGTGTAAACCATCCTGTTTCCCAGCTATAAACTGCTAAATGTGTACAATAAGGCATTAAGGTATTATAAACATAATGAATTATTGTAAAGCTACTTTGAAACAATGCGTTCGTGAAAAGCACTGTACAAATAAAATTGACTTGACAAAGTGAGTTCATTTACTAACCGGCAAGTCAAACAGTTTATTTTAGATAAATTCCAATAAGGAAACCATTAGCATTGGCAAAAAAGAGAGCATGATCAAATCACCTCTGTCTCCATGAGCCTCCACACAGGCACATTTCCAGCCACCCTGCTCTTTGATCAGGACCCTTGCTACGGTGTCTCTTCCGTTTCTCCCACAGCCTCCGGTGAGAAGGATGTTTCCAGGGGCCAGTATAGCAGAGGCCATACCGACAGCCTCAATACATGGAGACCCACACATGGGCTGAATGACCAGAGGAGGATGCTCAGCCCATTGAGGAGTCATGTGTGGGATGGAAGGCGCTAGAAGTGAACAGAGCACATGTACCTCTGCACCATACACCTCACCTAGTGACACTGTACACATAACACAAATATCTCACCAATACTTACACTCCGGTAGCATAAGAAGGGCTTGATTGGTCACAGAGCCTTTGGAGGCTGAAAGGATGAAGTAATGAGAACATTTCTGGTGCCATTCCTGATATCATTAAAAAAAGCATAGGTCTAGGATTAGGCATTTTATCAGATTCAGTGGTCATATATTGGGATCATTCAAAAGTCTTTGCTGGGAATGGGGCCGTTCACTCACCTCAAACTCATCAAAAGGTTCTAGTCCCTCGACTCTCTGCCTCTCATCTTCAGGAAGAAGGTCAAAGTAGAACTGGTTCATATCCAGACAGACACATTTTTCCCAGCCCTGTGGCAAATAAAGATCAGTTACCCCCCTTAGCTGTCCCGCTGCCCCCCCCCCCCCCCCTTTTGATAATTGACATTAAAATGCACTATACAAACCTAAATGGTTGTAATTCAAGAATGCTTTGGAATATAGACCTAAGTTTGGTCTTGTTTTAAAGAAAACAATCAGCAGATTATTACTGAAGTGAAAGCACTTCAAAAAATTAAAGTATGAAAAAGTTATGGAAGTTAAAATTTACAGTAAATCAAATATACTTTATTAATATATTTTTTTAATATAAAATAAATATTTTACAAAATATTTTTTACTATAAAATTACTATAAAATGAAAGCTATATATCTAACCAAGTTGTGTTCCAAATTTAAAGTTGATATCACAAAAATTGAAGTTCCCATGAGATTTTGTTTAGCCGTTATACCAAAAATAGCCACCGGGTGCCATTGCATTCCATTGAATTTAATTGTATGCATTCTGCCATAACAAATTAATACATTTCTATCCAAATATCACTTCTGTAACTAAATGTGGAACCTTGAGACTCAGACCTTTCTGACAATATGTGTTTTGTCAAGATTAGAACATTTTTGATAATAAATTATGAAAGATGATGCCCAAAAGGGGAGGGGCCTAATAAAAAATACCGTTTCTATGGTAACGCAACGTCCAATTTCAAAACGTTTTTTACAGGATGAATTCTGAGTTCGTAAGCTTTCAAATGATACCTAATTTATGATAACTACTAAAATATGTGATATAATAATAATAAAAAATGATATATATAATATATATTATACTTTTTAGAGGACTTTTTACTTTACTTTTTAAAATATAATTTTATCTTTTTTTATTGACAAATACTAGATTATGTTTTATTATGAACTTTTAGCATTAAAAACCAAAGTTTCAATTATTAAAAGTGTGTGCGTCGACTTTTTGTGACAAAGGTCAGAAACTCCTGTAATGACGTCGATTTTTTGAGGTGCACTCTTGTCATAAATTCATATATTACTGTTCATACAAAATTTGTAAGAAAAAAACAGCGCTAAAATATATATTCAGGAGTCTTAGACCATTCCAACGATATATAGTTTGTCATGATTAAATTAGGATTTAATAGTAATATTTTGAAGTAAATTTGGTTGCCCGTATACGTGCAGGTGACAGTTAAGGGGTTACCTGTGTTACTGGAAAACAAGTGTGATCTATCAACACTACTGCTCAAAAGTTGGTCAGATTTTTTTAATGTTTTTGAAAGATTTTTTTAAATTGTATTTTAAATCTTTTCTTTTAATTTTATACATTTAAATGTAATTTATTCCCGTCACAGAAAAGCTGCATTTTAGCATCATTACTCCAGTCTTCAGTATCACATGAACCTTCAGAAATCATTCTAATATGATGATTTGCTGCTCCAGAAACATTTCTTATTATTATTGTTGCTTGATATTTTTGGGGAAACAGTTTTTTCCCAGGATACTTTGATAATTAGAAATATCAAAAGAACAGTATTTATTTGAAATAGAATTATTTTATAATATCAAAATGTTTACTATTTGAAATAGAAAATGTAACTTTTGATCAATTGAATGCATATTTGCTGAATAAATATATTAATTTAATTATTAATCAGTAAAAAAAAACATAATGACACCTATTTTGTTTTAACAATAGTGCATGTATGCTTTATCTTTCTTTGTATCTCTTCAACCCTTTTCAATCTTTAGGATTCAACATAAATAAGGCCAATGCAATCTTCAAAAAAATGACATAAGCTAATTAAAATAAAAAATGTATGCTTACAAAATGTAGTGCAAAATATCCATAAGTTATTATATAAAGTGAGACTGTCATTATCATAAAATACACCTGTCAGGTCTTACTCTGAAGAGGTTTATTCTGGATAATAACTGGTGACATTATCCCACTTATTACATGGATGGATAGATAGATAGATAGATAGATAGATACTTACTCTGAAGAGGTTTATTCTGGATAATAACTGGTGACATTATCCCACTTATTACATGGATGGATAGATGGATAGATAGATAGATAGATAGATAGATAGATAGATAGATAGATAGATAGATAGATAGATAGATAGATAGGAAACATTAATTTGAGGTATACCTTCTGTATGAATCTCTGTGTCTGAGCGACAGTGTGTGGATATTGTTTGAGAGCATGTATGGAAGAGTTGAGCTTCAGGAAGTGGTTCTGCATGACCCTGCCAAATGGGTCATCTGGGTGGATCTGTTCATACATCACAAACATAGACTGTGGGAGGAGCTTGGCAGTCCAGCCAATCACAGCATCTGACCTAGAAAAAAACACCAAAACAAAATAAACAGAACTGCAAATGAAAAATGCACCAACCAGTTTGCTTAAAAGTTAATATGGCCTCTTTTTTTGCCAAACAGGTATAGTACAAAAAATATAAGAAAACTATTGGAGAGACATGAGAAGCATTGAGATCAGGATATGTTGCAGGTGGGACTCGAACCTGTATCTATGAAATGAGCACCAGGGCTGTGTTCCAGTCCACTTTTAGACATGCACCTGCGAACTTCCCTAAGCACTTCCCCTCGGGGGGATCCCTGCCGCCATTTTGAAGTGCGTTCCACTTCATGAAGTTTATATGGACAGACCCTCACTCCCTCGATTTTGACCGAGGGAGCAAGTCTACTTCATATGTACACTTCAGGCAGCTCCATATACCACAATCCAAGACGATTGTCACATCAACGTATATTGCGTTTAATTTACCCCACCACAAACAACTCTATGATATATTCATTTTTTTATTTCAACTCAAACAACTCAAACACACCTATATACATATAGAATGCTGCATTAAACAATTTCATGAGGTAAAATTTTTTATAATATATCAACACCATAGTGGATTCTAAGTAATCAAGGGCTTAGCACGTTCCAATTCAGCCTATTGCAAAGGTTCCGCCAGTAGTGGGCACTCATGCAACGTAAGCAATGACGTACATCAGAGTGAACGAGACGGAGTGAAGTTATCGAGTGAAGGGCATGACAATTTTGGACTGGAACGCAGCCTAAGGCTCAGTGGTTCAGGAGCACATGGGCTAATTGTTGCACCAAGCTGAATTCACATCCTCACCATTGTGTTTCCATATAAGTCAGCACCACCTCTGACAAGACGAGTGTGGGAGTGTCCCACTGCAGCCCAGCTCCGCTCAGAGCCGCCTCCACCTTCTGCTCCTTCCTGACATCCACACCAATAAGATTATAATGACCACTTCTGATGAACACAGCATCTACACGTGGGCAAGAAACATGCTCTAACTAAACTCTATTACATTTTAGAGACGAAAGACAAGAGTTCCAGAAGTTCACTTTGGAAGATTTGCTTACATATACACACACACATATATATATATACATACATACACATATATATACACACATATATATATATATATATATATATATACGGTATATACTGTATATTTTAAGTTGTAGTATGTGTTGTAATAAATACAGTGAATATCCTACTAGTCTGCTGATTTGAGACAGCCTCCCAATCTGGCAATGTGTCCTTCAGACAAGCATTGCTATTGATCAAGTCAGCCTTGCGTCGGGCAACATCTGGAAAGTCAACCTCAAAGACTGTGACACCTCCAAGGGCTCCTTCTGAATGCAGCCGGAAAAACAGGGAATCAAACCCTGCTCCTAGTGACAGAATCTGATTAAGAGAAGGATATGATCAGGGCATTCATTTTTCACAGTAAAACATCATATACACAAGACATGGATATTTCATCCCACCTGTCTCCTCGAGCTGGAGTTTGTAGCATGGAAAAACTGATTCATACAATGATCGACTGCTTTCCAGCGCACATAATAACCTCTGACAAAAAATATACACACATCAGTTATTTACAAACTGTTGTGTGAGAATAATCACTAAAAGAGCAATAACTGTCTCCTAAAGATTTACCTATTAATCAGTGGAGCTCTTCTTGACACCTTGCACACAAAATGCTTGAGAAAGTCATCATGGAAGTAGCCCTGTGCCGCTGCTGACACCTTACTGACCACACTGCTGTCATTGGTCCCCTGCACCTGAGTGAAAATGTGAAAGAAAAGAAAAGGGGGAAAATGTCTCCCAAAGAAGAAAGTCATACGAGTTTGGAACAATAATGACAGGATTTTCCCTTTTGGGTGATAATATACACCTTTAAGTTAGGAAAAGTGATTTGTTTTGTTTTTGTATTTTGAATAACATACTTCAAGGCACTATATGGTACATGAGCAAAAATATGGCATTACTACATTACTATTAGCATAGTACAATAGGTGATACTATTTTGTTAGTGGTATAACATTTTCACAGCCATAATTGACCTTTTTAAAGTTCACGGATCTGAGCTGGCCCTGTTTAAATTAAATACAACAGAATATAAACACTGGCAAACTCACTGCAGCATCTTTTCCTTGCCCTCGCTTGCTGTTTATTGGCATAATTCTGCACGCACGTGGAAGTCCGTAGAAACAACAAGGAAGCACCACAGGAAGCGGGTGTGCACATTATTCTATAACAAAAGCCTTTCCAATATAACCTTACATAAGAATTGAATGCAAAATAATTTCGGAGTCAAAAATATAAAACTTTGCATGCATCCCGGTGGTCGGTATATTAAACAGTGGTAGTGAGACACAGCGAAATAATTAACACATATTTGTTGTTGGGTTTTTTCCCCACGTTTATTTATTTAAATATTTTTCGACCTAAAATACGAACATTTATTTGATATATTTAAAATGTTAACTTATTTCAATAATTAATACATAATAATAACATTTTATGTAATTATTATAAGTTACTTTTCAGCAACATCCTGTACGTCATTTCCGCAGATCGTTAGCATGATGTTGAACTAGAAAACTTGTTCTGTTCAAAAACAGGAGGAACATTTAAGGTTTGAGCTGTTTGTTTCTTATCGTTCAGCTTTTTACGCTGTTTGTTTTACTCGAGGTGTTAATATAACGGCATCTTTTTCAATTTACTGAATCTCGATAATCTAATATTAAACTGAAGTGAGCTGTACTGTCAGATTTTAGTTTTAGGTTTTAGTTAGATTCAGCGCATTTATTTCTTACTTTCAGATTATTATATAACGTAGTTGTGAATCTTAAAATTAGCTCACTTACAGTTGTTTATAAGCTATCTTTTAACATGATTCATTGTTGTTAATATGAAAACTTATATAAAAACAGCTTCTGGTTCTTTTAATGGTTTCTAGCTGGTCCAAACTAGTCATTTGTGGTTCTTAGCTTTCTGTATGTTTAGTTAGATGATTATCTTGGTCCAGCATAGCATGTTGTATCAGCAACAAATGGCCTCCCAGACAAACAAATTGAACGTTGTGAATTGTACTGATTTGAATGTCATTTAGGTAATATTGTCTAGTTAGCTAACATAGATTGATCATAGATTGAAATTGTGAGAATGACTGCTCGTGGGGGCATTAGTTACAAGGAGTAACAATCAACAATAAAATAATAATGAATATTAGTAAATCAGTAATTTATTGCATTAAAGATGTCATTGTTACAGCATAAAATGTGTTTATGAGTTTATAGCTGTCTTGAAGTTACATGAAAATAAGAAAGTAAAAATGTTTTTTCTCTGACAAATATAAAAAGTATTTTTATAAAAATACCCATTTATAAGATTTGCAGGTCAAGGCAAGTTAACATCTGTAAAGTGTCAGTTTTTGCTACCATTTCTCTAACAAATATAATAATAGAACTGTTGACATTTGGATGCACATACAGTTTTTGGATCATATGTTCAAATGATCTCTTTTTTTTCCTGTTCTTCCTCTTTTTACAGACCTACCTCGTAGTATCCCAAAGGCATCTACCTGAACTGACCCTTCCTATAATCCACTCCTGTTCTTCTTAAGTACACATTCTTTGTCTTGAAATACCTCCACCTCTCCTGCTTTTGCTGTCTCTCCATCGTTCCCTCCCTTCCATCATGACTGAGCCAGATCTGCTCACAGAGGTCCCTGCCTCTCTTAAACGTCTGGCCAAGCAAGTTGTCCGGGGTTTCTACGGCATTGAGCACGCTCTTGCGCTGGACGTATTGATCAGGAACCCCTGCGTACGTGAAGAGGACATGCTGGAGCTCCTCAAGTTCGACCGCAAGCAGCTGCGCTCAGTTTTGAACACACTCAAGGCTGACAAGTTTGTCAAATGCCGTATGCGCGTGGAGACAGCCCCTGACGGCAAGACGACTCGGCACAATTACTACTTCATTAACTACCGGCTGCTGGTTAATGTGGTCAAGTACAAGCTGGACCACATGCGCAGACGCATTGAGACGGATGAACGCGACTCGACTAACAGAGCCTCCTTCCGCTGCCCCTGTTGCACGAACACTTTCACTGACCTTGAGGCCAACCAGCTGTTTGACCCCATGACTGGTGAGTATGAGAGGTAAACTGCAGGACAGAGTTGGGTAGTGGGACATTAGCTGAATTATTGTATTTATTTGTGGTTTTCCTGTTGCTCGAATGTTGTAAACATGTAAGCCGAAGCTCTCCTTCTGGGATGTTTTATTAAAAGACTTAATTAATTTTGCATTAGGGTGGGACTTTATGATGGTACATACATGTACGGTATAGGAAAAACTACAGCTATATTAGGGGGCAGAACTGCGTAACTTTATTTGCATGTACACTACCATTCAAAAGTTTGGGTTCAGTATGATTTTTTTTTTTTAAGAAATTGTGTTGTTGTTTTTTAAATCAAGGATCAAAAGTGCCAGTAAAGAATAATTTCTATTTCAAATAACTGCTGTTCTTTTAACACTCTTCTATTCGTCACATTAATCCTAAATAATTTCTTGGTTCCCGCAAAGATATTAAGCAGCAGAGTGTTTAACATTGATAATAATGCAAAATGTTTCCTGAGCACCAAATTACCATATTAGAATGATTTCTGGAGGATCATGTGACACTGGAGAAAAATTCAGCTTTGCCATCAAAGGAATAAATTACATTTTAAATGTATATTAAAATATAAAACCAGTATTTTAAAATCTAATAGTATTTCACAATATTACAGTTTTTACTGCTTTTTTTATCAAATAAATGCAGCCTTTGTGAGCATTAAAAAAATAATATAATTTTCATGGAGCAAAAAATATTTTCTGAAATGTTTTAGGTGATGGGTAAGTGAGCAATAAGGAGTTATAATATATATTATTGTACAACAGTTGTGTGATCATAATGTTGAAATCAATTAGAAAAAGCTCTCCAATCAAGAAGAATGTTACTTGCGCTCACTGGAGTTTTCATGTAGACAATACCCTAATGTTTTAAGCTTATAATCTGTATTTTAATTGCGTAATTTAAGTGTGGTTTTGTAAGAAGAATCCTGCTTAAATTTCTTACTACCTATCTAATCTCAAAGCTGGGGATTGTGTATTTCATCTAGAAGATCCTAAACCCCCATGTATGTACATTAGAAATTGGAAAGATGTTTCTAATACAGGTCTGTGCTTGATCTCTGGTATCTTCTCTTAAAGGGTTAGTTCACCCAAAAATGAAAATTGTGTCATTAATTACACAATCTCATGTCGTTCCAAACCTGTAAGACCTTCGTTCATCTTCGGAACACAAATGAGATATTTTTGATGAAATCTGAGAGCTTTCTGAAAAGAGACAGTTACAACTTGCAAGGCCCAGAAAGGTGGTAAAAACCCTACTTTGTTAAAATAGTCCATGTAACTACAGTGGTTCAACCTTAATGTAATGAAGCGATGAGAATACTTTTTGTGTGCAAAAAACCCCCTAAAATAATGACTTTATTCAACAATCTCTTCTCCCCTATGTCATTCTCATACGCTGTTGACATAGTGTAAACTATGGGGGAGGGTGGGTTGCACACAAAAAGAATTCTCGTCACTTCATAATATTAAGGTTGAACCACTGTAGTTACATGGACTATTTTAACAATGTTTTTACTACCTTTCTGGGCCTTGAAAGTTGCAATGACGTTGCTGTCAATGGAGGGACAGAAAGCTCTCAGATTTCATCAAAAATATCTTCATTTGTGTTCCGAAGATGAACGAAGGTCTTACGGGTTCGGAACGACATGAGGGTGAGTAATTCATGTTTGGGTAAACTATCCCTTTAACGAGTCCTTAATTCAGTTAAGATGCTTGATCCACACAGTGGCAGAACTGTATGTAGACACATGATGGCAGCAGAGGTCAAAAGTTGTAATGCATTCAACACATTTGAATGAACCTCACTTGGAGACTGATGCTGAATTGCGTCAGATTGCAGACAGTAATAACAGACAGGAAAGAAAATGAAACTATTTTCATAGGTTTAAAAATATACAGTCTGTAATCTCATAGAGGCGGCTTTAAGGATTTGCATACCGCATTGACATCATCATCATGCCTTTCGGCTTCTTTTCATACTGTTTTACAATTCTGACTTCAACAGCTGCTGATTTATTTACTTAGTGAAGTACACACACACACACAAGTGCTGCTCCTGACGTGACTAGCGTTATAATGGTTTCAGAGATGGTGTGTTTGTGAAGCTTAGTGCACTACTAGTCATCCATGTTTAAGCTTTTATAATGGACTGAACCCAGAAAAACCAAAGTTTTTGTTTGGTGTTTTTGTGTGTGTGTTTATTGAGGTCCATTCCAGCAGTCTTGAGTCATGTATAATTCATCTAACCTGTGTGTTCAGAATGGAAATATATGAGAGCATATCTGAAACACTGAACAGACTCAACACCACTGAACACTAAAGACTCAGCAGGGTCTCAATAACATCTGACATACAGGGACTTACCTTCATGTTCTTCCAATGCGTTTTTTTATTTCTTTTTGATGCACATGAAAGTGTGTTTAAGTACATTTGTAAAATCTTTAAAGCTCCTGTCCGTAACTTTTTTGGGTCAAAAATTTTCAAAAATAAATTTGAGCAAGTACATAACCAGCCAGTGTTTAAAACGATCTGCTTGCCTTAGCTCGATTCAAAATGGTAAGCTTGTAATAATGTTTTTAATTCCTCTGTTGGAGGTGGAGATTTATAGCCTTTTCTCACATCACTTGATATAATTAAACTTATCAATGTGATGGCGGATCCAGAAAGGTTCAAAGGGCAATCAATCACCAGTGACAACTGGAGATTCACCCATTGTAAAATGCAAGAGACTTCGGAGTGGCTACAGAAAACATAGCATTCTAATTTTCCACTAGATATTTTCGTTTAGGCTGCATCTCATCAGCGGCTCAAGTTCAACATCGTGATGTCTGTCAGCCATTGCGATGGATGATGGCATCGTCTATCGGCCCAAACCTAAAAGAGATTTTGCAAAGTGTCTGGGGTATTGACTTGGGGAAATACTTAGGCCAAATGAAAAGACATTAATGTGGTTTCATAATTTAAAGGAATAGCTATTCTGGGTTATTTTCAAACATCAGTGTATATAAACAAACAGGAAATGTTTACAGTAATGGACTTACAGTGGAAGCCTGGCAGACAAGGAAACCAGAGGGCTTTAACAGAAATCTGCAGAAATATTAAAGCAAATCTTCAGTAATAAAATGTGTGTAATAGGAGTTAAAGAGACTGTTATGTGGTTGTCATAATATCTTTTTCTGGTATCCACACGCAGTTATCAAGCAGAAGTAATTAGGTTTACTTTAGCTGGTCATAATCAGTTTAACGTGCACTGTAAAATGATTCCATATTAAAAATTTTGTATTTTGTATTATTTCATATTTTAAATTAAATTACGTATTTTGTGTAGCCTATTGCCGGTGCAACCAGTGCAGTGATTCCTAAGAGCTGATAATTTTCAGTGAATCAACCATACAGAGTGATGACAAAATTTGGGAATCAGATGAAACATTTTGTATTGTCATTTAATGACAATATAAAATGTTTCATCTGATTCCCAAATTAATTAGTTATTTTTTTCAGTGCATCATAAACATAAAGGTCAACCACTGTAAGTGTTTTGTGGGAAAATAAGAGAATTTTGTTAAATTGTAATTAAGGCTGGGACGGTTACTGCAATACCGCGGTCACATGACGCCTACCGCAGGTCTGAGCTCGTCACCGTCTTCACCACAAAAAAGACATTGGCCCTCACATGTGTGCACGTTGTGTCTAATGACATGGATTCATTGATTCTAATGACATAAATTATGTCTAATGACATTGTGTCTTGCATGGATTCAAGGTTTTCTAAACAAAACTTATCCAACCTTTCGCGAGTTGGGGAGCGCAATGTTCCATGACACATAATAGCATTACATGCGTATTAGAGATGCGCGGATAGGCTATTATTTCATCCGCAACCACATCACAAAACTCATCATCCATCCGCACCAAAGTGTTTTTTGACCAATTTTCAAAACCGCACCCGCCTTCCATCCGCTGATTGTTTTAAGGTATATGGGCGCTGCTGCCGTGAGGCTAGAAAGCTCTTGGCTGTTCTAGAAAGGATACTGCTCCAATGCAGCAAAAATATTTAAAGGCTAAACTCCCTATTCGCTATGTTGTATCCCCAGAATTCCGATCGGCGCACAGGCACAAAAATAAATAAATAAATAAATAGCCTAAATAAAACGCACATCGGCAAACCTGACCTTACCTGACTAGGCTACTGTACAATTTTATAATTTCATTTTGAATTTTGTTTAAAAGTAGACATTTCATAGCCTGGGAAAACCCAGACAACTTCCGGCAAATTTAGATTTGCTCTGAAAGTTAGTCTGGCAAAGAGCTCATTCAAACCCATTTCCAATCCGTGGAAATCGAGGCACCAATCAGAAACGTTGTGGCGGGCTTTACACGATGACGACAGCGCTGGGATTTTGAAGCAGATTTTGTAGCTACATTACAAAGATGGATGCCGCCGTCGAACATCACTCTTCTAAACTATCGCGTCTGTTTTAAGCGATATGAACGTTTCCTTTTTGTTAAAAACCGAGCAAAGAACAACACTCGGAGAAGTTTCTCCACCGCTCTGCATACATCATCTCCTTCATCGCTCTGATTGGTTTTAGGTCTATCCGCGACATCCGTTGGTGACGCCCCTCTGGAAATGATTTGTCTATGACGCTTTGCCAGACCCTAACTCAGTTACAACTGAGAATGGTCTGGTTTTAACCAGGCTAGACATTTCAAGCTTTCTATTTATTTCTCATGTCTGTGAGGCAAGAAGCCTATACGCTGAGTTTCGGTTAATTTATGAGACGAGCTCCAGTTCACGGGGGTTTATTTAAAGCGGTTTACCGCTATACCGCAGGAATTTCTTGCTTTTCAACCGCGGTTAGAAAAATCTAAACCGTCCCTGCCTTAATTTGTAATGTGTAATCCATTTCAATGTTCTTCTAAACTGAGCAATTTTGTCTATTCTATTCTGTTAGGCAATCTTAGTGACTATATATTTATTTATAAAATATATATTATATCAGCCTTCAGCCACCCTTTCTGAGATATCAGTACTGGTCTTAAAGAGAAAAAAAAAACATGTATTAGTGGCCACGCTGCTTGCTATGCTTCCATTGTAAGTGTATTTATGAAGTTGAAATTAATATCAACAGCATATCACAGATGATGTACAAAGAACATTTTACCCATATTCCTTTAATATGAACTTTAACTTTCTCTTCTGCCTGTCTCTCTCCCTGACTTCATGTCATTCTTTCATGTGTGTGAGCTCTACCTGCATTTGTATGTTATTGCATAGGGGATACGAAAAGCATCTTGTACCCGATAGACAGGAGGAACTCTTCTGTATAGAAAGCATGTGTTTCAGAGAGTGATGGATACATGAGAGGAATGGACAGGAATAAGAGAGAGAGTTGGAGGGCTGAGAGCAGTGACAGGTGAGTGATTAGTGTTTGAGGAATAGTAGAAAGGCAGGTAAAGACCGCGTGGTAGTGGTGGCACGTGTTCACCCTCACCTCTGCTGAGCGCAAACTGGCAGTCATAGAGGCAAAGCTGTTGCTAGGATACACATCAGGAGGATTGGCAAGGATAGAGCAGAAGAACGGAACGGCCAACGATACCTAACCCTGTGTACCCTGCCATTATACACATACTTGTTTCCCATGTTCTCTTCTGGACCAGTATACTTGAAAGGATTTTATAAATATATGAGTTTCATGATACACAGTGTTGTTTCTCCTCCGAGTAGGCTTAAACCAGGATGTTTTGGAATTGGCTGTTTTCACCCTGTGCTGCCTTTTTATGCTTAGGTGGTTTAGCTGTGTCTTAGAACAGTAGAGTGTATTGATCTGATTGGTCAAGCGCATCCAGGTCCCCCTCCTTGAGCAAAACAAATTGAACTATGAAAATCTCTTTGATTGGCGATGTGTTAGGGGAGATAAGGAGATCTGACAGGGTCAGGCTTGCACAGGTATAAGGCACTCGCTTATCCTATCTCGGCATGTCCTCACTCTGTCTCATTTCTGTTATCTCCCTGTAGTCGTCCTTCCTTTCTGAGTCGCACATGTGCTTATAGCAGGGCCGTAACCACACAATTTTCAGAAGTTAAACAATTTGTGAATTTCAATTTCTGATTCGTATTACGTTAGGCATCTGCTATTTCATCCTATCAATAATTGGCAAAAGCGCAATGCAGTCTTTTTTTCTTTGTTGCTGTCAGAAAGCAATCTCATTTCCAGTCTCCAAGTAGGGCTGGGAATAGAGTTTGATACTTTTTAGGCATCGACCAAATTGCCTTGATACCATCAAGTATCAAATAATCTCTTGTTGTTCGGTACCAAATTTCGATATCTAAGGGGTTAGTCTCGTCAACATCAGTGAGACAATAAGCACGCAGCATGATTGGCTGTGGCGAGGCATCAAAGAAAAACCGAGCTGCAATCTTCCAGTCTCTCTCTTGAATCCAGTATGGAAGTGACTTAAACTGCAATCCCATAGACCCATATATATATATATATATATATATATATAACTCATCCGTTTAAATTATATTAAACCTTGAAGTACAGGTGGATTGCCGCTGCTGTTACCACTAGCCGTTTGGCTGCTGTCTCAGTCTGTTAGCCGTCACATCACCTCAGCTAATCCCGCCTTTTTGCCCATTTAGGTTATCCGAGAATGACATGCGGTGACAGGTAATATGTAATGTAATCTTGTTAAAAGGGATTTCATAAAATTGGTATCAAAAAAAGTATCGTTCAGAAACCGGTGTCAAAGTCAAGGTATCGGTATCAATATCATTAAAAATCATAAATTTTGTTTCTATAGTTCGGAAGTGTATGTTGACCAATAGAAGGAGACCAGGAAATTAAAAGATGTACTTCACAACAGAGATCTTTATTCAGTGAGCACTTTATTTAAAAATACATGCTATGCAACCTTGAACCTAGTACAGATAATTTTGTTTATTTAGAATTATTGAACTTGCAAAATTGCATAAAATTAGTTGTTCAAATTATTTTATTCAGCAAGGAAGGAATTAAAATGATTAAGAGGGACATTTCGATTTTAAATAAATGCTTTTATTCTAAAATTTACATTCATCAAAGAATCTTGAAAATATATCCGTTTTTACAAAAATATTAAGCAGCATATCTGTTTCAACATTGATAGTAAGAATGGTGTTTCTTAAAGCAACACCAAGGAACTTTTCCTCTGCGGTCCCCCTACAGGTTGGAAGCGTAATTGTCCATTACCACTGTCGTAAATAATTTAGCCTACCGCAGCATACTGTCGCACGCGCACGCTCGCTGTTTATCCAGCACCGGCTTTGGAATCAACAATGGCCACAGACAAAGTAGAGTATTATGCATGATTTTATGAAAGTATGATGTATTGCGACATCACAAACGAGCAATTGTAGCAATTGAAACGCTTGCCGTAAAGCAAGTCAAATTAGTAGTTTTCTTATGTCTCATTAGAACTACAGAAATACGACCCGATCAATCTTACATGGCGTGGATCATATAAAGGACTGCAAAGCTGTGGTATAAGTGCATTTCAACATGTCACGACTTGATGAACCACTGAAACGATCTGGAAAGAATGTTCTTATAAATCTGAATTTAGAAATTAGATCTGAACCCAATATATTTATTAAATAGAAATCTTTTATAACAATATAAATGTCTTCAATGTCACTTTTGATTAATTTAATGCATGCTTGAACAGGGCTTGACATTAACTTTTTGAGGCACTTGTCCTTCGGACAAGTAAATTTATGTTTCACTTGTCCATGCACAAAAGTCACTTGTCCGGGTAAAGATTTATAATTTTATCTAGGGCTGCACGATTTGGGGAAAATGTCATATTCCTATTATTGAGATCAATATTGCGGTTGTGATATGCGATTGCGATATAATAAACAAATGGTTTCATGAGTCAACTTGTTTGGTTCTAAACCAAATGCACACACAGATTAGTGATAATTCTGAAATTAGCAATAACAACTAAATGATTGATAACACCTATAATGATCAATAAGCCATTGATGTTTGGATAAAAATGAACTGTCTAACAGGTAGGACATATACAGAAATTGAATAAAGTTATCAAACAGTCTGCGCAGCATAAATTATAAATTATATATAGACTACTCCTTATTAAAGCTACACAAGTTCTTTAGTCAAGAGCAGTGAGTAATTTTCTCTGTTCCCTTTGTTCTTTCATTAACTTTACTGACAGAACACTTTATTGGTAGCTGGCCCTTTAAGAGCAGCCGCTGTGGACAGAGACGCGGATCTCACACGCGCCTCATTCTCTCATGAGTCACAACTCTTTATGTCCATCATAAGACTGCTCTTGTGTTATGAAGATACTCAACAAATGACATTTTGGCTTAATTGTGTGTGTTGATGTTCGTTCAAGCGCGAAAGAGAACTGTATTCTGGCGCGCGGTCTGTGCATGCGCATCATACTGGTGCGCGTCTTTCTGCGAGTCACATTCAGGACATTCACAGGCCATTCACATTCAGGACATGTCTTCGTTTCAAATCTGTAAAATTAAATCTGTAAAATAGACGTAACGAGTGGCACATAACGTGAAGTAACATGGCATTTTATTTTGTTTGAAATTTAACTTGTCCGGTCGGACAACTAATTTTCTCTTCTACTTGTCCTACAAAAAATCCACTTGTCCCGGACAAGCGGACAAGCCTTAATGTCGAGCCCTGCTTGAATAAAAGTATTAATTTATCTTTTTTTATGTTAATCTTACCAAAAAAATCAAAAAATCATGGCATATTAGAACGATTTGTGGAGGATCTTGTGCCTGATGATCATACCTACCAAATTGTATGCCGATATGTCAAATTGTTTAAAATATATTGCAATTTATTACAAAATTTAAAATGGCGGCCTAATGGTTCATCCGAATCTGTAAAAATCTGTATGCTTGGTTCTGGAATACTCATCCATTTTTGTAAGAATTGGAGAAAAATTTGAAGGAGGAGTAGTGAAAAAATGGAATACTGTACTTTTCAAAATGGGCAATACTGTAATGAGCAGCGTCTTAATGTAAGATTTTGAATGTAGTCAGCATGAAGAAAGGTTTTGCATAAATATAGACACTGCTTATCCAGTGCAAATTGCTGATGATCATTCCAGATGTTCTGATAAACTAATCCTTTCTGGATGGGGTTTAAGTACTGTCTATAGATCTTAACTTATATTGAATCCAGAACATTTCTTTATATACAGTTCTTCAAAGAAGAAAACTGTATTTTTATTTTAATTATTATTATTGCTTTATCTCTGCTGTAATTGGAATCAATGTGGTACATTTGTCACTATTGGACAGCCAAAACTTTATCCTCTCTCAAATGCTGAATTGATGCTGTATTCATCTTTTAAGGGATGATCACAAAGTCCTTTTGTTCTTTGGCTTAGACAAATGAACAAAGCGCCGTCCTGCTTTCAAAAGAGCTCTGAATCACTGGTGAGAGTGCTATGTAATTTAAGCCAGACTTATTCATATCTCATAGATAATACAAAAACTATCAACACAAAGACACCAGCCCACTTCTCACCGACAGAAGCCTTAATGTATGCCTACACGCTAACAGCGCTGCGCCATCATGTTCCTTTAGATCACTGCGACAATGTGCGCATGTGCTGGCCTGATGCACACTTTGCCTAAAAACAAAGATGACAACCGGAGTGTGTGCATATGTCATATTACTAATTGTCCAGGGCTTTGGATTTAATATCTCTACAGATTACTGTTGGCGGGGAAGCCTCCAATGACATGGGAAGGAAAACAGATACCTTTTATTTTATATACTAGTATTTTATTTATTACTATTTTAGTATAACTTCCCTTTATCTGCAGCTGTTGGTCAGTGATTATTTTGCTTCCCTCCATTTAACATGCAATAAATAATGAAACACTTTCCTAGCATTAAGATTTTTTTGAAAGGTATTGTGAATTTATTCCAGTGATCCTCTATCTCTTTTCTATTCTTCTTGTCTGACTAACGTGCCAGTGGGTGGGGCCAAAGATGTGATGTAGAAGTAGGTTGATCTGATACTGCAAAGGTGATCTTTCGTCACACTATTACGTCATAATGTGACAAAATCCGAAACAAGTCTTTTTTTTTGTTGAGCTTTCGTTTTAATAAAAACGTTTTTTAAACTAATGAGGAAGTTTTGATTTCTGAAACTTACAGGATGTTTTCAAAGGCGGTGAGTTCGAAAAAGGCCGGGTAGAGAGAAACGAGCGAGTGAGTCAGGCTGGTGCGTTTGTGTACAGTTGTTCTTGCGTTCCTTTAAAAAGTGCAGAAACGGAGCCTCCCTTGTCTGTCTTTCTTCAGACGTTACAGTACTCAATATTCTAAGTGCAAACCGAGACCAGAGCCACAACTACGCAGTCCAGAGATCGATTTGTGTTTATTTTGGTCCAGACCAACATAACCAAGTTAACCGAACTACAAGTGTGAACACACCCTAAATGTTGAACTTATGTTAACTTGAGCACTGTGTTTTTAGAATCCCTTTGTTATGTGAAAGACACTGAAAAAGCGAGTGCAGCGGTCAAACTCGTCAAGCTAGTGCATGTTTACATAGGAAAAACAATGTAAAGGCACTGCTGTGGAATGCATTCAAAACAAATGGTCCTGAATACATCTGCTGTTTTAAGCGCTCATTCATTCACTACATGATGTTTGCAAGGGTTTTTAAAAATGCGTCTTGATATCGCCTCATCTTTATTTAGACATTTAAAATGCAGCCTGTTATCTCTGCATTCTTTATCGCTTGTGCTTTTTCATTCCTTTTCTGTGTGAGGACATGCAGACAGACTGACTGACCAGGAGGGCTGCGGTAAAATGTTCCCTGCGCTCAGGGCTTGTCAATATTTCCTCTGGAGCTCTGTCAAATGTGATGAAGACTTTGTTTTTTTTTATCTTCCCTTCACCTGAATGTTATTTCTTTTCTTTTTAACAGCCTCTCTCTCTTTGTGCTCATCAAATTGTTTTCTTTTTTGCCCTCCACTCCTGTATTGACAGAGAAGACATCTGTAGTAAAAGGGCCTAGCTGGAGGTGATTGTTTTTCAGTAGCGCTTTCACAGATTTTGTTGTCAACTTTCCAGCAAAGCTTTTTAAATGGAAATTGCGGTGAATCGTTTACTCGTTCGATTCCCCTCAAGGCCAGAAAATCGGAAGCCTTCATGCACTCAGCACAACAACATGAGATTATTTCAGCGTAAAATACATATTGCTGGTGTGTGTGTGTTTGTGATATCAAAGTATGAACATGAGTAGAATGACATTATAAGTAAAAAGCTACAATTAAAAGTAGCTCACGATATCAGCACCATCTGTGACTGACCATTAAATGCTAAATGCACACATTTGTAAAATATATCAAGGCGTGTATTGTATATTCAGCGAGTAATCGGTGTACACCACACAGTCATACACCGGGCCCTGCTGTGTGTGTTCTTATCAGAAGGCTGTAAATAACTTCAGCAGCAGATGGCAAACCAGACCAGATTCGCTTGCTGTGGAACCGCTAGTGAATGCTGGGGCTGGAGCTATGTGTGTGTTTGTGTATGTTTGTCCTTGTGTCTGTGATTGTTCTTCGTCTTTCAATAATATTAGATAGTCAGCAGGGTTTGGCTCCATCCTCTAGATGGCATTGAATTGTAAATGTAATTAGGCCACAACCTTTTACTCTTAATATATATGCATTTCTCATTTTGTCCGATGCAAAGCGGAGGGTGGTTGCCTGAGCGAAGTTTATTTAAATCGTTTAATGCAGAGCTAGCCGTGGATTATCCCGCAATACCATAGTCATTTGCCAGCATTGACAACTTAAATCTGTTATTAATGTTTGCAGCGCAATATTTGACTGGAAGGGTAAAATTGACGGTAATTTTCATCAGTTACGGCTCGTTAGATCTAGGATTCTGCAAGCTTTGAATCAGACACTGAGATAAAGTAGTGAGTAAGATTACATTTATTTTAATTAATTATACATAGAGAGAGAGACTTGTATCTGCATCTGTTCAGCATCTCTCTCTATTAACAACGAAGCTGTGAGTTTAATTACTTCAAAACAATTATGTAACCCCCTCTTTGGTGAGAAATATAATGTAGAGATTCAGTAGCGAAGCTATTTTATTACTAAAAGTCACAGGGCAGCGTTGATAAGTTTCTATGCTCTTAAATGTTTCTGTGTGCACAGCACGATCTCCGCTCTGTGTGTGTGTGCGCTTCAATGAAAACAACGCATTAATATAGAACAGTGATTAAACTAACTAGGAACTAAATGGTTTTACTGCACACCTTCCAGCCAATCAGAATTGAGTATTCAGACAGACCATGGTAAACACTATAAATAACTTTGCAACTACATGCCAATTAGCTCTCAGAGTATTACTTTACTGTTAATAGAGTTAGGGTTAGTAAAATAAGTTGAAATGTACTTGCAAAGTTACTTGTAGTTAGTAGAATGTCTAAAGTGGACCATCAAAATAAAGTGTTACCTTACTGTGTTTTAAAATATTCAAATAAATTCAGCTTTGGTGAGCATAAGAGACTTATTTCAAGCATTAAAAAAAAATAATAATTCCAACTATAGTATATTTGAACTATATTGTATTTGTAAAATATTTTATTTTATTTTAGACTCAATTGTCAGTATTGACCCATTCAAGTATACACATATTGTCAATTATAATGGGAACGGTCTTGTTTAGCCAGACTGTTTTGTTGGTTTGAAAACTTTGTATGGCGAAGTTGAAACAGAAACAGTGCATCATCCCTCGGCGTTAACCACCACAACGACCCCATCCACGATGTTAGGTGCCTTTGGGTAACTCAGTTTAGAAGTAGGAGCCTAGAAAATCTTTTCCTGTCAAGCGGCTCCAAATCTCCAGTTCCCTTTTAACCAGGGGCTCCAAATTCTAGGATTCCACGTCCCCTTTTCCCACAGAAATGGTGCCAATTGCAGACCAAGGAGATACCCCCCTTGCCACTGACATTAGTGGTCCTTGGTTTGAGTCCAGCAGGTTTGATAGGCTGGAACTGGAAGGATGGGGGCCAGATTGTGCACTGGCTCCAGCTCCGCAATTGGAACCATTTCTGAAAAGGGGATGTGGAATCCTAGAATTTGGAGCCCCTGGCTAACAGGGAACTGGAAATTTGGAGCCGCTTGACAGGAAAAGATTTTCTAGGCTCCTACTTCTAAACTGAGTTACCCAGAGGAACCAAACATCGTGGATGGGGTAGTTGTGGTGGTTAACACTCATGGATGATGAACACTGTTACTGTTTCAACACTTGATATTTTGTATTTAAGACTTTTTCCTCTCAAACACAGGAACATTCCGTTGTACCTTCTGTCAAACAGAAGTAGAGGAAGACGAATCGGCTGTGCCAAAGAAAGATGCCCGCACTCTGGTGGCACGATTTAATGAGCAGATTGAGCCCATCTATGTATTGTTACGAGAGACGGAGAACATCAACTTATCTCATGACCTTCTGGAGCCCGAACCGTCAGAAATCCCAGCCCTGAAACAGAGGTCAGCACAGAGTTCAGTGGCCAGTTATATGCAGAAGACTTTTGTTATAGTTAACTAAAACTATTTGAATGATTTCTTTATTGTTATTTGAAATAAATCTAAAATAAAATATAAATATTAGATGAAAAATAGAAATGTTGCATTGACAACTAACTGAAATAAAATAAGTTGAAGTACTAAAAACTAAAACTGAAAAAAATTATGCTAAATAGAAATATTAAGCATACTAAAACATCCCAAAAATAGACCATTTTATTTTGAACCGAATAGAAGAGACTTCATTATCATCTGCTTTGATGCATTTTTCAACTTACAGTGGATACTAATTTCAAAAAAATGTCATAAACGGTGCCCAATATACACTCACCTAAAGGATTATTAGGAAAACCGGTTCCATTTTCATAAATGCAATTATCTAATCAACCAATCACATGGCAGTTGCTTCAATGCATTTAGGGGTGTTGTCCTGGTCAAGACAATCTCCTGAACTCCAAACTGAATGTCAGAACGGGAAAGAAAGGTGATTTAAGCAATTTTGAGCGTGGCATGGTTGTTGGTGCCAGACGGGCCTGTGTGAGTATTTCACAATCTGCTCAGTTACTGGGATTTTCACGCACAACCATTTCTAGGGTTTACAAAGAATGGTGTGAAAAGGGAAAAACATCCAGTATGCGCCTATGCGGCAGGCCTGTGGGCGAAAATGCCTTGTTGATGCTAGAGGTCAGAGGAGAATAGGCCGACTGATTCAAGCTGATAGAAGAGCAACTTTGACTGAAATAACCACTCGTTAAAACGGAGGTATGCAGCAAAGCATTTGTGAAGCCACAACACGCACAACCTTGAAGCGGATGGGCTACAACAGCAGAAGACCCCACCGGGTACCACTCATCTCCACTACAAATAGGGAAAAGAGGCTACAATTTGCAAGAGCTCACCAAAATTGGACAGTTGAAGACTGGAAAAAAAATGTTGCCTGGTCTGATGAGTCTCGATTTCTGTTGAGACATTCAGATGGTAGAGTCAGAATTTGGCGTAAACAGAATGAGAACATGGATCCATCATGCCTTGTTACCATGTTACCACTGTGCAGGCTGGTGGTGCTGGTGTAATGGTGTGGGGGATGTTTTCTTGGCACACTTTAGGCCCCTTAGTGCCAATTGGGCATCGTTTAAATGCCTCTGCCTACCTGAGCATTGTTTCTGACCATGTCCATCCCTTTATGGCCACCATGTACCCATCCTCTGATGGCTACTTCCATCAGGATAATGCACCATTTCACAAAGCTCGATTCATTTCAAATTGGTTTCTTGAACATGACAATGAGTTCACTGTACTAAAATGGCCCCCACAGTCACCAGATCTCAACCCAATAGCGCATCTTTGGTATGTGATGGAACGGGAGTTTCGTGCCCTGGATGTGCATCCCACAAATCTCCGTCAACTGCGAGATGCTATCCTATCAATATGGGCCAACATTTCTAAAGAATGCTTTCAGCACCTTGTTGAACCAATGCCACGTAGAATTAAGGCAGTTCTGAAGGCGAAAGGGGGTCAAACACAATATTAGTATGGTGTTCCTAATAATCCTTTAGGTGAGTAAGTCAGGTTTATGTTATATCAACATAACTCTTTAGTAATCACCTTTGCTATTTTTCACAGTCGGGAGCGGGCCGCCCAGTCTGCAGCAGCAGCTGCAGGGGCTGATCGAGAAACATGGAAAACCAAAGGCTCGTCGTATGACCTCTACACGCAGAATGTGGTCATCAGCATGGAAGACCAGGAGTCTCAGCCTGGTCAGACCGCTGAAGGCAAAGTCCCCAAAGAGAGGCCCGTATGGCTGACGGAAAGCACAGTGCAGGGGGCGTACAGCGATACGGATGCTCTGAAGAACTGTGAGTCACATTAAATATATTGTATCATTATGAAAGCATTCTTTCTGGTGCATACATATTAACACTGTTTTTATGAATTTCATGATTTTCCTGCTTATTTTTTGTTCATATTCCTCGTTGGTCTGAATACCTAGTCAAACTTGGTATAAGGGTGAGGGCTTAATTTGGTTGAAAGGGATATTTCACGTTATTGTCACTCTAAACATCTTAGATTTTCTGTGTAACACAAAAAGAGATATAGTGGAGTATCCAAGCTGCTCTTTTAATACAATGACTGCCCAATAGAGGTCTGTTTGGGATGAGTTTGTGTTACACCATGTCTACAGCAGACACGAGCAGCGCAAGGCAACATGACAAAAGCAAATAGAACCCATTATAATCAGTGATGCTGTCTACACGGACACGACAAATTCCCAAATGTAAACTGATGCCCCTTTCTATTTCTGATGTACTCCGAGCTTGCGCTACTTCTGACATGTAGGGCAAATAGATTTGCAACAGTCTGCTTTATCACGTCCAGTGTAGACAGACTCAAGCTGTTGCTGCGCGGCTTGACATGACAACTGTCAAGTCTTCAATAGCCATAAAATAGCTTTCTGTGAGAAATATACAGATTTAAAGTTGTTGTTCTCTAAGTCTTGACTTCCAACCACTCAAATCATGATATGATCAAAAATATACATTTTGCATATTTAACACCATTAAAGAAGGCTGAAAAGAAACCCAATGTAAACTTCAATTATTCTTGGAATTGTAATCATTAATAGGTTTGAATGTATGGAAGTGTGAGTGGAATTTGAGAACTAGGATGGAAGGAAAGATTGTCATCATAAAATAACTTAAATTATGGCCTGTTCCTTATATAAAGCTATAGTATGGCTTTAGAAAAGAAAGAATTGCACATTTGTGGTTAAAAAATGTGGAAAGTAAAAAAAAAAGAAAGAAAAAAGATTGCATCTGAATTTGCTGTGGGTTTTTTATTCTTCTTTTTCCTCAAATTTTTTCACACTAGCTGGCGAGGACCCTATAGAAAGCCAGGAGGGCATGGCTGGAAGAGGAGCCGCACAGGATGAGAATGAGGAGGTAATGCAGGCTTTACTCATTCATGAGAAGAGGAGCGGAGTCGGTCCAGGAGGTGCCGTCGTCTCCAGACCGACCGTTCCAGTGGCCAACGCCAGCGACTCTGACAGCGATACCAGCGAATCGGATGAGGACTCTTTACCCCAGGCTCCAACCCACATGGCGCACAATGCTACAGCTCTGCGGCCAGGAAAACAAGAGGATGAAGACGAAGATGATGATGAGTTTGAGGAGGTCGGGGATGACCCTGTGGTTATGGTAGGGGGAAGACCCTTCTCTTACAGGGAAGTAAGCCAGAGACCCGACCTGGTGGAACAGATGAGCGCCCAGGAGAAAGAGGCGTACATTGAGATGGGCCAGAATCTCTTCCAGGATATGTACTACTGAGTTCATCATGTTTGTCTGCATAACATTGTTCTTTCTGCATCTCGCTTATGCCCTTTTTTCACAGGATGCAGTTTGCACACTTTGTCTCCTTTGCACACTTGATCTCAAACGGTGTTGTGCGGCGTGCCAGAGCTGAGAAATGTAGTGTTATACCCTTTGACCATTCTTTTTAGTCAACCCTCTGTCATATTCATATACAAAACTTCTCTGGTGCCAGTTATACTGCAGTATTACGGTTGTAAACAAGAGTATCATACATTGGCAAACACATTGTGGTCTCGCCATTTTCAGAGACTTTCAAACAAATAAGTGTTGCTGCAGTAACCTCTAGGACGGTTTTACTCAAAAGAAAACCGAAGGTTTCTGAGGCTTTTCTGATATGATTGACTTTTGAATGACAGAAAGTCACAGACTTTGTTTTGCTCAAAGCTACAGAGACATTTCCGGATCTTCTTGCTTTTGTGTTGTTTTCCATGGCTTTTTTCCCCCAACAGTATTTAGCAGGATTTGCAGTTTGAAAGACAAGCGATTGTTTGGCGACTGTCTGCCTTGATGTGATATTAAATGGAGGTTTGAGGAGATATGTTTGTTAAGAGTGATTGCTTTCCTTTCACAGCAGAAATTAGCACTTTTTTTTCTCTGATTTCTGCCTCGGTAGACATTACTTACTTCAGTTTGTTTATCCGTAAATGGATAAATGTATGGTTTTTTCCAAGTTTGTTGAAAGTTTGTTTATAGTAATAAAAAGCTGTGTAAGAACGTCAGTTTGTTCATGAATCTGTGTGTGCATACACGCAACAACCTCAACCCCAAAGATGAATATGAATGAAAAGATGATCTTCATAAACTACAATCCTGCTGTTATATTACATTTTACTGTGTTTATTTTGTCTAGAACAGCAGGTGGTTTTTTCATTGACTGTTTCCGATTTTTTTTTTAATTGACCTCTTATGTGTGATCATGTAATTGAATTGGGAACAGAGTCTCCGGGGATGTGCTTTGGTGCAGCTGCATGAGATGATGCTCGGATGAGACGATGCGGGAGATAAAATCTGTGGTGCGTAGATGCGCAGCCAGACAGAAAACTGTCAGTGCTGCTGTCGCATCATATTACAGGTGCAGCACTGTGGAGTCAACTATGGGTATCTGCAGATCAGAGCAGAAGGTGTGTCTAAATGTAGGGGGCCGGTCTAAAGGTTATGAACTGGAAGTTATGGGTTTCAAAATCTAATTTAGTCTTTGAAATAAAATGTTTTTGAAACCTGAAGAAGAAAAAGAATGTCATGATAGAAAGTGAATGACAAATATTTGAGCTTCTGCACTATTTCGAGGTAACTAGTCAAGTATAAACAATTTTGTGACATTTACCGGCGGTTATAAAAGGTCAGATGCTGTTGTCTCCATTGAATCATTCTCAATTCCTACTGGAAAACATTTTCCCTCTGTTTGTTTTATTACATTTTAACTGGGTTCACGCAGCTCGAGTTCTGCAAGGCATGTTTTTTTCTGCGCCTTTTCACTTAATATGTTATACTGATTATATAGTTTGATTAAATTAAATAAAGAAAAATGTCAATGCTGTCACAGCCACACACAAAAAAAACCCCAAAACACATATTTTCATTATTATTTAAATTTAGTTGTATTTAATAGAGAGAGAAAAAGATAGATCATTTTATGCTCCTTGGTGTCAATTACTCAACCAACAAATAATATTTCCAGAATACCAGGGAACAAAAACATGGTTTGTGAACATTAGACTTTAGAAATTATATTTGAAGCCCCTGATGCAAGTTACATTGTGAATAATTTTGTGCCGAATTCTGTGATAACAGATGTGATCAGGTCCACCAATAAGACTCCCAAAAAGAAGTGTGTAACTGTGTATGCTAACTTTTACAAGAAAAAGTTTCAGCTGAATTCAGTTACCATGCCAAAACCTCTGTTTAAAATATAAATGAATCTCAAATGAAAAGGCTTTTATTGGATTTTGCATATTTATGAGTCTTATATAATGTTAGCTGACCTTGTTGTTGTAAATTTTTATTTCCTTGTACCATTTCTGTGTTCAACCAGACTGGGTTGAATTGGCAGACCCTGTCCCAATCTATTTATTAGCCGCATTCAGCACACCTATTTTACTCCCTTTTTTATAAC
The DNA here is from genome assembly GCF_051911475.1 of Siphateles boraxobius. Taxonomy (NCBI): domain Eukaryota; kingdom Metazoa; phylum Chordata; class Actinopteri; order Cypriniformes; family Leuciscidae; genus Siphateles; species Siphateles boraxobius. The sequence continues at coordinate 22,175,894 of NW_027509197.1, read as the reverse complement.
CTCCTCAGCTGTAAATGAAAGGCATTTCTCGGATGGAAGATTCAGAAAACTCTTGATTATTTCACTGTTTGTGAGGTCAATGTGTTCTGGGCTTCATGTTTTTTTAATGTGTTTATGTCTACCTACAACTATTGCATTTCATCTAGTACATGACTTTCTTTAGTGTTGTTCTTGTTAGCAATGTTCATAATTTGAACAATAAGGTAAATAATGTTCATAAGAGGTATTCATAATTTTTTTCCACTGTAAAACGTTTTACACCTAGATATTTATTCTGTAGAACATAAGTTATGTTTTGTTTTTCCATACAATGAAAGTCAATAGAGTCCTATAGTTTTGACCCCAGTGTTCATCAGATGAAAGTAAGTCGACATGTTGGAACGACATAAATAGCCTGACGTAATTTATTAAAAATTACATTTTTTGTCATTTTTAGTCTAACCTTTAAGTAAGATGTCTCATTGTAGCATATAAATTTTCAGTCAGAATCGGCTTATGGACAGAAGTGTAGACTACATTTATATTACAGTGCTGCAAGTGAAATGAGAAAATCAAAAACACCCATCTTTTTGGTGAAGAGCATAAGAAGTGTGTAGATTTAAGCAGTTTTTCATGGGTCAATATTTATTTATTGGTAGCTTTGCAGATTAGTCCTGTTTTATCACTCTTTTGTCCTTTACATCTTTTTAATGAAGAACACAAAGGAGAGATGAATTCATGAAGGTTATTTTTGGATCTGATGGCCTTCTCTATTCAATTAGGGAAGCGCACACACTGTCATCTGTCAGTCATTTAAAAGCCATTAGCTGTCTCCTGCGGCTGCTTCTGCTGTGTCCAATCTGAACATGTTGCTCTTTAACTCACGGCCACTCCGTCATTAGTTACGGTGTATTGTTTACCTCTCTTTCTGTTTACTTCCAAACACAGTAATTAATGTTTCTTACATGGAAAGCTGTGGTTGAGTTGGAAACAGTTGTGTTAAGGCCTGCAACAAGATAATTATATCCCCACAAACATGTTTCAAATATCTATGTCCAGCTTATTCCTACTTAAGTAGCCTACAATATAAACAAGGGCATAGTTGAGATACCTACGCTACCTTTCAAAAGTTTATGGTTTGGTTAGGTTATTTTTGAATGAAGTTTCTTAAGTTGATCAAAAATACAGAAAAAGCAATAATATTTTTTACGATTTTAAGTTAATTATTCAAAATGCAACAGTGACATGCGTCCTGAATTGTGACTATTCCTCTCCGACTTTTATTATCACAGTGAATTGTGATTTGGTCTATTTTTTAATGTTATAGCCTAAATTTTTCACTCTTTCTGTCTTTTCATTTCTCTCTTCCTGTCTCTGTTTATGTAGGTTCAAATTATACCTAAAACGTACTCGGTTACTAACGTAACCTCGGTTCTCTCTAGAGAGGGAACGAGTACTGCGTAATATCTTACGCTATGGGGAAAACCTCTTTTCCACGAGATATTGAAGCCAAAAATTATCCTTTAATTTTGATTAATGTAAAACGCTGTGCGGCAGCGTGCAGACATAGGCAAGACGGCTCGCGCGCCTATTGGCTGCCCTGCGGCCACAGCAGCAAGCCTATCGAGAGAGGCCCTGCGTGACGTGACGTCCAATGGGGGTACTTCGCGCCCATTTCGTCGCGTCCCGCCAGAATAGGCGTGGCCTTGGCCTATAAATACGCTCGACAGGCTGATACAAACTGGTTTTCAACGTTGAAGCGAACCAGCGCTGTTGTATGCACGGCAAGATACGCAGTACTCGTTCCCTCTCTAGAGAGAACCGAGGTTACGTTAGTAACCGAGTACGTTCTCTTACGAGAGTATCTCTCGTACTGCGTAATATCTTACGCTATGGGGAACACAATGTAAGACGCCGTGCGTACTGGGATCCGACACCAAAGTCCCAAGGGCAGTAGCCCGGGGCTCATATAGTGCATAATCACCGTAGACTCACAGAGAGTCGGAGAAGAGAGGCTACCAGCATCATTCCCCACGTAATAGCATCCCATAGGAGCTAGTTATGTCAACAATATATCCCGCAGACAGGGTGAACGCGTTCAGCCTGAACTGGGCAAAAATACGGGCCATTCAACACCCATGGAGGTGTTCCATCGATCAGTGAGTGATACTCAATCAAAACTCAGCATTTTGCGCCGGCGCAGCGGGACAGATAGTACTGAATTCTAGACCGACAGCAGCTTGGCCTGTAAGGCGGGAACTTCTAGGTTATAGAACCTTATAAATGTAGACGGCGAGGCCCAGCCTGCCGCCATACAGATATCATGCAAGGAAATCCCACTAGACCACGCCCACGAAGAGGCCACGCCTCTCGTGGAGTGCGCTCTGACACCCAAAGGACACTGCAGGCCCTTAGAGGTGTAAGCCAGCGCTATGGCATCGACTATCCATCTGGATAGGCTCTGTTTTGATGCGGCCAGTCCCTTGGAGCGTCCGCCAAACAAAACAAAGAGCTGCTCGGTCTGCCTGAAGACAGACGAGCGGGACACATAAGCTCTCAGCACCCTGACGGGGCAAAGGAGATTAGCATCCGCTTCCTCATTGTTCACCGGGAGGGCGCACAGGGAAATAACCTGGGCCCTGAACGGTGTGTTGAGGGATTTTGGCACGTACCCGTGCCTTGGTTTGAGTATGACTTTTGAGTCATTAGGCCCAAACTCAATACAGGACGCGCTTACTGAAAGCGCTTGCAAGTCCCCCACGCGCTTCATTGAAGCAAGAGCCACAAGAAATACCGTTTTGAAAGACAGGTGCTTCATGTCTGACAAATGGATTGGCTCGAATGGGGCACCTTTCAGGGCTTCCAGAACCGTAGAAAGGTCCCACATAGGGACTGAGGGAGGTCTGGAAGGATTCAGCCTCCGCGCTCCCCTGAGGAATCGCACGACAAGGTCGTTCTTCCCCAGTGACTGGCCAGACGTCGGTTTTGCAAACGCCGCTATGGCCGCCACGTATACTTTGAGCGTGGACGGGGTTCTACCCTTATCCAGCAGCTCCTGAAGGAAGGAGAGCACTTCCGTAACCCCGCAGTCTACGGGTGTAAAGCCCTGAGCTTGACACCAGGTAGAGAACACTGACCATTTCGAGGAGTAGAGCCGTCTAGTAGACGGGGCCCTAGCCTGCGTGATCGTGTTTAACACTCCCTCCGGGAGGTTAGCGGGTACCCGTTGATGGCCCACACATGTAGGGACCATAACTCCGGGCGAGGATGCCAAATCGAGCCCTTTGCCTGAGAGAGGAGGTCTCTCCTCACCGGTATCGGCCACGGGGCAGTGCTGGCCAGCTGCATCAGGACTGGGAACCAGGTTTGGTTCGTCCATAGCGGAGCCACGAGCAGCACTGGGCATCCATTTTCCCTGATTCGTTCCAGCACTTGGGGCAGGAGCGAAACGGGGGGAAAAGCATAGAGGGGGCGTCGGGGCCATACGTGGGCCAGCGCGTCCCTGCTCTTGGAGAAAAAGTCCGGACAGTGAGCGTTTTCCTGGGACGCGAACAGGTCCACCTGCGCTCTGCCGAATGTCTCCCACAGCAGTTGGATCGTCTGCGGGTGCAGCGACCATTCCCCTGCTGGGACATTGTTTCTGGACAGTCTGTCTGGTCCCAGATTCAGGTGACCAGGCACATGCGCTGCTTTCAGTGAAAGCAGGTTGTGCTGAGCCCAGCCCAGGAGGCGTTTCGTCAGCCTGTAAAGGCTTCGGGACCTGGTGCCGCCCTGGTGATTTATGTATGCCACCACTGACATGTTGTCCGACCGGACTAAGACGTGGCGGCCTTTTATCTGGGGACAAAAACGCCTTAGCGCGTTGTCTACTGCCAGCATTTCTAGACAGTTTATGTGTAGGAGCTTCTCCCGTTCTGACCACTGGCCAAAGAACGGTCTGCCCTCGAGCAGTGCTCCCCACCCCGAGGTGGAGGCGTCCGTGGACACCACCATCACACTCGAGGGAGTCCCCAGACTCACGCCTGACTGGTACCAGTCGGCTTTTTTCCAAGGTTTCAGAGCCGAGACGCATTTCCTGTCGACCCTGAGGCGAAACAGACCAGCGGCCCAAGCCCCGGGCGGAACTCGTGCTTTCAGCCATAACTGCAGTGGGCGCATGCGAAGCAGGCCCAGCTGAAGTACTGAAGATGCTGAGGCCATAAGGCCCAGCATTTTCTGAAACCGTTTGAGCTGGACTATAGAGCCGCGGCGGAAGGATTTCACGGCGCGCTGAATGTTCAGTCCTCGCTCCGGCGACAGACGTGCTGTCATAGACAGGGAGTCCATCACTGTTCCCAGGAAGGAGATTTCCTGGCTGGGAGACAGCGAACTCTTCGCCCAATTGACTGTGAGACCCAAATTCTCGAGATGCTCGAGTAATGCGGTCTTGTGTTCTATGAGCTCTGATCGTGATCGAGCTAGAATCAACCAGTCGTCCAAGTAGTTCAAAACTCGCATGCCCTGAAGTCTCAGGGGTGCGAGAGCCGCGTCCATGCACTTCGTGAATATACGGGGTGCTGGAGACAGGCCGAACGGTAGGACTGTGTATTGATATGCCTGGCCCTCGAAGGCGAATCTCAAGAATCGCCTGTGACGTGACGCAATCTGTATTTGGAAATAGGCGTCTTTCAGATCTATTGACATGAACCAGTCTCCCTGGCGCACGTGCGCGAGGATTTTGCTGGTTGTCAGCATTTTGAACTTGCGTTTCAGAAGCGCTTTGTTCAATTGTCGCAGATCTAGAATGGGTCTGAGACCCCCGTCTTTTTTCGGTACCAGAAAATATCTGCTGTATACACCCCCTTCGCTCTGAGCCTGAGATAAAGGTTCTATGGCCCCTTTGCTCAGTAGTTTCGCTATTTCGGTTCGAAGTAGATGAGATACTTCGTTGTCCACCGTGGTTTCGACACGCGCCGTGCAACGGCGGGGACGTCGAGCGAACTGTAGCGAATAGCCTCTCTTTATAGTGTTCAACACCCATTCTGATACCCCGGGAAGCATTGCCCATGCATTCGCGTGGATAGCTAGAGGCAGAATGATATCCGGGCTCTGGCCGCGGCACAGCGGCGGCTGCAGAGCTTCGGTGTGCTGAGACATGAACACTGCGTTTAGAGTGCGCGAGGCGGGGGGCGCGCCGATCACGGCGGGCAGGCTGTTCGCACTCGCTTTCTCTATGACACATTGTGGAGAGAGAACGAGCGGGACAAGCCCCGTAGGGTTCAGCGTGTCTGTGAGTGAATGTGGGCGCGGGACAGCGGGCACATTTACTGCACTGAAAACACCGTCGGCTTGCGCTGACTGAATATGTGTTGGTTTCGTTTTTACAGAAACCGTGGGACACGCACTGTGTAGTGTTTGTGGGCACTGTGTCGTGGGCACATTCACTACGTTTGCACAATCGACATGAGTCGATTTTATTTGTGCTAGCCCTGAACTGTGGCGGGCTGTGTCTGTGTGTGGGAATGGGCACTGTGACGTGGGCATTCTTACAACACTCATAACACCATCGGCTATGGCCGGGACACCAGAAAATACACTCTTTATTGGATTTATCTGGGTAGCCGTAAAAACGGCTGTTGTGTGCAGGCAAGCGGGCAAATGAACCGACTTGTTGACTGCTAAATACACTGGAACAGTCACATCGCATGGAACTGGACGAGCGAAATGTTTCGGTGAAAATCCGGCCGCAGCGAGATTTGAACACCGTCGCTTTCCTAGGATGGCTAGGAAGGCTTTGAGACCTCGGGCTTGATCTCAATCCTCGGCCGGGGCCCGCGCTGAGGGGGGCGGCGTCCAGCAGAGCGAGAGCGCGGTCTCTGTTCTCGGGCCTGGCGGCGCTGAGAAGAGGCGGCCGGTGGTGCAGGCTGTGAGCTGCGGGCAGACGGCTGTTTCGAGCGACCTGCTGCGGAGCTAGAGCGCTTCGGGAGGAAGTGCTTCATAGCCTGCGATGTCTTCTGAACCTCCTGGAATCTGTCCGCGAAATCTTTGACGGCAGATCCGAAGAGGCCCACTGGCGAAATGGGCGCGTCGAGAAACACAGAGCGCTCCGAATCCGTCATTTCAGACAGCGTTAGCCATAGGTGTCTCTCAGCCACGGTGAGAGAGGCCATGTTCCGCCCAACGGCCTGTGCAGCAGATTTAGCGGCGCGAAGAGCCAGGTCTGTAGCGCTCCTTAAATCCGCAACGCTGATCGATCCCACGCCTTCCTCGTCCATTTTTCGGAGAAGGTCGGCCTGGAAGATCTGCAGGATGGCCATTGTGTGTAGCGCCGACACAGCTTGCCCGGCGGCGGTGTAAGCGCGACCGTGCATGGCTGACGTCACTCGGCAGGCTTTAGATGGCAACACCGTCTGTGCTCGCCGTCCAGCAGAGGGCGGGCAGAGATGTGATGCTACCGCTGCTTCCACAGGAGGAAGAGAAAGGTACCCTCTGTCTTTCGCACCGTCTACAGTGGAGAATGCAGCAGAGACAGATGTACGCATTCTGGCCGAGAAGGGGGCGTTCCAAGACCTCGCGACTTCTTCGTGAAGCTCAGGAAGAAAAGGCGCGGGTCTGGACTGTGATGGGGCGTGGTCCTTCTTGAGGAAACATCCATCCAGTCGGTTGCGCGGGGGTTGCGCGGGCGCCTCCCAGTCGAGGCCGAGGTTGTCGACGGCTTGAGAGAGCAGACGCATCAACTCAGACTCAATGCCCGCTCTTTTCCCGGAAGGCTCGCGAACAGCGGAGGGGAGGTCCACAGAGCTCGCCCAATCTTCGCTGTCCGACGCCAGGATAGAACAAGCCTCGGCTGTTTCGTCGATCTCAATGGCGGAAGCGGTGGCAGACGGCGGCCGCTGTCCATCGGTGAGTGACTCGAGCGATGCCGGCGAAGCTAGCGGGCGAACCGGCGAGCTTAGGCGGGCAGGAGAGGGCTCGGGAACGCGCTGAGCGCGGCGCTTTTTACGGCGCGGCGTCACAGCGGGTTGAAGTGCAGGCTCTGAGAAGGATGCCAGGCGAGTCCTCAGAGTCACCATAGGCATTAGCTCGCAATGAGGGCATCCGCCTTCGACGAGAGCGAGAGCCGCATGATCCTCACCCAGGCAGGAAGCGCAGATGACATGACGGTCCCCGTCGCTGAGTGTGGCTCGGCACGAGCCGCAGGATCTTTGCATCTTTAAAAAGACGCTTGCTCTTTTAGAACAGATAGAAAACAGAGATAGAGTGTGAGTCGCAGCGGCGAACACACACTCAGCAGTGAAAAGGATATGAACGCCGGAAAGCGTAGCAGGTACGGCGGCTGAAGGCGGCGAGGTGCAGGCCAGCGACTTCAGGCTCGAAGGCTCGTCCCGCAGAAGGCTTACAATCAGACGGCGCGGCTTCTCACTCCGGATCCAGCGATGCAGTAGTGCTTCGCTGAAGAGTTGAAAATCAGTTTGTATCAGCCTGTCGAGCGTATTTATAGGCCAAGGCCACGCCTATTCTGGCGGGACGCGACGAAATGGGCGCGAAGTACCCCCATTGGACGTCACGTCACGCAGGGCCTCTCTCGATAGGCTTGCTGCTGTGGCCGCAGGGCAGCCAATAGGCGCGCGAGCCGTCTTGCCTATGTCTGCACGCTGCCGCACAGCGTTTTACATTAATCAAAATTAAAGGATAATTTTTGGCTTCAATATCTCGTGGAAAAGAGGTTTTCCCCATAGCGTAAGATATTACGCAGTACGAGAGATACTCTCGTAAGAGAACCACAGCTATTATTAAAACAAAAATAACTTTTTTTTTACCAGCGTGTAAGCACTGATCTTTTCGTTCAGGAAATGCGAATGGCAGGCAGGGACATAGACATTTTGAGGGGCAGGGGCTCAAGTGAATCATAATTACGCATTTTTTTACTTTTTTTAAACAAAAAGTATATATATTAACACAACTCTGACTTTCTTTTTCTTTTCCCTCTGCTTAGGGGGAGCACTTCAGAACTCCTGACCTGATATTTAGATACACTAGCCTACTATTCAATAAATATATTTGTTTAACAGGGAAGCTGTGCGCAAACAGGAATATAGGCTATATCATTTTTCAAAAATTAAAAACAGCACCCCAGAAAAAAGGGTACTTTCTCTCCAGGAATAAAAAGGGCTCAAGCCCCTATTTATATGTGTGCACGTGCCTGCGAATGGGTTTAGGCTATCTACATTCCCCATAAGGATAGTAAAACCTGAAATCACCAGCCATCGGTCCACATGAGGGAAATGGATTAACAAACATACTATTTTTTTTTTCTGTGATGGGTAGGTTTAGCCTACGTAATATAATACAGAGTTTAAAAACCATTACGACAATACGGAGAGTCCCCACAAAGATAGCGAAACCGCGTGTGTGTGTGTGTCTGTGTGTTATTCCAGCATTTCTTTCTCCCAGGAGTCTGTACCTTTTAGAGTGTCACAACATGCAGTCTGTCCCTGGTGACACATCTACCGGCCAGCAACGCACTGTGTGTGGTGATTTACACAGCCTGAGGGAAGAAGTTTCTGCAATATCATCCCCTGTTTCATACACACAAAAACACACTCATCGCCTCTCTTTGAATTGAACTCCCTCTCAATTGGATCATGTCTGGTTTTGAGGCGTGCAGTGGCCCAAAAAAGCCATTTGTAAAAATATCTGAATGTCACTAGATAACAACATATCAAAGCAAGTGGCATTTATTTGAAAGAAAGAGAACACAAATACACATTTAAAGCAAAACAACTACAAAACAAATATTTAACCAAATAAAGTTTGCTAGGATTCAAATTAAAGTTCACTTCAAGAGTTATATTTTATGAATGTGAAATGTTAGTGAATCATAGTTAATGTGATGACATATAATGTGAGGTTGAAAAGATCTTACTTATATCCACTAAAAGTCATCTTAAGTAGCTAAAAGGTAATTGCAAAATTGGCTAGGCTACATCATTTAAATATTCATGTACACTTAATGTTATAGGTAATTTTAGGACAGACTGAATTGTGGATATTCTGGCATTTGGCAAGAACATCCAAAGCAGCTTGCAGTACAATTTTATTAAAGGCACAGTCTTTCTGGAGGTTATAGTGAAAAGTGCAATTATTTGCAAACTGCAAACCTACATTTGCATGTGCTTTTTTTGAAAAGTGAAATTTTAACAGTATGCTAGTTACCATTGCAATTTATGGCATGAACACAACCTGCTACAGTTTCTGTGTTCAATATGAAAACACATAAACTATAAAGGTTGACTGAACTAATTCCAAACTGGTTTTCTGAAACAATAACTCTGAGCAGTGACATCATTGTGTGGCCTCATGGGAGCTGTTTTCTGCTCTGGGGGAAGTGTTTCTATCATAAACATGCAGTTCCTGCTATTGGATCCTGATGAGGGAACAAAACACCCTCTGAACAGGAAGCTGTCTATCAATTAGGCTACTTAGTTTGATCAATTAAAACTCAGGCTATGTTCAGAATGGAATACTAGCATACTACACACTGTATCTTTCTAGTATTTTATATTACAATAGCATGTAAAACTGTATGGGGTATACAAAGATACAGAAACATTTCAGATAGAAGTGTGCTATGTTATTGTCATATTTTTCTGATTCAAACACTTGGTGGTCCAATCAAAATCAAGAAAGAGTCAAGAAAAAGATATTAGTTCATTGCATTATGACAGCTGCTGACAGCGTTTTAGCTGAAAGAGTCCAAATTGCCTCTAATTTTCTATGCTGTAAATATTATGGCCACAACCCAAATTGGGCTAGTGTCCAATCTATTTCTTCCAGCAAAACACAAACGTGCTATCAGTCCATGAAAGGTCACATTTCATATTTTCTCTGTTTGGATCTAATCTGGGCGCCCTCATTAAGGTCTAATTGATGTCAGTGTGCAATTATGTGAGTCAGTGGAACGGTGCTCATGTCGAGAGGAAGCGCTAGTCTCACGCTTTTGATGTCAAAGCCGATCTCGTCACTGAATCTCTCTGAAAGCAGCATCTGCCCGCAGCTGAGCAACAATAATCATTTTGATACCTCCTGTCAGCTTGTACTTGCTGTGTCTGAAAGACAGAAGGAGTAAAAGAGAAGGATATTTGGGATGTACTGAACAGTAAGTTCTGAGTGATACGTCAGGCCATATTATGCATGTTTATTTATGAGTGCTGCAGGTCCATTACAATATCTAATAGGGCTACTTACATTTCATGTAAATTCTTTTAAAAATCTTTATGAGGTCACCAGTGGGAGCAAGAAGAAAACTAATGAGAATAAATTAGATTAAATGCTTAAAAGTAATTAGTTGATTACACCCTTTCATCCTCAGTAGGCTAGATACTCAATGGCGGATACTGTAATTATTTTAATTTATTTAGACATTTGAAAATACAATTACATACAGTCTCCTTACAGTCTTAAGTTCCAGCGGAATGCATTCAACAAGCTCTAGTCTGATTGAAGCATTGTAAATCCCTAAATTAAACTCGCTGTTCATCTAACGTATCTGGCTGTTTAGATAATCTATACTTGTCTGTCCAAGACCTATATGGTCTTTGTCTCTCTGAATCAATTATTAAATCAATCGATTCATTGTTCAAGCAATTGAATTTGCCACCCACTGATCAATATAATAATTAGTCAGACCTTCACACATCAGGGCAAAGGACCACTAAATAAGGAACATTTATATGCATCCACGTCATAAATGAAATGAAAGAAGTTGATCTGCAGCAGGCGCATGTCCTTGTATTGTAATTTCAGTTATGAACCTCCAGCATTAAATCACATATAAAACATGCAGATGCAGACATGCACAGCTGGTGGCATGTGCATATGTGACCCCCTGATTTATGGTTGGGCAATTGAAGGTGGCGCTGTGGTTAATGTGATTTATATGTTACTCAAGCCACACCTCTTCTTGTTAGAGGTTAGCCATACGGAAAGACTGTTCAGGATTATTGTCTGTTTATCCATGACCTCTAAAATGCTAAATGCTGATGCAGGCACCAGGGTTACGATGAAACCATGAATAATGTAGCACTGCATATTACTTGATCATCTTATTTTAAATTATAAAATATAGAAATAGAATCAGATAGGCCTATATATTGCTGGCTCAATTCAGATCATACAGTTCTTAAAGGAACAGTTTATTAAAAAATGTTAAAGGTGCTCTAAGCGATGTTGGGTGAAGTCACTTCTTGTTGACGTTTAAAGTATTGTCAAACAAAATGGAGGCTAACTAGACCCTGCCTTCTTGAAAGAAATCCTTTTTGTGGGCTATTTGCTGGAACAGTTTGTTATGTTTCGTGGTGCGGGTTAGCCCAGTTTGTTTTTGTTGCCATTTGTGGAGCCTGGGGTGTCTGCAGAGACCGCGTTTTTTTACAGTGTGTTCAGGGGACAGGCAGCTAGCGGATAGTGAGGAGATGTTTGCTGTATGTGACAAAAAATGTTTTGGCCAAAAAACGCGTGACATCGCTTAGAGCACCTTTAACATAGTTACTCACCCTCACATCTTTTCCCATGGATCCGAAACTGTGAATTAATTTCAATATAATGAAACTGAATTAGGTCTGGGCCTGTCAAGCTCCAAACCAACATAATAGTAAATTAAATTTTGTTATAATTACAAATATTTATATTTCAAGTCTCCTTAAGCCATTTGTAAGTTCTGTGTGAGGAAGAGACGTGGGTTTTTTCATTTTTAATTTGGGTTAACTTGGATCTCAGGTGCCATTTTTTAAGGGAAAATAAGGACAGTTAAAAGTGAAATTTATCAGATTGATTAGCTTTTAGCTGATGTTAAGCATACTTTTGGCTTCTCTTTTCACATGAAGCATGGAAATATTTCGGCTTGATTTAATGTGTGACAGTGTAATGAGATTATCATGTTTTATATATGCTAAAATCCAGTAAAAGCACATCCACTCAGAGAGGGAGAAAAAGATAAACGTCACTTATGGGTAATGGATTTCAATGCGTTCAACAGAGACGCATGCCTAAAGGGATAAAAACTGACAAAGCAGAGTGTTGCTTTGTTTGTATAATATTTTAGTATATTGAGAATAAAAAATAAAAAGTCTTTTATCACTCTCTCAGGAAATTATAGGTTTCAAGTAGCAGCTTTCTGGCATGAGATTGTTTGGTTTCACAGCAACCCTTGAATCTTGCCCTTGACACTATCCCTTATCAACTAAATGATGCATGAAAGGACAAACATCTATAAGAGAAGGAAGGGCATGGCGAGCAATTTTAAAGGAATGATTTCTTAAGTAACTATTGTTGTACTCACCCTTACTGTATGTACAAACCTGCATGCTGTTTTTTTCTTCCATATTGCAGAATGTTAAGGCTCGTTTTTTCCATGCAACAAAAATGGATACCAAACGGTGTCTATCAAGCTGTAAAAGACCAAAAAAAAATAAAAATGACCGGTGTGCTCCAAGTCTTGTGAATAGCTTAGTATGAGGAGCAAGTCAAAATTGAATAACATAAAGATGCATCACAATCACAGAGGAGCTACACTCCCAACATCTCTCTTTTCAATCAATCATTCAAGATGAGGAAGGAGGGTTAAAATAAGGTTAAGCTTTTACACACATTCAGAACTAAAATGTGTTCCTATATAAAACAGTGCCGTATAGTCCAAACCTTATAACAAGCCTAAAATATGCAAAATGCACAAAAATGAACAGAAACATTGACCTTAGCAGGATAAAAGGCAATATTTTATTTTATACAATATTAAAATAAAAACATATTTTATTATATACAAATAAATGTGTATTTAATAACAAATATTATATAAAATAAAGATTATATAAAAATATTGAATATACATTTTTCAAAACATTTCATTTAAAATCCAGACTACATTTAAATGAAGGACTGAAATCAGTGACGAGCTCAATGGAGATGTTACGTCCTCTGTAGCATCAGGTTTGACGCAGCTTAAAGAGTGTGTTTTTCTGTGTGCATGTGTGTCAGTACTACTGTAATAGTAATCGTAATTCACACTGTGTAATGCACACAATCCTTCCCTCTAGACTTAAGAGTGCGAAAAAACTAAATTGAAAGAGGGAGGGCATGTGGATCTGGTGTAGCTCCGTTCCACTGTGGGGTTGATTTCTCTCCTCGTAATTCAATTCAGAAATCAAATGTACCAAAGGATATAATAATAACAGATGCCCTCATTTTCCTTCATCTCCATATAATCTTCACATAACATCTCCCTCACTGAGACAGAAGCCATTTATAATTATCATGATTATGTAAATGATCATAATGTTAATAATGACATGGACAAAAATAATAACGTCGTGTTGGATGATGATAGGAGTATTACGATCTGTACGCTGCCTATCATGTTCATATCATGCGAGTACAGAGTTTGGAATGAAAATGGCACCTTGAAAAGCTATACTGTGCTATGATGATGTGCTCTCGGTGTGTTTGAATGGAAAAGCTGTGCATGCTTGTCTCCTTTCATCCCCTTCAGTGTGTCTAAGGAGATTTCGCTTGTGAATCTGTTGCATTCACAGAGGTGTTCAGACAGGCACATGCTGATAAATCATCACCACTAATTCACCTATACTGATTTATGATGGGAAGAATGAGGCATAGACAAAGTACACTAGATATGTGAGAAAAGCACACAACCTTAATATTCATACCCTTTTTTTTATTTCTGAGATGATGACCGACCGCACACTGAATTGAACAAGGCTTTGAGGTCAGACTAATGTAGAATACTACTTGCAGGTTACATCTGTAGGTTCTATCAAGTGACTGTCCGTCCTTTGGATGAGACGTTAAACCGAAGTCCTGATTCTCTGTGGTCATTAAACTTTCCACGGCACTTCTCGTAAAGAGTAGGGGTGTAACCATGGTGTCCTGGCCAAATTCCATCCATTGGCCCTAGCCAATCATGGCCTCCTAATAATTCCCTAATAATATTTAATAATAATTTATTTAAGACACATTAATTCAGCAACGCACTACTGTTAATCTGAATACTGTTGGGTTGATGGTTTTGTACACACATTCTTACATCGTTGTGGACAGAGTGCAGTAATAATCTTTTTTCTGCAGTTTTCTGCACTACTTATCAGCGCCACAGCACCTCTTCTGAATCTACAGCATTAAACAGACAGCGACCAGTATACTGATTAGAATGACTCTTATTAACTTTCTTGAATCAAAACCAGAGTTTGATTGACTAATGAGTCAACATGACTTAAATTGAGTTACTGACTTGTTTATATGGCAACGTGTAATTGGATACAAATTATGTGTTTTGTCAGTGGTATTTTATAAAACTATAATTTACAAACACACCATTGTTTGTATTGTTGTTTAATAAATAGTTAGGACAATTATTGGATTGCATTCATGCCACCTCTAAAAACACTGAATACAAGTCTGTGTAATTTTATTAACCAGAACAGTATAGTTAATTAGGATTCTTTCTATTCTTATTTGTAAGTAAAAACAGTAGGTACTGTATTGCCCACAGCCTACTGTGTAGACTTTAGCCACTAGAATTATATTCCAAAAGTAGCCAAGAAGAATTACCCTAGATGCGCAATTACAGTAAGGATATGCTATGGATTCTCAAGGACAATGAAAGCAAGATGCAGCCCATGAATGAATGCAAGTAATGATGTGACCCTGGAGATATGGGCAGCCCATTCTAATCACTTCCTACAAAGAAAGACCAGAGAAATCTTGTGGGAGTTGTAGCTCATCTTTACTGGTGGCACAACTACCTTCAAACCTATCAGCTGGTTGTGATTATCTCAGCCCCGCTCACAGTGGCTGCGTCCGAAATCTTAAAAACGCAGCATTCGGAGGATGCATTCCAAGATAGGAACGCAATCAAGGCTTGTCCCAATCCAATGTTAGCTTCACTTCCCGTCTCCTGAGATACCTTTATCTGATCGATTTTTGAAGGAAGCAGAGATGTATCCTTCGCTGCCTTTGATATTCCACAATCATGTGCTTTCCATTTGGTGACAGAGTAGGTAAAAAAGACGGCATCTGAAAGTTGTGGCTGGTGGTCAATGTTTATCAAACGTTTATTACTTTTGGTGTCAAGCAAGAAATTACTATTGTAGTAATTCATTATTTCCGTAGTTATCACCAAATCTCTCTCTATTTTGCTGTAGATCATTGAACTGTTAGGCTGCCTCAGAAGTCTGTCAAAATCAGTTTCGTGAGGTACCTTCATGTGCAAAGTATCTTTCTGCTTGCAAAGTCATTGCCTGATAGGCAACAAGTCAGCTGCCTAAGTTTTCGGACACAGCCCGAGTCTGTTTGGTTGCAGTAGCCCAAGTTGACATTAACTTAAGGAGCCAGCCTAAATTTACTCAGATAAGCTACTTAAGCTGCACCAGCTGTCATAGCACTGAAGGCTGAATAAATAATTGCACTCATACACTGACCAAACAAACTGCCACGTGGCCAATGCATTCTGCATAAAGCAAAAGTACATTTTGTACATTGAGGGCCGTGTAATGACTTCATAAGGCTGTGAGTCATAGGCACCAAATGACAGTAACACAAAGAGCTACAGCCTTGGAATAGCTTCTCTAAAATAAGCCGTTTCCTCCCACTTGGACCTCTAGCTTTTGGAATGACAGATCGGTACATGATTTCCCTGTGAAAACAGCTGCTTAATCTGAAATAAATGCCTGCTCTACTGGGCCTATAGCCTTTCTGTTCAATGCATAAATGTAAACAGTAAGAACCATAATCTTGATTATCATTAGCAGTCTTTGGTTTGCTCTGCAGCCTCACAGGTAGGCCTACTTTGACATTAACAAGGTCTTATCGGAGACAATTACTATTATTTTTGTCTGCTTTGTCTTTTGAGTTGTTTATCATTTATTGCCTCTGAATGAGAGAAATGTTTTCTTTTCAACCTATTCTCACGTGTGTCTATGCACTGAAATGGAACACATGCTGCCATGCTAATCGAAAAGAGGCAGGCACTCATTACCCTTTCCTCTTAGCCAGTCAGGCGGGCTGATAATGGCAGACCCGCCCATTTATATGCAAATTAAAGAAGTCCCTCAAGGGATGAGTCTGTTCCTTCTCTCAAAGTCTCTGGCACCATTGTTACTGAATTACTGTTGCGACCTATGTAAATTCTAAGTCGATTGCAAGTGCCCTGTACCTGTCTATGGGTTGGACCTGGAAGACTTCTCTTTGCTGGATAAATGGTAACTTCATCGGTTGCCGTAAATGATGATTAAGGCTTGTGATGGGCACCGGTGTTAATGGAACTTAGGTCAAAAATGTTGGAGAGACGATTTACCAAACCAGCTGTTGTCTATGGACAACTGAAACTTTGATCTAATTAGTAAAAGGTATAGTTGGGTCTCACAGTGCTGTTTGTGATTCAAATGTGAAAGAGGGTGGATTGCGTTGACTGGGATGTGGGCTGAAATGCCCTGCTCACACAGAAAATGAATGACTGCGTCCAAAACCGCATACTCTCTTGACTACTGTAGGTAGGCCTACTTCTTTTGAATAAGTACTTACTCCGCGACCACAAAAACGCGTGTTCTATAATTTGTGTATGAATTTAATCAGAGAGCTACGCTTCATCTCTTCTCAGGGCTGGGTCTGGCCACAATACTTCGTCCACATCACAAGATACGTCTTCTCTTGCCAAACATCAAAGGAAGTATCTCCTAGCATGGCATATCCAACCTTGGACAGAGGCAACCTCTATGTCCCCACATGCGTCCTCCATTGCCTGGAGAAGCGGCATGCAGGCTTAGGGTTGGTGATCATACACTTTCCAGCGCCAGGCTGAGAAGAATTCCTCTATGGGATTTAGAAAAGGTGAATATGGGGGTAGGTACAAAACTACAAATTGTGGATAGGTGGCAAACCAGTTTTGGACAGCCCGGTGAAAACTAACATTGTCCCATATAACCACAAATCTAGGCTCTGATCTGGATCAGGGACAAGTATTGTGTAAATTGCATCCAGAAAAGTGAGCATATGGCCGCAGTTGTACGGACCTAGTGTGGCATTGTGATGGAGGACCCTGTTTTGAGTGATGGCAGCACACATAGTTATATTACCCCCACGCTGTCCAGGAACATTGGTAATTGCCCTCTGTCCTATTACATTTCTTCCACTGCGCCTGGTTTGGTGAGGTTGATGCCAACCTCATCCACATGAATAAATTCATGGCGAAATACATGGGCATCCATCTCCAATACTCTCTGTACAGACAAAAGGATATACAGATGAGTAAATATGGTATGTCTGAAGTACTGGAGGAAGTGTTGCATACATACCTTTACAAAGTCATGTTGCAGATTCTTGACTCTGTCAGAGTTTCTCTCAAATGGCACCTTGTAAAGTTGTTTCATCATCACTTGGTGCCGTTGGAGGATGCATTGTATGGTCGACAGGCTTACAGCATTGATTTAGTTAAATATGGTGTCATTATTCAAGATATGCTCTCTTATCTCTCGAATCCTAATTGCATTGTTGGCCAAAACCATATTTATAATTGCAGTCTCTTGTACATCTGTAAACAAATGTTTTAGCAATACTATGCAGTCTTACGTATTTTACAGTACATTACTGTAATGCTAAAATAGTCATTATATAGTTGCATACCTGTTCTCATTTTTGAAGGTTTGAATTATGGACGGCACTGTAAATCGACTCAAGTTGGGCTGGACTCTCAGTCCAGCCTCTCTCATGGTCAAACCGTGGTTGATCACATGATCAACAAGTGTTTCCCTAATCTCATCAGAGATGGCTCTCCTTCCTTCTCTTCTCATCCTCTTCTTCCTCTTCCTCTCTGTCCATTGCTCAAAACAGGTAATCCGACCTTTGACGTATTTATAGGACTATACTACAGTAAAAGAGTGATTGGTTAGTGATCAGTTAAGCAATTAGTGTTTGCACATGTGAGGTGTGTGTGTGACTAGGGCTGTCGCGGTGAAGGAATTTCCCTTGCGGTAATTTTGAGTGGCTCAATAGCGCGATATGCGGTTTTACCGCCATTTATTTATTTATATTTATTTGTTGCTATATAAATACGTGTTATGATGTGGTCAGCATACACAAAAACAATGTAACCAATGTAACTGAAACTAAACAGCGTCTCTGCGCATTGAAAGACTGTCACTCAGCGCGCAGTTGTTATGCCAACGGTAGGGGTGGGCGATATAGCCTCAAAATTCTATCACGATATTTCAAGAATATTTGCGATAATGATATTTATGACGATATAGACATTTTTTTTTGTTATTGAAGCAAATTTTCTTATGTTTATCTCGCCTAAATGTTTGCTCAATCATTGCGTTTTTACAATGTGGTAATTTTGTTGTTAAGAGTTTACACAACACAAGGAAGCTTGATTTCAATCTTTGAATTAAATGTTAAATGTGTGTAGGTCTAACACCAGTATTCAGAAATACTACAGAAACATAATAAAGTAATCAAATGTAAAATAGCACATAGTCTTTTAGTTCTGTTTCCTGATTAAATTAAATACATAGGCTAATAATTCTCATTCATTACAATTAAAGCTATCTTTTGTTGTTTTGACGATAACATTAATGACAGACGCATATAGCCTATGGCTGCTGTCACTTTTACAGCTAGTGCACGGATCCATTGCTGTTTTCATTATACTGTCTGTCACACTGTCACATGCGTTTTATACATAACCGACTGTGTTTATGAGTATACTTACCAAGTCCGGAAGTTTTACACAATTTTGCGTTTTTTCCCCCATTAAAGCGAAAAAATAACTTTAGTTTCTCGCGAGCTGTAGGCTACTCTATGTATGCACGCAGTGCAACTCTCTCAGAGAGTGCGCGAGTAGCTTACTGGATACTTTAGAAACCGCTTGAATGTTTAAACTGATAAGAATTAAGAAGACTTGAAAATTATAAACTTTAGTTACGATGCACTGATGGCCCGATTGTGCAAGAGACCATTCAGTCATGTCCCGACTCCTAAACGCGCGCGAGAGAAGACGCGCGTCGGCAGCCCCGTTGAACACTCAAGCTGTTTGTGAAATTAGGCTTGTTTGAGACGAGCAAAATCTGCACAGAACCGATCACCGGTGATCAGCGCGCAATGCCTGCTGGTTAGAAATGTGTCCGAGTGCGGTCCGCCTTGCTCTGATGTCATGCTGACGTGTGTCAAAAAGCTCTCGCGAGCGCAAGGCGCATGTGTCGGATTCTGCAGTCGCGCGCAGTTGCTCTCCACGGACTGCGCTGATCAAAAGCATGATGGGAAACGACTTGCTGACGACACAGCTTAATGCTGATTGGTTTAAACAACCGTGATGTGTTGTTCTCTTTTAAAATGTTTGATTTTAAAACTCGGATACTCGTATATGTAGGCTACTCGGACAGTGCGATCTCTATGAGTTATGCAATGTCATTTTATTATTAAACACACACACACACAAACACATAGCCTATGTCTGTATTACAGAAAAAATGATTGATAAACACTTATTTGGAATGGAATTAAATGACAAGTACTTGTTATTGTCTTGTTCGTTATATTTATTTTCATATAAAGGCAACAGAAATTAAATTCCATCCAGTTTATTAGCAACACTGTGCACAAGCGTGAATCCCGTGAATCCAGCGATATCCATCATTGATCTCGCAGGGTCAGATCCACTGCGAGAAGCGAGAACTGTCTGGCTTGCCTGCGCTTTTTTCACTCCTCCTCTCACTGCAGCCGCCTACTCTCGACTACATTTCAGGCGAGGCAAGGCGCATCTCAAACAAGCCTATTGCTAAATCGTCATCGGAGGCTGACAGGCTGCTCTCGCGCTCAGGCAAGTGTTGTTGTTGTGCGTGCTAGGGAACGTAAATTCGTCATTACGTCATACGTCATTCGTCATACGTCATCGCGTCGCTATATCATTGATATCGCGATATGACACTTTTTCATCATTTAAAAATGTATACCGGTATTATCGTGGACGGTATGATATGGCACACCCCGGGCCAACGGACTGTCTTTGAGTGAGTCATTAAACCGTTCATTCAACAAAAACGTTCAAAAAAGCTGATTCCTTAAATGATAGATGTAATGAAACAAGGTGTTAATTATTTTTTAACTTTGAGCTCCACTTTTCAAGGCTCAGCTGGGCAGCAATGCTTCACTTTTGGGCAAAGCTGAAGCAATGCTTCACTTAATAGAGACCAATGGCATTGATTCATGCGTGACTCGCTACTTTCCCCCCACGGCTTTCCTCGTGCTCGACGCCATTCATGGTAAATACCCTTACACGTTAAAAGGATAATGGCCTACGACAAATATTTCGCTTTCCTTGGAAACGGCAACCTTTTCACGAATGTCCTTGACTTCAAAGACAGACGCAGGTAACCGCACGTGCTCAGTCAAACACATTCACTGTCTGTTTAGGCTTAGGTCCAAATCCACGAATCATCTGTACAAATCACCATGATAAACAGTCTTGTTATCATTATTAACTTATTTAACATTCAATACACATGGTACGAACTACGAAGGGTGGCCTTATGAAAAAAGAAAACGCGGTTCGCGGTTGCTGTGGTTACTTGCATTCCTCTGCGGTTGGCCTGTCAGTAGCGCGGTACTGCGATATTGCGGTTATCGCGACAGCCCTATGTGTGACCTTGTGAATAAGTGTAGCATTTTGATTGGTTGTGTTTGGAAAAGAAAAGCAAGTCACTTCCTGTTAGATTTTTGTGTTTTACGTAGAGAATTGTATGTAGTGTTTTGAAAAAAGTGTTTTATGCAATTGAAAACTGAGTCAAAGGCTGAGACATAGCTTATGGTTTTGGAGATTTGGTGTGTAGTATTGCATTTGAGTGTGAGGTTTCAAAAATCGTGTGACATAGATTTGGTGTGTAAGCAGTTGGAAAAAAAAACTGTAATGAAAATGGATTGTTTTAGTTACTTTTTAAAAGGCATGAGCCCTTTGATGTGTGCTGCCTAAACTTTCAAAATGAAATACATGAATAGAAAAAATGGTAAGGCAGCTGTTTTGAGCCACTGATACATTCTGTGTACACACAAGTATCTTAGGCTGTGGTGACTCACCCTGTTGACAGTGGGATAGTGACACAAATTATGTTGTGACAGAAAGAGAGGATATGCACCCCCTTCACCCCAATGAGACTGTCACAGTGACATCCAAAAACAAGCGGCCCTGACACTGCCATCTCTCATTTCCACTGTGCAGTATGTAGACTCGCTCAGCACTGGTGATGCTGAAATTTTTAGGTGATCCATATTCTTGAGTCTATATTCACATTCACGGAATGATTCTTCTCCCTGTTTATTTTCTGTTCATAGCTTCATTTACATATAATCATAGGCATATAGTGTCCAAAAAGTATTTGGACACTTAAGCCACACTTTAAAATTTTTGTTTTGAATTATCAGTATCATTTGTTTGTTCTTCCATTGATTGTCATGTTATTCTGGGCTCTTGTCTGGAGTTGCGTTAAAAGTAATTCCTTGTCAGGACATGTTCACGGATATATGCTCCGCGTAATTAAAATATGATGGAAATAGGACGACTTAACCGGGGTCTTGAATGAGAGGAAAGAACAGGCTAATGGCATGATCTGTGAATGGTCACATGTTAAAGGATGGAGTGGGGCCTCTTGACAGTGGGTTGGAAGAAGTGCATTAGGCCCAGTGAAGATGAAGGTGGTGAGGCTGGAATGAAGTCCTTTGCTAAGGCTCTCACTGCGACCATTGTCGCTAATTCAATCGTCAGTGTTCAGACTGTTCACACTCATTTTTGATGAAAGGGGCCGAAATGAATGGTTGGATCCTTTTCTTTGTGTGTGTGTGTGTGTGTGTGTGTGTTTCTTTTTGTTCAGAAATCCAACAAGGAACATGAGTAGGAGTATGAAGCTACAGCCATGTCATGATGGTGATGAGGACTTTTGATTTTTGCTCTTTTTAGTCAGGAACAAGAATAACATATATTTCTTTATTTTTTGTTTGTTTGTTTGTTTGTTTGTTTGTTTGTTTGTTTCTTTCTTGGCCACTTTTTGTTCTTTTTAGATTGTATTTGGATTTTCTTTACTTTTTTAACATTTTTAATCATTTCATCTTATATAAACCACATACTACATTTAGAATTTTGACTTTCTAAACATTAATGATCATATTTTAATATTTCACATTACATAACTTTGAATACAATACTTCCCTTTATTTAATTAATTAATTATTATTATTATTTAATTTGATATTTGTATTCGCTGAGAAGTTAATTTGATAATGTAATGTGTATTTTATGTTTTGAAAGGTTTTGTATTTTGACACATTTTAGATGTATATATTATATCTTCTGATTTTTGTCCTTTTCCACTTTCTTTTTTCCCTCCTTTTTTACCAGAGGCAGAGAAAAAAAATTGGTGCAGGCATGTAGGCGGTTAGATCGATAGTGCAGACAAACAAAAGTAGCTGACCTGATCTGAGGTCAACTGGTGGTAAATGAAAAGGTTTTGAAGCAAAAATGTATTACTGTTCTGAGGAATAAAACTGTAGACTATTTAAATTATTCAGTTTCTTTTAATTAACTTTCATAGTATAAACCTTAAAAATGTCACAGAATGAAGAAGAAATGTGTTCATATTTCTAATTGTTGTAATGGGAGGTTTTCATCAAGATCAGGATATTAGAGTTAAAAATAACTAAAAGAATAATACAAAATATGATACAAATACTGGTGTAAACATTGTGACATCACATTATTGACGTACTATATGATTGAATTGTGACGCACATATTCAAAGACATGATGTCTGATTAACGCTTGTGATCAATATTAATTTGCTTCTTTGTATTTGCATTTGAAACAAAGAGTTTGTGTTCAACATCATGGCTTTACTTTGTCGTATATACACTGACCAGATGAAAATCAATTCAGGTTATTCTCACAAGGGAAGATTCAAAACCAGTCTGTCACGTGGTAGCCTACGTTATAGCAACAACGTGCGAGAGTAATTAAAAATTTCAAGTCAAATTTTTACCCTAATTGAAAATCTGCGGCTTCATCTTGAGTGACTGGCCTTTTTGAACGTCTTGATTGTTAGCGACAGGGCTGACTGTAATTGCGGGTGCCAAGCAGTAAAGGACAGTTACACAATGCATGCTGTCTAAGACCTGACAATTATATTTTAATAATCATTTTCATAACGGTAGGCCATGAGTTGATTTATGACCATGGAAGGCACATGTGGATGTGCTTGTGGGGCTCATTTATTCTAATTGTTGAGGACAGGACAGTGTGGCATTTCTAATTGTGTGAAACACAGGTTAGTGAATGCTAAATTATTAATTTGAATATCTACGTTAGGTACGGAGAAAGAGAAAGGGCACCTGCTTTACCTCAAGCAATATTGTGCACACTCATAAACTTGAGCTCCATATGTTAGATTTGCTTTGGCTGTTTTCCATTAGTTTCTCTCAAAGCCTAGTGGGGATGTACAGTTCAGGACACTTTGTTAAGCTGGAGTGACAAGCCTTTTACATCTCTAAGGGTGTTATAATACAAGACTTGCAGATAGTTCTGATTATTTTGTGTGAAAGCACCCCTGGTTTTGTCCCCAGTCCGAGCAAGTGTGAATATGAATGACTATTAGCATGGCATGCAGTGGGTCGGTATGTTAGTGATCTTTGTCCAGTTTAACTGATTAAAATTAAGTACAGATTAAATGTACTTGAGTTTTTCAAGTGTGCTGCAACTCAACTTGAAAGTAGCAAGTTGGCTGGTTGGTAGTTCATTGAAGTGATTTAAGGAGGAATTATTTAAACCGAATCATCCAAACTAACAAACAGAACATTCTATTACAGCAAATTCAATGTTTATATGTGAATAAAAGCCTGAGAATTCTCATTTCTGGGTGAACTAACCCTTTAAGATATTATAGGAGACATATGAGACAGGCCATTTCTATAAATGTGAATAGGAGAAAATGTAATGATCAAAATGACGCTTTAGTCGATAGTCTTTCCACTGTCAAGTAAATAAGAGCTTTAATGGTATGTGTAGCTACATAGAAAATAATCTGCCAGAGGGTTTTGCCAAGATGGGCGCAGATGGAACTGTCAAACACATAATAGAGACTGTTGCATTTTGAATCAGGTGCTCAGTAAATCTAAAGACTGGTCTTTGCTTGCTTGCAATTTAGCATGAATGTTTTATCTAGAACAGCTTACAATACAACAATTTTATGTACAGTCCACCCCTGAGGCATATGGTGTAAAGTGCCTTTCTCAAGGGCACGGCTATGACAAGTATCTCAGTATCCCATATGTCACTTCTACCTGGGATTAAATCTATAACATTTATTCTAGCAGATTGCAGTCTTTACTTTTACTTTACTGTCTTAGTTTTATTTCAAACATTTGTGAATAAATTATCCCTCTCTTTATTCACTAATGTTCTCCCACATCATATTTTAGTCAGTGTAATGCCAAGTCAAAATTCCCCAGCTGCATTGCACTATGGGATGCCTGACGTGTTCATGTTCCCTAATCCGTATCTGCAGGTTCGAGCATGAAGATTAACGCAGCGGCCCCATAGTGCAGCACACACCCCGTGCCGTTGTCTTGGCAGCTGCGTTATCTTGGATGCTGCTTACCCTGAGGGAGTGATGAAGAGGATTATTTTGCTTTTTTTCCACTCCCAAATCCTCTCAACAAAGGGATTTCTTCTGTAATACATCCACCAAGCAGCAGAGGGAGAAGGCCCCTACTGAGTTCTTTTAGCAACACTGCCATGCTTGCCTCATTCGCGATAGGCCACATAATAATATAATTTAGATAATCTGTCCGTGTGGGGATGTTTTTCAAGCGACAAGCTGCATTAGCACGAGAAACCAGAAGGATTTAATCCTTATTAGATTTAGAAATTTAGAAAAGAATGACCATAAATGTTTTGGCTACAAAATGTTTTTATTTGTTTCTCTCACCATTAAAGTTCAGACTCTGATTCCATCCTTTAGAAAATCATAAAAAATCTTGTCTGGGTTATGTTCTAAAAAAGAGGCCTTGGCATTCATGATGAAAAGTATATTTAATGAAGAGGTTTTAAAAAGCAATTACATGTGGCAGCCTACTTAGCTTCTAGCCTGTTAATTGGGGGAGCTTGAGCCAGATCTATAATTTTATAACCTATAAACAGTCAAAGCAATAGATAACTGAAAATGTCAAGATTAAATGCTAGAAAGCATAACATTTGTACCCTATAATCACGATAATTGCGAAATCCCCTCTTTAGCTAGTCTTGTCGTTCCTTCCTGAGCTATGGTGAGATGAGTGAAAGAGTGTGCAGTGTTTCTGATTCCAAAGCTAAGTTTCTGTAGGCACCCTGTTTGCGGAGGAACTTACAAAATATCCTGAAAAGATCTCAAAAGACTGTCAGTGGTTTTGAAGCACTTAAAATACATTGATATCACTTTAGTACACAATATGATATTCAAGGCCCCTACAAATAGATTATAAAATGTGTGTGTGTGTGTGTGTGTGTGTGTGTGTGTGTGTGTGTGTGTGTGTGTGTGTGTGTGTGTGTGTGTGTGTGTGTGTGTACAAACCAGTACATTTTTAAGGTACTTTTGAACAAATGCTGCATTTTTTTAAATACAAAGATTTTTTTTTTCATTTAACTTCTTCTCACTAAATAAATCAATATTTGGTGTGCCTAGCTTCCTTCTAGCTACACTTGAACACTACATAATATCCAAAAGAACAGAATATATATAAAATAAAGACATATTTTAAATGATTAGAAATGAACAATAATTTGTATTAAGTATATATTAAGCTTTTAACCAAACAGGACAGCAAACTAAATTTTGTCTTGAAGCTTGGCGTCACAATTGCCTGCCGTCTATGCAAAGCCGTTGACTGCTTGTCTTAATCTTCATTATATCATGTTCTATTGAATATATTTATAGGCTATGCAGATGTCTATATAACACACTCAACAAATGAAGCAAATAAAGAAAAGGTTTGGATCTATTATAGTTTCTTTTGTTCTATTTGCTCTTTTCTTTTCTAATATATCTAATCATAGGATTCCGAATAAAATTCACAGGAACATCATGAGCATCAAAATCTCTGGAGCAGGTATCTCCAACATGAGCAGATTTCAGGGGAAAAGACTCAATGGAATAAACCGTGCCGATGGGAGAGATGATGTAAGCGTTTATGTAATCTGCATCTGCGAGATGCACATCACAGCGCCCCCCCGAGGCCATTGCTGCCTCTCAAAGGAATTATGAACAGGATGGATAGTGTGGCCATAACCAGAGAACAATTATAATGCAACCGCTCCGCTTGTGAGGTGTCTCGTTTAGTTTAGTCTAGCATTTCATTTTTCATTTTTTTTGTACAATACTGTATTTTTAAGGCAATATTAATGTTTTTCGGTTGTTTTTAGACTAGTCATTTAACAATAAAAGACTACACCTCTAAAATTTTAAATTAACTGCAGGACGTTGTAATATACCGATGCCAAATTAGATGCCAATATAATGTTATGGACATTTGTGGTACTCTGTGTTTTTTAATTTCTGAAATTCAGTTCAATTTTATGTGCTTTATTGGCACAAATTGGAAAATATTGGAAAAATGACGGTACATTTTAATTTCAAAATTTTTGTAGCTTAGTTTGGTGCATTAAAAGTAATATTAAGTTTAATAAAAATTGTGCAAGTAATTAAATAACTATTCCATTGTTTGTGGTTTCTGAAGCACATGGTCCAATCGCTAGGCTACCGCTTAAAGGCGGGGATTACAGTAGGGCCGTGGCACATGGTCCAATTAGAACATAGAGGGGTGTGGTTTCTTTCGCTCGATCATTCAGCACCTTGGACAGCAGCTCGCACTCGACTGCGGGAGATATTCAGGGTTCGGGTTGAGGGTCCTCTCCTCCTCTCCTCCCAAATAACTCAGAAGAAAGAAATAGAGAAGGGGATTTCACAGAAAACCTGTCAGGCCGTGAATTTCCTTTCTTTTCCCGGGAGTTTGTGATCTATTTTCGACGTTGGCTCGTTGCTATACGCTGCTTCTATGCAGCGTGTCTCTTCTGCGCCTGGGATCCCAAACCACAAACGCTCAGCGTGAGTTTTGGTGTGTACCGCTATTTAGTCTCGAAAAAAATAATAATAATAAATTCACCAAAGTCAATTGTACTTTGATACGTTTCTGGCATGGGTTCTGAGAATGTTGGCTAGTTGGATGCGATACCGTCCTGCCATGAAGTTTCTTGGTTGTTCTCCAGCCTGGTTCAGGCTTTAATGCGCACTGAACCTCTCTTCGCCTTTCCCCCCAATTCATCTATTTTATTTGTGATCATCAGCCTTGCTTTGGAAAATGAGGTTCTTCTGCAACTTTTTGTGCACATAAAATCCTGAAAGGAAGAAAAAACGAGGAGTCTGATTTCGTCTGAAGCCGCATCATCTCCTATGCCGTTTTAAGCGTCTCGACGGCACGTTTTTTGATTTTCCAAGAGAAACGTTGAAGTGTAAACACAAGGATAAAGATGAAGAAGTTCCGGAAGGTTTTAGACGGGTTGACCACTTCTTCGCCTGTGAATCCAGGTGGATCTCCCGCGTGTGGCAGTGCGGCTGGGACCCCCAGTGCGGCACCAACACCGCGCGACCTGGAGATCCAGGAAACGCTGATGTCCGAGCACTTCCAGATCTGTAAGGTGGGTGTCCCTCTAAATCGTCGCAAAGGATTTGTCTGTCACTGCAGTAGAGATGTGAAGCTAGTTTTGGCAAAGAGGCCAGCGCTAATCAATGCCGATGTCGGAAGAACTGTTGTTGATAAAGCCACAATAGAAATTGCAGTGCACCAGCAGCAGACACAATATACACTATAGTGCACAGACATAGTAAACCACAGAGTGTATACTAATGACACGGCCCTTAAAAGGATAGTTCACCCAAAAAAATGCAGTTGTCATTTTCTCAACCTCACAATTTGTATGTAGTTCTTTAGTGTAGCATAAAAGAAGATGTTTTGATAAATGCCTCATTGTTTTTGTTCATACAATAGACGTCATGGTAACCAAAATGATTTGGTTACCAACATTCTTCAAATCTTCTTTTATCTTCTTTTGTGTTCCTCAGACAGTATAAAGTTATACAGGTTGGGAACAACATGCTGATGAGTAAATTATGACAACATTTTCATTTTTGGACGAGCTGTCCCTTTCCCAGCACTTAAAGGGATAGTTCATCCAAAAATATTTTTTTTTGTCATCATTTACTTACTCTTAAGTTGTTCCAAACCTGTATGAGTTTCTTTCTTCTCTTGAACACAAAATAAGATATTTTAAAGAATGTTGGTAATCAAACAGTTGTCGGTAGCAATTGACTTCCATAGTAGGAAAAAAAAATACTATGGAAGTCAATGGGGCCCGTCAACTATTCTTCAAAACATCTTATTTTGTGCCCAACAGAAGAAATAAACTGAAGGTGAGTAAACGATGACAGAATTTTCATTTTTGGGTGAACTATCCCTTTAACAGTTGTCTCAGTTGTAAACAGCAGTTAACAGCTCAAAACAAACACGCCAGTTGTGAGATTCTCAAAATCTCTCAGTCCCCAAAAAACGGAGCCAGAGCCTTTGGACTCGTGGTGTTCACTTTTACACATTTCTGGCTCCCTCAAAATAACAATCTATCTATCGAGATGCTCAGGAGTGAGATGTTCAGAAGTGAGAAGATGTTCAGAAGTGAAGTCAAGTGATAGGAAGATCATTGATCAAGATCAATGAAGATCAATGACATAACCGAGGTGTCTTCGCTTACATTAAAAAGTGAGGGAGTCTGCCGTAGTCCCCGGGCTTAGGCTGTGGTTTTTCCTAAAGCTATTTTTAGATTTTTTAAGGGCCTAACGCAGCCGGTCGGGATGGAGGAAACTGACTGCAGCGATTAATTTCTGCCTCCACTTGAATCGGTTCGGTTCGAGCTCGAAATTTGGAGTAAATAATCTTTTGTAGAGCGATCGAGGATGGACGTGTCCTCCAACATAGCAAACTAGACAGCGGAAAATGGGTAAGGATAAACGAACGATAGTAGTACCGTTTGAATGGAAGTGCAGGAATGTATCACGTGCAGAAATTGCACTTTATAAAGCTGCTTGTGAAATATATTCCCACCGGAACACATATTCACTGCCGACGGGCACACGCCTTGTTCTCACCATGTACATAGTGATGGGACCGCGGTGTTGCTATGCTCTCCTCGGGGAATATACGGTGAGAGACTCAGGCTATAGAGATTCAACCTCCCCGAGTAGTTTTTCGTTTTCATCCCTTTAGTTGGTGCTTATATCCGATTCACAGAATGTATTGAAGCTTAACAGATTGGATAGATTAGAATTAATCACCAGCTAAATAAAATGAGGTAATCAATCAGATAGTGT
This sequence comes from Siphateles boraxobius, assembly GCF_051911475.1. Classification (NCBI taxonomy): domain Eukaryota; kingdom Metazoa; phylum Chordata; class Actinopteri; order Cypriniformes; family Leuciscidae; genus Siphateles; species Siphateles boraxobius. The sequence continues at coordinate 22,146,441 of NW_027509197.1, read as the reverse complement.
CAGGAAGTATTTCCCCACAGAGGTAGAACATGGGTCATTACTACTTTATGCACTGTAGTTTTTTTCTTCCAACTTTTTAATATACACGTGTTGCAATCTAAGATTAAGTAGGCCTATTTCAATAATAATAGCTAAGTGTAAGAGTTTCAGAAACATGCTCTTGTGAAGCACATGCACGTAAACTGTAGGCATATCATGAATAAATTGATTTGAAAGAAAATGAACAAGATGGAAATAAAGTTAGCTATAGCTCAGAGAGGGATTGAGAGTTAGCTAACATGAAGGTGTAACAATACTTTTTAAGCATATTTTAAAATGTCTGCATAGGTCTTTTAGAAATAGTTAACATGTTCACATAGTTTGATGTTGAGTGTTTTGCTGCTGTATGAATGATGAGAAGTCAGTCAGATTTTCAGAATACTGAGTCTAACAGTTTGCACCATCCTAGAGTACACTTCATAAGGCCGTGTATCCACCAAAGCATTTTCAGCCAGCTGTAAATGCCAGTACTCTTCTGAAAATGCTTTGCCATGGGCACTTAAAAGTGCTTTTTCAGGGTATCAGTCTGGAATGGTTTAAATCTTTTCTCTTTAATAGGACCTTCTCAGTTAATATTGGTCAACTTTACTCCAAATCTGCTTCATTGATTTGTGGTGTTCCGCATGGTTCTATTCTTGGTCTAATTCTGTTTTCACTTTATATGTTACTTTTATGTTAGTTTTAGGTTCTATTTTTCAAAGGCATGGATAATTTACCCATTTTACCTGACGACACTCAGGTGTACCTACCTCTATGATAACAGTATAGGAGGTCAATTGAGTCATTACTAAACATTTTACATGATGATAAGTTATGGAATTTTTTTAAATGAAAGCAAAACTGAAATAATCTGGTTTGGGACCTCTGATTCCCAAAATCTTTCTAATATGGAAAATTTAGCTCCATTCTGCAAATCGGTGGTTAAGAATCTTGGGGTGCAGTTTGATGACTCTCTGAAATTTGATAAATAGATCAACTCTGTTGTTAAATCCTGTTTCTTTTATCTGAGATCAATAGCAAAGGTAAAACCGTTTCTGTCATCTTGTAACTTGGAGAAGATTATTCATGCTTTTCTGTAAATCTGCACTATTGTAATTCCTTTGTATGAGCCAATCACTGTTAAATGACACCTATTATGCCCCTTTTTACAGGATGTAAAATAAGTCTCGGATGTCCCCATAGTGTGTATGTGAAGTTTTAGCTCAAAATACCAGAGATATCATTTTTTATAGCATATTAAAATTGCCACTTTTTGAGGATGCCTTTAAATGCAAATGAGCTGCTGCTCACAGCCCCCTGTCAAGAAGAGGGCGGGACTTCAAGAGCTCATGCAACAAACACCAAGGATAATCGCATGCACTAAAATATCAGCGGTGCTCAGTTCGAACCGGAGTCGGACTACTATAATGCCTACAGAGCCAGAGAATATTAACTGCATGGCGATAGATACGGTATAGTTTAGTTTAATTATGGTTATAACCAGGGTTCGAATTACAAAGTGGCTTTCGGGGGAGCCCTATTTTCCGATCCTCCCTGACCCTGACTGACTTTAACGCTTTTGGTGCATGTTCGGGTATTTAAAACAATAGGTTTACAGTAAACCTATTGTTTACTTAGTAAACCGTTTACTTCAAAACACAAGCGTCAGTCAGTGTTGTCAGTGTTAGGGCAAACAGCTCTGTCCACGGTTCTGAATCAACCGCGCTTATGCCTACATCATGCAAATCATGCTAAAAACAGAATAACTCACATAACAATCATAAAAAAATACATCAATATTAAATAGGATTAGGGCCAATCCTCACAAACGCACAGATCAAGTAAGTAATTCCATGATTCTTACCTTAAATCAGAAGTGACCACAGAGGCCTGGTTTCTGGCGCCCAAGTCTCGCTATCCTCGGTGCTGGTGCTGTCACTAGCAGCAACTTTTAGCGGCGGTAACACCGGCAAGCTAGTTGTAGCTGGTGCGCTGTCATCACTCCTCTTCGTTTGTTTTGTAAATCCAAATTGACTGAGGTTTGGCTGCTTTCTTTTTGACATTCTTAATAGTATCCACAGAGCGTTCCAAAAAACGAATAAAGTATGCTTTGAACTTGAAGCTAAGCTAACATTCAAATACCAACTCAGTGAGAAGTTCAAGTGGTGACGTAAACGTAGTAATTTCAGTGCAGCGCTGCCACGCATGGATGGTCACAGCAGGAGACACAGCATTGCATTTATTAGTGGAGACAGATGTTCGGAAAAAGTAATGTAATGAGCGAATTAACACTGACACATTTTTAATATCATCATTTATTTTAGGAACCTTAATGTACAGAAAATCAAAATCTATATGCAACACAAAAAATGGACAGTGTTTTAGAGCTCCCCCTAAATGTCTCAAAGTAGGCTTTCAGGGGAGCCGAGCTCCCCTTAGCTCCCCCGTAATTCGAACACTGGTTATAACTTATGTTGTTACCTTGCTTTTATCCACTACAAGCCTGTTGTAGCAGACCCCATCTGAATGATGCCAACAACTTTATTGATGAGTTTTATGAAGTTTATTGTAGCCTACATCACACAAAAGATGAAGCGTCCGTTTTCACTTCAGAAAATCACTGTTAGAGCTGAATAAATCACAGTACAAGAAGTGCGCATTAAAGTTTTATCCATTCACTCTCTCTCTTCCTTGTACATACAACATACACAGCGAATTACACAAAAACACTTGTTACAACTAACAGTAAACAAATATATACAGACTTTATTCCTTTTCGGGGGTTGCTTAATAAACTAGTAAACTTTATATTTGTAAAACAACTCCTATGAATGAACTGTAATAAAGTGTGCACTCTCCCTTTCATTACTGCGTGACCATTATCGCTCTGGAGAATGTTAGCTGGATCACGAACAGTTGTACTGATCCATCCTTGACTAACAACTTTTTAGCAAAGCCTGTGTTTTGTATAGTCCCTTTGTATTGACCCTCGTTCACAAATCAGTCTGGTGTAAAAGGATTCACGCAAACAAACACATTTAGGTATGTGCGGGCGCATTCCCTAATAAAAAAACGAATCCACTGCGTCTTCACTCTGAGCCGGTTTTCCGGTTTTTTCCATGCATAATCAGGTGTTCAAAGCATTTTCTACTGGTTGAGAGAGGAATTACTGCAGTAAATTGACTTAGGATGGTCTATTTTACTGTCATTAATGAATATTGTAGAATAGAATAGCGCCCAGTATAGCCTAAAATTGTTATTTCTTAACGTTATAATAACGTTCTTATAACCAGGAAATAACGTTAATACAACGTTTATATAACAGGAGAATTGTACGTTCTAATGACGTTTGAATGATGTTCTTATAACCAAGCAAGAACGTTAATACAACGTTTATATAACGGGAGAATTGAACGTTCTTATAACGTTTTGAATAAAGTTCTTATAACCAAGAAATAACGTTAATACAACGTCTAAAAAACTGGACATTTTGAATGTCCCTGGAACATTCAGAAATAACGTTAACGTTTTTATAACTTAATGGGAACGTTATGAAAACCTTCTTATAACCTAAAATTGTTAGCTGGGGAAGAGGAGAGATTCGCGATTGCACTGAACACGTTTTAAGTGCAGGATTCTCTGAGCGAGCCCAGAGAAAATAGACCTATTTTAACAAGAGCAGCGTGTATCTGAGAGCGCGGCACATTATATTCCGCGCGCGAGCAGAGAGATTCGCGCTCGCGCATTATATTAATGTACTTTCGCGCTACAATAATGCGCTCAGCATCCATCGTCCATGTAACGTAACAGAGCACTGCTGTTTGTTTACCCTCACTCGTCGCTGCTTAGAAGTGCAACATTGTAAAGGGTCCGTCTGAAAGTGTCGCGACTCGCGCAGCGTAACGTTCGTTCCGAACGTTGTGTAATTAAATACACCGGTATGGCGGTTTCAAAATCAATATCGTGAGGAAAATATAAACCGGTTTTCGGTTTGAACCGGTTTACCGCCCAGCACTAGAATTTTGCATAATAGGTGCCCTTTAAATCGCTTACAATTAGTACAGAACGCATCTGTTAGGTGGCTCATAAGTGTTGGAATATCATTTACATCTTAGATTATCACCTTCGTTGGGCTCTTTTAAAAGAAAATTAAAATTTCACTTAATATTTAATTATGTATTCCACTCAGGTATTCCATTGTTTACACAATGCTGGATTTACACAGTCTGGCTATCATCAGACCAGGCTCAATCTTTTAAGATTGAACATTAGTCTGGGGAGTCTGCTAAAATTCCAGAAAGGAAAAGTGTCAACAAACGTGTTGGTTTGTAGCGTTGATCAGCGGTTTGCAGAAGCAGCAATGGCATCAAGCGATTTTTGCAGGTTGTGCAAAAATAAAACATGAAAGTGAGTGGTCACCATGTAAAATGTAAAAAAAAGCTGCTTGCCGTCGCTTCTCTATCGACACCGTGTTAAACCCGCCAATAGCGTGCCAGGTTTATAAGCCAGTTTGTGATTGGTCCCCGCAGATTTGAAACGGAAGCAGGATAGAAAAAGTTACAGGTTTCCAGCCTGAGCTGCAGGGAGAAATCAAATCGCCGGTAGATCGGGCTGGGTTTGCCCAGTCTAGGACTTACACTTAATCTTGGAAAATGTTGTAAATATGTAACAGTCCAACCTGTTAACATGTTTTTTGATTGTTGTAATTATAGTACACACCTTGAGGGGGCAACAAGGTGTAATACTCTCACGTATAAAACGGATGTAGAGAGTAGTAGTAGATTTGTAATGGAGGAGTAAGCATGGCTTATGACTCTAAAACAATCAAATGTCTTTGAGGAAACTTTGAGTTTGATGCTCAATAGGAAGTAAGCATTGTTTATTTTCTTAAATTGACTAAATGTTTACTGGTTGATGTATGTATAGTTATATTCCTTTATGAAAGGGTTTTAAAAGATAAAAAGATGCCATGAACGAGAAATATATATATATATATATATATTTTCTGCATGTCACAGACTTGTTAAGGTTGGTAATAAACACTTCCAGAGTACCTTAAACAACATATAGTTAGTGATTCCCACCCTTTAAAAACAGATTTATAGCTAATTCTTTTGTGAGATTAAGGAAGCAGTTATAATATCAGTAGCATTTGGCTCGACAGATTGACATAACACATTGGCTCTTGTTGTCTTTTTATATTTGTTTTTTGTAAAATGTAGGTTGCATGCATTGTTGGTTACTGTTTGTGTGGCATTTTATTACATGCATGATTGTACAGCACATTGGTCAACGTTCCGTTGTTTTAATTGTGCTGTATAAATAAATAAAACAAACAAACAAATTTGTTTTTGTCGGCTGTTGCTGTTGTCCCAGCAGGATGTTGTGGTGGGTCGTATTTGTCCCGCCCCTCCTCCACTTTGATTGGACGGCTGGGTAAAAAGTGAGCGTGATGCATTTGACCCAAAGTTGAACATTCTTCTCTAGGCGGGGGAAACAACGGCACTCAGCATGAAATAGTCAGCGCCTCGTCATGCTGCTGCCGTTGAAAAAAAACGCAGCGCTCCCATTGAAAACAATTGTAACGTCTGAAATTTCTTTTCTTTTTTTAGATAACACACATTGAACAGAAGTCGAATTAAAATGTTCATGATACGACCCCTTTAATGAAAATTAATCAGGCCTATACAAGCAGACATAAGCAATGGTGAATTGTACGAGTAATTATTCTATAGACAAGTATATGCCTCATGGACTGTCAAAGGGGTTGGGTTCTTTGGGATGTTGACAGAGACAGTGCTCTGGAGACTCAGATCTGAAATAGACTGCCGAACACCCTCTCATGTGATCAAGAACACACTGTGACACCCATTTCTGGTTATGATCACTCAACTGAATTATGAGCTTTGACAACAACTCCCGTCACGGGCTGTCATGTTTCATGTGTGGTAGAATGTAGATCACTCACTCACTCACTCACTCACTCACTCACTCACTCACTCACTCACTCACTCACTCACTCTCTGTTCTGTGTATTCCAGGATGGCTCTGGCATGCACACACTAATAATAGGGTCAAAGGCATTGAGCAAAAATAGAAAAAAAATGTAAATGTGTATGTAACATCATAATGGAAGGTAAGAAAACAAACAGCAGGGAACTTGTTTTTTAAGCCAATCAGCAGTCATTTTCGCACTTGCAAATGACAAAACACAAGGTAGATACTGTGGTATGAATCTGTTAGTGCTCTGCCAACAGTATCGTCCTCTCCTTCAGTGCTGTGAGACTGCAGTGGCAGCGCTGCTTGTGCTCGCTCTGTCTGCATGTATCCTCATCTCTCAACAGGAAAGCTGTGCTCACTCGACCAAAGAGAAACAAGTATCAATTGTATTGTAGTCTCTATTTTGTAGATTGATTTTTTTTCGTCATCAACGCTGTTTATGCAGCAGAGCGAATTTTCTATCCTAGGAATGTGCTAAACTCTTTTAAAACATTGCTGTATCCGAACAGTGGCAAACAAATGATAGAGTGGAAGCTTGGTTTGTTGTTTTTGTTTTATTGACTTTTTGGATTTACAATTTTTTTTCTTTGTTTAATATAAGAATACTGTATATAAATGGATATTAAAATATTCTAGAAAAGCAAAATATAGTTACTGAAATATAGTACTGTTAAAAATAAATGTAAATTTTTTTTTCAGCAAGACATTTAATTGTATGAACAATTAATCAAAGAATCCTGCAAAGTATCTGTTTCCACAAAAAATATTACGCAGCACAACTTTTTTCAACATTGCTAATAAGAAATGTTTCTTGAGCACCAAAATCAGCATATTAGAATGATTTCTGAAGAATCATGTGTCACTGAAGACTGGAGTAATGGCTATTGGAAATTCAGCTTTTCCATCTCAGGAAATAAATTACATTTTAAAATATGTTAAAATAGAAAACAGTTTTTAGTTTTAATAACATTTCACAGTGTTACAGATTGTTTTTTATCAAATAAATACAGTCTTGGTGAGGATAAGAGATAAGAGATAAAAAATCGTACCAACCCCAAACTTTTAAATGGTAGTATAATGCATTTTTAAACATCATTCATTGTATCTCCAAGATCCTCACAGTATATTTTCAGAATGGTCCTCTCTCTCTCTCTCTGTCTTTGAGAGGAATGTGTGTTGTGTGTTGAAGTGACGTGTAGCTAGCTAGTGACTCTTATAGTCTTATACTCTCTCTCTCTCTCTCTCTCTCTCTCTCTCTCTCTCTCTCTCTCTCTCTCTCTCTCTCTCTCTCTCTCTCTCTCTCTCTCTCCGTCTCTCTCTCTCTCTCTCTCTCTCTCTGTCTCTCTCTCTATCTCTCTCTCTCTCTCTCTCTCTCTCTCTCTCTCGGTGCATGCTGGGAGTGTTGGGGTGCGTGTGAGGGTGCTCACGAGGATATTTCAATATCTCCTTTTTTCCCCTACGTTTTCTAAGTTTCTGAATGTTTGTTTGTTTTTTCTAAAAAATAACATTTGATTTTATTTGTGAGTGTTTGTGAGTTTTTGAGGCGGCGTCGGCATGGCGCGTATCCCTGCGGGGGCAGCGTCACAGGTGTCGCTCCGCCATGGAATCAGGTGTGGACAGGTGTCGTGCCAAGGTACTTACACCTGAAAGGAAGTGTATCCCCGGTCGCGGGAGCGCGCACACATTCAGCAGTAAAGGTGGGCCATTGGTTTGACTAAGGTAAATTAAACTATAACACGTGAATTGTTTAAGTTATCGTTTTTCTATTGTTGTTTTATCAACGAGGTTTAGCAAAGACAGCTATCACGTGGCCCATCTGTCAAAATAAATGCTTTTATTCTTCTGTAGGCTAACGATCGAATCTCATTGCACTGAATTGAGAATGTCTAAAGTTACTGAAAAACCAAGACGACCATACCGTTTCACTCATAAAGCAAACAGCCTTTGGATATTAAATTGTTCTGAAACCCCCCCCTCCTTCCACGGTGAATTGTTATCAAAATCATTTAATAATGCATTGCACTTAAATAGTAGGAAATTATACAGATGATGGAGAGGATTTATGAATGGCAGTGAAGCTATGTAACCGACGCTGGTATTTAATTACAATACTGGTAGATCGAATGTAGTACATCGAGAACATACACACATTTATACTATATAGAACATACTTTTTTAGTGGTTGTGAAGTAAATACTTGTTCAAAATAAGTACCTACTCAAGAGAGTATTTTGGACACAGCCATTGTGTTTTGATTCTGGTTTGCCTGTGTTCTCTAGTTAGTTTCCTTGATTGTTAATTAGTTCTACACACCTGTTTCTGTTCAGTTGATTACTCTCCCTTGCATTTAAGCCCTCGGTCTCCTATATTTTATTGTACGGTATTGTTTATGTTATTCGTGGTTATTCCCTGAGCTTCTTCCCTGTGATTCTTGTGGAATTTACTTTTAAAGACTCCTTTTATATATTTTATGATCGTGCACTTACTACAGCTTACACAGCGCTTGACACCCTTACTACTTTCTGTTTATATCACTTTATTTTTTACATCTGTTCAACTTGACTGATTTGTAATGGTATCATTTGTTTGAACCTTATTGTTATTTCTTTCCATCATTTAAACTCTGTGTCATCTCTCCAGTGACTGAGCAGGGCTAAGGTAGTTAATACTCCAAACAGCTCTGTGCTTGTAATCACCCATAAATGAATGGCCCTATTCAGTCAATCTATATCCTCTAAACCTTTTTCCACTCCACTTCTCTGATGCCCCTTCATTTTCTCTTGTTGTAATTGAGTGACTCGCACTAAAGAAGAAAGTGGAAGAACAAATTTCTTTTCATAGGATTTTGTGTTTCTGTGTATTTGTGCACGTATGCATCTGTTTTGATTTTAAGAACTTAAAAAAATACTGATAGTCGCTATTACATAAAATGATAGGCCTACATGATGTATTTAATTCAAATTCTTAAAGGGGTGGTAAAACACATTTTTTCGAAGGCTTGATAGTATTTGTGAGGTGCACTCTAACATTATTTTCATATATTTTACCTTTATTCTACACTGCTCTGTCCCTCCTTCTAAAAACGGTCTGATGGTTTTCGGGTTCTATGAAGCCAGTCCCTCAAAAATACGCAATGGGCTCAGATTGGTTAGCTGGCCCAGTGCGTTGTGATTCGCTAACCGACTAGTGAACGTTTTCCGGAAACGTCACGCCCCTTACCTTTACCGTTAGCCTAGTTTGTGCTTTGGTGTATTATAAACGATGGCGTCAATAAAACCATACCAATTTGAGCCCGAATCAGACCCAGAGAATGTTAGTGAAGATGATCAAGCAGAACCTGTTCAAGAACGGCTGTTAAACGACGTTTCAGAAAGGTTTGTTTTTTATTTTCTCATTACCTTTTAGATACGCTGTTATTTAATTGTACTAATTATTATAATATTACAAAAAAATAAGCTTCATAAACAAGAATTTCATATAATCGTTCTAACAAATTATACTACAGTCCTCAAAGGGATTTTTTTTTTGAGTAAAGACTGCGGATCTATAGTGATCGTTACTGACTGTATGGCACCATTACTTTTGTATTTTTAGAACGATTGTAAATATCTGTCGACAGAACTATTAACCCAAAACGAACAGTAAACATTGGCTTTACTACAGTAGTCAAATCAAACACAGAACCATGTTTAGCATGCCTGTAGATAAACAAGCATGTAGATAAACATAAAAGCTCTAATCAAAGAATAATTTACACTAATTCCAAGTTCGCTGTTGAGATTTAAAAAAAAGTTTGTAACGTTAGGTGTTTGTCGGATAATGTCAAGTATGAATGAGCATTTAACAAACCAGCAGAGCCAAACAGCGTTGTCATTTGTTTACTTCCTTGCTACAATGTACAATTAACAATACAAACTATTACAGGAAAACACATCGACGAAAAATAAATCATACTCACAGGTTGTAGCCCATAAACAAAAAATTCTGTTCTTAAAGTTGGAACTGCTCCATCTTTCAGCACAAGGCGTTGTGCGAATTCTGCATTGAACTCGCAAAGATTGTGGAAGCTTTCCTCCGTAAAATGTTCAGCACGTAGAGTGAGATTTGGGTCATAATTATGAGGGACCGAGTTAAAAATAAATTTTGACCATTGATCCCTAACTCCCTCTGAACAAAGTGAACCTGCAACCGGAATGAAAATAACAGCAGTGTTTCGAAGGCATTGCGACAACTAATCTCCAAAAAACAGCAATATAAAATGGCCTCGCCCCGCTTATTGAGTATTCTCCGAGGAGGGGTTTATGTAAATAATGGGGTTTACTGACGTCAGCAACCCTGGAGGAATGTCGTGTAGTCCAAAACCGGCTGTTTGCTGTAGTCCTTAGAAATTTAATTTTTTAAAAGCAAATATCTCCCTTTGCTTTGAACTTTGAGCACTGTAACTTTGCAGATGTTGTTTATGCTCAAACAGCAACATTACACACTAGTTAAAGTTAGAAAAGTGAAATCGTGTTTTACCAACCCTTTAAAGCTGTTAAATTGTCAGAATTTCTATGGAAGCCTGTTGCTACATCATAGTAAAACTAAAATAAAAAAAACTAATTGTATAATGAAGTTTTAATATTAATAATAATAGTCACATTAAAATGTATGTAATATTTGTTTTAAGTCATATTGTAAGATATAAAGCCAAAATTACAATAAATTGTCATGCTGTGATATATAAGTCACAACTGGAAGTTGTCATAAGTCACATTGTGAGATATAGGGGCGGTTTCCCGGACAGAGATTTAAGGCCCCATCCACACTACTGTGTTTTAGTTTAGAAACGAAGAATTAAAACGAATACGATCTCCGTCCACACCAGCGTTTTAGCTGCGTATTAGAATTGATCTCCGTCCATATTAAAACGACTGAAAACGCGGATCACGTGACCATTCACCTACACTGGGCATGCGCGTGCCGGTGTAAACAGGAAACAGATTGACTATTCCTCAGATTTCGTTGAGGTTGATTAGTGCCAATCTGGACATCGACAGTTTTCGCACCATTCCTCAGGAACCACATCTTCATTGATAAAATTATCCCACCATGCACTGGTTCTTCCTGGCTTAACCCAAAACCGACGCTCCATGTATGGTCAATACCGCTGCTGCACACAGGAATTGTCACAGATCGCTCGAATAATAGCTTGCCTCCGGCGCATGTAGGCAGTTATACCATTTTATTACATGGCTTGGTTGAATTCTAATGTAGAATGCGGTCTGTTATTTCTTGATAACACACAAAGTGTTGAACACACCATTGCCATGAAAAACAGAGCGTTGCCATGGATTCTAACCGTAGAGACGGAACAGACTATTTTCTACTATTTATTTTTTCCTGTCGGGGTTGTATTCGCTATAACAACCGCCTCGCTCTACATTATCCCTTACGTAAAATGCAGAATTTACTTGCACTAACTTAACTGGTAGTCCAGGCTGTTGTTTCTTCCGTTGTATGACATCCAATCAGAGAGCTGAGGGAGAGCCACTGGGTCATCGTTCCTAAAGTCCTCCGTTTTGACCCGTCTTCACTAAAATGGCCTCCGTCTTCGTTTTTGCAGTTTTAATCTGGACGGGAGGTGCAAACGTAGCAAAAGGTCTCCGTTTCTAAACTAAATCGAGTAGTATGGATGGCCTACTCCTGGCTTAATTTAAACCCTGTCCGGGAAACCTCCCCATAAAGACACATACTGAGATATAAAGTTGGAGTTTGCAAGAAATCATGTTGCAATTATGAGAAATAAAGTGTGAGATAAAAAGTTATGCAGAGGCGTAAACAGATTTCCTAGATTTCTAACAGCCTTCTGATAGACAACTGTGCGCTTTATTTTTCACTCTCCTCAGGCTTGATAACTGTAACATGTATATTGAAAGTGAAATTGACAAATGTAATGTCTGGCTAGAATTGTGTGATTGCTTCAAACGGCGTCCAATGCTCAATTAAGAAGTTGTCGCCTCATCTCCATGTTGACCTCACTGCCAACATTTATCAATATTTGTTTCAAGTCAATGATGATATCACCTCCGACAGATGCGTTCATTTGTGATTGGCATCCTTCCATAGCTTCCCTTTCCAATGACTTCAGCATTGAACAGTCTCCCTCTCTGTATAGGCGAGTGATAGCTTATATGACTGTAGACGGAAATCCAGTTAGGCACGTGCACATGCACGCTCAAGTACACAATGGCTTGTAAGCTCAGTAATTGCATTCTAAGTCTCGCTCTTAGCGCAGCTTGAAGCCCGCAGCATAAACAGCTGCAGGGTTCAAACAAGCTGTGCCCACACATTCCGTTCAAGTGACGTTTAGATACATATTATGCACTTACACCAGCTCTAACAAAGACAAGATGGGCAGATGGATGCATTAACAGTCCTGTTGTCATTCAAAGGACAAGTACTTTCAATTAACCTTCAGGTTGTACTGTGTTTGTTTCCAATCTCTTGGTACTTTGGACTGGTTTTTGACTGATCATTTTTTTTCTGTCATAATCTGTTGTGTGTGTGCAAGATGATGGTCTGGTTTGTAATTGATTGGTGACAGAACTGCATTTAAAGTGGGCTGTTGGCCCTCATGTGGCTTCACCGGGGCGATGACACACTTATTGACCCAATAAAAGAGCCTCATTTCTCTTATCTGGTATCAATCCCCCTCCCTCCCACCACTCACTTCTTTCTGTCTTCCTCCCCTTCACTTAATTGTTTTAAGGTTATTTGTTGGATTTGAGGCATAATACCATTTCAGGCTGATTGAACCAGATTTCATATAGAGAATGGTTAGAATCCTGCTCTGTTTTATTCTTTCCTTATTCGTAGTTATCTTCCTCAGTTCACATATATATATTCAGTATATGTGATTGATTTTGCCGTATGAGAATGCTATCTGTCTGGGTTTCTTCCTCTTCTCATTCTTTATTTTCTTTGTGTCTTTGTTTGCTTTCATTTATTCAGATTTATTTTCTCACAGGCTCTAACCCTATAGATGTATTATACGTCCGATTGCATTCCTAGTTCATTTTTGTCTTTGGAAGATTATTATTCTTGACAGAACTTAAGCTGAGACCACAACAAGCTTTTAGTGTATGTGTGTGCCACATATATGTGTGTGTTTCCATACTTGCTTTCTACAGTCAGAAAAAAGAGTTTTTGTTAGTTTTTGAAAATGCTTTTTTTTTTCCAGCAAAGGAACTCACAGTCGGCTTATTAGAGACGTGGTCCTGCTTGAGCAATCTGGGTTTAAGTGATTTGCTGAAGGGGGCAATCCTCAGTACTGTATTTCTACAGTCACCAAATAACACATCTTTGAAATAGCAATCTCTGAGCAATAAATCTGTCCTCTGGGATCCCAGGGATTGAACCTTAAACCCCAGAATGAAACAACAACAGATCCTACACCTAGGCTATGTTTACACGGAAACGATCTGAAGAGAAAACGCAAAAGTGGCGTTGCGTTATCACTTTTTATTCTGCGTTTAGACAAGCGTTATGGGGGGGGGGGATCCTTGTACATATGGTGACCCAAAAGTGTGTGAAATTCGATGCAGTATGCACTCCAGGTGGCTAGGTGGCAATGTGAAGCACTGCCACACAACGACACCAATATCTGAGAATATTTTGTACAACTGCTGAAAAGACTCTTGTACGTTTATCAGAGCTGCTAGGGCAACTTGAAGGTACGACGTATGGAAATAATCCGACATGTTGGTTGTTATTTTCCTGTACTGGCGCATGCCTGTGACGTAAAGGCGTACGCGACGAGAGCTACCGTGAGCAGATTTGCGTTTTTACCCTTTAGACCGGAACTCGGTGGATCGTTTTTAAGATTTCCACTCTGGAGGGTTTCACTTTTTTCACTTTTTTGCATTTTTAAGCCCCCAAAACGCCGTCGCCGTGTAAACGAAAGGCACATCTGATCAAATATTTTTCACTTTTTCACCCGGAATCGTTCTCGTGTAAACAGGGCCCTAGTCTCAGCCTCAGATGGACTACCCACGAAACATTCATGAACAAGCTGATGTCACAAAAAGAGCTTTCTGAAATTGTCAGTTTGAATTAGAAAAAATATTGCTGAATTTCCTGAAGTTTGGGAGTTATGTCACTGAGTATTTGAAAGATAAGGATTTTATTTGAAGCAGTTAGTAGTGAGTGAATCAGATTAGTTTGAGTTATTTACATTTATTAATTTAGCAGATGCTTGTAATCAAAGCGACTTGCAAATGAGGAGTGCGACAAGCAATTCATTCTTAAATGAGATGTTCTGCAAAGCGAAGTACCAAAGTTGCTCAGATAAAAAATTATATATATTTTATTTAATTATTTTATTTAAGGTAAGTACACTTTTATTTTTTTATATATTTATTTAGACATTTTTATACACTTAATTTTTTAGCATTTTATATAACTGAATAGTTGTAGAATCAATTTCCTGCAATAAGTTGCTTTAAGTAAACATGCCTACTAGATGATTATTTACAAAGTGCAGCAGTACTTTAGTGTTAATTTATGGCTACGTTCACACTGTAATTTCTTGGGATTGACAATCCCTTTTACTCAAAGGTGTGTCTCGAAATTAACTGTTCACACAGCAACTTACCGTAGTGTCTCAAATACTGTATAAATATGCAATTGGAGTCAAGCCCGTATTCTCTTACAAGTAACCATAGCAATAGTGGCCAAAGCAATATTCAAATTCAAATTTATTTGTATAGCGCTTTTCACAATACTTATTGTTTCAAAGCAGCTTTACAGAATGTGCATTTCAGAAATGTACATAGAAAAAAATACAGTTAGTTAATTATGTAGTAATTTAGGGCATAACATATCGCCGGCGTTGAGTCGTCTCTTCACAGGCGTCGAGTCGTCTCTTCACAGGCGTTTAGTCATCTTATCGTAGGTGTTGGGGCATCTGAGGTCTCGGTGAGAGGCTGGATACAAACCGGAGCTGACGAACGCTTTTACCTCGGGACTAGCGTCCCGAGATAACAGCAGAAAAGCAGATGGGAAATAATTAGCATAGCTGCTGTTCATAATATTAATGCATTCGATCTGATTCAACAGTAGTATAAAAGGTAAGCATTATGTGAATGCTTGGCTAAAGAGATGCGTCTTTAATCTAGTTTTAAACTGGGACAGCGAGTCTGAGTCTCGAACAATATCAGGAAGGCTATTCCAGAGTTTAGGAGCTAAATGCGAGAACGCCCTCCCTCCTCTGGTGGACTTAGATATCCTAGGAATGACCAGAAGCCTCGAATTTAGTGATCTTAAAGAACGCGATGGATTGTCAATATCAAAGAAGGCAATGTCCCTAAAACTGAAGTCTTATCACTTTTGACACCACAAGAGTCCAAATGATCCACAAGTTCATTTGTCAAATTTTCATTAACTGACAACAGCGTTTATTATTTGGGTGGAGAGTGAATCATTTGAGTTGCGCGTAGAAGTTTGTAGGTGAACATAATTGTGAAATTGAGATTTGAAGTATGAATACATCCATCTCATGCACCTATCTTTTTATGTCTCTGGCTTTTAAGGTTCAAAAGTTACTAAAAAGTTCAGTGTCTAGATGTTTCTTTTCTGGCTGAAGGACTAAGCGGATGTAGCTCTAGCTTCATGCGTATGAGTCATACTGTACATCACAAAGTGCCAATCTGGAAGCTTCTCTTCCTGAAGCATGAACGGATCATCTGTGGGATATTAAAGGCATAGAGCTTATCAGGGAACAGCAACAAAGTGTCTCGACCAAATGTATCAGGCAGCTCTGAGAGATTTGCTACATATGACCACAGTAATTTATTGTGCAGAAAGGCATTTTTTGGAAATGAAAACGCTGCAGTTGAGAACGTATTGTGTCTTTATTTTTAGAATGGCAAAACAATTGTTAATATAACAACAAATTTGTGTTTAAATTGTAAAATATATTTTGCCATGTTATATTCCACCAGTTGTCATTCATATGTGTATGTGTATGTCTTGTATGTCATTCAATGAAAAATATCTTGTCATTATATTGTATATCGGGAATTGATTGGATTGTTGGATCATTGTGGTTTGCTATTGCAATCTCAGATTGAGATGAAACGTCATTGCAAGTGGTAGGGACATTATTTTGATGAAATATTATGAGGGCACAAGAATAAAAAAACATTCACAGATACATCATTTAAAGTAAATACTGCAAAATTCAGAAAAAAGAGAAATAGTTGATTTCATGGTGACTTTAATATACACTATGTACAGTATGTATATATTAGGGCTGTACAAATTATTTCTATTAATTTTTGTTATTGCAATTAACACACACAGTTTTTTTCCTGGCAATCCTTTGTCTAGTGTTACAATATATGATCACACTAGGCCTATCCCATGATCAGCCAATCATTCAATCAAGTAATGTAATGTTAAGATCAATCAAGCATGTTAAGATGCAAGAGAGAACTCTATTTACTGTTTGTCACATATATTATATTATATTATATTATATTATATTATATTATATTATATTATATTATATTATATTATATTATATTATATTATATTATATTATATTATATTATATCATATTATATTATATCATATTATATTATATTTGGCCTTTTTGTTTTCTACAAGACTTTCATTATCAGTGATTATCGAACCATTTTGTCCGAATGAGCACGAAGGCTTAATGTGTGGACACCCATGTACACTAACCACTACATCACAGCTTTGACTCATTTGTTCCTTAATATTTCATATGTTTGTGCTCTGACATACACATAATATGATATTACGAACTATCAGTTTGTGTGTACAAAAGGCAGCATTAATAGTTTCCTCAATACATTTTTAATACTTGCTGCATTAGTAATGATTTCAACAGTCATTTATATAGACCATCTTTTGCTTACCCTGTGTTATATTGCATTGCAGCAACAGATCAATGCCGTGCTGTATATATAAATAAATAAGTGTGTGTGCGGAGAGGATATTATATGAATGGAACTGATGTCGACAGTCCATCCAAGAATATTTGGGAGAGCATATGACAAAACCTGTTGTTCTGCTAAAACGATAACGTGCAATGTGTGTGCGTGTTTGCGAGAGACACAGTTCGAGTGTGAGAGTGAGATCTGCAGTCTTGTGCACAGAGCGGAGCATGGGAGCGCTGGATGTGTGGTCTATTTTTAGATTAGGGTCTAGACTCGCCCGCCCCCCTGTAAGAAAAGGCTGAGTGAATAAACGAGAAAGAGAGTTCATTGTGTGTATGTGTTGGAATATTTATATATTTATATGGAGCGATGGAGAAAGACTGGTTTGAAATGTAATTAGATAGAGACAGATAGAGCTAGAGGAAGAGCGAGAGACCCTTGCTCAGTGTTCTGGAGAGTTCTATAACATCAGTGCCACGCAGGTCTATTTACTGTATATTGCTCTCCTCCTTCCTGTGCCCTTCCAATGCAGAATTAAACATGTTGTCGACTACAAACCGAAAGCCAAAATTAAAGGCGAAGGCCGGAGATATAGAATGAGAAAGAAAGAGAGAGAAAAAGAGGGGGAAAAAAGATCTTCTGGCCATCAAATATGAATGAGGCTTTAAAGATTGGGGCCAGTAGATGTATTTTTCATTCTCTCTCTGTACTATGTATATTTAATGGCAAATGGCTCTCTTTGCAGCTCGTATGGGGCCTGTATACCCCGCCACACACACAGCCCGCCTTTATGCATGGATACAGGGAGGTCCCAGGGGCTCCTCGTCTCCTTCCTGTTACAGGTCACATTGCCCTGCTGGGACAGACAGGAGGTCAGTGCCCCCTTGTGTGTCAACCTCTTCTCCAGCCCATGATTAAAGGCTGCAGAGCTGCCAAACCCAGACCACCCGCCCCTACTCCAGCTGTGGGAGACGGGTTTATGTGTGTGTTAGTGTGAATGCGTGCTTGTGTGTTTGTGTATCTCATTAAAGGAATAGCTGTTTTCAACCTAATGTCTGTGTACCACATCTGTCATGCTATATATATATATATATATTTTTTTTTTTTTTACTTAATGGTACATTTTGGAGCTTGACAGAACTTTTTCTTTATAAGCTTTCATAGTTTATATAAGTTTATAAGCTCATAGTTTAGAAGCTTTCATAGTTTAAATGAGAAGACTGAAAAAAAAATATTTTTGGGTGAGTAAATGACAAAATTTGTATTTTTAGGTGAATCTTAAATGTTTATGGGTCAGATTTACTTTTGCCATTAAAAAACTACTGTCAGGATTTACTAAAGAGACATGCAGTGAAAAATTAGCACTGAAAAGGCGTTGACAGGGCTATTTTTGCGGTTGAAATTGTCCCATATGCATTAGTAGGAGTTTCCCTTTCAGACACAATATTTATGGAAGGAGACTATTTAAATGAATCAAGCAATGCAATTTGCTAAAGTTTGCACTTGTCAATTTACTGACAATTGCGCCATTATTTACCGTAAAAAAAGCATGTCTTTAACCAAACTTTAATTTGCACTGATCTTGGTAGATTGCGCTGGTTATTATGGAAACGATCTGACGTTGATGGTCTGTATTCTTTAATGTGCGCGTCGTCAGTAGATCACGCACAGAACTTTCCACTCCCATCGGTGCTTTTTTGCCCTATTTAGTAGATCTGGCTCTAAATGTGTTATATGGCCAATACAGTGTGTTTCTATTATAAGTGTATTCTTACTATAAACACATTTCGCATTTGTTTATGTGTGAAACATAATTTAAATTAGCCTATTCTGTGTAGTAATTGATAGTGTGCCACAGATGCAGTATTTTATGGTTCTTATGAACTCACTTTGCCCTTCTTTACAAATATGAGCTGATAGAGAAAACCCCTAAACACAATCTGTCACTTACTATAATTCCTATTAAAACATTCACAGAACAAGAAGTCACAAAGCCATAGGTCAAAAACCATTAGGGCAGTATTAATGTAGCTGTAGAGATTTCCATTTTAATCATGGTGTCACATTAGTTACAAAAAGAAGTATGGGTTGAAAGAATACCAGCAGCATTACAGGAAGTATTTAATTCATTTTTGTATTATCAAAGCAAACTGCAAGACAAAGAGAGGGGCAGATACACACAGCTTGTAGAAGCTGATATAGCCCGTATGAATGACTTGGAGAAATGGAGAGTGGGGGTGGGGAGGTTCATTTCAGGCTTGCTCCTTGGTTGGCACAGAAGCATACGACGGCACGCTCAAACACACAGCATATTTGGTCCTGGCCTGATTCTCAGCATTAACACGCAACTTTTTTCAGGGTTGTGACAGTTAGACGTGTGGTGTGACCATATTTGATTCTGCAAGTGTGAATGAACAAGATTGTGTTGTTTCATTCGTATGTTTGTGGCTGAAGTAAATTGAGTCATGGGTAAGAGCTACTAAGGAAGCGAATGAGATATGCCACACTGTTTGGGGTTGGCAAGATTTTGAAAAGAAGTCAAGATTTTGCTCATAAAGGCTGCATTTATTTGATCAAAAATACAGTAAAAACAGAGATAATGTTAAATATAATTACCATTTAAAATAACAGTTTTCTTTTTAATATTATATATATATATATATATATATATATATATATATATATATATATATATATCAGACTGATCTCATGAAATGGCGTATGTATGACACGCCAATTCGTATTTCCATTTTTGGCGTGCTATCAACACGCATAATCGCTTTTCAGCGTGTTTATCAACGCCTTTGACTTAACGTTATATTACTGTATATTATGTATATATAGATATATGACCTACCCCAACCCCGTCCCTAAACCTACCCGTCACTGGGGTTAATACCATTTATGAGTGTTCTCCTACCATCCTAGGAAAAAAAAGATCGCTCCACAGATGTAGATATAGATTTTGCTTCGTTTCGCTCGGACATTTAACGGCGTACACATACACGCGGAATCACTCGGACTTTTAATGGCGTAGACATACACGCAAAAGATTTCGGCGTGGACATACACGCGGATAGCTCAAAATGCGTATAGATAACACGCCACTTGACTTGAAAGTGGCGTGTATGTTTACGCAAAGTCATGATGTCATGTTGTATATATATATACATATAAATAAATATTTCTGTGATAGCAAAGCTGAATTTTTTGCATCATTACTCCAGTCTTCAATGTTACATGATCCTTCAGAAATAATTTTAATATGCTGATTTGGTGCTCAAAAAAACAATTATTATCAACGTTGAAAAAAGTTGTGCTACTTATTATTTTTTTGTGGAAACTGTGATCATTTCTTTTCAGGATTCTTTGATGGATATAAATATCCACTATCTTTGCGGTCACTTTTGATCATAAAAGTATCAAAAGTGCTAGCTGATTGAAAATATTAATTTCTTTAAAAAATTTAATTAAAAAACTAACTGACCCTAAACTAGTGTATGAGAGAGAGAGAGAGAGAGACAGACAGAGAAAAAAAAGGTTTGCTATAGACAAACACTTAAAGTCACAATTCACCCAAAAATGAAACCCTCTTTAAGATTGATGAAAGAGTATAGAGTAGTAGAATTAGGGTGGAGAAATTGAATAGCTAAAAGGCAGAGACAACACCCCAAATCAGTATGAGAGAGAGCAAGAGACAGAGTGAGAGGACAGAAGCCCAGAAATTAAGAAGGGAATGGGAGGGGGATGCTTAAATAGTCTGCAATAAAACAGAGCACTGAATGAAAATCTATACGGCGAGGCATTCATTAGCACTCGTTTGATTAATAGAGAAGATAGCAACACTCACACGCACACACGCTCTGAAACATCGAACGCAGCCACGCCCATGCAGACGCAGAGCAATGATGCCAGATGTTTGCATAAACCTGCAGCTTTAGTCACAAGTCGAGAGAATTTGGACATGACATTGGTTTTCATCACAGCCTTATTACTGCCTAATAGCCACGGATGGAACATCACACTCACTCCATCCCGTCTCTCTCGCTCTCTCTGCCTGTCTTTCGCTCGCTTTGTGATCACTCCATCTTGTTCATTCATCCAGTACTTGCTTGCATCAGTCCAGAGCTATGCAGATGAATTATTGATGAACGTACCTCTATGAGGGAGCCAAACAAATGGGGGTAGTGAGCGAGCGAGAGTGCGCAAAAATTATTTTTACAATTAAAAAAATGAGAGAGATAGTTACCTCATGGACTTGTCACTTACTCTTCGTTTCCCAAACAGGAACTATTCTACACTAATCTTTTGGACAGTGTCACAATTTGCGTCACAGCTCTGGAGCCGCATGTGTGATGGATTTCAGCACCATCTGTGGTGGACAGCGCCAGAGCACTAGCACAGACCCGCAGGCTGTGTATAGCTCTCGTTGTATGCTTCCAGCACCGGCAGCTGTGGATAGCACCTGCTCTTACATTTCAGAGCACACATTCTGGACAACTTCTGTAATCTGTACAGTTCAGTGCACCAAATAAAACACACCCAGAGCTGCAAGATTTGAAGTTGGCCCCTAACCAGCTCAATTGAGTACAGCGATTGCAGGCAGTTTGCTGCAAGTATATCAAGGCAAATGTTCATTTTGTAAAATGGCACATAATGACTTGCTAGTGAAAGGCTTAGGAACTTTGAAGCACTTAAATTGTTTTGTTGGTTATTTAAAGATTGATGTGATCCCAGCTGCTACTAGTGTACAGGTGTTTGGACCAGAAACTTAATCAGCTAATATAAGGAAAAGTATCATAGTTACCGACAAGTGTATATATATATATATATATATATATATATATATATATATATATTTATATATAAAACCAAATATTCAAACATAAATAAATAAAATTTAAACATATACATTTTTTTTTTAAAAAGTGAAAAATGTCCTGGTTATAAAAACCTGATCTTCTGAAATAAGACGACTACACTACTGTAATTATTTTAATAATCTATATGTGAATAATAACTATGTAATTACTCATCATTTGTGTTTAGTGTATTGTTGTGGAAACAACGTATTCACAACATAAATTACACAGTTTATTTGTGCAATCACTTGTGCATTTTCTGCAGATGCATATTGTCATATGTTTATATATTGCATATATCTGATTACTCTCATTTGTATTGAATTTATTTGGGTGAGTTCATTAATCCACTAGAAAAGTGCTTAATTTTACTGGTGTTACTTTAGCTGATGCAGCTCAAACAGGTCAATCCCTGACATTTATTGTCTATGAATGCATTATTTGAAACAATCATATTCTTTCACAAATATTCTTCTTAAAAACATTATTAGCGCATTTTTAATATAGTCTGCAGTGATTCTTGTCATATTTTTGCACATTTTTGTCTTTGTTCTTATCAACTAAACTCCTTAATAATAACAAGCATTTTTGCCAGTAATTTTGTTGCAAGATTAACCACTGGTTGCAGGTGAAGTATCAGCAAATAGATTAAATGATGTGAACCCTTGAACTGTATATTTACAGTGTTCCCATGTCACTGTTGTGTCCTTGAACAAAGCACTTAACCCAATGATGCTCCACAAGGGGCCGTCCTTACAGATAGTTGTTTGCTAATGGCAGATAACAGCATCTCTCATTTTTGATTTGTAATGATGTAATGTGTGAGAAATTCTAGAGGTTAATGCACACTTACAGAATAAAGCTCTCTGCTCTTAACCATAAGGCTGCTGGTTCAAGACCCACTTTTAGAAAGCCATCACTATTGGGCCCCGGAGTAAACCTACCTTAACTTCATTTATTATCTTGTTAAATGTTTATTTTATTTGATGGAATTGCTGGTAATATTATTTAAGTTGCATTTTTTATTAATTAATACTATTTGTATGTATGTTATTTCTTTCTTTCCTTTGGTAACACTTTACAATGAGGTTCCATTAGTTAACATTAGTTAAAATGAACCAAGAATGACAATGAACAATACTTCTATAGCATTTATTAATGTTAATTTCAACATTTACTACCACATTATTCAAATAAAAAGTTGTATTTGTGAACATTAGTTAATGCACGGTTAACTAACATGACTTTATTTTTATTAACTAACGTTAACAAAGATTAATAAATACTGCAACAAATGTACTGCTTTTTTGTAATTTCATGTTAGTTAACGCATTAACTAATTTTAAAAAATGAGACCTTATTGTAAAGTTTTACTCTTTCTTTCTTGAAAGAAAGAATTGAACTGAGTTGAAACTGAGACGAGAAGAAATGTTTTGAATTGAGTTGAAACTGAGACGAGAAGAAATGTTTTGAATATCTTTAAGGGATTATAGCAGAGGGACGAAGGCCAATGAGAAGAGAGTAATCTTGCTATTAAATAAACAGAGCATAAAAAACATCTGGGTGGTGTAGGAGTGAAAGAAAAGTTGAAAGGGCTGGTTTAGGGGGTTGTTGCATTTTTGTCCTTGAATGTGATAGTTGGTTATGAAGGATACCATCGTTTTTGCACAGCAAGAGTTGACAGTTGTGTGACAGTGGGGCAGCGTTAACTGGGGGTTAGAGGAGATTGGTTTTGATGAAGTTGAGCTTGAGTGGTCAGCGAGGTGCTAGAAAGGCAAGCTGAGATCTTTGCTGAGATTGTAGACATGGAAGAGGAAATGAGATAGAAAGTGGAGTGTTGTCAGCCTGACGGCAGCATGAAGTGCCATATGATTCAGCGGCTCAATCAAGTGATCTGTCATCATCATTCATGATATACGATTTTGTGGTTGAAAGGTTCCTGGGTTTAAATCCCAAGTGATTTTGCTCTTCAGAAAACTAAGTAGCAGGGCATATTTACTTGCATTTGTTTTGTTATTTTATTGACTTGAGTAATTTGACCTGTACTTCATGTTGCTATCAATATACCATTAACCACCATTTGGTAAGAAATTTTGACTTCTGACATTTAAAATGGGATGGAGTAAAATGGGATGGATAAGGTTTTCATCCAACGCCTTAAACAACTTGTGTGTTGGGGAAATTTACTTTTAAAGTAATGCATTACAATATTATGTTACTCCCCCAAAAAGTAATTAATTGCGTTACTTAGTTACTTTTTATGAAAAGTAATGCATTACATTACTTTTGCGTTACTTTTTCTCACCTGGACTGGGCTTACTGTTTTTTTTTAAAGGGGTGGTAAAATGCCCTTTTCACAAGATGTAAATGATGTAAATCTCTGATGTCCCCAGAGTGTGTGTGTGTGTGTGTGAAGTTTTAGCACAAAATACCCCACAGATTTTTTTTATATAGCATGTTAAAGTTGTCACTTTTTGAGGGTTAGCAAAAACTCACTGTTTTGTGCCTGGCCCTTTAAATGCAAATGAGTTTCAAGAGCTCTTGTGTATTAGCATCTGCGATTACCTCATGCAGACACACTAAAATGACAGAAACTGTTCTGCCTTTAATGTTAAAACAGAGTCAGACAAAGATTGAGGGAATCAAGAACAAGTGACAACATGTAGAATGCAACAGGACGTCTCTGAATGGTTAGTTAATGAATTTATGTTGCTGATGTGGAGTTAACTATCTTTAATTAGCATATTCTGTCATGATAATCTATAAATCGCTCGTATAGGAACTGTTGTGAGATGCACACAGAGTGACTTTTTATTGCATGTGAAAAGAAGAATGCTAAAGTTTGAGCTGACTCACAAATGTACTCTTATACAACAACTTTTCCTCTTCTCAACATGGACTGCTTGTCCCGGGGGCGGGGATTATGTACATTTTAGGGTTGCTGATGTCACTAACCTGAGAGAAATGTCGTGTAGTCCCTACCAGCTGTTTGTTGTAGTCCTTTTCTTTAAAGCAAATATCTCCCTTTGCTTTGAACTTTAAGCATTGTAACTTTGCAGATGTTGTTTATGCTCAAACAGCAACATTTCACACTAGCTAAAGTTAGAAAAGTGAAATCGTGTTTTACCACCCATTTAATAACAACAAAAAAAGTGATATTTTTGGCAAATGGTATGGCCCTTTAACACCAAAAGTTTAATGAATACGCCTCAGGCTGAAGGAAATGCATATTTACATATGTACATGTACAATAGAGGGTGCCGCTCAAACAAACCGTTCAGCTGTGCTGTCATTCTGGATTAAAGAACAATAGGATACAGGAGAAGGAAGTTCAACACTCTTATTTCTAAATCTAATCTAAAGTAATGTTTGCTTATTATTAGTATGGTTGAATTAGATAATTGGTAGATCAAGGTCAGCAGCAAAGACATTGGTTAATAAAGTGAGATTATATACATCAAGTATATTTGTGTAATTTAATATAGTTAATTATACAATTTTTGCGTAAAATTCTGAGATTGCATTTTACTGTTTTTATTTATTTTGAGGAATACTGAATGTTTTCGTGCAAGTGAGATGAGTAAATGAATGTTCACATTTAGTCTTGAACTAAAATAACCATCATGTTGTTTACACAGCGCACACAACACCACCTCACTTTATTTCTCTCAACATGAGGACAGGAGAGCTGTCAGTCAATAAATGTGAAAAAGTTACTTATTTGAAAAAGTAACTTAGATATTTTGTTGTCAATTGAAAAAGTAATTCTTTACTTTAGTTACTTATAAAAAAGTAATCTGATTATATAACTCAAGTTACTTGTAATGAGTTACCCCCAACACTGTGTATGAATAACTGATCCATATTTTTGCATGAAAATTTGAAAAATATGTCTTATGTTTAAATAGACAAATATGGATAGTTCTTCGTCTTGTATTGTTTATTGTAAAGAAATAAGTAACGTGACTGGTCAGACAGGTCAATTTAGCTTAAAAGGAATTATTAATGAATTTATAGGGAATCTTAAAAGAATCAGTTATACGGCCGAGTCGTAACTATAACCTCTGCAGAGGATATAAATATCCAAGCTATAGTGAAACACTATTTATTAGCAAGGTAATTTAGATCAGCAGTTTAAGACATTAAATCTGTAAGCACATAACACAAGACAATTATCTTTAAAATATAAACTAGACTTTATTGATTATTCTAAAACATAAAACTAATATCTAACACAAACCTACGCACACACACATTCATACGAGTTGCAGAAAGAAAGAGAGTGAGGAAAGAAAATGAGTTCAAGAGTGAGATAGTGAAATCCCAAGTTTCTATATGCACTTATAAGACATGACCTGAATGAACCATCAATCATTAATTTAACCCTTCTATCGTTTCTTAGGCGGGGTTATTAAATGATATATCAAAGAACCAGTTCAGTTAATAGTCTGGAGGATACTTGCTTGTTGTTGCGTTCCTTTGGGGATTCCTTTTGTCTGCGTAAAAGGGTGTTTTCCCGGGTTCGTTGACTGGCTGGTGGTCTCCTCGTCCTCGTGCCTGAATAGATGTTTGGGCTGCCAGGTGTGTTAGCGAATGGATGGAAAGTCTTTGAAGCTGGAAAGTGGGCTTTGCAGTCGAATCGTTTAAACGAAACTTTGCAGCAAAACTTAACTTAGAATCGAGACTCTCAACGGAAAAGAAAGATAAAGCTAAGAACAGAAAGAAAAATGAGACGAGAGTAGTTATAGATGGCTTGAATGAAGCTGTTTAACCCATGTTCTTCTGATCTTGTTTGGGTTCTTTTGTCTGATGGTCTACATGGTTACTTGTCTGTCCGGTTCGTCATGGCTTCTCCATGACTTCTGTAAATCTGCTCTAGCAAACAAATTCACAAAACTTAACCTCCATTCAATTCAACAAACGCTACTGGATTTTCGGGTACTAAGATTTTAAACTCCGCTGTTGTCCAGCCTCTTAGATGAGTTCTGACCAATTAGGCACTGTCTTTATTTGGGAGGTGGCGTTCTCGTCACCTCTCATCGTAAATCATGCGTTATCTGTGATCTCTTTACTCTCCGGCTTTAGCAGAGTACAAAAGTATACGGTTTAGACATGATTCCTATTATAAGAACACAAAACATTTTACACACATTTTATCTCAGAATTACGTGATATAAAGTAGCAATTGCAGGTTAGCTATAAAGTCAGAATTTCATGATATAAAGTCGCAATTGTATGTTATTAAGTCAAAATTGCGTGATATAAAGTGTGAGAAATATAGCTTGAAATTCTGACTTTTTTTCACAGAATTGCATGTTTATATCTCGCAATTCTGACTTTATAACACGCAATTGGGAGATATAAAGCCAGAATTGTGAGATATAAACTATTCTGAAAAAAAAGAAGCAATTGCGACTTTATTTCACGAAATTCTGATTTTATATCTCGCAATTCTGAAAAATAAAGTCAGAATTGCGAGATGTAAACTCGCAATTGTGAGATAAAAAGTCGCAATTATCTTTTAAAATGTTTTATTCTATGGCGGAAACAAGATATCATACTAGGCTATAGCCTACAGCCTGCCCTATTTAAGTAGCCTAATTAAATTAATATAAAGGGGTGATTTGTCCACTAATGGCCTTAAATGAACAACCAGTCGACTAGGAAAAAAAAAAAAAAAGAAAAAAATATTCCATATATCTTCGAACTTTGAATTTCAAACCAGCAGGCCATTCTGGTTTGAGCAAGCGTATGGGGGTAGAATTGTTGCATTATTCAAAATAAATAGATTATGATCCACAAATAAATGTAGAGATTCACAAAAATATATCAAATTCACAAATAAATACATTAAGATCCACAAATAAATGTAAAGAGTTTCACAAAAAATATAAAACTCACAAATAAATAAAATTAGCTTTGCAAATAAAAATATATATTTACAAATGTGTTTTATGCCACAAACACAACTTTCTGAATATAACACTCTGCTCGCTCATTCCGCTGGGTCGCTCGTATGGGGGTAGAATTGTTGCATTATTCAAAATAACTAGATTATGACCCATTATGATCCTAGATTAAGGATCCGCTTTCTGTGCATTTGTAAATCCCCTCACGCATTTGTGAATCGGTTCCTGTGCATTTGTAAATCCACGCATTTGTGAAACAGTTCCTGTGCATTTGTAAATCCCCTCACGCATTTGTGGATTTTGAAACACTTCTAGCGTCGACATGCAGACAAATCCTCAAATAAGTGGACTCCACCCACCCTTTACCTAAGCCCATCAGATAACGGCCACATTGAGCTGATCAATAGAGAGCCTAAGTCCCTCCCATCTGCTTCCGGCTCATGGGACCTTATTTCGGAAAAAAATTTGTATGGTAGTCAATGGCGAGAGACAACTTATCTTTTTATTCCGTCTGAACTGTGCCCTGAATTACACGTATGATGTTTGTCAACACAGGCATGACGGCGTAACGTTACGATTATAACGTAACGTTACGATTATGGCGTTAGACTATAGAAAAAATGACAGACGTTAGCTTCAGTAAAGTTAGCTTCATTCATTGAGAGAAAAGGAAAGACGTCACATGCGCGCCTTTTGGGTTTGTAGTCTTTGTAATTACGTATTTTCACAGTAATTACTCATCTTCACTTATACCTCAACAGTTTTACATCAAACTGCGACTTTCTTGACTTTAAAATGTATCTTTTAAATTGACAAACATCATATGTGTAATTCAGGGCACAATTCAAACGGGATCCAAATATTTGTTGTCTCTCGCCATTGACTACCATACAATATTTTTCCGAAATAAGGTCCCATGGTGGTCCACCGGAAGGGGAGGGACTTAGGCTCTCTATCGTAGCACGTTCTCGCTAGCACGATAGATTTTACATTTATCGTGATTATTGATATCGACTGATATTAATTTTTTTATCTTATTTTTCGGCCATATCGCCCAGCCCTAAATTGATGTACATTTTGCTACTGCTGTTGTTTACTTGTATTGATCTTATTTTTATTTATATCGCATAAACACATTTATCATACCTTTTAAATAATGCTGTTCTTTCAATTTCCTATTCAACAAATAATCCTGAGAAATACATCATGGTTTTCACAAAAATATTAAGCAGCACAACTGTTTTCAACAGTTTTATAATAATAAGAAACCTTTCTTTAGCACCAAATCAGCATATTATAGATGATTTCTGAAGGATAATGTGTCACTGCCATCACAGGAATAAAATACATTTATAATATTGTAATTGAAAACAGTTATTTTAAATTAAAATAATTTCACAATTACTGTTTCCCCTGTATTTTAATACAATAAATGCAGCCTGGGTGAGCATTAGAGACTTCTTTTAAAAACATTTCACAATCTTAGCAAAACTTTTGAAAAGTAGTGTACTGCCAAACCAATAAAAATATGGCAGAAGATATTATGAAGGAGAGAGGAAAGAGCTGGTGGCTGAACATTGAGCAGCGAGAATTGTCTCATGTGAGTTGTTCTCAGAAGAGTCACAGGGGTTTCAGGCAGGCCGTAGGCTGTGTCACTATTGTGTGGGAATGAATGACTGAAGTGCCTATACAGTACTTTGTTCTTGACGCAGGACACAATGTTTTTGCTTTTTTCATGTTTGCTCTGTTTTCATTTCTCTGTAGACGGTGCGTCATGGATTTCCCTATCAGCCCACAGCTCTGGCATTTGACCCGGTGCAGAAGATCCTTGCCATCGGCACTCGTTCTGGAGGAGTACGGCTGTATCCTTTTTTTCCCTCAGTAATCCAATGCTGTTTCCTCCACAGTGTAATTTCAAGACTTTGGGAGGGCTTTGGGATAGCTGCTTTCTGAGGTAAGGTATAATACTGACATGTTTCCTTGCTTTAAAGACCTCCCTATGGCATAGAGGGGTGTAAGACCATTTGACTGATTCCCAGAGGAATCGACGCACAATGTCACAAATGCATTAATACTGAGAATGACTGACAGAGAAATTGAGAGAGACAGACAGAGAGAGTGAGACACCCAGTTAACAACATATTTGGATAAATAATGGCTAAACAGGAGTATTGGCCACTAACAGAAACCTGCATTAGCTTAGCATTTTTGTTCTATAATTCTTTGGCAGCATTATTGAACAGGCCTGCGTGGATTTGGTGCCTGCAAAACTCCACAGAAAACGAATTATTGAGTGAAATCAGTGTTCATGCCTTACCAGTAAGCCTACAATAATGTTTTATTTTCAGAGATGTCTGATTCGATTTGCTGGGTAATTTCCCGTCTTTGGTCATTGTTTGCCTTTACGTCATGTAAACAATAAAAAAGGGCCAACAACTTTGTAAAAAGCAGTGCGCTTTCAGAAGCACATTTTTGAAAAAGAAATGCAAAAAAGGTAAATTGCTCCTAACAGATGTTGACTGAGAGCCCAGACAACACTGAAAAAAAAGATTTTTGCTGCTTGTTCAAATTGCTTAATTAAAATGAGCTTAAGCAACACAATTGCTATACATTTTGTCCAAACTTAATTTGATTGTGTTCAATCTGCTTAAATATATGTAAAATTTAAGTTTACTTAATTCATTTGTGTTGGATTACATAAATGGTTTGTGTTGCATTAAATGAAACTGGGCGGTGCTTGTTAGTTCCCAGCATGCTTTGCATATGTTGAAATATAAATATAAATGTTGAAATTAAGTGTTATTTTATGTGTTTTTGAGAAAATGAGAAAAGGGGAAGACTTGCTAGTGCGTAGTTGTGTTTAATGTTCAATTACATTGAAATTATTTGAACCATTTAAATTACAGTGGGTTACCATTGTGAAGAAGATCGGAGCATTTGGTTAGGGTGAAGACTGATTCAGCAATACTCACAGCAAATGCCTATGCTGATGAAGCATGTAAATCTTATCATTTAAGATGCTTAAAAGTGCTACTGGTAGTAAAAAGTTGGCAATAGTCTAAAAATTAATTAGTGTGACACTAAAATAAACTATATTGCATTGGATGAATGGGAATATGAATTAGAATACCTGAATCATATCAGTTGGTCTAAAACATTGCAAACTAGTTGGGCTGACACTATTAAATTAAGCTGTGGCCAACCATAGTAAATAAGTTGAATCAACCTTAATAAATTAAGTTGACCCAACGCAAGTACATTAAATTGGAATAACAGAATTGCATAATGCTGACAAGCAACTAAAGCAAGTTAATCATGTGGAAACCCTTTCCATGATTTTTTTTTTATGTTCATTCAAAGAGATATTTTTTTGAGTGAATGTTCCTTTAAATATTGTGCCAAATCTGGTGATGCTTTAAGCGACTAATAAGACTTTAATGGCATGTTCACACTTGGTAGGTTTGGTTCAATTAAAACAAACTCTGATGCGATTGCTCTGCTAGTGCGGTTCACTTGAATAAGTGTGAACATTTCTATCCAAACCCTGGTGCGCACCAGACTGCGAAAAAGATGGGTCTCAGTCCGCTTTCAAACAAACTCCGGGGCGGTTTGAATGAAATATGAATGCAACACAGATCAAAAACATAAAAAATAAATTAAAAAAAAGTCATAAAAGCTTTCTTTCTTTTAGTCTTAAGGTTTGGTCTTAAAAATTACAGTGTGAATGTTTACTGAACCAGGACTAAATGTATCATTTGTACCAAAAGAACTAAACTACAACTACACACCCTAATAATCCATTTTGCTACATTTTTACACATTTAAATCCATTCCACATAATTCTGGGGAAATTCTGAGCGACACAATAGAGCAGGCCATTCTGGACAATGAAGTGTGGGAAAGGATGGGGGCCAGGCTGAGCTTCTTTGCCCTCGATGACGCGGACTTGGGTCCAACAATGTTTCAGCCTTTCATCCCCACGTTGTTCCTTGGCGAATGAGCCCCCTCGCGTCACCTGTTGGAACACATCATAAAAAGGGTTAGGATTTTGGGAGGGGGACTCACCGTCTCTTCCGCTGTCCGAGGCCAGGAGGACGGGGCGCTGACGAGGTCCCCGAGTCAGCCTCGGTCTTTGGCGGCTCCTTCTACGGCTGGCAGGCAGCGTCAAGGCGGCCAACAGGCGGTCAAACCCGGGCCAGTCTCTCCCAAGCAGAACGGGAACCGGCAGATCCTTCATCACTCCTACCTCCACCGGCCAGATCCCAGGGCCAGCTGAGATGGTGACTCAGCGAGCTGGTACTTGTCGGGTATCCCCGTGGACACAGGTTATATGGAGGAAGGCGGAAGACTCCGATCGGGGGGACAGAATGTTCGAGTGGACCAGACTTACCGCACTGCCGGAATCCAGGATGGCCCGAACCGGCTTCCCGTTGATCCTGACATCGGCTTCCGGGGCTCCAATTGGTAGATTGTTATGAACAATGCAGCCAGCGAACCAAGTTCGGGCCGGAGGCGTAGAGGACGCCGTTGGCTTGGGCTCATCCCGCGGTGAGGGAACCGCTGGCCTGTCTACTTGTCCCTTAGTGCTCTTAAGCGTGCGTTGCTCGAGGGTCAGCCTTCGAGGAAAGGGTGGCGTTCGCTCCCCAGCCTCTCGCTGTAGGGCAGCATCTGCCAGTTCGATGGCTTCGACAAGTTCCAGGGTGGTGGTTGGGTTTCTCATCCCGACCGTCAGTCGGTGTGAACGGGGAAGAGCACGAAGCAGACGGTCGATGACAACGCGTTCCGCCACTTGACTGGCCGTTGGATCCCCCTCCAGCAGCTAGTGCTGCGTGAACCGCGTGAGTTCAGCGGCCTGGGGACGGGCCAGTCGACGGGGCTTATACTCCCAATCAATGAAGTATTGAGCAGCGCATACTGGATACAAATCCAGGCGGGCCAGAATTTCCCGCTTTACTTCGTCGTAGCGCTTGGCGGTGGCGGCGGGGAGAGAAAAGTATGTGCGCTGCGCTTCACCAGTTAGGAAAGGGGCCAATACCTGTGCCCAATCCTCATGCTGCCAACCTTCTGTGGTGGCTGTGACTTCAAACATCTGTAGGTACGCTTCTATGTCACCGTGGGGGGTCATCTTCGGTAACAACTTGGCGGCTTGAGTTCGGGGGTCCGGCATTGGGACGCATTGAGCGGCATGCATTGCTGCAAATTCCCTCTCGCTCTCATCCTGGCGGCTGGCAAGATGCTCAACTATTCATTGCTGGCGGATGCTAACCTCGGTGAGCCGGTTGAGAAGTTCCTCCATTTTGGGGTTGGATCACTCGCCTATGGCAGAACCGGGAGAGGGAGGAAACAAACTAAAAAATAAAAAAATAAAAAAAACAGAGATGTGCAGGAGCTCGTTTGTCTGTGATTTTTCATTTCCTTTTTTTTTTTTCCTTCACTCTCTTGCCTGCATTCTCCACCAAATGTCATGGGGTGAAGAATCACACGACAAGGGGAGCTCATGCAAAGTGCCCAAGAGTGGATTTATTTACAACATGAAGAAAAAAAACAAAGAAAAACCCAGTGAAGTGCGTTGCCTCTTCCTTGTAGTGCAGTGAGTCTGAGCTGTGCTTCTTGGAGTCTGAGCTGTGCTTCTTGAAGTCTGAGCTGTGCTTCTTGAAGTCTGAGCTGTGCTTCTTGAAGTCTGAGCTGTGCTTCTTGGAGTCTGAGCTGTGCTTCTTGGAGTCTGAGCTGTGCTTCTTGGAGTCTGAGCTGTGCTTCTTGGAGTCTGAGCTGTGCTTCTTGGAGTCTGAGCGGTCAACTGCTGCTTTCTGGAGAAAGATAGAGAACAGGCATTAACGTTCTGTCTCGTGCAGAGATCTCTCTCCATTTGACAAAGTCCATGTGGCTTATGTAGCTGTTTGCTTGATGGAGCACGGCTGGGGCCGATCAGCCTGTGATGAGGGCACGCAGGTGTTCCTCGTCTGTTTCCAGGGCGACGCTGATGAATCCTCTGGGTGCTCGTCACAATATATATATATATAAATAAACAGCTTAGAAAATGCAAAGTCTGCAGTTTCCATGTTGGAATTATTCATTTTAATACAGATATAATTAATTGTAAATACGCCAAAGAGAAAGAGCTCACAATTTAGAAGAGACCTTAGTAGTGAAAATATATTATCTGATTTGTGGTGTGTGTAATTTATTTTCTCAGTCGCATGAATAAATTAATCACGTTCCTTTAACCTGATCCCAGCACTTGGACAGCTCAAGTGTCTGGAGTGTTTTATGATTTGGAAAAATTGCCTGCAAAAAAATCAACTTAAAATGTTTTAGTTTGTCCTAAATGATGATGCTATTTATTTGGTTAATCACAAGAGGTTTGCTTGCGATATTGAGAAAACAAAGTCTGTGTGCAGAGAGTCAGACTAAGCAGAAAGTAAAGAGAAGAAATGACCAGGAATCATGTGGCAGATAGATGAGAGGAGGGAGGGAAAGAGAGATAGTGAGCCATTTTTGCATCATAGTGAATTAGCTTTGTGCTAATTATGGACCTGTCATTACCGTAGATAACTATGGACTGTGTTACTTAACTGTGAAAAGCATGACTCTTCCTGTCTCTCTCTCTCTCAATCTGTCTCTTACTTTTTTTCTGATACTTTTTCTTCTACTGTTTGTGTCTTTCTGTCTACCCTTTCATTCCGCATGCATCACATGCTAATGAGACATGAAAGGAAGGGACTTTGACTCTGTCGGGAGTCATTTCTGTGTCAGCTGAAAATTTTGCCATGGACTATTGTGTAAAGTCACTGTGTGCACAGATTTTAGATCATCATTGTATTCTGTTGCATGGCATCCACTGCAAGGACCTTTGATACTTATACTACTTTTTAGAAGTTTGGGTTCAGTAATATATATATAATATTTATAACAATCTTTCATCCTGTACCCATCATAATGTACTACGGCTTACTGATTGTTTTTGTTTAAGATTAAGTTTGCATTTTGTTCATCCTCACTTTTTCTCTTTATCTTTTCCTGGGCAGAATGTTATATTTAGTCCTTGTTCAGAGCTCAGTATTGATTGAAAGCTGACAAAGTTAAACATTCACACTGCACTATTGATTATCAACCTCTCTGTGCACTCACTGCATACACTGTCTGCAAATCATTCTTATAGGGGAATACTCAACGTGTGCATGGATGAGTTTGCATTTGTGCTCATTTTAGAAAGATTTGTAAATATATGAAAATAGTGCCTCTCTTTATAGCTTAGGAAAGAAAGACAGGTGGCAGGTGTAAAACATACGCTAGCATATATACTGTGTATAAAAATAGGCACCATGCTGATGTAAGCAAGGAGCACATTATACTGACCGGTTTTATTGATGTCATCTATGTGTGTGTGTTTTGATGCAGATCTTGGCAGGATGGCAGCATGCAGAGCTGAGATTGGTGTGGCATTCCCTTTACTGCAGTCAGCTAACTGCATAAGGCCCATGAATGAAGACAAATAATCAATCTCATACCAATCCAGTAAAGTCATTCTGAACTTGTGGAAAAATAGCAATTTTATAGAACCAAACACAGATTAAAAACCCGTATTAAGATTCTGTTTTGACAAAATACATAAAACATTTACTTTGTAAGTAGAGATGGTCCGACTGATCGGCTGGTGACCGGAATTGGCCGATTTTCATGTGATCGGGAGCAGGAGCAGCGCGTGAGCAACAGTGAAGTGGGGGTTTTGGCGCCAAGTCTATTTTTGCTGCGATGCTCACGCTCAATTAAAGTGAATTTTTGCATTAAAGCACACGTGGACAAAATAAATGATTTCACACAAAAAGTGCCCAAAATGCACAGAATTTGGGTTTTAACAAGAACTGGAGAAGGCTATGTCAGAAAAGAAAATGAAGACTCAAAAATATTTATAGAAAATTTACCCCTTTAGCTTTTACTTTTTAAAGTTTTTATTATTCAGTTTCCCAATTGTTTCCCTGCACTTGGTCCACTTGCCCGAGCTTACCTCTCTGCACCATGTCCAAGTGTTGACAGTGAGCGCTTGTTTAGCCTGGCTGGACATGTGGCAAATGAGAGAAGAAACAGACTATCTGGTGACAAAGCAGAAATGCTTCTGTTTGCGAAATAAAACTTGCCATTGATGTACAAGTGATTGCAATAGGCCTGTGTGTGTGTGTGTTATGAGAAATATCTTTATACTGCAAGGAGTGTGCATCGATATACAGCGTGCTTACCTCAAAGATCCAGCTGTATTCTAACAATAACTTAGCTTTCCTTATTAGCTAGGCTCCTTGCATGCTGGCTAAAAACTTTTTTTTAAAGCTGGGTCTCCAACATTGACACCGCTGTATTGGACAGATTTGTGCAGCGGTGTTCCATGAAGGAGAGAGAGAGCAAGAGGTACGGGTGAGTGAGAGAGAGAGGGACGAGCGAGAGGTAGTGCTGCGCAAATGCGCTACGGCAGTCTGCAATCATATACGATTTTAAATAGGCTTGGTAAAAAATAATAATAAAATAAATAAAAAAACAATCGAAAATCAATGTGTGGCGGTCAGCGTTGATATTGTGGCAGGCCGCCACAAATTAAATGAACGTATGGGAAACCCTGATCGGACTCAGACTCTAAATGATGCTGTAAAACCAATGCCATCGTTTCTGTTCATATCGCTCTGTATACAAGTGCTGAGGAAGCCTCCGGAACTGAAATACAGATATGGTAATAGATGTTTTGTTTCTGACATGGATTGAGGAGATCCTCGAAGTTTTCCTCAACAGTTGCCCACCTCCATTGTAAACAGTGTTGGTAGGGCACTGCTTCCCTCTCCTAAGGAGCCAGATGGTTTGCCAAAATCTCTTCAAAGCCAACCCATAGTCCTTCTCCATGGCCCCACCGAACTCCTCCCAGGCTCAATTTTTTTTACCTCCACAACTACCCTGGCTGTAGTCCGCTTGGCCTGCCGGTACCCGTCAGCTGCCTCAGGAAGTTGAAGATCTCTCTGAAAAGGGATTCGGCCAAAGTTCCCAACAGACCCTCACAGTACGTTTGGGTCTGCTGAAGTCTGTCCAGCTTCCTCCCCCGCCATCGGATCCAACGGATCCATCGGTGGTGATCAGTTGACAGCTCTGCCCCTCTCTTCACTCGAGTGTCCAAGTCTGAGTGCTGCAATGTAAATTATGAGAAAATTTGTGAGTTTTTTTTTTTTACCTTGGATGAATGTAAACCTATTGAAGGAGACCTTCAAATCAAAATTAGGAACCTTTAAAGGGGTCGTTGATTATGATTTCACTTTTTTAACTTTAGTTAATGTGTAATGTTGCTGTTTGAGCATAAACAACATCTGCAAAGTCAAGACTCTCAAAGTTCAATGAAAGGAAAGATCTTTTCTTTTACAGAAATCACTTTTTAAGGACTACAACAAATGGCTTTTATGGACTACAACAAGCTTCTTCCCAGTTGGTGACAACACAAGCCCTAAAATTTACATAAACCCCAGGCACACGAAACAAAGAGGGTGTTGCCATGTTGGGCTACTTTAGAGATAAGGAAGAGTTGTCGCTGTTTTTTACACCCAGGAAAAAAAAATTGTCCTAAAGCTAACAAACTTAGAGAGGTTAACATTTATTTTTAACACTGTTCCTGGACATTATAACCTCAACGTTTGTCTGTTATTGGTTATTGGTTTCTGAGAAGCCAGTGAAGAGTCTTGGGAGATGGTACGATGGGGATCTAAAGGACACAGTTCGAGTGGGAGAAGTTAAACGACAAGCAGTGGAAGGGTTGAAGAGCATAAACAGCTGCGCTCTACCAGGCAAACTAAAACTCTGGTGCTTTCAGTTTGGTCTACTGCCGAGGTTGTTGTGGCCACTGACTGTGTACGAGGTTTCTTTGACAACAGTGGATAAGCTGGAAGCGTTAATAAGTTCATATATCAGGAAATGGTTGGGAGTTCCACGCTGCCTCAGCAGAGTGGGAATTTATAGTAAAGGAATATTGCAGCTGCCAGTCTCTGCTTTAACCAATGAGTTTAAGTGCGCCGAGGTCAGACTGGGAATGACCTTAGTAGAGTCACGCGACAAATGTGTAAAGGAGGCAGCACCTGTGTTAAAAACTGGTAGAAAGTGGTCAGCAAAGAAATCTGTGGAAGAGGCAAAGGCTGCCCTTCAAATTGGTGATATCGTGGGGCAGGTACAGCATGGAAGAGGGGGTTTTGGGCTCAGTTTAGCTCCTCCTAAATGGCACAAGACATCCCCAGCTCAAAGGAGGAAGCTCGTAGTCAACGAGGTGCGAAAGCAGGAGGAGAGGATGAGGTGTATAAAGGCCATTTCCCAGGCCAAGCAGGGAGAGTGGATGAGATGGGAGAGTGTGGAACAACGCAAGATGGGCTGGCAAGACCTTTGGTCAATGGAAGAGAGTAGGATCAGTTTCCTTATCAGGTCAACATATGATGTTCTCCCATCACCACAGAACCTAAACCTCTGGGTAGGAGAGGATCCCTCTTGTCCTTTGTGTCCATCACCTGCCACATTAAGGCACATTTTGACAGGATGTAAGGTGGCTCTTAGCCAAGGTCCGTTTACTTGGCGCCATGACCAAGTACTCCGATGTTTGGCTTTAGCATTGGAAGACAAGCGTAACATGATCAATAAGTTGCCACCTGTTCTAGCAAAACATTACACACAGAAGACAATATTCCTCCGCCCAGGCGAGTAACCACCAAGAAAAGGTATTAAAACCAATTCTCGCTCAGGACAACTGGAAGCTGCTAGGGACTCGAAAATGCTGGCTGATCTTGATCAACGGCTTATTTTTCCACCTGAGATTGCCACCACTAACCTCCGACCAGATATTGTTTTGTGGTCTGGATCAGCATGCATTGTTCAACTGATAGAGTTAACAGTGCCATGGGAGGATGCTGTAGATGAGGCATATGAGAGGAAGAAACTGCGGTATGCTCAGCTGGCCACGGAAGCAGAACAGCGAGGATGGAGAGTCCAGGTTTATCCAGTGGAAGTGGGTTGTCGAGGATTTGTGGCACACTCCACAACCCGGTTCCTCAGAGACGTCGGATTCAGTGGCCAAGAGTTGCGTCGCACAGTAAATAACTTATCTGAAGCAGCAGAGAGGAGCAGCAACTGGCTGTGGTTGAGACGGAAAGAGTCTTGCTGGCTGTGTACAGGCCGCCATGCTACGGGTTCGAAAAATTCTTGAAAATTTGATGAGTCTGTTGGTTTATTTGTACAGTTTGCATAGTAATTACAGTTATTACGTTCCTGTGTATTTTGCGGTAATGAGGATTGATGTTTGGACAGATATTGTGTTTTGCGGTAGTATGCCATACGGAACCATTACCACTGACCGCTTTAACGTCCACAGTGGGGCTCGACAGCCTTAGTCAAATGGGTTGGCGCATATAGTTGGGTTCTGAGAGATTGTGGTTAGGTCAAAGGAGCAGCCTCAGCAGCAGGAGGGATGTAAAGGTCAGTAAGCTGGGCTGAGTTGAGAGGGGGACGGAGGGGGGTGACTCTGGGTCACTGTCGAGCCCTCTTGAGGTGTCGTGGGCTAGTCGACGAAACACTGAGGACAGAAGTTGCCCACTTGAAGACCCTAGAGATGTCCCCTACTCTGCTCAATCCAGACGGTTGTCATGAGGGGACCACACTGTGGTTGCAGCCGTTGTGTGTGCAAATACAATGCAGCTTTTAGCACCAGACAGAAGGAGATTCACATCACCATTTGGAAAGAAGTGTAAATGGATGGAGAAGCATAGGTTACTGTAAAGCTACGTCTTAGTTGGTGCTTATCTTGGCGAAAGCCGAGTACAAATCAGCATGAAGTTTTAACATCTACTCTCGTGTAATGGAAATCATGTGCACTATACATTTTGCAGGCTATATGCACAAAAGCTTCTCCTAAAAGACGCTGCCATTCACATTTTGTCAGGACAATCTGTTGTTTATGGATCACATCTTGTAAGTGTGTCTTATTATTTGTAGTTGTGTTTTCTATTAACAGTTCCAATTATAAGCTTTATGTAGTTGCTATGATAGATGTAAACAAAGGGCAGAGCTTTGTCTCTGCTCGCCTGCTAACTAACATTACAGTATTGATGTAGTGTTTACTTTAGCTTTTGTAAGCTCTTGCTTTTGTAAGGCTCTTCTCTCCCCCTTAGGAAAATGATCTATAATTTTGTGATCGAATTACTGTTTGTATTACTATAGTTTTCTGACAAATATGATTAAATGTTGGATAACATCATATCTATAAGAAAATTACAAAAAAAAAACATACCACTCTGAAATGTCTTATGAAATCCGTGCTTGCAAAGTCCGTGCTTGAAATCCGTTCAGCACAATCCTCTTGTTCGTTAACATTGTCAGGGTCTGAATGGGGCTCGAAATGGTTTGAA
Source organism: Siphateles boraxobius (assembly GCF_051911475.1). NCBI lineage: Eukaryota > Metazoa > Chordata > Actinopteri > Cypriniformes > Leuciscidae > Siphateles > Siphateles boraxobius. Next base: position 22,106,296 of record NW_027509197.1, on the reverse strand, counting down.
ATATGCGCCATCTTTAATATTTATGTCACCGGGGTGACAAAGGCAGGCGGAACCTTTTAATCACGGCCGGGTTTCCGAGGGGAGGGATTTCCGGTGTGGGACCCGGAAGACTCCAGTTCCGGAAAACTCCGAGCAGAGACGGAGGATGATTAGTTGATACAAAACAGGTGCGGGAGAGGATGATTGCGATCGCGATTGGGACGCGTTGTCAGTTGGGAAGGATAAAAGGACATTTCATCTTCAATGAAGGAGGAAGGAGAGAGGAATAGCGGCGGGAGATATTCGGGTGAATCTGGAGATGTGGAGAGGAGAACTGTGACGGATAAGAGATAAGTGCTGTTGATGTTTGGAGTGAGAAATGAGAAATCTGGTGGAGGACGTGATGAGAAGATAAGTGTTGTTGATGTTAGGACTGTGATATGAGAAATCTGTTTGGAGGATGTGATGAGGCTGCATGAAGTGTAATTTTGTCTTTTTGGAGGAAGTTGAATGCCCCACGCTCCATTGGAAAAAGTCCAAGAGATTGAGAGAGGTGCAGTGGACCAGACCCCCTGTCTCCGCCCTAGTTTGTGAGTGACGAGACTTTGCAGTGTTGTTCATTAATGTAAACACGTGTGCAGATTTGTGCGAGTTGCAGTTGAGCACGAGTGGAGGTGTAACGCAGTGACATTGGGGAAGCGGTCCTGGCTGTGGAGACATCGTCCGCGACTCATTGGATGGAGACCGGTGGAAGAAGTCATCTAGTGGTGAAATTCTCCTTTTCTCCTCTTTAATAGTTACGGGGCATTGTGAAGTGTTAGCTTTGCTGTGGAAACCTCATCTTCTCTCTGTCTGAGCCCTGTGAATGGAACTAGCTTTGCTGTGGAATCCTCATCTTCTCTCTGTCTGAGCCCTGTGAATGGAACTAGCTTTGCTGTGGAAACCTCATCTTCTCTCTGTCTGAGCCCTGTGAATGGAACTAGCTTTGCTGTGGAATCCTCATCTTCTCTCTGTCTGAGCCCTGTGAATGGAACTAGCTTTGCTGTGGAATCCTCATCTTCTCTCTGTCTGAGCCCTGTGAATGGAGCTAGCTTTGCTGTGGAATCCTCATCTTCTCTCTCTGTCTGCCGGAGCCTTGTGAGTAGAACCAGCTTCACTGTGGAATCCTCATCTTCTCTCTGTCCGAGCCCTGTGAATGGAACCAGCTTTTCTGTGGAATCCTCATCTTCTCTCTCTGTCTGCCGGAGCCTTGTGAGTAGAACCAGCTTCACTGTGGAATCCTCATCTTCCCTCTGTCTGAGCCCTGTGAATGGAACTAGCTTTGCTGTGGAAACCTCATCTTCTCTCTGTCTGAGCCCTGTGAAGAGAAAGACAGTTCTGCTGTGAATCCGAGAGAAACAGTTCTGCGGGTAATTCTTACCTGTCCTCTACCTGTCTGAGCCCCGAGAGGAGAGCCAGTCCTGTGGCTGATTCCGTATTCCTCTCCGTCCACCCGAATCCTGTGAAGAGAGACAGTTCTGCTGTGAATCCGAGAGAAACAGTTCTGCTGATAATTCTTACCTGTCCTCTACCTGTCTGAGCCCCGAGAGGAGAGCCAGTCCTGTGGCTGATTCCGTATTCCTCTCCGTCCACCCGAATCCTGTGAAGAGAGACAGTTCTGCTGTGAATCCGAGAGAAACAGTTCTGCTGATAATTCTTACCTGTCCTCTACCTGTCTGAGCCCCGAGAAGCGAGCCAGTCTTGTGGCTGATTCCGTACTCTCCGTCTAGCCGAATCCTGGGAAGAGAGAGACAGTTCTGCTGTGAATCCGAGAGAAACAGTTTCGCTGATAACTCTTACCGGTTCTCTGCCTGCCTGTGCCCCGAGAAAAGAGCCAACTCTGTGCTGATTCCGTACTCCTCTCCGTCCACCCGAATCCTGTGAAGAGAGACAGTTCTGCTGTGAATCCGAGAGAAGCAGTTCCGCTGATAATTCTTACCTGTTCCTTGCCTGCCAGAGTCCTGAGAAGGACCAGTTATACGGCTGAAACCTCACCTTCCTCCAGTTGGCTTGAGGTTGTTTTTACTTAATTTATTCAATAAAGATTCTGTGTTTTTCTACATTACTTTGCCTCTGTGTCCTCTGTGGTGTTGGCTCCTCGCGGTGGTACGTGAGTCGGGGGCTGGGACGGCCGGTCATCTGGCGTCCACTCCTCCCCCGACCCGGTGACATTTACATCTGAGTAGAGCATGCGGTTATGAAGGGGCGTGACATTTCCCGAACACGCGCTAAGCGCTGCCAATCACAACACACTGGGTCAGCTAACCATTTACAGCACATTTCATATTTCAGAAGGAGGGGCTTCATCTAAAATGGCGCGTTAAACCAGACTGGGGAGAGGGGAGCTGTAATAATGTAAATTATGCGTTATTTGAACCAAGCCTGAAAACATTCTTGTACACCCCAAAAACAAAATCAAGAATTCGTAGAAGGGTATAAAAGGATCTCTTTAAAATAGCATAATAGGAGCACTTTAACATCTCTAGTTCAGCATCATCTGCATGATTCATGAGTTCTCTAACAGCAACCCTGTATAACGGTCAGTTCTTATTCACTGGTATTGCATACAAAATTATTTTCAATTGTTATAAAATTAGACGGGTGCATAATTGTGGGGCGACAGTTGGCTCCCTTCCAAACATCGTCCTTTGACGCACAACGTATGTGTCATTCATCTTTTGTGTTTTTGTAAGGATCTGCTCGTTGACAACGGTGCACTGTGAGATGCTTTTTGTGTGATGTAGTCCTTGTCGTAGCAGGAAGTGAAGAGAGGATTACTGTCCAATTGGAGACTGGTAATAGAATTCACTACCCGTGTGTGTGCACATATGTTCAAAAACAAAATAATTCAATTCAATGTGAATTTCTCTGAGAGTTTGTAATATTGTATGTGTCTGAACAGGTAACAGAATTCTCCTCTGTGATAAGCTGTCGATTCTCATCAAAGCAGACTAGTGGAAATAGAGAGAGAGGAATTGGTTGTGGAGTGATCATGAATTTTGGTGAGATGGCAGAACAGGGGCAGGTGGAGTCATGTAACCACCTGCATCATTTTCTGTTCCTTTTTCTGTTCCATTTTTATTGGAGAGGGGAGAGCGAGGGTTTGAAAGAGCAGGAACTGTTTTCATTATCAGTCAGGGCACGTTTAGAGTTCACCGCAGCCTCTGTCCAGTAAATGTCGGAATGATGGGCGAAACACACACATGCACTCACACAGTCATCCACACACATATAACGCAGCGTCATAGAAACATGCACAAACACCAAAGCAATGACAGATGCCTTGTGCGTGTGGTCAGAGTGACAGTGAATAATGCTGAGATCTTAGCGCTGATGCTGATAGTTAGCACGCTGCTGCCATTTTTCCTGCCGACAATATGTCACCCTTTTTTACAGGCTCTCTTCATATTTATAACATATTTGCTCCAGTTCTCTCATGCTAATTTTTTTTTAGATTTTTTGGCAGTTAGACTCTGATACATTTGATTTAAACATTGGATTTTTTTCTTTCCTATTAATCTAATGCCTTAAGCTAGCAAATAGTATACAAAATGAGCTTTCTCAACAAAAAAAAGTAGTTCAAATCTGACGGGTTAGCTTTACATGGTTTCTGTAAGTAAGAGTACACAGGTTTAAATCAATTTATTTTTTTAATTTTTCCATGTTATAACGGGCTCTTCAGAGGTTTTCCTTTTTTTTTTTTTAAACCCAAAAAACTCTTGGAAGTCAATAAATGAGATATCGCTGAAGACAGACTACTGTATTATAGCGGCTGACCACGCAAAAGAAAAGTTTGCAGCCGCGAGGGGGTAAACACTGAGAGATGGAAAACACTGTGACGCGGAGAAACTCAGTTCCACTCGATGATCTCAGTTCAAGCATTTATTACACTTCAACACATAAATATACAACTGGCACTGCAGTTACCAAGTCATAAAATTGCTGCGGAAGTGCGCGAGTGCGGTCAACACAAAGTGTTCGCTCCCAGGCTCACCCCCTCTCTCTCTGTCAAAGCACCAAAAACACAGGTGACTCAGTGAAGCAAACAAATAGACCACTATCACTTCCGCCCAAACTCTGGTGGACACACCCACCACCTACAATATGAGTGCAGTGAATATCATGAATGAGACCATAATAGAACACATGGGAAATTTACGCTGGCTCCTACATGTATATTTACTCTGCTTCTTGTTAGACACTACCGTTCCAAAGCTTGTGGTCATTATTACAATTATTTTGAAGATTATTATTATTATTTTAAAACTTTTATTCTGCAAGCAAGGATACATTACATGGATCAAAAGTGACTGTAAACCCATTAATAATATTACAAAAGCTTTCTATTTCAAAAATGCTGATCTTTTAAACTTTTTATTCATCAAAAAACCTGCAATAAAATGTATCCTAGTTTTGTTTTCATCATTGAAACACTGAAAATTCAGCATTGCCATCACAATAGTTAATTTTAAAATATATTAAAATAAAAAAGTTATTTTAAATTGTAATAATATTTCACAATATTTCTGTATTTGACTATTTTGATCAAACAAATGCCGTCTTGGTGAGCATAAGAGACCCAACACAAACTTTTGAATGGTATGTAACCGGTTCCGGTCCTGAATGTCACAAAGACTCTTGGCCAGAAAAAAAGGATCTGTGGACTAGGCTTTATGTTTATGAATGAAGCCCTAACATACAATGGCATTGTCTCAAATGAGGCACTTGATATGTATTTGCAGTCTTGCAGTGACTTTTGTCTGTGCATGAGAGTCAACATGTACAAACCAAAACTCCCAACTTTTACCATGTTTTATAGAGTTTTTTTTAAGATGTTTTGTCAGCTGAACAATTACTTTGTTAAACTACAGTATAATCTATTGAGGATATTGTACTTCTACCCTTCACAGCCTCGTTTTCCTTCCTATCAAACTTTAACATAATGCTCCCCTGACTAAGGTCTATAGGTGGTTAAAAAGATGCAAGGAAGAGAACTCCAATCTTAATTTAGTTTGCAAATATTACAATGATGTTACTGACATTATTAATAGTCATCCTGTTAGCAAATCTCTGTGTTGTGGAAAACGTTGCTTATCCATATGCCCACGATTACACACACTCAGACTGTAGCAAGGGACCCGTGCAGAGAACCTAATTACATTTGATTTAAACTGATTTATAGTGAACGTTGCTAATTGAATTAATGAATTTTTTATAGCTGCAACGAGATGCAAGACATACACACACACCTACACACAGACTTTTTTTTGTCATGGCATATGTACTTTCCATTGACTTCTGTTGTTTTTTCTATTTTCTATCCTCTGACCTTAATTGAAACCTTTCTACAATTTTACATTTTCAGTAAAACATAAATTAGTATGTTTATTAAGTTGTGTCCTCAAGGGACCATTGGCTTTTCCACACAGTGAAGGTGATTTCAGTTTTTACTGTCTATCTGGGAACATTTGGTCCCACAATGTAAGCAAAACCTGACCCACACACATTTTTTTTTTGTATATAGTTGTGGGCATTTTTCTTCTAGTTATGAATATAGGAAAAGGTTATAGAGATATTCAAAGCAGCGGACAAGAAAGGTCAATCATGTGTGATTAACGTGTGTGTATGAGGGCTTTCATTCTTTACTTAATTAAAATAATATTTAGATTATGTTTGTGTGTCCTTGAGGCTTCTGTCCTTTCAGGCTTCAGTTAACCAGCATACAAATTGCTTCGGTGTATTATGTGTATGTGTGCTTATGTTTATGCGCATTTCTGGGTTTGTATGTGTGCGCTATGTTGATTTTTCTCTTGATGTGCATGTAATGCATGTGAACTGCCTTCTTGACCTGGTCTCAGTTTGACAGAGTGGTCAAGTTTTGGCAGATGTTGATTGGCTGATTATTAGATGTATGGAGGGAGCGCGGGGGGTGGGGTGGCGTCGAGGCATGGATAGAGAAGAGAGATAAATGGCGTTATTCGGTCATTGTGCAGAAATGATTGCAATTAGAGTGACTGAAAGAAAGGCCTATGGGCTTGATGAGTATGGAGGTGGAGAGGTTGAAGAGCAGATCAAAAGAATGATGGAGGAAAAAAACTGATTGACTGACTAACTGGCACGCGAGCACATGCAAACACACTCAGCTCTCAAGTGTATTCATGCTGTGGCTAAAATTCCTGCATTCTTACAAATAGAATAAAGTGGTTCATTGTAGCACCTTAGGTTCAGCTGAGAACTAGATCTTCTGATCAAGAAATATTTTATACTGTATTGATTCTCATCCAGGTTACCTCAAGAAAACTTAAAATTAAAAGAAATATATCAATTAATATATTGTTATTTATAATGAACATTAGTATTAAAACAATCTAACTTAATTTAAATGCTAAAAACCATTTAATCAAAATTTAAATGACTGATCACTGACCATTGTTTTTATTGTGGTTAATTAATTAACCTATATTGACACTCCCAGTTTCTGTTATATTCTAGTTTATATATTACAGGTATAGTTCTCCTAATATTATATAGGGGCCTTCAAATATTGTTTTGGACAGTTTTCGGGGCTTTGAGTCAAAAAGGTTGAGAACAACTGGTATAGGGTTATAATAGTGGCCGACCAGTACCCTATATATTGGCATAGTTGGCATTTTTTATTTATTGCATCAGCTGATAAGTGTTGGAAGCTGGACTGCTATTTAATTTAAAAATAAATCTGACTTTATTATTTTTCACAAATGTATTCTTTTAAAATAACAATTACAAAGTAATTTAGAAAATATTGCAGCAATTTTTAACTGCAAGTCTTCAATTTGTGATAATATATTGACTTTATATCAACCATAGAGTAATACAGGTATGCGTAAATTTGTAGGAAGTGAGTTAGCATTTTAGCACTTCCTGTTCCATCGTCCCAAAGTCAATGGGTTTTATGAAAGGGTTTTTTGTTAACCTTATGGGGTCTAAGGTGTTTTTGGGGTCCTTGAGATGTTTGACATGCCCTGACATTTGTGCTTTTTTTAGTTGCTTATAAACATATTAATGGCAAAGGTGTAATTACACTCTATTTAGCACAACCATGGCTACCATAATATGTGAGCAACATGTATGTACATGTTTGTATTTTTGAGAGACTATTGTTTATGCATGGTTATTGAAAAAACTAAAACTTAAAGTTTCTGAAATAAGGCCACAAAACGTCTCAGGTTACGTATGTAACCCTGGTTCCCTGATAGGGAACGAGACGCTGCGTTTGAGACGCGGTGGGAACGCTCTGCGTGATTATGTCGTGAAGCACGTGTAAAATCAGTCCAATGGAAGCCCGCTGCGACATAGGTGACGTCATAGACCAGGAAACTATAAAGCAACCCTGAAATCAGACCGCGATAGCTTCTGAAAAACCTGAAGCAAGTCGATCAGGGCATTCAGGAAGTATGGCAGGCAAACGCAGCGTCTCGTTCCCTATCAGGGAACCAGGGTTACATACGTAACCTGAGACGTTCCCTTTCAAGGGAACTCGAGCTGCGTTTGAGACGCGGTGGGAACCCTATACCCACTACCCCATAGTCACAAATGCCCGTTCTGTGTGAGGTCCTGCGCACACTAAGAAGCAAGCAACCTCGCCCCAGGAGTGGAGAGGTCAAGGTCATAAAACCTGACAAATGTATGCGGAGAAGACCATCCTGCCGCATTACACACGTCAAGAAGGGAAACTCCCGAAATTAAGTCCATAGAGGCCGCCATACTCCGATAGAATGGGCCCGCACAGCCATAGGTGAAGGGTGTCCGGCCGCTTCATAAGCCAATGAAATAGCCTCGACTATCCATTTACTCATAACCTGCTTAGATGCAGGGCATCCTCTCTTGAGTGACCCAAAACAAACAAATAGTTGCTCAGATTTACGCCACAGGGCAGCTCTGTGAACGTAGGCATCTAAAGCCCGGACTGGACATAACAGGTTAAGCTGTTCCTGGTCAGGGGTATTAAAGGGTGGAGGATAAAAGGCCCGCAGCACTATTGGGCCCCCAACATTCAGTGGGACCTTAGGAATATAACCCGGCCTGGGGTAGAGAAATGCCTTCACCATACCAGGTGCAAATTCCAGACATGAAGGAGCAACCGACAAAGCATGTAAATCACCAATTCTCTTGATAGATGAGATAGCAAGGAGAAATAAAGTCTTTAGAGTGAGGAACTTTTCAGAAACCTCCTCGATGGGCTCGAAGGGAGCTAAAGCCAGACCCTCGAGTACAATGGCCAAGTCCCAAGCCGGTGCTCCAGAGTGCAGTGCAGGTCTCAACCTCAATGTACCACGGAGAAAGCGAGTAATTAAAGGGTTTCTCCCAATAGAAGTACCCCCCAGAGGGGTGTGGTAGGCAGATATAGCCGCCACGTAAACCTTTAGGGTGGAAGGAGATAACCTGGCCGAGAAACGGTCTTGCAGAAAATCAAGAACTGAACCAACAGGGCAGTTAACAGGATCTAACTGACGTTCAACACACCACGTGGTGAAAAGTTTCCATTTTAGCGCATAGAGCCTTCTCGTGGAAGGAGCTCTGGATTGAAGAATGGTTTCTAATGGTTTCTTTCCCCTCAGAGGCCAGGCCCACAGTTTCCACAACTCTGGCCGAGGGTGAAATATCGTGCCCCCGGCCTGAGACAGGAGGTCCACCCTGATTGGGATCTCCAAGGGGGAGCCGTCCAGAAGAGAAACCAAGTCCGAGAACCAAACTCGGATCGGCCAATAAGGGGATACTAGTAGCAGACGAGCCCATTCTCGGCGAACCCTCTCCAGAACCCCCGGAAGCAAAGATATCGGGGGAAAGGCGTACAGGTGCAGCCTCGGCCACACCTGCACCATAGCATCCAGACCGAGAGGAGCTGGGTGCGTTAGAGAGAACCACATGGGACAATGGGTTGAATCTGATGATGCGAAAAGGTCTACCTGAGCACGACCGAACTTTTCCCACAGGAACTCCACCACTTCTGGGTGAAGTCTCCACTCCCCGGGCCTCAGCCCCTGTCTCGACAGAATATCTGCTCCCACATTCTGACGCCCCGGAATATATACCGCCTTGAGCGACAGTAACTTCCCCTGGGCCCACAGGAGGATCTGATGGGCCAATTTGCAAAGGTGACGTGACCTCAGACCCCCCTGATGGTTGATATAGGAGACCACCGAAGTGTTGTCTGTGCGGACCAACACGTGATGGCCTCTCAGGTCTGGCAGGAAATATTTGAGTGCTCGAAATACCGCCAACGACTCTAAACGATTTATGTTACAGACCTTGCGCCGAGCGGCCACTCATGACCGCCCCCCATCCCGTGAGGGAAGCATCCGTCGAAAGCGTGACGCGTCGACAAGGAGCCCCCAACACTGGGCCCTGGGCGAGGAACCAAGGTTTCTTCCACAAGGCCAAGGCACGAAGGCATAGCCGCGTGACCTTGATCTTGCGGAATGGATTTCCCCTCGGAGAAAACCCCTTGGTCCTGAGCCACCACTGCAGGGGTCTCATGTACAGAAGGCCAAAAGTAATAACGTTGGATGCAGCTGCCATGAAACCCCAACAGTCTCTGAAACTGTTTCACAGTGAGTGACTGGCCTAGTTTCACATTCTTTGCGGCTGTGAGAATTGCAGAAATACGAGCAGGAGACAGGCGTGCCTGCATTGTGGTCGAATCCCAAATTACACCTAGAAAAGTGGTCCTCTGAGCAGGGAGGAGCACACTCTTTTTGGTGTTTAGCCGCAACCCCAAACTCTTTATGTGGGACAGAACAGCATCTCGATGCTGAACTGCCACCTGCTCTGACTGAGCTAAAATCAACCAATCGTCGATGTAATTTAATACGCGGATGCCCTGGAGTCTCAACGGAGCCAGAGCTGCATCCACGCATTTTGTAAAAGTGCGGGGAGATAAACCTAGGCCAAATGGAAGAACCCGATATTGGTATGCTTAGCCCCCGAAAGCGAACCTCAGGAACCTCCTGTGATGAGGATGGATAGATACATGGAAGTACGCGTCCTTCAAGTCTATTGTGACAAACCAGTCCTCGGACTGAATCTGTGATACAATCTGTTTGAGTGTAAGCATTCTGAACTTGAGTTACTGAACCCTGCTGTTTAACTGGCGCAGGTCTAGAATAGGATGCAGCCCTCCATCCTTCTTTGGAACAATGAAGTAACGGCTGTAAAACCCTGACTCTCTGCTGGGAGGAGAAACCCTTTCTATAGCTCCCTTTCGAAGAAGTGTCAGCACTTCTTGCTCCATTACCAGAGCCTGCTGTGAGTCCACCACCGTGGGGAGGACTCCTTGAAATCTGGGTGGACGAGAACCGAACTGAATTGAACTGTAACCCTTTTCTATTATGTGCAGGACCCATAGAGAAATATTTGGCAGAAGTTTCCACGCTGCCAGAAATTCCGATAAGGGAATCTGGCCTCTGGATTTGATTGAACAATCATTTCGGCGCCCTGAAGCGGTGAACCGGCAGGGAACAACCGAACTGACCGTTCTACAACCCTCCTCAGAGGATTGCACGGGAACGCTGACACCTCGGCGCCCTAAAGCGGCGAAACGGCAGGGAACAACCGAAGTGGCAGCGCTGCGGCTCTCCTCGGAGAGTCGCCCCACGGAGGGTGCCAAGGAGGGACGGTTCCTCGGAACCGTTCCTCCCTGGAGGGGACCACCCTCAGAAGCCTGATAGCCTTGGCGTCAGGACTTCTTCTTAGCCCAAGCTCTCCTAGAGATAACAGTCCTCAGATCTTGTCTACCCCTAACAGGTCTGGGCTGCGAGCGCCACTCAGGAACCGTAGATTGAGGAGGTGCCCGAGCGGCGACGCTCTGTTTTTGTTGAACTCTGTGAGCGGAGCTCGTAGACGGACGAGGCTGCTCAGACTTTATACTACGAGCAGCCTCGGGGACAATAGACCGGCGAGGAAGAAACCTCTGAAACGCAGCCGCTTGTTTCTTATTTTCTTGAAACCTATCGACGACACAATTTATAGCGTCGCCGAACAGACTTGTAGGTGACAGCGGTGCGTCCAGAAGAACAGATCTATCTTTATCCTTTATTTCTGATAAATTTAACCATAAATGGCGTTCCGTGGCCATCTCCTTGGTGGCTCGGAGAGATAAATCTGTCGTGCGACGCAATTCTCGAATTGCGTCAGCACTAACTTCCTCACTATCGTCTATGTCCTTCAGCAGGTCAGCCTGGTACGCTTGGAGAATCGACATAGTGTGCAAACATGCTGCGGCCTGACCTGCTGCCGAATACGCTTTACCCACCAACAAAGATGTATTTTTTAATGGTTTGGTGGGTAACGTCGGGGCTTTCAGAGAAGAAGAAGACTCAGGGGAGAGATAGCTCGCTAGTGTGTCTTCAGCACGAGGCATAGTCAAATAACCATAATGATCAATCCCTTGAACTTTACTATAATTCTTAGTTTGTGGGTTATGCACTCTGAAAGACGCCGGTTTAATCCACGATCTCGAAACCTCGGTGTGGAGATCGGGAAAAAACGGGAGTCCCCGACGAGGAGGTCGTGATCTAGATGGTAAATAACGTTCATCTAAAAGACTCTTTCTAGATTCAACATCGAAATCATCGGCTGGCCACTCAATATTTAATTTAGTAACAGCACGAGATAAACCTCCATAAGCTCCTCATCAGCAGGGGTAATAGCTGGCGAACACTCAATATCCCCCATACTACCGACATCCAGATCCTCAGAACTGGATAGCCGTAATATTGGTGCCTCAGCCTGGGAAGGAGAAGCCGCAGAGCGGGCTCCTTCCTGGGCAAAGACACCGAATCCAGCAGGTAAGGGCTGAGAAAGGGCGGGGCCCGTCTCAAACCCCGCTACTAGATCCATCTGCGAACCCCAAGATGAAAGTTGACGCTGTGCCTCGGCAGCAGCGGGACCCGCACCTCGGGGAGCGCGAACCGAACCGTCCTCCTCAAAGAACGCCCGGCGAGAGCGGAGAGTTTTCATAGACAAACTCAAGCAATGCTCACAGGTCAGCCCCCTTGAGGACTGACTGGGCATGCTCCACTCCCAAACAAGCAATACACATAGGACGTCTGTCCCCACCCGTGATATAACGAGGGCAGGGCACAACACAAGGTTTATAACTTTGCTTGCTCGCCATAGTGATATATATATATATATATATATATATATATATATATATATATATATAAGGGGCTTGACAGACAACAATAAATAGACAAGGACAGATATACAGAGAGCGCTTGCTGAAGGTGCAGAAGCTGTCGCGGTCTGATTTCAGGGTTGCTTTATAGTTTCCTGGTCTATGACGTCACCTATGTCGTAGCGGGCTTCCATTGGACTGATTTTACACGTGCTTCACGACGTCATCACGCAGAGCGTTCCCACCGCGTCTCAAACGCAGCTCGAGTTCCCTTGAAAGGGAACACATACTAAATATGTGTCCACAAGACTTTTGACTAATGGTCGTTGTTGCTTAGAGTTTTTGCTCCAAAATGATCTGAAAATCATCCTGCCTAATCATTTACACAAAACAATACATTGATTTAAATATTATAAGACACTTTTTATTTGGAAAGGCAATATGCGTGGAGGCATGTTCACACCTGAGAAGACAAAGACCGGATAATTAGCCGCATAATGAGCCTTTCACACAGGTGTGTCACGGGGTACCAAAGAATGCGAGGACACAAAATAAATTATATATATATATATATATATATATATATATATTATATATATATATATATATATATATATATATATATATATATATATATATTTACAATTAGAAATTGTAACTAAACAATTACAAATAGGTTACAATTACAACAACAATTACAATTTTAACAACATTTCAAGTGTATTCTTTCTTTGTAAAAAGTATACGTTTTATCATACGTATTTCAAAGGTAAGGATTCATTAGTTTGAATATTGGAACAAACCCTATAATAACATTTTAGTTGATAATTCAATATACCTACTTTATTTCTGACAAAACATCCCATACTATATATTTAACATATGAGCAGAAATTGGCGAACAAAAGCTTTATTTAATGTGGCAGTAGTCATTTTTTACATTTGCCTAAAAACTTTATAATCTATCCAAAACTAATCAACGAAATCTTGTCTAAACATTCATATTTAGTCTGTAACATATCATGGTTATGATATATTAGCATATAAATGTTAATTTGCAGTTTTCAGCTTATACAGACATTTTATTTCAACATATTTCAGTCTATTTTTACTCATCTCAGTAGGCTATAGCAATATAGTTTGGATGTGTTCATGTAAAAATAACATGTTTACTAATGTAGGTGCGAGAGTGAATGAACGGCACAGACGTCGTTCATTCATTATTCACACACAGACACGCAATTCATATTTAAACAGTCTTTTTGCGGTTTCACAGACACTATTCAATATCACGATTAGAACAAAGCACTTAAGAGTAAATAACTTACTACATCAGCTGGATCCGTTGCTCCTCGAAATTAAACTACCTGCAAAAAACGCTCAAAAAAGCTTCAAAAGGTTCTCATAAGGTATGAGGTTAAACTGTAAAACCCTATATGGTTGGTATAGTACCTTTGTATATAGTATAAGAGTCGTATAAACCTCTATTATGAAACTTTTATGATGTAAGTCAGAAAAAGTAAATGATGAGGGTTAATGAGGGTGAACATGCTAAACATTCTGTCCACACAGACAGATATGGCCCCATGAGATTCAGGGACACAGATCAAATCTCACACAGACACACGTGGGCCTGTGCTCAATCGATATCCTCAGAAGTCAAGGCCTCCCTGATTGCCTTTCAGGTGTTCCAGATGAATGCAGGAATAGATAGAGCAAGAGAAAGAGAAGACATGTGTGTGTACAGAATGTTATTAAGACCTAGAAGAATGATTTGTGTTCACCAGCACTAAACTTTTCAAAAATATTTGAGAAAAAAGGATAACTGGAATATTTGAGAGATGAAAAATAGAGAGGAGGTAGATGGAATAAAGAGAAAGAGATGGATGGATGAATGAGCAGGACTGATTTCATGGGCCCCTGGACTGTCTGTGTGTGAATTTATTCTCCCTGTATACCAGGAATACTGGATTAAAGGTATAGTTAACCCAAGAATAAGTGAGACCGCGATCAGTATTTCCAAAGCAATAATTAAATAGAATAACAGACCTAGATTATATGACTGTAGCATTTAAACACATTCATTTTACTACAAATGGCGTCAGCGTTGTACATATTACGTTGTATCTGTCTGCTTTTGTTGTATGGAAAATAACAGTTTTATGTTTCCTGAAAGAAAGTAAGTAATTCAGATCTGGAACAAGAGGTTTAGGAAATGACTAAATGTTAATATTCGTGGTAGTTCTATCACAGTTACTTTGATTCATATTCAAGAACCATATAGCGCACATACAGAATTGCACGCATACACAAACACATATGCTTTTACCTGAAAGAAAATGCTAATTTCTTTCATATGCATTTTCCATTCCCTCAGCAGCAGAGCAGCAGGTGGTTATTTTATCTAAAATGAGGGTTGGGGCGACAAAAAAAACCCCCTCTATCACTGGGCTATTATCCATTGTCCTTTTTCCACCATTTAATTTTTTTGCAATCAGTTCTCTGTTCTTCTATTATCGTCATCATTATAATTAGTGATTGCCCTTGAACGAGGGACATGCCTGTCATTTAAATATGCTTTTCCTTATAGATAATGTTAGATTTTGATTCCTGAACTGATTAGAGTGGAAAGAGTGCTTGTGAAAGAAAGTGCTGTTGGGAAATGTGACATGACTTTCATTCCACAAAGTTTCACTAGCAGCCAGCAGAGAGAGCGAGAGTGAGGAAAACAAACAGGAATAAAAAGAGTGAGAAACAAACGTTTACAATTATTGCCACATTTAGTCTTATTAGAAAAGTATTTTTATTAACTCAAAATAATGTAACTGTGTTACGATTGTTAAATTCGTAGATTATTTAATTGTATTAACTTGTTTGCAATTAGCTTCTTTCTGCTGTTATAAAATGTGATGATTCAGATTTTTAAATGTACAGCGTAGAATGTATGCAGCAATAATGACATTTGGAAAAAATAATGAACGTTTCACCAGTTGTAAAAAAAACAGACGGTCTTGATTCGAACTCACCCTATTAGTTAAGCCAGATGTTGACATGTAAGAGCTCTCAAACAATCTAAGAAATTATTTTGAAATGCCACAGAGCCACAGTGTTTACACTTTTCTGGAGATAGCTCCTGGTTGTCTCTGCTTAGTATTGCAGAGGTAAAAGAAATATTGGAATGTCAGAGAAAATTACACACTTAACCTGTAAGTAACAGTAGTGCACACCATCATCATATTCTGTATTAACACTATTCTTGAATGTTGCGGTGTTTTTCTGACCGTATTGACTGTTTCGCCTCTTTCTGTTTGAACCGAAGTGAATAAAGTACATTCCTGAAGCTGTAGCTATACAATCTCCTGATAGCTTTACATAAGACACATCTCTTACATTTAGAACACAGGTCAGCGTGTGTGTTGGAGTGTGGGTGTATGAGTGTGTTTAAATCAAGATTATTCACCAGCCCACATTGTGACTCACCACTTGTCATCCGACCAGCTCATGTTCCACAAAGAGAGAGAGCGAGAGAGTAGATCCCGGATCCTCTCTTAGTATGTGTGTGTGTTATGGCTTACTGCAGTGGTTCTCAACTGGTTTTGCTTCCAGCTCCTGATTTTACACTGGATATTCAGTGCTTGAACATATCGTACATCATATTTGTCTTTGTTGAGTTGTGATCCTTAATTTAATGTCTGCTTTAGTTTCTTTTACCTTTTTATATTTTCATTTTCATTTATGGTTTTTGAGGATGAGGGCATGCCATGCCAGTTTAGCTTAAGTTCACTTAATTTGTGACGAACAAACTGAATAAACTGTTCATGAACATCTTGTTCACACAGTTCCTTTAATTCTTTTACAAGATGCATTTTCCATTCCTTTTTTCAGATGCCTTGTTCGTTCAGTTCATTCACAAACTCACAAACAAAAATACCTTGTCCATTGAGTTTGTTCACGAATGAGATGTCTTGTTTGTTTAGTTTGTTCCTGAACAAGATGTCTTGTTTCTTGAACGAATTGCCTCATGTTCATTTCGGAAAAAATGAGTACGTGAAAGCATCCGAGTACGATATGTTCAAAAGCACTGAATTAGCTTTCAATTATTTTGAATTTCCATTAATGAACCCAAAACGCTTCAGCTTTTGACATGTTGACGTATATATTATGATTCAAATCGTTCCTGCAGTGATGTCAGCTGCAGACAAAACCACCGGTGATGGTAATTGGGGTTGTTTTCGGTGGCAACAACATGATGATTGCTGCACTCTCTCTTTTTGCTGTCAAAATCTGTGTGCATTTACGGACACATTTGTGTGTGTGGGCGTGTAGGCGTGTGTGTTTGTGTGCTTGCCACAGAGAACTGCACATTTGTATGGGCTGATTTTTTTGTGTTTATGTATTGGCTAAATTATGAAAATGTGTCTGCCAATCCTGTAAATGGATGGAAGTGAAAACAGAGGGAAATGGTCACAGATGAGTAAAAGCTTAGATCTACTGCATGTGCCCTCTGAGAGCAGTTCAGAGAAAACAACCGTATAGAGCTATTGGCCCAACCTCTCTGTTTGCTGTCTGCTTGACAGACTTTTGATTGTGGTAATGTTACTTAGACTGACAGATAGATCTGGGCAAATGTGTACCTCAAAATGTTTCAGCCTTTTCACGATTATATGTCTTTATATTTATATATTTACTCAGATATGGCTTGAAAGGGTGGTTTCAACACTGAAGACTGGAGTCACATGGAATAAATTAGATTTAAAAAAAATTCAAATAGAATAGTTATTTTAAATTGTAATAATATTTCATAATATTAGTGTTTTTCAGTATTTTTAATCAAATAAATGCAGACTTGGTAAACATAAGAGCCTTTAAAAATACAGGTCCTTCTAAAAAAAATAGCATATTGTGATAAAGTTCATTATTTTCCATTATGTAATGATAAAAATTAAACTTTCATATATTTTAGATTCATTGTACACCACCTGAAATATTTCAGGTCTTTTATTGTTTTAATACTGATGATTTTGGCATACAGCTCATGAAAACCCAAAATTCCTATCTCAAAAAATTTGCATATTTCATCCGACCAATAAAATAAGTGTTTTTAATACAAAAAAAGTCAACCTTCAAATAATTATGTTCAGTTATGCACTCAATACTTGGTCGGGAATCCTTTTGCAGAAATGACTGCTTCAATGCGGCGTGGCATGGAGGCAATCAGCCTGTGGCACTGCTGAGGTGTTATGGAGGCCCAGGATGCTTCGATAGCGGCCTTAAGCTCATCCAGAGTTTTGGGTCTTGCGTCTCTCAACTTTCTCTTCACAATATCCCACAGATTCTCTATGGGGTTCAGGTCAGGAGAGTTGGCAGGCCAATTGAGCACAGTAAAACCATGGTCAGTAAACCATTTACCAGTGGTTTTGGCACTGTGAGCAGGTGCCATGTTGTGCTGAAAAATGAAATCTTCATCTCCATAAAGCTTTTGAGCAGATGGAAGCATGAAGTGCTCCAAAATCTCCTGATAGCTAGCTGCATTGACCCTGCCCTTGATAAAACACAGTGGACCAACACCAGCAGCTGACATGGCACCCCAGACCATCACTGACTGTGGGTACTTGACACTGGACTTCAGGCATTTCCTTCTCCCCAGTCTTCCTCCAGACTCTGGCACCTTGATTTCCAAATGACATGCAAAATTTGCTTTCACCCGAAAAAAGTACTTTGGACCACTGAGCAACAGTCCAGTGCTGCTTCTCTGTAGCCCAGGTCAGGCGCTTCTGCCGCTGTTTCTGGTTCAAAAGTGGCTTGACCTGGGGAATGCGGCACCTGTAGCCCATTTCCTGCACACGCCTGTGCACGGTGGCTCTGGATGTTTCTACTCCAGACTCAGTCCACTGCTTCCGCAGGTCCCCCAAGGTCTGGAATCGGTCCTTCTCCACAATCTTCCTCAGGGTCCGGTCACCTCTTCTCGTTGTGCAGCGTTTTTTGCCACACTTTTTCCTTCCCACAGACTTCCCACTGAGGTGCCTTGATACAGCACTCTGGGAACAGCCTATTTGTTCAGAAATTTCTTTCTGTGTCTTACCCTCTTGCTTGAGGGTGTCAATGATGGCCTTCTGGTCGGCAGTCTTACCCATGATTGCGGTTTTGAGTAATGAAACAGGCTGGGAGTTTTTAAAAGCCTCAGGAATCTTTTGCAGGTGTTTAGAGTTAATTAGTTGATTCAGATGATTAGGTTAATAGCTCGTTTAGAGACCCTTTTCATGATATGCTAATTTTTTGAGATAGGAATTTTGGGTTTTCATGAGCTGTATAATTTTTATCATTACATTATGGAAAATAATGAACTTTATCACAATATGCTAATTTTTTGAGAAGGACCTGTAAGTAAAAGTAATGTAATTTTCTGGTAATGTACTACAAATTTATTTATACTCAACATTCATCTCAACTCATTCTCAAGTGATTATTTTTTTCACTGAGCTTCCTGGAACAGCCTTCTTGTCACTAGCATAATAGCGCATCTTGCTAGTTTTTGGATATACTGTAATATCTTTTTCAGAGCTTACAGGCTTTTACAAACACAGGTTCTGTATATCGGACCACCACACACCAGACACACACACACACACACACACACACACACACACACACACACACACACACACACACACACACACACACACACACACACACACACACACACACACACACACACACACACACACACACACACACACACACACACACACACACATACACACCCTTGTGTAATTTGTGTAACTGCAGATTTGTGTAAAGCATTTATTGGTGTGTGATTGCTTGTGCATTGATGATAGAGAACTCTTACTATGCCCCTGATGCTGTAAAAGGCTTTGGGCTACAAAATCAATATCTCCTTATAGTGGTTTGTGTGTGTGTGTGTGTGTGAGAGAGAGAGAGAGAGAGAGAGAGAGAGAGAGAGAGAGAGAGAGAGAGAGAGAGAGAGAGAGAGAGAGAGAGAGAGAGAGAGAGAGAGAGAGAGAGAGAGAGAGAGAGAGAGAGAGAGAGCAGAGAAGTGGTAATGGGTAGGGTCCTGCCAACTAGCTGCATCAATGTGAGTATGTGTGAAAAAGAGACAATCAGAGATAGAGAGAGAGGATTGGTAGGATGCTGTATTAGCTGCACTTTATTCTTTGAAGCAGAAAATGTAGGCAGGGGCCTGTTTGCCTCCTGCTGGGAATTATCCACATAAAACACAAGACCTTGAGCACTGTGTGCGAATGATAGACAGTTATGGGGAAAGGACAGCAGACCTCTGCATAACCTTACGCACAGCTATGTGCAAGAAATATTCAGAAACATTTCATTGAGAAGCATGCTGTTCTACACTAATCCCAGTATTAGAGAAATATAGTGGGGTCATCCACGGACCCAGAGAGATTACAGGAGTACAGTAAACTAGGTGTGGGATTTAAGGCTACTGAAATGTACTTGGCATTTGAGCTCATAGCGGCAGCATTCAGGCCGGATTTATTCGATTGTCTTGCGGTCCGTAACATCTCTGGTAGTGCCACAGAGCTGCTGACCGTGATGCTGATTCACTGTCTGTGCGAGAAGACACTGTATCTGTCAGCTGAGTTCAATGGTCTTGCTTTACCTCCTGCTGTTGGCATGTGAGGGGAACATAATTAGCACTGTTGGACTCACTTTAAAGCAATGGTGTAACCAAAATAGTGCACGAATTGTAAAAGCTACTTATATGACTTTCAGGCAGCGGTTACCCGATTAAGTCAGGAAAAAATATGATTTTACAGGTTCCAGTGCACAGTTTGTGCATTAATGTTATCAATTAGAACATTTATACTGTCTCGTCATTTCATCATCCTATTTCCAAAGGTAAATGTTTTTTTTGTTTTTTTTTCTTGAAATACGTAAGGGCATTTGATACGGAAACTTTTTAAGTATATTTTGCCCTGATACTGTACTTTTTTAATTAAAATGAGTACATTTTGACATGGTACCCATGCTTAGAACAGTATGTACTGACTATGGAAGAAAGACTGTTGTATGGCTTTAGAAAGACATGAGGGTAAATGTAAATGATGACAGAACGCCTAATTCTCAATTATGAACTATTCCTTTAACAATGATGAATGACTTGCCGACAACTATTATTGTGTATTCGTCAAAATGTGACAATGTGTCTTATCCTGTGATTGTCATTCAGTGTTGTTAAAGTCTGTAGTTGGAACACAAATACACATTCAATGTCCCACACATCTAACAAAACAGCAAAGACAATAAGATGGAGTCGCTGTAGAAAGGTCTTACAGGAAGAAGTAATTCATTAGTGATTTAACACAACAGAAACAATGCAGTGACACAGATGATTGTTCTGATATCGCCTCTGTGGGGTTAAAGCAATAAGATCTCATTTCATGTGAGATTAAGTTTTTCATTTTGCAGATGAATGCTCTGTTGTGTTATGTGTTGTCAAATGCCATTCATCATTACAAAGGAAATGAAGTGATTTATGAAAAGAGGTTTGTTATGTATTGAATATTCATGTATTGTTTGGTATTTTTAATTAGTATGCATATGAGCAGACCTCACATTAAAATTTGCAGTGTCGTAATGTTCAGCTCAGCTGAGTACATGCACCTAAACCTCAGGTTAATGTCGGATCACTGTGTGTGTGTGTGTGAGAGAGAGAGAGAGAGAGAGAGAGAGAGAGAGAGAGAGAGAGAGAGAGAGAGAGAGAGAGAGAGAGAGAGAGAGAGAGAGAAAGAAAACAAAAGGGAGATGGAAAGATGTATATTCATATTTTTCAGCAGGATTTGGAAAACAACATAATGAAGTGCCCACTTTACTTGCAGAAGAGTAGGTACACTCTTTTATTTCATTTTCTCTTCATCATCTTTTCTCTTTCTTTTCTCTTTGTCTTATTCTGTTCGTCTGCAACTCACAGTCTCTATTTAATATTTTTTCACTCCCTCAGCTGTTGTATTAGAAACACCCTCGCAGCAGCATAACATTTTTAATTTTAATTAACAATATATATAACATTATAAATGTGTATTATTATTTTTTTTACAAATTAAAATATGATAAACTTTATTAGATACGCGATGTTAACTATGAAACTTTCTTTATTTACATTTAATTTTCTCTTTATCATAATTTCTCTTCTTTTCTTATTCTTGTCTTATTCTGTTATCTTTTTAAGACCTTTTCATCTTATAATTAGAGCTGCCAAGTTTTATTTTATATTACATTAATAAAATTCACCATTTATGTTGATTGCTGCAGCAATAAATTAATATATAAATAAATATATAAATAAAATAATAAAATATATTAATAATATAATACTATTGTTTTTCAGTATTATTCATACTGTATTCAATTATTATTGTTGTCGTTGTAATTCTTCTACATTTAAGCATCCAAAATCATGAGATGAAATGCATTATTAGTTCTATTGGCATCCATAAATTATTCTTTTACATTTGTTACCGTGTCAGTTTTCTTTAGATGCTTCCTTTCCTTGGTCCTTTGGCTTGTCATAGTGACTGAGTTTACGGCATGTCTGTCTGTCTTCTCACATTACATCTCTCTATCTCCAGATGTGCACTGACCCCTTTGTGTGTGTTTAGTAGCGTAAGTGCTTCTTTGTTAAATAGACAACAGTAGGAATAGTGACTGAACTGGTGAATTCTGATCCAATTAGTGGGAGATTTGTTGAGTCAGCCATTTTTCATCTGCCGTGTCACTGGAAAACAGCAACAACAACTAAACAATGTAGTATTATGTAAATGATGTATTTATTCAACAGCTCTTTGAACAAGAAGTTAATGACTTTAAAATAAGTCATGTGTTTGGAGCGAATAAAAAGGATTTTCATTTTTGGCTGAACTGTTTCCTTAATGAAATGCTTTTTAATCTCTTTCCCTTCTTTTTCTTTTTATCCCTCCCTAAACTCATCCATTCTCTCTTTAGAGTTTACTCATGTTTATCTCCTTCCTTTAGGCATTTCTTGCATATCCCAGAAACCATTTTCTGCTGGCTTGCAGGGGAAGTAATTGATTTTAGAGCAGATGGAACAAATTGTTCATTTTGAGCAGGATTCTCACACTAGCCCCAAAGAGAGAACCGGTGAGAGATAAGGAGTGAATTGAGAAGGAGTGTGAAAAACTCAATTATGTTCACAGCTTCATCTCTGTTCTGCTGACCCTCATCTACACGCATCATATGAGCCCAGCGTACCATATTGTGGTCGTGCCAATAGGATCATTATCAAATCACACATGTCCCTGTAGAACTCATCTGATCGCTTGCAATTTGGCAAAACTTCCCTTTTGTTTCTCCCACTCGTCCTGTCATCCTTTCTGATTTTTTTATAGGGTGGAGTGATGGCACCCCACTCTAGGCTAATTGCAGCCTTTTTCTTTCTGTCCCAAACTGAGTGACACAGTAAGCATGCCCTGAAACCATCACCTTCTGGGATGATCAGCTCTGCGAGACAGTGAGACAGAGAGATAGTGAAAATAGTTTTGACATTATATGCTAATGGAGTGACAGTGATCCGGAAGGCCTGTGTTTGGGACACGCAGGTGTGCTCACGCCAAGATAAGTGCTAAAATAAGAGGAGAAAAGAAAATAGAGTCAAATAAGGACTTACAGGAAATATTTTTATTGATTTTTAACACCTACCGTATGATACAATGTCCTTACTTGGAGCGATGCAATAAGTGACATGTTTCTAATTCTGAATTTGCTGGGCAGCTCCAGCCATCGTGAAACGGGCACAACAATTAGTCTTGATTTATCACAACTTGTGTGCTCTTTTGGGGTGAGTTGGTGTGAACTGCGGTGCTAATAGAGTCTCTCGAATGCGGGCATTGAGTAGCCGTGCACAGAAGGCCAACGGCCAAGGTCAGGATATTCGTTAAATAATACATTAAATTTCGTTTTGTTTTTCAACAAACCCCATCGTATACCCCCAGAACACTTGGAAATATACAACACGTGTAGCATCAGACCATTCTGTGATACGTTTGCATATTTTTTTAAAGCTTGATGCTGATCCGAAATTCACAGTGTTCCCAATTATTATGCAAGTGAAATATCAATAGAATTTCAGTGCAATAAACTTTTTTCAGATTTTAGTTTTTCAAAGAAAGTGTTTGTTTTATTTCTCATATCTTTTTAGATAACTGGTATCAATCTCAGACAGGTTTGTTAAATAGTTTGCCAGGTCACAGTTATCATGCAATATGGGGAGGAAGAAAGATCTTTCTGAAGATGAATTGGTGCAATGTCTTGCAAAAGGTTTATCAAAATGTTTGTGAGTGATTTGAGCACAGAAAGATAATTAACTTAAGGAAAGTTATAAAATGATTTTCATGAAGGACAACGCACTACCCCATGCTGCAAAAAACACTGCGGCAATACAACTGTTTAAAAATGTATTTCTAAACCCACTTTAAACATTTCTCTTCATGAGCTTTGGTTAGAGGTGGCAGAAATACAACTTTACACACAAACTGCCAGTCTGCATGGAGAGCTTCTTGAGACTCCTCACTCATAAATCACTCACATATCTTTTGACAGTTTTATAATCTACTCAGTTTTCACAAAATATTAGTTGTTTTCATGGCTTTTGCAAGACATTACAGCATTTCATGCTTTTCATCTTCAGAAAGATCTTTCTTGCTCCCCATATTGCTTGAGAACTGTGACTTGCTTAATAATGTGGAACAACCTCTTTAAGTAGGTTTTCCATTTACCTAACTAGACCTGGCAAACTATTTAACAAACCTGTCGGAGATTGATGCCAGTTGTCTAAAAACATATGGGAAATAAAACAAACACTATCTTTGAAAAACAAAAATCTGAATGTTTATTGTACTGAAATCAGACTGTCACTTGCATTAAATAATTAACACGGTGTATATTTCTAAACTCTTAAACAATTTCGATATGTTTGCATATATTTGAATAAATGGCATTATTAAAATGTACATTATTAATATTATTGGAGTTAATTATTGCATGTTAATAAACTTATATTAATTCAAATAAGTATGCAGAGAAATAGACTTTTTAAATACAATTGTATTTAAAAAATAGATTTCCAAAAACCTTGAAGCAAGGTGTTATCAATCATGCTGTCAATGCTGTCAAATACTTTTACCATAGAAACGGGAATCATGGCCAACGAGCTCAACAGTGACTTCCCAATCCCATAAATCATTGGGAATAACATAGAGGAACTCCTAAACTCTCAAACAACTTTGTTTGAATATGTCTAAATATATTTGAGTAAACAACATTATTATAATTAATATTATTACATTCATTCAAATGTGTTCTACTCATCCTTATTGACAATAGTTTTATATTGTATATATATATATATATACACAGTACACTTGTACGTTTGACTTTTCTCATTGTCATACACTTGTTTATCTTCAAATCAAATGTTGTAATGTGATTTAAGTCAGAACTAGTTATTTTGGTTCAGGGCTTTAAACTTTTTATTGAAGAATTATTTAAAGGCCTATGGAAAAAATGAATAGGGGAAAAAGTGTAAGAGGTCACTGCAGTCTATTAAACATAAATTTCAGTCAATCTGAAACTATTGGATGTCACATTGTGCCACAAGAAAAATTACACAGAAAAATTATTTGACACTGCAAATGACAGTTATTCTCCAGTGTAGATGTTTTCATTGACTTTTGTACATGTTTGGAAAGTGGGCAACAGAATTTTTTGTTTTTTTATTTTATTATTTATTTTTTATTTTTACGTGCTCTAGTGTATTGAGGCTGACAAGCCAATAATAATTTGCTCAAGGGTTATTGATCACTCTTGAACACCACTGACCCCTCCCCCCCATTTCCTCCATCTCTCTTCAGAGCGTGACTTTCATTGGCTCGTCCTTAAGCGCAATCATCCTGCCTTCATTTAATCTTGTCCTCATTAAATTGAGCGTGGTGAACAAACACTGCTATTTACTGCCCTGTCAAGCACCGGTTCCCTAAAACATGCGGCCTGGGGGAGACGAGACAGATACAATGCAAGGAAGTAGAAGTGAGGGAAGGAGTGAGAGACAGAAGGGGTTTTATATCTCTACTGTTATTATGGTGATCGATTTGGTCTTTAATTTGTCACCCCAATGCAGCTTCCTGACTGTCCGTTGTCACGGGAACAAGCTATTCTGCCCCTGAGGGTAATTAAGACAGTACAGGACGAAACATGTTGGAAAACAAAAATGGTCAAAACAAGAGAAGTAATATGGGAAAATACAACAAGATGAGCAAGAGCACATAACTGATGTACACAGATACAAATTTCACAAGATGTAAAATGAATCTGTGATGTCCCCAGAGTGTGTATGTGAAGTTTCAGCTCAAAATACCCCACAGATATTTTTATATACAGTAGCATGTTAAAGTTGTCACTTTTTGAGGGTGAGCAAAAACACACCACTTTTGTCTGTCCCTTTAAATGCAAATGAGCTGCAGCTCGCGGCACAGAGGGCGGAGTTTCAACAGCTTGTCTCATTTTAACTCACACAGATATGCACTGAAAATTTCAAAAACTTTTAGCCTTTTTTGTTCAAAGCAGAGTCAGAAAGATGGAGAGACTCAAGAAGAAGTGAAAACATGTAGACAGAATTTTGAATGGTTAGTTGATGAATTTATGTAGCTGATGTGCAGTTATCTTCTAGTCATTGATTAGCATATTCTGTCTTGATAATCTATAAATCGTGTTTAGGGGGCGGGGTTTATTGTAAATTTTAGGGTTAGTGATGTCACTTACCCGGGAGGAATGTCATGTAGTCTCTACCAGCTGTTTGTTGTAGTCCTTGAAAAGCAATTTCTTTAAAAGCAAATATCTTCCTTTGCTTTGAACTTTGAGCATCATAACTTTGCAGATATTGTTTATGCTCAAACAGCAACATTACACATAAACTAAAGTTAGAAAAGTGAAATCATAATTAACCATCCCTTTAAGACCTGGAAAAGTAACTAAAAAAATTGCACATGCTGTGATATATTCAAAATCATCTGTGTTTTCCAAAATTATTATGATAAACAGGAAACTGTCTGAAGAAAATATTAATTATGCTTATCGGTGCAAAATTTTTAATATGCTAACACATCCTGATTTTGCCAAGTTGGACGCATTCATGGGTCAGCATATTTTGTTGATCCTGGAACAACATTCCTGTCTGAAAATTGAGTCCCAACCGTAACTCTACCCCTAAACCTAACCCTACCGATAACTTAACACTAAAATAAAATGGAAATGACAGGTTAATAACACTGAAGTATAAACACTTAACCCTGATTGTAAGCCTAGACTTGATATAAACTGTAAACTTCAAAACCCTCAAATCTGATTGGTTGAATGGAATGTTATTCCAGGATCAACAAAGATGTTGATCCAGGAACATGTTGTATTTGGCGAAGTCGGGTTCTGCATAAAGCTAGGATGTTCTAGGTGATTTCTAAGGTGTTGCTATGTGCTTGTTATGGTGTTCATGGGTGTTTGACAGGTGTTTTTTTTAAGGGGATAGCTCACCCAAAAATAAAAATTCTGTCATCTCTCTTATTCCAAACCGACATGACTTTCTCTCTTCTGTGGAACATGAAGCATTTTCTGAACAAAACAAACAATGTTGTCTAAACAATGAATGTCAAGGGGTACAAAATAACACTGGGGTACAACATATCTTCTTTTGTATTTCACAGAAGAAAGAGTCAAGTACAAGATTTGCCAGAGATTTGTCTGTGCATTCTGAATAGACAGTAAATTGTCATTTATTAAAATGTTGCAATTCCCAGTGTCTTATTGTCTAAATTGTTTCCACAATATCCCATGAAATATAATTCTATTTGTATATACTGTATAGTACACTACCACACAAAAGTTGTAAAAAAGAAGTATCTCACCCCCAACAAGGCTCCAGTTAAAACAGTAACATTATTTATATTTTTCTCTAAATTGTCATACCTTTTATATAAAGGTCTTTGTTACTTTTGACCAATTTAATGCATCCTTGCTGAATTAGATTATTAATTTATATAAAAATGTATGATATTACTAAGCCCAAACTTTTGAATGGTGGCGTAGTCATAATTTGGATGGAAACATAATTACATTCTTGTCCCTATATGGCTTGGGTCCTTCCTTCAATGCACTCCATTGGACTTTTTTCACCCATTTTCCAGGCAAAGAGTTCTAGTACACCTCTTCTGCACAAACCGCTTGTTTTCAGGTATCATTTATGTCTGTAGCACAGGATGAGTTACATTAAGCATGTTAAAAGTATAGACACAATAACAGTGAGACTTGCTGCAGCAGACACCACTAGAAACAGTTAAAATTAAGATCCACAAAATAATAGAACAGGCCTAAAATGTAATGCATAATCACCATAGACCTGTTATGCCTGTCAATCATGTGCATTAGAGAAGGCTAAAAAAAATTTAACAATAGAGAAGAGCATGCCTATATCAGATAACTGGCAGTCATCATGGGCCGCAGTATGCAAATTACTTCTCGCCCTTTATTCTAATTGTCTGGCATTCGGTGTGAAAGGAACCATAAAATGTCACCCTGCAAAAATGAAATAGCAGACCAATCGAATGTGTCGCCCTGGGTCAGCAGACCAACTGGGCGAGAAAGCATTTTGCCCACTGATACTGGAACAGCTGGAGGATCTACTATCAATAAACCGGCTGCCGGCTCCCTCCGTTCTATAACGCACACCTGTGTCCTCCTATTGTCTATATTATTAAAGACCTACATAAGCTGTGCTCCGTCAGGGTCACGTGTCTCCATTCGCACTCTCTTTACAGCGTCCTCGCATTCTTGTGCGCACCGTCTGGCAGATTTGTGTGGCGCAGCCAGAGGGGTTTCAGCGGTGGATGAGGTCATTTGTCACAGCAGGTTTGGGTGCGGGCATTAACACCTGGATCCTCTGGCTCGGCAGAATGTGCGCAGCTTAATGAGGGATCATAATTAATAGCGATAGCCCGGATGCTGCTGGCCCCGGCTCGACGCTGCCAACTCGCATCGGCAGAAATGCGCAGTAAAGGACAAGGTCCAGAAAAATCATGTTACCTGCTGACATTTCGTAAGCCGAATGCCTCAGCTCACTGAGATCACCATAACCGCTCTTGCCCCTTTCATTGAAAGTTCTTTAGAAAGAGCTTTAGCTTGGGATCTGGCATGAGGAACATGCCCAGGGTGCCAACATCCTCATCTGCACAATTATTCTTACCCGGCAAATCACAACGAAAGGCTCACATTTAAAGAGAAAAATATTCAAAGAATCAGGCTGACAGCTTCCCACACACCCTCATTTTCACTCTGCCCTTGAGCCAGTGAGTCTGGATACCAATCCGAATGTCCTTGAGTTAAAAACATCACCCCTCGCTGAATAATTCACAGTATAGTGGGGAGAAGATATGAGAAAGATTGCTTATTCACAATCAATTAATCAGAGCAGATTTACTCGAAGTCGGCAGGCCACATCCGCATAAGTATAAATGTTTTACATACAAGGTCAATAGACTCTGACGTGCTGATATTAGAGGGTTTCGCACATTTACAAAACTTAAATATGTATGACTGTTGCTCTTTTCAAATACTTACTGCTGCAGTAACCTTTTTCCAGTTTTCCACTTTCTCTGACTTATAACTTTCATATTATGTACTGAATACAATTAATTCTTCTGTTAATTAAATACTTTTTGTTGGTTTAAAATACTGTTCAAATTTGTTGGATCAGTCAGATTTTTTTATTGTTTTTGAAAGAACCAAGGCTGCATTTATTTGATCAGAAGTACAGTAAAAACAGTAATATTGTGATGTATAATTTATTACAATTTAATTGAACTGTTTTGTATTTTAATGTATTTAAAAATACATGTGTGATGGCAAAGCATCCAGTACCCCAGTCTTCAGTGTCACATGATCCTTCTGAAATCATTCCAAGATGCTGATTTGGTGCTCAGGAGAATTTCTTATCATTATCAATGTTGAAAACAGACTGCAGTTGTGCTGCTTCATATTTTATATAGAAACAGTGATACATTTTTAATGATTGTTGGAAGAATAGAAAGTTTGAAAGAACGACTTTTTTTTGTAACAATGTAAACTGACTCTTGAGCCCATCTCCCCCCAACCCCCCACCCTCCACACCCCAAAAAACATTCCTATATATTTCGGACCACAAACTTTCAAATGTCAGTGTACTACTTGGCATTGTCTTTTGACCTATAAACTGTTAAGTTTAATATAACGATGAAGAACAACTTTCTCTGAACTTACAACACTTATGCCTGTTTCACACTAGACGCGTAAACAAAAAATGCTCGGCAGCTCTACTGCGATGTGACAGTTTTGCCTTCCTACTGTCCCAGACATTTGCATAACATGCTGTATATATGTAGTTTACATGATAAAAGTAATCTTAAATTTAAGATATACCTCTAGTTTTATTTATACAACTTCCTTTGAAGTTTGGGAAAAAACTCCTGGCAATGGTATGTTTTCATGTATTATATTTATTTTTTGACAGCGCTGAATGTCATATGGGGACTGTGAAACGCGTAACACCTCACTTATATGATGGTGAAATTTGTTATTTTTCGTGTTAACCCGGGTGTATTTTGACCAAAAACAACGCACTGTGGCTTTAATTCAGTGTGAGCAGGGCAGCAAAAATAGAGTCCGAGGCAAAATGATCACGGCACTGCCACTTTTGCTCTGCTCCTGCTACACACTGCCGCACCGTCCCGCCGTGCAGTGTGAATGCTCTAATCTCTTTAAATGGGCGCTGAAAAAATATGTGCTGCTTATGCGTCCAGTGTGAAACAGGCCTTAAACTTGAAAAGAAATGCCCATGCTCACAGTTCTTTACCCCTTTTCTGCTTTCAGTTTGAATTTGATAACTCCTCAGCACCTGTGGCCTTATGGGACAAAAGTTTCCATGTCTTGCAGAATCTCAGCAAATGCTTTATGTTCAGCTGGTGTGTCATGGATATTGGGTATGATAGCGGGGAGGTTTGCACATTGAGATACAATATCCAGTCCTGATTTTTTTTTTTTTTTTACATTTCCTGCCACTAATAATGAATTCACAACATAAACACTGCAGTTCGTTGAATTGATTTATCTTTGAATGATGTTGTCAGACTGGACAAGCAAACACTGTTGAGTGGGTTAGTATTATTTGTAATATAATATATAGTATTATTATATTCCAGTGGGCTAGTTTCATTTGTATTATGTAATGTAAGAGTTATGTTTTATCCAGATCACCTGAAGAAAAAGATGGTAATTGTTTTTTATAATTTCCATTATTTACAATTTTATAGACGGGAACAGTGAGACAAGAAATTATATGAAAGAGATTGGGAAATGATGTATGCCAGACTCCGATTACTAAGGTTACTAATTCTGATGCACTTGTGCATTCAAATCAGGCACACATGGTAACACAAACACGTATGTAGCTCAAACAGAAGAGAATATCGCTAACAATGCCAAAGCCATGGGTTCCATTCCCAAAGAAAGCATGAACTGATCAAATGTGAATGCGATATTAGTCGCTTTAGATAAAAGTGTTAAGCACATAAATGTAAATGTAAGTGAATACCATGATAGACTAAGGCCATTATAAAGAATACTACGATATTGCCATGATAACATGGCATTTTTAAATAAAGACGCAAGATATGACTTTCAGGTGTACATGCATGCACAGCCGTATGTGAGAAGTCAGTGAAGTAAAATTTGGATATCCCAATCATGGTGTGTTAATTTAAAATAATAATTTCCCCCATGCTGACTATATTAGTGCTGAGCTGAGATATCTCTCTCTCACACACACACACATGCTCAGGAGACTTAACTGAGTTCTCAATTTATGTTCATTTAAATAAAAAACACTTTTGTCTCTGATGTTTCTGCTAAAATTCATTAGAAGTGATAAAAATAGACATAAATGAGACAATTGTTGACAGTTTTGTGATATAAATTAAAAGTGAATAGCATAGCTCAGATGATTTAGTCTTTTTTTTTTTTTAGAAATGTAGAGTTCACGTTGAGAGAACCTTTGCTAGCAGACTGAACATCTGAACATGGCTTGAGATATTTTTGAAATTTCTTCTGAAACACTTTAGGAGACACATGTGAGATTATATACTGGAGCCCTTTTCTCAGAAGAAATAAAGCTGGATGCTTTTCAATTTGCTCACTGTATTGTCAAAATGATCTTTTTTTTGTTTTATAGGTGGTGCATGGTATGTTTCATATTTCCTAAAGCGACGAAGTGAGGAACATGATTTTGAATTCTCAGATTTAGCAGTGTTTTTGTTTGTGTTTTGATTGATTGTTTGAGCAGTGACTGCATCCTTCACACAAACACCAGGGAAATATTACCAGATGCAATGAGACTCACAGTGACTGGCATAAAATCTCGCTCAGTCTCACACACACTCACAGATATTCACACATGTGACTGGGGAAGACCCACTAAAAACCGCTTGGTCTGTAATTTAGCATGGCTACATTAATGCCAGTGTTTTTTTAATTGGCAGCATTGGAAAGAGTTGTTTGCAGGACAGAAAGAAAACAAATGAAATGTGCTTTGCTTCTCTCTAGCAAACATTTTTTTTGTTTAGTTTCATAAGATTTCATGAGAGAATAGTTTAGACAGATTCTCTCCCTCTCTGCAAAACCATCTTGCACGCAATTATTCTGTCAATAATTCTACCCCTTTTGACTGACTAATTTCTCTTGCTGTGAACGCTTGGTAAATTGTCATGTTGTTCATCAACATCATTTTCTCTTTATATCATTGGAGGCATTCTTTAGCTCTGTAGGGAATCCAACAACTCATTTTTATCACTGAATGGGTCCTTAGCACAGTTGTGTGATAATTGTATAGAAAATTTTCTTTGTCAGTCTATATACAATATGTGCATTTGAGAGAGAGTATGCTAACAGTAATCGTGTAAAAAAAAAAAAAAAAAAAAAAGGATTTATATAAAGGAAAATATATTTGTATAAAAAATAACCAAAAGAAAAGAAAAAATAACCGCTTCAAAACTTCAACCGCTCTGTCAAAGTTTGGGGTCGGTAAGACATTTTAATATATAGAAACAGGGATACGCTCCAGATTTTAAAAAATATTCTATGTAACACATAGTTAACCACAATGTAAATAGACATGGAGTAAAAGTGATAAAAAAAATGTATTTCATGGGATCTTTAATGAAGCAGAGATGGAGATTTCACACTGAAATTTATTTCAGGAAAATGTAAGGAGAAATTAATGTTGACAAATTAAGAGAAAATCCATAGATTTGAGAGTGCATAAATAACACAAAGCCAAATTCACCAGAATGAGTCATGAAATCTTACCTGTGTGTGTGTTTGTGGCTTTTATGACACGGACACCATTAGATTTCGACCCTTCCGTTCAATCTCTCTCTCCTACTCAATCTGAGTCACCACGTCAAACCTGTTGAAGTCTCCCTCTGTCTTTTTCTGACTCATCTCTCTCTTTCACTTCCCGCTTCAGTGATACTCTGGGTTTTTACCTCTGCTCTTCCATCCCATCTTTTCAGTGTCTGAGTCACCAGTCTTTATATTCAACATCTCTTAACTCACTCCATCCTTTTCTTCTTCCTTCATTGATCATATTTCTGTTTAGCCTTGTTTCACAATGGAGACATCAATCTAGTGCCCTCTTCACCACTTAAACATCTCTCAGTGGTCATTTTGAACCTTGTAAAGCCTTGTATGTAGCTATAAATGTAGTTAATCAAAAGAGAAAGTTCTGTCATTATTTACTTACCCTCATGTCGTTCCAAACCTGTATGCCTTTCTTTCCTCTTTAGTACATAAAAGAAGTTTATAAGGATGTTTTTGGTATTTTGTATACAATAAAAGTCAATTTTAGTCAGGGCTGCCAATCTTGATAATGACAAAACGCATTCATTGATAATACTCAATCTCATTCTCATTCAAGTCAAATTCCATTTGTATATATCTTTTTCATGTGTACTCAAATATGGTGTGTCATGCTAAGTTTGACATCAATGTTGCTAAATATCATTGGATCTTGTTGTGTGTAGGGATGGGACGGTCTGAAAATTTCCTATCACGATTATAGTGACCAAAATTATTGTGATTATCACGGTTTTATTAAAACAAGATGAAAGTGTTAAAATAGAACTGATGCTCACACTGAAAACATTTCAACAAGTTTTATATTTGAGAATCAACAAACAACAAATAAAACAAGCAGCTCTATGTATTTTTAAAGCAAGATTCTATTCTGTGGCATTTCCTTCTTTATAATAACTGCCGTCAATAGCAATATATTATAACACAACGCACATCCATGTATCACAACGGACGCGCTCTCTCATTTCATTCAAATACAACTTGTTATCTTGCGTCTCCGTTTTTGATTGTATTGAAAATGAAATCAGAGTTGATTTATTGTTTACAGAAACAATAGGAGGGGGTTGAAATGTCCCTTTAAGTAGAAATGCAGAAGAAGCTTGATCGTCAATATGGTCAAAATGGATGGACAGTACTACAGTATATGAGTTTATTTCTTTATTTGATTACTGTTAGATTGTGACACTGGAAGATATCCAAGGCTTCAGAAAATAAGGCTAAAAAACTATTTTTGGTGCACAGGAAAAAATCGCTAAAGTAACGTTTTACAGAGGCCTTTTTGCTATTTTGAGCTTGTGGTTTATCTGGTAGTTGATGTTCATCTTATTAGCAAGCCTAAGTACAGTCTATATATATATATATATATATATATATATATATATATATATATATATATATATATCGACTGCACTTAGGCTATATAGCATTTGGTTTAATCTGGGGATGTTTGTGCATTGGTCTCTGTGTGTGCTCTCTGTGTCCATCCCAGGCACTATTGAACATATTAATTCCTGTACATGTGGGTTGAACGCCCATGTTTGTAAACACAATTTAACTAAGCGCAGTTAAGAGTCAATCAAGCATGCAGAACAATTACACCTATGATCAATCCCCCTTAAACATACATACACTCAAACACTTGTAAAGGATGTCCATCATCATTAACCACTGTCTGTGTAAAATCCCTAGATGTTTTATTAGTGATTGTAGGGGTTTATTCTACAACGTTCTTTCTTTTTCCTTCCTTTGAACTGACGGTGATCATATAGGCCAATAGGAAGTCTATGTCTATGACCAATTGATTGCTCTGTTGAGTTCCTGTTGTTTAAAGCTTCTGTATAGCATGCATAAAATGTCTCTGCTGCCTGGCAGATATCACTGAAATAGATTAGATGTCCTGAGAAATCACACCTTTCTCTGTGACAGCTCTAAAAAAATCTGAGCATGGCCCACGCATGTTACCCAAAAAACCCCGGAGGCACCTCTCTGCCTGTCAGTCATTTTGTATGTTTGGGTATGTCTCTGGACAGTGGTGTTTCGGAGAGAGACTGTATGGTTGAAAGGAAGTTAGTATTGTGAAATTTGTATACTCTGCTGGGTTTTGAGCCTGGGAGAGTTTGCATTGAAAACAAAGATCACAACACATCCACATTTATGCATTTGGAAGGTATTTATTTTTATGTATGTAATTTAATGTAAAGGCTGGATACGAGACCGTTTGTTGTCACCTAAACTACAGCTGTGCATTTATATTTGTGCCTTAGGTGTAGGCCTGTAATAAGACGTGGAATATAAACACTACAGTTCAAAAGTTTGGTGTTGGTAAGATTTTAATTTTAAATGTTTTTTTTTTTTTTTTTTTTATGAATTCTCTTATGCTCACCAATGCTGCATTTATTAAACTACAGTAAAAACAGAATATTGTGAAATATTACAGTTTAAAATTTTCTATTTTAATATATTTTAAAATGTTATTACTGTGATGGCAAAGAGCTGAATTTTTAGCAGTCATTACTCCAGTATTCAGTGTCCTTCAGAAAAACTTTTAAATATGCCGAATTGGTGCTTTAAGAACATTCCTTATTAATTATAAATTTGGAAACTGGGATCTTGTTTTTCAAGATTCTTCAATGAATAGAAAGTTCAAAAGACCAACATTTATTTTAAAATAAATCTTGTGTAAGTTTTGTATGGGTGTCTTTTCTCAAACTTTTCATCAGCTTAATGCATTCTTGCTATACAAACCTCTTCTGTGTGTGGTGTGAACTATACTGAATGAATTTTACCTTGTTTCTGTCTTGAAAGCATTTCCCTCCTTTGTTATTATCTGTATTTTACTACTTTGAAGTGATCGGACACTTCTCTTTTAGATAAGAGAAGAGACAAATGGCATCATACACTTTCTGTTCCCACCGTCTTGTTCAATTGCTGTGTGTGTGTGTGGACTGCTGAGATAAATCATTAAGCACTTTCTTAGAGGAAGATCTGTTTATAACTTGGTGAGGAGCTGCTTTTAGAGTCTAATCTGTTAATGTCACTTTATGAGTCAATTTACTCGTGCCACAGATTCATCGTCTCTCTCTTTTTCTTTCTTTCAGTAATGCACACACAAAAGTAGGTAAAAATATTGGCGCAGGCCTTTAAACAGTTTATACTTGAGCTGCATACTGTACACTATATGCTGTGTATCTGTCTAATCCAGCTTGCTGTATGAAAAGTGTCGAAAGTGCATATGACCATTTACAACCTTCAAATTTCGAAGCTTTTCGAATTTTCAAGTATCAGAATTTCATTGTAAATGACTGTCCTTTTTTCCTTAACTCTGTGATGTCATCAGTCTGGGACGGCCGGGAGTGGACTGTCATTGTCAGCATGAGAGTGGGGCGGCAGTTCTCCAACTGCAGTTTCTCATCAATGAGGTACTGAACACCCACACACACATGCAGGCACACATATATTACAGCCCATTTTCATGTGCGCAGCATATGCAGAAAGCACGTAGGAGGGCAGAGTGCATATGTGTTTTTTAATCTGTATTTTAGGATAGACGGCGTGTGTATGTGAATACCGCATGTGTAAATGCATGCTCAGCTCTGCAGAGGAATACGTTTAGGTCAAGAGCTTCTCTTCCTCTTTGCCCTGTGTTGTTAATGCAGTCATTATTTCCCATCAGACGTGTCAAGTGCTGAACGTTTCTCAGCCTCTCTGTCTCGCTCTTACGCACACGCACCACATCAACTCATGAATAACAAGAAGTTAGAGCGTTAACAAAAGAAGAAAAGTGTGAGAGTTGTCACGTGGCCATTTTGGACTACAACAATTTAGGAACGCTCTCCACTTTTTCCACCTATTATTGTCTTCTTTCAATTTCCTATCAGCCCATAAAAACATCTTTGAAGTCAGTAGAAAGTGGCATTCAGAAGCTATTTTACTTTTGTAATGAGACATTTTTCAGAGTGCAGAAGATTGAAAAACATGAATGAAAAACATTTAGGGGTTGATTTTATCCGTCGGGAATTCATTGGTCGGTGAAAAGTGGAGCCAGACTGGAAAGTGAGATGGCAGTCAGT
The DNA here is from genome assembly GCF_051911475.1 of Siphateles boraxobius. Classification (NCBI taxonomy): domain Eukaryota; kingdom Metazoa; phylum Chordata; class Actinopteri; order Cypriniformes; family Leuciscidae; genus Siphateles; species Siphateles boraxobius. The sequence continues at coordinate 22,069,574 of NW_027509197.1, read as the reverse complement.
TGTGGAGATGATGAAATCTTTGCCCCAGGAATCAGACCATTTATATTTTAGCTTCTTACCTGCTGAGAACTGAGATGATACCGAGGACGGTGAACATGATTTCACCAAGTGCAACATGCTACTGGATCAACATTTTTGTTCAGTGTTTCCCACAGGATTTTTGTGAAATTGTGGTTGGTGGTTCTCAACCCTCTAGGGGGGGTCCGGGTGCATGCCCCCAGAAGAACATTTTGTACATTTTGAAGATAAATTCATACATCTGGTGCACTTTGAGAGTTCAAAATTCAGAGCTCCAACCCATATTCAGTGTGCAAATTGAACAATGTCAGTGCAGTGTCTCAGTCTACATTAAGCTACATAATACTGTTACTACTACTACTAATAATAACAAAATAATATTATTCCTATGACTGTATAACCCTTTATTGTAAAACAAATGCACTGAAAAATAAATGAAACTTTCATAATTAGTTTCGTCCTTATTTCTACATGCAAGAGATAAACCTGTGAGCTTTTATTTTGATGGAAACTGCAGTTGAGCTTTTATTTTGGCGGAAAACAAGTTTACAAACTCATCTCTTTACAAATCTAGTGAAATGCTGTAATGGTCAACTATGCAAATGTGGAAATAATTTTTGGATAGGAATGTTGTTCCAGGATCAACAAAATATGTTGATTCAGGAACATGTCTTACTTGGCAAAATTATGGTGACCATTTTTATACTTGCTGATTCTTTATTAAATTAATGGTAAGCAACATTACATTATTGTGTGATATTATCTAGTGACAAGATTTCATAAAGGCTGTATTTCTGTCCCTAAAGCAGTAGCCTGACTCTGAAATGATACCTAAATAGATATTTTGCTATTGGTTAACATTACTTTACAGAGGTGATGTCAGCTAAAAAGGGAAAGTTGCTTCAGATTAAGAGAACATAAATACATTTTGATAAATGTTTTTTTTTTTTTTTTGGGAATGAAATGCTCTGATGAATTGATCACAATAAGACACAGACGTTATAACACACTTAAAATCATCTTATTTAGTGAGACATGAGACTGTAGGAATTGATTGGACCAATATTGTGCACGCACACTCTTGACATTTTATCCTGAGGTGCATTACTGAGATATTACACTTTAGAGATTCAGCTTTCATTCATATTGATTTAATTAACAACACTGAGGTATCAATGTAAATAACATTCATCACAAGCGATGGTACCTCACTAACTAGATGGTTGCATTCATACAATAAGTCCCACGTCTTCTCACTTCTAGTAGATTACAGCACATTTCTCTCTCTAATTAAATTTTCTTATAGTAAACATGCAATCAAAATAACCCTATTAACTTTTAATGTATGCTCCAGGTCTTATTGTGAATATGATCAATCATTCCATGTTAATTCAAAGGAAAATGGTTTGTCTTATAACATCTTTCCTTTCCAGCAACTCTCATCAGTGTTATTTTAGTGTTATATATATATATATATATATATATATATATATATATATATATATATATATATATATAAACATACTGTTATAGTATTTATTACTATTCCTATTTTTTTTTATATTTTAGTGTTTCATTTTAATTTTAGTTTAAGTTTGAACCCTTTTGTTAAGTGCTTTTGACAGTTTTATTAGTAAAAAAATAGAAATTAGCTTTAATTGATTTTATTTAAAAACTTTATTTCATTTGTAGTTTGTATCATTTTGTACTTCAACTTCAGTTTCTAAGGCAACATCTCTAATTTTCAGTTTTTTCAAGTGAAGGTTTTTCATCGAATATTCATATTTTATTTTATTTTATTTCAATTAGCGGAAAAAAAAATTGTAATAATTTTAGTTTCAGTTAACAATAACAGCCCTGGACCTCATGTGGTCTGGCTTCATTGATATGGAAACCACAGATATATTTTGTTATATATCAAGTTGACTGGCTGTATGAAAGACTTCAGCAGATTAATTTGCTAAACTTTCACAATACAACAAGATGTCAGCTAACACTAACACGATACTACCATAGTAAAAGTAAAAACATTAAAACTATTAAAAACATGTCATATTGAGTTGATGCATATAAAAACACAAACCAACACTCATCTGCGAAAGGTTATCCCATTTCTTTGGGGATTTAAATCTCGGGGGTTTCACAACGAGAAGCTGCACAATGTTGTGGCCTCATTGATTCTTACTGTGAGTGACGACACGCTAACAGTGTGGAATGTGGCATCTACGTATATATGATGTAAACACTCGTTTTTGGTAACACTGACTTACCATCTAATCAAATCCCGAAGAATTCAATGTTACACCCTACTTTGTTTTTCTTGTTGAATACTTGGAAATCTTCACATAATGGAAGTAAAATGGGAATTCACACTGACTTCAAAACAACACAACTAAAGTTTCCTCTTGATGTCTGTTTTTCTCTGCCTTTGTCCTTTGGTGCGCTGGTGCAGTCTGTTTACCTAAACACCATCTCCATGGAAACACAGTTGTCAGTCACCTGAACTAAACTAGGATTCAGTGCATTACAGACATGGGAATAAAGATGGAACCAAAACTATACAATCATGAGGAACATAAACGTGTAGACTTATATACTTACTATTGGCATATGATCACCCGCAGATTAGGCAGTGATTTGATAAAACATGTTCAGATGTTCAGAACACTGCCATGTTCTCATCCAGAACCTGAAATATCACTCATTGTTCCAGGTTACAAGCTGAATTATTTGCTTCCTGAACATTGTGCCTGGCTTTGAATAGAAAATTCAATACAGACTACAAAACTATATAGGTCTTTCAGATAAACCGGGTCAGAAAGACTTTTGTCATTCTGACAGTGTCAGGCACAGTGGAAAAGAGATTTTCACACTCACACTTTTAGACACTTTCATCACTTTTTGCTCTCCCTCCTCGTTCTGTCCACCATTAACCATGAACACCATCCAGAGCTCTGTAATACATAGAGCATGGCTTTTTCAGACTATTGCGGTCTATATCCAAGGAGGACTTTAATATCATGAAATATGCATGAAATGCATGGGAAAACAGCAGAGTTGTACAGACTGAAACATATCAATATGACAAAACAAATTAAGGTTTATCATTTCCCCGCAACTATATCAGTAAATTCCATTTTACAAATTTCCATTTGTGACCTGGAAGAAGCATCGTATGCCACATCATTCATAGAAAGTGAATAAAAGCAATTCAATTACAGGTCTGAGAAGTTTGTTATTAGGTACTTAGTATATACATTGCATGATTTTTAGGTCAGAAATAGAAAACTGACTTTATTAAACTGAATTTGAATGATCTCCAAGGGTGTTTACTGGCACACGAAGAAGCAAAATGGTTGATATGATCAGCTGAAATAAAACTCCAATCACAAATTTATACAATGGATTAGAACTTACAAAGAAGGAATTTAATATGCCATTGTTAGAGGATATTCTTAATGGTGTAAATTTGCCACCTCATTGCAGGGAATGAGTGTTGTTGTTGCACTTATATATCCATAGGGGGCGCTGGTCACAGCCTGTGCGGACGACACACTGCATCTCTGGAACTTACGACAGCGACGTCCGGCTATCCTACACTCTCTTAAATTCAACAGAGAGCGGTGAGTAGCTACTAATATAATTAAGTTTTTTTTATTTTTTTTTAAGGAATTAACAGGCCTATTAACCGAGCACACATAATATTTCAAGTCAAAAATGAACTTCCCAAAGATCTTATTATATTTTACATCGAAAGTGAGAATCCGTCGAAATATTTCAACTTGAGGAGAAGTTGCTGACTGCCCAAGGCCGCAGAACATTGGTCAGAATGAATATGTGATGGAGTAAACCAAGATGGCTCAAGGCTACAGTGTGAAGCCAAGCCTCAATATTTTAAACTGTTCTAGCTCATGTCTTCTCTCTTCAGGGATGTTTTCTTAGCATATAGTGCCTTTTTTATTCTCTAAAAATGCAATGGACACAGTACAGTATTTATTAAATAAAAATATCACATCCATCATAAAATGTAGCATTAACCTTATACTGTGCAACCCTATATTAGGCACTAGCATGCGTTTTGACGTCTTAAAGACCACATGAAAATCAAAATGAGTTCAAACGTTTTTTTTTCCCTTTATATATAATATTTATTTATACATAATGCTGTATATTATTTTAATTTGTAATATTTTATAATATGTATATATAATTATACATAATATATAATTTTAAAATTACAATGTTGAAATATGGTTTTACTTAACAAATTTTAATGTCCCTTATAATTTAATATTTTATAACTCATTTTATACAGTATATGTATATACGATTTCTGTCTGTTGCGTGAACAGTGCACAGTTTGATATATATATATATCAAACTGTGCACTGTTCACGCAATGGAGACTGACCCACTATGTCTAATATGGATTTATGTTACTCTATACTCTTGTTGAATGAGTCTGGGTGAGCTCTAATAAATGTCGCTCTCGTTCGAAGGTATGAAATGTTACGGTTGCATTATGGGCAACCATAATGCACAAGCTTCTTGTAGTTATAAAGAAGTATAGAAACCTTTCCGGAAGTTATGACAGAAATACTGACGTATTCTGTACAAACAGAAAGACCTTGAGTGAATTGAAGAGAAAGTCATGAACATCTTTTCTTTATTTTTTATATTTGTCCCCTTCCCACCTAATCACTGGACGTGAGAGGACCCTGTCCAAATGTGGCTTATTGCTGTGGAAGAGGAAAAAAAGAATAAAAGAGGAAATATTTTTTGTAATATTTGAACCAGAGAAAAAGATAACTGACCTACCCTCAACTGAAATGCATTTGATAGCAGACAGACGATGAATACTCATATGGTGATTTAGCATTATAGCAGCATGATAATTTCAGTTGGATTTTAGCAGTTTTTGTGTCACATTTTAGCACTTGTTTTGTGAACATGTCACAATGTAATAAGGCTATTTTTGATCTGACAGTAAACTTGCAGCTTGTATGAGAGTGTGGGATAAAGCTGGTAGAATTTCACATACAAATAGGTTGTTTAGGTATGTTTATATTAAAATCACAAAGACACAGCAGCAAAAAAGGTCAGTTTAATTGTCAGGGTCAGAGAGAAGTTGCAAAACGGTCATAAGAAAAGAAAGTATCCTTGAGGCAAAACAGCTAAATGACAAAATGCTCTGTGACATTTTGTAGCTCACACAAGTCCAGACGATGCCAAACGAAAATTCAATATGTTGTCCGTCCACATTTCTGTTAAATTCTGCTTTTACATATGCATTAGCGTCTTCATAACATCCAGTGAATGATGATTTTTTCAGACTACTGTATATTGCTATCTAACCCACCTGTAACTGCCTTCTAATGTGTTTACATTGTTATGCCAGGGGCAGTGTGTATCATTTAGCTATAAATGTTGTCAGCTAGTCGTCAGCTTTATTCTACATGCCCTTCCTCTGAATGAAATCCGCATGACCATGCACATGTTTGCATTTATCACATGTATTTTATTTTGTTTTTTCCTTTGGCTGAATATTGAGTTATCCTCATAAAAAAATGAAATGTTTACACTTGAAGGCATTTGGTTATTTAGTGGATCACAAGAGAAGGATGAAAGACAGTGTCTACGTTTACATGCAACCAAATAATGTTAGTAATCAGATTGATGACTCAGTTGGACTGAAAACCTTCATGTCAACACCTCAGTCAATCTGATCAATCGGAGTTTGATCCAAATGAAATTTCCATTGAATTGGAAAGGGTGATGTAAACCTGAAATAATCTGATCAATAGGAAATAAAATAAGCATGTAATTTATACTGGTCAGTGGAAAATACTGTATATTTACTAAATGTTTGCTAAAAAAGCTCTTCTTTGAAATGGCTTTTATACTCATGGTTGCTCTGGTGACATTATCACATGGCTTTCTGGTTCTGAATGCGGCAACTGATCACTGTGCGCACTATGAAGTTTTGTTTGGAATACGTGTAAATGTGTGAATTGGATTGCAGCATTTGGGGTACATAACAACAGAATTTTCAGAAGCTGAACTCAATACTGGATTCATTCAGATTGACGTAAATTAGTGTGAACATAACTAGGGAGTATTTTAGCTATCAAAAACCAGTCCATTATAAAAAATCTCTGAAGTTGATATTTAGCACTTTATTATAATCGATCGAATACAAAAAAGATAATCCACAAGAGAAATGACAAGAACATTGCAGGAATAAACACGCGGTAGCAGTAGCTACAGTGATGGGTCGTTCATGAATGAATCTTTAATATGACTCGAGACTACAGAGTTGTCTCAGAGAGGGATTCGTTCATTTTGTGTTGACTGTGCATCATCCTGTAGGTTCTGTTCTGGAAACAGATAGGATTAGTTCACCTCTCGAGTCTTCAGGTCTGAGTCTCTCGTTCTTTTGTCACGTGACGTGATGTGACAGTGCTGGACACATAAATGAGTTAATAATTCTTATGAATTCTTTTAATAATAAATATTTTTTACAAACAAGCGCGTAGTTGTTTTTTTAACAGTTAGCCTACATGCTGTGTCTCAAATGATAGCTTTTTATTTCTTTCAATTTATATATTTTTTTGAATTTCTGTCTTGATGGTTCTTTTCCATTTGAATGTGGTACTAAAGAGTTGGTAATGCTTTAAACTTTATCTAAGATGGGGCAGATCACTTTGATAAAGATACCTATATATAGCCTAATAACAGCATGCAGTTACATGCCATAAAACGATACTCGGTTACTAACGTAACCTCGGTTCTCTCTAAAGAGGGAACGAGTATTGCAAAAGTTTAGCTTACGCTACGGGAAAGATTCATCTTCTCGAGATATTGAAGCCAAAAAAATTATCCTTAATTTTGTATTCATTGTCAACACAGTGCAGCAGCTAGCAGACCTAGAGCAGGCCATCTCGCGTGCTCATTGGCTGCCCTGCGGGCAACTGCTGCAGCCTTCCAGTGAGCCCGGCGTGACGTCACGCCCAATGAAGGGCGTCCGCGCCTGGGTGGTGATGTGACCGTGGGTGGTGATGGAGCAGTGGATACGACACATGCCTTTGGTGTGAGAGACCTGGGTTCGAATCCACTGTGAGACACCAATGTGTCCCTGAGCAAGACACTTAACCCCTAGTTGCTCCAGAGGCGTGCGACCTCTGACATATATAGCAATTGTAAGTCGCTTTGGATAAAAGCGTCAGCTAAATGAATAAATGTAAATAGCGTAACAGCCCGCCAGAATGGGTGTGGCTTAGCGTATAAAAGTAGGGGCTGTAGGCTGACTTCCCTGGTTTTTCGTCGACTGAAGCGAAGTCGCTCGTGGCGCAAGCACGGCCGGTTACGCAATAATCATTCCCGCCCTAGAGAGAACTGAGTATCGTTCTCTTACGAGAGGTTCTCTCGTATTGCGTAAGTTTAGCTTACGCTACGGGAACACTTTGTCAACGCCGTGCTCGCCAAGCATCCACCATGAGACCCCGAACTTTCAGGGGAACCCCATAAGTGGAAAAAAAGGTGGCCAGCCACGCGGGCCATCACTTGTACATAAGCACACATAGGAAATACAGAGCAGCGCGCCGGTCTGTATAGGCACATGGCATATACCCTACCAGTGCAGCTCAACCAGGAGAGCTGAGTCACGTGAGAGTGATCTGAGCAGGAATATCTGGGCAGAATACACCTCTCCTTCAAACTGACAAAAGTTTAGCCTGCAAGGCAGGAACTTCTAGGTTATAAAACCTGACAAAGGTAAACGGATAGCTCCAGCCCGCCGCTACACATATGTCATGGAAAGAAATCCCACTGGACCACGCCCACGACAAGGCCGCGCCTCTCGTGGAATGGGCCCTGATGCCCAGAGGGCATTGCAGACCTTTTGACGCGTAAGCAGCTGCTATAGCGTCCACTATCCATCTGGACAGGCTCTGTTTCGAGGAGGCGAGACCTTTGGTACGCCCACCAAACGAAACAAAAAGCTGTTCTGAACGCCTGAAGGAGGCGGAGCGCGTAATGTAAAATCTCAACGCCTTGACAGGGCAGAGGAGATTCACCTCACTTTCGCTGTCAGATGCTGTCAGAGCTGACAGCGAAATAACTTGCGCTCTGAATGGAGTGCCCATCACTTTAGGAACATAGCCATGTCTAGTTCTGAGGATGAGTTTAGGGTCATTCGGCCCGAACTCAAGACACAATGCGCTGACAGACAGCGCATGCAGGTCCCCCACACGTTTTACTGACGACAGTGCAGTCAGAAAGACGATTTCCAGTGATAGATATTTCAACCCCACGGAGTCTAGTGGTTCAAATGGAAAGGCTTTCAGGGCCTCGAGGACCAATGAAAGATCCCACATAGGAACCGACCGGGGGCGCGGCGAGTTCATCCTTCTAGCTCCTCTAAGGAAGCGGATGACCAACTCATGTATTCCCAGTGACTGGCCGTGCGTCGATTCTGCGAACCCTGCCACGGCCGCCACGTATACTTTGAGCGTGGATGGGGACCTCCCCTTATCCAACAGCTCTTGTAGGAAGGTGAGCAGATGCGCCACCCCGCATGTCCGTTGGTCCAGACCTCTGTCGGTGCATCATCCGGAGAACACCGACCATTTAGACGTGTAGAGCCTTTTCGTGGAAGGAGCTCTAGGCTGCGTGATCATGTTCATCACTCCTTCTGGCAACGAGTACCCGTTGATCAACCATGCGTGCCGAGACCAGCGCTCTGGATGGGGATGCCAGATCGCGCCGCGAGCCTGAGAGAGGAAATCTGCCCTCACCGGAATCGGCCACGGAGCTGTAAGTGACAGCCGTGCTAGTTCCGGGAACCAAATCTGATTCTCCCAACGCGGGGCTATGAGGAGCACCGAGTGGCACGTTTCCCTGATTCTCTTGATCACCTGTGGTAACAGAGAGACCGGAGGGAAAGCATATAGCGGGAGGCTGGGCCAAACCTGGGCCAGGGCGTCCTCGTCCTTCGAGAAGAACGTCGGGCATTGAGCGTTGTCTTTTGACGCAAATAGTTCGACTTCCGCTCTGCCGAATAAGCGCCACAGCTTCTGGACCGTTTGGGGGTGCAGGGACCATTCCTCTGGGGGAACATTGTCCCTGGACAGTTTGTCTGGGCCGTCGTTCAAATGGCCAGTCACATGCGCCGCCCTCAGCTAACGCAGGTGCATCTGAGACCAAATAAGGAGGCATTCCGTCAGATTGCAGAGATTTATGGATCTGACACACCGCCCTGACGGTTTACATAGGATCCCACAGACAGCTGATGTCATACAGCCCAACATCCTCTGAAATATTTTGAAAGGGAGAAAGCTGCCCTTTTGGAAAGATGCGGCTAGGTGGCGAACACGGCGCACGCGCTGTGTCGATAAACGAGCCGTCATGGTCACCGAGTCCAGTTCTATTCCTAAAAAGGAAATGGACTGGCTGGGCAGTAATGAGCTCTTGGTCCAGTTGACCGTGAGACCCAAGCCTTCCAAGTGACTGAGAAGCACTGTTCTGTGAGATAGCAGTTCTGTCTCTGACTGTGCCAATATCAACCAATCGTCCAGATAGTTCATTATTCGCAGCCCCTGACTTCTCAGGGGGGCGAGCGCCGCGTCCATGCACTTCGTAAATGTACGGGGTGCTAGGGCCAGGCCGAACGGCAGGACGGTGTATTGATATACCTGATCGTCGAAGGCGAATCTCAAAAATTGTCTGTGACGGGGTATTATCTGAATCTGAAAATAGGCATCCTTCAGATCTAGAGAAATAAACCAGTCCCTCGGGCGAACGTGCGCGAGGATTTTCCTGGTCGTAAGCATTTTGAACGGTCTTTCGCAAGCACTTTGTTCAAATATCTCAGATCTAGGATAGGTCTGAAGGCTCCGTCCTTCTTGGGTACCAGAAAAAATCGGCTGTAAAAACCTGACTCGCTCAGAGAAGGCGGTTCCTTTTTTATAGCCCCTTTGCACAGCAGCTTTGCTATTTCTGTGTAAAGTAGGTGTGCTACTTCCGCATTCACTATCGTCGCGGTCCGGGCTTGAAAGCGCGGGGGACGGCGAATGAATTGAAGTGTATAGCCCTGCTTTATTGTGCTCAGCACCCATTCTGAAATCCCTGGGATAGTTTCCCACGCAGCTATGTGAGCTGCTAGGGGGCGAATGGCCTCCGGGTTCAGATCGCCGCCATTTGCGGGCTTGTGAAACTGAACCGGAGCCGAAAGCGTGGCGTGCGCGCTCTCGGTTCTGGGCAAAGGCTGCTCGCTGAAAGCCGAAACCGGCTGATATATGTGAGATGTCCCAATCATAAGGGATGGGGAACATTCTTTTTTCACTTTTTGACGCGCGAGCAGCGCTCCGGGTGGAAAAGCTTCCTGTAAGCGTGAGCGCGTGTGCGCGGGCACGAGACTTACAAGTGTATTTGACGCCCCGATCATAATGGATGGGGAGCGTCTTATTAAAGCCCTACGTTTTGTGATAACACATAAACGCGCAGGCGGAGCCCGGGGGGAGGTTTGTGTTAGCAAGCGTGAACGCTCTCTGGCGGGCATGAGACTTACATTCATAACCTGCTTTTTTGATCGTGTAACAGAGCGGGCAGATAGTGGGCACAGACCTGTGGACACATTTCTTACATTCAACACTCGAGCGGCTTTTCAGCGCTTTATGAGAGTGTGCTCTGTGAGTGACACGATATTCGAAGTGCTTGTGTGTAGGGGTGAACACTGGGGCGTGGGCACTTTCACTACACTTAAAACACCGACGGCGTGAGCCGGACCAGACATTATACTCTTTTTGAGATTTCTCTGGGTCACCGTGAAAACGGCGTTTGTGTGCAGGCGAGAGGGTGAACAAACCGGCTGCTAAATGAACCACTGCAGTAGCCTGTTTGAAGGGGACTGACAGGGAAATAAACTTTGACGTCGGTCCGGCCGCAGCGGGACACGCGCGTCTTTTTCGGAGGCGGTGTGTCTGTTAGTAAGCGTGAGCGCTCGTGAGCGGGCACGTAACTTACATTCTTAACCTGACATGTATGAGGCTGTTCTGGCCGTGTGACAAAGCGGGCAGAAAATAGGCGTGAGCACAGAGTTGTGGGCACGTTTCCTACATCTAGCACTCGAGCGGCATTTGCCAGCTTTAGGAGAGTGGGCTCTGCGGGAGACACTGGGGGTATCGTGTTTGTGTGTAAGGGTGAACACCGAGATGTGGGCACCTTTTCTACACTCAAGACACCAACGGCGTGAGCCGGATAACCAGACATTATACTCACGTGAGATTTCTCTGGGTCGCCGCGACAACAGCAGATGTGTGCAGGGGAGCGGGTTGCATTACCGGCTCATTGGCTGCCAAATGCACCGCTGTAGTAGCCTTATCTAAGGGGACTGACAGGGCGTGACATTTCGACGGCGGCGCGCAAGCCCGTCCGGGTCATGCAGAGAGCTTGAGAGGGCTCTGCATGACGCGCGAACGGGGACGCGAGGGCGGGGTAGCTCTCTTGTAACGTAAAGAGAGCTAGCCGCGTGCTCGTTGGTCGAGCAGAACTGTATAAAAAATTCTGCTCTTACAACGCATCCAGTACGTCGCGTATGTTGATGCCCGTCTGGGTCATGCAGAGAGCTCGAGAGGGCTCTGCATGCATGTTCGCGAACGGCGAAGCTAGGTCGGGATAGCTCTCTTGTAACGTAAAGAGAGCTAGCCGCGTGCTCGTTGGTCGAGCAGAACTGGGAACAGTGTTTGTATGAGGGCACGCGCACAAGTAGTGGGCACGGGACCTACATGTGACACAGATGAGGCCCGTCCGGTTCATGCAGAGACCTTGAGAGGGCTCTGCATGACGCGCGAAACGGGGGCGTGAGGGTGGGGAAACTCTCTCTTAACGTAAAGAGAGCTAGCCTCGCGGCGCTGTGGTTAAAGTCTTCAATTCGAGTCCGTAGGGTCGACATCGGAAGTTCCTCGCAGTGCTCGCATCCTCCATCGAGAGGGCGATGCTGCGTGTTCTTCAATATCTCGAGAAGATGAACCTTTCCCGTAGCGTAAGCTAAACTTACGCAATACAAGATAACCTCTCGTAAGAGAACCGAATGACTCAAACCCAAAGACTCAAAAGATGAACTAATCAATTCTGTATCCGGTACCGACTGCATAGCTCAGCGTATGTGGCTCTCACGGGATGAATGAACGACTCAAACCCGAAGTCGATAGACTCAAAACGTGAACTTATCAATTCTGTATCCGGTACTACAGACTGCATAGCTCAGTTTATGAGGATGTCACGGGGTGAACGATGACTCAGATCGGGAGGTGAGGTAAACTAACAGACAGCAAAGCCTGAAGACCCAGATAAATGAATTGTGTCTGTTTCTCATAATTTGGCCTTTTCCTTGCATTGCAATTTTTTTCTTATTCTAAATGCGAGCAACATTTGATGTGTTTGGGGAATTTGGCTATTAACATGTAACATTTTAAATACATTCTGCTGAAATGACTCGAAAAAAGATTTGTTCATTTTTATGAACGAGATTCAAAGATCCGAGTCAGTAAAATGATCCGAACTTCCCACTACTTATTAGCAACACAAGACAAACAACTGAACAAACTGAGGGCTATATATATGCACAGAATCAGTTCCGAATCAATATATTAATAATATATATTTCATTGTCTGTCCAGACTTGTACGAAACCACACTTCATGTTTGAATACCTAAATGCTACTAAAGAGATCTTGTTGTGTCTCTAAATCTGAACACAAAGGTAGACAGCATTTTTCAGGTCGGTTCCCTGATGCTTCTTTGTTGTTTACAAAGCCTTGGGCTGTCACACGGGATGGTGATTTCTCAGGACTATTATTTTAGTGATATCTGCCAGGTAGAAGGGATATTTTATGCGTGGTTTACTTGCATGAGTGGTCTGACGGGCTATTTGAGCTATTTTGAATGGAATTGTTGGCAAAAATGAGCTGTCAATAAGTTTTTTTTTCTTTAAAGAAACTGATATTTTTAGTCAGCAATTATGCATTAAATAGATGGTGACAGTAAAGACTTTCTTCAAAAGATTACAAAAGATTACAAAAGATTTCTATTTCAAATAAATGTTTTTCTTGTGAACTTTTTATTCATCAAAGAATCCTGAAAATAAATGTATCATGTTTTCCACAAAAATATTAAGGAGCACAACTTTACATTCATAAAAATAAGAAATGTTCTTGAGCACCAAATCAGCATATTAGAATGATTTCTGAAAGATCATGTAACACTGAAGACTGGATTAATGAAGCTGAAAACTCAGCTTTGCCATCACAGAAATAAATTACTTTGTAAAATATACAGAGAACAGTTATTTTATTATATAGAAAGCAGTTATTTTGCATTGTAATAATATTTCACAATATACATGTTTTGTCTGTATTTTGAATCAAATAAATGAAGCCTTGGTGAACATAAGAAACTACTTTCAAAACCATTACAAAATCTTACTGACCCCAACATTTTAATGGTAGTGTACAATTGACCATTGTCATCTTTCAGATTGATCTTTTACCATGTGGAGTTTTTATGATTGAAACCTCAGAAACTCAGAAACCACATCAGCCACATGGGACAAAATCATTAGATCGGCATCAAACTGAGAAGCCTGATTAAGGAGTGTCATAGAGCATATTGTGCAACAGAACTGAAATATTGCATTAACACTATTGTTAAAGATTTGGATACACTAGTTCATACTCATCTAATACATGGAAGCTTAGGAAAAGTGGTACGAGGTGCTATGTGATACAGATTTTTTTTACATGCTGTGTTCCCTTTCAAGGGAACTTCGAGCTGCGTCAAACGCTGCGGGAACGCCCCTGCGTTGTGCGTCATGAAGCACGTATGGAATCAGCCCAATGGAGAGATGAAACGTCATAGGCGGGTGACGTCATCGACCAGGAAACTATAAAGCACCCCAAAAACACAAGCGCATTAGCTTCTGTGCTTTCAGTCGCGCTACATGTGAATCTGTCCCTGTGTGATATTGTCTGTCTTACATACCCTGCACCACACAAACAATTTATCCCTATATATATATATATATTGAGAGATTATGGCGGACGAACAGCAGTTTAGAAAGTGTGTTCCTCCCTGCTCGCGTTATTTAACGAGCGGGGATACACATGATCTTTGTGTTGTTTGTTTGGGAGTTCAGCATGCCCAGTTTGCTCTCGAGGGAGCAGACTGTGAGCATTGCGAGCGTTTGCCGTTAAGGACGCTCCGCTCCCGCCGATCGCTCTTTGAGGAGAGCGGTTCGGTGCGCGCTCCCCGCGGTTCGGGTCCCGCTTCTGCCGAGGCAGAGCGGCGGCGCTTATCGTGGGGATCGCAGATGGATCTCACAGCGGGGTTTGAGACGGGCTCTGCCTTATCTCTCCCTTCACCTGTGAGATCCAGTGCCTCAGTCCCGGGTTCGGAAGCACGCGCTGCGGTTTCTTCCGCTCGGGCTGAGGCACCAATGCTGCAGCTATCCAGTTCTGAGGAACTTGATGTTGTTAGTGTTGAGGGAGATGTGGAGGATTCGCCACCCCACACTCCTGAGAGTGATGAGCTTATGGAGGTGTTAACAAGAGCTGTTGAAAAACTTAATATTGAATGGCCAGTGACTAGACAGGAGTCTGTTTCTAAATCAAAGTTGGATGAGAGATTTTTGCCGTCACGTGTGCAGCCTCCACGCCGGTGCCTGCCGTTTTTCCATGATCTCCACACCGAGGTGTCGAATTCATGGAGAAAACCGGTGTCATATAGAGTGTTTAGTCCCCAGACTTCAACATACGCTAATATTATGGGAGCCAAGGCTCATGGTTATGGTGCTTTGCCTCGTGTGGAAGAGACGCTTGCGAGCCATCTCTCCCCCGAAGCAGCATCATCTTTTAAGGCACCGGCATTACCCACCAAGCCTTTAAGAAACACTTCGGCTTTGGTGGGTAAAGCATATTCGGCAACAGGTCAGGCTGTGTCATGTCTGCATACTATGTCAATCTTGCAGGCATACCAGGCTGATCTGCTAAGGGACATGAGTGAGAGTGAGGAGGTCAGTACTGACGTAGTTCGCGAACTGCGTCAGGCTGCTGATTTATCCCTGCGTGCCACCAGAGAATCGGCCAAATTAATGGGTCGTTCTATGGCAGCTCTGGTGGCCGCAGAAAGACATTTGTGGTTAAATCAGACTAATATTAAAGAGAGAGAAAAAGCTTTTCTTTTAGATGCTCCTCTTTCTCCCATGGGGTTGTTTGGTGATGCTGTGAATTCAGTTATCGATAAATTCCAAGAAGAAAAGAAACAAACTGCAGCTTTTAAAAAGTTTCTTCCCCTTAAAGTTCATGTCCCTGGGGCTGCTGGGCGGGAGCAGCCCCGGCCGTCTTCGAGCTCATCACATAGAGCGCAGCAGAGGCAGAGTGTCGCGTCTCGTGCTCCCCCTGCTGGACAGTGGGCTCAGCCGCGACACTCTCAGCCGAAGCCTTCTCCCAGTAGAACTGATCTGAGGACAGTTATATTGGCTAAGAAGGCTTCGGCTAAGAAGAAGTCCTGACGCTAAGCCGTTCAGGATGCTGAGGGTGGTCCCCACCGAGGCGGAAAGGTGTTCACCTCTTTTTACGGTGCCCATTCCTCCTCGGTGCCCTCAGGGGCTCGTTCTGCCAACCCCGCCTTTATGCCGGGGCACAGACGATCCCAGCGAGCGCTTTCCCGAGGGACGCTCGCTCCCTCTGAGGAGGGTCTCAGAGCGGTCAGACCAGTTGTTCCCTGCCGGTGCGCCGTTACAGGGCGCTGCGTCTGCTGCTCAAGTTACACCAGAGGCCAGTCTCGAGAGGCTGGTACCCTTAGTAGAATTTCTGGCAGAGTGGAAAAGCCTTCCAAAAATATCTCATTGGGTCCTGCAGACAGTAGAAAAGGGTTATGCTATCCAGTTCAGGTGTCGTCCACCAAAATTCAGAGGGGTTCTGCACACAGTGGTGGGCCCCGAGCAGGCTCTGGTATTGGAACAAGAGGTGAAAACGCTCCTTCAAAAAGAGGCTATAGAACGGGTTCCTCCTCCCAGTTTGGAGTCAGGTTATTACAGCCGATATTTCATCGTTCCAAAGAAGGATGGGGGGTTGCGTCCAATTTTAGACCTGCGCATATTGAATCGCTCGGTAGGGAAGCTAAAATTCAAGATGCTCACTATCAAGCGGATCGTGTCTCAAATCAGGTCCGAGGACTGGTTTGTCACGATAGATCTGAAGGACGCATACTTCCATGTGTCCATCCTTCCACAACACAGGAAGTTCCTGAGGTTCGCCTTCGGGGGCGAGGCGTACCAGTACAGGGTTCTTCCGTTTGGCCTAGCTTTATCTCCCCGCACTTTCACGAAATGCATGGATGCAGCACTAGTGCCTCTGAGGCTTCAGGGCATTCGTATTCTCAATTACATCGACGATTGGTTGATTTTAGCTCAGACCGAGCAGATGGCGGTTCGGCATCGAGATGTCGTCCTCGCTCATATCAGAAAGTTGGGGTTGAGGCTGAACGCAAAGAAAAGTGTATTATCTCCTTCCCAGAAGACCACTTTTCTGGGTGTCGTTTGGGATTCGGTATCGATGCGGGCGCGACTCTCTCCGACCCGCATCGCTTCGATTCTCTCAGCTGTGAAACAAGTGAAGCTAGGCCAGCTACTCACTGTCAAGCAGTTTCAGAGACTGTTGGGTCTGATGGCAGCAGCGTCCAACGTTATACCTTGCGGCCTGTTGTACATGAGACCGCTACAGTGGTGGCTCAGGACCAAGGGATTCTCCCCGAGGGGAAATCCGCTCCGCACGTTCAAAGTCACGCGGCGCTGCCTTCGTGCTCTGGTCATGTGGAGAGAAACTTGGTTCCTATCCAAAGGTCCTGTGCTGGGGGCTCTTTGTCGTCGCATAACGCTAACGACGGATGCTTCCCTCACAGGGTGGGGGGGCGGTCATGAGTGGTCGCCCAGCCCAAGGTCTGTGGCAGGATCATCATCTTTCGTGGCACATAAATTGTCTAGAGATGTTGGCTGTGTTTCAGGCTCTGAAACACTTCCTAACAGACCTGAGAGGCCATCATGTGTTAGTTCAATCAGACAACACGTCGGTGGTCTCTTATATAAATCATCAGGGGGGCCTGCGGTCTCGCCGGCTTTACAAGTTGGCCCGTCAGATCCTCCTGTGGTCCCAAGGGAAGCTACTATCTCTGAGAGCAATGTATCTCCCTGGGTATTTGAATGTGGTAGCAGACTCCCTGTCGAGGCAGGGGCCGAGGCCAGGGGAATGGAGACTCCACCCCGAGGTGGTGGAGCTCCTTTGGTTGAGTTTCGGTCGCGCCGAGGTGGACCTATTCGCTTCCAAGGAGACCACTCATTGTCATCGGTGGTTCTCCATCACTCTTCCAGCCCCCCTGGGGTTGGATGCTATGGTGCAGCCGTGGCCGAGGTCACGTCTGTACGCCTTTCCCCCGATTGCTCTGTTACCAGGAGTTCTGGAGAGGGTCCGCCGGGACGGGGTCAGTCTACTACTAGTAGCCCCGTTCTGGCCGGCCCGAGTATGGTGTGCGGACCTGATTTCTCTCCTGGACGGTTCTCCTTTGGAGCTCCCGGTCAGGAGGGATCTACTCTCCCAGGCGGGGGGCACGATACTTCACCCCCGCCCAGAATTGTGGAAACTGTGGGCTTGGCCTCTGAGGGGGCCCAGCTCATAGACTCCGGTCTCTCAACCGAGGTTGTTGAGACCATTCTTAACTCCAGAGCTCCATCCACGAGGAAGCTTTATGCCTTGAAGTGGAAATTTTTCACTTCTTGGTGTGGAGAACACCTGCAGGACCCAGTTAACTGCCCAGTGGGTGCAGTGCTGGAATTCCTGCAGGAGCGCTTCTCCACAGGGTTATCCCCCTCCACACTAAAGGTGTATGTGGCGGCACTAGCTGCTTACCACGTCCCTTTCAGTGGAGTTTCTCTTGGGAGACACCCGCTTATAACTCGTTTCCTCCGTGGCACTTTGAGGCTGAGGCCAGCAGTTCGTACGAGGGTGCCGATTTGGGATCTGGCCATTGTATTAGAAGGTCTTTCCCTAGCTCCTTTTGAACCTATCGAAGAAGTTCCCGAGAAGTTTCTCACTTTTAAGACTATCTTTTTGCTTGCTATCTCTTCACTAAAAAGAATCGGAGATTTGCAGGCTCTGTCGGTTTCACCCTCGTGCCTGGAATTTGCACCTGGCATGGTTAAAGCTTTTCTGCATCCTAGACCAGGTTACGTTCCTAAGGTTCCTACTAATATTGTAAGACCTACGGTTCTGCAGGCTTTCTGTCCTCCTCCATTTATGTCATCGGGCCAGGAGAAACTTAATTCACTCTGCCCTGTTAGGGCATTAGACGCTTATGTCCACAGAGCTGCCCTGTGGAGGAAATCAGAACAACTTTTTGTATGTTTCGGGCCACCCAGGAAAGGGTGTCCGGCGTCTAAACAGAGAATGAGCAAGTGGGTGGTTGAGGCTATCTCACTTGCTTATGAGTCGGCTGGCCAGCCTTCACCTTTGGTTGTCCGAGCTCACTCTACCAGGAGTATGGCTGCTTCTAAAGCTCTTTTGTCGGGGGTTTCCCTGAGTGATGTTTGTGATGCGGCTGGATGGTCTTCACCGCATACTTTTATTAAGTTCTATGACCTAGACTTAAGCTCTACCCCTGGGGCACAGGTGCTCTCGTCCTCTGTGCGCTAGTCTCACATGACGGTCATTTGGTCCTATGGCGACGTGGGTATTCGCGTTCCCGCAGCGTTTGACGCAGCTCGAAGTTCCCTTGAAAGGGAACGTCTCGGTTACGTATGTAACCCTAGTTCCCTGATAGGGAACGAGACGCTGCGTCGCTCCGCCATACTCCCGGCACTCCCGTTAGCGCTTCCTTCAAGCCTATCAGAAGCTAATGCGCTTGTGTTTTTGGGGTGCTTTATAGTTTCCTGGTCGATGACGTCACCCGCCTATGACGTTTCATCTCTCCATTGGGCTGATTCCATACGTGCTTCATGACGCACAACGCAGGGGCGTTCCCGCAGCGTTTGACGCAGCGTCTCGTTCCCTATCAGGGAACTAGGGTTACATACGTAACCGAGACGTTTTCTGGGTATGGCTAATGAGCTTTGTTCCCCCCTGTAATAACTGATGATTGTGTTCATCAGCCCATCAGACTGTCTGGAACAAACAAATAAAGTCATGGTTTCTCCCTCCATGACAGTTTCACACTGTCTCTCTTATGCATGTGCTTTGACCCTGAAGTGTTTTATATTTGGCGTTATTAAAATTATGCAAATTCACATGTAATGAGGAATGTTTTCTCAGATCAGCAGGTGCCTGTCTGAGTGTGTGTGCGTACACGGTTGGGTGCATACTTTCGTGCACGGCTGTGTCAGATGACAGAGATTTTCAGCTCAGCAGGGTCAGGAGACAGACTCAGGGGGGCTGTAAGACTGATTCAAGACACCCAGCATGCTTGTCTGTTACAAAAAAACAAGGCACTTTCATCACAGTACAGAAATTTGTAGTCCTACTATATTCCGTTTTAGCTGATCAATTCATTTGAGACATGTTTGGCCCAAAACATACAGTATGGAAGCGTACCCCCAAAACAATTTAGGGGTACGTTTTTTTTGTTTGTCTAATCGCTGTATTTCAGCATCATTAATCCAGTCGTTAGTGTCACATAATCTTTCAGAATCAAATCATTCTAATATGCTGATTTGGTGCTCAAGAAACATTTATTATTATTATCAATGTTGAAAACCATTGTGCTGCTTAATAATTTTATAGAATACATTTTCTTTGTTTCATTCTTTGTTTTTAGGAAGTTCGAAAGAAGGGTATTCATTTGAAATAGAAATATTTTACATCATTATTAATTTAATGCATCCTTGCTTATAAAAGTATTAATTTAATTCTGACCCCAAACCTTTGAACGACAGTTTACAGTATGCATTTAAAATGTACACTTCTCTTTTTCTAGGAAACTGAACAAAAATATAAACTCTATACTCTATAAATATGACTCTAATTTTGTCCAATTAGACGTGTTCACCTCACACACAGAACCAGCATTTTGGAACAGTTGCTTACTAAATTCCCTTAACACCATGACAGTCATTTTCTTTCAATGCGTTGCAATCAGAAACGGGTAAACGCACGTTAGCATGGCCAGGTGCTCCATTAGCATTCTAACCCTGACAAGTTTGGCTGTCTGTCCAGCATCTCGCAACCTTCATTTCCAATCATCCCGACTGTCTGAGGACCCCAGGGGCGTGAGGCGAGGAAAACAGAGAGGGATGTAATGAGTGTGGACAGCAGTGAATTACCGTGTGCTGGTCTTTATTTTCTAGTTAACCTGCTTATAAGGATGATGGATGATGCCACTAGATAGATTTCAGCATGAAGTCTCAAACAGACCCTTGGATATGTGATAGTTTTATTGATCATTTTCATAATTACTCACCAGACATTTCATCAAGAAGTTTGATGTCACATGCGTCACGATCAACTGTGGCACTAAAGTGGATGATACACATTTGAATCCGGCTTGGAACTGTTCCCATTCGCATTTACTTGCATTTAAGTAATGACGTTTCCAAACCTTAAGTCTTGTCCTACCTTAAGCAGGTCGTCTCATCCCGAACTCACAACAAGGGTTAAGCCAGAATATGACATGTTGTTAGGCCTTAAACGAAAACACTAATGCGTTTTCGTTTGAAAACGCATCTTTTTCTCTCTGTTTTTGCCTTCCGTCCTGCGAAAACTGAGCTTTTATCCCAAGTGGATAAATTTGAAAACGGCATTTTCGCATTGCAGTGTGGACTGTGAAAACAGAGGCATTTCAAAACAATGATGCATGTTTAGTCATGCGATGCATATTGAACCTATAGATATATGTTTATAATACTATTGTGCCTGTTATGTGCTATTCACTTTCACACTGTTCATATCACAGTCCGGCAAAGATGACAGAGAATGTTTGGCATTAATAATAAGTGCACACCTCAGTTTTAATGCTAAACCCTGTTTACATGTGTATAAATATGTGGCATGTTATTAGACGCATTCCCTGGAGAGTTTCTGTTGTGACATTAGCAGAGATCAATCAGAGTTCTAACAGGCTGCCTAATCTTGTAATTATTTCGCAATTAACGTAGTGAGCATCATCCAAATATCTTACTCTATTCTTTTAACCTTTTAATGACACTGGAGACTGTGGAACACTATGGAAAAAAACAACACACCAGCACGGGGGAATCATTTTATGTCATATACGTGGTTTGCCTGAATAGAGAAAACAGAGTCAGTCTAAGAGTCAGTGTCTCCTCTCATCTCATTCATGTCTCATTAGCTCCAGTTTGTCTTGAGGTGATCGTGTTCCAATTAATTACTGCATCCCAAAATACACACAAGTGTACCCAAGAGGGGCCGACGTTTGACTGGCATGAGCCTTAGAGCAGATCCAAACCAGGCAACACTATGAACAAGTGTGACAAGTGTTACTTGCAACTGCTAAAGAAACAGAGCTACAGAGAGCTATGAATCACTGCCTCTGAACATGAACGATTCAGAATAGGGCTGCAAGATTTGGGGCTCTGTTTAAAAAAAGAAATTAATCTAACTTATTACATAATTAAATTATCATATTATTCACATTTATCAATATTTGCTGACATAAACCCCCAAATGAAGATAATTGACATTAGATTCCAGCATTGTATAGAGTTTACAAAAATTGTCTTTTAGATGTCAATAAATTTTATATATAAATACATTTTTTATAGTTTATTTCCATATTATTGAATGTAAGAGTGTTTTCACGGACCTCCAGTACACAGCAGTCCATTTGAAGTAAAATGTATGAGGTAGATTTAGGGTTTGTTCACACAGGATATGTTCTTGTATTCCCTATTTCGTGTTTTTTAATTGTTGGTCTATGTAAATGTGTGCTAAATAAACCAACAACTGTTGTATTTTAGTGCTTGCTGGTACTTTGGATGGAAGAGGATGAACTGGGCTTAAATGTGGTTTAGCAAGGCATATTTCTTGTGGGATTGTCACGAGACACGAGTAATTGCATTCTTTTTAACACATAATTAAAAAAATAAAAATTAAAAAAATCACTGCAGTAAATGAACACAGTAAAGATTTGGTAGTTTTGACGTTATGCTTGCAATTTGAATCGTGATGTGATTAATGTTAAACATCTCATAGTGCTGCTCCTAATAAAACCTAAAAGAATAGGCATAAAGGCATACATTTTTCTTTTCAGCCAAGTGTTTTCTTTAAAGGATTCAAGCTGTTTTTGAGGCCTGTGTATTTGACCATGTTTTTTTCTTTATTTTTTTTTGTCAACCCCTCTGTTCACATAACTCGTCTTTGTCCGGTTTGTGAAGTAATTTATAAAAACAAATGTTTATAATATCATGAATGTTTGTCTGGGCTAGTTTGCTCATGCATTTTATAGGCAAGCTTTACCACAGAAAACTAAACTCAAACCAACTCTAGTGATGGAGTTCATAGCTTTCATGTATTGGAAACACTCTATGAGACCATTGAAATGAACCGAGTGTGAAAACATCCTATCATGAGTCCCAAGCGTGCTTGTGTAATAGTCGAGAGACAAAACAGAGCAACCCCCCCCCCCCCCCCTTCACTTTGAAGCCCACCGTGCATGCAGGCCATATATTTGTTTTATTCAGTTTAAACCTTTTTCCAGTTTAATAATCACACAAGGTAATTTTGTGCTTCATATTTTAATTGACAGTTCAGCCTTAACTCAAAAGATGAGCAAGGACATGTTGAAAAATGTTTAAGATTGAGCAGAACTTTAAACTTGCACATATAATGCGGCTTGTTTAGTTTTTTCACTGTCTAACCACATTCTGGAAATGAATATGTACAATAACAATCATACTTTACACTCATGGGGTTTTGTATTTATATCTGCAGCTTCCTGAAGAAAATTGTGACTGCAATGTAATTGGCAAAAATTGTTGTGCACATGAATAAAAACAGTGATAAATAGTTAGAATGGTAATTATTGGCTTGCTGGTTGTTCATAGTGAGATATCAATAAAATACTTTAACATGATGCTGACATACCCTGTGTGATCTCTCATTCTCTTGCACAAATATGATTCCTCCTTTTTCCATCTCTCTTTTAGGATCACGTTTTGTCATCTTCCGTTTCAAAGTAAATGGCTTTATGTGGGGACAGAGCGTGGAAATACACACATAGTGAACATCGAATCCTTCGTTTTATCTGGATATGTCATCATGTGGAACAAGGCCATAGAACTGTGAGTACAAGTACATATAAAAGTTATTTTATTTTAATATAAAAAGTCAATGCAGCTAACATGACTAATAAAGAGGTAATCAATAGAATGTCAGAGCGCCCACGCTATGAAATAATTCATGTATCTTATAAAGATGATGATGTGATAAGTCATCTGGAATATGAAACAATTATAAATGCAATTATAAATGTAAGTCTGCAATTTCATGGAGGAATATTAGAGGGTTAGCACAACTATACTCCTAAAGGAATAATTCATCCAAAAATGAGAATTTTGACATCATTAACAATCTTCATGTCATTTCAAACCTGTAAGAATATTTTCTGTGGAGCATCAAAGAAGATATAATGCAGGATTTATTTAGTGCTCTTTTGCATAATACCAAATGGGGCTGTCATACTCTAAGAATGACAAGAAAGAATGGAACAAATTATAAATGGAATTGGAAAATAAATTAACCCTTCTCTTCATCTTTCTTTTTTTGGTCAATTGAATTATGCTTCCAGAATCCATATATTTTATTTATTTATTTGTTCAACTCCAAGTCTGTTGAATCATGACAAATTTCAGTGAGGACAAATACTTAAACTCGAGTCATCATTCACTGTAAATCAGTTCCTCCTTGTTTACAATGAAAGAAAGACGGTCATATGCACGTCATATTGCACAAGGATCGACAGGGTGAGTAAATTAGTGTAAATAATGACAGAATTTTCAATATTTTGTGAACTATTCCTTTAAAAAAAACTTACATGCACCTATGGTTCCAAGGAACAACACAATCCACATAGACAACAAATGTAAACATCCCTGCTGAAGAAAAAATAAGTTATCACGTTTTAACATTTTAATTCCAGAGGATCCATGTTATCTGTCTGTCTACTGTTACACATTTAGACACACTGAAACACAAACAACGGTTGGTTTGCACACATCTACCGCTCTTTTCATGAATAAATGTGTAAGTGAACACCAACACCTCACTACCACGAGTGATAATCTGACAAGCAAATAGCTTGTGAGTGTCAATCAAGTCTCCTTCTATACAAGAGGCTCTTGGCGGCATCCCTGCTGACAGACATTAACATTAGTAGTAACCTTGGATGAATTTCTGAAGGACATGCAGATCTCCTATTGTCTACTTGCGACCCACTACAAATACTTTACCCACAATCCCCTTACCTCCTCAAGTAGCTCAGTGGCACATCGAGTGTGCGCTAGTAAATCTGTATTTTTCAAATGAGAGAACTTGATCCTTGTGTTTGATTATGCTGAAGGGCTATTTAAAGGTGCTCGATGGTAAATGCATAATTTTTGGTCTTTTATTGAAGTTTTTATATACACTTTTGTACAGAAATGTTTTAATCATATTAATTGGTATATGCTGCAACGGTGGTTAAAAGTATTAAAAAAAATAATTTTAAAGGTAGTATTCTGGGTTTTTTTCAGCAATGAGGTATTATAGATATAGTGAATATGATCAAAGGGCTTTGTTACTATGGTAAAAGTATTATAAAATAATATACTATATTCCTATGATTTTTACTGTAATTGATTATCTGGTGCAGAGTATGTGAGGAGTGCAGAGTGTGGGGAGCAGTGTTGCATGTTTTTGCCTGGAGCAAGGAGTGTTCTTTTTAAAGCGTTGGTGTTTTCCCTCACTCCAAGATCACTGCTCCATTGCAAACATAACATGTAATCATCACCCCAGAATGCATGTGTTAGACACAGTTGTAATAGACTATTAGCAGTCAAAATGATTCATGAAATATGAAAGACAAGCAAAATGTATTTTATTTATTTATTGTTTATTTTCTTACTATCAGCAGTCAGAAGGAAAGAATGGTGAAATTAGTCAAATGTTATTATTATTTTTTTCTCTTCATTTTTTTTTCTTAAATCAACTTGGCTAATCATTTTTTATGTAATTCTATTAACATTTCCCTCTCCTCTCATGTGTAGTCTATTTATAATTTCTAACTACTTACGAAATATTAAAATTACACTTATGCTCTGCAACCTTGAGGAGTAGGAAATTGAAAATACAGAGTTGAGTCGAAGTGGACTGATTGCCAGAATACTTTTGAGCTGGAAAATTGCTCTTCTGCACCCTTCAATGAATACTGTGATGGTATGACAAAAAAACATGGTATTACTATTAGGGCTGTCACTTTTTATTCGATATTCGAATATGCATTCGAACATGATGTGAAATATCCATATTCGAACTATTAATAAACTATCCGGTTTTTAAAGTGCCATGTTTAGCGCATTTTTTACAGTCTATGATTAGACCGTTTTTTGTTTTTTATTGTTTATCGTTTATCGTTTTATCGTGAATATCGTTTATTATTGTTTGCCATCTCATCCAGGAGCGGGCGCTCTAAACGTATTGTAGCGTAAGCCCATGACCAAATCAAGCGAATAATACCCTCCCTGTTTTGAAAATGGAAGATAACGCACAGAACGAGAGCCCGAGCGGAGAATTACGACCTCAACTCATCTAAAAAGTCGAGTCTGGAAATATTTTGGGTTCTACAGCTACACCGTATACCACTTCTCTCAACATTGATGCGCAAATCTGTGTGTGCCAGGCACGTGTGCGCGCACTGAGCGCGTGTTCTCCACCGTGGGGAACATCGCCAATAAAAAGAGAGCTGCACTTGACCCAGATCAAGTTGATAAATTGGTGTTTCTAGCAAACAATATTAAGAAATGAATTGAAATAAGAAATGAGGCTAGGCTATAGGCCTTACTCCTGCTGTTTAAGCCGTCACGTTATTGTTTGTGCCGTGCTGTTCCGATGCAGTTTTTTTTCCATGTAGCTTAGTGGCACTTTATATAGATTAAATTGATAACCTGCTGTTTAAAACATTAAGTCAAAAAAAATGTTTTCAGACAGGCCTGAGTCCTGTTTATGACTGTCAGACTGTTAATAAATTTGTGATTGAATCTCCGTTACGGTGGGGTTTTTTTGTGGGGGGGATCTCGTAGAAATTCCAATAAATTCGAATACATTGATATTCGATAACCGTTCAAATTTGATTTTTCTCAAAAGTGACAGCCCTAATTATGGTACATTTTGGTACTCTGCTAAGTGAAAAACTTAAAATTCACTTTATCTCTGTACATGAGAATCACAGTATTTCTCATGTCATGATACACATCATTGTTTTGTGGAATGCATGTCGATTGCCCGGCTGTTTGTACACGGTGCTATCTGCCATTGCTTTCATGACTGTGTTTGCTTGTTCTATAAACCTGTCAGTTTTTAAACAAGAAAGCAGCCTTTTTTTCCAGTGGTGTCTGAGAATAGGTGAAGATGAATGCATGCACACACTCCTGGTATTGAGAGAATTCCCCTTTTAAAGTGGCAAAGTGCAGCTCATTTCAATAAATAAATATGAATAAATATAAACACAGCCCCTGTGCGCCGACAGCAAGCATCCTCTGAAGGATTATCAAGTACAAGGATGGAAGAGAAGCACGAGATTTGTTTTTCTTCCTCTTGTCTCAAACATGAATAAGTGAGGGAGATGAAAACTGGATAGGGATTCAACAGGGTGTGAGAGATTAACTGAGACCCCGTAACCTCACAACCTCTAACAATTCTACGCTGTGCTACACTGAAATCAGTTCCTTCAGCCTGTAGTGCTCGCTCCATCAGATCTGTTTTTCATCTGTTTTCTTGTGTGACACCCTTCAAATATGCAGCTCCTCAAACCATAAGGAACATCGCTGCATGTGGTGTGCGCTTGTCTCGATTCTGCAAAGTTTATCTTAAACCTCTGTGCCTGTTCTGAAGATATCTGAAGGGCTTGCTGAGCATGCTGGGAACCCTGATCCTAAACATAATCAGTACTCCACGGATCTGCCTCGCAGCAGTAAGCTAACGTCACGCCTAAATTTCCAAGTAATCTGTTTGAGACTTTCAACATCTTTGGAAATGCCATGGAAGAATTTCATGTTCTAGGTCATGCTGCACGTTCTAAAATGTGGATTGTCTGTTATGATATTCAAATCTTTTTATACAAGACTGATGTTTTTACATAACTTCGCTTTTAATGGTTCTCAGGATATTTCAGACACGCATCAGTGCCTCTCAAGCCTATTAAAGCTTTTAATTTCCCAGAATTTCCCTACATTTTGATGCTAACTAGGTTTGTCAACCCTCAGGAAAGCTATGATAACAGAAGAATTTTGATTCTCAAAGTATGATTTAACTGATGTATTTAATCTTCCTACAAATAGATAGATATACAGACAGACAGATAGATAGATCGATGATAGACAGACAGATAGTTGGATAGATAGATAGACAGACAGACAAACAGACAGCTACAACAATCAGATGTGCAAGAGCAAAAATCTTGTTTGTAAAAAGAAGTTGTACAAACATATCTATCCAGCAGAAAATACCCTTCGGTACCCTCAAGCTTTTCAAATCACCAAATTGCAACCAACCAATTTCCGGATCTTCACCATAATATTCAAAGCTATTATCCTGAATGAGATTACTGCCACCATTGCCACGGCAACCATTGCAAGCACAGAAAGCACTTCAGTGACTCTTATCATAGCCTTTGAAGTTGGACTCAAGCAGAGAGAACGCGCTCACAGCTAGTGAGCTAACGTTAGCATGCTCCTAACGTTTGCTTTCAAACGATGAGTTAACAATTATGAGAGATTTTGGATTTGATGACCAAATAGGATGCGAAAGACAGCTGTGCCCTAAACCGTGACTCTGATCTGCGCCATGAGTCGCTGCATGTGCATCTCTGCGTATTTTTGCCTGAGGCTTATGAGATCACACAGGTAGTGAGGGAAGATAACGGTGAGGGAGAAGAGGCTTGTTTTTCAGCTGATAAGCAGGGACCTCCTGTTCTCAATTTACTCTTCTGTCCTTTGTAAACATACACACACTCACTCACACATATCTTGTGCTATTTTACTGTTAGACTATGGCCCACTTTACTACACACACACACACACACACACACACACACACACACACACACACACACACACACACACACACACACACACACACACACACACACACACACACACACACACACACACACACACACACACACACACACACACACACACACACACACACACACACACACACACACAGACAGTGTCTTACATGGCGACGTCTGTCTGCTTGCTTGTAGAGAGGCTTGGTTCGGAGGTGAGGATGTGCTTGATTGTAAGAGAATGGCAAAAGCTTATTAATATTAATTAGGTGAAGAAGTTTTCAAGTTAAAACCATACCAAAATCAGTTAAACAACAATTTCAGTAGCACTTTTCAACTACATTTCGACTAACTCTCATTAGTAGACTGTTAGGATAAGGTTAGGTCAGTTGAATAAGTTGACAGGGGAGAGCGGGGCACGACCTAACGTTTTTTGACTTTCTCAGTTTTTGTAAACCTACTTAGGGTACAGAGTATTCATTTTTTTCCCACATTAATTTCACACGTCTAGTACAATTATGTGGTTCCCTTTCAGTCGATAACGTCAGACGTAGTCGACGGTCGACTGAATGGGGATCTCGCTAGAGAGCCTATCCTCTTCGAGTACTATTGAACGAGCCAATGTAATTGGCGTGCGTGTTTCGCATCACACACTCCGCCCCCGCGGCGCGGGTATAAATACGGAAGTGGATGCACGCACTAGTTGCCTTTCGCTTCGGAGCCGATCGTTTGATGTCTCTGAGAGTGCTGTTGTCTACAACGAACGAGTGTGTCGGTGTTCTTCGGGAAGACTCTCCCAGTGCTGGTGTTCTACAGCGCGAGTGCAGCGGTGATCACGAGCTTTGAGCTCTCAACTGCTGTTTTAACACTAACAAATTTCTAAATGTTTGGGTGTGTTGATGGCTGGTTAGAGGGCGGAAAAGTGAGTGCTTCACTGTTTCAGTTCTCTGTTCAGTGTTGCCGCGGTCATTCCCCTGTGTGCTCCGGCACTGGTGACGGTCCTATTTTCTGAAAGAGCAACACGGGTGCGTTTGTGTCTTTTTCAAGATGTGATTCCGCCCGTGCGTTTCTGGGTGCGGTCGTTCCCTGTCTCTCTCTGATGGTCACAACTGTTGTGTCACGTGTTTGGGCTTACAGCACGCTGAGACAGATTTTTGTGGACAGCTCATGTTTTCACTGTGGGAACATGACTGTCGCAGTGTTGAGGGCGAGACTCGCCTTCGTTTGCGGAGAGCGAGTCCCCATTACCATGCCCCACCCTCAAGGTGCTGTGTGGAATGGGTGACTGGAGGATAGTGTTGGATGTCCCGCCCGGTAACCATTCCCTGTGGGCTCCTCACTCCTCCCTTCCACTGCAACCACTGGAGCCTCCTGTGTTGTCTGCTGGTCCATCTGTAATGGGTGGGCCAGCGGTTTCACCTGGGGCTCCCCTGGAGGACAGGACGCCGATTGCAGCATCGGAGGGTGAGCTGACTTCTAGAGATGATGACTCGGCTGCATTGTCTCCCTCCGGGAGTTCAATGTTGCCCGAGCCGGATCCAGAATTATCAGCTATGCTGAAACGGGCCGCCGAGGCTGCCAGGCTCGAGTGGAACCTCCACCGTGTCCCGTTCAGTCTCGGTTGGAATCTGGAGTTTGGTATCTTGGGGCGGGCCGCGCTGGTTCTCAGCTCGCCGCCCCAGTGCCTTTCTTTCCCGAAATGCATGGAGAGCTTATCAGGTGGTGAACAGCATCTTTCTCTGCCAGAAATGCCTGAATAGCTTTTCCCCCTCATTACCCTTGATGGAGGAACGGTGAAGGGTTGCGAGGTGTCCCTCCATTGGAGCGGTCTGTCGACACAGGTGCACCTGTGTCCGGCGGCCGCTGCCTTTTGGGGGGATCCTCGTCTCCCCCCTAAGGCCTGTGAGTTTTCGTCCGTTCCGACGGGCAGAGCTTACAAAGCCTGTGGGCAAGCCGCTTCCTCTTGCGTGCCATGGCGTTGCTGCAGGCAAGGGCACCCATGGCATGCACGAGGGTAATCCAGACCGTGCGCTCATAGGTGAGCACCGCACTGCATCCGACCTCACCCTCCGGGGCATGAGTGTCGTAGCGTGCGTGATCGGTCTGGCGATGTCCACCTTGGTGGTCCAGTAGGGCCTTCGTTGGCTCAGCCTGGTTGGTATGGCGGATGCGGACAAGGTTCGGTTCCTGGTTTCCCCAATTTCCCAGGTTGGGCTGGTCGGCGACGCGGTGGAGAACTGCATCCAACAGTTCTCTGCCGCTCAAGCGCAGATGGAGGTCATCCGGCACATCCTGACCCGGTGGCCAGCTGCTGCCTCCACCCGCCGCCGGTGGCAGCTCCTCCGCCTAATCGTCGCCGTGGGCGTTCCCCGGCCGCCGCTTCTGCTGGCCCTCCGCAGCAGCCTCCACCCAGGCCTCAGCATGGAGCCGGCCGCAGTAGAGACGCCCAGCCCGTTCCAGGCGCTGCCAAGCCAGGTGGCAAGCGACAGCGGAAGCTTTCCGGAGCGGGCCGTCCAGGAATGGATGAGATGCCCTTGGAGTGGCACGATCACTCCCTCCCCCCGGGTGAGGGCTGGGTGGAGCCTTTGTTTGTGTGTGTGTCTGTTCCGCTGCTGGCTCCCTAAAAAATAAATAAAAAAAAAAAACCGGAGCAAGCGGTACCCACACTTCAAAGAGAGAGCAATTACATCTGTTCCTGGGTCCCAAGAGGGCCAGTCTGGCGGGTGTGACCCTGTATAGCCTTACACCCCTCAGCTCCCCCATGGTCGCCAGCAGGCAGCTTGGTGCGTTCGAGGACCCAGTCATCCGCCTTCTCACGCACCCCCTGCCGCTAGTGGAGACAGGTAAGTGTTGCACAGCACACTAACACCACTCTCTCTACTTTGCTGCCCCACCTCAGGCTCGGCTACCCCGCTCAAGTCAGTGATACTCATCACATTAGGTTTTGAGCAGACGTGCTCCTGAAAATTCAGTGATATTCATCACACCGAGTGTTGAGCAGTGCTCCTGACTTGTGCATGCTTATCTTATCCTGCTGGCGAAGGATTTGATATAGCCGCTCCTCCAGCTGGTACGAAGGCCAGTTGTAAACTTGTTCTTCGTGCTACTAGGTGGTGGGTCGTGACCATCTTGGCCCAAGATTGGTCTGCAGCTCCGACCTGAAAGACATGTGCTTAAAAACAGATCTCTACCTTCCGCACCGCAGGCCATCCTGTGGGTTGCGTGTAAGGGTGGAGTATCAGTACAGTGTCCTTCCCTTTGAGTGCTCAAGAGCCCGTTGGGTCTTCAGGTCAACTGAAAGAGAGTAATCTCGCCCACGGGCTGAGTATCTCTTTTTCAGTTTTGGAGATGGACTCGGTCTAACACGTCTCTCCAATGAGAATGTGTTCAGCTGGTGTTTGAAGTGAGAAAGGGTCCCACTGAAAGAACTTTCAGAGGCTCCTGGGGTATATGGTAGTTGCAGCCATTGGCTTCCTCCATATGTGACCGCTTCAGCGCTAGCTTCACGATCGAGTCCAGTGGTGACCGTGGCAGAGCAGCTCACCCTGTGTGACTATAGTTCATCCCGGTCTGCTGCCAAACCCTCTTCAACAGAGGGGCCATGTACAAAGGGCGTGTTTTAACGGGGGCCTGGGCGACCCTCGACTACACGGGCATTCGTGCCTCGAATTGTTAGACATTGCGACCGTTGCGCAAGCTTCCCTTGCATGTCACAACTCACCCGTCACCTCCTCCTTGGAGTCAGAAGCTTCTGAGGACGCTTTGTTCCACTCTTCCCGCTCTACTCAATCGTGCCACCATCAAGCCTCACGACAGTTATAGCCAGGGCAAGTTGAGACTCCATCCCCTGGGTCCAGCTGGGTCATGACCATTCTGGAGCCGCTCAGTTGCCCCTCCGGTTTCGTCTTCCTGCCAGTGTTTGTACAAACCGAGCGGACTACCCTTGGACAAACACTGGCTCTCAACTGCCCCAGGGGCCCGCAGAAATGCGTTTAACCCCAGTGAGCCTTCTAAAAGCGACTGCGACTCATGGTCGCCTTGCGCCTGCTCAAGTCAGTGAATTCATCACACTTCATGTTGAGTAGAAATGCTCCTGAAACTCAGTGAAGTTCATCGCACTCAGGTGTTGAGCAGCAATGCTCCTGTAGCTCAGTGAGTTCATCACACTCAGGTGTTGAGCAGAAATGCTCCTGTAGCTCAGTGAATTCATCACACGCAGTGCTGAGCAGAAATGCTCCTGGTGCTCAGTGAAGTTCTTCACACTCAGGTGTTGAGCAGGAATGCTCCTGAAGCTCAGTGAACGTATCACACTCAAGTGCTGAGCAGAAAATGCTCCTGAAGCCCAGTGATCTTCACATGTTGTGTTGAGCAATGCTCCTGTCTTTTTGCGCCCGTCGCTTGCACCTACGTGCCAAGTCAGGAGAGGAACAGGTCTTCATAGTTGCCCCTTATTGGCCCAACTAGACCTGGTTCCCATCGACAGCCTTCCTGGCTTCCCCTGAAAACTCTTTCAGGGACGGGGCACGATGGCACCCGCGTTCTTCCCCCGGAGATTCCGGGCGGTCTTACATCTGAACGCGGAGGTTCAGGTGGCTATCACAGGGACATGTGATAGTTACCATCACTTCTGCGAGCACCCCCTAGAAATGGGTAGCGTGCTTACGCCTTTAGAAGTGGAACCTAGTCGTTGAGTGCGTCTTCTCTCCAGAGGAGATCCTGAAAGCTTTCGATCACTTCAGTGCTCTCTTTCCTGCAAAATGGGTTGGAGTTGGCTGTTTTCCTTCACCCTCAAAATGATGTTGCCTCGGTGTTTAAACGACGCTCATCATGTTGCAGAAGTGTGCAGAAGCACGTTCTGATCGTCAGGTTCCTGAGGAGCAAGGTCTTGTAAATCCTTGCGTCCCTCTTTATCCTCTTGGCCCTTGTCCCTGGTGCGACTGCACTGCAGAGACCGCCCCTGAGCCACTGCAGGCAATGAGTAAAAAATTCTGTTATATCAGTTCTCCATGCTCGCGTGGTCTCTACTAGAGGGTAGGGACTCGCTCGCTTTCGGTCAACGTATTGTGCCTGGAGTCTGGGCCGGCTAACTCTCACAAGCTGAGACCCCGGCTCGGGTTGTGCCCAAGGTTCCTACCTCTCCCGTAATAGGAGCAGGTGGTGAGCCTGCAAGCGCTGCCCTGGAGGAGGCAGATCCAGCCCTGGCTTCTCTGTCCGTTCGCTTGGACGTGTACAGAATGCAAGCCATAGACCTCAGACCAGCTCTACAAATATCTGTTGGAACTCAGCAGAGAGGGAAGGCTGTTTCCATGCAAAGTTGCACTTAGTGCTTGCCTTCATTTCGGTAAAAATCCGAGATGCAACATGTCCACTTAGGTGTTGAGCTCCTCTATGATGAGTGTAAAGTGCTCCGCCTGGGCGTTGACGATATGCTTTGCTAAACAGATTCTAGAGTTGGGGGCTGGACGACACCTAGTTGAACCGCTGCTTCCCATGGGCTCCCTTCTCATGAAGCCAGTTTCTCCGTGAGCCCGGTTCAAGTGTCGGCTTGCTGCGCCATTCCCCTCCTATGGACTGGATACGTGCGCCTTTCTACTCCAGTTGAGTTCCCTTAAAATTGAACCCTGTTGAGTTCCTCCACACCCCTCCGACGTCGGACGTGCGGAACGTCTGGTGTTAGGCCTACCACTCGTAAGCAGTGTGGAACCTGTGTTAGGCTGGGTCCATATGTCGCGGTCCCTACGGCGACCCCATATGTGTATTCTTCCACGATACGGCTCCCTGCGGCGAGCCCTTGTCTTCCCTCGGCAGAGTCTCTCTGCCGTCACTGTCCGGTGTGTCTCCCCCTGTCTTAGGCTGGAGCCACCCCAGTGACATTCCATATGTTAGACTGCCCGGTTTCCGCCCAGTTCATATGTGTATTCTCCACGTTACCTCCCTCTGGGTTGGATGTGGCTTCTGCAGCGTCCCTTCCTTCCAATGTACGGGGAACGCTTTCCCAGTGGTCCTGTAGGAACAGCAGTGACTTCCCTGGCCTAAGCCCTGTCCTTCCCCGCCTTAAATTTGCGGGGGCATCAGGAGGCTTTGGTTTAGGCACTGGAAGGTGGCAGCGTTAGTGGCGTTTTCAAAGATTATCCCCATTTAGTCGACCGTCGACTACGTCTGACGTTATCGACTGAAAGGGAACGTCCTGGTTGCGTATGCAACCCACCGTTCCCTGAAGGAGGGAACGGAGGACGTAGTCCCCTTGCCACTACCGCTGGACCACCGCTGACCCCGGGTTACTCTCGGCTCCTCAGCGAAAAGCAACTAGTGCGTGCATCCTCTTCCGTATTTATACCCGCGCCGCGGGGGCGGAGTGTGTGATGCGAATCACGCACGCCAATTACATTGGCTCGTTCAATAGTACTCGAAGAGGATAGGCTCTCTAGCGAGATCCCCATTCAGTCGACCGTCGACTACGTCCTCCGTTCCCTCCTTCAGGGAACGTTGGGTTGCATACGCAACCAGGACGTTTCTGTTTCATTAATACAGTGTATACTTTTTTCTTGATATACTCCGAAAGAATGGAAGAGAAATGTGGAAACATGACCATGTGAAAGCTTAAATTGTTATCTGATCTAATCAAAAAATATACAAGACAAACTAAAATATTTTCTCAATAAAATACAATTATTAACTTTTTCATATAAAATAATGCCATTTTTTAAGAATTAAAAAGAAACCAATTTTTAAAACTAAATTTTTGAGTTTGACAACAAACACACCGCAAAACACAACTATGCAGCATACTATAGTTCAAAACATAATAATAAATAATTATTTTTCTCATGGTTTCTCAATAGAATTCATAAAAAGTATAGAATAGAATAGCATAGTTCTAATAGGGGCACATTGTAATGCAATGTTACAACGTTCCCCATCTGCGCAACTGGGATTTAAAACCTGCCATTGTCTTCTGCTGGTGAGATCAGCATTAAAGAATTCAACTGTAACAGACTGGAGATTAAAATATCAGATTTGTCTAATTTTACATAAACACAAAAAACAGAGATGAAAAATGAACAAAAGTAAAAAAAAATACTTTAGCTATGATTAAATTAATGTTCAGTCATATCTTCCAAAGATTTCTGAATTTTGCCACATTTCCTTCTCAATGTAGTGTTGATATGGCAACTAGTAAACACACTTAAGTTGCTAGCATGTGTGGAAGAATTTGAAATAAGTATGTTGCAGCTAGCCCTCGATAGGTTTGGCCCTACTTGCTGATTTCATTATTGTCAGTAAAATGCCTGTTTGGGAACCATCAAAATAAAGTGTTAGCAGATATTAGGCAGGCAGTCTGCTAATGGTAGTTGGTTGGTAGTTGAAAAGTTACTTATAGTCGATTAGAGAGGGAAGTTAAATGGCCTTCTGTGTGTTCTTCTAGATAGTGATGAACAGAGGAAGAGGAGTACATTATGGCACTCTCATGATGAACATCAGTGTGTTAGATCACAATAACAGGCATCATGGAAAGAGCAGAGAAAAAGTAAGTACAGCTGAAAAGAGACTCAACACTGTGCTGGACATTCCATCAGACTGAAATTAGATTCGAAGCCCAGCAAGACAGAGACTCGTTTAGGGATGACATATCTGTCCTTTATCCTTTCTCCCTTTGTCTTTCTGTAATATAATCACTCTATTTCATCATTTCTTGACACTGCAAGCAATCGAAACACTCTCCAAAGGTCGCCCTCCCCTCTCTCTATATGTGATGTCTCACTGGCTGACTCAAAACGTCCTGAATTAAGTCTCAACTTCCTAATGGTTCAAGATTTCACCTGTTAGACTGGCCCAGTTAGGCCCTACTGGTATATGCAATGGCTACACCGCCGAAGTCAGATTCACTTCACAAGTGAATCGGTTCGTTTGGACATTTATGTATTTGTATATATGAATTCTCTGCACGTAATTTTGTGTTAACAATTTTTTTTATAAATTTTAATAAATAACAAAAAATGTAATAAAATGGCAACAATGGCCAAACATTTACTGTATATTTACAAAAGCTTTTTGTTTCTCTCTGTTATATTCTTTTTGCTTTTATTGTTTTTAGCGTAAATGATATGTTCATTGTTCTCACCCTAATCAAGATTAATTCATAAAACTTAATTTGAAGTTTAAAGTAGAGAAATTGTAATGTATTATAATATTTCATATATATATATATATATATATATATATATATATATATATATATATATATATATATATATATATATATATATATATCCCTTTTTGAAAGCTTTATTGTATTTACCTTACTGGTATAAAATGAAGAATGTAGAAGAGGAGGCTTCACAAGTAAAATAAATAAGAGCATTGCTTAATCCCAGAGTCAAGGAAAGAGTTGTTGCAGAAATGGAGTTAGTATGATGGACAGGTCGTGGTCTGGTGGAGTTGAAGGTCAGTCGATTATGAGAAGTGGTGCGGATCGAAGCAGCCTTTGTGAGAAACATGCAGTAGACAAAGGGACTGCGGGACTGAAGATTGGAGTGGATGAGGTGTTTGAGGAGGTATGTGTTTTTGTGCTGTCGCTGTGAGGCAATGTGATATAACAACAGAAAAGCTGTCTTGTAGATTAGATGCGCTGTGTATACAGAATCACCTGCACTAAGACCATGAAATGATTTTCTGAATGCTTTCTCTTCACTTCTTGATTTTAATCTTAGGAATCATGGTCTTTAAATGATAAAATCTTGTGGATGTATTTTTCTTTTCAGAAAAGAGCTGCAAAATCAGATAATTAATGAAGAATCACAGCAGCATTATTTTTAGTGCATTTAACCTATGGATGTATGAGCCACAGGGTTATAGTATGGTTCCTTAGTACTGTATGGTCCATTTAGCACCTGCTAGTTGATGCCACATCAATGGGGCAAAAAAAGCCTATTTTTCCTATGAAATCCTTACATTTTTTGTTTGGGAAGCTTGGATTTTTGGAAGTTTATGTTGGACTTGGATATTTTTTGTCTCCTGCCTTTGACGTAACATCTACGAATAATTGCTAGTGAAGAGCTTGGAACTGCCATTGAGATGAATGGGAATCCAATAGCAAAGCTATATAAACCATCTTGGTCTGAGTGTATGTTGCAAGAGTGGACTGGGCCTAAAATTTAGGTCATGTAAAAGCTTGTCCACTTGTTACCTTATTTTGCTCTTGACAACTCTTGCAGACTCAGCAGCATTGATACAAGAATGATGAGTTGACAAAAGTATCCATTCTGTAGGGGAAACGTGATGAATGTTTCCATGGAGAAGCCCACTAACATGACAAAGTGCTACAAGCTAAGAAAGAGAAGGTCAAATAGTTGTATTGGTCTTTAGCTTATTGTTCATGTATGTGCTTAATATTCATGTTTAATCTAACACAGTCAGATGAAACATTTAAGCAGATAAATGTTTAAAACGTGCTTATTGATTTACGGACTGGTTAGTGTACACAAATACACAGGTTTTTGTATCCTCTTTTCTATTTTCTTTTTTCCTATTTTCACAGTGATTGATTAGTTGACTAAATGAGTTTCTTTGCTGCTGTGGCAACAAACTTATGGCTGAAAGCGTTATGGGATACTCTGTTTTTTGTTGGCCAAGCATCTCTGTAATGACTAGTCCTATAACAACATTTACAGCAGCAGAGGCAGACAGAGATGTGTATCTATTGTCATGTGTGTGCCCTAGGCGAGAAAAGACACAGACACACAGTATATAATATATATATATATATATATATATATATATATATATATATATATATATATATATATATATATATATATGTCTCAAGTTCAATATATATGCAATACATGTTTGTCTCATGGTACAGTTTTTATTTAGCATTCCAAAGTTCAAATCCCAATCTAATCCCAAGGTGCAAATAGTTCAGCACCTTAGAAAAGCAACTTTTCTGCAGTAATCGTGCAGCTTAAGTTTTAAGTTTAAGATAATTTGTAAAAGGAAAGTGTTACCTATTAATATACAGTTTTTACGGCTTATTAGCAAATAATTAATGCTTTTATATATATATATATATATATATATATATATATATATATATATTAGAGGTGT
Source organism: Siphateles boraxobius (assembly GCF_051911475.1). Lineage (NCBI taxonomy): Eukaryota > Metazoa > Chordata > Actinopteri > Cypriniformes > Leuciscidae > Siphateles > Siphateles boraxobius. The sequence continues at coordinate 22,031,129 of NW_027509197.1, read as the reverse complement.
AACGGTTCACAAAATTCACAATTCGATATGATACAGTGGTGTCACGGTTCGGCTCGATACAATACAGCAAAAAGAAAAATGCCAGAGAAATTTCCTATTTATTAAAAGAAAAAATATTTTTTAGTTTTCCTACATCTTGAAACTTTTAGTTTTATAAATGGGGGTAATCTTTGAAGGATGAACAAATGTTTTGGTCATCACATTAAAAACAACACTTAAATATGATAAAATTAGTTTTGAAGTGCTGGAAAAAGATGTGTGATGTACTTGAAAGCATTTTACTATTTCTGCCAAACTTCCTTGGTTACAGTGAGTGTTACTACATAAAATACATTGTAAATGTTGCTGATCTATGGACTTAAAACCTATAACTAGTTCATTCATGGAACAATGTTTCTCCTGGTTTCCACGTCAGCACTGTTTGATCCGTTAATAAGGCAAGGCAAGGGATGGCAAGTTTATTTATATAGCACATTTCATACACAATGGTAATTCCAAGTGCTTTACATAGAAAAAAATATATAAAATAAATCAAATAAAATCAGATTAATTAAAACATAAAATAAAATACAGTACTAACAGTCGGACGAACAGTGGTACAGTGCTCATTCAGTAAATGCACAGCTAAACCGATGTGTTTTGAGTCTGGATTTGAATGTGACTACCGTAGGAGCACATCTGATCTCTTCTGGAAGCTGGTTCCAGCTGCGACTGGCATAGTAGCTAAAAGCGGACTCACCATGCTTAGAGTGAACCCTTGGTATTTCTAGCTGATGTGATCCTAATTATCTAAGTGATCTGTTGGGTTTATATTCAGTGAGCATATCTGCAATGTATTGAGGTCCTAGGCCATTGAATGATTTATATACCAGTAATAATACTTTAAAATCAATCCTATATGTAACTGGCAGCCAGTGTAAAGACCTGAGGACTGGTGTGATGTGTTCATATTTTCTGGTCCTGCTCAGAATCCAGGCAGCAGCGTTCTGTATGAGCTGCAACTGTCTTATGGTCTTTTTGGGAAGGCCAGTGAGGAGTCCATTACAATAATCCACCCTACTGGTGATGAAAGCTTGCACAAGTTTCTCTAAGTCTTGCCTGGAAACAAAGCATCTAATTCTTGCAATATTTTTCAGGTGATAGTATGCTGATTTAGTTACTGCTTTGACATGACTACTGAAACTAAACTGACTCTAGAGACACACCCAGATTCCTGACTTGATTTTTAGTTGTTTGACCCCTAGACTGAAGTTATGCGTTCACCTTGAGAACTTCATCTTTGTTTCCAAACGCAATGACTTCAGTTTTGTCTTTGTTTAATTGAAGAAAGTTTTGGCAAATCCAATTGTTTACTTCATCAATGCATTGGCACAGGGAGTCAATGGGGCTGTAATCGTTAGGCGATAGGGCTAAGTAGAGCTGTGTATCGTCTGCATAGCTGTGGTAAGCGATTTGGTTCTTTCTCATTATTTGGCTCATTGGGAGCATGTACAGGTTGAATAGGAGTGGCGCAAGAGCCTTGAGGGACTCCGCATGTCATGGGTGTCCACTCAGACTTATGATCTCCAATACTCACATAATAACCTCTCCCTACCAAGTATGACCTGAACCATTTTAGGACTATCCCAGAAAGCCCGACCCAGTTTTCCTGCCTGTCATGAAGTATGTTGTTATCGACAGTGTCAAATGCAGCACTGAGGTCGAGTAGTACCAGCACTGATAATTTGCTTGTATCAGGATTTAAGCGAATATCGTTTATTATCTTTATGAGCGCTGTCTCTGTGCTGTGATGCGGTCGGAAACCAGATTGAAAATTGTCAAAGTATCCATTCGAGCTTAAGAATTTGTTCAGCTGATTGAAGACAACTTTTTCAATGATTTTGCCTATGAAAGGAAGACTTGAGATCGGTCTATAGTTGTTTAATATGGTCTTATCCAGATTGCTCTTTTTCAGGAGGGGCTTGACAACTGCAGTTTTCAGGGAGTTCGGAAAACTCCCAGAGAGAAGTGAGGCATTTACCACTTCTAGGAGATCTGCTTCTAAGCTGTGTAACACATTTTTGAAAAAAGATGTGGGAAGTGCTGTACTGTTTCTTCCAAAATTTTGCCATCAATTTCTTCGAAAACAGACATAGTGGATAACGGAGAAATTGTAATGCTTCTCACTAGATCTCGCAGCGATGTTATTACTTCAGTGGCAAATTCAAATGCTTTGTTTACTGGATCTCTCAGTGCTGTGTAACAGTAACTACGTTTACATGCAGCCAATATTCGGGTTATGGTCGGGTTAAGGTCACTATTCTGGTTTCTGAAACATTAGGGATAACCCGTTTACATGCGTGAGCAGAGAGAGTTACTCCTGTTTACATGGAATCGCAATATCCCGATGTAAACGGCGACGTACGGACAACCTTAAGACGCAATATGCGTCATTTCCGATTCCGATTTCCATTTGTTTGCGCTTTGGTGCTGGTACTGACTAGGGCTGGGGCGGTATGGATTTTTTCTAACCGTGGTTGAAAAGCACGATTTTCCCGCGGTATGGCGGTAAACCGCTTTAAATTTTCAGGAGAATACATTATGATGTTTACATTGGAAATGAAAGAACACCTATTGCAACAAGTCTTAATTACAAATATTATCCTCCATATTTATGTTTACATAATATAGTGTTATTTTTTATTTAATCTATGTCGATTATATGAAGCCTGAGTAAGATAGGATCATAAGATGGGTCAGACACGATTTTGACCACTTTATTAAGTTTTGTTTTGTAGAAAGCCTTTCTTTAAATTAAATTTCGTTTTGTATAAATTGTACCTTAATTTTAATCACTGTTTCATTAACTAATTGCCTGGAATTAAGACATAAGAAGCAAATAGCAGACATAAAATCAGGAGGACGTGGAAGCGCGAGTGCGATCTCTTGCGCGTGAACTGGAGCTCGTCTCAAATGAACCGAAACTCGGCGTAGGCTGGGCTTAAATGTCTACTTTTAAACAAAATTCAAAACGAAATGATAACATTTTAGTCTACAGTAGCCTAGTCAGGTAAGGTCAGGTTTGCGATGTGCGTTATAGGCTATTTACTTATATATATTTATCCCTGTGCGCCGATCGGAGACGGAGTTCACTGCTGATGAACTGCTGATATTCTGGGGATACAACATAGCCAATATACTAGGGACTTTAGCCTTTAAATATCTTTGCTGCATTGGATCTTTCTAGAACAGCCAAGAGCTTTCTTGCCTCACGACAGCAGCGCCTCGCATTGCTCATAGACCTTAAAACAGTCAGCGGCGCGGATGCGGTTTCGAAAATTGATCAAAAAACGTTGGTGCGGGTGGATGGCGGACAGATGAGTTTTGTGATGCGGTTGCGGATAAAATAATAATAGCCCATCCGCGCATCTCTAATACGAATGGAATGTTATTATGTGTCATGGAACATTGCGCTCCTCAACTCACGAAAGGTCGGATTTGCTCCATCTTTTGATGATAAGTTTTGTTTAGAAAACCTTGAATCCATGTAAGCCACTATATCATTAGACATAATCCATGTCATTAGAATCAATGAATCCATGTCATTAGACACAACGTGCACACATGTGCAGGCCAAGGTTATTATTATTTTTTTTTTTTTTTTGCGGTGATGACGGTGACGAGCTCAGACCCGCGGTTGGAGTCACGTGACCGCGGTATTGCGGTAATGCGGTAACCGTCCCAGCCCTAGTACTGACCCACCAGCAGTGTAACTTTTCGGTCACCTTCTTGTAAATCTCACTATCTGGGTACTTTCTGCCGTCAACAAAAGACATTATATTCATGGTTTTCACCACACTAATAAAGAAATTGGTCTCCTCCTTGCTCCAAAAGTACGCTGTGCTGCGTCTCGACATGTTTACTTCCGGTATACTAGACTCAGGTTTTTGTATGCGTCGAGAAGTTCCTCTACTCAAAAGACCAAGATTCTTTGCGAATAGAACATGCGCAGAACACAAATCTATGTTCCTTTTGATGGGGATATGCCGATACGCGTTTACATGACCAAAATATCGGGTTAGAAAAGGGGTACCCCAGGTATCATATCCCGGTTTTTAAAATCCGGGATATGAGCATATTCGGGTTTTTGCCGGTGTTTACATGGCCGTGAGTGACGGGGTTATTGCTAATATCCCGGTTTTGAACGGGTTATTGGCTGCATGTAAACGTAGTAAGAGTCACTTGATCAAGATCGGCTCGCGCTGCAGTGCACTGATGTTGATGGTCCGAACTGATAAACGATCCGTGAAGCACAAAATAATGAGTAGCACAGTTTCGTTCCGCTTCATTACGTTTGCCATTTGATGTTGCGCGACGTTGTGATGGTGGATTTTGGTCAGAAGGAAAAATAGTCGAATGCGTACCGAACTGTAACGATCACCAGCTGGAGTGCCCTCCAGAGCCACCAGAGGGCGCTCCACAATAGACTATGATCACTTCCTCACAAACTACATTTCCCATACTCACTGCCTGGACTCATCATCACTGATCACATTCACCTGTACCTCTTTGTCACTGATTGTATTCACCTGTGTCTTGTCATCCTGCTAGTCTCAGTCTATTTATACCAGGTTCATTCATTCACTCACCGCGAAGTCTTGTTGTACTGTGTGTCTGCATTTCCGAGCGTTTTCCCGTGTTTGTTTTTCTGGTTTTGACTTTGGATTGCTCTTGGACTCTGATTATTGCTGCCTGCCCTGACCCTGGACTGTTTCACTGGACTCTGATTCTCTCTGCCTGCCTCGACCCTTTGCTTGTATCTGGTTTGTCTCTGCCTTGTCTCCGTTGCCCTGTTTTGCTGTTGTTGATCCCTGCCTGTTTGACTATTCTATAATAAAGCTGCATTTGGATCTTCACCTCCAAGTCTCGGAGCAGTTCATAACACGAACGGTTCAATACGAATACATGTATCGTTACACCCCTAATATATATATATATTATATATATTAGCAGGCGGCGAGAAGCAAGGTCCAGTAACAATCCAAGTCGAGGTAAGCAGAGAATGATCATAAACCGGGTACACAGTCCAAGGTCAAGGCAATAAACAATCCACAGGGAGAAACACTCAGAATGAAAGCCAGGAAAGTCAAGACTTCACACTGGTGTGGTGCGAAAATGGTTGATGTGTGTGTGTGTGTGTGTGTGTGTGTGTGTGTGTCTGTGTGTGTCTGTGTGTGTCTGTGTGTGTGTGTAATCAGTGCAGCGCAGGTGTAAGGTGTTTGGTGTAATCATTCCAGGGAGGTGCATGATGGGAAATGTAGTCTGTGATAACCCAGGGAGTGCATGGCTAATCGTGACACTAGGGTTCATGAACAAGCATTTTATTATGGGTATGTCCTTGTTAGGTTTGAAAGAAGCATTACAATTCTTTTAAATTATGAAAAAAAATCTTGTATATGCCATATACACCAAAGATTAGGCAAAAATAGCTCAAAGAAGTATGCCAACATGTTAATGATAAGCTCCATGTCAGTTAAATAATTTTCATAGCATTTATTTAGCATTTTTTTCTGTATTATGTTATATGTTTATGTTATTAAGTGGTGCTAAAACTTGTGCTGTGGAGTATTGCAGACCAGGTGTGGTGGGGCACTCTGTGCCAGAAAGACCAGGGCCACTTTTTAGTTGCATTCTGCATTTGGGGGCCGATCTGAATGGGCATGACGTCTGTGTGTATGCGTGTGTGTGTGTATAAAACTTCTTTGTGTCCATCACACTCTGATCCTCACTTTAATAGTGTTCTCTTGAACTTGGCGCTGGAGACTGTCAGAGCACATTTTCTGACCTGTCGCTCTGTGCCTTTGAAATGCTGCTGAAAAGAAGACCTTGATATGCCCGATTTAGCTGAAAACACTTTCAGATCCTTCTGGCATTTACCAGTTCCCTGTAGTTTGACAAAAATCTAATTGTTATTCTTATTCTTCTATACATTTCTGTTCAAATTAATGTTTGAAAAACTGCCCAAAAATGTCATGCTCTGGCTAAAAGCAAGAGATTACTGCAAAACCAGAGATATGGTCATTAGTTAATTGACTTTGGTAATATTATTCCTAAAAGACCTCATAAATGATATGACAGATGTAATTTGTTTCTGTCTTAATGTATTTCCTGTTGTTACAGAATTTTCTTGCTAACAACTTATCAATTTGCTTTGTGCTATTCATAGTCTGTGCATTTTATTTTAAATGCAACACCCCTGAACAAAAGAGGATTTCATTAATAATTTGGTCCAGTTCCCAGGAAGAGAAATTCAGTATATTTCAAGTGTGTTTATTTTTGGTAGTAAGTTTATTTTGACAACTTTTATGAGTATGCTATCATATAGATGACCTCAGAGCTGACAGACATGATCTACAAACCACAAGCACAGAGAATGTCATTTCCATTGTCCTGTTAGCTTTTGAAGGAGTTTTTCTTTTTCCCTCTTCCTCTCAGATCAACGAAGACACATCCAGGTCCCGTTGTTCATCTGAGTGACAGTCCAAAAGATGAGGGAAAGGTGAGGAATGAATTTATTTTTTCTCGCTCTCTCTCATTTTTATATTGAATCAAGAACTCAAAACTTTTTAAACAACTAAGAACTGGTGAGCACAAAGCCTTCCCATTATGAAAAAAAATATGCATTAGTGTTCTTTGGCATGACTGCTGGAGTTCTTTATAAAAGGTACTTTGCATGCGTTGGCACAGTTCTGATTCATTAACACTCATCAGGATACACACACATGCACGCATACACTTGTTATGCGACCTGATGTTCACCCCAACTACTGGTGTTAACATCTTGTATTGAGGATGCATGCTAAACACCTCTCTCACATGCACTCAAATTCACAATCGTTTAAAGGAACGTTCATGCAAAAACGACAATTTTATCATCATATACTTACCCTCATGTTTTTCAAATGTATGACTTTCTTTCTTCCATGGAAAAAAATAGGAGATGTTAGACAGAAAGTCTGAGCAGTGCAATGAAAGTGGATAATGATTTATATTTCCAAGCTATTGCGCACTATATTTTAAGTCTACTCAAACCATAGGTCTTTTGGTGCTTTACAGTATAATTCACCATCCACTTTTCAAGGTATGGAAAAGAACAGCTTGGACATTCTGCCTCACATCTCTTGTGCTTCCTAGAAGAACATAAGACAAGATGAACATAATACAGGGATAGAAAGACATAGAGGTGAGTGATGAAATTTTATTTTCTGGGTTAACTATACCTTTAAAGCATTTCCTGATCTGGCGTCTCCAGGAGGAGGCATGGCATTTTGGAGTGGGTACTGCAAGGTCATCTTCCAAGAAAAGAATCGGAGAAGATCGCTGTGGTTACATGCTGCTGTAGCCACAGAAGATCAAATGCATTGTGGGAATTCATATTGACGAGCTTGGTGGACCGATAAGGTTTTGGAAAAGGATACAAAACAGAACATATGCTGTAGCACAGACAATATTAGAGGTGGAGACAGTCCAGTGTCTGATTGATAGGATTCAGAATTTGAATTTGGATTAAAGGAAGAACTGTTAAAATGTGATCATTTATTTTCCTTTTATTCCAATTCAATCTCCAATTCAACGTCTTTTAAGGTGTGGCTAATTCAATTCAAATTCATACTCATGAACTGAGAGGGAGCCAATTCTGAAATTCAGTATTTTTGTCCAACACACATTCTGCCAATGTTTGTGACAGCGAGAGGATTCCCAGTATCAAGCACGGTTCTGTTTTGATCTGTGCTTGCTCCTTCATGTCCAGTTAAATAATAAATATGCCCAATCACCAGTGTGTCAGTTCTGTTCTAAACCAAAACAGCCACAAAGCTCTTGACATTTGTAACACACTCTTAGCTCTGTTTCCACTATTTATTGCCACCCATTTGGGATTTATAGACTCCTGCTTCTCTCTCTCTCTCTCTCTCTCTCTCTCTCTCTCTCTCTCTCTCTCTCTCTCTCTCTCTCTCTCTCTCTCTCTCTCTCTCTCTCTCTCTCTCTCTCTCTCTCCTCTCCTCTCCTCTCCTCTCTCTCTCTCTCTCTCTCTCTCTCTCTCTCTCTCTCTCTCTCTCTCTCTCTCTCTCTCTCTCTCTCTGTGTGTGTGTCCCTCAGTTGCTGATAGGTTTTGAGAGCGGTACAATAGTAATGTGGGACCTGAGGGTCAAAAGAGCTGACTTCAGGATATACTATGATGAGGTGAGTGTCAAGTGTTTATCACTTATTTTTTGCATAGCACTTCCATAATAGTAGATTATATGTACACTACTGTTCAAATGTTTGGGGTTGGTAAGATTTTTGTAAAAGATTTTGGAAGTTTCATATGATAATTTTGTAAAATATTATTACAATTTAAAGTGTAATTTTATTCCTGTGATGGCATTTATTATTCAGTTTTCTATTCATCAAAGAATCCTGAAAAACATGTATCACGGTCTTTACACGAAATAGTTCTCTATATAAATAATGTTTTTCCATATCATTTCATAAAGTTTTTACAGTACATAGTGTTTATTTACTTCCATACAGTACACACATACTCTGTTTGATTTTTACATTCATATTATTCTTTGTGTCTCAGTCTCTGTGTGTGTGTGCATCTGTGACCAACAAGCTCCGGTTTATCATCTTGTTATAATCCAGCCCTCAGCCAAAAACAAGACAAACAAAAATAAATTGGAGAAAGAACAAAAAAAACAAGGCTGTATAAATAAAAAATGACGTCTCTCTTGCTCTCCATTGTCCAAGTAAATTTACTTTTGGTACAAAAAAACTTGGCTCATCTGCTCATTTTTTTCCCCACATTGTTGCTGATTTACAACAACACTGAGCACAAGTCACTTTTCTGATTTAATTTCCCGCCATGTGGATGTGTTTAGCATAATTACTGCTTGGCTCACAACTTTATCTTCCTTCTGAAACGGGAACTGCCTCCTGCAGCCAGCTGCTCGCATTCATCCTTCCAAAACATGTTTCAATCACAGCGCCCCTTGGCTCACAGCGGCACGCACAAAACCTTCCAAAAACTCGCCCTTTTCTCCTTCCAGCCCTTTACTGCGGGTTTCAGTTCGGTGACGGCACCCTCTGATCATCTGTCAGCACTGCCTGTGCGGAGGGAGTCTCAGGCACCGTCGCTCGGCAAGCGTTTGTCAGAGCGGGTAAATGGAAATGTCTAGGGGTCTGCTAATTGCTGCTTTAGATGCCCGCCTGGAATACACAAGTGTGTGGAAAAATGTACTTTAAATAGAAAGCATTTTGAATGAGAGAGTGAGGAAAGAAGCGAGTTACTGGGAATGAGACAAAAAACACAAAAGGACACGTTAGTTAATGTTGAAAGGAAATGGATTAGATTTGGAAAGGTACAAAAATCTCTTTCCCTCTCATTCATTTAAAGTATACTAAACATCACCTTAAAACACTTTAAACCCCTTTCATACACACTCCCAGCTAACATCAAATAAATCTTGATGCCAATATCATTTCACTTATTATTTACTGTGTGACATTAGCGAGTAGATGAGTGGAGATCAGGCTGCTTTGATGGTGGAGTAATTACTGATATCGGATTATTGACTCTTAGATGGATGAAGGTCAGAGAGAGAGAGAGAGAGAGAGAGAGAGAGAGAGGGAGAGGGAGAGAGAGAGGGAGAGAGAGAGGGAGAGAGAGAGAAAGAGAGAGAGAGAGAGAATTTGAGAATTTGAATGCTCTTTATTACAAATCTACATAAAACAATTCACAAGGTATAAATTAAACAGAGAATAAACTTACAGTAAATGTGTAAAAAATAATTCATCTTCAATCATAGAACACAAAGCTCCTTTACTACACCATTTCAGTTCAAATGTGATAAGATCATCCATAGATTTATAAAAATTAAAATCAATCAACACTCTAGACTTTATAAGATTTGGAAACAACACAGTAACATTATGTCCAGGCCTCTGTTCAATCATGTTTTTTCTGCTTGAATAGATAGCAAGTTTAGCTTGACCCAAAATAAAATTTACTAATTGGCAATCAATCCGTCTTTTCTGTACATATTTTGCACCCAAAACAAATATTTCCTTAGAAAAAGTTTCATTAAAAGCATCAAAAAGATTTCTTAATACACCAAATAAGGGCTTTAATCTACAGCACTCCATAAAAGCATGAAAAACAGTCTCTCTTTTAAAACAAAAAGGACATTCATAGCTCACCTCAGGATTTAAAACAGAAATAAAAGCTTTGACCGCTATTGCCCCATGGAGAACTCTCCATTGTATATCACCTACTCTCTTTTGTAACGGTGGCTTATACAAGACTCTCCATTCAGGCTTAACATCATCATCCAACTTTAAAAAAGACCGCCATGGTATATCCACTTTGTCATTTAAAACTTTCTTGTTAAAAACCCAAACACAAGCTTTGTACAAAACTTTCCCCGTAACTGAAAAGAAATCCAAGCACAAAGATTTTCCAGTTTTTAAAAACAAACCCATACACTCATCAAGTTTGGGAGACAGATATATAGTGGGAAAAGGATCTTCAGTATTTGGAGTCTCTACTCCTGTACAATAGTCTGCTAGTAATTGTCTCTCTTCCTTTGAAAGAGAAGACTGCCATTTCGCCATCAATTGAGCAACTATTCGAGATGAAGAAATTCCCAGATGAGAAGCGGTTTCGTCAATGTTCGTGAAATTAGGTCCAACCACATTTAGCAAAAATCTTAAGGTGGTGATCCTAGCTTTGCAAAGGATATTATTTAGTCCAGGAAAACTGTGTCCAACAGCAGAAATATCCAAGCGTGCTCCATATACTATGGGTTCGTTTAACAACCAGAAGATTGACTTCATACATGGTGTCCTTTGTTGATTAAAAAGACTCCACACTTTAAAAAGATTTCGATAAAAGATTGGCATATTGGAGGCATCCAGTTTTAGAGGGTCTAACAAGAAGAGAGATGTGTCCATCTGTAGGCCTCCCAGACTCCGTAAAATAGCACATGCAGTGACTCTCCAACCACAGTCACATGACCCCGAAAGAAACCTTTGTATAAATTGCAAACGGAAAGCTGCTGTTCTGCTTTGCAAGTTTATCAGCCCCTGTCTACCTTCTTCTTTAGACAAATATAAAATGCTCTTTGTAATCCAGTGTAATTTATGCCAGAAAAAATCCACCAGTAAGGCTTGAATTTCAATCAACATTTTTACAGGTGGATCTATACATGCAAGCTTATGCCAAAGAGAGGATGCAATTAAATTATTGATAATTAAAGTACGCCCTTTATAGGACATGTTCGGGGCCAGCCATTTCCATCTAGCTAATCGACCTTTAATTTTTTCAACAATCCCTTCCCAGTTTTTCTGTACTGTGTCCTCATCTCCTAAAAAAACTCCCAAGTATTTTAAACCTCCTTTACTCCAAAATAAACCATCAGGAAGGCTTAGTTCCTCTCCAGTCCACTTTCCACATATTAAAGCTTCACTTTTGTTCCAGTTTATTTTAGCAGAAGATAAAACTCTTAAATCTTCAAGTAATTTCTTTAAAATCTCTATATCTTTTTGACTATTGACTATTACAATCACATCATCAGCATAAGCGGATAAATGAATGTTACAGTTAAAACCAGGTATATTTACACCAGTCAAATTTACTCTTATCTGCTGCAATAACGGTTCAATGGCTAATGAGTAGAGCATTCCTTATAGCGAGCAACCTTGCCTAACACCTCTGCCAACCTTGAAAGGAGTGCATAAGCCACCGTTCACTTTCAGCACACTCTCAACATCAGTATACAGTATCTTAATCATATCCACGTAATCTTGGCAGAAACCAAAAGCTGCTAAAGTTTTCCATAGGTAATTATGTTCAACTCTATCGAACGCTTTCTCTTGATCTAGAGAAAGCAACGCACAGTCTAAATTAAACAGCTTGGAGATTTCTAGAATATCCCGTACTAAAGAAATATTATCAAAAATGGACCTACCAGGTATGCAGTAGCTCTGGTCCGGATGAACAACTTGCTCCATTACATCTACCATTCTATTTGCCAAACTTTTTGAGAGCAGTTTGTAATCTATGCAAAGCAGCGACAGAGGGCGCCAGTTCTTAATCTCCGTCAGGTCTCCTTATTTCGGGAGGAGTGTAAGAACTGCTCTACGGCAGCTCAACGACAGCCGCCCTTCCGCCAAGCTTTCATTGAGCACCGCGAGCAAATCCTCCCCCAACACTGTCCAGAAAGACTTATAAAAGTCTACTGGAAGACCATCGATGCCAGGAGCCTTCCCGGACTCCATGCCCTGAAGGGCCTTGTACAACTCCTCTAGGCTCATGGCCTTACGGAGTTTCATATTGGCATCCTCAGACACCTGTGCCAGGTTTCCAAGAAAGACATTGTCAGTGTCAGGCTCTGCAACACATTCACAGCTGTAAAGCTTCTCATAAAAACAAACTGCTCTCTTTCTAATATCAATGGGATCGGATAATAACATACCAGATTCGGAGCGTAGTGCGTGAATTAATCTTTTCTGTCCATTCTTTTTTTCCAAGTTAAAGAAATATTTCGTTGGAGCATCCAATTGGTCAACATTCTGAAAACGGGACCGAACCAGAGCTCCTTGCACCTTAACTGCTAAAAGATCACCAAGTTGAGTTTTTTTCATTGTAAGAGCTTCCAAAACATCCCCCCCACCAGTTGATTCAGCTAACTCCTGTAATTTGACTATTGATGTCTCCAAGTTCTTCATAGATTTAGATAACTGTACAGTAATATTTCGAGTATGCTGTTGACAAAACTGTTTCACTTGAACTTTACCAAAATCCCACCACTGCCTCAATGACTGGAATGTATTCTTTGTAGCTCTAAATGTTTCCCAAAAAAATTTGAAATTTTCCTTAAATTTTTTATCATTTAGCAAAGAACTGTTAAAATGCCAATAAGCACTATTTTGTCTAATAGAGTTCAAAATAAAAGAACAACACACCATGCTATGGTCAGAAAAACTAACAGGGACAATAAAAAATTTGCTAAAAATACCACATTGATGTTTAAAACCATAAAATCTATCCAACCTAGCAAAAGAAAATACATTGTCACGGGTATGAGACCAAGTATACTGTCTTAAATTACCATTAACATGTCTCCATATATCGCACAACTCATTTGTTTTAATTACTTGGATAAGTCTCTTCCGAGATGGCTCATGGGGCTCAATGTGATTCCTATCAATAGTTTGTTCTGTGCAATTAAAATCTCCTCCCAGAAACAAAAACTCTTCACTGTCACACTTTTGCAAGGTTAAATTGAGAGTATTTAAAAACAGCATTCTTTCAACTCCTGAGGTTGGGACATAAACACAAATAAAAACAAAGACATGATTTTCAAACAAAGCTCTAACCTTTAAGAGTCTACCTTTTATAATCTCTTCAACCTCATACGAAATAGGTTTGAAATTTTTAGAAAATAAAACGGCAACTCCTCCACTGCTAGCAGTGTTGTGACTTAAAATAGAGATGCCATCCCATTCTCTTTCCCAATCTGCAGCATTCTTGGAATCACTGTGAGTTTCTTGAAGAAAAAAAATGTCTATTTTTTTCTGTATAGACATTTCATATAACATTACTCTTTT